>NC_138102.1:85339187-87838187 GCF_964146895.1 Miniopterus schreibersii | reverse complement strand
AGCCAAATATTCTGAAATTTCATAGTGCTGTTTCTTGATTTAGGTCTGTTTTAGCCCAGTGTGAGTGGCAAATAATCTGGAAATTCATATTCTTGTAGAAAATTATTTTGATTTCTTTTTCATTCTGTTCATCTTTTCTAGAACTTTTATTATTTGGATGGGCTCCTGTTGTTTTTATCCTTTCCTTCTTATTTTCCTTCTCTTTATCTTGCTCAGTTTCTTGGAGAGTTTCATAATTTTATTTTCTCTCTCTAATGTCAGCTTTTCATTACAACTGTCAATTTTTACTTTTATTTTAAGAGCTCTCTCTTCATTTATTTGTTTATAATTTTGTTTAGTTCTATGAATGTTTCCTTCTGTTCTTATTTCATTGATGTAATCTCTCATGTCACTGCAGATATTAATCATAGATTTTCTTGTTAAAATCATCTTCTTCTTGCATTGCTCCTATTTATTCTTTCCCCTAACTTCTTGCTCTAAATCTCAGATACCAAACAATCCTTGACTGGTCTGTCATATTTAAGAATGAGGCTATCCAGTTGTTGATTGAAGTTCTAAATGCAAGGTCAGGTTTTGTAGCCTGTTGAGCTTCACTCTAGGGTGATCTGCTTGGCCTGCTTCACTGAGGGCCCCCAATTTTGTCCCTTGGTTTGGTCATATGTCCCCCCCCCCCAAACTCTCTTCTATCCTCCTGTGGGGCAATGGATCTGGCTCCCAGTGGTCTAGGAGGCCTATGGGATGTGAGCTTGGAGGTGGTCTCACCATTCAGTACATTTCTACCGAATTACTGTTTTCACCATTGTCACCCCACCCACTGACAGCTGTACATGTCCTCAGTCCAAAATACCCTGGCCACCCTCGCCAGAGAGTAAAACTCTAGTTTTGGCCAGGAAACTTCTTAAATACTCCTTCAACCAATCTTGCTGTTTTCAGCATCACTTTTTACTCCTCCTTTTAGAAGAAACTGGTGCTAATTTCTGATCTGTTTTGGGTTCTGC
The DNA here is from genome assembly GCF_964146895.1 of Miniopterus schreibersii. NCBI lineage: Eukaryota > Metazoa > Chordata > Mammalia > Chiroptera > Miniopteridae > Miniopterus > Miniopterus schreibersii. The sequence goes on along the minus strand of NC_138102.1, from coordinate 87,837,189 downwards.
AGGGCAAATCGCATTGCTTCTCAGCTTTTACTTCTGCTAGTGTAGATTCCAGCTATTTCTGGTCTCAAGTGTCAGCTACTTCTCCTTCATTTGCTTTTTAGCTTCTGCATTTTCATGACTCAGCTCAGGTTCTCTTGGCCTTTGTGGTTTATATCATTTGCTGTCATTTAGTGGGAATTAAAAAGAAGAAGACATAAATGTCTGTGTTAAATCCTGCTACTTTAGTCCGTGTAGCCTTCCATGTTCTATTTCCCAGCACCAAGCCCTTAGGAGACACTCAATAAAAGTGTTTTGGATGAAGAAGTGAGAGCTTCATTTAGAGAGGAAGCTTCAGGTTGTGTGTACATTCCCTGTTTAGCTGTGCATTCTATTTACCAGAGAAAATGCAAGAGGTAAAATTGAAACTATGTCTGTCAAGGACATAAAGTATTTCTGGACTTTTGGTGATGAATCTTGTCTCAGTTCTATCTTGAAAAGTTTGTTGTTGTCTGAAAGTGGGCAATGCTGGCTGTTTAGAAGTTCATTCTCCTTACATCAGTGATTTAATCTTGGAACTGCAATTTGGATGTGTTCTGATGGATACAGCCTCAGCTCTTGAGACTAGGCCAGTCTGTGAAATACCAGGGTAGTGGGTGTGAATTTTACTCTACAACTTTGAGTGTAAAAATTTTACATTCTTTTAAAACCCTAAGTTAAAATTAGGGTTGTCAAGTTCACAACCCATCAGGTTTCCAGCAAATTCCACCTCTGTCACTAAATGACAGCAAATGATATAAACCCTTCTTTTATGTTTAGATGGACAGAGGGTTTCAGCATCTCAGAAAGAGCCTCCTTCACTCTTCAAAAGACTATGTTCAAGCCCATGTTGTCCCAGAAGATGGGCAGCTCTACTGTTCTGAGCCAAGGTCAAGCAATAGGTCTTTAAGTCTCACCTCCATGACCACAGCACCCAATGTACCATCATAGCATTACTGACTCACCTATTAGATGTTATGCAACCTGTTAGTATCCCTGCAAGGGAATGGAGGGATTTGTGAACCCTTCTTCCCAGTTATGGGAGCAGAAGGAGCTCATGGAATCTCTTTCTAGTCTTCCTGCTTTCAACAGCATCACCCCCATCCTCTCCTTCTATAGGACTATCCTAAATCACCTCAGGTAGATTTCAAAACATGGTACTGGTCTTTCTTCAAGTGAATGTGAGTCAAATTTTTTGTTTGGGAGATATTTTTTTCTTATTGGCCTAAAAAAATCAGTACTCTCAGGAATGATCAAAACCAACTATGTTATTCATCAGTTTGTTTATTACAGTCTACATATGAATGAGGTCATGTGGTACTTGTCTTTCTCTGACTGGCTTATTTCACTTAGCAAAATACTCTTCAGTTCCCTCCACGCTATTCCAATGGATAAGAGACCCTTCTTTTTTACAGCTGCATAGTATTCCCTGGTGTAAATGTACCACAGCTTTTTTTTATCCACTCATTTACTGATGGGCACTTGGACTGTTTCCAGATCTTAGCTATTGTAAATTGTGATGCTCTGAACATACAGGTGCCTAAGTTCTTCCTGATTGGTGTTTCAGGTTTCTCAGAATATATTCCTAGAAGTGGGATCACTGGGTCAAATGGCAGTTCAATTTTTAATTTTTTGAGGAAACTAAATACTGCTTTCCATAGTGGCTACACCAGTCTGCATTCTCACCAGAAGTGTACTAGGGTTCCCTTTTCTCCACATCCTTGCCAGCACTTTTTGTTTATTGACTTGTTGATGGTAGCCATTCTGACAGGTGTGAAGTGATACCTCATTGTGGTTTTAATGTGCATTTCTCTGATGATTAGTGACTGAGCATTTTTTCATGTCTCTTGGCCATCTGCATGTCCTCTTTGGAGAAGTGTCTATTCAGGTTCTTTGCCCATTTTTAATTGGATTGTTTGTCTTCCTTTTGTTAAGTTGTATGAGTTCCTTATATATTTTTGATATTAACCCTTTATCAGATGTGTCATTGGCAAATATGTTCTCCCATACAGTGGGCTCCATTTTAGTTTTGTTGATGGTTTCTTTTGCTGTGCAGAAGCTTTTATTTTGATGTAGTCCCATTTGTTTATTTTTTTATTTTTTTTCCCTCTTGTCCTAGGAGATATATCGGTGAACATATTTTATGAGAGATGTCTGAGATTTTGCTGCCTACATTTTCTTCTAGGATTTTTATGGTTTCATGCCTTACATTTAAGTCTTTTATCCATGCTTCTATGTCTCTAGATTCAGAGACATAGAAGCATGGAACAGACTGAGGGATCTCAGAGGGAAGGCTGAGATGGGGGAGTGGGTGGGGAGAGATTAATCAAAGAATTTATATGCTTATATGCATAACCCATGGACACAGACACTGGTATAGGGAAGGCCTGGGGATGGGTTGGATGAGGGGTAGAGGGGATCAGTGGGGGGAAAGGGGGGCATCTGTATACTTTCAACAATAAAGATTTTCAGAAAAAGACTCATAAAAATAAAAATTAAAATAAAGAAATAAAATAAGTCAGCAATAATTTAACAAATTTTGAAATTATAAGAGAAACCACTAAAGAATAATAGAAAAAGTTATCAAAATGATAATATCAATAGTCAAATAAAATACTAAATAAAGAGTTGATTTACATAAAATAATACAGAAAAGAGGGAATCAAGAAGTGAAGGACAAATATGACAGAAAACAAATAGCAAGATGGTAGACAAACACAACTTTATCAATAATAACAGTAAATGTGAATGGATAAAGAATCCAATTCAGACAAAGATGGGATAAAGAGAAAGGGAGAGAGAAAGAAACCTAATTATGTGCTGTTTATAGGGAACAACTTTAAAAAGTTAGGTTGAAAGAAAAATAATAAAAAAACAAACAAAAAACAACCTAACTATGAAATGCTTCCAGCTGCATTGAACTCCATTTAGTTTTCTTCTTAAGGTAGAACTGATCAGTGCCTGCCCTTCCTCCTATGCTAGGAGATACACCTTACAGAAAGATTTCTATAAATTTTTTTGGTTTTTTCTAGATTAAATTCTAGTCAGTTACTGGGGAATGAAACACTGAGGGTTATATTAATTAAAGAAGTTGCATTTAACACAGGCATTTATCTGGTAAGGGCTGAAAATAATATAATTACTACTCAGTTCCTTTTTATTCTGTATAGGGTGAATTTCTTTTTAAATTTATTTCTTGTTTGTTTTTTATTGTCATGAGAAGGATGAAGGAAACTAAATATTACTTTTGAGCAGTCGCTCTAGACCTTGGCTATGCAACAGAATCACATGGGGAGTTTACAAAGTACTGGTGCCTGGGTCCCACCTCCAGAAACTCTGATTTGATTAGCCTAGGGTGGAGTCTGGGCATTATACTGTTAAAAGTTCATTGATTTATTCAAATGTGCAGCAAAGGTTGATAAACTTATCTTTAAAGTATATAAAACTGACATGAAAAATAGATGACTCATTCTACCTTAAGTAAATCATCAAGTCAATAAGTCATTAGCTAAAATTTAGGGGATGGGCATTTAATCCCAATAAAAATTCTGGGCACAGAAGTGCATTCAAAAATTTTTTAGTTTGTTTTGTTGTGTGAATGTAGGCAGCACAACCCCTAGCATGCCAAAAAATCATTGTATGGAAGAGTCTAGAAGCAGCTAGGAAGTCACTTTCCTGCTATGCACTGCTTCAGAATTTTCTTCACTCTTGCCAGTTTTCAAGACAATGTTTGTTTTCCCCAAACATTTATTTCCCCAGGGTTTGAATTCAGCTCCCTGTATAATAGACTTCCTTGAGTAGGCTGATGAACTGAAGATTTTTTCACAAGGAAACAAAGCAAAAGATGTTCCTGGGAGAGAGGGACTGGACTTATTAAAGTGCTGACCAATGATCTCCAGCCGTTTCCTCTCTTCTTAAAATTCCTCCCATAGCTCTAAAACTACTTTTGGTTCACTAAAATTTTGTGCATTTATTTTGTCCACAGTGTTCTAAGGATGCATTCCCATTTCTCTGCATCTGGTTCTCAATCTTAAACATGATGACCTAAATTAATTTTAATGAACTTATGCTTTATATATTAATTACTATTTTGATTATGAAGTCATGGCCAGATAGAAATTTTCATTTGAAAAAAATAGTAATTTGATTGATAATTGATATATAAGTAGGGCTTGATCACACTCAAAATTGTAAAAAGAGCCACCCCAGGGAGACCACTGACTGTGATTTGTGGAACAAGGTTTATCAGATTAGGCTGTCTTGGCACTGAGTCAGGAGGCCCAAGCCTACTGTTACGTCTAAAGTGCAGTAACATGTGGACTTGGGTCACTCAATTATGGAATTATGCTCCTGTTTCTTCATTCATAAAACAGAGTTCATGGTATCATCCCTGCCTACCTTCCAGGATACAGGGCCAATTTCATTTTGCCCATACCTCTGAGTAGATATTTCAATCTAGACCAGTAGTATTCAAATTTGAGTCTGCATCAGAATCACCTGGAGGGCTCCTTTAAACAGTTTTCTGGGCCCCATCCCCAGTTTCTGATTCATTATAAGTGGGGAGGCCCTCAAATTTGTATTTCTATCAAGTTTCCAGGTAATGCTGATGGTTTTGGAAAAAGGATACCACACTTTGAGAACTGCTACTCTCAAGCTTGTTCCCACATAGGCAAGGCACAGAAAACTGAGTATTATGTGCCTCCCACCAAATTCATATGTTGAAGTCTTATGACTGTATTTAGAGGTAGGGATTTTTAAGGAACCAATTAAGGTTAGATGAGTGGATTGGTGTCCTTATAAGAGCAGAGAGACACCAGGGAAGCACTCCCTGGAGAGAAAAGGCCATGTGAAGACACAGGAAGACAGGAGAGGGGCCTTAGAAGAAAACAACCCTGCTGGCACCTTGATATTAGACTCCAGCCTCCACAACTGTGAGAAAATAAATTTTGTTAAGCCACCTACTCTGTGGCAGCAGCCTAAAGGCTAATAAACCTAGTTAACAAAATTTTGGTTACTTGGTGGTGCATTTTTCTTTTGCTTTCCACTCTCATCTCTTTCAGCTTCCCCACAGCTGACAACACCGATCTCATCTGTTTGCTCCACTCTGTTTCTCCTTCACTCTCCTTCCTTGGTTTCCATCCTCTTCTGTGCATCAACAGCCTCTTGATTGGACCTCTGCACCTCTGGCTGCTCTCCAGTGACCCATAACCCAGTGCTGCATTTGAGTTTCTCTGGAAAGTTGCCTGCCCTATGAGTGGGACACCATGCAACCCTCAAGCCTATTTTTGTCTCTAATTCTCCCTTGCCCCATCACAAATTATTAATTCTCTGAACAGACCTGAGAACCACTAGGTGACAGGACTAAACTGGATGGTCTTATTTAAGCTTAAGTGTTAATAGCTGGTAATAAGTTACCCCACTGGAACTTTCAGATTGATCAACACTTGTGGCTCACTCCTTGGGGTCCAGACCCTGGGCTAATTACTAGGTGCATATTGTTGAATAAAACATGCATTATCCCTGCTTTTGTGGAGTTTACAGTTGTAAAGAATGAGAAAAATGAATTTCAGAAAGTGGAATGGAATCAGCAGATGGGGAAAGATGCCCCCTAGATCCCTTTAAATATTAGTAGGAAGAAAGTCAAGGTCTATTGCTGGAAGTCCTTGAGTCTCCTGCATCTTGTGCCCACCAGGGCCAGTCCTGCCACCTTTTCTAGAGCTCTTCTCTATGCAATGGTAGCTAAGTTGTTGGGCAAAATTGATGGCTTCCAATTCTAGGGCCTTGAAGAAAAATGTTATTTTAGTGAAAATTTACAGAGTGTTTACCATATGCCTTATTCTGTTCTAAGAATTTTATATACACTTAACCTATATCAGCTAATAAGGACTACTTTCCCATTCTGCAGATGAGAAAACCAAGACATGGATAGGCTACATTATTAGTTCATGGTCACACAACTATTAAAGTAGCAGAAGTGGAGTTTGACTGTTCAAAGACAAGAGACAGTCTCCCAGACCCCCTGTCAATTCCCTGGATATGTTCCCTATTCTTATTCAAGATAGGTTGTGGAAACTGTAAAAGGAAGACATGCATTTCTTTCAGTCATTACTTTAGAGGAAGACATTGTATTTTTGCTCTTTAAAATCTATTCAATCAGCTTTTACTTATAATAAGTACAATGGATATATGCTATTAAACAAATGCAGGTACAGACATGCCTTGTCTTATTGTACTTCACTTTAGTGTGTTACACAGCTGTTTTGTTTTTTACAAACTGAAGACAAGAGTCCTTACCAGCAAACTATCATGACTCGCTTTATTAGAGTGGTCTGGACACAAAACGAACAACCCATTTTTTTAAATATGAAAAATTCTTTTATTTTTATTTTTTACTTTTTAAATTTTATTTTTTGTTGCTGACACTATTACGGGTGTCCACCATCCCCCCCACCCCCCTTTGCCCAACTCCACCTAGACCCTGCCCTCCCTTACCTTTGGCCTTCACCACACTGTTTTCTGTGTCCATGGGCTATGCATATGTGTTCTTTGGCTATTGTCTTCACCTTCATTCATCCAGTCACCCCTACACCCCTCCCATCTGAGATCTGTTAGTCTGTATCATTATCCATGCCTTTGGTTCTAATTTGTTCATCAGTTTATTTTCTTCATTAGATTCCACATATAAGTGAGATCATATGGTATTTGTCTTTCTCTGACTGGCTTATTTCACTTAGCATAATAATCTCCAGGTCCATTCATGCTGTCGCAAAAGGTAAGGGTTCCTTTTTAATAGCCACATAGTATTCCATTGTGTAAATATAGCACAGCTTTTTTATTCACTCACCTATTGATGGGCACTTGGGCTGTTTTCAGATTTTTGCTATTGTAAATAATGCTGCCATAAACATAGGGGTGCATATATTCTTTCAAATTAGTGTTTCAGATTTCTTCAGATAAATCCCCAAAAGTGGTACCATGGGGTCAAAAGAGAGTTCCATTTTTAATTTTTTGAGGTAATTCCATACACTTTTCCATAGTGTCTACACCAGTCTGCATTCCCACCAGCAGTGTACTAGGGTTCCTTTTTCTCCACATCCTCGCCAGCTCTTGATGATTGTTGATTTGTTGATTGTAGCCATTCTGATAGATGTGAAGTGATATCTCATTGTAGTTTTATTTGCAACTCTCTGATGATTAGTGATGTTGAGCATTTTTTCATATGTCTATTGGCCATATGTATGTCCTTATGTCCTTTGCCCATTTTTTAATTGGATTGTTTGTCTTCCTGGTGTTGAGTTGTATAAGTTCTATCTATATTTTGGAAATTAACCCCTTATCAGAAGTATCATAGACAAATATGTTCTCCCATACAGCAGGTTCTCTTTGCATTTTGTTGATGGTTTCTTTTTTTGTGCAGAAGATTTTTAGTTTGATGTAGTCCCATTTTTAAATTTTTCCTTTGTTTCCCTTGCCCAAGGGGATATATCTGCAAGAATATTGCTAGGAGAGATGTCTGAGATTTTTACTGCCTATATTTCCTTCTAGGATTTTTATGGTTTCCCTACTTATATTTAAGTCTTTTATCCATTTTGAGTTTATTCGTGTGCAAAGGCTAAGGAGGTGGTTTAGTTTCATTGCTTTACATGTATCTGTCCAATTTCCTCAACAACATTATTGAAAAGACTGTCTTTACTCCATTGCATGTTCTTGCCTTCTTTGTCAAATATTAATTGACTATAAAAGGGTGGGTTGATTTCTGGGTTCTCTATTTTGTTCCATTTATCTGTATGCCTGTTCTTATGGCAGTACTAGGCTGTTTTTATTACAATTGCCTTGTAGGATAATTTCATGTCTGGTATTGTGATACCTCCAACTTTGTTTTTCTTTTTCAAGATTACTGTGACTATTCAGGGTATTTTGGTTCCATATAAATTTTTGGAAATTTTTTTTCTAGATCTGTGAAATATGCCATTGGTATTTTAATAGGAATTGCATTGAATCTTTAGGTTACTTTAGGTAGTATGGGCATTTTAATGATGTTAATTCTTCCAGTCCATGAACAGGGTATAAGTTCTACTTATTTGTATTTTCCTCAGTTTTTTTCTTCAAAGTCATATAACTTTCTGAGTACAGGTCTTTTACCTCCTTGGTTATATTTGTTCCCAGCTACCTTAAATATTTTGTTGTCATCATTGCAATAATAAATGGGGTTGTTTTCTTAATTTTCTTTCTGATAGTTCATTATTGGTGTATAAGTATGCCGTCAATTTCTGGATATTGATTTTGTATCCTGCTATTTTGCCAAGTTCATTTTTAAGATCTAGCAGATTTTTGGTGGAGTCTTTATGGTTTTCTATGTACAATATCATGTCATCTGCAAATAATGACAGTTTTACTTTTTGCTTTCCAATTTGGATGCCTTTTATTTCTTCTTTGCTGTGTCTAGGAGTTCCAGTACTATTGAATAAGACTGGTGAGAGAGCACATCCCTGTCTTGTTCCTGAACTTAAGGGAAACATTGTTATTTTTCTACCCATTGAGTACGACATTGGCTATAGGTTTATCATATATGGCCTTTATTATGTTGAGGTATGATTCCTCTCCCACTTTGCTGAGGGATTTTATGAAAAATGAGTGCTGGGTTTTGTAAATTCTTTTTCGCATCTATTGATATGATCATGTGATTTTTATCTTTATTTTGTTTGTCATGTATCGCATTTATTGATTTGCAGATATTGTACCAGCCTTGCCTTCCCAGAATAAATTCCATTTGACCGTGGTGTATGATTTTCTAATGTATTACTGTATCCCATTTGCTAATATTTTGTTGAAGATTTTAGCAGCTATGTTTACCAGGGATATTGGCCTATAATTTTCTTTCTTTGTTGTGTCTTTATCTGGTTTTGGTATTTGGATAATGTTGGCCTCATAAAAGAGCTTGGAGGTATTCTTTCCCTTTGAATTTTTGGAATAGTTTGAAGAGGATAGGTGTTAGTTCTCCTTTGAATGTTTAGTAAAATTCACCTGTGAAGCCATCTGGTCCAGTACTTTTGTTTGCTGGGAGATTTTTTTATTACTGCTTCAATTTTATGAGTTGTTATCAATCTCTTCAGGTTTTCTGATTCTTCCTGATTCAGTTTTGGAAGATTGTATGTTTATAAGTAATTTGTCCATTTCACCCATTTTGTTCAATTTGTTGACATATAGTTGTTCACAATATTTTCTTACTATTCTTTGTATTTCTGTGATGTCAGTTGTTATTTCTCCTCTTTCATTTCTGATTTTATTTATTTGGGTCCTCTGTCTCTTGATGAGTCTGGCAAATGGTTGCTCAATCTTGTTTATCTTTTCAAAGAACCAGTTCTTGGTTTCATTGATCTTTTGTATATATTTCTTTTAGTTTCTGTGTCATTTATTTCTGCTCTGCCCTTTATTATTTCCTTCCTTTTACTTACTCTGGGCTTTGTTGTTCTTTAGTTTTTTTGGGTTTAGGGTTAGATTGTTTACTTGAGATTATTCTATATTTTGAGGTAGGCCTGTAAAGTTGTGAATCTCCCTCTCAGGACTACTTTCACTGTGCCCCATTGATTTGGGGTTGTTCTGTGTTCATTTTCTTTTTTTTCCAGGTAGGTTTTTTTTTTTAATTTATTTCTTGATCTCATTGGTAACTCATTCATTTTTTAATAACATGCTATTTCGCCTCCATGTGTTTAAGTGTTTTTCAATGTTTTTATTGTGGTTGATTTCTAGTTTTATGCCATTTTTATCTGAGAAGATACTTGATATGATTTCAGTCTTCTTGAATTTATTAGGACTTATTTTGTGTCCTAACATGTGGTCTATCTTTGAGAATGGTCCAAGCATACTTGAGAAGAATGCATATTCTGTTGCTTTGAGATGAAATGTTCTATAAATATCAATTAAATCCATTTAATCTAGTGTGTCATTTAAGGTCACTGTTTTCTTGCTGATTTTTTATCTGAAAGACCTATCCAGTGAGGTCAGTGGGGTGTTAAAGTCCCCTAGTATGACTGTATTACTATTGATTTCTCCCTTAAATAAGATATTTTTTATATATTTAGGTGCTTCTATATTGGGTGCATATATGTTTACAAAGATTATATTCTCATGTTGTATATCCCTTTAGTATTATGTAGTGTCCTTCTTTGTCTCTTGTTATGGCCTTTGTTTTTAAAGTCTATTTTGTCAGATATAAGTATTAAATATGCAAAATTCTTGAATTGGTTCTTCACACTAAAGGGAACTCAATAGCCATTTACTTGAAAATGTACTCAACTTTATTAGTAATCAGGGAAATTCATATTAATACCACAAGACACTACAATATATTCATTAAATTAGTAAATATTTTAAAAATTGAAAATATTTGATGTTTGTGTTTGTGAGAATGTGGAACATCAGATACTCTTTTTGTGTCTGAAACCAAGCCCACAGTATCTCTGAGTTATGTTTGTATGTAATTTCACATCCCTATAAGAATACTCATGGAAACCTGTCTGTTCAAACATGTGCTACTCTGACTTTTGGTCCAATGTGAACCACTGGACCATAAGTGAAATCTCCCAGTCAAAATGCTTCAGTGTTCCTAGCATACTCAGGCTAATCCTAAAGACACTAATTTACACAATGTCTCAGTGTCTCAAGTGAAACATTGAGACATTTTATAAGCACACAGTACAATTACCTGAGGGCACGGAATACAAATAAAATACTAAGGTTATATATATTCCAAAAAACATATACTAGCTGTAGAGAGGATGATACCCCCAAAGATTTTTTTAATCAGGTAGTGTAAAAAAATGTGGGTAACTTTGAAAGACATTCTTAGTCTCATTTATTGTTTCTAGCTATAGTCTGACGAGCTCTTGAGTTGGGTCGCTAACCCAGGCTGCACATTAGAATCACCTGGAAATCTCTTAAAAATCCTTATGTCCAGGTCAAACCCCAGATCAGTGATATCAGAATCTGCTTGTGTATGTGGGCCAGGGGAGGGGGACCAGTTTGCATATATCTCAGTAACACAGATTCATCTTCTGTGTCTTCCTTCAGTTTGGTAAAGCATTTGGATTTTGCTTTGCAAGATAATATGGAAATATCAAATGAAGATAAATGTTTCCTTTATTACTTACTGTAACAGTTATGCCCCATTGCCCTATTTTCTGTGCCTTGGTCCATACACAGTAGCATCTTTCAGTGCCAAATCATGGCATAATCATTTTGAAAACCATTTAAATGGCAATTATGCAGAACATATGCAGTGACAACAATGCCTATACCTTAGTAGAAGTGATAACAGAATGAATAGCTGTGACCAAGTTTGTGCATATGCAAGGAAATGACAGTTGTGCCATGGCTACTACCACGTTGTCAGCAATTTTAAGATACCATTAATATTAAGACACATCCTGACGTCATAAATGTTAAAATGTGAAAAATAAATAACTTATTTATTTGGTAAGGTTAAATATCAGTATTTTTTAAAGCTCTCCATGCAATTCTGACATACACCTGAGATTGATAATCACTTGAGAGCCTAGGACCAGAGACAAATAGCAATGCTCTCCTTCCTGCAAGTGCAGAGACAATATTAACAAGCATCCCGACATCTGCCTGATCTCTTACCTGGAACATTCTTCAGTAATTTATACAAATAATTTTATTAACATGGTGGAAATCAAAGCACATTGTAAATACTGTGGTCACTAATTAACTATAGACAGATCATGAGGAGATAGTAAATTCTGACATTTTGAAAGAGATATAGAATTAACTACACAATGAGGATTTAATAAAATCTTAATAGAATCAAAATTTTGTTAGTTGATAAGTGCAATGAATACAGATGAGGTAAGTAAGATGGAAATTTTATTATTAGTGAAAATTGTACAAGTGAAAAGTGTGGAAAGATGTTCATTTAAGCAGATTTATTTAGGATAGTGGAAATAATCTATCAACCACTTCAACTAGGGATTTCATTTTAAGATAAATTGTATAGCTTTCCATATAATAAATATTTAACAAAATCCTAGCTTTGCATCTGAAAATGTAATTTCTTTAAAGTATAAGTTCAGGAACTGATATTATGTTGTGAATCAGCAATATAGCCAGATATATAAATAAATGACATTCAAAATTCATTCAGGAATATATTTCTTAGACTTTCTAAACAATAACTACAGAGTACTCTCACTTTTCTTTTTTTAATATACTCACCTCTTTTTCTTAATGAGCTTGCTAGCTTCCAGAATACATGTGTGTAACGGTTAAGAGAAGACCGTGGAATCAGATCACCTAGATGCCTTTTTATCCCCACCCCCCACCTTGCTTGCTTTATGACTGTGCAATCTCATCTTTGTGCAATCTCATATTTGTGCCATACTTTCCTCAGCTGTAAAGTGGGCACAGTAGAAGCTCCTGCCTGTTGTGAGAAGAAATGAGTATTTGTTGTATTCTTAGAATGGAGCCTGGCACATTTTAAGTACCATACACATGTTAATGCTGTGATTAAAGGAACAAATATCAATTTATGGTACCACACAGTTCTCTCTCCCTTTTTTTGCTTGCCTTTCAGCTGCCACCAGGCCATTTCACTGTTAATTAGCACCTCTATCTTACAAGTGACAGAAATAAAGGAAGAAAATCAAGACAGTCAATTTCAGTACTAATTACTTCCTAGTTAAAAAAATGAAAAGGCTGAAGCCATTAGTTAAAATGAGATTAGGAGTTGTCTATAGAATTCAGTTATATGTGTCCCTCACACTCCCCACTCCCTACCTCACCCTGGGCCCTGCATTTCTTTTACATGGATAAGTGAAGGTTGGCTAACCATAACATTGGTTCAAAACTGTGGATATACATTAGAATCATAAGGATATTTTAAAAAATACCTTTACCTTGGCCTCATTCCAGATTATTGCCTTTGGAATTTGCATACTGTCATTTTTAGAAGCTCCCAGTATGATTCTGATATACAATCAGGGTTGGTTAAGATTAATTAGGGGGGATTTCTAAAGGCTTTTGACAAATCAGGGAGAGTGATCCTTATGATAAGGTTCAAGTATCATAGATTCTTAAGGTTCAAGTATCATAAGGTTCTTAAATTCCTTATGAAAGGTCATTTGATACAGACAGTACATGGTGGTCATCAGCCCCATCTGGCCTCATTTATGTCTTTACTCAGACCAGACAGTGTGGTTGATGACTTGGATCATTTCCTTACCAATACTCTTGATTGTCTTTTCCTCTAAGGTACAACACCAGCTCCAGATCATTCCCACAATCTTACACTCACCTACCTTGGGGCAATCGAACACTGCTAGAGAAAAAAAATCACTGAACTTCAGAGATTGTTGCCATCAGACCTCTGAAGTCTTCCCCAAAGTTAGCCTTGCTCTCTCACTATTTCCCCTTGGCATCTGTCACCAACCTTCACAATCCTTTAGCTCTCTCCCTAGTCCCTGACATCCAGATCTTTCACTCTCTGGGTTATCTTACTTCTTCTTTGCCCTTGCCCATTTCCATCTACAAACTTACCTATTATATTATGCCCATCCTTGCCTTCTCCTTCCAGTTTCCAAGGATGTATCTTTACTCCTGTACAAAGCCAGACCCTTCTTACTCTCTGAATGCCATTGTTCCATCAATTACCTTTCTGGAGCTTAGATTTTCAACCTTTTTCCTCATCATTGGAAATTTCTCCATAATCCATAAAAGTGGATTTAAAGTTTTCAAACCCAAAATACTCCCTTAGCCTGGATTCTCCTTTCACTGACTTATTGTTACTTCCTTTCACAACCAAGCTTCTTGAAAGGTTATTCCACAGTGACTATATCTAATTCTTGATCTTCACATTAACTGTTACACATTTCTGCCTTTTGTTTTTACCTACAGATGGAAATTTCTTGCAAATACCATCAATAAAATGCCATAATGTCCAATTTGTAGAATAATTTTTAGTTCTTTTGTTATTAAATCTTTCTGCTGCATTTGAGACTGTTGGCAATTCCACTTTCCTTGGAATTTTCTATTCTTATGGTTTCTGGGGGGGAAAATCTCTTGGCAATTCTCCTTTTAGCTCTCTTACCCTCCCTGACTGACTTCCTTCAGCGTTCCTGTTCTTCTGGCCATTTCTAATCTCTTGTCCTTTCTGAAACTTCTTTCTCAACTACTGGACTTCTCTATCCACATAACCTCTTTGGGCCACCTTGTCTACTCAAGACCTAAACAGTGACCTGTCTGCTGAGGGCTCCCAGACATATGTCCTCAGTTTCCTCAATTTTCAGGACTTGGCTCAGCAGTCATTTTCTACAGAAAGTTTCACTGAACATCAGATACTTAGTCTTTCCTCAGGGCCTACCTTAATTTAATGATTTACCAAGTTATATCACAATTATCCAGTTATGTATCCTATCCCATAAAAAAAAATTTTTTTAACATAAATCATCAATAAGTATTTTTTATTTTATTTTATTTTATTTTATTTTTTTAAAATATATCTTTATTGATTTCAGAGAGAGGAAGGGAGAAGGAGAGAGTGAGAGAGAGAAACATCAATGATGGAGAGTCATTGATCGGCTGCCTCATGCACAGCCCCTGCTGGGGATCCAGCCCGCAACCCGGGCGTGTGCCCCGACCCAGAATCGAACCTTGATCTCCTGGATCCTAGGTCGATGCTCAACCACTGAGCCACGCCTGGCTGGGCTAAGTATTTTTTAAATGCTAAAGGTTTTTATAGAGCTTAATCAATAAAAATCACCTATTGAAGTTTCAATAAATATTTAGAATATTTTGGGGGCACCTAGAAATACAGGTTTGGGTCTAGTAATCCCAATATCAATAATTAGTAGAGTTTCATAAAAATAGTCCATGCATTTGAATGATGGGATAGAGAGGTATTTTTTAAAGTTAAAAATAATTATACACTATTAGATGAGTGGATAAAAAAGTTGTGATACATATGTACAATGGAATATTACTCAGCCATAAAAAAGAACAAAATCCTACCATTTGCAACAACATGGATGGACCTAGAGGGTATTATGCTAAGTGAAATAAGTCAATCAGAGAAAGGCAAATACCATGTGGTTTCACTTATATGTGAAATCTAAAAAATAAATAAATAAACAAAAGAAATTGTAATGGACTCATAGATACAGGGAACCAGCTAATGAATGCCAGAGGGGAGGGGGCTCAGGGGATTGGGTGAAAAAGTTGAAAGGATTAAGTAGTACAAATTGGTATTATAAAATAGTCATGGGGATGTAAAGTACAGCATAATATTGTAATAAAAACTGAGTTCAGCATTAAAAAATCCAATTCAATGAAAGAAAGAAACAAACTAAATAAATAATAAAAAGAATCAGGCAGAACTAATGGATCTGGCTGAAATTCCTCCACAGATCACTTCCAGGGACAGATTTTAACACTCGAGGTAGGTCGATGCACTCACTTAAAACAGTATTATCTGGGGCACCCTTTGGAGCATAGAGTTTGGAGTCATCATCAATTCTAATTTTCCTGATAAAAGAAAGGACTATCTCACAAAAGAAAGGTATCCACAAGACTATTTGAAGAAAGAATGTGAGCAAGGAAAGAAGGGAAGGAAATAAACAAATGATAAAGAAAAAAAAATAATCATACAGTTTCAGATTGAACAGTAAAGATTGAATCTATGGCTGTTGCTTGAAAAGATTAAAGTGGCCACCCTGGCTGGTGTGGCTTAGTTGGTTGGATGTCTTCCCAGGCACCAACATGTTGCTGGTTTGATTCCAGGTCAGGGGCACATGTCCGGATTGCAGGCTAGATCCCCTGTAGGAGTGTGCAAGAGGCAGCCAATCAATGCTTCACTCTCGCATCAATGTTTCTCTCCCTAAAAATAAATAAAAATATTTTTAAAAAATAGATAAAGAGGTCTAATGTGGTATTCCAGCTTATTTTGCCTAATATTTAGATGAGCTTAGAAGGCTAACACCACTTGAGAATAAATGGCAAGGAAGGATACTAAATATAAGATTCTATTAAAGGAAAGACTTTAAGAAAAATGTACATAATTGAGATATGTTATTTTTACTTTGTTTTTGTTTCTCTCCCCTCCCCACTAAGTCAGCACTGTTACTTGGAGGACATACATTAGAAAAAGCAAAGTTTTTGAAGCCAGACTTTTCTAGGTTCAAATTCAAGCTCTGTGATTTGTTAGCTGTGTGACCATGACTTCTCTGAGCCTTAGTTTCTTCATCTGTTACATGATGATAATAATGCCCATTTTTTTTACCATGATAGAAGAGATTAAATGTCAGAATAAAATGTCACTTTAGCATTGTAATAGACATACAGCAGCTACACAATAAAGAGTAACTTAACATCTGTCATGTCTATTTAGATACTACATGCTCATTAAAGACAATTTAGAAAAGAAAGAAAAACATAATGAAATCACTAAAAACCTTTCTATCCACCCCCTTCCCAATGAAGCTACCAGGCAATGGTTGGATAGATGAGTCTACAGTCCAGAAGAGAGGTTTGGGTTGGCTGGATATACAAATTGGGAGTCCTCAGCAGATAAGTGAGAATTGAAGCTGGGAGAATTTATGAATTAACCCAGGGAGAATATATGAAGTGAGAAGAAAGCCTAGGATGCAGCCCTAAGATGAGCTATGTGGGTGAAAAGATGTATATAATCCATGACTTTATAAACATCTGATTACCTCAAAGCAGTTAGATGATAAGAGTGTATCATCACAATGGAAGGAAACAGAATTAACTCTAAACAAAATACTTTCTCCATCCCTGGTCTCCCTTTAAGGACCTTTCCCTTCTCTTAGTGAAAATTCCCTTCCCTAAAAAGCATTCTGTAACCAGGGCCACAGGAAGGCTGAGCTCTGCATGATCTGGTGGGGCTGCCATCCAGGAGAGAGAGGTGCCTTTTTTGGTTATATAAGGGCACTAGCTGGCAGTGATCCATTGTTCTTTTACTGTTTTCCAACAGTCAAAGCTTAATAGATCCAGTATAATTTTTTTTATATGTTGATTAAAACTTATTTATCTTAGATAAATTATATTTACTCAACATATATCTACATCAAGGCTGGTATTTGATGGTTTTCTTGATGAGCCTTTCCAGGGAATCCCATGAATACTGAATTCTTTGTTGTGTTCTAGGGGATGAAAGATGATGCATACTCAATTTGCCTTGAAAGAAGCCTTAGATATTTGAAGGTAACTGAGATGGACATGTCTTAGAAAGGATGCTCCAGAACTCTTAACCCTATCTCCATGGTCAGGGGAAGGCAAGGCCATAATAACCATATTAGTTGCCCACCTGACAACCCGGTTCCTTTTTCCAAACAGAATTCAGACTTTGTTCAGGTTTCTGCCCTTCTCTGAATGGCCTTTGCTTCCTGGATGGCTAGTCCCATCACTAGCTCCAGAGCAGTAAAAATTCCAGTGATGGGTCAAGGCTTTGGAATGTGATACTCAGGTGGGGAAGTTTCACAGGTAGCTTATGGGAAATTTTTTCTTCTTGATTTTAAAAGAAGACCAAGGGAGAGAAGGTTCTTCTTCCTGCCTCTGAATGTTGTTGTAAGGATGTGGCACCTGAAGCCCATCCAAGCATGAGGCTGATAGACTGGGGATGGTCATGACCTTGTTTCGATCATTTTGCTGCTGAGGTCACATCTTATCATATGAAAGTATAAACTCCATATTGTTTAATCCAGTTAGGTAGAGATTTTCTGTTACTTGCAGCCAAAAGCATTTTAAGTAGTATGGGGAATTCATGAGCAACCTGAATCTTATTGTAATCTATCCATACCCCGTATGCTCTTTGCTGCCAAGGCTGGAGGATGCTTGTTTGATCTGCTTACCCATCAGAACAGAAACCAAGTCTCAGGCCCACCTCCACTCACCTTTCCACAAATTTTGTGCTCTCTTACCTCTGTTTTAAGTACCTGTTTGAGGTTTATATTATTTTACTACTTTACTAACAATAATTTACTTTTTATTAGCATAACCCCCTAATCTCATGCCTCCTGCATAGCTTCTCTTTCTGTGATAAGTGTAATTTTGAAGATAGCCTCATTTTCTTTAAATCTTGGGATTTTTATAATAATAAAAATGCTGATTAGTAATTTAATATTCATAAAAACAGGATAGAGTATTGTTTATACAATTTATTTCATAGATTAGATAAGTCTCAGAGAGGTTAAGTAATTTGCTTAAGAGTATACGGCCAGCAACTTGTGAATCCAGAATTTAACCCCAGGTCTTCTCACTGCAAATCCCAGTCTGTCCTTTAATTTTAATTGTTGAGTCAATAAATTGAAATAATATTTTTATTCTTATAAACTTGATTAGGAAGTTTCTTGCAATTTGATACCAGGAAATTAATGTAGCACATATATTTATTTACTTGTTGGCTTATCAATGTATGTATTTAATTATATGATTACTTTAAAGTTTAAGGTCAGCTTATAAAAAACATATAGATTAATTTGAGATATTAACCAATATTCTCTTTGGCATCCTTGTAACCATGATGCTTCTCTAAATTGGGGGAGTAATCATATTTCTATGCCCACTACCTCTAGAAAGTAAGAAATGCAGCCAGAGTAATAAGACCATTGGCTATGTTCAAATTTTAAAATATAAATTTTTATAACACTATAGCAAAAATCATAATCAAGTTTTTCTATAATGAGCTTTGTGAGAGATAAAAGTTTTATTGAAGTTTTATTGAAAGTCCTGAAGATAGAGTTTATACCATGACCAAGGATAGAACATAATGTATCATGATGTGAATGCAGCTTCACATTCTTAAAGAGAAAAGTGTTCAACCAACAGATAGAACAGGAGAAATCAAGGGACAAAGCTAGAGTTTAAATACTGGTTAGGTCCTGAAACTGCATCAACCCCCTAAATCTGCTCAAACAAGTGAATGAGATTAAGTTTACATCCCAGACAACATTCAATATATTTTGGAACTCGGTAGAAATACATATTCTCAGTTAGCCATAGTGGCCAAAGAAAATTAGCAATAAATCTTTCAAAAAATGTGTGAGTTTAGGCAATGTATGTTTTAGAAATGTTGATATTATACCTTTGGCTAAGGCAGGACCAAGTAGAACTTCCTAGGATGATTTATGTAAAAGTATTTCACACTACTAAAACCCTCACCCCCAATGAGGGTATGAAAGAATTGGTCTGTTGGAAATAAAGAGGGTTTTAAAAAATAAGTTACCTTTAGAGAAAGTTGTGGCATGAGTCCTAGTCCCCCATTAGAGAGAGATGTTTATCTTTTAATTGCAAGTCAAGGGGACAGGACTATAGAGTGATCTTTTGCAGACTTTGATATGTGTTCCCTGCAATCAGGTGGGCATGGTATATTGGTAACAAACTTCCTTCTGAGATCTGAAGATAAATGATGGGGCTGGTTAGCTGATGAGAACTGAGCTGAAGAAGTGCCTGCCAAAGCAATGAGCTTTGACCCCAAGTTTGTAAGAGAAACAGAAACATGAGTATTTTCCATGATCCATTGTAGATTAAGTCCTCTCTACTAGGGTACTTGGAGCAGTGAGAGGACCTCCATGAAAAGTAGCTAGAGGTAGACTGCTAGATGCCCAGAAGTAAGAATGAGCTGGAGCAGAGTGTATCATTGGCATTAAAGGAAGTGCAGATGAAAATCTCTAGCGAATGTGGGGAGAAGGGGTCCAAGAACCCACAAAAGCATTCAGAAGGAGTGAATTCCCTCAAACATCACCAATCAGAGTCAAAACATAAGGCTAGCTAAGACAGCATCACTCAAGAAGGAATATTCCTGCTTCCTGATTCTTCTTTCTTCACTCCAACCTCAGAGGGGTTTGAAACAGTATCTATAAAAAGAAGCTTGTGACATCTTTCTCCTCCAGAACATGATTCAGCTACAGGGAAGTGAAACACTTGTAACTTGAATTACAGTTTGGTAGTTAGAAGCTTTGATGAATACATGAGTGTGAACTTTCTAATTTATGATTTAAAAGTTTGTTTTGCCCCTCAGATGGATTGAAGTGATATAGTAGACAGTTAGACAGACATAGCAGAGTAGGAATTATGGTCCATGTACAGAAGGTCACCAGGGTGAAAAGCACCAGGTACCTAGCAATAGACAACTATAGCATGAAACCTCACCCTCAGGGTGACCTTTCCTCCCCTAGCATATCACCAGTCATGTATTTTAGACCCCCTGACTTTTCATATCACTGAGCATGAGGTTTGGACCCTCCCCTGACCTTTCCTCCTCTAGCATGTCTCTAGTCATGCTAGACCCCTTTAGAGGAAGAACAAGGGGGCTGGGTAAAAGCTTCATATGACTCCCATAAAAGCACTCACATGACCACTCCCTTAAGCCTTAAACCTTCAAGACAATGAGCTTCTGACCCACATAAAATAATCTTAGGAACAAAGCCTAGGGTCTGTTTACCACAGAGACAATTTTCTTCAAACTAGAGATTACGTCTAGGCCTTGGTTGTGTTTCAGCTACAGGCTCAGAAAAGCAGCAAGGCCAGGCAGGGTGATGCCATGGCTGACATCAGAACCAGCTGCAAATACTTATTACCCTTGCCCTGGTGCCAACCAATAAGTAGAGAGCATGACCCTGAAAGGACACACCTGGAAAGTTAATAAATATTCAATTGAGATCCTCTCCTGAGAATTCCAGATAAAAGCCCTTAAGATGAAGGACCCAGTGTGTGCTCTCTCTCTCTCTAGAGCACACCTGCACCTTTCCCCCTCTCTTTCCCCCAGGTGTGTTTTCTTTGTCTTTCTTTCTCCTAAGCTCCAAGGGCCCTTCTTTTGCCTCTGTAACTTGATTCCTGAGTCCACACAGCTCAGCTGGCTCACTTTTTCCATGGCTCACTTCTTCTACCTCTGTGGCTTCTTAAATAAACTTTTGTTTATATTTGAGTCTTGTGTCTGAATTCTTTCTTAGCCTAAACTGAAGAAGCAAGGTCTAACATCTGGTGCCATTCGCCACCAACAAAACGACTTTGTAATATTGAAAATAAACAGAAAGTTATGGATTGCTGGAGTTTTCATCCAGAAAAGGGGGAAAAAACACCTCAGCTAATAAAATTAGACTGATAGCAGAATTAAGTTGCTTTGTAATTCTGTCTGCCAAGACATACTTACTTGATGTCAGGTTACATAAAACTTCCCAATGATTCAGATAGAATCTGTTTGTTGTAGAATGTATTCCCCCCAAATAAGAATATTAAATAGATATAGGTAACAATTCTATAAACTAATTAAATGTAGGGGATCATCTGCTTGCAATAATGTCTATGGTTTTATAATGATACTAACTCATTTGTTTTTCGGACCATAGTTAGTGAGTGTACCTTTTCTCTTTAAAGCCATTCCATATCATCAGTTTACTGGATCTTTCTCTCTAGTAGAGGCACAATATTACACATAATTTTGTTTTCTCAGAAAATGGAAATATTCTTAAGTCTTTTATGGTCTTTCTTCTTGCAGTATAATGTTGACAATTAACACATTCTTAATCTACCATGTATATTAATTTGCCAAAAGAATTCCAGTCTCCTAACTTTCAATCAATTGTTGACCATCAGATTTCATGGTATAGAGAATTCCTTTGCTCATCATCATCATAAGCCTTCTTATGAAAACTAGGATTCAAGTGAGAAGGCTTAAGGTTAGGGTAGAGATAGCAATAAATGGTCTTTTTAAAACTTTATTGTGTCAAACCAAAGATGTCATAGACTGATTAGCAGATATTTTAAAATAAACCAGACAAACTATGCTGTGTTTTTGCGGCAGCCTTACTTTTTGAAGTTTCATTTCTCAGCAATTCTTGAATATTTGCCTTTGGAGAAACCTAAGCCTTCCTCAATTCCTATTCAGTCAGAACTCAGGACAGAGATAAGTAGACCCACCACTTTGTTAAAGTTTTTGGTGGGGAAGGGGACAGGTATCTATTTGTGGGAATCTGACTAATCAAGTGAAACAAAAATGACTTTGGCTTACCTCTTTTCTCCATACATACAGTTTATAATTGGATGTATACTTAAATAATTCATCATGAATTTAATTTTTATCTTTTCTAAATGAAATTTCATTAACATTAAAGATTACTGGAGTAGTCTCTCATGTCAAATCATTGTTTTGATACAAAAACACTAATTACCACAGGATTTGCAATTCTAACTTAGGCACTATGAGACAGGGGCATAGAATTTGGAGAAAAGTGACAGAGCAGATTAGAGCATGATATTGGAGAATACAGAAGATGAACCTGGAACAACTTGTAGTGTCAGAAAGTAAGAAAGCAATGAAAGGAAGGAAGAAAGGAGAAAAGGTAAAAATGTAGAAAGGAAGGAAAAACACACAGTGATGGGTTATATAAAAAACAAAACAAAACACAGAATCAACTGAAAGAGTTCCCAATAGACAAACTAGAACAATTTGAACAAAAAGTGTTGGATTATAGCTCAAGCATAAAATAAATACCCATGAGTCTTTACTGATATATGTGATAAATAAATTAATAAGTAAATAAATAAATGGAAGAAAATACATGCAACTCCTATGCATAAGAATTCTAAATAATTTATGTAGATACTTCACCCTCAAGGAAGTGGAGCATACCTCCCATTCCTTAAGTATAGACTTCACATAGTGACTTTCTTCTAAACAATATTGTAGAGAAAGGGGGAAGACACTTTCCAGTGGAGAAACCTGACAAAGACCACCTCAGTCTGGTTATCAAGGTCACTATCAACACAGAAGGATGCTCTGGGAAGAGAAAGAAGCCAAGTCTTCTTTCCCAGGATTTTCTGTCAGTGATCTGGAACAAGAAAGGTTACAGAATAGAAGTTTTAGGGTTAGGAGATTTTAGAGAAAGACCTCACCAAAAAGCAATTGGCAGGGGAATCCAAGATGGCTGCAGAGTAGATAGAAGCTACACTCACCAACTCTAAACCCCAAACTGGGTTTGAAGCTAAATTTTAGAGCAATCAACCTAAGTAACCAACTGAAGACTAGCTGAACTGAAATATTATAACTAAGGACTTACAGAAACATAGAGACTGATAATAAGGGCAGAGACACAGAAAAGGCTGGCCCCCACACCTACATGTGGTGGCTGAGAAGCTGGAGGGATATCTTGGCTCCAAAACTCCCTCTCCTCAAAATGTGGGGCCTCAACCTGATGCAAGGATCCCCAACACAGAGCAACAGAGACAGGAAGAAGAGCCAACATAACAACTGGTGGTGAAAATCAGTGGTGATTCAGTCTGTCTGGGAGAGAAGGGAGTCTGCTGAAGACCCAGATGCCACCTTTCAAAGGACGAGCACTCCTATTGTTACAGCACCAGCCTGAGGAATGCACTGCTTGAACCCCCAACTGCTGGTGAGGCCACTCTAATGTGCTCAGATCCTTTGGAGGAGTCTACTGGATGCACACAGCAGTAAACTTTGGGGAGGCTCTTGGAGACTCAAACAGTGACTGAACTGTGTGGCATTGGAAAGGGGACCAGTCCCCCCTACCTCAAGCACATATCTGGCACCCCCCCCACACACACACCATTACTTGTTGAATCAGTTGACTGGACCCACCTTGCTGAGTTCAGTTGTACAGGGTGATCAGAGTGTGAAACAGAGGAGACTTTTATCCAAGAATCACATGGATGGGTGCTAGGTTCTGTGACATCTCAGAGGGGTCCACTCCTATCTCCCCTGTGAGCCCAGTCTGCACTATCCTGGGGAAAGGAAGAAATGCCTGCCGCCCACCCCCTCTTACAGGCTTGCAGGCACCACCCTCAATGGGAGACTGGACTTGCCCTTCCAATTCTGTGGGGAGCAGTGGTGGGAGGAGAGCTGCTGGGAGCTGGGACATTCAAGGTGTGTGTCCCTTGAAGACTATTGTCTGGGACCCAGGTAAAGAGCTTGGCCTCTCTTTTAGGCTGGGCAGATAACGCCTCAAATAGGAGATTCTTCTGATCTGTCCTCCTGAGCCTGGTAGCTCTGCCTGGCTCAGTTTTCTCCTGCACAGGGGATGGCTGGCTGCACCCAACCTGAACCCATAGTGCATACCTCCTGGTGGAGCTAAACTTGGAGACTCTAGCAGAGACTGAGTGGTTTGGCTCTTGAGTATGGGCCACTTTCCCCTCTTTGAGTGCCTGGCCATGAGATCCCCATATTGGGGACCCACTAGTTCCATCCTCCTGACCCTGGTTACCCTGCCTTACTGAGCTCACAACCATGAAATATTTTTGGGTTGTGACCAACCTGGGTCCACTCTACAGTCTTTCTTCAGAAGGCTCTGAAGGAAAACTATGCAACCTCAGGGAGAGGTGGAGTAGTTGACAAGTGCAGGCATACCTCAGGGAACCTTTACCTTTTACAAATCTGTTTCCAACTCTAAGATGAAGGAATCTGATGCTTATTTTTCCATTGCCCCCTCCCATGCACATCCAGGCCCAGTATATGTAGCAACAAACAGTGAATAGGGTAGTAGCTCCAGACAAGTATTTCAAGGTCAGTTACATACAACATCTGATATTGACCTGTACCTGAACAACACCCAAGTGGACCCAGAACCAACACAGCCAGTGGTGGGCTTCAGACAACACCAGAGCTCAACCTAACTAGCCACATAAGTGTCATAAGAGGGATTCTAGCAGGCATAAGACCCTGCTAGGAACAACTCTACCTCAGGGAGCACCTCATGAACAGCAACTCATACATGGTGATGCATGTTTATCCTTATAGTCAGCCAGCCTGAAGGGTTAACTCCACTCAAGAAAGTGCCAACAGCATTCAATACTCAACTACAACAGGAGGGTGCAAATAACCCACAAGAACATTCCTGGACCACAGAGTTCAGGTGATCTGGAAGAATGTGCCACTGACCACACTAAACACCTTCATCACAAAGCAATCATAACAAGTTTGAGAGTCATAGCAGATCTACCTAATATAAGGAGACAAAATGAGGAGACAAATAAATGTTTCCCAAATGAAAGAACAAGAGAAATCCCTAGAAAAAGAATTAAATGAAATGGAAGCAACCAAAATATCACATACAGAGTTCAAAACAATGGTTATAAGGATGCTCAAGAACCTTAGATGAAGAATAGATTATCTTAGTGAGAACTTAAACAAAGTGATAGTAAGCATTAAAAAAGGACATGTAAGGGCCAGGAAGATGGAAGCACTGTAACAAGAAGCAGAGCATCCTTACTCCCAGCCACAGACTTGATTTACCACTAAAATACTGCATAACCAGCTTGGAAAAATATACCTGAGCAGACATATTTCAAGTAGGGAACACTGAAGAAACATCATAGAGTCTGGTAAGGGGGAGGGGCATAGAAAAAGGGAGTCTCCCCTGAATCCTGTGCTGGGCTCCAAGCCCCAAGGCTTAGAGGCTGCAAAGCTTCCTCCCCTTGGGAGCATGGACTGGCATCCAAAAGCTGAGATCTAAACCTCAAGCAGAGGAGAAGGGAAGGAGAACACTGCATGGAAGGCAGAGGGACCCAGGGGAACAGAGTGTCTGTGAGAGGGGACTGCACCTCCCCGTGAAACAATGCACCTAATGGTGCACCTAGGACTCTTTCAACCTAGGTGCTGACTGTGGGAAAGGCTGTCCCAGAGTGTGTGGCTCCCAAATAGAAAGGGGCCAGAGGGTTTCATTAAGCAACCACATACAGGGACCGTCTGTCTTCCTGTAAGTCATTGTGTAGAACCCCAGAGAGCATTTGATCCGTATGGCATGGGGAAGGGAATGAGAGCCCTCCTGCCACCAGAGAAGGTCCGGAGCCATGAGAAGGGTGGGTTGTGACTTCAATTGCCAAAGCTGCCAGTGTGGCAAATCCGGGTTTTGTGGCCCGCTCTGTGGGGAGCAGAGATAGAGCACAAGTAGTTGTCCCAGCTTTACTAAGGTCAGCTGTGCAGGGGAGCTGTGTGGGGCTGACTTTGTGACCCCTCGTGCTTAGTACTGAGGTGTGAGGGCAACGAGACCTCACAGGGCTGGTTCTCTGTCTGTGTTGCTTTGTGCGTTTTTGAGTTTTAGGTTGCTGAATGGACATCCACCTTCCTGGCTTGTATTGGGGATACAGATCAGTGAAAGCTGGGATTTGTGTCTGCTTTGTGGGAAGTTTAAAATAAGTGCCCCAAACATCAGCCAACCAGATCTGTGAAAGGAGGAGCAGAGCATGCCTATCTCTCCTGCAGACTAGGAGGACCACCCCCAACAGGAAAGGGGCTGTTTAAGCTCACTAAAGCCCCAAGATATCCCCCACAGGACACTGTCCTGAGGGGTGAAGGGAGAACAGCTCACAGGACAATAATACAAGAATAAAACTCTCAGGAACTATTGTTTAGAAACTGAAGGAAAAACTTAAAACCCCTTCTGAGGGCTGGGCAGGCAAAGTGCGCACTGGAATTATTTTTTTTAATTGAACCCACTGAGCCCAGGCCTGTGAAACTACCTATACAGAAAAGGCAACAGACTGAATTCATTCTGAAACTTCAACAGGTCATTGTATGGGGAACTAGAATTGGAGGATAAGGTAGAGACTGAGGAATTGGTTTTGAAGCAGAGACTAACTTCCCAACAATGAGTGTCTGACAGTGAAACCTCTAAGTAAGCGGAGCAATATCCTGACTTAAACTAGCCAGCCTGCACCTTAAAGACTCTTCAGAAAACTCTGGAGTAAGACCAGGCAATTGCAAGGGGGAGGCAAAATAGATTACAAGTGGAGGTGGCCCACAGAGAGCCTCAGATGAGTCAATTGCCTAAGGACACCAGAGCCAAACCTAGATAGCTCCTGACATTGGCAGATACACAAGTACCTTCCAGAAAAAATAAAATCAGCATACAAAACAGTGAGTCTCAGACATAAGCTGCCCAAATGAAACTCACCTGACTGACTTTTTTTTCTTTTCTTTTATTTTTGGGGAAAAAAGAGAAAAGAAAATTTTTTTAATTTTTAAATTTTTTAATTAATTATTTTTTTAAAATTTTGTTTTTCTTGTTTTTCTTTGCTTTGTTTTGTTTTGTTTTTTTTCTATTTTATCAAGATTTTATTGCTATTCTCTGCTTAAATGCTGGGACATTATTATTATAACCAATAACTTTACTACTTTTCTCTATTGTTTACCCCGTATTTCTTATTGGATTCCCTCTCTGCCCTTGCTTTCTCTCCCTCTCTTCTTGTTCCAATAGCATAATTTTTTTCTACTTCTGTTTCTTTTCTTCTTCTTCCTTTTCTTTTTCTCCCTGTCTTTTTGTTTTTGTCTGTTTCTGTTTGTCTCTTTAATGTATTTTTATTTTTTCTTTTTCAACTACTTTCTTATTCTCCACCCTTGATTTTTTGCTAGCTCTTCTTTCACAATCTTCTTTCTTCCCCTTTTATCTGCCAGTAGCATCTCTATTTTTTACTTTTTATTTTATCTTATTATTATTTTTTAATTTTTCATTACTATTAGCAATAATATCCTTTTCTCTCTATATTGATTTTCCGTTTATTTATTTATTTATTTATTTTTACTTTCACACTTGTGTTCTCACTTCACTCTCCCAATTCTACTTTCACTTGGGATGTTTTCATTGTGATTGTCAGGATATTTTGTAAGATACTGCTTTTTTCCTGGCAGTTTGGTAGTGTTTTGGCTTACCTTGCTAGCACCCGTACAACAGCTCACACAATGTGGTTGGGGCTGAGAAACATAGCTGACCTGAGAGAAGAGTCCTTTCAAGAATGGGTCAACAATAAGGTAGAGTGAATCAACAGGAGAGCCCAAAGAACCCACAAAAGAGAAACCTACAAAAGGGACACACTTAGAGCAAATAGCTCAGAAGTATAAGGAAAACACACTTTTGGGCCCCACTGGACATACACTACAAAACTTTTTTGCTTTCTTTGTTTTTATTTGCTTCATTTTGTTTTGTTTTTTGTTCTATTATCAAGATTTTATTGATATTCTACAAAATTCCAACCCAGAGGACTGGGAAATAGCAAATATATCTAATACATAGATACAAACACTGTGTCACCAAAATGAGGAGACAAAGAAACAACCCCCAAACTAAAGAAAAAGAAAAATAGCCAGAAAAAGACCTTGATGAGATGTAGTGAGGCACGTTATCAGAAATAGAGTTCAGAGTAATGGTTATAAAGATGCTTAAGGAAGTTAATGAGAACCACAAGACACATAATGGAAAGATCCAAGAACTTAGTAAAAACATGAAAAAAGAGATAGATATGATAAATAAGAAACAGGAAGAAATGAAGAATACTATATCTGAGGTCAAGAATATGGTGGAAGGAATTAATAGCAGACAAACTAAAACAGACCATAGAATAAGTGACTTAGAAGATAGGGTAGAAAAACCATTCAATCAGAGCGGCAAAAAGAAAAAACACTTAAAAAGCATGAGAATAGCATAAGGGAGCTTTGGGACAAAATGAAGTGAAACAACATTCGCATCATAAGGGTGCCAGAGGGGAGGAAGCATAGAGGGTTCCAAGCATGAGGAACTCAAAATAACCCATTCCAAGACACATAATTAAAATGACAAGTGTTAAGGACAAAGAGAAAATATTAAGGGCTGCAAGAGAGAGACAAGCAGTCACCTACAAGGGAACCCCAATAAGGCTGACAGCAGATTTCTCAACAGAAACTCTTCAGGCCAGAAGGGATAGACATGAAGTTCTCAAAGTAATGAAAAGCAAGAACATGCAACCAAGACTGCTTTATCCAGCAAGGCTATCATTTAAAATTGAAGGTGAAATAAAGAGCTTCCTAGACAAAAGAAGGCTAAAGGAGTTCAGACCACCAAACCAGTATTCCAAGAAATGTTTATAGGACTGCTTTAAGAAGACGTAAGAATACTGAGAGAAAGGTACATCAGCATAAAGAGGGGAAATGGCATTAAATAAGTAAATATCAATAGTAACCTTAAATATAAAAGAAATAAACGCTCAACTCAAAAGATATAGGGTAGCTGAATCGATAAGAAAAGAGGACCCATATATATGTTGTTTACAAAAGCCCACCTGAAAGCAGAAGATTCACAAAGGCTGAAAGTGAAGGGATGGACATAAACATTTCATGGAAATGGATATGAAAAAACAGCTGGAGTAGCAATACTTATTTCTGACAAGATAAACTTCAAAATAAAGACCATAACAAGAGACAAAGGTGGTCACTACATAATACTAAAGGGATCAATCCAACAGGAAGAAATAACCCTTATAAATATATATGCACTCAATATAGGAGCACCTAAATATATAAAAACTTTCTTAGTGGACTTTAAGGGGGCAATCAACAGCACCACAATTACAGAGGGGTACTTTAACACGCTACTATCATCATATCACAGATCGTGAAGCCAAAAATCAACAAGGAAACAGAGAATTTAAAGGACACACTAGATCTAATGGATTTAATTGACATTTATAGCATATTTCACCCCAAAGCAGCAGAATACACATTCTTCTCAAGTGCACATGGGACATCCTCAAAAATAGACCACATGTTGAGACAAAGGAAAGTCAACAAATTTAAGAAGATTGAAATCATATCAAGCATCTTCTCAAATCATAATCACATGATTAAAAAACTGAAAAATATTCAAACACTTGGAGGCTAAATAACATGTAATTAAACAATGACTGTGTTACCGATGAGGTCAAGGAAGAAATCAAACACTTCCTGGAAAAAAAGAAAATAGACAACAACCCAAAATCTATGGGACACAGCTAAAGCAGTCCTGAGAGGAAAGTTCATAGCTGTATATGCATACCTCAAGAAACACAAAAAAGCTCTAATGAACCATCTAACACAATTAAATAATTAAGAAGAAAATAGCAAGAAAAGCCCGAGGATGTAGAAGGAAGGAAATAATAAAGATCAGAGCAGAAATTAATGACATAGAGACTAAAAATCAATACAAAAAATCAATGAAACCAAGAGCTGGTCCTTTGAAAAGATACAAAAGATTGATGCACCTTTAGCCAGACTCACCAAGAAACAAAGAGAAATCAAATAAATAAAATCAGAAATGAAAGAGCCATATAACAACTGACTGAAGAGAAATACAAAGGATCATAAAAAAAACACTATGAGCAACTATATGCCAACAAATTGGACAACCTGGGTGAAATGAAAAAATTCCTAAAGCACACAGTCTTCCAAAGGTGAATCAGGAAGAGGTAGAACACTTGAATAGGCTGATAACAACTAACAAAACTGAAGCAGTAACCAAAAAACTCCCAGCAAACTAAAGTCCTAGACAAGTTGGATTTACAGGTGAGCTTTACCAAACATTCAAAGAAGAATTAACACCCATTCTACTCAAACTATTCGAGAAAATTTAAGAGAAGGGAAAACTCCCACTGTTTTTATGAGGCCAGCATCATCCTAATCCCAAAACCAGATAAAGACACTACAAAGAATGAAAATTACAAGCAAATATCCTGGATGAACATAGATGCTAAAATCCTCAAAAAATACTAGCAAACCAGATCCAGCAATACATTACAAAGATCACACACCACGACCAAGTGGGATTTATTCCACGGATGAAAGGCTGGTATAACATGGGCAAATCGATAAATGCAATAAATCACATAAACAAAATGAAGGACAAAAATCATATGATCCTATCAATAGATGCAGAAAAAGCATTCAACAAATTCCAGCACTAATTTTTTATAAAAACTCTCAGCAAAGTAGGAATATAGGGAACATACCTCAACATAATAAAGGTCATATATGACAGACCTACAGCCAAAAGCATACCCAACGTTCAAAAACTAAAACCATTTCCCCTAAAATCAGGAACAAGACAGGGATGTCCACTTTCCCAGTCTTATTCAACATAGCACTGGAAGTCCTTGCCACAGCCATCAGGCAAGAAGAAAACATAAAAGGTATGCAAATTGGAAAGGAGGAAGTAAAACTGTCATTATTTGCAGATGACATAATATTGTACATAGAAAACCCTTAAGACTCCACCAAAGTACTACTAGCTTTGATAAGTGAATTTGGCAAGGTATCTGAATACAAAATTAACATCTGAAAATTGATGGCAACTTTATACACCAAAAATGAACTCTCAGAATGAAAAACTGAAAAAAATATTACCATTTACCATTGCAATAAAGAAGTTTAGATAGTTAGGAATAAACTTAACCAACAAGGTAAAAGACCTGTACTCAGAAAACTACAGGACACTGAAAAAAGAAATAGAGGAAGATATAAGCAAAAGTGGAAGAATATACCATGTTCATGGATTGGAAGAATTAATATAATTAAAATGTAAATACTACCCCAAGCAATTTATAGGTTCAATGCAATGCCTATTGAAATACCAACAGCATATTTCACAGAGCTAGAATAAATATTTGAAAACTGTATATGGAACCAAAAAAGACCCGAAATAGCTACAGCCATCTTGAGAATGAAGAACAGAGTGGGAGGGATCACTTTATTAGATATCAAAGTGTACTAAAAAGTCATTGTAATCAAAACAGCCTGGTATTGGTATAACAATAGACATTTAGAGACCCCAACAATAGACAGAACAGAGACCCCAGAAATAGACCCATGCCATTATGGTCACTTAATATTTGACAAAGTAGACAAGAGCATATGATGGAGTAAAGACAGTGTCTTCAATAAATGGTGCTGGGAAAACTGGATGGATACATGCAAAAAAATGAAACTAGACCACCAATTTACTCCATACACAAGAATAAATTCAAAGTAGATAAAGAGTTAAATATAAGTCATGAAACCATAGAAATCCTGGAAGAAAACATAGGCAGTAAAGTCAGAGACATCTTATGTAGTGGAATTTTTACTGATACACCTCTTAGAAGAAAAACAAAAAAATAAATAAATAAATGGGACTACATCAAACTTAAAAGCTTCTGCAAAGCAAAAGAAATCAACCTCAAAATACAAAGGAAACCCACAGTATTTGCCAAGGATGTATCTGATAAGGGGCTAATTTTCAAAGTGTACAAAGAACTCATACAACTCAACAAGAGGAAGACAAACAATCCAATTAAAAAATGGGCAAAGGACCTGAATAGACACTTCTCCAAAGAGAACATACAGATGGCCAAGTGACATATAAAAAAAAGTAACATTGAGCAATGTTACTAATCATCAGAGAGATGCAAAATTAAAACCATGATGAAGTATCACTTCACAACTGTCAGGATGGCTACCATTAACAAAATAACAAATGACTAGTTCTGATGAGGATGTGGAGAAAGGGGAACTGTGGTACACTGCTGATGGGAATGCAGGTTGGTGAAGCCACTATGGAAAACAGTATATTGGTTCCTCAAAAAATTAAAAATGAAACAGCCTTTCTCCCAAATGATCCCATTTCTAGGAATATATCCTAAGAATACTGAAATACTAATCAGAAAGAATATATGCGTTCCTATGTTCATAGCAGCGCAATTTACAATACCTAAGTTCTGGAAATGGCCCTAGTGCCCATCAGTAGATGAATGGATAAAAAGTTGTGGGACATTTACACCATGGAATACTATGCTACTGTAAAGAAGAAGGATCTTGTACCCTTTGGGACAGTATGGATGGACCTGAATAATATTATGCTAAGCCAAATAATCCAGGCAGAGAAAGACAAACATCACATGATCTTACTTATATGTGGAATGTAAAGTACTTAATGAACTGATGAACAGAATAGATTCAGTGACATGGAAGCATGGATGAGACTGACAAATCTCAAAGGGAAGTAGGGTGGTGGGAGAATGGGGAGGGAGAGATTAACCAAATAATTTATATGCATATATGCATAAGCCAAGGATACAGATTATGGTGTGGTGAGGAACTGGGTAGGAGAATCAGGGTGGGTGAAAGGGATCAATTGGGAGAAAAAGGGAAATCTGTAATATTTTGAACAATAATAAAAAAAAAAAACAGGGAAAGAAAGAGAAGGAAGGAAGGAAGGAAGGAAGGAAGGAAGGAAGGAAGGAAGGAAGGAAGGAAGGAAGGAAGGAAGAAGAAAGAAAGAAAGAAAGAAAGAAAGAAAGAAAGAAAGAAAGAAAGAAAGAAAGAAAGAAAGAAAGAGAGACATGGAAACCATAATAAAGAACCAGTCGGAAATGTATACAATATCTGAAATGAAGACTGTACTAGAAGGAATCAATAGCAAGTTATGAAGCAGAGGACCAAATCAACAATTTAGAGGCCAAGATAATGGTAAATACCCACGCAGAGCATTAAAAAGAAAGAATTTTTTAAAAATGAGAAGAGGCTAAGGTATCTCTGGGACAACATCAAGCATAACAACATCCACATAACAGTGGTACCAGAATGAGAAGAGAGCAAGCAAGGATAGAGAACGTGTTTGAAGATATAATGGCTGAAAAGTTCCCTAACCTAGTGAAGTAAAATGTCACATAAGTTCAGGAAGCCCAGAGAATCTCAATCAATATGAACTAAAAGAAGACCACACCAAGATACATCATAATTAAAATGTCAAAGGTTAAAGACAAAGAGGATCTTAAAAACAGGAAGAGAAAAGCAATTAGTTACTTATAGAGGAGCTCACATAAAGCTGTCAGCTGATTTTTAAAACAGTAACACTTCAGGGCAGAAGTGATTGGCATGAAATATTCAAAGTGATGAAAACTAACAACCTACATACGAGACTACTCTATCCAGAAATGTTACCATTAAAAATTGAAGGTAAATAAAGAGCTTTCCAGACCAAATAAGTAAGCTAAAGATGTTCATTACCACCAAACTAGTATTACTAGAAATGTTAAAGAGCCTGGTTTAAGTAGAAGAAAGAAAACATAAATTGAAAGGGAGAGGAATGTATGTGTAAATAATAAAATGGCAATAAATAAATACCTATTAATAATAATTTTAGGAGAGATTCCAAGCTGAGGGTACATTAAGTGCAAGCTACACTGACACACTCCCAGGAACAAAATGGTATTACAACTAAAATATAGAAAAAACACCCTGAATAAATAATTGAAGACTACCTAGACATCACCCTCATAACCAAGGACATAAATCGGAGACCACACAGACTGGTAGGCTGTGGGGAAGTCCAAGAGGGCTGGCTGTGCTCACATAGGCAGCAGCTGAGGGTCCAGAGGGGTTCTCAGGGGTTGGGGGTTTCCACTGAGAACTCTGGGGTCTAAACCCCAAGTAGGCCCCCAGGCCCAGAGCCCCAGAACTGAGAAAGGTGCACACATAACATCTGGCTGTGAAAAGCAGCGGGGCTTCCTGCTTGCCAAGGAGAGATGCCTGGAAATGCTGGCACACTCTTAAAGGGACAAGACACAAGATTTTGTGTCCTGCCAGCAGAGGGAGGGCAGAGTGGACTGGAGCTGTGTGAGGAGAATCCAGAGGTGCTGGCTCTGGGGATAGAGCTCAGAAGCAGCCATTTGGATTCCTGTGATGAGTCATTCCCCTGTACTATAGAGGGCACCTTTCTCAGGCAGATTTTGCCAACCAGGCAGCTTTTGCCTGGGGGAGAAGATTTGCCCCATCCTATAGAGTTTATGCCTTGCTGTGGTCTACAGCCTGAGGCTCATTAAGAGAATCAGATTAATCAGCCTGAGGAAGAAGCAGACCTCTAGGTGCTTTGAGACTTTGCTTGATCTACTTCTGGACCTGTGCTTTGGAAAATCAGACTTTGCTGTGCATCTTAGTCCTGTCCAAATGTACCCAGCCCCACAAGAGGGAGCCACAAGCAGTGGTTGGTTAATAGTTCCAAACAGGGTACTAAAGTCCAGTCACAAACACTGCCTGACACTGACCTGCACAAGAGACCCTCCCAAAAGACAGAGTCCTAGCAGATATAACTAATATATGGAAACAAACCCAAATAGTCAGCCAAATGGGGAGACAAAATAACAAACCCCAAGTGAAAGAACAACAGAATTTTCCAGAAGAGGAGCTAAATGAAGTGGAGATAAGTAATCTATCAGATACAGAGTTCAGAATACTGATTATAAGGATGATGAGAAAAGATAAGGAAACTATGAAGGAAATGAAGAATGATATAGCAGAAATAAAAAATAGATTGTAAGGAATAAATAGTAGATTACAGGAAGCTGAGGATTGGATCAGTGAATTAGAAGAGGGTAGAAAAAAATCATTTTATCAGAGATACAAAAAGAAAAAAAAACAATTAAAAACAGGAGGACAGTTTAAAGGAGCTGTCGCGCAACATGAAACATAACAATATTTGTATCATAGAAGTGACAGAAGGATAAAAGAATAAGCAAGAGATAGAGAATCTGAGTGAAGAAATCGTGTCAGAAAACTTTCCTAACCTGGTAAATAAAAAAGTCACACAACTTTAGGAG
Organism: Miniopterus schreibersii; assembly: GCF_964146895.1. Classification (NCBI taxonomy): domain Eukaryota; kingdom Metazoa; phylum Chordata; class Mammalia; order Chiroptera; family Miniopteridae; genus Miniopterus; species Miniopterus schreibersii. The sequence continues at coordinate 87,801,774 of NC_138102.1, read as the reverse complement.
GCACAGAGAATCCCAAGCAAGAAGAACCCAAAGAGGTCCACACCCAGTCACATCATACTGAAATGTCAAAAATTTAAGACAAAGAGAGAATCTTAAAGACAGCAAGAGAAAATCAGTCTGTTACCTACAAAGGAGCTCCCATAAGGCTGTCACCTGACTTCTCATCAGAAACACTACAGGCCAGAAAGGAATGGCATGAAGGAGTCAAGGTAATGAAAAGCAAGGATCTGAAACCAAGACTACTTTATCCAGCAAGGTTATTATTCAAAATAGAAGGTGAATTAAAGAGCTTGTTAGACAAAAAAAAAAAAAGGTTAAAGGAGTTTGTCACCACCAAACCAACATTGCAAGAAATGTTAAAGGGACTGTAATATGAATTGGAAATAGAGAAATATAGGCATGAAGAAATAAAATGGCAATAGATAAGTACCTATCAATAATAACCTTACATATAAATGGATTAAATGCTCCAATCAAAAGACATAGGGTGGCTGAATGGATAAGAAAACATGACTCAAATATATGCTGTCTATAAGAGTCCCACCTCAGAACAAAAGACACACACAGAATGAGAGTGAAGAAATGGAAAAAAATTTTCCACACAAACAGAATTGAAAGAAAAACTGGGATAACAATACTTATATCCCACAAAATAGATTTCAGAATGAAGATCATAAGAAGAAACAAGAAATGTCATTACATAGTACTAAAAGGGTTGATCCAACAATAGGATATAACCCTAATAAACATATATGGACCCAGTATAGAAGCACCTAAAATTATATATATATTAAAAAAACACACTTCTGGATGATTTTAAAGGAGAGATTGAGAGTAATACAGTAATAGTAGGGGATTTTAACACCCCACTGACTTCACTGGATAGGTTTTCCAGACCAAATATCAACAAGGAAACAATGACCCTAAGTGACACACTACATCAGATAGATTTAATTAACTTTTACAGAATATTCCATCCAAAAGCTGCAGAATATATATTCTTCTCTAGAGCACATGGGACATTCTCAAAGAGAGACCACATGTTAGGACACAAAAAAGCCTCTACGAGTTCACAAAGATTAAAATTATATCAAGCACCTTCTCAGATCACAATGAGATGAAACTAAAAATCAACTACAGTAAAAACACTGAAAAACATTCAAATACATGGACACTAAATAAGATCTTATTAAACAATGAATGGGTTACCAATGAAATCAAGAAATAAAAATTCCTAGAAACAAAAGTGAGTACAAAACCACCCCAAATCTATGGGACACAGCAAAAGCAGTCCTGAGAGGGAAGTTCATAGCATTATAAGCCTACCTCAAGAAACAAGAAAATTTCTAATAAGCTAACACAATAGCTAAAAGAATTAGAAGACAATAACAAAAGCCCAGAGAAAACAGAAGGAAGGAAATAGTAAAGATTAGAGCAGAAATAAATGACATAGAGACTAAAAAAAAATACAAAAGATCAATGAAACCAAGAACTGGTTCTTTTAAAAGATAAAATGATTGATGTACCTTTAGCCATACTCACCAAGAAACAAAGAGAGAAGGCCCAAATAAATAAAATCAGAAATGGAAGAGCTGAGTTAACAACTGACACCACAGAATACAAAGGATTGTAAGAAAATACTATTAACTATATGCCAATAAGCTTGATGAAATGGGAACATTCCTAGAAAAATACAATCTTCCAAAAATAAATCCAGAAGAATAAAAAACCCTGAATAAACCAATAACAGTAGAGGAAATGGAACAAGTAAACAAAACAAAACAAAACAAAACCTCCCAGCGAACAAAAGCCATGGTCTGGACTATATAACTTCCAGGGGAGTTTTACAAAACATTCAAAGAAGAACTGAAGAACACCTATCCTCTTCAAATTATTCCAAAATATCCAAGAGGAAGGAATAAATCCAAGCTCTTTTTATGAGGCCAGCATTGTCCTAATTACACAACCAGATAAAGACAATAAAAAGAAAGAATTACAGGCCAATATCCCTGATGAACATAGATGATCAAATCCTCAACAAAATATTAGAGATCGGATCCAGCAATATGTTAAAAAGATCATACACCATGACCAAGTGGGATTTATTCCAGAGATGCAGGTAGGTACAGTATTTGCAACTCAATAAACGTGATATATCACATAAACAAAATGAAAGACAAAAACCACACGAACATATCAATAGATGCAGAAAAAGCATTCAACAAAATCAAACACCATTTTTTTGGTAAAAATTCTCAGCAAAGTGAATTCAACATACCTCAACATAATAAAGGCCATATATAGTAAACCTACAGCAAACATCATACATACTCAGTGGGCAAAAACTAAAAGCATTTCCTCTGAGAAAAGGAACAAGACAGGGGTGTCTGCTTTCACCACTCTTATTCAACATAGTATTGGAAGCCCTAGCCACAGTGATCAGACAAGAAAACATAAAAGGTATTCATATTGGAAGGAGGAAGTAAAACTGTCATTTTTTCAGATTACATTATATTGTACATAGAAAAACCTAGACTCCACCAAAAAGACTACTAGATTTAATAAATGAATTCAGCGTGTAACAGGATACAAAATTAAAACCCAGAAATCGATGGCATTTTTATACATCAATAATGATCTCTCAGAAAGAGAAACTAAAAAGAAAACCTCATTTACCATTGCAACAACAACAAAAAATGTTTAAATTAAGACACTTATGAATAACTTAACCAAGTAGGTAAGAGACCTGTACTCAGAAAATTATAGAATGTTGAAAAATGAGATAAAAGAACGTATAAACAAGTCAAAGAACTTACCATGTTCACGAGTAGGCAGAATTAAAATGGTTATACTACCCAGAGCCATCTATAGATTTAATATAATTCCTATTGAAATACCAACAGCATATTTCAAAAATCTAGAACAAACACTCAAAAATTCATTTGAAACCAAAAAAGACCCTAAGTGGCCATAACAATCTGGGGGAAAAAGAATAAAGTTGGAGGGATCACAATACCAGATATCAAGTTATACTACAAAGCCACTATAATCAAAACAGCCTGGTACTGGCACAAGAACAGGCATATAGATCAATGGATCAGAACAAAGAACCCAGAATCACCCCAAGCCATTATTAATATTTGACAAAGGAGGCAAGGACATACAATGGAGTAAAGACAGTCTCTTCAATAAATGGTTTGAGAAATTTGACAGGTACATGCAAAAAAAAAGAAAGAAAGAAACTAGACCATCAACTTACACCATACACAAGAATAAACTCCAAATGGATAAAAGACTTACTTAAATATAAGTCATGAAACCATAAGAATCCTACAAGGATCCAAAGGCAGGAAAATCTCAGACATCTCACATAGCAGAATTTTCATAGATATGTCACCTTGGGCAAGAGAAACAAAAGAAAAAATAAACAAATGGGACTACATCAAGCTAAAAAGCTTCTGCACAGCAAAAGAAACCAGCACAAATTGAAAAGGGAACCTACTTCATGGGATAACATATTTTCCAATGATACATCTAATATGGGGTTAATTTGCAAAATATATATAGTAATCATACAACTCAACAAAAGGAAGACAACCCAATTAAAAAATTGGCAGAGGACCTAAATAGACACTCCTCCAAAGAGGACATACAAAAGGTCAAGAGACATGTAAAAAAATGCTCAAAGTCACTAATCATCAAGAGATACAAATTAAAACAACCATGGGTACCACCTCACACCTGCCAGAATGACTACCATCAATAAATCAACAAACTACAAGTGCTGGTGAGGATGGGGAGAGACAAGGACCCTAGTACAATGCTGGGGGGAATGCAGCCTGTTTCAGCCACTGTGTAAACACTATGGAGTTTCTCAAAAAATTAAAAATGGAACTGCCATTTGATCCAGTGATTCCCATTTCTAGGAATATATCCTAAGAAGCCTGAAACACCATCAGAAAGAACATATGCTGTGTTCATAACAGCCCTATTTACAATAGCTAAGATCTGGAAACAGCCCAAGCGCCCATCAGTAGATGAGTGGACAAAAAAGCTGTGGTACATTTACACCATGGAATACTATGTAGCTGCTAAAAAGAAGGTTCTCTTACCCTTTGAGACAACATGGAAGGACCTGGAGAGTATTATGCTAATTGAAATAAGCCAGTCAGAGAAAGACAAGTATCACATGACCTCACTTATATGTGAAATCTAACAAACAAAATAGATCCGGAGACATAGAAGCATGGAATAGACTAACGAATCTCAGAGGGAAGGGAGGCGGGAACAGATTAACCAAAGAATTAATATGCATAACCCCCAAAAACAGACAATAGTGTGATGATGATGGCTTTGGGGAGCAGGTGCAGGGTCAGGAGGTCAATGGGGAAAAAAATGGGACATCTGTAATACTTTCAACAATAAAGATACATTTTTTAAAAAGTATTGGTACATATATACAATGGAATATTACTCGACCATAGAAAAGAATAAAATACTATCATTTGCTACAGTATGGATGGACCTCGAGGCTACTATGCTAAGTGAAATAAGTCAGACAGAGAAAGACAAATACCATATGATTTCACTTATATATGTAATCTAACGAACAAAATAAATAAACAAAATAGACACTGACTCACAGATACAGAGAACACTCTTGGTTGCCAGAAGGAAAGGGTTTTGGGGGCTGGGTGAAAAAGGTGAAGGTATTAAGAGGTACTAATTGGTAATTAGAAAATAATCACAGGATGTAAAGGACAGCATAGGGAACTTAATGTTATTGTACTAACTATGTATGTTTCAAGATGAGTACTTGAAATATCGGGAGGATCACTTTATAAAGTATATGATTTTCTAACTACTATGCTATACAACTAAAACTAATACAAAAGTGTGTTCAATATAAATTGTAATTGAATAATAAAATTTTTAAAAAGAATAATTAAGATGGGGAAATTTAAAATGCCACAAAAAAAAAAGCACAGATAGATAAAATACTATGGGGCTTCAGCAGAGAGAGAGGCTCCTCGTTGGGAGATAAGATGAATTTGGGGTCATTTGAATTGAAAAGGTTAAAAAAAGGATGGGTACAGATTGGACATGAAGAGTTATGGAGAAGGACACTGCAGGCATAGGAAACAGCTGGAACAAAGGCATGGGAGTGGTTCAAGTATGGAGTGTATGTGGAAAATGCTGAGAAGTTCTGTAAGCTTGGAGCTTAAGGTGAGTGAAGAGGAGGAAGAGAGGTGTTTGAAGAATAATCAGTGAGCAGTCATTACAGTTTATGATCCAGGAACTGATATTGTTTTCAGACGTTTAATCTAGCAATACAATGCTTATTTGTACAAATATCATGAGATGGTGACAGGATTTCTGTAATCATGTGGGTGAGAGGACTGAAGTAATAAACTAGAAGAATGATAATAAAAATAAAGGAAGGCACAACAAGTAGTAGTGGTAGTAGAATTAGTGGGATTGGCAACTGCTTGGAATAATGAAGAGGAAAGAGTTCAAGATGTTAGGCGTCTAGTGTAGTACTGGTGTCATTAACAACAAACACATGAAAAAGAAAGCAGAGAAAAAGGAGATTTGGGAGGGTCCAGTTTGGGACATATTAAATTTTATTAATAACTTTTTATTGGATAAATAAACATGTAAATAATAAAGTATAGGTACTTGATCTTCTCAAGTACAGAAGAGAAAAAAATGAGCTTGTGTTTAGGGAAGCTGAAACTTTTAATTTCCATATATCTGACCTCAGGCAAGCAGCCTCACATCTCTGTGTCTCTATAGCCTCAAATGTAAAATGATGATGATGGAAACTTCCTCTTAGGGTTTAATGACAATCAGATAAATTGGTACAGATAAAAGTTGAGAGCAATGCCTGGCCCAAAGTAAATACTCAAGAAATGCTATTATCACTATTATAATTACAACAATTTTTCCATTTAGGAGATGTCATGACCTATTTATTTCTATAGCAATGAGTATCCTTCTTCATCTCAATTCTGAATGAAAGGTAGAATCAGCAAAAGCTTTTCAGATGATCTAGGGCCCAGGATTCCTGGCATTCTCTCTACTTTGTGGGCAGTTCTGCCTCTATGGTGGAAAAGTCAGTGTTGGTGTGTGAATCTCAGAATCAAAAAATGCAATATGCTCCAGAATAAGTGATAAAAGTAGTGGTTTTATTGCTGGTGGAAATAGGGTTCTTTCATGGAATTGCAAGGCAAAGCATTCCAGGAGATCCACGTATGGGTGCATCTGAGTGAAGTAGAAGGTTGACCCCAGGTTCCCAGTATCTCATCTCCTTTCATCTCTCTGTGGGAAAAGTTCAGCCTTTTCTTCACCAGGCCCAGAAATAAGGCCAGTGTCCAAACATTTTGGCCATTGACTCAGTCCAGGCCTCTGTCCTCATCCGGCTAGTGGAGTCTGTTCCTTGGTTGCCCTCCAGTTGGCGCTGCCTGAATTGGAGTCCTGCTGCTAGACCCACATGGCTGCTGTTGAGAAAGAATATGGGAACAAACGGGGCAAGCAAATATTACTGAGAGAGGGTGTGGGGCAGGAGCACCTCTTTGTTAAGGTTGGGTTATATTATCTCAGGCTTGGGAAGGACCAAGCACCCTTTAAAACTAACCAATCAATTTCCCAATCTTTTGTGGGTCAGCTGGTTCCTCCCCCTAACCAATCCATTTTCTAGAACTTCCTTGGTTCTGTGTCCCTTATCCAATCTGATCCTTTTCCCAGGCTAGACAGGCCCCTGTGGCTGCCACCTTGGCTCCTATTGTGCATGCCTTCTAGTAGAAGCACCTCCCTCCCCGTGTGCCATCCTTACTCCACTGGGTATGCACCCAGCAAAGGAATTTCCCCTTCTTTGTTCTGTCCCTCCCCCAGTAGTCTGAGGGGAACTCACAGGTGGTTCCTTAAGGAGTGTTTGAAGCTGTAGCTTCCTAGTGAACTAACCTATGCTCCCTAGTTGATTATGCTTAATAATGTCTGATTCCCTTTGCTCCCTTTCTTTATTAATATCTAGCCATCTATGCTAACAGCTTGGTGTAGCCAGCTTGTACCAACTCACAGAAACCTATTGTTAAATTTTTGAGAATTTGGATAGTTGGTTGTTGCCATTAATAAAAATGAAATTATATAAGCGTACAAATAAATCAATAATGTTAAAAATAAAGTAATAAATACCCAATCCTCATCATTTCTAATTATTGTCCTAGATTTTACTATTACTTGTGCTCTTGAGGTTATTCTTATCTATTGTATCTGCTGGATGGAAATATTACATAATGGTGTGCTACTCCTCATCTCTTCCCAACATTTAATGATGTCTCATTGGTAGCTTGAAGCTGGCCATGATGGGAATAATTATAGCACAGAAACTGGCAAATGCTACAAATCAGGGCTTGATTTATTGTTTTGTTGAGCATTTACATGAGTAAATGGCAAACTATAGTCCATAGACCAAATCTAGCCCACTGTTTTTGTGTGGCTTATGAACTAAAAATGGTTTTCATATTTTAATGTCTTTTATATTGTTGAAAAAATCAAAAGAAGAATGTTTCATGATATATAAAAGTTATATTGAATTTAAAGTTCAGTGTCTATAAGTAAAGTTTTATTGGCATACAGCCACACTCATTTGTTTACATACTGTCAACAAATCCACAGTAGCAAAGTTGTATAGATAGAGTTAAGATAGAAGCCATATGACCTCCAAAGTTTAAAATAGTTGCTACCTGGCCCTTAGAAGTTGCCCAATTCCTGGTTTAGACTTAAGATAAGTGGTAAAGAAAATGTAAATGATGCAGATTAAATATTTTAAATGTGCCAAATGTTTGGTTGTTACATTGTGAAGAGTATAAAAAAATTGAGGAAATATTCTTCCAGTATTCCTCCAATACTCAAAGTCATTGACAAGCAAGTGAGTTCCAACATAATATCTTTGTTTTACTTAGTCTTACTTATTGACTTAAATGAAAATACTAACATTCATGTAAGAACTATACCTGTTACTCAACTGCAACTATAGATTGGTTGTGGGTAGAAGTGTTTGGCAAAAATCAACAAAAGCATTCTGTAAGAATAAATTAGCTATATGGGATTTATGACAGAGTATTACATATTTTATTATTATTTATAAACTGTGTGCTACAAATTCTTTACTCCAGTACAATTTATAATATACTTATGTGTGTATGTATAGGCATATTTTCCCCCTACTCTCAGGGAACCAGTTGTTAAACATATAGTAGCACATCACTAAGTTCCTTTCCTCACCTCTTCACAGTCTTACCTCCCCCAGGAAATGGGAAAGTCCTAGTTGATTCAGTTAATTGGTGACTATTTCTTCTGTAGCAATATCATTGTGGTTTTCTATAAAGAAAACAACTCAGGCATCTAGGGACAGGATGAATCTAAAATGAGCACTGGATTTTGGCTCCTCCAACAGTCTTTTTCTTAAAACTAGGCTTGGACTCGAAGCTGAGAGAGATTCTCTTGCTGGCCATGACAAAATAAGCTGCCATGCCGTGAGAGGGTCTGTGAAGAAAGAAACTGTGAGCAGCTGGCTCTTAGGAATCAAGCATGGCACCCGGTGACAGCCAGGAAGAAAACAGGGACCCTCTCCTTAATCTTAAGGAACTGAATTCTGCCCACCACCATGTGAATTTGGAAGACAATGCTGAGCTCCAGAAAGGAATGCAGCCCAGTCGACACCTTAACTGCAGCCTTGTGAGATCCTGAGCAGAGAACAGAGCTAAGGCATACCTGAACTCTTCTGAAATAATAAACACAGGTTGTTTAAAAAGAAAAAAGACTAGGCTTAAAAACAACCAATTATTTGTACTTTAAACAGAATTCCTAAACTGTGCACTTGACCTCCCATTAGAGTTTTGGCTTACACTATTTTCATTTGGAATTCTTTTTATCTTTCCATGTTCTCCTTTCTTCACATTAGCCTGGAATTCTGTCTTCTAGGATGCATGAAACATAGAACTCTTTTGATAGTCCCAAAAGTGACATAGAAGGTTGGACATCTTCTCCTAGACCTTACTGGTGGAATGCATCTTCTTTTTCCTTCCCTCAATCAAAGTTACATAAACGGAGACCCTAGGAGCTTTCACTCAAATAAAATTCAGTTTCTGGACAAACAGTAGGTAAAAGACAACTGGAAAGATTCCAAGTTCTCCTCACTCTCACTGCAAGTTTCTGTAATCACACAGTAAGAGGGGGAATGTGCAAGGCCTGACAGAAGAACTTGGGTGTTAATGTCTTTAGCATTTCTTCTTCTGAGGCTGAGGTTGTTAGGGTCATCCACAACCATTTCCATAAAATGGGGCTGTTTATTCTGTTTAATCTCACAAAATCGTATGTGGATCAAGTGGATTAATATAGTTGATAGTGCTTTTATTTATTTTTTCCTTATAGCACAGCTAATCCGGTATCAGAAATTGGGTGATAATATATTAATGTAAAGAAAAATGCATCAAAGCTTTGGGTTGGTAGAATTCATAAGAAAATATATTATCTAGTTATTTTCTAAAGTGAAGGAAATATATGCTGCTCATTTAAAAACTGTTTGTTTCACTTGAAAGTGTTTCCTGAGCAATTGTGTTTTAGGCACCAAATCAATGCTTTTATGTAATCATTTTAAAATTGGAGAGCCAGTTTAAATTACAAGTATAATCAAAATTAATAGCATGATATTTTTGAAATGTTAGGTGTCTGAGAAAATTATCACTCGACTTCATCATGGCACTGTGTTACTGAAGGATTTCAAAACAAATCTGATCATCTCACGGTTAGCTCGGGCTGTCACTAACATGTCACATCTCACCTTTCTTCAGCTCAGCTAATTATGTTCTTGCCAGAACAATGTGAATTCAAATCTACTCATATTTTCTCAAATCAAGGAAATATAGGGGGTGTAATGTTTTAAGTTACATAAGATTGTTATTCTCATAAAGATAGAACTTAAAAATCGTTATACCACCCAGAAAGCCTTTATTGGTACTTCATATATAACATAGCTCTAAATATTATATTCCATCTTTTTCGAAGTTTCAGATTAAGTAATCACTGTCTTTCCTTTTCAAGGATGAGTTGCAAAAAAAAATAAAAACTATTTTTCTAATATGTTGTCCAAAGCAACAAGATTTCTAATATGGAAGAAAAAGATAGATTGCTTATATTTAGTTAATGAATTTTTGCCCTGAAATACTCCCTTAAGTTTATGAAATTCTTCTTTAAAACTGTTTAATTTACTATAATGGAGACCCATTTAGTAAATGGCTAATTGTCACATCATTCAATGTGTTGTACACAATAGCAGTAGCTAATACTTGACATTGGGGTATAATTATGAACTTTACATAATAAGAATTTTAAATAATCTATTTATATTAGTAACACCAGTTAAGTGAGAAGCTGGACTTGTATATCAAGGCTTTCTACGTAGGATGAAAATGTCTAATTCCAGAAAACAAAGACATTTTATATTCATATATGTGTGTATGTCTCTGCATATATATATGTATATATATGTAGTCACATATATATCATTTGCAATAAATTTCTTTTGCTCAAGTGTAATTCACTTTTTCTTTGTTAAACAGATAATGCAAAAACTAAAACAAAAAACAAACAAAGGACATTGTGGCATCAACCAATTGTTTAGAGTCTGAGTTTCAAGTTTCTTTTCAAGCACCCAACATTTTTGTCTTGTTCTGGCTGCTCCATTTTTAGGTTCTCCCTCCTGTTGGCCAGAAATGAAACTTTGGCAACTTGCCACATTCCCTGAAACCTGATTATAAATCACATCTGTGTGCTTCCTCAGCAGCAGGCAGGAACTTCATATGGGGTGTGTAGAAATCTATATAGCTAGAGCTATACTGTGATTTTTATTCAAATTCTGCCTGAGAATTGGGGAATTATAGGCATAGATAATAGACTTCCAGGAGGAGCCATAAAAACCAAAAGGGGTTCGAACAGAACAAAGAAGCACAGTCAGAGAGATAGAGTGTGGTCTCAGTTGCAAAGGCTGAACACGAGACTGCTTACTATCAAAATTCCTGTCTGTGAGCCGTACTGGAGTTCAAGTCAACAAACACTGTGCTTACTGTGCTTATTCTGCTCTGGCAATGATCTAGCTCTGGTGATGCCAAGACAAATGAGGCACAGTTGGTCCCAGCCCCGATGTAGCTTAGAGCCTGGTGGATTTATAGACAATGTGGTAAGCTAGTGATGTACAGAGTGCAACTAGGAAAAAGAGGCACTTGGCCAAGAAGGTGACGGGATTCAGAAATTGCTCCCTAAAGGGGATAATGCCTGAAATGTGTCTAAAATCATTCATACTGATGCAAAATGAAAACATCATTGGACTTAGAACAAGATGAGTTTGGCTCAGCTGGCATGGTTCAGTAGTTGAGTGTCAACCTACGGTCCAGGAGATCTCGGTTCAATTCCTGGTCAGGGCACATGCCCGGGTTTCGGGCTCGATTCCCAGCAAGAGGCAGCTGATCAGTGACTCTCTCATCATTGATGTTTCTATCTCTCTCTCCCCCTCCCTTCCTTTCTTTAAAATAAATAAAAATATTAAAAATGGTTTGAGTTCTAGGTCTAATGTGACCTCACATTAGTTGTGTGATGTCTGGAAATAATCATAGGAACTAATAGTATCACCTCTCTTACAAAGTGCATGCAGGCACTATGTTGTAGATTCCATATATATCACCTATCTTATGGGCAAGACCCAATTATTCTCATTCCCTTTTACATATTAAAAAACTGTATCCCAGAGACATTAAGTTACTTGCTCGTGGTCAAGGAACAAGTGAAAGGAGTGGATTTGAGCCACTGCCATAAACTATCACTGCAAATTCTAAACTCAACAAGATTTGGGTTAGTTTTCTGTAAAATGGGACTAGTGTTTATTCTATTTAATCTCAAAAAATCTTATGTGGGTGAAATGAGGTAATATAGTTGATAGTGCTTTGGAAAGTATATTTCTAATAAAAATACAAGGAACGAATTCTTTTTTCAGCCACTGTAGCACTGATTTACCATGCATAATAACCCTGCCAGCACATACAATGACTATTCTCCCCAGCCCAGAGCTACAAAAGCTCTGATAGTGTAGCATTTTTAACACTCAGAGGATCTACTCATTGTTGACTTCTCCAACCATGGCACACATATCCATGAATACAAACCATTCTTGCCTAGATCTTTCACTCTTAAGATTGCAAATATTCTGATACCTGAATCTCATGTTAGTCACAGGAAACACCATGAGGGTGTTGCTCATAGAGAAAACTTGCTGGAGGGTTTAATGAGGCCTGATCATCCACCAACTCCCTCAGATCCAATCCCAGGTGTTGCTCTAGAAGGAGGAACTATGAGTTCTCCTGCATGCTGAGCTTGACCTTTCTACAGTTTCTGGAGTACCTTTCTAGGTAAGCATAGGTTGAGGTAGAGGGGCAGTTGAGTAGTGGGGCAACTGAATATATAATACTGTGATATGGCCAGCTTCTTGAATTTAATGAGAGGCAGGAAAGGAAGAAAGAAAAGCACTGTAAGCAGAGGCCTCACCATGTTGTTTTTTCCACAATGTGATTGTGGACAGACATCTCTGATCAGAGAGAGTGGTAACTAGAGACTAAATGCTGGTTGTCTGCACATTTCTCAGTTATACTGCCACACAGAAGTCATTAAGTGGTCAAAAGAAAGTGTTACCAGGAATCCCCAGTTGGGTTCAGGCTGCCTGTCTCTGTGTCCAATTCATTGGAGGCAGGGTTGAATCATACAAGGCATTTATTAAGAAGGCCAGCCAACCAAGAAGATAGGGAGCACATGAGCATCCAAAACCTGTATTACAGCATGGTGCAAGGGACGGGATTATAAAGGGGAATGGGGTAAGTTGAGGCTGAGAATGGAATGTAGCTACATGCAGCCCTGGGGGTCTGCAGACATCAGCTGTTGTTCTTGACCAATCTGGCGATGCATGGACAAAACGGTATCTGAGTCGTGTGGTCAGCACATGTCTCCAACTGTTCTGTGCCTCTAGATTTATGACTTTGTTCTTACCACCCTGTGGGTTTGCGTCCAACCATAAATTGGTCTGCTGAATTCAAAGGGAGCACAAAAGGCCTGGAAAGGACAAACTTGTAAAATATATCATACATCATATTATGAAATAAGCACAATAGTTATACAATAAAACTATAAATCATAATATTCAGTCTATCGCACCCCATCAAAAGTGAGAGGATGACAGAGATGGCTCCATCTTCAAGTTCAATGTTTATTCCAAATGCAAAATGGAAAATCAAATAGAATGTTGCTTTTTTAAAATCCCACTTTAAATTTATGTAAATCTTGGCTCATTGTTCATTCCTAACAGATGTGTAATGGTGAGATCTAGCATTCACAGCCATCCTTAGAGTAAGATAGTTGAATGCAGCTATCAATTCTTCAAGATTTTAGTCTGCAAAAAATGACCAAACTTTATTAATCTCTGATATTTCTGAGTTAGGTGCTGTAGGGCAGTGCTTCTGGGATTTTAATGTTCACATGAATGGCCTGGGTGTCCTGTTAAAATACAGGTTTAGATTCAGTAAATCTGGGATGGAGCCCAAGGTTATACATTTATAACAAGTTCCCAGACAATGCTGCTGTTGCTCACCCATGGATCACACTTTGAGTAGCAAAGCTATAGGGGATGTAAAAATAAAATAGTACCTCTGCTTTTAAGAAGCTTGTTTTGTCACAAAATGGGCTAACCTTATAGTATTACTTAAAAGTACCAGTGTGAAGTTTCTCAGATTACTTTATATTGTGGAAAATTATACATAAAATTTATGTTCTTAATCATTTTTAAGTGTACAGTTCAGTAGTGTTAAGTAAATTCACATTGTTGTGCAACCAATGTCTAGAACTTTTCATCTTGCGAGACTGAAACTCTCTACCTATTAAACAACTCCCCATTTCCCCTCCCCTCAGACCCTGGCATCGCCTGTTCTATTTTTTGTTTCTATGATTTTGGCAATCACACAGTATTTGTTTTCTTGTGACTGACTTCTTTCACTTAGCATAATGTCCTGAAGTTTAATCCATGTAGTAGTATGTGTAACAATTTTCTTTCTTTTTAAGGCTGAATAATATTCCATTGTATGTATACACTGCATTTTGTTTATCTGTTGATGAATACTTGAGTTGCTTCCACCTCTTAACTATTGTGAATAATGCTACTATCAACATGGGTGTACAAGTAATTTTAAGAATCTTAAATAATTTTCAAAACATAATACCTGGTTCTCCTGTATGTAATTTTTATGTGCCATGCGAGCTCAATTCTTTTCAAAAATCCAGTGCCCTGGAGTCATAATTTTTTTTTTTTTTAAATATATCTTTATTGATTTCAGAGAGGGAAAGGAGAGGGAGAGAGAGAGATAGAAACATCAATGATGAGAGAGTCATTGATTGGCTGCCTCGTGCACGCCCCCGACTGGGGATCGAGCCTGCAGCCCGGGCATGTGCCCTCACCAAGAATCGAGCCCCGATTGCCTGGATCCTAGGTCGACGCTCAACTGCTGAGCCACACCTGGCCGGGCAGGAGTTATAAATTTTTAGCATTCCATTAAAATGTCAGATGTCAGAAACCAAAACTTTATTTGCTCCTGATTGTGACAAATGATTGTGACAATGTAATAAAATCACTAAATGCCTAATAAAATATTAGACATTTTTAAGTATTTCAGAAACCCTCTTGCATCAATATTTAATATAGTCAGTCACTAACTTGATGATTTGCATTAACAGCATTCAACAGATTTCTCCCAGGGAACATGAGGAAGAATGTTGGTACTTTCCTAGATTCCCCCTCCCCCAAACCCTTGGGAACCCAAGCAATAACTATGTCAGTGAGGTCCTTAATAACATCTGAAATATTATTTTAATCCCAGACACTGAAAGAATTGGATATGACTATGAAAGACACAAAATTTCCTAACAGTTAAACATATGTGCACAAATCAAATTATAAATAACATAGAAATTAAGGTATAGATCAGCTTAGATAACTATTAATTAATCTGTTTTCCCTAGGGCACTATTTCCAGTCTGTTCCCTGAAATATCAGTGTCCTTTTAAATACTGACAGATTGGTATAAAGAATATTTTCTCAGGTCAAGTACATTTTGGAAACACTGTTTATCCCCTTCTCTTGGGGTTTACAAAGCTTCTGTGCTAGTTAGGGGCCTTTCAAAAGCAGACACCAAGACAGGAGTAGATGTGCAAAAGATTTATTGGGGAAACTTCCAATAAAAAGGGGAGAGAGCTGGAGTAGGCAAGGAGAGTCTTCAGACCACGATGCAGGTCCAAACCCTGTGAAGTAGACAAGGGAGCAAGGAGTGATGGAAATGAAGAAACTCAGGCTATGGTACAGTGCTAAGAAGTATTTAGATAACTGTCCAGGAGTCCTTGAACCAAAGTCACCAGTCAGAAGAATCCCACATTTCTTTGGAATGGTCCTCCCTGCTGTGCCCAGTCCTTAGGAGAAGCCAGAAGGAAGTACAGCCTCCTCCATGTAAACACAGAAGGAACTTCAGAATATAACAGCTGGGCCCTGGGTCAGCTATTTCTTCTCAGCAGAAGACCTGGGGGGGGGGGGGGGGAGTGCATTATCATGGCCACCACATCTTGTTAGATAGTTAAGGGCTGTGAGAATTCCAATAATAGAGAAATCATTTAACCTGTTTAACCCAGACTAACTGGACCACAAAATGCCTCACCACTACACACATACATAAGTTTCCCCTCCCAGAACCTCCACAATAGAACATTTCTCAGCATTTCAGGAGCACTAAGGTCCCTTAGAACACAGACTGGGAAACACTGTACTGGAGTAGTGACTACTTTCTTGTTTTGATTCTTTTAACTTTCTTGTCTGCCTTCCCTGTCTGCAATGGTTCAAAGTTCAGTGCTTGAAGAATAACCCTTTTTGCCTTAATTGCAGTTTAGAAAACACAATTTTGCTTCTCTGGCTATTTCTATTCCTAATTTAATTTCTAACTCTCAAATTCAACAGAGAATCTACAGAGAGGTGTTAACAGTTGCAGCATATGGTATGTGTTCATCTAACCACTTTTTTTCCCTGGCCATAAAGTTAAGCTACTTTTCCCAGCCCCTATGTAAGCAGAAATATGTGCAGTTCCAGCCTGAAGAAGTTAAGTTCCAGTGTGCTTTCGCCATGTTCTCATATCCATTAATATATCTGAAAACATAGATTTCTAAGTTGGCAGAGTTGAAAGATGTAAGTAGCCTGGTGCCCAGAGTCATTGTTTAAAGAAAGTACACAGGCAAGCTAGCCAACTCATTTTAAGCCACTGGAATTTGGGCCTTGTCACTGCAGCATAGTTTAGCCTAAACTGACCAGCGTAACAACCCATACAATATGTGATCCATAAGAAGATGTGAATTCTGCAAAGCTCCTTTCAGAAACCTAAAAGCTTAGCTCTAATACTGTTATGGTGAAAGACCTCTTTTCATCTCCTTGAATTTAGGGAAGAAATAAATCTCTTCTATGCTGAATGAGCTCTAGAAGAGTCTCTCCTACAAATTAGGAGTCCCTGTCTCTGTACCTGTTTCCTGCCCACCCCACACCCCACCCCCAAATCACTGTCCTTACCACTCTTGTCCCCTAGGCTGAGCTTATTCTGGTTGCTCTGGCCTCTGCTACTTAACTGCTCCATAAGCACAAATAACTTTGCATTAGTCATTCTGTTTCTGGTGGACCTTGATGAAGGTGCCCCCCTACCATTCTGCCACAAAGCCAAAGATTCGGGCCCTTATGTCATCATTAGATGATTTTTTTTAACAACTAAAGAATAAATCATTCAGTTAAAAAGGCTTTTATTTATGCATTTGGAAAGCAAGAATTGTTTATGATACATTATTAGATCACATGCAAAATAAAGCTGTTGTTGCTCATTAAATGACAGTTCAGGACTTCTTTCTTTATCCTCACACAAGGATATGTTTTTATTGATTTGAGAGAGAGAAACATCCATCAATTGCATCCCATACGTGCCCCAACTGGGGATCAAACCTGCAACCTTGGTATGTGCCCTGATGGGGAATCGAACCTGAAACCTTTTGGTGTACAAGATGATGCTCCAGCCAACTGAGATATCCAGCCAGGGCTCTTCTCTTTTGAAGACAAAAATCTTCCCTTTAAGGCAGATGGAGAAAGGTAAAGGCCAAAAGGACAGCAAAACCCTGAATCTGTCTCTCGAAAGGCCATTGTATTCCCAATTCTCATCTAAGAAATGCCTTTTGTTTCAAAATTCTAATGAAAGTTTTCCTTTATCTCTAGTTTGTTACTACAAATGTATGAATTATGAAGTGAATGAATTTCGTACAATACGTTGATATCACATGCTCTTACCTTCAATAGAGTTTTCTTTTTAACTTCACTTTATCCAAATATGCTCTGTAAAGCTTTATACTTCCCAGTGATATCACCTTATAATCGACTAAACACAGGCCAATGATTATTGAATCTCTAGCATAAAGCCAGATGTCACAATACAGGGATAAAATATGTACTCTGGAAGGAGGGACAGACAAGCAGCAGCCAGTTGTAGTGAGTGACACTTATGAGGCTCATGGGAGATATAAAGCCAAAATCAGCTCTGAAGAATCACCTCAGAGGTAGCCCAGTGGTATAGAGAAGTGGGAAATGTTTTTCAAAGAGAGAGCTGTATGTGAGAGGGAATAAGGGTAGGAGCAAGGCCATTCAGGGAACTATGGGTAACTTGGCGGGGTAACTAAAGCAGGAGTTGTCAGTTAGGGGTGGGCAGGGTCTGGCCAATGAAGGCCCTGCATGCCCCCTATTTTCTCCCAGTGGTTATGAGATATTGAAGAAAAATTAGATGCAGGAATGTGATATCACCAATTTTATTTCAGAAAACTTTGGAAACAAGGAAAAGAAAGAAAGTGCCATTAGGAGGTTGCTACAGTGATTGATGTATGAGAAATGACAGGGACTAAGCTAAAGCAGTGACAAGCAGTGGCATGAGAACATAGATGGATTCAGACATCAGGAAAATAACCCCTATTATATTTATTTCTGTGAGAAATTCTATTTAATGTATCAACTTTAGGCACCTTTTCCAGCCCGTCTCTTGCCCTAAATGTCAGAACTGCCACATCAAATTATCCATTCCAAACAGATATGCCAACCTTCCCCCTTCCCTGGCTCTTGCTTTTAGTGCTTGAGAGGGGGGAAAGAGAGGAGAAATAAGGCAGAAATGAGACACTATCCCATTATTTTAAAGGCCTAAATCCATATCACCACTTTCTGTGGTCCTTAATCATTCTAATATAGTACCTTCTCAATAGAGAGTGTAGTAGTTCATGACCAACATTCAAACTCCCTGTCAAGCACCCTCAAGTTTAGGACACATAAGTGAATTCCTGTCAGCATTTACTTTTTGAAACATTACAAATTTTCTACAGAATTGGAATGTAGTGTTTCCCAAAGAGTAACATACATACCTGATAGAGTACAGAATTTTAAGTGACTCACATTCAGTAGTTATATATATTTAATGTGTTTTAAAAAATATGTAACTAGCATATCATGTCCATTATTTCAGGAATATTACTGTTCAAAAGAGGTTGGGTTTAAAATGCCAGCCATTTAAAGAAGCTACTTAGATATGACAGAAATAGTAAAAAATGTGTAAATGACTCAAAATTGACAAACCCATAATTCATAGTGAGATTGAAGTTTGGGACACTGAGATGCCACAAAGTCTGATTGTTTATCCATACAGAATTCCTCTCTCCTCCCAGAGCTTATAGCTAAATTACATTTCCCAGCCCCTTGCAGTAAAAATGGTTGTGCTTTGTCCATGTACTTTCTCTTTCCTCACCTGCTGAAAAGAAGAATTCAGTGGGGGACTCCTAGGGAAGGATGGTCATACAGAAACAAAAGCTCCCTTTTTCTAACACACATTGGAGAGCGGCATGAGACATAAATCTTAATGTGAACAGCTACAGAGATTTAGGGGTGGTTAAAGCAACCAGCTTACTTGAATGCAAGGAGTTCACTCCATTAATAGCCAACTTGAAATTTGGACCTGGTTTCCTAATGGTCTTTATTAAGGACAAATTCCTGGGCAAAAAGAGAAAGGCAGTACTGGCTTCTCAGTTTCAATTCCCATAAAAGATAAGCTGAGGCACCAAAATTTCAGAAAGCACATGTGTGATGATTCATGTTTGAAACAGTACTCTGAAGACTGAGAGAAAATAATTTTCAGTAGGGTTGAACTTAGATGAGCCCAAGTCAATTCCATTCATTCCCCTTAGCACCTGATCCAGAAGTGCACCAGACCTCTCATCTCCAGTTCAGTTTGAGGCTGAGGCAGCAGAGCAGGCACCGGATAATACTTTCCTTTTATTCTTGAGTCTGTAAATCCAGCATGAGCCACTAGTAGGAAGAAGGGGGTATGAGTACATAAGTACAGCTCCTGTAGCTGGTAGTGGCAGAATCCAGGCTTCCACTCTGGAATATGAATGTCATAACATGTCCTGACCCCCTGCCTCCGTGAGCTGAATCTGAGCTTGACAAAGAGTCAAGCTCAGCTGTCTACTTAGTCTTGTACCTAGCAACTGTTTATGCAATTAAAAGGAATTCCATTTGGCACAGAGGCAAGGAGATATTATAGATATAGATATAGATATAGATAGATATAGATGATATAGATATAGATATAGATATAGATATAGATAGATATATAGATATAGATATAGATATAGATAGATATAGATGATATAGATATAGATATAGATATAGATATAGATAGATATATAGATATAGATATAGATAGATATAGATATAGATATAGATATAGATATAGATATAGATATAGATAGATATATAGATATAGATATAGATATAGATATAGATATAGATATAGATATAGATATAGATATAGATATAGATATAGATATAGATATAGATATATGATGATGATAGACGATAGATATAGAGGATAAATGGATGATAGATAAGCAACTGCAGCCCAACAGCTGATTCCCTGCTGGGGTTGTGGCTTTTGGTATCCTCTTTGTCCCTTTGCTTACCAGCCAGGGAGAAAAAAATGGTTTTGTCTTTGAATATGACAGCCCATACACTGAGCATAAAGATGGGGGTGTCAGCAATGAACACAAGTCCCTGCTACTCCTATAGGTAACTTTTGTTGATGCAGGAAAAGAGCAGCCAATGTGAAGTTCAAACATGGGGGAGGCCAGAGGACATTTAGGATAAAAATTTAGTATGATTATGAATCAGTTGAGAATACTTATGTATTTTCAGTGTGTGGCTGAAACTACTTAATAAGCAGACAACATTCCACCAGTTATCTAGTCAATCAAGTTTATAAGTAACAAATAAATTGATGCAAAAAAAAAATCTTGATGGATGTAAGTAAACACACTGAGCTGCTCAGCAGGAAAGCCAGTCAGAATGAAGGGGAGGAAACAACTGAAGAGAAGAGAGCTCATGCAGTTCAGGTAAACACATACCCTGAAAGATGAAGAGGACTATAGGCTCAATCAGTCAACTTACTTGCCTCAGAAAACTTCATAACACAGTCCATCCACAGACCCTGCTTTGACTCATTGTGATTGATCTCAGTTACCCATGATCTCCTTCCTATATGCCCTTTCTCTTGTGCATTTCCACTCGTGCCTCCCTCACTAATCTGACTAATTGACCACTGGCCATTCCATTTAAAGAATACCATCAAGTCCAGCAACCACTAACAAAAGATAAATTAGAAATAATTTGTTGCCTAAAATAAGTTCATATATACCCCATGAGATTAACAAGACGTCCTCCTTGAAGTAAAAAACCATAATGGGGGACCTAGAGTTTTGCATGCTGGGCTTTGCTCGGGAGCCATGATCCTGAGGAGTGTATCCCATCCCCCCAATCTGGACACATGGAACAGAAAGACTGACAGCAGCATAAACAAAGGCACTTTCAGCCAAATAGTATGCACTTCAATTTCAAGGTTCTAGTGAGCAAATCAGGTCTAGATGTTTTAACTCCTGGTGGTGAAAGCTTACTGGTACAACAGAAACAATACAATAGTTTGGATATATTCAACTTCTTTCCTGGGCTCTTCATAATTAGTAGGCAAATGCTGTTCCCATAGTCCTTTCTCATGGCCCACTTCAACAAGGGCCCCTAGGTTCATGGCCTTCTGTGAATTCCCCAGAAAGGCCTGAATCTGTCTGATACCATAGGGAAAAGAGCCCCCAGAGGCAGACAGATGTGGCACTTTCACACCCACAGCCATGTCCAGAGTGATCCCCTTTACTGTCTGGCAAGTAGTGGGTAGGGATGGGGCATGAAGAAAGGAATGGAAAAATCAAGAAAACAGATAAATCATGGTACATTCACATAAAACTATACAATCGTATAAATAATTCAAATTCTACTTATCCAACACAGATAATCTCAAAATACAATGCTGCCTAAAACACATATCAACTGAAGGATATGATAGTCAATAACCATTAAATTTTATTAGTAAGCATTATTGTTTATAAACACATTCTTATGAAGTATAAAAACCATGCATGATCAACACCAAATACAGGGAAGAAAAATAATGGGGTAAAAGGAGAAACACACCAAAGGCTATTACTCTTTCTTAAGCTGATGGGAAATGCATAGGTAACAGTTATGTTTCTATTTTTAAGTCAAGTATTACAAGGGCACACAAAAAAAATAAAATAAGGAAAGGAAGTCAAGGCCCAGTTCTTTGCAATCAGTTGGGGTGTGTGTTGGGTGGTGTGGGAAGGTGTGTGCAAATCACTGGCAGCAAAGAACATAATAGTTATGGATTTGGATCTCTGTATCTGGTCCAGTTGGCCCTCTGTGTCCACAGATTGCACATCCACAGATCCAACCAATCATGGATCAAAAATATTTGAAAAAAACAAAAACCAGAAATCTCCAAAGAGCAAAATTTGAATTTTCCATGTGCCAAGTATTATGCTGAATTCACATAAATGAAGTGATGTGTAGGCAGACCCTGGTGTGGCCTATGTGAAAATACAGGTTATATGCAAATATGCCATTTTCTATAAGGGACTAGAGCATCCAAGGATTTTGGTATCCACAGGGGTCCTGGAACTAACCTCCTGCAGATACCAAGGGACAACTGTAGTGCAGTTTTGTGACCTAATGTTAAGGTTAAATTTCAGATTGGGGTTTAGAGATAAAGGCCTCCTTTGTAAAATAATTCACAATGAAGTACAGTGGTACCTCAGTTTTCTAATGTCTCCGTTGATGAACATTTCTGTTTACAAACACAGTAAACCCGAAAGTAAATGCTTCGGTTTTCCAACACGCCTCAGAAGTTGAACATGCCACATGGCTTCCACTGAGTGCAAGATCCTGAGGCCTGGCTGTCGGCTGTTGATCCCTCAGTTTTCGAACATTTCAGAACTCAAACGGTCTTCTGGAACAGATTACATTTGAAAACCAAGGTACCACTGTATCAATTTCTACAAGGTCCCTTCTCACTGAAGCAAATTTTCTAAAACAAAAATATCACTAGTGGAAGAAAATGTATTGTGTTGAGATCCAACTTGCCACTGATGGAGATATGCACATTTTACAGGGAGGTGGTCCCCCAGGGTAAACTGGCAGAGAATGAGAGGAAGCTTCTCTGGCCAATTCCTCAAGACTTTGAAGCTGAAAAGAGACAGACATAGCACTTCTACCACTAAAGTCTCAGCCAGAACTGGCCTCTGACTCTGTCCCCGCAGGAGGGGGCAATTTGATGTTGAATATATAGTATGTCTTTTAACATTGCCAAGTGCAAAGGATAATTGGAAAGGTAAGCATATACATGCAGTAAACAGAAACATACCCACACATAAATTAGAATGTTAGATTATAAACTGCTGATTACATAATATAAAAACAAGAGAATTCAATACTGATACAGGTACTGTATCCCCTTTGTGAAACTTAGGTAATAACACACAAAACACTTAGGAAAATGTTGATTTATTCAATGGAACCAGAAATGGAGACACTTTGACAATGTCAATCTGCAGGGCAGGAAAAAGGCAATGATAAAACCTTTTAAGAGCTGGTGGGTACTCTTTAAACAGTCTTCACAAAATATGTAATATATGGTCGCATTTTTACACATTGTATGCGGGAAACGTATTTATACGTTTTACGTTGACTGGTAGTAGAGCGCGCGATAAAAACTACCCGCAAACAATGTGTTTATATTTATAATTTCATTAGAGCTTGAAACTAACATAAAATTTGGAGTTCATTTCATCTACCCTCATGTTACCAAAAGCTACCCGATTCTAAACTTTTCTGTGTAAAGGAAGCTAGAAAACATGCTTCTATTGTTTTTATCTCTGCAGAGCCACTGTGCTGAGCCCTGGAGCAGGTCTGGAAACAGGATACCCATACAGGCCTCAGTGCCTCTAGGGCCTACTGGTCCAGAACTACTAATCTTGAGATTAACAAAATTTATATATCCCAAATAAGCACCACCTTCCCTTAAGGCCAAGTCCTCTCTTGATTTGCTTTCTAATCTTTAAAAGAAAATTGTTTGTTTATTTTTTCAATTTTCCCCAATTTGTATAGTGCATAAGTGATGTTGGAAGGAGTCATACATAAATATGTAGTGAGGCGAAATGTAGGATCATGAATAAGGTGAGCTAGAGCAGACTTTAGTATGGATATCTCTGAAGACATAAACATGAGAGGTTAGCTTAATTATTCTGTAGTCCAATCCTATGGTGAAATTTGCTTTTTCTACTTCTCTTAGCATCTTCTAAGACTGAAATACTTAAAAATGCTTGATGGGGGAGACAACAAGATGGCGCAGTAGGTAACAGTGGTACCTGCTGCCTCCCTCAACCACATCAAAATTACAACTAAAATACAGAACAACCATCATTCAGAACCTCTTGAAATCTAGCTGAACAGAAGTCCTACAACTAGGGAACTGAAGAAGCATATCGAGATGGGGAGGAAGGACAGAGACAGGGGGCAGAATCTGGGTTGAATTGCAGAGACCTGGCAGAAGCCCCACACCCAGGGGCTGTGGTTTAAAACCGGTTGGGATATTTTGGTGGTGGAGGTTTCCCAGAGGAGCGAGGGGTCCCAGCCCCACATCAGGCCCCCCAGCCCAGGGTTCCAGTGCCGGGAAGAGAAGTTCCCACAACTTCAGGCTGTAAAAACCAGTGGGGATTGTGGCTGAGCGACTTGGAGGCTGCAGGAGTCCCAGGCAGTTCCTCTTAAAGGGCCGGTGCCTGGACTTACATAGATACGCTCCCTCTGAGCTCCAGCACTGGGGTGGCAGCTGGAAAGGAAACTGGGACATTCAGGGAGGAACTAACTTGCCTAGAATCAGGGCAACAGGTGGATGGGCAGCTTTCTCCCAGACAGAAGAGCTGTCAGAGGCCATTGCTCCTCTGACAAGCCCTCCCCCACACAGCTGGCAGGGAGTCACCACATCTAAATCTCCACCAACACTGGCTCAGACCTGGTGATTCCCAGAGACCCCCGCCCCTCCCTACTTGCAAGCTCATCCAAACCATTTCCAGTGGCATTTCTATGCAAATGGCCTCTCTTACCTCAGATTTTGGACTTTCCTAAAATCTCTCAAACAAGCAGCAGCTGGCCTCAGCATGCCCCATACCTCTTGATAAGTGGCCCCAGGCCTGGCACTAGCAGCAGCCTGCATTGGTTCATAGCTTGGCCTCTCCTCGACACTGCCAAGCCCAGCACAAGTAGCATCCACCTATAGTTTGCTTTGTAGCTCATGCTGGGTGGCCCTGGGCAAGGCACTGACTTTGTGCCTCATGCGAGACCCCAGAGACACTGCACCCAGTGGTCAGCTTCAGCTGCGCCAGATTATAACCCTACTACATTCACAAGTGACACACTCAAGGGGTGCACTTGGTGAACACCAAAGCTCCACTGTAGTAAATCCTGCTCCATAGGGGTGTCTCCAGCACACTAGCTCTTCAGCTGTAGCTGCAGCTGGTCTTCACAGCTGACTGGCCCGGAGTTCAATTCCTCCCAGTGATGCCAATAGCAACCAAGGCTCAACTACAATAGTACAGAGCACACAGCACACACAGGGGAGCACCTAGAAGGCCCAGCTCAGGTGACTGGGGAGGCTGAGCCACTGGGCCCTACAGGACACCTACTACACAAAGCCACTCTACAAATTCCAGGAGACATAGCAGCTCTACCTAATACATAGAAACAAACACCAGGAAGCAGCCAAAATACAGAGGGAAAGGAACATATCACAAAGGAAAGAACAAAAGAAATATCCAGAAAAATAACTAAGTGAAATGGAGCCAAGCAAGCTACTAGATAGAGTTCAGAATAATGGTTATAAGGATGCTCAAGGATCTTAGTAAGACTATTAAAGAAACTAGTGAAATCATCAATGACATAATAAAGTATCAATCAGAAATGAAGTCTACACAAACTGAAATGAAGAATAATTTACAAGGAATCAACAGTAGAGGACACTGAGAATCAAATCAGTAATTTGGAATATGAGGGAGCAAAAAACACCCAACCAAAAGAGCAAAGAGAAAAAAGAATCCAAAAATATGAAAATAGTGTAAGGAGTCTCTGGGAAAACTTCAAGTGGCCCAACATTCACATTATAGGAATGCCAAAAGGAGGAGAAAGAGAACAAGAAATTGAAAACCTATTTGAAAAAATAATGACACTAAACTTCCCCTACCTGTTTGAAGAAACAGACTTACAAGTCCAGGAAGCACAGAGAGTCCCAAACAAGAGGAACCAAAAGAGGTCCACACCAAGACAAATCACAATTAAAATGCCAAAAGTTAAAGACAAAGAGAGAATCTTAAAAGCAGCAAGAGAAAAGCAGTTAGTTACATACAAGGGAGCACTCATATGGCTGACAGCTGATTTCTCAACTGAACCTTTGCAGGCCAAAAGGGAGTGGCAAGAAATATTCAAAGTGATGAAAAGCAAGGACCTACAACCAAGATTACTCTACCCAGCAAACCTGTCATTTAGAAATGAAGTCCAGATAAAGAGCTTCACAGATAAGAAAAAGCTAAAGGGCCCAGCCGGTGTGGCTCAGCCGTTGAGCACTGACCTAGGATCCAGGAGATTGCAGTTCGATTCCCAGTCAGGGCACATGCCTAGGTTGCGGGTTCAATTTCCAGTTGAGGGCGTGCAGGAGGCAGCTGATCAATGACAACTCTCTCATAATTGATGTTTCTCTCTCTCTCTCTCCCTCTCCCTTCTACCCTCTGAAATCAATACAGATATATTAAAAAAAGAAAAGAAAAGCTAAAGGAGTTTCAAACCAGTATTACATGAAATGTTGAGGGGTCTTCTTTAAGAATAAGCTAATAAACAAAAGAATCTGACAAACAAAATAGAGCCAGAGACATCGAAGCATGCAACAGACTGTTGTATCTCAGAGGGAAGAAGGAAGGAGGTTAGGGGTGGGAAAAGACTAACCAAAGAACTTATATGCATATATGCATAACCCATGGACACAGACAATAATGGGTGAAGGCCTGGGGAGGGGGTGGGAGTGATGTGGCGGGGTCAATGGGGGAAAAAACAAATGGGACGCCTGTAATACTTTCAACAATAAAGGTAATTTTTTAAAAAAATGTCTGATGGGTGACTAAATAAAAAATGAACATTGAAAAAAAATAAGCACAAAAAAAGGGGAAAAAAATAGAAGAGAAACAAAACAGAAAAAGAAAAAAGAAAAAAAAATGAGTATTGACATAATGGTATCCCTTTACAAATGAGCATCAAATATTAAATACAAATTAAATATATTTAATGCCTGGATTAGCATTAAATATAAGTCACTGCTCGAAGCTACTCTAGCACATTTAGTCCTCAACCCACTGCCTTTCCTCTCTGGTGTCCTAGAAGGAAGCTAGTATAGACAGTGCTTGTTTACGTTCTTTCACTAATCTGTCTAAACTTGGAGTTCCTTCCTTTGCCAATTTATGGAGTTACATGAAGAGATAGGAGCAAAAAGTCTCAGGACAGCTATTTACAAACATGAAAATATCTGGGTTCCTCAGAACACTTAAACCTAATAGCATGCTGTAAGGACAGAAAACAGTCCCTTTTCTTTGCTGTGGCCTTCCACAATTTACCTGGTAATTAAACCCTGAGATTGTTGGCTCCTCTGACTCAAATAGCTCCTCTGTTCAAAACTGCAGAGAAGATAAGCTACTCTCAAGGCTACATTCTTGCATCTCCCTCCTCTCTGCTGTTTTCACGACTCAGGGATAATTCCCACCTAGGAGTCTCTAGTTAGTTGAAAGTTCCCTTCCTCCCTACCCTTCAACAAGCCTCTTTTGAACTCTATAACTTTTATTCTAAGCTTGTTTTATAGGCTTGGGGAAAATACTGATGAAACCCCCTTAGGATATCTGCCAGACTGTCTCCTGGAAAGCAAACTAGCTTTTCAAGACAACCCCCTTAGTATCTGCTCAACTTCAACACAATCCTCTTCCCTTCCTTGTGACTTAGCAGCCCGTGTCACCAGCCAAACGCTAATACATGCCAGATTTTTAAAACCAACTTAGAATTCTTAAAATAGAGATGACATTTTTAATATTCTCAACTAAAATTCAGGCAAGTGTGTCAGCCATGATAATTAGTAAATAAACCTAACGCATGGCCATAAAGCAAGTTATTTATTCTTTTTTAAATGTTAAAACTATTCTACAAGCTACTAAATCTAAGAGAACCTAAATACATTCATATTTTTAAAAATATGTCATCTATATTGTACAAACACTAGTTGATTCAACCTGCAGAAACCTATAAAAATTAGGAGCAGTTCTGTTGATCTGGAGGTTAAGTTCTGAAAGTGCTTCATTTCTGAAACTTATTGTAGAGGAAGAACTGCAGGTGGTTCCATAAGAGACACATGCATGTACCTGAAATGAGACCCAAAGCAAGTTCAGCATGAGCCAAAGACTTCAGTTTTGTAAAATCTCAGTTAGGCCACAGAAAACTTTCTAGTAGTTTTAACAGAAAGGAAAGAAGGTAGCTGACGGTACATACTACAAGCTAA
Organism: Miniopterus schreibersii; assembly: GCF_964146895.1. Classification (NCBI taxonomy): domain Eukaryota; kingdom Metazoa; phylum Chordata; class Mammalia; order Chiroptera; family Miniopteridae; genus Miniopterus; species Miniopterus schreibersii. The sequence goes on along the minus strand of NC_138102.1, from coordinate 87,773,596 downwards.
TTATAAATCTATGTCTCTGAACTTATTTTATTTTTCCTTTGTTTGATTTTGTTTGTTTTTAACTGATTTTCTTGATTTAACATACAACCTTGCTTTTCCAGCCTAGCACCAGATACACAGTTTGTTCTATTTTTAATTCTGATATTTCTATGACCTATTAAAGCTTTAAAGCTTTAAATAATGAGTGTAGATAAGAAAATTTCAGGAACTTACTTTGAAATCTTATACTTCTCCCTAATTGCTTGCTGAGGTCGATGGGGTATATCAAGGCATGCTTTATGTAGCTCACTCAGGCAAGGCACAATTTCACTTAATGAATAGCCTGTAAATGCAGCAAGGGTTTCTGGCTAATCAAGACAAAAGAAAAAAGTTGTATCATATAACTTTCTAAGATATGAGAAATCTGAAGATAAAACGGTGAAATAAAGGAAATTAATCACTAGTGTCCATATGACCTGGGTTTATAGTAATCTGGATTTACTGCCCAAGGCCCCACCTGGACTCATAAGATTGGGAAAAGAAATCCACTGAAACTCTGTGATTAAGCTCTGACCTTTACACAGGGAATGTTTTCTAAATTGCCCCCAGTTCCAGGAACAAAAACTTAAGATGGTGCCTAAGATAAACTGACTAATGCTTGTTTCGGCTTCTGTACCCAACTGCTTTTGCAAGGCCATTAAAACAGCTCATCCCCCTCCAGCCAAGGAGGATATGATTTTTTGGTTTAAATACTGCTAGTGTAGGGGATGGGGTACAGCAGATTTGGGTGCGGTGCCCCTATCGTCTGCTAGCACAATAAACTTTGCTCCTACATTTGACCCTGAGTGTGGCTTTCTCTGTCGTTCTTGCTGTTAAGCTATAACGTTTGGAGGCCCCAGTGAGATCTGGTGCTCCGTGTCACCAGACGACAGATACCTCATGCCGACACAGCGGTGCCTCCAGCCTGGCCTCCAGACCTAGGGGGACTCCAGGGGAGGCGCCCCCTGAGATGTTCCAGGGCCGCGGAGACTGGCCCCGGGGGCTCGGGAAAAGGTCCATTGAGAGCACCATCATATCACACAAACTTTTTGGAGCAACAGCCTGGAAATCCTCCAGAGGTGAGCCTGGTTTCTGTTTCTGAACCGCCGGTCCTGGTTAGCGGAGCAGCCGGAGGCGCTTAGACCTCCGTTAAGAGGTCACCTTCCTCCAAGACATTGGAGTGAAGCCTGGATTTCTTGTCTGTGTTGGCCCTTCCTGTATGCGGCCACGGTGTTTGTTGTCTTCTTTTTGTGGATTCGTTCGCTCTATACTAGGGGACATCAATTGGTTTTATCCGACTTCCGTGACATTTGATGGTATTTGTGAATGGATAACTCACCTTTTCTTTCAGGGAACTTTGAGGGATTATTTCCCTCTCGAGATCACCTTGTTCACCTCCTTCCTCCTTTTCTGTCTGTTGTCTCGGTGATAAGTCCGGTTTTCTTTTATTCCAGAGTCCAGCCATGCTCCTCAGAAGACTTTGGACAATAAAACCCAAGTGGCTATCCCTTTTCTGTCTTTTGTCCCTTGTCGTTGTCTCCCTCTCTCTCATCATAAGGGGAGGTTCTAGTTGCCAGGAAAACCCCCTTGGGTGCCTCCTCAGGTACTTCAAAGAAGGGTTTGAGGAGGAAGGAGGGTTTAGTATAAAATGGTCGAAGGGGTTCCTGCGAACCCTGTGTGAATTGGAATGGCCAAAATTTGGAGTAGGGTGGCCAGACACTGGGTTCTTTGACCCCAGGTTAGTTGAAGCTGTGTGGGACACAGTAACAGGGAGCCCGGTCACCCAGACCAGTTTCCTTACACTGACCAATGGTTTAACCTGGTAGAATATGCACCCCAGTGGCTGCAGGCCTGTGCTTTAAAAACTGGGGCCCGAGTCCTTGTTCTCAGGTCAAAGGCACCGAGGGCAAAGGCAAGGACAGAGCCCCGTCTTGTCCACTCCCCAGGAGGAGGCTGATCTTTTTCCGCCATACAATCCTAGTCTCCAAGGGCCCGGAGAACAAGAACCCAGGGCCCAACACCAGGGACCCCTATTCTCACCACCATATACCAGAAGCAGGTCTGAATATGGTGAAGAGAAAGGGCCATGGGGGACTCCCACTGTCCTCCTCCTTAGAGAGGTGCCTCCTGTAGGTGCAAATCCTCGGGGAAAGCCCTTCATGGTTTATGTCCCCTTTTCCACCAGTGATTTGTGTAATTGGAAGGCCCAGAATCCCCTTTCTCAGAAAAACCTTAGGCTCTGATCAACCTGCTTGTGTTTCAGACCCATAAACCAACATGGGATGATTGTCAGCAGCTTCTCACTACCTTGTTTACCTCAGAGGAGAGAAATAGAATAAAACAGGAGGCAAAGAAGGCGGTCATAGGGCTGGGAGGAGGTTCGTTAGAAGAGAATCGGGACTGGATTGAGGAGGTCTTCCCTTCTCTCTGACCCTGCTGGGATCCCAACACTGCAGGTGGGAAAAGTTCCCTGGACACTTTTCACCAGTTTTTGCTCTTAGGGCTGAAGACAGCAGCCCAAAAGCCCACAAATCTGTCCAAAGTTTCTGAAATTGTTCAGGAGCCTCAGGAATTGCCTGCTGCTTTCCTGGAGCATCTGTATGAAGCATACTGGGTTTATACCCCTATAGATCCAGACGCCCAAGAAAACCAGAGGGCAATAAATGTGGCCTTTGTCACTCAGTCTGCCACAGACATCAGAAAGAAGCTTCAGAAGTTAGAGGGTTTTGAGGGGATGAACCATTTTCAATTAGTAGAGATAGCCCAGAAAGTCTTTAATAATAGGGATACCCCAGGAGAAAAGCAAGACAGGTGAATAGCTAAGGTGGTAGTAACTGCACTTAGAGAAGCAGGATCCCCCAGCAGGGAGAGACTCAGGGAGGGAAGGCTGGGGAAGGAACAAGGAAGGCAGACCTAGGCCACAACTAGGCAAGAATCAATGTGCTTATTGCAAGGAAGAAGGGCATTGGAAATGGGAATGTCCGAATCATCTGGAAAAGGGAGGGAAGAAGGGAGAACAAACACTGGCTGTCCTTAACCTTGAGGATTTATGGGACCAGGGCTCCTTCCCAATAAGCCCCTGGGAGCCCAGGGTGACTGCACAAGTAGGGGGCAAGCCATTGAGCTTCCTGATAGACACTGGGGCGGCTCATTCTGTCCTGACCAAGCCCTTAGGCCCGCTAACAGGAAAACAAACCCCAATGTAGGGAGCAACAGGTCAAACAGCCCACTACCCGTGGACTACTCACAGGACTGTTAACCCTTTGTGGTCGTATTAAATTTGGACATGGGTGTCATACTGGTCGGAATTAATTTCCATTGAAAGAGCAGTGATACATAATATGCAAGATTATGAAGGATAAACAAGAGAAATTATGAACTGATACATGAATGAATAGAGTTAAGATTCGTACGGTTCCTTGCTGTGGTGGCTGAGAGCAGACATATGACCGGAACGGTAAAAAAGCTTTGGTGGCTGAGAGCAGACAAACGACCACAAAGGGTTAATCTTGGCAAGTGCATGGTGACACATTCCTTCCTAGTCATCCCTGAGTGCCCATATCCTCTCCTTGGACGGGACCTTCTCCAGAAATTGCAGGCGGTCATATCTTTGGAAGAAGAGGCCCATCTCTCTGTGGCCCCCCAGGAACCTGAAGGACTCCACCAGCCACTCCTTTCCCCAGCTCACCTCTTACTCACCTGTCCCCTGTCAGAAGAGTATCTCCTACAGGAAAGGAATGCTGAACCTCAGAGCCCAGATTCTAATGAGTCAAAGTACTTAAGGCACCTCCAGGAGCAGTTCCCAATGGTCTGAGTGGAGAACAACCCTCGGGCTGGCAAGCCATCAACCTCCAGCTGTAGTCCAGCTGACAGCAACTGCCACTCCAGCCCGGGTTAAGACAGAACCCCATGAGCCTAGAAGCTAGGAAGGGAGTTGCTAGACACATCTCCCGTCTTCGGGCGGCAGGAATCTTAGTTCCTTGCCAATCTCCCTGGAACACTCCTTTATTGCCGGTCCTAAAACCAGGAACTAAGGACTATAGGCCGGTGCAGGATTTAAGGGAAGTGAATAATTGGGTCGAGACTATACACCCAACAGTCCTGAATCCTTATAACCTGTTGAGTCTCCTGCCCCCTGAACACCAATTTTATACTGTACTGGATTTAAAGGATTCCTCCTTCAGTATCCCTCTGGCTCCAACCCATCTTTGCCTTTGAATGGACTGACCCTGAAGAATGGTTCTCAGGCCAGTTAACCTGGACCAGGCTGCCTCAGGGTTTTAAGAACTCTCCAACCCTGTTTGATGAGGCCCTGAGCTCAGACCTTAGGGGATTCTGGCAGGAAAACCTCGGCTGTACCCTGCTCCAGTATGTAGATGACCTCCTACTTGCTGCAAGCAGTGAGGAAAAGTGCCGAGAAACTACCGAGAGCCTGCTGAACACCTTACAGGCCCTGGGTTACCGAGTCTCAGCTAAAAAGGCTCAGCTGTATTCCCCCAGCATCACATACCTAGGGTACAACATCAGTAAGGGCAGAAAGACACTATCCCCTAGCCAGGTAGAAGGAATCCTACGAATACCCACATCCAGAACAAAAAGACAAGTTTGGGAATTCCTAGGGGCAGTAGGATACTGCTGCATGTGGATTCCTGGTTCGTGGACATTGCCAAACCTTTGTATGCCAGCACGAGAGGAACACAACCCTTACAATGGACTGAAACTGAATAACAGGCTTTTGAGACACAAAAAAGGGCTCTAGCCTTGGCACCAGCCTTGGCACTACCAGATGTCACAAAGCCCTTCCACCTGTATGTAAGCGAGGCAAGGGGCATCGCCAAAGAGGTCCTCACCCAGGCCCTTGGACCATGGAAAAGGCCAGTGGCCTACTTGTCCAAAAGGCTTGATCCTGTAGCGGCTGGCTGGCCTGCCTGTCTCCGGGCAGTAGCGGCTACGGCGCTACGGGTAAAGGAGGCAGATAAGCTGACTCTAGGACAGGAATTAGTTGTGACTGCACCCCATGCAGTTGAGACCCTTCTCCAGAGTGCCCTGGAGCTCTGGATGTCAAATACCCAAGTCACCCAGTTCCAGGCACTCCTGCTAGACCAACCCTGTATCAAGTTTCACAAGTCCCTGGCCATCAACCCCGCCAGTCTGTTGCCAGAGGATATCCCTGAGGAGCCAGTGCATGACTGCCTAGAGGTAACTGACATCATGCAAACCACCGGCCCGGACCTCACCTATGTCCCACTGCCATCGCCAGACGAGGTATTGTTCACAGACAGGAGCAGCTACGTTCAGGAAGGCATCAGGTGTGCTGGGGCAGCAGTAGTGACTGTAGACCGAGCTGTCTGGTCTCAGTCCCTGAACCAAGGAACCTTGGCACAGAAGGCCAAGCTAGCAGCCTTAACCCAGGCTCTCTATTGGAGTGCGGACAAGTCAGTGACCATCTGCAGTGACAGCAGGTATGCACTGGCCACTGCCCATGTACACAGTGGGGCTACAGGGAATGGGGATTACTGACCTCTGCCAGGAAGGACATTAAAAATAAGGAAGAAATCTTAATTTTGCTGGAGGCTATCTGGTTGCCAAAGGCATTGGCAACAGTGCACTGTAAAGGGCATCAAAAGGGAAACTCAGTAGAGGCAGGGGAAACTGGGCAGCAGACCAAACAGCCCGGGGAATGGCCCTAAAACCAGTGGGGCCACTCAAAATTCTAGTGACTGTGCCTGACCCAGATTTGCCCTTGTCCCCCACTTACACTGAATTAGAACAGAAGTGGGACGAACAGAAACAGGCCACTCAAGAGGAAATTGGGTGGTGTATCCTACCAGACGGGAGGCTGTTAGTACCAGAAACCCTAGGCCAGACTTTTAATAACTCCCTACATCAGGTCACCCACCTAGAAAGTACCAAGCTTACTGAGTTGATTAGAGGCAAGTACTATGTTCCAAATCTAGGCCGCATAGTAGACAGCATGGTCAAGGTGCATCACCTGCGCCCAAGTGAATGTGAGGCGAGGTAGAAAGTCCCCAGAGGGAATCAGAAGCAGGGGGGCTGCACCCAGGGAACATTGCGAAATAGACTACACAGAAGTGAAACCCCCAGGCTCAGGCTACAGGTACTTATTAGTCTGTGTAGATACCTTCTCAGGGTGGGTAGAAGCATATCCCACCAGGACAGAAATGGTTTCCGTAGTTGTGGGGAGCCGTTGTGGCCCCAGGCACGGAGGAGCTGCTTGGGTGAGCTGCAGATGTGCTCCCCTGCTCCCTGGGAGATGTGGGTGAGCTGCTGTGGCCCCAGGCACAGGTGAGCTGCAGAAGTGCTCTCCTGCTCCCTGACACAGACCTTGAGGCACCAAAGTGATACTAATTTAGTTTGGGGCCTTAAATTCTAGAAAGGCTTATTAGGAAGCTGGCCCTGGCCTGAAGGGTTAAGGGACAGTCAAGCTACATACCGAGCCAAGGACTCAATCCTTCCCAACAAGTTCCCATTAGAAGCCGAGACAAAGATAGTTACCAAGGTCTGAGCTCCTGCAGGAGGCAGGATGTTTACGCTGAAGGTGTGTTTGTGCAGCCTGGAGAGAACTATTTTGTATCTGGCAAGGGGAAGGAATGCGGGGCAGGGTGCTATTCAGCAAAAACAACAGCGCCGGTATAAATTGAGCTTGGAAAATAAACTCGGGGCTGCAGCCGTCACGAGCTGCAGTCTTCCCGACCCCATCTATTTTGTGTCTGTCTTTTCTCCATCCTCACCCCTACTCTCTGGACCGTTCGACTCTGCCGGCGCGCTCAGGCAGTAGTAATAAAAAAATTACTCCAGGAAGTAATCCCCAGGTTCAGACTGCCAGTTACTATAGGGTTGGACAATGGCCCCACTTTGGGAGCCAGAATATCTCAGGACATAGCAAAGGATCTGAATATTAATTGGAAACTTCATTGTGCTTACAGGCCCCAAAGCTTGGGACAGGTAGAGCGCATGAATAGAACTCTAAAAGAAACCCTAACTAAATTTGTCTTAGAGACTGGTGAAAACTGGACTACATTACTGCCCTTCGCCCTTCTGAGGGCTAGGTGCACCCCTTATCGGGAAGGGTTCTCCCTCTATGAAATCATGTATAGTGGGCCGCCTCCACTTCTCCCCAAGCTCCGGGAGGAAATGAAGGCCGAAATCCATAACCATTCCCTGCTCAAGTCCTTACAGGCCCTGCAGTCTGTCCAGCAGGCCGTGCATAAGCTTATCCGTGACGCCGCGCCCCTTCCCTCGTCGGAGCCTGTGCACCCTTTCCAGCCTGGTGACTCCGTGTGGGTAAAGAAGTTCACCACTCAGGGACTAACACCTGCCTGGAAGGGACCCTACACTGTCATCCTCACCACACCTACGGCTGTTAAAGTCAACGCCATCCCGACTTGGTTACATCATTCACGGCTAAAGGTGAAGAAGACAGGATGGACAGTTCAGGCTTCTTCGGATCCTTTAAAGATAAGACTCTCATGAATGCCGGACTCTTGACCCTACTAATACTCTGTACAAAGGTTAAATATTGTGCATGCCCATTTCTGAGAAAGGGAGTGCTCCCCACACTGTTAACAGGGAGCCTCCTCAACCTAGGAACACTAGCCCAGGGGGCACCGAGTCCATGCCCATGTGTTTCTACCCTGACACTGACAGCCTTAGATCGGCTTCTGAAAAAGACGGCTCCTGGACCTACCTTTGTTGCATATACTTATCAGCCAGCAGCATGTTAGGAATCAGCAACTCCTTGCACTTGGGGAGGGAAACCTTATTGGATGGGACCAGTGAAGCCAAGGAATTAATAGAGCAGGCCACTAGGCATGAGTATAGTCTACTAGGAAACTGGCTAATCTGGGGAGGAATAGGGAAATGGATCATCCCCCTTATAGGACCCCTCCTACTGATTCCAATGGCCCTGATCTTGGGGCCCTGCATAATTAATTGGCTCTTCCAGTTCATTCAGAGATGAATTAATTCAGCCAAGTTATTAGTTATAAAAGAAAATTATAACCCCCTCCCCCAGGAAGATGAGTCTACAATTTGACTCAAAAGTCACAAAAACCAGTGGGGAATGACCTGGGCTCATAGTAATCTGGATTTATGGCCCAAGGCCCCACCTGGACTCACAAATTTAGGAAAAGAAATCAACTGAAACTCTGTGATTAAGCTCTGACCTTTACACAGGGAATGTTTTCTAAATTGCCCCCAGTTCCAGGAACAAAAACTTAAGATGGTGCCTAAGATAAACTGACTAATGCTTGTTTCGGCTTCTGTACCCAACTGCTTTCGCAAGGCCATTAAAACAGCTCATCCCCCTCCAGCCAAGGAGGATATGATTTTTTGGTTTAAATACTGCTAGTGTAGGGGATGGGGAACAGCAGATTTGGGTGTGGTGCCCCTGTCATCTGCTAGCGCAATAAACTTTGCTCCTACATTTGACCCTGAATGTGGCGATCTTTGTCCTTCTCGCTGTTAAGCTATAACACATATTTATCTCAAAAGACACCATAATCCTTCTTTAGAGACGTTAGACACAAAAATATTAGAAAGAATAACCAGAGTTCTAAATTCACTCATATTGTACATTTATAATATACTTACCTGAACACCTTATTTACACAGAATACGAAAGATTCTTAGCCAAATGCAGAAAAAGAAACAAGTATTCTAGGAAATAAAAGTAGGCACCCCGCTTCTTTCAGCACAAAAGTGAGCCTTCAGAACCAAACCTAGGGGCCCATTTCCAATCTTGCCACCTTCTTGATCCAAGAGGCAATATTAACTTTCCTGTTCTCTTAAAAGCATGATCCAACCTTCCAACCATCTTAATTGTCAACAACTTTTAGGGGAAAAGTCAGCAACTTTTGCTTGAAGTGGTCAATGCTTATACTACAAGGGCCCTCCTTGCATGAGAGCAGGCATTGAGGTTTCCAGGCCTGCTTCTGTTGAATGAGCATGCCAACACCATCTTTTTGACTTCCTGCAATCTCTACTCTCCATAGAGCAAAGCCATTGAGTCAAAGCCATGAAGGCTGTTGTAGTCTGCTGGCAAGACTCGTAAGAGGACAGCCCATTCTAAGCCTTAAGGTTTACTGAATGGATTTTAGAGAGGTCTTGAATTTCATCTAGAAAAAAGTAATTAGAATCTTACCCAGAAGTGCCTGTTCACAGTATAGTTTGCCAGGCAATAAGCTGCTGCAGCTATCAACGAAGGAAGATATTTCAAGAATGGGTCAGCTTCAAGTAGACTCAGTTCTGCTACGTACTAAAAACAAGAGAGACAAATCTCATTGGAATTAGGAATTTGACTAAAGTTACAAGTAAACTTAAAAATGTCAAGGAAATTGCCCTGGCTGGAGTGGCTCAGTTGGTTAAGTGTTGTCCCGTGCACCAAGAGGCTGTCAGTTCGATTCCTGGTCAGCACTCATGCCCAGATTGAGGACTCAATCCCTGGTAGGGGACCTGCAGGAGGCAGCCAATGTTTCTCTTTCTCTCTCCCTTACTCTCTCTTTCTCTCTCTCAAAAAAAGTCAGGCAATAAAATTGTGTCTTATTTTTATTCAACCTGCACCAATTGTCCTTGCAATTGATGCTCAAAATTATTCACTAGGTTAATAACTGCCATGCCTGTCCACAACCAGAAAAATATTTATGTTGTAATAAATTTCAATACACAACTATTTGGCCTATGCACACAGTATATGTGATGGGTTACTTATGCTAGTAGTACAGGTTTATGCTGGTCAGGTGAAGTAGCATTGCTCTGGCCACTGGAGTGGGACTATAGACTTCAGCCAAAGGCAAACTATGACCACATTAAAGCTATTTATATCAGGCAAAATCATGTAGTTCAGAGGCTAGAACAGTACCAGTGATACTTTATCAAATTAGAAGAAACATTGGGAAATTTACATAGACTTCTTTATTACTGTTTGTATAGCACATAAATACCATATATACTAAGTCATAGTGGTTGGAAACCAAGTTTTCCAAACCAATATGACCTTTAGTGCCTTTGACTAAGTTCTATAACTCCGAATGACTAAATAATGCTTCATTGTTTAATGTGTTAGGGAGGAGATAAGAGCCAAATCAAATCACATTTACTTTGTTCCTATTCTGTACACCTCAGAGATATTGCTTGCATATGATCTGTATCCAAGAAGGGAACAGTTTCCAAGCTTAAATTTCTTTAAGAGTTGCGTGTTTAAACAACCGGTGCCTACCAAACATGATCAATAGTAATATCTCATAACCAGAAGTTGTGTTCTTAAAATTAGTTCCCTTCCATTGCTAAAAAGTTTTTCTGGGCCCAAGACAAAAGGAAAAACAAAACAAAACACAAAACCTGAAAAGGAAGGAAGAACTGAAGGATGATTGGAAAGGCTACTTTTTACCCAACTTGGCACCAACATTCTTGGCAATCACATGGCATACCTTGGCCAGGTTCTCAGTTCTGATGCACACTCCTTGTTTCCTCAAGTACTGAAGGAGAAACTGGTTGGTAGTTGGCACTGTCAGATCAAAAGCTAGGACTTTCAGGAGTAGGTGTTCCATTCTTAACAGTTGTCGTTTTGTGTAAGTATCATCAGTTATATAGACAAACTCGTCTACTTCAGGTGGATATATTTCTTCATATTTCCTGTGAAAGGTAAAGAGTCTTTGGAAGTAATGCTTGGAACCTGTGGCTCTCCTTCCTGTGCTATCAAAACCATGCCTCTCACATGGCCCTTGCAGACTTAAAAAAATCACTAAATGGTACAGGGCCGTGAAAATACTAGGAATTTACTTCCAGAACAAGAACATGAGTATTACAAAGATATGTTGTATTAACTGCTATGGAGTAACAGAAATAATTTCCAACTAAAAATTTTAGTTTTGGCCTCTGATATACTGAAAGATTCTGAATGACAGACATACATGTAAACTCCTCTTAATTAAAATCATCTTGTGGGAAAGAATGTTGTGTTGAACACATGGTAGAAAAAAATTCCTTAAGTCAGATTTTTTAAAAGATTATGGTTAGCTTTCTCTGTTGAATTAGTAACTGATGCTATGTATCCAAGAGACTGATAAAGTTTCACTGCTATCAATTCTTTGCTTTTGCTTTTGTTTCTCCTTTATGTAGGGAAATTTTGGCAAGTTGTTAGGCATTAATAACTAGAATATCTGAGACCAGCAGAATTGAAAGGAAACTACTACTCACCAACAGGTCACTTGATTAAAGGCAGCTCAGCCACAGTCCAGCTCGTTTCCACACAATTAAATATTATTATCAATGACTGATAGTAACAGGAACTAGCTAAAATAATGTATTCACTGTAACCACATAAACTGTGTATTTACCAGATCATGAAAAAGGCTTCTATATAACCAAAATCTCCTTAAGGAAGGCTTTTACTTGTACTAGAATACAGCCAAAAGATTACACCACAAAACAGTTAAACTGCATCCTGAATTTGAGCTGACGGTTGCCTTAGTCATGAAACTGTACTGTCACTATAAATCATAAACATCTGAATTGAAGAGTGAACATGTGGTAAGATTCAGTTTCTCAGTAAATACTATAAAAGTTATGATATTTTATCAAAGAAGGCATGAATAAGTTTTAATATAAAGTACTGCATTTCTTCAGTAAATGAAGAATAAATCATGTGTTTTTACAGGTTGTAGTTTCACATTATTTAAGCTAAAGAACACTTACGAAGCCAGAAGAATAGCTGCTGTTCCTACAAGCTGCAATTTCCCTCTCAAAACAGACATGCACGAAAGAAACCTGTCTAGAAAGTTGACGGCCAGGTAGAGAGTCTCAGCTTGAAGCTTATATTCTTCTCCAACCTCAACCAGCCAGTCCACCAGAATCCTTCTCATGCCTTCTGTGATGTCTGGTTGTTTCCTCATGTAGTATGCTTTGGGCCTGTATCTTATCTTTTTGGGAAAAGAGTTTTGATATTTAAATACTTGCAGTATCAGAAAGATCACACCACAGTACAGCTGCTATTTTAGAAATCTCATGAGCAAAGATTAGGTGGAAACTGACCAAGAGCCAAATAAATCTTTACTATGATACAAAAGAAAGTGTGAAATTCTGGTTTGTTAATACACTTAAGTAATAAATAAAGGAGGGAGGAAAATGGCAACATGGATTATTCCTAACAGTGAAATACTTAATATATAAACCCTTTGAGTCATAGAGGAATAGTCCACGTAATTGCTACTCACTTCACAACTATTATTTTTCATAGATATTCTTATATTTAGATGTCATAAGAATGCCATTCATTAATGGTTATGGCCAAGAGTTTATAACTATCTTAATATTAAGTGCTTGGGGTGCTGGAAATTGAGGTAGAATTTGGGGAAACTTACTTCAGCTTCTCTAAGGTACTGATGAATTTCTTCAGCATATTCAGCCACATTTATGTCTGTACCAAAATCTGATGCATCTTCAGACTGAGAATGAAGAGATGAATCTACCAGCATAGGGGAAACTGCAGGTTCAACATTATCAGGTAAGACATTAATTTAAAAACTCATTCTATCCACTAACCCTCCACAGGCAGTTGTGAAAACAATCATTACTTTGTGGTTTTCTCTTGCTAGTAACATGCTATTGTAGACTGCAGGTGATCATGAATACAGGGTACCTACTATCTACTGTAGATGAGTCAGATTACCTGTGCTAAAATCCAGCAGGAAGTGTAGGTCTGACTTGAGTGTGCTGGTGTCTACTTCATACACATCCTCAAATGTCATCCTGTCTTTCCCAGTGCAGCTGTTTTTGTCCTCTTGCTCAGGCTCGTCCATGTAGATATCAAATCCTTGCTTGGCTGGCATGTGGAACCCACAGTCAGAGAGTGCTTTCTTTCCAGCTTGAGGGAAGACATTTTCTGATCCAGAGAAACACCTAACTGTTGTGATCCCCTAGAAAAAGATTAAGTTTTTTTTGTTAAAGGCCACCCCAAGGAACAATAGGTGATGTGAAGCTGTGCGACTCAAACCAGCAGTCTGGAAAGATAAGAGGAATCTTAAATTAAAATATCTATTTCTGCAATATAATTTCAGAAAATGAAGCTTCCGAAGTATGACTTCTTCCTTATCTCTGTCTACATTTGACATTTGGGAAAAGAGCTACCTAAAATTTGTCATCTTCCTCACATATTTATCAAAGGGAGCTCAAGATTATAGAAAAAAGAAACTATAACTAAAATAAAAGGGGATTGTAAATTGGCTTTTATGCTTATATAGTATTACAGGACTTTGTAAGTACCCAGCACAGTTCTTGATGGATAGTAACTGAGTTCCTACAGTCCTCTGCCTTAAACAGTTAACTTTTAGTCAGCAAGCCCCTATAAAGTTCCGATTTTATACCCAGGTAATTAGAAATATGATGATTTTAGAAACTCATACCACTAAATTTTCTTAACACAGAATCTTTTTGTATGACATGATGGGGAAATCTAATAATTGCTTCTACCTTTTCTTTATTCCTATAACACTAATGATGTGTACCCCCTCTGTGAACAAGCATAATGCACCACACACTATTGCAGGTTAAGGTGAGTCATGTTGGTTGGCCTGAAGGTCAGCTGAACCAGGGCAGGTGGACAAGCTTTATGAATCTAAGTAATATTTATGCAAATGCTAGGTCTAGCTACTGCTATAAACATTTTATTGTTTATAATTAATCTTGGTATTTACTGTTGATACTCCTTCCAAATTATGTGTTTCCATAACTTTCCCTTCCATCTTGCAAGTTAAATATGTAGTTTATGTCTACTCAAGAAGAAAAAAATTATTTTTTTTTAATCTTCATCCAAGGATACATTTATTGTTTTTTAGAGAGAAAGTGGAAGGGAGAAAGAGAAATCAATGTGAGAGAGAACATCAATTGGTTGCCTCCCCCATGTGATCAAACTCGAAACCTAGGTATGTGTGTGACCAGAAATAGAACCCGTAACCTTTTAGGTGTACGGGTTTACCCTCGAACCAACTGAGCCACCTGGCCAAGTCAAGAAAAAAATTCTTTATGGTAATTCTTGTAAAATCACAGGGACTATAAAGGACCCAGATCACAAGTTACTATAACCAGATAATCATAATTCCAAATTACTACCAAGTTTGACTTTTGCTACATATATATATGTACATGGGTCAAGACATACATTCATTACACATTTACTGAGCATCCACTATATGCCAGACATTGTTCTAGGTGCCCAGAATTTAGCAATGAACCAAACGTTCAAAAAGAATTGCTTTCATGGAGTTTATATTCTAGTTGGTAGGACAGCAGAAAGAAAAATAAGAAAAGACATAGTAGGTCAAATAGTGATAAGCACTTTGTAGAAGAAAAACACAGGGAAAAGAGAGTCATTGCCATTTTAAACAGTGTGGCCAGGGAAAGCCCTTATGAAGAAAATAAACTTGGGCAAAGATATGAACAAGCTAAGAGAGTAAGTCACGCAGACAGAGGAGGGAAGAGCATTCTGAGTAGAGGGAACAGCATGAGTATATACCCTGATGTTGAAGTGTGTCTTAGAGACACAGCTAGAAGCAGACAAGGCAGAGTGAGAAAGAGAGTAGTGTATGTAGGTCATGAAGTCAGAAAGAAAAGATAAGCCAGATCGTGTACACCTTACCATAGGCCATTTAAGGATTATCTTCTATTCTGAGATGGGAAGCAATTGGGGAGTTTTGGACAAAGGAGTGGTGTGATCTGGTTTATGTTTTAAGAGACTCATCCTGGCTATGGCAGAGTTATAGAGAGCAAGTAAGGTGAATAAGATAACCAGTTGTGAAACTTGCAAATTCCAGGTAAGATACAATAGGGTTTTGAACCAGTGTAGTATTAATAAAGGATGAGAAATGAGGATATTCTAGACATTTTTAAAAGTAGAGCCAATAGTATTGTCTTCAGCAAAATAAATATGGGGTAGGAGGAAAAGAAGAGTCAAGGATAACAAAGCTTTTTAGGCTGAATAACAGGAAGGATAGATATTCCATTTATTGAGATGAGAAGACTTGGGAAGAGCCAGTTGGGGTTAGGGTTAGTTTTGCACTGATTTGAGGTGCCTATTGTATGATCCAAGGATCCAAATGGAGCTGTCAAGTAGGCTGTTGAATATGTGAGCCTGCAATATAGCTGAGAGGTCAAGGTGGGAGATGAAAAGTATGAGCCAGCAACAGATGGATGGCACTTAATGTTAACAGACCTGGAGAGACTGCTAAGGGAGTGGGCGCAAACTCAGGTCAACCACTAAGCCCTGGAGCACTCTCACTCTGAGAAGTGGGATAAGGAAGATCCCGGGTACTGAGGGGGAGTGGAAATCCAGGATAGAGTGGTCTTCTCCAGACTGAGCGAGAAGAACATTATTTTTAGAAATACAGAATGATCAGTTAAGTATTGAAAGGACTAAGAATTGAGTCAAAAGTGAGCAAAAGAAGAACTAGAGACAGAGAGCATTTGTTCAACAAGCTCTAGCATACTACCCTGCTCAGGCATTTGCAGTGAACCTGACATCCCAAACCCTCATCCTGATGGAGGATGGGATAAGCAAACTCTTAAGAAACATTGTTACAAATGAGACCAGACACTGCGAAGAGTTTTGTAGTTGAAAGATTTTTAAGATAGAAAAATTATATTTATATGCTTATGTATTTGACCCAGTAGAGAAAAGAAAACTGAGGAGAGAAAAAAAAAGTTGCTGGAATAATGTCCTTGAAGGGGCAAGAGGTATACTACACAAGTAGGGTCACCTTGCATAAGAGTAGGGACATGAGTCATGCAGCAAAAAAGAGTACACGGCACATGGGAGCATATGGACATTCGCTTCTGGTTGCTTTCATATTTTTAGGAAAATAGGATACAAAGCCATTAACTGAGAGTGAGGATGGAGGTAGAAGTTGTGGAGGATTAAAGAGAGAAGCAGAGGTATAAAGCAGATTTCTAAGAAGGTTGTAGAGGAATAGAGCAGGGACACGTAGAGGTAGTACCAGGCAACGTAAGACGCTACAACAGTCAGCAAAGGCGTAACTGCCAGTTCATAAGAACCAGGTTTCAGACTTTAAGTTCAAAGAAGCAAACATTGCTAAGAAAATTAAGTTTGTTAAAAACAACTTCACTCAATTTTTTCCAAAGCTTTAAACGAGTCACTTTCGGTATTTTTCTCCCACTATTGAGATGCCACAAAAATGCTTGAATGATCAGGTCAGTAGATGAGAGGCTTCAATCTGGCCTCCTCCACTAAGCCCCCCACCCCCTTGAATGCATAAATAAGTGAAATAACAAATAAACCTCTCTCTTTCTCTCTCCCTCCTTCCCTCCCTCCTTCTCTCTCTCTAAAATCATCAATTAAAATATATATATTAAAAAAATGATACCCAGTCTGCCTACCTCACTGGACTACTGCCAGCATCATTCCACTACAAATGTGCATTACAGGCTTTAAAAACCATTTTTATCAGGATTTTGACTAGTAACAGACTTGGGAAAGCTTTTTTTTTTAACCTGAAAATCCATTCTTAAGGACCCAAACCCCTCATTTGTATTTAAATATCTGATTTTGTTTTCTGTCTGTTAAGGGATCAGTTTGAGCAGTATCTAATTTGCTCTCTATCTGTTTGCCCAACTGCCCTTTGAAAGAATCTAAATCCAGCCTGATCCAATCCTGATTCTAAGCACTCGCCAATGAACACAGCAAAGATCATCCAGGATTGCTTCAGGCACATCTATATCAATCTGCGTACCACTCAGGCCCGGAGTAACACCAGTCCCAGAGTTTCTTTGGGGGCACTCACATTTCCTTGCAGCCAGACTTTACATACACTTAACCCAAACAGTTCCTAGACCTATTTCATCAGTTTTGGAGGGGAAAAAATTATTCACTATTTCTAGCTGGAAAAGGGACCCAACAAGATGATCTTAAAATAGTCAATGTCCCAACAGTACAGATTCCAGGGTTGGAATACTCAAGGAGAGTTTATAGGCAAAACTGAGAGAGAAACCTACCTCCCCCCAGGACAGGAGAGCCCTTTCCCAGTGCTTCTTGGTCATTACCTGGTCACAGGTCTTCCTGTACTGCGCATTCTCAGTTAGCACCCCTAGCACTGTTCTTTGTGGAGGATCCTGGCCAAGCTGGGCTCTGGTTGTCGTCTGACAGGCATCAGGACCTCGGGACACTGGAGCCAGGACTACTCTGCTCTTGGAGCTGCTGAGATGCATCACCTCAGTCTCCAAAGGCTGCTGCCTCAGGGAAGAAGAAATAGACAAGCCAGTTAGTCAGCCTCTTCCACCAGGGACTCCACCAAGGCTAGGATCTTCCCTGCAGTTATTAGGACCGAAAGGGCATGAGCCACGGGGAGTGAACTATCAAAGCGGCTTTGAACCAAAACAGCGACTTGCATCTGTTGAGGCTTTCCTCCAAGACGCGGCTGACAGCCAGAAGAAGAGAGCAGCCTGACAGGCGTCCAAGCCAGGATACTAAGGCGCCAGGCCTCTCGGGGGTCTAAACCTACAAGGACCAGTCTGTCTCCTCTGCGAGGCTTATCCCCCCGCCCCCCACTTCCTGCAAGCAAAAGACCGAGAATACATCTCTACGGTAAGAACGTCGCCTTCCCAAGGGACAAGCAGGGTGCTCCTCCACCGCCCTCGGTCCTTCAGGCAGAGGGCCCCACAGAGGGCCTCGCTCTTTTCAGCCTTATATCTATCTGTATCTATATCTATATCATCTATATCTGTACCTATTTATATCTATGGCTGTATCTTTGTCTATGTTTATATCTATATCTATATCTGTATATCTATATCTATATCTATGTCACCTATATCTATAGTGTCAAACAATTAGCAAGTGCACCGGGAAACTGAGAATGAGGGGGTTCCCCGGGTATGGGGCTGGGGCGGGGCCGGAGCGGAGGGCGACGCCCGGACTCCCAGGGGCTGCGGCCTGGGGCGCTCAGCGCTGATTAGTTTCACCGCCGCTTCCACCGCTCCCGCGTCTGTTGAATCGGCCAATCAGCGACGCTCCCGGGCCTCGCGGGGCCGCCTCGGTGCGGACGGCAGCGGCCCGCCCGCCCCCGGGCCCCATCTCCATGGCGACCTGCTCGCTCGGCTGCTCCGGGAGGCTGCGCAGCGGCCCCTGGGCGGTCGAGGCGGAACGGGGCCTGCGGCCGCGGCCCCGGCCCCTCCTGCGGGCCCTGCCGGGCGTTCCTGGCGGGCGGTGGCGGGCGGCCCAGCGCCCCTGCTCGCCGGCGCCCGGGCCTGGGAGGGAGGAAGGCGGCCCACCCCGCGGCGGCCCCGGCTTAGGAAGGGACTGTTTCCGTGAGCCCGTTTTCCCAACAGCCGCTAACTCCTCCCGCCAACGTCTTTTCCGCGGCCCGCTCCTGAGAACCCTGGCTCGGGAGGGCGACGCGGGCCCTGCCGGCGCCACACGAGAGCAGGCTCGCTCGGCCGCCGCCTGCGCACACCCCTCGGCGTCCGCCCCGCGGGAGGCCCGGCGGCGGCCCGCGCGTCTGCTCCGCCGGGCGGCGCGCCTGCTGTCATGCTGGGTTCTTGAGCACCGGAGGCGGCGCCTGGCCGCCCTGGTTTTTGTGCGCGAGACCCGGCAGGGCGGGAGAGGAGGTGCAGAGTGTCAGGGTACCACTTGGTGCTCGCAGTGCCCGCAAGAGGCCTTCCCGGCGGTGCTGGCAACCGCGGCAGCGAGGGCGTGAAGCAGGCCCAGGAACGCCGAAACAGTGCCCCGGAGGAGGAGGGAACGCGGGTGGCGGCGAGGGGGCCTGGGGCCTTGGGGGGCACGGTGCTGAGGCTCCGAACCGAGGGCCAGGCAGGCGGCCTGGCCCTGAGGGGAAGCGGGCCCATGGACAGAGGAGGGAACACGGGGCTTTACGTGAGGGTAGAGGCGGGGGTAGGAAGGGAGGAGAGTAGGTCCTTACAACCTGGGAGCCCTTGCATCTGCTGAGGTGAGGCACCTGGCAAGCCAGGTAAAAGGAGCTTATTATTATTATTATTTAATGCGGACAAAAGGCTTTGAGTGAGTCAGATGTTGGTGGAAAGTTGAGAAGCATCTTGGAAATCAGTGCTGGATGCAGGAGGAGCGCAGAAACGGGTCTTGTTCAATATGAAACTAACTTTGATGCGTTTATCGCCGAATTTCACTCATTGGGGGGCAACAATACGCTTGCACACCGGATTTCTATGCCTTTGAATAGAAGGCCACGGGGGAGCTCCGGCAATGTGAGTGCTGCAACAGCTGAGTCAGAGGCAGGCAGGCACCAAATCAAATCCTTTGTTTTGCAAGGTGCCTGGTGCCTAGTAGTGGAGGAAAAGAGCATTTCTGACCTCCTCCCGCCTTGCACTGCTTTTGGAAGTCTTTCTGGGAGCCTCCTCTACCCTGCAACACTGTGTTGTGATTTCTGGAGACACTGAAGGCCTCTAGGGTGAACTTCTCAGAGACTCAGGAGCAAGTCTTGCCAAGAGCCAAGGTTGCTTTGGTGGGGATAAGATCTCCTTGCACTCATGTGATCTGACCCTTTTGATCTGGTTTTCTCCATAGAAATGACAGAAAACCTCATGCTTTTTGCCTTTCTTCCAGGACAAAGGAGCCAGTGCAGTGTTTTTTTCTGGAGCCTTTTTTTTTTTTTTTTTAATTTATCTTTATTGTTGAATGTATTACAGATATCCCTCTTTTTTCCCCATTGATCCCCTCCACCCCTCCTCCAGGCCTTCAACACACTATTGTCTGTGTCCTTGGGTTATGCATATATGCATATAAATTCTCTAATTAATCTCTCCCCACCTCCACCCCCACCCTCCCACTGAGATTCATCACTCTGGATCTATTTTGTTCCTCAGTCTATTTTGTTTATTAGATTCCACATATGAGTGAGATCATGTAAAACTGAATCAGGAAGAATCAGAAAATCTAATTAACTGAGGAAATTGAAGCAGTAATAAAAAATTTTAAAAATAACTCCCAGCAAACAAAAGCCCTGGTCTGGAGGGCTTCACAGGGGAGCTTTCTAATTCTTTAAGTTCTTGAAGCTTGTCCTTTTGATCTTTTCTGAGGTCGAAACTCAAGAGGGGAAAGGTAGAGCTTGGCTCCTGCAGAGGCAGCTATTTGAAGTTGGGTGTTACCACTCAAATCTGGTAAGGACCAGAAGACAAGAGTACTAAATTTTCCAATGTCTCTTAACTGTCTTTAGTCTGAAAAATGCCTTTAAAAAAAAGAAATAACTCAACCAGGTGAGACCCTTGGCTTATTTCATACCCCCTTTTCTCTAACTCCTCTCGTGTGAATAGCTACAGCCTAATCTTAATACAAATAAAATATTATTATCATTACATCTGTGGATGAAAAAGGGGCCACACACTAAACCTGACAAGTTCAGGGGAAGCCTACATGGAGGATCTTAAACTCAGAGACCTAAAGTAACTACATATGTTGGTATTGTTACTGGGCAACCCCAGTGGGGTTCAGGCTGCCTGTCACTGTGCCCAACTCAGTGGAGGCAGGGTTGAATCATATAAGACATTTATTGAGAAGGCCAGCCAACCAAGAAGACGGGGAGCATATGAGCATACGAAACCTTTCTTAAGGAATGGCCTGAGGGATAGATAGGGTTATAGAGGGAAATGGGGTAAACTGAGTCTGGGAATGGAATGCAGCTGCATGCAGTCTCGCTAGTCCACAGACATCATCGTTTTGTTCTTGGTCATCTGGAGATGTCTTGATAAGATGATATCTTGATTTCTTGTTGAGTCAGCTTTACCATGCCTGTTCACTGATACATTGTTCATAGCTGCATCACCTCCTTAATTACTTTGCCCGAGATGAAGGGGAGTGTAGGGGCCCAAAGGCCTAGGAAAAAGAAACTTAAGGAAAAAGAAACTTAAACCCCTGCTCACATAAGTATATGTGTTCTACAATTTATAAGTAATATAATTATATTTCAGATTAATTCAGGTGCTTAATCTTTGGAAATTATAAGTGCCCCTTATCAGTATGAAATTAAAACTTCTTAACTAAAAGCAAGTCATGATGGGTAGTGATGTCCTAGGCTGGTATCTTCCTTGAAAAATGTCAATCTTTACCTTAACTGAGCCTACTATTTTTTGCATCTATGATAATATACCTTTGGAATGTCAGGGGTATTTCTTTTTTCCAGACCCCTCACAGCACAATCTCCCATCCAAGCAAGAGACCACAGAAGCCTCTCGTTGTTATTGTTACCATGTTAATTGTTAAGTAACCTATACCCACCTATGTAAAAGAAGTGTCTATTTGTTTTACTTTTTATCCAATGCAGGGATTCCCCGCTTTACTTTCTCCTGCCTCCCTAATCTATCATCAATGAATTTCATGTAACACCCTTATGTCTTCCCCTTTGATTCTGATGTATAAAATAAGTGGTAAAACTGCCACTTTCTGGAGCATTTTCTCAATCCATTGAGATTTTGCTCTCTGGCAATTGTCAGTTTGGCTCAAATAAACTTATAAAAATCCTTGAAGGTGTGAATGTTTCTTATGTTGACATGTTACTGATACCGTCCAGCAGCACCCCAAGAACTCCACTTCCATGAGCAACTTAGGGAGACAAGTCCCTCTCCTGTCCTGTAACAGATGGTGATGCAGATGGAACGAGGAAACCAGGAAAACTGAAGCATCAAAAGAGTCCCTTCTCTGCTCCTTCCCTACCAAAGCCCAGTTGCAGCCCCCAAACCAAAACTCAGAGAGCAAAATAACAGCAGAAGAAGCAGCTGGCCTGGACCATGGTGAGAAATGGAATTTGACTTCCCTATTCTGGAAATTTAGTAATTCCTCTCTCTCTCCCCTATACTGATTAACATATGGACAATTTTATTACTTTTTCTGCCTTCTGCTACCTGTAAGCTGGTTTCAGACCCAGACCCAGGACTGGCTTTGTGGGGATGGGGTATCTATCAGTGCCCTGGCCAGGGCTACAGCTAGGGCCATAGCTGCAACCATCCCTGCCCTACCAACAGTGGGGCCAATGCCCACACTCCCCCAGTGCCACCATCACAGTAGAGTGGCTAGGGACCCCCTTGAGGCAAAAGGAAAGTGTGTGCATACTGAGTGCCAATTTCATGAATTCTGTGCCTGGGCAGGTGGCTTTGGACCCACCTCAGGCTCTTTTCCCTATTCACAGTGGCTGCGCACTCAGCACTCAGATTAAGAAATCTTTCCCAGACCCCGTGCCTGGCAGAGCTGAGTGCTCCCTGGGCACACAAATTCATTCCCCTCTGGCAGTTTCTCACCTCCATTCTGGATGATTGTTTGCAGGGTTCCTGTAGCCAGGACCTACACATCAGCAGTGCTGAGCCCAGAGCCCCAGGTGACTTAGGGAGGGGCCCCCCACAACACTGCTTGGAAATTTCCCCTTCTCCAGCAGCTGCACACCCATGTGCCCTCACCCAGCCCTGCAGGCTTAGGGGCACAGATTGGACCTCATGGCTGGGCCCCTGGGCAGGGGGGTGGGGGAGTAAGGAGGTGAGGGGACGTGGCACAGAAAGCCTGGACTTAAGGCATCTGAGAAAAGCTGTTGCCAGGGCCTTGCCCTAGCAATCCCAAAATGCTGGCTGCATGGTCCCTCCCCTTCCCTTGCTCATTGCTAAGGGGTGGGGAACCACAGCAATTGCTATGCCAAAGAGCACCACCCTGGCAGCCATATTCCTTGAGGAAATTATTGTAGCTGTCCTTGGCAGCCGTGTTGCTTGGAGCAGAAGTTGTAACTAGGCAACGGGACTAAAAAGCTACAGCTCTTTTCACTTGATACTCGCTATTGACACTGTATGTTTCTGTTACAAACATAACTGCTATGTATTTCTGCTCAAGCAAACATTGCTGCTTGTCATTAATGCTTCTTCCACAGGTATAACTAATAGAGAAAAGCCTCATGTATAGATGCCCAAAGAAATAAAAGGTTTTTGTTACCTAATCTTGAAAACTGACTGCAAACAGAATTTAACCCCAGGGCTCAGGTGTTAAACCTCTGTCTTGCTGAATTATCAGGGAATTCTCACTCCCCTCTTAGGGAGTAGACTGTCTTACACTGCCAAGGCTCTTAAGGGATATGAGACAACAGCAGATTCCTAGCCCAGCTGTTAGAGGCCAGTAAAAAAGGCCAGAATTTTTCTACCCAAGACAGTAAAGGGTGAAAGCCTTTAATAACATCAGAAGCCATCACAATCTCTCCTGTGTAAAGGGCCCACAGGTGGGCAATTGTGTCACTGTTTTGGGAAGAGTCTCTGTCCCAGGTGTGGGAAGGGACTTTGGGCTGTAGGCAAATATGAATCCCCAAGTCAGCTTAAGTAGGATGGGTCATAGGACTGCATGACCAGCAAGGGGTAACAGGCCACTCAAAATCCTAGTCTGTGACAGGAGGCTATCATGCCTCCCTCAGCTATCAAATCTTCTTTTTCTTTTTCTTTTTTTAATATATCTTTATTGATTTCAGAGAGAGGAAAGGAGAGGGAGAGAGAGAGAGACAGAAATATCAATGATGAGAGAGTCATTGATCGAGCCCACAACCCGGGCATGTGTCCTGACCAGGAATTGAGCCCCAATTGCCTGGATCCTAGGTCGACGCTCAACTGCTGAGCCATGCCCGGCCGGGCTCGAATCTTCTAATCCAGAGGACAGGACGAAAGGTTGGGTTTTTTTAGATTTTTCTCCCCAAAGTCAGTAAGTAATACAACCTCCATTCCTCAAAAGTGCCTACACTGGCAAGGTATTTTATTCTGGATTTGTCAAAGAAAGGACTGCCTGCCTTTAAAGTGCTAATACCTGGTCTCAAAGAACTCTTATCTGAGTCATCTGTTGGAATGCAGATTCTGAAGAATAGATCTTATCTGAGCCTAAGCTATCTAAGCCAATCAGTTTAACTCAGTTCACCTGTGGTTTGCTAAATCAGTGAGTTTTGCTATGTGATACCTGTCGTCATGGAAGTATGTCTCTTAAAATGTCAGTGTGTTTGCCAGCAAAGAGCCTATGTTTCTAAAATTCATGGAATGTGTTTGCCAACCTAGGAAATGATAATTACTTTTAGCTTTCTCTCCCTACCTGATTACACTGGAATTTGGTAATTTTAATGAACAAGTCATAGCAATACATTTCTTTGCAGAAATCCAATAAGACCAGTCTTCACTTGTGGTTTTATTAGCTAAGGCTTTGACTGGAATTCCACATCTAAGGGAGACTTGTCTGGACTCTGGATATCACCAAAAAGCATTAAGGAATTAAGATTGACTTCCAATGCCAATCAAAGAGCCACTGCCGAAATGGTCTTGTACCTTAGTTGGTCACATGGTTCATGGCAGTGTTTCCAGGAAAGGAACAAAGATTGCTTTCCTTAAAGATGGCAAAAAAGGAACTTCAAGACATCTTTGGGAACCTCAAGGACTTTAGGAATTGACCTAAATCTCCAGGTATTGGAGGCAAAACATGATGGCAACTGTGGCTTGGCTTCTCCACCCTGAGGGACTGACTGTTCACTGAAGCTCAATCTACATATTCCTTATAAAAATTCCAGCAAAGCAAACTTGAAAGAGCCTGTGTGATCATTTTGATCAATTACTATTCTTGTTATGCTTGTGCAAATAATCACACCAAACTAAAGTTGGACTTAATAAAATGAGGGTAATCTTAGGGAGAAAAATTGTATTTCAGTGGAAACCATAATGCCCAATTTTAAATACTGAACTCCAATGCTGTTAAGTGTCTTCAAAGTTTTGTTTTAAAGCTGTGTCTGTGCTGTGTATGCCATATAGACTCTCAGCACCTGATAACATCACCAGAGATATTCTAACTGCAGACAATCTATCAGACTGTCACTGCTTGCTTTTATTCCAGCAAAAGCCTTGCATCTAGAAGTCTTAACTGGTTTACGATTTACTATGTGCATTAACCTTTGTGTTTTGCTTCCTCTGTTTTCATAGAATGCATGCCTATGTCCTTATTTACCTGATTGCTTGTTCACATAATATAAGCCTCACTTTAGAAACAATCTGCATGCATGTCTTGATATGAGACTCAATGGTTTGCAACTATGGTGTCAATGAAGTATGGATGGTCTATCAGCTTCATTTGAAATTGCTTTCCCTTTGTTCTGTACAGGACAAGGCCCAACAAGCTAGCCCAATAATTATCCCCCCCCCCCCCCCCCCCGCCCACGAGTTCCCATAGAAAGAACAAACCAGTCACACTCTGGCCAAGCATAACCCCATTACTCATTGTAAGACATTGTGTTTAAATTGTTCCTTTTGTGTTGCTAAAGTTCCCCCCTTGTTTCCTGTACCAAAAGCTGACAGCCTGACAAATTATTGGAAACCCAGTTACTGAGCATGAAGTGAGAGAAGAACTGAGGAAGGTCAGGGCTGCAGTTCTGCTCTCACATGGGTGAGACGTTGCAACTGTAGCCGCTGGCCAGCTAATAAAGGCTCCAAAAATTCAAACACAAACTCTGGAGGTCGTCTGTCGTGGGTCACCCCAGAACACCTTTTTAGCCCAAATGGTTCAGACATAAAAGGCCCACAGTTTCTCATGGGGGGAATCTTATAATATTTCCCTTAGCTTAGTTTGAGTTAAATATGGTGGATAGAAGGGCTTCAGAGAGATGTGAAACACCTGCCTCCAGGGAAGCCACTCCTCCAACCTAATCTGGGACACTATTAAGTAAATCTTTTCCTTTATCACATGGGTTTTTACCTCTCACAGCTCCTTCAGTTGCTATAAGTCTCCTCACTTTTGAATTGTGCCCTTTAACTTTCTTGTCAAGTTGTCATTTCTAGAGTACAATGGGTATGCCAGCTTGTCCAATGTGTCATCCTCTGGGCATCGCTATGCTGCCTCCCAGAGACACCAGACTGACTTGGATTTTGCTGAATCCTTCTTCCCTGCATGAAATCTCCCCTTCCCTTTTGCTCCTCCTTCCCCTGGCAGACAAGGAGAACCTCTGAGCCTTAAGACAGGCAGATCTATGCCCCTTGACAGCATGAAGCAGTTATAAGAAGTTGGAGATATTTATCCATTATCCTTTATAAGATAACAAAGAGGGGAGAATTGCTCTCTCTAAGGGGGGAATTGATACCATTATAATTAGCTAGTTATTAATAATAGAAAAGGAGCAAAGGGAAGGCCAGATATCATAGGCATGTCATTTGGGCAGCTTCACCAGAAAGGTGCATCTCTGCAGTTGGGGTGACTAGGAAAGATGCCTGTCACTAAAACCTAGGGACAGAGATGGTTGGCCAGAATGGGCATGGCCACTGCAGGCTCACAAAAATTTGGGAGTACTTAATACCCTAAACAAAGGAATTCTCTCTCTTGTTGCTCTTCATTCTTGTACTCTTTTGCTTCTGCTCCTTTACATTTGCCTGTATGATCCATGGCCATGCAGAAGCTACATGCAACCAACTGATGGACCACAGTGAGGAAATACAAAATAAGCTAGTCTGATGGTGGATTGGACTCTGCTCCAGTATGGAATGGAAACTCTGGACACTGGCTTCTATTTTAGCTATACTGAAGTCCTAGTTATACTTCTTGACTGGACTGAGAGAAATGGGACTTTGGAAACCCAGGGGTGTAATTCCATGGAAATAAAGCTTTCTATCATATCTCATCTTCCTGTGGGGGCCTCCAGAAATGTTTATTTCAGTGGTACTCCAAGATCCTCCTTCCATAAGCAACTGGGGTAGACAAGTCCCTCCTATCCTGTAACAGTACCATCTTCTCTCTCTGTTACTGGCAAGACAAGACCTCAGTTCTTGTCTTCTTGAAGGAAAGGTTTTAGTCAAGAGACAGAGTGCAGCAAAACAAGCAAGAATTTATTGGCCACAACAAAAGTACACTCAGATGGGATGTTTATTAAAGCTGGGGACAATGAAACAAGGAAAGGCTTAACATAGAAGAAGCATCAGGAGAGCCTAGGCTGGTCTCACTGCTTTGACTCACTGGGAAGTCATAGAAAAGGGGGCCTTGGAGATAGGTTCAGGGAGTAATCCTGGGACCAGCTGCTGCTGCCCACTGCTCCTCTGTTTGCAAGTCTCATGGGGTCCCTTAGACTTTAGGAGACGCATGCCTATGGTGGAAGAAGAGGGGGAAGGCGAGATGGAAGGGAATGGTGTGGGCGTGCTCCCCAGAGGGAGAGTGTGCACTGTGTCCTTTGTATGGAGAATATTTGTCTCTTGCAGGTAGGAATCTTAGGAGAGGCCTCAGAAGAGAATCTCATAGAATTGTCAATGTAGGAAGCATTCAAACCTGTAGAGAATTTTTATGAGTTCATTTGAGCCAAACTGGTGACAATTGCCAGGAAGGAAAACCTCAATAGATTGAGAAAATGCTCTGGAAAATGGAAATTTTGTGACTTATTTTATACATTACAATAAAATGAGGATGCTAAAGTGGGTTACATGAAATCCATTGGTGATAGATTAGGGAGGCAGGAGAAAGTAAAGTTGGGGAAACTGGGATTGGATAAAAAGTGGAATGATAGCCTTGACTGTGTGGCTTGGTTGGAGCATCATCCTGTACACCAAAATGTGAGGGTTCAATTCCCAGTCAGGGCACATACTAGGTTGTGGGCTTGACCCCTAGTTGGGGTGAATATAGGAGGCAACCCATTAATGTTTCTCTCTCACATAGATGTTTCTCTCTCTCTCTCTCTCTCTCTCTCTCTACCCCCCCCCTCCTTTCTTCCCTCCCTCCTTTCCTGTCTAAAAATCAATAAAAAAAAAAACATGTCCTTGGGTGAATATTTTAAAAAAGTAAAATGATAGACACACACTTCTTTTAAATAGGTAGGTACAGGATACTTAACAGTCAACAATTAACACAATAATAATAAAAATGAAGGAATTTGTGGCCCCCACCCTGGGAGTTGTGCCAGGAGGGGTCTGGAAGAAGGAAAGTTACCTTGACATTCCAAAGGAATGTTATCATAGATGGAAAAGACAATAGACAGGCTCAATTAAGATAAAGATTGATGTTTGTCAAGGAATATTCTAGCCTAGGAAATGACCACCTGCCATGACCTGCTTTTAATAAAGTTTTCATTTCAGACCATCCTATGTGGTTACTTTAGGTCTCTGAGTTTGTAAGGCTGCAATGCAGGCCTTCCCTGAGCTTATGTTTAGTATGTGGCCCATTTTTATCCACAGAATATTCATCAGCTTTTCAGGTGTGTCCTTTCAGGGTCATGGTCTCCACTGATTGGTTGGTGCCAGAGTAGGGGATCATTAGCCAATGCAGCTGGTCCTGAGGCAGCCATGGCATTGCTTGTCTGGTTTTGCTGGTTTTGGGGGGCCTGCAGCTGAAATAAAACCAAGACCTAGATGTTGTCCTTAAGGAAGAAAGGTCAGGGGGTCTAAACCACATGACCAGTGATATGAAAGATCAAGGAGTCCAAACTGCATCACCAGTTATATGAAAGGTTAGGGGTTCCAAACCACATGATCAGCTTTATGCTATGGGAGGAAAGATTACATTGGGGGTGAGGTCCTTGTTTTCCCAGTTTTTCTCATTGTCAGGCATCTGGGGTTTCCGCCCTAGTGAACTTCTGTACCTGGCCCATTGTCTTTGTATTGCTCATGTCTATCTAACTGCATACCACATCTTCATCTACTTTGTTAAACTTGGCAAAAGGAAATGACATGTGGCTTATGATATTGGCTGCATTAGAAGTGAGTATTAAGTCGTCATAGTTCTCTAGCTAGATCTTAAATTGGAGATAAATTCAGATGAACTGATATATTTTTTTTCTATGCATGTACATATAAACTCAGATATTTTTATAACTTGTGCAATACTTATGGCTTTCTTTTAAAAAATCTTCACTAAATATTTGTTGGAACAAGTAATGATTTATGGCATAAAAACAAACTCAACTGATAAATAGGTGCACAATTTTTATCAAAAATAAATAAACACTTGGTCTTACAATCAAGAAAAATAGAGTAGAGAATATAAAGGACTTCCTCAATAATCATGCAGTTTCAGTGAGATGCATAATTATAATTTTTATAACAAAATCAGGATTAGAACTCAAGTAGATTTTTAACGTCTTCATATTTAATGTAAACTATGTATTTGGTAATATATTGAGAGATGAACAATATAATTATAAATACATCTTTAATGTTTAAAATATTTAGTGCAATTTATATATGAACATAACACTTTCTTAACCTAAAAAATTACTTGGTTAGCCCTTTTTGCCTGATATTCAGTGTTCAGCTAGTTTTGAAGCTAGGAGTTATTTTCATAATAAAGGAGAAAGCTGAACTCTTTACTAGGGATTTTCAAAATTCAGTAGTTCTATTAAAATTGACTCCTCTCCCCTCCAAATTACAATTCAAAGAAAATCTTTTCTGTTTGTCAGGAATTAACTGGCATTTCAAAAACTGTTATTACTTGTAATACCTTTGCTCATTGTAGTTAGTAATTAACCTTCTGTTCGAATATTTCAGTTTTCATTTATTCCTATGAAATTAAGTTGATTTTCACCATAAGACTGAAATAGAGTAGAAAAAGTAGAAGAGCCAGTTTTTAAGAACATAGGTCCATTTGGGGATATATTCAAGGGCATGATTCTGCCATTCTCAGGTATACATTTAATTTTAGAACATACTATATGGTAAGAGGAGGGACAGATGTTGGGACTGACAGGCAATTTGTGACATTTTAGTTCATAGCTCCAGGAAAAATGACTGAAGAATCCAGTAAGTCCAGTTTGAGAAGCAGCCCAAAATTTACTGTGGTGTAAAGTGGATCCCTTAGTACATAACAGGTGAAGTAAGTATTCATTAAAACTTGTAAAGTCACTTTTTTCTGGGCAAAAATAGTTTGAATACATACATGAAAGTAGTCAAAGTCTATTAGTCATTCATTCATTTTACAAAATTTTTTTGAGCATCCAGGCTGTAGCTACACATGGGACAAAAATTAGAAAATGATTTCTGCCTTCAAGGGACTTTTTGATCCAGGCAAGAAAAAGGTAAACAGATAGTTAAGGTGCAGCAAAATTAGTGTTTATTTTACCAGGTGGGCACAGCTGTATGAACAGGAAGCAGTTGGAGCTTAGAGAAAAGGAGTAACATTGCTATGAAGATCTGGAAGCAGTATCCAGATCTGGAAAATAAAGATGACTAGAGTAAAAACAAAACTGACAAGGGAGCTGATAATGTTACTGGACAGGGGACCTGACCCTGTGTGGTCTGCCTAGGGTCAGCCGGCGGTATGCAGGTTCTTGACTTCACGCAAGAAAGATTTCACAGTGTGAGTCCAGGTGACTATAAAGATATGTTTACTAAAGCTGGGGGCAATGAACCAAGGAAAGGCTTAGCATAAAAGAAGCAACAGGAGAGCCTAAGCTGGACTGTATTAGCTCACTGGGAAATCATAGAAAAGGGGGCGTTGGACACAGGTTTAGGGGCTTAGTCCAAAAAGAGCTGCCACTGCCCACTGCTTCCCTGTTTGCAAGTCTCATGATTCCCTTAGAGTTTAGGAGTAGCATGCCTGTGAGGGAAGAAGAGGAGGAAGGGAATGGCATGGGCATGATCCCCAGAGGGAAAGCACTCACTGGGTCCTTGTGTTGAGTTTTTATCTCCCTCTTGCAGGAGGGAATCTTAGGGAATGTCCCAGGGGAAGGTTTTAGCAGAATATTCATCAGTTTTCCAGGTATGCTTTTCCAGGGTTGTGGTCTTTACTGATTGGTCAGTACCAGAAGAGTGGGTCATTGGTCACTGAAGCTGGTATTGGTGTTACCTACCTGGTGTTACTGCTTTTCTGCACCTGGATATCAGATACAGCTGAGGCCTAGATGTTATTTCTAATGAGGTGTCCTGTATCTGGCTGCAAATTGCTCAGCCAATTTGTTTAACTATCTGTCTCAGTTTCCCCATTCTGCTTGCCAAGGAATTTTCCTAGCTTCTTACTGTCCTGCCTAAGTACTAGTCTATACACAGTGTATCCTAGGAATGAGGAGCCCAAAGAACAAGAATTTTCAGCTGTGGGACAGAGGAAAGATGGCAGCACTGTGAGAAGCAGCAGAGCACCCCCACTCCCAGCCATGGACTAGATTTATTCCTAAAATACTACGTAGCCAGCTTGGAAAAGGCAGAGAAACATACCTGAGTGGACATATTGCAAGTAGGGAGCACTGAAGAAACATTAGAGTCCAGTAAGAGATGGGGGGCATAGAAAAGGAGTCTCCCCTGAAGTCTGTGTTGGGCTCCGAGCCCTGAGGCTTGGAGCCTGCAGGGCTCCCTTCCTTTGGGAGTGTGGACCAGCAACTGAAAGTGGGGATCTCATATCCAGAGCAGAAAAGAGGGAAAGGAGTGACCCCACAGAGGGCAGAGGGACCCAGGGGAGTGGGCAGTCCATGAGGAGGGGACTGTGCCTTTCTAGCAAAACAAAGCTTCTAAGAGTGGCTGTGACCAGCATCTAGTGCTCAGGGTGCTGACCATAGGAAAGGCTGTACCAAAGTGTACAGCATCCAAGGAGTGAGGGACCAGAGGTCTGCACGGAACAGCCACACACAGAAGCCCTCTGCCTCCTTGTAAGGCATTGTGTTGATCCCCAGAAAGCATTTAATCTGTGTGGCACAGGAAGAGGAGGAGAGCCCTCCTGCCCTGAGCTCCCAGTGAGGAAAGCCTGGGATTTTGGACCAGCCCTGAGAGATGCTGTGGTGGGGGGCATGGAGCTGCCCCAGCTTTACTGAGAGCAGGGGTGTAGGGAGCTTCATGGAGCTGACTTTGGGCCCCCTCCTGTGGGGCACTTTGGCTTGCGGGCAAAAGAAACTTGCAGGGCGACTCTCTGCTTGTGTGTTCCTTTGTGTGTTTTTGAGTTTTTGATCTCTGAACTGGCTCCCACCTTCCTGGTGTGCGCTGGGCAGACAGACCAGTAGAAGCTGAAATTGGTGCCTGCATAGTAGACTGTTTGCGGTGCACACCTAGAGCAGCCAGCAACCTAGATCTGGGAAGGGAGGGGCGGAGCACACCTGCCTCTCCCACAGCCAGGCAGCACCACCCCCAACAGAAAAGGGGCTGGTTCAACTCACTGAGGATCCTGATAGCCCAGCAAGGCACAGTCTTAAGGGGGAAGGGAGAACAGTTCACAGGAGGACATTATAAGAATAAGACACTAAGGGACTGTTTGGGAATTGGAGGAAAAGCTGAAAACCCCTGCTGGGGGCTGGGCAGGCAAAGGTCTCACTGGAATGTTTTTTAATCAAACCCACTGAGCCCAGGCTGCTGAAATAGCCCATACAGAAAAGGCAACAGGATGAAATCAATTTGAAACTGCAACAGGTCAGTGCATGGGGAACTAGAATCAGAGTATAGGGTAGGGACTGAGGAGCTGGCTGCGGAGCAAAGAACAACTCTCTCACAGTGAGTGCTTGACAGTAAAATCTCTAAATAAGGGGTTTTGAGCTAAACTAGCCATCCTGCACCCTAAAGACTCTACAGAAGACTCTGGAGTAAGACCAGGCAACTACAAAGTTGCAAAATAGCTGAAAAGAGGAGGTGGTCC
Organism: Miniopterus schreibersii; assembly: GCF_964146895.1. NCBI lineage: Eukaryota > Metazoa > Chordata > Mammalia > Chiroptera > Miniopteridae > Miniopterus > Miniopterus schreibersii. Next base: position 87,741,018 of record NC_138102.1, on the reverse strand, counting down.
ATGAAAAGCCTCAGATCAACCACCTACCTAAGGACACCAGAGCCAAACCTAGACAGCTCCTCACATTGGCTGATACACAAGTACCTCCCAGAAGAAAGGAAATCAGCATACAAAACAGTAAGCTGCAAACATAAGCTGCCCAGAAGAAACTCACCTGATTGACTGTCCTTTTTATTTTTTTTCTGTTTTTTGTTTGTTTGTTTGCTTTTTCTCTTTTTCACTTAGGAAAAAGAGAAAGGAAAAAATTATTTGTTTTTTTCTTTTTAAATTTTATAATTTTTTTTAATTTTTAAAAAACTTTTAATTAATTTTTTCTCTTTTTTTTAGAAAAGAATTTTGTTTTGCTTAGCTTGTTTTTTGTTCTGTTTCTCTGTTTTGTTTATCTTCTTTGTTTTGTTTTATCCTGGCTTCTATCAAGACTTTCTTCATATTCCTGCATAATTGCTTGGACTTTAACGTTATAACCAACAAGTTTACTGCTTTTCTCTATAGTTTCCCCCAAATCTCTTATTAGACTCCTTCACTGTCCAGGCTTTATCCCTCTCTTTCTATCTCCCTTCTTGATTCACTGGCATAACTTTTCTTCTTCTTCTTCTTTTATTTTTTTCCTTTGTTTTCCTCCCATCTGTCTTCCTGTCTTTTTGTTCAATTGTTAGTTTCTCTTATTCTCTTTATTGTATTTTTATTTTTTCATCTTCAACTATTATCCTATTCCTATTCTCTCCCTTAATTTTTTGCTGGCCTTTCATTCAGAATCTTCCCCTTCCTCTATTATCTCCTAGTAGCTTCTCTGTTTTTACATTTTAGTTTATTATTATTATTTTCTAAGTTTTCATCACTTTTAACAACAATATAGTTCTCTCTAAGCTTTACTTTTCTTTCTCTCTTTTTAAAAAGCTTCTTTTTTCTCTAGAATTTGTGTTCTCCCTTCACTCTCCAAGTACAATTTTTACTTGGGTTGTTTTCATTGTGACTGTCAAGATATTTTGTAAGATACCCCTTGTTTCCTGGAAGTTTAGTTGTGTATTGTCCAGCCTTGCCAGTACCTGTACAGCAGCTTATACAACAAGGTTGGGGCTAAGACACACAGTTAGCCAACCTGAGAGGAGAATCCTCCCAAGAATTGGTCAACAACAATCTAGACCCAACCACAACAGGAGAACCCAAAGAACCCACAAAAGGGACACCCACAAAAGGGACTTGCCAGAGCAAAGAGCTCAGAAATATAAGGAAAACACACCTCTGGGCTCCACTGGTCTCACAATACAATGTCTCACACCACAAGCCTGAGAGACAGCAAATATATCTAATATATAGATACAAACACTAACACCTACCAAAATGGGGAGACAAAGAAACAACCCCCAAATTTAAAAAAAGGAAAAATTGCCAGAAAAAGACTTTGATGAGATGAAGTTAACAAGTTATTAGAAACAGAGTTCAGAGTATTGATAATAAAATGTTCAAGGAACTTAATGAGAAAAACAAGACACTAGATGATAAAATCAAGGACCTTAGTGAAAACATGAAAAAAGAGATACATAATATAAACAAAAATCAGACAGAAATAAAGAATGCTGTATCTGATTTCAAGAATACACTGCAAGCAATTAAAAGCAGGCTCACTGAGGCAGAGGATAGAATAAGTGACTTAGAAGACAAGGTAGAAAATCAGAGCAGCCAAAAGAAAAAACACTTAAAAAGCATGAGGACAGTTTAAGAGAGCTTTGGGACAACATGAAAAGGAAACAACATTCACATTGTAGGAGTGCCAGAGGGGGAAGAAAGAGACCAAGGGATAGAGAACATGGTGGAGGAAATTATGACAGAAAACTTCCCTATACTGGTGAAGCAGAAATCCACACAAATTGAGAAAGCATATAGGATTCCAAAAAAGAAGGATCCAAAGAGACCCACTCCAAGACACATCATAATTACAATGGCAAATGTCAAGGACAAAGAGAAAATATTAAGGGCTGCAAGAGAGAGACAAGCAATGACCTACAAGGGAGCCCAAATAAGGCTGTCAGTGTATTTCTCAACAGAAACACTTCAGGCCAGAAGGGAGTGGTATGAAGTTCTCAAAGTAATGAAAAGCAAAAATATATAACCAAGATAGCTTTATCCAGCAAGGCTATTATTCAAAATTGAAGGTGCAATAAAGAGCTTCACAGACAAAAAAAAAAAAAAGGCTGAAGGAGTTCATACCACCAAATCAGTATTGCAAGAAATGCTAAAAGGACTACTTTAAGAAAAAGAAGGAATAGTGAGAGAAAGGTACATCAGTATGAAGAGGGAATATGGCATTAAATAAGTTTGTATCAATAGTAACCCTAAATGTAAATGGAATAAATGGTCCAATCAAAAGACATAGAGTAGCTGAATGGCTAGAAAACAAGACCTAAATATATGCTGTCTACAAGAGACCCACCTGAGAGCAAAAGATTCACACAGGCTAAAAGTGAAAGGATGGAATAAAATATTCTATGCAAATGGAAAGAAAAAGAAAGCTGCAGTAGCAATATTTATTTCTGACAAAATAAACTTCAAAGTAAAGATCATAATAAGAGACAAAGATGGTCACTACAAAATACTAAAGGGATCAATCCAACAAGAGGAAATAACCCTCTTAAACATTTATGCACCCAATATAGGAGCACCTAAATATATAAAAAAATTCTTGGTGGACTTTAAGGGGGAGAATGACAGCAACACAATCATAGTGAAGAATTTTAACACCCCACTGTCAGTATTGAACAGATCATCAAGACAAAAAATCGGCAGGGAAACACAGACCTTAAATGATTCACTATACCTAATAGATTTGACAATTTACAGAACATTTCATCCCAAAGAAGGAGAATGCACAGTCTTCTCAAATGTACATGGAACATTCTCAAAAATAGAAGACATGTTAGGGCACAAGTCAAGTCTCTACAAGTTCAAGAAGATTGAAGTCATATCAAGCATCTTCTCGAATCACAATGCCATAAAACTAGAAATCAACCACTATAAAAAAACTCAAACATATTCAAACACATGGAGACTAAATAGTATGCTATTAAACAATAGGTTAACAAAGAGATCAAGGAAGAAACCAAACACTTCATAGAAAAAAATAAAAATGAATAGACAACAACCCCAAATCTATGGGACACAGAGAAGTCAGTCCTGAGAGGAAAATTCACAGCATTACAGGCCTATCTCAGGAAACAAAAAAAAGCTCTAATGAACCATCTAACACAACAACTAAAAGAGCTAGAATGAGAACAGCAAGAAAAGCCCCAAGGAAGGAGAAGGAAGGAAATAATAAAGATCGGAGCAGAAATTAATGACATAGAGACTAAAAAAAATACAAAAAATCAATGAAACCAAGAGCTGGTCCTTTGAAAACATAAATAAGATTGATGCACCTTTAGCCAGACTCACTAATAAACAAAGAGAGAAGACTCAAATAAAATAAAAAATGAAAGGGGATGTAACAACCAACCAAGCATAAATACAAAGGATTGTAAGAAAATACTATGAGCAACTACATACCAACAAATTGGACAACATGGGGGAAATGGAAAAATTTCTAGAAGCATACAACCTTCCAAAGCTGAATCAGGAAGAGACAGAAAACCTGAATAGGCTGATAACAACTAATGAAATTGAAACAGTAATCAAAAAACTGCCAGCAAATAAAAGTCCTGGGTCAGATGGATTTGCAGGTGAGTTTTACCAAACATTCAAAGAATGAACACCTATTGTATTCAAACTATTCCAGTAAAATCAAGAGGAGGGAAAATTCCCAAACTCATTTTATGAGGCCAGCATCATCCTAATCCCAAAACCAGATAAAGACACTACAAAAATAGAAAATTACAAGCCAATATCCCTGAGAAAGATATATGCTAAAATCCTCACTAAAATACTAGCCAACCAGATCCAGCAATACATTAAAAATATCATACACCATGACAAAGTTGGTTTTATTCCTTGGATGCAAGGCTGGTACAACATCTGCAAATCAATCAATGTGTACATCACATAAATAAAATGAAGAACAAAAATCATATGATCATATCAATATATGCAGAAAAAGCATACAACAAAATCCAGCACCCATATCTGATAAAAACTCTAAGCAAAGTGGAAATAGAGGGATGATACTTCAACATAATCAAGGCCACATATGACAAACTTACAGTCAACACCATACTCAATGGTTAAAAACTAAAACCATTTCCATTACAAACAGGAACGAGACAGGGATGTCCACTTTCATCACTCTTATTCAACATAGTGCTGGAAGTCCTAGCCACAGCCATCAGAGAGGAAGAAATGATAAAAAGTATCCAAATTGGAAAGGAGGAAATAAAACTGTCATTATTTGCAGATGAGATTATATTGTACAAGAAAACCTTAAAGACTCCATCAAAAACCTACTAGATTTGATAAACGAATTTGGCAAGGTAGCTGGATACAAAATCAGCATCCAGAAATCAATGGCATTCTTATACACCAACAATGAACTTTCAGAGAGAGAAACTAAAAAAGCAATACCATTTACCATTGCAACTAAAAAAATAAGATACCTAGGAATAAACTTAACCAAGGATGTAAAAGACTTCTACTCAGAAAACTACATGACACTGAAAAAAGAAATAGAGGAAGATTTAAACAAGTGGAAGAATATACCATGCTCATAGATTGGAAGAATTAATATCATTAAAATGTCCATACTACCCAAAGCAATTTATAAATTCAAAGCAATTCCTATTAAAATACCAACAGCATATTTCAAAGATCTAGAACAAACATTTCAAATATTTATATGGAACCAAAAAAGACCCAGAGTAGCTGCAGCCATTTTGAGAAAAAGAACAGAGTGGGAGGGATCACATTACCAGACTTCAAACTGTATTACAAAGCCACTGTAATCAAAACTGCCTGGTATTGGTAGAACAACAGGCATATAGATCAATGAAACAGAACAGAGACCCCAGAAATAGACCCACACTATTATGGTCAGTTAATATTTGGCAAAGGAGGCAAGAGCATACAATGGAGTAAAGACAGTCTCTTCAATAAGTGGTGCTGGGAAAATTGGATAGATACATGCAAAAACATGAAACTAGACCACCAACTTTCACCATACACAAAAATAAACTCAAAATGGATAAAAGACTTAAACGTAAGTCACGAAACCATAACAATCCTGGAAGGAAACATAGGCAGTAAAGTCCCAGACATCCCAAGTAGTGAAACTTTCACTGATACATCTCCTAGGGCAAGAGAAACTAAAGAAAAAATAAACATATGGGACTACATCAAACTAAAAAGCTTCTTCACAGCAAAAACAACAACAAAAAAAAACAGCCTCAAAATACAAAGGAAACCCACAGTCTGGGAAAACATATTTGCCAAACATGTATCTGATAAGGGGCTAATTTCCAAAGTGTACAAAGAATTCATACTACTCAGCAAGAGGAAGACAAACAACCCAATTAAAAAATGGGCAAGGGGCCTGAATAGACACTTCTCCAAAGAGGACATACAAATGGACAAGAGACATATGACAAAATGCTCAGAGCTGCTAATCATCAGAGAGATGCAAATTAAAACCACAATGAGGTATCACTTCACACCTGTCAGAATGGCTACCATCTACAAATCAACAAATGACATCTGCTGGCAAGAATGTGGAGAAAGGGGAACTGTAGTACACTGCTGGTAGGAATGCAGACTGCTGCAACCATTATGGAAAACAGTAGGAAGGTTTCTCAAAAAATTGAAAATGGAGCTGCCTTTTGACCCAATGTTCCCACTTCTAGGAATATATCCTAAGCATCCTGAAACACTACTCGGAAAGAATATATGCACCCCTATGTTCATAGCAGCACAATTTACAATAGCTAAGATCTGGAAACAGCCCAAGTGCCCATTAGTAGATGAGTGGATATGAAAGCTGTGGGACATATACACCATGGAATATTATGCAGCTGTAAAGAAGAAAGATCTCATTCCTTTTGGGACAGTATAGATGGACCTGGAGAATATTATACTAAGTGAACTAAGCCAGGGAGAGAAAGACAAACATCACATGATCTCACTTATATGTGGAATCTAAAGAACTTAAGAAACTGATGAGCAGAATAAATTCAATGACATGAAAGTATAGATCAGACTGATGAATGTCAGAGGGATGGAGGAGGGTGGGTGGGTGGAGGGGGAGAGAGTAACCAAAGAATTTGTATGCATATATGCACAACCCAAGAACACGGACTATGGTGGGGTGAGGGGCTGGGGAGGAAGAGGGGATGGGATGGAATGGGTCATTGGGGAGAAAAAGGGACATCTGTAATATTTTAAACAACAGTAAACAAACAAACAAACAAAAGAATTTTCAGCTGTGTTTATTTAGTTCTCTCCAAGGTGAAAAAAAATTGTGATGTTCCAAAATTCCCCTCAGTACTGTCTCTCCTTGCTCTAGGACATGCTCCCCAGAAACTATTTCATGTAAAAGTCAGTCTCCCAGAAACTTTCATGAGAGGATGAAGGTTCTGGTGACTAATAATATACTCAAATAAAGGTACACTATTAAGGTCAGATCCCTTTTACTGCAGAGCTGAGACCTCTGGCAGTAGCTGCCAAGATTCTGCACCAAGAGAGAAAAATAAGAGTCACTGTGATGATGAAGTGATCATGGTTTACATAATTTGAAAAGTTTTAAGGTGCCAGCCCTTAAAATCTATTATAAGAGACAGTAAAGAAACTGGATATTACACAATTTTTCATAGATCTAAAATTCATGTGAGGACTTATATATTGATATAAGTTCATTGAATCATTAAAATTCTCATTTATTGGTTATATCTTTTAAATTAATAGTCCTGCATATACCAGTTTTTCTGTGCAAATCAATTATTGTACCATTAGTTCTATGATACAATTGATTACATAAAGATGTATTTCCTATTTTGCATTAATCTCTATCACAATTATCTCAATATTCAATTATCTCAATACTCAATTACTATTTGAAAATATTATGAAATTTTCACATCACCTGCCATAGTCTTTGATTGCCTGAATGAATCCCATATCTGAGGACAGGCTCATCCTGTTCACTCTAGAAACTGTTTGTTAAAATGGACTGCCTATTAATATTTTTGTTAATTAAATCCTACCAGTAAATAACAAAATATTTGTAAAATATTTTAGCATTGCCTCAATGTGGTTTGGTTTTTTTTGCTCATCTGTAAATTAATATCAACAGTGATAACAACAAATGATATTAGTTTCCATTCTAAACTTCAATATTTACAAAAACAAAGTTTTTCATGCTAAAGACAAAAAATTCCAAATTTTGTTGCAGATTTGTTTTTTTTATTAATATCAGAACTGTCTAGCCTTCAGAATTTATATAGTCTTCAGTTGTGAACATACTATTTGAATAGAAGAAATCTCAAGCACAAATAATTTTTTCTTATAGTAAAAATGAGTTACAAAATTGTCTGCATGTATTTGTGTTCTTTTTCATTTTATTTATTTATTTATTTAAATATATCTTTATTGATTTCAGAGAGAGGAAAGGAGAGGGAGAGAGAGAGAGATAGAAACATCAATGATGAGAGAGTCATTGATTGGCTGCCTCCTGCATGCCCCCCGACTGGGGATCAAGCCCGCAACCCTGGCATGTACCCCAACCCGGAATTCAACCCTGATCGCCTGGATCCTAGGTCGACACTCAACCACTGAGCCCCACCCCACCAGGCTGTGTTCTTTTTTAGGCATTTAATACAGTTTCTGACTAAATGAGTCATCTTTATGGTTTTGTCTATATTACGAAAATTATCATTAATGAACATTTTGCCTAGTCAATAGTCCATCAAAAACACCATGTCCATCTGAAGTGCATTGTGTTCTGTATATAAGAGCAAACATCTTTAATTGTTGCAATAGACATAGAGGTTATGTAAATGAGTAAGAAAGAGTCTTACTCAAAGTTCAGTTTTATAGAGGAAGAGAAATATCCAAATGGTTGGCCACAAGGTAGAGCAAGGCTGTTGTTGAAGAAGCCCAGAGAAAGTTCTGGTTAAAAATCCATGTACATTTTCAGTCCATTAAGGAAATCGGGAAAGGTTTCTTGAAGTTGGTGACTCTCCGTTTAGCCTTAGAAGTTAGATTCAGTTTTGATAAGCAAGGTTTGGAAATATTTTAAAAAGAGAAAACTGCATGAGTAAAAACACAGAAGGAAATTGCAAAACATGTTCTAGGGAATGCTTGTGTTCTATACCACCTGAGTTATAATATAGGACACAGGTTGGTGATAGTGGACAATCAAGAACATTGAGATAACATTGTGTAGGGTCCTGATTGTCAGAGTAAGGAGTTTACTGTAGGGTTTTTGTACAGAGGAATGATGATATTGCAGTTATGTTTATACAAAAACAATCTGAGAGCAACAAATAGCCAAAGATTTGGGAGTAGGAATTGCATTAGGAAACAGTTTCTAGAGAAAACATAGACCTTAACCCATACCATGCCATGGGCCCAAGAAGGAAAAGAGGCTGAAAAACCTCTTGACTTTAGTCTACTGACAATAAGGTCATTATGGCCATAAAAGCTACATGATTTAGCAACTGATTGTATATTAGGTTTGAAAAAGACAATGGAGGAAGACATAATTTTCAATATGTAGGTCAAGTTAATGGGGCAATTGTAGGGTTGACAAAAGTAGAAATTTCAAATTTGCTGGATTCAGAAGAAAAAGGAAGTGAGAAATGAGTTTAATTTTGGACATTATCATGATAGAAGTCTTTTCAAATAATTGTCCTGGACCACCAACTTTTCCCTCCACCTCTATCCTTGTGTATGTATAAGTTATAATAACACTGAATTGTACTTGTTTTCAGGGGTTGATGATAGAGTTGGAGGTAAAGGTTTAATGTAACACATTTTTCAAGTGTTTTTCTAGTATTCCCATTGTAAAATAATTATTACTAGTTAGGTGCTTATTCCAGGAAAATCCATAAAGAATAAAAGATCAACAGCTTCCTATCTACTGTTTCAGAGTTCCACTCTTCCATTTAATAGGCCCTTTTCCAGGAAAATAATAACCCCTTGAGGTCAAAGACTGCATCTTCTTCAACTTTGTAAGATGACTTCCTGGCATAGTGCCCAAAATATAGTACACATTTAATAAAAGTTTGTTGATTAAATAATTGAATAATAAGATATAATTTACATGTTACATAAATGAGCCAAAGATGGCCCCATGTTGTTTACTTCTTCGGAGAAGGTCAGGACCATTAGCTCAGAAGCTCACTGGAAACAAACTGAAATTCTGTCACATACAATTGTTTTAAATGTCTCAAATAAAGATACTTTTAGTCATTTAGAACCTGCCTGTTTTGCATAGCCCATAAAACTGCACTCAACATTGGTTGACCTTAGATAAATAAATCCTGGAACAATAAAAGCCCCTAAGTCATTGCTGCCCTTCAGAGCTATTCTGATGCAGAGTAACATCAGCACCCCAAAAAAGTTTTTTTGCACTCTTCCTATTTGGAGTGGTTTCCCCACACCATTGTCTCTGAAAGTTCAAATGGTTGTAGGGACTTTCCATCAACCTCTCCACATCTCCATGCAAACATCTCAAAGTACCACCCAAATGAAGCTCATTGTATGCTACTTCCACATTGTGGTCATATCTTCTCCCCTGACCAGCTCCCAAATTCTTGATCTCACTGTATCTGTGCAAGAGAGGAAACACTGGTTTCTTAAAATTATTTTCACAAGCTTGTGTGTTTATTTCTTTTATTGCTTTTTTAATATTTTATTTTTTTTCAATTACAGTTTATAATCAATATTATTTTTGTATTAGTTTTAGGTATATGCATGGTGATTAGACAATCATATACTTTACAAAGTTTTCACCTGATATTTCCTGTACCCACCTGGCAACATACCTAGTAACTATCATCTTATTGACTATATTTACTATGCTATATTTTACATCCAAATGACTATTTTGAAACTAAATATCTGTACTTCCCAATACTTTGCCTTTTTCACCAAGTACCCCAACTCCCCTCCCCTCTGACAACACTCATTCTGTTCTCTGTATCTATGAGTCCTTTCTGTTTTGTTTGTTCATTTATATTGTTCTTCAGATTCCACATATAAGTGAAATCATATGGCATTTGTCTTACTCTGATTGACATTTCATTCTGTATATTGCCATCTAGATCTACCCATACTGTTGCAAATGATGAGTTTATTCTTGGAAGGAAGATGGTGGAGGAATAGGTGAAAGCAATACACACCCGCTCCCAGCACTGAACTGGAGTTACAGTGAAAACTTACAGCAATTAACCTGAATTAACAACAGGAACACACCTGAACAGGAGTACTATATCCAAGGAGTGAAAACAAGAAGCTACACAGATACTGGTAAGAGGGGCGGAGACATGGAAAGGGCTGGTACCTCCACCGGGAGGTAGTGGCTGTGAAGCCAGAGAAATATGGTGGCGGCAAAAGCCCCCTCAGAGGAAAGAGGGATCTCAATCCTATGCCAGGACCCCCAACCCAGAACACCAGGGCCTGAAAGAAGAGCCTGCATAACACGTGGCAGCAAAAATAAGCAAGAAATTGGCTCACTGGAAAGGAGTCTGCTTGAAACCTGGGCATTCTCCATAAAGGCTACCACACAGGAACTTACTCTCAGACACTCACCTAGGGCTCTGGTAAAGGGCAGGAGACTCAGGGCAGGAGGAAGCTATAAAGAGATCTGGGTGGCATAGCACTGGAGATTGGGAAGACAGGTTTCTGTGGTCTCAGTCCTGAGCCAACATCCCACACCATCCCCAAACACCATCTCCCAGGGTCCAGTACTTCTATTCTTACAGCACGGTTGGGAGCAATTGCACTAATTCTGTCCTCCAAATACTGGTGACACCAACCTGCCAAGCTTGAGAATGACATAAAGAACTGCAGGCTGTACCCAAAAGGGACATGAACAGTGCTTTTTCTTCTGGAGAAATTATAGACAGCCTTAGGAGAACACTGAACTGAGTGAGTGGGAAATAAGAGCCAATCTTCCCTCCCTCTCATGGGTTAGGCCAAGTGTAATATCCAACTGAAGGCACCCTGGACAAGACCTCAGGCTAAAGGCAGCTGCAAAATTAGGGGGAGAAATGTACTTACAAGCTTCCCTTCAGGATCTTTGGCAAAATAGAAAGTCAACAGCTAACTAACTTGCTGAGGTCCTACACCACCCCAACAAGAGGCTGCCTGAATTTGCATTCCCAAAGCCTGGATTTGCATTCCAAAATCTGCCTGCACATCAAGCCAAGCCCAGACCCACACCAGGAGCAAAGTACAAACCATAACTGGGACTTTGGATACATCACCCCAACACCCACCCCAGAGGCCTTCACCAGGGCCTTTGGCAGTGTTCTGCAGGGATTGACGGGGGTGGCAAGCCCTCTAATCCTCCCACAAGAGCCAGAACAATCCCAAGCAGAGGGGGCTGCCTTGCTCTATTACTCCAAACCCCATCTGCAGGGGCATACACTCAGGGAAAAGGGGCCACAAATCAGAACTGTGAAACCTGGTGTGGCCCCCTAAGAGCTCCCCTTCAAGAGCTCAGGTGGGGTGCCACTGAGCTGTAGAGCAAGCACCTAGCTCCCTTCTTGAGGGCTGAGGACCTGCACCACCACCAACAAGGGGCTGTCAGGATTTGCATTCCCAAAACTTGCCCCACCACAAGCCAAGCACAGACCTATAACAGGAACAAAGTGCAAACCAGAGCAGGATCTTTGGAACACCCTTCAGAGGCCTACACTAAGGCATCTGGCAGTGAGCTTCAGGGGTAGAGGGGGGTGAAAAGCTCTCTACTCCACTGACAAGAGCCAGTGTTAACCCAAGCAGAGGAGGCAGCCTTGATCTATTACTCTAACCCCCACCTCCACTGTACTGCAGGTGAAGTCTTGTAGGGTAAAGGGATCACAAACCAAAACTGTGAAATATGGTGCATTTACCTAGGAGTCTCCCTTCCAGAGCTCTGGTGTGAACTTAAAGGAGAGCACCTACCTCCCCTCTTGATGGCAAAGGACCTGAGCCACATCAATTGAAGGGTGGATTAAACTAGCATCCCCAGGCTTAGCTGACCACACCCTACTAATCTTATATCCACTGGGGGAGGGGAAGATAAAACAGAGCTTGGACATTGGACCTGACTCACTAGGAGCACTCTAACAGGGCCTCTGGCAGAGCACTGAAGAGATAGGAGGTGAGCAGCTCTCTCTATCTTCCCAAAGACAGGTGACACCACAAGTGGAGGGAATAGCATTGTGCACTTCCTCCAAGCCCTGCTGGCACATACCCTCTAATATAGCCTTAAGGTAGAAAGGAGACATAACCCTGAGCTGGGTCATCTGATGTGACCCCCTCAGAGCCTCCCCCCAGGGTTTCTGACTGAGCACTGCTGAGCTTGAAGTCAAGCAGCTAGCTCACCTTTCAAGGTCTGAGGACCTGGGTCACCTCAATCAAAGGGAGGACTGGATGTTCACTACCATTTCAAGCTGGCCCATCCTGTTAGTTCTTTTATTTGGGGTGAAAGTAGATCCCACCCACAAACAGGCCAATATCAGCTCCCAATTACAACAGGAGAGTCTACATAACCCACACAGGGGACATTACTAGATCATTCAGTTCAGGAATTCAAGGAGACTTTAACACTGTGTCCCACAGAACACTTATACTATAAGACTATGCCATAATGACTAGGAGTCATAGTAGTTCTAGCTTACATATAGGAACAAAAGAAAAGAGAGCAAAAATGGGGCTACAAAAAAATCTCCCCCAAGGAGATTCCAAGATGGTGACGATTGAGTGAAAGTTACACTGACACTCTCCTAGGACCAAATTGGAATTACAACTAAAATATAGAAAAACAGCCTGAATAGTCAATTGCAATTGTAGATGCACTGGAGAGAACCCTCATAACCCAGGAGGAAAAGTAGAGACTGCATAGAGATTGGTGGAAGCACCCAAAGGCTGGTTGGGACACCACAGGCAGCAGCTGACTGTCCAAAAGTATAGTTCAGTTGTGGGGGTTCCACTGAGAACTATGGAGCCTAAATCCCAAGCTGGGCTTACCAGCCCAGAGCACCAGAACTGAGAAAAATGCCCACATAACATCTGGCTGTGAAAAGCAGCAAGATGTCTGCCTGACCAGGACAAATGCCTATAATTGCAGCACACTCTGAAAGGACCAAGGCACAATATTTAATCTGCAGCCACTCAACTTGGGCTCCAGCAGGGGGAGGGCAGAGTGGACTAGAGTGGTGTGAAAAGAATCTGAGGTTTCAGGTTCTGGAGACTAAGTTCAAAGGGCAACCATCTAAAATCCTGTGCTGAGTCATTCCTCTATACTTCAGAGGATGTCTTTCTCAGACAGACCATTGCCAGCCACACAGCTTTTGCCCTGAGGGGGGGAGAAATTGCCCCATTGACTGCTAAACCTCTCACCCAACCCTGTGGAGTTTAGACCTTGCTGTTGTATACAGCTTGACATTCATAAAGAGACTAAAATAAATCAGCCTGCAGGCAGAGGTGGACTTCTGAGATCTTTGAGTCTTTTCCTCATCTGCTTCTGGACATGGGGAAAGCAGACATTGGTGAGCATCTTGGTTTTGTCCAGCCCCAACAGAGGAGACCTCAAGCCTTGGGTTGTTGATAGTTCCAAACATGGTACTCAAGACAAGTCACAAAGAGCATCTGACATTGATCTGCACCAGAGACCTACCAAAAAGGCTGAGAGTCCTAGCAGATCCACCAAATACAAGGAAACAACCCAAATAGGCAGCAAAAATGGGGAGACAAAAAAAAAATCCAAATGAAAGAACAAGAGAAGTTTCCAGAAAAAGAGCTAAATGAAATGGAGATAAGGAATCTATCAGATAGAGTTCAGAATACTGATTGTAAGGATGCTCAACAGCAAGAGAAAAGAGAAGGAAACTATGAAAAATGACCAGGCAGAAGTGAACCATGACATAGCAGAAATAAAGAATACACTGAAAGGAATAAACAGAAGACTAGAGGAAGCTGAGGATCAGATTAGTGAATTAGAAGACAGGGTAGAAAAAATTACTGAATCAGAGATATAAAAGAAAAAAAAAACAATTTCAAAAAGGGAGAACAGTTTAAGGGAGCTGTACAACAACATAAAATGTAAAATCATTCACATTCTAGGAGTGCCAGAAGTGGAAGAAAATAAGCAAGAGATAGAAAATTTGTTTGAAGAAATAATGGCAGAAAACTTTCCTGACCTGGTCAAGGAAAAAGTCACACAAGTTCAGGAGGCATGGAGAGCCCTAAGCAAGAAGAACTCAAAGAGGCCTACACAAAGATAAATCATAATTAAAATGACAAAAATTCAAGACAAAGAGAAAATCTTAAAGGCAGCAAGAGAAAAGCAATCTGTTACCTACAAAGGAGCTCCTCTAAGGCTGTCAGCTGATTTCTCATCAGAAACTCTACCAGCTAGAAGGGAATGGCAAGAAGGATTCAAGGTAATGCAAAACAAGGATCTAAAACCAAGACTACTCTATCCAGCAAGGCTCTCATTCAAAATAGATGGTGAAATAAAGACCTTCTCTGACAACAACAAAAAAAGGCTAAAGGAGTCCATCACCACCAAAAAGGATTGCAGGAAATGTCAAAGGGACTGCTGTAATAATAAGAAGAAATAGAGAGAGAAACATGGGCATAAAGAATTGAAATGGCAATAAATAAGGACCTATCAATAGTAACCTTAAGGACTTTAAGGGAGAGATCAACAGCAATACAATCATAGTCATGCACTCTAACACACCACTGACTTCACTGGATATATCTTCCAGACAAAAATTCAACACAGAAAGAGTGACTCTAAATGGCACACTAGGTCAGATGGATTTAATTGACATTTATGGAACATTTCACCCAAAGCTGCAGAATATACAGTCCTCTCAAGAGCACATGGGTCATTCTCAAAGATAAACCACATGTTAGGACATAAAAACAGTCTCTACAAGTTCAAGATTGAAATCGTATCAAGCATCTCAGATCACAATGCATGAAATTAGAAATCAACTACAGTAAAAAGATTCAAAAACATTCGAACGCATGGAGGCTAAATAGCATTTTATTAAACAATGAATGTGTAACCAATAAGATCAAGAAAGAAATCAAAAACTTCCTGGAAACAAACGAAAATGAACAAACAACCCAAAACCTATGGGACATAGTGAAAGCAGTCCAGAGAGGAAAGTTCATAGCACTTCAGCCTAACTCAAAAAGTAAGAAAAATTTATTAGAGTATCTTACCCTACCATTTAAAGAACCTCCCAGGGCTTTTGTTTCCTGGGAAGTTTATTTTATTACTGCTTCGATTGCATCAGTTAATTAGGCTTTCTGATTCTTCCTGATTCAGTTTTACATGATCTCACTCATATGTGGAATCTAATAAACAAAATAGACTGAGGAACAAAATAGATCCAGAGACATAGAAGCATGGAACAGACTGATGAATCTCAGTGGGAAGAAGGGGGTGGGGGAGCGAGTGAGGAGCGATTACTGAAAGAATTTATATGCATTTATGCATAACCCATGGACACAGACAATAGTGTGGTGAAGGCTGGGGGGGGCAGATATGGGGTGGAGGGGATCACTGGGAAAAAGGAGGGATATCTGTAATACTTTCAAAAATAAAGATAATTTTTTTAAAAAAAAGAAGAAACAACCCCCAAATGAAAGAAAAGAAAAAAATCTCCAGAAAAAGAACTAAATGAAATGAAAGTAAGCAATTTATCAGACACAATTCAAAATAATGGTTATAGGGATGCTCAAACAACTTAGTGAGAACAACAAAAAACTGAATGACAACTACATCAAAGTGAAAAAGGAGATAGAAATTCTAAATAAAAGCCAGATTGAAAAAATTAATACCATATCTGACATCAAGAACACACTGGAATTAAAAGTAGGCTGGATGAAGCAGTAATTTGGAAGACAATGTAGAACAAAACACCCAAGCTGAGTGACAAAAGGAAAAAAGAATGAAGAAAAATGAGAGACTTCATTTAATGGAATTCTGGGACAACATGAAATGTAACATCTACATTATATGGGGACCAGAGGAGAAGAAAGTAAGCAAGGGATAGAGAACCTGTTTGGAGAAATAATTGCAGAAAATTTCTATAACCTGGTGAAAGAAAAAGCTACACGAGTTCAGAAAGCACAGAGATACCCAGAGAAGATGAACCAAAAGAGACCTAAACCAAGACACATCATAATTAAAATGGGAAATGTTAAGGACAAAGGGAATCCTAAGGGCCACAAGAGAGAGACAACCAGTGACCTACAAGGGATCCCAAATAAGGCTGTCTGTATTTCTCAACAGAAACACTTCAGATCAGAAGGATTTGGCATGAAGTTTTCAAAGTAATGAAAAGCAAGAACATGAAACCAAGACTACTCTATCCAGCAAGTCTATCATTTAAAACTGAAGTTGAAATAAGAGCTTCCCAGACAAAAAAGGACTAATGGAGTTCAGTACCACCAAACCAGCATTGCAAGAAATACTAAAAGGATTGCTTTAAGAAGAAAAAGAAATATTGAAAAGTTCCTCTTTCTCTCTATTTCTATTTCTAATTACAGCAGTCCCTTTAACATTTCCTGCAATGCTGGTTTGGTGGTGATGAACTCCCTTGGCCTTTTTTTGTTGTTGTCGGAGAAGCTCTTCATTTCACCATCTATTTTGAATGATAGCCTTGCTGGATAGAGTATTCTTGGTTTGAAATCCTTGTTTTGCATTACTTTGAATGCTTCATGCCATTCCCTTCTAGCTGGTAGGGTTTCTGGTGAGAAGTCAGCTAATAGCCTTATGGGAGCTCCTTTGTAGGTAACAGATTGCTTTTCTCTTGCTGCCTTTAAGGTTTTCTTTGTCTTGAATTTTTGTCATTTTAATTATGATTTATCTTTGTGTGGGCCTCTTTGGTTCTTCTTCCTTGGGACTCTCTGTGCCTCCTGTACCTGTGTGACTTTTTCCATCACCAGGTTAAAGAAGTTTTCTGTCATTATTTCTTCAAACAGATTCTCTAACCCTTTCTTACTTCCTTCCCCTTTTGGTACTCCTAGGATGTGAATACTGTTACGTTTCATGATGTCCCACAGCTCTGTTGTACTGTCCGGTTTTTAATTGTTTTTTTCTTTTTGGTTCTCTGATTGAATTACTTTTTTGTATCTGGTCTTCTGATTTGCTGATCTGATCCTCAGCTTCCTCTAATCTGCTGTTTATTCCTTCCATTGTACTCTTTATTTCTGCTATGTCATGCTTCATTTCTGACTGGTCACTTTTTATAGTTTCCATCTCTTTTCTTATGCTGTTGAGCATCCTTACAATCAGTATTCTGAACTCCATATATGCCAGATTCCTTATCTTCATTTCATTTAGCTCTTTTTCTGGAAACTTCTCTTGTTCTTTTATTTGGAGCTTTTTTTTTTTTTTTTGTCTCCCCATTTTCGCTGCCTATTTGGGTTTATTTCTATGTATTAGGTAGACCTGCTAGGACTCAGCTTTTTTGGTAGGTTTCTGCTGCAAGCCAATGTCAGGTTATGTTTGTGACAGGCCTTGAGGAGCCTATTTGATGCTATGAACAACCCATGGTTTGAGATCCCCTCTGCTTGGGCTGGGTGGGTTTGGACAGGAATAAGACACACACTGAAGTCTGCTTTTCCAAGGCCCAAGTCCAGAAGCAGATCAGGCCAAGACTCAAAGCACTCTGATGTCTGCCTCTGCCTTCAGGCTGATTGATCTGATTCTCCTAATGAGCCTCAGGCTGTGAAATCTCCACAGGATGGGGCTGCTGATTATTATCAGTCTCTTAATGAGCCTCAGGCAGTAGAATCTCCAGTGAATATAGTGAGAGATTTACAGCATGTTGGGGCAATTTCTTTCCTCTAGGGAAAATATACTTGGAAGGTAAGTATCTGCCTGTGAAAAATGCCCTTTATCATATGGGGAATTACTGAGCACAGGAATCCAGATGGGTGCCCTCTGAGCTATATCTTCAGAGCCCACAACCATAGATTCTCCTCACACAGCCCCAGTTCACTCTGCCCTCCATCTGCTGGAGGCCAAGGTGAGTGGATGCATATGAAACTCTGTGCATTGGCTCTTTAAGAGTGTGCCTGCATTTCCAGCTCTTTCTCCCTTGCACATAGAAACTCAGCTGCTTTTCACAGCCAGATATTATGTGGGCACCTTTCTCAGTTCTGATGTTCTTGGCTGGGGAGTGCAGCCTGGGGTTTAGGCCCCAGAGGCCTCACTGAGAACCCCTTACAGCTGAGATATCCTTCTGTACTTTTGGCTGCTGCCTGTTGGAACCCAGCCAGCCCTCTGGCACCTCTACACTTCCTACCACCCTCTATGGGGTCTCCATTTTTCCTTCTTGTTTAGGAAGGTGCTCTCTAGCTCATCTTCAGTTTCAGTTGATTTTTCAGGATGGTTTTTATATATTTAAGTTGTAATTCCAGTTTGGTCCTGGGAGAGTGTCAGCGTAGCTTCTACTCAGTCTGCCACCATTTTTAATCCTCTCCAGCACCCATTTTTGATTAAAAAAATCTCAGCAAAGTGGGAGTAGAGGGAGTAAAGCTCAACATAATAAAGGGCATATATGACAAACCTATAGCCAACATCATACTCAATTTCCAAATAAAAACCCATTTCCCTTCAAAACAGGAACAAGACAGGGTTGTCTGCTTTCACCACTATTATTCAACATCAAACTGGATATCCTTTCCTCAGTGATCAGACAAGAGGAAAACATAAAAGGTGCCCAAAATGGGAAGGAGGAATTAAACTGTCATTATTCACAAATGACACGATATTGTACATAGAAAACCCTATAGACTCTACCAAAGTACTACTAAATTTAATAAATGAATTAAGTAAGATCGCAGGATACAAAATTAACATCCAAACATGATGGCATTTTCATACACCAATAATAAACTCTCAGAAATAGAAACTAAGAAACTATAACACTTACCATTGTAATTAAAAAAATAAGATACCTAGAATAAACCTAACCAAAGATATAAAAGTCTTGTATGCAAAAACTATAAGACACTAAAAAAAGAAATAGAGGAAGATAAAAACAAATGGAAGAATATAGCATTTTCATTGATTGGAAAATTAATATTATTAAAATGTCCATACTACTCAAAATAATCTACAGATTCAAAGACATTTATATTAAAATACCAACAGCTTATTTCACAGAACTAGAACAAACATTTCAAAAATTTATATAGAACCAGAAAAGATACCAAATAGCCTCAGCAATCTTGAGAAAGAAGAACAGAGTTGGAGGGATTACTGT
The DNA here is from genome assembly GCF_964146895.1 of Miniopterus schreibersii. Taxonomy (NCBI): domain Eukaryota; kingdom Metazoa; phylum Chordata; class Mammalia; order Chiroptera; family Miniopteridae; genus Miniopterus; species Miniopterus schreibersii. Next base: position 87,721,597 of record NC_138102.1, on the reverse strand, counting down.
ACCAGATATCAAACTATACTACAAAGACACTGTCATAAAAACAGCCTGGTCCTGGCACAAGAACAGGCATATAGATCAAAGGAACAGAACAGAGACCCCAGAAATAGACCAATGTCATTATGGTCAATTAATATTTGACCAATAAAAGCAAGAGCATACAATGGAGTAAAGACAGTCTCTTCAATAAATTGTGTTGGAAAAATTGGCCAGATAAATGCAAAAAAAAATGAAACTAGACCACCAACTTACACCATACACAAGAATAGATTTAAAAGTATAAATAACTTAAATGTAAGTCCTGAAACCATAAAAATCCTAGAAGAAAACATAGGCAGTTACATCACAAACATCTCACATAGTGAAATTTTTGCTGACACATCTCTTAGGGCAAAAAACAGAAAAAGAAGCAAGTGGGACTACATCAAACTAAAAAGCTTCTGCACAGCAAAAGAAACCATCCTCAAAATGCAAAGGGAACCTGTCTTTTGGGAGAACATGTTTGCCAACCATACATCTAATAAGAGATTAATTTCCAAAATATACAAACAACTCAACAAGAGGAAGACAAATAATCCAATTTAAAAATGATTAAAGGACCTAAATAGACAGTTCTCCAAAGAGGATGTACAAATGGCCAATAGACATTTTGATTACTGAATGTCACTATTATCAGAGAGATGCAAATTAAAACCACAATGACATATCACTTCACACTTGTCAGAATGGCTACCATCAACAAATCAACAAACAAGTCCTGGCAAGGATGTGGAGTAAAAGAAACCCTAGTACACTGCTGGTGGGAATGAAGATTTGTGAAGCCACTATGTACAACAATATAAGGTTCCTTAAAAAATTAAAAATTAAACTGCCATTTGACCCTGTGATTCCATTTCTGGGAATATATCCTAACAATCCCAAAACACCAATCAGAAAGAATATATACACCCCTATATTCATAGCAGCATTATTTACAATAGCTAAGATCTGGGAAGAGCTCAAGTGTCCATCAATATATGAGTGGATAAAAAGCCATGGGACTCACACCATGAAATACTATGCAGCTGTAAAAAAGAAGGATCTCTTACTCTTTGGGAAATATTGACAGAACTGGGGAGTATTATGCTAAGTGAAATAAGCCATTCTGAGAACAACAAATATCATGTGATCTCATTTATATCTGGAACCTAAGGAAAAGAATAAATTGATGAATAAGATTGGACCACAGTCATGGAAGCATGTAACAGACTGACAGATCTCAGTGGGAAAGTGGGAAAGAGGTCAGGAGGAGATTGACCAAAGAACTTATAAGTATATATGCACAGCCAATGGACACAGACAATAGACAGGTGAAGCACTGGGGAGGGGCAGGAGTCGAGAGGGGGATAAATGGGAGAAAATGGGAAACATCTGTAGTACTCTCAACAATAAAATAAATTTAAAAAAAATTTTATTCTTTTGCATGCCAAGTAATATTTCATTGTATATCTGTACCACATTTTTTTTCCACTTCTCTATTTATGGACTGTTGGGTTGCTTGCATATGTTGGTTATTGTAGATAATGCTACAATGAACATAGGAATGCATGTATTCTTTTAAATTAGTGTTTTGGGTTTCTTTTGATATATATCCAGAAGTGGAATCGCTGGATCATAAGGCAGTTCCATTTTTAACTTTTTGAGGAAACTCCATAATGTTTTCTATAGCGGTTGAACCAATCTGCATTCTCGTCAACAGTACATGAGTGTCCACTTTTCTCCACATCCTTGTCAACTCATGTCCTTTGTGGATTTATTGATGATAATTATTATTACATGTGTGAGGTGTTGTCTCCTTGTGATTTTAATTTGCATTTCTCTGATTATTAGTGATGTTGAGCATCTTTCCATATGTCTATTGGCTGTCTGCATGTCCTCTTTGCAGAAGTGTCTATTCAGGTCCTTTGCCCATTTTTAAATTGGATTATTTGGGTTTTTTATGTTTACTTGTAAGAGATGTTTATAAGTCTTAGATATAACCCCTTTTCAGATACATCATTGGGGAATATGTTGTCCCATTCAGTGGGTTGTCTTTTTGTGTGTGTGTGATGTTTTCCTTTTTTTATTTATTGATTTTTAAAGAGAGAAGACAGAAGAGAGAGAGAAACATCAATTTTGTTGTTCCACTTATTTATGCATTCATTGGATGATTCTTGTATGTACCCTGACCAGGGATCAAACCCACAACCTTGGTGCATTGGGATGATGCTCCAACCAACTGAACTACTTGGCCAAGGCTATTGTGGGTTTCCTTTGCTGTAGAAAACTTTTTAGGTTGATATAGGCCCATTTGTTTATTGGTTCTTTTGTTTCCCTTGCCCCAGGAGATATAGCAGAAAAAATGTTGCTAAGAGAAATGTCCAAAATTTCACTACCTATGTTTTCCCTTAAAAGTTTTATGGTTTTGAGTCTAATATTTAAGTCTTTAATCCTTTATGAGTTTATTCTTGTATTTGTTGAAAGAAGGTGGTCCAGTTTCATTGTTTTTATGAATCTGTCCAATTTTCCCAACACTATTGATTTAATAGACTATGTTTATCCCATTGTATGTTATTGTCTCCTTTGCCAAATATTAATTGACCATATAGGTGTGGTTTTATTTCTGGGTTTTCCTTTTTGTTCCATCAATCTATGTGCCTGTTTTTATACCAGTACCATGTTTTGATTACTATGGCCTTGTTGTGTAGTTTGACATCATGTAGCATGATTCCTCTAATTTTGTTCTTTTTTCTCAAGATTGCTGTGGTTTTTCATGGTTCCATATAAATTTTTGTATTATTTGTTCTAGTTCTGTGAAATATGCCATTGATATTTTGAAAGGAATTGTATTAAATTTTTAGATTGCTTTGAGTAGTATGGACATTTTAACAATGTTAATTCTTACTATCCATGACCACCATGTGAGCTTCCATTTATTTGTACATTTTTTAGTTTCTTTCTTCAGTGTCTTTTCATTTTCTGAGTTACAGGTCTTTTGCTTCCTTGGTTAATTTTATTTCTACTTTTTTTATTATGCAATTGTAAATGGGATTATTTTCTTAATTTCCTTTTCTGATAGTTTATTATTGATGTATGAAAGTACAGCTGATTCTTGGATATTTATTTCATATCTTGATACTCTACTAAATTTATCAATTCTAGTGGTCTTTAGAGTACTCTACAGTCAATTGCAAATAATGACATCTTTACTTCTTCTTTTCCAATTTGGATGCCTTTTATTTCTTCTTGTTGTCTGAGTGCTGTGGCATGCACTTCCAGTACTATGGTACTATGTTGAGTAAGAGTAGTGAAAGTGAACACCCCTGTCTTGTTTCTAAAATTAAGGAAAATGCTTTTAATTTTTTCTCATTGAGTATGATGTTAGCTGTGGGTTTGTCAACTATACCCTTCATTATGTTGTGATACATTCCCCCTATTCCCACTTTGCTGAGAGTTTTTATCATAAATGGGGCTGGATTTTACCAAAGCCTTTTTCTGCATTTATTGATATAATATGATTTTTATTGTTCATTTTTTATATGGTGTATCACACTAATTGATTTGCAGATATTGTACCAACCTAGCATCCCAGGAATAAATTCTACTTGATCATAAAGTATGATCATTTTAATGTATTGCTAGATTAGGTTTGCTAATATTTTGTTGAGATTTTGGCATCTATGTTCATCAGGGATATTGACCTATAATTTTATTTCTTTTCATTGCCTTTATCTGGTTTTGGAATTTGGATAATGCTGGCCTTGTAAAATGAGCTTGGAAGTGTTTCTTCTTCTTAAATTTTTTGGAATAATTAGAGAAGAATAAGCATTAATTCTTCTTTTAACATTTGGTAAAATTCATTTGTGAAGTCATTTGGTCCAGGACTTTTGTTTGTTGGGAGTTATTCGATTACTGCTTCATTTCATTTGTTGTGGTTGTTCAAATTTTTTGTTTCTTCCAGATTCAATCCTGGAAGGTTATATATTTGTAAGACTTTATCCATTTTATTCAGATTTTCCAATTTGTTGGCATATATAGTTATTTTTAGTATTTTCTTATAATCTTTTGTATTTCTGTACTGTCACTTGTTATTTCTCCCTTTCACTTCTGGTTTCATTTATTTGGGTCCTCTGTTTCTTAATGAGCCTGGTTAAAGGTTTGTCAATCTTGTCTATCTGATCAAAGAACCATCTCTTGGTTTCATTGATATTTTGTATTGTTTTTTAAGACCCCATTTCATTTATTTCTGTCCTGATCTTTATTTTTCCTTTCTTATACTCACTTTGGTCTTTGTTTGTTGTTTTTTTTCTTGTTCCTCTAGGTGTAAGGTTAGATTGTCTATTTGAGATTTTTCTTGCTTATTAAGGTAGGCCTCTAATGCTATGAATTTCCCTCTTAGGACTGTTTTTATTGTGTTTCATAGATTTTGGGTTGTGCTCTTAGTTTCATTTGTTTCAAGGTATCTTTTTATTTCTTCCTTGATCTAATTTTTAATCCATTGTTTAGTAACTCATTATTTAGTTTCCATATGTTTGTGTGTCTTTTAGAGCATTTTGGTAATTGATTTCTAGTTTCATATCATCATGGTCAGAGAAGATGCTTGATATTATTTTAATCTTCTTAAATTTATTGAGATTTGTTTTTTATCCTACCATGTGGTCTATCCTAGAAAATGTTCAATGTTTGTACTTGAAAAGAATGTATATTCAGTTGCTGTGAGGTGAAATGTTCTGAAGATATCAATTAAATACTTCTGATCTAGTGTGTCATTTGAAATCTTAACACCTCATTGACATCTATGACTACATTCCTGTTGATCTCCCCCTTTATGTCCTTCAAGATTTGCTTTATATATTTATTTTTTTAACAAAATTCACATTTTATTTATGTTAAAATAAACTATACAAAATTGACTTTCTTCACCAAAAATAACAGCAATTATTTTCTGTATAATTTCTAGATAACTACAAAACACATTTTTTTTAGGTTTTCCAGGTTTTGCTTATAAATCAAGAGGAGGCAGTAGATATAGTCATGGAAAAATACAGAATAAAACAGACAAATCAGTTGTCAGTATTCATGGCCTCTGACCCTGTTTTGACCATGAAACAGAAGTGTTTTACATATAGTTGCTAAAAAGCTTATGAAGTTATGGGCTCAACAAAGAATGTAAAAATCAATATTCAGATGTGGAATAACAATGGCAGGCTCTTCATGCAGTCTTTAATTGTAACTTGCTTGTTTAAGATCACTGAATAAAGACAAAATCTACACTGAAATTGTTGTTTGGCAAGCCCACATGTTCCTTTCACTGTCTGGTAATTTCCTTAACTTTCCATTTCAGATTTTTAACAGCATACTTAAAACTCTTGCTCTTCAAAGATTCATTGTAAGATTTTATAAAATGTATTTTTCTTCCTCCCACACTGCCTCAAAATTTATTTCAAAGAACTGATAATATCTGACAACTGAATCCACAGTGATAATAAACGTTATGTCTAAAATGACTTAACTAAAACAATTCCAAAGTTCCACTAAAAGAGGTCACACAGAATTGCAACATGGCACTTTCAATGCTACCTTCTGGAAGAACAGTTAGTTCTCCAAAGCATGAGAGTTCAAACAGGGGCCATTTAAACAGGTAGATTATCAATGGATAATGTACTCAAGATATTCAGTGGTTAAGTGGCCTACATGCACCTTATAGCATTTCTATGGTTCCAAATTTCTTGTAGATTTTTTTCAATATCAAATATAAGAGAAACTTTATTTTTAAAGTCACTCAGGTATTTTTGATGGTTTTGGAATTATCTGTAGGAAGCGCTAACTTAGTTGTACAGAGTTTTATATATGTGCCCACCATTAAATCCAATTCATGTTTTATAACAAAATTTATGTTAAGCAAAGCTAAGTTACTTGACCGTTGGTCTGTCAAAGTGTTCCCCAGGTATGCTTTGAGATGCTTTTGCCCATTTTCATAGCGTTCATTCTTCATCACAGGAAGGATACATAGGATCTTCAGCAGTGTATAAACATTAGGAAAAAGCTTGATGTGTGACAGGTGGAGGGCTTCATAAATTGTGAATGGAAACTCTACATCTTTCACTCAGTGTTTCCAACTGATTCTCCAATAATGCAGCTCAGCTGAGAGTGTACAGTGGTACCTCAGTTTTCAAGTGCCTCCACTGATGAACATTTCGGTTTACTAGCACCATAAACCTGAAAATAAATGCTTCAGTTTTTGAACACACCTCGGAAGTCGAACATGTCACGTGGTTTCCGCTGAGTGTAAGATCCTGAAGCCTAGCTGTTGGCTGCTGATCCCTCAGTTTTCAAATGTTTCAGAACTTGAACAGTCTTCTGGAATGGATTATATTAAAAAACCAAGGTACCACTATATTTGGATTGGGTAAGTCGCTTCTGTACATGTCAGCATGATACTCCTCCAATGTATTGAATTTGAGCTGTCTCATGACAGAGGGTACTAGAGATAAGCATTTAAGAGCCTTGAGGTGCTGTTCGAGAATACATCTTTCAGTTCCTGAATAATGTGTTCCACTGTTGGAACACTTAGAGCTTCTTTGTAATAACCCTCAGAGGTCAGCTGAGATTCCAGGTTCCCTTGCTGAGACCTACTGAATTTCCCAGGGAAGTTCATCTGAATATCATTTGGCTGCCAAATTGGTGGCTTCCAAAATTCAAACCAAAATTCATGATATTTCCATCACTTCATTTAGCGAATGCAGCACTGCAACCAAGCTCCTGGCTGCAAAGAAGACATCAGAAGTTTGCCCCTGGAGGTTTTTCCCAAAGGCTCTTGTAAAACATAGAACATTTTTTAGAGTGATAATGGTAACAAAATCAAAATCTGTTTCTACACTACAGAGTACAAATGATTGGCCCTCTATACAGTTATGCTTTCTAGTATTTGTGGCATTATTTATACCATCTAAACTAGAACAAGTGCTTGTAAGAGGCCCACTAAAATTTCAAAAGCATCATGCCTGCCTGTCCATTGAGAATAGAAAATTTTCTTCAGTTCTTTACTCCTTTCTTCACTGTTCTGAAAGAGGACAGAAATTACATTGTCAAGCTCTAAAAGCAGTTGTGGTGATCAATGGAAAAAAACTTCCTCAATTGTTCCTAATGCAACAGACATTCCCATATCAGGCACCAATTTTGCCAACCACATATTTAAGGCACAGCAAGAGCAGAGTGTGTAGACAACTTGGTGATATGGCTCTAAAAGTCTAGAAGCAACAACTTTCATTTTGGAAGAAAATCCACTGGACATGACAATATTCCATATTTAATATCCACTTCTCAGTTACCATAGTGTGAAATTTCATAGCCAGAACTTTGGCATCAGCTTCATAATGCAGGAAGCCCACAAATACCTCTCTCAGGTTATGAGCTTCATTAACAAACCTCACCAACACGGGCGGGTGCTCTTCCCCTGCTATGTCTACTACATCATCAGTGATAATAAAAAAGAAGTGAAAGTCTCGCAATTCCCTGAGGGTTTCTTCCTGAATGCAGCTCTCACAGATCTCTGGCATCTGTTTTTGCTGTGTTTTTTAACAGAACAATGTGTTGGCTGCTCAAAGTGCTTTCTTAGAACCTATTCACCAGAATTTATCTGGCACTCCAGTAGTGCTTGAAAGTTATCAGGAGTAAAAAGAGATCTTCTGGGATTTCATCAGCCTCATGTCCATCCAGAGGTATAATTTCTTTCCCATAAGAATCAAAATTTCAAATTAAGATTTTAAATATTCTTTGTTTTCCTTCTCTTCAAGGGTTAAAGGTGGATGTCTTCATCCTGTTCTCTCCCCCCCCCCCCGCACTGTGTTCTGAGCATTGCTGTTGTTGATTTTTTAATTTTTTTTCCTGTGTCCTAATTTCATCTTCACTCAATTCTTTTATTTGTTTTCTATGTCTACTATGTGGATTGCTCAAATGACTGGTAAGATCAAATATTGTTGGTATTGCATTATTTCAAATAACTGTCCTATAAGGACTCGCCAATAACTTCACAAGTATCTGCTTCAAATAATTTTGAGAAATAAACCCAATCATTCTTTAGTTTTCTTGTGCCTCTGCAAAATGTATACTTCTATAGATTATAAAGGTCTCAAAGTGTTTGGCACATAATCGATAATCTTATTTAGTTGATCAGGTGTTTTATCTTCTAAGTCTGCTCCCCTACAATTTTCCACCCACTTCTGGCACCTGGCCAGATTCCACAGGAACCTGAAGAAGGCCATGCCTGACTGCATGCTCTTCCTTGTGCAACTGAGGGACAGCACAGAAGTTCAGCATCCCTGCCCCCCACAGACTGGTCCAGTGCTCCTCTCTCCACCTCCTCAGGGCAGCCCACATACCTGTAGGGTCCCTGCTTTATATATTTAGATGCTCCTATGTCAGGTACATAAATGTTTACAAGGGTTATACCCTCTTTTTGGAATGCTCCCATTATCATTATATAATACCTTTTTTTTTTATCTTACTGTAGGCTTTGTTTAAATTTCAATTTTTTCTAACATATGTGTTGCCACCCCAGCTTTTTCTTCATTTTCATTTGCATGAAATATTTTTTTCCATCCCTTTACTTTTAGTCCATGTGTATATTTTGTTCTGAGGTGGGTCTCCTGTAGACAACATGTATATGGGTCTTGTTTTCTTATCCATTCAGCTACCCTATGTCTTTTGATTTGAGCATTTAAGCCATTTACATTTAAAGTGATTATTGATAGGTATGTGTTTATTGCCATTTTATTATTTATAACTATATTCCACTTTTTCTCTTTTTCTCAAAGAATTCCTTTTAATGTTTCTTGTAATACTGGTTTGGTAGTGATGATCTCCTTTTGATTTTTCTTGTCTGGGAAGCTCTTCATTTCTCCTTCAATTTTCAATGATAGCCTTGCTGGGTAAAATAGCCTTAGTTCTAGATACTTGCTTTTTCTTACTTTCAGTATTTCATGCCAATCCCTTCTGGCCTAAAATGGTTCTGTTGAGAAATGAGCTGACAGTCTTATGGGAACTCCTGTGTAAGTAATTGTCTTTCTCTTGCTGATTTTAAATTCATTGTCTTTAACATTTGCCATTTTAGTTATGATGTTTCTTGGTGTGGCCTTCTTTGAGTCTATCTTGTTTTGGACTCTGCACTTCCTGGACTTGTGTGTCTTTCTTCTTCACCGTGTTAGGAAGTTTTCAGTCATTATTTCTTTAAATAGGTTCACAAACCCTTGCTCTCTCTCTTCTCCTTCTTTAACCCCTATGATGTGTACGTTGTTACACTTCATGTTGTCCCAAAGGTCCATTAAAATACCCGCATTTTTTAAAATTCTTTTTTCTGCTTTGATTGGGTGGGTTTTTTTTTTCTACCTCGTCTTTCAAATCATGAATTCATGAATTCAGTCCTCTGCTTTATCTAACCTATTTTTATTCCTTCTAGTGTATTCTTCATTTCAGATATTGTATTCTTCAATCTGACTGACTCTTTTTTATGGTTTTTATGTCCTTTTACAGCTGTTGAAGTTCTCACTAAGTTCTTTGAGCATCCCTATAACCATTGTTTTGAACTCAATATCTGGTAGATTGCCTTCCTCCATTTCACTTAGTTCTTTTTTTGGAGATTTCTCCTGTTCTTTCATTCGGGGCATGTTTCTTTGTCTCCTCATTTTAGTTGCATCTCTTTTTTCCTTCTATGTATTAGATAGATCTGCTATTTCCCAGGCTTGGTAGGGTGGCCTTATGTAGTAGGTGTTCTATGGGACCAGTGGTTCAATTTCCTTGATTACCTGTGCTAGGAGCTTCAGAAATATCTGTTGTGTGAGCCCTCCTGTTGTAATTTAATCTTGATTATTGGCTCATTCATGCATGGAGTCAATCCTCAGGCTGCCTGACTGTGAAATCTGCTATGTGGGTCCTGACCACATGAAGCAGAATTTGCTTCAGCAGGTTCTGGTGCCTTCTAAGATCACCCTTTAGATATCCCATTTTTGGAGTTAATTGGATCCCGCTCTAATATTGTGTGAAGCTCACAACTGGGTTTTTTGGTTTGGGGCCTCTTGGGAGCGACTCCAGTGCAGGTCAATATCAGACACTGCCTGTGATTGGGCCTGGGCAACCTGTTTAGAACTACAAAGCACTCCACAGTTTTTTACTATCTCTGTTGGGCCTCGTTGTGTGTGGAAAGAGCCAAGATGTACACTGAGGACAGCTTTCACCAGCACCTAGCCCAGACCTCCTGAGATCTGCCTCTGCTTGCAGGCTTCCCATTAGTCCCAGTCACTGAAAGAGGCTCTGGTGGTACATAAGTTGAATGAGGTAGGTTCTCAGTGAGATGCCAGGTAATGCTAAGTGATGTTCACCAGACTGATACAGATTCAAACTTGGTGCCAGTGCTGTGTTTATGGCCCTTTAGCAAAATTCCCAGGGTACACCAAGGTCAACAGCCACCCTCTGTTTTCCCACAGACCTTTGTGGTGGGGCAGGGTCTCAGATGGTCATCAGGGGAACAGCAGGGGTTATCAGGCACAAAGAGACCAAGATTTGGTAATGTGAAGGGAGGACTCTGTACTGGTTGGACATGTGAGGGAAAACTGGCCTTCATTCTAGAGCCAAACAATTCAGTCTGTCTTGAATTTCAGCCAGCCCTCTTGGAGAGCTGGAGCTTCATAGGGCAGGGCCACCTGGTGTCAGGAAGGTGGGGTTAGTGGATCTACCATGATGAGATGGTACCAGTCAGACTCTCAGGAAGATGGCTGAAATGACCCCTGCCCATAGTCACAAAACTCAGTCTCTGATATCCCAAGTCCATTCAGATCTCTATACCTCAGGCCCAGGCAGCTGACCTCTCTACAGGGCATGAGTACTGCACAACTGGGTGACAAAGTCAGGAGAGTGGGGCTATTGCATTTTCCCAGGCTGATGCCTTATGAAGGAGAGTGCTTGACCCAAGAAAGATGGCATATGTGGTGTGGCAGAACTCTCTCCGCAGACCCATAAAACCCAGCGTCTCTTCACTAGACTCTATTCCACTTCTATCCATTCTGCTGGAGCCCAGGATAAGTGGATGCAAATGATATTTTGTTCATTGGCCCTTTAAGAGGTTGCCTGATTTTCTAATATACTCCCATGTCTCCCTGGCCATCAGACTCCCTGATGATTTTTACAGCCAGGTGTTATGGCTCTGGTGTTCTAAGATGGGGAGCACTGTGTGGGGTTAAGATCCCACACATCTAAGGGAAACCTTTGCAGCTGAGATATCCCTCCAGATTCTCAGCCACTGCCTATGGGAGCAAGGTCCACCCTTTTTGCATCTCCACCTTCTTACCAGTCTTGATGTGGCTTCTTGTGTAAATCCTTGCTTATAAGACTTCTGTTCAGTTGGTCTTCAGTTGATTATTCAGGTTGATTCTTCTCTATTTTAGTTGTAATTCTAATTTGGTCTTGGGAGGAAGTGAGTGTCATTTCTACCTACTCCACCACCATCTTGGATTTCCTATAGTCCATGTGCTTTTTTCTTTCTTCCCTTTTATGGCTTTAGATGTTGGCACTCATTGGGAAAATTATAAGACCTGGAAAGCTAGAAGGGTATTGGGAGGTCATTTAATTAAGTCTTGTCCTATATAGGTGAGGACACTTGGGTTCAACTCCTCTTTGTTTCAAAATTCTATTCCTGAAAATGAAGTTTCAGAAATAAATTAACAGGGATGAATTATAATTTCATAACGTATGCTCAAAAAGTGATTATAAATAGCTTCACAGATAGTAATAGTCTAAATAATTATTATGCAGCATGTAAAATAATGTAGGTTTAAAAATACCATGCCGAAATGTGTGTGTGTGTGTATATATATGTGTGTATATATATATACGTATATATATATATACCTATCTTTATTGTTGAAAGTATTACAAATGTCCCCTTCCCCCTCCCCCCATTGATCCCCTCTCCCCTGCATCCCCCTGGGCCTTCACCACACTAGTGATTGTGTCCATGGGTTATGCATATAAGTATATAAGTTCTTAGGTTAATTTTTCTCCACCCACCCACCCCTGCCTTCCCTCTGAGATTTGTCAATTTGTTCCATGCTTCTATGTCTCTGGGTCTATTTTGTTTATTGGTTTATTTTCTTTATTAGATTCCACATATAAGTAAGATCATGTGGTACTTGTCTTTCTCTGACTGGCTTATTTCGCTTAGCATAATACTGTCCAGGTCCCACCATGCTGTCTCAAAGGGTAAGGGATCCTTCTTTTTTACAGCTGCATAGTATTTAATGGTGTAAATGTCTGAGAAGATGTTGATGTGATTTCAATCTTCTTGAATTTGTAGGGACTTGTTTTGTGTTCTAACATGTGGTCTATCTTTGAGAATGTCCCATGTGCACTTGAGGAGAATGCATATTCTGCAGCTTTGGGGTGAAATGTTCTGTAAATGTCAATTAAATTCACCTGATCTAGTGTGTCATTTTGTTTGTTTTTATTTGTTTTATTTTTATTTTTTATCTTTATTGTTGAAAGTATTACAGATGTCCCCCTTTCCCTCCCTATTAATCCCCTCCACCCCACCCCCAGACCTTTCCCATACCAATATTCGTGTTCATAGGTTATTATGCATATGAGCATATCAGTTCTTTGATTAATCTCTCCCCACCCACTCCCCGACCCCTGCCTTCTAGTGTGTCATTTAGAGTCACTGTTTTCTTGTTGAATTTTGTCTGGAAGATCATAATATATTTTATGAGGTAAAAATCAGTGAGGTTAGCGTGTTGCATTTTTGTTTAAAAATTTATATGCTTATAAAAAGAACCAACAATATCAAGTGCTTATCTGTAGGTCAGAGGTTAGCTGATTATAGTTGAATTTATTTGGCTTATTTATAGTTTTGAAATTTTCTGTAATAAACAATATTAATTATTTAGTAATAAGAAAAAATCATTATGAAAAAAATAAATTATCCTGGCAGTATCTGAGCAACAGAGCTATCCAATAAAACTGTCTGCAATGATGAAAATATTCTATATCTGTACCGTCCAGTACAGTAATGAATGGCCAGCTATTGAGCATTTGAAATGTAGCCAGGGCAATTGAAGAACTGAAGTTTTAATTTAATCTGATTTATATAGTCACATGTAGCTAACAGGTATCATATTTGTCAGCATGAGATCAAATATTTGGTAGTTGAGAGCAGTCACAGTGCACTAAGAGACATTATGGACATAAAATTTTACTGTATGTGAAAATCTGAATGTTTACCTTGACTAGCTTCTTCCTAAGTTATTCTACCGTGATTTTTTTTGTTTGTTTTCTAATTTTTTTTATGTCTTTATTGATCTTAGAGAGAGGAAGGGAGAGGGAGAGGGAGAGAGAGAGATAGAAACATCAATGATGAATCATTGATAGGCTGCCTCCTGCATGCCCCTCACTGGGGATCAAGCCCACAACCCAGGCATGTGCCTTGACTGGGAATTGAACTGTGATTGCCTGGATCATTAGTCAGTGCTCAACTGATGAGCTACCCCCCACAGGCTCAGTGTAGGTTTTTTGAGAAACATTGACTTCACCACGTGATTCATAAGGATAACCCATTTATAAATGAAAAGGAGAGTTTATCCAGAAATTATATTTTTCATGTTAAAAGAAAATGCTCATTTTTTTGTCTCTGGTCAGGCCATCTAGCCAGAGAACCAAAACAGCTGAAAGATCGAGTTGGATTCTTTTAACCTGGTTACTTAATTTAACTTTCACCATTTTATTTTATAGATATAACTATTTACCTAGATTTGCTGAATGCTAGTCTTATATAATAGTTATTGTATATTGAAGCTTAAGTTTCATTTTTGTAATTAAAGTTATATGTTGAGTTTGTGGCCAAATACACACTCTCCTTCCCTAACTTAAGAGTTCACCTTTTAGAATAATAGTGGTGTTTGTGAATATCTTCACCTCCATACCAGTCCATCATTAGCACCCAAAATCTGTCCTTATTTGCGATCTATTGTTTTGATTTTTTGCTTACGGACTGAGGAGACACTGTAAGTTTTCACTTTCTGAAAAATTAATAGTTAACTTATGCAAAAGTATGCACACAGTTCTGCTTTTTGATATTGTTGGAAACAAATAATTTTAATCACTAATTTTCTTAATTGAGTAAGGTTGCTTTATGATAGATTCCATACTCTTTTCCTTCATATGTTAATTTACTTGATAAAGCAGGGACACTATAGTGATTAAACATTCTAGCATTGTTGTGCCGGACATTATTTAGATGATGAGTTTTTCAAGTAGAAATTTTTTTGCAAGAAATTTTTACAATTGTAGTGTATAGAGAAGTTACACATCTAGAATTATGAGTTATTTTGGCTTTTAAACCCAAGAGAATTAATTGATAACAAATTACAAATTTTTACTGAAGATGGCAGAAATAGTTGCTAAAAAGAAGAGAAATGGGCTGAATGATCCTGCCGCGCCTCCCGCCAAGACCTCACCAAAATGCCCTCTCAAATGGAACATCCCATGAAACCATGATGTTCGCGTTTCATAAATTTGCTTGGGATAAAGGCTACTTAACAAAGAAGGACCTGAGAGTGCTCATGGAAAAGGAGTTCCCTGGATTTTTGGAAATCAAAAAGACCCTCACCTTAGACAAAATAATGAAGGACCTGGACCAGCGCGGAGATGTCCGAGTGGGCTTCCAGAGTGGCTTTTCACTAATTGTGGGGCTCACCACCGCGTGCAATGACCTATTTGTAGTACACAGAAGCTGAAGGGAAGGAAGTGAGCAGCACTGAGCTGTTACTTCCCTCCTGGTAAGAGTTATCCCAATAGGTCACCTAAGGAATCTGTGTTCCCCACAGCTTCCCCCTGTATGAGGATTTCATGAGCAGATCAGGACTCTTAAAAAATGTACAAATAAAATCCCACCCCCACTCAACAAAAGAAAGGAAAGCCAATAAAAGCCAGATAAGCTTTTGATTTTTGTATTGCTTGTATCCTCTTGCCCTCAATAAACAAATTTATTTTTTAGTCCAAAACAAACAAACAAAAAACAAAGAAGAGAAAAATGATGAAAAATGGAAAGTTTGTAATTCAGTTTGGAGGAAGCGAAAGGAAGCCAGTGAGCTAGATTCATCAGCCTAACAGCATGTTGCTGTGCCAATCCTTTGGGAAAATAATTAGGAGCTTTATGTACCTGGTTAATGAAAACAAGCTCAAATAAACAGTGATGAAGTGATGTGTACTTTATAAATAAGATTTGGAAATAAGTTAATACTCTGAGCAATATCTGAGGTGATGGTTTTTAATAGATATTTTCTTTGCTTCTGTTTTCTTGCTTTGAATTCACAGACAATATTTTATCTCACAAGAATTGAACCATTTTTAAGGTGTTTTTGTTTTGTAGGAAGCTGGTTTTTGGTCCTTTTACTGAATAAACACAGGAAAAATAATTGTTTTATTGGTAAGTCAAGAGAAATGAAACAATATGGAAAACTCTAAAATTCTGCTTAAAGTTTCTATTGATTTCAAGCAAAAGCCAAAGAAATAGTAAAGGGAAAATGCTCCAAAGAATTGAAGTAAAGAGAATTAAAGGAGAAAAGCTTCTGAAGCCAGAGGAGCAGAGCTGGTCATGTCCCCCAAATATGTTGGGGTGCAATGTTCTACCCTCCTTCTAATGTTAAAAAGTTGCAATCTGTTGAAGACTAACCATCTGTCAGTTCAACAATAGTAATGGTTTCCATGTAATAAATAAAATTCAAATTCTAACCCATATAAGTAAATTAGTAATCTGTCACAATATATTCAAAGGGTGTTTCAGGGTGGAACTGATTTAAACACACCCACTTAAATTTTGATTTAAATCATTAATTAAGAAGAGTTTGTTTAATCATTTTTTATGCAGGCCATATATCACCCCTATCTCCATTTTCCACTTTGAAACTGCACTTTTTCAGTAAACATTTATTGGGCACCTACTATGTGCCAGAAACTTTCTTAGGTGTTGGGAATGTAACAATAAACAGGAAATACAGAAGTTCCAATTATCACAGAAGAATTTACAATCTACTCCCTACTTTTCTAATAGTGGCTGTGCATTAATCCTACCAGTTGTTTTAAATTCTATATAAAGCTTTAGCTGTTTTGGCTCAATGGATGAAGTGTCAGTTCATAGACTGAAGGGTCCCAGGTTCAATTCCAGTCAAGGGCATGTTCCCTGGTTGTGGGCTTGATCTCTGGTCCTGGTGGGGCGCATGCAGGAAGCAACCAATCAATGTGTCTCTCTCACATCATTGCTTCTCTGTCTCCCTTCCACTCTCTCTGAAAAGTAATGGAAAAAATACTCCCGGGTGAGGATTTTTTAAAAATTCTATATTAAGCTGTAGATTTAAAAGAGTGACATTTTAAAAATAACCTTTGCTCTTGCACAAGGGCCAATGCTCGTCCCTCTGGAACACATTTGGTTCCCAAGACCATAAGCTTCTTGATGATGCCTAACATGACAGGGTACTGCATTGACTTCACACTGAATTTACTCCTAGAGAGAGTTACTTCTTCCATTGGGAAGCCATTTCTAGTCTGGATCTAAGGTCTCTCTGGCCAAAATTAGCCATGGATATTTAGAGGCATAACAGAACAGCCCAATGCCAGAGCTGTAACCAGAAGTTTAGTGCAACTCTGTACTCTGTGAGAACAAGACTCCCTGAGAGTCTTTGCTTGTGGTGCTCCTCACCTCTCATCATCCTGCTTACCCCAACAGTTGCAGGCTCTAGCTTTCTGCTGTCTGAAGCCTAATCTTCCTATGGTGCTTAAAATACTTTTCTAATAAAACTTAGAATATTTTCACACCACCACAAAATATATATTTTAACTCTAATTTTATGAGGATATTATCTTTGAAGCTAGATCCTTTTTTCTTCATTAATCTAAAATTGTGAATATTTTTTAATCTCCACCCAAGAATTTTTTTTACTGATTTTTAGAGCTAGAGGAAGGGAGGGAGAAAGAGAGAGAGAGGGAGAGAAACACTGATGTGAGAGAGAAATGTGGATTGGTTGCAGGAATTGAACCCACAGCCTAGGTATGTGCCCTGACTGAGAATCAAACCTGTAACCTTTTAGTGTGCTAACCCACAACCTTCAGTGTACAGGATGACACTCCACCAACTGAGCCACCAGACTAGGGCTAAAATTGTGCACTTTTAAATTCATTCAACATTATTGAACTGCTACTTTGTGCCAGACACTGTTACAGAAACTCAGATAGCATAGCAAATTAAAATAAGCAACATTCTTTCCCTTAAGTACTTTACTTCCAAATAGACAAATAAATATATAATTGTAATAAGTGCTAGGAAAAAATCTAAAGCGGGGTAAGAGGTTAAGGAATCAATTAGGGAAGAACTCTGATGAGGGGACATATGAGCATAAATCTGAATAAAGAAAGATAACAATCCCCATGGCTTTCTGGGAACAGAAAAAACTCCAGGTAGACAGACTAGCAAATACAAAACCCCTGAGAGAAAGCATGTTTGGCATGTATATTAGTTTGCTCAGTTTCTCATAACAAAGTACCATAGACTAGGTGGCTTAAACAACAGAAAGTCATTTTTTCACAGTTCTGGAGACAGGAAGTCTAAGATCAAGGTGCTGGTCAGTTTGATTTTTCCTGAGGCCTCTATCCTTGTCTTGCTGATATGTGCCTTCTTGCTGTATCCTCACATGGCCTTTCCTCCATCCTATTCTTACAAGGACACTATCTGATTGGATTAAGGCCTCATCTTTATGACCTCACTTAACCCTAATTACCTTTTTAGAAATCTTATTTCCATATATAGTCACATTGTGGGTTAGGGCTTCAAACATATGAATTTTAAGGGGACACAGTTCAGTCCATACAGCATATTTGAGAAATAATGATGTCAGAAAAAATAGATATCAGCATTGTCATCTAAAATTGGAAATTTAATTTATTTTTACTCATATTAGTGTGTTTAAACATTTACTCTGTATAAAATACTATGTTTAGGGCTGGGAAATGTAGTCTTGAACATAAAAGAATTTATTGGGAAACATGAGAGGTAATACCAACATGCTTAACACCACAAAACACATCAGAAAACTGTGGTTTACAAGAAGGGGAGACTGTGCCAGTTTTTAATTCAGTGCCCTTAACCTTGCGTTTATCTTGTTTTCTTACGTTCTTATGTCATTTTTTATCTTTGAGTTATTCTTGAATTATGCTCAATGAACAACAGTTTTATTTTTCCTAATAAGGAAAAACCTCAAAAGAAGACATTTTATTTTGATCTGCACAGCCTCTAACAGAAATTTTATCTCCTCAATCTTTACTTATTTTGTCATAATCATTCTCTTTGGAGCAAGATGTGCACTATTCTGTAACCTAAGATCTGTGTATATTGGTTTCCCACTGCTGCATAAATCAACTCAAAATTTAATATCTTAAACAACAACAAGATTCATTTTGCTCTAAAATCTGTAACTTGAGCAAAGCTTGAGGTTGGCTGGAAAATTTCAAAGGCTTGAGTCATCTGATGGCTCATTCACTCATGTATATGGCAGGTGCTGCTGGACCTTATTGGCTAGGACCTTAGCTTAGGGCCTGTTGGCCAGAAGAACATATACACAGGACTTCCCCATGTGGCCTGAGCTTAATCACAACATGGTGTCTGGTTTAGGGAAAGCTTAGACAGAGAGAGACAAAGAAAGAGAACTAGGCAGACACCATATCACCTTTCCTGACCTAGCCTCAGAAGTCACACAGCATAGCTTTCAAAATATTTTATTTGTTAAAACTGAGTCACTTAGGTTGTCCATATTCAAGAGGAAGGGAATTAGATTCTATCTTTTTATGTAAGCAGAGTGAAAGAATTTGTATTTTAAAACCATGATCCCATGTATCTGTTAAATAGTATGGATGATTTCTGTGGCTTCAATGACTGAAAATCCCTAACCTAAAGAATAATCATATTAAAGCCAAGATATAACTATATGTGGGAGATTCCAAGATGGTGGAAGATTAAGTGCAAGCTACATCGACAAACTCTCCAGGAGCAAACTGGAATTACAACTAAAATATAGAAAAAACCAAAACTGAATAATGAACTGAACACTACTAGCTGGAGAACACCCTTGCCAGAAGCCATTCCATCCTTGCTGCTTGACACAGTCCTTCAAGGAGAAGACATCTGTACAGCAAATGCTCCATGGGACTTGGTGTATGGCATATCCCTCTTTCTATGCTTGTTCCCCTTCCTGACGCTCTGTGTCCTTACCCAAGTCACTTCACCACAAAAGGGTTTTGCCTTAGCTGGAAACTTTTCCCTAGCAGGGGGATTGGATGGGACTGGAAAAGACAATGATTCAGTAAAAGCCCCAAGGAGTACGGGAAAATCATGTGCTGCTTATGAGGAACTCAGACTGTCAGCAGAAAGTTTAGGACTTACTAGGCCCACTACCACAGGAAGTTCCCTACTGAGGAAAATGCCTGGGTCTGGGCACCTGTTGATTCGCCGGTGCAGGGCAATCCACAGGGAGGCCACCAGTGAAGAATGTATTACTGGGGGATGTTTACATTAATGGAAAACTTTGTTAATCCCCACAAAGAGCAGTCTAGGAAAGAAATTATTTCAATCTACACATGAACACTTATCATACACAGAATAATCATACACAGAATATTACAATGAGGATGGACTGCTGCAAGGAATGTAAATGGAAAGATTAAGGCTAGGTGCCAGACAGGAGGTCAATCACCATAGCTAAAAACAATCACACACAAGCTACATAACCCTTACTTAGGACTTGCATAACCTTTACATAAGAAAAGCTGCCTTAGTTATTCTCCTTTTAGCTATGCGATAGAGCAATAAAATAGTAACTTCAGAATATAAATAATAAACTAGATATTAACCTGTAGAATAGCCTATAGAAATATAAACAATAGGTAAGACTAAAAATTAACATACCTAAACAGATGTAAATTCTTTAGCAAAGGTCAGATAAGAAGGTATATTCATTAACTGTGAAAGACCAAAACAGAAACTGGAACAAAGCATGATTGATGTCATGCTGTTTAACCAGCAATAAAATCAAATAGTATAAATACAGTTGTAACAAGGCAATAAAGATAAAGCTGATTCTCCTGTTGCTCTGAACACTGTCTCTGTGTCCTTCCTTCACTTTTTGCCGACGCCATCCACACCTTTGGGGACCCCTGGACTGCTGGGGCTGAACCCTGGCAGTACTCCTATGAGGTGAATATTGCTATGTTTCGTGTTGTCCCACAGCTCTCTTAAAATTTCCTCCTGTTTTTAAATTGTTTTTTTCATTTTGGTTCTCTGATTAAGTGAGTTTCTTCTACCCTATCTTCTAATTCACTGATTCAGTCTTCAGCTTCCCCTAATCTACTGTTTATTCCTTCTAGTGTTTTTTAATTTCTACTACATAATTCTTAATTTCCCTAATAGTTTTCATATATTTTCTCATGCTGTTGAGCTTCTGCCCAGGCAAAGGCTGCTTGGATGGTAAATGTTTGCCTGAGAAAGATCTCTTCTGCTATATGGAGTAATGACTCAGCACAGGAATCCGTAAGACTCCCCTGATCTCTTTCCCCCAAGCCAGCACCTCAGGATTCTCCTCACACAGCTCTAGTCTACCCTGCCCTCTCTCCTGGAGCCCAAGTTGAGTGACTGCACAAGAACTTTTATGCCTTGACCCTTTAAGAAGGTGCCTGCATTTCCAGCCATCTGTCTTCTGGCAGACAGAAACCACACTGCCTTTCATAGCCAGATGTTTTGTGGGCAACTTTCTTAGTTCTGGTGCTCTAGGCCAAGAAGCCTAGCTTGTGGTTTAGACTCCAGAGTTACCTTGTAGAAATCACATATTTGGGTCATGTTTTCATATCCATTCAGCTACCCTATGCTTTAATTGGAAAAATTAATCCATTTATATTTAAGGTTATTATTGGTAGGTACTTATCTATTGCCATTTTATTTCTTTATGCCTATGTTTCTCTTTCTCTCTATTTCAATTTCTTATTACAGCAGTCCTTTTAACATTTCTTGCAATGTTGGTTTGGTGGTGATAAACTTCTTTAGCTTTCTTTTGTCTGTGAAGTTCTTTATTTCACCTATTTGAAATGAAAGCTTTGCTGGATAAAGTAGTCTTGGTTTTAGATCCTTGCTTTTTATTATGTTGAATACTCCTTGTCATTCCCTTCTGGCCTGAAGAGTTTCTGATGACAAATCAACTGGCAGCTTTATGGGAGTTCCTTAAGATGGCAAAAAAATATATATATACTGATAATAAGTATCAGTATTCTGAACTCTATATCTGATAGATTGCTTATCTCCATTTCATTTAGCTCTTCTTCTAAAAAATTATTTTGTTCTTTCACTTGGGGCTTGCTTTCTTGTCTCCATGGCTTGGTTGCCCATTTGGATTTGTTTTTTTGTATTAGATAGATCTCCTGAGACTCCCAGTCTTTTGAATGGTCCCTGGTGCAGGCCAATGTCAGACACTTTTTGTGACTGGCTTTGAGTACCTGTTTGAAGGTTTCTAGACTCCATAACTTGTGGTTCCCTCTGCTGAGGCTGGGTTTGTTTGGTAAGGACCAAGGTGCACACCAAGTTTGCTTTTCTGAGCCCCAGGTTCAGAAGAAAATCAGGCAGTCTCAAAGCACCCAGAGGCTGATTGTTATTCAGTCTCTTAATGAACCTCAGGCTATAGAAACTTTGAAGGGTCAGGCGAGAGGTTTTCAATGGGTGGGGCAATTGTTTCCCTCAGGCAAAGGTTGTTTAGCTGGTAAATATCTGCTTAAAAAAGATGTCCTCTGTTGTATGGTGGAATGACTCAGCACAGGAATCCAGATAGCTCTCCTCTGAGCTCTATCACTGAAGCCACCTTCCATGGATTCTCCTCACACACCTCTAGTTCATTCTGCTTTCTCTCATGCATTGTCCAAGATGAATGACTACACACAAAGCTTGTGCCTTAGCTTCTGCATTTCCAGTTGTCTCTCCCTGACAGACAGAAACCCATCTGCTTTTCACAGCCAGGTGTTATGTGGGCACATTTCTCAGTCCTGGTGCTCTATGCTGGGAAACCCAGCTTGTGGTTTAGGCCCCAGAGTTTTCAATAAGAACCCCCCACAGCTGAGATATCCCTCCAGACCTTCAGCTGCTGCCTGTGAGAGCCCTGCTGGCCCTCTAGAACCTCTGCACTTCTTACCAGTTTCTATGTGGTATTCTCCCTTGGTTATGAGGGTGCTCTCCAGCTAGTCTTCAGTTGATTATTCAGGGTGGTTTTTCTATATATATATTTTAAATATATTTTTATTGATTTCAGAGGGAGGAAGGTAGAGGGAGAGAGAGATGGAAACATCAGTGATGAAAGAGGATCATTGATCAGCTGTCTCCCACATGCCACCTGCTGGGGATTGAGCCTGCAACCTGGGTATGTGCCTTGACTTGGAACTGAACCATAATCTCCTGGATCATATGTCAGTGCTCAACTGCTGAACCACTCCTGCTCAGTGGTTTTTCTATATTTTAGTTATAATTTCAGTTTGGTACTGGGAAAATTTTAGTGTAGATTCCACTCAATCTGCCATCATCTTCCCATTGCCTGTGATTTTTGTTTTGTGCACCCTTTCACACCCTTTGCAACATTAGCACACTTGGTGGTTTCTTTATGTTTTAAAATTTTGCTAATCATGGATTTTACAGCAACAAAAGCATTCTCTCTTTTTTGTTGCATGAGGGATGCTTTTGTTGTGGTGAGGTACTTGAATGAAAATGCTGTCATGTCAAGAACTGAAGTTTTGGTCAACAACTGAGACATTTTTTCTGTGAATAACTTTGTCAAGAACCAAAATGTTCAAGATAGGAGACATTTGAGAACTGATGTTTGACTGTATTTCTAAATTCACATATTTTATAAGATAATTTTAAATATTATTATGTAACCAAAATTATATCATATAGTTCAAGTAAACATTGACTATATTATATCTATGTTCATTATGTTCATTATGTTTATATATTCATGTTGACCAAAAACCTTTTGGTAACTTTTCATTATGAAAACAGAGGGTCAGGAGAGAGACAACAAGATGTCAGCATAGGTAAACCTGGTACCTGCCATGTCCCACAACCACATCAAAATTACAATGAAAATACAGAACAACCATCATTCAGAACCTCCTAAAATCTAGCTGAACAGGTGTCCTACAACTAGGGAATTAAATAAGCACATTGAGACCAATAAGAGGGGCAGAGACACAGGGTGGAATCAGGTGGAATTGCAGAAGCCAGGAACCTGGGACCCAGGTCAGCAGTTTAAAACCAGGAAAGATATCTCAACTGTGGAGGTCTCCCAGAGAAGCAAGGCATCCCAGCCCCACATCATACCTCCATTCCAGGGTTCTAGTGAATGGAAGAAAAGTGCCCAGAACCTCGGGATGTAAAAACCAGTGGGGATTGTGGCTGAGTTATGTGGAAGTTGCTGGAGTCCCAGGTAACTCCTCCTCTTAAAGTGTCCGCACATGGACTTACTCAGACACACTCCGTCTGAGCTCCAGAGCTGGAAAGAAGCTTGAAAGCAACCTGGGACATTCAAGGAGGAACTAACTTGCCTAGAATCAGGGAAAGAGATGGATGGGCAGCTTTCTCTCAGACAGAAGAGGGGACAGAGACCATTGTTCCTTTGACCAGCTCTCCCCACACAGAGACATCAAGTAGGTGCCACATCTGAATCTCTATCAATCTGGCTCACACTTTTCACCCAGCCCTGATGATTCCCAGAGACCCCACTTCTCCCTACTTGCAAGCTCATCCAAGCCATTTCCAGTGGTTTTTCTATGCAAGTGGCCCTTTTTGTGTCAGGCTTAAGACTTTCTTAAAATCTCTCAAACAAGCAGCAGCTGGCCTCAGCATGACTCATACTTCTCGATAAGTGGCCCCAGGCCAGGCATTAGTGCAAGCCTACATTGTTTCATAGCTTGGCCTCTCCTGGGCACCTCCAAGCCCAACACAAGTAGCAACCATCTACAAATTGCTGTGTAGCTCATACTGAGTGGCCCTGAGCACGGCACAGGTAGAGGCTGACTTTGCACCTCATAGAAGGCCCCAGAGACAGTACACCTGGTGGTCAGCTTCAGACCATGCCAGGTTACAATCCTACCACATCCAAAAGTGACACACTCAAGGGGCGGACTCAGTGAGCACCAAAGCCCCACTGAAGTAAATCCTGCTCCATAGGGGTATTTCCAGCACTCCAGCTCTTCAGGTATAGCTGCAGCTGGTCCTCACAGCCAATTGGCCTGGGGCTCAATTCCTCTCAGTGATGTCAACAGCATCCAAGGCTCAACTACAACAGGACAGTGCACACAGCACACACAAGAGAGCACCTAAAAGGCCAAATTCATGTGACTGGGGAGACTGAGCCACTGGGCCCTACAAGACACCTATTACACAAAGCCACTCTACAAATTCCAAGAGACATATAAGATCTACCTAATACATAGAAACAAACACCAGGAAGCAGACAAAATGCCAAGGCAAAAAAACATGTCACAAAGGAAAGAACAAGAAATCTCTAGAAGAAGAACTAAATAAAATGGAACCAAACAAGCTCCTAGATACAAAGTTCAAATCAATGGTTATAAAGATGCTCAAAGATCTTAGTAAGACTTTTAAGGAAACTAGTGAGATCATCAATGACATAAAAAAGAACCAGTCAGAAATGAAGGCTACACTAACTAAAATGAAGAATAATTTACATGGAATCAACAGTAGAGGATGCCAAATATCAAATCAGCCAGTTAGATTATGAGGAAGCAAAAAACATCCAACTAGAAGAGCAAAAAGAAAAAAGAATCTAGAAATATGAAGATAGTGTAAAAAGTCTCTGAACAACTTCAAGCAGCCCAACATTTACATTATGGGGAAACCAGAAGGAGGAGAAAGAGAGCAAGAAATTGAAAACTTATTTAAAAAAATAATGACAGAAAACTTGCCCTACCTGGGGAAAGAAATAGACTTACAAGTCCAGAAAACTCAGAAAGTCCCAAACAAAAGGAACCCAAAGAGGCCTACACCAAGACACATCATAATTAAAATGCCAAAGGTTAAAGAAAAAGAGAGAATCTTAAAAGCAGCAAGAGAAAAGCAGTTAGTTACCTACAAAGGAGCACCCACATGACTGTCAGCTGATTTCTCAACTGAAATTTTGCAGGCCAGAAGGGAGTGGAAATAAATATTCAAAATGATGAAAAGCTAGGACCTACAACCAAGATTACTCTACCCAGCAAAGCTATCATTTAGAATTGAGGGTCAGATAAAGAGCTTCACAGATAAGAAAAAGCTAAAGGAGTTCATCACCAGCAAACCAGTATTACATAAAATGTTGAAGGATCTTCTTTAAGAAGAAGCTAATGAACAAAAGAAACTGACAAACAAGTTAGACACAGAGACATTGAAGCATGCAACAGATGGTCTTATCTCAGAGGGAAGGAGGGGGGTAGGAAGAGATTAACCAAAGATTTTTTATGCATATATGCATAACCCAAGGACACAGACAATAATAGGGTGAAGGTCTGGGCAGGGAACAGAAGTGGGGTGGAGGGGGTAAAGAGATGGGGGAGGAAATGGTGCATCTATAATAATTTCAACAATAAAGATAAATTTAAAATAAAAAATAAAATTAGCCAGTCACTGAAGGAAAAAATAAAGAAAATAAAGGGTCAGCTTACATTCAGGGTTGCTTTTTCATCAGTGTATACAATGTTTTAGTATTAGCTCTCATTTATTTATTATCCTCAAGTCCAAATCCATGAATAACATAGTCTGAGTTTTTGCTAAATCGATTTTTATTTCATTTTGTATCATTGTGTGAGAGCTAATACTTATTTTTAAGGAGTAAATGCATTATAAATATGATTAATCTTTGAATACAAGCAACTCAATAAAGTACCATATACACAAAGACCCATTCAACATACATTCTACTGAATTAATTCAGTAGGCCCAATGAGTAGCACAAAGAAATGATGAGATCCTTGATAGAGAAAGCTCTCTTCTCTGTGAGGTAGTAAGAGCTCAACAATGGATGAACCAAGTTGTATTCAGAGTTACTATCTACAAAGGTCTAGATCCAGTATAGACTGTCTTCTGTTGAAAAAGAACTATGAATCAGGCACCTGTGCAAACTCAAATAACACTATAAGCCCATCTGTGTGAATTTGCATTTTTCTTGTGCTGAATTAAATTGATTTTCTTTTTATGCATTTTAATGTATATATATTGTTTATATCTATTATAATGAAACTAAAAGTATACAGTTTCTTTTATTTTTCATTGTAATGTTAGAATTTAAAAGAAAAATACCCATCCATGCAAGGGCTTGCATTAAAATTACTTGCCTCGCCTGGCAGGGCGTGGCTCAGCTGTTGAGGGTCGACCTAGGATCCAGGCGATTAGGATTCGATTCCCAGTCAGGGCACATGCCCGGGTTGCGGGCTCGATCAATGACTCTCATCATTGATGTTTCTATCTCTCTCTCTCCCTCTCCTTTCCTCTCTCTGAAATCAATAAAGATACATTTTTTAAAAATAAAATAAAATAATAAAATAAAATAAAATAAAATAACTTGCCATTTGAATGCAAGATTAATAGTCCTAGAGATTCATTGTACAACATAGAGCCTATAGTCAACAATACTGTATTATGTACTTAAGTTTACTAAGAGATTAGATCTTAAGTGTTCTTAACAAACACACACACACACACACACACACACACGGTGTCACCAAAAAATGTATACACACTTTAACAGCTGATAACTTACTTAATTTTCACTCCGTTTCAGGTTAAACTCATTTGAAATAATGGGTGAAGCCAGACTAAGTTTTGAACAAAGAAAATTTATCCTAAAGTGCCACTAGACTTTTTTTTTATGGGGATACATAAAGTTTACGGTACAAAACCAGCAACAGTCCACAAATTGAAGGCACACAAATATTGAACAAAATTATTCTTGATGTTTGCAATTCCATTGCTTTGTGTTATCAGCAGTGCCTGGACCAGAATGGTCATCAGTTTGAAAACAGGCATTGACAAAGTAAATTATTCATGTCTGTAGATTCTTTTAGATTTTGGAAATGAAATATATGTTAATAAACACTGACTTTATAATCATTCAAAGTGTGTATACATTTTGGGGGGACCATACACACACACACACACACACACACACACACATACATGACAGAAGGAAACTTTTGGCAGTGAAATTCCAAAGCCAATGAACAAATAGGTCAGTTGAAAAAATGCCTATTTTGGGGATAAATTACTGCTTAGAAATGAAGCAGTAATTTATTTTATTTTTAACAAAGATTTGATGAATGTGCTTATTTTTTAACTTAACAAAATCATCAGTTACCAATGAACAATGAATAAAGGATATAAGATAGATAATCTGTTTCTGGAAATAGGGCCAAGGTTTTTGGGTTTTTGTTGTTTTTTAATCCTCCTGCAACAGAATACCTAGATGCCAGATAAATTTCACAAAAAATATTTTACATGTGTAGCTGAGATCATATAAAAGTAAGAGAACACCTAGGGATCTTACATAAAGAAGGGACTAATATCTGATTGCTAACCTAGTTATGAGGCCTCAGTTGACCTTAAGGTATCTGAACAGTAGGGAACTAGAGCTTTGTTTCTTTAATCATTGCTATTATTACTATTTCATAGAATTAATTTATTAGTGAGCACACTGAAAGTCTACATGTGTTTCAGAATTATTGTTTACACAGGAGCTTTTCACCTTGCTGTATTAGTATTCCTCACCACTCCTTGATAAGCTTTGAAACATATACTGAAATAAAGAAGCTGGCTCATGGGACTCTGTTCCTAGCCTCCTTTGGCCCAACATAAATGAGTTAGTGGTTCCCCAAAATAAATCTAAACTAGATATCTTTAGGAGATTTTTGGTTAATTTATTGCTGGACTGTATCCTGGAAACTGACAGAAAATTCCTAGAGAGATAGATAATCTTCACCAAAATATTAAATGAAAAATGGCTGGTTTTCTTCCATTTAATAGCAATCTTCACAAAATAAGTGGTACCATCTAAAATGTGTCATGTCCTTCACCACTCTATTGGTAACAATGGAATTTGCATGAAACATCACAAATTAAATTATAGATGGAGCTTGTACTAAATGTCCTTTAAGGGACAGTAAGCTCTTTTTTAGTGGAGTTTTTTTCAAGGAAGATATGTGTTATCTTCACATGGTTTAAATTAACAATTCTATGGACTACTCTCAATGTTTATATGTATATACTCATGCATAAGAGCCAATTTTCTATAACAATATATAAAATATAAAATTTTAGGGTGCTGAACACTTCAATTTCAGTAATAATATTTATTAGTAAGTATCAAATTGCACTTTAGTCTTGTGGCTATCATACTAGAATATGTTCTGTATCTGTATTGTCTTAAAATAAAACTCTTCTCAGAATTTTATTGCATATATCAACTAGGTTATATTTTTGTTCTTTACCAAAAAAGATACTAAGGAAATTATAAGCAGACTTTACATGGTTTTTAAATCATAACTCCTGATTTCTTTACATATTTAATATGAAATTGTCCAGGAGTTATATTCATTGTTAAAGGCTTTAGTTCCTTGAATAATATGGCACATACTGCAAAATCAACTATTCCCACAAAAAACTCCTCAAATATAGTAGAAAAACACCTTGGATTTTAATAACTGTTCTGGAATAAGAATGGAAGGCCTTAGGCTTGAGCAAAGCAAAGTTGAAAACAAGGTCCCAGGAAACACTGGTGCACTCAAAAGATTACACCCTCATCAAAATGGTAAACTAGAAGAAAAAAATTGTCCCTAGGAAAAAGGGGCAAAATCAGGAAACTTTGATTTCTGACTCCTGTTCTGGATAGAAAATTAAAATAAAAACTGGGAACTCTCACTGGTGACCTTTACACTTGGATTTGTGATTCTAACTACACTACTTACAGAACCCAAGGAACACCAAACACTTAAAGGAGTATCAGGTTGGTAGTGTCATGAAGCACTTGGCAGAAGCAAATACAAGTCCTCTATGGAGAAATAGGCCTTCAACCCAGAGCTCAGGATACCCCAGATCAGCCAATCAGAACACAAGTATTCAGAAACTAAAAAAAGGTGAACAAGATATCAAAATATTTCAGGTATTGAAATAATCACATAGATAGCATGAAATAAATTAGGTCAGTTGTCAGTTTCAATGTGGTTCTTCTAAAAGCATAAAAAATACATATAAAGAATAATAGTATCATAAATAATCAGGAAGTTTTAGGAAAAAAAACATAAACTTCTAAAAATTAAAAAATAGTATTATTGATAGAAGCAACCTAAGTGTCCATTGATGGATAAATGAGTAAATAAAATATGGAAATCTTGCTATTTGTGACAACAAGGATGGACTTTGAGGGCATTATGCTAAGTGAAATAAGTCAGAGAAGGCAAATACTATATGATCTCACTTATTTGTGCAATCTTATAAAAAAAAAAAAAAAAAAAAGAACTTATAAATACAAAGAACATGGTGGTTGCCAGAAAGGTAGGTGAAATGGGT
This sequence comes from Miniopterus schreibersii, assembly GCF_964146895.1. NCBI lineage: Eukaryota > Metazoa > Chordata > Mammalia > Chiroptera > Miniopteridae > Miniopterus > Miniopterus schreibersii. The sequence continues at coordinate 87,691,905 of NC_138102.1, read as the reverse complement.
GAAGGGAGTCAAAATTCCAATTATAAAATACATAAATCCTGGGGATTTAATGTACTGCATGGTGACTATAATTAATACTACCATGTTGTATAGTTAATAGTTGAAAAGAGAATAGATCTTAAAAACTCTCATCACAAAAAAAAAAATATCAATTTAGTATATGAGTTAAATAGCAGAATAGTCACAGCTGAAAAGAAATTTATTAAAGTTAAAGGTAGAACTGAAGAAATTATATACAGTATAGTACAAAGTGACAGAAAAATATAAATGTAAAATAAGAGTCAAGAGGGTAGAATAAAAAAATCTAATATAAGTTGGAGTTTCTGAAACAGAGAATACGTAGAATAGGACAGAGACATTATTCTAAAGTACAAGTGAGGCCACTGAATTATTCACTTTAAAATGGTTACTTTTGTTATATGAATTCTATAGTGTGAAAAATATATCCTTCTGATGCTGACAATAATGTCAAAGTAGAATAATTTATCTAGCTAAACTGTGCCTCAAGAATGTGAGCATTGTCCTGAGGATATACTTCAGAAAGTTGTAAAATTATTCCTGAGGGAAGAAATGAGATAAAAAAAGGAATAGTAAACACAGAAATTTACAAATGTGGATAAATCTATACAAACATTATAACATAATTTGAGGGACGAAATATGGCAGGATTATCAAAGCATTTTAATCTGCTTCAGAAAATTCTCTCCCATCATCACAGTCCTTTTTCCAGTCATGGGAATGTTCCAATATCTGAGCAGTCCCTAGCTTCATCCTTCAAAGATTAACATGTAGCCCCCCTCTTTCTTCCCTTCCCCCCTTTCTCTTTTCAGTACTGTAGACTGAAAATTCATAAATTTGGGGCTTTTATTCTTGTTTTCAACAAACATTAATTGAGTATTTGCTATGTGCCAGTGACTGTGCCAGGCACAAGAGATAAAAAACATTTTAATGTCTAGACAGATATGTGAATAAATACAGAAAATTCAATGTTGGAGATGCTGTGATAAAAATATTCGGACAGGACAACGAAGGAGTGATTGATTCCAAAACCTGAGGACACTGAAAAAGACTTCAAAAAAAAGTATTTCCAAGAGAGCAGGGGAAACTAAGGCCATTTCAGGCAGAAGGATGCATGTGTGGGCTGAGAGGATTGGTATGAAATCATATGATATGTTAAAGGAACCTCAAAAATGTTTCACATGGTCTTAGCATGAAAAAGGAGAGGTTGGGGCCACAGTTAAAGATATGGCTGGAGAGAAAGGTAGGGGTTAGCTCATGAGGTGTTTGGTCTGCACCTTAAGAAGTTTGGGCTTTAGCATCTGGGCAGTGGGAAACATTGAAGGGTTTTTCACCTGGGAAGTTACATAGTTATATTTGTCTTTTAGATATATCATGTGCCATCGATGTAGCAGCTAAACCATAAGATGAGATTTCCAGTTGAATACTAAGATACATAGCCAGTCTGTAGAGTAGCACAAGAAAACATCTAAAAATTTAGGGGTAAGTTTAGAAAATATGACCCTCTAAAATGAAAACCATGAAAAATTGGCAAAATGTTAATTAGATCCGTCAACCTCAAAATATTTTTATTATTTTTGCACACATAAAGTAAGACATTTATTATCCTAAGAACAGATTTTATTTTTCATTTTCTCAAAACACTAAACAGTGCACAGCATAGTAATCAAGCACACAATATAAACTGATATGTGCAAACCATAATCCGGAAAATGGTTGTCTTACTTTGAGACTCCTTAAAAGCTTATACTTTTTTTTTTAATTTTATTTTTGTTTAAAATATTACAGATGTCCCTTTTTCTCCCCAGTGACCCACTACACCCCATCCCACTGCCCTCACCAGTCCCTATCCCCACCATTGTCCGTGTCCTTGGGTTGTGCATATATGCATATAAATTCTTTGGTTACTCTCTCCTCCTCCACCCATCCGCCCTCTTCCATCCCTCTGACATTCGTCAGCTGATCTATGCTTCCATGTCATTGAATCTATTCTGTTCATCAGTTTTAAGTTCTTTAGATTCCACATATAAGTGAGATCATGTGATGTTTGTCTTTCTCTGCCTGGCTTATTTCACTTAGCATAATACTCTCCAGGTCCATCCATACTGTCCCAAAGGGTACGAGATCCTTCTTCTTTACAGCTGCATAGTATTCCATGGTGTATATGTCTCATATATTCTAAGAATCCTGAAACACTAATCAGAAAGAATATATGCACCCCTATGTTCATAGCAGCACAGTTTACAATAGCTAAGATCTGGAAACAACCCAAGTGCCCATCAGTAGATGAGTGGATAAAAAAGCTTACACTTTTAAGTGACCTTTAGCAAAGTTATCAACAAACAACAAAAAAGGAGTTATCCCAGAAAAACCTTAGTGTAAGATATACCTCAACTCCTAGAAACTGGAATTTTTCTATAGAGGAAATACTTGAGGTGCCTCTCTATGACTGAGTCGCACACTCACTTTTGCTTCAGATAACATTGCTAGGGCTCCCAGTTTGAGAAAGGGTTATTCTAAAGGTAAGTTTAATATTTCAATTTTCATCATAAGGCCTCCATTAAAATTGCATTTCAAGTGAAGGAAAGGGAGATGAGAAAAGAAATCAAATTTTGCTGCAGACCAAAATTATTCTACAAAATTCAGAAATGGTACGTATAGGGGGCTGATGTTTACAAATACCCACTTCCATTAGCTATCAGACAACCTGGAGAGAGAGCATAAGGGACATAACTCTTCAGAATGGGCATTGAAGGTATGTAGAGAACTTTATGTTAAATCTTTATGGTCTGATCTGATATTTATATAGGACATATTCATGTTCTCCTGGAAATGGTCACCAATCCTGCAGGTGTTTCAAGTACAATTTAAAACATGCTCAAAAATTTCCTTCTGCATCAACCAGCTTTCCATGAGTTTAAATTCCACTTGAAACCTGTCTGGATATAGAAACCAGAGCAGGAACTTCGTGGCTGCACTATTTGTATCAGACTTCATGGAAAGAAACCGCGCTAAGACAACTTGTAAAATTAATCTCACTGTTTTTATTGTTCAGCTTGTACCTTAACTATGGCAGAATGGCTTTGCTACTTCAAAACCTTGCACAGCCAGATATCCCAGTGTTATCTGCAGATCATGTGAGGTACTTTCACACTTAGAAGCATTGCCCTGTATTCTGTTGTTTGCTCTGAAATCATGGCCAGGGGAAACACTGTCTCATTGTTCAGGAATACTTCAGGATGTGTGTGTAACAGTGTAGACAGAACAGAATTCAAGCAATATGGTTCCAACTCAGCGCCTCTAGCCTGAAGAAAAGCAGGTGGTTCATCCTAAGATATTCCTGACCCGGAAGTCTCTCCTGTGCGGCACCGTCCTTTGTGGCTGTTGGTGGCCCTAGGCCTCCTCCCAGCCAGTCCCTCATAAGGGCCTCCTGGACACCGCAGGATACCCCAGCAAAACGCTCTTCTGCAGGAGCAAGGAACAGATCCACAGTCTTGCTCTGAGCCACTGTGGAAGAGGAATTTCTTCGTATTGATTCTTTTAAATATCGAAGCACTTTGCTGTCACCGTGAAGTAGGGGTTGGAGTCAGATCACTCTTCATTTCCAATGATAAACGTCTCGTTTTGTGAATTTCCACTTATTCACCCAGGAAGGTGCACCTGATGGGCGAGGGCTCTCCTGTGTTAAACGGCTACAGAACAGCTGCACTTTTGGGAGGAGGTGCCCAATGTTCCTCTTTGATGCTGTGTTCTCTGATGCGGTGATGCCCAGGACGGTGGAAGGTCTTCAATAGAGCTCAATATGAACCTGCAGGCAGACGTTGAGCATCATGGAAGCCACTATGTAGAGGCAGGGAAGGTGATAGCAGCAGCCAGGCCAGGTCGAAGATGAGCAGCCCAGGAGTCAGCCCCTTACAGAAGACCCCACAGGAGCAGGCGGCGGCCTAGCGCATGAGAGGGACAACGAACCTGGACAGAGCCGCAGCTCTATAGACCCATGCCTGTCCCCCGCCGGCTCTCATCGGCGCCACGTCGCCCCTGGGCCTCCGCCCTGGCTACCCACCTCTCTCCGCAGCCGGGCGGGAGGGGCACTGCAGCGACGCTGGCGGGCAGGCTGCGGGGAGGCGAGTCGGAGTCCGCACTTCATGCTGTGGGAAGCGCCTCCAGGAGACACCCAACCTCAAAATATTTTAACCATATATGTTTCATCAGCCAGATAAGTTTAGTAGAAATGCAATATACATATATTAAGGAGACTAGACAGGCACTTCAACTACCTGAGAGACCAGGTTAAAGAAGAGACAATATTTAGATACTTATGTCCCCAGAGTTGCAAAGAGCGTTCCTCACTGGTCAACATCTCACTCTTTTATTCCACCTCTGTGCTTAGCCTCTGCTGGACACTTCTGAGCAGATTCCAGGATGGAGTACCCTGAGTAAAGGGCAGGTACCCAATTATCCTGTCAGTTATTGCTCTCATTGTAAGTTAATAACTTAATTTTGGTGTTCATTAGTTTCCCTTTTGGTTTAAATAAATCAACCCCCCAGAATTTCATCAACTTCCTTGTTTCCGACTATGGATTCATTCAAGGTAACGCTCACCTGCTATCAAGTGTCCTAAGAAACACCCATCCTCCTCTGAAATCCTCCAAGCTATATCCAACTATACAGCATTAAAAAAGGCACAAATTTCTGCATTTCTATTACTGGAATACTGTGCTCATATTTAGATTGGAAGAGATTAATCAAAGAAATTACATACATATATCCATAGCCAATAGACACAAACAATAGTGCAATAGCGTGGTGAAGGCTTGGAGTGGGGCAGGGGCTAGTAGGAGGGGGGAAAGGGTGGAGGGAATTGAAGAACATCTATAATGCTGCCAACAATAAAAAACTTTAGATTGGTTGAACAGCTAGTTGCCTTTTACCCAATAAAACAATGTTGAGATTTTATAACTCGCTGGGAGATTTTTACAGATACCTCTATATGAATCTATGGGCTTTTGAATCTGAGGGCTTTAACACAAAGTAGAACCAGGTTCATCCTTTCTTTTAATCATTTTTTTAATTTTTCAATTACAGTTGGCATACAATATTATATTAGTTTCAGTTGTACACCCCAGTGATTAAAAATTATAAAACTTATGAAGTGATCATCATGAAAAATCTCATACCCATCTGACACTATGTGTAGTTATTAGAATATTGTTGACTATATTCTCACTATAACTAGTAATTTGTACTTCTAAATCCCTTCACTTTTTTTAGCCATCCCACCAACACCTCTCCCATCTAGCAAAATGTTCTGTGTCTATGTGGCTGTTTCTGTCCTGCTTGTTAGTTTATATTAATTTTTAAATTCAATTTTTGGTAGAAATGTATTTATTGTCATTTTATTCGTATTTTTCATCTCTTTTTTTCTTCATAAAGAAGACTAACATTTCATGTAATATTGGTTTGGTGATGATGAACTCCTTTAGCTTTATCTCGTCTGTGAAGCTCTTTATCTGACCCTCAATTCTAAATGATAGCTTTGCTGGGTAGAGTAATCTTGATTGTAGGTCCTTGCCTTTCATCAATTTGAATATTTCTTGCCACTCCCTTCTGGCCTGCAACATTTCTGTTGAGAAATCAGCTGACAGTCATATGGGTGCCCCCTTATAGGTAACTAACTGCTTTTCTCTTGCTGCTTTTAAGATTCTCTCTTTGTCTTTAACCTTTGGCATTTTAATTGTGATGTGTCTTGGTGTAGGCCTCTTTGGGTTCCTCTTGTTTGGGACTCTCTGTGTTTCCTGGATTTCACCAGGTAGGGGAAGTTTAGTGTCATTATTTTTTCAAATAGGTTTTCAATTTCTTGCTCCCTCTCTTCTCCTTCTGTAACCCCAATGATGCAAATGTTGGTAAGCTTGAAGTTTTCCCAGAGACTCCTTACACTGTCTTCATATTTTTGGATTCTTTTTTCATTTTGCTGTTCTGATTGGGTGTTTTTTGCTTCCTCATATTCCAAATCACTGATTTGATTCTCAGCATCCTCTACTCTACTGTTGATTCCCTGTAAATTATTCTTCATTTTAGTTAGTGTAACCTTTATTTCCAACTGGTCCTTTTTAATGTTGTTGATGTTCTCACTAAGTTCCTTGAAGTTCTCACTAAGTTTCTTGAGCATCCTTATAACCATTGTTTTGAACTCTGTATCTGGTAGTTTGCTTGCTTCAATTTCATTTAGTTCATTTCCTGGAGATTTCTTATGTTCTTTTAACTGCAACGTATTTCTTTTTCTCTGCATTTTGGCTGTTCCCCTATGTTGTTTCTATGTATTAGGTAGATCTGCTATGTCTCCTGGAATTTTTAGAGTGACCTTATGTAGTAAGTGTTCTGTAGGGCCTAGTGGTGCAGCCTCCCCAGTCACCTGAGCTGGGTGCTCCAGGTGTGCCCCTTTGTGGGCTTTGTGCACTGTCTTCTTGTAGTTGAGCCTTGATTGTTATTGGCATCACTGGGAGGGATTGACTTCCATTGCTAATCAGCTGTGAGGACCAGCTGTGACTACAGCAGAATCACTGCTGTGCAGAAGCTGACCCTATGGATCAGGACTTACTTCAGTGGGGCTTTGCTACTCACTAAGTCTGTCCCTTGAGTTTGTCACTCATGGAGGTAGTAGGGTTGTAATCTGGCATAGTCTGAAGCTGACCACCAGTGCACTGACTCTTGGGCCTCATGGAAGGGTCAAAGTCTGCTACTGCCTGTGCCCTACCTGGAGCCACCTGGCACAAGCTACAAAGCAATCTGCAGATGAGTGCTACTTGTCTTGCTCTTAGAGGTGCCCAGGAGAGGCCAAGCTGTGAACCAAGGTGGGCTGCTCCTAGTGCCAGGTCTGGGGCCACTCATCAAGCGGTATGGGGTATGATGAGGCCCGCTGCTGCTTGTTTGAGAAATTTTATGAAAGTCTGAAGCATGAGCCACATCAGGCTATTCATAAGGAAAAGTCACTGGAAACAGCTTGGATAGGCCTGCAAATTGGGTTGGGCTGGATCTCAGGGAAACACCAGGTCAGGGCAAACAGTTTTAGCCAGGTAGATGGAGACTCATATATGGCACTTGCCTGTCAGCTCTGTGGCAGGGAGAGCTCAGCAAAGGAACAATGGCCTTTGCCAGCACTTCCATTTGGGAAGAAGCTGCCCATCCTCCCCACCCCCAGCTCTTACCCTGATGCCAGGCAATTTAGTTCCTCCCCACATGTCCTTGGTTCCTTTCAAACTGTTACCCCAGTGCTGGAGCTCAGAGCAAGTGAGTTTAAGTAAGTGCATGTGAGGGCTCTTTCAGAGGAACTGCCTGGGACTCCAGCAGCCTCTGTCTTTCTCAGCCAAAATCCCCACTGTTTTTTACAGCCCAAAGATATGAGGACTTCTCTTACCAGCACTGGCACACTGGGATGTAGGGTCTGGTGTGGGGCTGGAACCCCTTGCTCCTCAGGGGAGACCTCTGCACCCAAAATATCCTTCCCAATTAAAAACTGCCACATGTGGGTGTAAGACCAGCCTGTTCCACACCTGTGCACCTCTTACCAGTCTCGATGTGGCTTCTTCTTTAATTCCCTAGTTGTAGGACTCCTATTCAGCCATATTTTAGGTGGTTTTTAATGATGGTGGTTTTGAAGTTTAGCTGTAATTTTAATATGGTTGTGGGAGGAGGTGAGTACTGCACTTACTATGCCTCCATCTTGATCAGAAGCCCTTGAGGTTCATCTTAATAATTTCTGTTCACTGGTCATTGTCTGGAATACTTTACATTAGCATTCCATAGATTTTAATAAAATTTTTATGAAGCAGCTTTAAAATTTCTAGACTTATACTTTAAAAACTTTTTAAATATTTACTTTTAAATATCCTCAAATTTGTCATGTTACAACACATAGCAAATTTTTAAAATATTGGAAACATTTCAAACATCATCAGTCAACCTCCTTCTTTTGTTGTAACAAAAGAAGTTACAACTTTTGTGTATAATTACATTTCTATAGCCAAAATCAGATTTCTTTTTAGTTATATTATAATATATAGTACTAATTAATTATCAGCTTCAGATTGTACCTGAATCTTGTCAGTTTTAAAAATTGTTAATGAGCATGATAGTCTATAAAAAACCAATGCTTAAAATAAATAATTATCATACTAGTAAGTTTTTCATCCTAAAATTATCACTTAATTGCTATTACATTTTTTTCTTTATTTCACAGCTATAGCATAAATTAGCAAATATCAGATGCATAGTTGATCTGTACCTCATTTTCCTTTAATTCCTTCTCCAACCCACATACCATTTTCAACACTCACTCTCTTACCTACGTGACCCTTTGTGCTACATCCACCATCATATTTCCAAATTGTATCTGTTATAGGACAATGAAAAGCTAGGAAAATTTCAGGGCAAGTGGAATAGGGAAACAGAGAGAGGAAAATTAAAGCCAAAAATCTTTGTAGGCTGCTTGTAGCAAGACCTTATCTTGAGAACAAAGGGTTAAAACCTCTCCTTCTCACAAAAGAATGCAGAGAGGAGGGGGAAAGAAGAAGAAATCTTAATGCAACTAGAAAATAGACAGCAGAGAGGAGGGAGGGGGGAAGGAAGAGTGCAGTCTCATCCCACTGTTTAAACACAGAAACCAACAATCTCAGGATTTACTTGCCATGTGCTTCTTATAAATTGTGGAAAAGCCATAACAAAGAGTTAATCTGTACCAAGATATCTAGCAGAAGAAATTTTTAAAAATCTAGACAGGAGGGTATGTAAGGCAGAAACTCCTCACCCCACTCACCCTTCAGAGTAGCTGAAAGCCCATCTGCACTTCATATGCCAGATAATAGATTTACTTGCTTTGCTTCTTTAATAAATTTGTTTGCTTTAATTGCTTTAATAAATTGGCTTTATGACAATCAGGGTGTCTTGTTTAAATTCATTTATACAATCATGACAAGAATGGAGGCAGGGACAGCTCTCTCCCTCTGACTCAGGTGATAACACATTTTCTGGAGTCTCCAGGCTTCCTATAACAGATCAACTGCTGCTGATTTTAGAACTGTTGACATATTGCAAAAGTGAGAACAAAAATTCTTTTGGACTATCTGAATGTGTTGTAGTTTAAGTAGAAGCCAAAGGATATTTTTTATGCTCCAACTACCTTTTATAATCTCAGTGATTTCTTACTCACCCCTGATACCTCCATGAGGCAGGGCTTGGTTGCAGAGAAGCAGGAGATGATATGAATGCAAGTGGTGTGCAGTTCCATTCAACTACAAGTGTTTATTGAGTCCCATTTCCTGTGTAGCTTGTTCCGACATTATGGGCAGTGAGATGTTAGCCTGTCCTATTTTTAAGATTATGCAGAGACCTTTCACCTGCTTCCTTAGTAATAACTGTTATGAGAGTTTCAGGAGAATCTCCAGCTAAGAAGGAATTGCTGTACAATCAATACCTGTTATTTGCAACAACATGAATCAATCTAGAGGATATTATGATAAATGAAATTAGCCAGACAAAGACAAATAGTATTGTATTATCTCACGTATATGTGGAATCTAACAACAACAAAAAGAACTAATAGAAACAAATAGTAGAATGGTGATTACCAGGAGCTGAAGAGTTAGGGAGATGGAGAAATTCTAGCCAAAAGTACAAGCCTTCAGCTATAAGATGAAAAAGCTCTGGGAATATAATTTATAGCATGGTGACTATAGTTAATAATACTGTGTTGTGTACTTGAACTTTGCTAAGAAAGTACATCTTAAGCATTCACACACAGAGACACACACACAGAGTAGTATATGAGATGACAGGTGTGCTAATTAACCTGATTTTGGTAATCACTTCACAAAGTATGTGTATGACAAATAATTATGTTGTACACTTTAAATATGTACAATTTAATTGTCAATTATACCTCAATAAAGATAAAAAATAAATGATGCAGACTCTTCTGATTGGGGTGAGATATTCACATATCCATAGAGATAGAGATTGCATTAACTATTAACATGGGTATCATCCTTCTAGAGTTTACAAAATATCTTCTTTATTTAACTTTTTCTTAATTTGAGAAGTTTGCAAAAGTTAAATAACTGACCTGAGGTTGCCCAGTGTGGTGGGCTGAATAATTGTGCCCCAAAGTTGTCCATATCTTAATTTCTGGAACCTGTGAACATTACCTTTAATGGTAAAAGGGGACTTCATAAATGTGATTAAGGGAAAGATTTTGAGATGAAGAGATGACCCTGGATTAACTAAGTAGGTTCAGTGGAATAACTAGGGTCCTTATAAGAGAAAGCAGTAGAAGACGTGATGAGGGAAGTACAAGATTGGAATGATGGGAGGAAATAGTTATGAGCCAAGGAATCTGAGGAGCCTGTAAAATCTTGAAGAGGCAAGGAATGAATTGTCTCTGGCATATCCAGGAAGAACCAGCACTGGGGACACCTTCTTTTTAGCCCTATAAGGCTCATTTTGGGCTTTAGAGCTCCAGAACTGTGAGAGAATAAATGTGTGCTATTTTAAGCCACTAAATTTGTGGTAATTTGTTATAGCAGGAAATGTTTGTGTCCAGTGTCTTCAGTTCTAGGGTAGAATTGATATGCCTATTCTTCAGTACTCAGTGCTTGTGTTGTTGTTGTCTTCTGAATTTTTTCAAAAAATTCACATTGTCAATTAAGTTCCAGTCTTTTTCTAAGGAGAAGGCAAGAAGTTTTTACAAATATATGGTAATTTAGAAATTTTCTTTCACAATTCACAGCTTCAAAAGGAAATTTCTACTTTTTTAGTTATCCAAAGAGGCAACCTCTTTGGGCTTGGATAAATTTTAGTTACTCCTTGACTAATTACCATTCCTATAGTAAGGGTGACTAAAATTTCATAATTTTTTTTTTTTTTTAAATCAAGGGGGATGAATTCAGTAGATCCTGAAATCATCCTGCTACTTTAGCATCTTAATTCCAGCAGGGATTGTCTTTTTTACATAGTTTCACTGAATTTATAAACAGCGAAAATACAGTTTATGTTGTAGTTTCTAAACAATGGTCCCATTTTTGCCTCCAATAAATTCTAATGTGATAATAAATTATCCTCTTGCCAAAATTCCTTTATTCAATTCCTAATTAGTATGACTGAGCCTTCTTCTCCCAAAATTGATTTTTTTTCTGCAAGGAAGATTGTAAAGCTAACTTCCTTAATGTCTGATGATTCACATAAGCCAAAATTAAAAGATTATGCATATTCAAATTTCAGAACTTTAGTGATTACTTAGGTTTCCTGATAGAGTTTCAGAAAGAGAAAAGAAGAGCAGTCAATTCTATTTGGGGCAGACAAGTTACATTAAACTTGTTTAAATAAGGAGATTTCTTTTTTTCACAAGACTTTACCTATGGACGTTGTTTGGGGTGGATGTTCGGGGTGCGAAACTGTCAGAAGGCAGAGAAATGGCCTAAGAAAGAGGTAGAGGACTGTTTAGACTGAGATTAGGAGGAAGGTTTCCACTGTGTCTGGCCACTTTGGCCATCCTCAAACAATTTCTAGAAATTTTAAGTTTTAGGAGGACCTGGGGTCAAGAATATTTCATATGAAAACAAAATATAAACTCTAAGAACAGAAAGGAAAGAAAAGAGAACCTCAAGCTCACTCCATATGTTTGCCACTGTAACTATAGTTTCCAGAACAGTACTGGACAGATGGTAGACAGTCAATAGCATTTGTGGAATGTGCGTGAGAATGCATAAATGAATGAATATGAAAGGGTTGCTTCCCTGAATATTTTTTTGAGAACTAATGACATATCCAAATAACACTAAGCTTTTTTACTTCTAGAGAAATCACCATCACACGAAACAAATATTTGAGATGTCAAGATGTATGGGATACTTTATCAAGCCAAAAATACTTTCATTATCAAAGATTTTGCTCTGAAAGGAATGCTTTCTCTAACTGAACAGATAACAACCTATTGTTCTTTTAGTAACAATGAATCATATTATGGCTTAATATGTTTCATAACTACTAGTTGTTTTTGAGACTCAATGGTCTAAGAAGAGAGAGAACAGAACATTTAGATCCAACAATTTCTGTACCTACAATAAAGATGTGTCACCAGTATGGGGATGTAGTTTTTCCAACCAATATAGGTCATGTAATATCTTTCATTATAAATGAGTTCAGATTATTTTAATACCATATGATATAGATGAAGAATATGGTAAATATAGAACTTCCTCCTAAATTTTAGGTGCAATTTCTCCATAAAAGTCTGAATGTATTGAGAAGAATGTGATTTCAAGTAGAGTCTTCAGCCTAACTTCACAGATGTGATATATTGTCTTGGGAACAGGGAACAGTAATAAGGCAGAGGAAGTGTGTTGCACATTGCATCTGTTCTCTCAGCCTTCAATGTTGACAGTTGAACAGGGCAGCAAAGTTGAACCCCTATAGGAAGTAATCTAACGCAGAAAGAGAGAGTAGAGCATGATATATAATCCCCTAATCATAACCATAGTGACAGGGACATAAATGAAGAGTGCAAGATTCAGGGAAGATAACATTCCAGGGTGCTAGGTAAAGTCAAATGAAGAAGGTGGGAGCCTGACTGGTCAGGGAGTTATGGGCTTGAGCATGATTCTGGCACATACATGGTTGAGGTGAGTATGCAGAGTTCAAGACAGAGGCAAAGAAATGGGCAAAAAACAAATATCAGAAAGGATAGTTAAGATTTGAAAATGGTAAGCTGGCCAACAGAAGAACACAAGATTGATCTTGGTTTTGCGGTTTTTTAAATTGTGGTAACATAAAATTTACAATTTTAACTATTTTGTAAAATGTTTTTATTGATTTTAGAGAGAAAGAAGAAGGGAGAGGGAGAGAGAGAGAGAGAAACATCAATGAAAAAGAGAAACATCAATAGGCTACCTCCTATAGGCCACCACCACCACCCACCCTCACTGGGGATCAATCCCTCAATCCAGGCATATGCCTTCACCAGGAATTGAACTGGTGACCTCTGGGTGCATGAGATGACCCGCAACCAACTGAGCCACAGTGGCCATAGCTAAATATTTTTAAGTGTAAAATTCTGTGGTATTAAGAACATTCACAATGATTTGACAGCAAGAGCAAAGGCAACAAAAAGAAAAATAAACAAATGGGACTCCATCAAACTAAAAAGCTTCTTCACAGCAAAAGAACCATCAATGAAATAAAAAGACAACCTACTAAATGGGAGAAATATTTGCAAATCAAGTACATGATAAGGGGTTAATATCCAAAATATACAAAGAATTCATATAACACAATAGCAAAAAAAAAAAAAATCTTATTAAAAAATGTGGGAAAGATCTAAATAGACACTTTTTAAAGGAGACATACTAATGGTCAACAAGTGCTCAACATCACTAATCATTAGGGAAATACAAATCAAAACCATAATGAGACCTTACCTCATTCCTGTCAGAATGACTATTATCAGAAAGACAATAACAAGTGCTGGAGAGGATTTGGAGAAAAGAAAACTGTTGTGCACTGGCGGAATGTAAATTGGTGCAGCCACTATGGAAACACATTTTTGGAGGCTTCTCAAAAAGTTAAAAACTACCATATGATTCAGCAATTTTACTGCTGTGTATTTTTCCAAAGAAAACAAAAACACTAATTCAAAAAGGCAAAGTTGGAGGAATCACAATACCAGATATCAAGTTATACTGCAATAAAAACAGCCTGGTACTGGCACAAGAAAAAGCATATTGATCAATGGAACAGAACAGAAAACCCAGAAACCAACCCAAGCAATTGCACTCAATTAATATTTGACAAAGGAGGCAAGAGTATACAATGAAGTAAAGACAGTCTCTTCAATAAATGGAGTTGAGATAATAGGAGAGGTACATGCAAAAAAAAAAAAAATGAAACTAGACCACCAACTTACACCATACACAAGAATAAACTCAATATGGATAAAAGACTTAAATGTAATTAATGAAACCATTAAAATCCTAGAAGACAACATAGGCAGCAAAATCGCAAACATCTCATGTAGCAGAATTTTCACATATACATTGCATAGGTGGTACTTAAAGCCACAGGTCTAAGTGAGGCTACTTCAAGAACTGTGTTGCTCTAGGACAGAGTGGCCATTAGGACAGACTCCTAAAGTGCTTCAACATCAAGAGATTAAGTAGAGGTGGAAAGGTCAACAAAAATTATGAGAAAACAATGAGAGAAGAGGAAAGAATGTGACTGTTAATGTGATAAGGGAAAACTAGGTCTAAAATGGAGGACAGTGCCCCCCACCCCTCACCCCAACTTCCCCTATTGCCATCCTGCTATGTTCCCGCATGTGCCAAACAAGAAAGGGCTTTTCCCTGCCCTAAGCAAGGTATAGCTGCCATGTAGGTGGAAGCATATAAGGTATATAACTCTTTACCCGATTGTGCTCTGGGCTCAGACTTTGGAGTTGGACTCCTCTGGGCCCACCGGTGTAAAACAAACCTCCTGAACCCCGAGCCTCCAAGTGCCACTTGGTCTTTCTGTAAGGTGAATGTCTTCGGATCCACAACATTTTGGTTCCCTGACCGGGAAGCCCAACTATGCTGGCCCCTTGCAGACACTGGTTTGGGTGGGAGTGCAGGGAGGCGGACAACAAGGAGTCTCAGAGGAGAAGGTGATTTGTCAGTCTCTGATTCGGCTGCCTCCACTCAGCCCCGCACGGTGGTCCCTACTGGACTGGAGGACAGGACAGGACCAGGGCCAGAGCATCAGACACGGTAAGGCCCTGGGGCCCTGACTGAGTTAGGCCTGCCCAAATGGGTGGAAGGGGAGACTGATCACCTCTCAAGAATCTCTAGTGGTACCCAGGTAGGGTTAATCAGGGAGGGAAGGTAATAACCTCCGAATGACCGTGAGAGTGAATGTGTCTGTGATCTCACGGTGCTAGCCACGGGATCTGAGTGGGCCCTAATCCATAGCCATAGTCGGCCATAACGACATAACAGTGACTCAGCTTCAGCTGACCAGGCGTGGGAACTATACGAGTACACCTTAGTCAAGGCCGGCCCAAGTCACTGCAAGGCAGCGGATGGATGGGCATCTGAAAGGTCCCTCCGGGGACCCCCCACCCTTTGTCTGTATCCAACACCATACATGGAAACATGGGAGGATGTTAGGGAAAGTCCACCACCCTAGACTGCATGCTGAAAAACTTTGAGAAGGGCTTTTCCAGGGACTATGGCATCCCAGCACTCTGCACTTTGTGTGAACTTGAATGGACCACCTTCGGGGTAGGTTGGCCCTCAGGGGTAACCTTGGGTGTCCCCACAATCCACCGGGTCTGGCAAGTTGTCTCCAGAAACCCCGGCCACCCAGACCAGTTTCCCTGTATAGATTCCTGGTTAGAAATAGTGTAGACTCTCCCCCCTTGGGTACGGTTTTGCACCAATAGGCAGGGAGAGGCTAAGGTCTTTGTTGCTCAGCCTGAAGGAAAACAGACCCCTCGAGTTTTTGTGGGAGACCAGGAAGATGAGCCTCCCTTTGGGACACCCCCCCCATCCCAGAGGAGAATCTACGGCCCCTCTGGTGCCAGATGTTAATACTCCACCACCGTCAGTGTCACCTCCACCCCAAGGAAAAGAAGGCCCTCCCACACCTGGATGGGCTGGAAGACTTCGCCCACTCCAAGGAGCCCTCCAGATGCCAGAGAATCTTGAGAACCCGAGAGGCTCAATGGGGATGGTACAGTTAAACCTGGCCGCTCCATGATGTACTACCAGCCCTTATCCACCACTGACCTCCTCGATTGGAAGCATAACACTCTGCCATATTCCAAAAAGCCTTCAAGAGTTCCTAGGGGCTGCGGAGTTTTGCCAGATCTGGATTCCGGGCTTCTCGGCAATAGCAAGACCCCTTTATGCTGCCTTAGCCGGTCCCAATCAGAGTCCTCTGTGTCAGACAGAGGAGGCAGGGGAGGCATTCCAGAGCATCAAATTAGCCCTCAGACAAGCCCCTGCATTGGGATTGCCTGACATTGAGAAACCATTCAACCTGTTCATCCATGAAAAGGACAAGATAGCTCTAGGGGTACTCACACAGCCTGTCAGTGTATGGCAAAGGCCCATTGCATACCTGTCTAAGAAACTGGACTCAGTAGCCACTGGATGGCCCCCCCATCTCTACACCCTAGCAGCTACCATCCTCCTCATCAAGGAAGCTGACAAACTCACCCTCAGACAGGAATTGAATATCAAGGTACCACACTCGGTTGTGTCGCTCATGAACAACCAAGGGCACCGGTTCCTTTCAAACTCTCACCTAGCTCAATATCAGGGGTTATTCTGTGAGAACCCCCGCATCACCCCGTGTGGGAGCCTCTGTGGCCCCAGGCATGGAAGAGCTGCCTGGGTGAGCTGCAGATGTGCTCCCCTGCTCCCAGGGAGATGTGGATGAGCTGCTGTGGCCCCAGGCACAGAGGAGCTGCCTGGGTGAGCTGCAGATGTGCTTTCCTGCTCCCTGACCCAGACCTTGAGGCACCAAGAAGATACTAATTTAGCTTGTGGCCATAAATTCTAGAAAGGCTTATTAGGAAGTTGGCCCCAGCCTGAAGGGTTAAGGGATAGTTAAGCTACATACCAAGCCAAGGACTCAACCCTCCCCAAAAAGTTCCCATTAGAAGCCGAGACAAAGATAGTTACCAAGGTCTGAGCTCCTGCAGGAGGCAGGATGTTTACTCTGAAAGAGCATTCATAGGGCCTTGAAGAAATTACTTTGTATAGGGCAAAGGGAAGGAATGCGGGGCGGGGTGCTATTCAGCAAAAACAACAGCGCCGGTATAAATTGAGCTTGGAAAATAAACTTGGGGCTGCAGCAGTCACGAGCTGCAGTCCTCCCGATTCCATCTTTTCTGTGTCTGTCTTTTCTTCATCCTCACCCCCTTCCTTGGGACTGTTTGACTCTGCCGGCGGGCTCCGGCAACCCTGGAGACTGTACGCATGTTAAACCCGACCACCTTCCTCCCCACAGAGGAAGGCAAACCAGATCATGACTGCGCAGAGGTAACTGATGAGGTCTATGCAAGTCACCCGAACCTGCGGGCTCAGGCCATCCAAAACCTGGAGCTAACACTGTTATGTGATGGTAGCAGCTATCTCCAAGAAGGCATCCACAAGGCTGGGTATGTAGTAACCACATCTGAAGATATCTTAGAAGCAAAGGCCTTGCCCACTGGGAGGTCAGCCAGAAGGCTGAATTGCAAGCTCTGATCCAGGCCCTAACCCTGGGCAAGGGCAGGAGGGTTAACATCTACACTGACTTCCGCTATGCATTTGCCACGGTCCACATACATGGGGCTATCTACAAGGAAAGAGGCCTCCTCACAACAGCGGGAAAAGCTATTAAGAATAAAGCAGAAGTCTTAAAATTACTAGAAGCTGTTTGGCTCCCAAGGGAAGCAGCCATTCTCCACTGCAAAGGACACCAGAAAGGAACTGACCTCATTGTGAAGGAAAACCGCTTAGCAGACGAGGCAGCAAAAGCAGCCGCCCAGAAGGAACCATCCCATCCAGACCCAACTTCGATCCTTGCTCCAGTAAAAGACTCTCGCCAGCCTAAGTACACCCCTGAGGAGACTAAATGGGCCAAGGAAGAAGGGGCTACCCTCACAGCGCAGGGCTGGTTTTAGCTACTGGATAGCCGCATCATAGTCCCGGTAACCCTCGGGATTCACCTGGTATCTGAGTACCATCAGCTCACTCATCTTGGAAAAACTGCCCTGGAAGCCCTTCTGAAAAAACAGTATTACATCAGCCCCCTGCCAGCACTGTGCTAAGCAGTAGGGGGACAGTGTGCTACCTGTGCCAGGAACAATGTGCATTCCATGCCTCGGCCCTCCCCTGGAGTCCAGAGAACAGGAAATACTCCTTTTGAGGACCTAGAGATAGACCTTACGGCGGTCCTGCCCAGTTGCAGGTACAAGTATCTCCTGGATTTAGTTTGCACATACTCAGGATGGGCCGGAGCATTTCCCACCAGGACTGAAAGAAGCAGAGAAGTCACGAAGGCCCTCCTACAAGGAGGTCATCCCTAGGTTCGGCCTACCGCTGAGTATCCACAGTGACAATGGACCGGCCTTCACAGCTGAAATCATCCAGATCCTGTTGAAGGCCCTCGGCATATCATGGAAACTCCACGTGGCATATCGGCCTTGGAGCTCAGGGAAAGTAGAGCGCATGAACTGTACCCTTAAGGAAACATTATCCAAATGCAGCCAAGAAACCAGTTTCTTCTGGGGAGATCTACTGCCCTTGGTCCTGCTATGTACTCATTGCACCGATGGAAAGTTAGGCTTTTCCCCTTTTGAGTTAGTATATGGAAGGTCTCCTCCAAGTTTAGGAAGCAACCCGGGAGACCTACATCAAGTGGGAAACCAGAGCCTGAAAACCAGAGCCTGACAGAACAACTCCAGGCCCTGGGAACTACCCTGTCAGAACTACAGCAGTACACAGTTGAAAGGGCCCCCATCCCTCTAAGGACCCTAGTCCATCCATTCCAGGCTAGAGACCTAGTATGGGTCAAGGACTGGAAAAAGGAACCCCTCAAGCCATACTGTAGTTTTAACCACCCCTACTGCTCTTAAAGTTACAGGTATCACCCCGTGGGTCCATCAGTTCAGAGTCAAGAAAGCCCACAATGTTCCTGAGGAGGAGTGCTCAGATGATTGGAGAGCCAGCCTGGACCCAGGTGGCCCCTTTAAGATCCTGCTAAGGTGGACAGCTACCTGATGAGCACAGAAGACCTCTGGTTTCTAGTTGTAGCTGTATTCATCACCCTGATCCTTGGACTTGGACTTGCTGTGACAGCCCCTCCTGACTGGACTTTACTTGCTAGAGTTGTATTGTTTACTATTTACTATACTCTGGCATCATGCATTTTCTTAGGAGAGGAATGCTGCTACTTCACAAATCAGTCAGGAATAGTAATTACCAAAGTAAAGGAACTCAGGGAGAGAATCAAACAATGGAGGGAGCAAGAAACTGCCAGGGGATGGTGGAGACAAGGGCAATGGTCTCCTGGTTACTCCCCCTTGAGGGGGTCACTCATCACCATTGCCCTCCTTGTCACAATAGGTCCTTGCCTCCTCAACCTACTAATGAGGTTCATTGAAAATTCAGTCTCCTGCCTAACCATGGCCAAGGTCCTAGCTTTACTACTGTATTGGCTGCTAGATGACTTTAATGATGCCCTCTGAGGCTCATCGCCTCCGGGGCATCAAAGGGGGGAATGATAAGGGAAAACTAGGTCTAAAATGGCCAACAGTTGTCTCCCCGGGGCTTTCTCTATCGCCATCCTGCTATGTTCCCACACATGCCAAACCAGAAGGGGCTTTTCCCCTCCCTAAGCAAAGTATAGCTGCTACGTAGGCGGAAGCATATACCATATATAACTCCTTGCCTAATTGTGCTCTGGGCTCAGACTTTGGAGTTGGACTCCTCTGGGCCCACCAGCATAAAATAAATCTCCTGAACCCCGAGTCTCCGAGTGCTGCTTGGTCTTTCCGTAAGGTGAACATCTCCAGTTCTGCAACATAAGAAGCATTCAAACCTGTGAAGAATTTTTTTGTTAGTTTACTTTAGCCAAACTGTCGACACATGTCAGGGAGCCAAATCTCAACAGATTGAAATAATGTTCCAGAGAATGGCAGTTTTGCACCTTGCTTTATAAATTGCAATCAAAGGAGAAGACAAAAGTGAGTCACACAAAATTCATTGGTGATAAATTAGTGAGGTGGGAGAAAGCAAAGCCAGGGTGGGGGGACCTCTGGGGCTGGATAAAAAGTAAAATAATAGACACATACTTTTCTTACATAGATGGGTACAAGAGAGTTAACAGTCAAGTTAACAAGATAACAATAACAATGAGAAGATTTGTGGCCTCTGCTCTGGTGCATTGAGGGCCTAGAAAACTGGGAAATTACTTTGTTTTGCAAAGGCACGTGTTAATTAGGTATGTTATCTTAGGTGCAAAAGACAACCAACAGGCTTAGTTAGTTAAAGTGAAAATTAACCTTTGTTAGGGAAAAATACTGCTTCAGGACATGGCTACCAACAATAAACAGCTTATATTTTAAAAGTTTTAATTTCAGACCATCCTTTGTGGTTATTTTAGGTCTCTGAGTTTGCCACCCCTGAGCTTTTCAGTGGTGAGCCTTTTTAGGTTTAGTATGTGGCCCCTTTTCATCCAGCACTGCAATGTCATGAAAGTCAAGAAAAGAAAATGTTTCAAGGAGAGAGTGGTCAATTGTGTCAACTGTGCTGAAACGGCAATTAAATGAAAAAAAGAAATCGCCATATCATTGATGATACCATGAATAGTGGCCCTGATGTCTAGGAGGATTCTGGATGCAGTCCAATTTCATGTGGTTCTGCTTTCCATTCAGTGAAAAATTAGTGAAATTCTACTTGTTGCCAGTTACTTGGCCAGGTAAAGGGATAGAGATGAAAAAATCCTGGGGCTTTGACTGGAGGAGAAAGACATGGAAACAAATAGGTATAATTCAGTATAACAAATTATATAATAAAGCATCATATCAAGATGATGTGAGAATTGCAGTGATTAAGATGCATATGCATGAAGTCACCACACTACTGCTTATCAGTAATGTGACAATTGATAACTATGTCGTTTTCTCTTTCTTTTTTCTCAACCTTCTGAAGAGAAGAAATGCCTTTATTTATTTACAGGGCTTAGGAAAGGAAAAAAACTATAGAAAAAATCTTTTCAAAATAGGCCTTCAGTGAGGGCCTGGGTGCAATGAGTGGTTCTGGTAGGGTCCAGGTTGGAATCTTGCTCTTACTGGTAGTCATTTCCAAGCTGTGAGGACAGTTATCCCCAAGCCTCTCCACTGGCCCCCTTTGGATCTTGGTGACTGGCCCAAATGACTTCTCAGCTCTTTGACAGCCCCGTCATTGACAGCTCTTCATCGTACAGAATTTCATAATTGCCAAGAACTTCCTTCTGGGAAACGTGTTCCATTTATAGCCTGGAATCAAGTTATACTTAAGGATTTAATCATTGGTGGTGCTGGAGGTGAGAGATGGGGATACGTTAAAATCCATCAACCAGGGTTTCATCTATCATCTATGATGATGCCATAGTCTTAGTGCTTGAATCAGTGCTTTTCACTGTTAATCCCCAGGACCACGGCCCTCAGCAACTGCACAGTGGTCCAATGGATCTCATCAAGCAACTTGCTGGTCACTTCCTTGCCTCCAGTGCTCTCCAGGTACAGTCTCAGGTTGTTCATAGTTCACTTGCCTCTGTGGATGTGGTTGTAGACTTCCCCATGTTTCTGAATGTCATCATTGGTGAGCTGAACAAACATGTCCAGCTTGCTGGTATTGGGGGTGGACTTGACTGTGCAGAAATGGAAAAACCCAAGCCTATACAGGTAACAGCACAGCAAACCTAAGGAGACACCAGGACACAAGCGCAGGTTGAGTTCCTCCAGCCAGTTAGTAACTGGTTGTTGATATAGAGAGAGATCATGAGTAGATAGGCTTCCTTAGTAGATTGAGACATAAGTGAAGATGTTTTGCTGCCCCAGGACCACTTTTTAATTTGATCAGAAAGATGCCCTTGACCTGGGCTTTGCAACAAGGTTTCATGATCTAGGTGCTGAAGGGGCTTTTCCTGAACTCCTCCATAAGCAGTTTGTAAGTGAGCAGGCAACATGTAGGTGACCAGGACAAAGTCCAGTTGGAAGTATTTTCCATTCTCATCTTTTCCTATATCTTTTACTAGCCTCCACCAAGAGACTCTTCAAAGTCAATTCACAAGTGGTTCAGAAAATGACTATTTGATCATCTAAGAGCCCATAGCCAGTTTCAACATTAAAGACTTTTTCAGATGTTTTGCATGTTTGCATGCTCATCCAGTAAAAATTTCAATTCTCATTTTCTGTCACCTGGAACCATCCTCTCTTTTAAAGTTATTTATCAGCATTTCTCGATATCAGTGTCCCATTTCACTTTTCCTGCCATAAGTCATAGGTACTTATGGAGCCAACAAGAATGTCCAATTCTCTTCAGTTTCATGACTCTTGCCTCAGGTTCTTACCTATGTCAGATCCTTTTTCCTGTTGCTTCCTCCTGTGGGCACAGACCTCTGAGTAGGGCAGCCCTGCACCATTTCCAGGCACACTCCAGTGCTTGCAGGAGGACTCTCACTGCCCCTACATTATTTTATTTTATTATTTTATTTTATTTTATTTTTTAATATGTCTTTACTGGAAAGAAGAAGGGAATGGGAGATAGAAACATCAATGATGAGAGTCATTGATCAGCTGCATCCTGCATACCCCCTACTAGAGACTGAACCCGCAACCCAGGCATGTGCCCTGACAAGAAATCAAACAGCAATCTCCTGGATCATAGGTCAATGCTCAATGCTAAGCCATGACAGCTGGGCCTTATGTTATTTTCTTAAGGTGGGCCTAGTAACACCAATCTGAACACAGTGAAACATAGCAAGCATTTGTAAAAATAAAATAAAATGGAAACCAAACCTGAAAAATTCCATGAGCAAACAGAACCAATTAAGCCAATGCAAGGAAACAATTTATTCTACAAAGCAAATGAAACTTAACTTGGCCATTTTTTGTAAATGCCTTTGAACATCATAAACAAAACTTAAACTGTTACCCAAGTTGCCATGAGGTAACTAAGCACTTTTAACCAGTCCCCTATCACTAGTGAAGTTCTAATATTATAACCAATCATTGTGAAAAGCCTCTGCATTTTCACTATATAAGCTCTTACTTATGACAATATACCTCTGAGAAAACAGTATGGAGCTTCCTCAGAAATTAAAAATGGAGCTGCCTTTTGACCCAGTGATGCAACTTCTAGGAATATATACTAAGAATCCTGAAACATTAATCAGAAAGAATATATGCACCCCTATGTTCATAGCAGCACAATTTACAATACCTAAGACCTGGAAACAGTTTAAGTGCTCATCAGTAGATGAGTGGATAAAAAAGCTGTGCGATATATACACCATGGAATACTATGCAGCTGTAAAGAAGAAGGATCTTGTACCCTTTGGGACAGTATGGATGGACCTGGAGAATGTTATGCTAAGTGAAATAAGCCAGGCAGAGAAAGAAAAACATCACATGATCTCGCTTATATGTGGAATCTAAAGAACTTAAAACTGACAAACAGAATAGATTCAATGACATGGAAGCATAGATCAGACTGACAAATGTCAGAGGGATGGAGGAGGGTGGGTGGGTGGATGGGGAGAGAGTAATCAAAGAATTTATATGCATATATGCACAACCCAAGGAAACGGACAATGGTGGGGATATGGACTGGGGAGGGGGATGGGACAGGGTGGAATGGGTCATTGGGGAGAAAAAGAGGCATCTGTAATATTTTAAACAAAAATTAAATTAATATATATATGTATATATACCTCTGAGCCTTGTTCCACTGTTGGTTTGAGAACTCCCAGTTCATGAACTGTTATTATATGCACAATAAATTCTTACAAAATATTAGTTTACTGATCTGATGGTTTTAATTTTGCTATTTTTGAATTTTTGACAGATTTTGTAAATTTCAGCCATGGAATATCGACTAAGAAGAAGAAAGAGATATGTTTGAGATAACTAAGATGTCACTGAACTGATATTTGAAACTGGTTCCTGAAAGAGTGGTGTGAGTCTATCAGGCTTACAATAGACATAAGGAATTCCAGGCTGAAGAAAGAAAAGAGAAAGGAAAGAGAAGAAAGAAGAAAGAAGAAAGAAGGAAGAAGGAAGAAGGAAGAAGGAAGAAGGAAGAAGGAAGAAAGAAGAAGGAAGAAGGAAGAAGAAAGAAGAAAGGAGAGAGAGAAAGAGAGAGAGAAACAGAAAGAGAAACAGAAAGAGAAAGAGAGTTGGAAGTGCCTGGCCAATATAGGGAAACATGTAGTGTAGTGTGGCTTGTCGTGGGGTGTGGAGAATATAGAGTTGCATCACTTTGGCTGGGACTAAGTAGATGTGAAGAGTCATGTGAGCCATTTTCCAGATTTAGATCTTGATCTTCAGGCAGTGGAATTTCAGAAAATGTTCTTAGTGAGAGGCATGGAATAATTAGAAAATGTGTTTTAGAAATTTTTGCAGTCTGAAGCATGGATAAAGGAAGTCAAGTATATTAGCCCCTATAGAAACATTGATGTGTGTGTGTGTGTGAGTGTGTGTGTGTGTGTGTAAAAAATACTTTGAAAATAAGGCAAGTCTAAGAAAATTTGACTTTGGTGATCCCAGAAAAGCTTGAGTTTGCTGATTCACAGGAGGTTCACAGTTTAGAAGCTGTTGGAATGGTGGTAGTTAGTGGCTGACAATGACAACAGTGATAAGAGGAAAAGAACTGGAAGAGGAGAGCTGTACAGACACAGACATAAGGGTGAAAGGAAGCGTTGAAGCAAGCCTGGGAGTCCTTGGTCTGCAGGTGACCCCTAAAATGGTATGGATATAGAAAACCCTGGGCTAGGACAGTCTGAAAGGCACATTACCCATGTAATCTTTATAACACCTTTTGATATAGCTATTATCACTACATTGCATATAAGAGTTGAAATGATTAAGAGAATTGCTCAAGATCCTGATATAGCTAATGAGTTCCAGAAGGGATCTCTAGTCTGTTTTTCTAGAAGCCCAGTGAAGACTTCTTTCTATATTACCACAGCCTGTCTGGAAGCAGGAGCCTGTGCTATACCAGGAACACAGAAAATCAAATATTTGTTTTTAGTCAAGCTTCTTCTTATAGAAGAAGAAGTCATTTTAGTTTGGTCCCGGAACAATGTCATGTTGACAATAAGAATAAAATATGATTTATATTATCTTTCAGATTTATAGAAGTTAAGGTTTGCCCAATTTAAACTCCATATGTATAATCCAATGTTCTGGACTATAGATGAGTGTCCTTCATTAAGAAAAATGTATTTGTTATTTGGTTCACAGTGTAAACTTGAGACCATGCCATAGGACTCTGTACATAGGACAGACACATGAAATGAAATATAAGGTACAAATAATGGGATGGGGGATGGGATTGTTGTTTCTTTTGTTATTAGGCACTTTCTTAAATACGGTGGGCATAAAAATGCAATAAGTACAATGAGAGTAGCATAAGATAACATGTTATTCCTTATGAAATACCTTCTTGAATCACACATCATCAATTATAAGCCCTCCCCCACGCATACAGAATGTCTGATACAAAGCTGGACATTTGGAGCAGTGAATTATAAAAGAAAAAAATTGAATATAAAAAATCTGCCAAAGATAATGGTAAAGCTGTTGAACCCTGAACTTTCACTACAATAGTCTACTAAGATAGAATCCACAAATACAAATAGAAGAAAGAGGTACAACTTTTTTTTTACATGTCTTTATTGACTTCAGAGAGAGGAAAAAAGAGGGAAAGAGAGAGATAGAAACATCAATGATGATAGAACCATTGGTGAGCTGACTCCTGAGTGCCCCCTACTGGGGATTGAGCCCCAAACCTGGGCATGTGCCCTGACTGGGAATGGAATAGCGATCTCCTGGCAAGGCCAAGAAAGTAATACTTTAGAGCAAAAGCTGGAATTGGCATATGAGCACAAAAAGCTATTTTATATACTCTGGTAAGTTTTCTTTATGTAATTCACTTTTTCATTAAAGTTATAAACATCCAAATTGTTATTAAAAAGAAAAAGAAGAGGGGACTCCATAGCCATCAGACAGGAAGAAAACATAAAAGGTATCCAAATTGGAAAGGAGAAATAAAACTGTCATTATTTGCAGATGACATGATATTGTACATAGAAAATTCTAAAGACTCCACCAAAGTACTACTAGAATTCATAAATGAATTTGGCAAGGTAGCTAGATATAAAATTAACATCTAGAAAGAGCATTTTTATATACTAACAATGAACTCTCAGAAAGAGAAACTAATAAAACAGTACCATTTACAGATGCAACTGGAAAAATAAGATACCTAGGAATAAACTTAACCAAGGATGTAAAAGACCTGTACTCAAAAACTACAGGACACTGAAAAAAGGAATAGAGGAAGATATAAACAAGTGGAAAAATATACCATGCACAAGGATTAGAAGAATTAATATTATTAAAATGTCCATACAGCCCAAAACAATCTATAGATTCAATGCAATTATTATTAAAATATCAACAGCATATTTCACAGAGCTAGAACCAATATTCCAACTATTAATATGGAAACAAAAAAGAACCCAAATAGCTGAAGCCATCTTGAGAAAGAGGAACAAAGCAGGAGGGATCACTTTACCAAATATCAAACTATATAACAAAGCCATTGTAATCAAAACAGCCTGGTATTGGTACAAAAAAAGACATATAGATCAGTGAAACAGAACAGAGACCCCAGAAATAGAACCATGCAATTATGGTCAGTTAATATTTGACAAAGGGAGCAAGAGCATCCAATGGAGTAAAGACAATGTTTTCAATAAATGGTGCTGGGAAAATTGGACAGGTACATGCAAAAAAATGAAACAATATCAACAACTTACTCCATACACAAGAATAAATTCCAAAAGGGTAAAAGACTTAAATGTAAGTTGCAAAACTATAAAAATCCTGGAAGAAAACAAGCTGTAAAGTCACAGACATCTCACGTAGTGAAATTTTCACTGATACATCTCTTACAGCAAGAGAAACAAAACAAAAAATAAACAAACGAGACTACATTGAAATAAAAAGCTTCCGCACAGCAAAAGAAATAAGCCTCAAAATACAAAGTAACCTCATGGTATGGGAGAACATATTCACCAAGGATACATCTGATAAGGGGCTAATTTCCAAAGTGTACAAAAAACTCATACAACTCTACAAGAGGAAGACAAATAACCCAATCAAAAATGGGCAAAGGACCTGCATAGACACTTCTCCAAAGAGGACATACAGATGGCCAAGAGACATATGAGAAAATGCTCTATGCCACTAATCATCAGAGAGATACAAATTAAAACCACAATGAGGTATCACTTTACACCTTTCAGAATGGCTACCATCAACAAATCAACAAATGATATGTGCTGATGAGGATGTGAAGAAAGGGAAACCCTGGTACACTGCTGGTGGCAATGCAGACTGGGGCAACCACTATGGAAAACAGTATTGAGGTTCCTCAAAAAATTATAAATAGAACTGCCATTTGACCCAGTGATCCTACTTCTAGGAATATATCCTAAGAATCCTGAAACACAAATCAGAAAGAATATGTGCACCCCTATGTTCATAGCAGCGCAATTTAAAATAGTTATCTGGAAATAGCCGAAGTGCTCATCAGTAGATGAGTGGATAAAAAACTGTGGGACATTTACACCATGGGATAGTAGGCAGTTGTAAAGAAAAAGGATCTATTACCCTTGGGACAGTATGGATGGACCTAGAGAATATTATGTTAGTGAAATAAGCCAGGCAGAAAAAGACAAATATCACATTATCTCACTTATATGTGGAATCTAAAGAAGTTAATATACTGATGAACAAAATAGTTTCAGTGACATGGAAGCATGGATCAGACTGACAAATCTCAGAGGGAAAGCATGGGTGGGTGGGGAGAGATTAAAGAATTTATGTGCATATATGCATAACCCAAGGACATGGACAATGCTGTGGTGAAGGACTGTGGAGGGGGTGTGGGTGTGGGATGGAAGGGGTGAATGAGGAGAAAAGAGGACATCTGTAATATTTTGAACAATAAAAATAAAATAAAATAAGAAGAGGGAATTCCAAGATGGCCACCAATCGAATGGAAGCTACACTGACACTCCCCAGACCAAACTGGAATTACAGCTAAAATATAGAAAAAGCATCCTGAAATATCAACTAAAGATTAGCTTTAGAGCATCCTCATAACCAAGTATGTAAAGTGGAGACTGCATAGAGACTGGTAGAAAGTGGAGAGGCATGAGAGGGCTGGCAGGGCTCCCATGGGCAGCAGTTGAAGGTCTCTATGGATATCTCAGCTGTCGGGGGTTCCCACTAAGAACTCTGGGGCCTTAACCCCAAGCTGGGCTTCCAAACCCAGAGCATCAGAAGTGAGATACCCATATAACATCTGGCTGTGAAAAGCAGCAAGGTTTCTGTCTGCCAGGGAGAAACAGCTGTAAATGTAGGCAGCCTCTTAAAGGGCCAAGGCAAAAAGTTTCATGTGCAGCTGCTTATCTTGGACTGCAGCTGAGGGAGGGCAGAGCACACTAGAGCTGTATGAGGAGGTTCCAGGGTTACAGACTCTGGAGGTAGAGATGATAGGGCAGCTATCAGGATTCCTGTTCTGAGTCATTCCCCCATACAGCAGAGGACATCTTTCTCAGGCAGACATTTACCATTCAAGCATCCTTTGCCAGGGGGGAAGCAATTGCCCCACCCTGCTGGAAAATCTTTTGCACTACTCTGTGGAGATTCTGGCTCATTAAGAGAATAAATAACAATCAGCCTCTGGGTGCTTTGAGTCTTTGCCTGATTTGCTTCTGGATCCAGGGCTTGGTAAAGCAGACCTTGGAGCACATCTTGGTCCATTCCAAACACACCCATACCCAGCAGAGGCAATCACAAGCCATGAAGAAATCTTCAAACAGGGTTCTCAAAGCCAGTCACAAACATCGTCTGACATTGGCTTGCACCAGAAACCATCCAAAAGCCTGGGAGTCCTAACAGATCTACCTAATAGATAGAAACAAATCCAAACAAGCACTAAAGTCAGGAGACAAGAAAGCAAGACCCAAGTGAAAGAAAAAAGAATTTTCCAGAAGAAGCGCTAAATGAAATGGAGATAAGCAATCTATCAGATATAAAGTTCAGAATGCTGATCATAAGTATGCTCAACAGCATGAGAAATTATATGAAAATTATGAAGGAAATTAAGAATTACATAGTAGAAATTTTAAAAGCACTGGAAGGAATAAACAGCAAATTAGGGAAAGCTGAGGATCGAATCAGTGAATTAGAAGACAGGGTAGAAAAATTAACTCAGTCAGAGAACCAAAGAGAAATAATTTAAAAACAGGAGGAAAGTTTAAGGGAGCTGTGGGACAATATGTAACATAACAATATTCACATTATAGGAGTACAAGAAGATCTACAAAGTAAGCAAGGATTAGAGAACCAGTTTGAAAAAATAATGGCAGAAAACTTTCCTAACCTTGTCAAGGAAAAGTCATTCAAGTTCAGGAGACACAGAGAGTTCCAAGCAAGAAGAACCCAAAGAGGCCCACAAGCAGACACATCATAATTAAAATGCCATAAGTTCTAGACATATAATCTTAAAGGCAGCAAGAGAAAAGCAATCTGTTACCTACAACGGAGCTCCTATAAGGCTGTCAGCTTATTTCTCATCAGAAACTCTACAGGCCAAAAGGGAATGGCATGAAGTATTCAAGGTAATGCAAAACAAGGAGCTGAAACCAAGACTACTCTATCCAGGAAGGCTATCATGCAAAATAGATGGTGAAATAAAGAGTTTCCCTGACAAAAAAAAAAAAAAAAAAAAGCTAACGGAGTTTGTTACCACCAAACCAGCATTGCAAGAAATGTTAAAGGGACGACTGTAATAAAAAGTTGAAATATACAGAAAGAGAAAGATAGGCATAAAGAAATAAATTGGCAATAGACAAATACCTACCAATAATAACCTTAAATATAAATGGATTAAATGCTCCAATCAAAGGGCTTAGGGTAGGTGAATGGGTAAGAAAACGAGACCCAAATCTTTGCTGTATGCAAGAGACCCACCTCAGAACAAAAGACTCACACAGCCTTAAAAAAACATCTGGAAGACTTTAAAGGAGAGATCGACAGCAATACAGTCATAGTAGGGGACTTTAACTTTGCAGTGACTTCATTGGATAGATCTTCCACACAAAAAATCAACAAGGAAACAGTGACTCTAAATGACACACTAGATGAATGGATTTAATCAACATTTACAGAACATTGTTTCACCCCAAAGCTGCAGAATATACATTCTCCTCAAGTGCACATGTGACATTCTCAAAGATAGACCACATGTTAGGACAAAACAGGCTTCTACAAGTTCAAGAAGATTGAAATCATAGCAAGCATTTTCTCAGACATTTAAAGCATGGAATACTATGTAGCTGTAAAAAGAAAATGATCCCTGCCCGGCCGGGCATGGCTCAGCGGTTGAGCGTTGACCTAGGATCCAGGCAATTGGGGTTCAATTCCTGGTCAGGGCACATGCCCGGGTTGCGGGCTGCAGCCGATCAATGACTCTCACATCATTGATGTTTCTATCTCCCTCTCCTTTCCTCTCTCTGAAATCAATAAAGATATATTTAAAAAAAAAAAAAAAAGAAAGAAAATGATCCCTTACCCTTTGAGACAGCTTGGTGGGACCTGGAGAGTATTATGCTAAAATGAAATAAGCCAGCCAGAGAAAGACAAATATATGATTTTACTCATATGTGGAATCTAAGGAACAAAATAAACTGATGAACAAAATAGATCCAGAGACAAAGAAGTCTGAAACAGAGTGATGAATCTCAGAGGGAAGGCAAGGGGGAGGGGGGATAAAATAACCTAAGAACTTATATGCATATATGCATAACCCATGGACCCAGACAGTGTGGTGAAAGCCTGCATGGTGGGAGCAGGGAGGAGGAGATCAATAGGGGGAAAAGGGGACATTTGTAACACTTTCAATATATATATACACACATATTGTAGGGTCTCCATTTCTCTTAGAGACCAAGGCTTTGAAATTTGACCTAAATCTCCCCAAGAGAAGTCATACTTCAAATTATGCCTGTCTTGTATACTTGGTTGACTGTCAGAGTAGTCAGACAGAGCAAAGGAAGGAGAGGATGAAACACTCAGTGTCTCACAATAAAGGAATGAACCTGAAGGCAGTCTGAGTATCAAAGTCAAATTTTGCTAATTTACCACTTTGCCTGGGGCTGGCACCACCAGTCTTGATTTCAACAAGTCCACAGTGCTCCCTGCAGGATAGGAGAGCAGGGGTTTGGAGTTGGTTTTGTTTAGGTTTTTCCACTTTTAGTTTCTGTTTTGATGGGAGCAGGATGAGGAGAGAAGAAAAGAATATGAATTGTCTCAATCTACCAGATTAATGGGAGTTTAGTTTTGCCAGCTTGAGCTTGAGTTTGCAAAGCTTGTGATCAGCAGAACCAATACACCTGGGAATGACAATCATTGTAGCAAAAGACAAGTCATTTAAAGTTTAAATAACCTTAGAGAAAAATATAATCCTCTTCCCTTTACCTTAGTGGAAATATTTTGCATCTTTATGATTTTATAATTTTTAATCTGTGTGTGCTTAGTTTTAAATGGTTATAATATGCATATTACATTTCATTTAATTTTATCAATTATTATTTTCTGTGCTTCAATGGCTACATAAGTATATTAAGTTGCTGGATAATGATTTTCTTAATCATATTTATATCTTGTGCCTCAACACTTTGACCAGTATTTACTCTACATGATGTATATCAATGATTTGTTTCCTTTTAAATTAATTCTTTAGGATAACAGGAATAACGACTAGTGACAGATGTACAGACTTTGGAGGAAGAAAGATTTGAATTCAAATCCTGACTTTTAGATTTTTAGGCAAGGTGCCCACGGGAATATTAATTATTTTCTCTGAAGCTCAGATATCTCTTCTTTATAATGGGGTTAGTGAGACTTAAATGATAAAACACAAATATGGTATCCAAAAGATGGTTATGTGTGGTAATGGCATAATGAAGGGCAGCTATTGTGCTAAAGCAATAATTATTAACTATAAAAATTAAGAAGGATGTCTTTTCTGATCCTCCACTTCCAAAACCCAATCCAGTAATCCAGTTAACACAAGGCCTACCTAGCTATCTCCTCTTTTCCACTTAAAAAAGACTTTTAAAATAAATTTATTGCTGTAATAGAGCCAAGGTAACTACCACAATAAGAGCAATAAAGAAGAGAAAAGGTTCATTGTAACACAGAGACTGCAGGGACAGTTTTAGAGCATTGACATAGAAGAGACCCTGGAACATAAGGGAAAATAGAGGGGAGGAAAGGGTTTTCAAAAGGTGTTTCCCCACAAATCATAGGCTTCTAATGTTCTTCAATAAATAAAATTATGTAATCACTTTTTAAAATTTCCTATGGCTGCTAAATTTTACCTCTGGAATGTGACTTTTTCTGAAAATAAACAATGTGGATCCCTAGATGTATAAGATTTAAGTCATCATCATTATTATTTGTTCACAGACTTGAGATTACAGGATGAAGGGGTAATCACTTTCATTATTAATAAAATTTTTCTGTTTTGAAGGACTTCTCTGATTTACATTAGTCTGGCTCCCATTTGAAAGAATTGCCCAGACTCTTTCCCTGGTCGTCTTATGTACCATGGGAATTCCTCATTCAGCGTCTCCTCTTGGGAAAATTGAGAGTGTGGCTGGGCATGCTGATGATGAAAGTCAATCTCTGGGGAGGAGATGCTTCTGGAGAAGGTTATTTTTTTTCTCCAGCAACAAAAGCAAGGCCAGTCCTTGTTCTCACCCAAGTCCCTTCCTTTGGCCCCTCTGGCAATCATATCATGGGGTGCAGGGCAATCCTTAATGTTTATTTTTTCCAGAGTAAGTGTACACAACTAAATTTACCTAACTGATGGGGACAGTAGTTTCAGCCTTGAAGGGATCCAATTCTTAGAAAGCTTTTCATATGGTTCTGTTTTCAGAGTTCAACCAGGGGATCTGTTATCTTCTTGACCTGAATCCCTAATAAAAAGCTAAAAACAAACACACAATATCTGTATAAGCTCAAGATTACAATTAAATGGAAAGCAAAATTTAGACAACAAAACCATGATGCAGATTAGTTCACAAGACTCATATAACATTATCAGCTCTACAAATAAATAAATAATGCCCCTGGTCATAGTAAGTAATTAAGAAGTATCTATCTTTGCATTATAAATAGCAATAGAAAGGAGGATATTCATAATTACAAAATGAATGGCCATGCCAGTACCTCAGTCTAATTAAAGAATAAAATAAAGTATGAAAAAATCTAGAAAACTAAATTTTTAGGTTACCACCAATCTATACTGATAAAAGTCATGGAGTAATACTACAGCTTCTGCCCACAGTAATAATTCACAACACAGCCACTAGAGTCAAGGCAATGCATTAAGTTTTGTGTAACATTGGAATCGCTTTACTAACATATGATAGATATTTCTGCAAATGCAAGGTGTCAATGATGTTAAGTGAGTAACTTTAAAAAAAAGAAATTATCTGACATATTTAAGCCATTTTAAAGGGAGGCTTGAAGTTCTATTGAATAGATTAAATTTAACAAGTGTAGTGATCCTTACCTCAGACACACACACACCACATGCTGCAAAAATACATGCAAGTTTAAAAATATGTCATAGACAATGAAAAATGGGAAAGAAATGCCTTAGTACCTAAGAGGGTCTTTGGGTGGACTGTGCTTGGGAGGGCTGGGATATAAGTCAGTTTCAGCAAACTTGTGTGCAAAGGAAACTTGGAAATTTTTAGTACCAGGATAAAATTACCCCACCCAACACAATCACCACCAGCAGTAGCCCTCTGTCCTCTGCTCCCCTGGCCTCCTCCTGAGTCATTCCTCTCCCTGCCAAATGCCAAGACCATGTTTATGGGCAGGGAGGGAAGTGAGGAGGAGGAGCAGGTAACAAGGGAGTGGACCTTGTTTCATCATCTTGAAGTAGGGCTGCTAAATAAACCTTGGGAATTGTTTTGTTCTGTTTTGTTTTGTTTTGTTTAAATGCTTGCACTCTAATAAGGCATCAGGCTTAATGCCTTACATAGGCTGTTGAAAATAGGATAGGCTATAAACCTATACCTCTTTGACAGGTGATAAGCCTTTAAATAAATTAAGTCATATAAGTACCTTTTTAAAAATATTGTTTTTATTTCATACCAATAAACACCCCTTCTTTCTCTTCATGTGCTATCTCACAAACTTCCCAGAATAATTTATTCTTTAGATTCCTCTTAGAAGACAGGGACCTAAGAACACATTGATTATAAAGAAGCATTAATTGAAGATCATTTCCTGTAGATAGGGGTATAAAGCTGTTTCTATGTTACTAAGGACTATCTACCCACAATACATTTTTTTAAAAAGAGTCCTTCCTTCTGCACTCTTAGGCTCTTTTCCTGCTTAAGACAAATGGAAACTTGGGACACCAGACACCATGCTGTACCTCTATGAGCATTAGCTAAAGGCACTGCTAACACTGCCTCAGCACCCTGACTTGAGTGGCCTCTCATTCTTCCATTTATTGTGTTCTGGGCAGCACAGAATTTCTGGCAAAGAGTTTTAGACTACAATGGCTAACAGATTAAAAAGAGCTATGCACTAGTGGTAGTTCTTACTCTGCTGCAAAAGTAAAAGCAAAAAAGGAGAATGTGCCATGCTAGATAATAAAATACAAGCCATAAAGTGGCTTGAAATCCTTTCAAGGAAATAAGGGGGAACAGAGAAGTCAGAAGAAAATAAATTAGGAATAGGTGGAAAGTGCTTTAACATGAAGTAAAACACCATTATCTATTATCATCAGGCCTTGCTGACAGTTAAAAATTAGTTAAGGGGAGAAACCATTGACTGAGGTACATCATGACTTCAAGGGATTTGCAGAGAACAGACACTGGAAATATGTCTCCATGGAAATTATACTAAAAAGCAGTAGCTCTCAAAGTGTGGTCCTAAACCAGTAGCATCAGTATCACTTTGAATTTTTTAAAAACATCAATTCTTAGAGGTTAAAGATGGCTGCAGACTGAGTGGAAGCTATGCTGACACTCTCCTGGAATCAAACTGGAATTACAACTAAAATATAGAAAAACCATCCTGAATAAACAACTGCAACTGAAGATGAGCTGGAGAGCACCCTCATAACCAAGGAGGGAAAGTGGAGACTGCAAAGAAACTGGTAGGAAGTGCGGAGGCACGAGAGGGCTGGTTGGGCTCCCACAGGCAGCAGCTAAAGGTCTGGAGGAATATCTCAGCTGTGAGGGATTCCCACTGAGAACTTTGAGGCCTAAACCTCAGGCTGGGCTTCCCAGCCAAGAGCACCAGAACTGAGAAAGGTGCCCACACAACATCTGGCTGTGAAAAGCAGCAGGGTTTCTGTCAGCCAGGGAGAGATGCCTGGAAATACAAGCACCCTCTTGAAGAGCCAACACTAAAAGTTTCCAGTGCAGCCACTCACCTTGGGCTGTGGCAAGAGAGGGCAGAGGGGACTATAGCTGTGTGAGGGGAGTCTAGGATTGTGGGCTCTGGAGATAGAGCACAGAGGGCACCCCTCTGGATTTTTGTGTGGAGTCATTCCCCCATACTGCAGAGGCAGACATTTACCTTCCAAGGAGTTTTTGCCTGTAGGGAAAGCAATTGCCCCACCCTGCTGGAAAACCTCTCACCCTACCCAGAGGAGTTTCTAAAGCCTGAGGCTCATTAAGACAATCAGATTACTCAGCCTACAGCCAGAGGCACATCTCAGAGTGCTTTGAGTGTTGGCCTGACCTGCTTCTGGACCCATGCCTTGGAAAAACATACTTTGGTGTGCATCTTGGTCCTGTCCAATGGCACCCAACCCCAGAAGAGGAGACCTCACGATGAATGCTCTTGATAGCTCCAAATAGGGTACTCAGGGCCAGTCACAATCTGTGTCTGACATTGGCCTGCTCCAGATACCCTCCAAAAAGACTGAGAGTCCTAGCATATTTACCTAATACATAAAAACAAACCCAAACAGGCAGCAAAAATGGGGAGACAGCAAAACAAGCTCCAAATGAAAGAACAAGAGAAGTCTCCAGAAAAAGAGCTAAATAAAATGGAGATAAGCAATCTATCAGATATAAAGCTTAGAATACTGATTGTAAGGATGCTCAACAGCATCAAAAAAGATATGGAAACTATGAAGTAAATTAAGAATGACATAGCAGAAATAAAGAATACAGTGGAAGAAATAAACAGCAGATTAAAGGAAGCTGAGGGTCGGATGAGTGATTTACAAGACAGGGTAGAAAAAAATCACTCAATCAGAGGTCCAAAAGAAAGAAACAATTAAAAACAAGAGGGCAGTATAAGTGAGCTTTGGGACAACAGGAAACGTAACAATATTCACATTATAGGAAAGCCAGAAGAGGTCAAAAGTAAGCAAGGGTCAGAGAACCCGTTTGAAAAAATAATATCAGAAAACTCCCCTAACCTGGTCAAGGAAAAAGTCACACAAGTTCAGGAGGCACAGGCCCAAACATATAATTAAAATGCCAAGAATTCAAGACAAAGAGAGAATATTAAAGGCAGCTAGAGAAAAGCAATCTGTTACCTACAAAGGAGCTTCATAAGGCTATCAGCTGACTTCTCATCAGAAACTCTACAGGCTGGAAGGGAATGGCATGAAGTATTCAAGGTAATGCAAAACAAGGATCTAAAACAAAGACTACTCTATCCAGCAAGACTATCAGTCAAGATAGATGGTGGCCTGGCTGGGTGTGACTCAATGGTTGAGCATCTACCTGGGATCCAGGAGATCACTGTTTGACTCCTGGTTGGGGCACATGCCTGAGTTGTGGGCTTGATCCACAGTTGAGGGCATGTGGGAGGCAGCCTATCAATGATGACTCTCTCATCACTGATGTTTCTATCTCTCTCTCTCCCTCTCCCTTCCTCTCTTAAATCTCTGAAATAAAGATATATATAAAAAATAAATAAATAAATAATAAAAAGATGGGGAAATAAAAAGCTTTCCAGACAAAAAAAAGGTTAAAGTAGTTTATTACCATCAAACCAACATTGCAGGAAATGTTAAAGGAACTACTGTAATTAGAAGTAGAAATAGAGAGAAAGAGAAACATGGGAATAATGAATTAAAATGGCAATAAATAAGTATCTATCAATAATAACTGTAAATGTAAATAGATTAAATGCTCCAAGAAAAAGACATAGGTTAGCTGAATGGATCAGAAAACATTACCCAAATATATGCTGTCTACAAGATACCCACCTCAAAACAAAAGGCTCACACAGGATGAAAGTGAAGGGTAGGAAAAATATTTTCCATGCAAATGGAAATTTAAAAATCCTGGAGTAGCAATACTCATATCGGACAAAATAGACTCCAAAATGAAGACCATAATGAGAGACAAAAAAGGTCACTAATACATAATACTAAAATGATCAATCCAACGAGAGGCTATAACCCTGATAAACATGCATGCACCCAATACAGGAGAACCTAAATTTATAAAAAAAAACTTCTAGAGGACTTTAAGGGAGAGATTGAGAGCAAGATAGTCATACTGGAGGACTTTAGCACCCTACTGATTTCACTGGATAGGCCTTCTAGACAAAAAATTAACAAGGAAACTGTGATCCTAAATGACACACTAAATCAGGATTTAATTGACATTTACAGAACATTCCACCCCAAAGCTGCAGAATATACATTATTCTCAAGCGAACATCAGTAGATGAGTGGATTAAAACGCTGTGGTTCATTTACACCGTGGAATACTATGCAGCTTTAAAAAGAAGGATCACTTATCCTTTGGGATACCATGGAGGGAACTGGAGAGTATTATGCTTAGTGAAATAAGCCAGTCAGAGAAAGACAAGTACCACATAATCTCACTCATATGTGGAATGTAATAAACAAAATAAACTGATAAACAAAATCAATCCAGAGACGTAGAAGCATGGAACAGATCAAGGGATCTCAGAGGGAAGGTGAGGGTGGGGAAGTGGGTGGGGAGAGATTAATCAAAGAACTTATATGTCTATAAGCATAACCCATGGACACTGACATTGTTATGGGGAAGGCCTTGTATGGATGTCTGGTGGAGGGGATCAATGGGGGAAATGGGGGAACATCTGTAATACTTTCAACAATAAGGGTAAATTAGAAATAATTAATTAATAAAATCATCAATTCTTGGTCTCTGCTTTACCAAATAATTAAATAGGTGTAGGGGAGCTCAGAAATGCAATATAGCTCCAGCAGTAAAGGCATCTGGAAAATGTTGACCTCTCTGTGTTTAGCATTCTGTGACTATTTAACTCTGTAGCATGAGGCTTGGCTGACTACCCAGGATACCAAATGCCACCCAAAGATAAATGCCATGCCCCAAGAAGGAGGTTAATGAGTGTATAGGGTGAAATAACTGCTTGATGTTATCTATTAACTTAGGAATGCATTGTTCTTTCTGGTGGTCTAGATGACTATGCACCATATGGTTTTAATATTAACCCCCTATGAAAATACAACCCTGTCCTGGGATGGTATGAATTTTTTTCCTGGCTGGCCACCACTGGGAACAGCTGCTTTGGCTGTTTATGTAAGTTTCTCCTATTAAAACATGAATTTGAAAAAGGCTATGTGTCAGTTGTTTGGAATCAATACTGAACTTAGACTTTTGGGGCTTTCCTCCAACAGTAGATGATTCTAATGTCTGCTAAAGTTTGAAAACCACTGGAGTTGTGTTTTAATTGTGCTTTCATTTCCAAGCTGTATCATTCATGGTGAGTGTATATGTGTTTCACATTTAGGAAGGGACATTAACCTATAACCTATACATTTTTGCTTGTTTTAAGCCAGGGGTGTTGGTTGAAGAAATAATAAACACAAAAGTTGTATCAATAAGGAACCATAAGTAATCTAAAATAATAGAGAAAGGCCTACAGGAAAATATACAAATATTTTTTATATAATTTTTCTTAACAATTAATTGTGAGTCTCTTGAATTTCTACTGATTTAAGCATCATATTTAGAAGGAACCTTAGGAACATCTGTTACCACATCATTTTATAGATGAGGTAAGGATTTACTGACACACCCAGGTCAAACAAAAATTTACCATTCTGGATCTAAGAAAAACAGATTGCAGGTAAAAGCTTGAAATGAGTAGGTATTCCTGAATTGAAGGAAAAATAAAACATTTACCCACATTTTATAAAATTAAATGGCTCATTTAACTGTCTTTCCATCTCCTGGTTGCTGCCAGAGGATGGTGGCTAAGAGTTGTATCATTAGAGAAATACATGCTCTCTCAGGAGGACATGGATTAGCAGAGCAAACCGGATCATGGCCCCAGTTGCTCAGCTGCCTTTGCCAAGGAAATGAAAGAGTCTTTTCACTTCTTGTTTCTTCCCTCCCCCATGCCAGGCACAGCACCAGCACCAGTATTGCAAGAAATGTTAAGAGACTGCTGTAATAAAAAGTAGAATGCT
The DNA here is from genome assembly GCF_964146895.1 of Miniopterus schreibersii. Taxonomy (NCBI): domain Eukaryota; kingdom Metazoa; phylum Chordata; class Mammalia; order Chiroptera; family Miniopteridae; genus Miniopterus; species Miniopterus schreibersii. Next base: position 87,652,546 of record NC_138102.1, on the reverse strand, counting down.
TGGTAAAGCCCCCTGTGAAGCCATCTGAGCCAGTGCTTTTGTTGGCTGGGAAATTCTTGAAAGCTGCCTTTATTTCATTGGATGTAGTTGGCTTCTTCAGGTTTTGTGATTCTTCCTGATTCAGTTTTATATGATCTCTCATATGTGGAATCTAATGAACAAAATAAACAGATAAACAAAATAGATCCAGAAACATAGAAGCATGGAACAGACTGATGAATCTCAGATGGAAGAAGGGGAGTGGATGGGAAGAGATTAATCAAAGAACTTATATGCATATATGAATAACCCATGGACACAGACAATAGTGTGGTGAAGGCATGGAGGGTGGTTGGATGTGGGGTGAAGGGGATCAACAGGCGAAAAGGGGATACATCTGAAATACTTTCAACAATAAAGATATATATATTGCTGAATCAAATTTGCTAATATTTTGTTGAAGTTTTTAGCATCTATGTTCATCAGAGATATTGGCCTTTAATTCTCTTTCTTTGTACTGTCTTTACCTGGTTTTGGAATTAAGATAATGCTGGCCTTGTAAAACAAAACAAACAAACAAACAAACAAAAACAAAAAAGCTTGGAAGTGTTCCTTCCTCTAGGATTTTTTGGAATAGTGAGGAGGATATGTGTTAATTCTTCCTTAAATGTTTGGTAAAACTCCCCTGAGAAGCTGTCTAGACCAGGGCTTTTGTTTGCTGGGAGTATTTCAATTACCGCTTCAATTTCGTCAGTTGTTATCACCCTACTTAGGTTTTCTGTACTTCCTAATTTGGTTTTGGAAAATTGTATTTTTTCTAGAAATTTGTCCGTTTCATCCAAGTTGTCAAGCTTGTTGGCATATAATTATTCATAGTATTTTCTTACAATCCTTTGTATTTCTGTGGTGTCAGTTGGTACTTCACCTCTTTTATTCCTGATTTTATTTATTTGGGTCCTCTGTCTTTATTTCTTGATGAGTCTGGCTAAAGGTTCATCAATCACATCTATCTTCTCAAAGAACCAGCTCTTGGTTTCATTGATATTTTGTATTGTTTTTTAACTCTCTGTCATTTATTTCTGCTCTGATCTTTATTATTTTCTTCCTCTTACTTACTCTGGGCTTTTCTTGTTTTCTCTTTCTAATTCTTTAGGTTGTTATAGAGTTTATTAAAAATTTTTCTTGCTCTGAACTTCTCTCTCAGAACTGCTTTTGCTAGTCCCATAGATTTTGGGTTGTTGTGTGTTCATTTTGATTTGTTTCCATGAAATTTTTATTTCCTTGGTCTCATTGGTAACTCATTCATTGTTTAATAACATGCTATTTAGCCTCCATGTATTTGAATATTTTGAGTGTTTTTATTGTAGTTTATTTTTTATTTCACACCATTGTGATCTGAGATATTTGATATGATTTCAATCTCCTGAACTTGTAGAGAATTGTTTTGTGATCTAACATGTGGTCTATCTTTGAGAATGTCCAATGTGCACTTGTGGAGAATGTATGTTCTGCACCTTTGGGGTGAAATGTTCTATAAATGTCAATTAAATCTATTTTACCTAATGTTCACTTCGGCAGAACATATACTATAATTGGAACAATACAGAGAAGATTAGCATGGTCCCTGCACAAGGATGACACGCAAATTCATGAAGCCTTCCACATTTTTAGAATGTGAACAACAAGAAAATCCCTAAGCAAGTAAAAGGAAGGAAATAATAAAGATTAGAGCAGAAATTAGTGTCATAGAGACTAAAATAAAATACAAAAAATCAAAGAAACCAAGAGCTGATTCTTTGAAAATATAAATAAGATTGATGCACCTTTAGCCAGACTCACTAAGAAACAAAGAGAGAGGACCCAAATAAATAAAATCAGAAATGAAAGAGGTGATATAACAACAGACCCAACAGAAATACAAAGTATTATAAGAAAATAATACAAGCAACTATATGCCAACAAATTGGACAACATGGGTGAAAAATGGACAACTTTCTAAAAGCATACAACCTTCCAAAGCTGAATCAAGAAGAGGCAGAAAAACTGATTGGCCGATAACAACTAATGAAGTTGAAGCAGTAATCAAAAAACTCCCAGCAAACAAAAGTCCTAGGCCAGATGGATTTACAGACAAGTTTTACCAAACATTCAAAGAAGAATTAACACCTATTTTATTCAAACTGTTCCAGTAAAATCAAGAGGAGGGAAAACTCCCAAACTCTTTTTATGAGGCCAGCATCATCCTAATCCCAAAAACAGATAAAGACACTACAAAGAAACAAAATTACAGGTCAATATCCTTGATGCACATAGGTGCTAAAATCCTCGCTAAAATACTGGGAAACCGGATCCAGTAATACATTAAAAATATCATACTCCACAACCAGGTGGAATTTATTCTGGTCATGCAAGGCTGGTATAACATCTGCAAATCAATAAATGTGATACATCACATAAAAAAAAAGAAGAACAAATATCATATGATCATATCAATAGATGCAGGAAAAGCATTCAACAAAAACCAACACCCATTTCTGATAAAAACTCTAAGCAAAGTGGAAATAGAGTGATCATACCTCAACATAATAAAGGACATATATGACAAACCTACAGCCAACATCATACTCAATGGTCAAAAACTAAAACCATTTCCATTAAAAACGAAAACAAGACAGGGATGTCCACTTTCACCACTCTTATTCAACATAGTACTGGAAGTCCTTGCCACAGCCATCAGACAGGAAGAAAACATAAAAGGCATCCAAATTGGAAAGGAGGAAGTAAAATTGTCATTATTGGCAGATGACATGATACTGTATATAGAAAACCCTAGAGACTCCATCAAAGTACTACTAGATTTGATAAACAAATTTGGCAAGGTAGCTGGATACAAAATCAACATCTGGAAATCAATGGCATTCTTATACACCAACAATGAACTTTCAGAGAGAAAAAAACTAAAAAAACAATACCACTTACCATTACAACCAAAAAAAAAAAAATAAGATACCTAGGAATAAACTTAACCAAGGATGTAAGAGACCTGTACTCAGAAATTACAGGACACTGAAAAAACGAATAGAGGAAGATATAAAAAAGTGGAAGAAGATACCATGCTCATGGATTGGAAGAATAAATATCATTAAAATGTCCATACTACCCAAAGCAATTTATAAATTCAAAGCAATTCCCATTGAAATACCAACAGCATATTTCACAGACCTAGAACAAACATTTCCAAAATTTATATGGAATCAAAAAAGATCCCAAATAGCTGTAGCCATCTTGAGATATAAGAACAGTGTGGAAGGGTTCACATTACCAGACAAAAAGCTGTACTAAAAAGCCATTGTAACCAAAGTGGCCTGGTATTTGTATAGATCAATGGAACAGTACAGAGACCCCAGACATAGACCCTCACCATTATGGTCACTTAATATTTGACAAAGGAGGCAACAGCATCCAATGGAGTAAAGACAATGTCTTCAATAAGTGGTGCTGGGAAAATTGGACAGATACATAAAAAAAAAAAGAAAGAAAGAAACTAGACCACCAACTTTCACCACACACAAAAATAAACTAAAAATAGATAAAAGACTTAAATGTAAGTCACAAAACCATAAAAATTCTGGAAGAAAACATAGGCAATAAAGTCACAGACATCCCACGTAGTGGAATTTTTACTGATACATCTCCTAGGGCAAGACAAACAAAGGAAAAAATAAACATATGGAACTACATCAAACTAAAAAGCTTCCACACAGCAAAAGAAAACAGCCTCAAAATACAAAGGAAGCCCATGGTCTGGGAAAACTTATTTGCCAAGGATGTATCTGATAAGGAGCTAATTTCCAAAGTGTAGAAAAAGCTCATACTACTCAGCAAGAGGAAGACAAACAACCCAATTGAAAAATGGGCAAAGGACCTGAATAGACACTTCTCCAAAGAGGACATACAGATGGCCAAGAGACATATGAGAAAATGGCAATGTTGCTAATCATCAGAGAGATGCAAATTAAAACCACAATGATGTATCACTTCACACCTGTAAGAGTGGCTACCAGCAACAAATCAATAAAGGACTCCTGCTGACAAGGATGTGGAGAAAGGGGAATCCTAGTACACTGCTGGTGGGAATGCAGACTGGTGCAACCACTATGGAAAACTGTAGGAAGGTTCCTCAAAAAATTAAAAATGGAGCTACCTTTTGACCCTGTGATTCCACTTCTAGTAATATTCTAAGAGTGAAACACTAATCAGAAAGAATATCTGCACTCCTGTGTTTATAGCAGCACAATTTACAATAGCTAAGATCTGGAAACAGCCCAAGTGCCCATCAGTAGATGAGTGGATAAAAAAACTGTGGGACATATACACCATGGAATACTATGCAGCTATAAGAAGAAAAGTCTCCTACCATTTCGACAGTATGAATGGACCCGGAGAATATTATGCTAAGCAAAATAAGCCAGCCAGCGAAAGACAAACATCAGATAATTTCACTTATATATGGAATCTAAAGAACTTAATAAACTGATGAACAGAATAGATTCAATGACATGGAAGCATGGATCAGAATGATGAATGTCAAAGGGATGGAGGAGGGCAGATGGGTGGAGGGGGAGAGAGTAACCAAAGAACTTATATGCATATATGCACAACCCAAGGACACAGACAATGGTAGAGAGAGGGACTGAGGAGGAGGGTGATATAGGGTGGAATGGGTCATTGGGGAGAAAAAAGGACATCTGTAATATTGTAACAAAATTAAACAATAAATAAATAATAAATAAATCCATCTTATCTAATGTGTCATTTGGAGTCACTGTTTCCTTGTTGATTTTTTTATCTGGAAGACTTATCCAGTAAAGTTAGTGGGGTATTAAAGTCACCTACTGTGACAGTATTGCTGTTTATCTCTCCCTTAATATACTCCAAATTTTTTATATATGTTTTAAATATATTTTTAAATTAATTTTAAGGAGAAAGAGGAAGGGAGATCGAGAGAGAAATAGAAATATCAATGATGAGAATCATCAATCAGCTGCCTCCTGGACTCCTCCCAGAGTATCAAACCTGCAACCCAGGCAGGTGACTTGACAAAGAATAAAACAATTTCTTTATATATTTATGTGCTCCTATTTTGGGTGCATATATGTTTACCAGGGTTATATGCTCTTGTTGGTTCATCCCTTTATTATTATATAGTGACCTTTATTGTCTTTTTAATGACTTTCATTTTGAATTCTATATTGTCAAAATGAGTATTGCTACCCCAGCTTTTTTTTTTTCATTTCCATTTGCATGGAAAAATTTTTTCTGTCCCTTCACTCTCATCTATGAGTCTTTTGTTCTGAGATGGGTCTGTTGTAGACAGCATATATTTTGGTGATGTTTTCTTACCCATTCAGCTACCCATGTCTTTTTTTTTTTAATTTATCTTTATTGTTGAAAGTATTACAGGTGTCCCATTTTTTCCCCCCAACTGACTCCTTCCACTTTTCTCCCATCCGCTCCCCAAGCCTTCACCCTGTTATTGATTGTGTCCATGGGTTATGTATATATGCATATAACTTCTTTGGTCAATCTCTTCCCACCCTACCCCCCTTCCTTCTTTCCTCTGATATATGATCATCTGTTGCATGCATCAATGTCTCTGGATCTATTTAGTTCATCAGATTTTTTTATTCATTAGCTTCTTCTTAAAAAAAAACATTCAACATTTTCTATAGTGCTGGTGATGAACTCCTTTAGCTTTTTCTTATCTGTGAAGCTCTTTATCTGACCTTCAATTCTAAATGATAGCTTTGCTGGGTAGATCAATATTGGTTGTAGTTCCATGTTTTTCATCACTTTGAATATTTCTTGCCACTCCCTTCTGGCCTGCAAGGTTTCTGTTGAGAAATCAGCTGAGAGTCATATGGGTGCTCCCTTGTAGGTAACTAATTGCTTTTCTCTTGCTGCTTTTAAGATTCTCTCTTTGTCTTTAACCTTTGGCATTTTAATTATGATGTGTCTTGCTGTGAGCCTCTTTGGGTCCCTCTTGTTTGGAACCCTCTGTGCTTCCTGGACTTGTAAGTCTAGGTAGAGGAAGTTTTCTGTCATTTTTTCAAATAGGTTTTCAGTTTCTTGCTCTCTTTCTTCCCCTTCTAGCACCCCAATAATATGAATGTTGGGCCTCTGAAGTTGTCCCAGAGACTCCTTATACTATCTTCATATTTCTGGATTCTTTTTTCTTTTTGCTCTTCTGCTTGGGTGTTTTTTGTTTCCTCATGTTCCAAATTGCTGACTTGATTTTCAGCATCCTCTACTATACTGTTGATTCCCTGTAAATTATTTTTCATTTCAGTTCATTTAGCCTTCATTTCAAATTGGTACTCATATTATTTTATCTATTTTCTCAGTTATTTTCATAACAGTATGACTTAAACATCCTTATAAACAAAACTCTGAACCCTGTATCTGTTAGCTTGCTTGGATCTATTTCATATAGTTCCTCTTCTACAGATTTCTTCTGTTCTTTCCTTTGTGACATGATTCTTTGCCTCCACATTTTGGCTGTCTCCAGGTGTTTATTTCTATGTATTTGGTAGACCTGCTATGTCTCCTGGAATTTTAGAGTGGCTTTGTGTAGTAGGTGTCCTGTAGGGTCCAGTGGCTCAGCCTCCCCAGTCACCTGAGCTGGGCCTTCTAGGTGTTCTCCTGTGTGGGCTGTGTGCACTGTCCTGTTGTAGTTGAGCCTTGGTTTCTGTTGGTGTCACTGGGAGGAATTGACCCCCCAGCCAACCAGCTACAGCTACAGCTAAAGAGCTGCTGTGTTGGAGACACCCCTCTGGAGCAGGATTTACTTCAGTGGGGCTTTGGTGTTCACCAAGTGCTCCCCTGAGTGTGTCACTTGTGAATGTGGTAGGGTTGTAATCCAGCATGGTCGAGTCTGACCACCAGGTGCACTGTCTCTGGGGCCTCCTGGGAGGTGCAAAGTCAGCCTCTGCCTGTGCCTTGCCCAGGGCCACCCAGCATGAGCTAGTTGGCTGCTACTTGTGCTGGGCTTGGAGGTGTCCAGGAGAGGCCAAGCTATAAACCAATGCAGGCTGCTGCTAGTGCCAGGCCTAGGGCCACTCATCAAGCCGCTGCTGCTTGTTTGAGAGATTTTAGGAAAATCCTAAACATATGGCTTGAGAGGCCACTTGCACGGAAAAGCCACTGGAAATGTCTTGGATGAGCTTGCAGGTAGGGAGGAGCAGGGCCTCCAGGAATCACCAGGATGGGGCCAAAGGTATGAGTGAGGTGCTGGATATTCAAATATGGCCCTGGGACCCCTCCCTCCTCAGGGAAACTTCCAATGCTAAGATATCCCTCCAGGGTTTAAATCGCTGCACCAGGTGTGGGCCCCCAGCCGTGTCTCTGTGATCCAGTTCTGATCCACCCAAGTCTCTGCCCCTCCTACTGGTCTCAATGCTTCTTCAGTTCCTTGGTTCTCGGCTTCTGTTCAGCTAGATTTCAGGAGGTTCTGAGTGATGATTGTTTTGTATTTTAGTTGTAATTTTGATGTGGTTGCAGGAGGCGGTGGGTACAACTGTTACCTACACTGCCATCTGGATTCTCTCTTCCTATCCTATGTCTTTTGATTAGAGCTTTTAATCCATTGATATTTAAAGCTATTATTGTTAAGCACTTATTTATTGCCATTTTATTATTTATGCCTATGCTTCTCTCTATATATATTTCTTATTATTTTTACGGTAGTTCCTTTAACATTTCTTGCAATGCTAGTTTGGTGGTGATAATCTCCTTTAGCCTGTTTTTGTTTAAAAAGATTTTTATTTCACCATCTATTTTGAATGACAGCCTTGCTGGGCAGAGTAATCTTGGTTCCAGATCCTTGCTTTTCATTACCTTGAATACTTCATGTCATTTTCTTCTGTACTTTAGAGTTTCTGATGATAAATCAGCTGACAGCCTTGTGAGAACTCCTTTGTAAGTAACAAATTGCTTTTCTCTTGCTGTCTTTAGCATTCTCTCCTTGACTTTAATTTTCAGAATTTTAACTATGTGTCTGGGCATGGGCCTCTTTGGCTTCTTCTTATTTGGGACTTTTTGTGCCTTCTGAATTTGTGTGAATTTTTCCTTCACCAGGTTAGGGAAGTTTTCAGTCATTATTTCTTCAAGTAGATTTTCTATCCCTTCCTCACTTTCTTTTCTTTCTGGGACTCCTATGATGCATATGTTGTCACATTTTATGTGATCATCCAACATCTCCCTTAAATGGTACTCCTGGTTTTTTATTGTTTTTTCTTTTTGGTTTTCTCATTGAGTGATTTTTTTCTACCCTGTTTTCTAATTTGCTGATTCCATCCTTAGCTTCCTCTAATCTGCTATGTATTCCTTCCATGGTATTCTTTATTTTTGCTATGTCATTCTTCATTTCTGACTGGTCATTTTTCATGGTTTCTATGTCTTTTCTCATGCTATCAAGCATACTTATAATCATTACTCTGAACACTATGTCTGATAAATTGCTTATCTCCATTTTATTGAGCTCTTCTTTTTGAAAATTCTCTTGTTCTTTCATTTAGGTCTTTGTTCTTTTTCTTTCCATTTTGGCTGTCTCTTCTGGTTATTTCTATGTATTAGATAGATCTGCTATGACTCCTAGTCTTGGGTGGGTGGACTTTTTTAGTGGGTGACCTGTAGGACCCAGTGAAACAGTCTTCCTGATCACCAAACCTGGATGCTCTAATAATGTCCCTTGTGTGCATTTTGTGGACACTTCTTTTGTAATTGAGTCTTGATTGCTATTGGCTTGTTCATGCATTTGCTCAACCATCAGGCTGCCTGACAGTGAGGTTCAACTCCTAACACAATGTGCAATTTGCTGTGCATTTGCGTATTACAGGAAGCAGAATTCTCCACTGCATTGGTTTGGAACCTGCCAATATCTCCCTGTTGTTATACTGCTTATGGAGCTTATTAGATTCTGATCTATTGTCTGAAGCTGGCCACTGGGTTTATTGGTTTTGGGTCTATTCAGACGGTCCACAGTACAGGCCCATGTCAAATGCCATTTGTGACTGACCCTCAGTACCCTGTTTAGAGCTACGAATGATCCACAACCTGTGGCTCACTCTGCTGTGGCTAGATGCATGTGTGAAGAACCAGGCTGTGCACCAAGGTCAGCTTTTCTTCGCCCAGGGCCTAGAGGCAGGTCAGGCAAAGACTCAAAGCACCCAGACACCTGCCTCTTCCTAGAGGCTGGTTGTTGTCTCAGTCACTTAATGAGCCTCAGACTGTAGAGCTCAGCCTGATATAAACTCTACAGGGTGCACAAAGAGGGTTTCCAATGAGTGGGGCAATTTCTTCCCCCCAGGCCAAAGCTGCATTGATGGGAAATCTCTGCCTGAGAAGCATGGCTTCTGCCATATGATGGAATGACTTAGCAAATAGATCCTGAATGTTGTTCTCTCTGCTCTCTCCCTGCTGAGCTCACATAGCTCTACTCCACTTTTCCCTCCCACTGATGGAGCCCAAGGTAAGTGGCTCCAAAAAAATTTAGTGCATGGCCCTTTAAGGAGGTGCTTGCATATCTAATCATCTATCCCTGTCACACAGAAATCCCAGTGCTTTTCATAGCCAGATGTTATGTGAACACCTTTCTCAGTTCTTGTGTTCTGGGCTGGGAAGCCCAGCTTGGGGTTTAGTCCCCAGTGGTATCAGTGGGAATCCCTCACAGCTAAGATATCCCTCCAGACCTTCAGCTGCTGCCTGTGGGGGCCCAGCCAGCCCTCTCATGTCTCCACACTTCCTACCAGTCTTGATGCAGTCTCTTCTTTATGTCCTTGGTTATAAGGATTCTTTCTAGCTAATCTTCAGTTGGTTATTAAGGATGATTTTTGTGTATTTTAGTTGTAATTTGAGTTTGATCCTGAATGTCAGGGTAGCTTTCACTTAATCTGCCACCATCTTCCTTCTCCAGATTAATTTTTATTTGGAAGCTCATACAGACCTAGTGATGGCAGGGGACATGTCTATGTTGTTTATTTCCATATCTTTAGCAGTTAATAAAATGCCTGACATATCTTAGTAAAATGGAAGAGAGAAAGGAAGAAACAAAAGAATTTTTGTTAACATATTTAAAACATTCTTCACTGATCATTGTTTGAAAATAAAGCAGTAAGTCTTATGATCACTTTACAAGTGGCCAGGGTTTATGAATAGTAACTTATGAGTATTGAATCCTTTTCTTGTATATAATATTTAGATGAAAATTGTGGTGCAACAAGAATAGGGAATGCACAAATAAATCATGAACCATAAAATTTCACAGGCAGATGATGATTAATTCTTATTTAGGGAATGAATTCTTATTAAATAATACATTTAAAAATATTATTTTTTAAAGCCTAATAAAAATAATTTTAATATTATGTCTATTGTTATTTTTGGACCAAAAATTCTTTAGGATATATTTATTTGAACTAGAACTCTATACCCAGTGATGATATAATCACAGTGGTGAGTGAGAAGATGGTACCTGGGAAGCAGCAACTCTGCTCCTCCTTTGCCTGGTTAGCTAATATTGGGAATAGGTTTCGACTGTGCCCCAAATAAAGACATAAGAAATCAAAAATAACTTGGCTAGGCAAATTTTACTTCTGCAGAAGGGTGCAGAGCTACCCAAATCAGGCAAGCAAGCACTCAGAATAGAGAGTCCATTTGGCTTTTACCCCTAACGCAAATGCCACTGTACCATACCTTATTGGTTAGGGTGAGGCTTCACAATATAAAACAATTGGCTAATTTGGAAAATGCACATGGGGGCCTACCCTTGGGTTGGGCACTTGCTTACACATATACTAAGTACAAAATGGAGGCTGCTACAGTGAAATGGAGGACGCTAAGGTGGACATTTATTCAGTTCAGCCTATTCTAATCCCTTTGACAGAAAAAATTATTTCCTTCTTACACTAACAAGACTGAGGAAACACTGCCATCTACCTACCTGTTTGTTCTCAGATTCCCTGTTCTAAAAGAAGCTGAAATTCCACTGGATAAGGGGAAAAAAAGTGTGTGCAAGTTTTCAGCCTCTTATAACTGATATATTTTTAGAACTCAGCTGCATTCAAAATTCCAACTGGAAACTGAGTATCATAAATGGAGTCAGTGCTTTGCATGTAATAGGCATTTACTCAAATATTTGAATGATGCCTTAAATTACTGTTCCAGAATTCCCATTCAGGCAGGAATTTGGAATGGGGATAGAAATATAATATTATCTTTGAAATAATGAGGAAATGTAGAGGTTTAGAGGGAAGTGTGCAAAGCAAGAATGGTAGTGGTGATGATGGTAGTGCTGATGGTAGTGACATTTGTGTGATCATTTGTGGGGAGAAATAGGACAAAGTTCCATGGAATTTGTGACATTTGAGAGATCTAGAAAGCAAAGAGTTGTGAAAAGCAAGATGTTTCAAAACAGCTGAAAGTGTGGTGTGTTTGGGACATAGAAGACATAAAAAAAGGAAAGGAAGAGATGGAAAGTCTGATCAGATTTTATGGAGGGTTTTGGTTGTTTTTCCAAAGAGTTTAGATTTATTTGACAGGCAATATGGAATCATTAAAGGGTTTTAAACAGGAGACTGAAGTGAATATTTTTTGTTTTAGAAAACTCTGGTCACAGGTGGAGAAGTAATTAGGTTAGAAGAGACCAGGGACAGGAGGCTGTTGCAGAAATCCAGATAAGAAATGACAATAGTCTAAACTAGGGAAGCAATGTTGGGACTTTTAAATACATGATATGTCTTTAGTCCACTCATTCATTCCACAAATATTCTTTGACCACCTATTTTTGGGGAGGCATTGCACTAGAGTCTGGTGCTACAGAGATAAAAAGATTTGGTCATTATTCTAAACACATTAAGGGCATATAAAATTATATCACTACAACTTACATCTTTACAAAGTCAAAAACCAAAAATAAAATTGAAAAAATATTGTAACATATATGACCAGCACCCATAGTATAAGCTCAATAGAGAAGTGGGTAGATATCAATAGGCAGTTCTAAGGAGAAGAAACACATGAAGAGATACTTGGCCCTCCTAGTAATCAGAGGTGTGCATTAAAACAACAACAAACATTTGGATTAAAAAGTCTGGTAGAGCCTTGAGCATCAACCACTGACCCAGGAGATCACATTCAATTCCCAGTCAGGGCACATGCCCAGGTTTTGGGTTGGATCCCCAGTAGGGGGTGAGTAGGAGGCAGCAGATCAATGATTCTCCCTCATCATTGATGTTTCTATCTCTCTCTCCCTCTCCCTTCCTCTCTCAATGAAAATCAATAAAAAGATTCTTTTTTAAAAGTCTGGTAGATTGATAAAAATAAAAGACAGTAACACCATAGTAACATATTCCAATTTTATAGAGTAAACATACTATCATGTAGGAAAAATGGAAAGTGTATGTACTACATTGTTAATTAGTGGTTCTTCCCAATGGGGTTATAGTCCTGGTAGTTCATAATTAATTCTTTGTGCTTTTTTTTTGTATTATATACTTTTTTATTTTAACTGTATATGACTCCTATAAGCTAAAAATAACTAATAAATCTATTTCTACTTTGGAAAAATGATGAAGAGCATTGAATGTAAAGGGGATGGGAAGAGAGCAGTCTTGGCAGTGGGAAGGGAATGTGGAAAGTGTGGAATATTGGAGACATCCATTGGAAGTTCAGCATCACACAGCATTAAGTGTCAGAGACAGACTAGAAGTCATTCAAAAGAGTTTAACACTACTGGAGAGAGGAAGATGGCGGCCCTGTGAGAAGCAGCATCGCCCCCGCTCCAGCCATGGACTTGATTTCCTCCTAAAATCCTATGTAACCAGCTTGAAAAAAAACAGAGAAACATACCTGAGTGGACGAAGTGTGAGAGGGGAGCACTGAGGAACCATCACGGAGTCCAGTAAGAGAGGGGGCCCTTGGAAGGGGGAGTCCCCCTGAAGCCTGGACTGGGCTCTGAGCCTGAAGGTTTGGAGGCTGCAAAGCCCCATGGAAGGCATCCAAAAGTGGGGATCCCACACCCGGAGCAGAGAGGGGAAGTAGCGCCCTGTGCACAGGGCAGAGGGACCCAGGGGAGTGGTGAGTCCGGGAGGATAAGGTGCCTTCCTAGGAAACAAAGCCTCTAGGGGTGGCTGCAACAGGGCATCTGGTGCTCGGAGTGCTGACCATAGGGAAGGCTGTCCCAAGGCCTGTGGCACCCAAGTAGTGAGGGAACAGAGGACTGTGCTGAGCACACACACACGGGGACCCTCTGCCTCCCTGTGGGGCACTGTGTTGAGCCCCAGAAAGCACTGAATCTTCGTGGCATGGGGGAGGGGAGGAGCCCTCCCGCCCTGAGCTCCCAGTGCCGAGAGGCTGGGTTCTGAGACCAGCCCTGAGGGTGTCTTCCCGCCCTGAGCTCCCAGGTGCCAAGAGGCTGGGATTTGTGACCGGCCCTGGGGGACCCCATGGTGGAGCGTGAAGCCCAGCAGTGTGGAGAGCTGCGTGGAGCTGACTTTGGGTCCCCTCCCGCTGGGTGCCTTGGAGCAAGGGCGGCAGGACCTTGCAGGGCGGACTCTCTGCCTCTGTGTTGCTTTGTGCTTTTGTGAGTTTGATTGTGGAACTGGTTCCCACCTTCCCGGAGTGCACTGCAAGGACAGACCAGCGGAGGCTGCCTTTGGGGTCTGCATGGTAGACAGTCTGAGGGGCAGGACTGGTGCTACCAGCCAACCAGAGCTGAGCAGGGAGGGGTGGAGCCGGCTGGCCTCTCCTGCAACAGGGAGCACCACCCCCAATAGGAAAGGGGCCGGTCCCGCTCCCTGAAGCCCCAGACACACCCGCAGGGCACAGTCCTGAGGTGGAAGGGAGAGCAGCTCATAGGAGGACTCTGCAAGAATAAGACCCTCGGGGATTATTGTTTGGGAACTGGTGGAAAAGCTTAAACCCCTGCTGGGGGCAGGGGAGGCAAAGGGCCCACCAGAATGTGTTCTTAATCGAACCCACTGGGCCCTGGCTGCTGAAACGGCCATACAGAAAAGGCAACAGGCTGAAATCAATCTGAAACTGCAGCAGGACAGAGCCTGGGGAGCTAGAATCAGAGGATAGGGTAGGGACTGAGGAGCTGGCGGTGGAGCAGAGACTAACTCCCGCAGAGTGAGCACCTGACAGCGACACCTCTAACGGGAGTGATACTCTGGGCTACACTAGCCACCCTGCACCCTAAAGACTCTACAGAATAATCTGGAGCAAGACCAGGCAACTACAAGGTTGCAAAATAGCTGACAAGAGGAGGTGGCCCACAGAGAGTCTCAGATAAGCCACCTACCTAAGGACACCAGAGCCAAACCTAGACGGCTCCTCACATTGGGTGATACACAAGTACCTCCCAGGAGAACTGAAATCACAAAAAACAGTGACCCTCAGACAACATAAGTTGCCCAGAAAAAATGCACCTGATTCACTACGGTTTTCTCTGCTGTTTTTTTTGTTTGGTTTGGTTTTGGGGTTTTTTTTGGTTTTGGGGGTTTTTTTGTTTGTTTTTTGTTTGTGGGTTTGTTTATTTTTTCTCTTTTTTCCTTAAGAAGAAGAGAAAGGGGAGAAAATTTATTTTTTCTTCTTTTTTAAATTTTATAAAAATCTTTTTTTTAAAACATTTTTTTAACTAAATTTTTTTTTTCTATAAAAGATTTTTGTCTTGCTTAGCTTGTTTTTGGTTTTGTTTTCATTATTTGCTTTCTTTTGTTTTATCCTTGCTTCTACTATCAACGCTTTCTTGATATCCCTGCTTAACGACTGGGACTTTATCATTATAACCAAGTTTACTGCTGTCCTCTACAGTTTCCCCCAAATCTCTTACCAGACTCCCTGCCTTCCTGGGCTTTATCTCTCTCTCTCCTCTCAATCCATTGACATAACTTTTTTCTTCTTTTTCTTTCTTTTTCTATTTCTCTTTCATTCTTTCATTTTGCCCCCCTCTGTTTTCCTGGCCGATTGTTAGTTTCTCTTATTCTCTTTATTGTATTTTTGTTTTCTCATTTTCAACTATTATCCTATTCCTATTATCTCCCTTAATTTTGGGCTGGCCCTTCTTTCAGAATCTTTTCTCTGCTTCTGTTATCTCCCAGTAGCTTCTCTATTTTTTACATTTTAGTTTATTATTATTTTCTAAATTTTCACACCATCAACAACAATATACACCTCTGGGCTCCACTGGACCCACAAAACAAAATCCCATCCCACAAGACTGGGACACAGCAAATATATCTAATATATAGATATAAGCACTAAGAACTACCAAAATGGGGAGACAAAGAAACAACCCCCAAATTAAAGAAAAGGAAACATTGCCAGAAAAAGACGTTGATGAGATGGAGTTGAGCAAGTTATCAGAAATGGAGTTCAGAGTATTGATGATGAAGATGTTCAAGGAACTTAAGAAGACCATAGTTGATAAGATTGAGAACCTTAGTGAAAATATGAAAAAAGAGATACATACCATAAATACAACTCAGAGATAAAGAATGCTGTATCTGATATCAAGAATGCACTGGAAGGAATTAAAAGCAGGTTCAATGAAGCAGAGGACAGAATAAGTGACTTAGAAGACAAAGTAGAGAAAATCACACAATCAGAGCAGCAAAAAGAAAAAAACACTTAAAAATATGAGGACAGTCTAAGGGAACTTTGAGACAACATGAAGCGAAACAACTTTCGCATTATAGGAGTGCCAGAGGGGGAGGAAAGAGAGCAAGAAATAGAGAACTTGGTGGAAGAAATAATTATAGAGAACTTCCCTAGGCTGGCGAAGGAGAAAGCCACACAAGTTCAGGAAGCACAGAGGATTCCAAACAAGAGGGACCCAAAGAGACCCACTCTGAGACACATCATAATTAAAATGGCAAATGCCAAAGACAAAGAGAAAATATTAAGGGCTGCAGAGAGAGACAACCAGTGACCTACAAGAGAACCCCCATAAAGCTGACAGTGGATTTCTCAACAGAGACTCTTCAGGCCAGAAGGGAGTGGCATGAAGTTCTCCAAGTAATGAAAAGCAAGAACATGCAACCAAGATTGCTTTATCCAGCAAGGCTATCATTTAAATTTGAAGGTGAAATAAAAAGCTTCCCAGACAAAAAAAAAAAAGGCTAAAAGAGCTCAGTACCACCAAACGAGCATTGCAAGAAATGCTAAAAGGACTGCTTTAAGAAAAAGAAGGAATAGTGAGAAAAAGGTACATCAGCATAAAGGGGGAAAATAGCATTAAATAAGTTGATATCAATAGTAACCTTAAATGTAAATGAAATAAATGGGCCAATCAAAAGACAAAGGGTAGCTGATGGATAAAAAAACAGGACCTAAATATATGCTGTCGACAAGAGACCCACCTGAGAGCAAAAGACTCACACAGGCTAAAAGTGAAGAGATGGAGTAAAATATTCCATGCAAATGGTAAGGAAAAGAAAGCTGGAGTAGCAATTCTTATTTCTGACAAAACAGACTTCAAAATAAAGACCATAACGAGAGACAAAGATGGTCACTACATGTTACTAAAGGGATCAATCCAACAGGAGGAAATAACCCTTATGAACATTTATGCACCCAATATAGGAGCACCTAAAAATATAAAAAATCCCTTGGGGGACTTCAAAGGGGAGATTGACAGCAACACAATCATAGTGGGGGACTTTAACACCCCATTGTCAGCATTGGACAGATCATCAAGATGAAAAATCAACAGGGAAACACAGACCTTAAATGAATCACTAGACCTAATGGATTTAATTGACATTTACAGAATATTTCACCCCAAAGCAGCAGAATACACATTCTTCTCAAGTGCACATGGAACATTATCAAAAACAGACCACATGTGAGGGCACAAGGCAAGTCTCTACAAATATAAGAAGATTGAAATCATATCAAGCATCTTCTCGGATCACAATGCCATGAAACTAGAAATCAACCACTATAAAAAAAACTCAAAAATATTCAAACACATGGAGGCTAAATAGCATGTTATTAAACAATGAATGGGTTTCCAAGGAGATCAAGGAAGAAATCAAACACTTCATGGAAACTAACAAAAATGAACAGACAACAACCCAAAACCTATGGGACACAGTGAAAGCAGTCTTGAGAGGAAAGTTTATATCATTACAGGCCTATCTCAAGAAACAAGAAAAAGATCTAATGAACCATCTAACACAACAACTAAAAGAACTAGAATGAGAGCAGCAAGAAAAGCCCTGAGGAAGTAGAAGGAAGGAAATAATAAAAATCAGAGCAGAGATTAATGACATAGAGACTAAAAAAACATTACAAAAAATCAATGAAAACAAGAGCTGGTTCTTTGAAAAGGTAAATAAGATTGATGCACCTTTAGCCAGACTCACTAAGAAAGAGAGAGGACCCAAATAAGTAAAATCAGAAATGAAAGAGGTGATATAACAACTGATCCAACAGAAATACAAAGGATTGTAAGAAAATATTATGAGCAACTGTATGCCAACAAATTGGAAAACATAGGGGAAATGGACAATTTCCTAGAAGCTTACAACCTTCCAAAGCTGAATCAAGAAGAGGCAGAAAACCTGAATAGGCTGATAACAACTAATGAAATTGAAGCAGTAATCAAAAAACTCCCAGCAAACAAAAGTCCTGGACCAGATGGATTTACAGGCAAGTTTTATCAAACATTCAAAGAAGAATTAACACCTATTCTATTCAAACTATTCCAGAAAATTCAAGAGGAGGGAAAACTCCCAAATTCTTTTTATGAGGCCAGCATCACCCTAATCCCCAAACCAGATAAAGATACTACAAAGAAAGAAAATTACAGGCCAATATCCCTGATGAACATAGCTGCTAAAATCCTCAACAAAATACTAGCAAACCGGATCCAGCAATACATTAAAAAGATCATACATCATAACCAAGTGGGATTTATTCTGGGGATGCAACGCTGGTACAACATCCGCAAATCAATAAATGTGATACACCACATAAACAACATGAAGGACAAAAATCATATGATCATATCAATAGACGCAGAAAAAGCATTCAACAAAATCCAGCATCCATTTCTGATAAAAACTCTCAGCAAAGTGGGAATAGAGGGATCCTACCTCAACATAATAAAGGCCATATACGACAGACCTACAACCAACAGCATACTCAATGGGCAAAAACTAAAACCATTTCCATTAAAAACGAAAACAAGACAGGGATGTCCACTTTCACCACTGTTATTCAACATACTACTGGAAGTCCTTGCCATAGCCACCAGACAGGAGGAAAACATAAAAGGTATCCAAATTGGAAAGTAGGAAGTAAAACTGTCATTATTTACCGATGACATGATACTGTACATAGAAAACCCTAAAGACTCCATCAAAGTACTACTAGATTTGATAAACGAATTCGGCAAGGTAGCTGGATACAAAATCAACATCTGGAAATCAATGGCATTCTTATACACCAACAATGAACTTTCAGAGAGAAAAATTAAAAAAGCAATACCATTTATCATTGCAACTAAAAAAATAAGATACCTAGGAATAAACTTAACCAAGGATGTAAAAGACCTGTACTCAGAAAACTACATGACACTGAAAAAAGAAATAGAGGAAGATTTAAACAGGTGGAAGAAGATACCATGCTCATGGATTGGAAGAATAAATATCATTAAAATGTCCATACTACCCAAAGCAATTTATAAATTCAATGCAATTCCTATGAAAATACCAACAGCATATTTCACAGATCTAGAACAAACATTTCTAAAATTTATATGGAACCAAAAAAGACCCCGAATAGCTGCAGCCATCTTGAGAAAAAAGAACAGAGTGGGAGTGATCACATTACCAGACTTCAAACTATATTACAAAGCCACTGTAATCAAAATGGCCTGGTATTGGTACAACAACAGGCATATAGATCAATGGAACAGTACAGAGACCCCAGAAATAGACCCACGCCATTATGGTCAGTTAATATTTGACAAAGGAAGCAAGAGTATCCAATGGGTAAGGACGGTCTCTTTAATAAGTGGTGCTGGAAAAATTGGACAGATACATGCAAAAGAATGAATCTAGACCACCAACTTTCACCATACACAAAAATAAACTCAAAATGGATAAAAGACTTAAATGTAAGTCACGAAACCATAAAAATCCTGGAAGAAAACATAGGCAGTAAAGTCACAGACATCTCACATAGTGGACTTTTCACTGATACATCTCCTAGGGCAAGAGAAACAAAGGAAAAAATAAACATATTGGACTACATCAAACTAAAAAGCTTCCACACAGCAATAGAAAACAGCCTCAAAATACAAAGGAACCCCACGGTCTGGGAAAACATATTTGCCAAGGATGAATCTGATAAGGGGCTAATTTCCAAAGTATACAAAGAACTCAGCACTCAACAAAAGGAAGACAAACAACCCAATTAAGAAATGGGCAAAGGACTTAAATAGACACTTTTTCAAAAAGGACATACGAATGGCTAGGAGACACATGAGAAAATGCTCGATATCGCTAATCATCAGAGAGATGCAAATTAAAACCACAATGAGGTATCACTTCACACCTGTCAGAATGGCTGCCATCAACAAATCAACAAACAACATGTGCTGGCGAGGGTGTGGAGACCGTGGAACCCTAGTACACTGCTGGTGGGAATGCAGACTGGTGCAACCACTATGGAAAACAGTATGGAGGTTCCTCAAAAAATTAAAAATGGAGCTGCCATTTGACCCAGTGATTCCACTCCTTGGAATGTATCCTAAGAATCCTGAAACATTCATCAGAAAGGATATATGTACCCCAATGTTCATAGCAGCACAGTTTACAATAGCTAAGATGTGGAAACAGCCCAAGTGCCCATCAGTAGATGAGTGGATAAAAAAGCTGTGGGACATTTACACCATGGAATACTACGCAGCTGTAAAGAAGAGGAATCTGGTACCCTTTGGGACAGTATGGATGGACCTGGAGAATATTATGCTAAGGGAAATAAGCCAGGCAGCGAAAGACAAATATCACATGATCTCGCTTATACGTGGAATCTAACGAACTTAATAAACTGATGAACAGAATAGATTCAATGACATGGAAGCATAGATGAGACTGATGAATGTCAGAGGGATGGAGGAGGGCTGGTGGGTGGAGGGGGAGAGAGTAACCAAAGAATTTATGTGCATATATGCACAACCCAAGGACATGGACAATGGTGGGGAGAGGGTCTGGGGAGGGGGAAGAAACGGGGTGGAATGGGTCATTGGGGAGTAAAAGGGACATCTGTAATATTTTAAACAATAATAAAATTTTTTAAAAAAAAACACACAAAAAACAAAATAGTACCCTGGCCAGTGTGACTCGGTTGGGCATCGTTCTGTGCACTAAAAGGCTGCCAGTTCTATTCTGATCAGGACATATGCTTGGGTTGCAGGCTCCATCCCTGGTAAGGGGCGTGCAGGTGGCAGCTGATGGATGTTTCGCTCTCACATTGATGTTTCTCTCTCTCTCCCTTATACTCTCTCTCAAATCTATAAAAACTATTTTTTTTTAAAAAAAAAGGAGTTTAGTACTTATCTTAAAAGTAATAGGGTACTAGGTACAGTTTCTGTTCAGGAGAGAGACATGGCCCCACATGCCAATCCATCTGGGGTCAGAGTGGAGAATGGACTGAAGGGGGTTGGTTAGTGATCAGGAGATCACATAGGAAGCCAAGAGGTGATGGGACCTCCCATGGCAGGAGGAGCCTGGTCAAGTTAAGCATGCAAACTTTCTATGCCTCAGTTTTTTCACTGTACAAAGGAAATAAGAATAGCAACTGCCTCAAAGTCAGATGCATCATGAAACTAATGAATGTCAATTTTCAGGACCCCTCACTTGAACCAGTCCAAGTATTTACTTTTGTAACAACTAATTTTGGTATTTGTAATTTTTTTATTTTAAAATTTTGTGTTCTTATGGTAAGAACACAAAATTTAAGTGTACAATACAGTATTGTTAACTATAGGCACAATGTTCTATAGAGCTCTAGAATTTACTTATCCTGAATAATTGAAACTTTCTACTCATTGATCAGCAACTCCCCATATCCTTCTCCTGCCAGCCCCTAATAACCACCCTTCTACTCTCTTATTCTATGCATTTAACTATTTCAGATATCTCATATAAGTGGAATCATGCAGTATTTATCCTGTTACTTGCTTATTTCACTTAGCATAATGTCTTTCTTTAAGGTTCACCCATGTTGTTGCATATGTCAAGATTTCCTGATATTTGTACTTTTCGGTTTTGTTTTTCTTTTAAAAGGCCCTAAAAACTATACAAATTTCAGGCCTCAGGAAACTTGGGACTGTTTCTGATAATGCTTAGGACTGCTCTCAGAATAAAATGAGCTTATCTATGTTAAGTGTGTGGCACACAGTACCTGCCATAGGAGTGTCAGCTGTGCTTATTATGTGGAGGTGGCATATGGCTGATAGATACATCTAGAATGACCTCTAGGTACTCTTTCTTGGGCTGCTGGGTGCTGTTCCCCCATGTAGAAAATATTTAGTTTAAAAATGAGGGAATACTGGTTCCACATTGGATATGTTGAAATTTAAAATGATGATAAAGTATTTAGTGGGTATCCAGAAGTAGGCACTGAATTGGTTAGATATAGGACTTAAGAGAGAGAGGTTACAGTTATCAATTTAAGAATTATTCAAATATAAAAGATTTGTAATTTCTTAGTTATGGATGAGAAGGTCCAAGGAGAGTATGAAGAATGAAAATTATACAGGGCTCAGGGCAGAATTCTGGGGGACACCACCTTTAATAATCAGTCAAATTGTAATGGTGGTTACATAAATCTATAAAATTTCCCCCAAAAAATGAGTGTATGTAAAAACTGGTAAATTTTAAATAAGATCTGTAGTAGATAGTCCTGCCCCAGTGTAAATATCCTGGTTTTGATAAGGTACTATGTTTATGTAAGATGCTATCTTTGGGGACAGCTGGGTGATGGGTATATGAGACTACTATTTTTGCATCTTCTGAGTCTTTATTTCAAAAAAAAAAAAATGGCCAAAAAAAAACCCCACAAAAGAAAACAGAAAAACAAATAAAAAACAACAACTATACTGCAGCCAAATCACTGTGATTGCCTTGGATTTACCCATTTAGATAGAGCTGACTCAAAGCTGCCAGATAATTGAGAGTAAGATACTATGTGCTGATATTATTTTATGGCTCTCTTGAGTGATCTAATTTCAGGCTAACTTGAAAAGAATGCAACCAACTGCACAAACTAAAACAGCTATAACATTCTAGTCAATAACAACCCTAACACTTTATAGGAAAAAATATCAGGCAAAGGCAAAGACAGGACTAGAAATTCTAAGAAAGGGTGAACCAGGAGGCAATTTACTAGTTGCAAGCATTCAAAACAATTTACTAGTTGCAAGCGTTCAATGCAGGCAGCAGCTCTGCATTGCTCTGTGGCATTGGGGATTTGAAAGAGAAACACCTACTCACCCCAACACCAGAATCATTCCCAGACACTAAGAAAATTAATTCCATTTCATTCAGATACTTCCATAGAAAACTTAATAAAGGAAAATTATATTCCGCTAGATTTTTTTTTTGGTTGTTACTTTCAGGAAAAATAAAAATCATTAATAATCTTTAGATTTATCCTATTCTCATAGATTCTTGGGGATGTAAGGACTGTTTGAAGAGGTTTAGTTCCTTAATACTCAAAATGTTCCCTGTGGACCAGCAACATTAGCATCCCCTTGGGACTTGCCAGAAATGCAGAATCTCAGGCCCCACCCCAGGCCCACTGAATCTAAATTTGTAGTTTTTTACAAGTAGTCAGAGGATGTGTATGCATGTTAAAGAATGCAAAGCCCTGGTGTATCCAATCCTGCCTTTCTACCATATTCATCATCACCAACAATAACTAATTAAGAGGACAATTACAACACTTGGGAAAATAACCTCACATAACTAAAAAGAGCAATGAAATAAGATATTAATTTTCAAATTCCCTAGAAACAAAATCTCATTTTTAACAAAGTCTTCCTTTTTTACATTATGATCTTCTTTCTTCCTGCTTCTTTTGGGTTATCTGAGAAGCAGCAGGCTGGGGTACTTTCTCAGGCACCAAGCACCCCTGTGGGTGAACTTGGTGGACAGGAAAGGGCCCACACCTGTATCCCTTACAGATTCCACCTAGCCAAGGCCCTGATATTCCTCTTTACTGTGGTGTGGAGGCCACCTGAGAGAGGCTGGAGTGCAGGAAGAGCCCAGAGAGGAAGCAGGCATTCTACATCCTTGCTATGTCCGTGACAGCAATGTCTCCTTCAGAGTTTGACATTGGAATGCTTTTTTTTTTCTTCAATAACTGAATCACTACTGGACAGGTTGTTTAACAGAGATGCAGTGAATGCATTGCACTCAGGACGCATGAAATCAGGGTTTGGCCAAGCCCCTCCATAGCTAGCCACCTCACTGAGCCTCCATTTTTTCCCCCATAATACATGGGTAATATTTGCCACATGTCCAGCATAAGGGCTGTAGTGATAATAGCACCTGTCTAAAATGAAGGGTCGTAGGGATTGTACAAGGTAACATCTGCACTAGCATGCTGACAACTGGGAAGCATCACACAAGCATTAAATATTTATATTATTGATATTCATGATATCAAGAATTGATCTTAAAACCCGGAGCAAAAAATATCAGTTGTAAATATATCTGTTATAATTGGTATACCTTGATTATAAGAATGTTGTAATATAATTTTAAAAGTAAATACTACCAGTGAATACTTGGTAAGTTTAGAAAGTTTTCTGTTTTGGTTTTTCATCAGAATTAAAAGAGGGCTTTTGAAAGATGAAGGGATTTTAAAAATAACTATGGCAGTTAATGTTATGAATTATGCTCTTTATGATCTATTATGTGGAAGTTTTCATATCAACACTTTCATATGGTTCCATCTAATATTTGCACTATAGTAAATTGAAAAATGAATGGCAATTTCCTCTGGTAGTGATTTTCTTTGAAAATTTCATGTTTTCTATAATTCAGAACTTGTTTTTATTTTTGTTGGAGTTCAGAAATATCACCCTTAAAAAGACATTACTTTGACCTTTTGAAGTTCTGCTTGGTTTAATGAGTTTGTTCCCAAAAGTATGAGTTAATACAGATGCCATGCATTATCCAGAAGATTGGAAGAGAAACATATGTACCTTGATTTGTTTCCAGTTGAAACCAGTTACATTATATTAACACCAAAGTTGATAAAGACATTACTAGGTTAATACGCAATATTTTTACATTGTGAATTTTAGCCCCATGATAGTATGCTGTGCCTAATGTAAATATTATATATTATGTAAGTATTAAAGAAATAGAGCCAACCCCATGATATTTCTGGGCAGAGTAATCTAACTATTACAAATTTCCAAGTTATTTCCAAGGAACCTTTAGAGACTGCATGGCATCTGAAAAGATTCCTTGTCTATGGAGGTCTTAAAAGACTACAGGGAATAAAATAGGGTTGCTTTGGATTGAAAGTGGTGACTACCTTAACACAACAATGTAAGTATTGATGGGAAAATTCAGAATTTAAGAGCAGAGCGGGGTGGGGGGGGAAAGAATTCTTACCACTTTATGCAAAAAAATTTTATTTGACCCATTGATTCACTTGCCTATATGGTACAACGCACTTCTTCAGAGATTTTTACAGATCTGTAAGACACAAAGAGTAATACCCATAGGGTGGTTCTGAGAGTGAAATGAGGGAATATGTATACCAAGCACATAGCACAATGCTTGGTATCTAGGAGATACTAAACAATTATTAGTTCTCTTTCTCCCCCTTTTCTCATATGTATAATCATTCTCCAGTGTCCCCCACCTCAGTAAATAGCACCCAGAGGCACATCTAGTTGCTTACCCAAATTTGAAAGATATTCTTAGAACCTTCCTCTCCACCTCTCCTCCCCACTCCCCAACTCATGAGAAATTTTACATTTCTTTAATGGCAATGAAAGAATTTTCTCCAAAGATCAAAATTTTAAATTCCATTAATATATATATATATATACATAATAATAATATTTTTATTATACATAGAGTTGAAAAATAATAAATGGAACCAGAGCTGCCATCCCAGAGGAACTGCCTTTCACATCTTATGTCTCAAATCTTTGGAATATTAAAACAGGGCAAAATAACCTTTGAACTAGGTCTAAAGCAACATTATGTACCAAAGAACTGTTTGGAAAGATAATAAGAAAGCAGATATGACTGCTGGACTGATGATGACCTGACTGAAAATTAAAAACGTTAGTTAGAATTAACATCATTATGTTGTGTTATCTGCACCAATAGAAATATCTTCCTTCTACTGATGTAATTGTTCCCCTTCCCTTTCTCATAAATACCCCTTGCCTTTGTCTTCTAATTGGTACATTATTTAGGCTTCTACCTGAGTCAATGCTTTCTGAATAGCTATTCCTTGATCTCAAATAAATGCTTTTTGCCTCTCCCTTTGAAAGACCAGACACATTTAATTTAATGGAAACAATTTTTATCCTAAGCACTTTACACATAATGACTCATGAGGTAGTTATTATCATTACCTCTTTTTACCAGTGAGGAAATGGATAAAGTAAATTTGCCCAAGATCACAAAGCCAACCAGTGGCAGACTCAGTGTTGGGAGCTGGTGCCTGGACATGGTCCATGTCGCCTGAGGGTCTGGAGTTAAGGACTCGACCCTTCCCCACAATTACCCTTGAGGAGGTTTGCTATTGGAGATAAGGAAATTACCAAGGTCTGGGCTCACCCAGGAGGCAGGATATTTACTCTGAAAGAGTGTTTATGCAGCATTGAAGGAACTACTTTGTATCACGCTCACCTCATTACTAATTGTTTGTTACTTACTATATAATAAAGGCACTGAAGCCATTTGGGGTTGCTCCTCACCAGAGGGCAGTCCTCCTGATCTCATAACTTTGTTTGTCTCTTTCATTCCCACCACTGGAACTCAGGTTTGTTCATTTCTCAGGCTGGTTCCTGACAACACAGAACTTGAGATCAGGCAGCTGGTTTTAGGGTCTGTATTCTTAACCACTCCAATCTCCTGCCTTTTGTAGAGTATAGAGTATTGCATACATTATCTTATTTATTGTAAGCTCAGCCATATGACATAGTCATTGTTGTCCCGGTTATGCAAAGGTGAGAACTGAAGCCTTGAGGGTAAATTGTTCAAATTTATGCAGTTAGCAAGATTGCTAGGATTCAAACACAAATTCATTTGGTAGTCCATGATTCTAAGTGTATATTTTTAGAGCTAAACTAAAGAAACCACCAAGTGTATAGTCTTGGCAAAATTTCTCTTTTTTAGAAATTAAATTTATTGGCAAAATATCTCTTTACTAGGATATTTCAGATTCTTCCAAAGTACACTAGGTTTTTTGTTAGGTCTTGGGAACTGAATAACCAACAATAAGACACTGTATTGTAATAGAAAATACTAAGGCTTTAAAGTCAAAAACTCCATTTTAAATATAGCTCTACTACTTACTAGCCATGAGATTTTGATCATGTTACTTATTGTTAATAAACCACATTCCACATGGTTTGGGGGAGAATTTAATGGTAATACATGGAAATTACTCATCCTGAGCATACAGTGTTAGTTTTTCAATAAAACATTAATTTCAAAAAAACAATTCTGAAAACAATATTTGAAACTCTTGGCTTTGTCAGGTATTTGCTGCACAGCTTGGAATATGTTACATAAACTTTCTGAGCTTCCATTTATTTATCTGAAAAGAGCCTTCTTATTGGCTCATTAACTAGGTGGTGAAATAAAATGAGGTAGGTAAAATGGCCAATAGAGGACCTTCCACATAGTTGGACTTCAAAAAGTGATAACTATTACTATTTTCCAAAATTTAATTTTTCAAAAAAATTTAATGAAACTACTTTTATCTAAAAGAGTTAATCAAAATTTTAAAAGTCCTTACTTGACTTATTTCAGCTGTATTCTGGGCACCAATGGTCTTTGACCAAAGGGCACTGACATTTTCTTTAAGCCTCCATCTCTACCTCTTGTAGAAATTGCACTACTATCTTCAAAATGTCCAAAGATTCCCTAGGGGTATACAGTCTTGAGGACACCTTTGATCCTGAGCATCTGCGTCCCCTAATTTAATTCAGTTAATGAATTCTCTCAGCATCATTCACATATTTATATTTTTCTGGACCATACAAACAAGGTGGGTATTGAGCATCTTTCCTAAATTTCTCGCCAAAACAAAAACAAAACACATATCATTTTTTGCAAGCTACAATAAAGTATTCAGGAAATTTAGGCTTTTTACATCACAATAGCAAAAACAAACTCAAATTCAAATTTAGGCAACTTTTTTCTTGAGTCCTTTTTCAATCTACCACATTGCTTGGCTTCTCCTCTTTTGTCTTTTCATTGCTTCTCATTCCCTATTCCACCTGCTGCCAATCTCTGATCATTTCTGAAGCAGTAACAGTATTACAAAATACTGTGAGTATTCTATTATTTATTTGTCTCTTATTTGCCTGTGTCCTTGGGGACTCACCTTGACTCTAAGTGGCTCACCAAAGTGTCCAGAAGCAAAGCAGTTGTTATAAGAATTTTGATGTCTGGTGTTAAACTCCACCTCATCACCCTCTTATGCATATAACTATAGAAAAAATAAGGCACTTTATTGAACAAGCAAAACTAGCCTCTTTATAACAATATAAAAACTATTAATTTGGCTAGAACAAAGCCAAATCAGGTTAGTAAGAGACATTAAATGAATTGTTAGTAAGAAATGTTAAAGGAATTGTTTTCCATGATTTAATAACTAGACTGTTGAAAATAGCAGCAGATTGAGTGGAAGATACACTGACACTCTCCTAGAACCAAACTGGAATTACAACTAAAA
The DNA here is from genome assembly GCF_964146895.1 of Miniopterus schreibersii. NCBI lineage: Eukaryota > Metazoa > Chordata > Mammalia > Chiroptera > Miniopteridae > Miniopterus > Miniopterus schreibersii. Next base: position 87,624,553 of record NC_138102.1, on the reverse strand, counting down.
TATAGAAAAACCATCATGAATAATCAATTGCAACTGAAGACTAGCTGGAGACCATGCTCATAACCAAAGACTTAAAGTGGAGACCCCAAAGACATTGGTAGAAAGTACAAAAGTGAGAAAGGGCTGGCTGGGCTCCCACAGGCAGCAGCTGAAGGTTTGGATGGATATCTCAGTTGTGGGAGGTTCCAGCTGAGAACACTAGGGCCTAAACCCCAAGCTGGGCTTCCCAGCCAAGAACACCAGAATTGAGAAAGGTACCCACATAACATCTGATGGTGAAAAGCAGTGGAGTTTCTGTCTGCCAGGGAAAGAAGGCTGGAAATGAAGGCACCCACTTAAAAGGCTAAGGCACAAAGTTTCATGTGCAGCCACTCATTTTGAGCTCTTACAGAAGGAGGGCAGAATGTACTGGAGCTGTGTGAGGAGAATTTAGGGGTACTGGCTTGGGGGATAGGGCTCAGAGGGCAGCCAAATAAATTCCTGGGATGAGTCATTCCCCCTTATGGCAGAGTACAACTTTCTCAGGCAGACATTTACCATCCAAGCAGCTTTTGCCCCACCCTGCTAGAAAACCTCTCACCCCACTTTGTGGAATTTCTATAACCTGAGGCTCATAAAGAAACTGAATAACAGCCTCTGGGTGTTTTGAGTCTTTCCCTGATTTGCTTCTGGACCAAGGGATTGGAAACACAGACTTGGTGATTATCTTGATCTTCCCCAAACAAACCTAGGTCCAGGAGAGGGAACCACAAGCTGCAGAGTGTGGAAAACTTTAAACAGGGTATTCAAGGCCAGTCATAAGCAGCATCTGATATTGGCCTGTACTAGAGACCATCCAAATGACTGGGAGTCCTAGCAAATCTACCTAGTACATAGAAACAAATCCAAACAGGCAGCCAAAGTGGAGAGACAAAAAAACAAACCCCAAGTGAAAGAACAAAAGAATTCTCCAAAAGAAGAGCTAAATGAAATGGAGATAAGCAATCTATCAGATATAGAGTTCAGAATACTGATTGTAAAGATGCTCAATAGCATGAGAAAAAAATGGAAACTATGAAGGAAATTAATGACATAGTAGAAATAAAAAAGAAAAAACAGTCCAGCTGAAAAAACAGTTCAGCAGTTGAGCATTGACCTGTGATCCAGGAGATCGAAGTTCGATTCCTAGTTCGGACACATGCCTGGGGTGTGGGCTTGATCCCCAGTGGGGGGCATGCAAGAGGCAGCCAATCATTGACCCTTTCATCATTGATGTTTCTATCTCTCTCCCTTTCTCTCTCTGAAATCAATAAAGATATATATATATATATATATATAAGAAGTAAAACAAACATTGAAATGAATAAACAGCAGATTAAGGAAAGCTGAGGATCAAATCAGTGAATTAAAAGACAAGATGAAAAAAATCAGTCAGAGAACCAAAAAGAAAAAAAAAATTTAAAAACAAGAGGACAGTTTAAGAAACCTGTGGGACAATATGAAACATAAAAATACTTACACCATATGAGTACAAGAAGATTTAGAAAATAAGCAAGGGTTAGAGAACCTGTTTGAAGAAATAATGGCAGAAAAGTTTCCTAACCTGGTCAAGGAAAAAGTTATACAACTTCAGGAGACACAGAGTTCCAAGCAAGAAGAACCCAAAGAGGCCTATGCCCAGACACATCATAGTTAAAAATGCCAAAAAGTCAAGACAAAGAGAGAATCTTAAAGGCAGTAAGAGAAAAACAATGTTACCTACAAAGAAGCTCCCATAAGGCTGTCAGATGATTTCTCATCAGAAACTCCACTGGCCAGAAGAGAATGGCATGAAGTATTATTCAAGGTAATGAAAAGCAAGGATCTGAAACAAAGACTACTCTATCCAGCAAGACTATCATTCAAAATAGGTGGTGAAATAAAGAGCTTCCCTGACAAAAAAAAAAGGCTAATGGAGTTTATCACCACCAAACCAGCATTGCAAGAAATGCTAAAGGAACTGCTGTAATAAGAAGTTGAAATAGAGAGAAAGAGAAATATAGGCATAAAAAATAAAATGGCAATAAATAAGTACCTATCAATAATAACTTTAAATAAAAATGGATTAAATGCTCCAATCAAAGGACATAGGGTAGCTGAATGGATAAGAAAACAAGGCTCAAATATATGCTGTCTACAAGAGACCCACCTCAAAACAAAAGACACACAGCCTGAAAACACACACACACACACACACACACACACACACAAAACACCTACTGGAGGACTTCATGGGACAGATAGACAGCAATATAGTCATTGTAGGGGACTTTACCACCCCACTCTCACTGGATAGGTCTTCCAGACAAAAATCAACAAGGAAACAGTAATTCTAAAAAACACATTAGATCAGATGGATTTAATTGACATTTACAGAACATTTCACCCCAAAACTGCAGAATATGCATTCTCCTCAAGTGCACATGGGAGAGTCTCAAAACAGACCACATGTTAGGACACAAAACAAATCTTAATAAGAATATTGAAATCATATCAAGTGTTTTCTTAGAAATGTACACCATGGAATACTATGGAGCTGTGAAAAAGGATCCCTTACCCTTGGAGACAACATGGTGGGACCTGGAGAGTATTATGCTAAGAAAAATAAGCCAGTCAGAGACAGACAAGTATCACATGATCTTACATGTGGAATCTAATGAACAAAATAAACTGATGAACAAAATAGATCCAGGGACATAGAAGCATGGAACAGACTGAGGAATCTCAGACAGAAGGCAGGGATGGATGGGTAGATGGGGAAAGACTAATCTAAGAACTTATATGTATATATGCAGGAAACATGGACACAGACAATAGTGTGGTGAAGGCCTGGAGGGAGGGGTGCAGGTTGAAGGGGATCAATGAGGGGGGAAAAGGGACATTTGTAATACTTTCAACAATAAAGATAAGTTTTTAAAAAAAAACAAAAAAACATTGCTGCAAGAAGCACAATTCTATATATTAAAACTATATATATAGTTTGTTTTAAATGGTAAACAGAATAATTTGGAAATATGGAATTTGGAAAGCCTACATGTGTATTTCCAATTCCATTAGTAAAAAATAACTTTTATCTGTTTATTATTCAACTTTAAAATGATGCTTTTGTCTATCTGCTATATGGTCTGAAAGAGGAAAACTGTACTGTACTAAAAACAACTATTAATCTCTTGTCAAATGCATGCTTTTCATATATGAACAGTTTAAGGAAGAAAAATGTAGTGAGATAATTGATTGAAATCAAGCCTCGTGTAGATCTTTTAAAATATTATCACATTAGCCCTCAACATAATGTACTTACCAGGAGTTTCATTTTACACCAAGTCATCCCATTGATTTCAACATTAGCATGGAGCAACTAGGTTATCTCACCAGTGATAACCTAAATCTTAATGTTCATGAGATGGATGAACTTACATCTAACTCAGTTCATGTCTAAAGTATTTGAACATTTTCATTTTAATGATATTCATAATTATTTGCTCTAGGCTTTCTAATTGTTATGCAAATTGCTGAAGTACCAGAAAACCTCAGTTATTGTTTGTGGATTCGAAAGAAATAACGAAGAGGACTGGTTGTCAAAGACATGGGTTTATTAGTACCTATGTGCAAACCAGTGGTGGCCAACTGGTGAAGTTTATAGCCTATACTGGCTGCCACCAGTGAAGTTCCCTGCTAAGTACCATCTGGCCTGTGGAATGGCCAGACCAGGGGTGGCCAGCTGGTGCTATTGTTTTGCTGTCTCTAAGACATTCCCAACACAAAGTTTATTGGGTACAGAAAATAGAGAAAAACAGAGCATACAGGGGTAGGGGTATGTGCATGAAATCAAAAAACTAGCTGTTTACAATCCAGGCTCACATCTAGAAGCAGTTTCTCTTTGGCCTTTCTTAGACCAAGTTGCTGGTCAGGTTCCCAAAGTCTCACCAGCCTGCTTACAGATGGCTTTCACTATATTTCCCACAGGGTGGGATGGGGAATTGGAGCATGGGAAAGGGCCCATGTTTCCATTTACCATACATTAATCTACCTTGACGATATTATATAATAGATGTAGAGAAAAACTACACTATATTTTTAGCATGTGGATAAAATAAACTGGAAAAACGAAATGAAATTAAATCTAGTATAATTTATGGTAAAGCTTTTAGCACATTTATCTCACTGAAATGCAGAGTTCTATTCAAAACCTTTAATATTATCACCCAGGAATTATAATTATAATGGATATTACATGTATCAGCATGTGTCATTTCTAAAGTCCACTAAAAATTATTCTTCTGTGAACACTTATGTTATCAAAATAATGCTATATAGAACATTACTGGGTTTTTTTTAGTGGCATTGTGACAGGGTTAAAAATACTCACATTTACTTTCTTTACTGTGAAGTAAATTGTGACAGGGTTAAAAAATACATTTACTTTCTTTACTGTGAAGTAAATTCTTGGTTAAAAGAAAATAACTTATTACTCTTAACAAAGACAAAAAGTATTCAAGTTTGCTGAGAATAAAACCATTCTTTGCTAATCATTAAAGAATTTTATTGAGAGAATATCAAAGGTCATTAGTGACATTTATTGAGCACCAACTTTAAATGAGTTATTTCAGTTAATTTAAGTAACTATTCTATGAGATAGGTCTCATCCCCATATTACAGATGAGAAACCAGGCTCAAGTGGTTAATTAAGAGCAACAGTGAGATGAAGGTGGATTTCAACCTAATAACTTCTGTTCCAGAACCAATGGTTGTAGACACTCAGCTACAGGTATATGATATGAATTAACATCTGAAAAGTTGGGCAAACATAACACTTAAAGTATGGAAAGATATTATAAGAAAAAGGAGTTTCCAGATAGTCAGTTTCCAGATTTTACTTTCTTGTGTGATATTTCCCAGCACCTCTTTTTCTATTTCTCCTTTCATACTAACATTTTTTCCACTTTACACAAGAAAAATAGAGTTCTCATCTCCCCAAATCTTACTTGGGTGCATTGCTCAGGGAGTAAAAATTTTCAAGAGTGCCAAGCAAAAGGAAAATTAAAAATACTATTTGTGAAGAACCCATCTCTATATCACATTAACTCAACCTTAGGGCTCCTGTCTTTCCCTGTTTTACACAGCCATATTTCAGGTAAGGCCTTAGAAAATGAGGGAGTATTTGGGGGATGTTATTAAATCAGACATGCCATAGAGTGTGGGGAGGATGTGAAAATGGTAATTTTCATATAAAGACATTACCTACCTCTTCTATTTCCTCACTATTGTTGGAGAATGCATTACTTTTGAGAAGAATCTAATGAGAACAAAAGACAGAAGAAATAAGTTGGAAGTTAAGTACTAGTGGGTGATCTGTAACCAGTTACTCCTATCATTAGATGCCCAGGTGGAATTGACCAAATCAGATCTCCTTGCAAACATGCTAATTGGACAAAGGTATATACTGGTGGAAAGATAATGGAGAGTTCTTATCTATGAAATGCTTTTAGAAGGGTATATGTGATCTGTGCAGATGGTTTAAGGTAAATAAACCTGGAATTTATGGATGTACATGGAATGGCCCACTGGAAAATATCAGTGTCAGTCATAAAATTATCTAAGTATAAAATAGAGCTACTTCATGACTGAGATAGTTCCATTTATGTAAGTGATACCTGACATACCTTACTTGGTGACATCAAGTGCTAGATCATAGCCAGTGTGCTTTCTTTTTAAAAAATATTTATCTTTATTGTTCAAAGTATTAAAAATGTCCCCATTGATCCCCTCCCCCTTGCACCCCTCCCCCCAGGTTTTCACCACACTATTGTCTGTGTTCAGGGGTTATGCATATAAATTCTTAGGTTAATCTCTCCCCACCCACTCCCCATCCCCACTTTCCCTCTGAGATTGGTTAGTCTGTTCCATGCTTCTATGTCTCCAGATCTATTTTGTTCATCAGTTTATTTTGTTCATTAGATTCCACATATGAGTAAGATCATGTGATACTTGTTTATCTCTAGCTGGCTTATTTCTCTTAGCATAATACTCTTCAGGTCCCACCATGCTGTTTTGTTTTTTTTTTTAATATATCTTTATTGATTTCAGAGAAAGGAAAGGAGGGGGAAAGAGGGAGGCAGAAACATCAATGATGAGAGAGTCATTGATCAAGCCCACAACTGGGCATGTGCCGTGACCGGGAATTGAACCCCGATCTCCTGGATCCCAGGTTGATGCTCAACCGCTGAGCCACGCCCGGCCGGGCCCACCATGCTGTCTTCAGGGGTAAGGGACCCTTGTTTTTTACAGCAGCATAATATTCCATGCTGTAAATGTCTGAGATGTTTGATATGGTTTCAATCTTCTTGAACTTGTGGAGACTTGTTTTGTGTTCTAATATATGGTCTATTTTGAGAATGTCAAATGTGCACTTGAGGAGAATGTATGTACTGCACCTTTGGGGTGAAATGTAAATGTCAGTTAAATCCATCTGATCTATAGCGTCACTTAGAGTCACTGTTTCCTTGTCGATTTTTGTCTGGAAGATCTATCTAGTAAAGAGAGTGGGTTGTTAAAGTCCCCTACCATGACTATGTTGCTGTCTTTCTCTCCCTTAAAGTCCTCCAGAAGTTTTTTTTCAGCTTGTCTAAGTCTTTTGTTCTGATGTAGTTATCTTGTAGACAGCATATATTTGGGTCTTGTTTTCATTTTCTTTTTTGTTGTTGTTGTTAATCCTCACCTAAGTATTTTTTTCTTTCTTAGAGACAGTGGAGGGGAGGGAGGAAGAGGAGAGAATGAGAGAGAGAAACATCAATATGAGAGAGACTCATCAATTCGTTGCCTCCCCCATGTGTCCTGACCAGTGCCAGAAATAAAGTCTACAACCAAAGTATGCACTCTTGATGAGGTATGAAAGGTCAACCCAAGGACCCTTTGGGCTGAGGGCCAACACTCTAAACATTGAGCTAAACAGGCAGGGCATGGGTCTTATTTTCTTATCCATTCAGATACCCTATGTCTTTTGATTGGAGCATTTAATCCATTTATATTTAAGGTCATTATTGATAAGTACTAATCTATTGCCATTTTATTTCTTTATGCCTATGTTTCTCATTTTCTCTATTTCAACTTCTTATTATAGTAGTCCCTTTAACATTTCTTGCAATGCTGGTTTGGTGGTGATAAACTCCTTTAGCCTTTTTTTTTTGGTCTGAGAAACTATTTCACCACCTTTTTGAAAGATAGCCTTGCTGGATAGAGTAGTCTTGATTGCAGATCCTTGCTTTTCATTACCTTGAATAATACTTCATGCCATTCCCTTCTGGCCAGTAGAGTTTCTGATGAGAAATCATCTGACAGCTTATGGGGGTTCCTTTGTATGAAACAGATTGTTTCTCTCTTGATGTTTTTAATATTCTCTCTTTGGCTTGAATTTTTGCCACTTTAATTATAATGTGTCTGGGTGTGGGTTTCTTTTGATTCTTCTTGCTTGGGACTCTCTGTGCCTCCTGAACTTGTGTGACTTTTCCTTGACCAGGTTAAAGAAGTTTTCTGCCATTATTTCTTCAAATGGGTTCTCTAACCCTTGCTTACTTCCTAAGTCTTCTGGTACTCATATGATGCGAGTATTGTTATGTTTCATGTTGTCCCACAGATTCCTTAAACTGCCCTCCTGTTTTTAAATTTTTTTTCTTTTGGTTCTCTGAATGAGTAATTTTTTCTACCCTGTCTTCTAACTTGCTGATATGACCCTCAGCTTTCCCTAATCTGTTCTTTATCCATTCTAGTATGGGGGTTTTTATTTCTACTATGTCATTCTTAATTTTCTTTATAGTCTCCATATCTTTTCTCATGCTGTTGAGCATCCTTATGATCAGTATTCTGAACTCTATATCTGATAGATTGCTTATATCCATTTTTTTTTTTAGCTCTTCTGAAGAATTATTTTGTTATGCCCGGCCGGGCGTGGCTCAGCGGTTGAGCGTTGGCCTAGGATCCAGGCGATTGGGGTTCGATTCCCGGTCAGAGCACATGCCCGGGTTGCAGGCTCGATCAATGAATCTCTCATCATTGATGTTTCTGTCTCTCTCTCTCCTTCTCCTTTCCTCTCTCTGAAATCAATAAAGATATATTAAAAAAAAAAAAAAGAATTCTTTTGTTCTTTCATTTGGGGCTTCTTTTTCTGTTTTCACATTTTGGCTGCCTGTTCGGATTTGTTTCCATCAGGTAGTTCTGTTAGGATTCTAACCCAGTCATTTGGATGGTCAATATCAGATGCTGTTTGTGACTGGCTTTGAGTACCCGGTTTGAAGTTTTCCACAACCCACAGCTTGTGGTTGCCTCTGCTGGGTCTGGGTGCATTTGTAAATGACCAAGATGCACAACAAGGTCTGCTTTTCTAATCCCTGGTTCAAGGAGGAAATCAGGCAAAAACTCAAAGCACCCAGAGGCTAATTGCTATTTAGTCTCTTAATGAGCCTCAGACTATAGTAACTCCACAGGGTGAGGTGAAAGGTTTTCCAGTATGGTGTGGCAATTGCTTCACTCTTAGGCAAAAGCTGCTTGGATGATAAATGTCTTCCTGAGAAAAGTGTATTCTGCCATATGGGGGAATGACTCATCCCAGGAATTCGTATGGCTGCCCTCTGAGACCTATCCCCCAAACCAGTACTCCTGGACTCTCCTCACACAGCTCCAGTCCACTCTGCCCTCCTTCTGCCAGAGCCCAAGATTAGTGGCTGCACACAAAACTTTGTGCCTTACTCCTTTAAAAGGGTGCCAGCATTTCCAGCCTTCTTTCCCTGGCAGACAGAAATCCCACTGCTTTTCACCACCAAGTGTTATGTGGGCACCATTCTCAGTTCTGGCACTCTGGGCTGGGAAGCCCAGCCTGGGGTTTAGGCCCCAGAGTCCTCAGTGCGTACCCCCCACAACTGAGATATCCATCCAGACTTTCAGCTGCTGCCTATGGGAGCATAGCCAGTCCTCTCATGTCTCTGCACTTCCTACCAGTCTCTATGCAATCTCCATTTTGCACCCTTCATTATGAGGGTGCACTCCAGCTAGTTTTCAGTTGCAGTTGATTATTCAGGATGTTTTTTTCAAATTTTAGTTGCAATTCCAATTTGGTCCTGGATAAATGTCAGTGTAGCTTCCACTCAATCTGCCACTCTCATGGAATCTCGATTTAAAAAATGGGCCAGCGTACTTTTTTAAGTGGTTTGGGAATACCCTGGGAAGCTGGGTTGGTTTTACAAACATATATATATTTTAATATATTTTATTGATTTCAGAGAGAGGAAAGGAGAGGAAGAGAGAGATAGAAACATCAATGATGAGAAAGAATCATCAATCAGCTGCCTCCTGCACACCCCCTACTGGGGATTTAGCCAACAACTCTATCACATTCTCTGACCGGGAATCAAACTCTGACCTCCTGGTTCATAGGTGGGTGCTCAACCACTGAGCCACACTGGCCAGGCATCTTTATTATTCTTATGTATCATAGTCATCTATATTATTTTTAATTATTAATAAAGTTCAATCCTGGGTAAAAACTCTGATCCTTGTCAGTCTGTTTATACTACCTAACTCTATATTTTATCTCAGTAAGATATAATGAATGTTAAAAATGGCTTTTAAATATAGGAAATTATTTCCTGCTACTCTTAAGTACCATTTCAGCCTAAGCAGCAGTTGCAGATCCAGATTGTGTGGTGCTTGCTGCTTTTACAATTTTGGTGCTCCTCTGTGAGAAAATACAAGATTATTTTTTATTTAAAATAAATGTTTTATTTAAAATAAATGTTACAATACATTTTTTATTTAAAATAAATGTTTAAGAAATTTTTATTTTGAATAAAAAAGTGAATATTTATTTTGAATAAAAATAAGTTTAAATATTTATTTTTAATAAAAAATAAACTTAAAAAATTACAAATTTTAAAAAGCTGACAAATACTGTAGACATCACAGAATTAAAAAGAGATGTAATTTTTTATTAATTAGGTGTTTAGCATGAAACTTTTTCTTACCTTTTTTGTCTCTATACTTCATCATATGAAAAGGATTTTGCAATGTATTACATAGAGAGAACAGAAAGAGAATTCAGTTTTCTCCTCTAGCATAATTTATTAAAATTAGTTTTTAAAATATAATACAGGAAAGTTCATTTCAGCTTTATAATTAAATATTAATACAGTCATATAAATTTTTACAATTGTCAAACTTATGAGAACTACTAATATGGGCTTTGACTAAGCATTGATAAGATCCAAATAGTTGATGATAATTTTACAAATCTGATTACTGGAATAATGTTCTATAGATTAGCTTCTGACCCCATATATTTCAAACCCATTTTCTTATCCACCCACATATTTCTGATGGTGTACACTGTAAGACACATTTGTAAAACAATATAACCCCAGGCTGACATTTTTATGAGAGAGTTCTAGATAAGTCAGCAAAATATGACAGTTCCTGGAAGTCAGTACTACATCACTATGGCTAGTAATAACTAACCCACACACAGATGCAACTTTAAACATAAATATAGCGAATAAAACAAAAATTAAGCATACACCCAACTTAACTTCTTCTATCCAGATCCCAAAAGTTCTACAGACATTTCAACACCAATAGTAGGAAGGGAAGGTAAATGTAAAGAGCAAGTGGTCTTAAGTAATTGTGGCTAAAATCATTTTTAATGTACATTTTACTAAAATATATATGTGAAGACACTTCAAGGGCTGCCTTGGTAGAAGCTTGTGCAAATAGGGGCCCTGATGAATAACTAAGTAACACATACTATGCTGATCATTTTAAATATAGTGGTAATGTTTTTCATGGCTAACAAATTAATCAAATAGGACAAAACACAGAGATAAGATTTTTAACATGATTTTAGATTTGTAGTTTATTTTTAATAGACAATTAAAACCTAGTTTATTGAGAGTTCCAATTCTGCCATAACAGTGTGAGGAGCTCTGCAGACTATTCCCTAGAGAAACTGGTGAATATTAATTTTCTAAATAACAACTTAAACACTCTCTAAAAGGTCCTAAAAGCATGTAGTAAATGAAGAAATATTAATTTTGTAAAAATCTAATATAATGTAAGAAGTATGGTGGCATGAGAGATCCCCTTGGTCTCTCCCCCTAAAATTTCAACAATTTAACCAACTATAATTCAACAAAAAATTTCCTACTCAATACAAAGGCATGCTGAAGAGATCCATGTAGTTAAACAGCTAAAGTTGGAAAACCAGGAATAAGCAGGGAGATGATAAGGGAGGAAAGTTCACACAGGTGGCTGCAGTTGCAGCCCTGCAGTTGGGACCTCTCAGCTCATCTCGGAAAGGGGAGAAAGCCAGCAGTAACAGGTGCTTCATTTGGCTGGGAGGAACAGAGAGCTGTGGGTAGCAGTCCAGCGGGGCAAGTTGAGTTAACAGTAAGTGACTGAGCCAGCAGATGCCTGAAAGACCATGGGGTTCTTGTCACATGGCTGTTCATTGTCAGCCAGTGGTGTTTCAGACAAAGAAATGGTACTACAGAGCCCTGCCACCCCCTTAATACTCAAAACTCACCTAGTGTTGCCCTTGGTATTGGGTTTAGGAACACACTATTGGTAAACCAAGAGCTATTGCAGTAGAACCGATTTTTCCCTCAGTCACCAATCCCCAGGTGGGTTGCTTGGGATGAGACTCCATGGAGGTCCAGGCTCACCATTCAGCACCTCCAAGCAAGCAAGCTGTACTGTCTTACAGAGGTAAAGTCTTGGCTATTACAGAGATTAAGAAAAACACATCTGATTCAATGCCACCTACTGGAAAATAATATAAAGACCACTTCAGAGAAAGCTATTATAGAAGGGCCATTAATATAAACATATATACATGCCTACACAAAGGAGAGCATCAAATACCATGAATCACCATGGTAACAGAGACGATCAGGAAAAAAAAAATGAAAAATCCCCAGAAAGCAAGCTGGAAGACATAGAAATATGTGATAAAAATGACAGACTTTTCAAGATTGCAGTTCTGAAAATATTCAACAAGATGTGAGAAAATACAAACAGGCAATTCAATGCACTCAGAAAACAAATCAATGAACAAAACAAGTACTTTACCAAAGATGTTGGCACTTTAAAAAAGAACCATTCAGAAATCCTGGAAATGAAACTTGCAATTAAGGAGATTAGGAGTGAACTACTGAGCATAGAAAACAGAGACAACCAGATGGAGGAAAGAATTAGTGTTATCGAAGATAGAAATCTAGAAGTGACACAGAGAGAAGAAGAGAGAGACTTGAGAATAAAGAAAAATGAAAGAATTCTACAAGAACTACCTGACTCCATCAGAAAAAGCAATAATAGAATTATAAGCATTCCAGAAAAAGAGAAAGAGAAGGAAATTGAGAATCTATTCAAACAACTGATGGATGAGAACTTCCCAAACCTATGGAAAAAACTAGATCCTCAAATCCAAGAAGTAAACAGAACACCTAGTTACCTCAATCCAAAGAGGCCCTCTCCAAGTCACATTGTATTAATACTCTGGAAAATAGTATAAAGACCATTTCAGAGAAAGCTGTTATACTATTATATTTGACATTGTAATATTATACTGTTATATTTGACAGTATTAATACTGTCAAAAACTAATGACAAAGAAAAAATTCTTAGAGCAGCCAGGGAAAAGAAGGAAGTGACCTACAAAGGAAAACCAATCAGAATTTTGTATGATTTTTCAGCAGAAACTATACAAGAGAGAAGAGAGTGAAACCAAATATTCAAACATCTGAAAGAGAGAAATTACCAGGAATGAATAATATATCCAGCAAAAATATCCTTTAAATATGAAGGAGAAATAAAGACATTCCCAGATATACAGAAGATAAGAGATTTCATCACCAGAAAACCACCATTGCAATAAATACTCAAGAGTGTTATTCAACCTGAAACAAAGAACATAATGTCACAACACTATGAGTAAGATTACCAAAGAACTTACAGAATAAAAGGAAAAATTTTTGACAAAAAAAAAAAAAAAAATGATAAAAGGGGAAGGAGTAAAGGCCTGAACTGGCAATGGAGGATGAACATCAGATACACTCAAAAGAGAAAGAAAACTATTGTATATATGCAACTTTATTTTTTATAAGCCTAATGGTAACCACACACAAAAATCCCCAAAGACATATAGCTTTAAAAAAGAGGACACAAAGGAAAGAAGTATGAAACACCACCAAACAAAGAAACAGACAGAAGTACAAAGGAAAAGAACCAATGAAGGCACAGAGCTACCAGAAAACAAAAGAAAAAATGGCTATACAAAATCCTCATACATCAATAATTACCCTCAATGTAAATGGTCTGAATTCACCAATAAAGAGGCAGAGTAGCAGAGTGGATCAAAAAACAAAACCCAACCATATGCTGCCTAGGAGAGACACATCTAAGCTGCAAAGACAAATGTAGATTAAAAGTAAAATGGTGGAAAATTATTTTCCAAGTAAATAAAATCCACACAAAAAGGAGGTGTGGACATACTTATATCTGAGAAAATAGACGTCAATATAACAGAAGACAAACGTGTAAACTTTATAATGATAAAGGGGACACTACATCAACAAAACACAGCACTTAATATATATTCACCAGCCCAGCCTGGTGTGGCTCAGCGGTTGAGCATCGACCTAGGATCCAAGAGATCGGGGTTTGGTTCCTGGTCAGGGCACATGCCTGGGTTGCAGGCTACAGCTGATCAATGACTCTCTCATCATTGATGTTTCTATCTCTTTCTCTCCCTCTCCTTTCCTCTCTCTAAAATCAATAAAGATATATTAATATATATATATATATATTCACCAAACCAGTAAGCACTGAAATATATAAAGCAACTACTCACAGAAATAAAGAGAGAAACAGATCAAAATACAATCATAGTTGGAGAACTTAATACTCCATTGAGAGCACTAAATTGAACAATCAAACAGAAAATCAATAAAGAAATATTTGCTTTAAGTGACACACTAGACCAAATGGACATAATTGACACTTATAGAGCTTTTCATCCCAGAACATGATATTTATACATTCTTCTCCAGTGCACTTGGAGCATTATCAAGGATACAACATATGTTGGGTGACAAAACTAGCATCAACAAATTCAAGAAGATTGAAATTATACCAAGCATATTCTCTGGCCATGATGGTTTGAAATTATAAATCAAATGCAAAAAGGAATAAAGAAACCCACAAATATATGGAGATTAAACAACATACTACTGAAAAATGACTATGTCAAAGAAGAAAAATTGTGATAAAAAGGTATATAGAGACAAATGAGAATGACAATACAACTTATCAAAACTTCTGGGATGGCCTTTCCAAATGCACCCAGCCCTAGCAGTGGGAGCCACAATCTGTGGAGTGTGGAAAGCTTCAAACAAGGTATTCAAGGCCAGTCACAAAGGTTATCTGATATTGGCCTGCTCCAGAGACCATAAAAAAGACTGGGGGTCTAGCAGATCTACTTAGTATATAGAAACAAATCCAAACAGGCAGCAAAAAAAAGGAGATGAAAAAGAACCCCAAAGTGAAAGAACAAAAAAATTCTTGAGAAGATAAGATAAATGAAATAAAAATAAGCAATCTATCAGATATAGAGTTCAGAATACTGATCATAAGGATGCTCAACAGTATGAGAAAAGACATGGAAACTATGAAGGAAATTAAGAATGATATAGTAGAAATAAAAACTACATTGTGGTGGTGGACTAGGTGGAAACTACACTGACACTCTACTGAGACCAAACTGGAATTACAACTAAAATATAGAAAAAGCATCCTGAATAATCAACTGCAAATGAAGACGAGCTGGGAGGTACTCTCGTAACCAAGGAGGAAAATTGGAGACTGCATAGAGACTGGTAAAAGAGCAGAGGTGAAAGAGTGATGCCTGGGCTCCCACAGGTAGCAGCTGAAGGTCTGATGGAATATCTCAGCTGTGAGGGATTCCCACTGAGAACTCTGGGGCCTAAGCCCCAAGCTGGGCTTCACATCCAAGAGCACCAGAACTGAGAAAAGTGCCCACATAATATCTGGCTGAGAAAAGCAGCTGTTTTCTATCTGCCAGGTAGTAACAGCTGGAAATGCAGGCACATTCTTAAAGAGCCAACACACAAACTTTCATGTGCAGCCACTCACCTTGTGCAGCCACTCACCTTGAGCTCGAGCACATGGAAGGCAGACTGGACTGGAGCTTTGTGAAGAGAATCTTGGAATGTGGGCTCTGGAGATAGAGTTTATAAGGCAGCCATATGGATTCCTGTGCTGTCGTTCACTCATACAGCAGACATCTTTCACAGGCAGACATTTACCTTCCAAGCAGTTTATGCCAGAGGGGGAAGCGATTGCCTCACCCTGCTAGAAAACATCTCCCCCAACCCCATGGAGTTTCTACAGCCTGAGGATCATTAAGAGAATCAGAGTAATCAGCACACTGACAAGGGCAGACCTCAGAGTACTTTGAGTCTTTGCCTGATCTGCTTCTGGTCCCAGGCCTTGGAAAGTCAGGCTTTGGTGTGCATTTTGGTCCTGTCCAAATGCACCCAACCCCAAGGGTGGGGGCCTCAAGCCATGGGTTGTTGATAGCTCCAAACAGGGTACTAAAGGCCAGTCACAAACAACATTGGCCTGTACCAGAGACCACCCAAAAGACTGAGAGTTCTAGCACTCCTATCTAATACATAAAAACAAACTAAAATAGGCAGCCAAAATGGGGAGAGAGAGAAAAAAAAATGAAAGAACAAGAGAAATCTGCAGAAAAGAGCTAAATGAAATGGAGACAAGCAATCTATCAGATATAGGGTTCAGAATAGTGATCATAAGTATGCTCCACAGCATGAGAAAATATATGGGAACTATGAAGGAAATTAAGAATAACATAGTAAAAATAAAAAATATATTGGAAGGAATTAACAGCAGATTAAAGGAAGCTGAATATTGTATCAATGAATTAGAAGACAGGGTAAATAAAATCACTCAATCAGATCCCAAAAGAAAAAACAATTTAAAAACAGGAGGACAATCTAAGGGAGCTGTGGGAAAACATGAAGAATAAAAATATTTCCATTATAGAAGGGCCAGAAGAGGTTGAAAGTAAGCAAGAGTTAGAGAATCTGTTTGAAGAAATAATGGCATAAACTTGCCTAATCTGGTCATGGACAAAGTCACACAGGTTCAGGAGGCACAGAGAGTCCCAAGCAAGGAGAATCCAAAGAGGCCCACAACCAGACACATCATAATTAAAATGCCAAAAATTCAAGACAAAGAATCTTAAAGGCAGTAAGAGAAAAGCAAGCTGTTAAATACCAAGGAGCTCCCATAAGGTTGTCAGCTGACTTCTCATCAGAAACTCTACAGACCAGAAGGGAATGGCATGAAGTGTTCATGGTAATGCAAAACAAGGATCTGAAACCAAGACTACTCTATCCAGCAAGGCTATCATTCAAAACAGATGGTGAAATAATGAGCTTCCCAGACAAAAAAAAAAGGCTAAAGGTGTTTATTATCATCAAACCAGTACTGTAGAAAATGTTAAAGAGTCTGCTATAATTAGAAGTAGGAATAGAAGCATTACAAGAAATGTTAAAGGGACTGGTGTAATAATAAGAAGAGATAGAGAAAGAAACATAGACATAAAGGATTAGAATGGTAATAAATAAGAACCTATCAATAATAACCTTAAGGACTTTAAGGGAGAGATCAACAGCAATACAATCATAATCATGGACTTTAACACCCCACTGACTTCACTGGATAGATCTTCTAGGCTAAAAGTCAACACAGAAACAGTGACTCAAAATGGCACTCTAGATCAGATGGATTTACTTGATATATACAGAATATTTTACCCCAAAGTTACAGAATATACCTTCCTCTCAAGTGCACGTGAGTTATTCTCAAAGATAGACCACATGTTCGGACACAAAACAAGTCTTTGCAAGTTCAAGAATATTGAAATCATATCAAGTATCTCAGAACACAATGGCATGAAGTTAGAAATCAATTACAGTAGAAATAGTCAAACACATGGAAGCTAAATAATAAGTTATTAAACAATGAATGGTTTACCAAGAAGATCAAGGAAGAAATCAAAAACTTCCTGGAAACGAAAATTAACACACAACAACCCAAAACCTATGGAATACAGTGAAAGCAGTCCTAAGAGGGAAGTTCATAGACCTGCAGGCCTATCTCAAAAAGCAAGAAAATTTTTTAGTAAGCTATCTAACATTAATACTTAAAAAATTAGAAAGCTCCCCTGTGATGCCATCCACACCATGGCTTTTGTTTACTGGGAGTTTATTTATTACTGCTTCAAATTCATCAGTTGTTATTAGCTATTCAGGTTTTCTGATTCTTCGTGATTCAATTTTACATTATCTCCCTCATATATGGAATCTAATAAACAAAATAGACTGAGGAACAAAATAGATCCAGAGACATAGAAGCATGGAACAGACTGATGAATCTCAGTGGGAAGGCAGGGGAAAGGGAGTGGGTGGGTACAGATAAATCAAAGAACTTATATGCATATATGCATAACCCATGAACACAGACAATAGAGTGGTGAAGGCCTCTGGGGGGGCGGGGCAGATGCTGGGAGGAGGGGATCAATGGGGGTAAAAGGGGTTATCTGTAATATTTTTTACAATAAAGATGAATTTAAAAATATACATTGGAAGGAATAAACAGCAGATTAGGGGAAGCTGAGGATCACATCAGGGTAGAAAACATACACTCAATCAGAGAACAAAAACAAAAAATAATTTAAAAACAGAAAGACTGTTTAAGGGAACTGTGGAACATGAAATGTAACATTATTCACATCATAGGAGTGCCAGAAGATGTAGAAAGTAAGCATGGGTTAGAGAACCTGTTTGAACAAATAATGGCAGAAAACTTCTCTAACCTGATCAAGGAAAATTAACACAAGTTCAATAGGCACAGAGAGTCCCAAGCAAGAAGAATCCAAAGAGGACCAGGCCCAGACACATCATAATTAAAATGCCAAAACAACAAGACAAAGAGTCTTAAAGGCAGCAAGAGAAAATGAATAAGTTCCTAAAAATATATAATCTTCCTAGACTAAGTCATGAAAAACTGGAAAATCTAAATAGACCAATCAGCAGTGAGGAAATTGAAACCACCATCAGAAAGCTCCCAACTGCCCTGCCACGTGTGGCTCAGCAGTTGAGTTCTGACCTGGGATCCAGGAGATGGAGATTTGATTCCTGACCATGGCACATGCCCAGGTTGGGGGCTTGATCCCCAGTCAAAAGTGTGCAGGAGGCAGCCAATCAATAATGACTCTCTCATCATTGATGTTTCTATCTCTCTCTCTCTCCCTTTATCTCTCTGAAATCAATAAAGATATATATTTAAAAAAATTTTTTTAAATAAAAAAACCTCCCAACAAGTAAAAGTCATGACATGATGGCTTCACTAGTGAATTCTACCAAACTTTCAAAGAAGATTTTAAACTTACCCTTCTCAAACTCTTCCAAAAAATTGAAGAAGAGGCAATACTTCTCAACACATTTCATGAAGCAAATATAACCCTGATACCAAAACCTGACAAGAATAACACGCAAAAAAGAAAACTACAGACCAATATCTCTGATGAATACAGTGCAAAAATCCTAAACAAAATACTAGCAAACCAAATATCACAATACATCAAAAAATAATACAACATGATCAAGTGGGGTTCATTCAAGGGGTACAAGGATGTTGCAACATATGCAAATCAATCAATATAATATACCACATTAACAAAAGAAAGGGTAAAAGTCATATGATATTATCAATAGATGCAGAAAAAGGTTTGATAAGATACAGCATCCATTTATGATTAAAACACTCAATAAAATACAAATAGAAGGAAAGTACCTCAACATAATAAAGGCTATGTATGATAAATTCTCAGTTAATATCATATGCAATGGTGAAAAATAAAAGATCTTTCTCTAAGATCAAGGACAAGAAAAGGATGTCCCCTCTCATCCTTCTTATTCAACATAGTTCTTGCAGTCCTAGCCAGAGCAATAAGGCAAGAGAAAGAAATAAAAGGCATCCAAATAGAGAAGGAAGAAGTTAAACTGTCAGTTTTTGTGGATGACATGATTCTGTATATAGAAAACCCTAAAGACTCCACCAGAAAACTATTGGAAATAATAAACAAATACAATAAAGTTGCAGGATACAAATCAATGTATAAAAATCCATTGCTTTCCTTTATACTTAAAACAACAAAATTTTAGAAAAAGAAATGAAAACCACAATTCCTTTTGCAATTTCAACCAAAAGAATATAATACCTAGAAATAAACTTAAAGAATGTGAAAGACCTATGTACTGAAATTACAAAGCATTATTAAAACAGATTGAAAAAGACACAACAAAATGGAAAAATATCTCATGCCCATGGATTGGAAGAATCAACATAGTTAAAACTACCATGTTACTCAAGCAATATACAGATTTAATGCAATCCCCATCAAAATACCAACGTCATTTTTTAAAGAAATAGTAAGGAGAAATCATCAGGTTTGTGTGGACTACAAAAGACCATGAATAGGCAAAGCAATCTTGAGAAAAAAGAAAGAAGCTGGAGGTATCATGCTACCTGACTTCAAATTATACTACAGAGCAACAATAACCAAACAGCATGGTATTGGCGCAGAAACAGACACACAGATCAGTGGAACAGAATAGAGACCACAGATATAAAACCACATGTATATGGGCAGATAATTTTTGACAAGGGAACCAGAAATACACAACGCACTAAAGATAGTCTCTTCAATAAATGATACTGGGAAAACTGGAAAGCTACATGCAAAAGAATGAAACTGGATTACAGTTTGTCACCATTACAAAAATTAGCTCAAAATGGATCCAAGACCCAAATGTAAGACCCAAAACAGTAAGTTACATAGAAAAACATAAGCACCTAATTTATGGACCTTGGCATAGAGAACATTTTATGAACTTGACCCCAAAGGCAAGGGAAGTAAAGGCAAATATAAATGAATGGAACTATATCAAACTGAAAATTTCTGCACAACAAAAGAAACACATCAAAAGAAAGAGGCAGCCAACCAGATGGGAGATGATATTTGCAAACAGTAGCTCTGACAAAGGTTTAATTTCCAAAATATATAAAGAACTCATAAAACCCAACACTAAACAAACAAACACCCCAATCAAAAGGTGGGCAGAGGACATGGACAGACACCTCTCTCAAGAAGACATATGCACAGCCAATACATATATGAAAAGATCTTCAGCCTCACTAGCAATTAGGGAAATACAAATCAAAACTACAATAAGATACCATCTTTCACCTGTTAGGGTGGCTTTTACCAACAAGACAAGTAATAACATGTGTTGGAGAGGTTGTGGAGAAAAGGGAATCCTTTGGTGGGAATGTAGACTTGAACAACCACTGTGGAAAGCAGTCTGGTGATTCCTCAAAAATTAAGAATAGAGCTACCATGCTATCCAGCAATCCCTGTCTTAGATATATATCTGAAAAGCTCGAAAACATGTATTTGCAAAGATATATGCACCCCTGTGTTTATTGAAGCATTATTCTTTGTGGCCAAGGCATGGAAACAACCAAAGTGTCCTGCAATACTGAATTGGCTAAAGAAGATGTGGTAAATGTACACAATGGAATGCTACTCAGCCATAAGAAAGGATAAAATACTTCCATTTGCAACAACATGAATGGACCTTGAGAAAATTATGCTGAGTGAAATAAGTCTGTCAGAAAAGGCTGGGAAGCACACATGGTTTCACTCATATGTGGGATATAAAACTGAAACTCATGGACACAAAGAGCAGTGTGGTGGTTTCCAGACGGAAGTGGATGAGGAGTAAGTGGGGCCTAATATATGGTGACAGGAGATTTTACTTTTGGTGATGTGCTCACAGGACCATATACAGATCTTGTAACATAGAAATCCACACCTGAAACCTGTATCATCATATTGACCAATGTCACCTGAATACATTTAATAATAAAAAAACTAATACTTCATAAGGACAGTCAGTATCTGTGGTATATTAACCATAACAACTTGGCAACAAATATTTTGGCAGTCAAATTATTTTTATTTTTTTTAAATGGAAGAAAGATCTATTGGATTAAAAAAGAAATTTGAATGCTATTGTAACATGATTTGGAACATATGATCTTGAAGTACAGATGCTCCGTAACTTACAGTGGGGGTTACATCATAAGTTGAAAATACCATAAATCAAAAGTGCATTTAATTCACCTAACCTACCAAACATCATAGCTTAGCCTAGTCTATCTTAAATGTACTGAGAACACTTATCTTAGTCTACCATTTGGCAATTATATTGAGCTTCACCTCAAGAATAATTGCTTTCTCACCAAAAGCAGGAGACAGGCATTTGTAGGCATAATGAGATGTGAAAATGCAAAACACAACATCCAAAGAACACTGACTACACAGTACATTCTAGAGTATCAGTTGTTTATCCTGGTGATGGAGTGGCTAATTGACAGCTGAAGCTAGATCTTACCACCCAGCATCATAAGAGAGTATCATACCACATATCTCTAGCCCAGGAAAAGATCAAAATTCACAATTTGAAATAGTCTCTACTGAATATGTATCACTTTTGCACTATTGTAAAGTCAAATCGCCATAAGTTGAGAACCATCAAGGAATGGAGTGCCAATGCTGTTATAAAAGTCTGTTGATTTAATTTTATTTACATGGAAGTTTCTCAATTTTTACATTTATAAAAATTAAAATTAGAATAGGATGGATGCTACATCCTGTCCCAGTCTAGAAATAAATTATAACCATCCACAAATATGTGAATTAATTGAAAAAATCCCATTCACCTCATCAAGATATATTTCCAATAAATATATATTTTAAGAAATATTTATCCAAACTTAGAGTACACATGATAATTATAATAATCACTCAATTCAGGAGTTATTTTTAATGTAATTTACAGACCCTAAAAATTCACTCATTTTTTTCTTTTTTATTGAATTTATTGGGATGACATTAGTTAGTAAAATTATATAGGTTTCAGTTGTACAACTGTATATCAAGTCAAGTCTCCTTCCATCACCATTTATCTTCCCTATACCCTCTCCAATCTCCCCCATCCAACTTTCAAAAATTCACTCATTCTAATCATACAATTCAATGAATTTTATTATATTACAGAGTTGTACAACCATCATCACAATCTAATCTTAGAACATCCATTACTCTAAAAACTTTGTGCCCATTTACAGTCAATTTCAATTTTCAACCCAGCCTAGGCAACTACTAATCTACACTCTGCCTCTGTATAAAAATTAAATCATACAACATATGTTCATTCCTGGCCTCTTTCACTGAGCATAATGTAGTAGCATAGATAAGCATTTCACTCACTTTGGGGACTGAACAACTTTCCATTGTATAAATATACCATTTTCTTAAAAACCTATTCATCAGTTGATCAATATTTAGATTGTTTTTGCTTTTTGGCTTTTTGAAAAACTGTTGTTATTTCTGTCAAGTATACTTTTATACATTTTGTATATGTGTACAAGTATGTGTATTATTGTTTGTATTACATATATTCTATTTCCAGACCAAAATAGGTTTAGCATCAATTCTATTTTAATATTTATAGATGTGAAAGCTGAGAAACTCTATCATCCACCTAAGCAAAATAAATAAACAGAAGGGAAAGGAGTTTTATAAAACCACCATCACTTGATTTTTTTCAACTAAGATAACTGAAAACATGTTTACACAGTTCCACCTATTCACACTAGTTTATATATTATCTATGTATAATGTTTTAAGAAACAGTCAAGTTGTTTCCCCAAAAATGGCTGAATTATTTCACATTGCTACCAGTAGTGCATGAGGGTTTGAACTTCCCCACATCCTTATCAACACTTATTAGTATCTATTTTTTTAAAATAGTTTTATTGATTTCAGAGAGAGGAAGGGAGAAGGAGAGAGAGAGATAGAAACATCAATAATGAGAGAGGCTTTGCATGCCCCCAACTGGGGATCAAGCCCACACCTGGGCATGTGCCCTGACCCGGAATCAAACTGCAATCTTCTGGATCCTAGGTCCACATTCAACCTCTGAGCCATGCCAGGCTGGGCAGTATCTATTTTTTTAATTACAGTCATTCTAGGGGTAAGTAATGACATCTCAGTGTTTTTCATTTGCATTTCCTTAAAGCCTAATGACATCCAGCATTTTTTCATTTTGAATATTTTTTTTGTTTTTCAATTATATTTGAACGTACAATATTTATGTATATTATATTACTTTTAGGTGTATAACCTAGTGATTAGACATTTATATAACTTATGAAATAATCACCTCAATAAATCTATTACCCATCTAATGCCATATGTAGTTGTTACAATATTATTGATTATATTCCCTATGTTGTACTTTATATCCCCATGACTATTCTGTAACTACCAATTCATACTTCTTAATCCCTTCACCTTTTCCATCCATTGCCCCACCTTCCTTCCCATGATGGCAACCATCAAAATGTTCTCTGTATCTATGAGTCTGTTTCTGTATTATTTGTTTGTTTATTTTTTTTTATAGATTTCACATATAGGTGAAGTCATATGGCAGTTTTCTTTCACTGACTTATTTCACCCAGCACAATATCCTCTAGGTCCATCCATGTTGTTGCAGATAACAAAATTTTATTCTTTTTTATGGCTGAGTCATATTCCATTGTATATATGCATCTCTTCTTCTTTACTGATGAACACTTAGGTTGTTTCCATGTCTTGATTATTGTAAATAATGCTGCAATAAACATATAAATGTACATATCTTTATAACGAATGTTTTGTTTTGTTTTGTTTTGTTTTGTTTTGTTTTGTTTTGTTTTAGAGAGGGAGGAAGGGGGAACGAAGGGAGGGGGGGAGAGAGAGAGAGAGAGAGAGAGAGAGAGAGAGAGAGAGAGACAATGATGTGAGAGAGACACATCAATCAGTTTCTTTCTGTATGTGCCCCTGCCAGAGATAGAATCCACAACCTAGGTATGTGCCCTTACCAGGAATCAAACCCATGAAATTTTGGTGTATGGGATGATGTTACAACTAACTTATCCACACTGGCCAGGGCATAACCAATGTTTTGAACTCTGCATCTGATAGATTGCTTGTCTCTATTTTGTTTAGTCCTTTTTCTGGGGTCTTTTTTTATTCTCTTCACTTGAGACATACTTATTTGTCTCCTCATTTTGGTTACTTTCTTGTGTTTGTTTCTATTTCTCCTGGTCTTGATAGAGTGGCCTTATGTAGTAGGTGTCTTATAGGGCCTAGTGCTGAAATCTTCCCTGTCACCCAATCTGTGTGCTTCAAGTGCACCCACAGTGTGTGTTGTGTGCACCCTTCTGTTGTAATTGAGCTTTTGCTTTGAAGCCAGATAATTCAGTTCCTCTCCCTATGTTCCTGGCACCTTTGGAGCTGCTGCCCCAGTGCTTGAACTCACAGCAAATGAGTCCAAGTAAGTCTGTGTACAGGCCCTTAAAGAGAAATGCCTGAAACTCCAGAAGCCCTCCATCTCACTCAGCCACAATCCCTACTGGTTTTCACAGCCAGGAGTTATGAATACTTCTCTTCCAGGCACTGGAACCCTGGGTTAGGAGGCCTGGTGTGGGACTAGAACCCCTCACTCCTCACAGGTGACCTCCACAGCTGAGATAGCGCTTCCAATTTTTAACTGCCATACTTGCATGTGGGATCAGCTCCTTCTGTGAGTCTACCCCCTTTAACAGTCTCCATGTGGCTTCTTCTTTATATCCTTAGTTTTAGGAATTCTCTTCAGCTAGATTTCGGGGGTTTCTTAATGATGGTTATTCTGTAGTTCAGTTGTAATTTTGATGTGGTCATAGGAGGATGTGAATATCACATTTACCTACTCCATCATCTTGACCTGAAGTGTCATTGAGCATTTTTTCATGTGCTTTCTGGCATTTGCATATCTTTGGAGAAATGTTTATTCAAAGTCTGTGCCCATTTTTTTAAATTTACTTTAAAAATTTTTTTAAATATATATTTATTTATTTTTAGTCCTCATCCAAGGATATTTTTCCATTGCTTTTCAGAAAGCCTGGAAGTGTAGGGAGTGAGGGGGTTGGGAGAGAGAGATAGAAACACATTGATTGTTTGCCTCCTGCTCGCATGCCCAACCAGGGCTGGATGGAGCCTGCAACTGAGGTATGTGCCCATGGCCGGAATCAAACCTGGGACCCTTCAGTCCATGGGCTGATACTCTAACCACTGAGCCAAACCACCTCGGGCTAAAAAATATTTTTTAAGATATGCTTTCATTGATTTCAGAGAGAGGGAGGGAGATATAAGAAATACCAATGAATCATCAATTGACCCCTGCCCAGTTTTAAGTTGTATTACTTATCTTGTCAATAATTGAGTTATAAAAGTTCTTTATATACGCAGTGAGCAAAAGTAGGTTTATAGTTGTAATACAAATAATACAATAATTAATAATAATACAAGAATAAACTGTTTCATGAACTCACAACTGTAAACCTACTTTTGCCTACCCCTGTACTCTAAATACTTGTCAAATATAGTGATTTATAAGTATTTTCTCATAGTCTATGGGTTGTATTTCCAGTTTCTTGATGGTATCTTTTGAAAATCAAAAGGTTTTCATTTTGATTAAATACAATTTATTCATTTTTTCTTTTATTGGTTATATTTTTAGGTCATATCTAGGAAAATGTTGCTTAATCCAAATTGTACCTATGCAGAAGCTTCATTTATTTAATATGTCCTTTTCTCCTTTCCTTTTGATTCAAATTGGCCTCATCCAGCATTCTGACTCACCCACCTCCCTCTCCCTTGCACATCCACTCCCTTAATCATTAAGCCCTCCGGACAATGAGGCTGTGGTAATCTTAGGAACAAAGCCTCAGGTCTGTTGACCACAGAGACAAAGTTTCAGTCAAATTATAGATGACATCTAGGCCTCAGTTGTGTTTCAGCTCCAGAAGAACCCCACAGACACATCCTTGTGAAACCAGATGAAGCAACACCTTGGCAAACATCATGACAAGATGCAGTAATCAGCTACTCCCTATCCTAGTGTTGGCCAATCAGTAGAGACCATGAACCTAACTTCCTTAGTTCCCTATATAACCCATCCTCCTGAAGTCATCAGGGAGCCAGGTCTTTTCAGCTTTTGTTGAAAGTTAGTTGACTATCAATGCAAGCGAGGGATTATTTCTGGATTGTTAATTCTATTCCATTGATCAATTCTATCCCATATATGTCTGTCCTTATTCAGTAAATCACTGGATTTACTGAATACTACTGCAGCTTTGTAGTAAATTTTGAAATTAGGAAGTACAAGTTTTCCAACTTTGTTCTTTTTCAAGATTGTTTTTGCTATTCTAGATCCTTTACCTTTGTATATGAATTTAGAATTAGCTTGCCAATTTCTGTAAAACAGTCACCTGAGTATAGGTTGGAAATGTGTTGCATCTGTAGGTTAATTTGTGGAATATTCCCGTCATAACAATATTAAGCCTTTTATTAAAAATATGTTTTTATTGATTTCAGAGAGAGGAAGGGAGAGGGAGATAAAAACATCAATGATGAGAGTCATTGATCAGCTGCCTCCTACATGCCCCCTACTGGGGATCAAGCCCAAAAACTGGGCATGTGACCTGATTGGGAATTGAACTCAAATCTCCTGGATCATAGGTCCATATTCAACCACTGAACCATGTCAGCCGGGCACATGAATGGCTTTCCATTCATTCTTTTTTTTTTTTCTTTTTTTAAAATATATCTTTATTGATTTCAGAGAGAGGAAAGAAGAGAGAGAGACAGACAGACAGAAACATCAATGATGAGTCATTGGGGATTGAGCCCGCAACCCGGGCATGTGCCCTGACCAGGAATCGAACCCCGATCACCTGGATCCTAGGTTGACGCTCAAATGCTGAGCCATGCCCGGCTGGGCTCCATTCATTCTTTAAATCCTCTTAGCAATGTTTTACAGTTTTGGGGATACAAGTCTTGCACTTATATTGTTAAATTTATTCTTAAGTATTTTATTCTCCTTTACAGTATTGTCAATGAAATACTTAACTTCATTTTTGGAGTGTAAGTGTGTGTAAATAATGTCTTTTTTTGTATATTGACATTTTATCCTGACACCTTGATGGACTTGATTAGTTTTAGTAGCTTTGTAGTAAATTTTAGGATTTTCTATATATCAGATGATATAGTATATAGAAATTTTAGATTTTGAACACTTTAATCTTTATGGTTATTGCAAAATTTTAAAATTAGATTTAAATTTAGATATTTATAATTCAGAGAAGTATGGTATGTGATCAATAAAAGACTTCCCAGAATAAAAAAATATTACACTGGGATAAAAATTCATGAAGTGATATGGAAATATGAATTCAAGAAGCAAAAAAATTATGTAAAATTTCCTATTAAAGAAAAGCTTGTTATTACATAGAAAATCCTAAAGACTTCACCAAAAAACTACTAGATCTAATAAATGGATTTGGCAAGGGAGCAAGATACAAAATTAACACCCAGAAATTGATGGCATTTTTATATACCAATAATGTACTCTCAGAAAGAGAAGCTAAAAAAAAAATCCCATTTATCATTGCAACAAAAAAGTTTAGATACTTAGGAATAAACTTAACCAAGAAGGTAAAAGAACTGTACTCAGAAAACTTTAGGACATTGCAAAAAGAGACAGAGGAAGACACAAACAAGTGGAAGAATATACCATGTTCATGGATTGGAAGAATTAACATCATCAAAATGTCCATACTACCCAAAGCAATCTATAAATTCAAGGAATCCCTATTAAAATACCAACAGCATATTTCACAGATCTAGAACAAACACTCCAAAAATTTATATGGAACCAAAAAAGACCCCAAATAGCCACAGCAATCTTGAGAAAGAAGAACAAAGTTGGAGGGATCACAATACCAGATTCCAAGTTACACTACAAAGCCAGTGTTATCAAAACAGCCTGGTACTGGCACAAGAATGGACATATAGATCAGTGGAACAGAACAGAGATCCCAGAAATTGACCCATTCCATTATGGTCTGTTAATATTTGACAGAGGATGCAAGAACATACAATGGAGTAAAGACAGTCTCTTCAATAAGTGGTGTTGGGAAAATTGGACAGGTACATGCCAAAGAATGAAACTAGACCACCAACTTACACCATATACAAAAATAAACTCAAAATGGATAAAAGACTTAAATGTAAGACATGAAACCATAAAAATCCTAGAAGAAAATGTAGGCAGCAAAATCTCAGGCATCTCTCCTAACAATATGTTTGCTGATACATCTCCTAGGGCAAGAGAAACAAAGGAGAAAATAAACAAATGGGACTACATCAAATTAGAAAGCTTCTTCACAG
The DNA here is from genome assembly GCF_964146895.1 of Miniopterus schreibersii. Taxonomy (NCBI): domain Eukaryota; kingdom Metazoa; phylum Chordata; class Mammalia; order Chiroptera; family Miniopteridae; genus Miniopterus; species Miniopterus schreibersii. The sequence goes on along the minus strand of NC_138102.1, from coordinate 87,596,004 downwards.
CAAAAGAAACCATCAACAAAATGAAAAGGTATCCCACTGTATGGGAGAACATATTTGCCAATGACACATCTGATAAAGTGTTAATATCCAAAATATACAAGGAACTCCTACAACTTAACAAAAGGAAGCCAAACAATCCAATTAAAAAAAGATAGGGAAAGGACCTAAATAGACACTTCTCCAAAGAGGACATACAGATGGCCAAGAGACACAGGAAAAAATGCTCAAAGTCACTGATCATCAGAGAGATGCAAATTAAAACCACAATGAGGTATCAATGCACACTTGTCAGAATGGCTACTATCAATAAATCAATGAACTACAAGTGGCGGCGAGAGTGTGGAGAAAAGGAAACCCTAGTACACCGCTGGTGGGAATGCAGACTGGTGCAGCCCCTGTAGAAAACAGAATGGAGTTTCCTCAAAAAATTAAAAATTTTCCGGCCATTTGACCCAGTGATCCCACTTCTAGGAATATACCCTAAGAAACCGGAAACACCAATCAGAAAGAACTTATGAACCTCCATGTTCATAGCATCACAATTTACAATAGCTAAGATCTGGAAACAGCCCAAGTGCCCATCAGTAGATGAGTGGATAGAAAACTGTGGTACATTTACACCATGGAGTACTATGCAGCTGTAAAAAATAAGGATCTCATATTCTTTGGGACAGCATGGAAGGAACTGAAGAGTATTATGCTAAGTCAAATAAGCCAGTCTGAGAAAGACAAGTACCACAAGATCTCACTCATATGTGGAATATAATAAACAAAATAAACTGTTGAACAAAATTGATTCAGAGACATAGAAGCATGGAACAGACTGACCAATCTCAGAGGGAAAGTGGGGATAGGGGAGTGGGTGGGGAGTGATTAATCAAAGAACTTATGTTTATAAGCATATCCCATGGGCACAGACATTGGTATGGGGAAGGCCTGGGGGTGGGGTGGATAGGATCAATGGAGGAAAAAAGGGGATATCTGTAATACTTTCAACAATAAGATTAAAAAAAAAGAAGGAAAAAGTTTTATTCAAATCACACCCTGAAGACCAAATATATATTACCCTCTATCAAGAAATTAGTACAAACCTGACTACAAATATGTGTGTGGGTCTTTTGCTGCCTTAATTTGCTAATGTCTATGATTTACCTAGGCTAAGAAATGATTATATTATTTATTTTTTGCTTAGATTTTATTTAAATTGTACAAGATTTCACATGTTGATTAGTAATCTTACTCAAAACCCCACACTTTCCTTCTTAATTCCCTGTAAGAGGAGCAAGGTTCTAATTCAGCAGCTAATTCTCTGTGCAGACAGGGGGTGAAAGCCAAGACTGAGTTAACAGCAGAGGGACTGTCCTTGACTCACAGTCCATGTCTTTGTGCAAGGTGATTCCTGTCCCCTAAGAGGCTGTAAGCACTACCTGCAGAAGCACAGAAAAAGACAGAGTTCTACAGTAAACCCACGTTGGACTATTATGAGTTTGCCTTACCCCTTCAACTGACACACTAAAACTACTTAGTCAGCTTACACCCCAAATCCATATCATCACACCAGGCACCAAACTCATATGTTAACTAGTATGGGTTAAAGCAACCTAGAAAGGAAAAGAAAATAAAAGGAAAAAAAAGAAAAAAAAGAGGGAAAAATGGGCAAAGAACCCGAATAGACATTTTTCCAAAGAGAACTTACAGATGGTCAACAGACATATGAAATAATGCTTGATGTTACTAATCATCAAAGAGATGCTAATTTAAACCACCTCACCCCTGTCAGAATGGCTACCATCAACAAATCAACAAAGAACAAGTGCTGGTGAGGATGTGGAGAAAAAGGAAGCCTTGTAAAAAAAAAAAGAAAGAAAGAAGTTTGTCAATGTAGTAGTTTTAAAAATTGATGATGGGTATCAAATTGTCTGGAATGGGTACATTTAAGAGTTATGTAACATTTAAGGTGTCAATATACAATAAAACAATTTGCATCCCTTGCAGCTATTTAAGACAGATGAAAAACTTTGATCAATCTAAAATATGAGGGAGAAGGTACACAATCACAGTTTTTCAGAATTCTTTTAGGAGGGTATAAGAGCAAAATCATTTAAAACGTCTGTATTAATGTATACCTTCCTAACAGATTTTTCTGTTTGGGATGATTGTTACCTGTAAAGGTTTGGGCAGGTGACAAGGGCTGTGAAAGATTTCACAACTGAGATAATAGATGCAGAAAGAAAGTTTATTTTTACTTTCCCTGAAAAGGGAAAGGGCCAATGTATTGCTAATAATACAAGGTCAAGAAACAAGAGCCAGCCAGCTTTTAAGCAGGTAGGTTGCTAGGTGACAAGGAAGGGAGGGGTTTGGGTTATCTTGAAGTCGAGCAGATACCAAGGAGGTTGTCTTGAAAAATTATACTTTGTTTACTTTCCAGGAGACAGTCCAGAAGATATCCTAGGGAGGCTTCTTATCAGTATTTTCCCCAAGCCTGTAAAACATACTTGGAGCAAAAGTTATGAAGAGTTCAAAAGAGGCTTGTTTGAAGGGAAGGGAGAAGGGAAATTATCCCTGAGTGGTGAAAACAGCAGGGAGGACAGGGATGCAAGAATGTAGCCTTGAGAGTAGTTCCTCTGAGTCTGAACAGAGTGCCTGTTTGAATCAGAGGAGTCAGAGTCAGCAATCTTGCCGGTTTAATTACCAGCTGCTGCTTATAAATTGTGGAAGGCCACAGCACAGGAAAAGAGAGGCCTTTTTTTTTTCCATCTGTACATTACCTTTCTGAGATTTGTGGAAACTACCAAACAACCCCTAATTTTACATTTAAAAGCCTCCCCTAGTAGTCGTCCAACAGTCCAAATCATTAATTTTGATTGAGAGGAATAATAATTCATCTGGAATTAAGTTAAACAAGGCATTTAGCTAATCTTAAATGCACAGGGCCCTGTGTGTGTGTGTGTGTATACACTCTTGTGCATACTCTTGAATAGACTTGGTATTTTACTAACTTTAAAGGACTTTTGAAAAAAGAGTATGTTCACTTTGATTTCCCCCTTTCAGCATTCGATAAGCATCAAGAACACTTGAGAGCAAATGGTTCACACCCTCCTCCCTAACCAGAAAATACAGTACTTAAATTGCCCTCACCTGAGAAAATAGAGAGTAAAGACCCAATTGATGCCATCTGTTCCAGCTAAACCCAAGGACAGATAAAGGTGGGGAACAAATAACAAAAACCCCATTAAAGGGTTTATCTTAGACAGATCTAAGGGGTTATCTTAGACAGACCTAAGATAAAAGTAAAGCAGTAAAACAGACCAAAGAATAATCCAAAACTCCCCTATACGCTCATTTTAATGCACCAGCATATTTAAAATGCACTTGGTAAGCTAATGAATATTCTACTGAAACCCTCCCCTAAGATTCTCGCCTGCAAAAAAGAAAAAAACATGGATAAAAAGTCCTCAGGACAAAGAGTCAATGCTGTCTCACACCAGAGCATGCCCATGTCCCTTCCCAGGCATGAATTTTTTATTTCTAAGGGTCCCCACAAATCTTACAACCTGGGGAGTAGTGGGCAGTGGGAGCTCCACCCAGGCTCACCACCTGATCCTGTCTCCAAGGTCCCCTTTTTCACTTACTTCCCAGTGAGCTAAAGCAACCCTGCCCAGGTTCACTTCTATCTCTGTGACCTTCACGTCCTACTGAGCGCTAACAGCAGCCCGGCTTTGGCTCACTTCTTTCCTATAACATTTCTAGAGAGTCAAAGCAGAGCACTGCCTAGCCTCTCCTGTTGTTTCTTCTACCCTAATTTCTTTGTTTCACTGTCCCCAGCATTAATAAACATACTCTCAAACCCATCTGGTCCCCTGTTGTGAAACCTTTCGTACAGGAAGTCAAAGACCCACACACTACAAGCCAGCCTGAGGCAAACCTTGTCCTGGTGGTCTCTGTCCTGTCCAGTAACAGATACATTAGTCACAAAGGTTAGGTTCCAGAACACTTAATAGATCAGCCTTTGTTCTCCCATGTGCACTGTGCCCAGGGCTCTCTCTAGCCCTCAGGGCTCTCACTGCCCACTACACTTTCCTCATTGCTCCAGACCCCCAGGTTCTGTCCGGGATTGCTCAAGCTCAGGGGCTATCCACGTGGCCCCAGAGACCCTAGCTGGGGTCCGCACTGAGTCCCAGGCTCACGTGGCTCTCCCTGAGCTTTCCACCCTCCTTTCCTATTCTACCTCCAAGGGTTTTTAGGGTGACTCCAGGATTTACCTCCCCCCATAGACTATTAATAAGGGTCACAGTGTACAGAATTTTGGCTGCGTGACGGCTTTGATGAGTCCTTGGGAAAGACGCCAGGGAGAACGTCACGCGCACGCGGAGCGACGGCGCGCCAAGACCCTGAAGGCGAGCGAGAGCTGACGGCGGGGCGGGGCGGGGCGGGGCGGGGCGGCGCGGGGCGGCCGCCTGACGTGCGCGCTCGGGAGAGCTGGGCTTGGACGGCTTTGTGAGTCCCGCGGGCGCGCGCGTCCAGAGTGTCGAGAACCTCCGAGCGGGTTTGGGGATTGCTTGACGTCCGGCCGCGTCTGAGGAAGCCGGACTCTGGGCCTCTGCGGCCGGGCGGGGAGTTTTTCGGGTGGCGCCGGAGCGCCCGAGGTCTGCAAGACACAGGTGGGGCGGCGGCGGGCGGGGAAGCTTTCGCCCCAGCGCGGGCCCAAGGCGGGAGGGTGGCGTGAGCGCCCGGGGTCCTGCGGCCTAGTCGGGCAGACGGGGAAGGACGAGGGCAGGGAAGGTCGGGGGACCCTTATCTAAGTCTTGGAAATGACATTTTTTGTGAAGGGAGCAATTTTCAGAGAAAGTAGTTTGAGAAGTTCTTGGTTAACCCTCATCACACATTTCTGGAACCTTCGCGCTCCGTTCCCGACCTCCTTACATTTATTGTTAGGATGGAGAGCGCTGTCCCCCTCCCCCTTCGGCCTTTGATCTCGTCTTCCTGGAGCTTAGGTTGACCATTCTTGTTGCCCTGCCCCCACTGTTTACTTTGGATTCGAAAATCACATAGATTTTTCTCCTTGACCCAGCGCTTACAGCTTTGTGAGAGTTCGGTACCCTTTCTTTACGAAAAGGTCAGCAGCCAACAGCAATGATAGTGAGAAAGGATAGTGCGCGATTTTAATCTTTTGAATACATTCGTTGCTGAATACATTTGTACCGTTGAGCACAGCAGAGGACTCCTCCGACCTCATTTGTGTGCCTGGGAAAAGTTTCTCCTGGAATTCGCAGTTTGTGACGCGGCATTACCGCCTCACGGAAGGTTGGCCTAGTTCGCCTCTGTAATTGTAATGAATTGCTTTACTCTGTCTTTTGAGGATCATCGACATTGGCTTTATTGTGTTGTAATTTAATGAAGTTGCGTACAAGATTGTTGTTGTCCTTGAAATATGGCCTTAAATATTTAAGAACAGGTTTTCTTTGAAATTTCCAAAAAGTAATATAAGAATGTTCCCAATAATAAAGAGGTGTTTTTTGGTTCGTCTACTTTTCTAATAACAAATTCATTTGGCGATTTTATATGAAACCTGTTTGAAACTGGAAGCTTTTCACTTAAGTGAGTTCCTTCTCATCTGTGGGGCTTTCTGAAATGTCATTGCGTATAGCTTACCCAACTAGCCAGTATAGGGTGGGAGGCTACAGGGAGGGAATTGCATACAGCTATTTGGAGAAAATTCCCTCCCCTGCCCTCCTCCCCCCCTTTTTTTTAAATAAAGGGCGTTAGAACAACTTCTGCTCTCTGTAGGTAGATGATGCTATATTATTAAAGACTACTTGTAATGTTAACCTTTGGAATGGTGGTTACTACTTTCAGTGTTTATGGGACTGAATTAACTTGCCAATTGTTTAGTTCAGAATTTCACTTTTGCTCCTGAATGTTTTTTAAAGCGCGTCCGCTCGCACATTCACACGCTTGAAGCATACATTTATTTTACTTCTTTTATGAGAACACTTAAAAAATAACTTAAATGCACCGTTGGTGTCTGGAACCAGATTTTGCTTTGTGATTTAAGACAATTATGTTAGTGTAGGTAACTTTTTTTAATGTTTTGTCTGGAGTTCCTTAATCATGCCTGCCTTCTGCTTTTCAAGTGCTACTACCTATTAAGGCTTAAACCTAATGCCTTTCTACTAAACACCCCAAGTTTCCTTCACCCCTCCCTCACTCTGTTAACTTGTAAGCATAGTAACAGCTTTAGCTTTGAAATTAGATATTTTATCTCATTTTCTTGTCAAATATCTATGGAACCTGACTCTCAGTCTCCTCCATTTACTAGCTCTGCGCTTGGGCAGTAAGCTGCTCAGTATTTGTAAAACATTTTCTGTCAGATATTAACTTCCAAGGATTAAAAAATTAATCCTTAGAACAGTGCCAAGTACATACAAAGAGTTTAATAAAAGGTGATAAATTATGGTGCTTCTAAGGGTCAGAGGTTATGTGCATTTTATGTTTCCAATCTATAGTAGTAAATGGTTTTAGACCAGTGCTTTTAATTTGCTTGTGAACCTCCAAAATAATTTTTGTGAAATTGTCCCCTTGCACATGTTTAGGTTGATTTATAACATTTTACATCATACTTTTACATAGTTGCAAAGGATGCATTTTCCCACATGGTATTAACATTTATATAGTGTAAAATTGGTACGTCACTTTTAACTGTATCCAGGGGAGTATAATATTGCACTTTTATATCCATCATCATTTTTAAAAATACATGATATTTTATTTATACTTGAAAGCTTTTCTCTGTTATAGGTGTCTTTAATAAAAATATTCGTATAAGTTGAAACTAGTTATAAAAATTTCTTACGACTTTTTAACTTCAGGAGTTATTTTTCTTCAGGATTTAGAAGTGGTAATAGTTGGTCAGAATAGCATAATGCCTGATGGATTTTTTTGGTTGGTTGGTTTTGTTTTAGTTTTAATTTATCTTTATTGTTGAAAGTATTACAGATGTCCCCATTTTTCCCCGTTGATCACCTCCACCCCACATCCACCCCACCCCCAGGCCTTTCCCATACCAATGTCTGTGTCCATAGGTTATGCATATAAGTATATAAGTTCTTCTATTAATCTCTCCCCACCCACTCCCCCAACCGAGCCTTCCCTCTGAGATCCTTCAGTCTGTCTCATGCTTTTGTCTCTGGATCTGTTTTGTTCATTAGATTCCATGTATGAGTAAGATCATGTGATACTTGTCTTTCTCTGACTAGCTTATTTTGCTTAGCATAATACTCTCCAGGTCCCACCATGCTGTCTCCAAGGGTAAGAGATCCTTTTTTACAGCTACATAATATTCCATGGTATAAATGTCTGAGAAGATGCTTGATATGATTTCAATCTTCTTGAACTTCTAGAGGCTAGTTTTGTGTCCTAAGATATGGTCTATCTTTGAGAATGTCCCATGTGCACTTGAGAAGAATGTATATTCTGCAGCTTTGGGGTGAAGTGTTCTATACATGTTAATTAAATCCATGTGATGTAGTGTGGCATATAGAGTCACTGTTTCTTTGTTGATTTTTTGTCTGAATGATCTATCCAGTGAAGCCAGTGGGGTGTTAAAGTCACCTACTATGACTGTATTGCTGTCGATCTCTCTCTTAAAAGTCCTCCAGAGTTATTTTTTTAAATATATTTAGGTGCTCCTATATTGGGTACATATAGGTTTACCAAGGTTATATTCTCTTGTTGGGTTGATCACTTTATTATTATGTAGTGACTTTTATTGTTTCTTATTATGGCCTTCAGTTTAAAGTCTGTTTTGTCAGATATGAGTATTGCTACCCCAGCTTTTTGCTTTTCCCCCCCCATTTCTGTTTGCATGAAACATTTTTTTCCATCCCTTCACTCTCAGCCTGGGTCAGTGTTTTGTTCAGAGATAATCTCTTGTAGACAGCATATATTTGGGTCTTGTTTTCTTATCCATTCAGCTACCCTATGTCTTTTGATTGGAACATTTAATCCATTTTTATTTAAAGTTATTATTGATAGGTACTTATCTATTCCCATTTTAATTCTTTATTGTGTATATTTCTCTATTTCTTCTTATTACAGCAGTCCCTTTAACATTTCCTGCAAAGCTGGTTTGGTGATAAACTCCTTTAGCCTTTTCTTGTCTGGGAAGCTCTTTATTTCACCATCTGTTTTGAATGATAGCCTTGCTGCATAGAGGAGTCTTGGTTCCGATCCTTGCTTTTCATTACCTTGAATACTTCATGCCATTCCTTTCTGGCCAGTAGAGTTTCTGATGAGAAATCAGCTGACAGCCTAATGGGTGTTCCTTTGTAGGTAACAAATTTCTTTCCTCTTGCTGTCTTTAAGATTCTCTCTCTCTTGACTTTTTGGCATTTTAATTATGATGTGTCTGCTTGTGGGCCTCTTTGGATTCTTTGCTTGGGACTCTCTGTGCCTCCTGAACTTGTGTGACTTTTCCCTTGACCAGGTTAGGGAAGTTTTCTGCCATTATTTCTTCCAACAGGTTCTTTATCCCTTGTTCACTTTCTTCAGGTTATGGCATTCCAATGATGCAAATATTGTTGTGTCATGTTGTCCCACAGCTCCCTTAAACTGTCCTGTTGTTTTTTTAACTGCTTTTTCTTTTTGGTTCTCTGATTGAGTGATTTATTTTATTTATTTATTTTTTTACCGTCTTCTAATTCACTGATCTGATCCTCAGCTTCCCCTAATCTGCTGTTTATTCCTTCCAATGTAATTTTTGTTTCTACTGTGTTGTTCTTAATTTCCTTCATAGTTTCCATATTTTTTCTCATGCTGTTGAGTATCCTTATGATCAGTATTGTGAACTCTATATCTGATAGATTGCTTATCTCTATTTCATTTGTCTCTTCTTCTGGAGACCTCTCTTGTTCTTTCATTTGGGGCCTGTTGTGTTTTTTTTTTTTGTCTACCCATTTTGGCTGCCTGTTTGGGTGTGTTTCTTTGTATTAGGTAGATCTGCCAGGACTCCCAGCCTTTTTGGAGGGTCTCTGGTGCAGGCTGTTGTCAGATGCTGTTTGTGACTGGCTTTGAGTACTCTGTAGGTATCAGCAATCTGTAGTTTGTGGTTCCTTCTGCTGGGACTGGGTGTGTTTGGAAAGGACCAAGATGCGTACGAAGGTCTGCTTTTCCAAGCCCTTTGTTCAGAAGCAGATCAGGCAAAGACTCAAAGCACCTGGAGATCTGCCTCTGCCTGCAGGCTGATTTTTATTCAAAGTCTCTTAATGAGCCTCAGACTGAAGACCACAGCAAGGTGTAAACTTCTTGGGGTGGGGTGAGAGGTTTTCAGTAGGTAGGGCAATTGCTCCCCTCTACCCCCACCGCCAGGCAAAAGCTGCCTTGATGGTAAAGGCCTGCCTGAGAAAGGTGTCCTCTGAAGTATGGGCAAATGACTCAGCAGAGGAATCCAGATGGCTGCCCTCTGAGCTTCATCTCCAGAGCCAATAACCCTGGATTCTCCTCACACTGCTCTAGTCCACTCTGCCCTCTCTCTGCCAGAGCCCATGGTGAGTGGCTGCACATGAAACTTTGTGCTTTGGCCCTTTAAGAGGGTGCCTGCATTCCAGCCCTCTCTCCCTGGCAGATAGAAACCCTGCTGCTTTTCACAGCCAGATGTTATGTTGGCACCTTTCTCAGTTCTGGCGCTCTGGGCTGGGGAGCCCAGCTTGGGGTTTAGACTCCAGAGTTCTCAGTGGGAACCCCCCCCACAGCTGAGATATCCCTCCAGACCTTTAGGTGCTGCCTGTGGAAGCCCAACCAGCCCTCCAGTCCTCTTACATCTCCACAGTTCGTACCAGTCTCTATACAGTCCCCACTTTAGGTACTTGGTTATATGGGTTCTCTTCAACTAGTCTTCAGTTGATTATTCAGGATGTTTTTTCTATATTTTAGTTGTAATTCCAGTTTGGTCCTTGGAGAGGGTCATTGTAGCTTCCACTCATTCTGCAGCCAGCTTGGAGTCTCTCCCAGCCAGAGGCACATCTGGCCTCAATGGTGACACTCCTGTTGTGCAGATCTTGTGGGGACCCATGGCGGAACTGCGGATTCATTGGGTGCTTGGGCCCCACTCACCATCTGACTGTGAGCTGCTGTTGGTGCCCCACTCCTCAAAGGAGACAGGCCCTGAGTAGGCCTGAGCCAGGGTGGCTGCTGACACCAGCTGAGGCTCTTGCTTTGGCCCAGGGAGAAATTTGGAGAAGTTGGGATTCCCTTCATTGAGGAGTTTGCCCTGAGGAAATAGTCTGCCTGGTGGATTTTGATCATTAAATATGAAAAGTAGTTTAGCCCTAGCTGGTTTGGCTCAGTGGGTTAGAGCATAGGCCTGCTGACTGAAGAGTCTTGGGTTTGATTTTGGACAAGGGCACGTGCCTCAGTTCCAGGCTCGATCCCTAGCCCAACTTGTTTGGGAGGCAACCAGTCAATGTGTCTCTCTCACGTCAGTGTTTCCCTCTTTCTCTTTTTTTCTCTTTCCCCCTTCCTCTTCCACTCTCTGAAAAGCAATGGAAAAAATATCCTTGGGTGAGGATTAAAGGAGAAAAGTAGTTTAGTGTTCATTTGTCTTAATGAATTGGAGTTGCCTAAACTAAAATCAACATTGTTATTGAACAGAAAGAGTTTGTTCACCTGGCACTAGCAGAGCCAAACACTAAATACTAAGATACATTGGCTATTTTATTATGAATGGCACCACTCAGGAGAATGGGAAGCTAATGCTAAAAAGTCAGAACCCTCCAATGGCCTGTAGATGAAAGATTATATAAGGCCAAATCACAAGACATATGGGTGAGGGGTTAGAGGTCATGTTGGGAGCAGATTGGTCAGAGGTAAGGTAAGAGTAATAAACCTTTTTTTTTTTTCAGGTCTTGAGGACAGTTCTGATATTCCTCTACCTAGTTTCATGGGAAAGTAGCCAGGGGGTCAGTCCACCTTAGGATTTAGGAGCTTAAACATAATATAGGTTGAGACGTTGTCTTTAGCCTGCCAGAGGTTCTTACCATGTGATTGTTAGTCTTCTACTTCCTGTTGCCTTCTGCTCCCTGGGGTCTTGCTGATTATTCAGTGGGAAAGGCTAGGGCTCTGAGGGGTGTGTACATGGGGGTGGGGTGGGAGAGAGGGGGAGAGGGAAGAAGGGAGAATGATTTTTAGAGCTAGGATTTAAAGCTAAATTTAATCAAAGTCATAAGAACCTTTGATTTCAACACCTTTGACTTTTTTGGGGGCAGTGCCATTCTAGGAAGTTTTTTTGTCCTGGGGTAATGAAAATAGAAATGGGTGAGAGAGAGGACTTTATTTTGTAAAGTGGGAAGATTGTGAAAGGAGCCTGGGAGAGAAAAGAACAACAGCATGGTGACTGGTAATATCCCCAGGCAGATCATTTTTAGTGAGGGGTACCAAATGGAAGTAGAGGAATCTGGAAGCTTTTTTCTTAAAATTATACATGTTGGAACACATTCCCTTGAAAAGTCTTCATGTGCCCCAGGGGTACACATTCAGGTTTGAAGACCTTTTAGAGCAGTGGTTTTCAGCAAGGATGGTTTTGCTGCCCACGGTACATTTGGCAACAGTTAGAGGGATTTGTGGTTGTCATAGGGCATCTGGTAGATAGGGATCAGTGAACAGGACAACCTTCCTTAACAAAGACTTAAGCAGCCCAAAATGTCAATCATGCCGAGGTTGAGAAACCCTGATTTAGAGGATTAGTTATGGAATCAGACTATTTAATACTGTACTCTAGAGCAATGGGTTAGTAGCATTTTTTTGTTACATTACAGATGAATATTTTAGGCATTGTGAGCCACAAAAGATCTTTGTTGCATATTCTATTTTTATAATCCTTTAAAAATGTAAAAATAATTCTTAGGTCCAGGGTCTTTCAAAAACAGGTGATTTAGGGCAATTAATGCCTTCAAACCTCAATTTTTTTTCTCTGCAAAGTAATAATAGTAATAATGCTTCCAGTTGTTTGTAAGGATAAAATGAGATAAACATCTAGCATAATGTCCAGCATACATTAAACACTCTGTAAATGGTGCCTGATAATAGTAGTGTGCTTGTAGCATGTAGCAGAAAAGTGGGTACTAAGTCACAGTGTTGTATTTAAGTCAACTGGGCAAACTTAGTAATGTTGGTTAAGTTCCCAGATCAGTTCACGCAGAAGCTTTTTTTAATTTTTTTTTTTTACTTTCTGAAGTCTGAGCCTCCTTGGTACCCTTAAGGAGGGTGGAGTGCAAACTTCCTGTTCCCTGTTTTCTGAGGGAAGAAAGAGTTGGGATCTGTGGAAATGGGAGGCATTCTAATGACACAATAACATAGAATTCCATGGAGAGGATTTGTCAATTTTGATAGGGGGTTTGGAGTAAGGCAAGTAAGGTAGGTCTGTATATGGTCAATTGTATGTAATGTTTTCTAAATTGGGGACTGAATATATTCTCTCTACTATTAAGTTGCTGCATTATAAGGCAAACCAATGGTTTATTTATTTTTCAGATTAGAAAAGATGGTTATATTAATCAGAAACTAGGCTATAGATTCTGTAATGTCTTTGTAATGTAGATTATTGCTGAAACAGTCTTAAATTATTTAAATTATCCTATTATTATAAATTTTAATGAGATCACAGGAACAGGATCTCTACAATTGCAGTGTCCAATAATAGTTAGGCACATGTGGGTACTGAGCTCTGGAAATGGGGCTAGTTGGAATTGAGATATGCTTCAAGTGTACAATATACACTAGGTTTCAAAGACAAGGCAAAAAGAAGGCAAACTATCTTATTTATTTTTATATTGAAACAATGGTTTGGATGTATTTTGATAAGTAAAATGCTATCACTGAAGTTAATTTCAGCTGTTTCTTTTTACTTTTTTAATATGGCTGTTAGAAAATTTAAAGTACATATGTGGTTCACATTATGATTCTATTAGATAAAGCTGCTCTAAACCTTCACTTTTTAAATCGATAATTTTTTAAATTATGCACATTGTACTAAAAATTGAATATTTTTATGAAGCTTCCAATGAAAACCAGATGTCCCACCACCCCAGACTTACCTCTCCCTCCCAAAGGCAGATTGTATCAATTTTCTTACTCATTTTTTTTGGTCTGTCTAAATCTCCAAACAGGATGCTTGTATTGCTGCTTATTATTTTTCAGTTTTAGGTATTGTCCAGTAACTTCCTAGTAGGAAAGGTGAAATTTTAGTTTCATCCTTTACCCCATGAGCACAAACTTTCTGTTCATCCATATTCCCGATATGATTATATCATAATTTTGCCTGTATCAAGATTCATTATTTACATTATTATGACACTAATCAAAACTGAAACATTTAGTACATTATGATTACCTTTTCTTTCTAGCTCAGCATCTTTTTCTCCCGGTTTTTATTTCCTTAGTTTTACATGAATTGATTGATTGATCACCGATTAAACTCTTGAGCCCTCACAGTTAGAAACACATTAGGGTAGTCTATCAATTAATTTTAGTTTCTTGAAGAAATGTCTGGAGTTCTGTCTTCTCCAGTGAGAACTGGCTGCATCATTGTCGTCTTGGGCGCTCCCTTCATTAATTTGGGGATTTCTTTCACCAAACATGGAATATAAGCAACAGAAAATGTAATATCTGAGCAATCATTTGGCTGAGTTTGAAAGTTAGTTTTGCTCAGAATTTTGAATTTATTGTACTATTTTTTTCTAACTTCTGTTGTTTTTAAGGAGCTTCTTAGTAATTTTGTCATTTTTTTAAGAGGGACATTTTGAGCATAGTGTTCTGAAATTTTTGGTGTACTCCTTGGTGTAGGTCTTTTTTTATCCTTTGACAAACCATTAATCTTTTTAAATCTGGGAATTCATGTTTTCTAGTTCTGGGAAATTCTTTGCATTGTTTCTTCAACTCTTTTTTATTTTTTACCTATACTCTATTTCTGAAAGTTTTATTAATCAGGTGTTGGACCTCCTAGACCGGTTCCTCTCTAATATTCTTATCTGTTCTTCCCTACTTTTCATCTTTGTCTTTTTGCTTCTCTTTCCAGGCATTTTCTATAATTTATCACCTTATCTTCTCATCCCTCTATTGACTTTCCAGGTATTTTATATGGAGTTTGTAAAAGTTCCTGTAGTTATTTGAATGTCTTTTTGTGTGTGTATATATCCTGTTTTTATTTTATGGATGCAGTATTTTCTTTATGTTGACATAGATGATAGGTTATTTTGAAGTTTTCTTTTCCCTATATGTTGTCCATATCAACCAAATTGCATTGCTCTTATTTTTTTCTCAATTTCTAGAGGTGTTTTTCTTACATGTTTTGTGATCCTTGGCTATCCACTTATATATATGATTGGAGCACTAGAAAACTAATTGGAGACTCCGTAGGGTAGAACATAGCAAGTGTTGCTTCTCTCAGGAGGTTTTGCCTAGAGAGTTTTCCTTGGGGGGGGGGGGAGATAGTGTCACTATCTTTAGGTTTTTTCTCTTGGTGGTGATCAGATGCCTCAGAGAAGACACTTTCCAGTCTTCTTTCAGGAGATGTACCGAGCTGCCAGAACTCTTAAGAATCAAGTTTGGGAGAGAAGGCTAAGTGTCTTGATATTCATTTCATCCTCCTGCTTTTGGTATTTACCCTGATAATCCACTGTTCAAAGACATTTTAGTGTTCTTGAATTAAAATTCAATCTTCTTTCAGGGCTGGAGAGAAATAGTGTCCTGGGTGCTTGGTGTGGGAGAGGTTCAAGGGTCTTAATGTGTAAATTAGCTTTTAATCAGTCCTTTTGTTCCAGCTCTACCTCTACTCCCTCTTCCAGAAGAAGATTGAATTTCATCAATTTCCATGCCTTTGGGAGGTTCTGTGATGTTCTATAAATGGTGCTGCTTCTCAGATTTCCTTACTGACAGCTGAGGCTTCAGCTTTCTCTTATCTGTTTTGTGAGTTACCACTTGTCTGTCTTCTTTTTCCAGTTCATCATCTTCCTTTGTCCTCCTGATTTATGGCTTTATTTACCTTTGTTTTTTTTAATTAAGGGATAATATAAAGTGCATATAGTTCACTATCTTAAATTTATAGTCTAATGATTTTTTATATATGCAATCATCACTCAGATCAAGATAAAGAACACTTCCATATACAATAAGGTCCTTCTATGTCCTTTCCAAATCTATATCTACCACCTCTGAGCACTATTTTTATTTCTATCACCATACATTAGTTTTGCCTATTTTTCAACTTTACAGAATCATTCATGTATTTTGTAGTCTCAATATGAGGTCTTTTTTCTCTGGCTTCTTTTGCTCCAAGAATTGGTGAGATTCATCAGTGCTGCAGGCACTGGTTTATTTATTTTTTAGTTCCTGTGTATTATTGCATTGTATAACTATACTACTACTTATTCCTTCTCCTGTGAGTGGGCATTTGGGTTGTTGAGGTTTTTGGCTTTTGTGACTAAAGCCACTATGAATATTATTGTACATGTTTTTGATGTGTAATTTCATTCATTGCTTTTGTTATATACTTATGAGGGGATTGCTGGATCATAGAATAAATATTTAGCTTTAGTAGAAATAGCCAGTCTTCCAAACTGCCTGTACCATTTTTCACTTACATCAGCAAAGTATGAGAGTTCCAGTTGCTGTCTTCTCTAACACTTGCCAGTCTTTTCAATTTTAGCCTTCTGATAAGTGTGTAAACATACTGCTGTGGATTTTAGTTTCATTTCCCTGAGGGACTAATGTGTTGAATTATGCCATTTAAATTTTTTTTTTTTTTTTGTGAAGTACCTGTTCATGCCTTTTTCTCATTGAAAATAATGGTTATGTTTCTTTGCCTCCACATTTTGGCTGCTTCTTGATGTTTGTTTCTGTGTATCAGATAGAGCTGCTGTGTCTCCTGGAATTGGTAGAGTGGCTTTGTATATTAGGTGTCCTGTAGTGCCTAGAGGAGTTCATCACCACCAAACCAGTACTACATGAAGTGTTGAAGGGTCTTCTTTAAGAAGAAGCTAAGGAACAAAAGAAACTGACAAACAAAATAGATCCAGAGACACTGAAGCATGCAACAGACTGTCGTTTCTCAGGGGGAAGGGGGAAGGGGGAAGAGGGATGGGGGTGGTAAGAGATTAACCAATGAAGTTAGATTAACCAATGAAGTTATTCGTAAACCATGGACACAAACAATAATGGGGTAAAGGCCTGGGGAGGGAGTGGGGGAGAGGTGGAGGAGGTCAGTGAGGGAAACAATAATAGATAAATTTAAAAAATTTTTTTAAAGAATAGCTATGCCTTTTTAATAATCTTGTTAGAATCATTTAAATGGCATTTTGGGAGGGAGCAGGGCTTATCTGCATGTGAGTAACCTGCCACCTTTAAATGGAAGTGAGGTAACTTTAAAGCTTCATATATTTTTTCTCATTTCTGTCATCGCCAATGTGTGATTTAACCCTGTTTTTAATTAGGTGGGCATAATCTGTAATTATATTATAATGAGTTTTAGAATGACACTCTTTGGTTCCAATATTAAAGATATCAGATATGAAATTTTTATTTCTTATAAGAAACTGGAACAAGAAAATTATTCAGTAGTTGTAGTCTGCCTATTCCTTTCTGTTTTTAATTAAAATGATATTTAGGACCAAGAGCATTGTTTATTTATCCATTCAGCACATACATGTTGTATGCTTTCTCTATATCCTATCTAATAATAGGCTTAGGGAATACAATAGTGAATAAGACAAGCAAAGCTCCTCTCCCCTTGAAATATATTCAGGTAGGAGAAATTCATAAGTAAGTAAACAAATAGCTAAGTAAGATAATTAAAGATAATTTCCTGTTTTGCAGAAATGGAGCAAGAGCCACAAAATGGAGAACCTGCTGAAATTAAGATCATCAAGGAAGCACACAAAAAAGCCTTTTTATTTGTTAATAAAGGACTGAATACAGATGAATTAGGTCAGAAGGAAGAAGCAAAGAACTACTATAAGCAAGGAATAGGACACCTGCTCAGAGGAATCAGCATTTCATCAACAGACCCTGAGCACACAGGTCCTGGGTGGGAATCTGCTAGACAGATGCAGCAGAAAATGAAAGAAACACTTCAGAATGTACGTACCAGGTTGGAAATTCTAGAGAAGGGTCTAGCCACTTCTCTACGGAATGATCTTCAGGAGGTGCCCAAGTTATATCCAGAATTTCCACCTAAAGATATATCTGAAAAGTCACTGGCACCTCAGTCATTTAGTTCACCTCCTCAGCATACTGAGGTAAATGGAAACACTTCAACTACAAGTACAGGGTCGGTTCCTGCACCTAGTTCCCTGTCCTTACCATCTCAAAGTCATCCAGCAGAAGCACCTCCTGCTTATACTCCTCAAGCTGCTGAGGGTCACTACACTGTATCATATGGAACAGAATCTGGGGAATTTTCATCAGTTGGAGAAGACTTTTACAGAAATCATTCTCAGCCACCACCTCTTGAGAACTTAGGGCTAGATGCAGATGAGTTGATTTTGATACCAAATGGAGTACAGATATTTTTTGTAAATCCTGCAGGGGAGGTTAGTGCACCTTCATATCCTGGGTATCTTCGAATTGTGAGATTCTTGGATAATTCTCTTGATACAGTTCTAAACCGTCCTCCTGGGTTTCTTCAGGTAAGCCAAAGAAAAATGTAAACATAATTTGAAATACGTGTAAAATACATCATTTTTGTTTGTTGATATTTATAATGTGTCTAAGACAATAAGTGCAAAAAGATCATTATAAATTCTAGTTCCTTTTAAATATATTTATGAAATTTATGAGCTTTGAATGTTTCTGATAGCCTACTTTTTTTAAACATATAGAGTCTTGTTTTAGTGTTAAATTTGTGATGATAGCTCTTAAATTTTTAATTTATCTGAAGAAGAAGCCTAGTAACTTTAATTTCAAAAGGAATTTATGTAACATGAGGATGTATAATGGTAAATATCCAGAAATGAGGCCAGGCTCCAGTGAGGAGCTGAACTGGGCTGAATCCCTGCCCAGTATCTAGAACAGTGGATCTCAACCAGGGGTGATCGCCCCTCCTCCTTCCCTGGAACATTTTGGCAATGTCTGGAAACAATTTTCTTCTTCTTCTTAATTGATCTTTATTGTTGAAAGTATTACAGATGTCCCCTCCCCCCCATTGACCCCTTCCTCCTGCATCTGCCCTACACCCAAGCCTTTCCCATACTTTTGTCTGTGTCCATGGGTTATGCATTTATGCATATAAGTTCTTTGATTAGTCTCTCGCTACCCACTCCCCCACCCCCACATTTTCTCTGAGATTCGTCAGTCTGTTCATGCTTCTATGTCACTGGGTCTATTTTGTTCATCAGTTTATTTTGTTCATTAGATTCCACATATGAGTGAGATCATGTGATACTTGTCTTTCTCAGACTGGCTTATTTCACTTAGCATAATACTATCTGGGTTCATCCATGCTGCCCCAAAGGGTAAGAGATCCTTCTATTTATAGCTGCATAGTATTCCATGGTGTAAATGTACCACAGCATTTTTATCCACTCATCTACTGGTCGGCACTTGGGCTGTTTCCAGATCTTAGCTATTGTAAATTGTGCTGCTGTGAACATAGGGGTGCATAACTTCTTTCTGATTGGCGTTTCAGGTATCTTAGGATACGTTCCTAGAAGTGGGATCACTGGACCAAATGGCAGTTCCATATTTAACTTTTTGAGGAAACTCCATACTGTTTTCCATAGTGGCTGCATTTCCACCAGCAATACACTAGGGTTCCCTTTTCTCCACATCCTGGCCAGCACTGGTTGTTTGATTATTGATGATAGCCATTCTGACAGGTGTGAGGTGATATCTCATTGTTGTTCTAATTTGCATCTCTCTGATGATTAGTGACTTTGAGCATTTTTTTCATATGTCTCTTGGCCATCTGTCTTCTTTGGACAGTGTGTATTTATGTCCTTCGCTCATTTTTTAATTGGATTGTGTCGTCTTTTTGTTAAGTTGTATGAGTGAAAACAATTTTCATAGTCACAACTGAAAAGGGGGAGTATGCTACTGCTACTGGCATATAATGGGTAGAGGCCAGGACTGTTAAACATCTGAACAGGGTATCTCCCATCAATTAAAAAAATTTTCCAACCCAAACATCAGTCATTCCAAAGCTGAGAAGCCTGGGCTAAAAGAAGAGACTGATGATAATTGAGGATACAATTCTAAAATTCCAAGCAGATCAATTTACCAGGATACCCTTGGTCCAAGAGCAAAGACTGCTGCTAAGGTTGTTGTTAGGGCATTGTTGTATAATTACGGAGGTATTCTGAAGGTGGTGGTATAATAATTTTCTGATTTTGGAAGTCGGGATGTTGATACGGGGAGATGGGTTCTAGAGATGAGGACTAGTGTACATTGGATATATAACAAAAGAGTTTACGTGGAAGGGAGATTATTTGAGCAAGACAGGTGCTTTCACCCACAGCCCAAATGTGGTTTAGTTACAGCACTGGTTGTCTAGATTCTTTTTCTTTTATGGTGTACTCTATTTTTAATTCGTACACAGCTTTTACATAGAGTCAACTTGAATGTTGTTTAAAGATAGTTTGATACTAGGGATGTATGAAGTACATACTTTGGGGCATTGTTGAAATGAAGACTTAACTATTAGACAGAAAGAATATTGTGAATCCTGTAGGTTATTTTAGGAAAGAAGCCTTGAGATTAAAAAGAGTAGGGTTATTGATTGGGTTTGTGAGGAGGCTGATTAGAGCTATTAGTTTCTGCTGATCTGGTAATAGAGCTGGATTGCAGTAGTGGAATTTTAAAAACCTGGGGCCTAGGCTACTGGAGGTCTGAGAAATGAACATCAGAAACACTACCTGGTTACATGAGTTCGACCATTAGAAAAAAGTTGTCCTATCTTAGTGCTTTTAATTTTGTTTTTAATCTTTTTATTATCTCCTATTTTTGGTCCTAAATAAAAAATAAACTTACACCCAAAATTTAATTTGTCTCTTTAAGAGGCTCTCATTTGCATCTATTCAGATATTTGTAGCATTCTTCTAAAAGAGTTATCATGTGTTGACTGAATAAATGTTTGTATGTTCTAAAAAACAAACACTAAACCAACTTAGTATTGGAAGTTAGATATAATTTCTTAGGCTGAAAAAATCACTATTGGCCTACTTTGAAATTAGAAATTAATTTGGTTTTAAGTAGGTAGACTTGGAATTTTAGGGCTTCTAAAAACTATTTTTCTCTTGATTTTAGTTTTAATATACTTTTTAAACCTATTAAATTTGTAGTCAGTTCGTACAGAACTTGGACATGAGATTGCCCTCTGAAGGTGAAACTGGGTGAAATTAGACTGTGGTAGATGAGCTCATCAATCCATAATAATCTACCCTGAGAAAGGTCTGTAACATTTTATTTGAGAAGATCTGGGGATACTCCAGTTCAATCAAGGTGATGAGAATGTAGTTAATACTAGAGGAATCATGGCATAGTAAAAAACCTTTCCCAAACTGTCAAACTTTAGGCATTTAAGTATAACCTTTACCTTTTTTTTTTTTTTGTCAAATCTGTATCTCTGCTATTACTTTAATATTTTTATTTGGATGTCTCAGCTAATTTTATCCTAAACAATAACAACTATGAAATTGAGGAAAAGATGTGTTTTTTTCCTAACACATATTAAAATGCATAAGTACTCAAATTGAAATAGTTTGTGTATTACTTGAAGTCGTTTCACATACCACAGATGGTTATATATCATACTTCGGAAAAATAAGTTTTATTGTAACTTGCCTGAAGTTTGACTTTTATAAAAGATGGAGAGTGACTTTTGAGACAGCTAGAAAAAGGAGAATTGTTAAAAGAAAAATAATTTGAAAATGTTTATTAAATACTTTCCAGGAAAGAGTCACACCCAAGTACTCTGATCCCTATACATTTATATTCTGTTGGTCAGAGATGATGGTAGTCTACTAGAATTTTCCATTTGTTTATATGAAATCTTTCGTGCTCTTTGACTTATGTTCACCACATAGCATTTTGATAATAGATCATTCCAGCAAGATTTTTAGTATTAGGAAGAGTCCTGTCCTGGGTGAGGGGCACAATTAATTATATTCTATTCACTCAAAGAATGTATCTCAATGGAAACAATACATTTGGTTATTCAGATTTAAACTTAGTCTCTTCTGAATTTAGATCTCTAGGAAATTAGCTTAAGTCTCAGATCTCAGTGTACTAACATTCTGACCTCCCAGATGACTTTGCCAGGCAGCTCTGTGTCATTTGGACTTTACTTCACAATAGATAGTGTCAAACGAACATCGTGGGCCAACAGGACTCCCTGGTTTGGGGTACAAGGGAAGAAGGAAACTTTATGCTGCTGAAGTACCTCAGTTGTGACACAGCAGGGGCTGTGAAAACAGTAGTACTATCAGGTGGCCCTGGAGCCAGGCCCCTTTCACGATAGACAGCACTGCTCTCATCTGCTCCACCTTTTAGTCTGTGGTGGAAAAGGAAAAGCCCTTCTAGAACTACAGGGAAGCTGACTTACACACACCAAAGTTCCCACCCCTGGTCCCTGATTGGTTTGTCCATAGAAAGGAGGACTCCAAATCCTTTCAGTTTGATTGGGCCAGAAAACAGTCCTGATTGGTCAGAATGGAGCCACTCTGATTGGGTCTGTGTGGAAGCTGAGGTCTGTAGCTGCACAGCTCCAGTTGGATGGGAAAGCCTCAGTCCAATTGGTTGAAATAGAATTCCAGGAACTCCTTTATAAGAGTTGGCCGACTGTTTCAGGAACACTGTGCAGCCGGGCAGTTCAGTGCAAGAGGCAGGCTGCTTGGTGCAGGCTTCTCCCTGAAGTACAGTTTGCCTGAGAAGCCTATACAGAAATGGCTGCTAGGGTCTGTTTTTTTAAAATTTGAGCCCAGTTAGCCACCAGGAGCCCTTCTTAGGAGGCATCTTCTTTCTCAGGGTCCCCAATAGTAAATCCAATAAACAACTCAGTGGTTATTTTTAGTCTCTGTCTTGTGAATGCCGAGTTTCTAATTAAATACTAACCAACTTCATGGAATTGTTGTGAGAATTAAATCAGTAAGTACATGTAGAATACTTGAAAACAGTTTGATTTTATTTCCACAAAGGATGTCTAATTTACATAATAGAGAAAACCTTAGTATCTTTGACCGTTACTTACTTAAAGTTAGACCGTTATTGGTTAACTGGGCTATTTACGGGCACCAGTTTTAAGACTGTATTAAAAGATGGATCAGTAACAGTTTTAGCACAGTTCTTGTGAATAGTTTGCTGGAAAATCAGACTAGTAAATTGCTAATTTTTATTGGGGACTTGTTGATGCTAATGGTTCTATAAAGCCTTATAAAATGAATTTCAAACTTTGAAATGTTTATTTTCTGGTATAAATTTTAAAACCTTGGTGAAAACCTAGTTTCTGTTCATTGATATATATATATATTTTTTAAACTAATCCTTTCAGGTTTGTGACTGGTTGTATCCTCTAGTTCCTGATAGATCTCCAGTTCTTAAGTGTACTGTGGGAGCCTACATGTTTCCTGATACAATGTTACAAGCATCAGGATGCTTTGTTGGGGTCGTCTTGTCTTCTGAATTACCAGAAGATGATAGAGAACTCTTCGAGGATCTGTTAAGACAAATGTCTGACCTTCGGCTCCAGGTAACTTGTGTGGTTGTTTTTAGGATGAAAATCTACTTTAACGTAAGCCTAGGCATTTTCACCCCAGAGTTCACAATCTTAGTCAATATTTATAGCAAATTCCAAACTTGTATTTGTGAACAGACAAGCAAATTAGTATATAATACGTTAGAAGGATATAAGAGCTATAGAAGAAAACGGAGCATAAGATTATAGGAAACAGGAATTCTAGTGTGGGTGGGGCAGGTGCAACTGTAAATACAGAAACAAGCATTTGGGGGGGGGAAGCATTTTTTTTCTGATGTTTATAAAGGATTTCAGAATTGTAGAGGGCAATTATTCATCCAGTGGTTTTGTTAGAAGGTAACCCTACAGAACGGGATTTGCTATATCTGCCCTTTGGTGCCTGCTGAGTTCACTCACTCTATGGATGTATCTCTTATGTGCCAATTGGGTATTGCTCTGGTCTGGCTTGAAGCTGGCCACCAGATGTGTTGGTTCTCTTGGGGGGTACTCTGGTATTTGCCAAAGTCAGCTGCTGCTTGCGCTCAGTCCAGGGCTACCTGGTAGGAGCTACATAGTTATCTGCTATTGGTAGCTGCCTGTGTTTGGGTTTGGGAGGAGCCTGGGAAAGGCTATACTGGGAACTGAGGCTGGCTGCCACCAGTGCCAGGCTTGGGGCCACTTAGCAAGAGGTACAGGGCATGCTGAGGCCATCTGCTATTTATTTGGGGCTTGTGGACCTTTGAGAGATTTTAGGGAAGTTTGCAGTATAGGCAGAGGCCAGTTGCCTGTATAGAACAGCTGCTGAAAGAGAGTAAAGAGGTGCATGAGTTGGATGGCGCAGGATCTCAGCAAATCATGAGTGTTGGGGGAGAAAGATGTTATTTGGGTTAATAGAGACTTAGATATGGTGCTCAATGGTTGAGGGGAGGGCTAAACTAAGGAACAATGGCACCCTGCCAGCACTTCTATCTGGGAGAAAGCTGTCCTTCCAGCCCTCGTTCTGAAGCCAGACAATTCAGTTCTTCCCTATATTATGTTCCTGGTGTTTGTCAAGCTGTTGCCCCTTTGTTGGAGCTTAGGGCAAATGTTTGTGAGTGAGTCTGTACCCAGGCACTTTAAAAGCATGCCTGGATCTAATCTCCACTGATTTTCATAGCCAGCTGTTGTGGGGACTCCTTGCTCCTCAGGGGTAGCCTCCACACCTGAGATATGCCTCCTGTTTTTCAACCACCACATGTGAGTGTGGGACCAGCCCATTTTGAGTCTCTGCCCATTTTACCAGTCTTGACATGTCTTCTTTATATCCTTAGTTATAGGCGTTCTGTTCAGCTAGTCTTCAGGTGGTTCTCAAGTTGGTTGTTCTATTATTTATTTGTTTATTTATTTATTTGTTTGTTTTTATCCTCACCCAAGGATATTTTTTCCATTGATTTTCAGAGAGAGTGGAAGGGAGAGAGAGAAAGAGAGAGAAACATCGATGTGAGAGAAACACATCGATTGGTTGCCTCCAGCTCGCTCTGGACCAGGCTGGGAATTGAGCCTGCAATTGAGGTACATGTCCTTGGCCAGAATCGAACTGGGACCCTTCAGTCCAAAGTCCGATGCTCTAACCACTGAGCAAAACTAGCTAGGGCTGTTATATAATTTAGTTGTAATTTTTTTTTTTTTAATCCTCACATGAGCAATTTTTTCCATTGATTTTCAGAGAAAGTGGAAGTGAGCAGGGAAGAGAGAGAGAAACATCGATGTGAGAGAGACACATCAATTTGTTGCCTCCTGCACGTGCGCCAAATGGGGCCAGGGATCAAACTTGCAACCCAGGTACTTGTCCTTGACCGGGAACCAAACCCGAGACCCCACAGTGCATGAGCTGATGCTCTCACCACTTAGCAACACTGCCATGGGCAATTTAGTTGTAATTTTGATGTGGGCATGAGATGAGGCAAACACAGCTTTTGCCTACTCCACCATCTTGACCAGAAGTACATTTACAGTATTTATTGAAGAAAACCCACATATAGGCAGGAACATGGTGAAATATATATGAGGGTAAGTCTTACTAGCTTTACTGTTTACTGGCAGAATGAAGTGACATTCTTTAGTACTCCAGACCTATCATGGAGCTGTTTTTCCTTTCACCCCTACATTCATTGGACCTATATTACTGGGGCTTTAGGAAAGAAATTAAACTGATTTTTAGGTTATATATATATACTTCTTTTTTGAGTTCCATTTTTTGGCTGCATGTTGTTTTCAGTTTGCTCTGTTTTCCCAAAACTCCAACTGTAAATAAAAATTAGTTGTAGCAATAATTTTGACCTATCTTTTTTACTCTTAAGTATTCATTCAGCAAAGTGTATGCTAGCAGAATACCTTTAGTATTAACTGGAAAAAAAAATCAACAGTTTTCCAACAATGCAGAGTATTTAAACTGGACATGAGTTTTGTTAATTGCCTTTAAACTTACTTAGTCTTACATATGTTCCCTAAAACTTACTAATTATTATATAATTAAATTCAAATGTAGCTGCATTTGACTGAATGATAGCTTATACCACCAACAAATTGCTGTAAGTTTTTAATTCTTTGTCTTTTGAAATTTCGCTTAGGTTTGTACGCTATAAACTAATGAACTCAAAGGTTTGAGGTTTGGCGATGAGATAAAACTGAAGTATAGGGGAAAGACAAACAAAAGTAACTGTTTAAAATGAGACTGTTATATTATTAGAACACTGTACTGTAGCTTAGAGGAAGGTCACCTGGGAAAAGTCATATTTCATCTAAGCTTAGTCCTTTACTTCCTAGGCGAACTGGAACCGGGCTGAAGGAGAAAATGAATTCCAAATCCCTGGTAGAGCAAGATGCCCCTCTGACCAACTAAAGGAAGCCACTGGCTCTGATGTGAGACAGTTGGGTCCTTCAGTGGACCAAGACAGTAAAGATGTACGTCATAAAGGAAAACGGGGTAAAAAGGTAAGTAAAAGACCAATGAGGTGTGTGTGTGTGTTCTAATTGAAGGTACCTTTAACCAGTTTCAATTATTTTAAGATCTTATCCCCATTTACTAAAAAAAAACAACTCATGGAGTCACAGAGTGATCATTAGTAAACATAATTAGCAGCTTTAATATTTCCCTTTCCAAGTGTTTGTTAAAGTGTTTTAAAAGATATTCCATGTTTTGAGGGATAGGTTTTGTTTTTTTGCAACTATTTGAAAGATTTTTATATTTACCTTAATAATGCACGTACTTTTTTGTTTTGTGTTGTTCTCCACCTTCTTATGTACACCAGGATCTTGGGGCTAGGTATGCTTTTTCTTAGACTGCCATTTTTTTTTTTTAATATATCTTTTTATTTCAGAGAGAGGAAGGGAGAGGGGGGAAGAGAGAAAGAGAGAGAGAAAAACATCAATGATGAGTTATTGATCAGCTGTCTCCCTCCTGCATGCCCCCCACTGGGGATCGAGCCCAAAACCCGGGCATGTGCCCTGACTGGGAATCAAACCAGGATCTCCTGGATCATAGGTTGATGCTTAGCCACTGAGCCACACTGGCCGGGCAAAACTGCCATTTTTATTCCGTTCCTTAGTTCTTAATGGATAGTCAACAAGACAGGATGGGTAATTTAACATATTTTGTAGTTACTTAGTAGTTTATTCTTTTATTTCTTAGATTCTGAGTATATGGTATGCTATAAATGATAAATCTGGATTAGAGTTAGTAAGTATTAAGTGCTAGAATGCTGAGCATAGCTGGAAAAGTTTAAATTTCTCATCTCAAGGAATTGACCATCTAGTGGAAAGGACCCGTTAGCAAAGAGATCATTTCTATCTTGTGAGATTATTAGATGAAGGTACATAGACTATATAGAAAGCTAGGTTGTACCTTCTATCTAATGTATTACCTGGCCTCAGAAAAAAGTGTGGGCATATTGCTGATGTGAGGAGCAGTCAAGAGGCTCCTCCTAGAGGACATGATGGCTAAGATTAGTCCTGAAAGATGAAGAGTTGGCCATATAAATAGCAGGTTGAAGGGTATTATAGGCAGAAGTAGTAATATAAACAAATGTATAAAGAAAGAAAATAGCATTGTGTGAGTATTGAATTATAAGCAATTTGGTATTGTTTACTGTTGTATTCCATATTGTAAGTGCTCAATAATATCTTTGGAATTAATGATTGTCAGGTGAATATTCTATATTTACTTGAAAAGTGTCACTGTGGTTTATATTGAACATCTTAGACTAGTTTTATGAGGACATTGGGAGTCCAAAGTGGTTCCAAGAAATATATTTATTAAAAAAAATTTTTTTTAAGTTAATGCACCAAAAAACCCAACTAAATTCAAAAGGTAAAAAAAGATACATAAGTGAAAAGCAAGTTTGCCTCTCCTTCCTGTCCCCCATCCTCCTAGCTCCCAGCTCTACATTGTTATTAGCTTCTTATTCTTCCAGATATACTTTATGCGTATTAAAATACATATTTATATACATATTTATTTCATGGGGATATATATATATACATGCACATATGTATAATTTTTACTACAAATGGCGGCATGTAAGATATACTATTTTGCTCCTTGCTTTTTACTTCACAGTACACTTGGAAATTTTTCCACATAAGTTAGAACTTCATTTTTTAAAAATTTAATATTGCCCAGCCAGTGTGGCTCAATTAGTTGAACGTAGGCTCATACACCAGGAGGTTGCTGGTTTGATTCTGACCAGAACACATGCCCAGGTTGCAGGCTTGATCCCCCAGTAGGGGCTGTGCAGGAGGCAGCCGATTGATGTTTCTGTCTCATTCATGTTTTTCTCCGTCTCTCTCCCCCCTCCCTCTCTCTGAAATCAATGAAAAATATTTAAAATATAAATAAATAAAATAAAAAATTTAATATCTTGGTTAAAAAAATCAAATTATATAAAAAGCATTGAACAGCTTTACCCTCACCTTTGTCCATGTCCACAACAGTTCACTGCCACTGTAGGCAGTCACATTTATTAGGATCTTGTATTTTTTCACTGGGTTTCTTGAGGCAAATAAAAGCACATAAAGCTTACTATTTCTCACCCTCTCTTTACAAAAGGTAATATCATATAGAGTGTCCTGTGTTTTTTTATTTGATAAAAAATTGGGGGGATCATTCCACGTCAATAAATAGAGAACTTCCTCAATTTTTTTTCCAGCTACTATGTATTTCATTGTGTGAATATGTCATAATTTCTTTTACCAATTTTTTGTTAACAGGTATTTGGCATGATTCCAGTTTTTTGCTATTATAAACAATACTTCGGTGAATAACTGTAAATCTATTGATTTATACATTTGTAGGTAATTCATCAGACAAATTTGTAGAAGTGAGGTTACTGAGTCACAAGATAAATGCATTTGTAATTTTGATAGATTTTGCTAAGTTGCCCTCCCTAAGGATTATACTGTTGAGCATTCCCACCAGCAGTGTATGAAAGTACCTTTTCCCATAGCCTGGTCAACAGGGTTTGGTGGTCAGCATTTCTGTATTTTGGCAGTCTGATAGATGAGAAATGGTATATTGGAATATCTTAATTTGCAATTTTATTATGAGTGATGTTGAGTATCTGCTTAAGGGTTCCTTAAATTTTGTTTTCTCTATGATGTCTGTTAATGTCCTTTATCCATTTTTATTACTGAGTTCCTAGTCTTTTTCTTCTCAGTTTCTAGGAGCTATATATATTTTACAGATACTGGCCCATTGTCAAATATTTTCTTAAATTTGTATTTAGTTTTTACTTATGAGTGGCTTTTCCCCCTTGTAGAAGTTTTTGTTTTGTTTTTAATGTTTTATATTTTAAGTGAAGTTCTCTTTGATTTCTGTTGGGAAGTTTGATTTTCAAGTTATAAGGTCTGAGTTAGCCTGCTCCTAAGCTCTTGAAATGAATAAATTTAGTTTTGAGATTTTGAGTGTTGGTTCTAGCTCTCATAATAACTATTCAATTAGCAAATTACAGGTATATCTGTTCCCATTTCTATTCGAATGGAATGTCAGGTTGTTCTGTGTTTATATATTTTTTACTTGCTTTTACTTGGGTTTTGTCAAAACCAGTTTATTTGGATACATCTTCCTCATTTAACAAATCTCCTAATCTCACTGAGTACCGTGTGCATGCTAATATCTAGGGGGTGATAGCAATATGAAGGAACTCATAGTCTCTTCAAGGAAAGAAAAATGTCATTTTAAATATGATTTGATAAATGCTGTATTGGAGATATGTTGGTATTTAAATCTTACCACTGGGACTGTATATAAGACCACAGTTTTTATCTTTATGGTATTTCACCTTATGCTATAAAATGTACTGGTAACTAGGTTAGCCGGAGATATTTTCGTTAATTATATGGAGTATTTGTTGGCTTAATATTTTATTACATAAGGCTTATAATTTTTCCCCCTCTTAGTACTTTACTGTTTCACATTTGAAACATGTTTACTATTTAGGCTAAAGGTACTTCAAGTGAAGAAGTTAATCTGAGTCATATGGTACCCTATGAGCCAGTTGCAGAAGAAAAAGCAAAGGAATTACCTGAATGGAGTGAGAAAGTGGCTCAAAACATTTTGTCAGGTATTACAGTAATGCTAACTTTTTCCCCTTTACTGTGAAACCTTTGGGACCCATAAGAGAATATTTAGAAAGATAACATTTTATATTTTGGTTATAAATGGTCAGTTTATAAACACTTAGACAAAAATAAAAGGAACATATTGTCATATAGGTGTAAGTTCTTGGTCTGTTCTCTTTTACTCTTAGGAAAATTGATAGTGAAAGGCTTTAGGAATCTCCAAACTCTCAAATAGTTCTGAACGTGAAATTAGTTATTTTCCATTTCCCTTTGAAATTTCCCCTTAATCCTTTTGTTTTCTCCCCTTCTTCCCTCTACACAACCAAAAAATGGTAAGATATTCGTCTGTCTTTGGAAACAAAGCAGCACTCCCTAACCACAGAGCAATGCAAGCATGAGAAGATCTGAGGATTACAGCCAAGCTGTTTTGGAAGTAGGCCCTGCTATTTAATTATGGTTACAAAGGGCTTCAGATCAATTATTTTAAAACTTGAATGGTTATTACTGATATATATCTTTCTTTAATTAATATTTTAGCTTTTCAACTAGTAGCTCTCAGATTTAGACCACCTATTTTAGTTTTAAAAAACATTGCCAGTTACTATTCAGTAACCCAAATTCATGACTCAGTAAAGGGACCTGCACCAGTCATTTAAAGGACTTATCAATATAGGTTTCCATCTGTAGTAAAAATTCATTAAACTAATAAAGGTGTTTAAAGCAGAGGAAATCAACATGAAAAACCAACAAGCTAAAATAAGTGAAAAAGAACCAGTTAGTTGGGAGCTAACAAATTATTTTGCCCAGTGTCAAAATGCTGCTTGAGATAAGAAGGAAAGATAAAGCCAGTTCTTTAAATTATAATTGTAACAGTTAAAATTGATCCTTGAAAGAGATTTTCAAAGAAATTGTAAAGAAAAACCTTTATTCTTACTACCCTGCCCCTTACCTTTATAGGCTGCTAAGCTGTTATTAGGTCAGTAGTCATGTGTGCCTGTATTCACACCTGTAGATAATTACATTCAAAGCTCATTTTCTTAAGTCTTTTGAGTTTATACTGCTATAAGATTATCCACTTACTATTAGTGTGTAACAAACTATCCCAAACTTAATCTCATGAAACGAGAAACATTTGTTTATGCTTAGGAATTCTGTGGGCCAGGGATGGCTTGTATCTGCTTCTTGATGTCAGGGCCTCAGCTAGGAAGACTCTGGCTGACTAGTAACAATAGCTGGGGGGCTGGAATCACCTGAAGCTCCTTCACGTACACATCTGACACCTGGGCTAGGAGAACTCAAAATCTAGAACTGACAAATGGAGTGCGTGCACGTGGCCTATCCATTCAGCTTGACTTTTTCAGTATGATGGCCTTAAGGTAGTCTGGTATATGTGGTAACTCAGTTCCAAGCGTGAATGGTCCAGCAAATAGGCAGAAGCTGCATTACCCTGACATACTCTTTGTAAATTTCCACATCACTCATTACAAGCAAGTAAGAAGCCTGCTTAGATTCAAGGGGATAAGACATAGACCCCACTTCTCAATGGGAAGAATGTCAAGATCATGTTGAAAGAACAGGTGGGAATAAGAAGACAGTTTTTGGACATCTTTGGAAAATATCACCTACCACAATGTCTTAGGCCTCCTAGGTACCACACAGATTCTACAGACTGGTTCTACTCAAGGAGGTGAAGCATCTTTAGAACCATCTAATCTTGGGGAGTGATCTCTTTAGAGCTTTCAAAATAACTCTCAGTGTCTTCAGGCTTGTAACTCTTTTCCTTTTCATACTATACTCTTAGGAGATCTAGGAAGACCCCTAACAGTTGCTCACATTAAAATCATTTAAATGTCAGTTAGAGTATATGTCTCCTTATGTGCTTTTTAATAAGTAGAATGAAAAAACACTAGCTCACCAAATACTTAAGGCACAAGTAGCAAAGAAAGGTGCAGAAAATACTGAAGATTTACCCCAGGGAAAATTATCTGATTTGTCAAGAAAGTATTCTATCTGACTCATGCAGGCTCTGTACAAAGATGAGTAATCAGGTATCTAAATTGAGTTCATTCACCATAGCCCAAGATTGATTCCTGTTCACCTGTCAAAGGATGAGTAAAATCAGTAAAATTTACAGTCTTTTATGAATGTAAAAGCTGAAAAATAAAATAACTGCTTAAAATTTACCTGTGTAAAATATTGGCTTGAGAAGTCTAGAGTTACATTTTAAGAAGGCAACTGCCAAACATTTTAGATGGAATAGAGTCTAATAAGCTAATTTGGGAGGAGGTAGAGGATTGGTGATAATAGACTGAACCTCTCATTTATTTAGCAAACATTCATGGCCTGGTATCTCTCAGCATAAACTGGGTGCATAGGATGTGTACATGGATAGATTAAATGTATATCTGGCATTACACATGCCATTTAAAAGCTCTTAATGGCTACCAATGAAATGCTACATTTCCTTATCTTCTATTGCAATGTCTACAGTTTTAACGTATTTACTACTCTTATTATGCTCTTCCACGGTAATGGCTTGTTTATAACTTGCATCTAGTATTTCTCATAATTAGTCCTATGACTTTTCATTTATCTCATTTCCATTTATTTTTCTCAGTCATCAATCGACTTCATCCCTCATTTGTTAAAGAGTTTCATTGTAGCTGTTCAGTCTCCTTGGGCTCTCCTTTGTTTCGTTATCATTTATTTTATGGTATCTCACTCTTCCTTTTTCACGTTCAGCTGGTTTTTACTTCTTAAAACTTTTCAATCTATAACTTAACTCTAGAAACACATAATTATTTTTTGAATAGACATCTTCAGTCCCTTTATTGTTACGGTAATTCATGGATGGAACCTGTTTGCCTGGGTTTGAGACCTGATCCTCTCCGCCAAGGGTAGGACAGTGGTAGCAGGGTTGGAACTGGAGGTAGACATGTTGACGGAAACTCATCAGTTTTTCTAATCATTTATACTTGGCACTTTTCATTGCTAGCACTTTTAAATAGGTGTGGATTTCACATGATCACTGGATACTTGCTCACTCATAGGTTGAAGTAATTATGTAAGAACCATGCCACAGACCTTGGGAGAAGATACTTAAGTATTTTATATGTGCAGTTTTAAAAACTTGTTTCAGGGTATTGCCAAAAAGGAAATAGTTAAAATGATAAGCTCTCTTCAGGGCAGGGTAACACTTTCCTCCGCCTCTTAGGGGGAACCTTTCTCCTTGTGTATCTTATCTTGCTTCTCCCATTTCCTTCCCACTTCTTTCGCCACATGCCCCTTGGGAGCCTTTTCACTAGAGAAGTTTCTGGCATCCTGCTTTCTCTCTGACAGCCTCTTTCTGTACAAGAAACCCAAGCAAAGCAAAGGACGAGAACCTACTCTCATGAGATATGGTTATACCATCTAGGCCTCTCAATTTTCTTCTGTAGATATTTCTTCTCATGCATTCCTTGGGTGTTTTCATGTCTTTGTCATTCAGATTTATATTGCAAGCTAAAAAGTGCTGAGACCCAGAGGTTTGGGTTTAGGATTGAGGGAGGAACAGGACCCCCTGCCTTATGCCTTTAGGCTAAAGCAAGTAAGCAAGAGTTCTGCCTTGGTGTTTGAGACATAGGTTCCTTGGTTTCCAGTTAGCATTCTTTGTGTCTGTCACCCTAAAGGACTCAATGGGGAGAATGTGGTGCCTGGACTAAGGCAAAAAGAACAAGGATACCTAGGTCCTCTAGCCAAGTACTATCTTAATGGAACCATAACCCCAAATTAGTCCCTAACAATAGTATATTGTGGTATGCAGAGAGACCTACAAGTTGTAGTGGCAACAAAGAGTGCTACAGAACTCTTATTGAGTGATATATGATATAAATATTAAAGATGAATTTACTTAGAATATGTGTATATTCCAGGCAGAAAACTGTAAGTGCAAAGTTGGCTTGAATGGCATGTTTGGAATCTGATATTTGAACTCCTTGGATTTTTTCCTGTTTATCAGTTAGTTAAAGGGTTTAAAGGAACAATCAGCCTATAATATTATGTGCTTCAAAATTTTCTTTTAAAAGGTGCTTCCTGGGTAAGTTGGAGTTTAGTCAAAGGTGCTGAATTTACTGGCAAAGCAATCCAGAAAGGTGCCTCTAAACTCCGAGAACGGATTCAACCAGAGGAAAAACCAGTGGAAGTTAGTCCAGCTGTGACCAGGGGACTTCATATAGCAAAGCAGGCTACAGGAGGAGCAGCGAAAGTCAGTCAGTTCCTGGGTAAAGTAACTTGAGATGTCTTTACTTCTTTTCAGTTAAATGAAAAAGAATCAAGTTAATATGAATGCTCAATTTAGATGGTTTAACTTTAAGAGTAAATAATTAGGACAAAGCAGTTTCACCTTCCAACTCATAGTAGAATCTGTAGACCAGCAACATCAACCTGTCAGAAAGCCTTAACAGTATTTCTGAAGTTGGCATATCTACTGCATTTTTATGCGATCCCTAGGTGATTCTTACTTGCATATAGAGAGGATGAGAAACACTGGTTAAAGTTGTTTTGATTATGTTGGAGAGGAGAGCATCTGTGCCTTGGAAAAGGAATGGTCCTGAATATGTGTTTGCTATCCTTGAATATTACACTTCTTTTAAGGACTATTCACTGCATGGTAGTTGAGGGTTAAAAGAAAAGGGATACAGTATATTGTTTCAGTAAAGCTGATTTAGTGATTCTGGTGTCAGCCTTCCCAAGCACTATGCTTCTAACCCCTTCTCCTTTGACAGCTCTAAAGTATGGTATTTTAAGATGGTTAGATAGCTTCTTAATGGATTATCTTTAAATTTTGTAAGATTATCTTTTTGGTATCTAGTTTTCTTTTGAATCAGATTTTGGTTTGTTTACTTTTATGTAGCCTTAAATATTTTATTACTATTTCAGTGAGATACTTGCTGATATGGAGGAAAAATACAAATACCCTTAGATGGAAAACCTGAAAGGTGGAGCTACCCATCTTATATTGCAGCAATCAGATAGAAAAGATAGATCATTTTCTTTTAAGCAAATTGCCAAAAAGAACATATATTTGAGGCAGGATTAAAAACATCAATAGGCTCTGCAGACATATCCTTAAACCAAACAATAGACTTTGTTTAAAAAATAGCCAGTCTTGGTTCTTATCCTTAAACAGAAATGGTAACATGCAGTAAAACAACTTTAGATGCTTGTATAAGAATTTTGCTAAATAAGAATGGTAAAATCAAGGGAAGAATACATATTTTTTAAAGTTTTGTGTTTTTTTACGGTTATATTAGTTGATGGAGTTTGTACTGTAGCAAATTGTGTTGGAAAGGAACTAGCTCCACATGTCAAGAAGCATGGAAGCAAACTTGTTCCAGAATCTCTTAAAAAAGACAGAAATGGGAAGTCTCCCCTGGATGGCGCTATGGTTGTAGCAGCAAGTAGTGTTCAAGGTAACTAAAGGCCAGAAATTTAAACTAGGAAGATCTATTTGCTGTGGGCTAGTTTTACTTACTTTTAAATGTATTTGCAGGATTTTCAACTGTCTGGCAGGGATTGGAATGTGCTGCTAAATGCATTGTTAACAATGTTTCAGCAGAAACTGTACAAACTGTCAGATACAAGTAAGTTGAATTTTATCATTTCAATGACTAAATGTCTTACAGCATTTGTAAAATCCAGAACAGTTAAATTGATTGCGTAGTTATTTTTATTAAGTATCTGA
The DNA here is from genome assembly GCF_964146895.1 of Miniopterus schreibersii. Taxonomy (NCBI): domain Eukaryota; kingdom Metazoa; phylum Chordata; class Mammalia; order Chiroptera; family Miniopteridae; genus Miniopterus; species Miniopterus schreibersii. Next base: position 87,560,971 of record NC_138102.1, on the reverse strand, counting down.
TAACGTTTTTCACTTGCTATTTTTCTCAAGTAAGGAAAATATTTTTAGCAAATAATAGAATTACTGTGATTTTTTTGCCTATTACTAATTGTTGTAAATATCTGTTTATTAATGCAAAAACATAGATTTATTTTTTAAAAGCCTAGAGTTTTTGTATACTTAATTAACTGCATGTTCTTGATGGGTGATATTTGTCTGTAGTTTTGATGGGAAAAACTGAATTATAATTAAACTGTTGTACTTTGTTAATATTAGCTCTTTCTGTATATGTATGAAGAATGTTAAATTTTGTCACATCTTATTTGAATCTACCACTATACATTTATATTGGAATGGATAGACATTAATGATTTGCCCAAGCTCATCTGAATAGTGCTGGTATTAAAAATGAGACTTAAAAACAGGATCTTCTGATTTTACCTCTTTATTCTGTCTTCATATATATAAAGGACCTGAGTTGCTTTCTTAGCTTTGAATTAGTTTAGATCTTAATATTTAATGTTTTTATAATATTAATGGTGTTCTCAACTTCTAGTTATTTGTGTTAATTATCTACTCACTGACAACATTCGAGTTCATACTTTTGTATTAGATATTGTACTTAATGCTTTTCATGGGTACTGTATTATTTAATCTTTAAGGCTATTATCTCCATTTTACAGATGAGGAAACCAAAGCATAGAGCTGTTAAATACCTTGTTAAAGATTATACCCCCAGTAAGTAGTAGAGCTGGGATGTAAGCCAGGTGTCCTTTGTCTGCAGTGGACAGATGATAGAGAATGGCCACCACTGCCAGACATCTGTGCAAGTTTAGTATCTAGAGTTACTTTCTACCACTACCTAGCATGTATTTAGATTCCTTCCCAACACAGTACATTACCACTGGCTTGGGAAATACTGTCTTAGTTTCCTACGTTGATTTGATTTGTTCAGTCTGAGGCATGCATACCTTTGAATTAAAGCAATTTAGCACGTCATCTTGGAGTGTCAGTTTTACCAAAAGATTTGGAAAAGAAAATACAGAGCAGATCTGAGAATCTTTTGATGGAAATGTAAAATCCAAGTCTCCCTGCTCAGTTCTTGCTACTTGTGGCATTGATTTTTGACGAATACTCTTTGTGTTATGCCTCTGAGGTTACTTTGATGGATCAGCTGTAATTAGAAAAATAGTTTATTTTGTTGCAAGAACAGAAGGACAGAAGTGCTTTTAGACCCAAAATGAATTATTTTTAGATTAACGGTATCATTTGTTAGCACAGATACTTAGGCAGCCATATTAGAATGTAGGAAATGCTTTATTGGTTTTGTCCATTTCCTACTTCAATAGGAAAAAAATGCTTGCCTAAGTACCATTAAGTAGAGCCTTCTTAAAGCTTCTTAAAGCCTCACATAACTAAGGAAGTACAGGTTTTGGTGTGGATTTTGTACATTGAGTCCTTAATAAAGAAACCTTAATATGATAAATAGGATATTTTAGCAGTGGTTCTGAATTAATTTATTTCTGTTATGATGTGTGTTGCTATTCTTTTTATCCTTTCCTCCAAAGATCCATGGAGTGATAAAAAGCAGGAAAGTGGGAATTTAGTTAGGTAGGTTTGTATTTCTAACTATAAGGGTACTTTAATCTTAACAGTGATTTGAATAGAAACTTGGAAAGATGGATGGGACAGCGGGGGAATAAAGGGTTTTGTCCAAGGAATACTGTTTTAGGACTCATTAATAATCTGGCCCAGAACTAGAAATTGTCTTTTAAGAGAAGAAACTGCAAGTATTAAACCGGTCATTTATCACTGAAGAAATGGAAGAGCTAGTTCTTTCATTTAATTTTGTTGTCATTTATTTGCATAAATTGATATTTATTAACATGTGTGAATGTAAATGTAATAAATTGATATTTACATTTGAATTTTCATTTATTTATACTATGAAAAAGTATGTTTTTCTACTCTAATCCAACTGATGATAGTATAAAAGAAAATTTGTATTCATATTACCTACGATAAATTTCTCTCCCAGTAGTTATTTTAAATTTTCCTTAATTCTATTCCTTGTACTTAGGAGAAAGACACATGCCTTATGTAAATTTTCTTAATCTGATTTCTGGTGGTATAAACCAATACAGAGGATTATCTTTTTCTTTTAGACATATTTAGAAGCAGATTGTGTTAAGAATAGTATATTTTCTATGTCTTTTATGCTTTTGATTATGGATCAGGACCATGTTCATTGATTATGAATGGTTTGTTTACCTGAGGATCTATATAGTTAATTACACTCTTAAATTTTTAGGTAAATGTATAGGAACTATTCGTTAAGACTATTTTTGTCAGTTACATTAATACTTTTGTCTTATTTTAGATTTAGGAACATGAAGAGCTGCAGGAACAATGAAAAGCAATAAGTAATTTGAAACCTGCTGTACTTAATTGCAGTATAGTATCTACTAAATAATTCAGGGGTGGGGAACCCTTTTTCTGCCAAGGGCCATTTGGATATTTGTAACATCATTCGAGTGCCATACAAAATTATCAACTTAAAAATTAGCCTGCTATAATTGGTCAGACATTAATTAACTCACCCCTGATGAGATGGCTGGAACTGCTTCTCTTTGGTGAGGCTTTGGCAGGGCCAGACCAAATGATTTCCCCCGAGAGCTGGATGTTTCCCATCCCTGAAATAATTCATCACTGTTCTATATAGCTTCTGAATTTACTTTTAAGCACCTTTTTTTCCACTTTAAATTGTTTAAAGGAAAATAATTTAAGTAAGTTAGGTTCGTTTTTGCTCTCCCCTCAGTAATATTTTATCTTAGAACACACATTTGTGAAGAATAAACTTAGTAAAAATATTTGCCTATAAGGAATTTACTCTTTTAAGGTATAGTGTTCTATTGCTTTGTTTAGTGAATTTTAATTAAAATTCCTCTTAAATTTGCACTGGGTAAAGGGGCAAATTCAAGTCCATCGAGGGTAACTCTTTTGGCAGATGCCGTATTATCCAAAACCAGTACTTTATAACATACTCAGGAGTTATATCGGATCAGTTTACTCTCTTCTGTTGGTAACTATACAAATATTTAGACACCATCATTATATCCTTCACTTATTTTTTTGTCTTCTAAATACTCTCAGTTCCTTGAACAATTTCATACACAGTATGATTTCCATATCCTTTATTCATCAGCGTTCTTTTCAAAATATGGAACTCAGAAGTGAATCTAATATTCCAGATTGAATGCAGCAGGATTTGCCACCTTTGTTTTGATCACATTTAGCATTTGATAAATGCAGCACCCAAGACAAAGAGTATATGTTTTTAGAAGCTATTATTTTATTGACCCATATCAAAGTTGGTGTTATTTTAATGATCCTTTTATTGAAAATCTAAACTTACATCTTATTTTTGGACACTTTGATATTTGTACCTAAAATTAAGAACTTCACATTTACACTTACTTAATTCCACTTTGCTAATTTTGACTCATCGTTAAGTTCTTCATTTTGGCTTCAGCTTTGATGTGTGTCATATTAACCTTCATTTTGTGTTATCTGTAGATTTGAAAGACATGTCTTTTTTACATCTTAGAGTTTTTCCCCTCAACTTTCATGGATAATATCAATGCTTACTATAGCCTCTCCTCCTGATTGATCTTTCTCCAAGATTTAATTCTTTCTAAGATTGGTGTTTACAAACCTGTTAACAGTATAATCTCATGTAGCTTACCTTTCTTTTATTTATTTATTTTTTAAATATATCCTTATTGATTTCAGAGAGAGGAAAGGAGAGGGAGAGAGAGATAGAAACATCAATGATGAGAGGGTCATTGATCGAGCCCGCAACCGGGCATGTGCCCTGACCGGGAATCGAACCCCGATCGCCTGGATCCTAGGTCGACGCTCAACCACTGAGCCACGCCCAGCCGGGCTCACCTTTCAGTTTTGTCTTAGAACTACTACTCAAGGTTGTTGTCTTCCACACTCATTTGTTAAATATTGGTTCTAAGGTTTACTCTATGCTCTATCCTTTCTACTTTTCCTGGATATCATATATACCTATGACTACAGTTACCACCTATATACCAGCAACTCTCAATTCTATTTCTTACTAACTTTTCTCTTAATCTTCAGGCTTATATGTCCCAACCACATAACCACTACAATCATTCAGTCACCAGGGTTTTTTTGGTGTTCATCCCTTTTTCTCCAGCCTCTTTACCAGTACCTTAGAATATAACTCGTCCAGCTCACAGCTTGTTTCCTTAAATCCTTACAATTCACAATGCAGCCTGAGTGATATCTTTTTAAAACATAAGTTCGGTTATGCCATTCCCATTGATTTCAAGATAAAGTTTAAACTCTTCAGCTTCATTCTTCATAAATTGGCCATAGTCCACGTGCCATTAGTCTATTTGGTGGATAGACTAATAAGCTGTTTCTATTTTAATTATTTAAGGTTAATAGTTCTGAGAATAGTTATGACGTTTGTATGCAAAGTGAATTTTAGGCAGATTTGAAAGTTATTATGACTGAAATTTTGTTATAATTAGTGAAATTTAGAATTACTGCCAATGTGCTCTTTGTATACATTACTGAATGCACTGGAGAAAGTTCTGAAAAATGTCATTCAAGTTATAAATTGAACCCCATTGACTTATTTAGAGCATACTTTATATTCATTTTTTATTGTTCTTCAATTGGTATGGTAGTAGCACTCTGTATATAAAATCTATTTTAAAAGCTCTAATTAAAATTAACTTTTTAAAAAGTAACAAATCAAAAATAAGCTTTATATTTTTGCCAGAGATAGGCTTTTTAGGAGTTTTCAGCAGTGTAGTTTGAATCTGAATGAAGAAAAGCACTGATGGATAGTATCTATAAGGTTATTTATCAAGGAAGAGAATAACAGATGCCTTCCAGGAATACTGGTTCTAAGACATATTGGGAAGCAGAGGTGATAGGTGAGGATATATTTAAAAAAATAACCCAACTGCTGAGCTATTTTACAAGGTCTTTAAAAATGTTTAGTATTATGGGAATTTTGACGTGCTTTAACATATCCCACTTATGAGATAAAGAAGAGGAAATTGATGAAGTGCAAAGAGGTTGAGACTTCACTAAGGTCATACCATTAGTTGGTATTAGAATCTAGTTTTCTGACTCTTAGTTTGGCACATTTTTCCAAATTAACAGGAATTGCTACTGAAGTGGAGATATCATGGAAGAAGAACAAGCAAAATCAGGGCACCAACACAGACTGACTCCCTTTTTAGAACCTTATTAAAACGAATGTAGCATTTAAAATTGTGTTACATATAGAAATATTATGAGAGCATTTAGAGGTATTAAACTGAGTGGGTAGAATAGGGAACAGTCCAAATATTCAAAAGTGAAAGAAGATGAATCTGCAGAGGATTTCCTGTACTCAAAAACACTAAATGTGGCCAGATTCATAAGTTACCATGTCACTTCATTATAGCTTACAGTCCTGGAGAGATAAGCCCTAAGAGAAAGCTGCTTGACCAAGAATTGTTATGGTCACTTTTCTGTTGCTGAAACTGCTGCTGCCCCTTTCTTCTCATTCAGCCTTTGCCATTGCCATCTGATGACAGTATTGTGACTGGGTCTTGGTTGACAAGGAGAATGCCGATGTGTTTTGCAATATCAGCAAATCCTGTGGAATACTGAGGGATTGCAAAGCAACAGGGACTGGCAGGAAGCATTTCAGGAAGCTTTTCTGTCTGGTAACTAGGGAGAAAGCCCTAATCAAGACTGGTATAGATGTAAAGTTTGACAGATTGTAGGTTCTGCTATAGCAAAGGACAAAATGGAATCATCATTCAGGAGCATAGTAGATTACTTCACTTTTCTAACACTGAGATTGAAAAAAATCAAGCATGAACAAACTGGTAGGATCACAAAGCACCTGTTCTAGGCCAGGCTAATAGTAATAGAGGATTTGTTAGTTCAAAGGACAGATCTGGTGTTAATATAAAATGTCCAGGTCACAAAGCACCTAGGAAACTTCAGTATGTCCTGGAGAAAATTATAAAAATTTGCCTTTTTGTCATTTCTTGTTTAAGCAATCCTTTACTTGGAGAAGCCCATGAACAAGAAAATCTTTAAAAGTCTGGTATTTGAAAAAAGGTAAAGAGTAAAGCAAAACAGGTTAAATTTTAGTATTCTTGTATAGTATCTCGAATTATTTTTTCTCATAGAAATTGTATTAAATATATATATATTGATTATTGCAGTAATAACTACTTTTGTATAGTGCTTTATAATTCCCCAAGTACTTTGCTATACATTTGATGCTTAAGAAACTGTGAGATGAATAGGGCAGGAAATGCTCATTTCATTTATTCAGCAAATAGTGAATGTCAGGTACTGTTCTGAGTGCTTAGGATACATTAGTGAACAAAGTGAAGAGTCTCTTTTTTTTTAGTCAGGTTTATATTCTAGTGAGACAATAAGCAAAACAAAAACAGTGGGCATAAATAAGTTCTATAGATATAGCAGATGGTAAGTTACAGAAAAGAACAAAGAGCAATTGAAGGGTGTGATTGGCAGTGGGGTGGGGCATGTGGGATAAAGCGATTTTAAATAGGTTTAAAATTGATAACAGACTTGAAGGTGAGGCAGTTAGCCATGTTGAATACCTGGGATGAGAGTAGTCTAGGCAGATCCAGACAGTACAAAAGTCAAGGTGGCACATGTGTGCTTGGTAGGTTCAAAGAACAGCAGGAGGGCCAGTGAGTACAGTGGGGTGGAGTGAGGGGAGACAGTGTTGAAGAATTTCTGCTTAAAGACGAACACAGATTCTGATAATTTAAAAGACTTAACCAGTCTAGTTAAGGTAGAACTCAGAACATTTATAATGATTTCAGATTCTTTGTGTCCTGCAGTTGCTTCAATGGAAATTCTCTCATATTTCCAGAGGGGATGGATAAAAAAAGGAAATAATGACTGATTATCAATCTTTATTATAATTCATATTTTATTCTTCAACATAAACAGTCTTTATTACATTAATCTCAGCTAACCTTGGAGCTTAATTTCATACACAAGTTTTGCTAAAGGAGAAAATACAGCCTTAGTATAGTGTGATTTTATTCTTTCCTGTGTTTTAAGTTATTTATTAAATTGAAGCCTAACCTTTGATTTTGCTTTGAGGGATAACATGCTAACCATGTGACTTATTTAATAGTAATTCAGAAGACCTTAATTTATAATTTCATTGTACTTTCTCTAATCTTTCTTTTAAAGATATGGACATACTGCAGGAGAAGCTACACACGATGCAGTAGATTCTGCCATCAATGTTGGTGTAACTGCCTATAATATTGACAACATTGGCATCAAAGCAATGGTAAAGAAAACTGCTAAGCAAACTGGACAGACAATCCTTGAAGACTATAAAATAGCTGATAATTCAAAGGGGGAAAACCAAAGAGGAGGAGCAAATGTAAACATGAAAGGGGAGAAGGATGAGCAGACAGAGGAACTAGAGAAGAATGAAGCAAAGAAGAAAGATAAATGATGGATGGGCTGTGAATCACCAATACCAAAGCCTTACAAGACGGATACAATTGTGTTAATACGCAAATGTGGAATTCCCCACGGATTAACTAGTATTTTTTAAATGTACTCATTTCTACAAAGTGCATGTTTAATAAGTTTTATGACGTATTCTACTTATGAGGAGAATAATTGGTATTCTTTCATCTGGCTCTTTATATTCTCAGTAAGTGTATTTTTTTCTAAATGTGGCTAACATTTTTCCAGTTAAAACAAGACTAATAATACATTTGCCCTCATTAAACCTAATGTTAAACTATTTTTGTATTTGCTATCTTTCAGAAAGCAAAGTAGGAAATTATTATATATTTACATGAAATTTGGCATTTAGTAACCTTAGTTTTAATTGTACTGGGAAGGAATGACGTAAAATATTGTTTCTTCCTTTTGTACTAATTGTGTATTTTTTTTAGGTGCTTGTCAGTATTTCCAGTATATAAGCTAAACAAAAAGTATATTCCTAAACTAAAATATTTCTCAGATAACATTTAAAAGACTTTCTCAAAACAGGGAATAGACTAATCATGAAAAATAAAATGAGGCTCTATAAAATTATTTAGTAGCTTACCTTTTCATTAGGAAATGAGATGCTCTTTTAGACGTAAAATGAATACGGATAGATTATTAAGTCTTCTGGATTTAGACTGGTGTTGATCTATTAGGAGCCTGGGAAATTTGGGGGTATGATTGGTATTGCATTAAAATTTGAAGTGATTAATAATCAGCTTAACTGGACAAAAAAGTACTTTAAGAGATCATTTTGCCATATCTACTTCTGTAAGTTTTTCCAAAAGGCTACACTTTTGTGAAAACAAATATAAACAGTAGTGAGTTTATGGATGATAACTTTATTTTTATTTTGGAATTCATTGAATTTTATATATTAAAAAGCCAATAAATTATTAAAGGTTTTATTCATAATTAAAGTAAAGAATGTGAAGATGTTAGGCTTAATCCATGGTCAGTGGGCATCAGTTTCTCCTTTGGTAGAAGACAGGATATTCACAGACCTATAAACTAATGGCATTTTATTTTTGTTTAATGATTTTAAAAGATTGCTATTGGTTTTTATAGCTATCATCAGTTCTAATATTTTTTGAACCTCTAATGTCTGTCTAGTTCATTAGACCTTATTTGAAACTGTAAATAATGCACTTTGTGAATAAACTGTCTCTGAATTACTTGGCCTCAAAAATATTCATGGACTTGTGTTTTGGGAACACAAAATTGATGGAGTCTTTTCCTAAGGCCAAAGATAATGTACTAGTTAAAATGGAAATCAAATTGAACTGGTAAATAGCTCCCAGTCAGCCTCTACCTTGTTTAAGAAATGTAATGACAAATAGTGGAGCTTACAAAGTTTAAAAAGTAACCTTAGACCAGATGTCAGCAAAATTGGATTTGTCAGTAGGTATCTAGATGATTGTTTTACTTCATCACTGTGTTCACTTGGTTGTGGATTGCCTTTTCAGATTAATAGCTACACAAAATTTTGATAAGTATAGCTTCTATATTAGAGTTCAGCAGAATATATGTGTGTATATATATAATGAAAAAGGGGCCACATACTAAACCTGACAAGCCCAGAGGAGGCCTACATTGTGAGCCTTACAAACTCAGAGAAAGTAACTACATAGGATGGTCTGAACATAAAAATTCCTGACTAAAAGCAGGTCATTGTGTTGAGTCCTGTCCTAGGCTGGTATCTTCCTTCACAAAGGTCAGTCTTCACCTTAACTGAGCCTGTCTTGTCTTTTTGCATCTAGGATAACATATCTTTGGAATGTCAGTGTAATCATTATTCCAGACCCTTCAGGGCACAATTGCCCACCAGAACCTGAGACCCACAGAGCCCCTCATTGTTATTTCGTTCCCCAAATACCATCTCTATGTGCTATAAATGTTAATTGTTAAGTGTCCTATACCCACCAATGTAAAAGAAGTATGTGTCTCTCCACTTTACTCTATATCCGGTACCAGAGATTTCCCCACTTTGCTTTCTCCTGCCTCCCTAATCTGCCACCAGTGGATTTCATGTAACCCTCCTTAATGTCTTCTCCTTTGGTTCTCATGTATTAAATTAGCAGTAAAACTGCCATTCTCCAGAGTGTCTTCTCAATCTGTTGAGATTTTCTTCCTGCAGTTGTCATTAGTTGGCTCAGATAAACTCAGAATTTCTCTACAGGTTGGGATGTTTCTAACATCGACACACATAGACTCACACTCACACATTGATTGATTTACTTGGCCTCAAATATATTCATGGGCTTATAACTCACCCAATGATTACAGAGGCTGAGTGTTGTGCTCACTGGACGCGAAGAAAACTCGAGACACGGAGAATGTAGAATTTAGGTGGAGATGCAGACAACTTAGGTGGAGGCTCTGCAACAACTCTCCTCACCATCCAGTGATTTTTATTGTGAGCCACAGAAAGGCAGGTGTGAGAGATAGTGATCAGTAGGAACTATAAAATGCGCATGGACAAGTGCCTTTGTTCTGTGCTAATGCTTCACATTTGTCCTTAAGGCCGTAACTCTCCTGGGGACAAGCTTCCCAGATCAATAAGGATCTGTTTTCAGTTCCTGGCAGAAATTACTCCCTCGTTTTCAAGGGGACATCTGCGATTCTGGGGAGCCTGCTACCCAACTCCTTCAGAGTTCATTTGTTGTGTGCTGGCCTTTTCCTACAGCTGAGAAGTCCCAAGGATCTGCAGTCAGTGAGCTGAAGAGCCAGGAGAGCTGATATGTTTGTTCCAGTCCAAGCCTGAAGGCCTGAGAACCAGAAGAGCCAACGGTGTCAGTTCCATTGTGAAAGCCAGCAGGCTAGAGACCCAGGAAGAGCCCCTTGCAGTCTTGAGCCCCAAGGCAGAAAAGACCAACATACTAAAGTCCCCAGGCAGGAGTTCCCTCTTATTCAGGCTTTTTGTTCTACTTTGGTCTTCACCCTAAAGCTGGGAGACCAACCTGCTTTACTCAGTCTACTGGTCAAAATTGAAATGTTAATTTCCTCCAGAAACACCCACACAGACACAGACACACCCAAAATAATATTTCGCCAAATGTCTGGGCACTTGATCAGTCAAGCTGATCAAATTAATATCACAGCTTCTTCGCTCAGTTTTCATTGTCCAGAGGCCTTTCACCTAGCTCTGCTTGACTCTGAGACTCAACAAATATAATAGAGTGTGAAAAACAAGAGTTTTCAATATTTACTGCTACCAGGGTTTTTAGTCACTTTGACTCTACAGACAGTCCTCCCTGGGTACTGGGTAGTTTTCTGGGAGTGCCTCCAGGAGGTGACTAGCTGTAGAAGTAATGTTTATGTAGCACCACTCTGAACCAGTAGTGTTCTAAGTGCTTTTATATGGATTAATTTTAACTTCACACATTCCTGAGGTGTATACTATGCATGCTACTATCATCTTTATAATAGATATAGAGAAGTAGCTCCCAAGATGGAAGAGAACAGTATGAAAGAAGTCACACACTAGCCTCAAAAAGGAGGAACCCTGTACAGGAGAGTGGTGGTTAGGCCAGACATCTGTCTTGTCCTTCCTAAACAGAGGTTGGTAGAGAAGGATAAATGGTCTTTATAGATTTCCTCTGATTTTAGCTGCTTAACGATTTTAGTGTCTTTTATTATAATTCCATTGGCTTGATGATAGAAAATTCCCCAAGATACTGGCAAATAGATCATAAGTCCTAGATTTTGATAATAGTATGAGCTTTAGTCTTTCTCTGCCTTCATAGGTATTAGCATAAGCTAAAAAAGCCAGCCTTAGGGCTTGTTAGCTAGAAATCAGAAACCAGTTTTCTGGACTTTTCTTGCTAAATTCAAGTCTAGGTGTTTTTAAGTGGACTTCCTAATGGATTTTCCCATTTTGTATTTAGCAACAGAAATGCTTATTCAAAAAATTTTTTCTATTCACAATATATTTTACAGAACCAGAAAGGTGAATAAGAATATATTTTAAGAACATAGATCAGATTTTTAAAAAAAGAAACTCCAAATAATGTCTTTAAATGCATTGTGCAAAATGTTGTCATGTGAAGAAAGAGTTTGTTCATCCTAGAGATTATTAACTGGAGGAAACAGTGACTAGTAGAGGAAAGTGTTCTCTGCACCCTCTCCCACCCCCTTCCCAGTCTGTCCTGTTTAAACTTAGAAGACAAATTTGGAAACCAGCTAAAGAGCAAATTGCTAGAGTGCTATCAAAGAAGCAACATCTTTGAAATAAGGGACAGGAGTCCCAGCCAGCATTTGCATGTTGCACAGACAACATCCTAGTTAATAAAATACGGCTTTGGTAGACAGTGGTTTTTAAATTTAAGGTTTTTGAGCTAAAGCCACTCTGATGACAGGATTAACAATATAGCTGTGGAATTGGAGTGGAGGTTAAAGTGAGAGTTTCAAATTGAAGGGGGAGGTGATGGTGGAAAGGCCACTTTCATTATCAAAGTCAGTAGAAAAGGAGTAACAAGTCTGAGTGAAGCAAGGAGTAGAAAGTGTCACAGGAGGAAGGCATGCATATCAGAGGAGTGGGGTATTTTTACATGAGGTTGGAAGAGTAGTGATCTGGAAGTATTAGAAGTGGAGAGGATTCTTGACTCTCCTGACCCAAAAGAGTAGGGGGTTCTACAAAGAAACCAGAGAACAAAAACATCAATTCTTGCTTTTTGATATTTCAAAAGCTATGATTTTTGTATGAATCACAAAGATTTGCAAGAAAAATACATAACTACCCATCTACTATCCCCAGTGCACTCCCACCCTCACCCCCTCAGTCTGTCAGAGAACTAAGAAGCCTTGCTGGGGAAGGAAGAAAGAAAGCCACTATGCCAAAGAATAAACTTTGGTGAGTGCCTAAGAGAGCAACACCTTGCTTCCCACAGTCTGCCTCCGGCTGAGCTCAGAAGTGGAAATACCACAGGATTTTGCCATACCACATGACTTACATACTGACAAGAATTCTTTCGAATGACACCTCTTTTCAGTGAAACTGTATGCTCTTTGAAAGCGGTGAATATATTTATCTCTTACACATCACTTTGTACACAAACCCTCAATTGTTGTTAATTGAACTGATTCCACAAATTGCTTCAAAGTATTTTGCCTCTAAATCTGGGTGTGTTTTTGGTCATTAAACACACCATCAGTCTAATGTGCAACTATATTTATTTTCAATTCCAAACTGCTCCCATGCTTAAAACCTCCAAGAGAGATTCTCCAAATTTCCAAAATCTCTTTCAAAACCCACTTTCTAGATGAAGGCTTTCCTTAGCTCCAGCATGTATCTTGGGAACCATTCTACAGTTTATTTTATTATAAATTTTTGCTGTCAGTTTCTAATATTTTTTCCATAAATTATCAGTTTTCCAAAAACATGTTGGTCAACAGAAAACATGAGAGTTTTGTTTTACAGGCATGTATAGCCAATACATATTTACTGACCACGGTCACTCCTCTCCGCACTGAATGAAGCAGTAAACAGAATAAAGGAATTCTTTACCAGACAGGCTACTTGTACTGTGAGAAAACATGGTCCCACGCTCACACTTCTCAAATGACTGAGATTGGAAAATGCACCACAGAAGTCAGAGATAAAGGCAGCGAATATTTCTACTCAAAGGTGAATGGGAGCCAGGGTGGTACTATCGCAGACATATCAGAATGCAAAATTGGCGATTACAAAATGAAATTTCAAGTTGTAGTGGGCAGCTTTGAGTTATAGCTGTGGACAGTTCTCAGATTTGCCTAAACTCAAAGAATAATCTGGATTGGAAACCCAGAGTCAGGGTTCGGGGAGTGCCCTAAGGTCTGCCCCTCACACACCCCTCGCCAGAGCCTCGGGTGCGGTCAACTGAAGCGGCCCTTCTCGGGCTCAGCACTTCCCCAGACAAGGGAGGGCTAAGAGAAGGCGAACATGCGGCGCGGGTCACCGTGCTGGAAAACAACCAAGGCCGGCAGTTCGCGACCCCTCTCGCTCAGTCACGGCCCCGCGCACCCCCTCCCTCCCTCCCTCCCTCGCCCGCCGCTCCCGGGTCCGCGAGGAGGACTGCGCCCCGGCCTTCCTCCTATCGCGCTTCCCGCCCGGGGGGCCTCCCGAAGCTTAGGCGACGCCCCGCGCCCCGCCTCGCCTCGCCTCGCCTCGCCCCCATTGGCCCTCCAGCTGGCCGTGCCCTGTGACGTCACCGCGAGGCGCCGGCGACTGTGCTTCTGTTCGCCAGGGCGCCTGCTTTTAACAGCTTTTCCCCGTTCTTGGTGTCCCTTCAACTCTTGTGTTCCAAGCTGTGGGAGGGGAGGGCGTGGGAGGTCTCTCATGTGACACCATGGAGGAAGGAAGAGGCGACAGCGTCGACGGTGTGAGCACTGACCGCCTCAGACGGAGTTCCTGGAGGAAGCCCGCCTGGAGTGAGCGGGGACGGGGCGCGCTGCCGCCCTGCGGGCTGCGCTGGTCCGGGCGGGCCGCTGGCGGCGGCGTCAGGGCGGCGTGGCTCACCGCGCAGGCCTGGCGGCGTCTCAGACCTTCTGTAGGAAAGATTCCTTTGCTTATTTGATTAAGCATTTGGTATCATAAATAGGCAGGTTTTGAGGAAGGATGTTCTTCCTTTAGGATCAAATCCAGTGACGTGTGGTGTGTGCATATACTGTAATGCTAAAATATGCGCTTGGTTTTGATGTGCCACCAAATTTGGCTTTTCTGTTTCAAATTACAAAGGTCTCGTTTAATTGTTTTTCTTTCATTCCTTTAGCAAAACGTAAGAAATAGTGACATTTTTGAAAAATGATGCACCTCCTAAATACTTTTAAAAATACTTTTAAAGATTTTTGTATTAAGTCTTTGAAACATTTTAAGTATTTTTTTTTAAGATGCCCTCAACCCCAGCCACACGCCCCATGAGAATTACACCCTCCTGTGTGTCTCTATAACTTACTGTGCTTCCTGTATGGTAGCTCCAAGCTCACTATTTTAATAGCTGGGTTAGTTCTTGGTTTGGTTCTTACTAAGTTAAGCTTGCCGAGGACAGGTTCTGTATTCCCTGAGGCAGTAGAGTATAAGAGCAAGTGCTTGAGAGGAATCCCATATAAATGTAAAAATTCCCAGCTGTTATTCAATAACTGCATGACCTTGAGCAAATTAATGAACCTCTTTAAGCCTCTGTTTTCTTAACTCTAAGATTGGTGTACAAATTGTTACCTCATACCTCATGTACTTGTTCCCAGGACTAAATAAAATGTATGTAAAGCTCTTAGCACTGGCTTGTAATAAGCACTCAGTGGAAGTTAGTGCTGCTATTGCTAGTGTTCTGTTCACTTATTCACTGTAGTATTTTCAGCACTTGGCACAGTGCCTTGAACATAATAGGCATTCAAAAATATATATTGAATACATGGTTCTGTCATCATATTTTGATAATTAATGTACTATTTACTGATGCTGTAAGTAGATAATCTCTGGAATGGTGTGTGTGTATTTTTTAATTAGTGTTTCTTTTTACTTCTTTGTTTTTGGTTGTCAGTTGTTATCTGTTTCCCTAGCTATTTATATATAATATGCAGCTAATTTGCTGGGCTTTGAGAAACCAGATAACCAACTTCTTGGGATCATATTTAAGAGTAAAGGGTTTCTAGTGGTTACCTGGGGGACTTTGAACTTTAGTGCATGTTAGTGTCCTTCTGGAACTAGGTTATCAAAACCTCCATTTGTCTGATTCCTGATTTTCAACCATGTATTCAATAAGTGATGTTTCATAGTAAGTTGTTCCTGATGTAATGGTGGGTTACTCTTTGTTATTCTCATGTTATTTTTTAGTTGTATAATAATTAACAAAATATTTTTAATAATAGAGATATAGTGTAACTCTCAGTGCTTGAATTAAGAAACAAGATAGAGGAACTGGAAGCCAAACTCAATACTGATGATGAAGGTATATAAATAAATATTTTTATATGTGACTCCTGTATAGTTATTGTTCATTTTACCAAGATACCTATAGTGCATTAAATTACATATGGGGAATAATAGTACTAAGATTTCAGTATTGCTTTTTGGCAGCATTAGTAATAATTTATTATACAGGCTTTTAAAACTGATATTTCAGAGTATCAAACCTATTAACCGTATATATTCTACTTACGAGTTCAAAATGTTTGTCCAACACTTAGCAAAACCTTTGTTATATGACATGAACACGTTATTTTCTTAGTAAATAACAAAATATCAAAAGTTTTCTATTTAACTCAAGTAGTACCCTTCATATCTTAACTTCTGGATTTGGGGTATAACTTTAAAATTCTTATCTAGGTTTTGTCTATTTGTGTTGGAAGAATGGGGGGAAGAGTGTTGCACACAAATACATAAACACACATACTCATGTATCCTTAAAATTTATAATGTATGCAAGATGTTCATTCATTCCACAAGTACTGATTGAGACCCTGCCACATTTTGAATGGAAGAACTTTCTTTCCCTTGTTCTAAAGAGGTTCACTGATTATTGGGAGAAAGTGTCAACCTAAAATATGAATATGAGAAGTGATATAAGTTCTGCATAAAAAGAAATGGAAACTCAGGTATGGGGAACTTAACTCGTATGAGAGCATAAAGTCAGCCATTTGAGAGGAGGCAGTGCTTGAACAAATTCTAAGAAACAGCAAGAGTTTAATAGGGTTATGGGGGTAGACTTTGGTTCTTAAAACCATTTATACTTCTCTCTTTTATTGGAGAAGCCATGAACAAAAAGGATTAGTAGCCATATGAGAAATAAAACGCTACTTTTCATAAGTACTCAATGATCTGCTAAAGCTTGATAAGGGAACACTGCTTTGTCCTAAGACTGTAAAGTAGCTTCTTATGTTTCCTTATCTCTGTCTTAGATACAACTGGGTCTGTGGGGGCAGTCTGTGAGTACACTTAACATTGGCAAGGCTAGCTGGAATTTCCTCATCTATTTAGTTACAGACAAAACAGGTTATGCTCACAGAGACATAACCTGCAATGCAATAACTATATGCACTAGTAAAATGTAAGCCCAACAAGTTGTATTATTAACAAGTCTTCTCATGGGGAGGAACTGGTATGTGGATGTAAGGAGAAAGGGTAAAATGGTAGGCGAGAAAGTTCTTTCCTCAGTGAGCCAAAGCTAAAACCTAAGGTGATGGGCAGAAACATTTACTCTTTTTAAAAATTAACTAAGGTCAGGAACTGTGTCAGGTGAGGTGATTATTACTATCCCCATTTATGGAAAAATGAAATTCAGGAGTTTAACTTGCCATGGTCATATAGACAGGGAGTGGCAGAGCCATGATTTTACCTAGAACTACTATCAGTCAACCACTACCACTATTACTAGGACAACTGCTCCCTACCACATCAGCACTCAATAGTTCTGGTTATCCACTGCTGCATAGCAAACTACCCTATAACTTAGGGGCTTAAAATAACAAATTCTCTCCTACAATTCTGTGGACTGACTGGGTTCACCCAGGAGAGTCTTAATTGGTGTCTCTCATGTGATTGCAGTCAGATGTTGTCTGGGCTTCAGTCATCTGAAGGTTTGACTGGGCTGGGAATTACAAGATGACTCACTCATACAGCTGGCACCTGATAATTGGCTGTTGGCTGGGAGCCCAGCTGGGACTGCCTATCAAAAGGCCTACACATGACTCTTGTAGCTTTTGCTTCTCACAGCATGGTGCTTCACTTCCAAGATGATGTATTCCAAGAGCAAGAATTCCAAAAGGCGCCCGGCCGGGTGTGGCTCAGCGGTTGAGCGTCGACCTAGGATCCAGGCGATCTGGGTTCGATTCCCAGTCAGGGCACATGCCCGGGTTGCAGGCTGATCAATGACTCTCTCATCATCGATGTTTCTATCTCTCTCTCTCCCTCTCCTTTCCTCTCTCTGAAATCAATAAAGATATATTTTTAAAAAAAAAAGAATTCCAAAAGGCACAAGTGACAGAAACTGCCAGGCCAGTTAAGGGCTACTGCCAGAACTGGCACCCTGTAATTTCTACCACATTCTATTGATCAAAACAGTCACAGATTCATGGGCTGGGGAAGTAAACTCTACTTATGAAGTCTGCAATACAGAAAAACATGTCAAATGGGATATATATAATTATAAAAGCAGTGTTAATTAAAATACATTTCATTTTCAAAATTGAGCTGTCAGCTATTAAAGTGTGTATACATTTTTTGGAGACACCCTATATTACTGAAGTCATCTTTGGAAAATACAGTCTGCCACAGGGAGCATTAAACAATGCCTTTTGAGAATTCTTAAGTAATTGATAAAGATGGAATGTAGATTGTAATGAGACTGTGACAGGAGATGAGATTAAGGTTTATGAAGAAAACAAATGAAGTTAATATGTATGATGCTAATCAATTTATATTTATTATGAAGGCAATAGAGTGAAACTAAACGAGTTTTAAATTTATTATTGTTTTAACCTTATAAAAGAAATACATGCACAAGTGACAACTATAGGAACATCTGTTAGATAACTGTTTCACACTTTCCACTCTTTCCTCAAATCTCTACCATCTCTCTCCCCCCATTCTCACTCTCAGCTAATGAGCTTATCTTCCTATTTCAAAAAGAAAAGAGAAGCAATCAGAAGAGGATTTCCACATGTTTCCTCCAAGAAAGCTTCCCACCTGCCTGTATCTTTGCTCATTCTTTTTCTTCCTGTTTGCATGCATGGTTTGCCCTTATTCTTACCTAAGGTTAATCCCTTCATTTGTACCACAGATCTCTCACCTGCTCAGTGATATCACTCCAGCTATCATCCTATCTCTTTTTTGCCACCATCACTTTTCCCTGCTTCCCTGCTCCCAACAGCATATAAACATGCTGAATTTATTTTATGTAAAAAACAAATGACAAGCCTCCTTTGGCCGACATTTTCCCTTCTGTTATCCCCTTGCACTGCTTCATTTACAGCAGGGGTGGGGTGCCTTTTTTCTGCCAAGGGCCATTTGGATATTTATAACATCATTTGTGGACCATACAAAATTATCCATTTAAAAATTAGCCTGTTATATTTGGTCAGACATTTAATTGAATTTATTGAATTTTGAGTCCCGCCTGCGGTTGCCTTGGCAGAGTCAGACATTTAACTGAGTTTACTGAATTTTGAGTCCTGCCTGTGATTGCCTTGGCAGTCAGACCAAATGATTTTGAGGGCCATATATGGCCTGCGGTCCGGACATTTCCCACCCCTGATGTACAGCAAAACTTTTCAAAACCATAGTTTTCGATTTCCACTCTTACTTACATATTCTTATGTAATCTATATAGATTAATTGTAACTAGATTAATTTTTAGATGAAACTGAAAACAGTAAACTCCAAAGAGATTCATAGTCCCATAGTGGCCTCTCGAAGTCCTTTAGGATTCATAAGAAACTATATAGAAAAAGTGGTTTATGTTTTAATTAAATCTGAATTTCATCATCATAAAGCTCAAAGACAAGACAAAGAACAGGAAAGAAAATGTTTCAGGTGACTTTTTTTTAAGTGAGAAGAGTCAATATTTGTGTAGAGCTTTAAGTGCATTTTTAAGAATTAAAACATCACAACTACCCTTTGAAGAAAGTATCATTACCTCATTCTATAGAAGGGAAAACAGAGACTTGGGGATTCTAAATGGCTTT
The DNA here is from genome assembly GCF_964146895.1 of Miniopterus schreibersii. Lineage (NCBI taxonomy): Eukaryota > Metazoa > Chordata > Mammalia > Chiroptera > Miniopteridae > Miniopterus > Miniopterus schreibersii. The sequence goes on along the minus strand of NC_138102.1, from coordinate 87,541,732 downwards.
ACAAGTTGGTGAGTGATAGATATGGAATTTGAATCTAGGGATTCTGGCATCAAATCTTACACTCTTAACCTCTACTTCTTTTCACCTCTTAAGCTTATGTTTGGTTATCTCTATCTCTGTATCTCTCTCTCTTGTCATGTAGAGAATAGAACCTTGGTTTACTGAGCTTTTGTGACACTTGCTCTTCTAGGGGTAGAAATGGGTGGGATTTGCCCCACGTAAGAATGATTGTCTCATTCTCTCTTGAACTCATCTCAATCAGAAATTGTGCGTCTAATCAACTGAAACTGCCCTTGTCAAAGTCATCGGTTACTTCCAGTTTGCTAAATCCAATGTCAACTCTCAGTCCTCATCTTATTAGCAGTATTGAGCACCCTCATCCTTGAAACCTTTTGCCTTAGATTCTGGGACACCGCACTCTGTTGGTGTCTTTAGTCCCTATTGAGCACTCATTTCTCTTCATCTTCATGATTTCTAAAAACTTGGAGTGTCCCAGGGCTCAGTCCTTTGCTTTTCTTCAATACATGCACCCACTATTTAGGTGATCCCTGGTCATATGGTATTAAATATGACTGTATATTGACAACACACAAATTTACATTTTCATCCTGGACTTCTCCTTTGAGCTCTTTTGAGCCTTCATTTATAGGCTGATTTCCATCTTCCCACACTTCTTTGGCTATTAAATGATAGATTAATAGGTCAACTTTTCTTTTTTAATTCAGTAAATGCTAAGTGTTTTGATAAAATTCAATTAGTTTTCCTTATTTTAAAACAAGAATATAGTTATATTTATTTCAAGCTGGCAAAATACTTAATGATGAAACATCAGAGGAACTCAAGATGCCTGCTGCAGCCATTGATACTTAATAATGTTTTGAAAGTTCCAGTGTGAAGCAAAAAATAAACAAGAGTCATGGCTATTAGACACTAAGAGATAAAGTTATTATAATTTTCAGCTTATAAAACTTGATATCCAGAACCTTCCAGGAGACTAATTAAAAAACTAGTATATTAGTAAAGAATTAGGAAATGGGTAGGTATACTAACGGAAGAAATGTTTATTTTTTAAAAACTCGAAACACCAGCAATAACCAATTAGAACACAGGGTTTTTAAATGATCCCACCCACAATTCCAGCCCCAAACCATAAAATATCAGACACTATCCTTGATAAGAAGAAATTTTCAGGGCTTATACGAAGAGACAGAAGAAGGCTATGACTATAAGGCTATAACTAAGAAGCCAGAATTCTCACCTTATTCAATATAAGAGATTTCATACTGGAGAGAAAATTAGAAAATGAAATTGGGAAAGTTTACTGTCATAGCATATGCCTTGCTGAGCTTCTGAGCATCTTTATTGGTAATGGGTGACACAAATAACACCAAAAAGTCATTGTGAACCTGCTTATAAAGTTAGTGAGCTAGTTATTGCTTGCTAGATGTCACGACATTTCTACTGTAGAGGTACCATGTGAGTTAGTGAATATGTAACAGCTTCAGCAGTGTTTAAGTCCCTGGGCTTTTGACAACCTGTACTAGAGAGAAAATTCTAGAAGTTAGCCTGTATAAAGAACGCAGGCCTTAGAATAAGCCTCAAGGTTTAAAACACAGCTATGGGATGTGTAACTTTGAACAAATTATTTAAAGCCCGCTTGGTCTCCATTTCCCTATCTGTAAATTGGCGAAAAAAATACATAAGGAGATTCCAAGATGGCAGTGGATTAAGTGGAAGCTACACTGACACTCTCCCAGGACCAAACAGGAATTACAACTAAAATATAGAAAAACCATTCTGAATAATCAACTGAAAACTAGCTGGAGAGAACCCTTAAAACCAAGGATGTAAAGTGGAGACCACATAGAGACTGGTAGGAAGTGCAGAGGTGTGAGAGGACAGGCCAGGCTCCCACAGGCAGCAGCTGAAGTTCCTGAGGAATATCTCGGCTGTGCAGGGGTTCACACTGAGAACTCTGGGATCTAAACTCCAAGCTGGGCTTTCCAGCCCAGAGGACCAGAACTGAGGAAGGTGCCCACATAACATCTGGCTGTGAAAAGCAGTGGTGGTTTCTGTCGGCCAGAGAGGGAGCAGGAAGTGCAGGAACACTCTTAAAGGGCCAACACAAAATTTCATGTCCAGCCATTCACCTTGAGTTTTAGCAGAGGGAGGGCAGAGCAGACTAGAGCTGTGTGAGGGGAATCTAGGGTTGGGAGCTCTGGCGATAGAGCTTGGATACCTGTGCTGAGTCATTCCCCATATGGCAGAGGACATCTTTCTTGGGCAGATTTTTCCCATCCAGGCAACTTGCTTCCGAGTGGGAGTAGGGGAAGGAATTGCCTCACCTTGTTGGAAAACCTCTTGTCCCATACTGTGTAGTTGATTCCTTGCTGTGGTCTACAGCCAGAGGCTCATTAAAAGACTCAGAATAACAATCAGCCTAAGGCAGAGGCATATCTCTGGATGCTTTGAGTCTTTCCCTGATCTGCTTCTGGACTGAGGGCTAGGAAAACAGTCCTTGGTGCACATATTGGTCCTTTCCCACACACTCAGCCTCAGCAGAGGGAGCCACAAGCTGTGGATTGCTGAACACTCCAAACAGCATACTCAGAGCCAGTCACAAACAGCATCTGATATTATCCTGCACCAGAGATGATCCAAAAAGACTGAGAGTCATAGCAAATCTACTTAATACATAGAAATAAACCCGGATTGGCAGCCAAAATGGAGAGAAGAAAACATAACAACAAAAAGGCCCAAATGAAAGAATAAGAGAATTCTCCAGGAGATGAGCTAAGTGAAATGGAGATAAGCAATCTATCAGATACAGAGTTCAGAATAATGATCACAAGGATGTTCAACATCATGAGGAAAGATATAGAAACTATGGAAAATGACCAGTCAGAAATGAAGAATTACATAGCAGTAAAAAAGAACATATTGGAAAGCATAAATGGCAAATTACAGGAAATCAAGGATCAGATCGAAGAATTCTAAGACGGGGTAGAAAAAATCAGGCAACCAAAAAGAAGAAAACAATTGAAAAACAGGAGGACAGCTTAAGGGAGCTGTGGGACAACATGAAACATAACAGTATTCACATCATAGGAGTACCATAAGGTAAAGAAAGTGACCAAGGGATAGAGAACCTGTTTGAAGGAATAATGGTAGAAAACTTTCCTAACCTGGTAAAGGGAAAAGTAACACAAGTTCAGGAGGCACAGAGTCCCATGCAAGTAGAATCCAAAAAGGCCCATGCCCAGGCATATCATAATTAAAATGCCAAAAATTCAAGAAAGAATCTTAAAGGTAGCAAGAAAAAAGAAATCTATTACTTACAAAGGAGCACCCATAAGGCTGCCAGCTGATTTCTCATCAGAAACTCTACAGGCCAGAATGAATGTCATGGAGTATTCAAGGAAAGCAAGGGTCTGAAACTATGACTACTCTATCCAACAAAGCTATCATTCAAAATAGATGGTGAAATAAAGAGCTTCCTAGAAACACACAAAAAAAGGCTAAAGGAGTTTGTCACCACCACACCACCATACAAGAAATGTTAAAGGGGCTGATGCATTAAGATGAAGAAATAGAAAAACATAGGCATAAAGAATAAAAATGGCAATAAACAAGTACCTATCAATAACTGCATTAAATGTAAATGTAAATAGTGCTCCAATTAAAAAACATAGGGTAGCTGACTGGAAAAGAAAACATGACCCAAATATATGTTGTCTACAAGAGACTCACCTAGGAAGAAAAGATTCACACCAGATGAGAGTGAGGAGATGGAAATTTTTTTTCCCATATGAGTAGCAATACTCATATATGACAAAATAGACTTCAAAATGAAGGCCATAATAATAGTCAAGAAAGGTTACTTCATGATACCAAAGGGATTGATGCAACAAGAGGGTATTACCCTGGTTTACATATGCACCCAATACAGGAGCACCTAAATATATAAAAAAACTTCTGGAGGACTTTAAGGGAGCAATCAACAGGAATACAGTCATAATAGGGACTTTAAACACCCCACTGACTTCAGTGGTTAGATCTTCCAGTCAACAATTCAACAAGGAAACAGAGACCTTAAACGACACACTAGATAAGATGAATTTGACATTTACAGAACATTTCACCCCAAAGCTGCAGAATATACACTCTGTTCAAGTGCACACGGGTCGTTCTCAAAGATACACGAGATGTTAGGGTACAAACTAACTTTCTACAAGCTCAAGAAGATTGAAATAATAACAAACATCTTCTCAGATCACTATGACATGAAACTAGAAATCAATAACGGTAAAAACACTTAAAAACATTCAAACACATGGAGGCTAAATAGCATGTTATTAAACAATGAATGGGATATCAATGAGATCAAGAAAAAAATAAAATACTTCCTGGAAAAAATAAATAAAATGAACACACAGCAATGCAGTATTTATGGGGCATGGTGAAAGCAGTCCTGAGAGGGAACTTCATAGCACTACAGGCCTACCTCAAAGTAAATAAAAATTTTTAATCAACTATATAACCCTACAACTTAAAGAATTAGAAAGAGAACAAGAAGACCCCAGAGTAAGTAGAAGGAAGGAAATAATGAAGATTAAAGTGGAAATAAATGACATAGAGACTTAAAAAACAATGCAAAAGATCAATGAGACTAAGAGCTATTTCTCTGAAAAGATAAAGAAGATCGATGAACATTTAGCCAAACTCATCAGAAAATGAGGCCCCAAATAAAATCAGAAACAAAAGAGGTGAAGTAACAACGAACACCACAGAAATATAAAGGAGTGTAAGCAAATACAATGAACAACTATATGCCAACAAACTGGACAATGTGGATGAAATGGACAAATTCCTAGAAAAAAATACAGTCTTCAAAAACTGAATCAGGAAGAATCAGAAAACCTGAATAGGCCAATAACAATGGAGGAAATTGAAGCAGTAATAAAACAAACTCCCAGTAAACAAAAGTCCTGAACATATCAGCTTCACAGTGGAGTTTTACTAAACATTCAAAGAAGAACTAACACCTATCCTCCTCAAACTATTCCAATACATCCAAGAAGAAGGAACACTTCCAAGCTCTTTATACAAGGACAGCATTTTGCTAATTCCAAAACCAGATAAAGACACTACGAAGAAAGAAAATTATAGGCCAATTTCCCCGATGAACATAGATGCTAAAAACCTTAACAAAATATTAGCAAATAGGAATCAGCATTATATTAGAAAGATCATATACCATGACCAAGTGGTATTTATTCCAGGGATGCAAGGCTGGTACAATATTCAAAAACCAAAAAATGCGATACATCACATAAACAAATTGAAGGACAAAAATCACAAGATCATATCAATAGACACAGAAAAAGCATTCAACAAGATCCAACACCCATTTTTGATAAAAACTCTCAGGAAAGTGGGAGTAGAGGGATCATACCTCAACATAATAAAAGCCATATACAACAAACCTACAGCCAACATACTCAATGGGCAAACCTAAAAGCATTTCCCCTAAGAAAAAGAACAAGATGATTGGCCCCTTTCACCACTTATTGAACATAGTATTGGCAGTCTTAACCACAGCAGTCACACAAGAAGAAAACTTATAAAAGGCATCTAAATTGGAAAGGAGCAAGTAAAACTGTTATTTGCAGATGACATGATATTGTACATAGAAGATCCTATATGCCACTGAAAAACTGCTAGATTTAATGAATGAATTTGTCATTGTAGCAGGATACAAAATGAACACCCAGAAATCAATGTCATTTGTATACACCAACAATGAATTCTAAGAAAGGTATATGAAAAAAAAATTCCCATTTACCATTACAACAAAAAAATTAGGATACTTAGAAATAAAGTTAATCAAGGGGGTGAAAAACCTGTACTCTGAAAACTTCAGGATGTTGAAAAAACAGAGGAAGATATTAACAAGTGGAAGAATGTACTGTGTTCATGTATTAGTAGAATTAACATCAGTAAAATGTCCATACTACCAAAAGCAATCTATAGATTCAACATAATCCCTGTTAAAATACCAACGGCATATTTCACAAATCTAGAACAAACACTCCAAAAATTTATATGCAACCACAAAGACCCAGAATATCTGCAGCAATCTTGAGAAAAAAGAACAAAGTTGGAGGGATCACAATACCAGATACCAAGTTATACTACGAAGCCATGGCAATCAAAACCACCTGGTACTGGCACAAGAGCAGGCATATAGATCAATGGGCCAGAAGAGAGAACCCAGAAATTGACTCAAGGCATTAAGCTCAATTAATATTTGACTAAGGAGGCAAGAACATACAGTGGAGTAACAACAGTCTCTTCAATAAATGGTGTTGGGATAATTGGACAGGTACATGCAAAGAAAAAACAACAAAAAAAAACTAGACCACCAATGCCATACACAAGAATAAACTCAATATGGATAAAAAAAAAACTTAAATGTAAGTCATCAAACCATAAAAATCCTAGAAGAAACCATAGGCAGCAAAATCTCACACATCTGTTGTAGCAGCATGTTTGCCGATACATCTCCTAGGGTGAGCAAAACGAAGGAAAAAATAAACAAATATGACTACATCAAAATAAAAAGCTACAAGCAAAGGAAACCATCAACAAAATGAAAAGTGAGCCCACTGTATGGGAAAATATATTTTCCAATGATACATCTGATAAGGGGTTAATTTCCAATATATGTACAAACTCTTACACCTTAATAAAATGAAGACAAACAATCCAATTTAAAAATGGGCAAAGGATCTAAATAGATAGTTCTCAAAAGAGAACATACAGATGACCAAGAGACATCTGAAAAAATGCTCAAAGTCACTAATCATCAGATAGATGCAAATTAAAACAACAATGAGGTATCATCTCACACTTGTCAGAATGGCTACCATCAGCAAATCAACGACTGACAAGTGCTGGCAAAGGTGTGGAGAAAAGGTAACCCGAGTACACTGCTGATGGAAATGCAGACTGGTACAGCCACTGTAGAAAACAGTATGGAGTTTCCTCAAACAATTATAAATGGAACTGCCATTTGACCCACTTCTAGGAATACATCCTAAGAAACCCGAAACGCTAATCCGAATGAATATTTGCACTCCTGTGTTCATAGCAGTGCTATTTACAATAGCTAAGATCTGGGAACAGCCCGAGTACCCATCAGTAGATGAGTGGGTAAAAAAGCTGTGGTACATTTACACCATGGAATACTATGCAGCTATAAAAAGGAAGGATCTCTTACCCTTTGAGACAGCATGGTGGGACCTGGAGGGTATTATGCTAAGTGAAATTAGCCAGTCTGAGAAAGACAAGTATCACATGATCTCATTCATATGTGGAATATAATGGACAAAATAAACTGGTAGGGGTGGATGGTTGGGTGGGAAGAGAATAACCAAAGAACTTATATCCATGGACACAGACAATAGTGTATTTAAGAACTGGGATGGGGGTGGGGCGAATTAGATGGGGTCCAGGGGGGGAAAAAGGGATATCTGTAATACTCTCAACAATAAATATAAATTTCAAAAAATATATAAGCTATCGAATTGTTTGAGGAATAAATATGTCATGTGTAGAGATTCTTATTACCTTCATTATTAAGATTTTCATATGAAGGGGGTCATATAAAAAAGTATAAGGGAGAACTGGATATTATAAATACGTTCATTCTCATTAAACTAATTTATTATGTAATACACAGCTGTTTTTTCTTAACTTGAATAATTTATCCTAAATTTAACTGGATGAATAAATAGAGATAACTGATAAATTGCCTGGGTAAGGGGGGGGACTCCTACAAGATATAATAAAGCTGTAATTATTAAAACTGGATACCTATCAATAGAATGTGTATTAGTTTGTAGAGCTTCCATGACAAAGTACCACAGGGTGGGTTAGACCACAGAAATATATTTTCTCACAGTTCTGGAGGCTAGTCGTCCAAGATCAAGCTGTTGGCAGGATTGGTTTTTCTGAGGCATCTTGCCTTGGTTTGTACATGGCTGCCTTCTTCCTGTGTCTTCACATCTTGCCTTGTACCTGTTTTTGTTCTAATCTCTTCTTATAAGGAGATCAGTCATTACATTAGGTCCACCGTATGACCTGATTTTACCTTAATTACCTCTTTAAAGACCCTTTCTCTAAATACAGTCACATTCTGAATATGGGGGTTAAGACTTCAACATTATGAATTTGGGGAAATGGTGGGGACACAATTCCGCCCATAAGAGGTTGAGTAGAAACAGATTCTAGTTTCGTGTCATAATACTATGAAATTCAGGGCCAGGTTATTGTTAATTTTTTAAAAATATCTTCTCTGTTAGTGTTTTATTTATGAAAAAAAGAGGAAAACCATTTTAATTTATGAAAATTGTAGAAAATAGATTATTACAAACAAAATCTGCACCTTATATTGAAATGGGCAAGTGATACTTCTCTTAGTCTGTTCAGGCTGTCATAACAAAATACCATAAGCCAGGTGGCTTAAGCAACAGAAATTTATTATAGTTCTGGAGGCTGAGAAATCTAATACCAAAGTGCTAGATGATTCCTAGTGAGGGCCCACTTCCAGCCTTGCAGATGGCCAGTTTCTCATTATGTTCTCATATGACAGAGTGAACTAGGGTGTCTCTTCTTCTTTTCTCTTTTTAATCCTCACCCGAAGACATACCTTCAGTGATTCTACAATTCTACAGAGACAGGAAGGGAGAGGGAAAGGGAGAGGAAAAGAGAGAGAGAGAGACATAGATGTAAGAGAGAAACATTGATGAGTCCCCCTCCACTCCCCACCCCCCACTCCCCTGAACAAGCCCTGATGGAGATCAAACCGCAACCTGGGCATGTGCCCCAGCCCAGAATCAAACCCGTGACCCTTTGGTGCACTGGATGATGCTCCAAACAACTAAGCCACACTGGCCATGGCAGCTCTTCCTCTTCTTATAAGGACAGTCACCCTTATGACCTCATTTAATACTTATCACTTCCTAACAGTCTCATGGGGGTTAGGGCTTCAACATATGAATTGTTAGGGGGACACAAATATTCAGTCCCTAACAATCATGAAGCTATCACTTTCTAATTGCTATCTACCCCTTTTCCCACCACCAAGATATAAGAACTTTAGTCTGTCAGCCTAAGTTTTTGGAAAGAGTTTCTGGTCAGAGAACTGGAACCAAGGAGCTAATTAGCAGTAATGTTTTATTGGAATTTGTGTAATCACAGGGATCTTTAAAGGAGCGAAAGGAAAAGTAATGAATTAATTTGTAAGTTCTTTCTGGGAAAATGGTATAATATTTACGAAAAAAATCTTTTAGATCTTCCTTGTATATTTAATTCTAACATCTTCCAGATGACTTATAGAGTTAAATACAACAAAATTAAATGAGAAAATAATAGATGAATATTTATATATGTTTATGGGTAAAGAAGATCTTTTTAAGTTTAAGAGTATTAAAATCACTGAAGAAAATATGTTTACATTTGACTTCAGAAAAATTTTCTTTTTGATAAAAAATAAAGACTAATATGAGAAGTTAGACAGCAATCTGAGAAAGATATTAGTAGCTGGTATGATGGATAAAAAGGTCACTATTTTACTACTTTTAAATCCTCTGCAATTCAATTAGAAAACATTATGTTCCCAGTGAATAAATGAGTAGGATATAGAACAATCTGTGATATGGAAAAATATCCAGCTTGTTTTTAGTCAAAGAAATTTGAATTGAAAAAGATACAATTTGTTACCTATTGAAGAAGTAGAGATAAAAAAAAAAATGAAATAGGAACTTTATACATTACTGGTAGCAGTATAGGGCTAACATTTTGGAAAACAATTTTACATTAAATTGTTTTACAATTTTACATTATAATGATGGGGATGAAAATCATATCAACTAACTTTTCATAGCATTTTTTAGCCCTTCATTGTTCTAAGCATTTTACATGTTTTAATTATTCTTATTTTATAGATAAGAAATCAAGGCACAGAAAAGGTAACTTCCTCAAGATTACATAAATAAGCTAGTAATTGGTGGAAACATGACTCAAACCCACTAGTCTTACCTTGGGGATTTTTTTATACATGAAATCTTCTGAAAATTTGGTTGGGGACAAAACAACTTTACCCACAAGAGATACTCTTTGTACCAATGTGTCCACTCTTTTTTTTTTTTTTTTTTGACACATTGGTATTTTTGTTCATGCTGCTTTCTCAGCTTGAATATCCTTTCTCACCTTCTCTGGCTTAAAACAGGTATCATTTCCTCCAAGAAACATTTCTTGACCCTCTTCAATCTTGATCTTTCCATTCCTCATTCCCCTTTGTCACCTTCCAGATTGGATGTCCTTCTGAGTGTTACATAGCATCTATTTAACCAAATTTTTTTTCAAATGCCCCCCCATCCTTTCCTTCTGGTGATTGACAGCAAGTACTGTGTCTATTTTATTTTTTATACTTCGTGCCTATGGTGACAGTTATTAGGCTTTTTCCTTTCCTTATTAACATTTTATTATTTCACATAGTTGTGTGTGTTTTTTTTAATTAATATAACTTTATCACTTTTAATCATAGTGAACAACACAATTAAACATGACCAAGTTTTACTAATGTTCATGTAGGGTCAAGTTTCAATCAACTGTATTCTTTTAAAAATTTCAAAATGTATTTGATTTTGTGGGTTAGTGGGGCTTTGTTTGCTTTGTTTTTGTTAACATTGCTGTCTCTCATTGGCCAAAAAAAATTCCATATTTAAAAGATGGGGTTCCACTTAATTTTCTCCTGCTTTTATGAACCTCCCCTTCTAAGGCCAATTCATAAAATTGACCATGAATCAAACTTTAGAATTTCTAAAGTTTTGGTTTGATTTTGCTTTTCATTGTACTCATCCTTGCCAAGATCCCTCTTTGAGATTGCAAAGCATTTAATTTGTCCTTTAAAAAGTACAGTGCTTATTTTTTTTGGTTTTTTGTTTTTTTCCTGTTGGTTTGTTTGTTTTTGGTTACTGCAGGAGCAATGGTTTTATGGAGTCATTGCTCAGGCTATTTTTTTCTCAAGAGAAACAAATGTTTCTGCTAAATTTTTATTCCCATAATCTGTATTTTAAGTAATGGCTTATTATAAGTATACCTTAGGCTTTGATAGGTTGACTGCTGCTATTGTGCTCACAGTCAGGGATCATCTTTCTTGGTGTCAGATTTATTATGGGCTGTTTTCAAGTGGCTCTGAACTTCCGTTAGTATCAAAACTATTCCTAAAACTTCCTATTTTTAACTGCCAATCTTATTCCCAATTGAAAAAGTATTGCATTTTAAAGACAGGTGAAGAATGACACAAAAATTATAAACCTTAGTATTTTCAGTATTTTGGGGTCATCACAGAACAAAGTGTAGCAGGGAAGGTAAAACACCATGTGGTCCTTTTCTAAAAAAATAGTTGATAACTAGGAAGTTGACCTAATCTATGGGAGTCAGTGCTGTTTTTTGAAGAAAAAAAAAAAAAAGGATTAATATTCAGTTTTGTGAGCCTCCATTCACTTGCTAAGGAATTAGAAGTTCTAACACATTTACTTTGGCATTAGCCATGTAAATCAGTGATAGCTCTGGATTTTGGTAAGTTATATAGTCTTTATGTTTATGTAATTGAATGTTAATTAGTTGATTAATTACTAGTTAATGCATTGTTAATAATGTACACATTATCTTACGATGGTTAGGGACATAATTGACTTGAAACAAATCAATAATATTGATTTGATAGCTCTGCCTTATCTTTCAAACAGCAGAAATTAATCAGGCCCAGTTTAGGTTATTTAAGATTTTTCTAAAGTAGTTTCTCCTTATTTATATATATTCTGCCTCATAGTAAAATCAAAACAGCAATGAATGCAGTGTCAGGTTAACTTTGGCAATGTGCCAATAATTAGTTCAGTATAGGTAGAATGTCAAACAAAGATATTCCAAAGTAATTCTGGAAACCAGCCTCAGTGATTACCCATAGTCTAGATAGTTTGAGAACAGATTTATTCTTTTCTTTAAACAATTAGTTTGTATTTTTTATTAGGAAGTTGGCCTGGAACTAGTTAAGTTTGTATTCACAGTTACCCTGCAACTGACTTATTCATTAGGCATAGAAGGCACATTATGAAGGCCCATGATACTGTTATTTATTTATTTATTTTAAATTTATCTTTATTGTTGAAAGTATTACAAATGTCCCCTTTTCCCCCCCACTTATCTCCTCGACCCTGTGCCCCAACCCCCAGCCTTCACCTCACTATTGTCTGTGTCCATGGGTTATGCATAGATGTATATAAGTTCTTAGATTAATCTCTCCCCACCCACCTACCTATCACCACCTTCCCTCGGAGATGCCTCAGTGTGTTACATGCTTCTATGTCTCTGGATCTCTTTTGTTCATCGGTTTGTGTTGTTCATTAGATTCCACATATGAGTGAGATCATGTGATACTTGTCTTTCTCTGACTGGCTTACATTGTTTAGCACAATACTCTCCAGGTCCCATCATGCTGTCTCCAAGGGTAAGAGATCCTTCTTTTTTAGAGCTGCATAGTATTCCACAGTGTAAATGTCTGAGAATATGCTTGATATGATTTTAATCTTCTTGAACTTGTAGAGGCTTGTTTTGTGTCCTAAGATGTGGTCTATTTTTGAGAATGTCACATGTGCACTTGAGGAGAATGCCTATTCTGCAGTTTTGGGGTAAAATGTTCTGTAAATGTCAGTTGAATCCATGTGATCTAGTGTGTCACTTAGAATCACTGTTTCCTTGTTGATTTTTTTGTCCGGAAGACCTATCCAGTAAAGTCAGTGGGGTGTTAAAGTCCCTTACTATGACTGTGTTACTGTTGATTTCTCCTTTAAAGTCCTCCAGAAGATTTTTGTTTGTTTGTTGTTATTTTTTCCAGCCTGTGTGAGTCTTTTGTTCTGAGATGGGTCTCTTGTAGACAGCATAGATTTGGGTCTTGTTTTCTTATCCATTCAGTTACCTTATGTCCTTTGATCGGAGCATTTAATCCATCAAAGGTTATACTTAAGGTTATTATCGATAGGTACTTATCTATTTCCATTTTTATTTCTTTATGCCTATATTTCTCTTTCTCTCTATTTCAACTTCTTATTACAGCAGTACCTTTAACATTTCTTGCAATGCTGGTTTTGTGGTAACAAACTCTGTTAGCTTTTTTTTTTGGTCAGGGAAGCTCTTTATTTCACCATCTATTTGATAGCCTTGCTGGATAGAGTAGTCTTGGTTTCAGATCCTTGTTTTGCATTACCTTGAATACTTCATGCCATTCCCTCTGGCTTGTAGAGTCTGTGATGAGAAGTCAGCTGACAGCCTTATGGGAGCTCCTTTGTAGGTAACAGATTTCTTTTCTCCTGCTGTCTTTAAGATTCTGTCTTTGTCTTGACTTTTTGGCATTTTAATTATGATGTGTCTGGGCCTGAAGGCCCATGATACTTTTAGAGGCCCATAAGATGTTTTAATTTCTTTTGAAAGCAGCAGAAGAAAAATGAATATGATCCAGCCTAGACTATATTCGTCTTTATCCCAACACAGTGGTAAAATAGAATTTTAAATATATATATTTTTTATGAGATAGGAGTTCCACAAAGGCTAAAGTACCTAGGGCCCATGAAAGTCAAAATATGTCCCTAAAGCCACATAAGACTATATCTTTCCCATTTTTTATAGCCACTATTGTTTTAAAGTTTTAAATAGTCCATATGCTTTTGTTTGTTCTTTTGTCCTCTACAGTTCAGAGCCATCTGTGTTTATTGAAGGAATTATACATTTGAATGTATACATTGGAGGTCAGCTCACCACCCTGGAGAACATGAATATTGACATCATTACTTCCAAGGCTTTGCCCTAATTAACATTAATATATCATAGTATACTATGATAATCTTTAGGTTAATAGTATTTTAATGTAAAGTAGGATCATATGTTTATAAAAAATGAATTGCATTCTTAATTTTTTGGTAACTGTTATCTTGCTCTAAAGGCCCCATTCTTGTGGTGGGGAAAGGGTTTTGATTACAAAGAGAAACTTCGGCTAGTCAGTTACAAAGATAATTAGATCTGTTTGGGCCCAACAGTATCTTTTGAATAAATGTTTAGTCTCTCAGGGCTTTTTCCTTCCTTCTTGTTCTCTAAAGCATTTGAATTGACTTTCAACCTCAGATTGGGAGGGTGGTCCCGCTCTTATCTTTGGTAGACTGTTTGCTGAGAAATGAGGGTATGGAGACCTGTGGCAGGGTTGAGGAAACTGGCAGTGGTGTGTGCTGATATTCTTTCTGCTTAGACTGCTCTATCAACTATTATGTAGCAGAAGTTGCCTCACATAAGTAAAGAGCATTTAAAGTATAGAAACAAGCCATATTTTTTTCTCACTATAGAGCATGTCTTTCAAGGCTCCAAAAAATTAGCTTTGGGCCTTGAAGCTGATGAAAGACAGTTCAATTGTAGGCTGTGTTTCCTTCTCTCTTAGAGCAGTAAGACAAATATTTTGGTCTTAATAGCCAAAGGATCAGTGAAAGAAACCTGATTAGGGATAAGAGAAAATGCCTGAATAGGTAGCTAAACGTAAACAGTCCTATCTTAGCATAGCAGTTAAGAGGACAGACTTTCAAATCAGATAAAATTGAGTTAAAACTCTAGTTCCCCAATTTATTAGCATTGTCATCTTAAGAATGTTATGTGACATCTCTGAGCCTTGTTTTCCTGATCTGTAGAAAAGGTAAGTAAGTTTTTTTAAATGAGGATTAAATTAGTTAATATCTGTAAAGCACTGTGTGCTTTACACATTGCAAACACATAAGTGGTATTGTTAAACAGAGCAGAATTATTTTGCAAAGGAAAAAAAATGAACATAATATTGCATGGGAAGCTAGTACTATTTAGACTCTTATATGTGGATATTTCAAGTTTCAGTGAAAGGAATATGTTCTGGATAGTACCTATAATAGAAAGACACATGAAATAAAGGGAAAAGCATGGTAGGGACTGAGAAGACCAAGCATCACAATAGTCCTAGTGAGGTCTGACTGGGTGGTAATCTGATTATGAGTCTAGTGTCTGCAATCTGAAAGATTTTAGCCAACAGAGAAATACTTGTGAAAAATTAGTTCACTCAAGTTCATCTGTATTGCTAATAAAGTCAAGTACAGTAATAGGGTATGATTGAGATGATTAATGCTATTTTAATAAATAAATGAGAGGTGGTGAGGTCATCTTGATTTTGCCCTTTTTTCACTTAGATTGTGAATGTAAAATTCATTATGAGACACAACTTGAAATGAATGACTAACTAGAAAAGCAAATTGCCTTTCCATATAAACTTTAGAATTAGTTTGTTGGTATCCATAAAGTAACTTTCTGGAATTTTGATTGGGATTGCATTGAATCTATAAATCAAGTGGGGATGAACTGACATCTTGACAATATTGAGTCTTCTTATCCATGAACATAGAATATCTCTCCATTTGTTTAGTTAGTTGATTTTATTCATCATTATTTTGTAGTTTCCCTCATACAGATCTTGTATATATTTTGTTAGTTTTATACCTAAGTATTTCATTTTGGGGAAGATGCTAATGTAAATGATATTATGTTTTTAATTTCAAATTCTGCTTGTTCTTTGTTGGTACATAGGAAAGTAATTAACTTTTATATATAGGGTGCCCCCCCCCAAAATGTATACACACTTTGAATAATTATTAATTCTAATGGGTTAAATCTGGAAAGAAAGAAAGATAAATTGAGCTATTGGCTGTTAAAGTGTGTATTCATTTTTTGGGGACACTCTGTATGTATATTAACCTTATATCCTGCAGTCCTGCTATTATTACTTATTAGTTCAACAAGGTTTTTTGTTGATTTTTTTGGATATTCTACATAGATGATAATGTCATCTGCAAACAAAGATATTTTTATCTCTCTCTCTAATCTATATACATTTAATTCCCTTTTCTCGCCTTATGGCATTAATAAGGACTTCCCATACAAAGTTGAAGAAGAAATATCTTTGTCTTGTGCCTGACTTTAGTGGAAAAGTTCAAGTTTCTCACCAGTAAGTATAATGTTACTACAGTTTTTTCGTAGATATTCTTTATCAATTTGAGAAAGTTTCCCCTTAATCCTGGTTTATTGAAAGGTTTGTGTGTGGATTTTGTCAAGTGCTTTTTTTGCATCTATTGTTATAATCATATGATTTTTTTTCAGCCTGTTGATGTTATAGAGTATATTAATCGAGGCAATTTATTTTACATTTGCCTTATTCCCATGAGATTTGCCCAACGAACCATCCTAATTCCTTAAGTTATAGCATAATTTCAAATACAATATGTCTAAAACTCAGTTTGTAAGAAGCAGGTAGAGGGGAGGAGAGTAAGATGGGTCCCAGGAATTCTGCTTGTGGGGGCAGTCCTGAGGCTAACCAGAGTAGATAAAATACTTGTTGTCTCTAGGCTGAGCCTAGAGGAAACAACCAGGCACAGAGATGGAAGACAAAGTGGTGTGTTAGAGGCTGGAAGGAGAAGAAATCAAAATGTTAAAGTGAAGAAGGTGGTAATGAAGAAAGTTAGAAGGAGCCACATCTGACAAAGTTGCTTCTGAATACGTTTTCCACGTGATATCTATAAGGTTTATGAGATTAATACATTGAAAAAAATTTCAAACTAAAAATTTTTAGGAATTCCTACCTCAACTACCAGGACAGGTCATTAACATCTCACATGTAATCTATTTGACAAGTCATAGGGTTTGAGTATAAACTTATTGATAAAATATTATTGAAGTAAAAGTAATATGGTGCTTCAAAAATGTTTGGTTTCGGTAGAGTTTGAGGTGTCAAGAAAATGTTAGGAAAAAGCACCCAGTACTCTATTTTTTTATTTGGATATGATATTTATTAGCAGAGAAATGATAGTTGATAACTGAAGTGAATGGATAAAAAGAATAGAGATGTCAGCAAGCAAGAGATTTAAACAAGTTAGAAGAATAGTCATTGACTTGACAGAGTTGAGGAAGCAACAACAAAGTGCCTGAAGAGAGGAATTCATCAGTGAAAGCAAAGCAGTCACTCTAGAATTGCTTAGTGCTTCAGAGCTGGCAGCACCCGGTCTGAAGAAGGTGGGGGTGAGTAAGGACCTGGAAACTGGATTATTGGTTGAACAAATATTTATACATGAAGCAGGAGGCCACTAGAACCCCTCTGCCACCCTACATAGTCAGGATACTCTCCTTTAGTCAGTAGTCTATTTTCTGGAGAAATTAAGCTGCATTATCTCTGGACGCTAGGGTTTCAGGCATAGAGAAGGGTGAAAATGAGATACAGATCTAAGAATAATGTAATTAAATGAAAATATGAGGTCTGAATAATGGAACTTTCAGCTCTCTTCCGCTGCCCAGAAAACCAACAGCTAGTATTAAACCTCACGGGGAGGAAACTGGAGGATTCCTCAGCTGAAAACTGAAATGCCTTTAAGAAAAGAGTGTGGTGGCCCAGAGAATTTATCTTACAGTCTTCCCGGAACAGGGAGGTTAACTGACTGAAGATCACAGGTGCTGGGCTTCAAAATCCATTACTGCTTTTGCAGCAAGACCAGACCTCCCTCAGACTATTTCCTGCCTTTGACTGAGTGCAGTGAGAATATTAAGGCAGGTCCATTCCTGGAGCCGTGGGGCTCCACTGTCAGCTGATGTGGGCTTAAGAATTTCCTGATGGCTTTGACACATTTTCCTTAGGCTGCATGCCAGCCTAGGATACTTCCCCTTCCATACAACAGTCTCTTCCTCCCCTTTCCCTAGACTTACATTGCAACAAACTGCTTTCCCATAATCCTTTCACATTTAATCTCATCTCAGTGTCTGCTTCTCAATAGACCAAGTCTAAAACTAGAGGTACTGAGAGTGTCATGAGAAAACAGGATAGATAAGATGGAGACTTGGGTGGGCACAGGATACTGTCCTATTTGGTAGATGTGGCACCAATAGATCCTGGCCCAATGTGGCAGTTCAGTTGCTAAAGACTTCACTGATGGTGACCTTGGAAAATGTTCTGGTGGATGAGAGTACTGTGGAAGCCATGATGTAGGTATTTAGAAAATATGGGGTTATTGCTAAGTTGCATTGATCCCCCCCAAAATGTAAGAATAATGAAAGATTGACAATAGTTAACAAGCACTTAATATCGAAAGGTAAAAATCGAAAGGTGAAAACCAGAGAGTTGGAAGGGCAGACACAATAGAACAGCAAAGCTGAAGACCTGGGTATGAGAGCCCCAAAGCTCCAGAGGCATTTAAATGCTCAGGCAATGCAGGTCTGTTATGTGAAGGGCAGAGCCCTGGTAGAGATAACCAGGGATCCTGAAAACTGTGACAGGACATTTAGATGGATGCCCCTGAGGTTGTTGAGTCTACAGCTCTACTTGGACCCTCTGGGTATACAGAGGTGACCCACCTCTAGCTCTAGTGAGGGCTAGAACCCTCACCACCCTGGAAGATGCAGTAGAGGCCTCTCCCCAACAAGGCAACAGGTCACCCCTAGGAACTCCCTCCACTTTCTCTCCTGGCTGCCAGACCCATTAATAAGGGTGCTGTTCAACATCTATAATCCAACAAAAATAAAGAAAGAAGAAACAAAGAAAGAAGGAAAGGAAGAAAGAGAAAGAAAGGAGAAAGAATTCGGGAAACTGAGGGTAGTTAACCCAATAGGAAGCATAATTCTTTGTTTATCTCCCAGACCTGAACTAATTTTTAGATCCAGAAATTGACCAAAGAAGTGGCTGCTGGATTCCTAGGAGGAAGGACCTTGTAATGCCAGTCCAGGTATACACTATTACAATACCCTCAGACTTACATAGGTGGCTTTAGGCTGTGGGAAAGGAAATAACCAGACATTTTGAGGTCTGAGTTGACATTGACTCCCAGAATGGGAATCTATGCCTAAAGTCCAAATGATACTGGGCCCAGTGTGCTCATAGACTCCCATACTCCACAGTCCCCAAGTACATAATTGAAATAGATATATTTAGCAGTTGAAGTTAACCACCACATTGGGCCTTTATATCTGAGGTAAAAGCTATGGTAGGGAAGACCAAATGGAAACTTTAAAAATTGAGCCCTCCCTATTCAAGACTACATCATAAACCAAACACAATTTCTTCTACTAGGGAAGACAGCAGAAATTAGCTGCATAAAGACATGAAAGATGTAAGAGAGCTGGTCCCAATCTGAGCTCTGTTTAATTTGCCGGTCTGGCCCCTTTAAAACCTGGATGGATATTGGAGAAAGCCTGTAGGCCACCACAGACTTGACTAATTAGTAGCCCCAATTGCAGCTGCTTTGCCAGATGTATCACTGCTTGAACAAACTAATAAGTCTTCAGGGACAAAGTATGCAACCATTGATTTGGAGAATGTGTTCTTTCCCTTCCAATTAGAAAAGAGTATAAAAAACAGTTTGCAGCTTCTGGTTTTACCTCCAATATGGTAGTGTTTGACAGTCACCCATCTTGCCATTACAACATCAAAAAGTGGATAACCTGAAAACCAGTGACTCTTCTTGATCCATTAGAAAACTGAATTTGCAGGGCAAACTCCCACCCTGAAATCTGTATAAACAGACAAATCCAGTCTGGAACAGAAGCTGTTGGAAACAAAATGGTAGCAATACTTAAATGATAATTGTGACGAATTACTGGAGGAAAGTAGACAAATCTATTATTAAAGTTGGAGGATTCAGTACCTCTGTGTTTGAACTGATCAAACAGGCAGAAAAATCAATAAAGATATATTTGACCTGAATAGCACTATCAATCAACTTGATCTATTGACATTTATAGGTCGACAGCAGAAACAGATTCTTTTCAAGCTGACATGTAACATTCACCAAGATAAACCACATTCTGGGCTCCTGTTAGACTCTCAGCTTCATGAGGACAGGGCAGGTTTGCAATTCCCCAGCACAATGCCTGGCACATAGGAGGTACTTGACTTTTTTTGAATAAATGAATGAATTGTAAAATTAGGTAACAAGACAAGGAATCTAATCAAGATGGAAATAGCAGCAAGATATAGTCTAACAGAAAGAAAATATATTTAAAATGGTTAAGCCTCAAATGTTACAACTACAAATCCACACCAATAAATAATAAAACATACTTCAGTTATAGAAACTGCCATTTGATTAACTGTGGGGAGCCATTGTAGCCCCAGGCACGGAGGAGCTGCTTGGGTGAGCTGCAGATGTGCTCCCCTGCTCCCTGGGAGATGTGGGTGAGCTGCTGTGGCCCCAGGCACAGAGGAGCTGCCTGGGTGAGCTGCAGAAGTGCTCTCCTGCTCCCTGACACAGGCCTTGAGGCACCAAAGTGATACTAATTTAGTTTGGGGCCTTAAATTCTAGAAAGGCTTATTAGGAAGCTGGCCCTGGCCTGAAGGGTTAAGGGACAGTCAAGCTACATACCGAGCCAAGGACTCAATCCTTCCCAACAAGTTCCCATTAGAAGCCGAGACAAAGATAGTTACCAAGGTCTGAGCTCCTGCAGGAGGCAGGATGTTTACGCTGAAGGTGTGTTTGTGCAGCCTGGAGAGAACTACTTTGTATCTGGCAAGGGGAAGGAATGCGGGGCAGGGTGCTATTCAGCAAAAACAACAGCGCCGGTATAAATTGAGCTTGGAAAATAAACTCGGGGCTGCAGCCGTCACGAGCTGCAGTCCTCCTGATCCCATCTTTTTTGTGGCTGTCTTTTCTCCATCCTCACCCCTACTCTTGGGACCGTTGACTCTGCCGGTGGGCTCCGGCAATTAAGATTAAACCTCTGCTTTCTCATGTCATTTCTTTAATAATTTCCTGTAGCTCTCAGTGTTTAGACTCCCGAGCTGAACATTCTTAGCCTCATATAACCAAGTCCTTCCCTAGTTATCTTACTTTGCCTCTTTATTGCTCAAATATTTTGCTTCAGCTCTACCAATACCACTAAACATTTTTTTTACAGTTTCTTTATCTCTATTGTTGAGAATATTACAGATGTCCCCTTTTTATCCCCATTGATCCCTTCTACCCCGCATCCATCCCACCCCCAGGCTTTCCCCATACCAATGTCTGTGTCCATGGGTTATGCTTGTAAACCTGTAAGTTCTTTGATTAATCTCTCCCCAACCACTCCCCCCTTCCCGCCTTCCCTCTGAGACCTCTCAGTCTGTTCCATGCTTCTGTGTCTCTGGATCCACCTTGTTCATCAGTTTATTTTGTTATATTCTACATATAAGTGAAATCATGTGGGACTTGTCTTTCTCTGTCTGCTTATTTCACGTAGCATAATACTCTCCAGCTCCCTCCATGCTGTGCCAAAGGATAAAAGATCCTTCTTTTTTACAGCTGCATAGTATTCCATGGTATAAAAGTTCCACAGCTTTTTTATCCACTCATCTACTGGTGGGCACTTGGGCTGTTTCCAGATCTTAGCTATTGTAAATTGCACTGCTATGGACATAGGGGTGCGTAACTTCTTTGTGATTGGTGTTTTGGGTTCCTTAGGATATATTCCTAGAAGTGGGACCACTGGGTCAAATGGCAGGTCAATTTTTAATTTTTTGAGGAAACTCCTTACTGCTTTTAATAGTGGCTGCACCAGTCTGCATTCCCAACAGCAGTGTACTAGGGTGGCCTTTTGTCCACACCCTAGCCACCACTTGTAGTTCGTTGATTTGTTGATAGTAGCCATTCTGACAGGTGTGCAGTAATACCTCATTGTGGTTTTAATTTGCATTTCTCTGATGATTAATGACCCTGAGCATTTTCTAATATGTCTTTTAGCCATCTGTATGTCCTCTTTGGAGAAGTGTCTATTTAGGTCCTTTGCCCATTTTTTAATTGGATTGTTTGTCTTCCTTTCATTAAGTTGTATGAGTTCTTTATGCATTTTGGATATTAACCCTTTATCAGATGTGTCATTGGCAAATATGTTCTCCCATACAGTGGGCTTCCTTTTCATTTTGTTGATGGTTTCTTTTGCTGTGCAGAAGCTTTTTATTCTGATGTAGTCCCATTTATTTTATTTTTTGTTTCTCTTGCCCTAGGAGATGTATCAGCAAACATATTGCTAGGAGAGATGTCTGAGATGTTGCTGCCTATGTTTTCCTCTAGGATGTTTATGGTTTTATATCCTCATTTAAGTTTTTTGTCCATTTTGAATTTAGCTTTGTGTATGGTGTAAGTTCGCGGTCTAGTTTCATTTTTTTCATGTACCTGTCCAGTTATCCCAAAACCATTTATTGAAAAGACTGTCTTTACTCCATTGTTCTTGCCTCCTTTGTCAAATATTAATTGACCATGATGTCATGAGTCAATTTCTTGGTTCTCTGTTCTGTTCCACTGACCTATGTGTCTGTTCTGATGCCAGTACCAAGTGTTTTGATTACAGTGGCTTTGTAGTATAACTTGATATCTGGTATTGTGATCCCTCCAACTTTGTTCTTCTTTCTCAAGACTGTTGTGGCTATTCGGAGTCTTTTTTGGTTCCATATAAATTTTTGGACTGTTTGTTCTAGATCTGTGAAATATGCTTTAATAAGGATCACACTGAATTTATAGATTGCTTTGGGTAGTATGGACATTTTAATGACGTTAATTGTTCCAATCCATGAACATGGTATACTTTCCCATTTGTTTTTATCTTCCTCTATTTCTTTTTTCAGTGTCCTTTAGTTTTCCAAGTGAAGATCTTTTACATCTTCGGTTAAGTTTATTCCTAGGTATCTTATTTTTTTAGTTGCAATGGTAAATGGTATTATTTTTGTAGTTTCTCTTTCTGAGAGTTCATTATTGGTGTATAAAAATGCCATCAATTTCTGGGTGTTAATTTTGAATCTTGCTACCTTGCTGAATTCATTTATTAAATCTAGTAGTTTTTTGGTGGCATCTTTAGGATTCTCTATGTACAAAATCATGTCATACTATTTGTACATAGTATTCTCTATGTACAAAATCATCATCTGCAAATAACGACAGTTTTGTTTTCTCTTTTCCAGTTTGGATGCCTTTTATGTTTTCTTCTTGTCTGATCACTGTGGCTAGGACTTCCAGTACTATGTTGAGTAAGAGTGGTGAAAGTGGACACCCCTCTCTTGTTCCTGTTCTTAGGGGAAATGGTTTTAGTTTTTGCCCATTGAGTATGATGTTTTCTGTAGGTTTGTCATATATGGCCTTTATTAGGTTGAGGTATGATCCCTCTATTCCCACTTTGCTGAGAATGTTTATCAAAAATGGGTGTTGGATTTTGGCAAACCCTTTTTCTGCATCTATGGATATGATCATGTGATTTTTGTATTTCAGTTTATGTGATGTATCATATTTATTGCTTTGCAAATAATGTATCAGCCATGCATCTCTGGAATAAAACCCACTTGCTCATGGTGTATGATCTTTTTAATATATTTCTGGATCTGATTTGCTAATATTTTGTTGAGGATTTTAGCATCTACGTTCATCAGGGATATTGGCCTGTAATTCTCTTTCTTTGTAGCGCCTTAATCTGGTTTTGGGATTAGGATAATGCTGGCCTCGTAAAAAGAGTTTGGAAGTGGTCCTTCTTCTTGAATTTTTTGAAATAGTTTGAGGAGAATAGGTGTTAATTCTTCTTTGAATCTTTGGTAAAACTCCCCCGTGAAGCTATCCAGGCCAGGGCTTTTGTGTTCTGGGAGTCCTTTGATGACTGCTCCAACTTCATGAACAGTTATTTGCCTATTTAGGCTTTCTGACTCTTCCTGATTGAGTTTTGGAAGGTTGTATTTTTCTAGGAATTTATCCATTTCATCCAGGTTGTCCAGCTTGGTGGCATATAGTTGTTCATAGTATTTTCTTACAATCCTTTGTATTTCTGTTGGGTCAGTTGTTATTTCACCTCTTTTGTTTCTGATTTTGTTTATTTGGGTCCTCTTTCTTTGTTTCTTGATGAGTCTAGCTGAAGTTTCATCAATCTTGTTTATCTTTTCAATGAACCAGCTCTTGTTTTCATTGATCTTTTGTATTGTTCTTTTAGTCTCTATGTCTTTTATGTCTGCTCTGATCTTTATTATTTCTTTCCTTTTACTTACTAAGGGCTTTTCTTGTTGTTCTCTTTCTAAGTTTTTAAGTTTTAGGGTTAGAGAGTCTATTAGAAGTTTTTCTTGTTTTTTGAGGTAGGCTTTAGTGCTATGAACTTCCTTCTCAGGAATGCTTTCATTGTATTCTATAGATTTTGATTGTTTTCATTTTCATTTGCTTCCAGGAAGTTTTTTATTTCTTTCTTGGTCTCTTTGGTAACCCATTCATTGTTTAATAGCATGTCTTTCAACCTCCATTTGTTTAAATGTCTGTTAGTATTTTTTTGTAGTTGATTTCTAATTTCATGCCACTGTAGTCTGAGAAGATGCTTGATATGATTTCAGTCTTCTTGAACTTGTAGAGACTTGCTTTGTTTCCTAACATGTGGTCTATCTTTGAGAATGTCCCATGTGCACTTGAGAAGAATGTATATTCTGCAGCTTTGGGGTAGAATGTTCTGTAAATGTCAATTAAATCCATCTGGTCTAGTGTGTTATTTAGGGTCAGTGTTTCCTTGTTGATATTTTGTTTGGAAGATGTATCCAGTGAAGTCAGTGGGGTGTTAAAGTCCCCTTGTAGGACTGTATTGCTGTTGATCTCTCCCTTAAAGTCCTCTAGAAGTTTTTTTTATAAATTTAGGTGCTTCTATATGTTTATCAGGATTATATTCTCTTGTTGGATTGATCCCTTTAGTATTATGTAATGGCCTTTCTAGTCTCTCCTTATGGCCTTCATTTTGAAGTCTATTTTGTCTGATATGAGTAGTGCTACCCCAGCTTCTTTTTCATTTCATTTGCATGGGAAAATATTTTCCATCCTTTCACTCTCATACTGTGTGAGCCTTTTGTTCAGAGGTGGGTCTCTTATAGACAGCATATATTTGGATCATGTTTTCTTATCCATTCAGTCACCCTGTATCTGTTTATTGGGGCATTTAAGGATATTATTGAAAAATACTTATCTACTGCCATTTTGTTTCTTTATGCCTATGTTTCTCATTCCCTTTATTTCTACTTCTAATTATAGCAGTCCCTTTAATATTTCCTGTAATGCTGGTTTTGTAGTGATAAAGTCTTTTAGCCTTTTTTTTTTTTTTTGTCTGGGAAACTCACTATTTCACCATCCAGGTTGGTTGATAGTCTTGCTGGATAGAGTAGTCTTGGTTTCAGATCCTTGTTTTGCATTACCTTGAATACTTCATGCCATTCCCTTCTGGCCTGTAGAGTTTCTGATGAGAAGTCAAACAACAGCCTTATGGGGACTCCTTTGTAGGTAACAGATTGTTTTTTTCTAACTTCCTTTAAGATCTCTCTCTGTCTAGGATTCTTGGCATTTTAATTATGATGTGTCTGGGCATGGGCCTCTTTGGATTTTTCTTGCTTGAGACTCTCTGTTCCTACTGAACTTGTGTGACTTTTTCGTTGACCAGGTTAGGGAAGTTTTCTGCCATTACTTCTTCAAACAGGTTCTCTAACCCCTATTTACTTTCTACCTCCTCTGTCATTCCTATAATAGAATATTGTTATGTTTCATTGTGTTCCACAGCTCTCTTAGACTGTCCTCCTGTTTTTTAATTGTTTTTTGTTTTTGGGTCTCTGACTGAGTGATTTTTTTCTATCCTGTCTTCTAATTCACTGATCCGATCCTCAGCTTCCTCTAATCTGCTGTTTATTCCTTCCAATGTATTCTTTATTTCTGCTATGTCATTCTTTATTTCTGATTGGTCATTTTTCATAGTTTCTATATCTTTTTTCATGCTGTTGAGCATCCTTACAATCAGTATTCCGAACTGTATATCTGAGAGATTGCTTATCTCCATTTCATTTGGCTCTTTTTCTGGAGACTTCTCTTATTCTTTCATTTGGTGCTTGTTTTTGGTTTCCTCATTTTGGCTACTTTTTGGGGTTTGTTTTTAAGTGTTAGGTAGATCTTCTAGGACTCTCAGTCTTTTTGGAGGGTTTTGGTATAGGCCGATGTCAGAAGCAGTTTGTGACTGGCCATGAGTAGCCTGTTTGGGGCTATCAACAACCCCAGGCTTGAGGTCTCCACTCCTGGGGCTGGGTGTGTTTGGACACAACCAAGATGCACACCAAAGTCTGCTTTTTTAAGGCCCGGGTCCAGGAGCAGATCAGGCCAAGACTCAAAGAACTCTGAGGTCTGCCTCTGCCTGCAGACTGATTAATCTGATTCTCTCAATGAGCTTCAGGCTGTAGAAGCTCCACAGGGTGAGGTGGCAGGTTGTTATCAGTCTCTTAACAAGCTGCAGGCTGTAGAAACTCCTCTGGGTGGGGCAAGAGGCTTTCCAGTTGGGTGGGGCAATTGCTTCCCCTTTTAGGGAAAAGCCAAAAATTGGTCACCCAAGAAAGATGTCCCCCACAGTCCGATAGAATGGCTCCATGGGAATCCAGATGGGCCTCCCCTGATCTCACTTTCCAGAGCCCACAACCCCAGACTCTCCCCACACAGGTCCAGCTTACTCCACTCCCCCTCTGCTGGAGCCCAAGGTGAGTGGCTGCACAGAAAACTTTGTGTGTTGGCTTTTTAAGAGAGTACCTGCAGTTGCAGCTTCCTCTCCCTAGCAGACAGAAATCAAGCTGCTTTTCACAGCCAGATGTTATGTGGGCACCATTCTCAGTTCTGGTGCTCTGGGCTGGGAAGCCCAGCCTGGGGTTTAGACCCCAGAGTCTCAGTGGGAATTCCCCTCAGCTGAGGTCTCCTTCCTGACCTTCAGCTGCTGCCTGTGGGAGCCCAGCCAGCCCTCTCCTGCTTCTGCACTTCCTACCAGTCTCTGTGCAGTCTCCACTTTAGGTCCTTGGGTATGAGGGTGCTCTCCAGCTAGTCTTCAGTTGCAGTTGATTATTCAAGATGGTTTTTCTATATTTTAATTGTAATTCCAGTTTGGTCCTGGGAGAGTGTCAGTGTAGCTTCCTCTCATTCTGCAGCCATCTTTAATCTCTGTATTCATCCTTGCGTAGTCATAAAAACTTTAAATTATAACTCATTATTTTTGTACATTTTTATCAGTGGAAACTTAATGTGGTTAAAATATTAAAGTAAATTGTGAAAAAGGATTTCCTTTTGAAAAGTATGATACCTCTGTGTTGGAGGGCCTCAAGACTACTTCTATGTTCAGTGATGCACTAGAATAACTTACAGGAGTTAGGAGATATTTGTGCACATGACTAAGATTTATTTTAGCCTAAGGGTACAAAGCAAAGTCGTCAAAGGAAAAAGGTGTGTGGGATGAAGTTTGTTGAAAACCAGATGTAAGCTTCTGAAAGTCCCCCAGTGGAGTCACATAGGACACAGTTTCTCCAGCAATGAGATTTGACAACATATGTGTGACAACACATGAAGTTTTATCTTCCAGGGAAGTTCATTACATACTTAGTGTCCAACTTTTTTATTGGGAGCTGATCATGTTTTCCTAGCACATACCAATATTCCAGACTCCCAGAAGGAAATCAGTTGCTCATATTTTTATACAGTGCAGGTACACTGAGCCGTTCTTTTCATTTAAGGAAAATTTTATATTAGTGTAGGGAACTGTTTACTACTAAGTTCCCAGACTCCAGCAAATAGCCAACATTGCCCTCAGTCCTTTCTAAGGACTAGAAATCTGGGACCTGCTATGTTAACTCTTTCTGCAGTGACTCTAAATATTTTATTTTTATTTTTACATTTATCTTCAGTTCAAATTTATTTTAAAAAATAATGCCTCCTATTTAAATTTGCTTAAATATTGAAAGGAGAGTTTTTGGTAAATAAAAACAAGACTTTTTAATTCTAATCATACACTAACACACATATAGTTATATATTGCTAGACTATAGGTCTGCGAGGACAGTTTTGTTTTCCATTGAATACTGTGGTAGGTTGGATCTCTCAAGGAGTTTACTCTGAAATGGAATCAGCATATAGGCTAGTTTACTAATGAGCATTCTTAGAATTAGTATCCCCAGAGGAAGAGAAGAAAACAGGTTTGGGTAGTGGGAATACGACTGGAGTGTAGTTGCAGTCCCACATACCAAGCTGAGTCATCACTGAACCAAGTGTGGGATTTCTCTTTCTCTGATGGGATGACCTAGACCCTTATATTTGAGAGTCTGAGCTCTCTTTGCCATGCCCTTTCTAGGCCATGTCTAAGGTACTTGTCCACTTACTGTCAAATTTGGGCAAGGTAGTACTAAAGAACACTCAAATAGATCAACTCAGGCCAAACCCATTCCTCCTTTTCTCCTTATGTAGCAGAAGCTCCACATAACCCTGATGATCAGTTTGTCTGTGAGGCCCTCCATCCCATAAGTCTGAACTGAACTTGAGGTACTGGTGTATCAGAGATGGATGACATAGTCTGGGATACCTGCTCAGTAAACTTGTTTGTGCTCTCTGGTACTGGTAATGCTTGCTCTTGGATGTATCACTTCTGTCTTTGATAAAACCTAATGTCACCCGGCTGGCCTGCTCAGTGGTTGAGCATCGACCCATGAACCAGGAGGTCATGGTTCAACTGGTCATTTATCCCGGTCGGGGCACACACCGGGGTTGCAGGCTTGATCCCCAGTAGGGGGCATGCAGGAGGCAGCCAGTCAATTACTCTCTTTCATCATTGATGTTTCTATCTCTCTCTCCGTCTCCCTTCCTCTCTTTGAAATCAATAAAAATGTATTTTAAAAAAACTAATGTTGTATACAGTACCTAGTAGAAATATGTATTTAATAATTTTTTAATGAATGTATGAGTGAATGAATGGTCACAGAAATGTACAAGAACCCTTTCATTTTCTGCAAATATTAATAACCCAAATAAATCATGCAATAGAAACATTTCTATATACCTTTAGCCTTCCATTTTACTACCTTAAAATATTATTGTTTTGAGTTACTAACTCTAGAATTTAGTGTACTTCTGTAGATGATTCAAATTCTAGTCTTAAAATTACATTGTGTTGTTAGACACCTCACAGAAGATGATATCCAAATCACCAAAGGAAATATAAAATGGTACTCAACACCATCGCTCAGTCAGCAGAATGCAAATTAACATTACGAGATGCCACCACAAATTTTAAAGATTGATGATTTCCAAGTGTTGTCAAAGACATGGAGGAATAGAGGACTCTCATATGCTTGTGGTAGGAGTGTAAATATATTCAACCACTTAGAAATACTGTTTAGTATTATTTTCTACATTTAGCTAGTTATACACTTACTCTGTTACCCAACAATTCCACTCCTAGTTATGTACCTAGCAGGACAGTGCATACATTTACACCAAAAGACCTGTACAAGAATGCTGACAGGAGCTTTATTTATAATGGACCCAAACTGAAAACAACTCAAATGTCTATCAACAGTAGAATGGATAAAAAATGCTGAACTTCATACATAGCAATAAAATCAAATATTTATGTATATTAATAATAGCATGAATATATATGAATAATAATAGCAATAGAAACAAACTACAGCACATACAAACATTATCAGTGTGGGGTAAGAAAGGCCAAAAATAATGGAACACATACCATATGATCTTATTCATATAATGTTCAAAGACAGAAAAAATTAAACTGTGGTGTTAGAGGACAGGACAGTAATTTCCACTGGGAAAAAGAAAAGGAATGATAATTGGGAGTGACGTGAGGAGGTCTTCAGTGTGATGGCAGTGTTAACCTAGGTAGTGGTTACATGAGCATTTGCTTTCTTATAATTCATGGAGCTGTACATTTATGTTTTGTGTATTCTATATGTGTTGTATTGACAGTGTTTTAAAAATCAAGTTTTAGTTGCTTTTAATGTTTGCTTTGGTTGATATTCTCATATATACTATTAAAATATTGACTTACGAAGTTTTCCTAATGTTCACAATAAATGAAAGCATTAGAAAATATCCATTTGACTGTGAAATTCTATTTTAAAAAAATCTATCAAAGAGCAATAGTGCCCGATTGAATATTAGCTATTATATTCATACTTTGTGGAACCATGACTACAAATGCACAAGATATCTATATTGTTATTGAAAGACATATTCTAAAGACCTTAATGTATACTGATTTGAAAAATAAGACTCTTTAAGATAAATAGGAGAAATAATCTCATTAGGATGAAGTTTGGAAGTTTCAGAAAGCTTTTGGACAAGTTAATAGGTAACCATATTGACTATGACCCATGGCATGTATTAAGTATAAAAAACCATATTCCTGTAAGCAAGGATTTCAAAAGCTGATACCACAAGCAGTGGTTCCTTAGAAAACTGTAACTTTTTTTTTCCAGTGTGCAGTCTCATTTTTTTTTCTGCTCATGAAGTGTTTTAGAGTGATTATAGGCCTCAGAGAAAAGAAATAACAAGAGAATCCTCCTTGCCCTGGAATCTAAGGACGTGAGGGAAATGAATTCTAGGACTCATTGCCAGACAGATTGTTGTCCTTTTGATAAGAAAAGTAGCTAGGGTAGAGAAAACATATAAAAATATTCAACATTAAGGGAATGATTTAATAAACTATGATGATACTATGAAGTTACAAAAAATTACATTCTAAAAAAATATATAACTGAGAGGAAAATGTTCACCATAGTAGTAAATACACCAAAAGGTTGTGGATTCAATTCCTGGTCATACCACATACCTAGGTTGCAGGTTTGGTTTGGTCTCTGGTTGGGGTACCTACGGGAGGCAACTGATCAATGTTTCTCTCTCACATCGATGTTTCTCTCTCTGTCTCTCTCTGTCTCTGTCTCTGTCTCTGTCTCTCTCTCTCTCTAACATCAATAAAAACATATCCTCTGGTAAGGGTAAACAAATAGTATAGTGGGATTATGGATGACTTATATTTACACTTTTTAGTATTTTCTATAAGAATATGTATAATTCTAACACAAGTTAAAATACCCAGCTCATAAAAGGTATTCAAGAAATGGAGTTATTTTTATAAGGTTCTTCTGGCTCTACTAAAGAAAGAACAAGAAATTTTTAAATAGGTGTAGAAAAGAATTTAAACCTTGAGAACTTCTTAATTTGGGACTAGATATATATAGGAAAAGTTAAGGTAATAATGAAATACTTGTGTCTAATTGTTGATAATGTCTGTTTGTTTTTGTAGGGTAGGACTGGGGTGGCCAATAAAAGAATAAGTGTAGCTTGTAATAATTTATTTTATTTTATTTATTCAAAATATTACAGATGTCCCCTCTTCTCCCCATTGACCCTTTCCACCCTGCACCCAGCCCCCTCCCCAGTCCCTCTCCACACCATTGTGTCCTTGGGTTATGCATATATGCATATAAATTCTTTAGTTACTCTTTCCTCCCTACCCCGCCACCCCCACCTTCCCTCTGAGATTTATCAGTCTGATCCATACTTCGATGACACTGAATCTATTTTGTTCTTCAGCTTATTAAATTCTTTAGATTCCTCATATAAGTGAGATCATATGATGTTTGTCTTTTTCTGCCTGCTTATTTCACTTAGCATAATATTCTCCAGGTCCATCTATACTGTCCCAAAAGGGTACGAGCATAGTATCCCATGGCGTAAATGTCCCACAGCTTTTTACCCACTCATCTACTGATGGGCACTTGGGCTGTTTCCAGATCTTAGCTATTGTAAACTGCGCTGCTGTGAACATAGGGGTGCATATATTCTTTCTGATTAGTGTTTCAGAATTCTTAGGATATATTCCTAAAAGTGGAATCACCGGATCAAAGGGCAGTTCCATTTTTAATTTTTTGAGGAACCTCCATACTGTTTTCCATAGTGGCTTCACCAGTCTGCATTCCCACCAGCAGTGTACCACGGTTCCCCTTTCTCCACATCCTCGCCAGCATGTCATTTGTTGATTTGTTGATTGTAGCCATTCTGACAGGTGTGAAGTGATACCTCATTGTGGTTTTAATTTGCATCTTTCTGACGATTAGTGATGTTGAGCATTTTTTCATATGTATCTTGGCCATCTGTATGCCAAGGATGTAATAATTTTTAATTACTTTATATTAATAGAGAAAAAAATCAAGAAAAAGTCCATCTACTAGATAGACTGTGGAATCCCTCAAGTCCAAATAACTGTATATATTTGTGTAGCTAATATAGTACAGTATTTTTTAAAAACAGTGAAAAAAGTAAGATGGTAAGTGAAAGTTTGCAATGGCTTTGGAGCAGATAGACTTGAATCAATTTTTGCTTCTGCTACTTATTATTTAATGTAGTGTTATATAAGTAACCTTCCTCCAGCTTAGTTCATTTACCTACAAAATGGGGATGGTGAAACCCAAATTGAATGGTTGGTATGAGAATTAAAGATTATTGAAAAATTCCTAGTTCAGTAGGTTGTGGGTTCCATCCCGAGCTGGGGCCATGCAGGAGTCAGCCAATCAGTGACCCTCTCTCATCATTGATGTTTCTGTCTCTCTCTCCCTCTCCCTTCCTCTCTCTGAAATCAATAAAAACATTTTTAAAAATGTTGCTATTATTGTTTGTAGTTTAATCAATCACTAGTTAAGTCTCTACTTCTCTTCTCATTACCAACTGCCATCTTCACTTTCTATATCTCTTACATATCACAGACCATAGTAAATTATAGTGTCAATTTTATTATAATTTTAGGTAACTTACATCTTTGGCTTACTCATGGTTTTTTTTTTTTTTATTGTCCATGCTCTACTTCATGGCTTCTCTTTATATATATATATTTAGCTTTAATTCCAGGGGCAAGTATCAGAATGATTAATCTTATTCCTCTTTGTACAGAGTTCTCCACGTTAGGCCACTTCATGGGCTTCTTCCAGTCCTTGGGTTATCTGCCCTGAATTGGTTGCCTCTCTAGCTGTTATGAGATGATATAGTATAACATATGGCAGTTTAGGATGTACTATAAGCAGAAAATGTGCACAGGGAGGTTTCTTTGTGATAGACTGGGTACAATATACAATGAAACAGGTACAATATACAGTTCTCCCTATGTGCCATGTAATGTTTTTATTGTATACAATGGTGACTGAGAGATTTCCTGGGAGCAAGGGGTCCCAGCCCCACCTCAGGCCTAGGGTTCCAGTACCAGGAAGAGAAGTCCCCACCACTTTGGGCTATGAAAACCATCAGATATTGAGGCTGATTGATGTGGAGGCTGCTGGCCCCAGGCAGCTCCTCTTGAAGAGCACCCCTGCACATACTTACTCAGGCTCACTCCCTCTGAGGTCCAGTGCTGGGGCAGCAGCTTGAACGGAACCTGGGAAAATCAGGGAGGAACTAACTTGACTGGAATCAGGGCCAGAGCTGGAGGGGCAGCTTTCTCCCAGACATAAATGCTAGCAGAGGCCATTGTTCCTTTGATGAGCCTTCCTCCACAGAGCCAGTAGGCAGGTACCACACCTGAATCTCCATCAACCTAGATCACACTTTTTGCCCCACCCTGGTAATTCCCTGAGACCCTACCCCTCCCTACTTGCAGGCTCATCCAAACCATTTCCAGTGGCTTTTCCATATAACTAGCATCTTACCTCATGCTTCAAACTTCACTAAAATTTCTCAAGCAAACAGCAGCTGGCTTCAGGGTGCCCCATATCTCTCTATAAGTGGCCCCAGGCCTGGCAGCAGCTTGCCTTGATTCATAGACTGGCCTCTGCTGAGCACCTCTAAGCCCAAAACAAGTATCAGCCATCTATAGATTGCTGTGGAGCTAATGCTGGGTGACTCTGGGGAGGGCACAGGCAAAGGTTAACTGAATCCCCTGGGAGGCCCCAGAGCCAGTGCACCCAGTGGTCATCTTCAGCTGTGCCAGATTATAACCCTACTATGTCCATGAGTGACACACTCAAGGAGCAGACTTGGTGAGCACCAAAGCCCCACTGAAGCAAATTCTCCATAATGGTGTCTCCTGCACAGCAGTTGTTTGGCTGTAGTTTCAGCTGGTCCTCACAGTTGATTGAACTGGGGGTCAATTCCTCCCAGTGACGCCAACAGTAATTATGGCTCAACTACAACAGGACAGTGCACACACCCCACACAGGGGAGCACCTAGAGTGCTCAGCTCAGGTGACTGGGGAGGATGAGCCATTGGACTGTACAGGACACCTACTGCACAAGGCCACCCCACCAATTCCAGGAAACATAGCAGCTCTACCTAATACATAGAAACAAACACCAGAAGCAACCAACGTGCAGAGGCAAAGAAATGTCACAAACGAAAGAACAGAAGAAATCTCCAGAAAAAACTAAATGAAACGGAGCCAAGCAAGCTACTAGATACAGAGTTCAAAACAATGATTATAAGGATACTCAAGGAACTTGAGAATTTCAAGGAAATTAGTGAGAACATCAACAACATAAAAAAGGACCAGTCAGAAATGAAGAATACACTAATTGAAATGAAGAAAAATTTACAGGGAATCAACTGTAGAGTAGAGGGCACTGAGAATAAAATCAGTGATTTGGAATATGAGGAAGCCAAAGACACCCAATAAGAAGAGTTAAAAGAAAAAATAATCCAAAACTATGAATATAGTGTAAGGAGCCTCTGGGACAGCTTCAAGGTTACCAACATTTGAATTATAGGGGTGCCAGAAGGAGAAGAGAGAGAGCAAGAAGTTGAAAACCTATTTGAAAAAATAATGACCCAGGCTTTCCTTACTTGGTGAAAGAAATAGATACACAAGTCCAGGAAGCTCAGAGAGTCCCGAACAAGAGGAACCCCAAGACACATTACAATTAAAATGCCAAAGGTTAAAGACAAAAAATCTTAAAAACAGCAAGAGAAAAGCAGTTAGTTATCTACAGGGGAGCACCCATATGATTGTCAATGATTTCTCAACTGAAAGTTTGCAGGCCAGAAGAGAGTGGCAAGAAATATTCAAAGTGGTCAAGAGCAAGGACTTACAACCAAGACTCCTCTACCCAGCAAAGCTATCATTTAGAATTGCAGGTCAGATAAAGAGCTTCACAGACAAGATAAAGGTAAAGGAGTTCATCACCATCAAACCAATTATTACATGAAATGTTGAAAGGTATTCTTCTTTTTTGTTTTTTTAATATATATTGATTTCAGAGAGAAGAGGGAGAGGGAGCGAGAGATATAGAAACATCAATGATAGAGTCATTGATCATCTGTCTCTTACACCCCCACTTCCCCACTTGTGATGGAACCTGCATCCCAGGCATGTCCCCTGACCGGGAGTCGAACTGCTGTCTCCTGGATCATAGGTTGATGCTCATCCACTGAGCCATGCCAGCTGGGTTGAAGGGCCTTCTTTAAGAAGAAGCTAATGAACAAAATAAACTGACAAACAGGATAGACTCAGAGACATTGATGCATGCAACAGACTAACATATTTCACAGGAAAGGGGTGGTTGAGGAGAGATTAACCAAAGAACTTATATGCATATGTAAAACCTGCATATATATAAAACGACAGACAGTAATGTGGTGAAAGCCTGGGGAAGGGGCAGGAGCAGGGTAGAGGAGGTCAGTGGGGGAAAAAAGGGATAGCTGTAATACTTTTAACAATAAAGATAAATTTTTAAAAAATAAAAAGTTGAAGATTTGCAAAGATTCCAACCTCTAAGAAAAACTCTAGCTTTAAGCTTTCTACAAATCAACACAAAGGAAGGAATTTTACAGCTCTCATTTTTTTAAAAGGACTATACATGTATAAAAAAGCTTTACTTAATTCTAACCTCTGAAGGAAATTTTTCATGTGACATTTTGTAAGAAATAACCAGTGCAGAAATGATCTTTTAAAAAAAGTATTTTTGATACTGAAATATGTATTAATATCAGCATTTGTTTTCTCTGAAGAGTTCAGAATTCATAAAGCAAAATATAAGCAAACAACATTTAATATATTTAAAAATTTAAATGTCTAAATGCATTACAAAATACCAATAAATACTATTTACAAAAATGTTACTATCATTACAAAGAACAGATAATAATGAGTAATTATGAGAATGTGGAGAAATTGGAACCCTTGTACATGGCTGGTGGGAATGTACAATGACACTCTACTTTGAACACAGACTGTTGAACCTCCAAAGATTAAACATAGAGTTAACAGAAGAGTCAAGGTGGCTCCAGACTAGCTGGAGGCTGCATGTCCTTGCTTCTAGCCAGGGAATTGATTTACAGATAAACTACAGCACAATAAACTTGAAAAGCCAAGTGAAGTGTAGTTGATTTAAAATATTATATCTAGGGAGCACCAAAGAAGCCACAAGAACAATGATAAGAGGAGCTGAGTTGTGGAAGGAGAGAACCCCCTTGGAGCAAGTGCAGCTGCTGAGAGGTTGAAGGGATATCGCAGCTGAAAAGCTCCCTTCCTCTGAGAGTGTGGGGTTTCAACCCCATGCAGGAAACCCAAGCCTAGAGCAGCAGAGATAGGAAGAAGAGCCTGTGTAGCATTGGGCAGAGGGAATCAGGGTATTCTGTGTACTTGGGAGACTCAGACCCCACCTTCCCAGTGAAGGAGTGATCCTATTGTTAGCATCCCAGCCTGAGAAATTCACTCTGGGCTCTGACTGCTGGAGAGGCTGTATTACTGTGTTTGAGTCCAGCAGAAGGGTCTGAGGGTTGAACCCAGCAGTGACTTTGAGGGACTCTTTACTTGCTCGAAAGGCATGATGCAGAGCCCCAGTCAGTGACTAAACTGTTTGGCTTGGGGAAAGGGGAAAGCTTTCTCCCTCATAGAGGGCAAGGTTGGAACACCTCCTCCACCTGTGGAGCCACCCAGCCTGCCACATCTTGCTAGGTTGATGGCTTAGGGAAGTGGTGCAGGTCTTGGATTTTTGGCCCGCACTGTGGAGTTTGGAGCCCGAGTGGAGCTGGGAATTTCAGTCCCTGCTTTGTTGAGACCACCCACATGGAGAAATCAGAGTCTTGTGTGGGGCTGATTTTCTACCCTTTCCTATGGTGTGGTTGTGCGAAGGTGTCAGTGCCACACAGCCGGAATTTTTGGACTGTATCCCCTGGGGAGGCTTCTGTAGGGGAGACAGATGGACAAATGCTGAGCTCTATGACTGCCTTGTGGGTGTGCTGATCCAAGTTTCCTGTGAGTTTTGCCAGGCAGCCCTGGGAAGGAGACATAGACCCCTTTGCCACCTCTTTCAGGCTATGGGCACCACCACCACCAACAGACTGTGTGGTTCAGCTCTGTAAAATCCCAGATACTCCGCTGGGTGCAGGTTTATAGTTGGACGGGAGAGCACTTCAGAGTGGGACATGAAAAGTGTGAGACCCTCAGAGGCTATTATCTGGGACAGAGAGGAAGTGCTTAGCACTCTCCTGTGTGTTTGCCAAGCAACATCCTCAACTGGACTCTTTTTATCTTTCCCCCTGAGCACAGTTGGCTGAACCTCCTCCAGCAGAGGACACTGCAGGATGTACCCAACCTGAACCTGCAGCAAGCCCCTTTAGGGGGAACTAGAGTAGTGTCTCTGATAGAGATTGAGGAGTTTGGCTTTGAAGCAGAGACTAATTTCCCCTCATTGATATCCTGACTGACCAATCTTCAAGCAAGGGGCTCATGGGTCTGAGCTAGGCTAGCCTGGGTTCATCCTACAGACTCTCTTCGGAAGGTTTTGGGGGAATACCAGGCAACCTCAGGGGGAAGGCATAATAGCTGAAAGGTAGAGGCAGACCTCATTGAGCCTTGACCTGACCGCAGATCTGCTCTAAGCTAAAAGAAGCTGACCCATTTACATAGATTGGTCCCTCCCATGCACACACAGATCTAGTATAAGTAGGCACAAACAGTGAACAAGGGGGTAACTACACACAGGTAGCCCAAGACCAGTTACAAGCAACATCTGACAGTGACCTGCATCTGAAACCTACCCAAAAGGACCTGGAACTAACACAACCAGTGGTGGGCCTCAGGTCAGGTCACACCAGATCTTGACTTAGCTAGTCACACAAATGGCTCACCCAAAGGTGGATCCCAACGGGCTCCAGACTCTGCTGGGAACAACTCTACCTTGGGGGGCAGCCCCTGCACAGCATCTCATACATGATGATAAAGGTTTACCTCTATAGATACCCAGCCCAAAGGGTTAATGATTGTGCCACTGAGCCCATCAAGACACCTCGGACTGCATCTGCCCATCAGATTGCATGGCATAGTCAAAGTTGAGCCTCATTGTCAGCCAGCCTGAGGGTTGATCCCACCCACCAAAGGGCCATCAGCAATCACGATTCAATTACAACAGGAGGGCCCAAACAACCTACAAAAGAGACATTCCTAAAGCACCAAGCTCAGGAGATCAAGGAGACTGCACCACTGGGTCCCATAGGACACCTACTACAGGCCACCCCACCAAGACTGGTAGTCATAGCAATGCTATGTAATACATAGAAACAAACACGAAGAGGCAGCCAAAACGAGGAGACAAAGAAACAAGCCCCAGATGAAAGAACAGTAAGAATTTCCAGAAAAAGAGCTAAATGAAATGGAAGCAAGCAATTTATCAGATATAGAATTCAAAGTAATGGTTATAAGGATACTCAAGGAACCTAAAACAACAAAAGAATGAAGAAGGATATAGAAACCATGAAAAATAATCAGAAATGAAGAATGCCATATATGCAATACAGAATACACCGGAAGGAATAGCCAGTAGGCTGAACAAAGCAGAGGATTGAATCAGTAAATTAGGATATGAGATAGAAAAAAATCACTGAGTTGGAGCAACAAAAAGAAAGATCAGGAGTATAGTTTAAGGAACTTTGGGACAACATGAAACCCAACAACATCCACCTCATAGGGGTGCCAGAAGGAGATGAAAGCAGGCAAAAAATTGAGAACCTGTTTGAAGAAATAATGACAGAAAACTTCTCTAGTCTGATGAAGAAAAATGTCACACAAGTTCAGGAATCACAAAGAGACCCCCCAAAAAACACATCATGATTAAAATGTCCAAGGGGTTTTTAAGATGGCAGCAGATTAGGTGAATCTTTATTGCACCTTCCCCGAGAAACAAACTGGAAATAAAAGTAAATTGAGGAACATTCACCCTGAATTACCAACTAAAGACTAGATGAAGAGATTTTTAACAAGAAAAGTCAGAAGCCATCTTGAGACTGGTAGGAAGGGCAGGTCATGAGAGGGACTGGCCCAGCTCCCATAGGTGGAAAGCTAAGGGTGAGGAGGGAACTTGCAGCTTTGGGGGGTTCCCTGAGTAGAGCATGGTCCAGACCCCAGGCTGGGCTCCCCAGGCCAGAGCACCAGAGCTGAGAACAATGGCCCATGAAACATCCAGCCATGAAAGGTGGCAGAGCTTCTTTCCACCAATTTAGATTTTTAATTGTTAAAATACAAGAATAACAATTATGACAACAATGCTAGGATTTTGGGATTTAAATAGAGGAGAGTATATTAGAATACTAAAAACTGCTGTTAAAATAAGTAAGCATGATTGAGGTTATTAAACAGTATCTTAAAAATATTAAAGAACTGTCCTTTGTAGTGTGCCTCAGCTGTTTGGAGCATTGTCCTGTGAACCCAAAGGTTTCCTGTTTGATTCCCGGCCAGAATACATACCTAGGTTGTGAGTTCAATCCCCCATGGGGGCATGTACCAGAGACAACCCATTGATGTTTCTGTAATACCTCTCTCTCTCTCCCCCCCAACCTCACCCCCTTTCCCCTTTCTCTAAAATCAGTAAAATATCCTTGGTTAAGGATTTAATTATATTAAAGGACTATTTAAACATAAGATCATTTCATTATGACAGTTGGGCACTATGTATAAAACAACTGAACATCAGATTTATCTGACCTATATATTGGAAAAACCTTGAATTTATAGAGCATCCTTTAACTGTATCAAAGGAATTTCAATACATACTATCTCAGTTACAGAAAAAGTATTATTATCTGGAGAACTGCCCAATAGTGAATTTATCATCATTGGACTTATTCAAGTAAAGGCTAGGTGATCCTTTGTCATGGATATTATAGAAAGAATTCCTGTAGTGGCTGGAAGTTGGATTTGATGATGGCCAAGGTCCCTTCTGATGCTAAGATACTGTGATTCCCTGCTCATATATCATTTATCACTAAAGACTAAAATAACTCCCTAAAATACATGTTGATTGCATCATATAGGCTGTAAATAAGGACTTTGAAAAATGTTGTCTTACCAGTAGCCAAAACTAACAAAATCAGATATTATATTATTAATGGCCATTACTTAAATGTAAACTAAGTTTAGATGTCACTTTTCATCTATAAAATAAAGAGGGTTTTAAAAAAATGATTTTAATGCTAATATGAATTTTAAAAGTTATGATATACTGCTGGTAGTAGTATAAATTAATATAATTCCTTTGGAAAACAATTTGATTAAATCTTGAATAGCCTTAATATTTATACATTGTACCTCTAGCAATCTATTCTAATGAAAAATCCTGCATAAAAAAGACAAAACAGGGAGAGTAAAGATGGCAGCAGACTGAGTGGAAGCTACACTGACATTCTCCCAGGAACAAACTGGAATTAAAACTAAAATATGGGAAAACCATCCTGAATAATCAACTGCAACTGAAGACAAACTGTAGAGCACCCTCATAACCAAGTGGAGACCGCATATAGACTGGTGGGAAGTGCAGAGGCTCGAGAGGGCTGGCTGGGCTCCCATAGGCAGCAGCTGAAGGTCAGGAGGGATATCTCAGCTATGGAGGGTTCCCACTGAGGACTCTTAAGGCCTAAACCCCAGACGGGGCTTCCCAGCCAAGAGCACCAAAACTGAGAAAGGTGCCCACATACATCTGGCTGTGAAAAGCAGCAGGGTTTCTGTCTGCCAGGGAGAGAAGGCTGGAAATGCAAGCACCCTCTTAAAGAGCCAATGCACACAATTTTGTGTGCAGCTACTCACCTTGGCTCCAGCGGAGGGAGGGCAGAGTGGATTGGAGCTGTGTGAGGAGAATCTAGAGTTGTGAGCTCTGGAAATAGAGATCAGAGCACATCCCACTGGATTCCTATTGAGTCATTCCCCCATACTGCAGAGGACATCTTTCTCAGGCAGACATTTTGCTGCTTTTGCTTGTGGGGGGAGCAGTTGCCCCACCCTGGTGGAAAACTCTCACCCTACCCTAAGGAGTTACTATAGCCTGAGGCTCATTAAGAAAATCAGATTAATCAGCCTGTAGGCAGAGGCAGACCTTAGAGTGCTTTAAGTCTTTGCCTAATTTGCTTCTGGACACACCTTGGAAAAGCAGACTTTGGTGTGCATCTTGGTCCTGTCCAACTGCACCCAGGCCCAGCAGAGGAGACCTAAAGTGGAGAGTTGTTGATAGTCCAAAACAGGGTACTCAGGACCAATCACAAACTGTATGTGACATTGGCCTGCACCAGAGACCCTCCAAAAACACTAAGAGTCCTAGCAGTTCTACCTAATACATAGAAACAAACCCAAACAGACAGCCAAAATGGGAAGACAAAAAACAAAACAAAAACCCCTAATGAAAGAACAAGAGAAGTCTCCAGGAAAGAGCTAAATGAAATGGAAATAAGCAATCTATCATATATAGAGTTCAGAATACTGATTGTAAGGATGCTCAACAGCATCAATAAAGATATAGAAACTATGAAGGAAATTAATAATGACATAGCAGAAATAAAGAATACATTGGAAGGAATAAACAGCAGATTAGAGGAAGCTGAGGATCGGATCAGAGAATTAGAAGATCGGGTAGAAAAAAATCACTCAGTCAGAGATCCAAAAAGAAAAAACAGTTAAAAATTGGGAGGACCATTTAAGGGAGTTGTGGGAAAACATGATACATAACAATATTAGCATTATAGGGGTACCAGAAGGGGAAGAGAATAATCAAGGGATAGAGAACCTCTTTGAAGAACCTCTTTGAGGATAGGGCAGAAAACTTCCCTATCCTGGTGAAGAAAAAAACCACGCAAGTTCGGGAGGCACAGAAAGTCCCAAGCAAGAAGAATTTAAAGAGACCCATGCCCAGGCACATCACAATTAAAATGCCAAAAATTCAAGACAAAGACAGAATCTTAAAGGCAGCTAGAGAAAAGAAATCTGTTACCTACAAAGGAACTCCTATGGGAGTCAGCTGTCAGCTGACTTCTCATCAGAAACTCTTCACGCCAGAAGGGAATGACATTAAGTATTCAAGGTAAAGCAAAACAGGGATCTGAAACCAAGATTCCTCTATGCAGCAACGCTATCATTTAAAATAGATGGTGAAATAATGAGCTTCCCAGACAAAAAAAGGCTAAAGGAATTTATCACCACCAAACCAGTATTGCAGGAAATGTTAAAGGAACTACTGTAGTTAGACGTAGAAATAGAGAGAGAAATATAGGCATAAAGAATTAAAATGGCAATAGATAAGCATCTATCAATAATAACTTTAAATGTAAAACAAGTCTCTACAAATTTAAGAAGACTGAAATCATATCAACCATCTCAAATCACAATGACATGAAATTAAAAATCAAGTATAGTAAAACTACACTTAAAAACATTCAATCACATGGAGGCTAAATAACATGTTATTAAACAATGAATGGCTTACCAATAAGA
Source organism: Miniopterus schreibersii (assembly GCF_964146895.1). NCBI lineage: Eukaryota > Metazoa > Chordata > Mammalia > Chiroptera > Miniopteridae > Miniopterus > Miniopterus schreibersii. The sequence continues at coordinate 87,499,050 of NC_138102.1, read as the reverse complement.
TCAAGAAAGAATTCACAAACTTCCTGGAAACAAATGAAAATGAACACACAACAACCCAAAATCTATGGGACACAGCGAAAGCATTCCTAAGAGGAAAGTTCATAGCACTACAGGCCTACCTCAAAAAGCAAGAAAAATTTTTAGTAAACTATCTAACCCTACACCTTAAAGGATTAGAAAGCTGTCCAGACCAGGGCTTTTGTTTGCTGGGAGTTTTTTGTTATTGCTGCTTCGATTTCATCAGTTGTTATTTGCCTATTCAGGTTTTCTGATTCTTTTTTATTTTGTTTTACATGATCTCACTCATATGTGGAATCTAATAAACAAAATAGACTGAGGAACAAAATAGATCCAGAGACATAGAAGCATGGAAGAGACTGATGAATCTCAGTGGGAAGGTGGGGGTGGGGGAGTGGGTGGGGAGAGATTAATCAAAGAACTCATATGCAATATATGCATAATCCATTGACACAGATAATAGTGTGGCCTGGGGGGGGGCTTGGATGCAGGTTGGAGGGGATCAGTGGGGGGAAAAAAAGGGGATATCTGTAATACTTTCAACAATAAAGATACAGTTTTTAAAAGTAGTAATAAAAATAAACAGAACAATCATTTTACCAGCATTATTTATAATGCCAAAAACTGGAGACTTCCTCAGTTTACAGTTTTCGGGGATTATGATTCATCCGCATGGTTAACATTATGCAGCAGTTGGTTAGCACTTGCTATCTTAAAGTTCTTTCTTCTCATCTATATTCTGTATTCTGAAGCACTTCAGTGTCATTTATGTCCAGACCTTTAATGCAGTGAACAATATTACTCATTATTTCTCACCAGCTATTGTAATACCTAGTACATGACAGGTACTTAATACAGTTTGTTTCACTTAAGTGAATGTTTGCAAAATGAAGTTTTAATATCATGGGAGGACTTAGAATGTTAACACGATGAAAGTCATACATGCTGTATGATTTTATCTATTTAAAATATCTATAAAATTGGTTACAAAAAGGGCACTTTAGTCTACTGATAATGCCAAGAGTTGTGTTTCTGTTATACAACTTTGCAGAGAGGAAGGTGAGTTAGACTCCAAATGAGGATCTAGAGATAGGTGGAAAGGGAAAAGAGACTTGTGGAACAGAAAGGAACATGCTTTACCAAGCTATATAACTTAGGGAAACTTACTTAACTTCTCTGTCTTTAAATGTTTATTTGGTACAATGAAGATAAAACTAATTGATTTCAAAGATACATTTATATGTGTGTGGCATGGGATGAGGAGGAGTAGAAAACCTTTTTATTAAAACAATTCTGGTATCTAGAAAATATATATTAACTTAGTGGTGTGTAACTAGTTAAGAAAGTCTTGAAAACAGATGACAGCACTACAATAATTTGTCGAGATAATATTAAAGGAACTTGAGAAAAGAATAAATAGTGGGAAAAGGTCAATGAAATAACCACACTAGGATTTAGGAACTTTCAAGAATATTTTCCTTTACCTTCATCCTTTTGTTTTATTCTCATTGCTACAACTTATTCAAGGCCTTTATTATAGCCAGTAGCTAACCAAATGAGAGAAAAAGGCATAAATATGTCATACTGAAGTGTTGAGAGTCCGTTAATAATACTGATGATGGACATGGAAAATCCTTTAATCTCCTTAACTAGAATTTAGCTCTTATTAACTGAACTCCTATACTTAACTTCCTGGCTTATGCCACTTTTGGGGTTTTAATGACCTTCTATCCTAAACAATAAGTTTATTTTATGTTTTGAATATATTTCTCTGTTACAAGAGAGCTTCTGGGGCAAGTGGGAGGGGGATAAGGCCATGTCTTATATCTCCATCAGGACTTAGTCCAAGAACATGTATATTTTGAACACTCCATAAGTATTTAGAATGAAAAAGTGGAACTAAACACAAGCTAAGGGTTATATCAGTATCCTTAAGGAACTATGTAATTAAAGAAACTTGCAGTGTAATACATATAAGAATTGAGTAGCTAAGTATGAACTAACAACTCAAGGATCAAGGCCTTAAGAATAGGAACTCTAGCTTGGGAGTAAAACTAATAATGATGATCTGCCTAGAGCTAAAGTGAAATGAGAAATATGGGAACATGCACTAAAATAATTTTTCATATGGAATATAGTTCTTGTTTGTATGATGTGATAAAAAGAGTGTTACTGCAGACAGTCATTTGAAACACCAGAGAGTCTTTCCCATTGTCCAAAATGGCCCCGGGCAAGGCTCTTAACTGAGCATGCCAAAAGCTAGAGAGATGAAAGGACGTGTCCCATGTGCGCCAAAAGGTAGAAAGATGAGTGGCGTAGGCCCAAGTGCGCCAACAGCTAGTAAGATATAATTGGTTATAGAAAAAAGAGTTCTCTGCTCTCTATCCATACAAGAACTGCTGGCTTGAGCAGGAAGGGGAGATGGTTTTAGAGAAGGGAGTCCATCCACCATTCTCCCAGGTCTTAGCACCTGAATAAACCTTCCTTTTGCCCCAGAATCTGTCTAATGAGTTTGGCTTTCATTGCAGCAGGCAGCTGAACCTGTATTTTTGGTTACAGTTTTTGGCAACTCTGCTGGGACAGAGTGGACCTCAGGAAGTCCAGGAGGGCCCAGGCTGAGGTTCCAGCTGCCTGTGGTAGGCTGACCCTGGGAGCAGGACTATGGGGACTTCCCATCAGATGCTGAGAGCTTTTCTTGGGGAATTTCTCTGCATTCCTTCTCAAGGCGTCAGCTGCCTGAAATGCTTGACTGATAAAAGGAAATGGGTTTCTGGGAGTAAACAAACTCCAGGACTGGCTTAGTTGAACCAGCATGCATACCAGTGATCCTCTAGCCCTGCTGCTTGGGCTTTGTGACACTTGGGTCCAGGTCGGACCATTTGCAGTACCAGTTGGCAGACTATCCCTGCCACTTGGGCTTCATGACACTTGGGTTTCCTGCCACTTGGGCTTTGTGCCATTTGGGTCAAGTCAGGACTATTTACAGTACTAGTTGGGGGGCTATCCCTGCTGCTTGGGCTTCACGTCACTTGGGCTCCGTGCCATTTGTGTCAGGTCAGGGCAACTTGCAGTATAGGTTACCAGGAGATAAGATGCTAGGACTTGTTTGTGAGTGCTTGTTTGGACTAATGGAATTATGGATCCAAGGTATGTTCATATGTTCCCACTTTGTCTGGGGTCTTTCTGTGCTTAAGGTTTTGGGTTTGTACTTTCATGCCATCAGGGATTGTTCTGTTCCAACCCCTGAAGGGAGCCTACTGGACCTAATTTTAGCAGATTGGTCTATAGCTATGATCCAATGACTAAGAAGTAACTGGTTTTCTAGTGTAACACTGCTTGGCTTACGCATACTTTAGACTATGAGGGAAAATGGCCCCTAAATAGTTCCCTAAATTACTACACCGTCATGCAGTTGGAATTGTTTTGCCAATGGTCAGGAAAATGGTATGAAATCCCTTATGTCCAGGTGTTTATGTCTTTACACACTAATGATTCAGCAAAAAAAGGGGGGGGGGCAGACTAATGATGCAGAGAAGGGAATTGGCTTCAAAACCCCTCCTTGATAGTAAGACACAGGAAGAAACAGAAAATGAGGAGATGAGTCTCTTTAATGCCCTGAACTTGGGGAACCCAGGATTAGCAACAGAAAGATTTCCTCATCACCCCTGCCTGCTGTTAGATATCCCTGAAATAGAGCCTAGAGGGTACAGACAAAGTGGGAACATATGAACATACCTTGGATCCATAATACAGCCTCACCCCTGTATGATGGGTGATCTCCCCATCAAAGACCCAGCAGGACACCCAATTTGGTCAGGGAGCATCCCTATCTGAAGTGGGACAATTCCCTTTGAGGCAATACCCTTTAGGCAGAATAAGCCAGGAGGCCAGTCTGTTGGGCCCATACTCCATTTTTCACCTCAGCTTTACTGAATTGGAAGAATTCTGACCTCTCATATAGGGAAGATCCTCAGAAAATGGCAGATCTTATTACTTCCATTTTTTGCTACTCACCATCCAATCTGAGCAGATGTACAAGCTATCCTTAATATCCTGCTGACAACATATGAAAGGTAGCTAGTTATAGATAAGGCTAGTGAAGAGGCTCATTGCTTCCATCAAGAGAATTCCAACGGGACCTCCAACCCAGCCAGGGCAGATCCCTTGACAGATCCCAACTGGGACCTAAATAGTGGGGACCTAGCCTTCCTAGAACATTACAAAAGGTGCATATTGAAAAGGCTTAATAAAGGGGTCCCTAAACAAAAGCCTGAATATGATAGTGCACCATTCAACAGAAACTAAATGAAGACCCTTCTGAATTTTTGGAAAGGATCTATCAGGCCTATGGAAAGCACACTGATGCTTTCATAGGCACCAGAAAATGCTCAGATAGTAAACATGACTTTTATTGGACAAAGTGCCCCTGATATCAGAAGGAAGCTCCAACATTTATGTATTTTATTTATTTTATTTAATTTTATTTTAAAAAATATATCTTTATTGCTTTCAGAGAGAAGAAAGGAGGGGGAGAGAGACAGATAGATCGAGCCCACAACCCGGGCATGTGCCCTGACTGGGAATCGAACCCCGATCGCCTGGATCCTAGGTCGACTCTCAACCCCTGAGCCATACGTGGCCGGGCAGAAGCTCCAACATTTAGATAGGGCATTGGGAATGAATCCCTCCTCCCTCAAGTTGGTAGACATAGCCTTTAAAGTTTATCATGTCCAGGAAACAAGAAAATGAAAGCAGGCCACCATTATTCCTAGAAACCCGAAAGAGAAGTGGTACATGGAAGGAAAAGGGAAAGGCCTGCTAGGTACCAAACAATGTGCATGCTGCAAAGAGGAAGGCCATTGGAGAAAGGACTCCCCAGGACTCAAAAAGAAAAAAGATAGAAGTACTCACCAATAAATTGTAGAAAGGAATGATGAATTTGGTGATGAACAGGGTGGGCCAGGGGCTCCCCTAGACACCTCTCAACCTATAACTATTTCCCCACGGGAGCCCCGGTACAACTTACGGTGGGAAACAAGCTAATTGACTTCCTCATAGATACGGGAGCTACATACTCAGTGTAAAATAAAAAACTAACGAAGAAAAGTTTAGCTAGTGTCTCTTACTGGAGTTACCACACAATGACAAAAACAGACATTCCTTCACCCTCTAGAATGCTAGCTTGGGGATCAAAATCCTATGCAAAGTTTTCAATTTAAATCCCATTACACAGAACAAGATGAGGAACAGGCCCATGAATGCGGATTTTATAATATTGACCCCAATTCTGTATGGAAGATCAACACTCATGGTATGATCTTACTCTCTGAAGCTCTTGTATATACCATCCTCAAATACCTACAATGTTACATTGTATTTTATTATTATTTTTTGGCAATTGCTATACTTTATGCCCATACTTGGACTTTATCTGTATTTCCCAGACAGTGACTTCCTCAGCAAACATCCCACTGGTGGTTGTTCCACCCAAAGCCCCACTCAGGATTAGATAATGGGGATCCTTTAATCTCTCCATGTTATGATTTCACTACAATTCCTCCTGCACTACTAGGCATACCCCTCCCTGAATACTTGATTGCTTGTCTACACAACAGGTCTCACTTTGGAAGCCCATCTGCAATATGAAGATATGCAGCAGTCCACTAGCTTTGCTTGTTCATCTTGAAATACGAAGCAATCTACCAACTTTGCTTGTTCATTAGTGTCATCCTCTAGACACCACGTATGCCACCTTCTGAAGACAGCAGTCCTTCTCATTCACATAAAAACTTCCCTCCAGCACAGCTGGGCATGGCTCAGCGGTTGAACATGGACCTAGGATCCCGGAGATCATGGTTTAATTCCCTGTCAGGGCACATGCCAGGGTTGCAGGCTCGATCCCCAACCGGGGGCCTGCAGGAGGCAGCCAATCAATGACTCTCTCTCATCATTGATATTTCTATCTCTCTCTCCCTATCCAATCTTCCTCTCTCTGAAATCAATAAAGACTATTTTTTTTTAATTTAAAAAAGCAAAAGCTTCCCTCCATTCTTAATCCCCTTCTTCCTTTAGTAGGTAGCAAGAATCTCTGGACCTGGGGGTAGGTAAGACTACACCCCTTGACAGCAGGAAGAAACTACAGAAGATGAGACCTCTATCCATTTGCCTTTGTAAGATTACAAGGGTTCAGAGTTATGAAAGGGGGAATTGTTACAATAGATAGCCAAAGCACTTGGGAGTCTCCCCTATTGGCCAAGATAACACAGGGAGGAGGTGCTTAACACTGAGCAGGCCAAAAGCTAGAAAGATGAATGGATTGATCCCTAGTGCACCAAAAGCTAGAAAGATTTATGGACATGGCTTGTGAGCACCAAAAGCTAGAAAGATGAATGTATAGGGCCCAGAGCATGCCAAAAGCTAGGAAGATAATTGGATAGAAAAAAAACCCTCTCCTCTTTACCCCTATAAGAACCAGGGGCTTGAGCAGGAAGGTGAGATGGTCTTTGATATGGGAATCCACTATTCCCCCAGGTTAGGCACCTGAATAAACCTCTTTTCTTTTTTAATCCTCACCAGGGGATATGTTTTCCATTGCTTTTCAGAGAGTGGAAGAAAGGGAGAGAGAAACATCAATGTGAGAGAGACACATAGATTGGCTGCCTCCTGCCTGTGCCCCAAGCAGGGCCAGTGATCGATCCTGCAACTGAGGTACATGCCCTTGACCAGAATTGAACCCAAGGCCCTTCAGTCCTTGGGCCAACACTGAGCCAAACCGGCTAGGACTAACCTCTTTCCTTTTGTATCAGCACCAGTCTAATGAGTTCAGCTTTCATTGTGACAGGCAGCCAAACCTGCATTTTTATTAAAAGAATATTGAAGAAGTTAAAAGTGAAACTACGAAGGCAGGGATAACATTCTTAAAAGAGAACCTTCCACTCTGGCCAGGTGGATCAGTCAGTTGGAGCACTGTCCCATACACCAAAATTTGTAGGTTCAATTCCCAGTCAGGGCACATACCTAGGTTGTGGGTTCAATCCCTCATCGGGAGGCAACCAATTGCTGTTTCTTTCTCACATCGATGTTTCCCACCCCCCCACCCCCAAAATCAATAAACATATCCTTGGGTGAGAATAAATAAATATGTAGATAAATAAAATAAAAATAAAAGAGAAATCTTCCCTTTTCCCTTGAGAGGTGGCACAAAATTATTGATTATGCCAATCTTCCATTTAGTAACTACACTGGATCTTTTGTGACACTCTTAAAAGAGGTTCTGGCACATAATAAGTGCTGTATAATTGTTTGATATTATCATCCTCTCATTTACCCCATTGTGAGAGTTAAGCCACCTGAGAAGTTAGAAGGAATAGTAGTCCACAAAAGACCGCCCTCACTTCTGACACCAGTTGCAAGTTCAGAGGGTTGCCATAACCACCTTCATGTTAAAAAATTTAGGAAGTGCTCATAGACTCCCATGAAGTGCTGTTGCACTCATGGTTACAGTTTATTATAGAGAAAGAATAGATATTAAAATCAGCAGAGGGAAGACACACATAGGGCAGATTCCAATAGGGGTCCAAATGGATTTCCTAGTTGTCCTCTCATCATGGAGTCTTAGACTTCCCAGCCATGACATGTGACAATATACATTGAATACTGTCAACTAGGGAAGCTCACCAGAACCTAGGTGTCCAGAGATTTATTGGGGTTTAATTACATACTCCTTACATGCCTGATCTTGAGTTTCCAGACCTTCTAGAACTAGAATTGATACTATGTGGCCCAAAATTTACATCATAATTTACATTGCTATACTATCTGGTAGCCAAAGCCACTAGAAAACGAAAATACTTCTATCAGGCAAAATGTTCTATGGGCCTAGAAATCACCTCCCAGTAGCTGAGAACAAAGGCCAGACCTTTCTTTGGGTAATGTTAATTCTTCACTACACACCCATCCATCAAATGCAGATGGTAATATCTATCTTATAGGTTTTATAAGGATATAATACATTAATGAATGTGAGAGTGCTTGTAAACTCAAGTCTAATCCAATGTGACTTTTTTGTTTGAGTTTTTAAATTGCTTTTATTATTCAAAAAAGCTTCATTTTTTAAATTTACCTTTCTGACTCTGTGCTTGTGCCTTCAATACTTTCACAACGATTTTCTGATCCTCAATAAGGAATGCACACTTCATCCTGTCACAGACACATTTAGCACACATGGATCCACCATAGGCCCTGCTGACATGTTTTTTTGTTTCAGACAACCTCATTAGAACTTTAGGTCTCACAGCACGAACTCCACGAAGTCGGCCTGGGCACAGGCCACATGCAGATTTTGGTGCTTTCCTTTGTATAAGGGTAAACTATTCCATTACCAGGGGTTTGGGACAGCCTAGTTTTGTTAGAGGCTGTATTGTAGACAGCCTCCGACGGTATGTCAAACACTGGGCCATTGTGAATGCCTAAAGTTACCGTCCCCAGAAGAGGAAAAGGACCAACGTGACTTTTTTGATCAACTTTAATCCCACTTTTCTAATAAACCTCAGTAACTTGCCTTGGAATTCCATCCACTTTTATGTACTCACATATTTGTCATTTATGGCATTCTTTAGTCCCTTGCATAGATCTAAGTTTCCATCTGGCATTATTTTCCTCCCACTTGGAGAACTGTCTTTAACACTGTTTCAAGTGGTCTGCTGGAAATGAATCTTCTTTTTGTGTGTCTGCAAAGTCTTTATTTCACCTGTATTTTTTAAAAGATATTTTCACTGGTGTGTATATTCTAATGGTAAACTCTACAGAGAAAGGAGTAGAGGTTGATTCCAGGGGTTGGAGGAAAGGGAGATGAGGAATCTGGAATAGAAGGAACATGCTAGGTTGAGAGTTTATATTTCAGCACATTGAAGATTACATTCCACTGTTTTATGGTATTCAGTTTCTGATGAGAAGTATGTAGTTTTATTTCTTTATATATAATGTGGCTTTTATAAGTAGCTAATTTTAAGGTTTTTTTTATTATTGGTTTTCAGGAATTGCTTATAATGAGCCTTAGTGTGGTTTTGTGTTTATCATACATAGGTTTATTGGATCTGTTAGGTTTGGGTTTTCATCCAATTTGGAAAATTTTGGGTCATTTTCTCGTTATTTTTCTGCTCCTTTCTTCTCCTTCCAGGACTTTAATTGCAACCTGTGTTAGAGAATTTGATAATGTTCCATTTATTCATTTTTTATATCTTCTATTTCTCTCACTGTATTTATCTTTTCCTTCAAATAATTGAATATAGTTATAATAGCTGTTTTAACATGCTTATTTGCTAATGCTTAATCTTTATCTCTGTCAGTTCCAGATCTGTTTCTAATGAATAATTTTTCTCCTGTTTTGGGGTCTCGTTTTCTGCTTGTCATATCTACGAAATTTTTACTGATGCTGAACTTTGGTAACTTCACATCATTGGTTACAGATTTACATTGGGCTCTGTTTTTATAGATAGTTAAATTACTTGCAGTTCAGTTTAATCTTTTCACGCATTGTTAGGGTGGGTTATAGAGTAATCTTTAACTGTAGAGAGTGTTCAGCCCCATTATTAAGGCATAGCTGTTATGGTCTCTACTAAATGTTGTTGAGTGATCAATGAGGACACTCAATTCTGGCTGGTGGGAGCTCAAATGCCTCTTAGCCCTCTGTGAGCACTCTGCCTCATCTTGTAGAGTTTCAGTTTAAGCTTATGTGTCTTGGTGTCCAGCAAAGACTCCAGAGGCCCCTGTGTAGATTTCTGGAGTTCTGTTTTTGTATAGTTCCTTACTCTTCAGTACTCTGCAACTTCAACCACTTAGCATAGTGAACTCCAGTCTCTGTTGCCTTACCTATGAAACTACCATGCTTTGCTTGGGATCGTCCTCTATGCTCTGAGGTCTGGAATGTACCTCAAGGCAAAAATCTAGAGTGATAGTAGGGCTCACTTTGTTTCTCTCAGGGATCACAGTCTTGTGGTGCTTGTTTTTCAATATCTGCAAATAATTGTTTCACATACTTTTGTCCAGTTTCCTATTTGTTCACAGCAAAAGGCTAAATCTTGTCTGTTATACTTTATGAAGGCCAAAAGTAAAAGACCCATCCATTTACATTGAAAACAGCAAAAAGTTTTTAAATACAATATAAAAATTCATTTTACTTTGAGTCTATAACATTTTCTTTATGTTATCACCTAAGTATATTTTTCTCACCTTAATCACTAAAATTTGCACTGGATAAAGTGGACAGGGCTTTATCTTGTGTTTCTTGGTGGGGAACTAAGTACATTCTGAAAAGAAAGGAACAAAAGGACATTTGGTGATTAAACTGATGGACTGTGGCAAAAACTGTTATGTGCTTACCAAATAATTTCCTTTTTCCTTGGGATACAGACTAAGCTACATTTTCCACATGTAAAATACCTTGTTTACCAGTGCATGGTGCACACACTACTTTGTTTAGTGATATATGTGTTTCATACATATTAGTATGTAGTGTATTAATTTGTAGTGTATTAGTATGTAGTGTATTAGTATTAGTTTAGTAGTGTATGGTATGTGTGCTATGTTTAGCTATATAGTTGTGAAACACTATGTAGCTAGGTGTAGCCCTGTGACTGACTTCAAGCCAATATAGTCTAGGCATATATGATATGTCATTTCTGTGACCAGCATATAAAAAACTCCCAGGTGATGCTTTTTGGCTGTGTTCTTTTAAATTTTTGATTTATGGGTACATGTGGAGGGTCTAAAAGTGAACTTCAAGACTCTAGGGGATGGCCAACCCACAAGATGGAAATAACTTGGGTACCTGAATCACTGCATATAGCAGATCCATTTTTCTCACCTTGCTAACCCTCATCTGACTGCGGTGTGTATGACAGGTAAAATTGTTTTGTGAGTGAGTGTGTGTGTGTGAAGTTACTCAGATTTGGGTTTTATTTCTTGAGACAGTCACAGTATACTTACTAATATAATTTAAAACAATATTTTTAGTAAGGATATTTTTTCAGTAGATATCATTTTAAAAACTACATAGAGATAAATTTAGCTTTTCATTGATAGGGATGGCCCCTGGCCTGCCTGATTCGTTAAGTCAGATTCTAACATTTTGACTGATATTTTATTTTATTTTTTAAAAAATACATCTTTATTGATTTCAGAAAGAGGAAGGGAGAGGGAGAGAGAGAGAACATCAATGATGAGAGAGTCATTGATCGGCTGCCTCCTACATGCCCCCAACTGGGGATCGAGCCCGCAACCCGGGCATGACTGGGAATCGAAACCGTGATCTCCTAGATCCTAGGTCAAAGCTCAACTGCTGAGCCACGCCCAGCTGGGCTTCACTGATATTTTAAAATTCAAAGGATAGAAGCCTCTTTATTAATGCTGCCTGAAAAGACCCATCTCCTAATTTTCCTCCTTTGACTTTGTCACTAGCTCCTGTCACCAATATAATAGAGGCTACATTCCAAAAAAAGATTACTATGTAGTCCAACCTCTATCTGGCTTATATTTTCCCTTCAGAAACATACTGATACTGCCAGGGACAGCTTTAAATATATCCAGTATCTTTTATTTTTATCCTCCTAAACAACTCTGCCTGGCTACAAAATCTTGGACTCACAGAGCAATGACAGCATTAGTCAGAAGACAAGTGTCAGTTCCAATATAAGTTCAAAGGTCACATAAACATTTTTTTTTACCACCTCATCTGCCACACCTTTTTTCTTGTCTCATTATCTTGTCAATTATTTCATTTGGATTTCAATCCTCTGAGCTACATTCTGAGCATCAAATTTTTTGACCAATGAATATCAGGCATCCTCATAATCTTTTCGTAAATCTAAGTTATCCTGTCAGGACTAAATGGGGTACCAATTAGACCTGATCAGACTAGAAAAAGGAGGTAGTAGGCTCCAGCTTACCACTATTTTATAGGAAGGACTCTTACTGTTGACAGATCAAAGTTAAGTTTTTCCATTAACTGCCAGATGATCTTAATGGCAGCTCCCACCTCAGGTGTAAAAACTCCTCCCCCTCCAATGCCTCCCCCTCTTCCTCCTCTACGTCCTCCACCTCCTCCTCCCCCTCCTCCCTCCCACCTCCTCCATCTCTGTCTCCTCCTCTTCTGTCTCCTCCTCTGTCTCCTCCTCTTTTATCTCCTCCTCCTTCCCCTCCCCCTCCTCCGCTTTCTCCTCCTCATTCTTATTTTTATTCCTATCAGGCAGTGTTTCTGAGTATTACTCAGGTATGGGTATATCATCATCACACATTATTATGTGTATTTCAAAATGAGGGCTTTCCTCTACCTACAGAATGTGATGAATAAAAGCAGTCTAGTTACCCAGTTACAAACACTTACTCTGAAAATATCTGGTCTCTCCCAACTACCACCTCCTTGCCCTCTTCATTCCAGTCTCACCAGACTTCCTTCAGTTTCTCTCATATGTCATGTTCCTTTCTACATTTATTTGTGTTGGATGTGTGTATCTATAGATCTATATTTATATACATATATGTATGTATGTATGTATTTGACAGGTTAAGGAAGAGTGTGTGTGCAGGTGGTGTGTGTGTGTGTATACATGTGCATATATGTGTGTATGTATATGTATAATTAACTATTGTGTTCCAATAGAACATTAGAAGCTCCACTGAATATGAAAAAAATATGTGTGTGCATACACATGTGTACAGATGTCTGCATTTGATTATTTGTTAAAAGAATGACTTTATTTCCAAACTGTAAGTTCCATAAAGACAGAAATTACATCTATTTTGCTCATTATTACATCTCCAGTGCCTACCACTGCCTACACATAATACGTACTCAAAAAACATTGTTATATTAGGGCCTCTAGGCTATACTACATTTAGGCACATTATAAAGTATGCTACGTGAGAAGAGATCTATTTAGGCCATGTTTGGGAGTTGTTGAGGGCATTTGGAAGTTTATGGAAAATGAACCTAATATCAAATAATCAAACAAAACTCAGAATACAAAAGACAACAATCCCCAAGTTCTGCCAAATCTTGCACATTCCTTCACTCACCAATTACAGGAACTTTAAATTATTTTTTTGATTTAGACTGAGGCCTAATCATTTTTCTTAGTGTTAATAAGAGAAGTTTACTTAAAAAAGATCCTTTTTTGTGGAGAAGATATGCACATATAATTTGGGGGTTTTCCATTTCTTCTCAATATTTTACAATTCCTGCTTTTCTCTATAATGATAAACTTGCTTGGTTAAAAAAATTAACCTTTATCTTTTAAAAATTAATTTTTCTTTTAAAAATTACCTTTATGTTCCTGAGAAGCATAAAAATATTTTTAAGAGATAAATCCATTCTTAACTTTGAAAAACTTATACTGAGATCAAAGTACTCAAAATGAGATGCTTTATACTGTTGAAAAATAATTCTCCCCAACTTTTCTACTTCTCCTCCTCAAACTTCTCTGCCAAAAAACGTAAAAGCTACATGCCTAGAACCAAATCAGTCCCACTTTCCATTTTCTTCTTCCATCTTGAACTTCTCTCTTACCTTTCTGAGCATTGGATGCACAAAAAGGGTAGATCGAATGACCGCTTTCAGAGGAGAAGAATGGAGGTACCAAAAGATGGGTTAAATCTAGTAACATACCACAACTTCCTTAAACTCTTGGGTGTCTTCCACAAGCATCTTTTTGACTGCTTCTTCATTCTCCTTGATCTCTTCCTTTACAAATTTTTATTCAGGTAAGTCTGGAGTTGTCTTATTCTGTGGTCCCATTATAGAGAACAGCTCTAGATTAGAATGAGCCTCTTTTACAGATAACAAAAAATATAGTGCATTCTCTGTGAGCTGTGGACTAAAGTGAGCCTGTATCTTTTTTTTTCTCTTTTAAAAGACATCTACTTTTGATCAGAAGGATAAGAAAAACATAAGACATGCATGTTCAATAATTTCTACTCTTGCTTAAGTTGTACTATCTGAATGGTGATAATTTTCCTAGGTTTGGATATGTAAAATAAAAATACTCTTCAATCTTAAAAAAATAAATAAAATTTAAATAAAATTGATTCTAGCTCAGATATTTGCTAGTCTGTTGAACATAACCAGAATCTTTTTTTGCATTTTTTTTTTTTTTTTACTAAACAGAATTTCTTGATTTTTTCATCAATGTCTTTCTAGGATACTGCTCTTTTAAACCTTGGTCCAAATGTTCTACCATCTGACAGCCAAATACAGGCTGGGCCCAAAAAACTGTGGAATGTACCAATCAGTGTCTGAACAGGGAACGATATCCATAATCATTTCACTCAGAAAAGGAGGCATACACAATGTCACTGGTCCATAGCATCTATGGGATCCCATTGGGCAGGCATGATGAAAACTTGGTTCCTTGATCAGGCTCTGATTCTACTTTCTGAGAAGAATTTTCTTGTCCACTTTCCCCAGTGGTCTCTGGCTCTATTTTCCCCAGTGGTCTCTGGCTCTATTCCCTGGAAGTTTCTTTCTGTTCAATCATCTTGCCCATATATGGAGTGGTGTTGGAGGTTACCACCTGCTTTGGGGATGCACAGATTTCAGACTAGTTTTTCTGTTTAAACACACTTGGGTGCCAGAGGTGGCTTTAGAGTGCAAGTAATCAAAAGCTTTTTAGTCCAAGTTTATAGTTTCTTGGATAATATAATTCCATTAAAATTATAATTAATTTCATATATAATAATAATATCACAGCATGATTTTTTCCTTTGGCCTATATTTCTCTCTATCTAATGACATCTACCTTGCAGCTTATTTGAAATAATGGGTTGGGATGTGAAATTAACACCCATGATCTGATCTTTCCACAAAGCTGTCTTAGTGGCCTTTTGTTGCTCAAAATCCTTCTCAGTCTTAACCTCTTCCTTTTTGAGATCTAGAAGTCATTGGCCTTTCCAACTCTTTGATGCTTTCTTTTAATTGAAGTTATTGGGGTGACATTGGTTAATAAAATTATATAGATTTCAGGGGTAAATTCTGTAATACATCATCTGTATATTGTATTGTGTGTTTGCTACCCTAAGTCAAGTTTCCTTCTATCACCAGTTATCCCCCATTTGCCCTCTCCTACATCCCTACACCCACTTGCACCTCTGGTAGTCACCTACTGTAGTGTGTCTATCAGGTTTTTTCTTGTATTTTACTGAGTTTTAGAGTGAGAGGAAGGGAGAGGGAGAGAGAGAGAGAGAAACATTGATGTGAGAGTGATACATCAATCATATGTGCACCCTACTGGCGATTGAGTCTGCAATCCGGGCATGTGTCCTCACTGGGAGTTGAACTGGCAACCTTTTGGTGTATGGGATGATTGATGCCCAACCAACTGAGCCACAACAGCCAGGGCCAGGGGCCAGATTTTCTTTTTTCTTTCCTTCTTTCTTTCCTCCTTCCTTCCTTCCTTCCTTCCTTCCTTCCTTCCTTCCTTCCTTCCTTCCTTCCTTCCTTCCTTCCTTCCTTCCTTCCTTCCTTCCTTCCTTCCTTCCTTTCTTCTTCTTCTTCTTCTTCTTCTTCTTCTTCTTCTTCTTCTTCTTCTTCTTCTTCTTCTTCTTCTTTCTTTCTTTCTTTCTTTCTTCTTCTTCTTCTTTCTTTCTTTCTTTCTTTCTTTCTTTCTTTCTTTCTTTCTTTCTTTTTCTTTCTTTCTTTCTTCTTCTTTCTTTTCCTTCCTTCCTTCCTTCCTTCCTTCCTTCCTTCCTTCCTTCCTTCCTTCCTTCCTTCCTTCCTTCCTTCCTTCCTCTCTCTCTCTCTCTTCTTTCTTTCTTTCTTTCTTTCTTTCTTTCTTTCTTTCTTTCTTTCTTTCTTTCTTTCTTTCTTTCTTTCTTCTTTCTTTCTTTCTTTCTTTCTTTCTTTCTTTCTTTCTTTCTTTCTTTCTTTCTTTCTTTCTTTCTTTCTTTCTTTCTTTCTTTTTCTTCTCTCTCTCTTTCTTCTTTCTTTCTCTCTTTCTTTCTTTCTTTCTTTCTTTCTTTCTTTCTTTCTTTCTTTCTTTCTTTCTTTCTTTCTTTCTTTCTTTCTTTTTCTTTCTTTCTCTCTTTTCTCTTCCTTTTTCCTCTTCTCTCTCTCTTTCTTTTCTCTCTTTTTTTTTTGCTTAATCCCTTCACCTTTTCCACGCAGTCCCCCAACACTACTTCCCACTGACAGCTGCCAGTCTGTTCTCTGTATCTATGAGTCTGTTCCTATTTTGTTTATTTTGTTCATTAGATTCCACATGTAAGGAAGTCATATTGCATTTGTCTTTCTCTGACTGGCTTATTTCACTTAGAATAATATTCTCCAGGTTCACCCATGATGTCCCAAAAGGTAAGATTCCTTTTTTTAAATGGCCAAGTAGTAGTCCATTGTATAAATGTACCACAGCTTTTTAAAAAATATATATATCTTTATTGATTTCAGGGAGAGGGAAAGAGAGAGATAGAGATGATAGATGATAGATAGACAGATAGATAGATAGATGATAGATGATAGATAGATGATGATAGATGATAGATAGATAGATGATAGATAGATAGATGATAGATAGATGATAGATAGATAGATAGATAGATAGATAGATAGATAGATAGATGATAGATAGATAGATGATAGATAGATAGATGATAGAAACATCAGTGATGAGAGAGTTGTCACCTATCAGCTGCCTTCCACAAGCCCCTAACTGGGGATCGAGACCCCAACCTGGGCATGCGCCCTGACCGGGAATCAAACCTCGATCTCCTGGATCCTAGGTTGATGCTCAACTTCTGAGCCATCCCCAGCTGGGCACCACAGCTTTTTTATTCACTCATCTACTGATGAACACTAGAGCTGCTTCCAAATCTTGGCTATTGTAAATAACATTGCAATGAACATAAGTTTGAATATATTCTTTTGAATTAGTGTTTAGGGTTTTGTGGGCTATAGAAGTGGAATCACAGGATCATAAGGCAGTTCCATTTTTAATTTTTGAAGTACCCCCATATACTGTTTTCCACAGTGGCTGTACCAATCTCAATTTCCACCAACATTGCACGAGGGTTCCCTTTTCTCCACATCCTCACCAGCACTTGTTGTTTGTTGATTTATTGATGATAGTATCCATTTTGACAGGTGTGAGGTGGTATCTCATTATGGTTTTAATTTGCATTTTTCTGGTGATTAGTGATGATGAGAATCTTTTCATTTGTCTATTGGTCATCTGTATGTCCTCTTTGGAGAAGTGTCTATTCAGGTCCTTTGCCCATTTTTAAATTGAATTGTTTGCTTTTTTGGTGTTGAGTTTTGTAAGTTCTTAAAAATTTTGGATATTAACCCCTTATTGGATGTACCATTGGCGAATATGTTCTCCCGTACAGTTCCTTTTCTGTGCAAAAAACTTTTTAGTTTAGTTTGATGTAGTCCAAATTGTTTGTTTTCTTTTGCTTCACTTGCCCAAGGAGATATATCGGAAAAATTATTGCTACAAGAAAGGTCCAAGTTTTTATAGCCTATATTTTCTTCTAGGATTTTAATGTTTTTGAGTCTAAAATTTAAGTCTTTAATTCATTGTGAGTTTATTTTTGTGTTTGATATAAGGAGGTTTTCTAGTTCATTTTTTTGCTCATATCTGTCCAGTTTCCTCAGCACCATTTTCTGAATAGACTGTCTTTACTCTATTGTATGTTCTTGCCTCCTTTGTCAAATATTAATTGACCATAAAGACATGGGTTTATTTCTGGGTTCTCTATTCTGTTCCATTGATCTATATGTCTGTTTTTATGCCATTACCATGCTGTTTTGTTTACTATGGCTTGTAATATATTTTGATATCAGGTAGCATGATTCATCCAACTTTGTTCTTTTTTGTCAAGATTTCTGTAGCTATTCTGGGTCTTTTGTGATTTCATATAAATTCTTGGAATATTTCTTCTAGTTCCGTGAAATATGCCCTTGGCATCTTGATAAGAATTACATTGAATATGTAGATTGCTTTGTGTAGTATGGACATTTTAATGATATTAATTATTCCTAAACATGAACACAATATATGCTTCCATTTATTTGTAGTTTCAGTTTCTTTCTTTGGTGTCTTATAATTTTCCATGTACAGGTCTTTTGCATCCTTGGTTAAATTTATTCCTAGGTATTTTTTTATGCAATTGTAAATGGGAATGTTTTCCTAGTTTCCCTTTCTGATAGTTCATTATTGATTTATAGGAATGCAACTCATTTCTGATATTTATTTTGTACCCTGCTACTTTACTGAATTCTTTTATCAGTTCTAGTAGTTTTTTTTTGGTAGAATCTTTAGGGCCCTTTATATACAGTATTATGTCATCTGCACATACTGAGTTTTACTTCTTTCTTTCCAATTTGAATGCCTTTTATTTCTTCTTCTTGTCTGATTCTGTGGCTAGGACTTCCAGTACTGTGTTGAATAAGAGTGGTGAAAACAGACATCCTGTCTTGTTCCCAATTTTAAGGGAAACACCTTTAGTTTTTGTCCATTGAGTATGATGTTGTCTGTGGATTTGTCACATATGGCATTATGTTGAAGTATCTTTCCTTTATTCCCACTTTTATGTGAGCTTTTATCATAAATTGGTGCTGGATTTTATCAAGTGCTTTTTCTGCATCTATTGATATGATCATGTGGTTTTTATCCTTCATTTTCTTTATGTGGTGTATCATGTTGATTTCTGGATATTGTACCAAACTTGGATTCCAGAAATAAACGCTTTGTGATCATACTGTATAATCTTTTTAACATATTGCTAGATTTTTGACATATTGTGATTGTTTGAGATTTTGACATATTTAGATTGTTTGAGATTTTTCTTATTTCTTGAGGTAGGCCTATAATGCTATGAATTTCCCTCTTAGAACTGCTTTCACTGTGTTCATAGATTTTGGGTGGTTTTGTTCTCTTTTTCATTTGTTTAAAGGTATCTTTTTATTGTTGACCCATTCATTGTTTAGTAAAATGTTATTTAGCCTCCATGTCTTGTGTGTTTTTCTTTTTTTTAAATTGTGATTTATTTCTATATTCATACCATTGAAGTCAGAAAAAATGCTTGATATTATTTCAATCTTCTTAAATTTATTGAGACTTGTTTTGTGTTGTAATATGTGGTCTATCCTAGAAAATGTCTATGTTGCTTGAAAAGAATGTATATTCTGCTGCTTTGGATTGAAATGCTCTGAAGATATCAATTACATTAATCTGACCTATTGTGTCATTTATGGACACTCTGTCCTTGTTGGTTTTATGTCTGGAAGATCTATTCCTTGATGTCAATGGAGTGTTAAAATTCCCTACTATGACTGTATTACTGTCCATTTCTCCCTTCATGTCCATCAAGATTTGCTTTATACAGTTAGATGCTCCTATGTTGGGTTCACATGTGTTTACAAGGGTTATATCCTCTTTTTGAATTATTCCCTTTATCATTATGTAGTATCCTATTTGTCTCTACTATATAGCCTCTGTTTTAAAGTCTTTTTTGTCAGATATAAGTATTGCTATTCCAGCTTTTTTTGTTTGTTTGTTTCATTTCCATTTGCATGGAATATTTTTTTCCATCCATTTACTTTTAGCTTGTGTGTATCTTTTGTACTGATTTGGGTCTCTTGTTAACAGCATATATATAGGTCTTGTTTTCTTATCCATTCAGCTACCCTATGTATTTTGATTGGAGCATTTAAGCCATTTACATTTAAAGTGATTATTGATAGGTATGTATTTATTGCTATTTTATTCTTTTAACTCAGTTCCTCTGTTTTTCTTCCTCCCCCTCCCCCTTCTCCTCCCTTCTTCCTCCCCTCCCCCTTCTTCCTCATCTCCTCCTCCTCTTCCTCCTCCTCCTCCTCCTCCTCCTTCTTCTTCTTCTTCTCTTTCTCCTCCTCCTCCTCCTTCTTTTCTTCTCCCTTTTCTTAAAGAGACCCTTTAATATTTCTTGTAATACTGGTTTGGTTGTAACAAACAAACTCCTTTAGCTTTTTTTTTTTTTTTTTTTTTTTTGCATTGGAAATTCTTTATTTCTCCTTAAATAAATGATATACTTGCTGGGTAAAGTAGTGTGGGTCATAAGTCCTTGCTTTTCATCACTTTGAATATTTCATGCCAGTCCCTTCTGGCCTTTCATGTTTCTGTTCAGAAATCAGCTGGAATTCTTATGGGTGCTCCCTTGTAGGTAACTAGCAGTCTTTCTCTTGCTGCTTTTAAGATTCTCTCTTTGCTTTTTACCTTTGCCATTTTAATTATAATATGTCTTGGTGTGGGTCTCTTTGGGTTGATCTTATTTGGGAGTCTCTGCACTTCCTGGACTTATATGTCCTTTCCTTTTCCAGGTTAGAGATGTTTTTAGTCATTATTTCTTCAAATAGGTTCTCAATCCTCCTCTCCTTCTGGTGGTACCCCTATGATGGGGATGTTGTTACACTTCATGTTATCCCAAAGGTTCTTTAAACTTTCCACATTTAAAAAATCTTTTTTCTTTTTGCTGCTCTGATTTTTTTCCTACCTTGTTTTCCAAATAACTGATTCAACCCTCTGCTTCATCCAACCTACTCTTTTTTCCATCTAGTGTATTCTTCATTTCTGACTAGTTCTTTTTTTTATGATTTCTATGTCCTTTTTAATGCATACTATTTCTTTGTTTAAGTTCTCCTTTATTTCATTCATTCTTTCCCTAAGTTCCTTGAGCATCTTTATAACCATTGTTTTGAACTCTATATCTGGTAAATTACTTGCTCCATTTCATTTAGCTCTTTTTCTGGAGATTTCTCCTGTTCTTGCACTTGAGGCATGTTTCTTTCTCTCCTCGTTTTGGCTGCCTCTTTGTGTTTGTTTCTGCATATTAGGTAAATCTACTATGATTCTCAGTCTTGGTAGGGTGGCCTTATATAGTAGGTGAACTGTGGGACCCCTTGGCATAGTCTCCTTGATCATCTGCACTGGGTGCTCTAGTAATATCCCTTGTGTGGGTTATGTGGTTTAATTGTCTTTGATGCTGAAAATTTTTAGATTCTCCTTTAGACTCTCTCTGTTCCCTCTTATTTCTCTTTGCAAACTGGTTAATTATATCCCAACCTCATCTTTTACTTCTCCCTTGTCAAAGGCAGCCAGCAACACCAAACACAAATTATTATTAGTTTTTTTCAACATCTTTTCTTGGCCCACATGTTTAATAAAGAGCTGGGCATAACAGGGATCTCTGGGCTTCCACCTCCATGTCTCCTTCCTTCCTTCACTGCAGATATGCCAAGTTAATGCCATACCACTTTCTTTTAGTATTTTGTTAACATAGCACCTAAATTCAAGTTATCAATCTTTGTATTATTACTATAAGAAATGAAAAAATTAAATCCTTATATCTTGAGAGAGAGAGGAATGGGAATGGGAGAGGCACATAAGGGATTTCAAAATCATTGAAAGTGTGTACGCTATATTGTATATAATATATGTAGTCTTGGTTATGCATGAAATTCTTCATAAGAAATACAAATGAATCCAATTGAATTAAATTATGCTGGTATACATCTAAGTATTCACAAGTAAAGTGTGAATAACATATTATCTTTATCACCTCATTCCCCCACCTTCACATACCAGAAACTTCTCTCCTTTAAGATTGTCTGACTTGCTTATAATATTTAAATTCCTCCTAATTCAAGTCGGAAGTCATTGTGGCTAAAGGAAAATTACTTTGTAATTACCAGATCTCCTCAGGTAGTAGAGCCTTAATGAATGACTTCAGGGGAGCTGGTAGGATGTCCTTGAAGTTAATCAACATGGCAGTGCTTAGCCTCACTCTAGACCTATGTGACACAGCCCCCTCATCCAGAGTGTCACTTTTGTTTAGCTCTACATTTCCTAGCAAAGTCTTGTGGTTAAAATGAGGCAGATTTAGAACTAAACTTGCTGTTGAAAGTGAATTGGTATATTGGATGAGGAGAAAACTGTCACATCTTAGTGCAGTCGGTTGCAGGGCATCATGCGAAGTTGGTACTCTTCTTTGACCTTTATCACTGCCCAAATGGCAATGGTTCCTAACTCATTGGGGAAAAGACATATTTATTGACCATGTATATATTGATATTGAAGCATTTATCTCTATGTAATAGATACCAGAATATGATGAGGTCTAGTAAAAATGATATTTGTGTTATCATGCTACTGAAATAGAGTTCTAATTGTTGAGTAGAGATGTGAGGTGAAATTAGTAATACTTTGAGAATTTTCCTGTTGTCTTTCCAGATTGACCACAAAAAGAAAGTGTGAGTCAGAAGGTAGTGTGGGAGAGACCCCAAGCCAGGACAAATGAAATGTTACCCAAATAAATTCAATTAAATAAATAAATAAGAAAATGCTCAGGTGTAAGTGTGCTAAACCTTACACATTGCAGTTGTCCCAACTGTACTTGTAGGTTAGGAAAACTGAGCCAGAGGAAGAAAGGAGGCATGTGAACAGGAGTCATAGCCTCTTTGACTCAGGGATAATGGGACAGGAAAAGATTTGTGGCTGAGTTCAGAACCAAATAAGACCAAGAGATAAATGAATTAGCTGTTGGGAAGGATCAGAGTAAATATCCATGAGAGATCCCAAATCAATGAACTATGCTTGGAGAAGTCTGCTGGCAAATGCTATTCTTTGAGGGTAGCTCAGGACTTCTTAATTCACCCCATCAGCACTACAGTTCCAAGGAAAGAGGTGACTTTTGTTGTGGGGATGCTACACTGGGGACTGTTGGGGAGAATCCCAGGACACTTATAGGCAAATAGAATCTAATCAACTTGATTAAAAGCTGAATCTAGATGAGTGGGAAAAAAGCCTGTGGTACATTTACACAATGGAATACTACTCTGCTATAAAAAGGAAGAAAATTTTACCCTTTGCAACAGCATGGATGGACCTGGAGAACATTATGCAAAGTGAAATTAGCCAATTAGAGAAAGACAAGTACCATATGATTTCACTCATGTGTGTAATTTAATGAACAAACTGAACTACCAAGCAAAATAGGGACAGACTAATAGAGAGCAGGAATACATCTCCAGGGTGGGGGTGGAGGGGTGGAGGGATTGAGCACAAAATTTTAAAAAATAGACAACTCAGGGACATGGACAATAGTGTGGTGACTGAGGGGGTGGGGGAGTGGGGGTGGAGGTGGAAGAGGGCATAGAGGGGATAAATGGTGATAAAAAACCTAAAATTAAATTAAATTTTTTAAAAAAGGTTAGCCCTTGCCGTTTTGGCTCAGTGGTTATAGCATTGGCCTGCAGACTGAAGGATCCTGGGTTTGATTTTGGCCAAGGGCACCTAACTTGATTGCAAGCTCTATCCCTGGCCCTGGTTGGGGAGTGTGCAGAAAGCAACCAATCAATGTGTCTCTCTCACATCAATGTTTCTCCCTCTCTCTCTCTCCCTTCCACTGTCTGAAAAGCAATGGAAAAAATATCCTTGGGTGAGAATTTTTAAAAAAAGGGTTAATATAGAAAGCTAGGTTAGGGAAAGATAATGTGGTTCCTGATGCTGCACAGAGGAGAAAACTTAATTTGATAAGCAGAGGAACCCTGCACATTTTTAGATAGGGAAAGGACAGGATTAAAACTGATCTTTCTGCCCTGGCCAGTGTCTCAGTTGGTTGGAGTGTCATCCTGTACACCAAAAGGTTGTGGGTTTGATTCCTAATCAGGGCACATACTTAAGTTGTGGGTTTGATCCCCCATCAGGGTATGTATAGGAGGCAGTTGATCAATGTTTCTTTCTCACATTTATGTTTCTCTCTCACATTTATGCTTCTCTCTTTCTCTCTCTCTCTCTCTCTCTCTCTCTCTCTCTCTCTCTCTCTTTCTCTCTCTCTGTCTCTCTGAAATCAATAAACATATCCTTGGTTGAGAATAAAAAATTAAAAAAAAAAGTCCTAGCAGGTGAGGCTCAGTGGTTGAAGACCCAACCCATGCACTGAAGGGTTGCAGGTTCAACTCCTGATCAAGCGCAGGTACTTGGGTTGCAGGATTGATCCCTGGCCCCAGTTGGGGTACGTGTGGGAGGCAACCAATGGATGTGTCTCTCTCACATTGATGTTTCTCTCTCTCCCTGTCTCTGTCTCTCTCGCTCTCCCCTCCCCCCTTCCACTTTCTCTAAACATCAATGGAAAAAAATATCCTTGGGTGAGGATTAACAAAAAATAAGATATAAAACAACAATAACTGATCTTTCCTGTGCCACCACCAACACAATTTACTCTAGCTCCATCCTTAGGCTACCTAGCTTTTCATTTTGGTGTATGCAATATTTTTTTCTATTCTTGTCTTTTTCTTTCCACTACAAAATGAGTGGCATTATGAAATAGAGGATGGATCATAGGCTTGGAGAGAGAGAGACCTAAATCCAAGTTTATATATACCAATCAACTACTGCAATAACTTTAACTCATTCATTCATTCAAATATTTTAAGTGCCTGCTACAACCCAGGTGATTTTCTAGGCCAAGATGATGGTAATGAATAGCACAAATAATCTTTTCTGGAGAGTGGAGTTTGACAAGAAAAAACAAGTACATATGGTATATAACATTAGAAAAATGATATAAAGAAGAATAGAATAAGGGGTTAGATTCTGATGGGAATGTTCAAGGAAGTGATACCATAACAGAAATCTAGATGAAATGAAGAAATCTGGGAAAAAACAGGGAAGAACATTCCAAGCAGAAAGAAGAACAAGGGCAAAATGTAGCTTTGCACTTATCTGGTTTTCCAGGAAAAAGAAGGCAGTGTGACAAGAGGTCATAAAAGGTCTTAAAAATGGCAAGAGATAAGGTTGGAGAGGTAGAGTCATATATATATAAAGTCTTGTTGGATGTGGAAATAAATTTGGATTTTTTCTGAGTTCATGGTTTTAAGAAAGGAAGTTAATATTCTGATTTATATTTTAGAAAATCGTTCTGGCTGTTCTATGATGAATTGTCTGAAAGGATGAGGGGAAGATGGCAAAAGTAGAAGCAAAAATCACCTTCCTTAGTCAGTTAATATTTGACAAAGAATGCAAGAACATACAGTGGGGTAAAGACAGTTTATTGAATAAAAAGTGTTGGGGAAATTGGACAGATACATGCAAAAAAATGAAACTAGATCACCTTATACCACACACAAGAATAAACTCAAAATGGATTAAATATTTAAATATAAAACTCAAAATCATGAAACTCCTAGAAGAAAACATAGGCAGTAACATCTCTGACATTTCTCTTAGCAATTTTTTTTTTTCTTTCTGATATATTGTCTCAGGCAAAGGAAACAAAAGAAAAAATACGTGGGACTAGATCAAACTAAAAAGTTTTTGTATAGCAAAGGAAACCATCAACAAAACAAAAGGGCAACCTGCTAAATGGAAGAAAATATTCACCAGTGATACATCCAATAAGGGGTTAATATTGAAAATTTATAAAGAACTCATACAACTCAACACCAAAAAAACAAACAATCCAATTAAAAAAATGGCAGAGGATCTGAATAGATACTCCTCCAAAGAGGACATACAGATGGCCAATAAACATATGAAAAGATGCTTAATGTCACTAATCATCAGAGAGATGCAAATTAAAATCACAATGAGATATCACCTCACACCTGTCAGAATGGCTACTGTCAATAAATTAAGAATTTTTGTTAGGCTCAAATAAACTCACAAAATTAAGAATTTTTGCAAGTTCATTTGAGCCTAACTGTTGAAAATTGCCAGGAAGCAAAATCTCAATAGATTGAGATAATGATCCTGAAAATGACAATTTTGAACCTTATTTTATACATTACATTCAAAAGAGATTATGTGGGTTACATGAAACCCATTGGTGATAGTTTAGGGAGGTGGAAGAAAGCAAAGTGGGGAAGCCTATGGGATTGCATGAAAAGTAAGATGATAGACACATACATCCTTTACATAGGTGGGTATAGGATAGTTAACAGTCAACAATTAACATGATAGAACAATGAGAGAATACACGGTCTCCACTCAGGTGCACTAGTTGTGCCTGTGGGGTCTGGAAAATGGGGAGTTACCCCAATATTCCAAAGGAATGCTATAGATGCAAAAGAAAATAGGCTTAGTTAAGGTAAGATCGACCTTTGTCAGGGAAGATAGGGGCCTAGGAGGTGACCATAGCTGCTTTTAGTTAAAAAAGTTTTAATTTCAGACCATTCTTTGTGGTTACTTTAGGTCTCTGAGTTTTCAGGCCACCACGCAGGCCTTCCCTGAGCTTGTTAGGTTAGCATGTGGCCCCTTTTCATCTACAATAGTCATGGGGATGTAAAGTACAGCATAGGCAGTGTAGTCAATAATACTGTAGTAAGTATGTATGGCGCCAGGTGGGTACTGGAAATATCAGGGAAACACTTTGTCAAGTATATGATTGTCTAACTACTATGCTGTACACCTGAAATAATACAAAGTAATATTTTTTAAAAACTGGGAAAAAATAGTTTTTAAAAATCAACTTCCTCAGTTAACATTAAGAAAATGTCCTTGTTTATTATTCTATAATAGAACTTAATGGTTAATTAAGTTATGGTATATTGTTGGATTTAATATTCCAAAGATAGTGCAAACATGGAGTTTTAAAGTATATGTACTTATTTTGTTAAATGTAAAAATGATTGAAGTGAGTTAATGCCCCACTTTCAACTTTCGTGGTTGAAATGAAAACACTCTCTGGACCTGAATATCTTTGAAAGAGAAGGACAGTTAGGACATCTCTAGGGTCCCATCGAATTCTAAATTTCTTGTTAATTCTGAGAACAAGCCAGGTAAGGAACAATTTGGATACAATTTATATATAACAGTTCTGAATAAATAGCTGGATGGAAAATTTCTAAATGTTTTAAGCATATGTTCTTGATAAGAATTCATTTGAACAGACCATCTATAATATATTACTTCATAGAACTGTTGTAGGCAGCTGGAACGGCATCGGGTATTAGACTTATGGAATCGGACTGGACACCTGGGTTCAGCAATCTTAGTACTTGAGTTCTGACTAGGAAAGATTCAGAGCTGAGGCTCTAACTACAAGAGAACCTTTATAAAAATCATAGAGGTGCAAGAGTTAATTGGTAGAAGAAATGGGCGTAGGAATCAAGTTATAGAGGCAAAGGAAGGGCCCTTGGAGCTTGGGAGTGTGGAAGGTAATGGTAACATGCCTGGTGGGGTGAGGGAGGGAAGGAAAAAGGAAAGGGAAAAGGAAAGGCAGGCATGTTATTGTGAGGGAGAGAGCTCATTGGATCTTGGTCCTAAGGGTTTTAAGGGTGGATATTTTAGAGGCGGTCTGGGGAAGATCTCAATAGACTATTCAGCAGCTTTACAGGTGTGTCCTTTTAGAGTGTAGTCTCCACTGATTGGTCTGTGCCAAGGCAGGGGGTCATTATTCAATGCAGCTGGTCCTGAGGTCAGCTGTGGCTGGTTTTGTTCTCCTGGTCCCTGAGCTGAAATACAACTGAGGCCTAGATGTTGTTACCTCTAGGGAGGAAAGGTCTGGGGGGTCTAGACCTCATGACCAGGGATATGCTAGGGGAGGAAAGGTCACCCTTGGGGTGAGGTCACACCCTACACCTGTCCTTTGCTAGGTACCCAGGACTTTCTTCCCTGGTGACCTTCTGTACCTGGCCCATCATCCTTGCTCTGCTTATGTCTGTCTAACTGCCTACAACAGAACTATTCAGGGTATAGGAATATCGTCAAAAATACAAATTATAATTTCATTTTTGGGGAAAGTAATGTAAAGCCTATACTATGAATTCTAATAACTTTAGGTGATCTGAAACTATTTTCTAAGAGATGATTTGAATCATTAATTTTGCATGCAACTTTTTAAATGTATTTCTTTATGTAGACTTATTCTTGTCATATTTAATAATTCATAGTATTCAGGGTTCCATCAAGAGCATAAGTAGCATATTTTACTCTTGGGAACCACAAAGTACATCCATCTGCCCACTTGTCTCTAATGATGTAAGTAAATATGATTCGAGAATGTTACAGGTGACAAAGATTGGAAACTATTAAAATTCTGTTTGATTCTTGTGAATCTTGGATACAGAAGAGATTTGTTATCTTTTTGCTTCCTGCAACACAGGAATGATTACTTCCTCTCACATATATTTAGGGGCATTGAGCCTGTGTCAGTTTCAACAATGTCTTTGTCTCTATTAGCATCAGGTTTGCTAATCTAGACCTCTGAAGCAATGCAAACCTGATTATCATAAAAAGGGGAAATGCTCAAAGCTGCCCATTTAACACTTCACACTGTACCTGAGCGGGACTTCACCTTTGTTCTATATTGATAAGCAAAGTAATTGCCTCACTGACATTTAGCTAGATATTCTGTTCCTGATTAAAGGAAAAAGTAATAAATAGCCCAAATTCATATCTATTAAAACCTGTACATTTACTTCCAAAAATAATGCAGAATGATCTCATCAGAAATTTCTCTGCACCTTTTCTTCCCATGAAAATCATACAGAACCACAATAATAATTTTGCATGCTCTCAAGATTTAAATCAGGCTCCCAGAACACACCATGACTTGCTCAGGAAATAGGAGTTTTGCCCTGAAATATTGGTGGTTCAAGTGAGATCAAGAGTTTAGGCAATCCAAAGTGACAAACGCTATCAGATACCATCCTCTCCCTAAACGTCCCCCCCCCCCCCCTTTAGCAATGGGAAAATCAGGAACAGCAGTAAAGACCTACAAGAGGTCCTGGCACTCAACAGACTTCAATAAAATGTCTAGTGAAGGCTGAATAAACTGGGTCACATAGCAGCAGCTTCCAGGAGACTTACTGGCTCACTTTCACTTGAGAAAATGGGGATAATATTTGTTAAATGACAGGACAAAAATGAAACGCTTCTACAATTTTCAGTTTCTAAGTGGTATGGAAAGAATGCAGCATTTGCCTTCCCTTTCCAGTACATACTTTTGTCGAGGAAAAATAAAAATATAAAGTGTTTGCTAATTCCTAATATTTAAACTTGAAAGATTTCCTGGAAGATACTCATGATATTTAGACCAGCCTGCGGCCGGGAAGTGGCAGTTCTAGGGCCTGTGTAATCTGCCTCCTAGGGAATGGGCCAGGCACAGGGTCCAGTCTCCCAAGGCCCTCCAGGGCTCCGTGGGCAGCTCCCTCCCCGGTGGCTGTTCCGCCCCCACCTCAGAGCCTTTTGCCCCTCCCCCAGGTTCCCAGGCCTGGGCTGGCCGCGGGGAGGCTGCCCCAGCACCGGCACGTGGGCAACGGCGGCCTCAATGACCGGCCAGGAGCCCAGCAAAATACCTGGTCAGATAAGAGGCAAGAGGCGGAGGAGGAAGGAGGGATGGCAGCTGCGTTTTTAACCCCCGCGGGCCCTGGGTCGTGGTGGCCCCAGCGGCCGGCCGCGCCGCGGGGCTCAGCGTCCCGCCTTCCGAGGACGTACACCCGCGGCGGGAGGGCGCGGGAGGGCGCGGGAGGGCGCGGGAGGGCGGGGAGGGCGGGGAGGGCCGCTTCCCAGCGCGGGAGGGCGCGGGAGGGCGCGGGAGGGCGCGGGAGGGCGGGGAGGGCCGCTTCCCAGCGCGGGAGGGCGCGGGAGGGCGCGGGAGGGCGGGGAGGGCCGCTTCCCAGCGCGGGAGGGCGCGGGAGGGCGCGGGAGGGCGGGGAGGGCCGCTTCCCAGCGCGGGAGGGCGCGGGAGGGCGCGGGAGGGCGGGGAGGGCCGCTTCCCAGCGCGGGAGCGAGCCTTGGGCGGGCGCCGGGGGCGCAGGGTGGGCCGCGCTCCCGGGGCTGTCGGGGCCCGCAGTCCTGGGGCCCCACGCTGGGCACCTGCCCCACTCGAGGTTGGGGACCGGGCTGTATCCTCCCGGGAAAGGAGGCCGAAGGAGGAGGGTGTGTGAACTGTTTTACAAAGAAACCGTTCTCTAGCCCTGACACCTGCCAAGTCATTGTTCAGGCGGGAGACCGCCGGTAGGTAGTTACATAGGAGCAAAAATTAGTAGGTAGTTGGGGCTGACGGCCAGGAAAAGTGTAAATGACAAATTTTAACGAGTATAGGAAAGTTTATGTAATGTAGAAAGGCTTATTTTCAGGTGGTTTCAGCACAACTTGCGCGCTCTCCTTTAGTTTGCTGACCGGCGCGGCGTCACCCGCCGCGGGAAGCGGGGCAGACGGTGTCGGCTGCTGCTTATCCGCGCGGAGGGAGGCCTTTTGGGCTGTGTGAAATTTTGTTACCTCTTAGAATGTTCTACATACTTCAGTGTCCTCACTCCCTAGGAGCAAGCCTTCTGAACTGGAATTATGACCTTTTTGAAGTGGACTAATTTAATTGATTTTCTTAATTATTTCAAAATGGAGGCACCTATTTATACTCAAAGGAAAAACAGTATTTTGTGGTGCAGGATTAGGCAGAGCTGCACAAAATGGAAGTTTGAATAAAATGTCTGATTAGTAGTAAATAAATAATTGTGGTTTTCTACCGTTAAGACAGTCTGAAGCCCCACATAAGCCTTTTGTTTGCATTTGAAGAGCAACTTAATCTCTCCACATAGAGCTAAATGTTTAAGCCCCTTGACTCTTGGGGAAACTGGAGGGCACGGATTGTCCTGTGAGAGCATCAGCCCTTCCAGCTTCTGTGTCAGTGCTGCTCCTGGAGATAGAGGGACATAAATAACAACTCACTTAAATGTAGAAGTGATTTGCTTGAAGCACTTATGTACCTGCTGTTACTAATTAAGGGTTTTTAGCCTGGGGCAGCTTGCAAATGGAAATCTAGTGTTTAAAAAACTCTAGACTGGAGTGCCCAGTGTGTTACTGTGATCTCAGAAATCAGAGGGAGTGGGTCGAGAGCATTGGTGACAAGGATGCTGCATTATAAAAACTGCCCGCAGTGCGCGGCCGGGCGTGGCTACGCGGGGAGCATCTGCCTAGGATCCGAGGGACTGAGGGTGGACTCCCTGTTCCGGCGCGTGAGGGGTTGTGAGCTCCATGCCCTGTCGGGAGCGAGCAGGAAGCCTCCCTGTGAATGACGACTCTCTCATCATTGATGTTGCTGTCTCTCTCTGCCCCTTCCTCTCTCTGATAAAGATATATTTAAAATCAAACAAAAACAAAAAACCGCCCGCAATTAAAAAATCTACGCCAAGGTGTTGGTAGTGTTTATTCTTGAGAGGTGGAATTATAGATATTTTTATTTTCTCATTAGGTAGTTTGAATGTTCCAGTGTTTCCCAATGAATATGTGTTGCTATTATTTTTTTTTAAAAAGGTGCAGTAAGCAATTTATTCTTTTAATTTTTAAAATTAATTTTCCCCTTACTACTTATGCCTTCTACGCCCTCTTCCATCTCCGCCCCTCACCCTGTACCCCTCAGTCACCCACTCACCACACTGTTGTCTGTGTCCACGAGTTCTTTCTCTTTCTTTCTTTTTACTCAGTCTTTCCACCCACCTCAACACTCCCACCCTGTCCTGAGCTATCTGCCTTCTCTCTATGAATCTGTCTCTGTTTTGCTTGGTAGTTCAATTTAAATAGAAAAAAAAAAAATTCTGCCAAAGGAAGCTTAGTATTGGTTCAAGTTGTGGTACTTACAGGTGGAAATCTTAAGGGCACTAAAAGGCAGTTTTCCAGAGCAGCATATCCTAGAAAGTTTTATTCATTTTCCTTTTATTATTCTTACCAGTGGATCCTCCTCATCACCGGTTCATATTACACCATCAACAAGATATTTTTAACTGAATAAATATTATGATTTAAGTTGATTAGAAGCTATTGAGTTAATTCAAGTTCCCTTGGGATAGAGGGCTAGGGCAGTGTTCTCATTTGTCTGATTACTAACATTACAAGTGTGCTCTGGCACTAATTTTGTAGGGCAGGGAAGGACGCCTTTGGCAAGAGAGCAAATCAGTTCTTCTTCCCAACGCTACTTTATTTAATGTTCCCTCTGTGTTCTGGTGCAAGGCACTCTGCAAACTTTAGACTTGTGGTGTAGAGGGCTGCTTAGTGATGTTTCACTTCCTCTGTTTCTGGATCCTTTTCCCACATCTCAGATTTCTCCCCACTCTCCAGGACCCGTGTTCTGCTCTTTACTCCACAAGACTAGCTGAGGAAATAGGTAACTGAGCTTCTGAGGTGCACACTGTAGTCGGAAGGACCAGGACTAGCTAGCTTAGGGATGGGCTCAAGTTAGCAGCTGATGTCTGTTATTCAAAACTTACCTTTGCTCCTCAGTAGGCCCAATTTCCCAAACCCTATGGCTCAAGAAATGCAGAGAGCAGTTTGATTTAGGGCTGTTTTCACTGCCTGAGGTGGACACATTTTCCTCTCTAATTCTACCTCTCCTCTTCTCCATCAAGTTGATTTGTCATTTTCTGTACTCTTTGTGTTTAAGTTTGGTATCACTTGAGAGAATGTGACAGTAACTACCACATGCAGAGCATTGTACACACATTTCTTCTTGCAAAGTATTATCAAGTATCTTCCTCAAAGCCACTAGTAAGGGGCTGAACGAGGGTGACAGACCCTGGTTTGTGTGCCTTAAAAGCCTTTGTTCTCTTCTCTGCATCAACCTGTTACAAAAGGAGCAGTGGTAACAGTTTTGGTAGAACTGAGGCTCATACACAATTCTTCATGGGTTCCGAGGATTAAAAGCCATACTTACTTATCAGCAGAAAAAAGACTACTAGAATGTAAGCTCCATGGTGGCAGGGACCTTGTCTAATTGTTCAGTTTATATTTCCAGCACACAGCATCTGCCCTGTAGTAGGGCTCAGTAAATATCTATGGAGAGAATAAATAGATTTCAGCCATATTTAAGCAGATGCAAAGTGGCAGGATCTTTTAAAGGAAAAGAAAATAAACCTTTCTAATAGAGGATTTTACAAGTTATTCATAGCCCAGGATACCCTGGTTTATATGTGTTGTTTTAGTGTAATTATTATTATTATTTTTATGTTTTAATTTATTTTTAGTTGAAAGTATTACAGATGTCCCTTTTTTTCTCCCTATTGGTCCCCTCCACCCTGCACTCCCCTGCCCCCTCCAGGCCTTTACCACACTGTTGTCTGTGTCTATCAGTTATGCATAAATGCATATAAATTCTTAGGTTAATCTCCAGCTGCCGTTCCCTCTGAGATTTGTCAGTCTGTTCCATGCTTCTTTGTCTCTGGATCTATTTTGTTCATCAGTTTATTTTGTTCATTAGATTCCACATATGAGTGAGATCTTGTGATACTTGTCTTTCTCTGACTGGCTTATTTCAATTAGCATAATTAATATTCTCCAGGTCCCATCATGCTGTCTCAAACGGTAAGAGATTCTTCTTTTTACAAGCTGCATGGTATTCTGTGGTGTACATGGTGTAAATGTCTGAGAAGATGCTTGATAATTATTTTAATCTTTTTTTTTTTAATCCTCATCCAAGGATATTTTTCCCATTGCTTTTCAGAGAGAGTGGAAGGGAGAGAGAAAGAAAGAGATGTAAACATGAATGTGAAAGAGACACATGGGTTGGTTGCCTCCCGCATTCTCCCAGACTAAGGTCAGGGATTGAGCCTGCAACGGAGGTGTGTGCCCTAGGATGAATCAAATCTGGGACCCTTCAGTTCGCAGGCTGATACTCTAACCACTGAGCAAAACTGGCTAGGACGATTGCAATCTTGAACTTGTAGAGATTTATTTTGTGTCCTAACATGTGGTCTATCTTTGAGAATGTCCCATGTGCACTTGAGAAGAATGTATACTCTGCAGCTTTGGGATGAAATGTTCTGTAAATGTCAATTAAATCCATCTGATCTAGTGTATCGTTTAGAGTCACTGTTTCCTTGTTGATTTTTTTGTCTGGAAGATCTATCCAGTGAAGTCAGTGGGGAGTTAGAGTCCTCTACTCTGACTGTATTACTGTAGATCTCTCCCTTAAAGTCTTCCAGAAGTAGTTGTTTTAAAATATATTTAGGTGCTCCTATATTGAGTGCATAAATGTTTACCAGGTTTATATCCTCTTGTTGGGTCAAACCCTTTAGTATTCTGTAGTGACCTGTATTGTCTCTTGTTATGGCCTTCATTTTGAAGTCTATTTTGTCAGATATGAGTATTGCTAACCCAGCTTTCTTTTTTTCATTTCTATTTGCATGGAAATTTTTTTTTCATCCCTTCACTCTCAGCATGTATGAGTCTTTTGTACTAAGGTGGGTCTGTTGTAGGCAGCATATATTTGGATCATGTTTTCTTATCAATTCAGGTACTCTGTGTGTTTTGATTAGAGTATTTAATCCATTTACATTTAAGGTTATTATTGATAGGTACTTATCTATTGTCATTTTGATTCTTTATGCCTGTGTTTCTCTATTTCTACTTCTTATTACAGGAGTACCTTTAAAATATCTTGCTGACTGGTTGTTTTGAACTAGAACTCATCCATGAAAGCCAGCTACTTTGGTCAGCAAGGTATTTAAAATTACTTAAATTAATGTAATTGCAGACACGAGTTATTTTGTGACCAGTCAGCAACATTCGAACACAGAAACACGTGTATACTCATGACCAGTCAGCAAAGTGTTTAACATTTCTTGCAATGCTGGTTTAGTGGTGATAAACTCCGTTAGCCTTTTTTTTTTGTCTGGGAACCTCTTTATTTCACAATCTATTTTGAATGATAGCCTTGCTGGATAGAGTAGTCTTGGTTTTAGATCCTTGTTTTGCATTACCTTGAATACTTCATGCCATTCCCTTCTGGCCTGTAGAGTTTCTAATGAGAAATCAGCTGACAGCCTTATGGGAGCTCATCTGTAGGTAACAGATTGCTTTTCTCTTGCTGCCTTTAAGATTCTGTCTTTGTCTTGACTTTTTGGCATTTTAATTATGATATGTCTAGGCATGGGCCTCATTTGATTATTCTTGCTTGGGACTCTTTATGCCTCCTGAACTTGTGTGACTTTTTCCTTGACCAGATTAGGGAAGTTTTCTGCCATTATTTCTTCAAACAGTTTCTCTACCCCTTGCTTACTGTCTAGATCTTCTGCCACTCCTATGATGTGAATATTGTTATGTTTCCTGTTGTCCCATAGCTCCCTTAGACTGTCCTGTTTTTAAATTATTTTTTCATTTTGGATCTCTGATTGAGTGAATTTTTCTACCCTGTCTTCTAATTTGCTGATATGATCCTCAGCTGTTTGTGAGTAGCCTTGAGTACCCAGTTTGAAGCTTTCAGCAATCCACAGCTTGTGACTCTGTCTGCTGGAGATTGGTGCATTTGGAAATGACCAAGATGGGCACCAGGATCTGCTTTTCCAAGCCCTCATCCAGAAGCATATCAGGTAAAGACTCAAAGCACCCAGGGGATGATTGTTATTCAATCTCTTAATGAGCCTCAGGCTGTAGACCACACAGCAAGGTGTAAACTCCACGGGGTGGGGGGAGAGGTTTTCCAGTGGGTGGGACAATTGCTTCTGCTCCAGGCAAATGCTGCCTGGATGGTAAAGGTCTGCCTGAGAAAGTTGTTTTCTGCCATATGAGGAAATGACTCAGCACATTAATACAGATGGGTGCCCTCCAAGCTCTATCACCAGAACCCACAACCCTAGATTCTCCTTGCACTGCTCTAGTCTACTCTGTCTTCTCTCTACTGGATCCCAATTTGAGTGTCTGCACATGAAACTTGCGTCTTGGCCCTTTAAGAGGGTGCCTGCATTTCCAGCCATCTCTCCCTGGCACTCAGAAAGCTAGCTTCTTTTCACAGCCCTGTGTTATGTGGGCACCTTTCTCAGTTCTGATGCTCTTGGCTGCTGGGAAGCCCAGCTTGGGGTTTAGACCCTCAGAGTTCTCAGTGGGAACCCCCACAGCTGATATATCCCTCCTGCCCTTCAGCTACTGCCTGTGGGAGCCCAGTCAGCTCTCTTGTACCCCTGTGCTTCCTACCAGTTTCTGTGTGGCCTCCACTTTACGTCCTTAGTTATAAGGGTTCTCTCTAGCTAGTCTTCAGTTGATTATTCAGGATAGTTTTTCTATATTTTAGTTTTAATTCCAGTTTGGTTCTGGGAGAGTGTCAGTGTCACTTCCACTTAGTCTGCTGCCATCTTGGAATTCCCTAGTGTAATTATTAATAGCATCCCCTTTGACTCTCAAAAATGTCTCAGTTTGGAAGGTAAATGCAATGATCACACTATCTGTAGCAGATAGGTTACTTTTGGACATTTGTAGGTTGCTTCTGTTAACCAGGTTAATTCAAAACCAAAATTAGAATCACTTCTTTTATGACCATTTCTTAATGACTATGTTCAATGCTTAGTGCTTGGCTCACAAAGCCATAATGGCAATTCTCAAAGTCTGCACTAAAAGTATCCAGGTGGCTCAGAGTCCCATGTCATTCCTAAAGTACTATTGGAAATGAGGAATATTTATAAAATGAAAAGGAAACACTCTAGGAAAGTGTTTCAGTCATTAAGGGTCCTGATATTCTCTACTGTTGAAATTCAAAATTTCAAAGCTCATTTGAAACTGTTATGGGGGAAAGCAGCTTGGCTTCTAGTCACAGGGACTGCTAGGGTGATATTGATCCTCAGAGATCTTTAAGAAATAGTCCTCCCAATGGGAAAACAATTGCCTCCTATGCAGGGTCCCCATCACCAACACTGGCTCCTCTACAGGTTAGGTACTCAGGACCCAGCTATGTGAGGACAATGGTCCAAGGCAGGCCTCACCCACCATGGCAGCAGTGCCCAGAATACTGTATGCTTGACACTAACAATTGGCTAAACCAGATTTAACCCAACATTTGATTGCCAAGACTTCACAGGAAGGGCTGCAGTATAAAAAGGAACCAATGGAAAGAAGGATATTTGAGGGAAGTAGGAGGGAATAAGACTGGTGACATGGTTTGATATTAGTCTGTGAAAAGCCATACTACAGAGTTTGAATTTTTGTCCTGTTTAAAACAGGGTGGGACAGGTGAGTGAGATTGGCTCATGAAGGTGAATTGAGCACACATGTCAGTGTCTCAATCCACCCCAGATTCCAAGGCAGGAGATATTTTAAAACATAAATACTGTGGAGAAGAGAATAAGCTAGGGGCAGGGGGCATTCCAAATTAAAAGTCCAAGGAGACATAATAGCCAAATGCAATGCATAGTCCTCAATGGGTTCTTGGTTTGAACAAAGTAGCTTTTCTATGAACACTAAAAAAAAAAAAAAAAAAAAAAAAAAAAAAAATCCACAGGAAAACTTGAAATTTAAAAAGCAGATAGGATCAAATTGCCACTAAAATAAAAGTAGAAAAACCACAGCTTAAAATATGTGGAGAAGAGAAGAAATGAGAGGTCAAGCAATTCTAGTGACAGCTTAGACAGAATGTTAGATGAAACAAAGATGAAATGGGCCAAATGGTACTCACCTGGTAATGAAGAACTGCATACTGAATACCTGGGCCAGTCAAACCCCTGAATTTCTTTAGCCCTTGGATTCTTCCAGCTCACTCCCACTACAGCTGGAGCCATAGTCCTTTTAAACCCAGGATAACCCCCAGGAACTGCTCTTTCCAAAGAAAATGAGCTATATGTAGTACAACTATATACAGTAACAACCAGTTCCTGTTAGTAATTTGCAGAACTCTATAACTGAAGACGATTAAGGGAAAGGCAGCTCTGCCCAGGAGGAAAATATTGGGCTTGGTTTTAAGAGTAAAGCTTGCTGTTTTTTGACAAATAGTTAGTCCCCGCTTCTGTTCTTTGCTTCCATTTTTCCAGCCACTCACACCAAGGTCACAGTCAGTTGTTCCTTTGAAGGAATCAGTCACTGGGGAAACAGACCACGTCAACTGCAGGGGAAACTGCTCATACCCCTTGACTTAATCTTTGATTCATTTTTATGTTTGGATAACCAAGGATCACTGGACATTAATAGCATAGATATAATGCACAGACATTAGACACAACTATTCCAGGAACAGATTATGAAAGGGATAGAAAAAACTTCTAAAATTCTAATTTTTATTATCGGAGAGGATATAATATCATAAAAATTGTATGTATAAAAAAATTACCAAAAAATCTGAGAAATGAGCAATTTTCATTAAATGAACTGAAATTGTAAACATTTTTAGAGGAACTGAAGACTGAGCTGGTATTGATATGAAAAATAAAGTTAAGGAAGTCTCTCAGAAGTTGAGACATGAAGGATCAATTTAGAATTTTTTAGAATGTATAACATGTAATGGAAGATTTCCAAGGAGAGACAAAGACACAAAGAGGAGGGAATGAAGAAATAATAGAAGGACATTTCTAGAGCCAAAGATCCACTGAGTGCTAAGTAGAATTAATGACACCCAGGCCCAACACATCCTAGAAAACTATCAGAACCCACAGCATAACAGGAAAACACCAAACAACCCCCAAACAGCTTATTTTTTTCATCAAAAACTTTGGGTGCTAGTGTTATTGGTGGGAGTGGGGTTCCTGAGGTGCTGCTGGAATAAGAATTTCCAGAAGCCCTGATGGGAGGACAAGTTATTGTAGAAAGCTTTATTTCTGTGCACTTATACCCTGAGTTTCCAAAGTCCCATTTCCCTTTGTCCTGCCAAGAAAAAAGTCCCATTTCGTTTTCACCAGGGCTAAGATCAAAGCCAGTGTCCAGAGTTTTGCTCCATGTTGGAGACAGGTCCATTCCAGCATCAGGCTAGCTTAATTTGTGTTCCCCACTGCAGTCCATTAGTTCATTGC
Source organism: Miniopterus schreibersii (assembly GCF_964146895.1). NCBI lineage: Eukaryota > Metazoa > Chordata > Mammalia > Chiroptera > Miniopteridae > Miniopterus > Miniopterus schreibersii. The sequence continues at coordinate 87,460,310 of NC_138102.1, read as the reverse complement.
ATGTGAAGTCCACAGGGCCACATGGCTATTGGGGGAACACCGGCAGGAGCAAAGCCCAAGGAACAAGAGAGCCAAGAGAGAATTCCTTTGTCTAGGGATTCCCCAATTTTTGTGGGCTTGCATTGGCATTGCCCCCTCTATCCAGTGATTTATCTTGCCACATTAGATCAACAACAAGCACCTTCTCTACATCACCTCAACTTCACTGCATATGCCCCCATCTCCCCATTTGTCCAGTCCCTCTCCCAGTGTTTCGCAGGGAATGGGCCAGTGGTTCCCTGAGGAGTGTGCAGTTACGGCTTCTTGGTGAAACTGCCCAAATGATATGCCTATAATGCCTGGCTTTCCCTTTGCTCCTTTCCTATTATTAACAACGGGCTAATTACAATGGTATCACCAGAATAAAATGTCCCGATATCTTGAAAGTTCAGAGACAGAAATTTTGACCATAGGAGTACTTATCAGGTAAAATTTACACCGAATTATGAGCCCTAATGCCACTTAAAGAACAGAAATAAGAGGTTTAACTCCCAGAATATTATATGAGCAGCAAGAGGGAAAAGGGAAAAATTGGATAAGCCTAAGAGAAGGCATGGGAGAAAAGAAACAAGATTTCAATAAATGGGAAATTTGAAATAAGAGAAATGAAACCATTCACATTAAGTTGCAAATGGTTCACAATTAATAGTTAATTACATTACATTAATAACAGTTAATGCCATTAATGTAATGTATAACTTAAATTCTTGTTTTAAAAACTGAAGTCTCAGATTGTGAAGAAAAACTAAAAATTCAAATGTATATGTCATTTCCAAAATTCACACAAAATCAAAATAATATAGAAAGGTTCAAAATAGAGGGATATGCAAAACTAAATGCTTTATATCAGGAAAAATATATATAAATTTCAGGTGAAAGGGTTTAAAAAGACAAAAAGGTATATTTCATACATATATATGATATATATGATATTTAGGCCTAATTAATATATGATATTTATATATTATTTAATATGTACATTGTAGATCATATTGTATGTATTAAATGTTATAATTATATATTTATATGAATATGTGTAATTATGAACCTCTATGTACCCATAATTTGAGTCCATAGTTAGAGAAATTGATAAACTGACAAACCGTAATTAAAGAAGGAAGTAGACTTCTCTAATTTATTTCATAAACTGAAAGATCAAGTAGATCTAAAGTAAGCAAGAAAGCAATGAACAACTTCAACCTAAAATATATAAAGAGAATATATGCTGAACAGAAAATATACTTTGTTTTCAAGTATCTGTAGAACATTAACAACAGTTGATTGTGTGTTAGGCTACAAAGAAAATACCAACAAATTCTAAAGAATAGAAGTCATGTGGGGTACACCTACTGTTGATGATATAGTAAAATAACAAATGAGCAACTAGTTAATAGCCTAAAATAAAAAAAACAGAACCAGAAACACTGTTCTCTTAAAAGTTAAAAACATCTTTATATAGGTGTTTAATATAACTTAGGGTAATGTAGAAATATGAACTGAAGTCACAAACTAATAAAGAATGAACAGAATGCAATATACATCAAAATCTGTGGGATACAACAAAGTGCCACTTGGAGGACTGTGTCATCTAACAGAACTTTCTGCAGTGATGAAAATGTTCTATAATTATGCTGTAATATGGTAGCCACTTGCCATTTGTGAATATTGAGCACTGGAAATGTGGCTAGTGTTTCTGAACTCAATTTTAAACTTTATTTAATTTTAATTAACATGAATTTATATAGCCACATGTGGCTACCATATTGGACCACACAGTTCTATATAGTCTCCAATAAAGCATTGCCAGAAAAAGAAGATAGATAAAAATGTAACTATATATTAATCTCTAGTTAGAAAGAAAGCAAGATGAACTCAATGCAAGTAATAAATATTATATAAATTTAAAAATTAATACATTTGAAAAAAGTTATGTGAAATAACTTTTAAATATATATAAACAAAATTAAGAGAAGGTAGAAAACCTAAATTTTCTAATACTAAGGAACTATAAAAAGTAGTTAAAATCTTCCTCTCTAACAGGCTTCAGGCCCAGATTTCACAGACATGTTTTACTTAACCTTCAAGAAGCAGATAATTTCTTTGTATTATAAGATACTTAAGACCATAGAATAATATTGAAGCTTTCTATTTCATTCTTTAAGGTTGGCATAACCCTGGTACCCAAAACAGATAAGATAATGCAATAAAAATTGTATCTGGTTTCACTTATGAACATAGATGCAGAAATCTAAAATAAAATGAATTCAATTCATTATACATTATGTACAGGTTTATCCCAGCAATGCAATGATGGCTTGACATTAGGAAATCTATTAATGTAATTCACTACCTAACAGATTTTAAAGGAGAAAAAAATATTATCATGTTGTCTACTAAAAAAGCATTTGGTAAATTTTAACACCTATTTCTGATTTAAAATTCTTAGCCTTCAAGTAGAAAGAAACTTCTTTGACTTGATAAAGGTTATTTACCAAAACCTTCTGTATCATTTTTAGTGGTACACACATTTGAAATATTTCCACTAAAGTTAGGAACAAGGCAAGAATACCTGTTGTCACTTCTGCTATTCACCACTGTTCAGAATGTTCCAGCCAATGCTTTAAGATCAATAAATAAAAGGCATATATTATGGAAACAGGGGCAAAAATGTCCTTTTCAAGACAGTATGATTATCTGCCTAGGAAAGTCAAAAGAATCAACTAAAATGTATTGCGACTAAATAGAGAGTGCCATAAAGTACTAAAAGCAAATTTCTTTTACAGAAATCATTAGCATTTCTCTGTCAGCTATAATCAATCAGAAAATGTAGTGAGAGAGAAAAGCTATGCCCTCCACAAAGACTCCAAAATCTTGAGATAGCTAGGAATAAATATATGAGGACACACGCAAAATGTGTATGAAGGAAACTATAAAATTGAAGGGCATTAAAAAAGGCCTGAATTCTCTGAGTCATACTTCTTAAATAGAGTGATTTGATACAGTAACGATATTTTCTAATCAATCTTTAAAACAAATGAAATCATAACCAAAAACTTAACAAGGTTCCTTATGGAACTTGAAAAGCTAATGATTTCACTCATGTGGAATCTAATGAACAAAACGAACTAACCAGCAAAATAGTGATAGACATTGATAGAAGGAAGGCTGACAGCTGTCAGTGTGGTGGGGTGGAGTGTGTGGGGGGGTGGAGGGATTGAGTAAAAAAGATAAAAACTTCATGGACTACAGTGTGGTGATTGCTGGGGGAAGGGAAGGTGGAGGAAGGTGGAGGGTGTGAGGGAATAAATGGTGATAGATGGAGACCTGACTTGGGGTGGTGAATACACAATACAGTGAACAGATGATGTGTTGTAGAATTGTGCACCTAAAACCCGTATAATTTTGTTAACCAGTGTCGTCCCAATAAATTGAATAAAAAAGAGAAAGACATGTCTTGAAAAAAAAACAACTTATGCTAAAATTCTGTTGGAAGAGAAATTGTGAGAATATATCTTAAGAGCCAAAATGAAAACAGCAAGTACAGAACCAAGTGCTCTATCTAATATAAAACATATTATAAAGAACTAGAAATTAAACAGTGTAGTATTAACCAGGAACAGGGAAAGAGATCAATGGATTAGAATGAAGCCCTGAAAAACATAATACTGAGAAAAGTTTAGCCTATTCAGTAATCCTGTTGGAGTAATTGACTCTGTTTGAAAATGATGAAACTAGATACCTCCTACTTTGGGTTAATCACTAAATAAATTCCAGATAGGATAAAAAACTAACTGCTAAAATAGCACCATAAAAGTATACACTATCAAAGCATATCTTAAATTAAAAAAAAATTTTTCAATTACAGTTGACATACAATATTATATTAGTTTAAGGTGTATAGTATGTAACTTGTAGTGATTATCACGATAAATCGAGCACCCATCTGACACCATCATAGTTATTACAATATTTTTGTTCTCTTTATCTTTGAGTTCTTGTTTTGTCTGTTTATTTTGTTTTTAAGATCCCACACCACATATAAGTAAAATCATATGGTATTTGTCTTTCTGCGCCTGACTTATTTCATTTAGCATAACACCCTCTAGGTTTATTCATGTTGTTCCAAATGGCAAGATTTCATTCTTTTTTATGGCTAAGTAATATTCCATTCTATGTATGTACCACTTTATCCACTCATCTATCCATGGACACTTAGGTTGCTTCTGTATATTTGCTATTGTAAATAATGCTGGAGTCAATATAGGGGTGCATATGTCTTTTTGAATTAGCATTTTGTATTTCTTCAAATAAATTCCCAGACGTGGAATTGCTGAGTCATATGGTAGTTCTATTTGTAATTTTTTGAGGATCCTTCATACTCTTTTATATAGTGGCTGCACCAATTTGCATTCCTACCAACAGTGCACAGGGGTTACCTATTAATAGGTATGTACTTATTGCCATTTTTTTGTTTTCTGGCTGTTTTGTAATTCCTTTTTTGTTATCTTGCTTTCTTTGTGGTTTGATGATTTTCTGCAGTGGTATGTTTAGATTTCTTTCTATTTATCTTTTGTGTATCTAGTATAAAGTTGTGCTTTGTGATTATCACGAGGCTTACATAAAACATTTTATCTTTATAAGTTTGTTTTACATTGATAACAACTGAACTGTGAACTCATACTCAGCTCTACATTTTTACTTCCTCTATACCATTTTATGTTTTTGATGTCACAGTTTACATCTTTTTACCTTGTATATCTTTTAACAAATTATTGTAGTTATATTTAATACTTTTGTCTTTTAACCTTCATACTAGATTTGTAAGTGATTTACTCACCACCTTTAAACATTAGGGTATTCTGAATAGCTATATTTTTACATTTACCTGTGGGATTTATACTTTCATGTTTCCCTGTTACTAATTAGTGTTCTTTTGTTTTGGCTTAAAGGCGTCTCTTTAATATTTCTTTATTTTTCTGTATTTTTTATTTTTCAGTTACAGTTGACAATATTATATTAGTTTTACATGTACAACATAGTGATTAAAAATATATATACTTTATGAAGTGATTACCCCAATAAGTCTAGTACCTATCTGACACCATAGAGTTATTACAATATATTTTTCAATTCTCACCCAAGGATATTTTTACTATCGCTTTTCAGAGAGAGCAGAAGGGGAGGGGGGGAGAGAGCAAAAGAGAAACATGGATGTGAGAGAGGCACATCAATTGGTTGCCTCCCAAATGTGCCCTGACCACGGAGGCCAGGAATTGAGCCTGCATCCGAGGTAAGTGCCGTTGGCTGGAATCAAATCTGGGACCCTTCAATCCTTGGGCTGATGCTCTAATCAGCGAGCCAAACTGGCTAGGGCACAATATTTTTTACTATATTCTCTATGCTGTACTTTACATCCCCATGACTATTTTTATTACTGGCAATTTGTACATCTTAACCCATACACCTTTTTCACCAGCCCCCCAAACCACCTCCCATTTGGCAATTATCAATTTTTTCTCTATCCATGAGTTTATTTCTGTTTTTGTTTTTTTTATTTATTAATTTTTGTTTTTTAGGTTTCACAAATAATTGAAATCATATGGAATTTGTCTTTCTCTGTCTGACTTATTTCACTGAGCAAAATACCTTCTAGGTCCATCGATGTTGTTGCAAATGGCAAGGTTTTATTCTTTTTTATGGCCAAGTATTATTTCATTGTATATATGTACCACCTCTTCTTTATTCATCTGTCGATGAACATTTAAGTTGCTTCCATGTCTTGGCTTTTGTAAATAATGCTGCAATGAACATAGGGATGAATATGTCTTTTTGCATTAGTGTTTTGGATTTCTTCAGATAAATGCCCAGAAGTGAAATTGCTAGGTCATTGGAGGTTCTATTTGTAATTTTTTGAGGAACTTCCAAACTGTTTTCTATAGTGCTGCACTAATATACAGTTCCATCAACAGTGCACAAGGATTCCCTTTTCTCCACATCCTCACCAACACTTGTTGTTTGTTGGGGTTTTTTTTTAGCAAGAGAAAATAACCAAATTTAATACATACATATAGGAACCCCCCATACATGAGAGAGTCAGAGATAGAAAATGAAAATGGGTATATAAGACATCCCGAGCTAGGGATAAGGTAAGGTGCCTTTTGGGCTTCAAAGAGTCAATGCAGGATGATAAGAAGTGCTGTTTGTTGAAATAGCTTTTCTGACTGGTGGGTGATATTGTGATTTTTATTTGCATTTCCTGATGGTTAGTGATGTTGAGCACCTTTTCATATGTCTATTGACCATCTGTATGTCCTCTTTGGAGAACTGTATATTCAAGTCCTCTGCCCATTCTTTATCGGATTTTTTTCCTGTTAACTTGTATGAGTTTTTTATATGTTTTGGATATTGACCCCTTGTAGGATGTATCATTGGCAGATACCTTCTTCAATTCAGTAGGTTGCCTTTCATTTTGTTGATGGTTTCCTTTGCTGAACAAAACCTTTTTAGTTTGATTTAGTCCCATTTGTTTATTTTTTCTCTTGTTTCCTTTGCCTGACGACACCTATTCAAAAAATATTGCAAAAAGCACTGTCAAAGAGTTTATTGCCTATGTTTTCTTCTAGAAGTTTTATGGTTTCAAGTCTTATATTTAAGTTTTTAATCCATTTTGAGTTTATTCCTATATATGGTATAATAAGGTGGTCTACTTTCATTTTTCTTGGCATGTGCCTGTCCTGTTTTTTCAACACTGTTTATTGAGGAGCCTGTCTTTACTCCACTGTACATTCTTGACTCCTTTGTCATAGATTAATTGACCGTATAGGTGTGGGCTTATTTCTACATGGAATTTGTCTTTCCCTGGTGTCTTTCTAGGTTCTTGATTCTGTTCCACTGATCTATGTGTCTGTTTTTATGCCCTTATTATACTGTTTTGATTATGATAGGATTGAAGTATGGTTTGATATCAGGTGGTTTGATACCTTCAACTTTGTTCTTCATACTCATGATTGCTGAGGCTATTTGGAGTCTTTGGTGGTTCCATATAAATTTTTTTTTTTAATCTTTTTTTTATATATATATCTTTATTGATTTCAGAGAGAGGGCAACAGAGGGAGAGAGAGATAGAAACACCAATGATGAGAGAGTCATTGGGGATGGAGCCCGCGACCCGGGCATGTGCCCTGACCGGGAATCGAACCTCGATCTCCTGGATCCTAGGTCGATGCTCAACCGCTGAGCCACGCCTGGCCGGGCCATATACATTTTTTGATTGTTTGTTATAGTTTTCTGAAAAATGCCATTGCTATTCTGATAAGGATTGCAATGAATCTGTAAATTGCTTTGCATAGTGTGGAGATTTTAAAGATGTTAATTTTTATTCATGAGCATGGTACAGTGGAATCTAGGTACATTTTTAAAAAATTAATTAATTAATTAATATATATATTTTAAATATTACAAATATCCCTTTTTCCCACCAATAACCTATTCCACCCCATCCCATCCCCCTTCCCAGTCCTTCTCCCCACCTTGTCCGTGTCTTTGGGTTGTGCATATATGCATATAAATTCATTGGTTACTCTCTCCCCCTCCACCCACCCGCCCTCCTCAATCCCTCTGACATTTGTCAGTCTGATCTATACTTCCATTGTCATTGAATCTGTTCTGTTCATCAATTTATTAAGTTCTTTAGATTCCACATTCTAGCGAGATCATGTGATGTTTGTCTTTCTCTGCCTGGCTTATTCACTTAGCATAATTTTCTCCAGGTCCATCCATACTGTCACAAAGGGTACAAGATCCTTCTTCTTTACAGCTGCATAGTATTCCATGGTGTAAATGTCCCATAGCTTTTTTATCCACTCATCTACTGATGGGCTCTTGGGCTGTTTCCAGATCTTAGCTATTGTAAACTGCGCTGCTATGAACATAGGGGTGCATATATTCTTTCTCAATAGTGTTTCAGGATTCTTAGAATATATTCCTAGGAGTGGAATCACTGGGTCAAAAGGCAGCTCCACTTTTAATTTTTTGAGGAACCTCCATACTGTTTTCCATAGTGGTTGCACCAGTCTGCATTCCCACCAGCAGTGTACTAGGGTTCCCCTCTCTCCACATCCTTACCAGCACAGTCATTTGTTGATTTGTTGATGTCAGCCATTCTTACAGGTGTGAAGTGATACCTCATTGTGGTTTTAATTTACATCTCTCTAATGATTAACCATGTTGAGCATTTTCTCATGTGTCTCTTGTCCATCTGTATGTCCTCTTTGGAGAAGTGTCTATTCAGGTCCTTTGCCCATTTTTTAATTGGGTTGTTTGTGTTCCTCTTGCTGAGTGCTATGAGTTCTTTGTACACTTTGGAAATTAGCCCCTTATCAGATACATCCTTAGCAAACGTGTTTTCTCAGACCCCGGGGAAACATTTTGTATTTTCAGGCTGCATCTGTTGATAAGATCATATAATTTTTATCCTTTCTTTTGTTAGTGTGGTGTATTACAGTGATTGATTTAAATATGTTGAACCTTCCTTGTGCCCCTGGAATGAATCCCACTTGATCATGATGTATTATTTTTTTTATGTACTGCTGTATTTGACTTGCTACTATTTTGTTTAGCATTTCTGCATCTATATTCACAAGAGGTATTGGTCTGTAGGTTTTTTTCTTTGTATTATCCTTGCCAGGGTTTGGTATCAGGGTTATATTGACCTCATGAAATGTGTTAGGAAATATTGCCTCTTCTTTAATTTTTTGGAAGAGTTTGAAAAGGTTAGGTTTTAAGTATTCTTTGAATGTTTGGTCAAATTCACTGGTGAAGCCATCTGGCCCTGACTTTTATTTTTTGCATTGTTTTTGATGGTTGTCTCAATTTCCTTGCTTCTGACTGGTCCATTTAGATTTTCTAATTCTTCATGGTTTAGTCTATGAAGGGTATATATTTTTAGGAACTTGTCCATTTCTTCTAGGTTATTGAATTTAATGGCATATAGTCTTTCAAAGTACTCTAGTATGATCCTTTGTCTATCTGTGATGTCAGTGGTGACTTCTCTCTCATTTCTGATTTTGTTTATATGGGTCTTTTCCCTTTTTTCCTTAGTGAATCTAGTAGAAGTTTGTGAATTTTATTAATCTTTTCAAAGAAGCAACTCTTTGTTTTATTAATTTTTTGTATAGTCTTTTAATTCTCTATTTCATTCAATCCTGCTCTAATATTTATGATTTCTTTTCTTTGCTGACTTTGGGTTGTCTTTTTTGTTGTTGTTGTTCTTTAAGATGTAATATTAGGTTGTTTACTTGAGATTTCTCTTGTTTCTCGAGAAGGCCTATAATGATATGAACTTCCCTTTATTACTCCTTTTGCTGCATCCCAGATATTTTCATATGTTATATTGTCATTCTCATTTGCTTCTATATATCTTTTAATCTCATCTTTTATTTCTTCTTTGACCCAGTCATTTTTATTTTTATTTATTTATTTAATATATCTTTATTGATTTCAGAGAGAGGAAAGGAGAGGGAGAGAGAGGTGGAAACATCAATGATGATAGAGTCATTGATCGAGCCTGCAACCCGGGCATGTGCCCTGACTGGGAATCAAACCCCGATTGCCTGGATCCTAGGTTGATGCTCAACTTCTGAGCCATGCCCAGCTGGGTGACCAGTTATTTTTAATAGTATGTTGAGCTCCATGTATTTGTGGGTTCCTTTACTTCTTTTTTGCAGTTGATTTCTAATTTCAAGGCATCATTGTCAGAGAATATGCTTGGTATAATTTTAATCTTCTTGAAATTGTTGATGCTAGTTCTGTGACCCAACATATGATCTATCGTTGAGAATGTTCCATGTGCACTGGAGAAGAATGTGTAATCTGATGTTCTGGGATGAAAGGCTCTGTAAATGTCAGTTATGCCCATTTGGTCTAGCATTTCACTTAAGGCCGATATTTCTTTATTATTTTTCTGTTTGGTTGATCTGCATAGAGCCATCAATGGAATATTAAGATCCCCAGCTATGATTGTGTTTTGATATGTTTCTCCCTTAAGTTCTGAGAGTAGTTAGTTGCTTTATATATTTTGGTGCTCCCTGGTTGATTGTATATATATTAAGAAGTGTTGTTTTCTTCATGTAGTGTCCCCTTTATCATTATAAAAGACTGATCTTTGTCTTTTGCTATTTTTGTTGTCTTGAAATCTATTTTGTCTGATATAATAAGTATGGCTACACCTGCTTTTTGATGGATGTTATTTATTTGGAGAATCATTTTCCACCCCTTCACTTTGAATTTACCTTTGTCTTTGCACCTTAGATGTGTCTTTTGTAGGCAGCATATGTTTGGGTTTTGTTTTTTGATCCACTCTGCTACTCTGTGCCTCTTTATTGGTGAATTTAGACCATTCGTATTTAGGGTAATTATTGATTTATGAGGATTTCCTATAGCCATTTTATCTTTTGTTTTCTAGTAGCTCTGTGCCTCCATTGGTTCTTTTCCTTTGTATTTCTGTCTGTTGTTTTCATTTGGTGGTGTTTCATACTTCTTTCCTCTGTATCCTATTTTTTAAAGCTATGTGTCCTGGTTTGGGAATTTTTGTGTGTTGTTACCATTAGGTTTATAAAAAATAAAGTTGCATATATAAAATAGTTTTTTTTTCTTTTGTGTGCATCTGATGTTCATCCTCCTTTGCCAGTTCAGACCTTTACCCCTCCCCTTTTATGTTTTTATTGTCACAAATTATCCTTGTTTATGCTCCAAGTTTTTTGGTGATCTTACTTGAGTGTTGTGACCTTATGTTGTTTGTTTCAGGTAGAACAACTCCTTTGAGTATTTCCTGCAATGGAGATTTTCTGGTGATAAAATCTCTCAGCTTCTGTATGCCTGGGAATGTCTTTATTTCTCCTTCATATTTAAAGGATAATTTTGCTGGATACATTATTCATGGCTCATAATTTCTTTCAGATGTTTATTTGGTGCCACTTTCTTCTGGCTTGTAGGGTTTCTGCTGAGAAGTTGGATGAAATTCTGATTGGTTTTCCTTTATTAGGTCACTTCTTACTTTTCCCTGGCTGCTTTGAGAATTTTTTCTGTCATTCATTTTTGACAGTTTTAATACAATGTGTCTTGGAGAGGAACTTTTTGGGTTGAGGTGACTAGGTGTTCTGTTTGCTTCTTGGATTTGAGGATCAGTTCTTTCCTTACGTTTTCATCCACTATTTGTTTGCATAGACTCTCAGTTCCCTTCTCCTCTTCTGCCAGAATGTCTATAATTCTATTATTGCTTTTTCTGATGGAGTCAGTTTCCATAGAGCTCTCATTTTTCTTTATGCTCAGGTTTCTCGCTTCTTCCCTCTGCATCATTTTAGATTCCTATCTTTGATATCACTAATATCACTAATTCTTTCCTCCATCTGGTTGTCTCTGCTTTCTATGCTCAGTTGCTCATTCCTAATCTCCTTAATTACATGCTTCATTTCTAGGATTTCCATTTGGTTCTTTTTTAAAGTTTCAGTCTCTTTGGTAAAGTACTTGTTTTGTTCATTGATTTGTTTTCTGAGTGCACTGAATTGCCTGCCTGTATTTTTTCGCATCTCATTGAGTATTTTCAGAACTGCAGTCTTGGAGTCTGTCATTTATATCACAAATTTCCATGTGTTCTAGCTTGATTTCTGGGGATTTTTCATGTTCTTTCTGATCATCATTACTGTAGTTCTTCATGGTATTCTCTCCTCTTCTTTGTCTAGACATAAATGTCCTCTCTAAAGCAGCATTCATGGAAGAGTTCTTTCTACTTTCAGTAGATGGTGCTGAATTGCAAGATTTTTTTTACCTCTGTGATCTCTGGGACTTGACCTCCGTGGACTTCTGTAAGACAGTGCAGCTGCACTGCTTGGAGATGGGGTTTGTTTTGCCCTCACTGTAATGGCAATGCAAACCTCCTTGGGGTCCTGTCCCAAGCACCAAACCAGGGGATCAGTCACAGAGTGAAATAGCAGTTCCAGTGCAATAGCTCTTGGTTTACAGATAAAATGTTCCTCAACCTGACACCAAGGCAATGGGAAGCAAGTGTTGGTAGTCCAAGGGGCTTCAGGGCTCTGTATTTCCATTTCCTTGTCAGAAACTCCCCCACTCAACAGTGGACAGCGGTGTGGCAGGACCCCACACCCTTTCAGGGATCTTCTGGCTCAGTCACTGTTCACTCAGTTCACCTTGCTGGGCTGCTCCCCACAACTCTCTATTCCTCCTGGCTAGGTGAAGGAAGCACCTGCTGCCACTGGCTTCCTTCTTTCTCTAGGCTGTTCCTCAAGCTCCCTGCCGTAGGGGCTGTGTCTGCGGGCTGTATGGGCTTTCCTCCCTTCTCTTTTCCCTGATTCTCAGTTGCCCACCTTTAGATGTTTCAGTGTGCAGGTGTCTCAGACATGCCTCTGTATTGAGTAGGGAATTCTTTGTTGAATTATAGTTGGTAAATTTGTTGAAATTTCAGGGGACAAGGCCAAGGGTATCTCTCACATCTTCATTGCTTTGACATCTCTCTATTGTTTTTATTTAGACTCTATTTATTTCTTTTCTGATATTTATTATTTCCTTTCTTTTACTCACTTTGGGCTTTTTTTTTGTTTTTTCTTCTAGTTCCTTTAGGTGTAAGATTAGATTACTTGATATTTTTCTTGTTTCTTCAGGTAGGCCTGTATTGCTATAATTTTTTTTTTTAGAACTGCTTTTGGTGTGTCTTACAGATTTTGGGTCATCGTGTTTTCATTTTCATTTGTCTCGAGGTATCTTTTGATTTCTTCCTTGATTTTTTGTTAACCCATTCATTGTTTAGTAACGTGTAATTTAGCCTCCATGTGTTTGTATGTTTTTCAGTTTTCTTCTTGTAATTGATTTCTGGTTTCATACCATTATGATCAGAGAAGATGCTTGATATGATTTCAGTCTTCTTAAATTTATTGAGTCTTCTTGTGTAGCCTAACATGTCTATCCTAGAAAATGTTTCATGTGCACTTGAGAAAAATGTGTATTTTGCTACTTTTGGATGAAATGTTCTAAAAACATCAATTAAGTCTAATGTGTTGTTTAAGGCCACTGTTTCCTTGTTGATTTTATACCTGGTTGATATATCCACTGATGTCAATGGGATGTTTAAGTCCCCTACTATGAATGTATTACTATCAATTGCTACCTTTATGTCCAACAATATTTACTTTATATATTTAGGTGCTTCTGTGGTGTGTGCCTAGATGTTTATGAGTTATATCCTCTTGATTAATTGATTGCTTTATCATGAAATGCCCTTGTCTCTCTTTTTTTTAAGTTTATCTTTATTGTTGAAAGTATTACAGGTGTCTCATTCCCCCCCCCCAATTGACCCCCTTCACTTCACTCCCACCCCTTCCCAAGGGCTTCATCCCATTATTGACTGTGTCCATGGGTTATGCATATATGCATAAAACTTCTTTGGTTAATCTATTCCCACCCTCCACCCCCCTTCCCTCTTTTCTCTGAAATATGATTGTCTGTTGCATGCATCGATGTCTCTGGATCTAGTTAGTTCATCAGATTCTTTTGTCACTAGCTTAAAGAAAACCCTGCAACATTTCCTGTAGTGCTGGTTTGGTGGTGATGAACTCCTTTAGCTTTTTCTTATCTGTGAAGCTCTTTATCTGATCTTCAGTTCTAAATGATAGCTTTGCTGTGAGAGTAATCTTGGTTGTAGTTACATGTTTTTCATCACTTTAATATTTCTTGACACTTCCTTCTGGCCTGCAAAGTTTCTGTTGACAAATCAGCTGGCAGTCATATGGGTGATCCCTTGTAGGTAACTAACTGCTTTTCTTTTGCTGCTTTTAACACTCTTTGTCTCTAACCTTTGGCATTTTATTTTATTATTTTATTTTATTTTTAAATATATCTTTATTGATTTCAGAGAGAGGAAAGGAGAGGGAGAGAGAGAGATAGAAACATCAATGATAAGAGAGTCATTGATCGAGCCCACAACCCAGACATGTGCCCTGACCAGGAATCGAACCCCTATCGCCTAGAATCCTAGGTTGATGCTCAACCGCTGAGCCACACCCGGCCAGGCAACCTTTGGCATCTTAATTATGATGTGTCTTGCTGTGGGCCTCTTTGGGTTCCTCTTGTTTGGGACACTCTGTGCTTCCTGGACTTGTAAGTCTATTTCTTTCCCCAGGTACAAGAAGTTTTCTGTCATTATTTATTCAAATAGGTTTTCAATTTATTGCTCTCTTTCTTCTCCTTTTATCACCCCGATAATATGAATGTTGTACCTCTTGAGGTTGTCCCAGAGGCTCCTTATACTATCTTCATATTTCTGGATTCTTTTTTTTCTCTTCTGGTTTGGTGTTTTTTGTTTCTTCATGTTCCAAATTGCTGATTTGATTTTCAGCATCCTCTACTCTACTGTTGATTCCCTGTAAATTATTCATTTTAGTTCATGTAGCCTTCATTTCAAATTGGCACTTTATTATGTCATCGATTTTCTCAGTTATTTTCATAAAACTCTTACTAATATGGTTGAGCATCTTCATAAACAAAATTCTGACCTCTGTATCTGTTAGCTTGCTTGGATCTATTTCATTTAGTTCCTCTTCTAGAGATTTCTTCTGTACTTTCCTTTGTGATATGTTTCTTTGCCTCTACATTTTGGCTGCTTCCAGGTCTTTGTTTCTATGTATTTGGTAGAGCTGCTATGTCTCCTGGAATTGGTAGAGTGACTTTGTGTAGCAGGTGCCCTGTAGGGTCCAGTGGCTCAGCCTCCCCAGTCACCTGAGCTGGGCCTTCTAGGTGCTCCCCTGTGTGGCTGTGTTCACTCTCCTGATGTAGTTGAGCCTTGGTTGCTGTTGGCATCACTGGGAGGAATTGACCCCCTGACCAATCAGCTGTAAAGACCAGCTGCAACTACAGCCACAGGGCTGCTGTGCTGGAGACACCCCTATGGAGCAGGATTTACTTCAGTGGAGCTTTGGTGTTCACCAAGTGCACCCCTTGAGTGTGTCACTCATGGATGCAGTAGGGTTGTAATCCAGTGTGGTCAAGTCTGACCACCGGGTGCACTGTCTCCGGGGCCTCCCGGGAGGTGCAGAGTCAGCCTCTGCCAGTGCCTTGCCTAGGGCCACCCAGCATGAGCTACATAGCAAAACGTAGTTGGCTGCTACTTGTGCTGGGCTTGGCATTGTCCAGGAGAGGCCAAGCTATGAACCAATGCAAGCTGCCACTAGTGCCAGGCCTGGGGCCCCTTATCAAGCCGTATAGGGTATGCTGCTGCTTGTTTGAGAGACTTTAGGAAAATCCTAAACATACTGCTTGAGAGGCCACTTGCACAGACGAGCCACTGGAAATGGCTTGGATGAGCTTGCAGGTAGGGAGGGGCAGGGCCTCCAGGAATCACCGGGGTGGGGCCAAAGGTGTGAGTTAGGTGCTGGTGATTCAAATATGGTGCTAGCCTGCCGGCTGTGTGGGGGAGGGCTCACCAGAGGAGCAGTGGCCTCTGCCAGCTCTTCTGTTTGGGAAAAAGCTGCCCCTCCACCTCTTGCCCCAATCTCAGGCAAGTTAGTTCCTTTCCAAGTGTCCCAAGTTCCTTTCAAGCTGCTGCCCAGTGCTGGGGCTCAGAGGAAGCGTGTCTGAGTGAGTCATGCTCAGGCCCTTTAAGAGGAGCTGCCTGGGAGTCCCACAGCCTCCGAGTCCCTCAGCAATAGTGCCCGCTGGTTTTCACAGCCCAAAGTTGTGGGGATTTCTCTTCCCACCCCTGGAGCCCTGGTCTGGGGAGCCTAATGTGGGTCTGGGACCCCCTCCTCTGGGAAACCTCCACCACGGAGATATCCCTCCTTGGTTTAAACCAAGGCACAGGGTGTGGGCCCGTGTCTGCATCCCTGTGACTCAGCCCCCATCTGCCTGCGTCTCCACTCCTCCTACAGTTCTCTTGTTATAGAGCTTCTTTTTAGCCAGATTTCAGGAGGTTCTGAGTGATGGTTGTCCTGTATTTTAGTTGTAATTTTGATGTGGTTGTGGGAGGCAGTGGGTACAATTACCTACGGCACCATCTTGTTTCTTCCACCCTTGTCTCTTTTTACAGCCATAGTTTTAAAGTAGTTTGTCTGAGATAAATACCATTACCCCAAAAATGAAGAAAAAAAAAAGATTAAGAATAATTAAGTCAAATTGTGGATTTTGGGAAATGGTTACTCATATATAATGTTGGCATGGATGTAAATTTTTGTATATTTTTGGGAGCACAATTTGGCGATACCTGAGTTGAAAAACAAAAGCAAACCTTTTGAGGGAAGATGGCAGCACTGTGAGAAGAAGCAGAGTGCTCGGGCTCCCAGCCACAGACTCGATTTACTCCTAAAATACTACGTAGCCAGCATGGAAAAACCAGAGAAACATACCTGAGTGGACATAGTGCAAGTAGGGAGCACTAAAGAAACATCATAGAGTCTGATAAGAGAGGGGGTAATAGAAAGGGGGAGTACCCCCTGAAGCCTGTGCTGGCCTCTGAGCCTCGAGGCTTGGAGGCTGCAAAGTTCCCTCTCCTCGGGAGTGCGGACCAGCATCCAAAAGCAGGAATCTCACACCCAGAGGGGAGGAGAGAGGAAGGAGTGCCCTGTGCAGAGGGCAGAGGTACCCAGGGGAGCAGTGACTCTGCAAGGAGGGTATGGTGCCTTCCTAGGAAACAAAGCTTCTAATGGTGGATGGTGCCTTCCTAGCAAAACCAAGCTTCTAATGGTGGAAATGACCAGTGTTTAATGTTTAGGGTGTTGACCATAGGAAAGGCTGTCCCAAAGGGTGTGGCACCCCAGTAGTAAGGGACAAGAGGTTGGGACTGAGTGGCCACACACAGGAACCCCCTGCCTCTCTGTAAGGCATTGCTTTGAGCCCCAGAAAGCATTTAATCTGTGTGAGGCAGGAAGGGGTGGAGAGCCCTCCTACCCTGATCTCCCGGTGAGGAGAGAGTGGGATTTTGGACCAGCCCTGAGGGTCACTGTGGTGACATACATGGAGCCATCCCAGCTTTATTGAGAGTGCAGTGAGGGGAGCTGCATGGAGCTTAATTTGGGTCCCCATCTGCAGGGTGCCTTGGTGTGCCAGCAGGGAACTTTGCAGGGCAGACTCTCTGCTTGTGTGTTGCTTTGTGTGTTTTTGAATCTCTGATTGCAGAACTGGTTCCCACCTTCCCGGTGTGCACTGAGCAGACATACCAGCAGAAGCTGGGATTGGCATTTGCACAGTAGAATGATGGGTGGGCCTGATGCGACCAGCCAACTAGATCTGGGAAGGGAGAGGCGGAGCCCACCTGCCTCTCCTGTAGCCTAGGATCACCACACCAACAGGAAAGGGGATGGGCCAGCTCACTGAGGCGCCAGATACCCCGCAGGGCACAGTCCTGAGGGGGAAGGGAGAACAGCTCACAGGAGAACATTACAAGAATAAGACTCTCAGGAACTGTTGTTTGGGAACTGGAGGAAATGCAGAAAACCCCAGCTGGAGGCCGGGTAGGCAAAGAGCTCGCTGGAATGTCCTTTAATTGAAACCACTGAGCCCAGGCTGCTGAAACTGCCCATACAGAAAAGGAAACAGGCTGAAATAAATCTGAAACTGCAGCAGGCTAGAGCATGGGGAACTAGAATCAGAGGACAGGGTAGGGACTGAGGAGCTGGCTGTGGAGCAGAGACTAACTCCCTCACAGTGAGTGCCTGACATTGAAACTTCTAATTAAGGGGAGTGATACCCTGAGCTACACTAGCCATCCTGCACCCTAAAGACTCTACAGAAGACTCTGGAGTAAGACCAGGCAACTACAAAGTTGCAAAATAGTTGACAACAGGAGGTGGTCCACCGAGAGTCTCAGATCAACCATCTACCTAAGGACACCAGAGCCAAACCCAGACGGCTGCACGCATTGGCTGATACACAAGTACCTCCCAGGAGAATGGAAATCAGCACACAAAACAGTGAGCTGCAGACAACATAAGCTGCTCAGAAGAAACTTACCTGATTGACTGTCTTTTGTTTGTTTGTTCATTTGTTTTTTCTCTTTTTCCCTTAGGAAGAATAGAAAGGAGAAAAAAGTTTTTTGTTTTTTCTTTTTAAGTTTTTTAAAATTTTTAATTAATTTTTTTCTTATTTTTTTAAATAATTTTATTTTGCTTAGCTTGTTCTTTGTTTTGTTTCTCTGTTTTGTTTTGTTTCTTTGCTTTTTTTATCCTTCTAATATCAAGACTTTCTTGATATTCCTGTTTAATGGCTGAGGCTTTATCATTATAATCAACAAGTTTACTGCTTTTCTCCATAGTTACCCCCAGATCTCTTATTGGACTCCCTTCCTGCCCAGGCTTTATCTCTCTCTCTCTCTCTCTTTCTCCTCTCCTCTCCTCTCCTCTCCTCTCCTCTCCTCTCCTCTCCTCTCCTCTCCTCTCCTCTCCTCTCCTCTCCTCTCCTCTCCTCTCCTCTCCTCTCCTCTCCTCTCCTTCCATTGGCATAGCCTTTTCTTTTTCTTTTTTCTTCTTCTTCTTTTCTGTCTTTCTCTTGTTTTCCTCCCTCCGTCTTCCTGTCTTTTTGTTTGATTGTTACTTTCTCCTATTCTCTTTAATGTATTTATAGTTTTTCACTTTCAACTAATATCCTATTGCTATTCTCCCCATTAATTGTTTGCTGGATTTCTTTCAAAATCTTTTCTCTGCCTCTATTATCTCCCAGTAGCTTTTTTATTTATATTTTAGTCTATTATTATTTTCTAAATTTTAATCACTATTAACAACAATATGCTTCTCTCTCTCTAAGCTTTACTTTTATCTCTCTTTCTTTTTTTTTTTTTTGAGCTATTTTTCCCCCTCTAGAATTCGTGTTCTCCATTTACTCTCCCAGTTCTGTTTTCACTTGGGTTTTTTTCATTGTGACTGTCAAGATATTTTATAAGTTACCTCTTGTTTCCTGAAAGGTTAGTTGGGTATTGTCTGCCTTGCTGCACCTGTACAACAGCTTACACGATGAGGTTGGGGCTGAGACACAGCCAACCTGAGAGGAGAGTCCTCCCAAGGAATGGTCAACAACACTCTAGACCCAACCACACCAAGAGAACCCTAAGAACCCACAAAAGGGATGCCCACAAAAAAGACACACCTAGAGTAAAGAGCTCAGAAATATAAGGAGAACACACTTCTGTGCTCCACTGATCTCACAGTACAAAATCCTTCCCCACAAGACTGGGAGACAGCAAATATACCTAATATATAAATACAAACACTAAGACCTATCAAAATGGGGAGACAAAGAAACAACCCCAAATTAAAGAAAAGGAAAAATCGCCAGAAGATGATTTTGATGAGGTAGAGTTAAGCAAGTTATCAGAAACAGAGTTCACAGTATTGATTATGAAGATGTTCAAGGAGCTTAATAAGACACTAGATGATAAGATGGAGGACCTAAGTGAAAACATGAAACAGGAGACACATAACATAAATAAAACTCAGACAGAGATAAAGAGTGCTGTATCTGATATCAAGAGTGCATAGGAAGGAATTAAAAGCAGGCTCAATGAAGCAGAGGATAGAATAAGTGACTTAGAAGACAAGGTAGGAAAAATCAATCAGAGCAGCAAAAAGAAAAAACACTTAAAAAGCATGAAGACAGTCTAAGGGAGCTTTGGGACAACATGGAGCAAAACAGCATTCACATTATAGGAATGCCAGAGGGGGACGAAAGAGAGCAAGGGATAGAGAACTTGGTGGAGGAAATAATGACAGAAAACTTCCCTAGGCTGCTGAGTGAGAAAGCCCCACATGTTCAGGAAGCACAGAGGGTTCCAAACAAGAGGGACCCAAAGAGACCCACTCCAAGACACATCATAATTAAAATGGCAAATGTCAAGGACAAAGAGAAAATATTAAGGGCTGCAAGAGAGAGACAAGCAGTGATCTACAAGGCTGACAGCTGATTTTTCAACAGAAAATCTTCAGGCCAGAAGGGAGTGGCATGAATTTCTCAAAGTAATGAAAAGCAAGAACATGCAACCAAGATTGCTTTATCCAGCAAGGCTATCATTTAAAATTGAAGGTGAAATAAAGAGCTTCTCAGACAAAAAAGGCTAAAGGAGTTCAGTATCACCAAAACAGCATTGCAGGAAATGCTAAAAGGACTGCTCTAAGAAACAGAAGGAATAGTGAGAGAAAGGTACATCAGCACAAAGGGGAAGAATGGCATTAAATAATTTACATCAATAGTAACCTTAAATGTAAACGGAATCAACGCTCCAATCAAGAGACATAGAGTAGCTGAATGGATAAGAAAACAGGACCCAAATATATGCTTTCTACAAGAGACCCACCTGAGAGCAAAAGATTCACACAGGCTAAAAGTGAAGGGATGGAAAAAAATATTCCATGCAAATGGAAAGGAAAAGGAATCTGGAGTAGCAATTCTTATTTGTGACAAATAGACTTCAAAATAAAGACCATAGCAAGAGACAAAAGTGGTTACTACATAATATAAAGGGATCCATCCAACAGGAGGAAATAACCCTTATAAACATTTATGCACCCAATATAGGAGCACATAAATATATAAAAAATCTCTTGGTTGACTTTAAGGGGGAGATTGACAGCAACACAATGATAGTGGGGGACTTTAACACCCCACTGTCAGCACTGGACAGTTCATCAAGACAAAAAATCAACACGGAAACACAGACCTTAAATGACTCCCTAGACCTAATGGATTTCATTGACATCCCTGAATTACAGAACATTTCATCCCAAAGCAGCAGAATACACCTTCTTCTCAAGTGCAGATGGAACATTCTCAAAAATAGATCATATGTTAGGGCACAAGGCAAGTCTCTACATATACAAGAAGGTTGAAATCATATCAAGCATCTTCTCAGATTACAGTGCCATGAAACTAGTAATCAACCACTATAAAAAACTCAAAAATAGTCAAACACATAGAATCTAAATAACATGGTATTAAACAATAACATGCTATTAAACAGTGAATGGGTTACCACTGAGATCAAGGAAGAAATCAAACACTTCATGGAAGAAAATGGAAATGAACAGACAACAACCCATAATCTATGGGACACAGTGAAAGCAGTCCTGAGAGGAAAATTCATTGCATTACAGCCCTATCTCAAGAAACAAGAAAAAGATCTAATGACCCATTTAACACAACAACTAAAAGAACTGGAACGAGAATAGCAAGAAAAGCCCCGAGGAAGTAGAAGGAAGGAAATAATAATGATCAGAGCAGAAATTAATGACATAGAGACTAAAAGAACAATACAAAAAAATCAATGAAACCAAGAGCTGGTTCTTTGAAAAGATAAATATGATTGATGCACCTTTAGCCAAACTCCTCAAGAAACAATGAGAGGGGGCCAAATAAATAAAATCAGAAATGAAAGAGGCTATATTCCAACTGACACAACAGAAATACAAAGGATTGTAAGAAAATATTATGAGAAACTATATGCCAACAAATTGGACAACTTGAGTGAAATGGACAAATTCCTAGAAGTCTACAACCTCCCAAAGCTGAATGAAGAAGAGGCAGAAAACCTGAATATGGTGATAACAGCTAACGAAATTGAAGCAGTAATCAAAACACTCCCAGCAAACAAAAGCCCTGGACCAGATGGATTTAAGGGTAGTTTTACCAAACATTCAAAGAAGAATTAACACTTATTCTATTCAAACTATTCTAGAAAATTAAAGAGGAGTGAAAACTCCCAAACTCTTTTTATGAGGCCAGCATCATCCTAATCCCAAAACAGGATAAAGACACTACAAAGAAAGAAATTTACTGGCCAACATCCCTGTTGAACATAGATGCTAAAATCCTCACTAAAATACTAGCAAACCAGATCCAACAATACATTAAAAAGATCATACAACATGACCAACTGGGATTTACTCTGGGGATGCAAGGCTGGTAAAACATCCACAAAACAATAAATGTGATACATCACATAAACAAAATGAAGGACAAAAATCATATGATCACCTCAATAGATGCAGGAAAATCATTCAACAAAATCCAGCATCCATTTCTGATAAAAACTCTCAGCAAAGTGGGAATAGAGTCATCATACCTCAACTTAATAAACACCATATATCCTACAGCCTATATCATACTCAGTGATCAAAAACTAAAAGCATTTCTCTTATAGGGACAAGACAGCGATGTCCACTTTCACCACTCTTATTCAACATAGTACTGGAAGTCCTTGCCACAGCCATCAGACAGGAAGAAAACATAAAAGGTATCCAAATAGGAAAGGAGGTAGTAAAACTGTCATTATATGCAGATGACATGATATTGTACATAGAAAATCCTAAAAACTCCATCAAAGTACTACTAGGTTTGATAAACGAATTTGGCAAGGTAGCTGGATACAAAATCAACATCCAGAAAATCAATGGCATTCTTATACACCGACAGTGAACTTTCAGAGAGAGAAACTAAAAAAACAATACCATTTACGATTGCAACTAAAAAAATGAGATACCTAGCTATAAACTTAACCAAGGATATAAAAACCTGTACTCAGAAAACTATGGGACACTGACAAAAGAAATAGAGGAAGATTTAAAGAAGTGTTAGAATGTATCATCCTCATGGATTAGAAGAAGTAATATCATTAAAATATACATACTACGCAAAGCAATTTATAGATTCTATGCAATTCCTATGAAAATACCAACAGCATATTTCACAGATCTAGAACAAAGATTTCTAAAATTTATATGGAACCAAAATGGACCCAGAGGAGCTGCAGCGATCTTGAGAAAAAAATAAGAGTGGGAGGGATCACATTACTGGACATCAAACTGTACTACAAAGCCATTGTAATCAAAACTGCCTGGTATTGGTACAAGAACAGACATATAGATCAATGGAGCAGAACAGAGATCCCAGAAATAGACCCATCCCTTATGGTCAGTTAATATTTGACAAAGGAGGCAAGAACATACAATGGAGTAAAGACAGTCTCTTTAATAAGTGTTGCCTGGAAAACTGGACAGATACATGCAAAAAAAAATCAAACTAGACCACCAACTTTCACCATACACAAAAATAAACTCAAAATGGATAAAAGACTTAAATGTAAGTCATGAAACCATAACAATCCTGGAAGGAAACATAGGCAGTAAAGTCCCAGACATCCCAATTAGTGGAATTTTCACTGATACATCTCCTAGGGCAAGAGAAACAAAAGAAAAAGTAAACATATGGGACTACATCAAACTAAAAAGCTTCTGCACAGCAAAAGAAAACAGCCTCAAAATACAAAAGAACCCTCTGGTCTGGGAAAACATATTTTCCAAGGATGTATCTGATAAGGGGCTAATTTCCAAAGTATATAAAGAACTCATACTACGCAGCAAGAGGAAGACAGACAACCCAATTAAGAAATGGGCAAAATACTTGAATAGACACTTCTCCAAAGAGGACATACAGATGGCCAAGAGACATATGAGGAAATGCTCAACATCGCTAATCATCAGAGAGATTCAAATTAAAACCACAATGAGATATTACTTCACACCTGTAAGAATAGCTACCATCAATAAATCAACAAAGGACATGTGCTGGTGAGAATGTGGAGAAAGGGGAACCCTAGTACACTGCTGGTGGGAATGCAGATTGGTGCAACCACTATGGAAAACAGTATGAAAGTTCCTCAAACAATTAAAAATGGAGCTGCCTTTTGACCCAGTGATTCCACTCCTAGGAATATATCCTAAGAATCCTGAAACACTAATCAGAAAGAATATATGCACCCCTATGTTCATAGCAGCACAATTTACAATAGCTAAGATCTGGAAAGAGCCCAAGTGCCCATCAGTAGATGAGTGGATACAAAAGCTTGGGACATATACACCATGGACTACTGTGCAGCTGTAAAGAAGAAGTACCTCGTACCCTTTGGAACAGTATGGATGGACCTGGAAAATATTATGCTAAGTGAAATAAGCCAGGCAGAGAAAGACAAACTTCACATGATGTCCCTTCTATGTGGAATCTAAAGAACTTCAGCCCAGCCGGGCGTGGCTCAGCTGTTGAGCAACGACCTAGGATCCAGGCGATCAGGGTTTGATTCCTGGTTATGGCACATGCCCGGGTTTCGTGCTAGCCTACCAGTGACTCTGTCATCATTGATGTTTCTATCTCTCTCTCTCCCTCTCCTTTCCTCTCTCTGAGATCAATAAAGATATTAAAAAAAAAAAGAAAAAAAAAAAGAACTTCATAATTCTATGAACAGAATAGATTCAATGACATGGAAGCATAGATCAGACTCAGGAATGTCAGAGGGATGGAGGAGGGCAGGAGGGTGGAGGGGGAGAGATGAACCAAAGAATTTATATGCATATATGCACAACCCAAGGACACGGACAGTGGTTGGGAGAGGGACTGGGGAGGGGGATTGGATGGGGTGGAATGAGTCATTGGGGAGAAAAAGGGACATCTGTAATATTTTAATCAAAAAAATTTAAAAAAAAATCAAACCTTTTGAACTTACAGTTTAACCTATAGGATATATGCTTATTTGCACAAAGGTACCTTTGCAAAAGTGTTCATTACAGCATTGCATTAACATCAAAATTTTACATTTTGATAATGGTTCAATAAGTTATCATCATAAATGAGGAGACTGGATCAAGATGACAGTTAGCCCATGTTCTTCTTTTTCCACAGATCACAACAATGATAGAAAACATTTATTTAAGACACTAAATCTATAATATCCAGGAAAATGAGAATGCCCCATTGAACAAGAATTTCTGCAGAATTGTTGAATTGTATTAAATGAGAAAAGCAACTTTTAAAAAAATATATCCAATTCATGCAAAAAGGTGTATATGTGTGTCTTGTACTTATATATTTGACAAAGAGATTGTTTGGAGTATATAGACCAAACTGTTGACAGTTGCTTCTAGAGAGGGCACTGCATTAAGGTGTGAGAGGTGGGTAAACAAAGACCCCCCCCCCTTTTTTTTTTAACAAATGTAGGAAGAAAATTAGAAGGTTGATAGAAGTGAGAAGTGCAGAAGCTTTGCTTACTTTGAACTCACTTGCCTAGTGTCTTGCACCGCATGTGTTCTTTCCAATAGCCCTTGGGAAACCAGGCTGAATGGGGAGGGAAGCCTCATTGTGGGTCACCTACACCAGCATCCCCTCCTGCAGAGTTGTATCTTTGGCAAGCTGCCTTTCTTTTTGTACAGGTATTTCCAACTCCTTCCCCCACCTCTTTTGGCTTCAACTCTGGTGAGTTCCCAAATTTGTTTTCTCATGTGGACCTGTCTGTGTGCTAATATTTCCAGCTGTTTCCTGACTGATTACATTAATTTAAGCACCTCCATTCTTCGGCATTCTTAATGGTTTGTGTTCAGTAGTTGTAGGGAATAAAACATAGAGAAATAGGAGATGAAGATGGAAATTATATTTTTCCTAATTGAATGCGCTTGAAAATATCTCTAAATGGAAATGAAGAAAGTTTTTGATTCCTTATATTGAGATGTGAATAGCCTGTATATTCCAGTCAAGTAAAGGACTTTGAGTGTTTCTTAGGATTTAGGAATTTAAAGCTTACTCTGTTCTGTGGAATCTGAGTTTCATCAAAATAGTTTGGGGGAGTTAAAAAAAGAGTTTGGGAGAATTATCATTCTGGTTCTCTCATTAGCAAAAAGATTTTCCAGCAGGATAGGTGATTGGGAAGCTAGGCCATAAGAATCCTATCTGTTGTTAGTAGGATGAGATAGAAACTTGCAGGAAAACCACAGGAGAACATTATTTGTAGGCAAAACTTTTAAAAATAGCATAGCCTTCATACCCATTCACTACACTTGGTATTGAGGACAAGATATTAATAGTTCCTGCCTTCAAGGTGCTTATAGCTGACCACTGAATCCAGCTGTATAGTCAGTCATTGTGTAATTTGTAAACTTTATTTATTCTGTCCTCTCATATATGACATTTTCTCTCTGTGCACAGATACTAATTATGTGGTACTTCTGTTTTTTCCTTTTCTTTCAGGCAAAAATAGACCTCTTATTAGTTGGAGATGTCACTGTTCAGTACCTGGCTGATACTGTGCAGAAATTGTTTTCAAATATAGCAAAAGTCACCATAACCATTAGTGACATGAAGAAGGCAGTGGCATTTCTGGATGAGTGCACATTCAATGTGTTTTTCCTGAAGATGACTTTACCAACTGCCAAGGAGCTGGAAGCTGTCAAATTAATTAGGTAAATTCCAAAAACCTTGACTCTATACTTTTAGGATAGTTTTTAATAAAACCTATTTCTAGCCCAGCCAGTGTGGCTCAGTTGTTTAAGCATTGTCCCATGCACCAGGAAGTCACAGGTTTGATTCCCAGTGAGGGCGCATGCCCAGGTTGTGGGTTTGATACCCAGTATGGGGCATGCAGGAGGCAGCTGATTGATGTTTCTCTCTTGCCCTCTCCCTTTCTCTCTTTAAAATCAATAAAAACATATTTTTAAAAAACCTTATTTCTATAAAAATCCTTAATATATGATACTATTTCTGCTTTAATTTTTAAGATGAATGTTTTTGTGGGCAGAATCTACATACATGTTATTTTTATTGCCACTTTGACATACTATTGTGAAAATTATTTTAACTTAAAAAGTAATAAGTATGGGTGAAAATGTAAGAATTAATTGTTCATAGAAGTTAATTTGGTATATAATGCTTACCTTAATCCCATAGGGACTCCTTTTTAATAACTATGTCATTAAAATGGCAAATCTTTTCAGAGTTCATAAATTGTTATAGCAGATGGTGAGGCAGGTGAGCACTCTTAGCTCCCTGGCATGCTGGCTGTGGACTGAAGGTGTTTCTCTTAAAAGATATCGTAATGTGAAAGAGCCTTGAAGCTCTCTGGATCCACTGAGTCCACATCAATATCAACTACAAGATTCTTTTTTCATCTTGTAGCTCCATAGAAGTTCTGTTTGAGCCCCTCCACTCTCAAGATATGGAGTCTAGTGGTGTGAAAGTTAGGTTCTTCCTTGCCTCACTATCTAGGATTTTGAGCCGTTTAGGATGTTTTAAAACAAGGTTAGGTCAGAACAAATTTGTTCACCTTTTATATGGAAACTTAATAGAGAAAGTATAATTATAGATAATATTCAAATATATAAGGACTCTTCAGAATTATAGGACAGGCCTTTCTAGACTAAAGGAGAAAGTTCAGGGACAATATTGTGATCCCCAGATCAAAAGGAGTGAGCATATTATGTTAGCAGAAAAGAAAGTTGGAATGACAAGAAGCCAAAGACACTGAGTTACTTGTTAAAGAGAAATAAACAGACAGACAGACATTATTCCTGGAGTTTCTTAGAACAGTTGGTCTTCTGAATTTCTTTTGGCTTTCTACTGGAATATGAACCCTAGACAAACAAGCAAACTACCTCAAAGTGGATTTCACTTCCAAAACATGTTATGAACTGTCTTCCTTCTGAAGATATGACTATCTTATTGTATACCTTAAAAACAAACAAACAAAAAAACTCCTGTAGACAGAGTCCCCCTGTTTGGGAGCTCATAATAATATATCATTTATATAGTATTAAAAAAAATTTATAACAGCTTTATTAGGGAGGTAGAGCAGGGTTTCATCATTCCTACTTGACAGATTAGAAAACTGAGGCTGAGGTGACTTGCCTGAGACCACATGGGCTTGTTTTCACACAACTCAGACCAGAACTCTTTACTTTTTCCTTATGGTTCTTTCTGAAGGTTGATAATTAGTTGTCTTCTGTATTGAAGCCCCTTCATTTATACCTCTGAGATTCAGTATATGCCAAACTTAGTATAAACTAAATACACATATGGTTTGAGAAGAGCATTTGAACAAATTAGTATGGCTGACCTCTCTTCATTCCAGAGTACGATCCTCACTGTGCCTCTCCAAATGTAGTGAAGGCTTTGTATTTGCTCATTATTGAAGCTACATTTTGAATAGGATAAGAATAGAGTTCTATTTAAGAACAAGCTTAATGTCTAGTTACAGTAATTAAAAACCAGGAGGTTTGAGAAGAGAACTTTCTATCTGATATTCACCTCTCTGGATTCTCCCCACTCTTGCTTCTTTGCTCTAAATATCATAGCTTAACATTTCTTAGCAAGAAAAAGAAGGTAGATAAAGATACTAAATGTACAGGCATGCATATGGTAGTTCTACTGTTTTGCTGTAAAAGCATTTGTTTAAAAAGAAAAAAATGGATAATTTGTAGAATACACCAGGATTTGGTTTTCTTGTCTTTTGTTACACTATTCTCAATACTTAGTATACATAGGTCTTGAGTAACAGCAGGTATTCAGTACCTTGCTATAGGTGTAAATGAGTGTATGGATGAGTGTGTGAAATGCCATTTTAGGGCAGAAAATTAGTTCTAGCTTTTGTGTTCCTTTCTGAAAAAGAGACAATCCTTTCTTCATAGAAGCTTTGGCTTTCATGAGACCTGAGAGGCAAGAAATATCTAAAGTTTCCTTTCTTGCCCTCAGAACTGTTATGAGTTTATGATTTATGAATTATTTAAACCCTTGTACAGAATGTTTATATTTTTGGATCTATAGATTTTCTTAGAGTAATAAGTCCTATAAACATAATGCTGCATTTATAAGGCATTTAAACCTTCATCTTTCCTAAAACACTAACATTTAGTGACTAAACCAAAATGAAGAGTCTTGGTTTAGCTTTTCTTCTGATGTATTTTAGACTTTTTTCTCCCTTAGATCTTTGTTGTTGTTTTATAATATCTCAAAATATAGATAGGTCCAGGAAAATATACAACTATTTACCTTACTCTTCTCTCTTTTGGCACTTTATGTGCCTCACCAGTGACTGAGGAACGTACTATAGGGTAGAAGTGTCCAAACTTATTTTAAGTGTTAAAGCACATGATCATTTTAGAATAAAACATAAGCAGCCTCCTTAAAAAGATTCCTAAATTTGTTTTTATTAAAAAGAATATGTTTTCAGCTTAGACCTAATCATTGATCAATTTTAATCATTCATAAAAATATTGGTACTCTACAGACTGACATTTTCAAGAGTTATGGTACATCTCAATTATAGGTTAACATTTGTAGTAGTACACCCTAATTACATTTCATTTTATGAATACATTTTTTTGAGCCAGATGAACTCAAACATTACCCAGTGGTAAAATATTTTAAGATAGCCTTAGGATTCATATGGTTGGCTCCCGAATTCTGGAGATATTTGACTCTTGGCTTAGATCAGTTTTCAAAACTGAGGCACATGCACAGAGCAGGTACTGGATAAGTCAGACACATTGCAACACTTTATCTTCCAAAGGCAGGTACAGAAAACTAAAATATGTTTCAAACTAATCAACATTGATTAGATCCTGTCAGAAACTGATAATTTTCCAATTTATGAAATGTCTCTGCTGTTATTAAAATTCTGTGATTCTCATGAGCTCAGAGCAGTTCAGCAGTTGGAAAGGAATGCAGAATGTAGCTCCCCTTGCTCAGTCTAAAAATCGAGGAAGTTGTTGTGTTATGTCTCTGATTCCCAAACACCCTGGACTTGACAATGCAATTCAGTAAATTATATTAGCAAGTTACATGACCTGGTCCCTGGATATTTGACAATAAACACAATAAAAACAAGATATATAAGTAGTTTTAGTAAAAACATTATTCTATAAATTGATGGTGGATATAATTGGAACTGAGGAAAATTCTGTACCTTTATCATTTCTAGCATCAAGTTATGGGGCGAACCTAACTAAGAAAGTTCACAGGAGGAACTCTTCTAATGAACAGCATAGTGGGAGCAGGGCATACCATCCTTCAGTGTTGACCAGAATAAACTCTAAGAACTTTACTACATTTTATTGCAGGGGCCCTATTAGTAGCAAATGAACTCAGTGTTTTCAAATTTATAGTAAAACCCTCAATTTTCTTACGGAAAATCATTGTTTTAATTAATTAATTAACAAAGAACATTATTTGTTATGTATCAAATAGGCCACACCAGGTTAGTCTGGCTGCATTGGGCCATGGAGAGCATACTAGGTAACTGTATTCAAGAAGGCCACAACCCAAAAGTGATATTGGCTTTTGTTCCTTGAAATTCTTGTGGCTCTAAAGGAAGCAAGCTTAGCAATTTTTTCCAGTTTCATAAGGATTTATAAGAACCTTTTGATCCTCTTATTAGATGATAGATTTCAAAGGTTCTTTGGTCAGCAAAGTATACAAATTAGCCTATAAGACTTTATATGATTTTTTTTTTCTTCCAACTACTAGGTACCAGACCTGGGGATGGAAGCAACACTGGGGATGGCACTGCTGCAGTTTGAGCTGCCTCCAATTCCAGACTACTAGAGACAGACATAAAATGGACACTAGAATATCAATATCCAATTTTGTATGTGGAGTATAGTATCAGGAATGATCATGGCATTTAAACAGTATATTCTGTGAAACATGAGGAGAAATGATTACAGATTTTTAAAACCGAAGACGCTTCATTTGAGAAGGTACTCAGAAAGCTCTCAGAACCTGCAATTTGGTTTTGGAATATGGAAGAAGTGGTATTAGTTGGGATGTTTCTTTTACAGAATATTCATTCATTAGAAAAATGACCTTTTAAAAATCTTTTTTTGGTGATGCTGGAAACTAGAAACTCTATCCTTTTGTAGAGATTGTGAATGGGCAGCTGAGACTAAGGCCAGAGCTTTGGATTCTGGGAACTCTATTAACTGCTGATGTTCTGTACAGTTTTATAATTAGGGTTTCACAGGGATGGGAAGTGTTTGGGTTGGTAATTGATTCTGTGCTAATGACATAAATCTAGGGATTCCAATTCTGTCTGATGTAAAACTTGAAATTTGAAAGTCATCAGGGAATATAAATCTGTATATCCAAACCTAACCTATTTTTGTGTCAGTAAAATCAATTTATAAAATATAAAAAAAATAGATGCAGGATTTGTTTCTAAGAGAAAAAAAAAAATCTGCCTTTAAAAATTCTCTAATTCTAGGGTATTTTAATTTATGGTAACTTACTTTTTTGTGAATCTGGAAAGCATTTTTTAATTTAAAAACTTGGACTAAATTACAGAATATGTTTATTTTAGTGGTAATATCTGTGGAGCCCATTTTCCCCTTCCACCTCTCTTTCCTCATCCTGTTATTCATACCTTCATTATACCCCACACTTTATCATCACGTAAAAACTATATTTGAAATGCTTACATTATGGCAAGCATCATTCTTTTTTAAAAATTTTATTTTTATTGTTGAAAGTATTATGTATGTCCCCTTTTTGTCTCCCATTGACCCTATCCTCCCCACTGCCACCCCCTCCCCAGGACTTCACTGCACTGCTGTCTGCATCCATGGGTAACACATATATGCATATACGTTCTTTGGTTAATCTCTTTCTGCACCCCTACCCCCTTCCCTCTGAGAGTTGTCAGTCTGTTGCATGCTTCCATGTCTGCATCTATTTTGTTTGTCAATTTCTTTTTTTCATTAGATTCCATATATAGGTGAGATTATGTGATATTTGTCTTTCTTGGACTTACTTATTTTGCTTAGCATAACACTCTCTAGGTCCCTCCATGCTGTATCAAAGGGTAAGAGATCTTTCATTTTTACAGCTACATAGTATTCCATTGTGTAAATGTACCACAGCATTTTATCCACTTATTTACTGATGAGCACTTAGGCTGTTTCCAGATCTTACCTATTATAAATAACTCTGATATGAACATAGGGGGCATATTTTCTTTCTGAATGGTGTTTCAGGGTTCTTAGGAAATATTCCTAGAAGGAAATCACTAGGTCAAATGGCAGTTCCATTTTTAATTTTTTGAGGAAACTCCACACTGTTTTCCATAGTAGTTGTACCAGCCTACATTCCTACCACCAGTGTACTAGGGTTCATTTTTCTCCACATCCTCACCAGCACTTGTTTGTTGTTTTATTGATGACAGGCATTCTGGCAGGTGTGAGCTGGTAACTCACTGTCATTTTAATTTGAATCTCTCTGATGATTCATGACATTGAGAATATTTTCATATGTCTCTTGGCCATTTGTATATCTTCTTTGGAGGAGTGTTTATTTAGGTCCTCTGTCCAGTTTTTAATTGGATTGTTTCTCTTCCTTTTGTTGAGTTGTATCAATACTTTACATATTTTGGAAATAAAACCCTTATCAGATGTATCATTGGCAAATATGTTCCCCCATACAGTGGGTTCTCTTTTTATTTTGATGCTGATTTCTTTTGCTGTGTAGAAGCTTTTTATTTTGACATAGTCCCATTTTTTTTTCCCTTTGTTTCTGTTGCCCTAGGCGATGTATCAGTGAAAATTCTGCTACCTGAGATGTCTGATATCTTGCTGCCTATGTTTTCTTCTAAGATTTTTATGGTTTCACAACTTACATTTAAGTTTTTAATCCATATTGAGTTTATTCTTGTGTGTGGTGTAAGTTGGTGGTCTATAATGATGTTAATTTTACCAATCCATGAACATGGTATATTTTTTGACTTGTTTATATCTTTTTGTATTTCTTTTTTCAACTTTCTGTAGTTTCCTGAGGACAGGTCTTTTATCTCCTTGGTTAAGTTTATTCATAAGTACCTCAATTTTTTTGTTGTAATGGTAAATGGAATTATTTTTTAAGTTTCTCTTTCTGGGAGTTCATTATTGGTGTATAAAAATGCCATGGATTTCTGGGTTTTAATTTGTATCCTGCTACACTACCGAATTCATTCATTAAATCTAGTAGTTTTTTGTGGAGTCTTTAGGATTTTCTATGTAAAATATCATGTCATCTGGTGAATCATGATAATTTTACTCCCTCTTTTTCAATTTGTATGCCTTTTATTGTTTCTTTTCTGATTGCTGTGGCTAGGACTTCCAGTACTATGTTGAATAAGAGTAATGAAAATGGACATCCCTGTCTTGTTCTCATTATTAGGTGAAATAGTTTAGCTTTTGCCCATTTTGTATGATGTTGGCTGTCATTTGTCATATATGGCCTTTATTATGTTGAGGCATGATTTCTCTATTCCCACTTTGCTGAGAGTTTTTATCAAAAATGGCTGTTGGATTTTAGCAAATGATATGATCATGTGATTTTTGTCTTTCAATTTGTTTATGTGATATATCACATTTATTGATTTCCAAATATTGTACCAGCCTTGCATTCCTGGAATAAATCCCACTTGGTCGTGGTGTATGATCTTTTAACTATATTGCTCGATCCAATTTGCTAATATTTCATTGAGGATTTTAGCATCCGTGTTCATCAGGCATATTGATTTGTAATGCTCTTTCTTTGTAGTATCTTTGTCTGGTTTTCAAATTAAGATAATGCTGGCTTTGTATAAAGAGCTTGGAAATGTTCTTTCTGCTTTGCTTTTTTGGAATAGTTTGAGGAGAATAGGTTTTAGTTCTTCGAATGTGTGGTAAAACACCCCTGGTAGAGTCATCCAGACCAGGGCTTTTGTTTGCTGGGAGTTATTTTTATTACTACTTCAACTTCATTATTTGTTATTGGCCTATTCAGTTTTTCTGATTCATCTGATTCAGTTTTTGAAGATTGTATTTTTCTAGGAATTTTTCCATTCTGTCCACCTTGTCTAGCTTGTTGACATATAATTGTTCATAGTATTTGCTTACAATCCTTTCTGTTTCTGTGGTGTCAGTTACTTCACCTCTTTTGTTTCTGATTTTATTTATATAAGTCCTCTTTATTTCTTGATGAGTCTGGCTAAAGATTCATAAATCTTGTTTATCTGTCTGAAGTACCAGCTCTTGGTTTCATTGATCTTTTGTATTGTGTTTTTAGTCTCTGTGTCATTTATTTCCACTCTTTTTATTATTTCCTTCCTTCTACTTACTCTGGGCTTTTCTTGATGTTGTCTTTCTAATTCTTTAGGTTGTAGGATTAGTTTATTACAAGTTTTCTTTTATTTGCAGTACACCTGTTGTGCCGTGAACTTCCCTCTCAGGACTGCTTTCACTGAGTCCCATAGATTTGGGGCTGTTGTGTTTTCATTTTCATTTGTTTCCAGGAAGTTTTTTATTTCTTCCTTGATCTCTTTGGTAATCCATTTAATGCTTAAAAACATGCTATTTAGCCTCCATATGTTTGAATGTTTTTTAGTGTTTTTATTTTAGTTGATTTCTAATTTCATGCCATTGTGATCTATTTACCAGAGTTGTATCTTTTTGTTGTATCAATCACTTAAGTGTTATGAAGTGGCCCTCATTATCTGCTGTTATGTCATTTTAAAAATAGATTTAATCTTTATTGTTGAAAGTATTACAAATTTCCCCCCCTTTTTCCCCCACTGGCCCCCACTATCGTTTGTCCATAGGCTAGG
Organism: Miniopterus schreibersii; assembly: GCF_964146895.1. Classification (NCBI taxonomy): domain Eukaryota; kingdom Metazoa; phylum Chordata; class Mammalia; order Chiroptera; family Miniopteridae; genus Miniopterus; species Miniopterus schreibersii. The sequence continues at coordinate 87,425,857 of NC_138102.1, read as the reverse complement.
CATATATGCATATAAGTTGTCTAATGAATCTTTTCATGCCCCCCTTCCATCTGAGCTAGGTCAGTCTGTTGCATGTTTCATTGTCTTTGGATCTGTTTGTTCTGTTTATAAGATTCCACACATAAGTGAGATCATATGATACTTGTCTTTCTCTGACGGGCTTATTTCATTTAACGTAATACTCTTCAGGTCCAGCCATGCTGCCCCAAAGGGCAAGAGATCCCTCTTTCTCAAAGCTGCATAGTATTCCATGGTGTAAATGTACCACAGCTTTTTTATCCACTCATCTACTGATGGGCATTTGGGCTATTTCCTGATCTTAGCTATTGTAAATTGTGCTGCTATGAACACGCATGTGTTCTTTCTAACTGGTGTTTCTGGTTTCTTAGGATGTATTCAAAGAAGTGGGATCACTGGGTCAAATGGCAGTTCCATTTTTAATTTTTTGGAAAACCATATGTTTTCTGTACTGTTTTCCATAGTGGCTGCAAGAGTCTGCATTCCTACTAGCAGTGTACTAGTATTTCCCTTTCTCCAAATCCTTTCCAGCACTTGTCTCTTGATTCGTTCATGGTAACCATTCTGACAGGTGAGGTGATATCTCATTGTTGTTTTAATTTGCATCTCTCTGATGACTAGTCACTTGAACATTTTTTCATATGTCTCTTGGCCATCTGTACTTCCACCTTGGAAGTATCTATTTAGGTCCTTTGCCCATTTCTTAATTGGATTGTTTGTCTTCCTTTTGTTAAGTTGTATGAGTTCCTCATGTATTTTGTATATTAGTCCCTTATCAGATGTATCATTGTCAAATATTTTTCCCCACACAGTGGACTCCCTTTTCATTTTGTTAATGGTTTCTTTTGCCTTGCAGAAGCTTTTTAGTTTGATGTAATCTTTTCTTTATTTTCTCCTTTGTTTTTCCTGCCCTAGGAGATGTATCAGCAAACATACAGATGTCTGAGATTTTGCTGCCTATGGCTTCTTTTAGGATTTTTATGGTTTTATGAATTAAAGTCTTTTAACCATTTTGAGTTTATTCTTTTGTATGGTCTAAGTTGGTGGCCTCGTTTCATTTTTTTGCATGTACCTGTCCAATTTCCCCAAAATCATTTATTGAAGGGACTGTCTTTACTTCATTGCATTCTCTTGCCTCCTTTGTCAAATATTAATTGAGTATAATGGCTTGGGTCAGTTTCTGAGTTCTATTTTCTGTTCTGTTCTATTGATCAATATGCCTCTTCTTGTGCCAGTACTAGACTGTTTTGATTACAGTGGCTTTGTAGTGTAACTTGATATCTGGTATTGTGATCTCTCCAACTTTGTTCTTCTTTCTCAAGACGGCTGTAGCTATTCAGGGTATTTTTTGGTTCCATATACATTTCTGGAGTATTTCTTCTAGATCTGTAAAATATGCTGTTGGCATTTTAATAGGAATTGTGTTGAATCTATAGATTTCTTTTGGCAGTATGGATATTGAATGATGTTGTTTCTACCATTCCATGAACATGGTATATTCTTACACTTGTTATATCTTCCTCTATCTCATTCTTCAATGTCCTACAGTTTTCTAAGTATAGGTCTTTTACCTCCTTGGATAAGTTTATTCCCATGTATCATAAGTTTTTTGTTGCAATTGTAAATGGGATTTTTTTGGGGGGAGGGGGCGTTTGTTTTGAAGTCTATTTGGTGAGATATGAATATTGTTATCCTAGCTTTTTTTTTTTTTTTTCCATTTCCATTTGCATGGAAAATTTTTTTCCATCCCTTCACTTTCATCCTGTGTGAGTTTTTTTCTTTTGAGGTGGGTTTTTTGTAGACAGCATATATATCAGTCATGTTTTCTTATCCACTTAGTTACCCTATGTCTTTTGATTGGAGCATTTACACTTAAGTTTGTTATTGATGGGTACTTATTTTTTCCATTTTTATTCTTTATGCCTTTGTCTCTCTCTATTTCTTTTGCTTGCAAGAGTTCTTTAGTATTTCTTGCATTGTTGGTTTGGTGGTAATAAACTCTTTTAACTTTTTTTTGTTTGTGAAGCTCTTTATTTCACCTTCAATTTTGAATGATAGCCTTGATGGATAGAGTAGTCTTAGATTCAGTCCTTTGCTTTTCATTACTTTGTGTACTTCATGCCACTCTCTTCTGGCCTAAAGTGTTTCTATTGAGAAATCAGCTATCAGTCTAATGGCAGTTCCCTGTAGGTAACTTTCTCTCTCTCTCTCTTACAGCCTTTAAGATTCTGCTTTGTCTTTAACATTTGCCATTTTATTTAAGATGTGTCTAGGTGTGGGTCTTTTGGGGATAATCGTGATTGGAACTTTTTGTGTTTCCTAAGCTTGAGTGACTTTTTCTTTCACCAGGTTAGGGAAGTTTCCTGTAATTATTTCTTCAAACAGGTTGTCTACTCCTTGCTCAGATTTTTCTCCTTTTGTTCTCCTTTGATGCAGATGTTGTTATGTTTCTTGTTTTCCTAAAGCCTCCTTAAATTCTCCTCCGACCCTTTAATTTTTTGATTGCTCCTCTGAATTGGTGATTTTTTTCTACCTTGTGTTCTATTTCACTGATTCAACACTCTGCTTCCTCTAGTCTACTCTTGATATTTCTTCCAGGGTATTCTTTATTTCAGCTATGTCATTCTTCATTTCTAATTGATTCTTATTCATGGTTTTTACCTCTAGTACCATGCTGGTGTAGTTCTCATTAACTTGCATATACTTCTCATTAAGTTGCTTGTAGTTCTCACTAAATTTTTTGAGCAGCCTTATAACAATTACTTTGAATTCTTTATGTGACAAATTGCTTGTTTCCACTTTATTTCATTCTTTTTCTGGCTATTCCTCCTTTTCTTTCATTTAGGGGTTGTTTCTTTGTCCCCCTATTTTTGCTTTTCATTTTTATTTGTTTGTATGCATTAGATCAAACTGCTCTGCCTCCCAGTCTTCATGGGGTGACCTTATGTAGTAAGTGTTTTTTGGACCTGGTGGTGCACTCTCTTAGATCTCCTGAGCTAGGTGCTCTGGGAATGTCTCTTGTGTGAGTTATTTGGGATCTCCTGTTGTTATTGGGGGTTAAATGCTGTTGTCCCATTCTTGGATGTAATCAACTCTCACACTGGCTGACTGTGAAGCTCACCCCAGACCAGGTCATGCAAGCTATTGTGCAGATTCTGACAGAACAGAACAAAATACAACAAAACAAATCAGGAAACAAAAGAAAGAAACAAAAACATATACAAGACCCCTACTACAACAACAAAAGCAACCACAAAAGAAAAGACAATTAGAAAAGAGAGGAAGAATGATAGAAGAAAAGAAAGAAAAAAATATAAAGAGAAACAAATGGGGAAGAAAAAGGATTATGAAAGGACAGAGATGAAATAAAATGCGAATAAAGACTAGAGGAAGTAAAATGGTATAGAAGAAAAGAGGAAGAAAAATTTGAAAAGGAAAATAGAAGAGAAAGCAGATATATCAAAACTAAGGAAAGAAAAAAATATGAGAAAGTAGGAGAAAGGAGGAGGGGGAGGGGAAATAGAGTAAGCAAAGGGAAGAGAAAAATTAGATATAGGAGAGAAAAAATAGCGACTAATAACAAATCAATTAAGTTGGAATGTAAAGAAAACAGTGAAAAAAGGGGGTGGTAAAACAAAAAAAGTGAAGTGGCATTCATCTCAGCAGAGTTTAGTGCCTCCTGGGATCTCCTGTTGTATCCTGCTCTTCTGATGACTGAGGCTGACTGTTTGTCTGCCAATTCTGGGCTTCCCTGGAGGTGCTTAGGTGCTAACCACTGTCAGAAACTGTCCTCCTTTGGCACTCAGCAACCTGTTTGAAGCTTCAAGGTATCCACAGTTTGTATCTTTCTCCACAGGACTTGGCTGCACATGGGAGGGGCCAAGCTCCACTCTAAGGCAGGTTTGTTAGCAGCACAGGTCCCAGTGATGGGTTAGCAAAATTCCCCAGGTTTCCAGGGATCTGCCTCCACCTGCCCTCACCTTCCAGCAAGCTGTCAATAACCACTCAAAAGTCTGTTTCTGAAAGGGCTTTAAGCGGATTTGGGAGTATAGGCCCCTAGTTCTCCTGTGAGGTGAGGGAGAGGTGCTGTTCAGTTTTCAGGTAAAGTGGTGCATATTTTTCCCTGTCCCAGAGCTACTCCTTTGAGAATGTCCCAGAATATTTCCCTGCCCTAGGCTGGGCAGAGATCCTCATATGCAGTCTGGGGGATCAGCTGGATACCAGGAGTTTTTATCAGCTCTCCCATGCAGGAAAAGCACCAGTCAAGTTCCAGGGATAGTGGCGTGGACAGCAACACCCCCAATACCTGAGACTGTATGAACCTGTAGGCTTGGCTTCTGTTGCTGGGTCCTCTGCACAGGTTGAGATGCAGGATGCTGCAGACAGGGCTCCTAAGGATGGGGCAGGCTGTATCACCTATGGTGGGTTTTTTTTCTTTTCCTGGATACTGGAAGTGGCCAGTGCCTCTCAGGAAAAATGGCCCTTTTGGTTTGCAGGAGTCTCCTGGCCACCGCTTTTCCCTGTCTCCCTCCCTAGCCTCTCCTTAGGCACCTGAGTCTGCACCACCATCCCTTCACTGAAGCCTTGGGTGAGTAGCTACAAATGAAAATCCTGTGCTCTGGGTTTAAAAGAAAAACAGAAACAAAGAATTGATGTTTTATTTCTGACAGGCTTCAGGCTCCCTGGCAGCCAGAAGCCCTGCTGCCTTTCACAGCTGGATGTTCTATGGGCCACTGGTCTTGGCTCTGGTGCTCTAGGCTGTGGAGCCTAGCATGGGTTCCCGGCCTTGATCTTCTCAGGGAAATAACTCTCCCATAGCCGAGAGATCCCACTTCACTCTCAGCCTGCTGCCCGTGGAAGCTGGGTCAGCCCCTCTCACAACCTTGCCCTTCCTACCAGTCTCCAGGTGTTTTCTGTCCTTCCTTAATATAAGTCTCCTCAGCTGGACCTCACCCCCTACCTTTCAGGTGGCTCACTCCTAGCCAGCCTCTGAAGCATTTCTGCCAGGAAGCCTCCTTGAGGCTGCAGAGCAGGTTGGTGCCCAAGTATGAGCTCCCATAGGACCCTGTGGCTTTCCTTCATAGCACTGGGCACACATATGGTCACTTACTTAATTATTTACAGTATGTGTTCAATGTCTGTCCTTCCCAAGAAACTGTTAACTCCAAGAGAGCAGGAACCCTATCTGTTTCTTTTGTCTGTTCAAAATATCCCCCAGAGCCTAGCACAGAGTCTGACACTAAGTAGGTTCTCAATACTGTATATATGACCGAGATACATAAATTAGTAAATAACATAATTAGCAATATATAATAATGTATATTTACCTTCAAATGCATGTGTAAGATAGATAATCTAACAGTATTATACATTGAGGGTTCTTCGGGTCTTTTTTTAAGGAATAAATAATAACCATTTTTAACTACATCATAAATAATGTTTTACGTATTTAAGAACAGTTTGTTTTTCTGAGGAAGTTTTAGGTGTTCTCTTTAAAGTCAGGTTCACGGTAATATTCTCTTTGGAAAATTATTTTCTCTTAGCTAATGTCAGTGCTTAGTATCCATCAAATTATCAGAAATTCCAACTTATTGACCACCAAAGTGTAGTTAATAATGCCACAATTTAAGTTTTATTTTGGAAATTTTCAAGCATATAAAAGTGAAAAGAATAGTATAATGAACTTCCATGTTCCCATAATGTAGCTTTAATAGTTACGGACATATGGACAATCTTGTTTCATCTCTGCCCTTTCCCACACATCCTTTCCCACCTTTCCACTCCTGCTCACTAGTGGATTATTTTAAAGCAAATCTAAGACATCATTTCCTGTCATCCATAAATACTTTAGTAAGTATCTGTCTAAGATAAGGAATCTTAAAAAATATCCACAATACCAATATAACACCTAAAAATTAATAACAATTTCTTAATATTGCCAAATATCCAAACAATGTTGAATTTTTTTTTTGTTTTTATCTTAGTATTCATTTTTTAAACTGTGAGCTTATACAGATTAGGATTCAATTTTTCCTTCACTCTTTTTTCCCTTTCTTTTCTTTCTGTTTTTCTCTTTATTTATATATGTTTCTAAAAGGGTCATTTTTTCTTATAGAATTTCCCACTTTCTGGATTTTGCTCATTTCATCCTTATGGCATCCTTTATTTTTTTAGTTTTTAAAATTTTTATTGATTTCAGAGAAAGGAAGGGAGAGGAAGAGAGAGGTAGAAATATCAGTGATGAGAGAGAATCATCAAATAGTTGCCTACTGCACACCCCTTACTGGGGATTGAGCCTACAACCCAGGCATGTGCCATGACTGGGAAACCAACCATGACATCCAAGTTTATGGGTAGTGCTCAACAACTGAGCCACACTGGCCAGGCCTCATAGCATTCCTTAAAATATTCCTCTTTTCCTTAAGTTTCTTATAAACTGGTGATTAGATAAAGAATCTGGATAAGATTTAGGTTCATTTTTTAAGAGCAAGAATAAAAGTGGCCAGAGATTAAAGATGGTGGCAGACTGAGTGGAAGCTACACTGCCACTCTCCCAGGACCAAACTGGAATTACAACTAAAATATAGAAAAACCATCCTGAATAATCCACTGCAACTGAAGACAAACTGGAGAGCATCCTCATAACCAAGGAGGAAAAGTGGAGACCACATAGAGACTGGTAGTAAATGCGGAGGTGCCAGGAATCTGGCTGGGCTCCCGCAGGCAGCAGCTGAAGGTCCAGAGGGATATCTCATCTGTGGGGGTTCCCACTGAGGACTCTGAGGCCTAAATCCCAGTCTTGGTTTCCCAGCCAAGAGCACCAGAACTGATAAAGGTGCCCACATACATCTGGCTGTGAAAAGCAGCAGGTTTCTGTTTGCCATGGAGACAAGGCTGAAAGTGCAGGTACCCTCTTAAAGAGCCAATAAACAAAGTTTCATGTGCAGCCACTAACCTTGGGCTCCAGCAGAGGGAGGGCAGAGTAGACTAGAGCTGGGTGAGAAGAATCTAGGGTTGTGGGCTCTGGAGATAAAGCTCAGAGGGCACACCACAGGATTCCTGTGTCAAGTCATTCCCCCAAACTGCAGAGGACATCTTTCACAGGTGGACATTTATCTTCTGATCAGTTTTTTTCCTGAGGGGGAAGCAATTGCCCCACCCTGCTGGAAAACCTCTTACCCTACTCTAAGGAGTTTCTATAGCCTGAGGCTCATTAAGAAAATCATATTAATCAGCCTGCAGGCAGAGGCAGATCTCAGAGTGCTTTGAGTCTTTGCCTGATCTGCTTCTGGACTCAGGCCTTGGAAAAGCAGACTTTGGTGTGCATCTTGGTCCCATCCAAACACACCCAGCTCCAACAGAGGAGACCTCAAGCTGAGGGATGTTGATAGCTCCAAAAAGGGTGCTCAGGGCTTGTCACAAAATGTGTCTGACATTGTCCTGCACCAGAGATCCTCCAAAAAGACTGGGAGTCCTAGCAGATCTACCTAATACATAGAAAAAACAAACAAAAGGCAGCCAAAATGGGGAGACAAAAAACAAGCTCCAAATGAAAGAACAAGAGAAGTCTCCAGAAAAGAGCTAAGTGAAATGGAGATAAGCAATCTATTACATATAGAGTTCAGAATAGATTGTAGGGATGCTTAACAGCATGAGAAAAGATATGGAAACTATGAAGAATGACCAGTCTGAAATGAAGAATGACATAGCAGAAATAAAGAATACATTGGAAGGAATAAACAGTAGATTAGAGGAAGCTGAGGATTGGGTCAATAAATTAGAAGACAGGGTAGAAAAAAATCAATCAGAGATCCAAAAAGAAAAACAATTTAAAAACAGGAGGACAGTCTAAGGCAACTGTGGGACAACATGAAACATAACAATAATTGCCTCATAAGAGCACCAGAAGAGGTCGGAAGTAAGCAAGAGTTAGAGAACCTGTGTGAAGAAATAATGGCAGACCACTTCCCTAACCTGGTCAAGAAAAAAGTCACACAAGTTCAGGAGGCATAGAGAGCCCCAAGCAAGAAGAACCTGCAGTCCCATGCCCAGACACATCGTAATTAAAATGCCAAAAATTCAAGACACAATCTTAAAAGCAGTAAGAGAAAAGCAATCTGTTACCTACCAGAGGAGCTCCCATAAGGCTGTCAGCTGATTTCTCATCAGAAACTCTACAGTCCAGAAGGAAATGGTGTGAAGTATTCAAGGTAATGCAAAACAAGGACCTGAAACCAAGACTCCTCTATGCAGCAAGGCTATCATTCAAAATAGATGGTGAAATAAAGAGGTTCCCAGACAAAAAAAAGGCTAAAGGAGTTTATCACCACCAAACCAGCATTGCAAGAAATGTTAAAGGGACTGCTGTAATAATAAGAAATAGAGAAACATAGGCATAAAGAATTAAAATCGCAATAAATAAGGACCTATCAATAATAACCTTAAGGGCTTTTAGAGAGAGATTAACAGCAATACAGTCATAGTCATGGACTTTTAACACCCCACTGACCTCACTGGATAGATCTTCCAGACAAAAAGTCAAGAGAGAAACAGTGACTTTAAATGTGCCACCACATTTGAAGCCAGATGGATTTAATTGATATTTACAAACTATTTCACCCCAAAGCTGCAGAATATACATTCCTCTCAAGTGCACATGGGCCATTCTCAAAGATAGACCACATGTTAGGAAACAAAACAAGTCTTTATAAGTTCAAGAAGATTGAAATCATATCAAGCATCTCAGATCACAGTGACATGAAATTAGAAATCAACTACAGTAAAAACACACAAAAACATTCAAACACATAAAGGGTAAATAGCATGTTATTAAACAATGAGTGAGTTACCAATAAGATCAAGAAAGAAATAAAAGCCTCCTGAAAACAAATGAAAATGAATAACAACCCCAAATCTATGGGACACAGTGGAAACAGTCCTAAAAGGGAAGCTCATAGCACTACAAGCCTACCTCAAAAAGCAAGAAAAATTTTTAGTAAACTATCTAACATTAGTACTTGAAGAATTAGAAAGCTCCTCTGTGAAGCTGTTTGGACCAGGGCTTTTGTTTGCTGGGAGGTTTTTTTTGTTTTGTTTTGTTTTTTAAATATATCTTTATTGATTTCAGAGAGAGGAAAGGAGAGGGAGAGAGATAGAAACATCAATGATGAGAGAGTCATTGATCGGCTGCAGCCCGCAACCAGGGCATGTGCCCCAACCGGTAATCAAACCCCGATCGCCTGGATCCTAGGTCGATGCTCAACTGCTGAGCCATGCCCAGCCGGGCTGGGAGGTTTTTTTTATTGCTGCTTTGATTTCATCAGTTGTTATTAGCCTATTCAAGATTTCTGTTTCTTCCTGATTCAGTTTTACATGATCTCACTCATATGTGGAATATAATAAACAAAGTAGACTGAGGAACAAAATATTTCCAGAGACGTAGAAGCATGGAACAGACTGATGAATCTCGTGGGAAGGTGGGGGTGGGGGAGTGGGTGGGGAGAGATTAATCAAAGAACTTATATGCATATATGCATAACCCATGGACACAGACAAGTGTGGTGGGGGGGGGAGGATGCAGGGTAGAGGGGATGAATGGGGGGAAAAAGGGGGCTATCTGCAATACTTTCAACAGTAAAGATAAATTAAAAAAATTAAAGAATAAAAGTGGACCATCTTAAATTGTACCTGTAGCTAAGGAATATTCTCAAAACTGTCAAGAACATAAAGTCAGTGAAAGTATCCCAGTCTGGTGGACACTAAGGAGACATGATGACTAAATGTATGGAATCCTGGGATATGAAAAAATGATTATAAGTAAAAACTAAGGAAATTTGAATAAAAGTATGAACTTAATAATAATGTATCAATATTGGCTCATTAATTGCGAGAAATATCAATAATAATGTAAAATGTTAGCAATACAGGAAATTGGGTATCTATGGGAACTCTATTATTTTTCATATTTTTTCTGTAAATATAAAATTATTTTAAAATTAAAGTTTTATTTCTTTAAAGTCATCCACTCACCCCTTCCCTAGTTGTAAAGAATGAAGCATTAATGGTTGCCATAGTTATGAATAATAAAAAGACTATTCTTATTAACAGACTGAATCCCTGCTCAGATAAGCCATGGGTTTACTAAAGACTCAGAATTTGGATTTCCTTGCCCATTAAACTGAAATAGAGAACCTTAAGCATCTGTCATAAATAAAGTATTAAATGCAGTAAATATTAGTTTTAGCAAAGTATCTTCTCCCCTTGTATTTCTCAAATAATCTGTAATTGTACTGTCCACCCTAGCAAAACACTTCAGAATTCTCTGTATGCAATTGTATGAAATAAAAATACATTCCCTTTCTTTATAAGTTGTTAAAGTGATCTATCTTTCCCTTCACTGATTTGAGATGCTACTTTTACTAAATTTCTATATTAATGCCACCATTTTAAATTCTAAATTCTAGTTCAGTTCCTAATAAGCTGTTATTGAATCTCAGTTTTTTTGAATGATGATTTTGCTTCAAAGTGACATTTTTTTTCTCTCTCAGATTTGGAAAGAAGAAAAATGCACATTTGCTGTTTGTTTTTATAATCCCTGAAAATTTTAAAGGTATGTGCCTACTGGACATATTATTTGTTTTTTCTCCAAACAGAAACTGTAGGTAAATATTTAATACAAATATTCTTAGGTTGTATTTCAGGGCATGGAACTGATATTACTTTAACTGAACCACTGACTATGAAGAAATTTAGCATTGTGGTAAAATACTGGAAAACATATTTCTCAAATACTGGTGAGTGAAAAACAAGTTTCCAAAGATTTGAAAATTTCTAACTACAGTACTATGAAAATTATACTTATACCTTTTAAAGTTGGTTTTTCACTTATGCCTTTTTTTTTTTTTTTTTGCTAAGGATTAACTATATGTTGTATACTTTAAAGAACATGTAATCCTTGCTGGTCATAGTCTGAAGAAAACAAGTGTAAATAAAATGAAGGGAAACATGTTCTCTACCTATGAAGAAAAGACTGACGTCTTCCTGGGATTAATATGTGTATACAGGACCAATATAGCATTGTGGTAGGCACAAGAGTTATTTATTCACAGTAAAACTGTTATTTTGTTTTTGGTAGTCTAGCTACTTACTGCACTATTTCTTAGTCATTAAAATGGAATTAACCATGTTGTGTCCTTATCTGATTGCCTAAAAGCCAGGGCCACTACCTTGAATCGTACCTTACTTTGTGCTTTGCAAAAACACTTGCATATAAATTATTTTACTTCTTTAAGTTAATAGAGTGGTTTTATTTCTGTTTTAGACACAGATAATGTCAGTGCTTCAATTCCACCTCACATTTCTAAATTCTTCACTTCTGTTGTATTATAGTGTTTCACCAACATCCAAATACTTAAGCTAATTAAATTAGCTTTAATTCGGCTTGTAAAAGGATATACTCCAATTTCTGAAATTAAATTCTATTGGAATTATTGTTGGTCAATGCCTATTTATGTTTTTTCTAGGCTTGGGATATTAGCTAGGAAATCTTTTCAAATTAAGGTAATATTTTTCTTAAAATGGGCTGAAAGACACTTTCAGATTATCTTGTATAATCTCATACTTCAGATGATACAAGATTCAGTATACCCCTTCTTTTTTAATGTTCTTTATTAATATTCAAGGAAGATTAGTGAGTCTGTTTTATAACATTCCAGTGGCTCCCAGGCCCTGCAGTTTCAGGGTTCTCCCTGGAATGGCTTACCATAGTGACCAAAGTTCTTTCTGCATCTTCTTCTTATGTGATTCCCAATAAAATAGAGAGCTGCTCATTACCACCTGTCTAGCACCCTTCCTATTGATCATAACCACGCCTGCTTCCAGTTGTCTCATCTTTGCTCTGAGGATGAGCAGCTGCAAAAAACAAAGCAAAGCAAAACAAAACAGAACAAAAACAAAAGCAAAAATCACACACACAAATAAAAACATCAGATGCCATGTTTTGACAATGTAGCTGCTTACTGAAGAATCATACATAGTTCCTATCCCCGCCATTCATCTATAAATAAGAACTTAATAAGTAAACTCAGTTGAATGTGTTCTAAGCAAACTTATTTCTAAGTTTCTAGAATCTGGTCGAAAAAGGATAGAAACCTAGGTGGTTTCATGATTCATCATTGAAATCAATAAATTGTTTTCTGTTTCAAAAAATACTGTTTTGTAAAGTCTATTGAGTAAAAAGTGACAACAGCTGTTGATTAGGGTGTGTATGTGTGATTAACATCAACAGCACGAGTGATTGTAGAATTAAAGTGGTCCCCCTTTTAAAACTTTCAGTTAAGAATGAAAGTTCTATGAAGCCTGAACAATATGGATTGCCCCTGCAGAAGTCCTGCAGTGAGCACCTGGGATGTTTTTCTACTGATCTATTTGCTTGGTTAGTTTTTTTTCACATTTTCAGAATAGCAAGTTTAACTGTATACATTTTATTTAAAAAGTATGGAGAACTTGTTGGTTGTGGAACACTAGCTCAAGTGCTGGGGATGAGGCAAAAGATAGAAGAGGCTATTTTGTGGAAGAAGGATACAACTTTTTATGTATTTCAGAATCCTGAGCTGGGACAATGGGTACACATTACAGAGTATTCAACTAAATATAAGGAACTACTTCATAACAATCATATTTGACCGCAAGGGAGCAAGGTGAATTGTAAGGTAGTAAATTCCCCATCATTGGACATGTTAAAGTAGAGTCTGGATGATCACTAATCAAAATTAAATAGTGGTGGTGTTCAAGCTTTTTTAAAACAAAATCTTGTCTTTAAACAAAAATTTTACGTAAACCTCAATAATTAAACCACAAGAGCAGCCTCAGCTATTATCCACCTACTACTAATCTTCTCTTCTCCTTGATGACTTTTTTGAACTCATTAACCTATACCCCCAATTATTGAAAATAACGCTTAAAAAGGTATCTCTCTCTGTCTCCCTTCTCAGTTTCTGTTTTTGTTTCTCTATCTGAGAGATATTAGAACTGGCATTCAAACTTGCATTGTATAGGCACTTTAACTGGTGATCAGACCCTTCTAATGCTAGCATTGTATTATGCTTTTAAAAATTCAGTTTTTGTTAATTTCTTCCCTTTAAGTTGATTCTCAAGGGGGTTTTAAATATAGCATAAGGCTACAAACAATGGACATAATTGCTGAGGACATGTGTGATGATGGTGGGAGTTTTGAGTCAGTTACTTCCAGAATTTGTAGAATGTGACTATCTACTATTTGTAGAAATGTAACCATTTACTATTTTGAACAAGGAAGAGATTTGGCAAACAATAAATGGGTTAAGCCAAAGATGCACTCACTTATACTTAAGTGAGTATAAGTGCAACAATATCAGCAGCTTTCTTGGTCTTATTTAACATTTTAACCTCAAGGAGATTTACTATATTAAACCTTATCCGGGATATGAAGTTGAGAAAGGTTTTGGAAGGCTTTGTGATTTTCTTGTATTACTTGCAACTGCTTTTTGAGTCTCACTCATCTTGAATCTTTATTCTTCCTCAGAACTCTACTACTAAAAATACAAGTAAATTTTCAAATCAAGTTATATCCCTTGGAATAAAGGAGATAATATTGGTTTTTAAGTTTCTTAGGGAAATTTTATAAAAATTAGTCAAATTAGTTAATCAAAATCCTGGAGAAGTTCTAGAAAAATGGTAGAACTAGAAAATGTCTATTAATTGACAAATGTTTATTTATTTATTCATTTATTTATTCATTTTTAATCCTCACCTGAGGACATGCTTAGAGAGAGGAAAGGGGAGAGAGAGAGAGGGACAGAGATAAGAGAGAAATATTGATCCTTTGCCTTCCATACGTGCCCTGACCTGGGATCAAACCTGCAACTTGGGTATGTGCCCTGACCAGGAATTCAACTGGCAACCTTTTGGTGCACAAGACAACACTCAACCAATTGAGTCACTCCAGCTGGGCAATTGACAAATTTTTATATGGAAGGAACCTACCTTTGCTGATCAAGTTGGCCCTCTAATCCATTTTTCTGTTTCTTGTAATACACCGTTAGATACAGTTATATAATTTGGGGTAGTTGTAATCAATGAGGTTGTAATTATTTTAATCCTGCTTGTATCTGTTATTCTTTATCTGTATATTTTAGAATATTGGTCAGTCACTGAATTTATGATATCTTGATAATAAATTATTTTGAAATTTTGAAATAAAATATTCTGTACCAAATATGTAAGGTACATATTTAATGCTTTGATATTTACTGCACTTTTGTATGAAGCAAGAGACTTAGATAAGCACCCTTTGATTAGTGTACTGGTGCTTATTGTTTAATATTGCCTGACAATTTTCCTCTTAAATGTATGATATGATTTTCTCTTGTTTCTCTTGTTTCTCTTGTTTCTAGCTCTGAGTCTCTAAGAAATGACATTGGGCTTGAATTAAAGGTTCCATTTACTGATTTCAAAACAAGCAAAAAAGATTTCTGTCCTTCATTCAAGCAAGGGAAAGCTGAGAAGGTGAACTTTGATACAGCCCTTTTAGCATTATTTGCTTGTGGAAAGAAATACTTTCATGAATTTTATAATTTTTTTGTAATATTGTTTAAAGTCTATGTGAAACTAGTAAATCTGGCAACTAAATACACAGGCTACTCATTCATTCATTTCATCATTCAACAAGTAGCTATGACTATCTACTGTGTGCCAGAATATGTTTGGAGAATTGAGGTAAAAACTAAATCCTTGCCTTCAAGGAGGTCTTAGTCTAATGCTCAGACAGACTTCTATATAAGCAGCTATTAAATATAGAACACTGTGTTTTAATACATGTTTTCATAGAGAGGAACACACAGGAAACACATAGGAAAGTTATCTAAGACAGAATGGGGGAGCAAGGAGAGTTTTCCTGAGAAGATTAAAGCTAAATTGAGCTTTAAACCAAAAGTTACTATTAATTTGGTTTAGAAATCAGGGAGAGACTTTTATGTGGGGGAATAGCAGTACAGAGGCTGGCACTATGAGAAAGTACAGTGAATTTGTGAAACTGCAAGTATTTTCATATAGTTGACTATAGGGGCACAAGTGAAAGAGCCAAGAGATTAGAGGTATAGGTAAGGGCTGGGTGTGCCATGTTAAGGAATTTGAAGTTAACCTGAGCTGCTGGAGAGGGACTAAAGGGTTTTAGCAAAGGAGTGGTCTGATAAGATTTGTACCTTAGGATGAACACTTTCCCATGACATTCGAGAGTGAATTGACTCTGGAGGCCAGAAGGGTCTGTAATAAGAAATGACAAAATTCTAACTATGGTGTTAGAAATAGGATAGCAAGGAATAAACCAACTTTAGATATATTAAGTTGGTAGAATCAATATGAGCATGGCTAAAGGAGGACTCAAATGTAACTTGCAAGTAGATGGTGGAACTAGGAAGCACAGTGGAATGGCAGTCTGGCTGTAGGGGGTGATTTTTGCTTTTGTTGAGTTTGAACACCTCCAGGTTTAAATGGGGCTAGCTGTCCAGTAAGGAGTTGGCCATTAGGTTCTAGAGAAAGGTCTAGGTTAGAAATACAGACTTAAAGCTCTCAGGATACAGCATCTATATAAAGTGTGAAAATAGCATTGATGTAACTTTGAAAAGCATGTAGTAAAGAGACAAGAAAACAAGAGAACCTTGGGGGAAATCTCAATATTTAAGGCACAGGCAGCCAAGAAGAGATCAGGGTAAGAAGAGTTACAAGTAAGATAAGAAGAAAAGCAAGAGGGAGCCGTATTGAGACCAGGGGAGGAGAGAGTTTTCTAAAGCAATGAGTGTTCAGGAGTCAAGTAAGGTAAGAACTGATAATTCACTATTTGTATTTGGCAAAACCTAAGCATTACTGATCTTGGCAAAAATAATTTTATTGGTGTTGTTGCCAGTAAAGGTGATGAGTTCTTTTGTGGTGTCATGGGAAAAGAATTTCAAACTCACATGTGTAGAAGTTTAAATGTGACAGCAAGATTTTATTGTGAGTAAAGGGGAATTAATACACCCTCAGGGATGTGGAGGGTGGGCAGGCACTGGTTCAGATAAAGAACAAAGAATCATTCAAACTATACAACCCAAATTTTTAATTTTTCTCAGGCTTCCTCCCAGGAAATTCTATTGGGGTTTTGCATCTTTTATCCAATCTGATTACCTGCCCAGTTATTACCAGGGTAGGCCCTGCCCCTCTACTTGGTCATCCTGACTCTCACTGTGCATGTCCAAAAGTTTAGTTACTTCATCTAGTTTCTATTGCTCATGTGCCCAGCAGAGGAATTCCCTCCCCTCCCTCTAGTGCTGGGCTTTTAGCACCCTGAGGAGGTTTTCCTGTCTGTTTCCAGTTTCCTGGAGTGTGTGAATGAGTGTTTTACCAGTACAATAGATGGAATGCTATCCTGCTACTGCTTCAGCTTTCCAGTTTATTAAGATTTAGTTCCCTTTTACTTTCTTCCTTATATCAATAACTAGCTTTCTTCCTTATGTCAGTAACTAGCTACCTGTGCTGACAGCATGGTTAGGGAAGAAGCGCCGTTGCAGAAAGATGGAGAATGAAAGGTGGGAGCATAGATGAAAGGAAAGAGAAAATAAAGGTAAATGGTATATAAAAGGAGATTTAGGGTAAAATGGAAAATTTTAAGAAGGCTTGAATATGTTTATATTCCAAAAGAAAATAGCTGGAAGAGAAACAGAGGTCTTGCAGATACTCACGTTCTAGTTATCTATGGCTATATAAAAAAAATGAAACCAGAATTTATTGGCTTAATACATAGTTTTATGGATTAGTTTGAGCAGGGCTCAGCTAGGCAATTCTCCTACCTACATGACATTACTGGGGTCACTTGTTAGAATTCAGCTGGTGGATGGTCTAGTCAGACGGTTCCAAGACATTATCAGGGCCATCAACTGAAGCTTCTTCAGCAGCCCAGGGTTCCTAGAGAGATTATTCCAAGAGACATGAAGAGGAAGCTGCCAGTCTCTTAAAGCCTGGGATCAGAAACTAAACCTGTGCCACTTCTACCTATGCAGTTGGTCAAGGCAGTCATGGAGCCTACCCAGATGTAAGGGAAGAGTACATAGATTCCACCTCTCAGGGGAAGGAATGTCAAAGCATTTTAACCCCCTACACTTGGTAAGGAGGTTGATTATGGATTTAGCATGTCTGAGGAGTCAGAAGGCTGTGGAACCAAGTGAAAGAAGCCTTTTCTACAGAAAATGTAGGGAAGCAGCTAAAACTAACTGTGGATAGAAATGAGTCTTTTGATTAGGGTTAAAAAGGGGGAGGAAGTTGAGCAAGTTCTGCCAAATGGCTTCCATTATCTGCTGAAGATTAATGGGAAGATGGTGGGGTTTTGAGCTTGATAAAATGGGCCCGAGGATGGGTTTAGTCTATTCCAAAAGGCCTTCACTCATATGTCCTATGCCTTGGCCAAGTAATTAAAGACTTAAGTCTGCTGGCCAGTGCTATCCTATAGAGTTTACTGATCTGCAGTGAAATGAATAAAGCATACAATGAGTATTTTTTAAGTTATATTTTTAAAATATTTTTTAAATTATGTTTTCCATACTTTATTTGGTATTAAAATTGTTGTGATTTTAGTATATGGTTACAACAAAATGATATTGAGAGATAGTACCTTTCGTTTATTATTTTTCATGTTCATATCTAATGTTGGCAATTCTTTATTGGTTCCCCCAACGTTCTGTGTTGTTTCTTTTTTAATTTTAATGGTTGATAAAAACTAAAATTGGAGAACCACTTATCTAGTAGACTATAAACTGATACTTTGGGAGATGTCCATTTCTGTGGCATTATTTAAAGGGCTAGACATTTTGGTTTCCCTAAAAGTAAAGCTCTGTTCTCCTTTAGGGTTTTGCTTAAGAGATACCAGAAAGTAAACAACCCATTCATAATTATGTTTTTGCCTTTTCCTCTTAACCCTTCTGATTATGCTTGTGAATCTTCAAATAGATGCTTCTAGTCTATTTCCCTTCCTTCTCCTCCTCCCAATCCACTGTTTACATATGGTTTTGTCATTTTTGTTTCATTTTGCTCTATTTTGTTTTTAAGTTACATAGGGTAACATGATGTTTGCTAATGTTAAGGAAGTAATGGTC
The DNA here is from genome assembly GCF_964146895.1 of Miniopterus schreibersii. Classification (NCBI taxonomy): domain Eukaryota; kingdom Metazoa; phylum Chordata; class Mammalia; order Chiroptera; family Miniopteridae; genus Miniopterus; species Miniopterus schreibersii. The sequence goes on along the minus strand of NC_138102.1, from coordinate 87,407,678 downwards.
TCAGCAGATGGCTTTGCATATTTGCATTTGAGAATTTCTTTTTAAAACATTTCTAACATCTTTGTTTTCCTTATCAGAACCACTTAAAAAAATTAGATGCCTAATTCTAATATTCTTGGTGAAATCTCTTTAATTTGTTTTAAGAACATAAATATGTATGTCTATCTTGGTAAGTTACATGCTTTTCAAAGTGGTGCCATCATTTTGTTTGTGTGGCCATGAGTCCTAATGATGGTGGTTTAATAATTTTTAGGAGAATCAAATCAGCAATTTGGAATATGAGGAAGCAAAAAACACCCAATCAGAAGAGCAAAAAGAAAAAAGAATTCAGAAATATCAACAAAGTGTACGGTGTCTCTGGGACAACTTCAAGTGGCCCAACATTCACATAATGGGAATACTAGAAGGAGAAGAAAGGGAAGAGAGCAAGAATTTGAAAATATTTGAAAAAATAATGACAGAAGACTTCCCCTACCTGGTGAAAAAAATAGACTTACAAATCTAGGAAGCACAGAGAGTCCCAAAGAAGAGGAACCCAAAGAGGCCCACACCAAGGCACATCATAATTAAAATGATGTGCCAAAGGATAAAGACAAAAAGAGAATCTTAAAAGCAACAAGAGAAAAGCAGTTAGTTACCTACAAGGGAGCACCCATACAACTGTTAGTTGATTTCTCAACAGAAACTTTGCGGGCCAGAAGGGAGTGGCAAGAAATATTCAAAGTGATGAAAAGCAAGAACCTACAACCAAGATTACCCAGCAAAGCTATCATTTAGAACTGAAGGTCAGATAAAGAGCTTCACAGATAAAAAGATAAAGGAGTTCACCACCACCAGACCAGCACTACATGAAGAAGCTAATGACAAAAGAATCTGACAAACAAAATAGACTCAGAGACACTGAAGCATGCAACAGACAGTTGTATCTCAGAGGGAAGAGAGAAGGGGGGTGGTGGGTGGTAAGAGATTAACCAAAGAAGTTATATGCATATATGCATAACCTATGGACACAGACAATAATGGGGTGAAGTCCTGGGGAAGTGGTGGGAGTGAGGTGGAGGGGGTCAATGTGGGAAAAAACAAATGGAATACCTGTAATACTTTCAATAATGAAGATAAATTAAATAAATAAAAAATAAAAATGCTGTACCCCCCTTTGTCTTGATATATTATCCTTTTTTAAAATATGTTTTTTATTGATTTCTGAGAGAGGAAGAGAGAGGGAGAGAGAGGTAGAAACATCAATGATGAGAGAGAGTCAGTGATTGGCTGCCTCCTGCACACCCTCTACTGGGAATAGAACACACAGCTGGGGCATGTGCCCTGACCGGAATTGAACTGTGACTTCTTGGTTCATAGGTTGTGGGGAGCCACTGTGGCCCCAGGCACAGTGCCTGGGTGAGCTGCATATGTGCTCCCCTGCTCCCAGGTAGATGTGGGTGAGCTGCTGTGGCCCCAGGCACAGATCAGCTGCCTGGGTGAGCTCCGTTCCTGGGGCCACAGCGGCTCCCCACATCTTCCCCCTATTTATTACTTTGAGACAAGGGTTTCTATTGCCTGCAGGTGCAGCATGTGGCGATCACGGCGAATTTCTTTAATCCCTTTTATACCCAATTTTAGGAAGAGGGGTAAACATAGCATTATTGTAAGGATTAAGAAAGCCAAGCAAGCCAGTCCTATAGCTAAATGTGTAACACTTCCCATGGATGGCACTATGCTAAGGATTTTGTTAATCATGTTCTCTGCTGTTATCCCTAAGTCTTCATCTAGCTGCGGAGCATTACGAATATGTAAGATCTCCTTGTGTAAACTCTGGATATCTAAGGACACATTGCTGTCATGCCAAACCCCTAGGAGATGGCGTTGGATTTTTCCCCAGGGGTGCTCGGTTTTGTTATATACCTTCTGGGTGACACAGATCCATTTTTATCTAGCATGACAGGTAAAGGAAGTTCTCATGTTTAATGCCTGCACCTCATCCCCTAGATAATTAACTATATCAAATAAGGCATTAATTCTGTCATTTAACTTGATATCAATGGCCTCCTGAGTTCCTAAGGCCGTGCTCACGCTTTTAGACAGTTGGTTGACTGCATGGGCAGTCTGTACCTCTTTTGTGAGGGCCATGGCAGCAGTGGCAGCCATGGCAATGAGGGAGGCTAGGGCGGCGATGCCCGCTATCAGGAGACCGAAGAGTTGGCGTGTCCGTGGTGCTAAAGCATGCTCTACTTCTCTCCACAGTTGGAGCCCCTCATCATGATATCACGGACCTGACACATTGACAGGCAACATCATAAAGGCGGGTTGTTGCACCACTAAGACCTGAGTACCCGAGGCCACCCCCATTACACAGTTGGCAAGAGTACAGCTGTTACAGGTCACATTATACCCCCAATCACTTTTGGTAATTTTTACAGTCCTGAGGACAAGCCCCCAAGGGTGTGGCACGCAGGCCTGAGCCTATTGATACCGCTCAGTTGAGAGTCTGCCAACCTGGATGTGGTCTCGTTCGTCATTTGTTATGGACATATTAGGTCCCATGGCTGCAGCCAACCTCCACAGCTGTGTTTGTGGCCTTCCTCTGGGGATTGTCCAAAGGCCCTCAACAGTCCACCGATGAGTGGATCCAAGCTCAGTAAGGTTGGCCTTGTAGGGGCTCCAGTCCTGCAAGATCTCATTGACCCCGGGTATGCTCCACACTGTGGCCTTATCCTTCCTGCAGGTAGCCCATACAGGCCCCCTGGTATGGTTCTTAGTGTCTGGCTCACACAGAGGGACATCAGGGGCTTCCCCACTGTCCTGTTTTGGAGCCCCATTGTTTTGTAGTCCCATGAGGGTTACTCTCCACCGGATGTAATTTCCTGCTCTTATTCTGTAGGTGGAGTTATTAATAGTCACATCAAGGTACCACTGAGGCATCCATGTCTGGTGCGTGGTTGTGTCAAGAGTGACACACCCTGTGGCCTCAGTGATGGCAGAGAGACAAATGGGCAACCCTCCAGTAGTCCCTGCAAAGCTGAAATTGGACTGACGGAAGGCAGCTATGTGGCCACTGCTGAACCCCCCAAGCCCCTATGTGTAGTTGGTATAAACAGGGCTCTGCAGCGTGGAGCATTGGGGGATCAGGCACATAAGCCCAATATACTTTGGCCCATGCCACAGGAGCTTGGCTCATCAAGAGCGCTAACATGGCCAAGAAGATGGTTGTGGCAGGAAGCGTCCCTCCTTGCCCGCGAACCATGTCCTTATAAGATGGTTTTTCACCCCATCCTACCCCCATTCATTGAAACTGAGCATTGCAGTGACATTTTAACCTTCACACTTTGAATTTGATCTCCTATAAGTAACACAGCTTCTTCTAAGGCATTCAACTTATCCTCTAATTTCTTATCAATTCTTTCTTGAGCTCCCAAAGCATTAGATACATTTTTTGCTAACCCATTAACAAGACTCGCTGTATGTATTTCTTGAGTAAGAGCAATAACAGCAATAACAGCAGTAGCAATAATAGAAACTAAAGCAGCAATACCGGCTATCAACAGTCCCAAGAATCTTTTAGGTCTCCCCAACAGTTCATTTAACTCTTGCAATACTTCACGTCCTTCATTAGTATACCAGCGTCCTTGCATCTTAACCAGAAACATTACAAACGGAGGTTGGTGCAATACCAACAAATCTAAGTCTGCATCTAGCTGCATCCCGTCGGTTAGTCGCCTGGTTCCCCGTGAACTGCACCAGCCTCTCTGGGAGCCACCACGCTGCCTCAGCATCCTGTGGGAAAACACAAACATGCCCTCACCCCCAAATGAGTACTGGGTCTGGACCATGCCAGTGCCCCATGAGTAGATCTTTCCACCACACAAGGGCATAGGTAGACCAAGACTTGGCCTGCCAAAAGCGCTGTCACCTTAAATTACATATTGTTGAATTAAACTATTGGCATTAATATATGTATTTTAATATGCTATTTACAATCATCTACAATAGCAGACCTTGGTGTGAGTGCAGCCCAGAACTCAGCATCTTTCATGCACCCTACTCTTCGGCAAAACTTTGCACATTAAGCAGTCTCCTTTCCAGGGAAAGTCAACTCAGAAGTAGGAAATAAATCACAATAAACAAGGGGTCATTACTGGGGAGGAGAGGTGAAAAAGTCCATTTCTCATCTTGCTGTTCAGCCCTTGCTTACCTGGGTGAACCAGCTGCCTAGAAACTGGTAAGATTAAGATCTGCACATGCTGTTCTACTACAATGTCCTTAATTGTCACAAGCTATGCCATATATTTCCAGTCACCCTCTCCTCTTCACCACTTTACTGCTCTAAAAAGACAGTTTTATTCTGATGTTCCCTGCGGTGTTTTCTTAGGATGCCTCCTTGTAGACAGCTATGCAATTTTTGCATCCATTCTTGTAACCCTTGAATTTGCTGCTCTAAATGTCCTAGCCATCCTCCAGACCCTTCCTCCTTGGGCTTTTCCTCCATTACCATGAGCCATTCATCCTCCTCGCGGTATCGAGCCGCAGGGTCCTCTAAGTCTGCCTTGTCCCACGGATGGAGCTCATCGCCATCCTCACAACCCCCATTAACTTGTGCTAAAGCCTCTAAAGCCTGGGGATAAGGATTCTCAGGCGGAGGCTTCTCTCTATTCTTTGGAGCCGCAGCCCTGGGACTGCCATCCTCTGTGGCTCTCTCCCACCGCTTGCCTTCTGGGTTAAGATCTAGACAGTCCCTAATCAGGGTCCAGAGGTAAAATGTTTCTACCGGCACCTCCAAGGGCCCATGGAGCGAATAGTGCGTCTGCAGCTGTTTTCCAACTCGCTGCCATGTTTCCATGTTAACTGTGCCTTCTTTGGGGAACCAGGGGCAGATCTCCTCTACAAAGCTCAGAAACTTAAATATTTGTGCACTAGTGACCTTAATTCCCCTGGCTTTAAGCATACTTTTCAACACCTGAACAAACATTTCTTTACTATTTCCCTGTCCCATGATTTATTACTCCCGACTGTAAATCGTCACGCACCAACCTCTTACTTTTGTTCTCTGACGCGTCCCTTCCGCGACGTCCTTCACTGGTTCCTCACTCTCAGGTCCCTGTTCAGGCGCCATCTGCAAAAAGATGGGATGGGGAGGGCTGCAACATCATTTTTGTGTCTGTCTTTTCTCCATCCTCACCCCTTCCTCAGGACTGTTCGACTCTGCTGGCGGACTCCAGCAATAGGTCAAGGCTCAACCACTCTGGATGGGCTCCTTTTTTTTTAATCCTCATCTGAGGATGTTTTTTTCATTGGTTATAGAGAGGAAAGGAGAGGGGGAGGGGGAGAAGGAGAGGGAGAGGGAGACATGGTGTGAGAGAGAAACATCAATCAGTTGCCTCCCATATGTGGCCTGACCAGGGATTGAACCTACAACTCTTCTGTGCACAGGACAAGGCTCTAACTACTGTGGTACACTGTCCAGGGCTACTCTTTTTTAAAAAAATTATTAAATTAGATTTGCTAATAGTTTGTGAAGAGTTTTTGTATCTGTGTTAATGAGGATATTGGTCTGTAGTTTTCCTATGATATCGTCATTGGATCTTGGTGTCAAGGAAATGCAGACTTCATAAAATGAAATAAAAAGTCTTTTTTTCTCTTCTGTTTTCTAAAAGAGCTTGAGTAGGATTGATATATTGAATAGAATTCAGTAGTGAAGTCATTTAGGCTTGGAAGGCTTTAATTACATTCTCCATTTCTTTAATGATTCTAAGACTAGGTTTCTTATGTTTTACCTGTATCCATTTGATTTCATTTATGTCTTTCAAGAAATTTGTTCATTTAATCTGTTGTCAAATTTACTGAAACACTTTTTGTTCACAATACTTTCTTATCATTTTAATGTTTGTCAGTTTTCTGATGATATTCCCTCTTTAATCCCTGCTATTGAAAATATATGTTTTCTTTCTTTTTACTTGATCAGTCTAGCAAGGTGTTTATCAGTTCTATTGATTTTTTTCAATAAACCAGATTTCTATTTATTGATTTTCTATATTATTTGCCCATTTTGTATTTCATTGATTTTTGTTTTTTACCATTTCCTTTTTTCTATACTTTGGTCCTTTAAAATATCTTCTTAGGTAGAAACTTAGATTATTGATTTTAACCTTTACTTCTTTTCAAATATAAGCATTTGAAACTATATATTTACCTTTAGAAGTACTTTAGCTGCAGCTCTTAAATTTTGATATATTTTCATTACCATTCAGTTCAGAATATTTTTCTCATATCTCTTGTGATTTTTTTCTTTGACCAATGATTATAAGAATGTAACTTAATTTCTAAATGTTTGGAGATTCCCCAGGTGTTGGCTTATAATTTAATTACAGTTATCATCTGAGAAAATACTCTGTGAGGTTTCTATTTTTTAATATTTTCTAAGACTTGTTTTATGGTACAGAATATGATCTTCCTTGATGAATATTCCATTGTTTGGGGGTATAGTGTTCTATAAAAATATATATTCTGTATCCTTATTGATTTTTTTTGAGGATTAAAATCTTCAGTGATGACTATAAATTGGTCTGTTTTTCACTTTATTCTGGTAGTTTTTGCTTCGTGTATTTTGACACACTGCTGTGAGGTGACTGCCTTCCTTTGAATTGACCATTTATCATTAGGAAACAATAAATGGTAATTTATCTATGCAAATACTTGTCTTAAAGTCTACTTTGATATTAATATATCTTTCATGTGATTAATGTTTGCGTGATTTTCTAATAACCTATATATGCATTTATATTTGAGAGTGTCTTTTGTAACTAGCATGTAGTTTAACCTTTTTTTCTTTTTCCTTTGCTTATTCTGACAATTTCTTCTGTTTGATTGGAGTGTTTAGTCTATTTACATATAATTACTGTTAAGTTTGATTTTCAGTCCATGATGTTTCTATTTGTTTTTATTTAGTCTAATTTCTTTTTTATTTCTTTTTGCCTGCCTTCTTTTGGATTAAACAATCAAGTATGTTGCAGCATTTTTTCACATCTTCTCTATTGGCTTTTTAGCTAAAACTTTTTTTTTTAGTGGTTGTTCTAGAGTTATAGTATGCACCCTTAACTTATTGTAGTTTACTTTGAATTGACATTATGACACTAAATGTACAACATTATATTTCCACTTACTCTGTCCTATTTTTTGTTATTGCAATACATTTATTTTTACCTGTGTTATCAATCTCATATTGTCGTTTTGGTTTTAAATTATATTTCCATCAGGTATTGTTTTCCAACAGCAAATAGTAAAATAAAGACATTTTTAGATAAAAGGCTACTTAGAGATTTTGACACTAGCAGACCTACAAGGTAAGAAACCTAAAATAAATTCTTTAGGCTAAAGGGAAATGGTCCATGAAGGATTGAATAACATCAGAAATGATAAATATGTGAGTAACTATTAGAAAAGAAACATTTTTCCTTTTTACTTAAAACACTTCAGATTGTTTTTATTAAATTGTATTAGTATACAATATTATATTAGTTTCATGTGTATAATATACTGATTTGATATTTATATACACTAAGTCTAGTTAGTAAACATCTGTCACCATACAAATTCATCACAATATTATTGACTATATTCTCCTTCATCTTTTCATCTATCCCCTACTCCACACCCCTCTGGCAATCATCAGTTTGATCACTCTTTCAATGAGTCTGTTTTTTGTTTTGTTTGTTCATTTGTTTTGTTTTATTAGATTCTACATATAAGTGAAACCATTTGTTTTTCTCTGTCTGATTTATTTCACTGAGCATCATACCCTTAGGTCCATCCATATTGTCACAAATGACAACATTTAATTAGTTTTTATGGCTAATATTCCATTGTATATGTGCACCATATCTTCTTTATCCATTCATCTATCAATGGACATCTAAGTTGATTCCATATTTTGGCTCTTGTAAATAGTGCTGAAAGAACATGGGATCCATACATCTTTTATTTATTTTATTATTGTTTAAAATATTACAGATGTCCCTTTTTCTCCCCAATGACCCGTTCCACCTCGTTCCTTCCCCCTCCCCAGTCCCTCTTCCCACCATTGTCCATGTCCTTGGGTTGTGTATATATGCACATAAATTCTTTGGTTACTCTCTCCCCCCACACCCACCCGCCCTCCTCCATCCCTCTGACATTCATCAGTCTCATCTATGCTTCCATGTCACTGAATCTATTCTGTTCATCAGTTTATTAAGTTCTTTAGATTCCAAGTATAAGCGAGATCATGTGATATTTGTCTTTCACTGCCTGACTTATTTCACTTATCATAATATTCTCCAGGTCCATCCATACTGTCCCAAAGGATACCAGATTCCTCTTCTTTACAGCTGCATAGTATTCCATGGTGTAAATGTCCCACAGCTTTTTTATCCACTCATCTACTGATGGGCACTTGGGCTGTTTCCACATCTTAGCTATTGTAAACTGTGCTGCTATGAACATCAGGGTACATATATCCTTTCTGATGAATGTTTCAGGATTCTTAGGATACATTCCTAGGAGTGGAATCACTGGGTCAAAAAGCAGCTCCATTTTTAATTTTTTGAGGAACCTCCATACTGTTTTCCATAGTGGTTGCACCTCTCTGCATTCCCACCAGCAGTGTACTAGGGTTCCCCTTTCTCCACACCCTCGCCAGCATATGTTGTTTGTTGATTTGTCGATGGCAGCCATTCTTACAGGTGTAAAGTGATACCTCATTGTGGTTTTAATTTGCATCTCTCTGATGATTAGCGATGTTGAGCATTTTCTCCTGTGTCTCTTCGCCATCCGTATGTCCTCTTTGGAGAAGTGTCTATTTTAGTCCTTTGCCCATTTCTTAATTGGGTTGTTTGTCTTCCTCTTGCTGAGTGCTATGAGTTCTTTGTATACTTTGGAAATTAGCCCCTTATCAGATTCATCCTTGGAAAATATGTTTTCCCAGACCATGGGGTTCCTTTGTATTTTGAGGCTGTTTTCTTTTGCTGTGCAGAAGCTTTTTAATTTGATGTAGTCCCATATGTTTATTTTTTCCTTTGTTTCTCTAGCCCTAGGGGATGTATCAGTGAAAAGTCCACTCCGTGGGATGTCTGTGACTTTACTGCCTATGTTTTCTTCCAGGATTTTTATGGTTTCGTGGCTTACATTAAAGTCTTTTATCCATTTTGAGTTTATTTTTGTGTATGGTGAAAGTTGGTGGTCTAGTTTCATTCTTTTGCATGTATCTGTCCAATTTTCCCAGCACCACTTATTGAAGAGACTGTCCTTACTCCATTGGATGCTCTTGCCTCCTTTGTCAAATATTAACTGACCATAATGGCATGGGTCTATTTCTGGGGTCTCTGTTCTGTTCCATTGATCTATATGCCTGTTGTTGTACCAGTACCAGGCCATTTTGATTACAGTGGCTTTGTAGTATAGTTTGAAGTCTGGTAATGTGATCCCTCCCACTCCGTTCTTTTTTCTCAAGATGGCTGCAGCTATTTGGGTCTTTTTTGGTTCCATATAAATTTTCGAAATGTTTGTTCTAGGTCTGTGAATTATGCTGTTGGTATTTTCATAGGAATTGCATTAAATTTATAAATTGCTTTGGGTAGTATAGACATTTTAATGATATTAATTCTTTCAATCCACGAGCATGGTATCTTCTTCCACTTGTTTAAATCTTCCTCTATTTCTTTTTTCAGTGTCACGTAGTTTTCTGAGTACAGGTCTTTTACATCCTTGGTTAAGTTGATTCCTAGGTATCTTATTTTTTAAGTTGCAATGGTAAATGGTATTGCTTTTTTAGTTTCTCTCTCTGAAAGTTCATTGTTGGTGTATAAAAATGCCATTGATTTCCGGATGTTGATTTTGTATCCAGCTACCCTGCCGAATTTGTTTCTCAAATCTAGTAGTACTTTGATGGAGTCTTTAGGGTTTTCGATGTACAGTATCATGTCATCTGCAAATAATGACAGTTTTACTTCCTCCTTTCCAATGTGGATACCTTCTATGTTTTCCTCCTGTCTGATGGCTATGGCGAGGACTTCCAGTACTATGTTGAATAAGAGTGGTGAAAGTGGACATCCCTGTCTTGTTCCTGTTTTTAATGGAAATGGTTTTAGTTTTTGCCCATTGAGTATGATCTTGGCTATAGGTTTGTTGTATATGGCCTTTATTATGTTGAGGTATGATCCCTCTACTCCCACTTTGCTGAGAGTTTCTATCAGAAATGGGTGCTGGATTTTGTCGAATGCTTTTTCTGTGTCTATTGATATGATCATATGTTTTTTGTCCTTCATTTTGTTTATGTGATGTATCACATTTATTGATTTGCAGATGTTGTACCAGCCTTGCATCCCCGGAATAAATCCCACTTGGTCATGATGTATGATCTTTTTAATGTATTGCTGGATCTGGTTGGCTAGTATTTTAGTGAGGATTTTAGCATCTATGTTCATCAGGGATATTGGCCTGTAATTTTCTTTCTTTGTAGTATCTTTATCTGGTTTGGGGATTAGGGTGATGCTGGCCTCATAAAAAGTATTGGGTAGATTCCCCTCATCTTGAATTTTCTGGAAAATTTGAATAGAATAGGTGTTAATTCTTCTTTGAATGTTTGGTAAAACTCTCCTGTAAATCCATCTGATCCAGGACTTTTGTTTGCTGGGAGATTTTGATTACTGCTTCAATTTCATTAGTTGTTATCGGCCTACTCAGGTTTTCTGCCTCTTCTTGATTCAGCTTTGGAAGGTTGTATGCTTCTAGGAATTTGTCTATTTCCCCTATGTTGTCCAATTTGTTGGCATACAGTTGCTCATAATATTTTCTTACAATCCTTTGTATTTCTGTTGGGTCAGTTGTTATATCGCCTATTTCATTTCTGACTTTATTTATTTGGGTCCTCTCTCTTTGTTTCTTAGTGAGTCTGGCTAAAGGTGCATCAATCTTATTTACCTCTTCAAAGAACCAGCTCTTGGTTTCATTGATTTTTTGTATTGTTTTTTTAGTCTCTATGTCATTAATCTCTGCTCTGATTTTTATTATTTCCTTCCTTCTACTTCCTTGGGGCTTTTCTTGCTGTTCTCGTTCTAGTTCTTTCAGTTGTTGTGTTAGATGGTTCATTAGATCTTTTTCTTGTTTCTTGAGATAGGCCTGTTATGATATGAACTTTTCTCAAGACTGCTTTCACCATGTCCCATAGGTTTTGGGTTGTTGTCTGTTCATTTTCGTTACTTTCCATGAAGTGTTTGATTTCTTCCTTGATCTCATTGGTAACCCATTCATTGTTTAATAACATGCTATTTAGTCTCCATGTGTTTGAATATTTTTGAGTTTTTTTTATAGTGATTGATTTCTAGTTTCATGGCATTGTGATGAGAGAAGATTCTTGATATGATTTCAGTCTTCTTATATTTGTAGAGACTTGCCTTCTGCCCTCACATGTGGTCTGTTTTTGATAATGTTCCATGTGCACTTGAGAAGAATGTGTATTCTGCTGCTTTGGGGTGAAATGTTCTGTAAATGTCAATTAAATCCATTAGGTCTAGTGATTCATTTAAGGTCTGCATTTCCCTGTTGATTTTTTGTCTTGATGATCTATCCAATGCTGACAGTGGGGTGTTAAACTCCCCCACTATGATTGTGTTGCTGTCAATCTCCCCTTTGAAGTCCCCCAAGAGATTTTTTTATATATTTTGGTGCTCCTATATTGGGTGCATAAATGTTCATAAGGGTTATTTCCTCCTATTGGATTGAACCCTTTTAATAATATGTAGTGACCATCTTTGTCTCTCATTATGGTCTTTATTTTGAAGTCTGTTTTGTGAGAAATAAGAATTGCTACTCCAGCTTTCTTTTCCTTTCCATTTGCATGGAATATTTTACTCCATCCCTTCACTTTTAGCCTGTGTGAGTCTTTTGCTCTCAGGTGGGTCTCTTGTAGACAGCATATATTTGGGTCCTGTTTTCTTATCCATTCAGCTACCCTATGTCTTTTGATTGGCCCATTTATTTCATTTACATTTAATGTTACTATTGATATCAATTTATTTAATGCCATTTTCCCCCTTTATGTTGATGTACCTTTCTCTCACTATTCCTTCTTTTTCTTAAAGCAGTCCTTTTAGCATTTCTTGCAATGCTGTTTTGGTGGTACTGTACTCTTTTAGCCTTTTTTTGTCTGGGAAACTTTTTATTTCACCTTCAAATTTAAATGATAGCCTTGCTGGATAAAGCAATCTTGGTTGCATGTTCTTGCTTTTCATTACTTGCAGAACTTCATGCCACTCCCTTCTGGCCTGAAGAGTCTCTGTTGAGAAATCCACTGTCAGCCTTATGGGGGTTCCCTTGTAGGTCAGTGCTTGTCTCTCTCTGCAGTCCTTAATATTTTCTCTTTGTCCTCGACATTTGCCATTTTAATTATGATGTGTCTTGGAGTGGGTCTTTTTGGGTCCCTCTTGTTTGCAATCCTCTGTGCTTCCTGAACTTGTGTGGCTTTCTCCCTTGACAGCGTAGGGAAGTTTTCTATAATTACTTCTTCCACCAAGTTCTCTATCCCTTGCTCTCTTTTCTCCCCCTCTGGCACTCCTATAATGCGAATGTTGTTTTGCTCCATGTTGTCCCAAAGTTCCCTTAGACTGTCCTTGTGCTTTTTAAGTGTTTTTTCTTTTTGCTGCTCTGATGTGTGATTTTCTCTACTTTGTCTTCTAAATCACTTATTCTGTCCTCTGCTTCATTGAGCCTGCTTTTAATTCCTTCCAGTGCATTCTTGATATCACATACAGCATTCTTTATCTCTGTCTGAGTTGTATATATGGTATGTATCTCTTTATTCATGTTTTCACTAAGGTTCTTGATCTTATCAACTATAGCCTTCTTAAGTTCCTTGAACATCTTCATCATCCATACTCTAAACTCCATTTCTGATAACTTGCCCAACTCCATCTCATCAACGTCTTTTTCTGGCGATGTTTCCTTTTCTTTAATTTGGGGGTTGTTTCTTTGTCTCCCCATTTTGGTAGGTCTTAGTGCTTATATCTATATATTAGATATATTTGCTCTGTCCCAGTCTTGTGGAATGGGATTTTGTCTTGTGGGTCCAGTGGAGCCCAGAGGTGTATATTGCTGTTAACACATTGTATGCGGGAAACGTATTTATAGGTTTTACGTTGACTGGTAGTAGAGCGCACGATAAAGACTACCCGCAAATAATGTGTTAATACTGGTGAAATTTTAGAAAATAATAATAAACTAAAATGTAAAAAATAGAGAAGCTACTGGGAGATAATAGAAGCAGAAAAATGATTCTGAAAGAAGGGCCAGCACAAAATTAAGGGAGAGAATAGGAATAGGATAATAGTTTTAAATGAGAAAACAAAAATACAATAAAGAGAATAAGAGAAACTAACAATCAGACAGGAAGACAGAAGGGGGCAAAATGAAAGAATGAAAGAAAATTAGAAAAAGAAAGAAGAAAAAGAAGAAAAAAGTTATGCCAATGTATTGAGAGGGGAGAAAGAGATAAAGCCCGGCAGGCAGGAAGTCTCGTAGAGATTTGGGGGAAAGTATAGAGGAAAGCAGTAAAGTTGGTTATAATGATAAAGTCCCAGTTGTTAAGCAGGGATATCAAGAAAGTCTTGATAGTAGAAGCAAGGATAAAACAAAACAAAGCAAATAACCAAAACAAAACCAAAAACAAGCTAAGCAAGACAAAATTATTTTATTAAAAAAAAAAAATTAGTTCAAAAATGTTTTTAAAAAAAATTTTAAAAAAAGAAAAAGATTTTTATAAAATTTAAAAACGAAGAAAAAACAAATTTTCTCCACTTTTTCTTCTTCCTAGGGAAAAAAGAGAAAAAATAAACAAATCCACAAGCAAAAAACAAACAAAAAACCCCCCAAAACCAAAAAAACCAAAACCAAACAAACAAAAAAACAGCAAAGAAAAAGGTAGTCGATCAGGTGCGTTCCTTCTGGGCAACTTATGTTGTCTGAAAGTCACTATTTTTTGTGATTTCAGTTCTCCTGGGAGGTACTTGTGTATCACCCAATGTGAGGAGCCGTCTAGGTTTGGCTCTGGTGTCCTTAGGTAGATGGTTGATCTGAGACTCTCTGTGGGCCACCTCCTCTTGTCAGCTATTTTGCAACCTTGTAGTTGCCTGGTCTTGCTCCAGAGTCTTCTGTAGAGTCTTTAGGGTGCCGGGTGGCTAGTGTAGCCCAGGATATCACTCCCCTTAGAGGTGTCACTGTCAGGCACTCACTCTGTGGGAGTTAGTCTCTGCTCCACTGCCAGCTCCTCAGTTCCTACCCTGTCCTTTGATTCTAGCTCCCCAGGCTCTGTCCTGTTGCAGCTTCAGATTGATTTCAGCCTGTTTCCTTTTCTGTATGGGCCGTTTCAGCAGCCTGGGCCCAGTGGGTTCGATTAAGAACACATTCTGGTGGGCCCTTTGCCTGTCCAGCCCCCAGCAGGGGTTTTCAGTGTTTTCTCCAGTTCCCAAACAACAGTTTCCGAGAGTCTTATTTTTGCAGAGTCCACCTGTGAGCTGCTCTCCCTTCCCCCTCAGGACTGTGACCTGTGGGTGTGTCTGGGGCTTCAGTGAGTGGGACCCTCCCCTTTCCTGTTGGGGGTGGTGCTCCCGGCTGCAGGAGAGGCCGGTGGGCTCTGCCCCTCCCGGCTCAGCTCTGGTTGGCTGGCTGCACCAGGCCCGTCCCTCAGACTGTCCACTGCACAAACCCCAATGGCAGCCTCCACTGGTCTGTCCTTGCAGCACATGCCAGGAAGGTGGGAACCAGTTCCACAATCAAATTCTCAAATGCACAAAGCAACACAGAGGCAGAGAGTTCTCCCTGCAAGGTCCCGCCACCCCTGCTCCAAGGCACCCAGCGGGATGGGACCCAAAGTCAGCTCCACGCAGCTCTCCACACCGCTGGTCTCAGCAAAGCTGGAGTGGCTTAACACTCCACCACGGGGCCCCACAAGGCCGGTCACAGATCCCACCCTCCCAGCACCGGAAGCTCAGGGCGGGAGGGCTCCTCTCCTCCCCCACGCCACGCAGATTCAGTGCTTTCTGGGGCTCAACACAGTGCCCCACAGGGAGGCAGAGGGTCCCCGTGTGTGGGTGCTCAGCGCAGTCCTCTGGTCCCTCACTACTTGGGTGCCACAGGCCTTGGGACAGCCTTCCCTATGGTTGGCACCCTGAGCACCAGACGCTGGTCACAGCTTCCCCTAGAGGCTTTGTTTCCTAGGAAGGCGCTGTCTCCTCCTGGACTCACCGCTCCCCTGGGCCCCTCTGCCCTGTGCGCGGGACGCTCCTTCCCCTCTCTGCTCCGGGTGTGGGATCCCCATCTTTGGGTGCCATCCTCAGGGCTTTGCAGCCTCCAAGCCTTCAGGCTCAGAGCCCAGCACAGACTTCAGGGGGACTCCCCCTTCCAAGGGCCCCCTCTCTTACTAGACTCCGTGATGGTTCCTCAGTGCTCCCCACTCACACTTCGTCCACTCAGGTATTTTTCTCTGTTTTTTTCAAGCTGGTTATGTAGGATTTTAGGAAGAAATCAAGTCCGTGGCTGGAGAGGGGGCAATGCTGCTTCTCACAGGGCCACCATCTTCCTCTCTCCATATATCTTTTTAAATTAGTGTTTTCGTTTTCTTCAGATAAATACCCAGAAGTGAAATTGCTGCATGTATGATAGATCTATTTTTAGTTTTCTGAGGCATCTCCGTACTATTTTTTATAGTGGTTGTACCAGTTTGTAACAGTGCACAATGGTTTCTCCATATTCTTGCCAGCATGTTTTTTGTTGACTTATAGATCATAACCATGATGACTGCTATCAGGTGGGTTTGATTTGCATTTATCTAATGATTACTGATGTTGAGCATCTTTTCATGTGTCTGTTGTCCATCTGTATGTCTCCTCATGTGCTCTGCCAATTTATTGGTCAAATTGTTAATTTTTTTGTTATTGAATTTTATGAGCTCCTCATATATTTTGGATATCAACGCCTATTTAATATGTCATTTGCCAATATTTTCTTTAATTCAGTAGGTTGTCTTTTTGTTTTGTTTCTTTTGCTGTGCTGAAGCTTTTTAGTTTGGTAAAGTCCATTTGTTTATTTTTGCTTTCATTTCCCTTGCTCTGAGGGATATATCCAAAAAGATATTCTCAATACCGACACCAAATAGTTTACTACCTACATTTTCTTCTATTAGTTTCATGGTTTTAGGTCTTACATTTAAGTCTTTAATCCATAAAATGCTTCACATTATTATAAGTAAAGATTATAGCATTTTTTTGTGGGCTTTGTGACACATATGAGAACTATACCATGAAGGATGAGTGGGATAAATGTACTTACATGACAGCAGCATTTATGTATTTTATATGATGTTGTAAAATATTAACTTTAAATGGACCGTGAAAAATTACAGATATATATAGTAATCCCTAGAGCAACCCTACAGAAATTTGCAAAAGGTATAGCTATGAGGTCAGTAGACAAATTAAAATTGGATTTTAAAAATTATTCAAAAGGATGTCAGGAAAGGATGTACAGAAGAACATAAAAGCCAAAAGGGACTACAGGAAAAAAAATAGGTAAAATGGTATACCTCATTTAATTATACTTAACTAACAGGCAGAGATTATTAGAATGGATAAAAACAAACAAGTAAGATCAATCTATCTGCTCTCTTTAAGAGACCAACTTTAAATATAAAGTCACAGTAAGGTAAAGCATTAAGTATAAGAAGTAGTAAGTATAAGAAGACCAGATTACCTATGTAAATACCAGATAAAGTAGACTTCAACAAAAACTGACACTTGAGGTAAAGAGTGTCATTTCATTCCTATGAAAGTATTAACTTATCAAATGATGTAATAGTCACAAATAGTATGTGACTATGGCAAAGCTTCAAAGTATTCAAAGAATAATTCATAGAATTAAAGGTACATATCTATCAGCAGTGTTGAAGATTAAACATCCCTCTCCTAGCAATTGATACAACAGCTAGATAGCAAAAAATTATAAGATATAAAAGATGTGAACACTATTGCCCACCTTGTCCTAACAGATTTTTATGGAACACTATACACTACAGTTGCAGCAGAATACTCATTCTTTTCAAAGGCACATGGTACATGCTGGGGGATTTCATACATTTAAAAGATTTGAATTCTCACAGAGTGTGTTCCTTGACCACAATGAAATAAATTAGAAATCAATAAGAATTAGATATAAAGGAAAATCTTAAATATTTAGAAATTTTTAAAACTTCTAAATAATTCATGGGTAAAAGAAAATAATCACAAGAAATATTAGAAAATATTTCAACTGAAAGATTATGATAACATAATATTCAAATTTTGTAAGTTGCAGCTAAAGCAAAGCTTATGGAAAACATTATGGTCTTAAATGCTTATATTAGAAAAGGCCAAAGGTCTAAAAAGGATCCATCTTAAGAAGGTAGAAAAAAGAAAGTGAAATAGATCCAAGGTAAGTAGAAAGGGGCAAGGGAAACAGGTGAGGAGACTGAATATATTTTACAAATATTATGAATGAAGGAAGGATTATCACTATAGATCCTATAAACATTTTAATATAAAAGGGTATATATTTTGAATAATTTTATGCCAGTAAAGTCAACAACTTTGATGAAATGACAAATTCTTGAAAAACAATTTATCAAAACTGATACCAGATAAAGCAAAAAATATGAAGAGCACTATATATTATAGATATTGAACTTACCAAAGATAAAACACCAAGCCCACATGGTTTTACTAATTAATTCTGTTAAATATTTGAAAAATTAATACCAATCTTAAACAAGTTCTTAGGAAAAAAATGGAGGAGGGGGTAGTTTCTAACCCATTTCATGAGGCCAGCAGAACCCTAAACCTGATAAAGACATTATGAAAAAAGAAAACTACAGACCAGAATCACTGATGAACTGAGACATAAAAATGCTTAACATAATTTTAGCAAATCATGTGTAGAGATATAATCTGTCATGACCACACTGACTTTATCCTAGAAAAGCAAGGTAGGTGTAACATTTAAAAAAAAATTTAATTCACCACATTGAACAGAATAAAGGAGAAAAAAATATGATAGCAAATTCTGGAAAATTATTTAGCAACATTAAATACCTTTTCAAGATTAAAAATAACCTTTCAGCAAATTAGATATGGAAGAGAATCTCCTCAATCTGTTAAAGGGCATCTATAAAAAATCTATAGCTAACATTGTACTTAATGATGTAATTTTGACCACTTTAAAAAGATCTGTAAAAAAGTGTGCCCATTCATACCACTTCTATTGATCACTGAATAAGTTTTTCTAGCAATTTCAACTAGCTAAGAAAAAGCAATAAAATACAGATTAGAAAGGAAGAAACAAAACTCTTATTTATAGATGGCATGATTGTTTATGTATAAAGTCCTAGGACACCTACAAAACAGCTACTAGAACTAAAAGACGAATATAGCAAGGTTGTAGAATATAAGATCTATATTCAAAATAACAATTATACTTTTGTATATTAGCGGCAAACAATTGAAAAATGGAAATTTTAAAATAATGACATTTATGATAGAGTAAAAAAGGCTTAGTATACGTAGGAACAAATACGCAAAAAACACACAACTTGTGCATTGATCACTCTAAATACTGCTCTGAGAAATTAAAGAAAACCTAAATCTTGCATTATACCATAATTGTGAACTGAAAGACTCACTATTGCCCTAGCTGGTTAGGCTCAGTAGTTAGAGCATTGACCCATGGACTGAAGGGTCCCAGGTTTGATTCCAGCCAAGGGCAGAATCCTAGCCCTGATTGGGATGCATGTGGGAGGCCACCAGTCAATGTGTCTCTCTCATATCTTTCTTTCTTTCTTTCTTTCTTTCTTTCTTTCTTTCTTTCTTTCTTTCTTTCTTTCTCTCTCTCTCTCTCTCTCTTTCTCTCTCTCTCTCTCTCTCTTTCTTTCTTTCTTTCTTTCTTTCTTTCTTTCTCTCTCTCTCTCTCTCTCTCTCTCTCTCTCTCTCTCTGAAAAGCAATGGAAAAATATCCTTGGGTGAGGAATAAAAAAAAAGTACTATTGTTAAGATATCAGGTCTTACTAAATTGGAATATAACTAAATCAGAATCCCATCCCAGTAGGATTTTTTTTTTTTTTTTTGTAAAAATTGACAATCTGATTTTTAAATGTATGACAAGGACTTAGGAGATAAAAAGACTTAGGATAAAGCAACCTTGAAAAAGTAAAACAAAGTTGGAGGACTTAAATTATCTGATTTCAAGACTTAGTATATAGATAGCTACAATAATCAGTATGTTACCAGGTTAAATGTTGACAGATCAATGGAACACAATAGCCCAGTATTAAACTCACACATTTATGGTAGTTTGATTTTCAACAAATCACTAAAACAAATTAAGAAACAAGTCTGCATGGCCAGTGTGGCTTAGCAGTTGAGCATCAACCTATGATCCAGGAGATTGAGATTTGATTCCCAGTCAGAGCACATGCCCGGATTGTGGGCTCAATCCCCAGTTGGGCGCGTGCAGGAGGCAGCCAATCAATGACTCTCATCATTGATGTTTCTATTTTCTATATCTCTCCCCCACTCCCTTCCTTTCTCTGAAATCAATAAAAATATATTTAAAGAAAAAAAGGAGGAATCAAGATGGCAGCGTAGGTAACAGCTGCACCCGCCTCCTCCCACAACCACATCAAAATTACAACTAAAATACAGAACCACCATCACTCAGAACATCCTGAAATCTAGCTGAACAGAAGCCTTACAACCAGGGAACTGAGGAAGCACTGAGACCGGTAGAAGGGGCAGAAATGCAGCTGCAGCCCCACACCCAGTGGGGTGGTTTAAGCCGGGGAGGGATATCTTGGAGATGGAGGTTTCCCAGAAGAGTGAGCGATCCCAGGCCCACATCAGGCCCCCAAGCCCAGGGCTCCAGGTCCAGGAAGAGAAATCCCCACAACTTTGGGCTGTGAAAGCCAGCGAGGAATGTCACTGAGGGTCTTGGAGGCTGCAGGAGTCCCAGGCAGCTCCTCTTAAAGGGCCCGCTCATGGACTCACTCAGAGCCCCAGCGCCAGGCTGTGGCTTGAAAGGAAACTGGGACACTTGGGACACTTGGGGAGGAACTAACCTGCCTGAAATTGGGGCAAGAGGTGGAGGGGCAGCTTCCTCCCAGACAGAAGAGCTGGCAGAGGTCATTGCTCCTTTGGCAAGTTCCCCCACAAAGCCAGCAGGCAGGTGCCATATTTGAATCACCAGCACCTGACTCACACCTTTCACCCTACCCTGGTGATTCTCAGGGGCCCCGCCCTTCCCTACATGCAAGCTCATCCAAGCCATTTCCGGTGGCTTGTCTGTGCAAGTGGCCTCTCAAGCAGTATGTTTAGGATTTTCCTAAAGTCTCTCAAACAAGCAGCAGCATACCCTATACGGCTTGATAAGGGGCCCCAGGCCTGGCACTAGTGGCAGCTTGCATTGGTTCATAGCTTGGCCTCTCCTGGACAATGCCAAGCCCAGCACAAGTAGCAGCCAACTACGTTTTGCTATGTAGCTCATGCTGGGTGGCCCTAGGCAAGGCACTGGCAGAGGCTGACTCTGCACCTCCCGGGAGGCCCCGGAGACAGTGCACCCGGTGGTCAGACTTGACCACACTGGATTACAACCCTACTGCATCCATGAGTGACACACTCAAGGGGTGCACTTGGTGAACACCAAAGCTCCACTGAAGTAAATCCTGCTCCATAGGGGTGTCTCCAGCACAGCAGCCCTGTGGCTGTAGTTGCAGCTGGTCTTTACAGCTGATTGGTCAGGGGGTCAATTCCTCCCAGTGATGCCAACAGCAACCAAGGCTCAACTACATCAGGAGAGTGAACACAGCCACACAGGGGAGCACCTAGAAGGCCCAGCTCAGGTGACTGGGGAGGCTGAGCCACTGGACCCTACAGGGCACCTGCTACACAAAGTCACTCTACCAATTCCAGGAGACATAGCAGCTCTACCAAATACATAGAAACAAAGACCTGGAAGCAGCCAAAATGTAGAGGCAAAGAAACATATCACAAAGGAAAGTACAGAAGAAATCTCTAGAAGAGGAACTAAATGAAATAGATCCAAGCAAGCTAACAGATACAGAGGTCAGAATTTTGTTTATGAAGATGCTCAACCATATTAGTAAGAGTTTTATGAAAATAACTGAGAAAATCGATGACATAATAAAGTGCCAATTTGAAATGAAGGCTACATGAACTAAAATGAATAATTTACAGGGAATCAACAGTAGAGTAGAGGATGCTGAAAATCAAATCAGCAATTTGGAACATGAAGAAACAAAAAACACCAAACCAGAAGAGAAAAAAAAGAATCCAGAAATATGAAGATAGTATAAGGAGCCTCTGGGACAACCTCAAGAGGTACAACATTCATATTATCGGGGTGATAAAAGGAGAAGAAAGAGAGCAATAAATTGAAAACCTATTTGAATAAATAATGACAGAAAACTTCTTGTACCTGGGGAAAGAAATAGACTTACAAGTCCAGGAAGCACAGAGTGTCCCAAACAAGAGGAACCCAAAGAGGCCCACAGCAAGTCACATCATAATTAAAATGCCAAAGGTTAAAGACAAAGAGAATCTTAAAAGCAACAAAAGAAAAGCAGTTAGTTACCTACATGGAAGCACCCATATGTCTGTCAGCTGATTTCTCAACAGAAACCTTGTAGGACAGAAGGGAGTGGCAAGAAATATTCAAAGTGATGAAAAACATGGAATTACAACCAATATTGCTCTACCCAGCAAAGCTATCATTTAGAATTGAAGGTCAGATAAAGAGCTTCTCAGTCAAGGAAAAGCTAAAAGAATTCATCACCACCAGACCAGCACTACAGGAAATGTTGCAGGGTATTCTTTAAGAAGAAGCTAATGAACAAAAAATCTGATGATCTAAATAGATCCAAGGACATTGATGCATGCAACAGATTATCATATTTCAGAGGAAAGAGGGAAGGAGGATGGAGGGTGGGAAGAGATTAACCAAAGAAGTTATATGCATATAAGCATAACCCATGGACAGTCAATAATGGGGCGAAGGCCTGGGGGGAGGGGGGAGAGCGAGGTGGAAGGGTCAGTTGGGGGGGGGGAATTGGGACACCTGTAATACTTTCAACAATAAAGATAAATTAAAATAAATAAATAAATGATAAAGAAATAAAAAAAGGAAAGAAAGAAGTCTTCTCTAAATAGTGCTGGAATAACTGGATATTCATATGGAAAATCAATGAATTTTTGAATTAATATGAAAATTAATTCAAGGTGGAACATAGAGCTATAAGAAAAACTATAAATCTTCTATAATAGCTCTGTTCAATAGAACTTTTTGCAGTGTTAGAAATGGCTCATATCTGCGTTGTTCAATAACTAGCTACAGCAGTTATTTGAAATGTGGCTATTGCAACTCAGGAACGTGCTTGCTTCTTATTCAGGATGAGATTGACTGGGAATGCACACAGGGAAATTTTGGAGATTATGTTAATGTTAATTAGGGTTTGTCATACCTAGTTTGTCATACCTAGTACCTTACTGATGGTCCCAGCTAATAATTAGCAGAGCTACCACTTGACACTACATGTCTCAAGGTAGTATTCAGCAAAAAACAGGTGATTAATAATGTTTATTAAGTGAACTCATGGAAAAATGAAGGTATCAAAGGCTTAGATTAATTTAGATTTATATTTTCTATATATTACCCTTCACAACTAAGAAACACTTAGATTAGTTTTTTTTTTTTTTTCTGATACCAGCCTGGATGTTCTCATTTGCCTGTTGGTTTATTTGTTCTGTCCATACCTATCACTTCTGATTTTCCTTTGGCTGAGAGCACAGAGTTACATGTAAAACCCATGCTAATTGATCTGCTGGAAATATGGTCCAAGTTACAGTGGCACTAATGTTCTGACTACTCTTTGTCTTCTAGGCTTCTAGTGTGAATTGCAAAAGGATTTACTTCATGTAATGTGTGATTCTCTCTTCTGAAGGAAGAGTTGCCTGTAGGTTGCCACGGGCAGAATGGATAAGTACATTAGTTCCCCATCCTTGGAGCATACATTCCAAGGCCCCCAATGGATGCCTGAAACCACAAATAGTACTGAACCCTATATCTACTATGTTTTTTTTCAATACATACATACATACCTATTATGAAGTTTATAAATTAGGCACAGTAAAAAATTAACAACAATAATAAAATAGAACAATTATAACAATATACTGTAATAAAAGTTAAGTGAATGTGGTTTCTCTCTCTCTTCCTGTCATAACCAGTCAGAGACAACCTACTAAGTAACTAAGGGGCAGGTAGCATGTGCAGCATGGATACACATGAAAAGGGATGATTCATGATATTCCAGACGGAGCCAGAGTGAGATGGCATGATATTTTATCATCATATTCAGAACAGTGCACAATTTAAAATGTATGAATTGTTTAATTCTGAAAATTTCCACCTAATATTTTTGGACCATGGTTGACTGCAGGTAACTGAAAATGCGGAAAGTGAAACTCCAAACGAGGAGTGACTGCTGTATTCCCCCAGTGTCTGGGCATCCTGCACACTGCAGCAGCCTGGGGTGAGGGAGTTGGAGCTGCCATCAGCACAGATATTGTACTTTGCAGCAGTGTAAGTGGGTGCCCCAGGTTTTGATTCCAGAGGTTGTGAAGCTGCTGGCTTGTGGGGACATGGCCTTCCTCTGAAAGGGAGACTGGATATGGAGGTGACAGCTCCTTTACAAACAGACCCAAGAGGAAGAATTGTGTACCATGGGGAGAAATGAGACTAATTATTCCTTATTTATTACCATTCCTTGATCAGAGAGTGAATTAAGTATTGCTGTGAGTAGCTGTGTACTCTGGTGCAGTGTATAAAGGGGAGAAAGAATGATGTGGCTTCAGTTCTTGAGGCCACAGTTGATTATGTGAAGTATCTCTGAGAGAAGATCCCTTTAGATGCTATCATCCAGTTATTCAACTCCCAAGCCCTTTAAATGTATCCTTATAGATAATGCTTTAATGCTATAATTCTATTTCTATTTTTATCATTGGAAACGTATGTGTTTGTATATATGAAAAATTAGCTGTAAATAGATCTCTACCTCTCTATTTTTTAGATTACAGAAGTACTTCAGAGCAATAGGAAGTTTTGTAACAAACAGCAAATGCCCATCCAGTTATCCCTCTCAGGTAGAATCACGGCACAAAGATATGATAAGGTCCCTTGTTATTTTCCACTGGTACTAATGCTGGAAGTGTAGACAGGCACTGAACCCATCATAATGAACACAGGCATTTATTAAGAACCAGTGAACTTTTCCCATTGCTCATGTATATCATTTAATTACAATGATAAAATATATAATATTTTCTGACCCATGATTCTGTCATCTTTTGCCTCATCTCCGTTCGTTATTTCTGAGGATCTTGAAATGGGGCTTTACCAGTAGTGATGGTTGTGATTATGGTTATCCAGTAGGAACATGATGGGTTCTAGCATCCATTCCTTTGTCACGGGAAGTCACAGGCTTTGGAGCAGTCCAGTTCTATTTCAGCTGGGAGTCCTTAAATAAATTGTTAGTACACAATGTGACATGCCAAAGAGATGCTTCCTATTTGAATTTATTAGGGTAGGTAAATGAAGAAAAATTATAGAGGAAAAGCAGGTCATTCTTTCACATTCTAAAGAATTACCCTCAGTCCTGTTAACAATTGGTTCTTATATTTAAATAACCCATAGTTTAAGCTCTATGTTTTTTATAACCAGCGTGATAGAAGAACAGTTGAGTTCAGCAATGTTCATATGGTCATCCTTGAGAAATGTGTATTTTTTTTCTCTCCTTTTAAGGGAAAACTGTATTGACAAGCATACATTCACCTATGAGAGGAATCAGTTTCCTGGCTAATAAGTGCTTAACTGTGTACTCTGTCCTGCCTCAGGGGGCTTCTTGGATGGAACTGTGAGAGGTCAGCTCCACCTGACACCCTGTGTGGTTGTAATATGCTTGGACCTGTGTACATGTCTTGTGCACTCCTGGGATCCTATGCATTCACTGCTGTAACCAGGGAATGGCTCGAGGCTTGAAGATTCCACCATGAGTAATTCTGATGTTATCTGCTTGAAGTACACAAACTAGCCATAGGCACCAAAAATGGGGCCTAAAATTGACCATCATTACCAGATACCTCATCTTACTGATATATGGTAAGCATACTGGTGACTTTATTTATGTGAGTAGAATCTAAAAGGAAAGAAAGTATTCATAGTAATTCAGTACTAGGTACTGAGCATTTAACACATTGGTTTATTTACTTTCTTCACATCTTTGTTATCTTCTCAGGGAACCCAACTAAAACTGGACACTCCTTCCCAGCATCACATCTTGTATGGGGTTCTTTATCCACTTTCTCTGCCGTATTTTCCTTGACAGCACTTATCACCTTCTAATATTCTTTACTTACATATTTTGCTTATTGCCCATCTTCTTCCACTAGAATATCAACTCCATGAAGACAGGGAATTTTTTTTTTTTTTTTGCCTGCTTGGTTCATTGCTGTATTTCTAGTACCTAGGGCAACAACCAACTCACAGTAGGTGCTCAAGAAACATTCATCATATGCATATTCATTATGAAACAAACATTTACCCCCCATGAGGCATTTTTGTTATTTGTATTATATAGCCTAGGCATGCCCATGGACTTGTAGAAATTAAAAGGTGGAAAAAAGCAAGGCCAGAGTAAAAGAACAGAGCTACCAGTTTGTGACTTAGTATTCCTGAAGGTTACTCTTCATTGAGAAACCAATCCTTAATGTTGTGCTCCTAACCTTCCTGTCAGACTCTGGATGACAGACACCCCTATGCATCTCCTTGGTGTCCTAGCCTGAGGTCACCCTTCTGCTGACTTCCTGCTCTCACTTCAGCACCTTCCCTGTGCTGGGAGTGGCCTTTCCCACACTCTACCTGGTTAACTCCCAATTCATCCCTTAGTTCCAGCTCAAATATCTAGCTCAGATGGGGACACAAGGAGGAACAAGATGCAGTTCTTTTTCTTACGGAGCTCATATATTAGTAGCATAGAGGGTCACCATAGCAAAATGTGATTCCTCTAGTAGTTGAAGTGCTGTCATAGAGGTACTGTGCCTATTATGGGGATATGGTGGAAGCCATGGGCACCGAAAAGGTTACTAGGGATGGCATCTGAAGTCAAAAGAGAAAGGGGGCCAAAAATAGATTATAGCCCTCCTTGTTCGTATAATCAAGTCTGCCTCAGGGTGTTTTATTAGTCAGTTTAGACTTTTCTCCTGACTTAAAGAGAGAGAAGAATAGAAAAAAAGTAGCCATGAGCTGGCTGAACATCACAGTGAATGATGAAGTCAGCCTGGATTAAATCATAGAGATCAGGCCACAAGCATATGCCTGTAAATGTTACCTCTTGTACATACATTACTTACTTCTGCATTCTCACCATTTATATTCTGCAGAAACTCTGAAATACTCTTTCTGAGGTAGTGAGTTCAGGCCTTTCTGAGCCCCAGCATCTCTTGATATTGCTTCATCTTAACCAGCTGCTCTTGGGACAACACAGATACACTAGGACCATAGGCTGTGGCATGTTTAGACTGGAGGAGAGCTTGAAGATCATTAAGTAAAAATTCCTATTTTTATTTTATTTATATAGTTTTTTATTTTAAAAGCAATATTAGTCCTTTACTAACCCAACAAAGATAATAACTATTTTTAAATGTTTTTTGTCATCTTTTTTATGCATATTTTTCTACATTAGTAATCATATTGAATGTCCAATTTTGTCTCCTGCTTTTGATACTTAACATTGTGTCTGTCATATATAGTTTAATTCTTTACTATGCAGTCCCCATCATCATTTTAATTGTTTTAGTAGTTTATCAAATGCTTTATAGAATAATTTTCTTAGCCATCCACCCATTGCTATATTTAGTGTTTCCAGTTTTATGGGGATATATATACATAGCAATATATTATATATAATTATATATATAATATATTGTTATATTTTATTTTATATGTAATATGATAGGAAATAGTATTCCCCACATATGGCTTTTCCATATTTTGATCTTTTGGGCGGGCTGGATACCCGGAAGTCTGCAATGAGTTTGAGAACGTGAGCCAAAATGTTTTTGAAAAAGGATTGGAACAGTTGAAATCAGTTAAGTCCTTCAGATTTTGCTTTCATCACCTACATTGGTAAATTGAAGGCTGGAGAACTTAAACAACCACCTGATGTCACCAGGTTTCTTTGCTAAAGTCTGACCTCTGACACAGAAACGCTGATCCGGTTCAATGTTTATACTTCATTAGGTTGCCTTTACTTGTCCTTTTCCATCAATAACTGTACATGTTTGTTGAAATGCAAATATTCACAAATATTCCAGATGCATTTATTTTTAAAGTAGAAATAAAATTACTTTACTTTTATTATTATTAATGTCTAGAAGAAAATAAATAGGTATTCACAGCATGCCTTGAGATTACATTGTTAACATTCATTATATATTTTAAAATGTTTTTCTGCCTTCTAGGTACTGTACAGAGTATAGATATATAATAATATAACCCACTTTACTGATAGAAAATTTTATTCTATTTTATTCATGGATGAATGGGGTTCTTTCCAAGATTCTTCCTTGCTTCATAGGGATGGTCACAGTTTTTATTATGATGGAAGCAACACACACACACACACACACACAAAGGCACAGAGATCCAATGCTTCTCTAAAATCTCTGTCTTTTAATGACACATGAACTAATTTTTAGTGTATGTATTGCATTAAATGTTGCTACTAAAATATTCACTTTGTTTTTCCAACAGAATTTAAGTGTAGCAGTAGTATAAGTTTGAAATGTGAGGAAATGACAAAGAGGACAATTTGTTTCAAATACAGCAGTTCAGAGTTACAGAGTTGTATACTGACAGTTATTTGTTTTCCTTTTTATTAAAAGTCAGTCTAGCTCTACTTCAGAGAATGCTATTGGTGATGTGTATAAAACTCTAGTTCCCAGCACAGCCCTTTCTCTTAATTCCTTCCATGCTGTTAAATACTATTCTACAGTCATCTCTTCCTATGATGCAGCTGCCGTAACAAATCAGAACATTTTAGTACATTTTCCATCAGTTATACCCAAAGTCTCAAAGTTTCTTCCTCAGCATTGCAATTCTGTGCTGAGCCAGACATGCACAATACATCCCAACTGTCTGGTAAGTTTTCTGGGGTCTTGGATCAGACTGGACTATGTAATTCCAGCTAGCAAGGGCCTTGGTTTACATTCTGCTGTGAATATTCTGGTCAGAATTTCTTAGACTTGGGACCAGGTGCAGTTAACCCAGGCTCTTGTTCCACATGCTACAGGACTGGTATCTACATATCCAGAACCAGTGGGTCTGGATGTGGCTCTGCTGGTGCAACCGTTAGTAACCAGATGGAACCTGAGATGCTTCAGAGCCCCTCCCTTCTGCCCCTCTGTTTCCATGATGCCACATCATATTTCATAGCCTCACACTCAGCAGGCCCCATCAGTGGCTGCTGCTCCGTCTCTTAGGGTGCTAGCCATCACACTGTATGAAAATCTGTTCTTACGATACCAACCAGGCAGACTTCAGATCCCAGATGTCCTCATATCACAAATATTTATTGAGCACCATGTTTTGGCATTGCACTGACCACTAAGAATGTAGTGCATGTATGTAGACACAATTCTTGCCCTCATGAAGCTCTAGTGTCATAGGGAAGCAGGCAATTGTGATCCATATTGGAGCATGTAGGAGTACCCTGGTACCTATAATATAATCTAGACTTGTGAGAGGTTAGGGACTGCTTACACCTGCAAGAAGTACTGTCTAGGCTGAGATGTGAAGAGTAAGAATTGACTATGAAGAGACATGAAGAGTGGTTAGGAGCTGGGAGTGAGGAAGGGAAGAGCATTCCAGGCAGATGGATCAGCATATATAAATAGTAATGCCTTCATGTTTTGGAAGAACTGTCCAGTTCTAGAGGATGACCTAAACCAGACTGGCCTACTCGAAGTGTATTTCTGATAACCTTAAAATAGTTAATACTTTTGCATAATAATAATAGCCAACATGATTTGAGCACTCATTAATTAAAGAATTTGCCAAATGCTTTATGTCCTTAATGTGGATGATCTAATGACTCTCAGACACAATTCTTTGGGGTAGGTACTATAATTATTTCCAGATGACATCTATAAAATGGGAATAATAGTAGCCTCGCAAAAAACATTTATGTGAAACATATCCTAGAGAATTACAAAGAAATTTTAACATATAAAGTATCTACAAATATGATACTATTGCTAATGAACATCGGTATACCTAAAGGAAAACCAGAGTAAATGAAAAAAGGATTGCAATATTATTTTTTATTTTTGACCTATACTTACTGTATGTAGTTTTTGTTGTAAGAAAAAAATTACTTTTAATAATAAATAATATATATTTTAAAACCTTTAGGTTTACTCAACAGAATATTTCACATGGTTTTGCAATATTTCATATTGCTTTAGAACATAGAAAACATATTTATGACTTTATAAGTAAGAACAGGCCAGGATTTAATTAATGCGGGTCTTTTTTCCCCTTTGCAGCAACAGTTTTGGGCCTATCAATAGCACATGTTTAAAATTCACACTCTAGACCACCTTTTGGGCACAGCCTGACAACACAGGAAGAATGGAACAAAGAATGATCTTGAGAGCTACCTCCAGAGACCTAATATCAAAAGAGTTTGCATTGTATGTCTTCTGATAAGCTTCTGCAGATTGAAAACAGACAGAAAAAGTGCTAGACACATGATTTCCCTTACCTTCATACATACCTAGATCTCCCCCACCCAGAAAGCTACAAGAACAAATGGCCGCCCGGCCGGGCCTGGCTCAGCAGTTGAGCGTCGACCTGGGATCCAGGCGATCGGGGTTTGATTCCCGGTCAGGGCACATGCCCGGGTTGCGGGCTCGATCAATGACTCTCTCATCATTGATGTTTCTATCTCTCTCTCTCCCTCTCCTTTCCTCTCTCTGAAAGCAATAAAGATATAAAATAAATTAAAAAAAAAAAAATGGCCTACATGACCTAGACTCTTTTTTCCCCTCAAAAAATATTCCACAATTTATGAAAAAAGTACACTATAAAGAAGATCCACATAGACTTGATAAAGTGATATGACTGGGGAGGTATATGTATACTGGTGTCACTGAGGACACAGATATTGCAACTTGATTATTCCCAGTTTCATAGAATTACTGTCACTTATTTCTAGGTGTGTTTTTTTCCCCCCTAGATTTGACATTTTAGAGAGCTTCCTTTGTTATTCACCTTTTAAATAAGATATCTTAGTTTGAAAGAGGTGTTTGCTTTCCCACTTGACTACTAATGAGTGAATTGACGTGCTTATTTTTGCATTTCATAACCCCTTGGATGAAATAATGGTTAATAGGTAAATTTGTCCTTAGAATCTTTTGTTAAAGACTTGCAGGTGTGTTTTTTTCATTTGTTTGTTTGTTTCTCATTTCCTCCTCTCTATAGGTATTAGAAAAAGCTATTGAAAATAAGGAGAGAAAGATTTTTGTTTTATATTTCCTTAAAATGTTCTTATGCATAATGTTTTATAATGATTCACCTTCACCCTGAAAATGGTAACCCATTTTTGTTTTGTTTAATAAATATGTGTTCCCTCTTTTAGTAGTACTATGTAGAGAATTTTATTTTACCAGATTTTTTGAGAAGTTTAAAATTTACTTTAGGAACCTAATTTTCATATTAAATTATATAACTTTCCTTTGAGGATGCCATGATGATGGAATCTGTAGATACTTGACAAACATTATAAAGAAACTAGAAGTTTCCAACTAGGTTTCTATGCTTATTATCACAAATCTGTGCTGACTCTTCATATTCTTGCCTTTAGGATTAATTGCTTTGATATTGTAAGAGAACATGTTGAAGTGTTTGGGTACTGAGATGTCTTTCTACATTCACAGCTGGTCTTAATTGCTACTAGAACTTTTGCTTTGCATCAAAATTTCCCTAGATCCACATGTGGATCATGAGAGACAGCCTATAGCTGGTAATTCAACAGAGGGCCTATAGAGTACAAACCATGGATCCTGTCTACTAGCTAGTCTTAGTCTTCCTTTTCCTTTCAACATGAAGAGGAGGCTACCAGATCTATCGTTAAAGCTCTGTGTGTTTTTTCAAAGTTGGTTCCCATGATCTCAAACTTTATGCAATGTCCAAATTCATTTCTGATACTAAAATTTAATTTTTAATAAATTATGTTCTTCTGATACCATTTTAATTAGCTAGTTATTAATAATAGGAAAGGAACAAAAGAGAGGCCAGACTTTATAAGCATGTCATTTGGGTAACTTCACCAGGAAGCTGCAATTTCACACTCCCCAGGGACCCAGCAGCCCATTTCCTGCAGAATCACTGGGGGAAGGGGTTCAATAAAGGGGAGATAGATGCATGCACAGTGAAGTTGGGGTGACTAGGAAAGGTACTTGTCTGTCAGTCAAGCCTGGGGAACCATGATTGACTAGAATGGGTGGAGCCAGTGCAAGCCTGCAAAAATTTGGGAATACATAATCCCCTAAAAAGGGAATTTGCTCTCTCTTGGCTCTTGGCTCGTGGGGTTCTCATGTACCTGCTTCCTTTCATTCATCCATATGGCCCACAGCCATGTGAACCCCACACACAATGGACTAATGGACTGCAGCAGGAAACACAAATTAAGCTAGCTTGGTGTTGGACTGGAGGATGCAAATACGAAAAAGAAATTCTGGAAGTGGTTCTGCTTTTAGCCCTGCTGAAGGCAAAGTGGGACTTATTCCTGGGTAGGACAAAGGGAAATGAGACCTTGGAAACTCAGGGGTGTAATTCCAGAGAAATAAAGTTTTCTACCATATCTCATCCTCCTGTGCGTGTCTCAGAAAATTCTTTTTCTTGAGATGTCACAAGAATTCCACTCCCATGAGCAACAGGTATGGACGAGGACCCCCACTTCCACCAGTAACACTTCCAAGTAAGTACAACTCTCAGCCACGGAGGAAAGCCCATAGAAAAAGAGAATTTTCCATTATGAACTCAAGTTGACTAGTCTTGAGATGGTTGCAGTGTTATTTTCACAATAAAAAAGGTGTAAGGAGTTTGCCTAGAAAATGTTCCAACTCGCAGGTTTCATGCTGATGGTATAGCAGTCCCTGTCTCTGATTGAAAAGGGGCTATGGAAGAAACAAACGTTCATTGATACCTTTCTGTGGCCCAGGAAATTATTACACAGTTTCTTGAGGAGAGGGATTTAGCCTTATTAATTTCTGTATTCTCAATGTCAGCCATGTAGCTGGTTGGATCAATGAATGCACAGATTCTTAGATGGATACATAAGTAAATGAGGAGCCAAGAGGAAGGAAGGGTATGAACTTCGGAATGACTGAAAAAGGAAAGCAGCAGACATAGTTGAACACTTTGAAGTCAAAAGAGAGGGCCGAGTGAGAGTTGATATTTGACCATCTAGTTTTTATTGATGTGTATCAATCTGTTTATACCTATTTCTTGCCCCTTCCCACATGGCAGAAATGACAGGAATTCGTAATGTGTGTTCAGTGGAGAACACTCAAACGTTGAAAACTCAAATATCACTCAGTTTATTAATTTGTTCAGTTACTATTTGAGCAGCATTGTTGAGTGCTGGTAATACAACTTACAGGGTATCCCAAAAACATGTATATACATTTTAACAGCTGATAGCTCAATTGATGTTTCTTTCTTTTCAGCCAGACTAAGCTTTGAACAAAGGAAATTCTTCCTGAAATGCTATGAGAAGTTTGAAAACGCAGTTGAAGTAGAAACACTGCCTGTATAGTTATTCTGGGTGTCCAAAAAAAAAAAAAATGTATACACACCTTTACAGCTGATAACTCAATTTTCACTCCTTTTCAGGTTTAACTGATTTGAAATAATGGGTGAAGCCATACTAAGCTTTGGAAAAAGAAAATTTATCCACCAGACTTTTTTATGGGAATACATAAAAGATAAAGTTTACAATAGAAAACCTGTAACAGCTGATGAATTGAGGGTGCACAAATACCAAACAAAATTATTCTTGATGTTTGTGATTCCATTGCTTCAGTTATCAGCAGTGCCTGGACCAGGACTATCATCAGTTTGAAAACAGGCATTGACAAAATAAATTATTCATTTCTGTAGATCCTTTTAAATTTAAAAAAAGAACTGTATGTTAATAAATACTGACTTCATTCAAAGTGTGTAAACATTTTGGGGCCACCCTATATATAAAGCATAGTCCTTTTTACTTTCTATGTCTAGGAGGTTAGTCTATTGGAAGAAGCAGGTAAAACAGAAGTGTAACAGTTTGTTGAATGCTATGAAAGGAGAGAATATCAAGTATTACTAGGGTACTTAAAAGCATCATTCACATCATTCTAGAAATACATGCAAGGCTTTGAGGGATAGTGACATTTGAGGATAGTGACATAGCTGTCCTTATCTCTAAAAAGTGATAGCGTGCTTCTTCTTCAGATTGTTGTAAAAATTAAATTTGTGTAAAAGTCCTTAGAACAGTGCCTAGCACATAATAATCATTTAATACATGTTAGTTATAATTGTGTGGTGGTGATGATGGGATTTTTAAGGACCAGTAGGCATAGCTAATCCAAGAGTTCTGGTTCAGGAGAGAGTTTTTTAGGCAGAGAGAACTGCATTTCCAAAGGTACCAGGGAATGGACAAAATAACACATTTGGAGAAGTGAAGGTAATTCCACATGGCTGTGCATAGATTTCAGGTGTGGAATGGGGAAGAATGGAGCAAGAAGATAGACAAGAGTAGAGAGAGACAGTCAAGGGCCACATGATATTGCCCTGGTTGAACTTGTGCCTCATTGCTGTCATGATATTGACATACTCAGAGAGTGCCTTTTAGGATGACTACTCCAGCTTCAGTGAATTTATAGGCAGAATGAATTGAAGGGAGCTAAAACCAACTGGGGAAGGGGTGGCCATCCTAGTAATTCTGGCAAGAAATGGCCCAAAATAAGTTATTGGCAGTGGGAATGAAGAGAAGTAGACAAAGTTAATCACTGTTAAGAGGGCAGAATTAACAAGACTTGGTAGATGATCCGATATAAGGGTTGTAAAGAAGTAAGGTTAACACCCAGCTTTCTGGTTTTGGTAGTTGGATTGATAGTATTGGTATTAACTGAGGGAACACAAGAGCATTTGGAGGGATGGTGCTGGAAGATGACAATTGTATTTGAGGACATTCTGCATTTGGGTATTTGTAGGATACCTAATGGAGGTAGCGAAAATACAGGCAGGAGATCTGGATGAGTGATGACATGGTTTGGGGAGTTTTTGCCCTAGAGTGGGTGAAAGCTTAAAGGGGGGGACCAAATCATTATATGGTGGGATTGTTGTGGATGACCCACAAAGACTTCTAACCCAAATTTTTACTGTAATTCATCATAAGTCACTTGGTCAAGCGCCCAGTGTCATATGGCATTACAAGTTACCAGAATTTCAGGTACATGGGTAAAACCCTTAAAGGCAGAGGGCACAACTTTCCTGTGGCAGCTGTGTTTGTTTACTGGTTATTTTTTGAGTTGTGAGAAATTTAATATCTCTGAATTTCCAGCTTAAGTAAAAATAAAAACTTAGGCAGTACTAGATCTTTTTCTACTATGGCAAAACAGCAACAAACAGGTAAGTATTGCCTACCCTTTCATACAAGGCATTCCCTGTGGTCACTCCCACCCAGCTTGCCTCATTCATGCAAGTGACTTGGCTGGTCCCTGTAGGTATTCTAGTATGACTCCTATACAGGGGAATCATTTGGGGGAGTGGTGGGTGGCAACATGCTAAAATGCAGATTCCCAGGTCATACACCACAGGTTCAGATTGGTAGACTTAGCAGGGCTGGTACCAGGGAACCAGCATTTTAACAAACACAGCCAGATATTTTCCAAATATCTGATTATCCTAATTATAAACACTCAATGCACATAAATGAATACAGATACCCATAAGGGACACAAAAATAGAGCACACACACACAAACTAAAACCATAGTTATTGACTTCCCAACCTGAGTGCTTCAGAAGCACTTGTAGCTTTATGAAAACCAATCTGATTTCATAGTTCTAGAATGGGGCCTGGTACTCTGCATAGAACAATTCTGATATGTAACCAGGTTGGGAGCCACTGTCAGATTTACAGCATGCTAATCACGTGGCATATAAAGAGCTGACATCAGGAAGTGAAGCACAAGGAGCAGAGCTCTCCTGAATCTCCACAGCTCAGCACGGAGAGAATAATTACTTCCACACTGGTTTATGGAGGTAAGTTTTGCTGAGGAGATGTTTCAGAAACAGCTTTGGTTACAAAGATGATTAGTAAAAACATCCCATGCCCAGATTATAGTTGCATGGAAATTAAGAGGTGGGAGCAGACCCAGGGAGTTTGAATTAGGTATAACTAAGATAAGTGAAAAACCAAGAGAGAGGCAGGTAGGGACACACTCACTTTGGTTTACCTAGATGGCAATGGAAACAGGTTCTGTGAAGGGAGGATTTTTCTCATTTTTGTTAAATCTTTCGTGTTTTATAAAATTATTCTCAAGGCATTGTTAAAAGCAGAATGTCACTTTTGCAAAATAATGAACATTGGGGAAATATGTCATTTCTCTGAATACTTGGCAGTGACATACCATAACAAAACTTTGAAATCAGAACCTAAGCCTCTTGGCAGTTTTCCCTCCAGCTATCAGGCATGTCGTTGGTTTTCCCTTTCCCTCTGGCTAGCTCCCTATTACATGCAATGAGGAAGTAAGAAGCCCATGATCACCTTGTGTAATCATTGTCAAGAGTTGGTTTCATCCCTATGGAAACATGACACCCCTGTGGAAGAGAGTGAGGCCTCTTATCTTCACCCTTTTCAAGGTTGTTTTACATTTTAGAGTAATATTCTTTCTGAAAACAAAAAAAAAGGAAGGTACACACACACAATTACATTACATATAATGTTGTACACTGTTGAATTTTAGTCGTAAGAATCTAGTATTCTTCACAGAATTTTTGTTCAAAGCAAAGATTTTGAGAAGTCAGATTACAAACTAGATGGGCTGGAACGCTACTGAGAGAAACTTCAGGGAAATAGACTTCTAAAATAAACAGATAAACCTGTACTGAAAAGAGGTCTGCCAAAATTGTGTATCCAAAGAAGTCTTTGCCAAAAGATATTCCTCTTTACTTATTCCCAAAATAGTCAAGGCTATGTGAAGATGTTAGGAATGGTGTCTTATCTGAAAGACTGAAGTCCTCCTTTCATCCTGTCTCAGGCTATATTCTTGTGCTCTTCAAAATAATAGACAAATTT
The DNA here is from genome assembly GCF_964146895.1 of Miniopterus schreibersii. Lineage (NCBI taxonomy): Eukaryota > Metazoa > Chordata > Mammalia > Chiroptera > Miniopteridae > Miniopterus > Miniopterus schreibersii. The sequence continues at coordinate 87,371,159 of NC_138102.1, read as the reverse complement.
TAAAAATTCTCTGGATTAGGCCTTAGGAGATTCTATGCCCTTTTTAATCACCCCTACCCCCCAGTAATAGGTCTCAACATTGCAAACACTGTGAAAACTCTGCACTGTATTCCCCCATAGATCTAGAGTTGATCTCAGTTTTAAATTAGAAACTATTGGGAAGTACAATATATTTCCCATAGCCACGTGTATATCAGGATGGGTGCACAGAAATAAGAATAACATGGAAGCACAAACCTGTTGCCCTGACCTGCTGCACCTGACCCAGCAGGCCCAGATGACTGGCCCCACCACCTTGACATGATGTGCCTGGCCCTGCCATTGTGACTCAGGGCCCCCAGATGCATGGACCTCCCATTAGACCTGGCATGCCTGACCTGGCTACCCTGACCTGGCTAAAAAGGCCCCACCACCATGGGCCCAGCCCCACGACCTGATGTCCCCGAAAACATGGACCTGCTGCCACTACCCAGCGTACCTGACCTGGTGCCCTTGGACAGTCTGCCCTGGCTCCATTCATAGGTGCACCAGGCACTGCCTCTGCAACCCAGAATGCCCATACCTGCCGCAAAGACCCAACACCTCTTGAGGCATGAACTCACCACCACAACGAGGTGAACCTGACCAGGCGTCCCCAGAAGACTGGACCCACTAAAATGTGGAGACAAGGAAACATTCCCAAATGAAAGAAAAGGAGGAATTGCCAGAAAAGGAACTAAATGATATGGAGGCAAGCAATTTATCAGATAAATAATTCAAAGTAATGGTTATAAGCATGCTCAAACAACTTAGAACTACAAGAAACTTAATGAGAACTATAAGAAACTTAATGGGAACTTCATTAGCATGAAAAAAGATGTAGAAAACATGATTAAGAATCGTCAGACATGAAGAATGACATAGCTGAAATAAAGATTACCCTGGAAGGAATCATCAGTCGATTAGAAGCAGCTGAGGACTGATCAGTGAATTAAAAGACAGGGTAGAAAATAACACCCAATCAGAGTACCAATTAGAAAAAAAATTAAAAGCAGGAGGGTACTTTAAGAGACCTGTGGGACAGCATGAAACACAACAATATTTGTGTCATGGGGGTACCATAAGGTGAAAAAGTGAACAAGCCATAGAGAACCTGATTGAAGAAATAATGACAAAGAAACTTCCCTGACCTAGTGAAGGAAAAAGTCACTCAAGTTCAGGAAACACAGAGAGTCCAAATCAAGATTAACCCAAAAGACCCACAACTAGACACACCATAATAAAAATGGCAAATGTTAAAGACAAAGGATCTTAAAATCATCAAGAGAAAAGCAATCTGTTACTTACAAGGGAGGTCCCATTAGACTGTCAGCTGATTTCTCATCAGAAACTCTACAGGCCTAAGGGAATCGTATGAAGTATTCAAGGAAATGAAAAGCAAGGATCTGAAGCCAATACAACTCTATCCAACAAGGCTATCATTCAAAATAAATGGTGAAATAAGAGCTTCCCAGACAAAAAAAAATCTAGAGTTTATCACCCCCAAACCAGCATTGCAGGAAATGTTAAATGGACTGCTGTAATAAGGAGTAGAAATAGAGAGGGGGACAGAGAAATAAAGAATTAAAATAGCAATAAATACCTACCTAGTAATAATAACCTTAATGGTAAATGGAATAATGCTCCAATCAAAAGACATAGGGTAGCTGAATAGAAAAGAAAACATGACCCAAAGATATGCTGTCTACAAGAGACCGATCTCAACAAAAGACTCACACAGGATGAGAGGAAAGGATGGAAAAAAAAAAAAAAATCATGCAAAAGGAAAAAAAAAACTGGGGTAGCAATACTCATATCTGACAAAATAGACTTCAAAATGAAGGCCATAACAAAAGACAAAGGTCAGTACATATTACTAAGGGGAAGGATCCAACAAGAGGATATAACCCTGGTAAACATATATGCACCCAATATAGGAGCACCTAACTATATAAAAAAAAACCTCCTGGAGAACTTTGAGAGATCAATAGCAATGCAGTAATATTAGGGGACTTTAACACTCCACTGACTTTCCTGGATAGATCTTCCAGAGGAAAAATCAACAAGGAAATAGTGACTTTAAATGACACACTAAATCAGATGGATTTAATTGATATCTACAGTATATTTCACCCAAAGCTGCAGAATATACATTTTTCTCAAGTGCAAAGAGGATATTCTCAAAGAGAGACCACATGTTAGGACACAAACTAAGTCTCTACAAGTTCAAGTAAATTAAAATCATATCAAATATTTTCACGGATTACAATGGCATGATACCAGAAAACAACTACAATTAAACAAATACTCAAAAACTTTCAAACACATGGAGGTTAAATAGCATGTTATTGAACAATGAATGGTTATAAATGAGCTCAAGGAAGAAATAAAAACTTCCTGGAGACAAATGAAAATGAATACACAAAACCCATAATCTATGGAAGTCAGCGAAAGCAGTCCTGAGAGGGAAGTTCATAGCTGTATGAGCCTAAACTAAAAAAAACAAGAAAAATATCTAATAAACTATCTAACCCTACAATTAAAGAATTAGAAAGACAACAAGAAGAAAAGTCCAAAGTAAGTAGAAGGAAGGAAATAATAATGATCAGAGTGGAAATAAATGACAGAGAAACTGAAAAAAACAAAAACAAAAGAAACAAAAGATCAATGAAACCAAGAGATGGTTCTTCAAAAAGATAAAAAGGATTGATGAATTGTTAGCCAGACTCATAAAGAAACAAAGAGAGAGAACCCAAATAAATTAAAGCAACAAAAGAGATGAAGTAACAACTGACCACACAGAAATTCAAAGGATTGTAAGAAAATACTATGAACAACTATATGCCAACAAGCTGGACAAGGTAGATGAAATGGAAAAATTCCTAGTAAATACAGTCTTCAAAAACTGAATCAGGAAAAATGAGAAACTTGAATAGGCTAATAACAACTGATGAAACTAAAGCAGTAGTAAAAAAAACTCCCAAGAACAAAAGCCCTGGTCTGGACGGCTTCTCAAGTTTTTACCAAACATTCAAAGAACTAACACCTATCCTCCTCAAACTATTCCAAAAAATCCAAGAGGACAGAACACACCCAAGCTCTTTTTGTGAGGCGAGCATTATCCTAATTTAAAAACTAGATAAAGACACTAAAAAGAAAGAGAATTACAGGCCAATATTCCTGATGAACATATATGCTAAAATACTCAACAAAATATTAGCAAATCGAATCCAGTAATATATTAAAAAGATCATACATCATGATTAAATGGGATTTATTCCAGGGATGCAAGGCTGGTACAATATTCTCAAATAAACATGATACATCATGTAAACAAATTGAAAGACAAAAATCACATGATTATATCAATAGATGCAGAAAAAGCATTTGATAAAATCCAACACCCATTTTTGATAAAAACTCAGCAAAATGGGAATAGAGAGATCATACCTTAACATAATAAAAGCCATATATTACAATCAACCTTACAGCCAACATCATACTCAGTGGGCAAAAACTAAAACCATTTCCATTACAAACAGGAACAAGACAGGGATGTCCACTTTCACCACTCTTATTCAACATAGTACTGGAAGTCCTTGCCACAGCCATCAGACAGGAAGAAAACATAAAAGGTATCCAAATTGGAAAGGAGGAAGTAAAACTGTCATTATTTGCAGATGATATGGTATTGTACATAGAAAACCCTAAAGGCTCCATCAAAGTACTACTAGATTTGAGAAACAAATTTGGCAAGGTAGCTGGATACAAAATCAACATCTGGAAATCAATGGCATTCTTATTCACCAACAATGAACTCTTTGAGAAACAAAAGAAACCAATACCATTTACCATTGCAACTAAAAAAATAAGATACCTAGGAATCAACTTAACCAAGGATGTAAAAGACCTGTACTCAGAAACTACATGACACTGAAAAAAGAAATAGAGGAAGATTTAAACAGGTGGAAGAAGATACCATGCTCATGGATTGAAAGAATTAATAGCATTAAAATGTCCATACTATGCAAAGCAATTTATAGATTCAATGCAATTCCTATTAAAATACCAACAGCATATTTCACAGACCTAGAACAAACATTTCGAAAATGTATATGGAACCAAAAAAGACCCGAATAGCTGCAGCCATCTTGAGAAAAAAGAACAGAGTGGGAGGGATCACATTACTGGACTTCAAACTGTACTACAGAGCCATTGTAATCAAAACAACCTGGTATTGGTACAACAGGCATATAGATCAATGGAACAGGACAGAGACCCCAGAAATAGACCCATGCCATTATGGTCAGTTAATATTTGACAAAGGAGGCAAGAGCTTCCAACGGAGTAAAGATAATCTCTTCAATAAGTGGGAGAACTGGACAGCTACATGCAAAAAAATGAAACTAGACCACCAACTTTCACCATACACAAAAATAAACTCAAAATGGATAAAAGACTTAAATGTAAGTCGTGAAACCATAAAAATCCTGGAAGAAAACATAGGCAGTAAAGTCACAGACATCCCAAGTAGTGGAATTTTCACTGAATTTACATCTCCTAGGGCAAGAGAAACAAAAGAAAAAATAAACATATGGGACTACATCAAACTAAAAAGCTTTTGCACAGCAAAAGAAAACAGCCTCAAAATACAAGGAACCCCACAGTCTGGGAAAACATATTTGCCAAAGATGTATCTGATAAAGGGCTAATCTCCAAAGTGTACAACGAACTTATACTACTCAGCTAGAGGAAGACAAACAATCCAATTAAAAAATGGGCAAAGGACCTGAATAGACACTTCTCCAAAGAGGACATACAGATGGCCAAGAGACACATGAGAAAATGCTCAACATCGCTAATCATCAGAGAGATGCAAATTAAAACTACAATGAGGTATCACTTCACACCAGTCAGAATGACTACCATCAACAAATCAACAACTTGTGCTGGCAAGGATGTGGAGAAAGGGGAGCCCTAGCACACTGCTGGTGGGAATGCAGACTGGTGCAACCACTGTGGAAAACAGTATGGAGGTTCCTCAAAAAATTAAAAATGGAGCTTTTGACCCAGTGATCCCACTTCTAGGAATATATCCTAAGAATCCTGAAACACTAATCAGAAAGAATATATGCACCCCTATGTTCATAGCAGCGCAGTTTACAATAGCTAAGATCTGGAAACAGCCCAAGTGCCCATCAGTAGATGAGTGGATAAAAAAGTTGTGGGACATAAACACCATGTAATACTACATAGCTGTAAAGAAGAAGGACCTCGTACCCTTTGGGACAGTATGGATGGACCTGGAGAAAATTATGCTAAGTGAAATATGCCAGGGAGAGAAAGACAAATATCACATGATCTCGCTTATATGTGGAATCTAATGAATTTAATAAACTGGTGAACAGAATAGATTCAATGACAGGGAAGCATCGATCAGACTGACGAATGTCAAATGAATGGAGGAGGGCGGGTGAGTGCAGGGGGAAAGAGTAACCAAAGAATTTATATGCATATATGCACAACCCAAGGACACAGACAATGGTGAGGAGAGGGATGGCGAGGGTGATGGGATGGGGTGGAATGAGTCATTGGGAGGAAAAAGGGACATCTGTAATATTTTAAACAAACAAAAAAATAATAATAAGGAAGCCAACTTTCAAATTGGCCCCTAAAACAAAACCCAACTCTGATACCTACAAAGAACATAGCTAAAGCACCTCTGTTTCAAGCAGAAACATTTATCAATGAATGCTGTATGCAGAGAATACTTGTAATTCTATTCCATGGTGGTAATACTCCCACCTAGCCCAGTGCCTGGCACATTGAAAACACTAAAAAATTATTGGATAAATGAATGAAAACTTGTGTATTCTATAAAATACTCATCACCTCAAAATGGCACCAAAGTCAAGGATGTATTCTTAGATATAAAAATGTGAATTTTAGTTATCACTGGACCTCTAGATATTTGTTTGCTGTAGAGAAGTTAATCTCTGTAATGCTCAAGTACATTGAGAAAGTCATTTGTGATCAACTGTCGACCTGGAGAGAGATTCTGGGCAGTGAGCTGTTGGAGCCTGCTGTGGTCATGTTCTTATTGAAAGTTTTTATCAATAGCTGAGATGAGGATATTGATGCAGTGGTAATCATCAGACTGACTGGAAGCTGGAGGGATCACTCCTGTGTAAGGTGACAATGTGTCCAAAAGGATCTCACTCAAAGGGTTAGGAAGTGGATCAAATAACAATACACAATTTAATAAGGAAAATATAGGGCACTGGACTTAGGTCCCCCAAATATAATTGAACAGGATGAGCAAAACATGTGAAACACATGGAGGTTTTGAGTCAATGGTGGGGCATGCCTTGCCAGGGACGATGATTTGATGTTAGCCTCCTTTAATAGAAACAATGCACCCAGAAGAATTGAGTTACCAACCCCCCCCCCCCCCCCCGGGTCAGACAACCCTTGCCATGCCAGGTCCAGTTCTGAGAGGTGGATGTTGAAAGAGGTCCTGAAAGTTGCCTGTCACCGACACTTGCAAATCATGTCATATGAGAAAAAGTTAAAGAGCTAGAGATTCTTAATCTTAGTTAATGAGGAGTAGAATTTGGTAGAATATAATAGGCTATCAAGTAAAAGGCAGGGCCATTAGATTGTCTATCCAAATGATGTAGAGCCATCAGGGAAGTTCCAGGGAAGTGGGTCTATGCTTAATTTGAGGAGCTGCCCAGCAGGATAGGGGGCTGTGCTGAGTTCCCCTCTATTAAAGGAAATCACACTTAGTCAGCAAAGGGGGAAATTAGCTTTGGGAAGTTCTGTCAGCTTAGGGAAGCCATCTCAGGATAGTAGAGTTCTTCCTTTGTACAAGTCCAGAACTTTATGTAGTTTGGACCCTCAGCAAATTTGGAGTGCCAAGCCATATATAAGTGGTCAGTTACAAATTATATTTAGATATCTCATACATTATGTTTAGAGACTCCTGATCTATCCTAACTCTCCAGATAAATCTTTTCTCATCACTTTTGTCACATGTGCCACCTTTAGAAGCAACAGAGTGGAGGCTGAAAGACCACTTGCAGTACAGGGCATTCATGCAGGGGATAAAAATCAGACAGGCTGCTGCTAAAGTCCCTCATCATGGAGCTTCTGCCATTCCAATGGAAGACAGAAGTATGTGTTCTATAATTAGGGGCAATTATGACATGATGTGGGAAATGTCATAAGGAGCCTTTACCAAACAGAAAGAAATACAAAGGAAAGTTAGAATGATGATCATATTCTATAAAACTGTACCTCACAACTGTGGCGGGCACTAAGTATGCTTGGAACCCCAACCCAGGAGTACTGCACACCCTTGGCCTCAGAGGAGGACTGAAGAGAGATTATGAATGGTACTGAATAAGTTTCCCCTCGTAGAGGGAAAAAACAGTAAGTGCATCTATTCCTGCTCGTACCCTTTATTCTGTAATTCTCTTTGAATCTAAATGATTAAGCACATTTTCTATGAAGAAGCCAAAGGCACCTGAAAAGAGATACATGGTCAAAGAAAAATTATTATTCTTTGATTCTGTTTCTCTTCCCTGGTTTGTGCCTGGTTTACTTTCTGGGGGAAACAAAGCACATATAGATCAGATTATCCATCAACTTTGTGTCAGAGGGTGAAGTGAAAATGTTCTCATGAAAATTTTAGCTCAGAATAGACACATTTGATGGTTCCCATCACTACAGGAAGCAGTGTTCAGAATAGCAAGAGTTGTTTTCTCTCTGTTATGAAACAATAAATTCATTGATTAAAAGACTCCATTTTTCTAAAGAGGTTAAACTTCACTCTAGAATTTGGTATTGCTTTATGAGCATAAGGCCAGAATTGAAAAGCTGACTTGAATTTTAAAGCATAAGGAAATTTAAAAAATAGAGTTGGACTCTACATTCATTAGCTGTGTGACTATTGGCAAATGAGGTAAACTTCCTATGCCTAAGTTCCTTCATCTGTCAGATGAGGATAATAATGCCTACCTTGAGTGGTTCTTGTGGGAATGAAATAAAATATATAAAAGTCCCCAGTGCAGCAAAAAGCTAGCAGAGCTAATAGGAGCCACTGACAGAACTGTGACCAAGCCAATTGTCATCTTGCAGGATGCAGAGCTGTGACTGCTCAGAACAGCAAGTGGGGTCCACAACTGAAATAGCATTAGCTTTTTGAAGTTAGAATGAGATCTCTGTTAACTTCAGATTTCATGGGAAAAGGATGCATTAATCCCAGTCACTTGTTTGATCAGTATCCTAGTGATGTAAAGGAAGTAACATCAGTTTTTGAAAATTACTTGAATTAGAGTTTCCTGGTAATTTTCATTTCAGGTAAGAATCATTATTGAATAGGAGTTAGATTTGCCAAAGGCTACCCTGGATGGAACTAACTTTGGCACTTCTGTAGTTACTTCTGTCAGGTCACTGAGTACCATTTAGTACCAGCCTGATGTCCTGCCTAAATGATATGACCATAGTGTAGTGTGCTCACCTACTTAATTATTAGTTATCCAATTATTAGATGTCCTGAAGGGTTAATGATGCTCAACTATCTTTAGTGAGAACACATTGCAACAGAGAGAATCAAACTCAAAGGTGTTTCTTTGAACACATTAACTGCATGTCCCAGGTAGAAGATCTAGGAGAGAGATAAGATATGGTTGAATTACTTAAAGTGCTTAAAAAATATTCCTCATAGAATATCCACAGGGCTTAGGAGATGGAATTTATTTCCTGGTTTAGCATTTGGCAGAAATTGCTTAGCATTTGTCAGTGGAAAGATAAGCAGAAGCTCTGATTTCTGTTCTCAAGAAAACACACTTGGCTCCATACTTTCTCTATAATTACCCCTTGACCCTCATTTTGCATTAGAATTTGAAGGAATAGGTCCAGTACTTTCCATTTAGTTAATTTGGTAAGTTCATTGTACTCTCGTCCCTGGGCTATTCAATAGTTCAGAAATAAACATTGCAGCACTTGTTATATATGTAACATGCAGCTGGAGCTGCATTTATAACAAATGGTTATTATTTAATTTTTACATAATACTTTGAAAGTATTTCAGAGTAGTTCTTATTAATAATAATTAGTCAAATATATAACTGAGTTCAATGGTTAAGAGAAAAATAAAATTCTGATTTTCCATTGAAAGGTGCAAGCTCAGGAAGAGAGAAAAATACTTATCTGTTTTTATATTGAAAAACAACGTATCCGGACAAATACATGTCTCAAGCAACATAACCCAAAGTCAACAGATTAACTGGACCAAAATTCAGGCTGCCCCCTGAAGCAGGTTAAAGTTCACAGAAGTCTGCCATCTGTTCCCACTTCCTGAACTTTTGAGCAAAAACCAAGGAAGCTGTGAACAGCCTGCTCTCTGCGAACATTTCTGCCTCCAGGAATGAGCAAAGGCTTGTGTGAGCTCATGGGGCTTTGCAGCGCTGACAACCGGTGTTGGCAGCCATGAGGTGTCCAACAGTGAAACCTGACTCTTTAGTTAGCAAGGGCCTATTGTGACATACTTGGCTCCAAGCAGAGGTCACTTGAATTTCAAGGGTGACTCAAGTCTTGGAGTCCAGTGGAGATGAAGGGTGGGATCCAAGCGTAGGCCTGCCCCTTCCAAATGAGTGGGGCCGAGGGGGACACTACAGTGTACAGGTTAGGAGGATCCAGGTGGGTCCTCTCAGGAGGTACTGCACGGATGTATCTTGGCTTTCATAATCCTGGCAAAGGTGTCAAACCCTGAAGGCACATCACAGTGTGTGTACGGAGGTGGGGCGAACTCTTTACCGCCGAGCCACACCTCGCCGCTCAGCCTTGCACATTGCTTGACTCAGACCTAGCCCCATCCACGTTCTCTTTCTCTGTCCACCGTCTGATCGGCCCCTATTTCCAGACGATCACTCCTGGGGACTGGGGAGGTTTAGCGGTTCGCTTAAGCCAGTTGCACTGAGGTCGCGGCGCCCGGCAGCGGGTGCGGGGAGGAGAAGGGCTCCGGGCGCAGCCGCGGTGAGTGCGCCCTGCCAAGAAGGGCGGGGGAGCAGGGCGCGCACGCGGAGGAGGAGAAGGGGGAGAAGGCCGGGCTCGTGAGCGAGACAGCCGGCAGAAAAGGGAGCGCGCCCGCTGCCGCCGCCCTCCTCCAGAGAGAGGCTGGAGTGAGGCTGTGCGGAGCGCTGCATTTCAAAGAGGACGGGCCAAGGCTCATCCCCGCACTAGCGGCTGAAGCCCAGACGCCCACGCTCCCTCAGCTGCCGCAGGCCGGCCCGCGCCCCGCCGCAGCCCCGCACCCCGGCCGCGCCCAGCCGCGGCGAGGTCAGCATCCGGAGGTGGCCCCGCGCTAGGCTACAAAGACCCCCGGCAGCGCCTCTCAACTGACTGGTGCGTGGTTTGTCGTTGCTAGGGAAGGGACCTGCGGGGAGGGCGGGCTGCGGGGTGCCGGAGATGGCGAGGAGCTGCGGGCAGGGCGGACGCTCTGCTCAGCCCGCCGCTGCCCTGCCCGCTGTTCCTCGAAAGGCGCTGCCCATCTGGCCAGCCCGGCGCCGGCCGGGGGCGGTGTGCGCCGGCAGTCCGGGGTTGCTGGCACCTGCCTCTTTTGTCTGCTGCTACGCGGCTTAAAATGGGGAGTCGGACGAGCGCCCCCCCACCCCGCCCCAGCTTTTCGCCGCGTTGTTAGTGGAGAAGGAGAGCCAAGGCGGAGGAGCTGGTCGAGGTGTTTGTCATTGTCACAACTCGCCCCCGAACGAGGAGCAAGTCTGCGCCTAGAAGGAGTGGCCAGGCCAGGCCTCTTATTGTGTGCTCTCCCGTGGGCCCGGGAGGGTGTTGTGCGCTGGAGGATGGGGCGATCTGTCGTGGTGGGTGGCTGCAGTGTGGGTGTTGCAGGTGCATTTGCAGGGCCTCAGGTTCCTTGGGGACAGTGAGGATGCTCATATACAAATTAGTTCCTGTAGTGCTAAAAGCACGCGGAGAAGAAATGGCATTTTCCTCCTAGTGGGAGCGCACGCACGGCCCTGCATTGCCCCACAAAAGAGGCTGCTTTTGCAAACCAGATTTGCTAGGAATCGCTGCTGCATTTGGCAAGGAGATGCTGGTAGAAGATGGAGCTGGTGAAAGGTTTCATTCAAACAGGCTCAGTCTCTCGGCACCTGTGAATGTGTGTCCAGATTATGGTGCACACGAGTTGCGCCGCCACACTGCAGGCTGTTCTGTGAATAGGTTTTACCAATGTTCCCAAATAAATCGCCTTTGAAAGGGAAAGGAAAGTAGGACAGCGTTTTAACTATGAAATGCCACATGGATGCGGGTTCAGGAGGAATTTAAGAGAGAATATATGTAGGAACATTATGGAGGATCCATGCACATCCTGTGATGTCTTCCTCCAGGGTGGTGCCAGAACTCTGAAGGTGTGTGTGTGTCTCTAATTCTAATTCCAGTCCATCCACCTGCATTCTCATCCACTGGCAGAAATATGCCTTGAGACTTCCAGGTTTAGCATCGATTTAGATATGGTAGTATTTATAACAAATTATGTGGTGGTGGTGTGTGTGGGTGTGTTGGGTGGAGGGGAGACCTTGGAAATAGAAACTTAGAAGCTCATCTAGAGGATGAACACAGGTTCTTCAAAATTGTGAGGAGTCCCACAGAGAACAATGGAGGATGCTGATTTGTTGGCCTGAAAGTATTTATAGGAACATCTGGGATAAGAGCCATGCCCCCCTTCTTCTCACCCAGGTGTCTGTGATCTCTGTGGCTATGGCCCTGTGGTTACTGTCTTGGTACCACCGTACATGTGGCTTAGGCCCATAACCACCTATAGTCTGTGAACATGTGGTTATGTGCTTTAGCCGGCTTCCTGTGCAGAAAGTGGGAGCTTGTAGAGGCCCAGTGAGTCTTCTTGGTTCAAATATATGACTAAGCCATCTGGAGAGCTGAGCCAGCCTAGGCAAGAGAAACACACTTATTTTGATGTCTCATGTAATTACTAGAACACTAAGATGTGTAATGTGGTTTGTGACATTCATTTAGTGGTAGCCATAGTCTTGAAAATGATTTCACTTTGAGTATGGTTTTTCTTTGTTGCCAACATCAGCCCCTACCTTTGGGCAGGCTCAGTGAAGGGAAATAGAAGATATGGATGGTCTCTGCCCTGGTTGAACGTGTGATCCAGTATGAGGATATATGCAAAACAACCCAAATCAACTTTTCTCTATTTATTGAACTTTTTTTCATTTGCTTTGGAATTCTTGGTTTTAAACACCTGTTCCCTCTAAGGAATTCCAGTAATTGCTATCTGTTTTGGTCTTTGCAAATTGTGACTCAACAAGAGCCCTTTCAAACTAGACTTGCACTCTCCGGTCACACAACTGTTCCATCCTTTACTAGGGTCCTACTTGTTTTCTTTGGGCTTCTATAGATTTGGGGGGAAATCCTAGTGTTGGAGGAATGATCGCTGGCTTTAAAAAGAAACAAAATATTCAAAAGCCAATCTGGCCTTTATGATTTACAAAGTTTGAAGAGGTTAGGGAGTTGGCATGACTACTGGCAGTATCATCTCCCCAATCCCCCTTTGGAAGACAAAGAGCTTTTAAAAACAAATACATTTTTAAAAGTAGGAGCAGTTATGATATTTTGGGCAAAATATTGATTTTATTACTCTATTAATAGCTGTCAGAGGGTGGGATGTCAACTGGTAATTGTTTTGTAATTATCTAACTTCAGTGCAACTAGTTCGTATCTACCTATATATGCTGTAACTTTTCCTGGAAAATACAAATGAAGAGGCATGAAGTAGTTTTCATATCTGAAAGAAAAAAATATACTGAACTAATAATCACTTCAGATTTAAATCACACTCCACTGCCCCTTCCCCACCCCACTTGGGGTCAGCAATAGAGTAATGAGCAGGTGAAGGAAGACATCAGAGGCCTGCTGACCACTGTATTCTCTTCAGACGTCTTCAGGAGTTAAGTCGCCTGCCCAAGGTCACAGAGCTATATAGGAGTGAGGGCCAAAAAAGTCCCTACTGTATATGCAAGGAGGGTCTAATTTCAGGGGGTCTAAGCCTTTAGAACACAGAACACATGGGGTGACAACGAGAGAGTGCCAGCTTTAGAGTTATTCATAGTAAATCTGGGTTTAAATCGCAACTCCCTCATTTATGACTTTGGGGCCCTGGATATATCCCTCACCCTCAGGCACAAATATTACCTACCTCGTTGGATTGTCATGAAATTTAGAAGAGAATATTAGGACATTACACAGTTGATTGCTGAGTAATAGTGACAGGCACATCATAGATATTCAGTAAATATTAGCATTTTCTACTTCATTCATTTCAGAAGGACACATGCTTTTGAGCATGAATTTTTAGCCGTTCTGAATGGTTCATAGGTCACGGAAAGGTCAGGGAAGCTTGGCAGTGCTTTTGGTTAATTTGGACTGATCTTCGGAAAGGGGACATCACTTCTGTGGTGGGATTTTGGGAGCACTCATAGGTTGTTGACCTAAATTTTCCATTTCCCTTATATTTTATTTCAACATTCCTGAAATTTTGTCTTTAGAACTTCTTTACTTTGCATTCTGAAGGTTTTTTCCCATTTTCTAGATTGACCTGATAAAACATGCATCCCCCAAAGGAGCAACACCACAAACCTTTATCAACTAACCCCTTAGCAAGGATGAATTGATTCCTGAGGCAGCTTGCTGATAGCAGGCTCCACAGAAAGTAAAATGGGGACCGAAGAGTGCAGGCATACCTTTCGGAGGGTCATGAGTGGAAATCAGGAGGATTCACCAGGAGCCTCCCTTACCAGAAGGTGGAGATTCTATGCCTACTAGTTCTTTCTTTGACAGAATCAGGAACAGAAAAGCAGATGTTATTAATAAAAATATTAATACTTATCACATGCTAGACACTATCTTAAGTGCTTCTTGTATATTAACTTATTTGATGATTAATATTAACCCTGAGGTAGGTACTATTATCATTTCCATGCATAGTTAAGGAAACTGAGGCTTAAGGATGTTGACTAAGTAGATTTCTCAAAGTTGCACAGTTAGTACCAGGTCAGGTCTGAATCAACATCTTCAAGCCTTGATTTCTCCAAGGAAAAGCAAAAACCCTTTATCCTTTGTTGTTGTTTTTGTTGATCTTATCTCCCTCCGCCCCTTCTTCCTCCTTCTCCGTCTCCCTTTTCTTATTTTTTAATCCTGTTTTTCTGAAGCACTAATGTAAATAAATGAGTTATGGTGCATTAACTTTTTAAAATAATTCCTATTGAATATGTGAGTATGTTGGAAAATCTTCCTTAAGTTGGTAAAATTTACAGATTAATTCCATTTGCTCTCCATCTGGCCGTGGGGACTACAAACACTAAGTAATATAGACAATCTGATTATGAAATGCTGCCCACTGTCTCTTTTTCCTGGCCCACCACCTCTCTTTAACTGAATGGTGATGTGAAAGCTTTCTTCCTGCCTACCATCAGGGTTAGCACACTGCCCTGCAGGCAGTCTGGAGCTTTGGAGTCAAGCAAATCTGGGTCAGAGTTCTTGGTTCAAGCATTACTCAACTGTCTAACTTTGATAAATTTAGGAGAATTTTTTTCTCTGTTTCAGTTTCTTTGTTGGTAAATAAAGATCATAATACTTTGAAAGGTTTGTTGTGACTATTGGAAATAATAGTTGTTCAAAGCCTGATACATTGTTAGGTGATCAGTACAAAGTAGCTGTTTCTAATAAAACTCAGGATGATTAATAAGCTCTTTCCACGGGGTCTGCCTCTTCTTTTTCTTTGTTGTCTTCTTTCTCTCCCAACTCGATTCATATTAAATATATTATCATTTCTAGCACTGTTTCCACCAGCTGCTCTCAAGCTGAGTCTCTCAAATCATAATCTTAAATAACATGTGTCTCTGTTTTTATTGCTGTGCCTCATAGATTCAACTTGAACTGCGTCATGTCCTTCGGCAGAGACATGGAGCTGGAGCACTTTGATGAGAGGGATAAGGCCCAGAGATACAGCAGAGGGTCGCGGGTGAATGGGCTGCCCAGCCCCACACATAGCGCCCACTGCAGCTTTTACAGAACCCGCACGCTGCAGACGCTCAGCTCCGAGAAAAAGGCCAAGAAAGTTCGTTTTTATCGAAATGGAGATCGGTATTTCAAAGGGATTGTGTATGCCATCTCCCCAGACCGGTTCCGATCTTTTGAAGCCCTGCTAGCTGATTTGACCCGAACTCTGTCGGATAATGTGAATTTGCCCCAGGGAGTGAGAACAATCTACACCATTGATGGGCTCAAGAAGGTTTCCAGCCTGGACCAACTGGTGGAAGGTGAGCATTATGAAATAACTCTCCAATGACCTTGGAGGACAGTTCTCATATTTCCACATTGCTCTAGCCAGCTCCCACTTGATCTTTAAGAGGCAGCATTCTGCCTTGTGGTGCTGATTCTTATTGTTTCACATGTTTGCAAGCTCACGTTGCTGTACTTACCAAAGTGTAAAAAAGAAAAAAAGAAAAAAAATGGAACATACTGACAAATCTCAGAGGGAAGGCAGAGATGGGTGAGTGCGTAGGGGGAGAGATTAACCAAAGAATTTATATGCGTAAATGCATAACCAACACATGAGCACAGACAATAATGTGATGAAGGCCTGGTGGGGGAGTAGGTGTAGAAGGGGTCAAATGGAGGAAAAAAAGGGGACATCTGTAATTCTTTCAATAATAAAGATAAATTAAAAAACAAAAAACAAAAGCTAATGGTATTAGGTTAGCTAGCTCCTAGTAATGAGTTTAGAGAATGAGTGTCTTAATTCTGCAACATACTGTATTTTTTTTATCACACATATGCTACATTAATTTTAAAAGTCCATTTTTATATATCTAATCACATAGCTCATCTTCATTTCTAGAAGGAAACTTAACTTTTGCTATCACGATGTCTGAAAGTACTTGAACTAAAAATAATGGATCATGAAATTTTAGAGTTGAAAGGAAGCTTTCAAACCCAAATTTTAAGTACCAAACCCATTGATTATATCACAGGAGACTGAAGTCCAGAAAATTCAAGTGACATGTTTTTGGTTATAGAGCAGTTAGTGGTGATGCTGGACCAAAAATTAGATTTCTTGGCAATTCTTTTCAATATGATGCTTCCTTTTAAGTTTTAAAGGATTGTTATCTTTCTGTGATATTTGAGGATATAAAGGAATTGATCTGTTCAGCTTATTATTTAAGTCCAGTTTAGGTTAACAGTAATTATCTGTTTTAGACGTTTCATGTGAAACTAGGACTACTTAGATCCACCGGTGAGGCTTGGTGTCTTGTTCAAGCAGAGTGTGTTTCTTATTTTGAGCTACTCAGTCCCAACCCCACTGGAGCAGAGCATAACCATAATCACCTTAGAAATCCTAATCAAAGGAAAATAACTTGGAGAGAAGTAACTGGGATTAAAGTCATGCTAAGGTGTAAAACAAGATACTGATCTTCTTTGGAGAGTAGGTTTTTCTAAGATTGAAGTCTTAAGGTCCTAGTGAAGCAATACACAGCACAAACGAATGTGGAAAGGAAGTTTGTAGGTTGTAAGTGCTTGATTTCACCCTGAGTTCACCTTTACTCCAGAAATACTTGCCCAGGCCCTGTTTTCTTATTGGACCCAGGAGGAATCCTTTGCATGTAATGACCTATCTCTCTTGTGCAGTAATAGGAAGCATCTCTTTCATCCCCCCTACCTTCCCATCCCACCCCGTGGTGTTTTGGATTGCTCTGTCTTCACCACACACAGGCAAGCCCGCTTGTCCTCCTTTGGAGGCAGAGTTTGTATGTAATTCAAGGCTGAGAGCTTCTGTGTCTTTTTCTCATTTTCCTTCCCTTTACCCTTTGGCAGCATGTCAGTGCAGTCACAGTATGACTGGACTTGAGAGAATGTAGAGGACCTGGCTTTGGTGTGTTTATTTTGTGAAAATTCACATCTCTTTTTGATGACTTGTCATCCTGCCAAGATGCCTGTAGACTTGGCCTTTGTCGTTCTATTCAAATGTTGGAACTTCCAGTAAGTTAAAGGGGAAGAATGAACATGAAAATTTTCTGCATCAGCTTTGACCCTATCCTTTTCATGACCCTGGAAAATACAAGGATAAAGAAAACATTTGGTGGGATATTCCAAGGTATCTGAATAAAGATCAAATACAAAGTCAGGTGCATGGCTAGTCACCAGACCATCCCTTTGAGGGCTGATGGTATTGTGAAGAAAATATTCCAAGATCTCAAAGCATATGCTAACAGAGCTGGGCCTGACTCCTCACTCTGTTCTAGAATCACATGTGCAACATCTATGATGGGAGGGGCACTTAAATCAGACACCCCCCCCCCCCCAGGATTGAGAGGTAGCCAGAGATATTCCTATGATTCCCATCCATCAAGGAGAAGGTGTGAGAGATGGGAAATGATGACAGTACTTTACATTCAGGGACCAGCAAAGCCATGACATGCTTCCCACAACCTTCTTTGTCAGTTTTTTAACACAAAAGAATGCCTGCTCTGAGAAATTGCTGTCCTGACTGAGAATAATAATGATAGCTCACCGTTATTGAGCATGTGTCTTACATACATGAACACACTTAATTCTCATAGTGATTCTAGGAGGTGCTGTTATCACCCTAATACTAAGGTGAGAAAAGTGAGGCATAGTGTGGTTAAGTGATCTGCTCAGAGTCACAGCAAGAAATGGTAGAGTTCGGGTTTCAACCCAGGAAAGCTGGTGCCAAAGCTTGAGCTCATATCAGCCACAAATAGGAAGCTGAGTGAGGTAGTTGTAGTGGCTTTTAAATGAAATTTTATTGTATTAGCTTCTTCTTGAAAACAAATGTTTTTAACTTTGATTTAATTCCAGGAATGACAATACTGCTCCTAGAAACACTTTAATTTTTCATTTGCCTCCAAATACATTTCTTTCCAATCAATATGAAGTAACTGCAGATTGAATGTTTTGATGATAAATAAATTACTTTTGGAAAAAAATACTTTTTATCTGATTGACTGAATGCTAACTTCAGTAGTGTATAAGTCCATATATTGGCTGCATTTTAAAAAAATTCAGTTTAAACATTTTTTTCTTATGTAGAACACTGACAGTTAACATGCAGCTGGAGTGTTGAAATAGCTGGAAATTCATTTAGATTTGCTTCTTTATCAATTACATTTTTGCTTAGTCTGTTAAAATGCAAACCATTGCTTCATATTCATCATTAGGTTCATAGCTCTTACTTTACATACTAATTTGGTGTAAACTTCAATGCATGTTATTAGCTTCTAGTTTCCTCTTCCAATATGATGACCTTTGAGTTTTAAATTAAATCTGTTTAGTGGGTGCGGTGACAAGTGAATATACCTTGTAAGTTTTTTAAACTTTGTTCTTTCTCACTTGTCTCAGACTAAAAATTCCAAATTACAATGACATATGTGAGGTTCTTTGTGTATAACAGTCTGAGGTCACCTTTACTATTTTATTATTATTATACACAGATTATTATACCTAAATTTGTTTCAATGTGTTGAAAGAACTGGTGTTTAGCCAAAAGTATGCATGTATAAGTGTGTATACATGTTTGCGTATGATTGTATGTATGTCTATCTATGCATGTATGTATATATGTATACATACACACACATGTACACACAGACTCTTAAGAGTAAACAGTGGATGATATTTTGAAAACCATCATGCTCAATAAGGAAAAGTGAATTGCAGGCTTATTTCTGCAGGTGACTGACCTTGAAACTTGGCTGCATTTTCCCAATATTCCCTCTCTTTCCCCAATTTTTACATTATTTATACTCTACTGTAAGTATGTAAATGTTGTGAATCAAAGTCCTTTATCTAGTGATTTTGTTTATTGTGTTTGATGCCATGCAGATTTACAAATTTTATATAATCAAATGTATCAGTCTTTTTATTTATGGCTTGATTTTTCATGCCTCTTGGGCCCTCTGCACACTGAGATTATAAAACTGTTTCCCTCATTTTTTCTAGTGTTTTTATGTTTTCATTTTAAATTTTTTATTTATTTTTTATATTTTAAGTATATCTTTATTGATTTCAGAGAGAGGAAGGGAGAGGGAGAGAGAGAGAGAGAACATCAATGATTAGAGAGTCATTGATTGGCTGCCTCTTGCATGGCCCTTACTGGGGATCGAGCCCACAACCTGGGCATGTGTCCTGACTGGAATTTAACCACTATCTCCTGGATCATAGGTTGATGCTTAACTGCTGAGCCACTCCGGCTGGGAAAAGTTTTTTTTTTACTTTATTGATTGATTTTAGAGAGAGGAAAAGAGAGAGAGAGGGAGAGAGAGAGACACACTGATATGTTGTTCCACTTATTGATGCATTCATTGATTGATTCTTGTATGTGTCCTGACCTGACCTGACCCGGGATCAAACCCACAACCTTGGCGTATCAGGGCGATGCTCTAACCCACTGAGCTACCCGGCCATGGCTTTTATGTGTTCATTTAAAAAAATATTCTAAGGGAAGTCGTATTAGTACAATGTGAATAAGAATTCAATTATTTTTTCCAGGCTAGCTGCCTCATTTTTAATTTTAATTTTGAAATTAATTTGGACTTAATAGAAGTGTCACAGAGAGAGTTTCCATATGCCCTTCACACAGCTTCCCGTAATGGAACATTTTACACAACCATGATACAATTATTAAAAGTAAAAATTAACTTTGGAAAAATGCTAGTAACTAAACTAAAGGCTTTATGCAGTTTTCATCAATTTTTCCAATAATGCCCTATTTTTCTTTTGTTCCAGAATCACACATTGCATGTAGGAACCATGTCTCCTTCTCTTCCTCCAAGTGTGACAATTATTCAGTCTTTCCTTGTCTTTAATGACTTGACATTTTTTAAGAGTATTGGTCAGTTACTTTGTAGAATGTCCCTCAATTTGGGTTTACCTAATGACTAAGTTGAAGTTATGTGTTTGTAGCAAAAATTCCACAGAAGTGTCCTTCTCAGTGCATCATTTCCAAGGTACATGAAGTTGCTGTGTCTCATTACTGGTAAGATTAACTATGATCAGTTGGTTAAGGTGGTGTCTGCCAGTTATCTTCACTCTAAAATTACTATTTTCCCCTTTGTAATAGATAACTATTTTGAGGAGAAACTTTGAAGCTATGTAAATATCTTGTTTTTCTTTCAACTTTTGCCCATGTTGGCATTTGTTTATTGGTGGATTTTGCCTGTAATAATTATTATTGTGGTGTTTCAATGTGACTTTCTATTTCCCTCTTTTCTTGCCTCACCTTTAAACACTTTCCTGTCTTTGGCTCATCTACTATGATGTCATCAAGTCCCATTATTTAACTCACTCTTTTAAGGACAATTACTTCCAAATCAGACCTTTCTTCTGCATGCCAACCACCTGGATATATTAAACGGGTACTCCAATCCTTAGTCCTTT
The DNA here is from genome assembly GCF_964146895.1 of Miniopterus schreibersii. NCBI lineage: Eukaryota > Metazoa > Chordata > Mammalia > Chiroptera > Miniopteridae > Miniopterus > Miniopterus schreibersii. Next base: position 87,350,642 of record NC_138102.1, on the reverse strand, counting down.
CAAACGTAACATGATAAATGTGAACTCATTATTTTCCATTATCTAGAATTTATTCTTCTTCTCATGTTCTGAATCTCATTAAATGGTGTCACCATCTAACTTAACATCACCCTGACTTCTCCTTCCCTGCTTCCCTCAAATCCAAGCTGTCAACAGATTCTTTTGATTCTACTTAAGACATTTCTTTAGTTTGTTCACTCCTCTCCACCACCATTATTGTAGTTTTCAAGGTCTTATTGTTTTAACAATGTTACTTTTGTTGACTGAAGAAGTGATACATTTTTTTTCTACAGTGGTGAGTGCTGTAGAAAATTTTGAAGGATGAAAAAAAAAAGTAAAAAAAGAAAAAGAAATAACTCCTTGTATTCCTACCATTGATCTCTTGTTGTCTCTCCCCTGTACTGTTGGAATAGGATTCTAAAGTAAAAATGCTTATCTTAGTTTTTCTTTTCTTTATAGAATCTGTATTTACCCCTGCTTTTCCATTCCCATTACAGCCTCTCTTAGATCAGGTCCTTTAGGACACATGTGTCCCAAACAGTAGTCTTCAAAGAAGTTTTCCTGCCTATAAACCTAGCCATAGACAAAGCACTTTATGTCATATCTTTGCTTCATAATGGCTTTCCTGCTTACATATGGGATAGATGTACCCTCAATCTTTAATGTGCTCCTGCCCCTTCCTTCTGTCCTGGCCTTGTCTCCTATGGCTCCTTGATGCACTCTGCACTGAGCTCCTTGTGCTGTTCCAGTCTGGGTTTCCCTCTTCTGCATAAGGAGGGTAAGATAGGTGCCCTCCGGAGGGTGCATGGCCTCATAGTTAAGCCATGGCTCTGGAGTCAAACCACCTACATTTGAATCCTGATTCCACCTTTGCTAGCCCTGTGACCTTGAGCAAACTGCCTAACTCTTTGTGCCTCTTTGTGCCCTGTGATAAGTGGTGGGTTTACACTTAGCTCATAGGATTGTGGTGAGGGTTAGAATAGGATCTGCTACATGGCAAACATTCAGATAACCTTTTCCACTAATAGTAAGCATCTCCATTCCCTTTACCTCAGCTTTGCCTTGATCTTGCTGACCTCTCAAACCCAGAGCTCTTTCGTGAGAACATCAGCATTTGCTTTCTCTACTTCCTCAACTTCCAATCATATTTCAAGCCCTCAATTAGTACTCTTACACTGTAACATACTTATTTACTTTATATCAAAGTCTCTAGATGTCAGGGAACCATTGGAGTCCTCACTGTCTAACAGGGTGGCTGCAAGTACTCAATAAATATCATTGAAAGAAAAAAGAGTATAAATGGTATAAATGGATAAATTAATTAATGAAAGCAATCTGGCATCACTACCGAATTGGCCATTATAGGACCATGTGTGGCCTACTAAAACCCAGGCCAGTGATCTCTTAAGAATCCTTATCCTCACTTGCTGTTCCTGGAGCATTGAATGCTGATGTCTGGATCTCTCCCAGTCATATCCTTACCACCCCTTGGTTTTCATGGCTCCAGGCGCCTGATTTCTCTCAGTTCCCTTCAATGGCTCTTCCATCTCTGAGCACTCTTTAAAAACTGGAGTTACCCTGGATTTTATGTTGTCCATCTGGGCCTGGTCTTCCTGAGCATTTTCTTTAATCTCCATAGCTGTGGCTGCCACCTGTATCTCCCTTCCAAACTCCAGACCTATATTTCCATCTGCTTGCTGGAAATCTACAACTGGTTGGCTTCTAGGAACTTCAAATTCAATATGTGCACAAACAAATTAATTTCCTTCCTTACCATCTAATCTAAACTTGTTCCCCTTTGTACTTGATCTATTGTGGTATATAGGAAGTTGGCCAAAATAGAAGTTTCAGTGTAATCTTTTCAGTGTCGTGAACTCACATCGCCTTGGACCTCACATCCAATTAATTGCCAATTCTGGTTCATTCTATCTGCTAAGTACTCCTTATAGCATCCACTCCTCTCTGTCCCTAGTTCAGGTGTGTAAACTTCTCCATCTACCCTTGGTATTTTAGAATAGCTTTCTAAATGGTATCTTGACTTCTGTCTCCCATTTAGTCATTCCTTCACACTGCCGCCAGTGTGATCTTTCTAAAACCCAGATGTGATACATATAACTTTGACCTTGTTGCTACTACAGTCTTATTCTGTTTGTCCCTAGAATCACTTTTATTTTATTTTTGAGAAAGACATAATACTATCTCACCATCCCTTTACTGTACTATGCAGTAGAGCATATTATTATTTTATTTTTATCTGGAATGCTGTCCTCTTTCTTTTCTGCCAGTGAAAATCTTACCCCTTGCTTCACTTCCCAAGCCAGCAAGAATTCTATTTCCTCTTTATTGATTGACCAGTGGGAAGTAAGAAGTGCTTTTCTTCTCCTTTGAGTTAGAATTGCCTGGACCACTTATTTAGCAATTATCACTTATTCCCTTGTGGTGGAATCTTTCATATAACACATCTTGCCTTCTAAACTCTTTGAAGACAAATTCATGACTTAGGATTCTTTTCACTTCCCAGGGTGACTAATTCACATCTTGTATATTGAGGATTTAGGATGTTTTTAATTTTTATGTGTTGTGGCCAATGTTGTATATACTTGTTTCAGTTTTGTTGTTTTCTGTTATTTGTTTGGATAAACTTTTAGCCAAGAGATGAACTTTTCATGGCTTTCAATACAGTTTGTCATGTTGCTTTCCAAAAGGATTGTTATCAATTTATAATGTCTCTAGTGGTATTTTATATTTAAATTTTATTGTGTTTTTATCCTTTGCCATATATTTTAATATCTCGTATTTTACTAAATTATAAAATGTTTGTACATTATATTAACCCAGGTCCTCAATCTGTTTTCCCCTTTTTATTTTAGTTTCTTTAATTTTCAATTGTATCAGTTTTAAATTTTAAAAATTTTAACAATTGGATCTCCCCAATTTTCCTTATAAGTTCTTTTTCTGTTGTTTTGAATGGAGAAGTCAACATTTTCCATGGGTCTGACAAACATATTTAAATTTTATTTTCTATAAGCTTATTTTTATGTACTATTCTATTGTGATAGACTTCCAGGGAACAATGATCTATAAGTGCCTTTGGGAATCTTTTTTCTTACCTTTAATAGCACTATTAAAATTGTGTTTTTAAACCATTGTCTTCCAGGTAGTTTATGAAATGTTGCTGCGCATATCTGAGACAGCCTCATATAATAGAATATCCAGAAGGCACTTTATGATATTTTATTCTGTAAATAATGTCTTTCATATAATTTACCCTCGTTCAGTCTCAGAAAGTTCAATATATATTTGAGCTTTCCCAGCTTTTACTATAACTCGCAATAGTAAATTTTAATTGCCAGAGTGTTCAATGAGAAGATTTATACTCTGGAAAAATGAAATATATTATGGACATCTTCATTTAAGATACTGTTGAACATGCCATATGTAGAACTTAAAGGAATCTAGAGGAGGTAGCAGGCAGCTTTAGTAATGTGAACCATACAGATTAGGTCATTTTCAGGCTGAGGTCAAATGATATTACAGCTGCAATTTACAAGTCACAACTCTTAGCCAGTGAATAAGCAATAAGAAGAAACAGGGCAAACTTCTGTGTCATCTTGTGAAGGAACACATCCCTGGTTGACTCACCACAGGCCTGGTCAACCAGGAAGCTGGTATCATATTACTGGAAGTTTTCAGTAGTGACTTCGAGAATTTCTTTTAGGTGGATATCCTCTCATTTCATAATGAGAGTCTATGGCCAAGTAGAATTACCTTTGCAGATTTTTAAATAATAAACTTTGTTAGGAAAATTTATTTTCATACTTTGAAGAATAAAGGCAAATATAATAATTTAAAAATGTATATGTGATTTTTTGAAAACAAGACACGGACTCTTTACCTTAAAAATTATCTAATATCTTACACAGAAATTATTCCATTCTCTGAAGTCCCAAAAAATACCTAAACCATTCAGGGAAGAACCTATTATATTCTGTTATTTTAGGAGTATTGGTTGGATCCAAACATAATTTCATGCCTTATTTTCTTAATTTTTTGTTGGTGGTGTAAACTGTCACTTTCTTTATCTTTGTCTTTGCTTAGAAGCAAGTATTGATTTTTCTGGCTTTTGTAAATGTCACAGCAATTCAGACAGGTGCTGCTGTTGCAGTTCTTGATATTTGTTGGGATGTCTTGGACACCCAGAGTATTAAATTTCAAGTTGAGGATCAGTCTTAACACAAAGACTTTGCTTGAATAAACTGGAGCAAAATTGGCAGTATCATAACCAACTATCAAGTCATTATGTGTAGTATTTGCCAGCCCCATCTCTAAATAAGTTTTTATACTATTTACTTTAAATGGTCTATGATCTTTGCCATTTTTTGCCCTTGTTTTACTTCACCCCCAGTAAATAATCTAAAACTTCCAAAACAAATTTTGGGCTATACGATTTCCATGTTTTTGGGGTTTCCCCCCATCTAAACATCCAAGCAATTCTCAGTGACATCAGCCGCATGCCCTACAATTCAACTCAATTCTGGCACTTTCTTCCTGGAGATAACATCAGATACCATAGATTAAGGGCTCAGTCCTACAAGACTGTACCCACAGATGCCATTTGCAAGTCCAGGTTGTCATATGTGCTTCTTATAGATTGGCTAATAGATAGGAAGGTCCCATGACCCCCTCCTTTGCTGGAGTGGCTCACAGAACTTAGAGAAACATTTTACTTATTGAAATACCAGTTTATTTTAAAAGTATACAACTCAGGAACAGCCAAATGGAGGAGACCCACAGGGCAAGGTATGGGGAAAAGACTTGGAGCTTCTATGTATGCCCTCTCTGAGCATGATACTCTTGCTGAATCTCCACATGTCCACTGAGTGGAAGCTTTCCAAACCCTGTCCTTTTTTTAATGGAGGCTTTATTAAATATTTAATAAAAAATGTAATACATAGACTTATTGATTAACTCATTGGCCATTGGTGATTAATTCAACCTCTACCTCCTTTCCCTTCTCCCAGGTCAATAGAGTGGGACTGGAAGTTCCAATCCTCTAATTACATGGTTGGTTTCTCTGGCATCCAGTCTGCATCCTTAGGTGCTTCCAAATGTCACTTCATTAACATAAACTCAGGTGTGGTACAGAGGGGTTTGTTATAAATATTAAGACACAGTTATTGCTCTTATCACTTAGCAAATTCCAAGGGTTTTAGGAGCTTTGTGCCAGAAATGGTATGAAGACCAAATATATATTTCTTATTATAAATCACACTATCAAGGCTATTTTGTTCAAGTATACCTTGGTTTAGATAGATTAACTTTCTTTTCTTTAAATTTATCTTTATTGTTGAAAGTATTACATATGTTTCCTTTTTCTCCCCATTGATTCTCTCCACCGGCATCAACTCCCACAACCTCCCAGGTCTTCTACACACTATTTTTTCTGTCCATAGGTCATGCTTATATGCATCTTAGTTCCTTGATTAATCTCTCCCACCCGAATCTCCACTCCCACCTTCCCTCTGAAATTTGTCTGACCGCTTCATGGTTCTATATCTCTGTATTTTGTTCATCAATTTATTTTGTTCATTATATTCCACATATGAATGAGATCATGTAATACTTGTCTTTCTCTGACTGGCTTATTTCACTTAGCATAATCCTTTCCAGGTCAATCCATGCTGTCCCAAAGGGTAAGAGGTCCTTCTTTCTTACAACTGCATAGTATTCCATGGTGTAAATGCATCACAGCTTTTTTTATCCTCTCACTTACTGATGGGCACTTGACTTGTTTCCAGATCTTAGCTATTGTAAATTGTGCTACTATAATCATAAGGGTGCATAAGTTCTTTCTAATTGTTGTTCCGGGTTTCTTAGGATACATTCCTAGAAGTGGGGTCACTAGGTCAAATGGCAGTTCCATTTTTAATTTTTTGAGGAAATTCCATACAGTTTTCCAGAGTGACTATACCAGTCTGCATTCCCACCAGCAGTGTACTTGGTTCCCTTTTCTTCACATCCTTGTAAGCACTTGTCATTTGATGATTTGTTGATGGTAGCCATTCTGACAGGTGTGAGGTGATATCTTGTCATTTTAATTTGCATCTCTCTGATGACTAGTGGCTTTGAGCATTTTTTCATATGTCTCTTGGCCATCTGTATTTCTGTTTTGGAGAAGTGTCTATTTAGGTCCTTTGCCCATTTCTTGATTGGATTGTTTGTCTTCCTTTTGTTAAGTTGTATGAGTTCCTTATATATTTTGGAAATTAATCCTTTATCAGATGTGTCATGGCAAATATGTTCTGCCTTACAGTGGGCTTCTTGTTTGTTTTGTTGATGGTTTATTTTGCTGTGCAGAAGCTTTTTATTTTTATGTGGTCCCACTTGTTTATTTTGTCCTTTGTTTCCCTTTCCGTAGGAGATGTATCAGCAAACATACCGCTGCCAGAGATGGCTGAGATTTTTCTGCCTATGTTTTCTTGTAGGATTTTTATGGTTTCACAACTTACATTTAAGTCTTTTGTCCATTTTGAGTTTATTCTTGTGTATGGTGTGATTGGTAGTCTAGTTTCATTTTTTTGCATGTCCTTGCCCAATTTTCCCAGTACCATTGTGTGTTCTTGCCTCCTTTGTCAAACATTAATTGAGCATAAAGGCTTAGCTCGATTTCTGGGTTCTCTTTTCTGTTCCACTGATCTATATTTCTATTCTGGTGCTAGTACTAGGCTGTTTTGATTACAGTGGCTTTGTAGTATAACTTGATATGTGGTATTGTGATCCCTCCAACTTTGTTCTTCTTTCTCAAGATTGCCGTGGCTATTCAGGATCTTTTTGGGTTCCATATAAATTTTTGGAGTGTTTATTCTATATCTGTGAAATATGCTGTTGGTATTTTAATAGAGATTGCATTGAATCTATACATTGCTTTGGGTAGTATGGACATTTTAGTGATGTTAATTCTTCCAATCCATGAACATGGTGTATTCTTCCAGTTGTTTATATCTTCCTCTATCTCTTTTTTCAACATCCTGTAGTTTTCCCAGTACACGTCCTTTACATCTTTGGTTATATTTATTCCTAAGTATCTTACTTTTTTTTTGTTGTAATGGTAAATGGGATTGCTTTTTCAGTTTCCCTTTCTGTGAGCTCACTATTGGTGTATAAAAATGCCACTGATTTCTGGGTGTTAATATTGTATTTTTCTACATTGCCAAATTCATTTATTAAATCTAGTAGTTTTTTAATGTAATCTTTAGGGTTTTTTATGTACAATATCATGTCATCTCCTAATCTTGAGAGTTTTACTTCCTCTTTTCCAATTTGTATGCCTTTTATTTCTTCTTCTTGTCTGATTGCTCTGGCTAGGACTTCCAGTACAATGTTGAGTAAGAATGGTGAAAGCAGACATCCCTGTTTTGTTCCTGTTCTTAGGGGAAATGCTTTTAGTTTTTGCCCATTGAGTATGATGTTGGCTGTAGGTTTGTCATATATGGTCTTTATTATGTTGAGGTATGATCCCTCTACTCCTACTTTGCTAAGAGTTTTTATCAAAAATGGGTGTTGGATTTTGGCAAATTCTTTTTCTGCATCTATTGATATGATCATGTGATTTTTGTCTTTAAATTTGTTTATGTGATGTATCACCTTTATTGATTTCCAAATATTGTACCAGCTGTGCATTCCTGGAATAAATCTCACTTGGTCATGGTGTATAGTCTTTTTAATATATTGCTGGATCTGATTTGCTAGTATTTTCTTAAGGATTTTAGCATCTATGTTCATCAGGGATATTCACTAGTAATTCTATTTCTTTGTAGTGTCTTTATTTGGTTTTGGAATTAGGCTAATACTGGCCTCATAAAAAGAGCTTGGAAGTGTTCCTTCCTCTTGGATTTTTGGGAATAATTTGAGGAGGATTGGTGTTGGTTCTTTGAATGTTTGATAAAACTCCCCTCTGAAGCCATCTGGACCGGGGCTTTTGTTTGCTGGGAGTTTTTTGATTACTACTTCAACTTCATCAGTAGTTATCAGCCTATTCAGGTTTTCTGACTCGTCCTGACTGAGTTTTGGAAGGTTGTATTTTTTAGGGAATTTGTCCATGTCATCCAGGTTATCCAGCTTGTTTGGTTTATAGTTGTTCATAATATTTTTTTACAACCCCTTGTATTTCTGTTGGATCAGTTGTTACTTCAGCCCTTTTGTTTCTTATTTTGTTCATTTGGGTCCTCTCTCTTTGCTACTTGGTAAGTCTGGTCAAAGGCTCATCAATCTTGTTTATCTTTTCAAAGAACCAGCTCTTGGTTTCATTGATCTTTTTATTATTGTTTTTTTTAGTCTCTGTTATTTATTTCCACTCTGATCTTTACTATTTCCTTCCTTCTACTTATTTGGGCTTTTCTTGTTGTTCTCTTTCTAATACTTTAAGTTATAGGGTTAGATAGTTTATTAGTATTTTTTCTTGTTTTTTGAGGTAGGCCTGTAGCACTACGAGTTTCCCTCTTAGGACTGCTTTCACTGTGTCCCATAGATTTTGGGTTGTGTGTTCATTTTCATTTGTTTCCAGGAAATTTTTGATTTCTTCCTTGATCTCTTTGGTTACCCATTCATTAGTTAATAACATATTACTTAGCTTTTATGTGTTTGAATGTTTTGTAGTGTTTTTATTGTAGTTGATTTCTAATTTCATTCCATTGTGATCTGAGAAGATGCTTTATATAATTTCAATCTTCTTGAAATTGTGGAGACTTGTTTCGTGTCCTAACCTGTGGTCTGTCTTTGAGAATATCCTTTGTGTAGTTGAGAATAATGTATACCCTGTATCTTTGGGGTGGGATATTCTGTAAATGTCAATTAATTTCATATGATCTAATGTGTCATTTTGGATCATTGTGTCCTTGTTGATTTTTTTGTGTAGAAGATATATCCAGTGATGTCACTGGGGTGTTAAAGTCTCCTGTATGATTGTATTGCTTTCAGTCTCTCCCTTTAAGTTCTCCAGAAGTTTTTTTATACTTGGGTGCTCCTAATATTGGGTGCATATTTGTTTACCAGGGTTATATCTTCTTGTTGGATCAACCTCTTTAGTATTAGGTAGTGACCTTCGTTTTTCTTGTTATGGCTTTCATTTTGAAGTCTATTTTGTTAGATATGAGTATTGCTACCCTAGCTTTTCTTCATTTCCATTAGCATGGAAAAATTTTTCCCACCCCTTCACTTTTATCCAGTGTGAGTCCTTTGTTCTGAGGTGGGTCTCTTGTAGGCAGCACATATGTGGGTCATGTTTTCATATCTATTCAGCTATCTTATGTCTTTTGATTGGAGCATTTAAGCCATTATTATTAATAGGTCCTTATTTATGGCCATTTTTTCTTTATGCCTGTGTTCGTCTCTTTATATTCCTTCTTCTTCTTATACCACCCCCTTAGCATTTCTTGGTGGTAATAAACTCTTTTAGTCTTTTTTGCCTGAGAAGCTCTTTATTTCACCTTCAATTTTTAATGGTAGCCTTGCTGGATAGAATAGTCTTGGATTCAGTTCCTTATTTTTAATTACTTTGAAACCTTCATGCCGCTCCCTTCTGGCCTAAAGTGTTTCTATTGAGAAATCAGCTGTCAGTCTAATGGGTCCTCCCTTGTAGGTAAGTTTGTATCTCTCTGTTGCTGCTTTTGAGATTCTTTATCTTAAATGTTTGTTGTTTATTATGATGTGTCTAGGTGTGGGTTTTTTGGGGATCATTTTGATTGGGATTCTCTGTTTTCTGAACTTAAGTGACTTTTTCCTTCACTAGGTTAGGGAAGTTGTCTCTCATTATTTCTTCAAACACGTTCTCTAACCTTTGCTTGAATTCTTCTCTTGACACCCCATGATGCGAATATTGTTACATTTCATGTTTTCCCAAAGCTCCCTTAAACGGTCTTCCTGCTTTTTAATTTATTTTCTAATTGCTACTCTGATTGGGTGTTATTTTCTACCTTGTCTCCAAATTCACTGATTCGGTCCTCAGCTTCATCTAATCTACTGTTGATTCATTCCAGTGTATTCTTTATTTCAGCTATGTCATTTCTCATTTCCAATTTATTCTTATTCAAGCTTATGAAGTTCTCATTAAGTTGCATGTAATTTTCACTAAGTTGCTTGAGCATCCTTAAAACCATTATTTTGAACTCTATATCTGATAAATTGCTTGCCTCTATTTCATCTAATTCTTTTTCTGGTGATTTCTCCTTTTCTTTCATTTGGGTGTTGTTTCTTTGTCTCCCCATTTTATTGTGCTGGTTGTCCAGGGTACCAGGTCAAGGCTGCAGAGTGTGAACAGGACCTCGTTTCTGGTCGTCCTGGGGCACCGGGTCTGGGAGCCAGGTCCTGATGGCAGGCCTGTGTGTCTGAGAGACCTTGGATCAAGATGGCAGGGCCAGGTGCACTAAGTCAAGGCTGTAGGCCAGGTTGGAAGGCAGGCTGGTCATGCTACATCAAGGAGTCAGGAAGGCAGGCAGGCAGACCTGGTGGGCTGTGTCAAGGAGACACAGTAGCAGGCAAGCAGGCAGGTTGGCAGGCCGTGCATGCTGCATCACGGATGTGCCACTGGTGGTAGGGGTCAGCAGGCCGGTCATGTGACCCCATCAAGGAGGCGGTCAGACAGGCAGGCAGTGCACACCCTGTTAAGGAAGCAGGCAGGTAAGCTGTGTGCCAGATCACTGAGGTGATACATTTGTCCCCAGGCACTAGTTCAGGCCCACCAGGTCACAGCATCAGGCCTGTGCGATAGCATATCTTCAGCCTTGGTGTCTGTGCTCTGGTCTCTGGTTTGGGGACACTGGGTTGGGGCTGCTCCCCACAACCTCCTCCTAAGGAGGACTGTGAGGATTCTCCAAAATGCACGCTCTCCACTCCCAATCAGAGAGAAGTTCCTGGCTGAGCAATGTGGCCACAGTGGCACCTCTTCCTGAACCCCCGGGGAGCTCCCACACTGACTGACAGATGCCCCCCCTCCCACACCTATGCACACACTCCCTCATGCACACCTAGTCTCATTCTCAGCTTTGGTCCGGTCCTCTCCACCACCCTTTTGGAAGTCCTATTTAGATTAACTTTCATTTTGTTGTTTCAGTATGAATTACACCATAAAACTTTGTTATGGCTGTGTACGTGACAAGAAGTATATAATTATAAATTTTATAATTATCAGTTATAAGTTTTTATAAGTAATTATAAGTTTTACTTCTTTTGTTATTTTTCAATGACCTTTAACACACATATCTCATGTTAGGAGTTGAATACAATCTCTGATGGTTTTCTACTCAAGAATATAACATATCTCTTAACTATCAGCCACAATAAGAAAGAGATTAAATAAATACTGGATATTCAAAGCTATTTGAACAAATCAAGACTATGTATTCTTCCCATTCAGAACAATTACAGTTTGTTAATATACAGTTATCAGTGACATTATCACATTTTTAAAAAGCTATATATTGTTTTGCAAAATCATAACTGAGTTAAAACAAAAACAGGATCTCTAGTGGTAGGGAAAAGTTCAGAATTATGACTAAAATAAAAGTAGCTAAGTCCGGCAGGGCGTGGCTCAGCATTTAAGCATTGACCTATGATCCAGGAGATTGTGGTTTGATTCCTGGTCAGGGCATATGCCCAGGATGCGGGCTAGATCCCCAGTTGGGGGCATGCAGGAGGCAGTGGATCAATGACTCTATCATCATTGATGTTTCTATCGCTCTCTCCCTCCCCCTTCCTCTCTCTGAAATCAGTAAAGATATACTAAAAAAATAAAAATAAAATAAAAGCTAAAATGTGGGGTAAAATATGTTCAATGTAAATTTATTTGCACAATTAAGTAGAAGCTTATTGACATAAGGAAACCCATCTTGACTTTTTCTGAATTCCTGAATAATATAGTAGATTTTAAACTACAGTACTGCATGGTGTATGATGTGGGTTTGGTGACCAGCTCCTTCCTCTCCCTTTAGCCGTCATTTTCCTCTTAGCACAATATTATTCATTATTGGGATCTCAGACTCTTCTCTAAGATTTCATTCCAGTCTTTTAGTCTGATAAACCAGCCGGAGGACCCTCAAAGTGACAGAACAGTTAAGTACAAGTTTCTTCTCATTGCCATTACTTGAAACAAACCAGTATTACTTTCTCAAAGTTGTTATGCTTTTAAGAATTTTCAGTGTGTTTTATTTAAGAAGGCGTGAAAAAAGAGTTTTCTCTTTCAACAAACCCATTCCATATTTTATGTGAGTACTTTAAAATTCTTCCTTTTTCTAATTTTTTTCTTTTCTAAAGTTAAAAAGTTTTCTTTGTTGAGGTATATACCACTCCATTCTTTTGTTTTAATTATTAACTGTAGTATATAAACTTAACAAATCGTTAGTCAATTGTGTATCTCCGAATAGCACAGAATTCTGACAGACTGGTTTTGCCAGCTACAGTATGGGTTGTGTGTCTTGTTGGGGAATGTTTGGGGCATTCTCACAATGAGGTGGAGCCAAAGTGATGTCTACTGGTAACTACATAACTAGAAACAATGAACACATATAATATAAAACCTGCTTACTGATTTCTAGTAATCTAATTTTTAATTTTCCTTTCAGGCTTACTGCAGCCTCAGATGATTTTCATTTGTGTAGCAATTTTATATATGAGATCATTTTGACCTTTACTATCTTATTTGATCTTCACCAAACCTGGTGAAATAAAAATGGCCACTGGGATAGCCTTCACTGACAGAAGAATAAGCTACCCCCAAGAAGACTAGGGGACTTGCCACAGTCACATATGTAGAGAGGCCAGGTATTGAGCCCAGACTTCCAGTTCTCTCTTCCCTCTGTCACATGCGCACTGTATCTCCACAGAGCTTTCAGAAACACCACTGTTCTTTCAGTCCCCATATGTTTGTTTGTTTATTTTTAAATACGTTTTTATTGATCTTAGATAGGAAGGGAGAGGGAGAGAGAGAGAAACATCAATGTGAGAGAAGCATCGATCAGCTGCCTCCTGCATACACTTGACAAGAGATGGAGCCCACAACCTGGGCATATGCCCTGTCCAGGAATCGAAATGGCGACCTTCTGGTCCATGGGACAACATTTAGCCAACTGAGTCACGCAACCTGGACACCCGTGTGTATGTTTTTGAAATCTGCATAAATCGTGAGAACAGCATTGTTGGGACCAATCATGATCTGCTAGGTGAATGGAAAAGGGGATTGCTAAAGTGGTACTATTTGTACCACTCCATAGTGTATAAACATGCATTAGAGTATATTTTTAAAACATTTGCAAAATAAATATTTGATAACCTGTATAACTGTGCTTTTCTATTTTTGAAGCCCTAGTTCAGTTATCTTTATGTGAATACTTATCCTGTGACCTTGGATGCTTGCACTATTAATTTTAAAATAGGAAAAGGGTTTAGGTAAAAGTATATAGGCTGTGTAGCATTAATCTAGGTCACTTTACTTGCAATTATGAAGGCTTTTTTGCATTTTTACATATTTCCAGTTACAAAGACTTATTAACACAGAAAAAAATTATAAAAATCTTTAATTTCAAAATGCTTTGACTAACTTTATGAAATATGTGTATATAAGATCAGTCATTTTATAATTTGTCATTGCTTGGAAAGTGTATTACTTTTTGTGTGTGTGATCCACATCTACTTAGTAGTCTGAGTAGTATTCTCATTGAACTTCTCTATTAAGGAGTCATTTTTAATAAAATTTTTATTTATTTTCTTTTTAGCTTTATTGGTGTATAATTTACAAATAAAATGGTAAGATATTTAAAGTGCACATTGTGATGATTTGATATATGTATACATTGTGAATCCCCCCTACTTAACTAACATATTCTGTCACCTCACATATTTTATCTCTTTTTGTGAGAACATTTAAGTCCTACTTTCTTAGAAAGAACTCTCTCTTTTATACTATATAGTGTTATCAACTGTAGTCACCATGTTTTACATTAGTTCCTCCGTTCTTATTCATCTTATATAATTATATATGTTTTAGAGTCAGTTTATGATACTACAGTTTGTAAGCTGACCACTCTCAAAACCTTTTATCTATAAACAGTTGTGAATTGGCTTCCTAGTGTGTGCGATTCACCGTGCTTGGCCCTGCCTAAGTGGGAGAAGAGGAAGGGTGATTATTTTGCTTACTTTTAGTTTTACAAAATGTTTAGCAAACAGTCCCATCAAATTTATAAATTACATAGCTATTTTACGAAGTGTTTTTCTGACCCAGTTTTAGATTTTACATTATTTCAGGTGACAAATATAGGTACCTCTGATTTTGAAGTTTTCTGCAAATATAAATATTTCTAAATTTCAAAGAATACTTTCTATTTTGAATTCAGTTTTATACCTTTCTGAGGTGTACTGATTAACAATATTTCCATCACCAATCTGAAGATGAAGAAAGGGAGGAATGATGATCCCCCTCGTCCCCCCACCCCCAGGCTACCAATCTGTTTCTGACAGAGCTAAAGTAGAAGTCAAAAATATCTCTTTTGGCCCAGCCGGGCGTAGCTCAGCGGTTGAGCATCGACCTAGGATCCAGGCGATCAGGGTTCGATTACCAGTCAGGGCACATGCCCAGGTTGTGGGCTGCAGCCGATCAATGACTCTCTCATCATTGATGTTTCTATCCCTCTCTCTCCCTCTCCTTTCCTCTCTCTGAAGTCAATAAAGACATATTAAAAAAAAATTTCTTTTTCATTAAGCATTAATCATGTTTCCATTGTTTAAAAAGTCACAACTAACTCTTCCTTCTAAGTAGAAAAGAAAAAAAAGAAAGACTATGAAAAAAGGAGTTTACTTTAGAGTAAATTTAAATATATTTCTCTTTCTTAGGAGAGAGTTATGTGTGTGGCTCAATAGAGCCCTTCAAGAAACTGGAATACACCAAGAATGTGAACCCCAACTGGTCTGTGAATGTGAAGACCACCTCAGCATCCCGGGCAGTGTCATCACTGGCTACTGCCAAAGGGAGCCCTTTGGAGGTGCGGGAGAATAAGGATTTCATTCGGCCCAAACTTGTCACCATCATCAGAAGTGGGGTGAAGCCACGGAAAGCTGTCCGGATTCTGCTGAACAAGAAAACCGCTCATTCCTTTGAGCAGGTTCTCACTGATATAACTGACGCCATCAAGCTGGACTCGGGAGTGGTGAAACGCTTGTACACTCTGGATGGGAAACAGGTAAGAGAAGTGATGTGACCTTAACTTTATAGGCAAGAACCAGGGAAGTGGGGAATTTATGTGGCATGTGGTGGGAATCTGAAACATACATTTCCTGACTTTTAAAGAGCTGAGTAATTTAGTCAACAAATACATAGGTGTTGGCCTCAAACCAGTCCAAGAATAGTGTTAGACAGGATTAACCATAGGAATAAAGTAAAAATGCCTATCTTTGCAGCTTAAATAATTATCCAGAGATTTCTGCTTTTTCAGTTATTAATTGCTTAACATATGGTGCTTTTTAGCCATCTGTTTTTAATTTTGTCATATACTAATGTCTTATAGCCTTGAACATGTCTGAGATTTAGAGGTAAACTGACCAATAGAGAAAAATCTAAATCCTTTCTTTGGCTTAAATCTTTTATAAAATTTACTGTCTCAGTAATGTTTACTAGTGAGATTTATTTAAATTTTATAGATTTTAAGTACATATCTAAGGAATAAAGTATTTCCATCTGGATGGAATATTTCTAGAATATTATAACCTTATTTTGAAAATATAATTTCAGAATTAAAATGAAGGGAGTCTCTTCAGCTATGGAATATACATCAATTGACTTGTATGACTGGATATTTTAATGTGAAGTGCTCAGATGAATTTAAAGGAAGTCTTATGTGAACTTTTGCAAAAGCTTGACCGAACCTTGATGTGCACTGAATAAAAAAATACAAATATATGTACAGTGAGATTCTCTAGTCTTTGAGAGTTTATCAATATTTTTTTGTTTAAGATCATAAGTTTTAGCATACTATCTTTGCTTGAAATTTAGTTTTTAATGTGGATCTATCCAAATGCTTTTTAAAAATTATTTTGAGGGATAATCAGAATAATTTGTGCATACAGTACATATTAAAAATCAAATCTAGATTCATAAATTAAAAGGTTGATTTTATTAAATAGAATAATGTAAGTTCTTGAAGGCTAACACATTCAAACTATGAATTAGAAAGAGATACAAATACTAGAAAGAATGTTAGTTGTGAAAGAATTCTTCCCCTGGGGATCTATTCAAATGCTCTAAGTTATAAAATTGATTAGGAAAGAAGGAATATCTGCGAGTTGTTTGTTTATATTCACCAATCTTCTGCTTGTCTCATAAAACTTCTCCCAAGTGTCATGTGGATAAGGATTCTATAGAATGAAACTCTTGGTTTTCTCGATCTAGGACAGTCATAGCCTGAATGTCACCAATATATCAGTGATCAAAAAGTCCACTGCTGGATTGTCAGTTATAGCAACAATAAGATGGTCAGGTTTGCATTTAAACATTTAAGCCCTTCAGAGGTTCCTTCTGTAATGAGTGACACAACCATTTCGTAGTTCTGCATCTTCGTGTATTGAGTTTCTCAAGATGGGAGTTACCTGTTCTCATAAAAGTAAAATTTACAACGAAGAATACATGTTGGTAAATCCTCTTCCTTCCCATTCACCTCAGAGTTTTGTAGGCTCCAAAATGCTACACACTGAATTTAAAAGTCAGCTTTAGCTATTTTAGTAAACTTTGTCATTAACTGATCACTTGTGTATTCTAAAAATGAGTTTCTAGAATAAGTACTTTGATGTTCTTAATTGTTTTCTTCTTTTTAGAAATTTATGTAGTGTCTGTATTTTATAATGGCTGATTTTTCTGTGGTTTACATTTAATAACCCAATGTAATGAAAAAAAAAGTCAAGGTTTAATATCAAAAGACCAAGATTCAAATCTCTATTCAGCCACAGATTATTTATGTTTTTAACAAATTACTTAATTGAGCATCATTATACACATCAGTAAAACATGGATAAAATGATCATCTCTGTTTCATAGAGTAGTACTTGAGGGATCAACATGATAATACATATGAAAGTAATTTTTAACTATATTAATAATATGATAGCTTTCTTGAGCATTATTCTATTTTTTAATATCTTTTTATTGACTTTTAGAGAGAGAGGAAGGGAGAGGGAAAAAGAAAAACATCGAAGTGAGAGAAAAACATTGATCAGTTGCCTCCTGTATACACCCTGACCAGAGACTGAACCTGCAACCTGGGCACGTGTCCTGACCGGGAATTGAACCTGCAGCCTTGTGGTGCAAGGGATGACGCTCAGCCAACTGAGCCACACTAGTCAAGGCTTTAGCATTATTCTAAATGCTTTGTATGTATTATCATGATGAATCATCATAGTTTTGATTATTATCCCTATTTAACAGAACAGAATAGTAAGGTGCAGAATTTGTTTAAAAAAAATCCTAACATGTCTAAATAGATATAAATGACAGAGTTAGCATTTGAACCAGTCTCTCTCCAGAGCTTGTGCTCATAACCACTGTGCCATAAGCACCAAACAGATGTACTGAGAAGAGTTTTTAAATGAGTATTGTGTCCAAAAAATATCATCTGAAAGATGTTCTCTATGTATTTTTCTCCTGTAGTCATTCTACTGACCGTTGTATTCAACTGTTGTTGTTTTGTTGTTGCTGAGCATTCAGTTTGCTGTTGTGGTGTTTTCTTCATTGTGGCATGCTCTTTTCCTAGCAAGAATACTGAAAAGCTGCAGAGGAGTTGGATGATAAAGTGGAAAGAATATAAAACGTTTTGCTTAAAGGAACAAAAATGCTTCCTCATGGGCCCCAGGAATCTTTAGAATTGTTTCTGTTCAGAAGAGAAATCTGCCTCCCATGAGAGGTTTGTTAGGATTCATTGACATCCTTGCAGAGACCAAGGCCTAATAATTCTCTTAGAAGAAACCCAAGCCTTCCTGTGTCTTGAGGCTCTGCCATAGTAATGGGGGCACGTGGTGCTGCCACCATCTGACTTTGCCCACAGTGGCGTAGGGCTCCATGTGCTGTCATAGGACATCGCCCTTAAGATTGCTTATTCCACCTCTTTCTTTCTTTAATAGTGTAACTGAATCCTTGTACCAACTCTATAAACAGCATGGGAAATCCAGTGCCCAATAAAGTTTTTAAAGGTAAATTTTGGGGAGGATTGAAAATAAAATTGTTTTAAAAAAAATCAGTTGCTTGAGTGCTTTGTGTAAATGAGTAGAGAGGAAGATATACAACCTTTTCAGATTGCCTCATGCATCCTGTAGATGTGTCCACTGGATGGAAACCAGTGATGCTGGGATTCCTGGCAATGGCACCGTGGGAGCCGTGCCTGCTGATACGTATGTTACGCAGAGATGGCACCAGACCCTGTGCCATTTTCACTCCTCCCTGCTCCACTCAGCCTCTTGGGTTTGCTTTAAGCCCTAACCTAAGAGTTCATTACACAGTGCTGTTTTGAGTTTTTTCTCTGACATAAGGAATCATTGTACTGGAAATGCTGTACCACTTAGAAGGCATTTTGCAGGGAGCTGCAATTTCTGCACAGGACCCTGGTGGCTCATGAGAGGCCTATTTGTGAGCAAACTCTTTCTAATTATTTCAACTCCATTTTCTTATTCAGGCCATTGAAACTTCAATGAAAGTTTGCCTTCTGCTTCCCCTCCCCTTCATACCTCTCAGGGGGCCTCTGCTCACCTTGTGATCAGGCACTTTTGCTAGAATGGCTGGGAGGTCAAATAAATACTTGCTGTGTCTTAATTTTAGTGGTGTAAGCTTATCTGGGTCTTGATTAAGGACCCCCAAAGAAGGAAAGAAGCCATTTTCCAGCTGTAGGTTACAATCCCATCCCCTTCCTCCACATCTGAGGGGAGGCTTTGTGAGGTGTAATAATCATTCCCTTTTGTCCCGTCTAGGCTGCGGATGTTGGGATTTTCCGTGGATTATTCACTCACCCTGCCAGACAGCTACTCTCAGAAATCATTTGGAGTGTGATTATTTTTTAAGTGATCAAAATAGCTCAAAAGTATAAGATTTGCAGCAAAGATATACTTGCATATCTCCTGACTCCTTTTTTTGGAACAGCTAATCTGGCTGTTTTGAGCTGCTAAATCTTCTAAATCTGTGATTCCTGAATCCTTGCTTAGAAATATAAACCACAGCAAGTCTTAGAACAGCTAGTGCCTAAGCAGGCAATTTATACTGTAAAGTTCATAGAAAAGGCACTTCCTAATGATCCCTCTTTCCCCACTAAAATATAGTAAGAGTTCAAAATAGTATCGAAATTGTATAGCAATTTTGATAAACTAGATTGCTCTTTAATTGGAAAATACATGCATATTCTCATCTACTCATCAACACTGAGGATCTGTGCAAAATAGTGTATTTTAGTGGAAGAGGAAGAACTCAAGGCTGATATATTTTTATCTTATAGGCATTTCATGTGTCATGTACTTTGTAAAACCCACCACTGCTAACATGCTAGAGTAAGCAAACAATCTGTTGTCTTTCTGATATGGAAAACACTAGGAATCACTCAGCTGAAGTAAAGATACCCATAAACTGATTTAGATGATAAACTGTAAGAACAGGCATTATACATGCTGCCTTAGTCCATTTGGGCTGCTACAGCAAATACCACAGACTGTGTGGCTTATGTATAACAGAAACTTATTTCTCACAGTTCTGGAGGCTGGAAGTCTAATATCAAGGAGTCAGAGATTTGGCCTGGTGAGAATGCACTTCCTGGTTCATAGAAAACCACTCTTTTGCAGTGTTCTCTCATGGCAGGAGAGGCTAGGGAGCTCTGGCACATTTTTCATGAATGGGATTTTGCACTAATCCCATCCATGAGGGCTTCATCCACAAGACCTAATCATCTCTCAAAGGCCCTGTCTCCTCCTAATACAATAACCTTGGGGGTTGTGTTTCAACGTGTGAATTTTTGGAGACACAAACGTTCAAACCATAGCAGCTGCCAAGTAAAGGAAGTCCCAGTATCTGTCAATAAATTAATTAGTTACTATGTCTTCTCTGTATGTTTTGATCATTGATTCCCTTTCCCTATTATAAACATAAAGCTCAAAAGATGCTTGTAAATGAGTCATAATAATTTCAGCAGTTTATTTTATGTAACTAGTATATGAGTTTGGTAGTGATGATCAATAGGAATCTATCAACCAGATATCACAAAATGGTCTTTGGTTTTCCTTTTGGTTTTTAATACCTAATTCTAATCTGAAGTGAAAGTAATTTGGCTCACACTTGAGTTTAGAGAGTCAAGAATATTTCTACCCCTTACAAGTTAAAAAAGTGGTATACATTACTGCTACATCTGACCTTGGCTATGGCAATTAATGAACATAGAAAATGGGAAAAACAGAGGTTTCCAAATGAAAAGGAAGGAAATTAGGATGTGATATGATTTGGTTGGACTGGAAAAGGAGATTTTCTGTAGCTGTTCTATAGCTGTTGGTAATAGTGGCTATTTTAACAATAAAGCTGTGACAGCTCTAATTAGCATTTTTCCTTTAAGCATATTTAAACCGTCATTCTTGGTATACAGATGTTTTACTATTATGATTTGGTATATTATCTATGTTGTGAGCATGAATGTAACACCTTTTAGTTTTGTTTGCAATTGATGTAAAAAACAAACAGTTGATACATATTATTTAGCTTACATTTTAAAATGTCAAATTAAAAAGTTCTACAGAAGCTCAGAGCATATGTAAAACCATCCTCATGATTTGCTAGATTTCTGAATTGATGGAAAATCAAAGGAAAAGGAGCTGAAAAATAATTATGATACTTTACTTAGGGAATTAACTTGTCCAGAATAGAATGTGTTATTTTTGGTTACATACCTTTGGTTGATTTTCAGGATTTATAAGCTATACCTGTCCTTATGTAGATAGTAATCCCCCCAAGCTGGGAAGAGTTAAGGCCTTTTTTAACAGTTTGAGCTCCTCTGGCAATGTAATTAATTATGGGCACTTGCAGTGATTTATATTTTTAAGGCTCAGATTAGTTTTAGCAAAAGTCAATTTTCTTTAAATTGAATTCTAATTTACTATAAAACAAATTCAAACTTACTGAAGTTGTGCTCCCTGAAGCACCCCCTCTAGTATGCTGCAGGCAGTTTGGCCACTTGTTTAAGACTGTGGACTGTGTGTTTTGGTGACTTCTGGTTTTGCAAAGGGTGAGAGCCTTAATTTGGCCTATGAGCCTCCTCTCCCCTGAGGGAGCACGTTTGAGTGACTGAAAGAACTTGGACTTTCAAGTCTGGGCCTGCACTCAGATTTCAGTCTGAACAATCCAGCTGGATTAAGTTTCTTATTCAGGCCTGGAAAATTAAGTTAGTTCCCCAGTTAACTAATTATTGAAGTTTTAAAATTCTGTACATTAAATTTGTTTAGTTATGCTGTAATTTACACATAGATATGTGCACAACATAATATAGAGGAAAAACACTAGTTTTTATAGACTAGTTTCAAACATACATTTAAGACTGATAGACTTAAGTTTAAGTCTGTCCGCTACCCCTAGCCACAGTGGAATCTATTCTCCCATTAGGAAGAGTTAATTCTTGGGTACTTCTCAGTTTTCTCATCTGTATAATGGGAATAATAATGCCTGCTTTATAAATTGTCATGATGATTTAACAAAACAATCCATGTGACAAACTTATACATCTCATTGAATCATCACCACAGCTCTGCAAAGCCAGAATCTTCTCATTTCTCAAGATTCAGCTCAAGTGTGGCCTCATCTATGAAACATTTGCTGACTTCCCCATGCAGAACTGACAGCTCCCTCTCCTGGGGCTCTGCTAACGATCCACTATAGGCAGCCCCACAGTTCTTGATTATGCTGCTGACTATTGATATGCCTGTCTCTTCCATCAGAATTCATAGATGAGGCTAGGGTCAGTGTTCTATTGGCCTCTGTATCTCTAGGACCTGACCTGGTAAATGCTTGTTCAATAAACAATTGAATGACTAAATGACTGAGCAATTGACCGTTTCCCATGGGTTATACCTTTAGTGCAGTGCTTCCAGAGTACTAACAGATCATGGCCATTTAGGAGCTGATTCATCACCCTGGTGGTACTCTCTGCAGGGGACCCACAAATTGTAAGTTGCTCATCATGGTGCTTCTTTTCTAGCTCAGTCTCTTGCTTTATTAATGATTCTAGGATAACTAAAAGAACACACATCAAACTTTAGAGCATTTTCTCTATAGAAAGATCTTTTATACTACAGGAAAACAATAGATAACCTGTTGGAAAATTTTCACCATCTGAGTCAGGAGAATTGCTCTAAATCTTCCTAATATTGCTTCAGTTATCCAATGAATATGAGAAGAACTAGTCAATATGGTCTATAAGTTTAAAAATTGGTGATAGGTCAATAAGAGATTTGCATGAATAGCATCTGGCCCAATGATTTCAGAGACACAAACCCCCAGTGTCTGGAGGTTTGTGCTGCTAAAGTACAATATGTTGCAGTAGACTTTTCTGATAAGTTTAAATACTTGAAACTAAATTGAATGAAAGAGGCAGGTTTAGAAATTAAGTGGAACTTAAAAAATCCAATTTTAAATCTGAACGATGTTGTAAACAACATTCCATAGAAAGAAAAGATGAAAAATTTAGGTTTTAATTGTCTTTTTCCATTGAAAGATTAATATATGTTTATTGTAAAGAATCTTGAAGCAAATGAGTAAATATTAAGATAAATTAAGATGATTTATAGTCTCATTGACAAGATGGCTCTTGTTAATATTTTGGCTTATTTCCTTTGCTTTTTTGTTTAAAAAATTTATATCCTACTCTGTGTACAGTTTGTTTTTTTGCTTACAATTTCATAAGATACTATGTACATGTGGAAATGTCTTGAAATTATTAAGCCATCTCTTTTCTAACTTTATTTTATTGCCCAGTGTAAGATCCTCAGAAGGCAAGTTGTCCAGTTTGCTTTCCTTTTTAGTAATTCATCTGCAGAACTTCTCTTGTGTGCTCTGACGTATGGATGGAGAGTGACTCTTGAGATGTTCAATGTAATCAGTTATCAGAAGTTAAAATATATCTCAGAACTTAAAACCCTCTTGGGAAAAAAAAGTTTAGACATATTTCAAAAAGTGTCTGATGAAATAAGTCTAGCATTATTCATAAATACCAGATAACTTAGGTTTTTAGGTCAATAAGAGCCTAATTACCATGGTCCTTTAGGAGTTTCTCCCTGATGGAAAAAACATAAGGTATTTCTCTTTCTGTGTCTACTCAGTTCTGCTTTGTGTTATAACAATTTGTGCACTTGTGTAAGACCCAAACATCCTGGAGAAAGAAGACAATATTTTATTGACTTTTATATTCTTTTCAAAATGGAATTTATTAGATATATATGTAACATTTTAAAATATTGAAATATTAAAAACAAAAAAGACATTAAAAATGGTAATGTATATCTCAGGTACATGATGCTTCTCATAGCTATTGTTACTTCTTAATTATCCCTCATTTTCCTTCTGGAAAACCTGCTTAACTGAAATTTTGCTTCATGTCATGAATTCTGTTTTCTTGACTATCTTTATTAGATGCTTAATATTTATTAAGTGACATTTATTGATTTTAACTTGTGGCTCAGATTCTGATCAGTAGAACCACAGAATTACAGGGCTAAGAGTGTCCTTTGGAGAGATCTTTCCAGTCTCTTTTTCTTTACCATGAACTAAACATACTTTGGCAGGTAGTAAGAGAAAATCAATATTTTATTTTAAAAATATCTCTTAGGAAAAAAATGACTCAAGGCAAGCATTATCTTTTTTAAAAAGTAGATGTTTTATTTCTGATGCTTTTTCAGAGTAATAGTTTGGGAACTGGCAATTAGTTATACAACAGAAACAAGTCATAAGAAGTCCTACTATATACTCAGGTATATGCTTTACCCATGTTCTTAAAAGCTTTGCTACCAAGAGTGTTCCGAGGACAGCAGCAGTAATGCCACCAGTACGATTGTAGAAATGCAGACTCTCAGGCTCCCCTAGACCACTGAGTCAGAATTTGCATTTTAGCAAGATCGTCATATGATCCTATTTACATTTAAGTTGAGGAAGCACTGCTTAGGTAACTGAACACTATGAATGGGACATCAAAATCCAAAGACCAAAAGATGGTAAACCCCTGGCTGTCAGTTTTAGCTTATTTAGTAGTTTCATTTGTGCCCTCTCAATGTCAGTATTAATATCAGATGGCAAGATATGATTGCCATCAACAATGTTCTGGAAAGCAGCCAGTCCATTAGTATGAAATGTGTGCCCACTGCAGTCTAGCCTCAATGAGTTGCTTGTGAGGAGGATGGATAATTTCCTATGTGGAGAATAAGTGAAAGTTAAGATTCAGGGAAGGCTGAATAATTACTGTGGAAATGCTGATTCCAATGAAGAGATTAAGGCACATGGTTACCACAAAGTCCACACACATGCTGTTAGAAGCTGTCTATATGATCTCCACAATAGGTTGCACAGATTTAATATTTTCCTCATGATTCTTTTGGATAACTTTCATGGGGATGATTGGGAGTCATTTAAACTCTTTTTCTGAGTTGATTTGAGATCTCCAACTGTGCCGGGAAGAGTCCTTATGCAGGAGAAAATTCACAACATGGAGGATATCCAGAGGAACACAGGGGAATTTTTAATATGTACAAGACATGGAGGGGTAGATTTTGAAAATAATTTCCAGGTAGCATGCCTAGAGATTTAGTGGCCAAGAGTCTTAAGTCTCATATACTTGGCTGTTGAGAACAATAGTGCATGGGGTAAAGTGGTGTGAAATAATTAGAATTGGGGTGGTTTACTTACAGTGCAGCCTGGGAGGTTAAGAGACTGAGGAGATATCAGATATTTAATTTGACTGTCAGCTGACAGTGACTGCACACTACTTAGGCACATGTGGCTTTGCAAACAACCACACAATGCCCAGTGACCACATCAACAGGGACTTTTTAAATGGGAAGGTCAACTCTATCTCTGGGGTTAAATCTCCAAATTGTGGAAAACAATAAGCTCTAAAAACATGTGGGGTCTCTATATGGAAAAGCAGTAGAAGGTTCATTTCTGTCATTGGTTGATGCAATGACCCTCTGGAAGATATAATTATATATTCCTCAGGTCTTTTCTGGGATTAGTGTGCTGGGAAGGAATTGTACAGATATGTTGGCCATTTTGTTTCTTAATAACACCATTGGTTTTCTTCTATAGCAAAAATACCTTTTCTCCTTTATCTACATTTCATGTCACATTGGTAGGTTTGGCCATTGTGTATTTAAAAAATTCCAACCATTTATTGAACTCTTGTTGTAGTTGGCAACAGTTTTTAACCTTATGGGAAAAGAGAGGATCTCAGAATATCATGTGCTGATGCCTCTGGGATACTCTTAGGAAATCTAATCTCATACATTATTTTATTGTGCAGAGCCCATTGTTGATAGTGGTCATAGAAACAAAGACCTGCAAAGTCTGTTAGGTGAACAGACTATTCACAGAGTCATCTCTGATTTTGCCAAATGGGATCAAGTTTCATGTGGATTCTATTGAGGTGGTTCTGTTTTAACGCTTCAAGTGCTTTTAATATTGAGAATATATATGTTCTTGTTAATTTGTTAGATCAGTAGACATCTGTTGAGCATGATCTCTGTGCCAGGTGTTGGGTAGTCAGAAGACTTGGTAGAGTTCCTCACAAGATCCTAATGGGGAATCCAAGTCCGTTACGGACTCCCTGGATTCACTGCTAGAGAAACTTGCATTTTCATATTTGTATGTTCAAATAAATAGGAGATGATTAATAGAGTTCACTTCATTTGAGAATGCCTTGCATTGTTTGCAAATGTGACTGTCAAAATACTTTTAAGCAATACTACCTTTATATTTTAAATAACTAAAAGACATGTTCTATTTTATAGTTTAATAAACACTAGCACATTTAGAATCTGAGTAATAGTAAAAACCTACTTTTGTGTACCTAGGTGCTAGTAAACAGCCTTACATTTAAATTAGTCCCTGTGCTCAAAGAGTATGGCATAATTTAGAAGGTTTGAAAATACTAAATATACCAGCCCGCAGCTTTGCTAGCCTGCACTATCCCAGTGAGGTGTGCTGCCAATCAGATCTGTAAAATCGTCATTCATTTTCTTGCATCAGTTAAAGTGAAAGGAAAGTTATTTTCAAGACTTTACAAGATTATCAAGAAGTATGGAAACATGACTTTGGGGATTTTTACCTTCCACATACATACATTTTGGGACCCAAGAGATGAGGTGAAGACCTGAAGGAAATGATATGTTTTGAGAATCAGCAACAGTAATAACATTGTTCAAGTTGTTAAAATTTCTTTTTTTGACAGGAAAAAGAATTACCCTATGCATTTAAATTATTGCATATCTCTTATGCTTCTCTCATCTGGAACAAACTCACTGTAAATTGTCCCATTGTAAATGGATTCTGTTCCTCTGACTTTTCCTATGTCCTATTTGCCTTATAATTTGGTTTACCACTGGCTGAGGAAAGTTATCAGACCAGTTAGTTCTGAGATGGAGCCCCAGCTCTGTGCCAGCAGACAAGCAATGACAGTGTAATGATTCAAAAGTTGGAAGATATTTTCTGTTACAACAGCTGGAAGCAGTTAACATGAACATTGCTGAGTAATTGGCTATTCAGGAAGGTAAAGGACTAAAGTGGTCCCTGGATGTGAGGTCTATAGAAAAGAGAATAAAATCATCTTGTATATTGAGCCCAACCCAAGGATAATAACATCAGCAAGAATGAAACAGCAGCTAGCATGTCTTGACTGTTTACCATATGCAAAGCCCTGACTAAAGATTTCTCGTTTAGTATTTCAACAGTTTTATGCCATAGATACTATTGTCATCTCCATTTACAGATGCAGAAACAAGGGAAAAGTAATTGGCCCACCCAAGTATGTGTGATGAAGGTGGACTGACAGTCTTAACCACACTTGACTTTATGTGCTTTGAAAAAAATTTGAGTCAAAAAAATTCATTTGCATCCTCTTTTAGTAAGAATGTTTATGAATCATTGATGTTTTATCTACTTTACCCAGTAGAGTTTAAAAATACTTCTGAAATTATCAAATTCTGGTGACCTGTCAATACTAAAATTTGAGCGGGTTGCCAAAGAGTAGTAAATGTTGAGAAAGCTACTGAAATGTCTTGCTTTGATTTCTTCTAAGTTTTTCTTGCTATTTTGATTGTTAGTCATGGAATGAATTCATTTCAAGTAATTTTAAAAAGAGCACCTGAAAATCTTTCAAAAAAGTTATCATAACGATTTTCATTCCTAACAGTGGAAAAAGAATGTAACGTAACTCATCACCCAGCAATACAGCCATTTTAGAGAAAATGAATATTGTTGCATTTTAAAACATGTTAACTTTAAACTTTTAAATAAATGTTTATAATTTTAATAAATTATAGCTTACATACCATAAAATTTACCCATTTTAAATGTACTATTCAATGATTTTAATAAATGTACAGTTGTGCAGCCATCACCACAATCCAGTGTTAAGACAGAAAGTTCCCTCGTGTCCACTTACAGTCATTCCCCACTCCTGCTCCCAACCTGGCAACCTCTGATCTGTTTTTGAATTGCATTAACTTTTTTTTTTTTTTTAATTTTTTAAATTTAAAATTCTTTTATTTTTTAAATTTATTTAAAAATTTATTTTTAAATTTATCTTTATTGTTGAAAGTATTACAGAATTGCATTAACTTCTAAGTGTTGCTCACATCTTCCTGTGTGCATTTATGGAAAAGACTTTTCTACCTCTGAAGTCATGTGTATAATTACTAAGTACATCACTCTTTAGCCTTTAGTGTGATCTTCATCCTCTGCAGCTCAGTGTGAATAGCACTGGATTTCAACTGAAGTTT
Organism: Miniopterus schreibersii; assembly: GCF_964146895.1. Lineage (NCBI taxonomy): Eukaryota > Metazoa > Chordata > Mammalia > Chiroptera > Miniopteridae > Miniopterus > Miniopterus schreibersii. The sequence goes on along the minus strand of NC_138102.1, from coordinate 87,322,616 downwards.
TATAAGTAATTTATAGCAAAGAATGTTATGCAGCCCCTTTTAGCACAGTGGACTTCTTACTGTCTTTGCACTCTTTGCACATATGGTATTTCTGAATTAATTCCAAACTCAGGCAACAAAGGGGAAAAACATTTACTGTTCATGGCAGAATGGAATAATAACTGTTGTCCTTTAATGTCCTAGGGCTGCTCCTCAGACGCCTATTTGTCACTACTGCCTTCTCCATACTCCATTTGGGGACTCTTTCTCTCTGTAGTCCAAAATACTGTTTATAAGCTGATTAGATTTCAAATTATATTAACATATTTCAAGCTCTATATCTTTTTGCTTTTTCATAGTTAAAATATGCTTTCCATGTGTTTCGTCTTTTTCTTGGGTAAGATCTAATTATGTAATCTCTTTTCTCATGGCACTTTTCCCACTTGTCCTTTCATCACTTTACTATTTAAGATCTTTGAGGACTTTTTAAAAATGATCTGTTTCTCTCTTCTCAAGAAAAGAAACTTCATCATGAATTCCAATATCCTGTAATACAGTAAAGCTGCACCTGGGGGGATTCTGGTCATCGAACCATTGTTGAATGCCTTCGTAATTCATTGTTCAGATGCTTTTGGCTTTTGGATTCCAGAGTTGTATATTCACTTTATGAGTTTTCCCATTACTCAGAAGCAGATGTTTCTATGAAACCTTTCATAAGCCAAAATGGTGTGAAGCACAGAAACAATTACAGTGGCCGACCTTATCTGCAGGAGATACATTCCAAGACCCCCAGTAGATGCCTGAAACAGCAGATAATACCAAACCCTATATATATGTTTTTCCTATACGTACATGCCTATGATAAAGTTGAATTTATAAATTAGGCACACTAAGAGATTAACAGTAATAACTAATAATAAAATAGAACACTTATGACAACATACTGTAATAAAAGTTATGTTAATGTTGCCTTTCTCTCAGGAAACTAGCACGAATTTCTTTATCCTTCACAATTTTGCTGATGGAAGATTCCTTCTTACCATAGATCTTTGCAACCTCAGCATGTGATTTTTTTTTTTTCTTTAAGTCGAGAACTTTCACCTTTTCATTAAATGAAGTACTTTACAGCTTCTCTTTGGCATATTTATAATGCCAGCATCATTACCCTTGTGCTTCGTGGTCATTATTAAGTAGAGTAAGAGTTACTTGAATACAAGCACTGAGATACTGAGACAGTCTATCTGATAATCAATATGGCTACTAAGTGACTAATGGGTGGGGAGCGAATTCAGTGTGGAGACAAAGGGATGATTCACGTCCTGGGTGAGACACAGCGGGATTTAGTGAGATTATATCATGCTATTTAAATTTAAAACTTATGATTTTTTATCTGTGGAATTTTCCACTTACTATTTTAAAACCTCAGTTGACCATGGCTAACTGAAACTGGGAAAAGTACAACCATGGATAAGGGGAGACTTCTGTACCATTAATTTATATGGAAAATTTTTTAGTGTTCCCAGATCATCACAATCAAAACTTTTAATTATGTACAGTTTTATGCTAAGCATAACACCCTTATGGCTTTCCTAGGCTTTTCTGATAACCTTAGGACTCATCTTGCTAAAGGATGCATGAAATAAAGCTCTGGCAGCTCGATGATGGGTGCTGAGCGTGGTTCCCAGGGAAGGAGCTGGGTGGGGCCACTCTCCATGCTCCCGGTGCTCTTGTCTCTCTGAGGGCTTACTGCAAAACAAATACTGAATACTATTTTCATTTCATTTTCCCCCCATAAAAGCAAAAATTCTCAGGATTTGTTTTGGTTAGCAAATTCAGATACTAATGTGGATCTTTCTTAAAGTGACGTGGTGTAATGTTCAAAACACGGGGCATACCTGTATATCTGTGTATATATATCTATATGTCTGTAGATATGTAGATATATGGATATCCTTTTTCTTGTTCAAGGCCATCTTCAAATTCCTGAACAAGATTTAATCTTTCTCATAAGGTTTCTCCCAGGGTGATGAAGAGAAGCTGGTCCAGGCTTAGATCCAGAGGCCCTGGGCTCCTTTCTGGGCATAATTATGAGGTTGAGGATATGCTGAGATTGCTTTCCAGGTATTTCTCCCTTTCTTACCTCCTTCTTGGTGATCTGTCTATTAACAGAACCAAAGAATTTATGATGGTGGGTAGCTACATTGAAGAGAATTATGTACAGAAGATGCATGTCAAAACCAGTGGTTTACAGTTTTTAAAGCCCCCTTTTGGGGATTGGTTTTCTTACATACTAAAGTGGACGGTCTTTATTATAATTCCCTTTAGCTAAAGCTGACCACAGAGATTAAGAATAACACAACGGGGAAAAATAAAAAAGACTAATTCTGATCATTTAAAAGAAATCAAAACCCTGTATCTTTAGCTGAGATTTTTTTCTTTTGTTTGTTTTAAACAGTGGCTCTTAGTTTTGTGGATCACATTTCTTTTTGGGACTCTTACAAATGTTATGACTTGGGAATGCTATCCCCAGGAAAGTTGCACTTCGCAAGTGAAGTAGCATTAAATTTTTTTAAGATGTGCTTATCAGTGTTCAGTCTTTTATTCCTTTGAAGGGAATTTATATGTCCTTCATATTTATTCATCAAGTGACAAAAATCAAATCTGTTTTAGATCACTTTTAATTTTCTTGCATTTAGTAGTGATTTTCTTGAAGCAACCAGGAGATGAAGCCCACAAAGAGAGATGAGAAGGTGAATTCTGCCACCTGTCTTCTTTCACGCATTTGATTACTAAAATGTCTGGTTCTCGACAAACATTTCCTACTCATAGGGAAATTATTTATTTAGATCATGGGCTTTCTTTCTTTCACTTGCTTCTTTATTAGAACAAAAATCTAGTGCTTCTGTACACAGTAAGACAAATGGTATGATCCTTCTTTTTACCATCTCTGTTTCCTTTTATCTTCTCTTCATTCCTTTACATCTTAATTTGAGTTTTTAATTTGTGTGAGGTAATTTTATTTTTCTTCTTATCTAATTTTTTTCACTTGTAGAAAATCATATTCCTGACTTTTAATTGTTCTTTTTTCTACAACAGATGCTCTCCAGGACTCTTCATTTTGTCCTGGGCAGTACATTTTCAAACTGGTGAAGTGTTTTCCAACTGATGGTTCTAGAATCCCTGGGTTCCCATCCAGGTGTTCCAGTAATGATATTTGTTTTAAAATCTTTTAAAAACTACAAGTATTGTTGCTTAAAAACTTTTCCCTTAAAAAGGAATCCGTCTCAGAGCTACTGAGTGTATCAAGTAGCCATGCATAGCAGTTAGTGGAGATCATGACAGGCTTCTCAGTTGGTTTATCACTCAGTGGAACACCACAAGTTGATAGTGTGTTTTTGACTATCATATAGCTTTAAATTGGTTTTATTCTAAGCCATATATTGTTAAACTTATATTCACAATGAACCATTGGTTAAACATAAGAAATTAATGAGAAGGGTATAAAGAGATGATGGTAATGCTAGTTTTTATATAGCACATCAAAGTGGTTCCAATACTTAGGAAAATAATATTAAAAAGAAAATACAATGTAATTTCATTCAATTTAGTTTTTATTTACTGAGATTAAAATTATCTACAGTACTATATTATTAAACAGATGATTTTTTTGGCACAAAATGTACATCTGGTCACAAAAGGCATTTTAAAATATAACATACATTTTAATTTACATTTTAATAAAGATTGTATTCTAATACCAAATAAAATATAGTCACTTTTATTTGTTGTTATCAATTATGAATTTGTCATATAAATTTAAATTACTTGAAAACATATAACAGGTTGATTGAGAAGAATAAACACTTTTATATTTCATAAATATTATCCAAGTTCTATTAATATCATTTCTAACTTAAAAGATTTGTTGAAAGTAACTGTCATTCAAAAATGTCAAAATTATTTAAGAATTCCTTAGAGTGTTTAATAGGTTGACTAGTTCTGTGAAGAGATTTTTTGGGGAAAAAGGATTGGAAACATAGGTAGCTGAATTATAGAGGGGTGATTGAATATTGGGGAGCCAATAAGTATCTCAGTGTCTCTAATATGGTACTTTGAATTTATCAGGTGCTTGGCAAATATTTATTAAGGGAATTTTAATTTAATATATGGTACTTTAATACTTTGTTTTCATTAAAAAACACACAAAAGGAGGTCATACAACCATATACGGAAACTTAACTAGATGACTTGTAGCCACTATGGAAACTTTCTCCTGGGAGACTCATTACAGCAAAATATCTGTTCACCCATTCCAAGACCTAGAATTACTGAATGAAGTGTTGTTTTTACCCACATAATAACATCTGTTAACCGAAGTGAAGAATATGCCTATTTTATTATTCCAGGAGACTTCTTAAATAATTTGCGAATCTGTTCCAAATAAGGTACATTTTTAAAAGTCAACGATGTGAGCACTTCTTCCTCCACTGTAGTAGGTAATGTAAACCAGTTATTTAAAGTTTAATATAGAAGTAAGACTTTCAAGAACATCTCATATGAGTCAATGTATTACAGTTTTGAAGCACTGTTACTGTCCCTTATTCAATAAGGCTTAATTATCAATGATGTTAATAATACCTTTCTACCTAAAGCCACTTTTTCCCTTGACTTGTCTTATTTTCAAGGTCTCTTTTATTCAGTTGATGCCAACTTTTGTGGTCTGGACTATTGACGATTCTGCATGGAATATTTGGAAGACAGAATTTATAGAATTAGTATCTGATTGGATGTGGGAAAGGAGACAGAAAAGTGAAGAAAATGAAAAGGAAAGAAAAGGCATCTCAGATGAATGAGGCATATGCCTTGTGCACTAAGCGGAGAGTGGTGATATTAAAAGCTAAACAATATAATATGTATAACAACTGCAAACATTTATTCAACAGTTTGCTTTGTGATTGTTACTGTGTTAAGTACTTCCCATGCATTATAAAATTTTATCCTCACACCAGCCCTATACACTAAATTCTATATTTTCTCTTTTACAGATGAGGAAACCAATATGTAGAGGAGTTATATAATATGTTCATTATAAGTGAAAATAATTCAGAAGCCAGAACTCTTACTTTCTAGTGGGAAGTTGAAGCAGCTTTGGAGTTGTGTATAGTTAACAGGATTCATACTGCTAAATAATTAAACAAAATAAAGACTGACTGTAGAGTATTGGCAAGTAGGAAAGATAGTGAGATGGTGAGAGGACATCTTAGACTAAAGGAACAATGTGGGATAGTGACCTCGGGTAAGAAAGCATATGGATTGGTCTAAAATGAAAATGGATATATTGGGTTTTGGGAGGGGTGGTATCTAGGACATAGGAAATAGATAGATAGATAAATATGGAAAAGTAGGTAGAAAATGATGCCAGTGGCAGGGGGAATGGATAGGTAGTGGAGAGAGTGGAAGGGAAGATACAAGTTAATAAGACACACAGCAACCTTCTTAATGTTAACTTTGAGTGCTTTATCATATGAAGCATATCACCCTAGGAGTGATGGCTACTTTCTTTATCTCCCTTGACTCAGATATTATACGTATTTACACCACTGACGTGTTGTGGCTGAAAGAAATTTTCTAGACTAACTTTATAAGCATATAGAGAAGCAAACATATTTCTCTGAAGTTTGGGTTGTCATTTTCCATTTTTATGGCCAAATGCAGATTAAAAGTTTAAGATCAGGGAGTTGTTACATAACAAGACATTATGTGCCAGTGTACCAGGCACTGAGAATGCAAAACTGAATAAAGTGTGCCTCCTGTCCTGAGACACTCATAGAACAGGACAGGAGACAGAAATTTCAACAAAGGATTGCAATGCCATGGGCTAAGTACTGAGTCTTGTGACAGCAAAACAGAAAGAGGGACTGGCTGCTGGCATGGGGTGGAGTAGAGCCTGGGGAGTAAGACCGACAAGATAATTATTAAGCTCCGCTGCTGTTTCTCTAAATTGCCTCAGTAGAAACCTGAGCATCATCCTGCCATCTTTCCTTTCCCTACAATGCTCCCTTGTCCAGTGAGTCCCTCCATGACTTACCCAACCAGCTCCAGAGCAGCTTTGGGAATCCAATTCCCCTTCTCTGTGGGTGTGCTCAATCACCTGGACTGTAGTAATTGAAAACACCAAATCTGTGTTACTAAAACTTCTTAATCCTCTCCAGTTGACCTCAGTAATGATTAGGTTACTAGCAGAGTAAAAAGCTTTGGTTCCCTCATGCTGCCAAGTAGAGATCAAAGTGTCATCCACATTTTCCACAAGCTATTGTGGGAGTCACTCATGTACCAGACAAACAAAATTTTGTCTTGTTTTGTGTTGGGTTGGAGAGAAAAAAAATCAAATTGGGCTAAATGTTATTGGGTGCAAGAATCAGTGCCTCAGAAACAAAAAAGAAGTTAGAGACATTAAATTCCCAGAACTGCCTATTGTACATTTCTTTGTACAGGGAAAAGTAAAGAAAAAGGCAAATGTCTTCACCAGAGAATTGAGGTGGAAAGAGGAGGGTGATGGGAAACTCGAACAAACAGGAACATTTGAGAAATGGAGAGCCTGGCATCCATTCAGTGAGGGAGTGGAATAATTACACAGGAAAAAACATACAGATTGACTTGGAACAAGATTTTTGTTTCCAAAAGTAGTTAGAGTTATATTAACTGCACAAAGCACACCAGGAAAGTCCTGTATTTCTATCTAGCTGAAACACTGGCTCGTTTCTCTTGGGTCACCCAACTATTTATAATATGAGGTTTTCTGGTCAAGTAGGGACAAACTTACATATCTACTCATAAATATATGAGATTACAGAGAGGAGGAGTATTTTGAAGTAAGCCAGAAATTACGCCTATTGAAGATATTAGAAAAATATATTAAAACTTACATCTACCCTGCCCAGTGTTGCTCAGTGGTTAGAACATCAGACTGTGCACTGAAGCATCTCAGGTTTGATTCCCAGTCAACGTACCTGGGTTGCGAGTTTGCTCACCACCCCAGGTTGGAGTGCATGTGGGAGGCAACCAGTCAATATGTCTCTCTCACATTGATGTGATTTTTTTTTTTACTCTCTGAAAAAGCAATAGAAAAAATATCCTCAGGTAAGGATTAACAAAACAAAAAACACACACCTACTCCTGAATCATATTAATAATTTGGGTAAAAGCCATTTTAAACAGATTTCAGACTTTTTAAATTCCAAACTCGCATAAATAAGTAGCAACCAATGATGACTGAGAATGTTTTTTTAAAAACATAACATGCAACTTATTCCATTTATTGGTTATTGATATTTTATGTATTTTTTTAAAAGTATTAGTAAAAATTTAGAATCCATGGGGACATTGAAATAGAGATTAGAAGTGAGAAGTTATAAGAGACGGAAGATAGCAGCACTGTGAGAAGCAGCAGAGGCCTCCATTCCCAGCCACAGACTCAATTTACTCCTAAAATACTACGTAGCCAGCTTGGAAAAACCAGAGAAACATACCTGAGTGGATGGAGTGTGAGTAGGGAGTACTGAAGAAACATCATACAGTCCAGTAAAAGAGGGGGGCATAAAAAGGGGGAGACCCCCTGAAGCCTGTTTGGAGCCTGGGCTCCAAACCTTTAGGCTTGGAGGCTGCAAAGCACCCCTCGGGAGTGTGGACCAGCCTCCAAAAGCAGAGATCTCATACCTGCAGAGGAGGAGAAGGGAAGGAGCACCCTGCTCAGAGGGCAGAGGGACCCAGGGGAGCAGTGAGTCTGAGAGGAGGGGACAGCACCTTCCTAGCAAAACAAAGCTTCTACTGGCAGATGCAACCTGCATCTAGTTCTCAGGGTGTTGACCATAGGAAAGATTGTCCCAAAGTGTGTGGCACCCGAGTAGTAAGGGACCAGAGGACTGCACTAAGCAGAAGCACACAGGGACTCTCTGCCTCTCTGTAAGGCACTGTGTTGAGCCCCAGAAAGCACTGAATCTGCATGGTGTGGGGGAGAGGAGGAGCCCTCCCTACCTAAGCTCCTGGTGCCGAGGGGCTGGCATCTGTGACCAGCCCTGTGGCACTGAGCTCCTGCTGGGGTGAGTCTGGGATCTGTGACCAGCTCTGAGGGGATCCCTGGTGGCAAGTAAAGCTGCCTCAGCTTTGCTGAGATCAGGGGTGTGGGCAGCTGTGTGGAGCTGACTTTGGGCTCCCTCCTGCTGGGTGCCTTTGTGCACAAGAGGCAGGACCTTGGGGGCAGACTCTCTGCATGTGTGTTGCTTTGTGAATTTTTTGATTCTGATAGTGGAACTGGCTCCCACCTTCCCAGCGTGCACAGGACTGATAGACCAGCTGAGGCTGGGATTGGGGTCTGCACAGTGGACTGTTTGAGGGACAGGCCTGGTGCAGCCAGCCAACCAGAGCTGGGAAGGGAGGGGCAGAGCCCACCTTCCTCTTCTGCTGCCTGGGAGCCCCTCCCCCAAGAGGAAAAGGGCTGGTCCCACTCACTGAGGCCCCATACACACCCACAGGGCACAGGCCTGAGGGGGAAGGGAGAGCAGCTCACAGGAAGATTTTACAAAAATAAGATTCTCAGGGATTATTGTTCGGGAACTGGAGGAAAAGCTGAAAATCCCTGCTGGGGGCTGGGAAGGCAAAAGGCTCACTGAAATGTTCTTTAACCAAACCCAATGAGCCCAGGCTGCTTAACTGGCCCATGCAGAAAAGGAAACAGACTGAAATCAATCTGAAACTGCAGCAGGCCAGAGCATGGGGAACTAGAATCAGAGGAGAGGGTAGGGACTGAGGAGCTGGCTGTGGAGCAGAGACTAACTTCTCCACAGTGAGTGCCAGACAGCGAAACTTCTAAGTAAGGGGAGTGATACCCTGAGCTACACTAGCCATCCCACACCCTGAAGACTCTACAAAAGACTCTGGAGTAAGACCAGGCAACTACGAAGTTGAAAAATAGCTGACAAGAGGAGGTGGTTTACAGAGAGCCTCAGATCAACCATCTGCCTAAGGACACCAGAGCCAAACCTAGACAGCTCTTCACATTGGCTGATACACAAGGACCTCCCAGGAGAACGGAAATCAGCACACAAAACAGTGAGCCTCAGACAACATAAGTGGCCCAGAAGAAACTCACCTAATTGACTGTCTTTTTTTCTTCTGTTTTTTTTACTGTTTGTTTTGGTTTTGTTTGTGTGTTTGCTTGTTTTTTCTCTTTTTCTCTTACTAAGAAGAAAAGGGGGGGGGATTTATTTGTTTTTTTTCTTTTTTAAATTTTATAATAATTAAAAAAAATTTTTTTTAAACTTTTTTAAAAAATATATCTTTGATTTCAGAGAGAGGAAAGGAGAGGGAGAGACAGAGATAGAATCATCAATGATGAGAGAGTCATTGATCGGCTGCCTCCTGCATGCCCCTGACTGGGGATCAAGCCTGCAACCCGGGCATGTGCCCTGACTGGGGATCAAACCCCGATCGCCTGGATCCTAGGTTGACACTCAACCTCTGAGCCAAGCCCAGCCGGGCAAACATTTTTTAACTAAATTTGTTTTTTATTAAAGAATTTTGTCTTGCTTAGCTTGTTTGTAGTTTTGCTACTCTGTTTTGTTTACTTGCTTTGTTTTGTTTTATCCTTGCTTATACTATCAAGACTTTCTTGACATCCCTGCTTAATGACTGGGACTTTATCATTCTAACCAAGTTTACTGCTTTTCTCTATAGTTACCCCCAAATCTCTTACCAGACTTCCTCACTGCCCAGGCTTTATCTCTCTCTCCTCTCAATCCAGTGGCATAACTTTTTTCTTCTTCTTCTTTTTTCTTCTTCTTTTCTTTTATTCTTTTGTTATCCTCTTTTAAGCCTTCCTGTCTTTTTGTTCGATTGTTAGTTTCTCTTATTCTCTTTATTGTATTTTTATTTTCTCATTTTCAACTATTATCTTATTCCTATTCTCTTCCTTAATTTTTTGCTGGCCCTACTTTCAGAATCTTTTCTCTGCCTCAGTTATCTCCCAGGAGCTTCTCTCTTTTTTATATTTTAGCTTATTATTATTTTCTAAATTTTCATCACTATTAACAACAATAGTGTTACTTTGCTTTCTTTCCTTTTTTAAAGTTTTTTTTTGTGTGTGTGTTCTTCACTTTCCAAGTTCTGTTTTTACTTGGTTGTTTTCATTGTGACTGTCAAGATATTTTGTTTGATACCCCTTGTTTCCTGGAAGCTTACACAACGAGGTTGGGGCTGAGACACAGTTAGCCAACCTGAGAAGAGAGTCCTCCCAAGGAATGGTCAATGAAAATCTAGACCCAACCACAACAGGAGAACATAAAGAAACCATAAGAGGGACACCCATAAATGGGACACGCCTAGAGCAAAGAGCTCAGAAGTATAAGGAAAAAATACCTCTGGGCTCCACTGGACTCATAAGACAAAATCCAACCCCACAAGACTGGGAGACAGCAAATATATCTAATACATAGAAACAAACACTAAGACCTACCAAAATGGGGAGACAAAGAAACAACCTCAAAATTAAAGAAAAGGAAACATCACCAGAAAAAGTCTTTGATTAGATGGAGTTAAGCAAGTTATCAGAGTTCAGAGTATTGATGAAGACTTTCAAGGAAATTAAAGAAAAAATCAAGGCAATAGATGATAAGATCGAGAACTTTAGGAAAAACATGAAAAAAAAGATACATAACATAAAAATCAGACAGAAATAAAGAATGCTGTATCTGATATCAAGAAAACACTGGAAGGAATTAAAAGCAGGCTCAATGACAGAGGATAAAATAAGTGACTTAGAAGGCAAGGTAGAAAAAATCAATCAGAGCAGCAAAAAGAAAAAACACTTAAAAAGCATGAGAATAGTCTAAGGGAGCATTAGGACAACATGAGGTGAAACAACATTGGCATCCTAGGAGTAACAGAGGGGGAGGAAAGAGAGCAAGGGATAGAGAAATTGGTGGAGGAAATAATGACAAAAAAATTCCCTAGGCTGGCAAAGGAGAAAGCCACACAAGTTCAGGAAGCACAGAGGATTCCAAACAAGAGGCACCCAAAGAGACCCACTCCGAGACACATCATAATTAAAATGGCAAATGTCAAGGACAAAGAGAAAATATTAAGGGCTACAAGAGAGAGACAAGCAGTGACTTACAAGGAAACCCTCATAAGGCTAACAGCTGATTTCTCAACAGAAACTCTTCAGGCCAGAAGGGAGTGGCATAAAGTTCTCAAAGTAATGAAAAGCAAGAACATGCAACCTAGATTGCTTTATTCAGCAAAGCTATTATTTAAAATTTAAGGTGAAATAAAGAGCTTCCCAGACAAAAAAAAGGCTAAAAGACTTCAGTACCACCAAACCAGCATTGCAAGAAATGCTAAAAGGACTGCTCTAAGAAACAGAAGGAATAGTAAGAGAAAGGTACATCAGTGTAAAGGGGGAAAATGGAAATAATATATATCAATAGTAACCTTAAATGTAAATGGAATAAAAGGTCCAATCAGAAGACATAGAGTAGCTGAATGCATAAGAAAACAAGACCCAAATATATGCTGTCTACAAGAGACCCACTTGAGAGCAAAAGATTCACAAAGGCTAAAAGTGAAGGGATGGAATAAAATATTCCATGCAAATGGATAGGAAAAAAAGCTGGAGTAGCAAGCAATACTTACTTCTGACAAAATAAACTTCAAAATAAAGACGATAACAAGAGACAAAGATGGCCACCACATAATACTAAAGGGATCATTCCAACAAGAGGAAATAACCCTTATAAACACATGCACCCAGGATATGAGCACCTAAATATATAAAAAAACTTCTTGGTGGACTTTAAGGGGGAGATTGACAGCAACACAATCATAGTGGGGGAGTTTAACACCCCACTGTCAGCATTGGACAGATCATCAAGACAAAAAAAATCAGCAGGGAAACACAGACCTTTAATGACTCACTAGACTTAATGGATGTCATTGACATTTACAGAACATTTCATCCCAAAGCAGCAGAATACACATTCTTCTCAAGTGCACATGGAACATTCTCAAAAATAGACCACATGTTAGGGCACAAGGCAAGTCTCTACAAATACAAGAAGATTGAAATCATATCAAACATCTTCTTGGATCACAATGCCATGAAACTAGAAATCAACCACTATAAAAAAACTCAAAAATATTCAAACTCATGGAGACTAAATAGCATGTTATTAAACAATGAATGGGTTACCAGTGAGATCAAGGAAGAAATCAAACACTTTATGGAAAGTAACGAAAATGAACAGGCAACAACCCAAAAATCTATGGGACACGGCAAAAGCAGCCCTGAGAGGAAAATTCATAGCATTACAAGCATCTCTCAAGAAACAAGAAAAAGATTTAATGAACCATCAAACACAACAACTTAATGAACTGGAACGAGAACAGCAAAAAAACCCAGAGGAAGAAGAAGGAAGGAAATAATAACGATCAGAAAAGAACTTAATGACGTAGAGAATAAAAAAAAAACAAACAGAAAATCAATGAAACCAAGAGCTGGTTCTTTAAAAAGATAAATAAGATTGATGCACCATTAGCCAGACTCACTAAGAAACAAAGAGACAGGACCCAAATAAATAAAATCAGAAATGAAAGAGGAAATATAACAACCGACCCAACAGAAATACAAAGGATTGTAAGAAAATACTATGAGCTACTATATGCTAACAAATTGAACAACATGGGTGAAATGGACAAATTCCTAGAAGCATACAACCTTCCAAAGCTGAATCAAGAAAAGGCAGGAAACCTGAATAGGCCAATAACAACTAACAAAATGAAGCAGTAATAAAAAAAACTTCCAGCATACAAAAGTACTGGACCAGATGGATTTACCAATGAATTTTACCAAACATTCAAAGAAGAATTAACATCTATTCTATTCAAACTATTCCAGAAAATTCAAGAGGAGGGAAAACTCCTAAACTCTTTTTATGAGGCCAGCATCATCCTAATCCCAAAACAGGATAAAGACACTACAAAGAAAGAAAATTACAGGGCAATATCCCTGATGAACATAGATGCTAAAATCCTTAACAAAATACTAGCAAACTGGATCCAACAATACATTAAAAAGATCATATACCACAACCAAGTGGGATTTATTCTGGTGATGCAAGGCTGGTATAACATCCACAAATCGATAAATGTGATATATCATATAAACAAAACGAAGTACAAAAATCATATGATCATATCAATAGATGCAGAAAAAGCATTTGACAAAATCCAGCACCCATTTCTGATAAAAACTCTCAGCAAAGTGGGAATAGAGGGATTATACCTCAACATAATAAAGGCCATATATGACAGACCTACAGACAACATTATTCTCAATGGTCAAAAACTAAAACAATTTTCATTAAAAACGGGAACAAGACAGAGTGTTCACTTTCACCACTCTTATTCAACATAGTACTGCAAGTCTTAGCCACAGTCATCAGACAGGAAGAAAACATAAAAGGTATCCAAATAGGAAAGGAGGTAGTAAAACTGTCATTATATGCAGATGACATGATATTGTACATAGAAAATCCTAAAAACTCCATCAAAGTACTACTAGGTTTGATAAACGAATTTGGCAAGGTAGCTGGATACAAAATCAGCATCGAGAAATCAATGGCATTCATACACACCAACAATAAACTCTCAGAGAGAGAAACTGAAAAAACAATACCATTTACCATTGCAACTAAGGAAATTAAGATAACTAGTAATCAACTTAACCAAGAATGTAAGAGACCTGTACTTGGAAAACTACGTGACACTGAAAAAAGAAATAGAGGAAGATTTAAATAAGTGAAAGAATATAACATGCTCATGGATAGGAAGAATTAGTATCATTAAAATGTCCATACTACCCAAAGCAATTTATAAATTCAATGCAATTCCTATTAAAATACCAATAATATATTTCACAGACCTAGAACAAACATTTTGAAAATTTATATGGAACCAAAAAAGACCCCTAGTAGCTACAGCTATCTTGAGAAAAAAGAACAGAGTTGGAGGGATCACAGTACCAGATTTCAAACTGTACTACAAAGCCATTGTAACCAAAACGGCCTGGTATTAGTACAACAACAGGCATATAGATCAATGGAACAAAACAGAGATCCGAGAAATAGACCTACACCATTATGGTCAATTAATATTTGCCAAAGAGGCAAGAGCATCCAGTGGAGTAAAGACAGTCTCTTCAATAAGTGGTGCTGGGAGAATTGGACAGATACATGCAAAAAAATGAAACTAGACTACCAACTTTCACCATACACAAAAATAAACTCAAGGTGGATAAAAGACTTAAGTGTAAGTCATGAAACCATAAAAATCCTGGAAGAAAACATAGGCAGTAAGGGCACAGCCATCCCACATAGTGGAGTTTTCACTGATACATTACCTAGGGCAAGAGATACAAAAGAAAAAATAAACATATGGGACTACATCAAACTAAAAAGTTTTTGCCTAGCAAAAGAAAACAACCTCAAAAAGAAAGGAGCCCCATGGTTTGGGAAAACATATTTTCCAAGGATGTATCTGATAAGGGGCTAATTTCCAAAGTGTACAAAGAACTCATAGCACTCAGCAAGAGGAAGACAAACAACCCAATTAAGAAATGGGCAAAGGACCTGAATAGACACTTCTCCAAAGAGGACATACAGATGGCCAAGAGACATATGAGGAAATGCTTGATGTCGCTAATCATCAGAGATGCTAATTAAAACCACAATGAGGTATCACTCACACCTGTAAGAATGGCTACCATCAACAAATCAACAAACAACCTGTGCTGGTGAGGATGTGGAGAAAGGGGAACCCTAGTACACTGCTGGTGGGAATGCAGACAGGTGCAACCACTATGGAAAACAGTATGGAGTTTCCTCAAAAAATTAAAAATGGAACTGCCTTTTGACCCAGTGATTCCACTCCTAGGAATATATCCTAAGAATCCTGAAACACTAATCAGAAAGAATATATGTACCCCTGTTTTCATAGTAGCACAGTTTACAATAGGTAAGATCTGGAAACAGCCCAAGTGCCCATCAGTAGATGAGTGTATAATAAAGCTGTGTGTCATATACACCATGGAATACTATGAAGCTGTAAAGAAAAAGGATCTCGTACCCTTTGGGATAGTATGGATGGACCTGGAGAAAATTATGCTAAGTGAAATAAGCCAAGCAGAGAAAGACAAACATCATATTATCTGACTTATATGTGGAATCTAAAGAACTTAATAAACTGATATACAGGATAGATTCAATGACATGGAAGCAGGGATCAGACTGATAAATGTCAGAAGGATGGAGGAGGGTGGGTGGGTGGAGGGGAAAGAGTAACCAAAGAATTTATATGCATATATGCACGACTCAAGGACACGAACAATGGTGGAGAGAGGGTCTCAGGAGGGGGTGAGGATGGGATGGAATGGGTCATTGGGGAGAAAAAGGGACATCTGTAATATTTTAAACAAGAATCAAATTAAATAAAAAAGGAATCAATAACAACAACAAAAGAAGTGAGATGTTATAGACTGTGCTGAGGACATAATCGCACTAGAAATCTAGGTTAAGACTAATTAACATCCTCGAGTTATTATGAGGTAAGACTTAAATGGAAATGGAGTTGTCATGGGGCTTATTAGCAATAGAATAAAATTTTTAGGTTTGTCTAGAGTTACAGGTCTTTTCTTAGCACTAATGTTAAGGTTCTGCTCCCTCAGAATCTCCTAGTCCCTCTGGGAACCCTCACCCTTTATTCAGACCCACCTGGTGGGTTCTCTTTCCCTCAGCTCTCCTTCTGGGGCATGGGCTGCCCTGCCTTCCTGCAGGTCATGTTTTACCATCTTACAAACTGCCTTCCAGCACTAGTTATTCCCCAGACTCTATATTTTTATTCTCCACAGTAGAGCTAAGGCCAAATTATGGTATTTAACAAAGATATTGAGAAGCCTTTTACATGAAATAAAAGTTCGGGACAAGCTTTGAGACTGGATCCTTCAGGGCACTGCTCCTAAAGTTCAGAGCCAAGTGCCTCAAGCTATGTGGCAGCACCCCAAACCTCAGACCCTCCTAAGTAAAAAAAAAGTTTCCTAAAAGCAGACACTGTCTTCAGAGCTGCACCCCATCTAAGACACCCTTTAATTATTGTGCAGGGAAGCTCATGCATCCTAATCATGAATTCCATTCCAGAATAGAATATTTGCTTTACTTTTGAATAACCACATGGCCCTTAAAGTGTTTTCCACCATATGTCAGTGATCAGTCTGTAAAGGTGAATTTGAGTTTTTAATTCTGAAGAAATGGGAACCATGTGTAACTTCACCATTTTCACACATCACATTAAAAAATACATATTGTTGTTCAGACCCAGGCAAAGCATCCTTTCTACATGGCACTCTGGTACTACCCAATGGCCACCCTGAAATTTTTGCTGAAAATGAGGACCACAGGTTTTGTGTTTCTTTCTCTCTGGTCTCTGAGCACCTTCATTGTCCTCTCCGTGTTTCCCAGGGGACCTTTTTCATCATCCCTGAAGGAGCTGGGAGAAGGGTGTGTCCTCAGCAGGATGGATGTTTTCTCATATTAAAGATTCAGTTTTTCCTTGCCTACCCCAAACCAAGCCCCTCCTATGTTGGAAGAGAGTGAGGAGAAGAGAGGCACCAATGTTGGCCTCCAAAAGTCTTCTCAGTGGGATAAAGAAATTGATATCCTCAGAGCATCTCCTGTGTGAAGCAGTCCACGTGGCCTTGTATTCTAGTTACATCTTTACACGTCTATATCTGTCCTTAGGCTCCAAATTTTTTATAGTCAGAGGATGAGTCCTTCCATGTTTCTGTGCCCACCAATGGTTGCCTCTAGAAGATGCTCAGAAATTGATTATCAACCTACTGCCTAACACCATCACCAACTCTGTTAATTGCAACATGGGCTAAGGGATCACAGGTTCCTTTACCAGGGCTTATTTTCCTTGTAGGGGCATCTATGCTGAAAGATCAGTGCCCTGTTTTGTGGCAAAATTTGCATCACACTTACATAGACATGTAACTAGTGTCTATCACTTAAAGTGTCTTAAAATCTGTTAAGGAAATAGTTCACTTCCTGCTGAAGTGGGAGGCATCAAGGCCATCTTATGTAGACTTCTCTGGAGACTGATAGTTTCTCCCTGTGTGCTTTGCCCCAGGGGATCCAGGTTATACAAAGTGGACTCCAGAGGGGCTAGTTCAGGTAGTATTTTCAATCATAAGAACAGCTCATGACATTGACTTGGTTTGTTGAAGGAACTACTTAAATAATGCTAATAACTGGCAAATAGTGATGTCAGATGATGAAACAATTACCCTGGCTGCTGAGTTGAATGAGGAAAGAAGAAAACAGGGGAAGAGGATCTAACTATAGCTGATAGAGGGTGAGCATTGTATATCTCATATGGATAATAATAATAATTTTTATTAGAAGTATTGAACCTTTTGCTGAGTGACACAAGATGTGGTTTGTGTTGAGATTATTCTTTAAATATTTCTTCACAAAAGTAATATATTTTATTTCTGGGTGACTAACTGAAGATAAACAATATTCAGATGAAATGGTCAATGTTGAGTTCCTGTCTATTGAAACTTACCAAAGCACCAAGAAAATAGGAATCCAAAGAAAGAATGGACTTAAGGAGTTAGTGCCATACCATTCTTGAGATGTCCATTGTGCTGATCTCATCTTGACCTTTTCAAAGCTTCTGTAGCAGCAGCAAGCTTACCATGCTTACTGGTAGGTTGTAGCTTTCTTGGTTTACCTTAACTGTGACTTAACTTGATAACATTCAGAATATTGGTACAGTGGTTCCTTAGTTTTCAAATGTGATCCATTCCGGAAGACCAGAAATTTTTGTCAATGGAGACTTTCAAAAACTGAGGTACCAATGTAGTTGTTTCCTCAGTTACAAAGACAAGTGTGCTGTAATTTAGGGGATTAATTTTTGGTAGACAGTGGTAGGGTAAATTATGACAAGCCTGAGCAGTCATGGGTTGAAGTTTTAAAGTTTATTCCAGATAGAATTTTATCTCTTTGGGGACAGTGGTACAGAGCTGGCTTTTTACTTTTGTTTATTATTGGTAACTTTTACCTTTACTAAAGCAATTTGCAGGATATGTACAGTATGATTTACTTCATAGTGAAAAAACCTACCTATCGATTATATAAAATACAAAAAAAGGTTTAGAAAACACCATAACAAATTGACAAGAGATTTACCTCTGAGAAGGAAAATGGGATTGGAATCTATAAAGGATTCATTTGTTTTATATAATTTGATTTGTTCACAATATAAATGTATTTTAAGTATAAAGATAAAATGTAAAAGTGTACAAGGACAGCTTTTAGAGCACATAGGCTTTTGTTTCAAATTCTCTTACAAGGGATAAAAGAGAGTCAGTGTTTTTATTTATATGATTTTGAGATAAAAATTATTATTTAAAAATACATAAAAATAATACTTTGGGAGTCTTCAGGCATATTTATAGTATCTAAGTTTATTTCAAAGTCAGTACTTAAAGAAAACATCAGTTATTAATAATTCATTTTTGGCTATAGGTGATAATAAAACATTTGCTTTTCTCAACAAATACAAATTTGCAGGGTAGTTTTGTTTTCAAAGTCACATCTTGATTTATATAATCGCATGACTTTTGAAAACTATAATGATAATTTCTGATGGGAAAGTGATTTATATAAGTCTACCATAAGAGTAATTTTTAAAAAACTAAACCAGAGCCCATATGGCCAATAATAATGAAGACTGTTTTGCATAGGCTTGTTGCTCTCACATCAGGTTTTACACCTTATTTGTTTTCATTTTTCTTCATGTGACAGACTGATTCCTGCAGGTAGTCTTTCTAATAGGGATATAGGAGAAACATAGATAATAGCAGAATGATTGTAGCTTTCATGAGTGTAATTAAAATGTCACTTAAAGTACAGTTCTACAGGCCAAATCCTGAAATAGAATAACTATTTCCAGAACTGGGCTTTGATTCCCCTGCCTTTATACTTTCCACTTCTGTGCTGCCAACCTAGTGATTCTTCTAAGAAGACTTCCAAATCTTCAAATTTGTTTCTTCCCTCTTTTTTTTTTAGCTATTTATTTTCACAAACTATGCATAAGAATTTTTAAAAGATTTCTGCAACACATGATCCCTATGCTCCCACTGATGTATGTAATTCATTTGAAAAATCAAATATGCAGCTGTTGCCCCTTGTGGTCCAATTTGTAAAACCAAGAATCATTAACTGTCTGGTAATAAAGGAAATGGAAGAAGATGAATCTAGTTACTGTCTGGCGACCCTTGCTTGTAGTCTTTTTCTGTACTCTTCTCTCTATCAGGAAAAAGTCACTCATAGATGTTTACTGACATTTCTGCATGTTTTTTAGTGCCTCAGGAATTATTTGACTTTTCCTTTGTGATAGTCTAATCATAAGTGTTTCTTTGCCCTCATCTATTGTTAATGTCAAGGGAAAATTAAATTTAGTCTTCCTCCTTTTGATAAAAACAATTGTTTGAGAAAGGGAAATCTTAATTTGACTCTTCTCTAAGCTTTTCTAGCACATTCTAATTAGTTATAAAAATAACAACAAAAATCTTACAGAAATTCAGTGTTTACTTGGACACTACAAATATATCTCACAAATCCAGTGCTTAATAGAATGCCCAGAGCATGTTTAAGAAACAAATTTCCCATCCCCACCTTAGAAAAGCAAGGGTAGGCATAAGAAGCCTAGCTACTAAATACCACAGTGGATGGCACACAATGGGTCCTTAATAAGTATTTGTTGAATTTAAAAAAAAATGTGAAAACTCACAGGAAAATACTGTTTCTGGAGGAGTTCTGTAGATCATTCATTTGTTATATGATGATATGGCAGGTTGGCTGGGATGTGAAGAATACAATTGTATGTTTCATAGAATCTGTTCCATGTTCTATCTTGCTGAGTAACATTTGTACAATTTACAGTACCTATGTTTTGATGATTGCATAAGCAGTATTTGACAACAGAGGCAATGTTATATAGCAATTTAAATTTTATAGCCATTTAAATTTTCATTATTATCATCTGGATGGTGACTGCCACTCCATATGTTCCAATCTGCTAGACTAGGGATTGGAGTTCAGCTGACAAAGGAGTCAACAGAGTATTTAATCATAAAATGGAAGAGAAATTGCAGAGACTTGTACCCATGGGTCAGGTAAAAACAAACTAAAAAATTTCAGTATATTTTTGAGAACTTCCTAGCTTTTTGAAGTCACTGACCTAAGACTTAAAGGCTCTGACAAAAACCATTTAGGACTAGAAACCACCATCTTGATCTGTTAAGATAACCTAGCATTTTCCTCCTTAAATATGATGCTTTCTTTTGGCCTAGTGAAGAATGGTTTGTTTACTTTTTAACTGCCCTTCTATAAGGACTTTTAAATATAAGTTTGGCATGTGCGGGTAATTAGTTAACAGGTGGTTGGGGTAATTCAACTGAGATTTCAGAAATTCTTATGCTCAGTAGATGTGTAAAGACATAACTTTTGTTAGAACTCATTTCCTGTAACCATAATAACTTTGACTCATTAGGAGCTAGATTTCTGAGGCAACTATTGCCTTTTTCTAACTGTGGCCATCTGCTTATATTCCCTTCTCTTCACAGGGTAGCAAGGAAGCACAGCGAGGGATGCAGAAGAGAAAATACTATATGGGTGGCTAGGGTCATCTGGCTCAGGTTTTTGTCTAAACCAGTGCATAGATTTGACTCTTTTTATATGCAAATAGTTTAGCAACTTTAGTGCTTTCTGCCAACTTCCATTTCAATGAGGTTTGGAAACTGTGCTCTCTTAGGGTGGTCTAACTGAGGACTGTAACTGTCCAGCTGATGTTCCAGGAGAGGAGGTGTTTGCTGACATCATCAGCCTTTCTTGATATAGTGCGTTTGAGCAAAATGGCTCATCCGTATATACTTTTTTTCTTCTATTTTTTTTGTTTTATTATTGTTTAAAATATTACTGATGTCCCTTTTTCTCCCCAATGAGCCGTTCCACCCCATTCCTTCCCCCTCCCCAGTCCCTCTCCCCACCATTGTCCATGTCCTTGGGTTGTGTATATATGCACATAAATTCTTTGGTTACTCTCTCCCCCTCCACCCACCTGCCCTCTTCCATCCCTCTGACCTTTATCAGTCTCATCTATGCTTCCATGTCATTGAATCTATTCTGTTCATCAGTTTATTAAGTTCTTTAGATTTCATCCGTATATACTTTTTAAAAAAATTTAATTGACAAATTGTTATTAGAGAAAAGCATGGATATCTTTCCCTGTTGCTGGTAGGAATGGAGTTCTTGGGGTACCCTTAGAATAAGCATTTCTGGAGGCCCTCATGGAAGGATGAGATGTAGTAAAAAGCTTTATTTTCAAGGAATTACATCTCTTGGTTTCTAAAGTCCCATTTCCCTTAATCCAGTCCTGGAAGTTGTGCAGCTAGGGATTCAGTAGAGCTAGAAGCAAAGCCAAAGTCCAAAGTTTCCGTTCCATGGTGGGGCTGGGTCTGGTACAGCATTAGGCTAGCTGTAGTACATTAGTTCATTGTGTGGGGTCCATGTGGATAAATGCAGGAGCATGAGAGTCCTGCAGGCCAAGAGTCAACCAAGAGGATCCATGAGTGCAAGAGAGCAAGAGCACAAGAAGAGCAAACGCCTTTGTTTAGGAAATTAAATATCTCAAATCTTCCCATGCTTGCAGTGACCATGCCTACTCTTGCCAATGACCTGTTCCCAGGTGTGAATGACAGACAAGTACCTTCCCTATGTCACCCAGACTTTGCTGGGCATATGTCTGTTCTTCCCTGTCCAGTCCTTTCTCTCAGCGATCAGTGGGGAAGGCACTGGTGGCTACCTGGGGAGTGTTAAACTGCAGCTTCCTGGCAAAGCTGCAAAAATAGCATTCCTATAATATTTGGCCTTCCTTTTGCTCCTTTCCAGTTATTCATAACTAGGTTAATTACAATGGTATCAAAATGACATGTCCAAGTAAGTGTTAAAAGAGCAGTGCTGGAAATAAGATTATCTAGAAGGGGCAGATTGCAAGCCTCTCCACCTTCCTTAGCTAATGCTTATCCAGTGCCTGTTGTTGGTAGGATTCTACCAGTTCTCTTCAAGTCACTTTGGACTGATAGCATTGTTGTTACTTACTTCAGTTGACTAAAGCAAATGGAATGTTAAAGGAAAACAAACATTTTCTTCATAGAATACCTATGTAAATCAGTTTCTCTGCTTAATTTCTGCAGTCTTTCTACTTAGGTTGAATTGAAACCAGACAAAAATGGGTCTGGGCTGCCTGTAACCACTTGAGCCAATTAAGCAGAGACAGGGTTGAATCATTTATGAACATTTATTCCAATATTGACAACAATAAGGGAGAGCAGTAATGGTCATCCATGAAAATCTGCTCTGCCACCTCCCCCATAAGCCAGGTACTTATGTAGAGGGACAAAGATTACATGGGAAAGTAGGAATTACAGGCATGGGAAAGTAGGCAAGTTGGGCTGGGGTTCCCAAAAGGCTTTGCAAAGGGCAGGTGTCTCAGGGACTCCAGGACAGGCACCTCTGGGACCAGATTACAGGCCATGTGGACTGGGGGTTGCAAAGGGCAGGTGCCTTGGGATTCCATCATTTCAAGAACAAGGTTGTTAATCTTTCCATGATGATAGGCAGTTCTTGGAAAAGGAGAATGGACTGTATTCCAAGGGTAATTACCATGTCCCGGGCAGTACAACTCCCAGCGAGGTTAGAATGTGCTTTTTCTAATTAGTACAGAACAAACACAGTTAACTGAACATGATTAATATTTCTTATAACTATAGCTAATAATCAAGGTCAACAGAGCATGATCAGCATCTCTGCCCCTAACAGTAGCACATAGGCCTTTCTGCTCTGGCAAAACACACAGGCCCTTTATATCATGTGTTTTGATGCCATGTCTTGTTCCTTTGTTTAGTTTTTCTCCCTGATTGAAGTGCCCCTTTTCTCAGAATTAGTGTTCATAATGCCCTTCATTTTCATCTTCTCCAAACAGCCTTTTCTAAGTGCAGTGGGTCTCATTTTATAGGAGAGATGTCTTCCTGAAAACCTAGTCAAAATGCAAGATTCACAAAATTCAAGCTCAGTTTTTCTCCTAAGAAGTGATTCACATTCTATAAAATTGCAGAATTAAGTGACAACTTTATTAATGTTTTATATCACAATATTTTAAGTTTGCACACTATAAGGCCATTTGGGAACTCCATCAAAAGCTAACCTGACTTTGGATATCCATCAACACTAACTGCAGTTGTGGTGTCTTACCATCCTCTTGCTCCAGTACTCAGATTCTTCCTTTACAGATAACTCATCTCTCCGAATACCCCAAAAATTTTTCAGTATTCATCTTATAGGTCACTGCAATATTATGATTTCTCATATATGTTTAGTTTTAGTCTGTCTACAATTCCTGGTCACAGCTCTTGAAACCCTTGGAATTTCCTAAATGATGAAAGCCATAAAGGTATCTTGTGTTATGTAAATGAGATGACTTTTGGAAAGCACCTAATGGTGGGGACTGGTTGCCTGTAATGCCAACCATGTGATTATAGGGTTGGAACTTTCAGTCCCCATCCCCTTCTGGGAGGGGAGAGGTTGAATCAATTGCTAATGGCCAATGGTTTAACCCATCATGCCTATGTAAGGAAGTCTCCATAAAAACCCAAAAGGACAGGATTCTGAGAGCTTCTGGTGGTTGGTGACACATGGAAACTGGGGAGAGTGGTGCCTTTGGAGAGGTCATCAGAGCTTCCCACCCTTTCCTACAAACTTCATTGTATGCACCTCTTCCATATGACTGTTCCTGAGTTATACACTTTTATAATAAACTGGTGATCTAGTAAGTCAAATGTTTCTCTGAGTTCTATGAGCCACTCTAGCAAATTAATTTAATCTGAGGAGGCGGTCGTGGGAACCTCTGATTTGTAGTCAGTCATTCAGAAGTATAGGTGATAGCGTTATGGTTTCAACTGGTATCTAAAAGGGGGAGGTCAATCATGTAGGACTGAACCTTCAATCTGTGGAATCTGATGCTATTACCACCTGGTAGATAGTGTCAGAATTCTGTTGAATTCTTGGACACCATCCTGGTGTTTGAGAATTGTTTGCTGGTGGAGAGACCCCCCCCCCCCACACACACACATTAGAATAGGATCCAGAAACTTATTTAATCACTTTTAATAATTTTATAGAATATCATGGTAATCTTGAGGTTGAGATGAAAGATTAGTGGGAGATTTCTACCTGGTTGAAGAATTCTAGCCAACAGTTCATTAGCAACTTGGAGGGGCTTCATCCAAGGTTGTGACCCTGTGAGCATTGTTTAGAGCCACACTTTGGCCTGAGTGTTGGGAGTGCTTTATTGTGTTAGTCAGTTTGAGCTGCTATAACAAAATACTCCGGACTAGATATCTTGAACAATTTGTATTTTCTGGAGGCTGGGAAGTCCAAGTTCAAGGTTCCAGAAGATTTGGTGTCTGGTAAGAACCCACTTCCCAATTTGCAAGCAGCTGCTTTGGTTGAGAGGGAGAGAGATCTCTCTAGTGTTTATTCTTTAAGAGCACTTACCTCATCATGGCAACTCCATCTTCCTGACCTCTTCTAAACCCAGTTATCTCTCAAAGGCTCCACCTCCAAATATCACATTGGGATTAGAACTTCAACATGAATTTTGGGGAGACATATTCAGTCCATAGTACTTATGTTATTAATGTACTGGTTAGTGAGAGAATCAGATAATTATGACACACGAAAATGATGTGTCAGAGCTCATAAATTCATATTCATGTTTGTGACATTGCAAGTTCTCCATTTATATCCCCAATATCAGTTATGCAAGTATTGACTAGGGAAGTAGCTTGGCATTATTAACTCATGGAAAAATAGTATGAATTTTGTTAACAAGAATGAAACAATGGTGTGTTATGATATGTTAAGGCAAACACAGACCCAGACTGGGGACATATGCTGCAAGGTGTGTGGCCTCGAGGGGGTGACAGGTTCATTGCATTCCTCCAAGTGATCAGTCTGTATTTGCAGTGCCAACTGAATGTGGCCCTCTTTTCACTTCCTTCCATTGCACTTTGTTCATGCCTTTAGCTAGCAATTTTCTTTATGTCATTTTTTCCTATTTACACGTCTTTTGCTTTAATAGATTTTTAGCTGCCTGAGGACAAGAATTGTCTCTTCACCTTCATTCTCTCCAGTGCCAAGAGAGTAGTTGGTAATTAATACCTTCTTAGTAGACAGTTACTGAAATGTTTTAGTGACTCATTTCCAGGAGGTCATTGGCAAGGAAGTGTGCATTCAAAGGGGGGCAAGTAGGTTGCTGAAAATTCTTGAATGTAAATACATTAAAAGTAGTTAATGGTCTGGAATTGTTTAGGCTGGGAAATAATTATATTTACATAATATATTACAATTTGGGGAACAAAGAGCATGAGATAAAGAAAGAAGATAGAGCATAGTGGTTAAGAGTTATAGTAGTGCAAATTTGGGCAAGTCTGGGTGTGTCTGTTTATAAAATGTGGCAGAACAAAGTGAGTCCTAGCTGAGATACACTTAGCACTTGTAGATGTGCTGGTACCAAGTGTTCAGTAAGTGGCATCACTTTCTCTACTTCTCTTCCTAATTTCCCTCCTTCCCTTCTTTATCTCCTCCTCTTGCTGCTCTTCAGCCCTCCATAGGGGGATTATTTCTATTTTATAGAAAGGGAAGCTAAGGTTAGAGGGGTTAAGTGATTTGTTTGAGATTTTTTATGAGGATGTGAAAGAAGGAACAACAATCTAGATGTTGGTCTATTATTCTTTCTTGGACAGGATGACCATCTTCAAACATTTGAGAGAGCATCATGGAGGTACCTTGGAGTGTGCTGCTTCAGAGGGCAGAGCCAAGACTAATGAGTAGACATAACTCATGTGAAGTATAGAGCACAGGTGCAATCTGAACTTCTGTTTATGCAGAAGCTGGGCAAATGGAATGACAGCCCACAGGGCTGGACAGGGGATTTCCCCTCTGGGAGAGAGAATTGTACTAAATGCCTCTCAGCCCCTTCTAAATTTAAATTTCTATTTTTCTTGGGTCCTTCTCCTTCGATAGCATCTGGAATGGCACTCCACAGATCACAAGGACTCAGCAAATCATTAAATTATATGTAACTTCACTACTGATACAACTGAGGTCTTTTTATATTCTGCCAGGGAGAGCCAGGTTTTAAAAGTTGTCTTCTGTTAAAATATGTAGAGGAAGCATTCTCAAGACTACATAATCCAAATGGCATGTGATAGCAGAGATGGAAGCAGAACTCAAGTGTAATCAGAGCTTTTTCAAGAAGTCAGCCAATAACTACTTGCCTTAATTCTCAGATTATTTTTGACAATTGAGCCATCAGCAGTTTTTAGGAACTGGTTTTACTCAGTAAGGAAGACTGGGGGAAGTAAAGATGGTATTTGAAAATAGGGTATATAACAGTTGTGAATATGCCCATAACTACTACTGTAAATTCTACCTGTTCCAAAGAGATGAGAAATATGACATCTGCTACATTATTAATGTACTGAATTGGTAACCTTGTCTCGTTCAGCATTTCTTTGCATACATTTTGAAACATAATTTTCTCTTTGTTAAACATTTTGTTTTTCCATACGTCAATTCCTATTGACTCTATTTACTCTTAAGAAAAAGAAAGTAGTCATGGATTTTTTTAAAAGTATGATGAGGATAAGAAATATAAGATGTACTGAAAGGGGGAGGGACAATAAGACTAAAGTAGCATTTATTAAGTGTCTATACTGTGCTTCGTCTATTATTCATGCAATATCATTTAATTCTTATTAATTCTCTCCACATTATGGATTAGGATTTGAAGTCATAGGTTAAATAACTCACTCATTACTCTGAAGTAAAGAAGTAGTGATCTATCTTATGAGGCAGACAATATAAATTTTTCACAGCAAAGATTTAGTCACTTGCCTTTATAAAATTGTTTGGGAGCTCTAAGTTAGAAGTAGTTGGTGGCTTATGACATGTGCTTGATCTCCCAATATACTCAATGTAGCTTATGTTTTATTGGTTTCATCATCATTCATATATTTCCCTCATTTTGTGCTCCCACTTATTTACCTCTACATGGGAAAACTTTGTTATTCAAGAAGCCATAGTAATAGTGTATAAGAACTAATGGAAATGAAACTGGAAGAGATACCTACTTGTTTTATTCAGGAATGTAGTCAATTGAATTCTGTTTGTGATCTGGAAGGAATTTATACTTTGCAGAGGATTCTAAAATATCCTTCACCTTTAAGAACAATATATTTTAAAAAACATAAATAGTTGATGCTACTCTTCATTTGAATCCTAATAATATATTTGCTATTATTTTTCAGAAAGATGTAGAGGACAGGGAATGATATAGTATACTTAAAAAAATAGCTTTTATCTTTAAACATTTAAAAATAAAATATTTATACCACTTCACTGTCAGGAATTCAGTAGCAATAATGACAATAGTTACCCCTCTGTTTAATGTTGCCTTTACGGTTGCTTGGTTGCTTTGTTTCATAGTTGTATAAATTGGGCTTTCTGGTTTCCTTGGGAACCCAGTTGTCGAGATTGGTTGCTATGGAGCAGTCTTTGCTGCACAAAAAATAGGAGCTGTGAGTCTGCTACTGAGTGACTTCATTCTTGGCAGCGACAGGCAGTGGGAATCATAGCACTTGTTCAACTGAGGACTCCATCTTAATTTCAGCCTGATGGATTCCAATGGGTTCTGATGGATTTTTCTGACCTTTATTATCTAATAGTTATGCTTAGGTATAGGCTCTTATGGGAACTGACAATTGTGTAGAATTTTAGAGCATCTAAGTTCTCATCCCTATTTCATCAATCACTTGATGTCAATGACTTATTCAACAAAGAGAATCTATTGTTACAATTACAAGATGCCAAATAAGCTGTATATCTTCTTTGTTAAATTTAGCAGTGGACAATCACAGAAGGAAGCAAGAGTGTGGTAGCATGACACTGATGGCTGATCTACATTTGCTAATATTCTAGTTGGAAGCACTAGTGATTATAGCACATGAACTTGTACCATAACTAAATGATCAGTCTCATTAAAAATATTACCCTCAGCCAACCCAGCTCTACTGAGATCAGCAGTGCAGGGGAGCTGTGTGGAGCTGACTTGGGTCCCCTCCTGCTGAGTGCCTTGGCATGTGGGCTGTGGAACCTTGCAGGGCAGATTCTCTGCTGTGTTACTTTGTGTGTTTTTGAGTTTTTGATCACTGAACTGGCTCCCACCTTCTTAGCTTGCATTGGTTGAACAGACCAGCAGAAGCTGGGATTTATGTCTGCATAGTAGACTGTTTGAGGTGCATGTCTGGTGGGACCAGCCAACCAGATCTGGGAAGGGAGGAGTGGAGCACACCTGCCTCTCCTGCAGCCAGCGAGCACCATCCCCAACAGGAAAAGGCTGGTTCAGCTCACGGAAGCCTCAGATATCCCCCACAGGGCAAAGTCCTGAGGTGAAGGGGAGAACAGCTCATAGGAGGACATTACAAGAATCAGACACTAAGGGACTATTGTTTGGGAACTGGAGGAAAAGCTGTAAACCTCTGCTGGGTGCTGGACAAGCAAAGGGCTCACTGGAATGTTCTTTAATCAACTGAGCCCAGGCTGCTGAAATGGCCCATGCAGAAAAGGAAATAGGCTGAAATCAATCTGAAACTGCTGCAGGCCAGAGCATGGGGAACTAGAATCAGAGGACAGGGTAGGGACTGAGGAGCTGGCTGTGGAGCAGAGACTAACTCACTCAAAGTGAGTGCTTGACAACAAAACCTCTAAGTAAGGGGAGTGATACCCTGAGCTACACTAGCCACCCAGTACCCTAAGGACTCTACAGAAGATTCTGGAGTAAGACCAGATAACCACAAGGTTGCAAAACAGCTGACAAGAGGAGGTGGTTTACAGAGAGCCTCAGATCAACCATCTACCTAAGGACACCAGAGCCAAACCTAGACAGCTCCTCACATTGACTGATGCACAAGTTCCTCACAGGAGAATGGAAATCAGCATACAAAACAGTGAGCCACATCTGCAGACAACATAAGCTGCCCAGAAGAAACTCACCTGATTGAATTTGTTTTTTCCTAAGAAAGGGAGAGAAAAAAATTTTTTTCTTCTTTTTAAATTTTATTGTGTTTTTTTTTAACTTGTTAAAATTTTTAATTAATTTTTTAAAGAATTTTATTTTGCTTAGCTTGTTTTTTGTTTTGTTTCTTTGCTTTGTTTTGTTTTATCTTTGCTTCTACTCTCAAGATTTTCTTGATATTCCCTGTTTAATTCCTTGAACTTTATCATTATACCTAACAAGTTTACTGCTTGCTTTTTTCTATAGTTTCCCCCGTATCTCTTACTGGACTCAGTCCCTGCCCTGGCTCTATCTCTCTCTTTCCTCTCCATCCATTGGCATAACTTTTTTCTTCTTCTTTTCTTTATTACTTTTGTTTTCCTCCCATCTGTCTTCTTGTCTTTTTGTTCAATAGTTAGTTTCTCTTATTCACTTTATTGTATTTTTATTTTCTCATTTTTAAATATTATCCTATTCTTATTCTCTCCCTTAATTTTCTTCTGGCCTTTCTTTCAGAATCTTTTCTCTGCCTCTTTTATCTCCCATTAGCTTCTCTATTTTTTACATTTTAGTTTAGTTTATTATTATTATTTTCTAAATTTTTGTCACTATTAACAACAACATACTTTTCTCTCTCTAAGCTTTACTTTTCTTTCTCTCTTCTTTTTTTATCTTTTGTTTTTCCTTTAAAATTTGTGTTCTCCCTTCACTCTCCCAGTTGTATTTTCACTTGGGTTGTTTTCATTGAGATTGTCAAGAAATTTTGTAAGATACCCCTTGTTTCCTGTAAGTTTAGTTGTGTATTGTACTGCCTTTCAAGCACCCGTACAAAAGCTTACATAACCATATTGGGGCTGAGACACACTGCCAACCTGAGAGGAGAGTCCTCCCAAGGACTACTCAACAACAACCTAGACCCAACCACAATAGGAGAGCCCAAAGAATGAACAAAAAAGACACCCACAAAAGGGATATGCCTAGAACAAAGAGCTCAGATGTATAAGGAAAACACACCTCTGGGCTCCACTGGATTCACAATACAAAATTTCTCCCCATAAGACTGGGAGACAGCAAGTAAATCTAATATATAGATACAAACACTAAGAGCCATAAAAATAGGGAGACAAAGAACCCCCAAATTAAAGAAAAGGGAAAATCTCCAGAAAAAGACTTTGATGAGATAGAGTTAAGTTATCAGAAATAGAGCTCAGAGTAATGATTATAAAGATGCTTAAGGAAATTAATGAGAAGAACAAGGCACTAGAAGGTAAGGTTGAGGAACTTTGTGAAAACATGAAAAAAGAGATGAATAACATAAACAAAGATCAGACAGAAATAAAGAATGCTGTATCTGATATCAAGAATACACTGGAAGGAAATAAAAGCAGGCTCAATTAAGCAGAGGATAGAATAAGTGTAAAAGGCATGAGAACAGTCTAAGGGAGCATTAGGACAACATGAGGTGAAACAACATTCGCATTATAGGAATGCCAGAGGGGGACGAAAGAGAGCAAGGGATAAAGAATTTAGTGGAGGAAATAATGACAGAAAACTTCCCTAGGCTGGCGAGGGAGAAAATCACACAAGTTCAGGAAGCACAGAGGGTTCCAAACAAGAGGCACCAAAAGAGACCCACTCCAAGACATATCATAATTAAAATGGTAAATATCAAAGACAAAGAGAATATTAAGGGCTGCAAGAGAGAGACAAGCAGTGACCTACAAAGGAATCCCATAAGGTTGACACCAGATCTCTCAACAGAAACTCTTCAAGCCAGAAGGGAGTGGCATGAAGTTCTCAAAGTAATGAAATGCAAGAACATACAACCAAAATTGCTTAATCCAGCAAGGCTATTATTTAAAATTGAAGATGAAATAAAGAGCAGACAAAAAAAAGGCTAAAGGAGTTCAGTACCACCAAACCAGCATTGCAAGAAATGTTAAAAGGACTGCTCTAAGAAACAGAAGGAATAGTGAGAGAAAGGTACATCAGCATAAAGGGGGAAAATGGAAATAAATAAATATATATCAATAGTAACCTTAAATGTAAATGGAATAAAAGGTCCAATCAGAAGACATAGAGTAGCTGAATGCATAAGAAAACAAGACCCAAATATATGCTCTACAAGAGACCCACTTGAGAGCAAAAGATTCACAAAGGCTAAAAGTGAAGGGATGGAATAAAATATTCCATGCAAATGGATAGGAAAAAAAGCTGGAGTAGCAAGCAATACTTACTTCTGACAAAATAAACTTCAAAATAAAGACGATAACAAGGGACAAAGATGGCCACCACATAATACTAAAGGGATCATTCCAACAAGAGGAAATAACCCTTATAAACACATGCACCCAGGATATGAGCACCTAAATATATAAAAAAACTTCTTGGTGGACTTTAAGGGGGAGATTGACAGCAACACAATCATAGTGGGGGAGTTTAACACCCCACTGTCAGCACTGGACAGATCATCAAGACAAAAAAAATCAGCAGGGAAACACAGACCTTTAATGACTCACTAGACTTAATGGATGTCATTGACATTTACAGAACATTTCATCCCAAAGCAGCAGAATACACATTCTTCTCAAGTGCACATGGAACATTCTCAAAAATAGACCACATGTTAGGGCACAAGGCAAGTCTCTACAAATACAAGAAGATTGAAATCATATCAAACATCTTCTTGGATCACAATGCCATGAAACTAGAAATCAACCACTATAAAAAAAATCAAAAATATTCAAACTCATGGAGGCT
The DNA here is from genome assembly GCF_964146895.1 of Miniopterus schreibersii. Lineage (NCBI taxonomy): Eukaryota > Metazoa > Chordata > Mammalia > Chiroptera > Miniopteridae > Miniopterus > Miniopterus schreibersii. Next base: position 87,290,588 of record NC_138102.1, on the reverse strand, counting down.
AAATAGCATGTTATTAAACAATGAATGGGTTACCAGTGAGATCAAGGAAGAAATCAAACACTTCACGGAAAGTAATGAAAACGAAGAGACAACAGCCCAAAATCTATGGGACGCAGCAAAAGCATTTCTAGAGAAAAATTCATAGCATTACAGGCCTATCTCAAGAAACAAGAATAAGATTTAATGAACCATCTAACACAACAACTAAAAGAACTAGAATGAGAAGAGCAAGAAAAACCCTGAGGAAGTAGAAGGAAGGAAATAATAAAGATCAGAGCAGAAATTAATGACATACAAAAAAAAAAAAAACACAAAAAATTCAATGAAACCAAGAGCTGGTTCTTTAAAAAGATAAATAAGATTGATTCACCTTTAGCCAGACTCACTAAGGAACAAAGGGAGAGGACCTAAATAAATAAAATCAGAAATGAAAGAGGCGATATGACAACCGTCCCAGCAGAAATACAAAGGATTGTAAGAAAATACTATGAGCAACTATATGCCAACAAACTGGACAACATGGATGAAATGGACAAATTCCTAGAAGCATACAACCTTCTAAAGCTGAATCAAGAAGAGGCAGGAAACCTGAATAGACCAATAACAACTAATGAAATTGAAGCAGTAATCAAAAAACTCCCAGGAAACAAAAGTCCGGGATCAGATGGATTTACAGGCTAGTTTTATGAAACATTGAAAGAAGAATTAATTGCTATTCTCCTCAAACTATTCCAGAAAATTCAAGAGGAGGTAAAACCCCCAAACTCTTTTTATGAGGCCAGCATCATCCTAATCCCAAAACCAGATAAAGACACTGCAAAGAAAGAAAATTACAGGCTAATATCCCTGATGAACATAGATGCTAAAATCCTCACTAAAAAACTAGGAAACTGGATCCAGCAATACCTTAAAGAGATCATACACCACAACCAAGTGGAATTTATTTCAGGGATGCAAGGCTGGTATAATATCCACAAATCAATAAATGTGATATATCACATAAAAAAAAAAGAAGGACAAAAATCATATAATCATATCAATAGATGCAGGAAAAGCATTTGACAAAATCCAGCACCCATTTCTGATAAAAACTCTCAGCAAAGTGGGAATAGAGAGATCATACCTCAATATAATAAAGGCCATATATGACAAACCTAGAGACAACATCATTCTCAATGGTCAAAAACTAAAACCATTCCCCTTAAAAACAGGAACAAGACAGGGATGTCCACTTTCACCACTCTTATTCAGCATTGTACTGGAAGGCGTTGGCACAGCCATCAGATAGTTAGAAAACATAAAAGATGTCCAAATTGGAAAAGAGGAAGTAACACTGTCATTATATGAAGATGACATGATATTGTACATAGAAAATCCTAAAGACTCCACCAAAGTACTACTAGATTTGATAAATGAATATGGCAAGGTAGCTGGATACAAAATCAGCATCCAGAAATCAATGGCATTGTTATACACCAACAATGAACTTTCAATACCATTTACCATTGCAACTAGAAAAGGTACTTAAGAATAAACTTAACCAAGGACTTAAAAGACCTTTACTCTGAAAACTACGGGACACTGAAAAAAGAAATAGAGGAAGATATAAACAAGTGGAAGAATATACCATGATCATGGATTGGAAGAATTGATATCATTAAAATATCCATACTACCCAAAGCAATTTTTAAATTCAATGTAATTCCTATTAAAATACCAACAGCATATTTCACAGATCTAGAACAAACATTTTCAAATTTTATATGGAACCAAAAAAGACCCCAAATAGCTACAACCATCTGGAGAAAAAAGAACAGAGTGGGAGGGATCAATTTACCAATATCAAACTGTACTACAAAGCCATTGTAATCAAAACAGCCTGGTATTGGTACAACAACAGGTATGTAGATCAATGGAACCGAACAGAAACCCCAGAAATAGACCTATGTCATTATGGTCAGTTAATATTTGACAAAGGAGGCAAGAGCATCCAATGGAGTAAAGACTGTCTCTTCAATAAGTGGTGTTGGGAGAATTGGACAGATACATGCAAAAAAAGAAACTAGACCACCAACTTTCATCATATACAAAAATAAACTCAAAATGGATAAAAGTTTTAAATGTAAGTTGTGAAACTATAAAATTCATGGAAGAAAACATAGGCAGTAAAGTCACAGACATCTCACGTAGTGAAATTTTCACTGATACATCTTCTATGGCAAGAGAAACAAAAGAAAATATAAACATATGGGACTACATCAAACTAAAAATCTTCTGCACAGCAAAAGAAAACAGCTTCAAAATACAAAGGAAACCCAGAGTCTGGGAAAACATATTTTCCAAGGATGTATCTGATAAAAAGAGCTAATTTCCAAAGTGTACAAAGAACTCCTAATACTGAGCAAGAGGAAGACAAAAATTCAATTAAAAAATGGACAAAGATCCTGAATAGACACTTCTCCAAAGAGGACATACAAATGGCCAAGAGACATATGAGAAAATGCTCAAGGTCACTAATCATCAGAGAGATGCAAATTAAAACCACAATGATGTATCACTTCACACCTGTAAGAATGGCTACCAGCAACAATTCAACAAAGGACAACTGCTGGCGAGGGTGTGGAGAAAAGGGAACCCTAGCACACTGCTGGTGGGAATGCAGACTGGTGTAGCCACTATGGAAAAGAGTATGGAGGTTCCTCAAAAAATTAAAAATGGAGTTTCCTTTTGACCCAGTGGTCCCACTTCTAGGAAAATATCCTAAGAATCCTGAAACACTAATCAGAAAGAATATATGTACCCCTATGTTCATACCAGTGCAATTTACAATAGCTAAGATCTGGAAACAGCCCAAGTGCTCAGCAGTAGATAAGTGGACAAAAACGCTGTGGGACATTTACACCATGGAATAATATGCAGCTATAAAGAAGAAGGATCTCGTACCATTTGGAACAGTATGGAAGTATGTGCAGAATATTATGCTAAGCGAAATTAGCCAGGCAGAGAAAGACAAACATCACATGATTTCACTTATATGTGGAATTTAAAGTACTAATAAACTGATGAACAGAATAGATTCAATGCCATGGAAGCATCAATCAGACTGATGGATCAGACTGAGGGATGGAAGAGGGCGGGTGGGTGGAGGGGGAGAGAGTAACCAAAGAATTTATATGCATATATGCACAACCCAAGGACAGGGACAATGGTGTGGAGAAGGACTGTGGAGGGGGATGGGACGGGGTGGAATGGGTCAATAGGGAGAAAAAGGGACATCTGTAATATTTTAAACAAAAATTAAATAAATAAATAAAGAAGAAAGAAGAAAGAAAAGAAGAAAGAGAAAGAAAGAAAGAAAGAAAGAAAGAAAGAAAGAAAGAAAGAAAGAAAGAAAGAAAGAAAGATCCCAAAGCCAAATATATATATAATCACCCTCATACTGTAACCAACCTTTTCTGTATTGACATACAACAGACATAGTTCTTGTAGAAATACATTCTTAATTTGGCTTATACAGAATTTTGACCATTACTTCATAAGCTGTTTGAGACACAGTAATTCAGGTGTAAACTTGCCTTCTGTGGTCCACGTGGGTGTTTGTTGCACATGGATGTCAGTGATGACAATTCTTTGAGGTCAGAGGTAGCAAGGTCCTTATTTTCAATGTAGGTGCTAAGGATAAGTGCAAGTTCCATTTCCATAGCTCAGGTGTGAGCCATCTGGAGTCATCCTCCTTAGCTGTCAGGATTGGGGGGCTAATTTGTGTTATGGTGTGTTGGTGGTGGTAGTGGTGGACTTAAATCCTGGCTGAGCACCATTCACTCTCCTTGCTTGGTTTTGGATTATAGTATTTTGTAAATTCATCTTATTGTATTAATTATTTATTGAAGATCTTAAAATACAGGCAGTTCATTTTTATAGCCCCGAATGTTTGAGACTATTGTTCTTCCTTAGACAGGTTAGTTACTCTTTCTGAGCCTCAGATTCATTATCTATAGAATTGGGCAAATAATATTTCAAATAATATTTCATTGTTGTAGAACTAAGTGACATAACATGTGAAATATTTAGTTAAGTATCTGGGCCATAAGAAATCCTTAAAAATACTGTTTTCCCAAAAAGGTAAATTTATAATGATATAGTAGATTAGTGGTTGTCTGGGGCTAGAGGTAAAAGCATAGAGTAACTGCAAACTGGCATGAAGAATCTTTCTGAGGTGATGAAAGTTCTAAAACTGGATTGTGGTGATGTTTGCACACTGTATATATATATTGACTGAAGTCATTGTAAACTTAAAATGGGTGAATTTCATGATTAAAAATCATTGAACTACACATTTAAAGTGGGTGAATTTTATGATATGTAAATTATACCTGAATAAAGCTGTTTTAAAAAGTAGTTATAAGTAGTAAATATTTCCTTTTCTCATTGAATTATTATTGCTTAATTTGAATTTATTATAATTTAAATGTAGATGATATGTTCATTAATTTCTGAATGAATTTTAATGTGCATATGTAAAAATAAATATGAGTATATTTCTATTTCTCCAAATATGTTAATCCTGTAGCAAGAATGATTAATGCATTTAAGTTGACCTAATACTTATTAATTTTTAAAGTAAGTCACCTTGATAGGGCAAAATACTTCTGGATGTGAATGGATAAAAAGGTGTGTGTGTGAATCATATCCTGACACAGTGGGAGATCTTCACTGTGCCATAATTGAAAATTAAATCTAGTTTCTCATAAGCTGTCTTTGATGTACTACTAATATCTTAGAGGATGTCGTTTAAATCAGGTTAATCCATGTAATAATGAGCATGAATTTAATGAAATCCTATGATATGTATATATTATGATACAAGAGAATATAATTACTCTTTGTGATTATCTTATATTATGCAATTTCCAATTACATAGAAACCTTAAATTTTAATGACTATGAGGGTAGCATAATCATTAATGTGTTTTTATAACTAACTCAGACCAAATCCTTTTAAGGAAGTTAGACCTGCAAGTTGTGGAGTATGCTAATGTGATTCTGCTTTAGCAACTCATTTTTATATGACTATGCTGTATCTATTCATTCAATTCACTCATTTCATTGAGCACCTAAGTTATATGGGTGATTTTCTAGATGTTGGGTATAGAGCTGTGAAGAAGATAGGAGTTCAGTTTTAGATGTGCTAAGTTTGAGATCTCTGTTTGTCATACACAGGGAGATACCAAATAGGCAGTTGATTCAAGCCTGGAGTTTGGAGAGATATCTTGGCTGAAGATATAAATTAAGAAGATATTACTATATAGATACTATTTAAAGCCATGAAACTGGATGAGCTCACCAAGAAAAGTAGTGTCATTAGAGGAGAGAATTCCAAGAAATAGCCTTAATTTTGGAGTACTCCAAAATGAAGAGATTAGGCAAAAGGAAAAGTCAGACCCCAGAGGGCTCAGGAGTGACTGGCTAGATGGGAAACATCAGCCATGTGGGGCATCCTGGAAGCCAAGTGAAAGCAGTACCCAGGAGGAGAGTGATACCTGGCACGCTGCTCATGGCTAAGGAAAATGAGGCCTGAGAACTGACAACTGAATGTAATCACCTCCAGGTCATTGGCAATATTGACAAGAACAGTTTTGTGGAAAGGTGGGGTTAGAGCCTGATGTAGATGGTGGCTTTAGGTAAAAATGAGGGGATAAATTGGAATAAGCATAGACAACTCTTTAAAGGAAAAAATGAGTAAAAGCAGAGGAAACTGGAGAGACAAGTAGGATAATAAGGATGGCTTTAATCAGATACTTGAATCTATTAATATTGAGCCTTTGGTTGGTATAGACTGATTTAGATTTTAATTTCTTTGTTATACTTATCTTGAATAAATCATTAGTGTGTTTTGAGTTTTTATTTGCAAGTTGTCAGTACCTAAAATAAAATTTAAGTTATCCTGTTGTATGTAGATTAACTAATGTAAATATTTCCTCATAATCAAAAAACAGTACATCTTGTGGTTCAGACAATGAACAACATGTCATTCAAATTGGAATCTGTGTCTGTTCTGCTCCTTCTCAGCTGTGTGAGCTGGGACTAAGGCTTGGTTTCCTCTTCTGTAAAATTGAGATGGCAGCAATTCTTACCTTGTACAGTTGTTGTGAGACTTTAGTGAAATAAAGCAGTTAAAGTGCTTAGGCCAGCACTAACACCTGTATAAACTTCCCAGTAAAGCTTAGCTGTTATTATAGCTATTAGTTTGTATTTTGACACAAAGTAGCATAATGTAATAGAAAGAATATGGGGTTTGAAATTGGCCATACTTGGGTTTCTAGTCCATTCCATCACTCACAATCTGTGCATGGTACTCAACATTGCTGAATTTATTTCCTTATATCTGAAATGGAAGTAATAATAATAATAAAACAACAATAATAAATAGCTAACAGAAAGATTAAATGATATATTTATAAAATCACATTGTATCTTATAAAGTTCCATACAAATATTAATTTATTTATTTAAAATGAGATTTTCTTTTAAATATATTAATTCTCTTCCATTATATTTAAACATTAAGAAAAGAGAAATCTTAATACACTTTAGCAGTTTTAAATGTTTAATGTCATGGGAAGTTTAGGTTCCAAAGAGAATGGGTTCCAAAGCTATCCAATGGCAATGTAAGAAGATGTATTAACATACTATTTTTGGTAAAATATTTTAAAGTTAAAAGTGTTTCAAAATAGAACAGGAATGTACACTCTATTGCACATATATCCAATTATATTAATTTTTTTTTCATATGGGCTAGCTTAGGTGAACTAGCTTACCTGCGAATAAGCAAGTGTCTTTTATCTGCCAGAATACCACATCCCTTAGGTCTCTTTATAAAGATGGAGAAAAATGATACATAACAGTTGGTAGAAAACAAATACTAAAGGGAATGAGGTTAGCCAATCATCTAAGAAACCTTCCAAGTAAGAATAACCTATAGAAAATAAATAAGTTTAGTGTGAACTTCTTTGATACAAACTCAACCTGACTTCATACAAATTCTCTGCTTGAAAACTGAAGTGACTGAAATCACTTTGGAGTCCTCTTTGTCATCATTTAAGGATGTGTAATAACTAATACTAGTATTGGTACCACTAGTTTATATTTATAAACTATGCTTTCCAGGGCTTTGTTGCCAGTAACTCTCAGAAGCATCCCATGAAATCAATTTGGGAACTAGCATTACATCTACCTTTAAAAAGAACAAACTGGATTCTCTGGGAGATTACGTAATTTCCTTTGGGTCAGAGCTGGGACTGAAGCCACTTTAGAAAGTTGTTGGAGTAGAGTATTTTTCCTTTTTTGGCCTTTTCAGGCACTGCAACAAATGTGAGTTGTAAAGTTCTGAGCTTCCGTTGATAAGTGAAGGTTTTATTTTCTTTAATAACACAGACCTCTTGAATCAAAATTACATCTATGCTCTCTTTTCATCAGACACAATTGGTCCTCAAAAATCTTTGTAGACTAGCCAATTGCAGTATTCCACTGGAGCACAGTGATAATGGTAAATTCATTGCTGCTGATGGATAGAATGTTCAGGAATTATTTTAAAGAAATAAAACTGAATTCTAGCATTTAAATTTTTTAGATTGTATGCATTGCAGGTCACTATGGAACATACATAACAAGTTAAATAGTGATAGAGAGGGAATATCCAAACAAGAGAGAGCTAGATGATAATTCCAAAGCAATGTGAAAATAAGCATTGAGGTTTTGATACAGCTTGAATGAATGCAAGATGATGGTGGTAAAAGTGGCTGGTTCAGGGACAGAAGGCTGGGCCTATTTCTTGGAAGGGGAGTCAAAGCTGATGCATAGAGAGGAAGGGAAATTCAGGGGAAGGGAAGGGGGAGAGCAGTGGTGCACATGGAACTAATAAGGGGAGGTGCTGCCAAGTTGCGGGAGGTAAATGCAGAAGTCATTTCCTGCCACTTCCTTAGTGACTGAATATCACCTTAAAAGCAAGCTTTGCTGCTTTCATGTAGCCTAATATTTGGACTCTTGGGGTAAAAACTAAAATACATTTTAACAAATTAAGTCACATGCTTACTGAAGAAAGAGACGTGAGTAGCATCTTCATTTCTTGTTTTCATTTGTTGCATGTTGGCAACATTATTCAACATTATTTCTGCTTAATTTATACTTAATCTGATATCATTTGGATTTGTGAAGAGGATTATTATTTTTAAATTTATCTTTATTGTTGAAAGTATTACAGATGTCCCCCCTTTTTCCCCATTGACTGCCTCCACCCTGCAACCTCCCCTTCCCCAGGCCTTCACTACACTATTGTCTGTGTTCATGGGTTCTGCATATATGCATATAAATTCTTTGGTTAATGTATCCCTGCCCACCACCCTTCCCTCTGAAATACATCAGTCTGCTGCATGCTTTAATGTCTCTGGATATATTTTGTTCATTAGATTCCACATACAAGTGAGATCATGTAATAATTGCCTTCTCTGACTGGCTTATTTTACTTAGCATAAATACTAACCAGATCGCTCCATGTTGTCTCAAAGGGTAAGAGATCCTTCTATTTTTTTTTTTACAGCTGCATAGTATTCCATAGTGTAAATGTACCCGGGTTTTTAATACATTCATCTACTGATGGGCATTTGGGCTGTTTCCAGATCTTAGCTATTGTAAATAGTGCTGCTATGAACATAGGGATGCATATAATTATTTCTGATTGGTGTTTCATGCTTTTTAGGATATATTCCTAGGAGTGGGATTACTGGGTCAAATGGCAGTTCCATTTTTAGTTTTTTGAGGAAACTCCACATTGTTTTTCATAGTGGTTGTACCAGTCTGCATTCCCACCAGCAGTGTACCAGGGTTCCTTTTTCTCCACATCCTCACCAGCAATTGTGGTTTGTTGATTTATTGATGGTAGCCATTCTGGCAGGTGTGAGATGGTACTTCATTGTTGTTATAATTTGCATTTCTCTGTTAGTTAGTGACTTTGAGCACTTTTTCATATGTCTCTTGGCCATTTGTATGTCCTCTTTGAAGAAGTGTCTATTCAGGTCTTTGCCCATTTTTTAATTGGGTTGTCTTTCTTTTGTTGAATTGTATGAGTACTTTATATAATTTGGAAATTAACCTCTTATCAGATGTATCATTAGCAAATATATACTCTCATAGAGTGGGTTCCCTTTCCATTTTGTTGGTGATTTCTTTTGCTATGCAGAAGCTTTTTAGTTTGATAGTTTAGTAGTCCCATTAGTTTATTTTTCCCTTTGTTCCTCTTGCCCTAGACAATGTATTTGTGAAAATTCTGCTACATGAACTGACATTTTACTGCCTACATATTCTTCTAGGATTTTTATGGTTTCATGACTTACATTTAAGTCTTTTATCCATTTTGAGTTTATTTTTTTGTATGGTGTAAGTTGGTGGTCTAGTTTCATTTTTTCTTTTTCATGCACTTGTCCAATTTTCCCAACACCATTTATTGAAGAGACTGTCTTTACTTCATTGTATATTCTTGCCTCCTTTATCAAATATTATTGAGCATAATGTCTTGGGTCAGTTTCTGGGTTCTCTGTTCTGTTCCATTGATCTATATGCCTGTTCTTGTGCCAATACCAGGCTGTTTTGATTACAATGGCTTTGTAATAAAACTTGATATCTGGTATTGTGATCACTCCACTTTGTTCTTCTTTCTCAAGATTGCTGAGGCTATTTGGGGTCTTTTTTGGTTCAATATGAAATTTTGGAGTATTTGTTCTAGATCTGTGAAATATGCCATTGGTATTTTAATAGGGATTCAATGAATTTATAGATTGCTTTGGGTAATACAGACAATTTAAGGGTGTTAATTCTGCTAATCCATGAACACAGTATATTCTTCCACTTCTTTATATCTTTTTCTGTATCTTTTTTCAATGTCCTGCAGTTTTCTGAATACAGGTCTTTTACCTCTTTGGTTAAATTTATTCCTAAACATCTTAATTTTTTGTAGCAATGGTAAATGATACAGATATATATATATATATTTTTAGTTTCTCTTTCTCTTCTTTAAAATTGATTTCAGGGAGAGGGAGAGAGACATAGAAACATCACTGATGAGAGAGGGTCGTTGATCGACTGCTTCCTGCATGTCCCCTGCTGGTGATCCAGCCCAAAACAGGGGCATGTGCCCTGACCGGGAATGGAACCGCAATTTCCTGGATCATAGGTCAGTGCTCATCCACTGAGCCACGCATGCCGGGCTAGTTTCTCTTTCTGAGAGATCATTATTGGTGTATAAAAATGCCATGGATTTCTGGGTGTTAATTTTGTATCCTGCTACATTGCTGAATTCATTTCTTAAATCTAGTAACTTTTGGTACAATACCATGTCATCTGCAAATAATGACAGTTTCATCTTTTCCAGTGTGAATGCCTTTTCTTTTTTCTTTTTGTCTGATTGCTGTGGCCAAGACTTCCAACACTATGTTGAAAAGAGGTGAAAGTGGACATTCCTGTCTTTTTCCTGTTTTTAAGGGAAATGTTTCTAGTTTTTGCCTATTGAGTATGATGTTGGCTGTAGGTTTGTCATATATAGCCTTTATTATGTTGAGGTATGATCCCTCTATTTCCACTTTGCTGAGAGTTTTTATCAAAAGTGGGTGTTGGATTTTATTGAATGCTTTTTCTGCATCTATTGATATGATCATGTGATTTTTGTCTTGCAATTTGTTTATGTGATGTATCATGCTTATTGATTTGCAAATATTGTACCAGTCTTGCATCCCTGGAATAAATCCCACTTGGTCATGGTGTATGATCTTTTAATGTATTGCTGGATTCGATTTGCTAATATTTTTTTGAGGATTTTAGCATCTATGTTTATCAGAGATATTGGCCTGTAATTCTCCTTCTTTGTAGTGTCTTTATCTGGTTTTGAATTAGAATAATGCTGGCCTTGAGAAAAGAGTTGGAAGTGTTCCTTATTCTTGAATTTTTAAAAATAATTTGAGGATGATAGGTATTAATTCTCTGAATGTTTGGTGAAACACCCCTGTGAAGCCCTCCAGACCAGGGATTTGTTTGCTGGGAATTTTTTGATTACTGCCTCGATTTCATCAGTTGTTATTGGCCTATTCAGGTTTTCTGATTCTTCTTGATTTAATCTTGGAAGGTTGTATTTTTCTAGAAATTTCTCCATTTTACCCACGTTGTCCAGCTTCTTGGTATATATATAGTTGTTCATAGTATTTTGTTACAGTCCTTTGTATTTCTGTGGTGTCAATTGTTTATTCACCTCTTTCATTTCTGATTTTATTTATTTGAGTCTTTTCTTTTTGTTTCCTGATGAGTCTGGCTAAAGGTTCATCAATCTTGTTTCTTTTCAAAGAACCAGATCTTGAGTTCATTGATCTTTTCTATTTTTTTTAATTTTATTTTTTAGTTTCTCTGTCATTTATTTCTGCACTAATTTTTACTATTTCCTTCCTTCTGCTTACTTTTGGCTTTTATTGTTATTCTGTTTCTAAGTCTTTAAGTTGTAGTATTAGATACTTTATTAGAGACTTTATTAGATCTTTTACTTGTTTCTTGAGGTAGGCCTTTAGTGCTATGAACTTCCCTCTCAGGACTGCTTTAGCTCTGTCCCATAGTTTTTGGTTTGTTTTGTGTTCATTTTCTTTTGTTTCCAGGAGTTTTTTTATTTCTTCTGTGATTGCTTTGGTAAACCATTCATTTTGTGATAACATGCTATTTAGCTTCCATGTGTTTGAATGTTTTTGAGTGTTTTTATTGTAGTTGATTTCTAATTTCATGCCATTGTGATCTGAGAAGATGCTTGATATGATTTCAGTCTTCTTGAGATTGTAGAGACTTGTTTTGTGTCCTCACATGTGGTCTATAATTGAGAGTGTCCTATGTGCACACTTGAGAAGAATGTATATTCTGAAGCTTTGGGGTTCAGTGTTCTCCAAGTGTCAATTAAATCCATCTGATCTAGTGTGTCATTTAAGGTCTCTGTTTCCTTGTTGATTTTGTGTGTGGAAGATCTATCCAGTGATATCAGTGGAGTGGTTAACTCCCCTGCTATGACTGTATTGCTGTTGATCTCTTCCTTAAAGTCCTTTAAGAGCTTTTATAAAAATATATGTAGGTGCTCCTATATTGGGTGCATATATGTTTACCAGGGTTATGTCCTCCTGTTGGATTGATCCCTTTAGTATTATGTAAGACTTCTTTGTCTCTTGTTATGGTCTTTGCTTTAAAGTCCATTTTGTTAGGTATGAGTATTGCTACCCCTGCTTTTTTGTTTCCTTTTGCATGGAAAATATTTTCTATCCTTTCACTTTCAGTCTGTGTGAATCTTTTATTCTGAGGTGGGTCTCTTGTAGACAGCATATATATGGGCCATGTTTTCTTGTCCATTCAGCTACCCTATTATGTTTTTCAATTGGAGCATTTAATCCATTTACATGTAAGGTTATTATTGATAAGTACTTATTCACTGCTGTTTTTTTCCTTTATAACTATCTTCCTCTGTCTCTCTCAATTTCTTCTGTTTTGTTTTTTATTTTTTTTAAATATATCTTTATTGATTTCATAGAGAGGAAAGGAGAGGGATAGAGAGATAGAAACATCCATGATGAGAGAGTCATTGATCGGCTGCCTCCTGCACTCCCCCGACTGGGGATCGAGCCCACAACCCAGGCATGTGCCCTGATCAGGAATCAAACCCCTATCGCCTGGATCCTGTGTCCATGCTCAACCACTGAGCTACACCTGGCCGGGCAATTTCTTCTTCTTAAAGCACTCCTTTTAACATTTCCTGCAATGCTGGTTTGAAGGTAATGTACTCCTATAGCTTTTTTTGGTCTGAGAAGTTTTTTATTTCCCCTTCAATTTTAAATGATAGCCTTGCTGCATAGAGGAGTCTTTGCTTCAGGTCCTTGTTTTTCATTATTTTGAATACTTCAAGCCAATTCCTTCTGGCCTGAAGTGTTTCTGTTGAGAAATCAGCTGACATTGTAATGGGTGCTCCCTTGCAGGTAATTTCTGTCTCTCTCTTGCTGCCTTTAAGATTCTTTCTTTGTCATTAATGTTTGTCATTTTGACTATGATGTCTCTTGGAGTGGGTCTCTTTGGGTTCATCTTGATTGGAACTCTCTGTGCTTCCTGAACTTGTGTGCCTTTTTCCTTCACCAGGTTAGGAAAGTTTTTTGTCATTATTTCTTTAAACAGGTTCTCTAGTCCTTGCTCACTTTTTTTTCCTTCTGAATCCCCAAAGATGTGGATGTTGTTACAGTTCATGTTGTCCCAAAGTTCCCTTAAACTATCCTCTTGCATTTTAATTTGTTTTTCTTTTTTGCTGCTCTAATTGGGTGTTTTTTTTCTACCTTGCTTTCCAAGTCACTGATTCCAACTTCTGCCTCATTTAGTCTACTTTTGATTCTTTTCAGTGTGTTCTTGATGTCAGATATGTTATTCTTTATTTCCAATTGATTATTATTTCTGGTTTCTATTTCTTGTTATATGCTGTTGTAGTTCCCACTGAGTTCCTTGAGTATCCTTATAATCATTACTTTGAACTTTATATCTGATAAATTGCTTGCCTCTATTTCATTTAGCCCTCTTTTTGGAGCTTCCTCCTTTTTTTTTTACATGGGAGTTCTTTGTCTCCTCATTTTTGCTGTCTCTTTGTATTTGTTTCTATGTATTAGATCAAATTACTATGCCTACAAGTCTTCATGGGTTGCCCTGATATAGTGAGTGCTTTGCGGGACACAGTGGTGATTTCTCTTTTAGATCTCCTGAGCTCGGTGCTTTAGGAATGTACCTTGTGTGGATTATTTTGACTCTCCTGCTATAATTGGCTCTTGAATGTTGCTGTCCTATCCATGGGAGGAATCTCTTCTCAGGCTGGTTGAATGTGAGGCTCACCCCAACCACATTGTGTGAGCTGTTGTGCAGGTGGTGACAGAACACAACACAACAAAACAAGAAACAAAACAAAAACATACACAAGATCCCTACAACAACCACAAAAGCAAGCACAAGAGAAGAGAGAATTAGGAAGGAGAAAAGAGAACACTAATAGAAGAAATGAATAAAAATATGAGTAAAAAAGGGTAAGAAAAAGGAATATGAAAGACAGAGATGAAAGAAAGAAAATAAGAATAAAGAATAGGTAAAGGAAAATGATGTAAAAGAGGAAGAAAATAATTATTAAAAGGAATATAGAGAAGAAAGAAGATAGACAAAAAATAAAGAATGGAAAAAGGAAGAGAAAACAGGAGAAAGAAGGAAAAATAAGATAAAGAAAGGGAAGGGAAAAATTAGATCTGTGAAAGAAGAAAGAGAGACTAAAATTAATAATAAATCAATAAAGAAGAAAGATAGCCTGGCCAACATGGCTTGGAGGTTGAGCCTCAACCTGTGATCTGGGGAATCACAGTTTGATTCCCAGTTGGGGCACATGCCAGGGTTGTGGGTTCAGTCCTCAGCGGGGAATATGCAGGAGGCAGCCAGTCGATGACTCTCTCATCATTGATGTTTCTATCTGTCTCTCTTCTTCTCCCTTCCTCTCTCTGAAATCAATAAAGACATGTTTAAAAAAATAATGAAGAAAGATGAAGATAAAGAAAAAAAGAAATAAATTGACATTCTTCTCAGCAGAGTTTAGTGCCTCCTGGGAGTTCCCTTTGGATCCTGTTCTTCTGATGACTGAGGCTGACTGTTTTGTCTGCAAATTCTGGGCTTTTTGGAGATACTTAGGTGCTAACCACTGTCAGAAACTGTCCTCCTTTGGCTCTCAGCAACCTGTTTGAAGCTTCAAGGTATCCACAGTTTGTGTCTTTCTCCACAGGACTTGGCTGCAAATTGGGAGGGGCCATGCTCCACTTTAAAGCAGGTTTGTTAGCAACAAGGGGCCCAGTGATGGGTCAGCAAAACCCCCAGGTTCCCCAGGCTCCACCTCTGCCTGTCTTCACCTGCCAGCCAGCTGCCAATCTTAATCACTCAAATTCTGTTTCTGAAAGGTCCTTAGGCAGAATCAGGAGTCTAGACCTCTGAGTCTCCCATGATGGGGAGGTGCCATTCAGATTTCAGTGAAAGTGATGGGTGTGTTTCCCGGCCCCAGAGCTACTCCTTTGAGAATGTCCCAGAATATTTCCCTGCCCTTGGCTGGGCAGAGATCTTCATATGCAGTCCAGTGGGATCAGCTGGAAACCCTGGAGTTTCTATCAGCTCTCCTGTGAGAGGGAGGCACCAGTCAGGTTCCTGGGATAGTGGGGTGGACAGCCCCACACCCAGTCCAGTCACTGACACTCCCAGAGACTGTTCAAACCTGGAGGCTTGGCCTCTGCTGCTGTCTCCTCTGTAAAGGTCAAGAAGGAGAGTGTGGCAGGCAAGGATCCTGAGGATGTTGTAGGCTGTATCTTCTAGTGTATTTTTTTCCTTTTCCTGAGCTGTGGCTTCTGGAAGGGGCCAGTGCCTCTTAGGAAAAATGGCCATTTTGGTTTGGGGGCTTGCCACCGAATGGAGGTCTCCCTGCAGCCTCTTTTCCATGTCTTCCTCCAAGGCATCCCACCCCAATCTCTCCTCAGGCACCTCCAGTCCGCCCCTCCCTTCCTCTACTGAGGCCTTGGGTGAGTAGCTGCAAACGAAAATCCTGTACTCTGGTTAATCTCTCCCCCTGATGGGTCATTGGGGAGAAAAAGGGACATCTGCAATATTTTGAACAACAAAAAAGAAAATCTTGTGCTCTGGGCTTTTTTTAAAAAAACAACAACAAATGTGGCTTTGTCTCCTACAGGCTACGGACTCCCGGGGAGGGGGGGGCAGAAGCCCTGCAGCCTTTCACGGATGGATGTTACATGGGCTCTGGTGCTCTAGGCTGTGGAGCCCAGCCTGGGCTGTGGGCCTCAGTCTTCTCAGGGAAATAACTCTCCCATAGCCAAGAGATCCCTCTTCACTCTCAGCCTGCTGCCCGTGGAAGCTGGGTCAGCTCCTCTCACAACCTTGCCCTTCCTACCAGTCTCCAGGTGTTTTCTGTCCTTCTTTGATGTAAATCTCCTCTTCAGCTGGACCTCAGTTGGTAATTCCAGGTGAATGTTCCCCAATTTAGTTGTATTTCCAGTCTGGCCCTGGGAGGAGCTGCAAGAAAGGTCTGCCTATTCGACCACCACCTTTACCCTTCTCTAAGAGGATTACTTTTTAAAAGAATTAAGATCCCCTGAAGCTTCTTTTCTTCAGTTCAGTGCGGTTTAAAATATTTTCCAAGCATTATTTTCTGAACTCTACTTTTCCAACAAAATGTTGTGTTTTGTTTCTTTCTCCATCAGTGCTCAATTCCAACAGTGCCTCAGTTTCTTCTGGTGACAGATGGAAATTGATGCTAAATATCTCATGTGATTATTATGGAGATTAAATTATTATGATGTAATGTGAAAAATGTGTACACTGAGAGGTACTTTAGACTACACTAAAGTGACAGTATATTGTTAAATCTTAGACTCTAACTTTTGTCTGACAGCTATATTTGACTATATTATACTGCCAGAAAGCCATATTATATTATGAAATGTAAGTCTGATAAAAGGTGTGCTTTTACCTAATTGCTATACTTGGTAATAGTAACATATACTTTATTATTATTTTTTCCCTTTGTCTGACTTATCTTCATATCATTCTGGAGTTTTCTGTGCATCCAAACTACTTTAGTGTGTTTTGAAAGACCATGCACTTGATAGCATTCATCACTGTTTTGAAACTAATGAAATGAATTATGGATTTTCTCCTCCTGGATTTTTAAAAAAGCATCCCAGAAGGTTATTGTTGGGAACACATTTAAGTTGTTGTGTCTCATAAGAATTTTTTTTAAAGCTTTCTTTGTTTATTAAGTTAAGTAGTTATTAAATATTGGAAATTTATTTGTAAAAGAATTGTGAAAAAATTTAAAGGAGACTGAGCCTTACCAAGTTTCAAATGTAGAGAAAGATTAAGATCAGAATTTAAAAACTAAGCATTTAATTTTTGGCCTGTAAAAACTGTATTATACAAGATTTATGTAGAAGCCATTCAAAGCTGAGTTTAAGATTTATTAAGAGAGGCTTATATTCATTGAATATCAAGTAGTTATTTTTATTGTGGCTTTGTTTAAAGAGTTTAGGATTGATTTATATGGCTCCTTATTTATAACCTGAGACCAAGACAGTGGAACCAGCCAAAACAATGTGCGGTGTCAAAAGCATTTAAACTAGACACAGAGAAATTTATCTTTTTTTCCCCAGCATCTACTAGCCAGGTCATCTACTGCCAAAATAATAGGCACAGTATGTTTTTACAAGCCTATTAAATTTGGCTCTGTGCTTTTATAACCATAAATTTTAAAGAATGACAATATAAAATGCTGGAATTAAAAGACAGTATTGTGGATTTTTAATTTTTTAAATTTTCATTGCCATCTGTTGTTGTTATTTCTTAGCATTGAGACACATTCTTTGTGATCTGTTTAGTTTCTCAGTTCAGTAATCCCCCCAGACAGTTATTTATTTATTTATTTATTTATTTATTTATTTATTTATTTATTTATTGAATTTACCAGGATGACATTGATTCTCAAAACCATACAGGTTTCAAGTGTGCACCTCAATAAAACATCAGCACACAGTATCACTTGCCCATTGCCCCAAGCAGTCTCTTTCTATCCCCATTTCCTGCCCTTTGTCTATCTCCACCTACCCCCAACCCCTTTTCCTCTGGCTATCACCACACTGTGGTCTGTATCTCTTTACTATGTATATATGTTTTGTGGCTAATCCCTTTACCTTCTTTCATCTAGTCCCCACATCCCCCTCCCCTGTGACAGCTGTAAGTCTCTTCCATGTCTCCATGACTGTTTCTATTATGTTTGTCAGTTTATTTTGTTCATTAAGTTCCCCATCTAAGTGAGATCATATGGTATTTGTCTTTCTCCGACTGGCTTATTTCACTTAGCATAATAATCTCCATGTCCATCTTTGCTGTCACAAAAGATAAGATTTCCTTCTGTTTTATAGGCCACTTAGCATTACATTGTGTAAATGTACCACTGCTTTTTATCCACTCATCTACAGATGGGCACGTGGGCTGCTGCCAAATCTTTGCTATTATAAATAACGCTGCAATGAACATAGGGGCACATATATTCTTTTGAATTAGTGTTTGGGGTTTCTTTGAATATATTCCCAGAATTGGAATCGCAGGGCAGTTTCATTTTAATTTTTTGAGGTAACACTATACTATTTTCCATGGTGGCTGCACCAGTCTGCATTCCTACCAGCAGTGTACTAGGGTTCCCTTTTCTCCACATCCTCACCAGCACTTGCTGTTAATTTATTGATGGTAGCCATTCTGGCATATGTGAGGTTGTACCTCACTGTAGTTTTAATTTGCATCTCTAATGGTTAATGATGTTGAGCATCCTTTCATATGTCTATTGGCCACCTGTATGTCCTCTTTGAAGAAGTGTCTATTCAGGTCCTTTGACTTTTTAAAAATATTTTTATTATTATTGATTTTGGAGATAAGAAGGGAGAGGGAGAGAGAGAGATAGAAACATCAATGAGAGAGAAACAGATCAGCTGCTTCCTGCACACCCCCTATTGGGCACTGAGTCTGCAAACCTGGCTTATGCCTTGACCAGGAATTGAATCCATGACCTCCTGCTGCATGGGATGATATTCAACTAAATGAGCCCATTTTTAATTGGATTGTTTGTCTTTCTGGTGTTGACTTATAGAAGTTCTTTATATAGCTTGAAAATTAACCCCTTATCAGATGTATCATTGGCAAATATGTTCTCCCATTCAGTGGGTTCCTCTTTCATTTTGTTGATGGTTTCTTTTGCTGTGCAAAACCTTTTTAGTTTGATGTAGTCCCATTTATTTATTTTTTCTTTGTTTCTCTTGCCCTAGGCAATGTATCAGTGAAAATTCTGCTATTGGGGATGTCTGAGATTTTGTTACCTCTTTATTCTCCTAGGATTTTTATGGTTTTATGACTTACATTTAAGTCTTTTTTCCACTTTGAATTTATTCTTGTGTATGCTGTATACATTGGTGGTCTAGTTTCATTTTTTTGCATATATCTGTCCACTTTTCTCAATACCATTTATTGAAGAGACTGTCATTACACCACTGTATGTTCTTGCCTCCTTTGTCAAATATTGATTGACCATAAATGCCTGGTTTATTTCTGGGCTCTCTTTTCTGTTCCATTGATCGATATGCCTGTTCTTATGTCAATACCATGCTGTTTTGAATAATATGGCCTTGTAGTATAATTTGATATCAAGAAGGTAATACCTCCAACTTTGTTCTTCTTTCTGAAAATTGCTGAGGCTTTTTGTGTTTTTTTGTAGTTCCACATAAATTTTTGGAATATTTGTTCTATACCTGTGAGATATACATTGGTATTTTAATAGGAATTGCATTGAATCTGTAGATATCTTTGGATAATATGGATATTTTAATTATGTTCATTTTTCCTACCCATGAACATGATATATATCTCCACTTATTTTTATCTTTCTCAATTTCTTTAGTATCTTATAAATTTTTAAGTACAGGTCTTTCATCTCCTTGGTTAAATTTATTCCTGGGTATTTTGTTTTTTCTGTTGCAATAGAAATGGGATTGTTTTCTTAATTTCTCTTTCTATAGTTCATTATTGGTATATAAAATGCCTCTGATTTCTGAATATGAATTTTGTATTCTGCTACTTTGCTGAATTCATTTATTAAATTTAGTAGGTTTTTTGGTGGAGTTTTTAGGGTTTCCTGTGTACAATATTATGTCATCTGCAAATAGTGAGAGTTTTACTTCCTCCTTTCCAATTTGGATGCCTTTTATTTCTTCTTCTCATCTGTGGCTAGTACTTTCTGTACTCTGTTGATTAAGAGTGGTGAAAGCAGACATCCCTGTCTTATTCCTGATCTTAGGAGAAAAAGCTTTTAGATTTTACCAAGTGAGTGTGATGTTGGCTGTAGGTTTGTCATAAATGGCCTTTCTTATATTGACGTATTATTTTGAAGGTGCTGGGTTTTATCAAGAGTGCCCCTTTCTCCCCACCAGTGATGTAGCTGCACACTCCAGGACTCGCCTGTTTGGTTCCCAAATCTGTTATGTTAGATTTTAGCCATTATTTCTTCAAACATGTTCTCTATCTCTTGCTCCCTTTCTTAACGTTCTGGTACCTCTATGATGCAGATGTTGTTACACTGGATGTTATCCAGAGATCCCTTAGACTTGCCAGGGCTGATCCAAGCAGTCTCCGATTAGGAATGGTGTCCACAACCCTGTAGGAGGGAGGCAGACACTTATTTCTCTTCCTGAGGTAGCACTGGCTGAGCTAGCAGGTGAAATAAGAGTGCCCCTTTCTCCCCACCAGTGATGTAGTTGCACACCCCAGGACTCACCTGTTTGGTTCCCCAAAAAAAGTTTCTGCAGGAGATATGCTCCAAAAGTCCCAGCACTGCACTGCACTGTGGTACCCCTGTGCCCCTGAACTCAGCAGAATGGGGCCAACCAAGTCATTCAACAGGTGGGGGAGGGGTGCCAGCTGTTTGCTTGAAGTGCAAGAGACTGCCTTCTTTCCAAAGTCACACAATTTAGTCACTGAGTCTTCGCAAAGAGCCTCCCCAGAAAAAGAGGGCCTTAAAAGTCACTGATGGTTGCAGCCAGCAGACCCCTCTAAAGGACCTGAGCACAGCAGAGTGACCTCGCCAGCAGTTAGAACCAGGCAGTGCACTCCCCAGGCTGGTGCTATAACAATAGGGGTGCCAGTCCCTGGGATGGTGGCATCTGGGTCTCCCAGGTGGACTGAATCTCCACTGATTTTACCACCAAATGCTGTACAGTCTCCTCTTCCTGTCTCTGTTGCTCTGGGTTGAGGATCCCTGAATGGGGTTTAGACACCATGCTCCTGGGAAAAGGGAGCTTTGCAGCCACAATATTCCTCCAGCTTCTCAGCTGTCAGCATATCTGGATGTGGGAGCTAGCCCTTTCCTTGTTTCTGCCCTTCCCACCAGTCTCTATGTGGCTTCTTCTATAAATCCTTGGTTATAATATTTCAGTTCAACTAACTTTCAGCGGGTTATTAAGATTGATTGCTCTGTAATTTAGCTGTTAGTCCAGTTTGGGGGCCACGAGCAGATGAATGTAGCTTCCACCTACTCTGCAGCCATCTTGGACTCTCCCCAGTATTGTGGATCTTTAAAATGTTCATCACTTTGGCCATACTTCCAAATTATATTCTTCTGAATGTGTATTTTTTTTCTTTGTACACTTTAAAAAGATGAACACTTTTGTATATGTAGGTATTCCTTTTTGCTCTCTAATGCCTAGACTGCTAACTTTTGGTTTTCCACCTAAAGCAGATGTCCAGCTCTCTTACAAAACATTTGGCTGTAGAAAAAAACTCATTTGTTTTCTTTGGGGAAAGGGAGCTCTTCTCACTTAGTATAGTGGTTTTGGAGAAGGGAGCAGAGAATGCTCCATGTCATGTCATTTTCTAAGGCAGAAGGAAATCAACCTCCCAGAGGAAGATTGGAAAACTAATGGAAAGACATTTTGGTTGCACCATACCCTGAAGAAGGTAGAGCTTTGTTATGGCATCAGAACCTACATTCCTCAAAACTATTTAATGCTGCAATTTCCGAATTATGGTGCAAAAAAAAAAAAAAAGAAAAGAAAAGAGGGAGGGAGGGAGGGAGAAAAGGAGGGGGGTAAAAAAGAAGGGAGGGAGGAAAGAGAAAAGGAAGGAAGGAAAGGAAGGAAGGAAGGAAGGAAGGAAGGAAGGAAGGAAGGAAGGAAGGAAGGAAGGAAGGAAGGAAGGGATCTGTTATTAGCACAGATTCTGTCCCAACTTCCTGATTGGTGATGGAAGAGGGTGTACATTCCTAATTTATTTGGACCATTCTGAGTGGTGTCACTTAGACTCATTTTGCAGCCTAGGAAAGTAGTGCTTAGTAGTTTTTTCCCACTGATTACAAGGCAGCTATAGCCATGGATTCTAATGTTCCAGAGGCCCCCTTGGGAAGAACTGTAACCCGGATGGGAAAGCCCTGGGTTGACCTCAGACCTCTCTCCTTACTCACTGCATTACTGTGGAAAATGACTCAACCTTTCTAACCTTCAGAAGATGCCTGCTCTGACAATAGTGTAATGTGTTTAATACACTTCATGAAGTTAATTGAGGTGTAGATGACACAGTGTATATTGTAACTGTTGGCAAATTGAAAAATGCTATTCAAATTAGAAGTGATGAAGTCGTTATTGTAATATCTGGGACTTACATTTTGTATTGTAGTTTTTCCTGTACAAATACAGCATTTGGTACAAAGAGGAAAATAATAAAACACCTCAGACCGTTGCTATTGCTGTAAGCATTTTGATATATTCATATATAATTGATTAAGAATGTTATAGGTATCCTTCTATATTCAATTTGATATTTTTGTTCTTTCCCATATATAATGGCATAAGCATTTTTCCATTTTACAATATACTTTTAATGATTATTTAGTTGTTAACAGATTTTGCAAAATTTTTAAAAGATGTATCAAATTATCCAGATGAATCTTTGCCTAATTGTCTTAAGTGTTACAGATAGGTTCTTAGAAGTTGAGGGGCCTTGAGTCTCCACATCAGTCATTGAAAAGTTGTCGTCCTGAACCATTCTTCTTTTCCTGTTTTCCTTTTATATAGGAAGAACAACCCAAATTCCACTTCACAGGAATGCTAACCAATATTTACTGAATGCTTATTCTGTGCTCAGTATATGTTTAACACATAATACCTGTTTATCATTTACAACAACCCTAAGATAGGTGCTGTTACAATAGGTGGTGTCAAATTTTATAGATAATAAACTTAGGCACACAGAGGTTAAGAAACTTAGTTAAGATCACATAATAAGTGAATGGTGAAGCTGGGATTTAAACTTAGGCAATTTCTCTGGGAAGTCCTAGGCATTACATGACACAAGTCTGCTGAGAAACCATTGATTAACCTGTCATGATCTGTGTATTGTGTTTGATTATTACATATTTACAATCTGTCTAAAGCCGACATTTCCAGAGAAAGAATTGAGTGAGTGTTTGGAGATAATTTCAGGTGTTATTAAGGCATCTGGATGAATCTTTAGTACCACTGACTAATAAGGTTAGGAAATTAAAGAAAAGTTAATGAACTCAAAGTACTGGCATTGCAATCCTGTTTTTACTTGAGAGTAAATGTCTGATAATAGGAGATAGGTACCATTATTATGGAATAAATATGAAGATTTAACACAGAATTTTCATGTTTCATTATTTTTGTACCATAGATCCTGTTATTCCTTGTAAAAAGAAAAGATGAGGTTACCCCATTTTTGGTTTATTTCTTAACTTCTTATAAATTAAAGTTCAGTGGACCTTTGTCTCATCTGTAGCTAAGTGGCATTAGTATTCAGCAAGAGCAAGTTTATGATTAACAATTTGCTATACATATTTCTTTCTAGCCTTTTGTTCTACTTCAGTATACTCAGTGGTGCTTAAAGCTTTGTGGGTTTTCAGATTAGTGGGCACCTCATTTTACTTTATTTGTGAAATCCAATGAATGCCTATTGTCAGTCTTGTTCATAGCATGAACATGGTGCATGGATAGTATTCATCTAATCTCACGGGACTCTTCTTGGTGTACTCTTACCTTTTCTGTGAGAGCTGTTTTGCATATCTTTATTATTTTTCATTTTACTTGATTATTACAGATTAAATATAGCTGTCAATATGCCAAAGCCTACCCTGTAAATCATGCTTTAAAATATAATAATCTGTTTAGTGGATTTATGAAACTCTTTGTAGAGATTTCTTGTAACAATGTCAACTCATCATTTCATTTATTCATGCAGTAAATATTTACTGCCTGTATTTTATGTGCCAAGCTGTGGGTTAGGAACTGGACATATGTTAATGAATAAGCTAATAATTTAAAATTTTTTTTAAATGGCTGAATTCCTAACTAGATTCTCTAAAATACACACCAGATATTATTATCCAATAAATAAACAGTTCTGTTCAGCTCTTTTCATGTTATTTTTGTTTGTTTGTTTTTCAAAAGGGATACCCAGTACCCTCCCTCTTAAGGTGAAAAGAAACAAATTTCCCCTACACTGACCTTTTCCCTAATTTCCATCTAGCAGAGGGTGGGCACTCTGGCAGGCTTCGTGACTTCTGAAATTTGGGGCACACCTTACCCCTTTCCCTGGTAACTGATGCCACACCCTCTTCAAAAACAAGAGTCTAGGGGCATTGAGGTTGCTGGGAAACAGTCAACTGTGCATATTTTTCCTTCATACATTTTGAAAATGGTCAGAGTCTAACTGAAGCCATGATTCAGTGATGTGACTTCTTTGTTAGGCAGAAGTTATTTGGAGGAAAGAAGATACGGAATCCTCTCCAGTTTTTTCCTTTCTCTTTTATGCTTTGTAAAATTCCTGGGATGTCTGGGATCATTGAACTTGAGAAGGTATCATCTAGAACCTTCCTAGGAGTCAAATCCAAAGGCACTTTGCATTATTCTGGTGACATTGGAAGAACTTTCTGTTAAAGGTTAATAACTTTTATCATTAGCTTAGATCATGATCTATATCAAAATCATTTTGTTGCCACATGCACGTGGTGCTGTATTGGTCAGAGGCAAGTCAGGTTAAACAAACTCGGGTCCTGTTCTCAGGAGGTCACTGGCAGCATTGTTAAAAACAAGCAACCAAAAGACATCAGATTCAGATATCAGCAAACAAGTCCATGAAGACCTTGCATTATTTGTGGTCATCTGAGGAAATATACTCATTAATTTTTCAGATAACAACTGGGTCAGGGTTATTGACCTTTTGAGATTAGGTGATAGCAGAGTGACCTGAACATATTATGAAACTGGAATATCAAATTTGAATGATGGTTTGTATCTTCAACATTTATTTAAGGTAGATCAAGTTTAGTCCCAAAGAAGTTTCCACATTGACTCCTATCTGTGATCAGTTCTTTTCTCTGTTGCTTTTTAATCTGCACCATCAGAGTTTGCATTTGCCTTTCATCGCTGTCCACATCCACATCCTTATAGTTGTCATTTGGATGTCTTTGTGTGTCAGGCAGCCACTTTATGTAATTATCTCTAATTCTCACAGAAGCTTTGGTGCAAGGAGTTATTATTTCTATTTTAAGAATCAATAAACAGGTTTGACTTTGAAAGGGGCATATTAAATGATAGCTGAGATTCACATTGTCTGGACCCAGCACCCATGCCCCTCTCACTCCAGTACAGAAGGGACTTCCTCATACTTCCCCGTGTTGTTCTTCACTTGTTTTGTGTTTTGTTGTGAACCCTGGCTGCTCTGCTGGGAGTTTAGAGATGATCCATTTATTCAGTCAATTAGCAGCAATTTACTGGGTACTGTTCTCAGCATTAGCAATACAGCAATAACCAAGATAGAAAGTCCCTGGCCCCATTGTGGTTGTGCACATTCCAGTGGATACCAGGCAATATGCAGTTAGCCATAGGAAGGCTTGGGCAAGGGAACACGATTAAGGGTTGTCTAAATCTTTCTACATACACCATTGATGAATGAAGTTCAAAAACATTTCTGTAGTTCCTGGGGCTCTTAAAATTAATTTCAGTGTTTCATAAACATCAAAGCCACTATACAAATACATGTGGTCAGAAGAACTGGAGTG
Source organism: Miniopterus schreibersii (assembly GCF_964146895.1). Taxonomy (NCBI): domain Eukaryota; kingdom Metazoa; phylum Chordata; class Mammalia; order Chiroptera; family Miniopteridae; genus Miniopterus; species Miniopterus schreibersii. The sequence continues at coordinate 87,264,844 of NC_138102.1, read as the reverse complement.
TTCCCAGACAAAGATGACAGTTTAAAATGACAGGGAACTCAACTGAAGTGTGATTTACAACCATGACTCGTACAGAATTGTACATGACAGAAGCATTACAAGTTTAGATGGAGTTCTCAGAAAGCTGCTTAATAGATGAAAAATAGGACATTTGGGTTGCCAAGGCATTGTGAGGACTTAAATGGTATTTTATGAAATATGACACATTGATGGTGGACATTGAATTTTATTATGGTATGATTTAGTGCCAGAAAATCTCTGGCTGCCACTTCATTTTGAGTAGATGCTAGGTAACTGTATTAAATGTTTTCTCATTTGGAATATTGATGTGTTGAGCTCTTTTTCAGGCACTAAACTGAGCCAAACACATCTTCCCTTCACTTCTATTTGTGTTGCAGTATTTAAACTAGAAACCATTTCTGCCAGTTTTTCCAGGTAAAATATTATTCTTAGTGTCCTATGGATTAGTATATCCTACTGGAATTATCTGTGAATCATTCTTTAGGTGAAAGGACAGACAGTAGCTAAAAATAGAAAAAGAATCCAAGTAAAAATCTGTGGAGAGTTGGGACCTGAAAATGTTTTGGTTATAGTTTTAGTTCTCTACCAGTCATCAGAAGTGAGTCCATGAGTGTGGGTGAACAACTACCTAATTTTCTAATTTCAAAAAAGAGAATAAACATTTGTCTTTAGATGGCTTTTATTATAACAAAAAGACGTGTAACAGTGTACATACTTTTTAATGTGCAGCGACTTATTTCAAGGTTGGATCATGTATTTTGCCATTGATGAGAAGAAATTTCAGTTCTCAGTTTAAAAAAATCAAGAAGGGACTAGTTAGTTTTCCATTGCTCTGAATTTGCTGTTGTGAGCTGATGACCTCGGTTTTAAGAGTTCTTTCCAGCCTCATTGCTTTACTCCTTTGCACAGCCATTACTAGCCCCACATACTTTCTCAAGGTCTTCTGAAGTTTCTTATCTGAGATCTTGGTTGTGTTATGATCAATCCCATATGCTTCCTCTTCCCTGTGGCCTTGCACAGTTTTCTACTTGTGATTCTTAAGCAAGTGTTGCATTCACCACAACTGACATAATTGTTGCCTCCTGATCTAGACTATGAACCATTTCTGCCAGTCCCTACAGTCACTGAATCCTGGTGTTTGTGGGGACCCAGGATAAGTGCTATATATATCTTCCTACCGGTATTCTTGGTTGTCTGAGTTATGGCAACAGCTACTTAGTTGTTGATTGACATCTTATCTTTATCAGTTTATGTTATTAAGTTTTTTGGTTGGGATGTTTGTTGCAACCTAGTTTTTAAACACATCTTTTAAATTATATCATTAACTGTTTGTTACTTTGTTGCTCCATGCACTGTCTGAGGGCAAGCTTAAGTATAAGTTGGAAGGATTTTTAGAAATCTGTGCCAATCAACTCTCTGTCTCCCTCTTCTCCCCCCAACCTCTCTCTCTCTCTGTCTCTCTTTTATTCTCTGTCACACACACACACACACACACACACACACACACACTCACACTGTAGTAGCATGTAATTCAAAATTAATGATTACATATTTACCAGCCAAGTAAAATATGGAACATTCCTGTTTGATGAACATCTTGACGTCTGTATTTGCATAGTCAAGGAGGGCTCAATGATGAACTCTTCTGGTCATGAAACTGATAGAACAGGAAAAGTGTACTTTCTGGTCATTATACCCCTGAAAGTAGAAAGTTGGTATTTAAAAGGCAGACAATCAACTGTCGGCAATGACAAAGAAACCTGGCACAGAGTGAATAATAAATGGTTGAATGAATTGCTAATTAATCACCGGAAACACATGTTAATGTACCTATACTGCATGTGAATTGAAGATTGATATTCTACCTCTAGAAAGAATTTTTAAAATTTTAATTCATCTTGATTATGGAAAACATTATAGGATAATTATAGAACAGTTCTTCATGCTCTTCCATGCTCTGAAAATCAGAAGGGACTACATGGTTTAGAACAGTAGAAGCAAGATAGTTTCCCCCATATTCCAGCTACGTACAGTCCATCTATTTAACCACTATCAGTGGTGAGTGGAGTTAAGGATTACAATGGTAAACCTGTCAGAACTCCCCTTCAGTTCTTCTCTCTTTTTCTGTTGGTTAAGCTCTCCATATTCTAGAGTAAATGCCTCAAATAAAGATTAGTGGGGAATTTTTTGGTTAGATTTTTTGTCTCTGCAGCTGGCAGCTGGCCACTGGGGCCTAGTGGAGAAAACAGTTTCCTGGAGGAACGAAGACCTTGATTTTATTTCCCAGCCCACTGCGATGATTTCACAGAATATGGGCTTATAGCCTGCTCTTGGCTTCTTGGAGAAAAGTATTATTTAATGCCAAGTTTCTAACATTAAGATTTCTCTATGCAGTGATAAAGTGTATGTTTCTATTGTTGTATGAAGGAGAAATGGATGAGAGAATGGAGCAGTGCTATAAAGACTGGCAAGGAGAGAGTGTTCCTAGTTTCCATCTTCATCTGACTTAAAAGATATTTCTATACAAATAACTCCAAGCATATAATGGCATCATCCTGGGGTATAGCCCCTAATTTTATTTGGTTTCTCATTAGCAAAGAAGCAGTATGGCCATACCACCATGACTGGTGGGGTTTAATGGTGCGTTTTGCAAAATGTGATTTGCTGTTTAATTTGGAGTGTTTGTGCCGATAATTCAAAACCCAAAAGATGATCTTCCTATGAAGGCAGAGTTTTGGAGGTGGAAAAATTTAGAAAAGTAATGGAATCAGTCAAATATTACCATTATTGCCATGGTTGCTAATTGAGAAATCTAATAGATTTTCTAATCATTAATAGCCTATTCCTGAGAAAATTAAGGGACATTGGACCTCATTCCTGAACCGCTCAGTGAATTCCAGCACTATATCTTTGATTGGCTGAATTAAATGTTGGCCCAGAGGTCTCATTCAACATAAATACAATCAGATTCTCCAAGTGGCCTTCCCTATCAGTGGGGTCCTAATACTTCTAAGCCTCAAGTCCTTGAAACGATTCTTGCTTCCTCTTTTTCTCCAAATTGCCACACAAGTATCAAACTCTTGATCGAGTTTTATATTCAAGTCTCTCCTGTATGCCCCTTTTAGACATTTCTTATACCTGTGGCCTTCTAATATCCTCACCTTATTCTCAGCCTATATCTAGAATTGCTTCACCCTTCCTCAGTTATTGCTTCACTCCAGACAAATTTCAGATGTTAGCTTCACATTGCTTAATTTCCATTCTGATTATATCTCCTTCTCAGCCCTGAGTTTTGATGCTGCCTTTGGCATTGATCTCTGGTTTTCATCTTCTAAAATTCATTTTTTTTTCATCCTCATCGGAGGATACTTTTTCCATTGCCTTTTAGAGAGAGTGCAAGGGAGGAGGGGAAGGAGAAAGAGAGAAACATTAAAGTGAGGGAGACACATTGATTGGTTGCCTCTGGCATGCACCCCAAGGGTGGTTGGGGATCGAATCTGCAACCCAGGTACTTGCCCTTGACCGGTAATTGTACCCGAGACCCCTCGGTGTGCAGGCTGAAGCTATAAATTCATTCTTACTCCTGACACAGCCCTGCTCTTACTGACTCTGGAGAAGTTTCCTTTCTCAGTCCTCTAGGCATCCAGAAACCTGTCTTGCCTTAGACACTGTGGCCAGTATTACAAGGAGTTTGGCCCTGTCCATTGAATGGGAACTCAACTCTGTTCTTCTCCACAGAGATGTCTCTGTCCCATGTGTGTTTGTCTATTTTCCACTTTTCTTTAAAAACCTATTTTAAATGTCACCTGCTCCATTCAATTTCTCAGCACCAACAGCTCACAGATTTCCTCTCTCCCTGAATGCTTTATAGAGCATGTATGAACTGTCCTGTTCTCTTGATATTTACTGCTGTTGTTTTGGATATGTCTAGGCACATGGATAAAATAAAGTGGTTATGTACATGCAGTTTGTCTTACCCCCCAAATCTGTACCTGGGTGGCAGCAGCCATACTATACATCTTCACATTCTATATAGCCTTTATCACAGGACTGTACATTTAACCGACAGATATTCATAACTGGCTAACTCTCTGAACCCTTCTCAAAGCCAAGTGGTCATAGGCAGAAAGATAAGCTTAGCCTGAATGCAGAGCTTTGAAATCCGTCTTCCTCTCATGCTTTATTCTGTGAACTAAAAGTCCATGCTGGCTGGAGTACATGCCTTTAGTCCATTTCATGAATTTAATATCCTGAATCTAGTCCTCATCTGAACTCTGATTGGGCTAAAAGTACAAATAATTTTTCATAGGTGCCTTGGAGTGAAGATTTAGATCTCTTTAAAGCGGAAAATATCACAGCTCATTTTCCCTATCCCAGGGGTTTTACAATGGAATTTGTATTCTTTACTTACCAGTTTGTTTGAATAACTTGTGTTTGCCTTAACTGTTGTTCATTCCCAGTGTGTATGGTACACATACATTTAAATATGTAATTGCTAATATTGTCAGGATTCAGATCTCTGGGGCTTCTTTAAACTTACCTATGTCTGCAGGTGTTTTTTGTTTGTTTTTTAAAGGGTTTTATGGAATTTAGTTTTTTTATTATTATTATTTTTAGAGATATAGGAAGGGAGAGGGAGAGAGAGAGAGAAACATCGATTGGTGGCCTAGTGTACACACCCCGACTGGGGATCAAACCTGCAACCTGGGTATGTGCCCTGACTGGAGATTGAACCAGTGACCTGTTGGTGCATGGGAGGATGCTCAACCAGCTGAGCCACACAAGCCAGGGCTGTCTGCAGGTTTTTAGAAAAAGAAATTGAACCAGTGACCTGTTGGTGCATGGGAGGATGCTCAACCAGCTGAGCCACACAAGCCAGGGCTATCTGCAGGTTTTTAGAAAAAGAAAGTAGAGATAGGAGTGAAGTTACTCATTTGAAAATATCAATCTCTTTAAAGAATAGGAAAAGGGGTCGGAAGAGTCGTGTTGCTCTCATGGTTCTGATTTATGATACTACAAGATAAGTCAGATTTGGCAAACACACAACTGATTGTAGCTTACAGAATGATAATGATGATGACGACGACGACAATAAAAGATAAAAAGAGAAACCTACTTTAAAACAATATTAAAATTTTAAATATTGACCATATTTCATCTGTCTGAGTGTGTGTGTGTGTGTGCATGCTTGTGTGCATGCCTTCCTATGGAAGTAGTTCTAAAGTAGTATGTTTTGATCCTCCAGGTTTGGATGATATGCTGCCACTTAGGGTAAAAAGGATAAAATATACACATTTATGCATATAAACACATACATGTGTGTAAACATATATACATATACTTTTATTATGATTTTGAGTACACTTTGATCTTTGGATGTTATGACTTTATTACCTGTTTACCATTTAATTTTAAAAAGTTTATATCTTCTTGTATTTTTAATATTTCTTATTTTTAAAATTCTGCAATAATTAGAACTGTTTTAAAATAGAAATAAAAGATATCTTACCTGACTGTAACCCTAGTGTGCTCTGGCAAGCTCTAAAGAGGTTAGAATACAGTTAGGTAGTCCTACAGTCAACACAAAGGGATAAAATGTGACATGGATTTATGACAGTGTGATGTCTGAATTTATTTTACTTAATATAAGTAAGGAAGATAAACACCCAGTACATTGGTGTTCTTTAGCAACCCATGAAAAGAAGCACTGGGAAAATAATGTTTTATTATTTGGTTCCAAAGGGAAATAAACATGTAAAATATATTAAGAAGAAATAGGCACTGAGTTTGCACCTCAGTTTATTGAAAGAAAGAGAGTTGGCTGTTTAGGAACAACCAGCATGGGAGAGTTAATTTTTTCCTGCTGGTTTTCTAATTGGGTCCAGTGGCTGGGACACAAACAGAATTTAAACATGACAAAAGTAGCAGTCAGTCTGTAGAAGAGCAAAGTCCATGATATCTTAATTCTGAGGTAAAGTTTCAAAGCCTATTTGGCTAATGCATCAAGCTTAGTATGTCAGAACCTAAATTATTATTTCTCCATTTACCCAGCCTCTCCTCCTTGAGTCCATTTTCAGTAATAGCCATTCTCCTGACCATCCCAGCTCGAAAGGCTTCCATTCCTCCCTACCCTCTCTTTTTCTGTGCCATTCAAGTGAACCTAGTGGCCAGTTTTGTGAAATCTGTCTCTCATTGTCTTTTGTATGTGCCACTCTTGTAAACCCTCTTGCATTCCCATGGTTCTGGCCCTTGTTATCCCTTACAGAGATGAGGATCCTCTGACTTGGTCCCCCACCAGGGAGTATAGTATGGCAGTAGGAATGCTGGGGCTACAATCAGATCCCTAGGTCAATATTCCCACTCCACTACTCGTCAGTAAGGGTGAGGCCTCAGTAAGATAGTCTCTCCTAACTTTAGTGTCCTCAGCTCTTAAATAAACATAAAAGTGGCAGTTTCCTCAGTCTTTTTCAGGTCTTGGCTCAGATTCACCTTCTTAGGGAGGTTTCCCCTACTACCCTACCTCAAATAGCATTCTCATCACTTTGTCCCTCTACTTTGTTTTATTTTTCTTAATGACCACCTAACATTTTATCAACATCTTGTTTGGTTGGTTGTCTTTCTGTATTCCTTTCTAGAACATGAGCTCCACAGACACAGGAATCTTGCCTGTGATTTTTTTCATGGTTGCATCTCAGTGCCTAAAGATAGTATGTACTCAATAATTACATGTTGAATGAATGAATGAATAAATAAATATATAGTTTATTGTGAGTATTAAATGAGATCCTTTATCAAAGTGCTTGCCAAGAAAGTATGGATTTTCAATCCCTATCACCATTTTCTCCTCTAGTTGATCTTAAGTCACCCCAGATAATTTAATCTTAACAAACATTGCTCTGCTTAAAATAGATCACTGACTTCCCTTGCCCCCTTCCAAGTTGAATGAAAGTTCTCAGCTCAGTGTTTGGCTCTCACTATAATAAAAATCCAGCTATGCTGTGAAGGTTGAGATTTTACCCTACTTACAACCTAACATATTTGTCTGCAGAAGTTTCATAGATGCTGGCTGATGAGTCTTCCAGGTCACAGGAAAAGGACTTTATTTCTCCCAGCACATCGGAAAGGTAGCATTGCCCCCCAACTCTACCTTTCCATATTTATTTCCCATGAGTCTTACACTTATTCCATATCCCACCAACAGGCAGCATATGCCATTTTCCTTTATATCATGTGGTTTCCTTGCTCTAAGCCTCAGTGTATGTTTTTCCTTTTAATCTCTTCTAGTCTCATCTTTAAGATCCATCTTTTCCCCTAGATATTTGCAGAGCCCACCCATTTCCTTCCTTAAGCTCTCATCAGTGAGGCCTTTCTCTTACCTAAGATAGAAGCCTTCCCCACCACACAACACTACCCTCTTTATCATTATCACTCTATCACTCTGTGACAGGTATTTACATGGTCTGTCTTCCACTTCTAGAATCTAAGTTCCTTGAAAGGAAAGATTTTGAATGTTTGATATTCTTCTTTAACCTCAGAACCACAAATGATACCTGGTACATAGTAGGTGATAAATAACTATTGGTTGATTCTGCAAGTTAGTTTGTATTTCACTTTCTTCATAACTCCTTCCAGGTTTCCTAAGTAGAATGTGATTTGTCTCTGCTGAACCTTGGTTCTACTTTACTTGTTCTTCTCCATTAGACTGAGTTTGTTGAGGGCAAAGCTTTTCTCTTATTCTCATAGCTTCTTAGTATCTTCCATAGTCCCTTTAATATAATAAGTAGACACTCCACAGATGTGCATGATATTTCAGTCTAAGTGGAGAGATCAAGTAGGCTGAAGTATAGTACACCTTTTGGTGCTGGTTAACTCAGCTATGCAACTTGGGTAATTGCAATTCACTTTAACAAATTGGAGGAAAAACTGATGTCATTTGGTAGAAGCTAAAAGAAAAGAGGTTTTATCTAAATAAAAGAGAAAACAAATGGAATTTTCCAAAGGTAAGGACTGCCTCAAAAGTGGTAAGCACCACATCCTTGAAGAGCTCAGTCACAGAACTTGGACCAGGCTGACCACTTAGCAGAAGGTTTGCAGCAGATTCACATACAGAATTAATTTGGGGAGTGTTTTGGTGATTCAAGGAGGTTCCTTCCACAGTTTAGATTCTATGACTATTCTATGTGTACATACCCCAACTTATCCCATCATCACATAAGCATATGGAGTAGCACATTCTGAGCCTGGAGGTACAGTTTCCTTTTCCATCTTTTAGGGTAAGCCTTTGATTCTTTTGTCTTTTAAATCACACAAGATTTTAAATATACCTCTTATGCTTCTCTCCTTTTATTTCCATATTTGTTTATATGTTTGACTTTTTAAGAGACTTATCAGCTTCAGTAAAAACCATGTCTTATTTAACTTTCTGTTCCTAGTGAATTGCCTAGTCTTAGTTGGAGGTTATTGGACTTTCATAGAAGGAATGAATAAATAATCTGAGGTTGGCCTTTTCTATATCATTGATGCTCAGGTTTCAGGGCTTTATTTTTGCTATCTGGACTTGTTGAGTGACCCAGAAATATTACTTTTCTCTCCCAAATGTTATTCCCACTCCTAAAACAAATTCATCCTTGCATTTGATGAGGATGTTTTTGTTGCTGCTGATAGCAATGCCTTTTGAAGAGGACAGTCCTGTTATTAACGCAAGCAAGGAAGTTCAAGAAAAAAAAGGAAGCACCTCAAAAGACTATGGATGATGGTGGGATATTTTAAAAACTCAGTTCCATGGACTATCTTTAAAATGATAGGAACGAGCAGGTGGAATTGTATTCCAAATCACCTAGTAGGCTCAGGCTTCTAAGAACATCAACTTTTAATTCTAAGGAGGTGATGGAACTTCATTAAAGGTCTTTTTCCTTTTACAGAGGATAAGGCCTCTTTTTGAACAGATTAATTTCCTTCTAAGGTTCTTTTTTTTATTAATCAGTAAACATAGGCCTCTGGATGACTATCACTATAAGAAATTATTGAACTTCAGAAAGTTGCTATTGACAAAAAAAAGGAGCATTGTACTTTTAGTCTAAAGGAAGATGAAGGTGCATAGTACCCTAGTGTTCATTCTCAACATTACTTTGTTTTTTTACTACTATAAAGTAAGCTACCTTGCTTCTACTTAAATCTGGGTAATCTCAGAGTAAAATCCAGTGCCATGTACTGGATGAGATTTAGTGAATGAAAGAACAGAATGACAAGAACAGAGAATTTCAAAAAATTGTCATGATTATTAAACTAATTGATAGTGCACGTAAGATTGGGGATAGAGATAAGTAGGCAATACAGAGGCTTTTATGACTTAAACTGGGAAGGATTAAGTGAGACAAATGTACATATGTGTTATTAAAGAAAAAAAAAAAACTTCCTTGTTCACACAGAGATATAATCCTTTGCTACTTGAAGATGTGAATATGGTTGAGCAGTGAGGTGATATGAATTAGTTACTCAAGTGGGATGCTTGGTGAGGTTTGACAATTGCGGAATCACTGGGAGCTTTCATTCTGATGTGTTGAAGGACTGGAGGTTTTCTGGAGACCTTGATGACCAGATAGACAAAAATGAATCCTTAAAGATTATACAAATATGAGCTGGAAGGATTAGTGTCTAAGGAGAGTATATTATCTTTGCCCTAAATATCTAAATATCTTAAATACCTACCTATTTGTTTTGTAATAAATAATATGAAAGGAAATATGTTGTACTTTCCCATTAAACACATTTAGTGCTTGGGGGGCATGAAATGTGCTTCTGCCTCTGTAGCATCATCCTGCACTGACTGAGGTATTCTTGTTTGATGAGCTTTGAAAAGTCATAGTGCTCACAGGCCAAGTCTGGAGGTTTAATTTTTCATGTTTTGTTTTGTTTTTTTAATTATATGATCCTACTGGCACTCTTCACTCTAATTGACTCTTTTATCAGTTCACTAGACCACTAGGGAGCAGGGTATCTGCCCTCCAGAATCATCGAATCTTCAGGGCCCGACCTAACAGGAGACACTCAGTAAATGAAGAAATGAACTGGATTGGATTAATCACAAGGAACACTGGTCAAGATAGTGAGCACCAGTGCAAATCCCATCATCTGAAGGAAAATTCAAACCTCATAATGGAGGAAAGGATTAACTTAATCCTTGGATACAGAGGGAAAGCATATTTAAAAAACAAATGAAATAATGGAGCCTGATCCTCCTGGGTCAAGACTGACTGGATGGGTAGATTTTATGGCAGGTAAAGGAATTAGCATTGGGATTCTTAAAGGTTTCAAACCAAATTATGATTTTTGTCGTCTTCTAAGGTGGTTGGTCAGAACTCAATGGTTAGAAGCAATGTTAAAATTAAAATTAATTATTCCCGATTCTCACTGTTGATTTTAATTTCTGCTACATTGTTGTCGTTCAAGTTCAGTAATGATTTAATATCAGTGAACATCAGATTCACATGCTATGCCTGAGTTGAGACTTCTATTCATTGATATGCTTATTTAACTCATGTCTGCTTTCAAGTAGCTTTTTAGTATATCAAGATCCTTGAGGTTGACTAAGAAATCCTAATTTTCCCTACTGCATAGATTTAATTGTTTAAAAGTTATTATTAAATAGTCAGCTACTAATGGGCCAAAAGATTCTAATGATGACCCTAGATATGAGGTACATTTTTAATCAATTATAAAGTGAAAGTTTAACAGTGCTTTAAACACAGTACTCACCAATTATGTGCTGGAGCTGGCTTGTACCAAGCAGGTTGCTGGAGCTGATTATTAAAATTTCAAGAATTTTCTGAGGCAAATTTTAAACAGCAGCTTTGAAATTGGCCATAGATTTCATAGTGGGAGTATTTACACCATTGAAATCAGCAGTGGCTAAAAATCATATCCCCAGACTCAACCCCCATACCCCCACCCAGAAAACCAGTTATTAAATATTATCAACTCTCCACTGATAGTAAGTCCTACTTTTATTAAATGATTTTTAAATTGAGCATAATATGTTAGAGCATTTGTTTTTTATTTTTGTTATGACAGTTCTACCATTATCACCACTTTGCTATCTTTCCATAATCAATTTCTTGAGGGTAATGATTATACATTAAAAAATGCTTTGTATCAATCACAAATATAATTTTAGAGAAAATTAAATAAATTATAAAATAATAATTTTCAGAATTTGAGGGCATATTTAAGTTAGGATAAAAATTTAAAGAGATGAAATCTGGTACACAAAAAAATAATGTAAAAGGGTAATAGATCATTAAGGTAGGAAAGCACAAATTTTCATTTACGTTTTAAAATGTAGTTGGCAAAAAAATCTGTTAGGTCACATGGAACAGCCTGACAGCTGGGTTAGAGGAGTTGGAGCATGAGAAAGTAGAATGGACAAAGAATTAGGAACTTTATTTTAGAAAATAATACTTTAATGGAAGGGACCTAACAGCAACCAGATTTTCACAGTGCATTCATTGAATGTCTCCTGAAAGCTTGCTAGATGCTTTCAGATATTCATTTACTCTTTCAGATCATTAGGGTTTGGAGGTGGAATGGCAGATTCTTAGAAAGTAATAAGAATATGCTCATGTTTCTTAAGCAACCACACTTGCTTGAAATGGTCAGGTGCAATACAAAACAATCTAAAATAATATAGTCTCTTCAACCTAGCATCATACAGTCAGTTCAGACAACAATGGCTTGCATTTTCTGCAGTGTTTTGTTACATTTTCTCGGGCTTACCATTGTCTTTGGAAAGTGGTGTGTAGGACGATAAGATGGAAAGTGCAGCCGGGCCTGGCATGGCTCAGCGGTTGAGCATCGACCTGGGATCCAGGAGATTGCAGTTCGATTCCTAGTCAGGAAACATGCATGGGTTGAGGGCTTGATCCCCAGTCGGGGGCGTGCAGGAGGCAGCGAGCGGATCAATGATCCTCTCATCATTGATGTTTCTATCTCTCTCTCTCCCTCACTTTTTCTCTCTCTGAAATCAATAAATATATATTAAAAAAAAAAAAAAAGATGGAAAGTGCATGAAAGTTATGAGAGAGTTTAAAGGGAGAAGGTAGGAACATTTTGGGGTAATTGGAGGAGATAGAGTAAATAACTATGGGTAGGAAATTATATGTGAAACCTCTCCTGGTCCCCTTCCACTTCCATCCTCACAACACAACTGAATATATTTACAAAGCCAGGGCTGTTTCCAGAGCAGAAGGAGGCAGAGAATCAAGTCCTGAGAAGTCTGACGTGATTGCCTATAAGTGCTGTGATCCTTGGCTTACAAACGCTTAAGAATAACAGTCATGAACTTGAACACTATAAGGGCTTTTGAGCATCACAGACAAAGAAGGAAAGAGAATCTTCCTTTCTCAAGAGCTCACAGCACAGCTCTTTACTAATAAAGCTGAAACTAAAGTCTCTCATTTTCTAATTTAGTGCTGTTTCTAGTGTCTTATGCTTGTACATCACTGAATTTAGTGTACAGCCTCATTTTTCTTTTTTATCCTTCCCAAGGATATTTTTTCCATTGCTTTTCAGAGAGAGTGAAAGAGAGAGAGAGAGATAAAAACAATGATGTGAGAGAGACACATTGATTGGTTGTCTCCCACGTGTACCCCGACCATGGATGGGGCATGTAACCAAGGTATGTGCCCTTGGCCAGAATCAAACCCAGGACCCTTCAGTCTGAGGGCTGATGCTTTAACCACTGAGCAAACCAGGCAGGACTATAGACTCATCTTTTTACTTCTGCAAATATCCTGGAAATTATTATTAAATTGAGTGAGACATTCTGCTAAATGTCTCTTTGGGGTCAGAACCTCACTACTGTGAGAGAAACACAAGACAGAATATACAGTCTATATCCACAAGGGAATATTCTGAGATCAGAAAGGCAAAATGTAATTTATATTCCAAAAATGTGCAAAGGGAAATATAAACAGAATTACTTCATGTAAAGTAAAATAATATTGTATTCAAGTATATATTAAGATATATAGTAATTGTTGATTCCCTGAGCAATAAAAAATAATATAATACTTTAGTTGTTTATTTCTTAAGCTAAAGTATAAAATATTCTCAAGATCTTTACCAATAAAAGCATCTTCCCTTGTTAAGGGTTTCCAGTTTTAGTCCATATCCAGTGCTGAACCTATAGGTTGGCTCTAGCTTGGCTACCATGGAACATTTAGCCCAAGAAAGGCATGAGTTTAGCAGTGGGGCATGGAGTTGAGTTGCTCATGAAAAATTGTCCATGGTTCTGGTAATCCCTCCATAGGTAGGTGCCCTGTCTTCTCATTTGACAGCTGATTTTCATGCATGTGAACTTTTACTGACACTGCTGGATTTTTTGTTCCATATTTATGGTTTTGGAGGTTCAAATTTCCATTTTATTCTGTTGGTCTGATCTCATTAGTCCCAGTTCTTCCTGAAGTTAGTTATTTCATATATTGTATTGTGAAAATTTTCATTTACTAAAAATAGGAGATGAAAAATCATTAACTTGAAAGGAATGGGGCCATCACACACTCCCCTGGGGGCTCTGAGTTTTGGATTTCTCTGTAAGAGATTTGATGCAGCCACTTGGTACAATATACCCCTTAATTTTCTTTGCTATCACTTGTCTCTCATGTGCTCTACACTGACACAGCCATCAGAATTTTAGAGCAAAAGGGTAATAAAATTTTGAACTACTGATTTACTTTTTGACTTCTGAGAGGAGATATGACTTATAGATCTGGGCAATGTCATGAAATCATGGAAAAATTTTAAGAAATGTGCTAGATTTAGCACAAATCTGTTAAACCACAGGCATAAAATTATCACTGTTCAGGCACTCTTTGGCTGAGCATGTTATAATTTGTATTAATTTAGATGCTGTTGAATAATTAAAGAACCATAAAATTCCATTAAAATTACTTTAGCAATTTGTATTGTGACATTCAAGGTAGTTACATGTTTCTAACTAAATGTTAAGCCACAAAAATATATGTGTTTGCTACTCTAAGCTTCCTAGGCAAAAAAGGAAATTCCTATTAATTTGCTTGACTTTTTATTTCTTTAAATTTTTTGTTCTAAGGCATTTATATGTGTGTTGAAGTATTTAGGGAGAAATGTATACTGATGTCTGCAATTTTCTTTGAAATGCATCAAGAAGAAGATGGAGTTTAGACAGACAGAGCAATTAATAGATAGATAGGTATTCATGAGACCAGTAAATGTCAATGGCAGAATCTGGGTGTTGAGTATACAGCTGTTCACTATAAAAATTTTTTCCACTTTACCCAATGTGTTTGAAAATTTTCACGATACAATTTTGGAAAAGATCATTAATACCCTTACTCAATATTATTACTGCCTAAAGCCAGTATAATTTTATTATAAGAGATATGTTTATTCTTATTCATAACAAAGTGATAAATACATGTACTTAGAAATCAAATAGTTCTAAAAGATTGACTACAAAGGAGAGGATTTGTTGTCCCACTTTTCCATGCAAGTTCTGTTCCCCAGACTTTGATTTTTCAAAAAAAACTATATTCTGTATTTACCTCCATATTTCTTTAAAAATATGCCTATTTTTCGATTTCTTTATTTTTCAAGTTTTGATATTATTTTTGAATTTTTTGGTGAGGATTTATCTTATTTATATTTTCCTCAATTCACTCCCTCACATTGAGGGATTCATATCACAAATGTTTATCAAGTAAATAAAGAGTCTGCATTTACATTTTATTGCTGAGACAAGTAGTATACTATTATTGCTTCATTTGTTACACAATTTACTGTCTTTGCTTTGAGTTTTTAATTCATTTTCAATATTTGCTTAATTTTTTATGTACCTTTCTAAATGCTTCGGAGGTACGTTAAACAACAATCAAATGTTCTTCATATGCTTAAATACATCAGAGTATCTATTAACACGCTCTTTTGAAAACCTTTCTTGGAAGCTCCTATTGTTTTATTCAATAGATCATCTTGAACTATTGGCTTTTTACACAACCATTATACACTTTATCAGTTTCTTGTGACCCTCCACTTAACAATTAAAAAAATTATTTATTTATTGTTGAGAGTATTACAGATGTCCCTCATTTTTGCCTCGTTTGACCCCTCCACCCAACCCTGCACCACCCCAGGCCTTCACCACATGGTTGTCTGTGTCCATGAGTTATGCATATATAATATATATTCTATGCTTAATCTTTTCCTGTCCCCTCCACCTGTCTCTCTTCTGAGATCAGTAATTCTGTTCCATGCATCCATGTCTCTGGATCTATTTTGTTCATCAGTTTATTTTGTTCACTAGGTTCCATATATAAGTGAGATCATGAGATACTTGTCTTTCTCTAACTCGTTTATTTTGCTTAGCATAATAATCTCCAAGTCCATCCAAGCTGTCACAAAGAGTAAGAACTCCTTCTTTTTTACAGCTGTATACTATTCCATAGTGTAAATGCACCACAACTTTTTTATCCACTCATCTACTGATGGGCACTTGGGCTGTTTCCAGATCTTAACTATTGTAAATAACACTGCTATGAACACAGGGGTGCATATATTCTTTCTGATTAGTGTTTCAGGATTCTTAGGATATATGCAAAGAAGTGGGATCACTGGGTCAAAAGGCAGCTCCATTTTTAATTTTTTGAGGAAACTCTATACTGTTTTCCACAGTGGCAACATGAGTCTGCATTCCCACCAGCAGAGTACTAGTGTTCCCTTTTTTCCACATCCTCACCAGCACTTTTCACTTGTTGATTTGTTGATGGTAGCTGTTCTGACAGGTGTGAGGTGATATCTCATTGTGGTTTTAATTTGCATCTCTGATGATTAGTAACTGAGCACTTTTTCATAAGTCTACTGGCCATCTGTATGTCCTCTTTGGAGAAGTGTTCGTTTAGGTACTTTGCCCATTTTTATTTGGATAGTTTGTTTTCCTTTTGTTCCGTTGTATTAGTTTTATGTAGATATTGGAAATTAACCCATTATCAGATGTATCACTGGTGAATATGTTCTGCCATACAGTGGGTTCCCTTTTCATTTTGTTGGTGGTTTCTTTTGCTGTGCAGAAGCTTTTTAGTTTGATGTAGTCCCATCCGTTTATTTTTTCCATTGCTTCTCTTGCCCTAGGAGATGTATCTGTGAAAATACTGCAATGTGTGATGTCTGAGGTTTTACTGCCCATGTTTTCTTCCAGGGTTTTTATGGTTTCTTGAATTGCATTTAAGTATTTTATCCATTTTGAGTTTATTCTTGTGTATGGTGTGAGTTGGTGGTCTAGTTTCAATCTTTTGCTTGGACCTGTCCAATTTTCCCGACAGCATTTATTGAAGAGACTATACTCCATTGTATGCTCTTGCCTCCTTTGTCGAATATTAATTGAGTGTAATGGCTTGGGTCAGTTTCTGTTTTGTTCCATTGGTCTATATGCCTGTTCTTGTGTCATTACCAGGCTGTTTTGTTTACAGTGGCTTTGTAGTATACTTTGATATCTGGTATTGTTATCCCTCAAACTTTGTTCTTCTTTTAAGATTGCCGAGGCTATTTGGAGTCATTTTGGTTCCATATAAATTTTTGGAGTGTTTGTTCTAGATCTGTGAAATATGCCACTGGTATTTTAATAGGGATTGTGTTGTATCTATAGATTGTTTTGGGCAATACAGACATTTTAATGATGTTAATTCTTCCAATCTATGAAAATAGTATTTTACTTGTTTGTCTCCTCCTCTATTTCCATTTTCAATGGTTATAATTTTCCATGTACAGGTCTTTTACCTCCTTGCAGAAGTTTATTCCCAGGTATCTTTTTTTTTTTTTTGCAATAGTAAGTGGAATTGCTTTTTTAGTTTCCCTTTCTGAGTGTTCATTATTGATGTATAAAAATGCTTTCAATTTCTGGATGTTTATTTTGTATCCTGCTACTTTGCCAATTTATTTTATTAAATCTAGCAAATTTTGGTGGAGTCTTTAGGGTTTTCTATGTACAATATCATGTCATCTGTGAATAATGACAGTTTTACTTCCTCCTTTCCAATTTGGATTCCTTTTATTTTCTACTTCTCTGATGCTGTAGCTAGGACTTCTAGAACTATGTTGAATAAAAGTGGCGAAAGTGGACACCCCTGTCTTGTTCCTGTTTTTAGGGGAAATGCTTTTAGTTTTTGCCCATGCATATGATGTTGGCTGTAGGTTTGTCATAAATGACCTCATTATGTTGAGGTGTGTTCCCTCTGTTTCCCACTTTGCTGAGAGTTTTTATCATGAATGGGTGCTGGATTTTGTTGAATGCTTTTTCTGCATTTGTTGATATGATCGTGTAAATTTTATCCTTCATTTTGGTTATGTGAGGTATCACATTTACTGATTCTTGAATACTGTACCAGCCCTGCATCCCATGAATATATCCCACTTGATCATGGTGTATGATCTTTTTAATGTTCTGCTGGATCCAACTTTCTAATATTTTGTTGAGGATTTTAGTATCTATGTTCATCAAGGATATTTGCCTGTAATTTTCTTTCTTTGTAGTGTCTTTATCTTATTTTGAATTAGAATAATGCTGGTCTTGTGAAGAGAGCTTGGAAGTCTTCCCTCCTCTTGAATTTTTTTCAATTATTTGATAAAGACATGTGTTAGTTCATCTTTAAATGTTTGGTAGAACTCACCTGTGAGGCCATCTGGTCAAGGACTTTTATTAGCTGGGAGTATTTTAATTACTGCTTCAATTTCATTAGTTGTTGTTGGTTGTAGTTGAAGCCTATTGAGGTTTTCTGACCTGTCCTGATTAATGTTGGAGGATTGTATGTTTCTAGGAATTCATCCATTTTGCCCAGGTTCTCTAGTTTCTTGGCATGTAGTTTTTCATAGTATTTTCTTACAATCCTTTGCATTTCAGTGATGTCAGTTTTTACTTTGCCTCTTTCATTTCTGATTTTGTTTACT
The DNA here is from genome assembly GCF_964146895.1 of Miniopterus schreibersii. Classification (NCBI taxonomy): domain Eukaryota; kingdom Metazoa; phylum Chordata; class Mammalia; order Chiroptera; family Miniopteridae; genus Miniopterus; species Miniopterus schreibersii. The sequence goes on along the minus strand of NC_138102.1, from coordinate 87,246,850 downwards.
TGGGTCCTTTCTCTTTGTTTCTTGATGATTCTGGCTAAAGGTTCATCAACGTTTTTTTGTTGTTGGTGTTGTTTGTTTTTTAATCCTTACCTGAGGATATTTTTTCCATTGCTTTTCAGAGAGAGTGGAAGGGAGAGAGAGAAACATCAATATGAGAGAAATACATCAATCGGTTGCTTCCTGCATGTGCTTGACTGGGGCTAAGGACTGAGCCTGCAACCAAAGTATGTGCCCTTGACTGGAATCTAACCTGAGACCCTTCAGTCCACAGGCCAAGATCTTGGAAGAGAAAAGGTAGATAAGGTAAGAATGGAGGAAACCTGGAGAACATTATGCTAAGTGAAATAAGCCAGTCAGAGAAAGACAAACACCATATGATTTCACTCATGTGGAATTCTATGAACAAACTGAACTAAAAAGCAAAATAGAGACAGACACATAAATAGAGAGCAGGCAGGCAGCTCTGGTGGGAGGCGGCTGGATGTTGGAGGGGTGGAGGGATTGAGCAAAAAAGAAGAAAAAAAGACAGATAACTCATGGCCACAAACAACTGTGTGGTGACTGTGAGAAGGAGGGGGCGGGTATAGGTGGAAGGAGATAAGTGGTGATAGGAAAAAATAAAATAAAAATTAAATTATATTAAATTAAAAATAAATAAATAAAATAAAGGGAAAAACTAAGGAAATCTGAATAAAGTATATTGGACTTCAGTTTAAAATATTGGCTCATTCATTTTAATACTAATGCGAGACATAATACTAATACTAATGTAATACTCATAGAAGATATTAATAATAGGGAACTGGTAATGGGGTATATAGAAACTGTGTTGTATCATTGAATTATTTTCTGTATATATAAAACTGTTTGAAAAATGAAGTTTATTTTTTTCCAAAAGATAGGTGACTGGACTTTCACAGCAAAAATTAAAAGAATAAACAATGGATGTATATGTTTAGTTTACATGTGAGACTCTTCTTATTTAAAATAAGAAAAATATGTTAAAGTATATTGGAGAAATCCCATCTAGAAAATTCCATAGATTGCAATAGATGGAAATCCCTTCTAGATATTCACTTTTCCTAAGATACTATTGGTACAATAAATGAAATCTAAACATTGTCAGTTTGCAAAACCAAGGGTCTGGAGTCTTGAGTTTTACAAAATTAACTTCAGTACCTTAATTGACAAGGTAAACTTAAAGAAGACTTACTATGTTATATTAATGCCTGCTACTTAGTAGAGCCATCTCAATTTTAAATTTAGGGCAAATAATGTATGTTTTATTAGATACTGTATTTAGAGGCATTTTGCAGCAAACGATTCACTTTATGTAGCAATATATTTTTGGCTCTCAGTCAGACCTTTAGGATTTTGTGATAAAATTAGGTCTTTAACTGAGTCAAATATTGTTTTTTGGAACTGTAGCTTGTTTTAAAGCTGGAAAGGCAATGAATTTGTGTGTGTACGTGTGTGTGTACACACATGCATGCTAACCCTGACTATGCAACACTGCAAACCAAGAAAATTCATTTAATTTAAATTGAAAAGGAATTTTTAAAACATAGTGTTTGCCTCACTGGTTTAGCTTTAGAAGAAAACAGTGCTGAAAAAAATCACCGATGTTCACACATTTTGAAGAGCGTGAATTTTATTCACCAATTTCTTTTTATACCAGAAGCCAGCTGCTACCTTTTGGAAGAATGAAACTTTTCAACCAGAATTGCCTGCAGTCCAATATAGCTCTAATGGCAGAATAAATTTTACTGGATTATGTCCTTTGATTTTCACAGATTTTATTCAAAAGATCTGGCAGTGGGTTGCAGTTTCACACTTCAGAAATTTGTGGCTGGCCAATAGTTATTTCTGGAGTTTTCTTTTAAAGACATTTATTTTTTAGATTCTCTGTGTTCTTAAATCAAATTCCCTGGCCATTTCTTACATGAAGTGAGATATTTATATCTTTTTAAACTAAGTCACTTTTAAAGTTGAAAAGTTCATTTTCTAGAACTATACAAAAGACCAGAGCCAGCTGAATATCTGAAAGGATTCTCTGTTGGTAGGCACCTTGACTAATGACTGCCACATCACGTAAGTCACTTTCTTTCTTTGTGAAACATGGTGAGGTGAATCATAAAATGTTAGGCATAAATTCTGCCCACAGGGGATTCCTTTAAAACAGGTGACTGAGGTGCTTGGCTCTGGAGGCAGAAAAACTTCGTCTTGAACCTGCTTCTTCCTGGCTTTGTGAACTTGGGGACATTCTGCTTAAACTGTCTACACTTCAGTGTCGAGTGAAAAGAAAGAATAGTGTCTAACTCATGGAGTTGTTTTTAGTATTGATGAGGTAGCTTGTACTGTGCTTTCAGGGCATATAGTAAAAATTAAGTAAATGTCAGCTGTTTTCATCATCACGCTGGCATTTACGGAAAACATGCCAGGACCTACCTGAATAGTGCCTCCAAGTACAAGGCTTCTGAAAGGACAATTGTGTCTCATTTGCTGAGGAAAGCACACTAGAAAAGCCTCTGAGATTATGTGTTTATTAAAAGAAAAAAAATGTCTGTAAGCAATGCCAGTGCTTCTTTGGATCTTGACTTCCGAGAAAGCGCTGCCCACAGCCTCGGTGTTCTATTTCTTGCTTCTCTCCCCCAACCAGAGATAGGCTCTGGGGCTCTTGACACTGTGTTTGGATTTTGGGATTTTATGCCTCATGCCAGGGAGGCCTTCATTCCTTTAAGCACTTAGCAAACATTTTGGAAGACTCAACTATCCCGTGGTCCTGGAACCCGCCTTGGGGGCAGAGGTGGACCCATAACACACTGCCCACCTCCTTAGCTCTTGCTCCTCTAGGCATGGAGGACCCTCTGCTTCTCTGGGCCATGCCTGTCACTAAGGGCTCAGCTTAGCAAGGTAACAGTGAGTAAGCCACTGTGGTTTTCTGTTTTCCTCCTTTGTAAGATGAGAAAACTGCAAAAGATGAGGTTGATGGTGCCATGCCTCTCCAGCATTCTCTCAGATTCAGTAAATTGTTAGATTTATATTAAGTAAAAATGACAGTCAGCTACCTTTAAGAGGCTTACTTTCCCCATGAAAGCTCACTTTCTCTGCCACCTCAGGCTATAGGTCACTCTATCTTAAAATTCTTAATGTATCTATGAAACCCAATTTTGTACTTTCAGTGTGTATTTCATTTCTTCAGTTCCTTCACGAGTATAAGCCTTATTTCCTGAGCAACACTGGAAGTTCTTTAAGAGTAGGGATAACACATATTCCCCCTAAGGAGACTTACCAAACTGACATTCAAAATGAGCTTGTAATTATTATAACTTATAATTTATATATAATATAACTTATAATTTATACTAAAAATTATAATTACCTATGTAATACATAGCATTTAACATATATAAAGTATGATAGTTTAACATGAACATTCAATATGATTCTATACACACACATACACACACATCCTTTTTGGTTCTAAAGCACATTAAAACATAAAGAGTCATTGTTATTAAAATCTGTAGCAGGTGGTAGCCCTGCTGGTATGGCTGAGTGGTTAGAGTGTCAGCCTGAGCACGGAAGGGTTTTGGATTCCACTCCCGGTCAAGGGCATGTCATGTATCTGGGTTGCGTGTTCACTCCCTACCCCCGGCATGGCCAGGGTATGTGCAGGAGGAAACTAGACAACGTGTCTCTCACATCGATATTTCTCTCTCTCTCTCCTCCCTACCTCCCTTCCACTCTCTCTAAAAATATCAATGGAAAAATATCCTCTGGTGAGGATTAAAAAAAAAGTGAAATAAAACAAATAAAATTTTAAATTGTATGAAATTGTAGCAGTCTTAGAAAAAGCAAACAGTCTGAACTTTAACACTTTTGCTTCAAGCTTTATTAACGGAAAATTTTCCCAAAATACAACCAGCCTATTTTCCTGCTAAGTATAGTTAGCAATTTCTCTTGTTCCAGTCACTGATTTAGACCATTGTTTTGGTAGCATTGCACAATAAGTTCTTCTGACATACTTACTTCTCACCCTTACCTTTTTCAATGCCTTCAGTTACTGACCCTCTTTTTGAGTATTTTTGTGAAGTGCCCTAAGGTTAAAAAGGTTAGTGAGGCCTGGCCTGTGTGACTTAGTGGTTAGAGCTTTGGCTGAAGGGTCTCAGGCTCCATTCCCTGTCAAGGGTACGTACCTGGGTGTGGTTCCCTCCCTGCCCCAGGGCAGGCCAGGGTGCATGCAAGAGGAAACCAGTTGATGTGTCTCTTATATCGATGTTTCTCTCCCTCTCTCTGTCTCTCTGCCTCTCTTCCCCCTACCTCCCTTCCACTCTCTCTAAAAAAATCAGTGGAAAAATATCCTCGGGTGAGGATTAAAAAAATAAGTGAAATAAAACAAATAAAATTTTATTTTAAATTGTATGAAATTGTAGCAGTCTTAGAAAAAAAAACACCTGACTCAAAATGTCCTTAATATAAAGTAGAAAAATATGAATGACACAACATACTCCTACATCATAAAATACCAAACAGCTTGATAAGTAATTATCAAAGTGGAATGTTTTTGAACAGACTGATTTTTAACATCCTAAAAAAGGGGCCCTTTAACATCCTAAAGTAGCTGGCCCTCCTCTCTACTCATCACCTAACAGGACCACAGGCCACCTCACACCCGCATGGATGGGTCTTCTAACTCCACGTGTCCTTTTCACTCATTTCATCCACTCAGAATCAGAATCATCATACTTCTTAGATACCAAACTCTGAGAACCTCTCTCACCACAGCCTTCCATATTTCCACCCTCCCTCCTCCTTCAGTCTGCCCTCTGGTTCTTCATCCTTATCATGGCTTCATCATGGCTTCTGTCTGGGCCCCATGTTAAGCCACTTTAATCATATTTTCTGTAGCAACCAGAGAATCTCTCATCTACTTACCCTTTTTTCATAATCTCTAGCTCTAGGTAAATGCCATCATCTTGAATTTGGGGCTGGAAAATTTTTACTGAAAAAGCCAAAATGGGATCACCCCTCTCTCCTGTAAATCCATGAACTTCAAACTGCATCTCAGCTGGGCTCCCATGATCTTCATTTCTGGGTGACAACGCATCGCTTTCATCAGCTCTTACCTACCTACAATACCACTGTAAGGATTCAACTTCATCTTCACAAACTTGCTTTTCCTCCTTCTAACGTTTCCTTGAATTGTTATTTACCTTCTTCTCCTTCCTTCTGATTTTGGAAAGTGACATGTCCCTCACCTTCATAAGGTGAAATCCTCAATGTGTGCCCCCGATGTCCCCTTCCTACTCATCAGGAGTCCTTTCTCTTTTCTCTTTCTTCCTCAGACAGTGAAGTTGCTTACATCTCTCTTATCCCCCAAAGAACTCTCCCTTCAGCCTGTCTTGCCCCTCAAGCTCACTTCAGTTTTGCCATCAAGCCTTCCATTCCACTCACCGCGTCCTCCCTCTCAACCCCTGAAAACATGGCTTCCTTTAGCACCATTTTTTCTTCACCCTCACCAGTTAGGAGCCTTATGTCAAGGATCTAGTTGAATTTGCCTGAACCCAATTCCCAACCAGGTGACAGGTGACAATCTAATGTGCTCCCTGCTCCATACCTTCCCACACCTTCTCCTGGGCTTCTACTTGGCTTTCTCGGAACCTGCAGGGGATTGTGTCTGCTCCTGTACTGGTTTCTCACCAGGCATTTTACTGAACTTTTGAGGGTCAAGAAAGGGGTACTTAATTTTGCTCCACCTCAACTCCTTCCCTCTCTTCCTTTTCTGAGCGGCCAAAAAATTCTTCCCTCTCTCCTTACCCTTTAGGCTATCATTTTTTCCTCCATAGAAACTAGCTTGGCACCATGCACATGGTAGACATTCAGGAAATATCTGCTAAACAAAAGTGAACATAAGTGTAATTTTATTGTGTTAAGTATCTTGTGGGGCTTTTTAAAAATCAAATTATGAACATGATTGATTTGCTAGAATAGTATCAAGAGGGTGAAGAGGGTGTAAGAAATTCAGTGTGCTCCATCTGTGACTATACAGTGAGGGGTTTCTCCCCGCACCTAGATATACAGAACAGGCTCTGACAGAGCCTTCACTCAATGATTGATTGTTGAGTGAATGAATAACATATCAAGCTTGCTTTAGAAGAAAATCTCTCATAAGGGTTTTAAAGACTCATTACTATTTTTATTAAAGGTACAGTGCATGATTGAAAGATTACTATTAAAATTTTACATTAGATAAGGTATTGTTGTTTTGCTTTAACAGAGAAGGTGTCCTTACCTTTTTAAAGTTACACTGCAAAAATACTTCCAGATGGAATGAAAATGTGCAGTGCAGAAACAGCTGCAGTAAACACAGTTGGAATTATTAAAGGTTTTACTACTAGAGTGTATTGAACATGTACTGGTTTCTAGGTAGTAAATCCAAAATATATGGCTACAAGATGAGTACTGATTTTAATAGTGATAAAGGACTTTGTTTCTCAGGTATGCTTTTAAAATTCCCCTAATAAATTTCTGGTACCAAAATTAAATGTGCACAAGGACACTACATATACTCAGCATAACTGGGAGGCTCGTATGTCCACAGCTATGGTGGGCTGAACTCAAATCTCTTAAATCTAAAAGTTGCCAACACTCTAGCTTGAGATGAAAGTCAGTGGTGGTATCAGTGACCTCAACCTTTCTTCCTTCTCTTCTTTTGTCTCTCTCCTTTCAAAGACACTTGAAATAGCAAAGCACTCCCCTTTAATCTCAGGTCCAGCAGGAAGCTGCCTTCTTCCACCTGACTGAGCAAGGCCACCCTCCTGCTGGCTGTCAGGGAGACAAACCTTTATCCTCAGGCCTCTGACTTTCCTTCTGTCCAGCTTTGTTTTTCTTGTCACAAGCAGAGAGCCATTATGAGGCTGAAATTTAAAAACAGTATATTGAAATACACTAAATTCCTTTCTCCTTGTTACTGATACTCAAATGTCTTATTATGCCCTTGTAGCAAACTCTTCTGTGAGGAAATTGGTGAAAGAAGACCTCTTGGGAGGTGGTCTTGAATAAAGATGCTTGAGAATCTGGGGACCAGTCAGAACTAAGCCTGGACTGTTGTTTATAGAACTAGTGAGATAAAAAATAACAATAATTGCTGAAATCTCCCAATCTACCCCCAAATTTCCTAAACTCCCAGGAGCAATGCTTTTGTGTCTGGGACAGTGATGTTTCTCTCTTTCTCTCCTACTCTCTACCTCCCTTCCACTCTCTCTGAAAAAAGGAAAAGAAAAAATATCCTCTGGTGAGGATTAACAAAATAAAATCTGTAGCAGATGGTAGTGTGTTGTTATAGACAAAAATGAGGTATTATCAAGTTTTTCATTCACAAATCCAGGAAAAAATGTATCATAGCTATGAAAGTACTGTTTGTAGGACAGCATTATTATCTTTAAAAGTGTCAGCATATGGCCAAGAAGAATGATGGTCCATCTTCTTCCTATAGCACTTTTATGCAGCACATAACTCACATTGTCTTAAAATCCATATTGACTATAACTGAACACTTCTTGGAGTAAAAAAGATGCATGAATAAGTCAGTGGCATAAATATCAATTTGATTTCCTTTTGCAGCAAAATGATAAAACCACAGATTGAGTATTAAACAATTGGATTCAAGCTTTAAATTATTTCAAGCCCCCAATACTACTGAACATCCGTATTAATGAAAAATGCTGGGAGACAGGCATTGGGGGTAGACGTGGAAAAAGCAGAGGCCAGGAGACCTGTGATTGTCCATCCCCATCAGACTGCAGCAGGCATTTTTCCTGAGTGGCAAAAGATCCTCCTAGCAGCAAAGCCCCGAAGAGGCTAATACTCTGCTCTCAGGGATTCAGCTCACCTAACCATCAGGAATCCTACTTCCACATCCTCAGGAACCCTGCTTGCCTTACCCTGCATCTTGATCCCTACCGAGGGGGCAGATGCACGGCCAAGCTAGTGGGTCTGCACAGTCTCAGGAGGTGTCAGTGACTGGCTTTGGGGTGGGGCCACCCCCCACTATCAGGGGAACCTAACTGGCCCTTCTCCTTCACTAGAGAGCATAGGAAGAGCTCCTCTGTATCAAGAGGTCAGGGAAGTATTCTGGGACAGACTCAGATTTGTGTTATGGGTTGCGGCACGCACCCAACATGCGCCATCTTCCTTGAAATCTGAACAGCTCCTCTCCTCATGGGACACCCAAAGGTGTCATCCTCCCGATTCTTCCAAAACCCTTTTCAGAAACAGCTTTTTCAGTGACTAAATCAGGCAGCTGGCTCGCAGGCAGAGGCAGGCAGAGGATGATGCTGAGGTGCCTTGGAATGTTTGCTGACCAGACCCTGGGTCCGGTGCTGCAAACAAGCCAGTCTTAGAGTGCACCTTGGACCCTCCCACACACAGCCAGGTCCTGTGGAGCCAGCCACAAAGTGTGAATCAATTGATACTTCGAACAGGTTGCTGAGAGCCAAATGTGGACAGCTTCAGACAGTGACTAGCACCAAAGTAACTTGCAGAAGACCCATAAATGGCATACAAAAGAGTCAGCCTCAGTCAACATAAGAGCAAGATCCTAAGGGAGCTCCTAGGAAGCACTAAACTGTGTCGAGACAAACTCCACTTCTTTTTTCTTCTTGTTTTGCATTACATTTTTTATCACTTTGTTATTGTTATTGTCTCTTTTTTTCTTTCTTATCTTTTATTTTTCTGTTTTCTTTCCTTTTCTTTTTTAAAAATATATCTTTATTGATTTCAGAGAGAAGTAAGGAGAGAGAGAGAGAGATAGAAAAATCAATGATGAGAGAGAGTCATTGATTGGCTGCCTCCTGCATGCCCCCAACTGGGGATGGAGCCCATAACCCGGGATTGTGCCCTGACAAGGAATCGAACCTCAATCTCCTGGACCCTAGGTTGATGCTCAACCACTGAGCCACTCCTGGCTGGGCTGTTTCCTTTACTTAGTGTATTTTTTCTTGCTTGCTTTTTCTCTTTTTACTCTTTTTCATATTATTTTCTTTCTTCCCTTCTTCTTTTTTTTTTTTTTTTTCATGTTTTGCCTTCCTCTTTTCTGGCACTTTCTTTTTCCTATTCTTTATTATTATTTTTATTCTCTCCCTTCTTTCATATTCTTTTTTCTTTCTTATTTTTCCTTTTCATATTTTTCCTTTCATTTAAAAATTATTCTTTTTCTCTTTTCTCTGTCTTAATTCTCTTTTTTGTGTATTTATGTTTGTTGTATGGGTCTTTTGTATGTTTTTGTTCTGTTTCTTGTTTTGTTTTGCTCTGTCAGCACCTGCACAGCAGCTTGCACACTGTGGTTGGGATTGAGCCTCACAGTCATCCAGCTTTTGGGGCGATCCCATGCACTACCGGGACAACAGCAATTAAGACCCAATTACAAGAGGAGAGCCCAAATAACTCACACAAGGGACATTACTAGAGCATCCAGCTCAGGATATCCAGGACACTGAACCACAGGGTACCACAAGACACTTACTGTGTAAGACCAACTCTTGAACACTGGGAGGCATAACAGTTCTATCTAATACATAGAAACAAACTCAAATGGAAAACAAGAATGGAGAGAAAAAGAAACAACCCCAAATGAAAGAAGTGGGGGAAGCTCCTGAAAAAGAGCTAAATGAAATGGAAGCAAGCAATTTATCAGATATAGAATTCAAAGTAATGGTTATAAGGATGCTCAAGGAACTACAAGGAACTTGGAATTACAACAGCATGAAACAAGGAAATAGAAACCATGACCAACAACCAGTTGGAAATGAGGTATATCATGTCTCACATCAAAATACACTGAAAGGAATGAACAGTAAATAGAATGAAGCAGAGGATGGAATCAGTGATTTGGTAGACAAATAGAAAAAACACCCAATTAGAGCAGCAAAAATAAAAAAGAAATTAAAAATCAGAGGATAGTTTAAGGGACAGCATGAAACACAACATCCTCATCATAGGGGTATCAGAAGTAGAAGAAAGTGAGCAATAAGTAGAAAATCTTTTTAAAAAATTCATGACAGAAAACTTCCCTAATCTGTTGAAGGAAAAAGTCACACAAATTTAGGAAACACAGAGAGTCCCAATCAAGAGGAACCCAAAGAGACTCACACCAAAACATATTATAATTAAAATGACAAACTTTAAAAACAAAGAAAGAATATTAAAGGCAGCAAGAAAGAGACAGTTATCTACAAGGGAGTTCCCACTAAATTGTGAGCTGATTTCTGAACAGAAACACTACAGGCCAGAAGGGACTGGCATGAAGTAAAGTAATAAAAAGACAGGACCTGAATCCAAGATTACTCTATTCAGTAAGGCTATTATTTAAAATTGAAGGTGAAATAAAGAGATTTCCAGACAATAAAATCCCAAAGGTGTGTATTACCACCATACTTGCACTGCAAGAAATGTTAAAGGAACTGCTGAAAGAAGAAGAAATTGAGAGAGAATCAAGTATAAACAAAAAAATGCTAACAAATAAGTAACTCTCAATAATAACCTTAAATGTAAATGTTCTAAATGCACTAATCAATATACATAGGGTAGCTGAATGGATAAAAAAACTGACCCAAATATATTTATATATATATATATATATATATATACTGTCTACAAGAGACCCACCTCAGAACATAAGATTCACACAGACTGAAATTGAAGGGATGGAAAAAATATTCTGTGCAAATTGAAAAGAAAAAAAAAGGCTTGGGTAGCAATATTCATATCTGACAAAATGATGTGAAAACAGGCTATACAAGAGACAAAGTAGGTCACAACATAATACTAAAGGGATCGATCCAACAAGAAAATATAACCCTTGTAAACATATACACACCCAATATAGTAGTACCTATATATATGAAAAATACTCTTAGTGGTCTTTAGGGAGAGCTCGATAGCAATGCAGTCATAGTAGGGAAATTTCACACCCCACTGACATCACTGGAGTGATTTTTCAGACAATAAATCAACAAGGAAACAGTGACAGTAAACAACACAGTAGATCAGATGAATTTAATTAATATTAACAGGATATTTCATCCCACAGAGGCAGAATATGCACTCTTCTCAAGTGCAAAAATAACATTCTCAAAGATAAGCCGCATGTTAGGACACAAAAATAAGCCTTAAGGAATTCAAGAAGATTGAAATCATATCAAACATCTCTAATTACAATGGCATGAAACTACATATCAATTACATTAAAAACTCAAAAACATTCAAACACCTGGAGGTTAATTAGCATATTACTCAACATGAATGGGTTACCAATGAGATCAAGGAAGAAATCAACATCCTGGAAAAAAACGTAAATGAACACACAATCACCCAAAATCTATAGGATATGGCAAAAGCAGTCCTGAGAGGGAAATTCATAGCACTACAGGCTGACCTTGAAAAACAAGAAAAAGCTCAAATAATCTATTCTTACCACTAACAGAATTAGGAGAGCAACAAGAAAATCCCAGAGTAAGTAGAAGGAATGAAATAATAAAGATCAGAGTGGAAATAAATGACATAGAGATTAAAAAAACAATACACAAAGTCAATGAAACCAGCAGCTGGTTCTTTGAAAAAATAAACAAATTTCATGGATTTTTAGCCAGACTTATCAAGAAACAAAGAGAGAAGGCCCACATAAATAAAATAAGAAATGAAAAAGGTAAAGTAACAACTGACATTACAGAAATACAAATGATTGTAAGAAAGTATATGAACAAATATATGCCAAAAAACTGCACAAGGTGGGAGAAATGGACAAATTCCAAGAAACATACAATCTTCCAAAACTCAAATCAGGAAGAAGCAGAAAACCTGAGTAGACTGATATCAACTAATAAAATTGAAGCAATAATAAAAAAAATTCCCAGGAAACCAAAGTCTGGGACCCGATTGGCTTAACAGGCAAATTCTACCATACAGTCAAAGCAGAACTAACAGCTGTCCTCCTCGAACTATTCCAAAAAATTCAAGAACAGGGAAGACTTCCAAGCTCTTTTTATAATGCCTGCATTATCCTAATTCCAAAGCCAGATAAAAACACTACAAAGAAAGAAAATTACAGACCAATATCCCTGATGAATATAGATGATAAAATCCTCAAAATATTTGCAAATTGGATGCAGCAATACATTAAAAAAATGAAACACCATGTCCTAGTTGGATTAATTCCAGGGATGCAAGGCTGGTACAATATTCACAAATAATAAATGTGATACATCACATAAACAAATTGAAAGACAAAAATCACATGATCATATCAATAACACAGAAAAAGCATTCGACAAAATCCAACACCCATTTTTGATAAAAACTCTCAGCAAAGTGGGAAGAGAGAGAACACACTTCATTATAATAAGGGCCAACATCATACTCAATGAGCAAAAACTGAAAGTGTTTCTCTTAAGATCAGTAACAAGACAGGGATGTTATTCAACATGGTACTGGAAGTCCTAGCCACAGCAATAAGACAAGAAAAAATAAAGTAAAAGTCACCCAAATCAGAAAAGAAGAAGTAAAATTGTTAATATTTGCAGATGACTTGATATTGTACATAGAAAGCCCTAAATATTCTACCAGAAAACAACTAGATTTAAGAAATGAATTTGGCAAAGTAGTAGGATAGAAAATTAACATCCAGAAATCAATGCCATTTTTATACACCAATAATGAACTCTCAGAAAGAAAAACTAAAAAAACAATGCCATATACCATTACAACAAAATAGTAAGATATCTGGGAATAAACTTAAACAATGAATTGAAAGACCTATACTCTGAAAACTACAAGACTTTGTAAAAGGAAATAGAAGAAGATACCATCAAGGGGAAGCATTTACCTTGTTCGTGGATTGGAAGAATTAACATCATTAAAATTTCTTTATTGCCCAAAGTGTCTACAAATTCAGTCCAATCCCTGTTAAAATATAAATAGCATATTTCACAAAACAAGGACAAATATTCCTAACATTTATATGGAACCAAAAAGACTCCAAATACCTTAGCAATCTTGAGAAAAAGCAAAGTTTGAGGGATAACAATACAGGATATAAAACTATATTACAAAGCCACTGTAATCAAAACAGTCTGGTACTGGCACAAGAACAGGCATATTAATCAATGGATAAGAACAGAGAACCAAGAAATTGATCCACACCAATATGGTCAATTAATATTTGACAAAAGAGGCAAGAATATACAATGGAGTAAAGACAGCTCTTCAACAAGTGGTATTAGGAAAATTGGACAGGTACAAGCAAAAAAAATTAAACTAGACCATCAACTTACACCATACACAAGGATAAACTCAAAATGGTTAGAAGACTTAAATGTAAGTCACAAAACCATAAAAATCCTAAACATAGGCAGTAAAATCTCAGATATTAGACATTGCAGTATTTTCACCTATACTTCTCCTAGGGCAAGAGAGCAATGGAAAAAATAAACAAATTGGACTACATCAAATTTAAAAGCTTTTGCACAGCAAAAGAAACCACCAACAAAATGTAAAGGAAACCCACTACATGGGAGAACATATTTGCCAATGATACATCTGATAAGGGTTTCATTTCTGAAATATACGAAGAGCTCATACAGCTCAACTCCAGGAAGATGAACAATCCAATTAATAAATATTCAATGACCTAAATAGACACTTCTCCAAGGAGGACATACAGATGGCAAATATACATTTGATAAAATGTTCAATGACACTAACCATCAGAGTAATGCAAATTATAACTACTATGCGGTATCACCTCACATCTGCCTCACAAGAAGTGCTACTGAGGATGCAGACTTGTGCCACCACTGTAGAAAAAAGTATGGAGTTTCCTTAAAAAATTAAAAATGGACCTGCCATTTGACCCTGTTATTCTACTTCTGGGAACATATCCTAAGAATCCTGAAACACCAATAAGAAAAAATATATGCACCCTTATTTTCATAGCAGTGTTATTTACAATAGCTAAGATCTGGAAACAGCCCAAGCGCCCATCAGTAGATGAGTACAATGGAATACTATGTGGCTGTAATAAAGAAGGATCTCTTACCCTTTGCAACAGCATAGATGGACCTGGAGATTATAAGACTGAGAGAAGTAAGCCAGTTAGAGAAAGACCAATATCTCATTATCTCAGTTATATGTGGAATCTAATGAACAAAATAAACTGATGAACAAAATATGTCCAGAGGTATGCATACATGGAACCAAATAACAGATCTCAGAGAGAAAGAGGGGTGGAAGTGATGGGAAGAGATTAACCAAAGGTCATGTATGCATATATGCCTAACCAATAGACATTGATATTAGTGTGGGGAAGACTGAGGGTTGGGCAGGGCTGGGTGGAGGGGGCAAAGGATGTGAAAATGGGGGACATCTGTAATACTGTCAACAATAAATAAATAAAGCGGAGAAAAAGAGATAGACTTCTGTTCTAAGTTAAATTTTCTTGAAAAGCCAAGACAGACCTGAAAAAATGACTCAAAATATGACTATAGTGCAGCCGGCATGGCTGAGCAGTTGAGCATCAACCTATGATTCAGGAGATCATGGTTCATTTCCTGGTTGTGGCACATGCCTGAGTTATGGACTCGATCCCCAGTAGGGGGCTGCAGGAGTCAGCCTATCAATGACTCTCTCATCATTGATTTTCTATCTTTCTTTCCCTCTCTCCTCTCCCTTTCTCTCTCTGAAATCAATAAACATATATTTAAAATAATATGACTATAAACATTGTCAAGTACATGTTTTGGGAAAGAGAGAGGCAGAAGTGTGGGAATATGTGAGTAGGAAGAGAGGGAAAGGAAGAAAAGGACAGAGACCAAGGGAGAGGAAAAGCGAGAGAAGCAAAGATGGTCAGACACGTGGGGAAGAGCAAAAGAGATACAATAATGGACAAAGAGGCAGAGATGAGGGCAGTTTGCTTTGTTGGGCTGCTATTTCTGTGGTCACATAGAGAGGTGGTATCAACAAAAGATGAAAACACAGTAATTTTATGCCCAGTAAATATATGCTGCAGGTGAGATGTTCCTCACACGTCTGGGCTTTTTTGCTTTTATAACTGGCTCCTTTTCTGTCTCTCTCCTCCTAACCTTGCAGCTTACTTTCTAAAACCTTTTATTTCAAAAGGTAAATAAATGGCAGTAGTGTGTTGACACTCACTCTTCTCTGGCTCATGGTAAATATACAAAAATTTTCTGAGGTGGTCGTTAACTGTTGTTAGTTTGAAATAAACCATGGTGGGAGTATTTACATTTTGGAAACTGGCAAAGGAGAGCTCCCCTGCAAAACCAGTTTACCAGCATACCAATGAGAGAGGACTTGGCTGGATAAAACTGCATGAAACTCATTTTGTTTTCTAGCTAATTTTTATGTGTGATTCATGTCATGACTTACATTCTTAAAAATGAAGGGAATAGAATTGATCATTGGGCCAATTTTACAGTTTAAAACAGCATGCAAATCCAAGGCCCAAACTTACCTGCATTTAGTATTAACATTAAATGCATATTTCCAGGAGATCATCTCAAAGAAAACAGGGTAAATCAAGAAGAACTGACTTCTCTTATTTTAAAAATTAAAATAGAGCCCCGCCAGGCATGGCTCAGTGGTTAAGAGTCGACCTAGGATCCAGGCGACCAGGGTTCGATTCCCGGTCAGGGCACATGCCTGGGTTGTGGGCTGCAGCTTATCAATGACTCTCTCATCATTGATGTTTCTACCCCTCTCTCTCCCTCTCCTTTCCTCTCTCTGAAATCAATAAAGATATATTTTTAAAAAATTAAAATAGAGGTACAGGAAAAGTACATTGCACAAGAATTATTCATATTTATTTGGATGTGAAGATTTGAATGTGTAGTACCTTGGTTGTGGTAATGGTATCACAGGTGTACGGTGTATGCAGTCCAAACTCATCAAGATGAATACATAAAACTTGTGCAACTTTTTGTATATCAAGCATACCTCAATAAAACTGAAAAGAGACCTTTTTACATTTAAATCAAACTCACAATGCTAATTTTAATAAGCAGTTATGTAAACATTCTAATTTAATTACTGTTGATTCTATTTTAGGTGAAAACAACCAAGACATTTCTAATTATCTTAACTTCCATTTGTTTCTTTTCAGTCTTACAATTGCTTTACTATACATGATACATTTTTTAATTATAGATTTTAATTTGTTTTAAATTTTTTATATTCATGACTTCAATGATAAAATTTTGAATTGGGTTTAAACTAACTCTCTTGTTCACTAGCTGCCATTCCTGGACCAAAACCATCACTTTCTGACTGCTTTTTCCATGATGCCTCACATAGATTTAAAGGATTGTCAGTTGCACATTGACTTATTAATCTTATGTTATTTTCCAGAGACGTTCAAAATACTTTATATTTGATAAATGCTTATACAGTGGTACCTCTTTTGTCTAATGTAATTCATTCTGGAAGACTGTTAGAGTTCTGAAACATTCGAAAACCGAGAGATCAACAGCTAACAACTAGGCCTCAGGATCTTGAACTCAGAGGAAGCCCTCTGGCATGTTCGACTTCCGAGGTGTGTTTGAAAACCAAGGCGTGTTCAAAAACCGAAGCATTTTCTTCCTGGTTTGCCGTGTTTGTAAACTGAAATGTTGGTCAATGGAGACGTTCAAAAACTGAGGTACCACTGTATTTTAAAATAGGACTAATAGTTATTGGGTACCAACTCTAACAGGCTCTGGCTGGCACTCTGTGTACTTTGTCTTTCTAAAACTTTACAACACTCCCATTAGGGTAGGCCCTATTACTCCTCCTACCCCCTCATCCCCCCCAAAGTTAATTGTTCAGGGTTACACCTTTCATTTTATTCTTTCTCACTTCTGCCCATAATGTCTGGCTGTGCTTGCAGCCCAATCTTCAGCTTTTGATCCCTCAGATCTAACAGGTGGGCCCAACAGGGAGTAGGGGGGCTGTTCTGACTGTGCAGAAGATGTGCAAAGTTGTTCATCTCACACCAGGCGAGATGGCGGCCACAAATTTTATCAAAAACAATAACAAGATTGCAGGGGAAACCCGAAGACCATGCTATAGGGTTTCACACTATCCAGTTAACAGCACCATAAATAAGACCATGGTGACAAAGTTCATCTTTACAATTTAACAGGTCAAAATTGACTTAATTGTCTAATAAGAATAAGAAGCCTCCTTATATTATCATATTTCCTACCAGGAAAGAGTTTAGGGTCTGGTAACAATAAAATATAGGAGTGAGCTTTTAAAAATAAACTTGATAACTTACATATGCATACACATATACATGATGCATATTCTGTATACATTATACATGTAATTTATATGTATCTAAGTGAGCCCTGATCTTTTTGAAACCATCACTACTGCAGAATTCAAGCTTCTTACAACCACATTGTAGAAAAATATTTTCAAAGCTCCTTTTCATTGGTCAACATTGGAGCCAGTCCATGAGCTTCACAAGAAATTTACTCTTGTATTTTTTATTTATTTTAGCCTAAATGGAATTATTCAGTTGGATCACACACATTATTTGCCAATTTAATTTTGGCTATTTTCCAAAGTCAGCCAGATTCAAAGGATGATAACTCACCAATCTTTAGAGTTTTAAAGAAAAGAGCCTGGGCTAGAAGGCCTACAACTCCAGAGATGCAGTCTGAATAATCATGGTGGCATTGGTGAAGTTCTAGAGGTGATTGTTTTGTATAGATGATGGCATGTTTGTACTCATATGTTGATTACAAATAAGTCATATGGCTTTTGATTTACACTTTCAGAACACAAAGTAATATTTTTTTCTTCAAGATATTAAGGGAATAGTACCTCCAAAGACACAGAGGTCTGAAATAACAAAGTGCTAGCAGGTGCTATAAGAAGGTTGGTGTGGAAAGATCACATGAATGAATAAACAGGAAGAGCTGATTAGGTAGTCTGGTGCCCTGGGAACTGTATTCTGCTGCAAGCAGAAAATCTGAGAGTTCTGTTTGTATATATAGTTTGGCCATTGTCTGCTTGTATAATCGGTCTGTCGCTGGGTCTGTTATACTTTTTCTTTGCATTACCCAAGGTTCTGTACTGAACCAGGAAACATTTGTTGAATTAACATGTCCATCTAATATTGTTCCATTACATAAAATTTTTATCAGCATTATGCCAAGGTAAAATTTTTTTTTAATGTTAAATGTTAGACTCTACCAAATAAATACCTTCATATTACTTTTACTTAAGATACAGTCAGTATCCCAATTATCTCAAAGAATCTGATTTTGAGACACAATCATAACAAAAGGAAAAGAATAAGAGAATCAGATTGAGAAAGAGCTGTTAGGAGGCACCCCTCTATTTGTGGCCACTATCTTTTGGTTATAAGTTTATCTTCATTGTATATTGGAAACCAGAAAAAAGAGTTGCTAAGTAAAACTTACATTTCAAATAACATTTTTAGGCATTCATGTGTTTAGTGATAGCTGTGTTTCATTTTCTAATTGGAAAAAGACTATCTGAACTCCTCCTTCATGCCAGAAATTGTCATGTGCTTACACAAATTGTTAACTTCCCTGTCATCTCCACATTACCTGGAAGACAAAAACAATTAGCATAGTTTTATAAAGTGCTTCATAAAGGTTAAGCAACTTGCCCAAGATTATGCAGCTAGCACTCCATTAAACTAAGGCATTGACCCAGATCTATAAGTGTAGAGGCAAGAACTCTTTCATTGAGTTATAAATGCTTGAAATGAAGTACATCCAGAGGAGGGTTCCCCACTCAAAATCTTACCAACGTTAACTGAAGCAGAGTGTGAAACAATCATTATTTTTCTTAATTTAGCATCTCATCCAGATTAAAAGAATGTACTTGTCTGAACCATACAGTCACACTGCACATGTTCATATTCAAACATTTAAGAGTTATTAAGTAACCAAAAGTCTTTTACTTGATATATTTTTTCTGTTTCTTTGAAACAAACTAAATCAACATTGTACTTAACCATCAGGGGACTAGTATCTTCTTTTTTTAGCATTTAGGGGAAGTATTTCTCTAGAAGTAAATATTCAACTCCAATGCTACTCTTTTCATAAGAGAAAAGCTTCCCTTTTTAGCACTTTGAAGCTTTTCCATTCCTTGCTCTGCTTTTGAGTTTCTGCTGAAACACAAGTGACATCTACAGATTCCTTTTCTCTAGCAAGCACAAAATAATAGTCTCTCTTTTCTCAGTTGATTGGTTTTCATTTAAGTCCACACCAGACTGCAGCCATGACATCAGAAATTGTTTGGGAAAAAGAGACATCATTAAATAGCACACAAATAAATGTATAACTGTTATTATGACTGATGTTATGAAGAAAACACACCTGAGCCAAGGCAACAGCATGTGCACCAGCTGGAGACCTCAAGGCAAACAGAGGGAACAGAGTTCAGTGTGGGTAAACTTGGGTGAGCAGGCGGGTACCCAGGGAGCTGGAGAAGTAACAAAGGTCAGAGAGCAGGGGCTCTGTGATGGAGCAAAGGGAAACCATTGAGCATTTAAGCCCGTGAGTGATGTGGTCAGATCAGTATTTCAGCAGGCCAGCATGGAGTCTCCAGTAGGGCTTTTGGAGAATCATAGCAATTAGTGATATAGAATATAGGAATATAGAAATGACACAGAGGAAAGAAGAGAGAGACCTGAGCATAAAGGAAAATGAAAGCTCTACAAAAACTATCTGGCTTCATCAGAAAAAGCAATAATAAAATAATAGGCATTTCAGAAGAAGAAGAAAGGGAAAAGAGAACAGAGTGTTTCAAACAAATAGTGGATGATAACTTCTCTAAACTATGGAAATAACTAGATCCTCAAATCCAATAACAGAACACCTAGTTACCTCAATTCAAAGAGGCCCTCTTGAAGACACAATGTATTAAAACTGTCAAAAATTAATGACAAAGAAAAGTTTCTCAAAGCAGCCAAGGAAAAGTAAGAAGTGACCTACAAAGGAAAACCCATCAGAATTTCATCCAACTTCTCAGCAGAAACTCTAAAAGCCAGAAGAAAGTGGAACCAAATATTTAAACATCTGAAAGAGAGAAATTACAAACCACATATAATATATCCAGCAAAACTATCCTCTAATTATGAAGGAGAAATAAAGACTTTCCCAGACATGTAGAAACTGAGAGATTTTATCATCTGAAAACCTCCATTGTGGGAAATACTCAAAGGAGTTATTTGTTCTACCTAAAACAAAGAACATAAAGTCACAACACTATGAGTAAGATCACCAAAAAACTTAGAGCATAAACAGTGATAATTTGTGACAACAGAAAAATAAGTGGGTGGGGGTAAAAGTCTGAACTGGCAAAAGAGGATGAACATCAGATGCACTCAGAAGAAAAAAAACACTATTATATATAGTTTTTCATAAATCTAATGGTAACAAAACAAAAATCCCCAAACCAGGACACATAGCTTTAAAAAAGAGGAAAGAAGTAAGAAACACCACCAAATGAAAACAGACAGAAGTAAAAAGGGAAAGAAACAATGGAGGCACAGAGCTACCAGAAAACAAAAGATAAAATGACTACAGGGATTCCTCATATATTAATAATCACAGTAAGTGTAAGTGGTCTGAATTCACCAATAAAGAGGCACAGAGTAGCAGAGTGGAGAAAAAACAACAACAACAACAACAAAACACCCAATAATATGCTGCCTACAAGAGACACATTTAAGCTATAAAGATAAAAGTAGATTGAAAGTAAAAGGGTGAAACTACATGTCTGTTCTTGTGCCAGTATCAAGCTGTTTTGATTACAGGGGCTTTGTAGTATAACATGATATCTGGCATTGTGATCCCTCCAACTTTGTTCTTCTTTCTCAAGATTGCTGTGGCTATTTGAGGTAT
This sequence comes from Miniopterus schreibersii, assembly GCF_964146895.1. NCBI lineage: Eukaryota > Metazoa > Chordata > Mammalia > Chiroptera > Miniopteridae > Miniopterus > Miniopterus schreibersii. Next base: position 87,225,911 of record NC_138102.1, on the reverse strand, counting down.
TTTTTGGTTCCATATAAATTTTTGAAGTGTTTGTTATAAATCTGTGAAATATGCTGTTGGTATTTTAATAGGAATTGCATTGAATTTATAGATTGCTTTGGGTAGTATGGATATTTTAATCATATTAATTCTTTCAATCCATAAACATGGTATATTTTTCCATTTGTTTATATCTTTCTCTATTTCTTTTTTCAGTGGCCTGTAGTTTTCTGAGTGAAGGTTTTTACATCTTTGGTTAAGTTTATTCCTAGGTATCTTATTATTTTAGTTGCAATAGTAAATGGGATTATTGTTTTAGTTTCTCTTTCTGAGAGTTCATTACTAGTGTATAAAAATGCCATCGATTTCTGGGTGTTAATTTTGTATCCTGCTACCTTGCTGAATTTATTTATTAAATTTAGTAGTTTTTTGGTGGAGTCTGTAGGATTCTTTATGTACAACATGTCATCTGGAAATAATGACAGTTTTGTTTCCTCCTTTCCAATTTGGATCCCTTTTATGTTTTCTTCTTTTCTGATCGCTGTGGCTAAGACTTCCAGTACTGTGTTGACTAAGGGTGGTGAAAGTGAACACCCCTGTCTTGTTCCTGTTCTTATGGCAATTGGCTTTAGTTTTTGCCCATTGAGTATGATGTTGGCTGTATGTCATATATGGCCTTTATTATGTTGAGGTATGATCCCTCTACTCCCTCTTTCCTGAGAGTTTTTATCAAAAATGGCTGTTGGATTTTATCAAATGCTTTTTCTGCATCTTTGATATGATCATATGGTTTTTGTCTTTCAATTTGTTTATGTGATGTATCACATTTATTGATTTGTGAATATTGTACCAGCCTAGCATATAGATCAGTGGAACATAACAGAGAACCAGGAAATTGACCCATGCCATTATGGTAAATTAATATTTGACAAAAGAGGCTAGAACATACAATGGAGTAAAGATGGTCTCTTCATTAAATGGTGCTGGGAAAACTGGGCCCATGCAAAAAAATGCAAAAAAATGAAACTAGACCACCAACTTAAACCATACACAAAAGTAAATTCAAAATGGATAAAAGACTTAAATGTAAGACATGAAACTGTAAAAATCCTAGAGGAAAACGTAGGCAGCAAAATCTCAAACAACTCTTGTATCAATATATTTGCTGATACTTCTCTTAGGGCAGGAGAAACTACAAAGAAAATAAACAAATGGGACTGCAACAAAATAAAAAGCATCTGCACAGCAAAAGAAACCATCAACAAAACAAAAAGGGAGCCCACGGTATGGGAGAACATATTTGCCAAGGATACATCTAATAAAAGGTTAATATCTAAAATATATAAGGAACTCATACAACTTAACAAAAGGAGGATAAAGAACCCAATTAAAAAATGGGCAAAGGACTTAAGTAGACACTTCTCCAAAGAGGACATATAATTGGCTAAGAGACATATGAAAAAATGCTCAACATTGCTAATCATCACAGAGATGCAAATTAAAACAACAATGAGGTATCACTTCACACCTGTCAGAATGGCTACCATCAACAAATCAATGAACTACAAGTGCTGGCGAGGGAGTGGATGAAAGGGTACCCTAGTACACTGCTGGTGGGAATGCAGGCTGGTGTAGCCTCTATGGAAAGCAGTATGGAGTTTCCTCAAAAGATTAAAAATTGACCTGCTATTTGACCCAGTGATCCCACTTCTAGGAATATATCCTAAGGAACTCAAAACACCATTCACAAAGAACTTATGTTCCACTATGTTCATAGCAGCACAATTTACAATAGCTAAGATCTGGAAACAGCCCAAGTTCCCATAAGTAGATGAGTGGATAAAAAAAACTGTGGCACATTTATACCATGGAATACTATGCAGCTGTAAAAAAGAATGATATTTTATCCTTTGGAACAACATGGAGGGAACTAGAAAGTATTATGCTAAATGAAATAAGCCAGTCAGAGAAAAACAAGCACCACACGATCTCACTTATATGTGGAATATAATAAACAAAATAAACTGATGAACAAAGTGGATCAGGGACATAGAAGCATGCAACAGACTGAGGGATCTCAGAGGGAAGATGAGGAGTAAGAGTGGGTGTGGAGAGATTAATCAAAGAACTTATACTCTTATAGGCCATTATCCATGGACACAGACAATGGTATGGGTAAAGCCTGGGGGTGGGATTCATGTGGGGTGGAGAGGATCAATGGGGCTATAAAGGGAACATCTGTAATATTTTCAACAATAAAAATAGAGGAACTTAAAAACAAACAAACGTGAATAATAAAATAGCAGTAACTACATATCTATCAACATTCTTTTAATGTAAATGATTTAAATGCTCCAATAAAAAGACATAGGGTGGCTGAATTGATAAGCAAATAATAACCATCAATATGTTGTCTACAGGAGACTCACTTCAGATTGAAAGACACACTGACTGAAAGTAAAGGGATGGAAAAAGATACTCCATGGAATTGAAAACAAAAAAAAAGTTGGGGTAGCAATACCTATACCAGATAAAATATACTTTAAAGCAAAGGCTATAACAAGAGATAAGAAAAGACCACTGCAATTCCAAACAAGCCCAAAACACTAATTTGAAAATATGCATACATCCATATGTTCATTATTTACAATAGTCAAGATATGGAAGCAACCTAAGTAATTTAGGTTTTTTATATGAAAAATCATATTATCTGTAAATAGAGATAGGTTTTTTAAATTTATTTCTAATCTGGATGTCCTTTATGTCTTTTTGTTACCTAATTGACCTGCCTAGAACCTCCAGTGCAACACTGAATAGAAATGGTAAGAACAGACATCTTTGTTACGTTCCTGATCTTAGCGGGAAAGCCTTTACTCTTTCACTAATAAATGTGAAGTTCTCAGTGTTTTTTGTAAAATGCTCTTTTCTCAGATTGTGAAGTCTTTTCTAGTCCTTTTTTTTTTCTGTATGTATCATTAAAGAGTGCTGGATTTTGTCAGATGCTTTTTTTCTATATATATTGAGATGATCAATTAGATTTTTCCTTTATTCTATTAATATAGTATTACATGGAGTGATATTTGGATATTAAGCCAATCTTGTGTTCCTGGGCATAATCCCAGTTAGTCATGGTGTGCAATCCATTTTATATGATGCTGGATTCAGTTTGTTAGTATTTTGTTAGGCATTATTGTACTTATATAGTTGGTCCTCAAAAAATATCATTTTGTTCAACTTTATTTTATTATAACATTGATGAGATGTCGTGAAACTTAACTCTTGTTTATATCAGTTAGTCTGTGGTAAATTGGTTCTTTCAAAGCACTTCCAAGAAGTTATTCACAATGTTAAGTAAAGATTGACTATTCATAAGGGATATTAGCCTGTAGTTTCCTTTTCTTGTGATGTTTATGTCTATGTCTTACTTTGATATCAGGATAATACTGGTTTCATAGAGTGAGCTGGGAAGTGTTCCCTCCTCTTCTATTTTTTGAAATAGTTTGTGTAGTATTGGTGTTGGTTCTTCGGGGTGGAAGGGGACAATGGGAGTGGGGGGGAAAGGGGGTATCTGTAATAATTTCAACAATAGAGATAAATTAAAAATAAATAAAATGGTAGAATTTACTAGTGAAGCCATCTGGTTCTGAGATTTCCTTGTGGAATGTTTTTTGATCACTACCTCATTCTCTTTACTGACAGATATCATAAGATTTTCTAGTTCTTTGGTAGTGTGTGTTTGTTTCCTGGAATCTATGCACTTCCTCTGTTTTATCTAACTTATTATGTTATTACTGTTCTTAGTATTCCCTTATGTTTTTTTATTTCTGTAAAGTTGGAAGTGATGGCCCCTCTTTTATTCCTAAAGTTTAGAAATTTGAGACTTCTCCATTTTTTTTTCTTGATAATTTAGCTAGAGGCTTATCATTTGTATCGATCCTTTAAAAGAATCAGTTTAGTTTCATTGATTTTCTTCATTTTTTATAATTCTTTTATTTGTATCCGCTCTGATTTTTATTATTGATTCCCTTCTTGCTTTGGGTTTAGTTTGCTCTTTTTTTCATTTTTTTTAAGTGGAATGTTAGGTTATTGATTTTAGATCTTTCTTCTTTTTAAGTATAGGGTTTGACATCTATGATTTTTTTTTCCCTAAGTACTGATTTAGGCCCATCCCATAGACTTGTGTTGTGTTTTCATTTTTGTTTTTCTCAAACTATTTTTTAATCCCCATTGCAATTTCTTTTTGGCTCATTGGTTATTTAGCAGTGTACTATTTAATTTCCACACATGTGTAAAATTTTCAATTTTTCTTTTTTATTAATTCCTAACTTTCATTTCAATGTGATTAGAGAACATGTTTTGTATGATTTTAATTATCATATACTTGTTGAGGATTGTTTTATGGATTAGAATATGGTCTATCCTAGAGAATATTTCATGTCAATATTAAGAAGAATGTTTATTCAGCTTTTCTTGGGTGGAATGTACTATATAGGTCTGTTAGTTTTAACTGTTTTATAGTGTCCAACTCTTCCATTTCTTTTTTGGTTTTCTGCCTACTTATACTATCTGTTATTGAAAGTGAAGTATTGAAATATCCAATTATTGTAGAATTATCTATTCCTCCTTTAAATTCTGTTCATTTTTTTCTTCACATAGTTTTAAGCTCTAGTCTTAGGTGCATATGTTTATAACTGTCATATTTTCTTGGTAAATTGACCCTTTAAAATTTTTGTCTTAAAGTTTTTTGTCTGATATTAGCATAGCAACTCCAGTTTGCTTTTGGTGACTGTTGGCATCTTATGTAATTTCTTATCTTTTTATTTTCACCCTATTTGTGCCTTTGATTCTAAAATGTGTCCCTTATGGACAACAGTTGGAACATGGCTTTGTAAATTCATTCTGCCAATCTCTGCTTTTGGATAGGGCTAGTTTATTTCTGTTTACTGTAATTACTGATAAAGTAGATCTTGTGTCTGGCATTTTGATATTTTTAATATATATTTAAAGTCTTGTTTTTGTTCTATTAATCTATTAGTTGTGTATTTTCAGTTTAGCGTGAAAGACTCCCTTAGTATTTCTTTCAGGTCATAACTGTTAGTGAGAAATTCTCTCAATTTTTGTTTATCTCTTTGAGGTTTTTTGGAGGATAGCTTTGCTGGATATAGAATTCTTAGTTGGCAGGTGTTCCAGCACTTTAAACATGTCATCCCACTCTTTCTGGTCTCCATTGTTTCTGATGAGAAGTCAGATATTGATCCTAAGTAATGTTTAAAAGATCACTTTTCTCCTACTTCTTTCAAGAGTCTGTGTTAGACTTTTAACATTTTGACTCAGATGTGTCTGGATGTTGAATGGATTTTATCCTAGGTGGAGTTTATTGAGTCTGTTGGGTATGTGGATCAAGTATTTTTTAAAATCAATTTTGGGAAATTTTCAGTCATTACTTCTTCAAATATTCTTTCTGCCCCAGGTCTCTCTTCTTGCCTTCTCAGGTTCCTATTAAGTGTATGTTGGTATGCTTGCTGGGTCCCACAGGTCACTGAGACTGTTCATTTTTCTTCATTCTTTTTCCTTTCTATTTCTCAGGCTGGATAATATTAGTTGACCTGTGGAGAAATACAGTGGTACCTTGGTTTTTGAACGTCTCTGTTGACCAACATTTTGGTTTACAAACGCCATAAACCTGGAAGTAAATGCTTGGGTTTTTGAACACTCCTCAGAAGTCAAACATGCCACAGGGCTTCCTCTGAGTGCAAGATCCTGAGGCCTAGCTGTTGGCTGTTGATCCCTTGGTTTTTGAATGTTTCACAACTCCAACGGTCTTCTGGAATGGATTACATTTGAAAACTGAGGTACCACTATAGAGGGATATAGGGCAAGAAAAATACCATGAAGCATTTTATCAGTTTTTATGATAACTAAAAAAACACTATCTGTAAAGATAAAGAAGCAGCTTAATTAAAATTGGAGAAGGGGGAAACGACAGAAAGAAATTAATTTTGAGAGTACTTTTGACATTAATCATGGGGAAAAATGCAGCTCTTTTTGATGGAGTATTTAGAAAAAGAAAAATTAAAATAAATTTGCATACAAATTTGATAAGAAGATACCACACAGACATCAAGATAAATTTAAAACCTACAAACAAGCAATTGAATGTTGTAATAGCACATCCATTTGGATATGTGCTATTTGCATTTTTAGTAAAAGGAAATGCATTCAGTCAAGGGCGAGATGAAAAGTACTATCAACAATATTATCTAAGTACTAAACTGAACTTTGAAAACATTGTGCAAGTTCACTTATAATTTATGTGACAGCAAATTAACCATGAATAAAAAAGAAACATTTTGATGGAAAAGGATAAAACTTTTAAAAGTTTTGTTTATTATTTTATAATTGTTGATAGTTTATTTTTTTCTTTAAAAAGCCATATTTTCTTATATATAATTACTCATGGGAAAACTTTTACAATAGTCTATGAAAATATCTGTAGTAAATTAGCATACTTGAAATCAAAATTTAAATGATCTCATTGTGTATAAATGGAAAATGTAAATATTGATTCATGAAATTTGTTCAATTGACCAAGCATGAATTATGTAAAAGAATTACATAAATCAGCTTTGGCTGGTGTTGCTCAGTGGTTAGAACATCGGCTGTGAACCAAAATGTTGTGGGTTCAATTCCTGGTCAAGGGTGTGTACCTGGTTTGCAGGTTTGATCCCTGGTCCGGGTCCGGGCTCATGCAAGAGGCAACACATCAATATGTCTCTCTCACATTAATATTTTTTTCTCTCCCTCCCTCCCTCTCCCTCTCCCTTCTATTCTCTCTAAAAAACAATGGAAAAAATATCCTCAGGTAAAGATTAACAAAAAAATAAAAAATAATAATAATTACATAAATTTTTGACAGACTCAATTTGAGATGACTAAAATATGACTGATAACTTTTAAAGAGTCATAAGAAATATTTTAAATTGACTTCTTAATAATGCTTAAAATAATTAGTTAACTTAAAGTTATAAACTCTATAAGAAAATGAATTATACATTTTTAGCCATGAATCAAATTTGTTCCCTTAAGAAATATTTTTATATATATTTAATTAAAGGAAAATAAAACAGAATCAACATAGTGATGTAGGGGATGTGTAAACACTCAATCCATAAGGCATACATGACAGCTAGTTCTGATTTTACAATCATAATTGTGTAGTATAGGTACATCACTGGAATGAGAGAGTCGCCCTAAATCTAATATTAGAGTTCTTGTTCAAATACAAGAGATTCTCCTATTGAATAACAAACTTTAAAAACTTTTCAGTGGTAAAAGACATGATAAAGTTTTTCTGGCAACAGAAAATTGTGTACCTCCATTATCAGTGGCAAATAGAATAAAAATTGCCAATATCCTACAATTGACCTAGTGTACCTGGGAAAATAAATCTTCTAGTAACAAATGGTTCTCATAAATCAGAAAGGTGATGCTAGTAAGGGGTTAGTGTTTAAAGTCTTTTCTATGACAAAATTTTTAACTGTATGTAAATGTGTGATGGATGGGTGCTTTGAGTGGTGCAGTATAAGAAATAAAATGCAGCCTGGCTGGCATGGCTCAATGGCTGAGCATCGACCTATGATCCAGGAGAACATGGCTTGATTCTCAGTCAAGGCACATGCCTGGGTTGTGAGCTCAATCCCTGGTAGGGGGCATGCAGGAGGCAGCTAATCAGTGACTCTCCTTATTGATGTTTCTATCTCTCTCTCTCTCCTTCTCCCTTTTTCTCTCTAAAATCAGTAAAGATATATTTTTTAAAAAAGAAAGAAAGAAAGAAAAAGAAAGAAAGAAAGAAAGAAAGAAAGAAAGAAAGAAAGAAAGAAAGAAAGAGAAAGAAAATGCAACAGCTTTTTAAACAGAGAACAGAAAGCTGATTAAACAGCAAATTCTGGTGTCTGGCATAGTAGGTAAGGAGTTCTAGTAATCTTTTGTTGTGTTTAGTGAAACATTGCCATAAATAGACAACACCAACCACCTGTTTCTGAGATTGAAAAGAATTAAATGTCTAGCATAAAATGACAGTGAATAACACTTAATTTTTTTATGATTCTGAAGTCATATTTGGCTCATGTAATACCCCAGAGTAATCACTACAACATTAGTTACTGAGTTATTCATTTTTATAGATGTGTTGGTTAAAAGAGAATTCTGGTCTTCCAAAATGCTAGATATCAAACTCTACACTGCACTGGATTTCATTTCATTCCTAACCTTGTGAACTTTCCTGGTTGGGTTACAGTCTGTCTTCATCGGTCTGAAATGACACTTTATTCATGACATTCTGTTCTCCTATGTCTAGCTTTGTATTTTAGGTCCCTAAGGATATGATCACTTCCTTCTGAAAGGTTGTGGAAATCATTCCTCCATGTTAGAACCTTCTGTTGGGAGATACTTTTATCAGAAGCTACAATTTTGTATTAAAAGTTGCTATGACCAGTTTCAGAGACTGAGAATACAATTAAATAATTGTAATTAGTAATTGTCCTCTTTTTAAATTGTTTAAAAAATTTTTATTTTTCCAAAAGAATATATTTTCACTTTCACAGACATTCATGTTTTTATATCAAGCTGCTTAGTATTCACCTTCTTGGAGTACTATTCATTTGTTGGTATTTTTCTGAAAGGAAAAAGGAACAACCTTTCTCACTTTGCTGTGTGTTTTTATTTAGAGTTGCTCTGTCTAATGTGATAACCACTATCCATATGTGGCTGTATAACTCTTAGACTGTAGCCAGTCTGAATTGAAATGTGCTGTAAGTGTAAAATATGTACCAGATGTCAAAGACTTCAGACAAAAGAAAAGAAGAGAAAATGTTTCAATAATTTTTATATTGACTACATGTTAAATATGTTGGGTTAAATAAAATACATGATCAAAATTGATTTCATCAATTTATTTGTACTTTTTTTAAGTGGCTACTAGAAAATTTAAAATCACATATATAACTCATTGTTTCTGTTGAATAGCTCTGGTTTATAGGATTAAACAAAATGTGTCCAGGTTATTGGGGGAACACATAGACTCACCTCTTTTTCAAGGTTTTTATTGATTTTAGAGAGAGAAGAAGGAAGAGGAATAGAGAAAGCCCCCCACCGGGAACTGAGCTCTAAACCGGGCGTGTGTCCTGATTGGGAATCCAACCAGTGATGTCTTGTTTCATAGGTCAATGCTCAACCACTGAGCCACACACCAGCTGGACTTACCTTCTTAATGCCAGGTGCTTCCATTGGCAGGCTTCTTCAGTGAGACAAATGGTAGGGAAGAGGAAGTCCTGATAAAAGAAAGTTACTTGTTTGGTAATTACTGGTCATGCCTTTCTTTTATACCTTAATGTGTGTGTTCACTGAGCCTGATTTGCTTTGTTTACAATCACTCTGTTGGGAAGACTGCTTAATAGAGGATGGAATAGAATCACTGGGGTCTTTAGGGCTGCTTTTAAAGATGATCCTTTAACTCTTTGGTCATTACTAGTTCACTCATATGACTCTGGGAAACATGAAGGCAGGAGAGGAATACAGAAGGTTAGCATTAAAATATGGCTAAATCAAATAGAAAATATGCTACATTTTAATTTACTAGAGGTTGAATTTATAACTTATTCTAGAGTAGGCATGTAGCAGTTCGTGTGTTGGTATGTATAAGTCTGGGAGTGTATCTATGAAAGAATAGTTCAACTAGATCAGTAGTTTAGCCATTTTAACATGAGTTTTACCCATAATTGGTCACGTTGTTTACATTAGTATCTGTTGGCAAGGTATCTTAGAGAAGTAATTTCTCATGCTCTAGTCCACTGATTGCTTGCTATTCAGAGTACCCAAATAAATATATGGAAAGTATTCAGTGTCCTGGCTACTGAGTGATTTGCTAGTTAACTGAACATTTTGATTTCCAAACCCATTTATACTTAAATTTTCAGAAGTGTGACAGAATTTATATGGTCATAAGGGGCAGACTTCTAACCAACTAATATTTTTCATCTCTAATCTGAATACATACAGTGAAGATCTGAATTAGTTTATGAGAAAGATGGAGAAGGCAGTTGGATCAAAAAACACTTAGAAATTTAGTCAGCCACCTTTTGGAATGTTGAACTGTGGGTGGGTGAGAGAAAGGAGTATATCCCAGGTAAGCCCCAGACTGGTAGCATGGGTGAAAGCATGGATACCAGTGCCTTATACAGAGTGAGAGCTGCTTTCAGGGCAGCAGCATTAGGAAACGTGACAGTTTCAGTGTTAGTCATATAAAGATCATAAAATCATAAAAGTTCTGGGTTGGAAGAATACTTAAAGTTTAATATAATAATGATTAAATGCCTTCTGTCTTCAAAACTGTGTTAGGCACTGAAATTCACCACTGGGAAAACAATTAAAAAGCTGTTTAATTTTATGATTTCATTTAGTAAAGTGCTATGTACTAAGGCTTTATTGTAAAACAACTTTGGATGATTCCTCCTTCCTTCTTTCACCCCCGAGACTTGTTACTAAGGAGTCTTACATAGGGAATCATTAACCCTCCAGCTAAACCAGAAACCTTCAGAAAACACAGGATTCAAACACACTGCAAATGAAAGGCAGCTTTACACTCTTAAAGAGATTTTGAGGATGTTGGCATAATTAATCTTCATTAATGTATTGAATATCTGTTATATGCCAAGAGCTGTGGTGAATGATCAGACATAATCAATGTCACATGGATCAGCAGACACAATCAAATAAACTGTGTGTGTGTGTGTGTGTGTGTGTAGGAATGAGAGGGGGAAAAAGAATTTGAATGTGAATGAATGAGAATGGAGAGTGAATAATTGGATTGTGGTAAAGAGAAGTGATGTTTGAGCTAAAATTTTAAGGATGAAAAAGAATCATGTGAAACATTCTTCTGTGAGTAATTAGAAAGGAACAAGGGTGAAAACACATGAGGTTTATGTAAATTGCCTTTCTTGTGAGTCTGCAGTTTAAATTTAAACATCTGGCTTGCTTTAAAATATAATCTAAATGTGCTATTGTAGTGAATAATTTGATTAATTTTTCTCAATAATACTTGTTCTTACTGGAAGGCTATTTTTTGTGTGCAGGATAGTAAAAAGATTGAGAATTATGATCAATTTATACATGATTTACGTGCTGCTTTTTCCTCCCCCCAAATTCCAAGAACTTGCATGGGCTTTGATAGCTTTTGTCCTATGGATAAATTTACTGAAAACAGTAACCAAAAATTGGCCTTTCATCTATATTACATTCATTAGTCATTCACAGGTTATTAACTTACAACTCTAGTTTGCAAGCATTTCAGGTGTGATAAAATAAGGCAAACAGCTTACCACTGTAATTTAAAATTGTAAATGCAGTAAAATAGTTGCTCTCTGTAATATCATAACTCTGAAAAATAATGCAAAATAAGTTTTATTTGAATTGTAAAGTCTTTCGAATGGCAAAAATGAAACCTGTTGATTCTTTTCAACTTGCATTTTGTTTATACAATCTTCACCTCTCTATGAAGTATTGGGGAACCAATTGGTGTTGAAAATAGAATCCTGTTTGTAGTTAGGTGATTGAAAATGATCAAAATTGCAAATAAGAGTAATTAGAAATATTGTGGGTTCATAAGCAGAAACCTAAATACACTTGGCGATTTTCATAAAATAATAATTTTGTATTAATTAGTCATGAGGGATTGCCTTTATAGTCTGGATGAGTCAGGGTTTATGAATGATACTCAAAATAATTATTCCTAACTTCTTGGAAGTCAAAGACAAATAAATATGTGAATATGACCCAGTGAACTTGTATTAAAATTTTTCATGTGGCAATGTTACAGGATAGGGGACCTGGCCCTTGGTAGGTCTGCCTAGGGCCAACCCATGGTGTGTGGGTTCTTGACTTTGAAGAATTTTTGAGAGTTTATTTGAGCGAAACTTTCAACAATTGCTGGGGAGCAGAATCTTAACAGATTGAGATAATGAGCCAAAGAATGGCAATTTTGCACCTTTATAGATTGCAGTCAAAGGGGGAGACCTAAGTGGGGTACAGGAAATTCATTGGTGATAGATTAGGGAGGTGGGCGAAAGCAAAGCAGGGAAACCTCAGGGATTGGATAAAAAGTAAAATGATAGACATATACTTCTTTTACATAGGTGGGTTCAGGATAATTAACAGTCAACAGTTAACAAGATGACAATTACAATGAAAGAATTCTTGGTTTCTGCCCTGGTGCTTTGAGGGCCCAGAAAAGGGAAATTAGTTCATTTTGCAAAGGCATGTGTTAATCAGGTGTGTTATCTCAGATGCAAAAGACAACTGACAGGCTTAGTTACAGTGAAAGTTAACCTTTGTTAGGGAAAAATACTGCCTTAGGGAGTGACTACCAACCATAAACGGCTTATGTTTAAAAAGTTTTAATTTCAGACCATCCTTTGCTGTTATTTTAGGTGTTTGAGTTTACAAAGCCACTGTTCTGGCCACAATGGCCAGAAGAATATACCTAAGGAACTAACAGTAAAGGTAGAGCAAGATCCCTACTGTACAGGACAAGGCCTGACAAGCTAGCCCAATAATCGCCACTCCCCCTGAGTTCCCATAGAAAGAACAAACCAGTCACACTCCGGCCAAGCATAACCCCATTACTCATTGTAAGACATTGTGTTTAAATTGTTCCTTTTGTGTTGCTAAAGGTCCCCTCCTTGTTTCTTGTACCAAAAGCTGATAGCCTGACAAATTATTGGAAACCCCTTTACTCCAGTGTCTTTGTGGTTACTGAGCATAAAGTAAGAGAAGAACTGAGGAAGGTCAGGGCTGCAGTTCGGCTCTTACATGGGTGAGACGCCCCAACTGTAGCCGCTGGCCAGCTAATAAAGGCTCCAAAATTGAAACACAAACTCTGGTGGTCATCTGTTGCGGGTCACCCCAGAACACCACCACGCAGGCCTTCCCTGAGGTTTAGCATGTGGCCCCTTTTCACCCACAACTTCATGCAGGAAAAAATTCACAACATGAGTCCAGATGACTATGAGGGAACATTTCATAGAAAAAGCAACAGAAGAGCCTAGGCTTGGCTGCCATGGCTCTCTGGGAAGTCAGAGAAAAGGAAACCTTGGGGTCAGGTTCAGGGGACTAGCCTGTGACGAGCTGCCTCTGCCCATTGCTGTCCTGGTTGCAAGTTTTGTGGGGTCCCTTAGAGATTAGGAGATGTGTGCCTATGCAGGAAGAGGAAAGGAAAGGGAATGGCAGCATTGGGGGTGGGGTGCTCCCCAGAGGGAGAGCAAGCTGGGTACTTTGTCTTGAGGAGTTTATTTGTCTCTTGAAGGCAGGGACTCTTAAGGGAAGTCTCAGGGGAGTGTCTCAATAGAACATTCATCAGCTTTCTAGGTGTGCTATTTAATGGTCATGGTCTTCACTGATTGGTCAGTGCCAGGGGGCCATTAGTCAGTGTATCTGGTCCTGAGGCAGCCAGGGCACCACTTGTCTGGTGGCATCACTGCTTATCTGGGCCTGGAGCTGAAATACAACTGAGGCCTAGAAGTTATCTTTAGGGAGGAACAGCTCAGAGGGTCTAAACCACATCACCAGCGATATGCTGGGGGAGGGTAGATTACCCTAGGGACAAAGTTGTTTTCACAGTTTCGCCCCTTTTTAGGCATCAGGGGCTTCCTGCCCTGGTGAGTTTCTGTACCTGGCTCATCTAACAAACCATTTACTCTCAAGTATCCTTGGTTTAGGGGAGATGGGATTTACTAGGTGGCTGCAAATTGCTGTTTAACAATCTGTCTCAGTTTCCCCATTCCACTTGTCCTGGCTTACTGGCTTGTCTCAGCAAAAGTGGTTGGGTACACATGATATTTAGAACAAATCTGTTTCATTACTTCTTTGAGTGTAATAGTTGTTTATAGTTTGTTTCAGTGGTTTAGTTTTTTTCTTTTTTTTTCTTTTGCCTTTCTCTAAGAGTTTCTTTGCCCATGAGTAGTATGGATTTGGAAAGTATTCTAAAGGAAATATTATTTTAGAAACTAGGATATATTTGATACCCTTCCAATATAGAATATATTCCAGGTCCCTTTGGGTAGCTCATCTGTCTTTCTTTGCTGCTCTTTAAGACTATTTAGATCCTTCCAGTATGGAATATTCATGACTACTTACAACCCCATGGCATTCTGAGGATTCACTAAAAGAGTATGACTGGTATTTTAGAGGACTTGGACAAAGGTTTTGTGAATTCAAGACCTGTTGTTTCTGCCTACAAGTGTGTGTTAATACAGCCTGGTAACCCACTAATAATACTCAAGAACACTCAAATTACATTTGCTGATTGGTGCTTCCACCTCTGAAGTAATAAAAATCTCCCTTAACTGTTATTGATAAGAAGACACACTGGCATTCACATGAATTTGATATTCATGATTTCAAGTGTTTGAGCCTGTTCCCAAAGGTCCATGATATACAGTAACTTGAAATTTTTTCAAGATGCAACTGGAGCAATGAACAGTCAGACTGTGATTTTTCTAGGCTGATGAACAACACACAGATGACAAATGTGACTTGTTGGACATCAGGCATCATTCTGCTCTCAGTCATGCTTACTTTCCCTAAGTGGAAAAAAATTGATTTCCTTGTGTTAACTTTTCATCAAGGGAGATAAAAATCACTATGAAAGTTGGAAAGAATTATGTTATGAATCTAAGCATAGAAAATAGCAATTCAGACATTTCCATATTTACAAATATTTAAATTAGAAAAGTACTGAGACATGTTCTTTCAAATATACACAATCTTATCAGATTCTTATAGGATTATCATTCTTCCTTTTTTTTTTTTTTAAACATATCTTTATTGATTTCAGAGAGCGGAAAGGAAGGGGGAGAGAGAGATAGAAACATCAATGATGAGAGAGTCATTGATCAGCTGCCTAGCCCACAACCTGGGCATGTGCCCTGACCGGGAATTGAACCCCGATCTCCTGGATCCTAGGTTGATGTTCAACCGCTGAGCCACGCCAGGCCAGTCCTCATTCTTCCATTTTACAGATGGAGAAACATAAGCCAAAAGACTATAAATTACTTAACTGGGGTCAGCTAGCTTTGTGCACCAGACCCAGGTCCTCTGGCTCAAAATTCCTACTCTTTTATCTTCCACAATTGCTCCTAATCCAGGTCACTTCAGCTAGAAGGTTCTTTGCCTAAGATGTTGCAAGTCAATTTCTCTGACAACAAGTGAAGCAAGTTTTTCTCCTCTAAAGCATCTACTTTTAGGGCTACAGGCTTTCCTTTGTCCTCTCCTGGGGGACCCTGCCCTCCAGTGTCTCAACTGGAAAGCTGTAAATTCATTTTTGCATAGCAGGCAAAAAATTTCACTAGAGGACCATGGATTGTAAAATATAAATGTACTGTACATATAAATTTGGTAATGCCATGGTACTCTGTGTCATGTTTCTTGCTTTATTTGATAGATGTTCACATGTAGATCTGGCTTTTGTGATTGTTTTGTTTCCCAGTTTAAAACAGATGTTCCCATAAAATTTTTCCAAACTTTGCCCCCAAGCCTGTCCCGCACACCTCACCTTTACTGGACTCCCTGGAAAATGTGCCTGCTTTTGATATTTTTTCCTTTTTCTTTACCATTGTTTTTTCTAAAAGTTTCTGTGTAATCAAAACTTCATTTTCCTCCCTCAGCAACACAAGTGTGTGGCTGTGTTGTAGATCCTGTTTGCTCTCTGCTGGAACTTAGCCTGTAGCAGTTACAGCTTCTGCTATTGAATAGATATTTTCTTGCATCCTTTTATATGGTTTTCAAAAGGTACTTACAAGGTGTTAGCAGATGTCCTTATAAAAAGCACTTTGCCATCCTTTTAGAGTTTTATTATTGTTTTGTCTTTGATCTTTAAAAAGAAGTTAATAGTCTGACATGTGCTTTTGTGATGCAAGATTATGTATTGAATTTTCCTTGTATGTGATCATCATTATCTCAGTTTCCTGGCATCTGAAATAGAAGGGATAATGTGTTAGAACTGCTTTTTATGACTTCTTTTCTTTTTGCACATACACTTGTGTTTGTTATTCTTTGCATTCAGAATAGACCTCCTGTTTCAGAGTATTCAGTTACCCCTCCAGATACTTAGTCCTAGCCAGTACTTTTAAATTATAATCTATTAAAATCAGCTGACATTCAAACTTTTGCTTAAGGTTTTATGACACATTTGAAAGTTATCATATTTAGAGTCTTTAAATAAATGTAGCTTTTGAAATTTATATTGTGTTTTTTCCATTGAATCGCATATTGTGATATTTCATTTAAGTTCCATTGAGCTTTATGGTCTCTTTTTATTAGTTTTATGCTGGTTTTCAATATTTTGATGCCACAGTTTTCTTCATCGATAAAGACATTAATACTCAACAGAGTTGGTACATAGTAGACAATAAATGATAGCTATTAGTACAGTTTTAAAACTTACAAGTAATTTTCTTATTCCATTCTGACTGTACTCTATGTTCTCTTTAAGAAAACATGAAATTTATTGGTTTTCTTGGTATATCTTTTTTTAATCTCCTATTTGTCCTCCTCCTCACACTTTATCCCTTCATTTATTCAACAAATATTTACTGAGCCCCTCCTATAAGCCAGGTCCTGTTTGAGGTTCTGGGGATTCAGCAGTGAACAATGAAAGCCCCTGCTTTCATAGAGCTGATTTTCAAAAACCAGTGTGTGCAACTTTTTTGTCTGTAATTAAAAAAATATATTTGTTTAATGTGCTAAATTGTGAGGTAGTCTTAGGTAGTCTGTGGAAACCCAAAGATAATGGGATAATTTTGTGGTCATATGTTAATTATTAGAACCAGTTCAAAAACTGATTTTGTTTTTTAAAAGATCAGGTGACTGGTTTACTTGTAGTCTTCAAGGAAAGACTCAGTAAGACAGAACATCCAAGAAATGGATTATTTTGTTATTGTCAATTACATAATTTTCACAGTTAAACCTCATTTCTTTGCTTCTTTTTAGAACCATTAACATCATTTAAAAATTTATTAAATTATAATGGGGAACTAACGTTAGTTTCAGAACAAAGCTAAAGTTAACAAAGGCATTAAATTTGATTACTCATTTTTAATAAGAAACTTATCATTTTTAATTGTAAAAGCAATATGTGCTTATTTTTAGAATAAAGAAGATATGTTAGAAAATGGAGATAATTAAATTTTGAAAATAATAACTACTTATGTAAATTCTCTATTATATGTTTCAAACTTTTCAATGCATCCATTTATCTTTTTTAAAAAATAGAATCATAGTTTGCATACTTTTTAATTTTTTCACTTATCAATGTGTTCAGTTTTTCATGCAAACAATCAGTATTCTTCAACAATTTTGATAGGATTTATATTTTTTGTAGGGATCTGACTCAGTTATCTGAGTTATCAAACTATTGTTACATATTTACAGTTTTTTAATTCTTATAAGCAATCTTGCCATACTTTTAGTCTTATAGCAAGTATTTTGAATATCCTCAGATATTTCTTTTCGATAAATTATGAGAACTTAAATTAGACAAGCTTTTATGGTTCTTGTTATCTGTCTTAAAATTACTTTCTCCAGAGATTTTAAAAGTTTACATTGTTTCAACAATGTATGAGACTATGTTCCTTTAAATCCTTAATAATTTAGGGTATGGCAAATATATATTCACACACAAAAAATTGAAAATGAAGTCCTCATCATACCCTTTGTAGTCCTGTGATCTTCTTCATAGTAGTCTGTGGCAGAATGACAGTCTTCAAGGTCATTTTCTCCTCCCTGGTCTCCAAGGTCGAGCTCCAGGAATAGTTAAAGCTTGGAAAATGTAGCTCTTAGTTGCCAAAGTCACATAAGATTGACTGGAATCAGTTTGGAATCAAGATGTTCTTTCATTAGTTTATACAGCTGTTTTTTCCAATATCAGATAAGATTGAATTGTTGAGAAAAATCTGAGCAGATAGCTGTGAAGAGGACACAGTGCTAGACTGCGAGGGCTCCCTGAACCAGTGAGAGAGGGCAAAGGAGCAGAGGCCAGAGCAGGGATCTGTTATGGTGAAGCTTCCTCTGCCCCTTAGGATACAGTTAAAGCTTTCCTTAAAGTTTGATTTGTTCCTTTTTTGATTTCTTAAGAACTGTGGATCTTTGAGAATTTATAATTTATTTAGTTAATTTCCCATATAATTTAAAACAATAGATAATGCAAACATGTACTTAGTTGCCACTAACATGGTAGATAATAGAATGGTGGAGTGTTGAGAGAAGCAACAATCCTGGAAGAACACATACGAGTGCGCACACACACAGACATACACATGCATGTGCACATAAACATACACATGTGTGCATACACATCCACATTTGCAAATGAGCCAAAATATGGCATGTTTCTACTGGCCTCAATATTTATTTTGTAATTCTTGATCCTTTAACAAGTATAATTTTCTCTGTGAGCCCTAATAAAAAACTACACTTGAATTTTCCTTATTTTTTATTGCTTAAAATGCTTCATTAGAAAAACAAAAATTTAATGTAGCATTAGCATCTCAGTAAGTTTTCAAATCTCAAAAAAAAGATTGCCATCTTTTCAAAAGAATACGTTGGTACTTAACTTTGAAGAATAAGCTCAGCTCTACGGATCATTTTAATGTGTTTGAAACTCATTTTATTCTCTAGCACATATCATTCTAGCAAGTATTTGACTTAAGGTAGATGATACAAAATTGACACTAAAAACAATTTTAAAAATTTAAAAGTTGTCATTGTGTTTATTGACTGTATTGTACTTGTTTTGGGGGGCAAAAATTGTCAGTTCACTTGCTAAAGAAAGGACAGATCTTGAAAAGACCCAAAAGCCTTTGCTTACATATTTCTATTCTTGCTTAAACTAAGTCTTGAGTTGGCCATTGACAAGAATAAAAATTGGATATTTTCCTTCATACATTATACCTGGCCTTGTGAGTACAGCTATTGCCTTTAAAGAGTGTGTTTTTCCTCCAACTTCATCATGCTTCTGAAAGAAGATAAGGTGGATAATCAAAGCTGAACAGTTCTTTATAGAACAAAAAGGCAAGAGTGCATCAAAGCTTCATCTAGCTAATATGAAAAGAAACCAAGCAAAGCTTCCCATTAGCCTGACCTGTACAATGATGTGCTTTCTTTCCCAGTTAATTAAGAGGAATTCAGTAAGATCCAGATCATGAGTTCTGACCTTTCATCTTCCAAGAAGAAAAAAAATACTCCACCAAATCCAAATAAACTAAAATGAAAGCTTTGTTTAGAGATTCTCTAGAGTGATGAGTCTTATATATTTTATCTTTTATCAAAACAGTCCTGTGTCTCATAACTTTGGCATTTGTAGAGTACACAGCATATTTCATGCCACATGCCTTTCCCATTTAAAGCCCAGAGTCAATAAGATGTCTTCTAGCAAACAAGGAATGTGCCGTCAGTTTTCCATGCTAAAGAAGTAATACAGTCTTAGAATATCAGACATAAAGAAGACCTGAAAGGTCATCTGGTCCCAGTGCTTTATTTTACAGATGAGGAGACAGAGGCTCAGGGAAGTGAAATGACCTGCACAAGATCCCATAAACCAGGAATTTCCTGGAACTCGATCTCCTTATTCATAAAACAGCCAATTTTTCCACTAAAGTCTATTGCTTTGATGATGCTGAATTTTGTCTGTTCACAAAGGTAGTGCTATTCTTTACTATTAGATATTTCTTTTAACAAATTTTTTACTGCTATAAAGGCATCAATTATGTATTCCTTTACTTTTATAGCAATGTATAGGGTATATAATGTATTGAAAATATGGATTATGTGACTAAAATTCATATTTGATCATTCAATTAACTAACATATATCAAACATCAGCTGTGTGCTGGCAATGTCAAATCAAATTATAGAGGAAAAATATATCGAGGGATTTTTTTTCTTTCTGTTTTTTATGAAAAAAAAGAAAAAAAAAAGGTTAACATCATGTGATTGTTCTAGATGGGTTCCTTTTATTTATGACGTCTAAATTCCTCAATAACATATTTCAACTGACCTTTTAAAGACCTTGAAGTTAGGTCACTTTCAATAATTTTACTAATGGTATGTAATGGTATATAAATGGAATATAATGCTAATTTATATAATGATATTTAAAAATGAATTCCTTTTAGATATAAAAATATGACACTGTGCTCTTACTGCAGGTTTGCAAATGAGAATTCTTACACATCAAACAGTCATCAAGTTATGGAGCTTGTCTCATGCAATGCCTGATAGCTGCCGATGTATGGCTCAGTCAGACCCAGCCAACCTGGAGGCCTGGCTTCCGTCAGTCTCACCCTAGGACTGGCATCAACTAGGACATGCCAGAGTCTGTTTCAGGAGTTTGGGATCCAAAGAAAGATGACTTGTTTCTGCCTTCAAAATGATACTTTAAGGCCCCCAGACAAAAAGAAAAATGACAGAGAGTAAGTGCCCAATGAGGGTTTTTGGAGGAGAAAGTCATCTCTGGCCTGGCCGGGCATGGTACAGAGGTTGGGCATCAACCTAGGATCCAGGAGATCAGGGTTCGATTCCAGGTCAGGGCACATGCCCGGGTTGCGGGATAGGCAGCCAATCAATGACTCTCTCATCATTGATGTTTCTATCTCTCTCTCTCCTCTTCCTTTCCTCTCTCTGAAATCAATAAAGATATGTTTAAAAAAAAGGAAAGTCATCTCTGAATGGCGGTGGAAGGGCCGTTATGTGGAGTATGTGGTGTTTAAGATTCACCTTGAGGATTAAATGGAAAAGAACAGGGTGGGTCAGACACTTAGAACGGAGGGACGGTGGTCAAGGATAAGAGCCAAATGGAAAAGACATTTCTTGAGGCTTGTGGCTAAAAATGACCTAGTTTCCGTCCTACTTCAGCCACATCAAATACAGGTAACCTTAAACAACACAGGTTTAAGCTGCATAGGTGCACTTGTATGCATTTTTTTTTTTTCCAATGAATACTGAACAAGTATTTTCTCTCTCTTATGATTTTCTTAATAACATTTTCTTTTCTCTAGATTTCTGTATTGTAAGACTACAATATATAGTACATATAACATACAAAATATGTGTTAGTTGACTGTTTCTGTTATCAGTAAGACTCAAGTCAGCAATAGGCTGTTAGTAGTTAAGTTTTTCAGGAGTTGAAATTTATATGTGGATTTTCAATTGCATAGGAGATCAGGTCCCCTATACTCCCCATGTTGTTCAGTTATCAACAGTAATTAGACATTCTTCTAAACATCACTGTCCCAGACACAAAAGCATTGCTCCTGGGAGTTTAGGAAATTTGGGGGTAGATTGGGAGATTTCAGCAATTATTGTTATTTTTTATCTCACTAGTTCTATAAACAACAGTCCAGGCTTAGTTCTGACTGGTCCCCAGATTCTCAAGCATCATTATTCAAGACCACCTCCCAAGAGGTCTTCTTTCACCAATTTCCTCACAGAAGAGTTTGCTACAAGGGCATAATAAGACATTTGAGTATCAGTAACAAGGAGAAAGGAATTTAGTGTATTTCAATATACTGTTTTTAAATTTCAGCCTCATAATGGCTCTCTGCTTGTGACAAGAAAAACAAAGCTGGACAGAAGGAAAGTCAGAGGCCTGAGGATAAAGGTTTGTCTCCCTGACAGCCAGCAGGAGGGTGGCCTTGCTCAGTCAGGTGGAAGAAGGCAGCTTCCTGCTGGACCTGAGATTAAAGGGGAGTGCTTTGCTATTTCAAGTGTCTTTGAAAGGAGAGAGACAAAAGAAGAGAAGGAAGAAAGGTTGAGGTCACTGATACCACCACTGACTTTCATCTCAAGCTAGAGTGTTGGCAACTTTTAGATTTAAGAGATTTGAGTTCAGCCCACCATAGCTGTGGACATACGAGCCTCCCAGTTATGCTGAGTATATGTAGTGTCCTTGTGCACATTTAATTTTGGTACCAGAAATTTATTAGGGGAATTTTAAAAGCATACCTGAGAAACAAAGTCCTTTATCACTATTAAAATCAGTACTCATCTTGTAGCCATATATTTTGGATTTACTACCTAGAAACCAGTACATGTTCAATACACTCTAGTAGTAAAACCTTTAATAATTCCAACTGTGTTTACTGCAGCTGTTTCTGCACTGCACATTTTCATTCCATCTGGAAGTATTTTTGCAGTGTAACTTTAAAAAGGTAAGGACACCTTCTCTGTTAAAGCAAAACAACAATACCTTATCTAATGTAAAATTTTAATAGTAATCTTTCAATCATGCACTGTACCTTTAATAAAAATAGTAATGAGTTTTTAAAACCCTTATGAGAGATTTTCTTCTAAAGCAAGCTTGATATGTTATTCATTCACTCAACAATCAATCATTGAGTGAAGGCTCTGTCAGAGCCTGTTCTGTATATCTAGGTGCGGGGAGAAACCCCTCACTGTATAGTCACAGATGGAGCACACTGAATTTCTTACACCCTCTTCACCCTCTTGATACTATTCTAGCAAATCAATCATGTTCATAATTTGATTTTTAAAAAGCCCCACAAGATACTTAACACAATAAAATTACACTTATGTTCACTTTTGTTTAGCAGATATTTCCTGAATGTCTACCATGTGCATGGTGCCAAGCTAGTTTCTATGGAGGAAAAAATGATAGCCTAAAGGGTAAGGAGAGAGGGAAGAATTTTTTGGCCGCTCAGAAAAGGAAGAGAGGGAAGGAGTTGAGGTGGAGCAAAATTAAGTACCCCTTTCTTGACCCTCAAAAGTTCAGTAAAATGCCTGGTGAGAAACCAGTACAGGAGCAGACACAATCCCCTGCAGGTTCCGAGAAAGCCAAGTAGAAGCCCAGGAGAAGGTGTGGGAAGGTATGGAGCAGGGAGCACATTAGATTGTCACCTGTCACCTGGTTGGGAATTGGGTTCAGGCAAATTCAACTAGATCCTTGACATAAGGCTCCTAACTGGTGAGGGTGAAGAAAAAATGGTGCTAAAGGAAGCCATGTTTTCAGGGGTTGAGAGGGAGGACGCGGTGAGTGGAATGGAAGGCTTGATGGCAAAACTGAAGTGAGCTTGAGGGGCAAGACAGGCTGAAGGGAGAGTTCTTTGGGGGATAAGAGAGATGTAAGCAACTTCACTGTCTGAGGAAGAAAGAGAAAAGAGAAAGGACTCCTGATGAGTAGGAAGGGGACATCGGGGGCACACATTGAGGATTTCACCTTATGAAGGTGAGGGACATGTCACTTTCCAAAATCAGAAGGAAGGAGAAGAAGGTAAATAACAATTCAAGGAAACGTTAGAAGGAGGAAAAGCAAGTTTGTGAAGATGAAGTTGAATCCTTACAGTGGTATTGTAGGTAGGTAAGAGCTGATGAAAGCGATGCGTTGTCACCCAGAAATGAAGATCATGGGAGCCCAGCTGAGATGCAGTTTGAAGTTCATGGATTTACAGGAGAGAGGGGTGATCCCATTTTGGCTTTTTCAGTAAAAATTTTCCAGCCCCAAATTCAAGATGATGGCATTTACCTAGAGCTAGAGATTATGAAAAAAGGGTAAGTAGATGAGAGATTCTCTGGTTGCTACAGAAAATATGATTAAAGTGGCTTAACATGGGGCCCAGACAGAAGCCATGATGAAGCCATGATAAGGATGAAGAACCAGAGGGCAGACTGAAGGAGGAGGGAGGGTGGAAATATGGAAGGCTGTGGTGAGAGAGGTTCTCAGAGTTTGGTATCTAAGAAGTATGATGATTCTGATTCTGAGTGGATGAAATGAGTGAAAAGGACACGTGGAGTTAGAAGACCCATCCATGCGGGTGTGAGGTGGCCTGTGGTCCTGTTAGGTGATGAGTAGAGAGGAGGGCCAGCTACTTTAGGATGTTAAAGGGCCCCTTTTTTAGGATGTTAAAAATCAGTCTGTTCAAAAACATTCCACTTTGATAATTACTTATCAAGCTGTTTGGTATTTTATGATGGTAGGAGTATGTTGTGTCATTCATATTTTTCTACTTTATATTAAGGACATTTTGAGTCAGGTGTTTTTTTTTCTAAGACTGCTACAATTTCATACAATTTAAAATAAAATTTTATTTGTTTTATTTCACTTATTTTTTTAATCCTCACCCGAGGATATTTTTCCACTGATTTTTTTAGAGAGAGTGGAAGGGAGGTAGGGGGAAGAGAGGCAGAGAGACAGAGAGAGGGAGAGAAACATCGATATAAGAGACACAT
This sequence comes from Miniopterus schreibersii, assembly GCF_964146895.1. Taxonomy (NCBI): domain Eukaryota; kingdom Metazoa; phylum Chordata; class Mammalia; order Chiroptera; family Miniopteridae; genus Miniopterus; species Miniopterus schreibersii. The sequence continues at coordinate 87,201,641 of NC_138102.1, read as the reverse complement.
CAACTGGTTTCCTCTTGCATGCACCCTGGCCTGCCCTGGGGCAGGGAGGGAACCACACCCAGGTACGTACCCTTGACAGGGAATGGAGCCTGAGACCCTTCAGCCAAAGCTCTAACCACTAAGTCACACAGGCCAGGCCTCACTAACCTTTTTAACCTTAGGGCACTTCACAAAAATACTCAAAAAGAGGGTCAGTAACTGAAGGCATTGAAAAAGGTAAGGGTGAGAAGTAAGTATGTCAGAAGAACTTATTGTGCAATGCTACCAAAACAATGGTCTAAATCAGTGACTGGAACAAGAGAAATTGCTAACTATACTTAGCAGGAAAATAGGCTGGTTGTATTTTGGGAAAATTTTCCGTTAATAAAGCTTGAAGCAAAAGTGTTAAACTTTGCTTGGCCGGGCATGGCTCAGAGGTTGAGCGTCGACCTAGGAACCAGGGAATCGGGGTTCGATTCCCGGGCAAGGCACATGCCCAGGTTGCAGGCTCAGTCCCCAGTTGGGGGCATGCAGGAGGCAGCCGATCAATGACTCTCTCATCATTGATGTTTCTATCTCTCTTTCCTCTTCTTTCCTCTCTCTGAAATCAATAAAGATATATTAAAAAAAAAAAAAAAAAGTTAAACTTCGGACTGTACCACACTAACCAGAACACCTCAGACCTGTGCATTTGATTTTTTTAGGTATTTCTGCACAACGAAACACAGAAATTGAAGAGTTAATCCACGAGAAATGTGCTATGTTTTTACTTTGTTTTGTTTGTTTTGCCTCTTACAAATCTCATTTTAAGACCATTTCATTGCAACCCTCCTGGCTTATAACCTTATTTGAAACTTTCTGGTTGAGAAAGGATGTTTTCAACTATAAACTAGTCATTTCCAACCTAGTGAAAGAACCTAATCAGGCCAACACCACCACCTCATGAGCTTTGGTATTAAAAACTGTTGATATATATTAACATGTGATTGGCTGTTGAGCTGTTGTCTTTGTCAGAATGAAATCAGCCCTTGAAATTAGAGAGTGTTTGCTCCATTCACTCTGGAAAAAGCCAGGAATGTGAAAATGTCCTTTGCTCCCAAAACAAGTTTTCAACCTTCTGCTCTATCATGATTTTCTCCACCTTAAAATGGAAGATGAGAGAACAGATTACAGATATCATATCTGCTTAGATTTGGGTTGGATTGGGGCCTGTCTTCATCAATAATTTTTCTCATAATTCCTTATCATTAAAATGAACTTGATTCAAACAATATGTTTCCTGTTCAGTGGAGAGGATCATGAGATCATCTAAAATGGGCTATCTTTGGCTTTACATTTGTATGTGGATGAGTCCCATCTTGAAATTAATTTTAAATCACAGATGTGGCTCCAGGAGAGAGAAGCCACTCTGGAAACTGATTAGCTTTTACCATCTTACCTTTTACTCAAAGCTTCAGTAAACTCCTTTTCTAGCTCGGAGAAGACTATTTCCCTTCATGCTTAAGGACTTTAAAGGACTTAACATATATAGCACAGGAATCAGTGTTGTGGGTTTTTTTTTAAGCTCTAAGTATATAGCTATATATCTTTGTGGCCAAGAAAGTGAATGCTAACTCTCAGAATTAAATGTGCAAAGTTAAAATTATGCTATTCATATAGATCAGAGATTTTCAATCTGTGTACTGCAAGAATTTTAAAAACATGCAATACCTCACTACTTAGTCAGAGGCACTTACCTCTTTTCCCTTAGACTGTCAAACAAAAAAATGACAATAGCCAACACAACAATAGCTGTCCAGTGTGAATGAATCAAAATCATACCTAGTTTTTGTCAGATCTGTAAAAATATGATATATGTTTTGATGTGCTGCAGAATTTTAGTAACTATTTTATGTGTGCCATGAGATGAAAAAGGTTGAAAATTGCTGATGTAGATGAAAGCAAGACGTGTACAGAGGATGATGTAGAGTGGATAACCCTTCAGATAATTGCTGTATTAGTCAGGTTCCCTAGAGAAACAGAACCAATAGGATGGGTAAATATATAGAAAGAGATTCATTTTAAAGAATTGTCTCAGTTGATTATGAAGACTGGTAAATTAAAAATCTTCAGGATGGGCCAACAGACTGGAGTCCCAGGGAAGAGCCAGTGCTGCACTTCAAGTCAGAAGGCTGTCTGCTGGCAGAATTCTCTCTTGCTCAGGAAGAGGTCAGTCTTTTGTTCTATTGAGGTCTCCAACTGATTGGGTGAGGCCCACTGGCTTTAATAGAAGGCAATCTATTATACTCAAAGTTACTGATTTAAATGTTAATCTCATCCAAAAACACCCTCACAGAAACTTATAGAGTAGTGTTTGACCACATATGGGCACCAGGGCCCAACCAAGCTGACACATAAAATTAACCATCACAAGTGGGAATGAGTGGCATTGCAAATGTGCTATTTGTGGTACTGGCACAGCAGAGTGAATTCCAAAGAAGAAAACTCTTCATCTGTTTCTCACACTTAGAGCATTGATGACTTTATTTAAAATTAAAGTAGATCAAACATACTGTTCCCCTTAAGAAAAGTCTAATTTAGAAGACATTTTAGGCAAACTGTTTTAATTTGGTTGCTCAGATTTGAAACATTTATGCTAGGTTTGTATTTACAGTATTAGCAAAACAAAGATATATGGAAAATATGATCTCCTGTATCTGTGTTAATTTATACTCTTCCACGTTGTCTATCACAGCTTGCCACTTAAAAATAAGCAATCTTCTATTATTTGCTTACTTTGGATTTAGTCAGAAAAGCCCCTGTATTCTGTCTAATGTTTGAGGAAGAGGGAAAATTTTTATTCTGAATGTAAATTTCCTGCTAATCACTGATGAACTTGAAGAGCCTTCCAAATTGTTCTTTAATACTTGAATTGGTCTCAGTAAAGACAAAGGAACATTTATATAAAATTTAAAACATTCTTATTCATTCTAATTTTTCTAATAAAGGGAAAAAATTGGTTTTCTTATCTTTGTGCCCTGTATTCTTTCCATCCCATTTATTACATTTTGGTGGGTGTCTCATTAAAAAGATTGTCCCATATTAAACAGGACATTAAAAATGTATAGCATTAGATTTAGCAATAAAATAAACATATTTCACTCAAACATTAAACACATTCTCCATTGAATATGGTTAGACACAGGCAATTATATTTTATCTTTCCAATATGATATTTGAAAAATGGTAATATTGGCAATTTGATATAAAAAACAAAACTCTTATAACTTAAAGTAGCTTTGTCTATTTTCTTGATCTTATTGAAGCAAAAGTTTGAAAAGAAAAGAAAGAGACCCTATAACTAACAAGTTTCCATTGAAAACACTTGGCAACAAATTGCTCAGAGCATATACTATTTGATGAAAATTCACAAATTGCTTTTCATAGCTTTCTGAATTTGTGGCATATCTGTTTTCTCAAATTAAATGAGCTACACTTACAACCTATATGCTTTGGAATGGATCCAGATGATAAGCCATTTCTTACTGCCATGCTCTGTGCTGATTTATGTCAATTGCCCTTAAATGCATTGTGGTATTTGGGCAGTGGATAAAATAGCAATGTCATCATATGCAGGTTGCTTAATGATGCAATTGCTTGAAAATTTTAAAGCCCATAAAAGCTTTAAGTCAGGTTCAGAAGTTCAAGTATAGCGACAGATATTTGAAGACTGAATCAGAGCCTTAAGTCTGTCAAAAATAATGGCATATTTGTCAAGATTGGTCTTGTGCAAAAGCTGCTGGAAGCCTCTCATTTATCTAAGCCAACCATTGATAAAGAAGCTTGAAGGATCATGAAATATCTTTTCTAAAGGAACATACGGTTTTGCCAGTTGGCTGCCTTCATTTATCTTTACTGTAATTACCAGGGGCAAACTGTCTTGCAAATTGGTACCTCATATTAGCTTAGAGTCTGTCTCCTTGAGAGTTGATGCAAGGGTGTTTTATTAGTTAAGAATATATGATTTGAGGTCAGTTGAGCTTTATTCTTTCAAGATTGTCTTGTGGGCCATAATGTGATTGGTGATTCTGGGATGTGGGAAACTTACAGAAAGAAAGCAGTTTCACAAGAACCACTTCTCTGCTTTCATGCTTGCATTTTATCGGATTAATTCGCTTGATTCCTTCCACAAACATCTGTCAATGCACAGATTTCTGCTACATAGAAAGTTCCAGAAGAGCTGTGTAGCTAGAATACCTCAATCAAGCATGAGCTGAAATTGTAGTGTGGCTCATTGTCCTCAATCTGCCCGCACTAAATGGTTTAGGGTTTTAGGGAAGAGGAGTGGAGGATACATGCTACTTTCCCCCCTTTTTTAAAAGGGTTCATCGTACTGGTTCCAGCATCTCAAAAGGATGTTTTAAAGATGAAAGATAAGGACTTGAAAGTAGTATGAAATGTGAGAAGAACTAGACAAGTTGGCTGGTGTCTTTCCACCATTCTCCCTGCCTTTCATATCCCACAGTCAGATCTTAAAAGACTTAAGCATATAAAAGGGGAAATAAAGTGTGGTAACTTTAAGACCAATATCTTTCCTAGTGCCTTTTTTATGAGTATTCAGAGAAAGCACTTGAATTTGAGTCCTGAGATATCTGCCCAGGATACAGTCAGCATAGGTCTTAATGATTAGGTTGTGGCTAAATGTCATTATTATTAGCATTATTAAAAAATGTTGATTAATTTCTCGTGTATAGAGGACTTTGTAATTTATAACAGACTCACTTTACCTACTCTTCACAACACCTGATAATGAAGGCAAGGTGGGTATCATCATTATCCCCATGGCATAGACATGGAAACTGAGGATGAAAGCTTAAGCCACTTTCTCAAGGTTTCACAGTTAGAAAGCAACAAATCTAAGACAATCCAGGCTAGGTTCTGTGATTTTTTCAATATTTCATTTTTTTCAATATTGCCTCCTGCCTAACCATGAGCAGACTTTAGTGGCTGTTGAAGAGAGAGAAAATTATTTGATAAGGGCTCTAATATTGGTGCTCTACTTGGAGACACAGAACAGAGATGTGAAAGAGACAAAGAAGTATGTTAGGTGAGCTATGCTAAGTGATTTATAGCATACTTGTTGCAGGAATGTCAGATGACTGAAGGCAGCAGACAGCAGGGGAAGCTTTAGGAAGGAAGTGAGACTCGAGTTGGGTCTTATAAGGAAAATAAGTTTTTCATCAGAGAGAGAGCAGGAGCAGCTTGAGAAAAGGTTTCACAGAAAAAGGTGCAAATGGTGGGTAGTTGAAAGCTAACAAGCAATTTTTTGACCTCTTGGGTCATGTAAGGAAGCAATTGGAAACAAGGCCTGAAAAATAGCCCGAGGGCCATAATGAGAATGATCTTGAATGCCTGAATTTGCACTTAATCCATTAAACAAGAAGAAGATGTTGAGGATTTTAAAGCAGCAGATTCATGTGTATAATTGATTAAAGATTAGAGATCACAGACGGGAGTATTATTAATGCAATTTATAAAGATGGGGGAATTGAAATGCAGAAGTAGATGACCAAGTAACATGAAGGGAAAAATGAACAGGTATGGGGTGCAGGGAGCAAAAAGAGTGTGATCTTATAGTTTATTGTGCATCTTGGGACTTTTTCCAGGAAAAATGCTAAACTGGTCAGACATAAGCTGGAACCATCCCAGGTAAACTGGACATTATGATCATACTGGTCATGAACTCTGCCAAGTTCTTGAGATGAGGACATTGTAGTGTTACTGATAGAGAAGCAAAGCCAGCAAGGAAACTTAGTTTATGGAAAAGCCAATGGTCTTGGATTTTAAGCTTTGAGATGACAGTGGGATGTCAAGTGTAGATTTCCAGTGAAAAATTAGAAATGCCACAAAGTTGTTTGTATGTCCTTCTTATTTCACCTTTCATTCCTTCTTGACCCAAGCTGTAAAAGAGAGTTTTCTCTCAAAGAAAGCAAGAGAAGTAAGAAATGGTGACTTCCTTTTGATATTGCCAACATGCTGCACCATAATTCTTCATTTTAGAAACTGAAGCCGGAAAGTACTGTCAGGAACTCAACTTCTACGTGAGTCTTTGGCTAAAGCAAGGCCTGCGCGTTTTCCCACATTAAAGGAATTGTCTCCTAACTGGATTCTGACTGCTTTAAGTTTCAAAACATCAGAATTGAATGTTGGCCGTCACCTGTTAGCAGCTGAGGTTTTTAGAAGGAAGGAACTAGAAAGGTATGAGCGTGGAAACCAAGTTACTACCTGAGCTTTAGTTGTACATCAGAAAGGATTTGGTCATTTTAGTAGATTACCTTGGAACTTTTCAGGATGGCAATTAAACCAAGATATATTCAGGCCAGTGTAATCCTAAAACATAATTTTTGTGATTGGAATTATCATTTAGGTTTTTATTTGACATTTTATGTCATTTATGTGGCACTATCCAGATATTTTAAAAAGCTTTATCAACTCCATGTTTAAGATCTTTCTAGAATTCTTTCCAAAAAGATGAGTGGCCTATTACATGAGGTTAGAGCAGGGCAGGCAGTTTCAAATTCACAACGTATTCTTGAACCAGACCTGGATTTGCCAAGGAAAGGGCATGACTTCTTGCCCCTTCAGCAACCTAGTTTATGAGGAAAGTAGAAGCAATCACTGCACATTGCAGGAATTTGAAAATGTCATTTTTATTCTCCAGGCCTACTTTGTACACATTGTGTAAGAGAGGACCCATGAGACTCTAAACGACTTAGTTGTAATATTCAGAAATACTTCCTTTAAAAAATTTCCCATTGTTGGAAAATTTGTTGTTTAAAAACAAATACAAAGCAATAAAGTCTTACTTAGAGTTCACAATGAGCTTAGAAATCATCTGCCCTGACCTAATCAGCAGTCAGTGAGTGCATACAACTCTATTCAGGAACTATGAGGAACCCAGAGATTTCCAGGCCCAGCCTAAAGTAGTACACATTTACCTGAGGCTACAAACCTGTATCTGGGAATCTGGGGGAGAAGTGGTGTCTGCTACACTGACAGCCACTTTCTTGGAGGGCAAGACAAGTTCAGAAAAGGAAAAAACATGGGCTGGGAATGTCCAGGAAAGGCCTGGGGTGGAGACGGGCACCTGAGGGCCCTGCAGCAGATGCTGCACAGAGGAACCACAGAGACTCTCCAGGCAGAACAGAGAGCAGGGGCCAATGAACCAAATGTGATTGATGTTCAAGGGCACCGAAGAGTGTTCCTCTGTTCCAGATGCTATGTTCCAAAGTCCTGGGACATATGAGGCTTTGCACAGGATGCTGGCAGCGTTCCCACCTTAGTCAGGTATGAAAGATGCCTTCTTTCTTGGTTAGAAGAGGCACGCTTCTTTTCCACCTGTTGCAAAATTTTTCCTGCTGTCTTTCAGTACTTTAAAGTATGTTGCTGAAATTTAAACCCCTTTGCTACCCAGAAATGGTCTCTGGCCTTGATGTATTGACACAGCTGCTGAGTTCTGGAAAATCTTGGACTGCCTTTAAAAGCCATGCAGCCCAATGCTCTCCAGGGCAGAATGTGAGGACTGTAAAACATGAATACCAGTGGAAAACTTTTTTTCAGCCCTTCACTTTTATCCTGTGTGAGTCCTTTGTTCTGAGGTGAATCTCTTGTAGGCAGCATATATATGGGTCATGTTTTCTTATCCATTCAGCTAACCTATGTCTTTTGATTGAAGCATTTAAGCCATTTGCATTTAAGGTTATTATTGATAGGTACTTACTTATTGCCATTCTTTCTTTATGCCTGTGTCCTCTCTTTCTCTACATTTCTTCTTCTCACATCAGCCCCTTTAGCATTTCCTGTACTGCTGGTTTGATAGTAATAAACTCTTTTAGCCTTCTTCTGCCTGCAAAGCTCTGTATTTCACCTTCAGTTTTGAATGACAGCCTTGCTGGATAGAGTAGTCTTGGATTCAGTCCCTCGCTTTCCATTACTTTGTATACTTTGTTCAAATCCCTCTGGCTTGAAGAGTTTCTATTGAGAAATCAGCCAAAAGTCTAATGTCAGCTCCCTGTAGGTAAGTTTATATCTCTATGTTGCTGCTTTAAAGATTCTTTATCATTAATGTTTGCCATTTTAATTATGATGTGTCTTGGTGTGGGTCTTTTGCGTTCATCTTCGTTGTGACTCTGTGTGTCCTGAACTTGAATGATTTTTCCTTCACCGAGTTAGGGAAATTTTCTGTCATATGTATATAACTATACATATATATGTGTAGTTATATACACATATATATATAACTTACACACAAATATTAGGTTTTTAACATTTTGTGGCCCTGGCCAGGTAATTCAGTTGGTTGGGGTATTGTCCTGATGTACCAAGGTTGTGGGTTCAATCTTGGTCAAGGCACATATAAGAATCAACCAATGAATGCATAAGTATGTGGACCAACAAATCAATGTCTCTCTCTCTCTCTCCTCTAATATGTAATATGTACTAATATTAGTACATATTACATAATAGTACCTGTACATACTAATATGTAATATTAGTACCTATTAATTAGTGCATTAATAGGTACTAATACTAAATACCAAATGTCTCTCCTCCTTCTCTCTTTGTCTAAAAAAATCAATCAATAAATAAAAAATTTGTAATTTGGTATTTAGTATTAGTACATATTTTATTCTGATAGCAAACTGATTTTTATTTTCCTGCGGACAATTAACACATGGTTTTAAAAGGGAGACAGTTTTGGGAACTAAGACCTAGGACCATGAATGTATTTTTCTGTGTTATTGTAGTCTCTTTACAGTGTGTACTGCCTTCAGATATAATTTTCATAGTTTTATTAGACATATGGAGAATAAGGTAATTAAGACTTACCACCCCAGAGTTGTGCTTTCTTTAAGGGAAAAAAAAAAGGTAATTTATGGTGTAGGCATTCCCTTTTCCTAGTTCAATGATTATATCCAGCACCTATAGACTCAGTTTATCACATATAAGTTATTTTTTAAGATTAAAGATTATTTTCTTCAAAGGTAAAAAATATTAAAAAGTCTCTATCAGGTTATTTTGAAACTCCAAAGTGTGTATCTGTTATAAAAATTAAAGTCAAGTAAACTTTTGTGGTGCACATGTATTGTAGGAAGTGGTGTGGGGGCTCCACTCATATGAGAACAGCACAGACATGCTAATGGAGGTCTTCTGGAGTGGTCTTGGCTACAGCCATTTATTTACTGTACATGAATAATGAATGAGTTGTGGGTGAAAGCTAATGGTTCAAGGTAAAATCAGAAGCTCACTTCAGCATGGGTAATGTTCCTTTATCATCTCCATGAGAACTGCTATTTATCAAGAGACATTCATATTTCAGAAGACAGTGAGAAGTAACCAGTTTTTATAACTTTGGGGTCAGCTGTTGAAAAATAGACTTTTGAACCACAGATTGAGGTAGAATGAGTAATGAGAAAGCCATCTGCGTGCTGTGGGGAAGCTCTGTTAGGCCATTCTTTTGGATTTTCATTAATGGTAAAATAAATATTAGGCTGTAAGACGTGAATCAAAATATTAGTTAATACTTTTCCTCAAAAATATCTATGATTTGCACCTGGGTGGGCCACTTAGTGAATGAGTACTCGGACATCTTCCAGGTGACTTTCCTTGGATGCCAGGGAGAGAATTGGCACAGGTGTTAAGAATGCTGAGAGCAGTTGGCTGCACAGCCCTGGTACAAAACGTACCCCAGCCTCATGCATGAGTCACACACATTACCTACAGTCCGGGTGTGTTGTCCCCACTGTAGGCACTGATGTCAGCATGCTACTCTCATGCTGGTCCTATGAAGCATCTCATACAGCCAGCATGCATGCTGCTGAGCCCTGAGGACTGTGGTGCCCCAGTCACTGACGGAGGGAATAAATACAGGGGCTGGGGGGTGCCAGGGGAAAGAGGAAAAGTGGTGAGAAGGGGCAGGGAAAGCCCAAAAGTAGGGCCCAGAAGTGGATCCAGTGGAAGGCTGGACCTGTTATCATTAGCACAACATGCAGTCAAGCCAGGGCCCCCTGAGGATGGGGAGGCTCCTTGGCTCTAGTGAAAAAGAAATGGGAAACAGTGAGGAAACCATACAAGAAAAGGTCTAGAAAAGTTGAGAATGAGTGATATATTAGAAAAGTAATTCTTCATGCTGTAAGCTTTTGGCCTTTGAAGCATATATTATTATTTTTTCTTTGTTTGTTTAAAATATTACACATATCCAGTTTTCCTCCCAATGACCCATTCCACCCTGTCCCATCCCCCTCCCCACGCCCTCTCCCCACTATTGTCCGTGTCCTTGGGTTATTTATATATGCATATAAATTCTTTGGTTAATCTCTTCCCCTCCACCCACCCACCCTCCTCCACCCCTCTGACATTCATCAGTCTGATCTATGCTTCCATGTCATTGAAACTATTCTGTTCATCAGTTTATTAAGTTCTTTAGATTCCACATATAAGTGAGATCATGTGATGTTTGTCTTTTCTTTGCCTGGCTTATTTCACTTATCATAATATTCTCCAGATTCATCCATACTGTACCAAAGGGTATGAGGTCCTTCTTCTTTACAGCTGCATAGTATCCCATGGTGTATATGTCGCACAACTTTTTAATCCACTCATCTACTGATGGCACTTGGACTGTTTCCAGATCTTAGCTATTGAAAATAGGGCTGCTATGAACGTAGGGGTACACATATGCTTTCTGATAAGTGTTTCAGGATTCTTAGGATATACTCCTAGGAGTGAGATCACTGGGTCAAAAAGCAGCTCCATTTTTAATTTTTTGAGGAAATTCCATACTGTTTTTTATAGTGGGTACGCAAGTCTACATTCCCACCAATAATGCACTGAGGTTTTCTTTTTTCTACATCCTGACCAATGCTTGTAGTTTGTTGGTTGTTGATGGTAGCCAGTCTGGAAGGTGTGAGGTGATATGTCATTATGGTTTTAATTTGCATCTCTCTGATTATTAGTGACTTTGAACATTTTTTCATATGTCTCCTGGTCTTTTGTATGTCCTCTTTGGAGTAGTGTCTATTCAGGTCTTCTGTCCAATTTTCAATTGGGTTGTCTTCCTTTTTTTGAGTTGTACCAATATTTTATATATTTTGGAAATTAACCCCTTATCAGATGTATCATTTGTTTTCCCATACAGTGGGCTCCCTTTTCATTCTGTTGATGGTTGTTTGTTTTTTGGGGTTTTTTTTTGCTGTGGAGAAGTTTTAAATTTTGATGCAGTCCCATTTATTTATTGCCTCCTTTATTTCCCTTGCCTTATGAGATGTATCAGCAAGCACATTGTTACTAGACATATCTGAGATTTTGCTGACTATGGATTCTTCTAAGATTTTTATGGTTTCATGACTTGCATTTAAGTCTTTTATCCATTTTGAGTTTATTCTTGTGCATGGTGTAAGTTGGTGGTCTAGCTTCATTTTTTTTGCACGTACCTGTCCAATTTTCCCAGCACCATTTATTGAAGAGACTATCTTTACTACATTGTATACTCTTGCCTTCTTTGTCAAACATTAATTGAGCGTAAAGGCTTTGGTCAATTTCTGGGTTCTCTGTTCTGTTCCATTGATCTATAGCCTGTTCTTGTGCCAGTACCAGGCTATTTTAATTACGATGGCTATGTACTATAATTTGATATCTGTAATTGTGATCACTCCTACTTTGTTCTTCTTTCTCAAGATTGCTGCGGCTATCTTTGTTGGTTCCATATAAATTTTTGGAGTATTTGTTCGAGATCTGTGAAATATGCTCTTGGTATTTTAATTGGGATTGCATTGAATTTATAGATTGCTTTGGTTAGTATTGACATTTTGATGATGTTAATTCTTCCAGTCAATGAACATGATATATTCTTTCATTAGTTTGTATCTTCCTCCATTTCTTTTTTCTTGTCTATAGTTTTCTGAGTACCAGTCTTTTACCTCCTTGATGAAGTTTATTCCAAGGTTTCTCATTTTTTGTTGTTGTTGCAATGATCAATGGGATTATTTTTCTAGTTTCTGAGTGTTCATTTTTGGTTTATGAAAATGAATCAATTCCTGGGTGTTAATTTTATATCCTGCTACTTTGCTAGATTCATTTATTAAATACAACAGTTTTGGGTGGAGACTTTAGTGTTTTCTATGTACAATATCATGTCATCTGAGAGTAATGACAGTTTCACTTCCTTCTTTCCAATTTGGGTGTCTTTTATTTTTTCTTCTTGTGTGATCGCTGTGGCCAAGACTTCCAATGCTATGTTGAATAAGTGGTGAAAGTTGACAGCCTTGTCTTGTCCCTGTTCTTAAGGTGAATGCTTTTAATTTTTGCCCATTGAGTATGTTGGTTATAGGTTTGTCATATATGAGACTCAAGGCAAGTGTCATGCCAAAGATTACACCAACTGTAGTGGCCACTCAAGGCCAGGGAGGTTCACTCTAGGTCTGGACAATCTGAAGGAATACTGGAGCCAAAGGAAGATGAGACATGCCCTGTTTATTCAGCTGGCAGCAAGGCTAAACAGCACATGGAGGACAAACCTGCTGGGGGGAACAAACTGCAAACCCACACACCAGCAGGAACAATCCACGTTTTCCTGGTGGTGGACAGCTGGGCATACAAACCACAAACCAGCACCTTTGAAAGTCCAGGGCCAGTCTTATAGGAACCAGAACAATAGTGGCTCTCAGCCAACATGGGTCAGACAAGTCAGCTAACAGGACATCTTTTATGACTATACTATATCATGTTTACATAACTGCAACCTTCTGCCATGAGAAGGTGGCAAGAAAGCCGAAGTGTTTTCACTTTCCCTACCTATGGCCTTTATTATGTTGAGGTATGATCCCTGTATTCCCAATTTTCTGAGAGTTTTTATAAAAAATTGGTGCTGGATTTTGTAGAATGTTTTTTCTGCATCTACTAATGTGATCATGTGATTTTTATCTTTCAATTTGTTTATGTGATATAACACATTTATTGATTTGTGACTATTATACCAACCTTGCATCCCTGGGATAAGTCTCATTTGGTCATGGTGCATAATCTTTTTAATATATTGCTGGATCCTGTTTGCTAATTTTTTTTTTTTTTTGAGGACTTGGCATCTATGTTTATCAGGGTTGTTGGCCTGTAATTCTTTCTTTGTAGTGTCTTTATCTGGTTTTGGAATTAAGATAATGCTGTCCTGGTAAAAAGCGCTTGGAGTGTTCCTTCCTCTTGGATTTTAGAACAGTTTGTGGAGGGCAGATATTAGTTCTTCTTTGAATGTTTGGTAAAACTTCCCTGTGAAGCTGTCTGGACGAGGACTTTTGTTTGCTGGGAGCTTTTTGATTACTGCTTCAATTTCATTAGTAGTTATTGACCTATTCAGAGTTTCTGATTCTTTCTGATTCAAATTTTGGAAGATTATATGTTTCTAGGAATTTGTCCATTTTGCCCAGGTTGTCTAATTTGTTGGCATATAGTTATTTGTAAGGTTTTTAAACAGTTCTTTGTATTTCTTTGGTGTCAGTTGTTACTTCACCTCTTTCATTTCTGTTTTTATTTACTTGGGTCTTCTCTCTCTGCCTCTTTTTTTTTTTTTTTTAATATATCTTTATTGATTTCAGAGAGAGGAAAGGAGAGGGAGAGAGAGAGATAGAAATGTCAGTGATGAGAGAGTCATTGATCAAGCCCACAACCAGGCATGTGTCCTGACCTGGAATTGAACCATGATCACCTGTATCCTAGGTCAATGCTCAACCGCTGAGCCCCACCCAGCTGGGCTCTCTCTGCTTCTTGATGAGTCTGACTAGTGGTCCATCAATCTTGTTTATCTTTTCAAAGAACCAGCTGTTGGTTTCATTGACCTTTTTTGTTTTTGTTTTTTTTAGTGTCTATATCATTTATTTTCATGCTGATCTTTATTATTTCCTTCCTTCTACTTTGGGCTTTTCTTGTTTTCCTCTATCTAATGCTTTTAGTTGTAGGGTTAGATAGTTTATTAGAGATTTTTCTTGGTTCTTGAGGTAGGAATGAAATGCTATGAATTTCCTGCTCAGGATTGTTTTTGTGTGTCCCATATATTTTGGGTGGTTGTGTGTTCATTTTCATTTGTTTCCAGGGAGTTTTTAATTTCTTCCTCAGTCTCATATTTAATCCACTCATTGTTTAAGAACACTATTTAGCACTCATGTGTTTGAATGTTTTTTAGTGTTTTTATGGTAGCTGATTTCTAGTTTCCTGCCATTGTAATCTGACAAGATGCTTGATGTGATTTAAGTCTTCTTGAACTTGTAGAGACTTATTTTGTGTACTAAGACAGGGTCTATCTTTGTGAATGTCCCATGTGTACTTGAGAAGAATCTATATTCTGCAGCTTGGGAGTGAAATGTTCTGTTAATTCAATTAAATCCATCTAATCTAGTGTTCTATTTAAGATTACTGTTTCCTTGTTGATTTTTTGGTCTAGAAGATCTATCCAGTGAAGTCAGTGGGGTGTTAAGTCCCTTACTATGACTGTATTGCTGTCAATCTCTCCATTAAAGTCCTCCAGTATTTTTTTAAAAATATATTTAGGTGCTTTTATATTGGGTGCATATATATTTACCAGGGTTATATTCTTATTGGATCGATCCCTTTAGTATTATGTAGTGACCTTCATTGTTCTTTGTTTTTGCTTTCAGGTTTAAGTCTACTTTGTCAGATATGTGTATTGCTACCCCAGGTTTTTGCATGGAAATTTTTTTTCCCAGCACTTCACTTTTATCCTGCGTGGGTATTTTGTTCTGAGGTGGGTCTCTTGTAGACAGCATATTTATGGATCATGTTTCCTTATCTGTTCAGTTACCCTATTCCTTGATTGGAACTTTTAAACCATTTACATTTAAGGTTATTATTGATAGGTACTTATTTTTATTCTTTTTTAAAAATATATATATTTTTATTGATTTCAGAGAGAGGAAAAGAGAGGGAGAGAGAGAGGTAGAAACATCAATGATGAGTCATTGATCAGCTGCCTCCTGCAAGCCCCGGACTGGGGATCGAGCTTGCAACCTGGGCATGAGCCCTAACAGGGAATCAAACCCCAATCACCTGGATCCTAGGTCGATGCTCAACTGCTGAGCCAAGCCCAGCTGGGCCTTATTATTCTTTATGTCTGTGTTTCTCTCTATATATATTTCTTCTTATTACAGCAGTGCCTTTAACATTTCTTCCAATGCTGGTTTGGTGGTGATACACTCCTTTAGCCTTTTTTTGTCTGGGAAGCTCTTTATTTCACCATCTGTTTTGAATGATAGCCCTGCTGCATAGAGGAGTCTTGGTTTCAGATCCTTGTTTTGCATTACCTTGAATACTTCATGCCATTCCCTTCTGGCCTGTAGAGTTGCTGATGAGAAATCATCTGGCAGCCTTATGGAATTTCCTTTGTAGGTAACAGATTGCTTTTCTCTTGCTGCCTTTAAGATTCTCTCTGTCTTGAATTTTTGTCATTTTAATTATGACGTGTCTGGGCGTGGGCCTCTTTGGGTTCTTCTAGCTTGGTAACTCTCTGTACTTCCTGAACTTGCATGAGTTTTTCCTTCACCAGGTCAGGGAAATTTTCTGCTATTATTTCTTCAAACAGGTTCTCTACCCCTTGCACACTTTCTTGTTTTCTGGAACTCTTATGATGTGAATACTATTATGTTTCATGATATTCCTCAGCTTCCTTAAACTGTCCTGTTTTGAATTGTTTTTTCTTTTTGGTTCTCTGATTGAATGATTTTTTTTCTACCCTGTCTTCTCATTTGCTGATCCAGTACTCAGCTTCCTGTATTCTTTGGTTCATTCTTTCTAGTATATTTTTTATTTCTACTATGTCTTTCTTCATTTCTGACCATTCTTCATTTTTTTTTTTTTTCCATAATTTCTTTATCTTTTTTCATGGTCTTGGGCATCCTTACAATTATTACTGTGAACTCTATATCTCATAAATTGCTTATCTCCATTTCATTTAGCTCTTCTTCTGGAGCATTCTCTTTGTTCTTTCATTTGTGGCTTGTTTCTTTGTCTCCCCATTTTGGCTGCCTGTTTCAGTTTGTTTCTATGTATTAGGTAGATCTGCTATGACTCCCAGTCTTTTCAGAGGGTCTCTGGTGCAGGCTAATATACATTGTTTGTTACTGGCCCTGAGCACCCTGTTTGGAGTTTTCAGTGATTCACAGCTTGTGGCTGCCTCGGCTGAGGCTGGGTGCATTTGGAAAGAACCAAGATGCACACCAAGATCTGCTCTTCCTAGCCCCATGTCCAGCAGCTAATAAGGCAAAGACTCAAAGCACCCAAGGATTTGACTCTGCCTGCAGGCTGATTGTTATTCTCAGTCACTTTATGAGCCTCAGGCTGTAGACCACAGCAGCTCATGAACTACAGGATGGGGTGAGAGGCTTTCCAATGGGTGGGAAAATTGCTTTCCTCCCTAGGCTAAAGCTGCCTGTATGGCAGAGGTCTGCCTGAGAAAGATAACATTTGCAGTACGGGGGAATTATTCAGCACAGGGATCCAGCTGGCTGTCTCCTCAGCTCTATCCCCATAGCCACCAACTCAAGAGTCTCCTCAAACATCTCTAGTCCACTCTCCCCTTCCTCTGCTGGAGCCCAGGTGAGTGGCTGCACACAAAATTTTGTGTGCTTATCCTTTAAGAGAGTCTCTGCATTTCCAGCCATCTCTCCCTGGTGGACAGAAACTCTGCTGCCTTTCACAGCCAGTTATTATGCGGGCACCTTTCCTAGTTCTGGTGCCCTGGGCTGGGCAGCCAAGTTTGGAGTTGGGACCCCAGACTTCACAGGGAGAACCCCCCACAGCTGACATATCACTCTGGAACTTCAGTTGCTGCTTGTGTTAGCCTAGCCAGCCCTCTTGTGCTTCTGCACCTTCTACCAGTTTAAATGTGGTCTCCTCTTTATTTCCGAAGTTACAAGAGTTCTCTCCAGCCCATCTTCAGTTGGTTATTCAGGATTATGTTTCTATAATATAGTTGTAATTCCAGTTTGATCCTCTGAGAATGTCAGTGTAGCTTCCACTTAATCTACCGCCACCTTCTAACCCGAGACCTTGTGAATCCTTGAATATCTTCCCCGGCTCTCTTACAATGAGAATTTGGATTTTTTACTTCTCCTTAAATCTTCAGATAAAGAGGCATAGTATTAATTCTGTGATAAGTATGAGAATTTCTTCCTGGCAAAACATCTATTTCTTCCATTATAATAAATTTCTATTTGGGACAAATATAAATTTTAGAGTGAATCCTTAATATTTTTCTAATTATCCTTACCACCTGGCCAGAAGGGAGGAAGGTTCTGGAAAGAATAGAGGCCCTGGAGAGGCAACATCACAGGTTTTTCCTGAGCCAGAAGGAGCTAAAGCTCCAGGGCCCTCCCCTTGCAGTAACCAAGAGAAGGAAATATGGAAAAGCCACTTACTAGTGCTGGTCCTGGTACCTGGAGAGCTGTCAGTTACTTTTGAGTCGCTTACCTACCTTGCTAATTGCAAAACAAACAACCCCTGTAGCCTGCTTTTTTTCATAGCCTTATCTATTTTCCTGGTATTTATGTTTTAGCTGCTTTTGAATTGCATTTTACTTTTAACTTCTTTTTTTTTAAATATATCTTTATTGATTTCAGAGCGAAGTACTTTAATTTCTTCTCACAGTATGTATTTTAAGTGTCCCAATATATATGTTTTTAAGCAGAAACCAGTGTCATTTTAAAGGGACTACCAGTACCAAACCTACTATTGTTAATCCTCCTGCCCTAAAAATCCCTAAGGGTACCTAATACCCTTTGCAGGAAGCATTGTTTCCAGGGAGAACCAATTTATTGGTTTTCTGCACCCCTGTTAGGGACATGGTAGAGAAAGATGATATGAAGGGGAAGTCAGCTGGCAGCGATTCTTCCTGAATCCATATTTAGAAAGATCTCTAGATTTCCCTAATTGCTGTTTTTATTCACAAAATTTCTATTTCAAAGACACATGCTCACATGTGGATTGATAAGTAATAGACCCAGTAACGGCTGTGTCTGTCTATAGTGCCTCCAAAGGCTTGTTTCCATGGTGATGGAAGGCTCTGCAGAGACAGGATTATGGGGTTACTGGGACAAGGGCACTGACACACAAAAAGGCTTTCTGTGTGGGTGTGTGTGTGTCTGTGTGTGTGTGTGTGTGTGTGTGTGTGTGTAGTGTGTTAGGGGCTATAAAGTGCCAAGATTGGAAGGGGTCTGGGCAGGTGGGAAAGGTGGGAAGGAGTTTTAACTGGTAGAAAAGTCTGGGGCAGATGAAGAAAGTTGATACTAATTCCGTTTAAATAACTTATTAGTTAATAAGGAAGGAGCAAAGGAAAGGCAAATATTGTAAGCATGCCCAATAAAGTCTGGGTGATGTAGGGATGGTACTTGTTTGTCAGTCACACGTGGGGACAGGTGATTGGCCAGAGTAGGAGTGGCCACTGCAAACATGGGAAGATTTGAGACGCTTAAGCTCCTAAACAAAGGAATTCTCTCTCTTGCTCTCTCTTGTGTGCTGGGCTCCTGGCTCTCTTGTTGCAGGGCATGTGCTCCCCTGCATTTGTCCACATGGCTCGTGGCCCTATAGACCCCACACAATGAACTAATGGACTGTGACTAGTCTTATGCTTTGCCAGACTCAACTCCACTATGAAACAGAAACTCTGAACACTGGTTTTGCTTCTAGCTCTGCTAAATCCCCAGCTGCACCTCTTCCAGGACTGGTTTAAGGGAAATGGAACTTTAGAAACCAAGGGATGTAATTCCATGCAAATAAAAATCACTCATCCTCCCTTGAAAGCCTTAAAAAATTATTTTTCTCAAGATATCATAAGGACCTGATCCCCAGGACCCAGTGGGGAAAGGGATCCCCCACTTCCACTGGTGGACACCCCACTTTTACCAATAACAGTACCTGGATCAGATTTCTAGAAAATTGAAGAAGGAAATGAATGTAAATGGAAAAAGGAAAAGGGCAAATGAAGAATTTCTCTCTCTACAGAGCATTTCCCCTCTTTTGAAAGGTTTATTGTGGCAGAATTATCCCACATGAAGATAGAGAGGAGACTGCAGGTTAGCCAGCAGAGGCAGATGGTGCAGTGGTTTGAGTCAGTGTCAGTGGAACTCCAGAGCTCCTGGTTTGCTGTCCTGGCCGCACAGTAAGTCAGAAAGAAGAGACGAACTGACCCCCTCCCCTTGGCAGTAGTCTTACAGAAGGCACAGCTCTTTATCAGAGACCTTGGAAGGATGTCCAAAGAATTCCATTATATTAACATTTATTTCTTGAACATGGACTGAAAGCCTTACCCTCTGCCAAAAGGCAGACACTCACCCTAAGGGTCAGTGACCAAAAGGGAACTTCTGGGATTATTATGCTAGCCTCTGGTTCTAAAAAATCAATAATTTTTGAGCACTTATTGACCACCTACTGTGTGCTAGCAGTTTCCACGTGCTAATCAGCACCATTTTACAGTTGATAATATGAGATTCAAAGAGGCTGAGTGGTTCGCCCACAGTCAAGAAGGCAAGTCAAACACAGATTTCCAGATTGTAGCTCCATGCTCCTTCCTGTACTTGCTATCCCTCTTTCCTGCAAATTCTTAACTTTCTGATGGGCAGATTCAGGCTTTGAATCTACACTGAACTATGCTCTGCTAGTGGGTGTGGTAGTGGAAGGACTGAGAGACCCAGCATGTACTGAACATGCTTGGTTCCTTGAAAGGTACTTTCCAGAGGTTAACTCTCAACCGAGCCTAGAAAAGAAGCTTGATACATAAGCAGAAGGAAAAACCACTTATCCTAATGATTCTTTTTTTTTTCCCAATATATCTTGATTGATTTCAGAGAGAGGAAAGGAGGGAGAGAGAGAGAGATAGAAACATCAATGATAAGAGTCATTGATAGAGGCCGAAACCAGGGCATGTGCCCTGACCAGGAATAGAACCCCCATCACCTGGATCCTAGGTCGACGCTCAACCGCTGAGCCACGCCCGGTCCGGCTAATGAGTAGATTCCTGAAACCAATCATGTGTGTATCTCCCCCAAGTATGTGACTTAGGACTCAGTTTTAGATTTTAATAAAATCATATTGTAAATATGAAAAGTGATGGAAAAGTATTCATTTGTTGAGTTAGTTGTAGTACTTTTTGTTTGCTTTTGTTAATATGCACATTGTGCTCCCATTGTGCGCCCATTAAGGGTTTAGAAATTAGTGGAACCACATGAATTCTGATTTAATTAAGTTGGAATTCACTTAAATTGGTTGCCCTCACACAAGTGGTTGGTAAGATTCCTGGTTCCTTTTCTTCTTTTGTGCAAAGCCCACAGGATCCTGGGACCCCACCTAAAAGCTCCTCAATTCTGACCCAGCATCCTTCCAGGTAGTGCTGTGGAACCTGGAGGCAGGAAATGATTTAAATCTTAAATGTATGATGCATTTCTATAAACAGTAAGTACTCTTGCAGTGTTTTATAATTAGGACTTTTTCATAGAATTTCAGCCTTTGAGAGAGTTTTAAAAAATACATAGGGGTCTACCTTACACCCATGAGGATGACTACTATAAAAAACAAAAAACCAACATATAACAAATGTTGGTGAGAATATGGAGAAATTGGAACCTTTCTGCACTGTTAGGGAGAAGGTGAAGTGGTGCAGCCACTGTGGAAAACTGTATAGCAATACTAAAAAAATTAAGCAAAAATTTACCATTTGATCCAGCAATTCCACTTCTGGGTATATTCCCCAAAATATTTAAAGTAGGGTCTCAAAGAGATATTTTCACATTCACAGCAGCAAAAATGTGGAAGCAACTCAAGTGTCCATCAGTGAATGAATTGACAAAGAAAATGTGATATATACACACAATAGAATATTATTCAACCTTAAAAAGAAAGGAAATTCTGACATATGCTGCAACTTGGAACCTTGAGGACATTAAGCTAAGTGAAATAATTCAGTAACAAAAAGACAAACATTGTTTTTCCACTCATAAGAGGTACCTAAGTAGTCAAACTCCTAGAGCCAGAAAGTAGAATAGTGGTAGCCAGGTCTGTCTAGAGGGGGGAACTAGGAGAAGTTGTTTAATGGGTACAGGATTTCAGTTTTGCAAGATGAAAAGGGTTCTGGGGATGGATGGTGGTGACGGCTGCACAGCAATGTGAATGTATTTACGCTACTGAGCTGTGCATCCACTGGAAAGGGCTAGGATGGTAAATGTTATGTGTATTTTACCAAAACTTAAAAAAAAAATACACAAAAGGGTTTCTTTTATTAGTCCCAAGTATATGAGATTTCATTATATTTCCAGTAGCAAACTTGAGGTTGTGATGTGGTTTACCCAGCACGACAAAAAACAACAACAGTGTGCTCCCATGCAGCTGACTTGATGCCAGAGTTGCTCAGAGAATCGTCTATGTCTCCTGAAGGAAGGACTGGGCACCTGCATTTGGTTGACTCTATGGAAACAAAGGTCATTTTTAACCCTACTGTAGGGCAACACATTGCAAAATCTCACTGCTCTCCAACTGTTAAGACTTGAATGAGGATGTGGAGAATAGGGAACCCTAGCACACTGCTGGTGGAATGCAGACTGGTGCAGCCACTATGGAAAACAGTATGGAGTTTCCTCAAAAAATTAAATATGGAACTGTCATTTGACCAGTGATCCCACTTCTAGGAATATATCCTAAGAAAGCCGAAACACCAATCAGAAAGAATATATGCACCTCTATGTTCATAGCAGTTCAATTTACAATAGCCAAGATCGGGAAACTGCCCAAGTGCCCATCAGTAGATGAGTGGATAAAAAAGCTGTGGTACATTTACACCACGGAGTACTATGCAGCTATAAAAAAGAAGGATCTCTTACCCTTTGGGACAGTATGGAGGGACCTGGAAAATATTATACTAAGTGAAATAGCCAGTCAGAGAAAGACAAATATCACATGATCTCACTCATAAGTGGAATCTAATGAACAAAATAAGCTGATGAACAAAATAGGTAGAGACATAGAAGCAGGAAACAGTCTGACGAATTTTCGAGGAAAGCTGGGGGTGGGGAATGGGGAGTATTAATCAAAAAACTTATATGCATATATGCATAACCTATGGACACAGACAATAGTGTGGAGAAGGCCTGGGGGGAATGGGGGGCAGGGGATGCTGGGTAGAGGGGGTCAATGGGGGGGGGATTTGTAATAATTTCAACAATAAAGATAATTGGAAAAAAAAGGATTTGAATGAAGTAAATGACCATGATTGGCCTTTCAGCACTGGGATTTGTTCTTAATGAATCATTATCATTTGACCAAGGAACCAACTTAGCATCTTTTGAAAAGAAAAAGAAAATCCAGTACATTTCCTTTTAGCCCAAAATGCTATGAGTTAGTACTTTGGCACTGGGAATGGAAAGCAGTGAGAAATGGATGGGCCTTTAGGAGTCTGCCAGGAAAAGAATTATCTGGGAACAAATATCACTTATGGGTTTGCTGTTACACATCTTCCAGGCAAGGACAGTGACTATTTACAACCTTTCTGCCCCTCACGCACTTGTACATTCTCTTTCTGATTGTTTTGGTTCTGAATCTCCTGCTGTCCCTTGTCTTCCAGGAATCCTCAGTGATGAACTTCACATCTCCTGGGTCATAGGCTCTATTATCCTACCTTTAACAGTCACTGGACAGCGCTTGGCACTTAGTTTCCAACTTAGGACTGCTGCCTTTTCATGGGTGAGGTCTGCCTCCCAGCTGGACTCTAGTCCTCCAGGACAGGAACATGGTCTCTCCTTCTTTGAGGACTCATTGCTTAGCAGAGATTGAGCACTGGGGACAGCTTGATTAATTACTAAACTCTGGAGAGGTCAGAGTCCTCATTTTAAAAACAAACATCTATAACTACTGTTCATGGAAGACAGTATTATAAGGCTTGGGTGAGACATATATGTAAAGCATTTGGCACTGCACTCAATAAATGGTGATTATTACTCTTTATTGGTATTATTTGTCATAGGTGTGCATAGTGTTTGGGAGTTAACCTTAGTTTATAACCCTTTTAGAAGATAATTCTGTTATGCTGATAATTTGTGGCATTCTCATTTTGTAATATTTTTGTATGAAATGGAGACATTTAAAGGAAAAAAAAGATGTAGAAATCTGACATAATCTCACAGTCCAAGAATGTTGGATTTCCCTGGAGTTCTAGTGCCACCATGTGGAAAAGTACGTTATTACATGTTGGCTTTTTTTGAACAGTTTTTAAATTTTATTGCATTGTTAAAATGCAAAATATTCCGCTACATATCATTTCTGAGCCACCCCCCCTTAATTATAATATAGTTTTAAGGACTAAAATTAAAGAATAGAAAGCTGATTATAAAAGTAGTGCATGTAAACTTATTGAATAGAGAAAAAGAACATTGAATTTCACAAAACATGATCAATTCTTAAGTGGGCAAGTTTTCTTCATATATTCTTTATATCATGTCAGTACCATGACATATTTGAAAGTGACACCAATTTACAATGACTCACTATTAACAGGCCATTAAGATTTCATTCAGGGCCAGTATCATTCTACTTTAAGTTAGCTACCCCAGTCTGTAATGGGGTTGGCGTTTGAAC
Organism: Miniopterus schreibersii; assembly: GCF_964146895.1. Taxonomy (NCBI): domain Eukaryota; kingdom Metazoa; phylum Chordata; class Mammalia; order Chiroptera; family Miniopteridae; genus Miniopterus; species Miniopterus schreibersii. Next base: position 87,178,007 of record NC_138102.1, on the reverse strand, counting down.
ACTCACAGAATTGTTGCCAGTGCAACTAGCCTGCTGTGGAGAGTAGGTTGGTCATAGTCCCTGAGTTTTTTCCAGATTCTTTCTGCCCACCTTGAGCTTCCTCATGGGAAAGAAATAAACCACCACTTCACCATTTTCTACATTACTGGGGTGACAGCAGGGAATGGAGCTACTCCTTGACCACGGAACTGTATCCATGGGTTTATTATTACCTTAGTTATTACTGAAGTGCTGGGAGAACCTTTCTCATTATCTCACAGAATTTTGCCTCAAGCTCCCAGCTAAAGGATCATCCATAACTGTACATACAGAAGTGTCTGAGGTTGTGAGGGAACGGAGGTGAGCGCTGTGCCAGCCTTGGCAAGATGCTGGGTTGGAGAGGGGTCTGAGAGCTTTCCTTCAGGCTATTTCTGCTCTGCTGCTACCAACCCCTCCTGACCCTCATGGCCAGGCAGTCTTTCCATACCCAACAAGGCTCTTCCCATCATCCTCAGACTGACCAGAGCTAGTCAAGGCACAGCTCCTTCTTCTTCATCCCCTGCCTCCAGACCTACTCCCTACGCCACTCTGAAAAAGAACTTTGTCCATGTCTCATCCTTTGGGGACCTAGCTTAGAACATCTAGGGAAACAATTAGCTTAATTGGACAAACAATTCATGCCATGGATACTACAGCTGTTTCCTGGAAGACTTTTTCTCCTCTGTGTCATTGCCAAGGCAGTGTCCCAGTTAAGGCACAGGTGCTGCTCTGGTTGGGGAAACTTGGGCTGGAGGGTGTGGTCCCCTCACATACTGCAGGAAGGTAAGCTTGGGTTTGATGCTACTGGTCCATTGCAAAAGTTTCCAAATCACATCAAGTAAACAGCCACTGACTTTACACCTGGGCAGGCTACCCACCGGAGACTTAGCACAAGAAGGTCTGAGAATAGTTGGCCCAAATGGCATTAGACATTAGGTTTCCCCAGAGCCCTTGTGTGAAGTCTGTAAGGTGACTTCAGGTGAGTGAAGACAGAGGCTGTGGAGGGATCAAGAGAAGAAAACATGAGCAAATCTATATGATACGTGAATTCAAGATTTCAAAAAGCAAAGTAGTCCTCTTGCTCAGGATATACAGACACCGCCCCTGCCCCCACGCCTTTGCTTTCCAGTTTCAAAACCATTTTAAGTGACAGTGTCAGAACTCTGGCATGAAACAAGGTAAGATTTGGGGTAACACCCAGCACAGGAGGTATAATGGCTTCGCCTTTAAGCATGTTGATGAAGAAGGCACCCTGGCACTCCATATACTGAGTGGAGCAGAACTTTTCCCAAAAGGCTGAGTGGACCTCTTGATGTTGTCTACTTGTACCTCCCTGCCCGTGGGTTTCTGTATAGAACACTGAGATGACCTGGATGGCACGCAGTCAGAGCTCCCCTTCCTATTCTTAGTCACCCCCAGCTCTCTACTGTGGCTCATAGGTCTTCTTCCATCATTCCTAATCAAGCTTAAAGTTCTGTTGTTTTTACACTCTGGACATCTTTTGAATCTCACTACAGTATTCCCCATTATTTCCTTTCCAGGCTCCCTGCCACCCTTCTAAAATGCAACATGCTTCTGGTCACTTCTCTGTATTTGGTAACCTGCAATTATTCCACCATCTAGGCAGAATGCCACTATGGGCTTTCAAGAACCTTTGTAATATGAACCCTTTTAATTATTTGTAAATTCATTAGGAAATATTTATTGAGTTACTATATATGTAGCTCTGAAGATAGGGAGTTTCTCTCCCTCTGCCCCTCCCTCCCTGTCCCTACTACACACACACAAACACACACAGGTGAGCTGAGCACTTAGTTGGCAGTCAGTACTACATGTCCAGTGGTTGATAGATTTGCATAGTTGAGAACCTATGTGGGGAAAGAATTTGTGGAAAGGTATTTGGGAGGTGCATAAAGGTCCGAAGGGAAGAAAGAGGAGAAGATGTGGTGAGGTGGTGGGTAGGGTTGGGTTGGGTTAGAAGTGTGCTGGTTCCGAAACAAATGGACAGTAAGCTGTAGAAATATCTGAGTGGGAAGAAGATAGCATCCAAGTCTGTGGTCAGCAGTCTGTGGATAAGAAGGAGAAGAGCCTGGGAATGCAGTCAGTGAAGACCTAAAAGGGTTTAGTCTAGACATAGAAAGGAAGTCCAAGGTACAACTATTATTAGTTGTTAGAAGACAGAAGTAGTTTGTACCTTGACCCTTGTCCTGGTGCCAAAGGAAAAGAAAGTACAAAGATGGAATTTCATCCCAGGGTTGTCTTGGCAGCTCCAGAGCCCAGTCCGGGGCCCCTGGGAGAGGGCTTCTGTTATGGATGCTCTCAAAGCACATGTCATCTTGTGTCTCATCTCTCAGCGGAGCTTCACCAGCACATAATTCAGCTTACAATCAGAGAGTGTGGTTGCTGACAATAGAGCTCCCATCTGGGGTTCAGGAGCCCCTTGTTTCCTCTCTCTCAGCTCTCCAGCCACAGTGCAGTCAGTTGATCAGTCTGCCTGCCTCATTGCCCAAAAGTATTCAAGAGATAATGGACAGCTGATATAGCGTGACAAGTTGTTGAAGAGTGGAAATTGTATACTTCAGTTGGCTGTTTAAGCTACATGATGCTGAACAGACGGATTTTATCTACTTTTCTTTTTAATTCAACTGAGTGTATTCCTGAGCCATTTGCTCTTCTTTATCAAGCATGTTATCTTAACAGGAATGTAACTTGTTTCTCCATTACTGGGAAAGCCCTTATTTTGTCTGCCACTTCCATGGCCTCAGAAGTTCTGTGATGCCCAATCTCATCTCTGCCCTGGGTATAGACTGAGGCCTGACAGTAACATTTAGGGCACTGACATGAGGCTACCCTTTCTGTGTTCCTACTCTACCAATTCTTTCCTAACTAAAATATATATGAAATTAACTATTTCTATTATTTGGCAAAATATTAGAAGCAGGGTTGTCTAGGAAAATTCTATCTTTCAAAAAATGCAAATACCATTATAAGCTTAATAATTAAAGCAAAGTGAATGGTCTCAAATGTGGTGAGGTGGGCCATTTGCTCTCAACAACAAATTTCTGCCTCAGGCCATGGATAGAAAAAATAATAAGTACAAGGAAGACTAGCAAAACTGGGAAAGGTAAGCAGTTTTCTAAAAATGAGGGACTTGGTCCCCTGAAGGAAAGGAGAAAGGGGTCTCTAGATGGCAAGTAAGGTCTCAAACAGTTACATCACCACAATTTTGCTTATTTTGTAACATGTGTTGGGTGGAGGCAGGAACTTTACAGCAAAGAGGAACTCCAGTGAGCTGTGCAATCTCCGGGTAGCAGGCTGTATTAGTCACGTAGGACTGCCACAAGAAACTAGGCTTAAAACAACAGAAAATTATGCTCATGGATCTGGAGGCCAGAAGCCTAAAATCAGGGTGGTCACACTTTTCCCAAAAGCTCTGAAACAGAATTCTTCTTGCTTCTTCCAGCTTCTGGTGACTTCAGGCATTCTTTGGTTTGTGATCTCCAATCTCTGCCTCTATTTCCATGTGGCCTTCTCCTCTCTGTCTCCTCTTCTGTCTCTTGTGAGGACACTTATGACAAGTGTACTCATAAGGTCCTTTAAGGTCCCTTCAGTTAACCCAAGATTATCTTATCTTGAGATCTTTAATTAATGTTTTCCAAATAGTGTCACCTTTACAGTACTGGCGATGAGGATTTGGACATATTTTGGGGGTGAGGCACAGTTGAACCTACTACAGGCACCAATGGAGTTATAACTTTGGACTTTCAGATTATGTGTCCTGATTGTTGATTTCAAAACTATGCTTATTGTAGGTACAGAAGTGAAAATTCCTTGAGGCACTGCTCACCTGTTACATTGTGTGGTGATTTTTCCAATTTTACTTTCTTCTAACTTGTAGCATGCTACGGCAGAGCCAGTGAGATTTAAACTAGAGGTTTGGTTTTGTTTTAAACTGAAGTGGAATGTTTGATTCCTTGTGATTTGGCTGGCTAGTTAGGTTTGTAGGTGGGAAAACTTCTGGGATTTGGAGGACAAGTACTGTTCTGAGAAAAACTCTTTTTCTGCAGCATACTTGAAAAGACAATTTGTAGAGAAGTCCTCTGTGCTTGATCTAGATAAGGTGGGTTTATTTTCCTGTCTTGATTTGCTCTTTCGTTTTTGTTTTCTCTCAGGAAGATTGAAAATCTATAATCTAATTAAAGAATGTTTTATGAATCAGAAACTTGGTGTGGCAGTACCTAAGTTGCAACCCATCTTTGTGAGAGAATAATTTCAGCTGTTCCGTTATAATTGAGTTTCAGAGAAGTCCCAGTGGATCAACAGCCATGTTGGCCATAATATAATGCTTTCATTTTATTTTTAATGTGGCAGCTGTTAATATTGAGCTGTCTTTCTGCCAATGCTATAGACAGTCATAATTGCAAATAGGAGTAGCCTCATGTGTTCAGGAAAGGGGAGCAAATGGAAATTCTGTTGGAGGAGGGGCAGGGCACAGAGCCTCAAACCGTGGCTGGATGCCACTTCTGTTCCATGGAGTTTGTCCCCACTGCCCTCCCTGGAAACTCACCATTTCCAGACTAGTGGGAACTGTGAGAGGTGTTCATCAAATTTATTGCCTAGTGGCTTAAAAAAAAAAGAGGGGTGCTTCAATTTTGAGATTTAAACAGAAATGTTTCTTTCCCCCAATATATTTTTTAAAATCTCACAAAATCCTAACAACTATGTCATATGCTTTTCTTATTAGGACTTATTCCTCAGCTTTGACTATGTTCTAGAATTGCTTTTGAAGTCAAAGTTTTATACATTATTTGGAGTTTTATTGTCCATATATTACAACATGTTCTATTGTCATCCAAATTTCATATGGTTTAGTATTTGTTCCAGTTACATCATTTAGACCTGTGGAGGTCATAAGGATCTGTTTTCCTTATTTTTTAGACTTATTTTTTAATGTAAAATGACTGTCATCTCTTGGAGAACCATTGAAAAGTATAGACCAAGTTGCCACTTAGCCCCAGGCTTAGACTAGAGGTTGGCCAATTTAGTAAACTTCCAAGGCAGCATGTGGGCACACAGACTTCTGGTTCTGTTTACTAGAGATCCTACTTGAAAAAACTCCTCACACTATTATTCATGTCTTAATGATTTTGAAATAACAGTATAAATTATAGACTCAGGGTTGTGCACACTAAATTTCACCTTTTACGGGTCTCTGTTGGCAGGACTGAAATATGGTGTGGCTAAAAATGAAACAAAGCAATGCAATATAAAAATTACATATGAGAGAAAAATAATAGTGAGAGAAGGGACTGGGAGACAGGAAGATTCTGTCTCAAAGTGAATCCAAAGATTATGTCCAACATTCATGCAGCTCCTGGTTGGCCTTCAGTGACCCACTTTACACGTAACCCTGAGGAGAAGGTCTTGAGACCACCCCCAAAGATGATGGCTTTCCATTGTGGAGCCCTTTACATCAGAGCAGTATTTAATTTTTCTTTTGTGCTTGAGAACCACCTGAGACGCCTGGTCAATCAGCTGATACCAGGCCCTACCCAATGTGGTGACTTGTTAGCACAGTGTACAGGAAACCAACATTGTCCAGGAGTCCACAGAAGACTTTGATACACAAAGACTGTGACAGAAAGAAGCTGTACAATTCCATAGTCCTGGAGACTGGTCTGGAGTGGACTCAAGGAAGCAGAGTTGGCCCCTTTCCAAGATGCGTCTTCTCACCTGCTTCCAGATCATCCCCATTTCATCTTGTTGCCTGGGAAAAGATATGCTTAGCTTAATTAGCTTCTTGCAAAAATGCTGACACCTGAGGGGATGGAGGGTGGGAGAGCGGGACACTCACATTTAGGGTGGATATTCCCAGTCAATTTCCTTCCCTCCCTTCGTGATTGAGAGGTGCCTGAGGGGAGCCCTAGGGATCAACAGATAGGCCAGGTCAGGACAATGTGAAGAGTCCCAGAGAGACAGGCACTGGAGATTAAGAAGGGGTGTCCAGGGTTGGCAGAGACTACAAACAACATACCATATCAGGTACAAATGTCAAATCTTTGTAAGCCCTTATTCCAGGAAATGTGGAAGAATCAGTGGGCCTCTGTCCCTTTGTCATACAGGACTGTTTTCCTGTCCCCAAAACACATATCAGTACTTAGGATCTATTCACAGACATGGAGTCTAAGGGACTTTGAGGTGACTCTGATGCTTTTATGAAAAATGTGACACATTGGTGAGCAGGGTTGCACCTCTACTGAAGGTCATCACAACATGCCTGGTGTTCACCAAATTGTCCAACATGGTAGGGTTCCCAGAGCAGGAACCCACACATACCAGCTTAAGCAACATGGAACTTATTAAGACACAGAGAAATCCCCCAGGACCCAACTGTAGGAGATACAGACTGGCATCAAGGGGACTGGTGCTGGAAACTGGTCACAAAAATCACACTCCATGTTTTCTCTCTGTTCCCCTCTCCTCCCTCCTCTATTGTACATACTTTGTCCACTCCCACTCACACACCCCCACACATACCTCTGGTCTCACTTTCCCCTTCTTCCCTTCCTCTTCCTTCCCTCTTACTCACTGCCTCCATTCTTCCCCTCTCTCATCCTACTCCCTCGCTGTCAGTTATTTCCTTCTTCCCACAGTTGTCCTACTCTCCTCCCTCCTACCTTCTTCCCTTTTGCTATAGTTCTGCTCTTTATCAGCTGTGATCTAGCCTCCAAGCCTCAGTCGCCTCATTCTTTAATGAGATGCTGACACCTGGGTTGGAAATTTGTAAGAATTAAATAAAACAACACAGTGCCCTTGATCACACTGGATACTGAACCAGTGCTACTTCCTGTCCTTCTTGTTCTTAACACCATCAGGGGAGGAAAGCTCAATAGTGGTTAAGAACATTTTATTAATTATGTTTATTTTTAAATTCACTTACTGGTGATTAAACATTTAGGTTTGCCCAGGACTTAAGGGTTTCCTGTGATATGAGGCGTTCAGTGCTTAAACCCATAACATCCTGCTCTCCCAGGCAAACTTGGACAAGTAAGTCACTCATATATATGTACCATCTGAACAAATATAATCTTCCAATATTTTTTGCTTTTGTTAAAGTATATATAAATCAAATGATACTTTATGCATATATTGCTTCTGGACATAATCACTATTTTGTTTGACAGGTGGGTATACCACTGCTTTCTTGGAGGCCAGTTTTAGATTTCTTTTATTTTATTGTGATAAAATATAAATAACATAAAATACACTCTTTTAATCATTTTTAAGAGTATAGTTCAATGGCATTAAGAACATTCAGAGAACTGATTGAATCTAGCTGAACAGACATCCTATAACTAAGGATATAAAGAAGAAACTACAATGAGACTGGTAGGAGGAGCAGAGAGGAAGAGTGGGCTGGTCCCACACCCACTTGTGGCAGTTAAAAATTGGGAAGGATATCTCACTGTGAAGGAGTGAGAGGTCCCAGCCCCACACCAGAGCCCCCAGACCAGGGTTCTAGTGCCAGGAAGAGAAGTCTCCATAAATTCTGGATGTGAAAACCAGCAGGGATTTTGATTGAGACAGAGAGCTTCTAGGGTCCCAGGCATATCTCTTAAAGAGACCCGGCAATGACTTACTCAAACTCATTCTCTCTGAGCTCCAACACTGGGGCAGCAGCTCCAAAGGCTCCAGGGACATATGAGGAGGAACTGAATCGTCTAGCTTTGGGGTGAGAGCTGGAAGGGCAGTTTTCTCCCAGAGAGAAGTGCTGGCAGAGGCCATTGTTCCTTTGCTGAGCCCTCCTATCACAGAGCCAGCAGATGGGAGCCATATCTGAGTCTCCGTCAACCTTGAGTGGTTCCCCCACCCAATTTGCCAGCCCATCCAAGCCCCTTTCTGTGGCATTTCCATGAAAATGACCTGTCTTGGTTCATGCCTTGAACTTTCCTAAAATCTCTCAAACAAGCAGTATCTAGCTTCAGCATGCCCTGTACCTCTTGCTAAGTAGACCCAGGCCCAGCACTATTGGCAGCTGGCCTTCATACACAGGTTGGCCTCTCCTGGGCACTTCCAAGCTGAGCAAAAGTAGAATCTATCTACAAATTGCTCTGTAGCTTATGCTGGGTAGCCCTGGGCAGGGCACTGGCAGTGTCTGACCTTGGTTTGCACTTCCTGGGAGTCCCTAGAGCCAGCAAGCCCTATAGAGAGCTTCAGCCCACACTTAAGCACCACCCAACAACCTTCATGAGTGACATGCTCCAGGGATGGACACACTGGGCACCAGAGCCCAACTAAAGCAAGTCCTGTTCCATGGGGTAAACTTCTGCATAGCAGATTCTGCAAGGCTCCAAGGTGGTCACAGACAGTCCTTATATCTGATCAACCTGGGGGTAAATCTCTCCCATTGCTGTGCCAACAGCAATCAAAGCTCAACTGCAATAGGAGGGTACACATAGTCCACATGGAGATGGGGGTATGGGTGGGGAACACCTAGAGTGCCCAGCTCCAATGATGGTGGAGGCTGCACCACTGGGCCTTACAGAACACCTACTACATAAAGCCACTCTATCAAGACTGGGAAACAGATAGAAACAAGCACAGGAAAGTAGACAAAATGAGGAGAAAAAAACAACACCCTAAATGAAAGAACAGAAAAAAATCCAGAAAAATAACTAAACAAAATGGAGATAAGCAATCTACCAAATGCAGAGTGCAAAACATCAGTTATAAAGATACTCAATGAACTTAGGGGAAGAGTTGATGAACTTTGTCATAACTTCAACAAAGAGATAGAAAACATAAAAATGGAGCTAGAAAACATAAAACAGAATCAGTCAGAAATGAAGAATAAAATAACTGAAATGAAGAATAGAGGAAATCAACAGTGGAGTAGATGAAGCAGAGGGTCAAATCGGCAATTTGGAAGATAAGGTAGCAGAAAACACCCAATCAGAACATCAAAAAGAAAAGAGAATACAAAAAAAGGAGGCTAGTTTAAGGAGCCTCTGGGAAAACTTCAAGTGTACCAACGTTCACACTGATATGAGAAAGAGAAGAGAGAAAGCAAGGAATTAAAAATCTATTTGAAAAAATAATGTTGGAAAACTTTCCTAACCTGGTGAAGGAAGTAGACATAGAAATTCAGGAAGTGCAGAGAATCCCAATCAAAGTGAACCTGAAGAGGCCCACACCAAGACACATCATAATTAAAATGCCAAAGGTTAAAGCCTGAGAGGATTTTAAAAGCAGCAAGAGAAAAGCAGTTAGGAAATAAAAAAAGGCCCAAGATGATGGCAGATTAGGTGGATGTTGCATTCACCTCCTCTCAGGACCAAGCTGAAATTACAACTAAAATATAGGACAATCAACCTGATTAACCAACTGAATAGAAGTCCAGCTGAATAGAAGTCTTATAAACCAAGAATTTACAGAAGAAGCCACATCAAGATTGGTAGAAAGGGCAGAGATACATAAAGGGTTGGCCCTGCTCCCAAGGGCAGCTGCTAAGATTCTGGAGGGTTAGTTATCTCAGCTGAAAAGATTCACTCTGAGAAGTGTGGGGTCTCAACCCCAAGCTAGGCTCCCCAGCCCAGAACACCTGAGCCAGAAAGAAGTGCCCACATAATATCTGGCTGTGAAAATCAGCAGGGATTCTATATGCCAGGGGGAGACAGGAGTCTGATAGAAACACAGGCACTCTCCTAAAGGGTCAACACACAAAATCTTGCTTGCAGCTACTCACCTTGGGCTCCCACAGAGGGAGGGTGAAGTGGACTATGGTCATGTGAGGAGAAGTTGGAGTTTGTAGTTCTGGGAAGAGAGCTGAGGAGACAACCACCAGGACCCTTGTGGTGAGCCACTCTCCTGCACAACAGGTGCCATCTTTCTTGGGTGGAGCACTCCCCTTCTTACAGTATCAGCTTGGGGGAATGCCTTCTGGACTCCTTGTCACCCCACCCTGTGGAGTTCACACCCTGCTGAGGAGTCAGCTGGCTGGGTTGGAGTGTGGAGGTCTGGGCAAACTCAGGGGATTTCAGTGACTCAATAATGTGGCTCTGGGGTGTGGGCCATTCTCCCCACTTTCCTGTGAACCTGACTAATGCCCCCCCCCCCCCATGGGAGATCCTATACCCCAACCCACTGGGCTCCAGGTGTCCCTGCCCTGGCAAGATCTGGGCAGAATCTGGGACAGACTGAGTTGTGTGGCTTTAGGATGAAGCCCATTTTTCCCTTGAGCACCCAACTGGTGCCCAGCCTTCCCTTCATGTGACCAAATCTTGGTCTGTTTGGGCCTGACAAACTCTGCTGGCCTCACACTGATGACTCCCTGAGACCCCCACCCCAACACAAATGTTTGTGTGCACCCAGCAGGTGACAGCTAGATGTGGTATAACCTAGCTGAGTGGCCTCACACCCAGCACTGGCACTGAGTTTGAACCTGTGTCAATGTGGTGAACACCACTTGCTCTTATCTGGTGACTCAATGACAATGTTATTCATGGAACTCAAGTACCATCAGAGACTTTTTCAGTAACTGAGCCTATCAGGCATCTGGCAGGTGAAGGCAGGCAGAGGTGGATTTTGGGGTGTCTTGGGACTTTTGCTGACCTGCACCTGGGCCTGGTACTTGTTAAAGCCAGCCTTGGTGCACAGCTTGATTATTTCCATATACATCCATGCCCAGCAGAGAAAGCCAAAAACTGTGGATCATTTTGTAGCTCCAAAGAGGTTTCCCAGGGACAATCACAGGCAGAGTCTGACATTGGCTTGCACAAGAACAAAAGCACCCAGTGGCCAGCTTCAGACAACATCAGAGCAGGATCCAGTTAGCTTCATAAGTGATATATCCAAAGGGAGATCTCAGCAGGAACCAGATCCTGCTAAGACAAATTCCACTTCACATGGTCCGCAACCACACAGCAGCTCACACACTGTGGTCAAGGTCTATCCTCACAGTCAGCCAGCCTAAGGGTTGACCCCACACATGAATGGGCCATAGCAATCAAGATTCAATTACAACAAGGGAGGTCACATAATCTACACAAGGGATATTCTTAGAGCACCCAGATCAGATGATCAAGGAGGCTGCACAACTGGGTCCCATCTGCTACATAAGGCCACTGCCAACACAGGGAGCCATAATAGATCTGCCTAAAACATAGAAACAAACACAAAGAGGTGGTCAAAATGGGGAGACAAAGAAATATGCCCCAAATGAAAAAACAGGAGAAATTTCCATAAAAAGACACAAATGAAATAGAGGTAATCAATATACCCAGATATAGAGTTCTCAAAAGTGATTATGAGGATGTTCAAAGAACTTAGTAACAACTTCAACAAAGAGATAGCAAGTATAAAAAAAGACATAGAAACCATAAAAAAGAACCAGTCAGAAATGAAGAATACACTAGAAGGAACAAACAGTAGATTAGATGAAGCAGAGGATCAAATCAGTGATTTGGAAGATGAGAGGGAAAAAGTACCCAATCAGGACAGCTAAAAGAAAAAAAGAATTTAAAAAACGAGGATACTTTAAGGAACCTTTGGAATAACATGATGCATAAAAACATCCACATTATAGGAATACCAGAAGGGGAAGAAAGATAAGAGGGATAGAGAATCTAGTTGAAGAAATAATGACTGAAAATTTTCTTAACCTTGTGAAGAAAAAAGACACACAGATCCAGAAAGTGCACAGAGTCCCAAGCAAGATGAACCTAAAGAGGCCCACACCAAGACACATCATAATTAAAATGGCAAAGGTTAAAGACAAAGAGAGAATCATCTGAGAAGTAGTAAGAAAAACACAGTTAGTTACCTACATGAGAGCCCCCATAAGACTTTCAGCTAATTTCTCAATAGAAACTTTGCAGGCCAGTAGAAGTTGGCACAAAATATTCAAAGTGATGAAAAACAAGGACCTACAATCAAGATTATTTCACCCAGAAAAGCTATTTGTTAGAATCAAAGGGCCAATAAAGAACTTCCCAGACAAGAAAAAGCTAAAGGAGTTCATCACCGCCAAACTAATATTACAAGAAATGTTAAAGGGTCTTCTTTAAGAAGAAGAAAACAGGATACAAAGCATGAATAATAAAATGGCAATAAATATATATTTATCAACTATTACTTTAAATGCAAATGGATTAAATGATTCAATCAAAGGACATAGGGTGGCTGATATGCTGTCTACAAGAGATCCATTTCAGATCAAAAGACACACTGACTGAAGGTAAAAGTATGGAAAAAGATATTTCATGAAAATAAAAATTGAAAAAGAAAAAAAAGCTGGGGTAGCAATAGTTATATGAGACAAAATGGGCTTTAAAACAAAGGCTATAATGAGAGACCAGGAAGGACCCAGCAATTCCACTTCTGGATATTTATTCAAAGAAACCCAAAACACTAAGTCAAAGAGACAGATGTATCCATATGTTCATTGCATCATTATTTACATTAGACAAGATATGGAAGCAACTTACATGTCCACCAATAGATGAATATATAAAGAAGAAGTGGTGCATATATAAATGGAATATGACTCAGCCATAAAAAAGAATGAAATGTTACCATCTTGCAACAACATGGATTAACCTAGAGGGTTTTGCACTGAGTGAAGTGGGTCAGACAGAGAAAGGCAAATGCCATATGATTTCACATATACGTGGAATCTAAAAAACAAAATAAATGAACAAGCAGTATGGAAATAGACTCATAAATACAGAGAACATTTTGACAGTTTTCAGAGGGGAGGGAAGTTGAGGGGATGGTGAAAAAGATGAAGGGAAGTACAAATTGGTAGTTACAAAATAGTCATAGGGATGTAAAGTACAGCATAGGAAATATAGTCCATAATATTGAAATAACTATGATGTCAGGTGGGTACTAGATCTGAGAATGATCACTTAGTATGTTATATAAATTTCTAATCACTGTGCTGTATACCTGAAACTAATACAATATTTTATGTCAACTGTAATTGAAAAATAAAAAATTATTTTAAAAATTTATATTATTGTGCATGATTACCACCATCCATCTCCAGGACTTTTTCATTTTCTCCAACTGAAACCCAGTACTCATTAAACAATAGATCTCCATTTCCTCTCCCCATTCCCTGGTAACCACCATGCCTGTCTCTAGGAATTTGACTATTCCAGGTACCTCATAAAAGTGGAGTAAAAAATAGTTGGGTTTTTTGTTTTGTTTTGTTTTGTTTTTTGATAACTGGCATATTTTACTTAGAATAATGTCTTCAAGGTTAATCCATGTTGTAGCATATGTCAGAATTGTATTTCTTTTTAAGGCTGAAAAATATTCCATTGTACGTATACACCACATTTATTCATCCATTCTTCTGTTTCTTCTGTTGGTTGATATGGGGCTGCTTTCACCTTTTGGCTGTTGTGAATAAGGCTTCTGTGAACAGGAACTTTTAAGCCCCTGCTTTCACTCTTTTGAGTGTATACCCAGAAGTAGAATTGCTAGATCAAATTGTAATTCTTTGTTTAATTTTTTGAGGAAGTGCCATCCTGTTTTCCACAGCTGCTGCATTATTTTATGTTCCACCAGCATTGCAGAAGGGTTCCAACTTTCTACATACCTAGCAACACTTGATATTTTGTGAGTTTTTTGTTTGTTTGTTTGTTTGTTTGTTTTAAATAATAGCCACCCTAATGTTTGAACCAAATTCAGTTTTTAAATGAAATATATTTTCATTTTAAAAAAACTTCTTATACTTTTTAAAAATATTTCCTTCACTTTGAGCTCTATTTCTCTCATATGCATTCAGAAAAGCAGAACCTCCATGATATTACTTCAAACCTCTATTAATTCACCCTATGACTCACCTCTCTTTGGAATGAGAGGTTCAGTTCTCTTGCAGTATTTTATTGTCCTTGTTTTTTAATCTAATGGTCATTCTTATTTCTATTTGGCCCAGAACAGTATTTCTAAAGTCAGCCACAGCACAGAAGAAAACAGTTTTTGAAAAAAAGAGAGAGAAATAAATAAAAGAAAAAGAAAGCGCTGCCCTTCTTTATCCCCTGTGAGTAGATGGGGGCCCAGAAAACAGAATAATTAACTGTGGATTGAGTCTCAGTGGCTCAGTCAATCCTTCTGAAAACAATGTGGTTTCTTAACTAGTCCTTAGCTGCTTTTGAATGAACTTTCCTTCATGGGCAGCCATTTCAAGGTTTCACTGAACAGAAAATTTTCCCTTTCTGTGTTTTGCAGAGCAACTGGTAAACTGAGATCATTTTAAAAAGTAAATACAAATGACACTTGAACAACTGGGATTGAACTGTGTGGGCCCAATTATACAAGTATTTTTCTAATTGACCTGCAAAGTTCAAATCTGAGCTGTTCAAGAGCCAACTGTACTTTTAAATGTAGAAAATCACTTACAACCAAATGAATAAAAAACATGTTGATATCAAATGGAATTAGGGCTGTGTGTAAGCAGTATAAAATCTTCAGGGGCTCTTGCTAATTCAGTTAAATTTGAATCAGAGCAAAGAATCGCTGGAGCTGTTCTTTTGGTTTTACTGGTCAGATGGATACAGATGGTCAGCACATGCCCAGCCTGGGTCATTGGTCTGAACAGAGTAGCAAGATTTTTTATTTTGTGGCTGTTTTTTTTAGAGTAGCAAGGTTTTGGCATATACAGCAATATTTTTATAACTCTCACTGAAAGACAGGTGGATGTATTTATTTTTTAAAATTATTAACACTGTGAATGACACATTCATGAAGTAAGTTCCTACCCTGTGTTCATGAAACTGCTAGGTTTAGAAGAGTTAACAAAATGGACTGGTGATCTGTGAATGGCAGCTTCTAGTGCAGGATGCATAGGAACTTGTTGATTTCATGTAAAAGCAACTAAAACTATAACTTAAGTCAGGGATCTGGAAGCTTTTACTGAAAAGGGTCAGATAGAAAATATTGAGACAATAAGATGGCAGCCTAGGTAACCTTGGTACCCATTGCTTCCCACAACCACATCAAAATTATAACTAAAATACAGAGCAACTATCACTCAGAACCTCCTGAAATCTAGCTGAATAGAAGCCCTACAACCAGGGAACTGAAGAAGCAATGAGACTGGTAGGAGGGGTGGAGACACAGGTGGCTCGGGGCTGAATCACAGAGACCCAGCCACCATCCCACACCAGGTGCCGAAGTTTAAAAGCCAGAGGGATATCTCGGCGGTGGCGGTTTACCGGAGGAGTGAAGGATCCCAGCCCAACGACAAGCCCCCCAGCCCAAGGACCCAGGGCCAGGAAGAGATATTCACACAACTTTGGGCTGTGAAAACCAGCGGGAATTGTGGCAGAATGATGTGGGGGCTGCGGGAGTCCCAGGCAGTTCCTCTTAAAGGGCCAGTGCACAGATTCACTCAGACATGGTCCCTCTGAGCTCTAGTGCTGGGCAGCAGTTTGAAAGGAACCTAGGACATTCAGGAAGGAACTAACTTGCCCGAAATTGGGGTGAGAGGTGGAGGGGCAGCTTTCTCCCAGACAGAAGAGCTGGCAGAAGCCATTGCTCCTTTGGTGAGCCCTCCCCCCACAGAGCCTGCAGGCAGATGCCATAATTGAATCTCTTGCATGTGATTCACACCTTTGGCCCTGCCCTGGTGATTCCCAGAGACTCTGCCCCCCCCCCCCACTTGCAATCTCATCCAAGCCATTTCCAGTGGCTTTTCTATGCAAGTGGCCTCTCTAGCCTCATGCTTAGGACTTTCCTAAAATCTCTCAAACAAGCAGCAGCTGGCCTCAGTGTGCCCCATACATCTTGATAAGTGGCCCAAGGCCTGGCACTAGTTGCAGCCTGCATTGGTTCATAGCTTGGTCTCTCCTTGACACCTTCAAGCCAAGCACAAGTAGCAACCATCTATAGTTTGCTATGTAGCTCATGCTGGGTGGCCCAGGGCCAGGCACAGGCAGAGGCTAACTTTGCAGTTCCTAGGAGGCCCCAGAGACAATGCACCTGGTGGTCAGATCTGACCACAGTGGATTACAATTCTACCATATCCACGAGTGACACACTCAAGAGGCACACTCAGTGAACACCAAAACTCCACTGAAGTAAGTCCGCTTCATAGGGGTGTCTCCAGCACAGCAGCTCTTTGGCTGTAGTTGCAGCTGGTCCTCACAGCTGATTGGCATGGGGGTCAATTCCTCCCAGTGATGCCAACAGCAACCAAGGCTCAATTACAATAGGACAGTACATACAGCCCACACAGAGGAGCAGCTAGAAGGCCCAGATCAGGTGAAGAGAGTCTGAGCCGCTAGATCCTACAGGACACCTACTACACAAAGCCACTCTACAAATTCTAGGAGATATAGCAGCTCTACCTAATAAATAGAAATGAACACCTGGAAGCAGTCAAAATGTGGAGGCAAAGAAACATGTCACAAAGGAAGGAAGAGAAGAAATCTCCAGAAAAGGAACAAATTAAAATAAAGCCAAGCAAGCTACTAAGTACAGAGTTCAGAATAATGGTTATAAGGATGCTCAATGATCATAGTAAGACTATTAAGGAAACTAGTGAGATCATCAATGACATAATAAAATACCAATCAGAAATGAAGAATAATTTACAGGATATCAACAGTAGAGAAGAGGATGCTGAGAATCAAATCAGCAATTTGGAATATGAGGAAACAAAAAACACCCAACCAGAAGAGCAAAAAGAAAAAAGAACCCAGAAATATGAGGATAGTATAAGGAGCCTCTAGGACAACTTCAAGTGGTGCAACATTTGTACTGTTGGAGTGCCAGAAGGAGAGGAAAGAGAGCAAGAAATTGAAAACCTATTTGAAAAAATAATTACAGAAAACTTCCTCTACCTAGGGAAAGAAATAGACTTACAAGTCCAGGAAGCACAGAGAGTCCCAAACAAGAGGAACCCAAAGCAGCCCACACCAACACATATCATAATTAAAATGCCAAAGGTTAAAGACAAAGAGAGAATCTTAAAAGCAGCAAGAGAAAAACAGTTAGTTACCTACAAGGGAGCACCCATATGACTCTCAGCTGATTTCTCAACAGAAACTTTGCAGGCCAGAAGGGAGTGGCAAGAAATATTCAAAGTGATGAAAAGCAAGAACCTACAACCAAGATTACTCTACCCAGCAAAGATATCATTTAGAACTGAAGGTCAGGTAAAGAGCTTCACAGATAAGAAAAAGCTAAAGGAGTTCATCACCACCAGACCAGTACTACATGAAATGTTGAAGGGTCTTCTTTAAGAAGAAGCTAATGTACAAAAAAATCTGACAAACTAAATAGACCCAGAGACATTGAAGCATGCAACAGACAGTCATATTTCAAAGGGAAGAGGGAAGTGGGGTGGAGGGTGGGAAGAGATTAACCAAAGAAGTTATATGCATATATGCATAACCCATGGACACAGACAATAATGGGGTGAAGGCCTCAGGAGGGGTGGGAGTGAGGTAGAGGAGGTCAGTGGAGGGGTGGGGGGGATGGTGTACCTGTAATACTTTCAACAATAAAGATAAATTAAAAATAAAATAATTTTTTTAAAAAAAGAAAAGAAAATATGTTAGGTTTTGTGAGCCACATGGTCTCTGATGTAGGTATTCAACTCTGCTGTTGTAGAGTGAAAGCTGCCATAGACGATACAGAAACAAATGAGTGTGGCTCTGTTCCAATAATTCATTATTCATGGACACTGAATTTGAATTTCATATTAGTTTCACCTGACACAAAATTTTATTCTTCTTTTGATTTTTTTCAATGATTTTAAAATATAAGAAATATTTTTAGGTCATGGGCTGTAGCAAAAACAAGCAGCAGGGCCAGATTTGGCCCATGAGTCTCAGTTTAGGAACCCCGTAAAAGTCAGAGTTTCCAAGAATGTTTAATTTTAAATTTTCGTATGTGTAGAAAAACTTGGATACAAACAAATTAAAAGTCTGTTCTAGCAAGTCGTTTATGAATATTTAATTTACGAGAGGAAAATAAATGTTTCCGGCCACATTCCTTAGTGTAATTCGGTTAGCTGCATTTAATGGCTTCAAGAAAGCAGAGATTTAGGTAGTAAAATGAGCCTGCTGAACAAGAGAGGACGCTGGAGGGTTTTAAAACTCTGGCACTTTCTATGAACTCTTAAATCATGCATTCATACAATTTGCATGTTTATTTCCTCCTTTACAAAATGCTTGCTCCTGGAATTCTTATAGTTCCATTGTCAGTGAAAGTTGTTTCTTTTTTTTTTCCCCTCATAGCTCTATATTATAAATTCTCAAAACATGGCGCTTCACACCACATTCCTTTTGAATGTCATTAATTCTGCAATTTTAAACATCCCCTTATCTTTAAATTTAATTTGTTTTCAGAAGTTCTACACAGAACAGGAGCCATATTTCTTGATTATTCTCAAGTTTCTTCTTGTAAGTTAATATGAGAGGATTTTATTGCATTAAAAAATATCTTTAATATAAAAGAGCCATTTTCTCCAAGTTTAACTTTATAATACAGTAGTAACAATTTAACTATTATGTCCTGGCTCTAAAAGTATTTTTCTAAAATATATGTTTTTTCCCTAGTTGTTATAATACTGCAGTACTAGTTTACCTATTTCATGGTTCTAGAAACACCTAGAACATTGAAGTTTTAAAATTATTATTGAGAAGAACATGCCAAAAATTTAATAATAACCTTTAATCTCTCGATATAAAATCAATTCTTGATAATCCCAGTTTTCACACAAAACAACAAAAACAAAGCTTCCTATTGGTGTTCTGCCCTACCAGAACATTCAATAAGAGCATCTAATAACTCGTAGAGTCAATTACATTTCACTCTTTTCCACTATCCTAACTATAGAAGCTCTTTAATATGGTGATAAAGATGCATTTTCTCTTTAGGACCTCAGGCATAGTAGGCTTGCAGTAAATCTTTGCCTCCTCAGTTTGTCTATTACACGTGTTCCTTTGTAAATCATGAAAGCAAAGAGCTAAAAGAAGCATTTCCTAGGCTCATTTAGTATAATTCCTCATTTTAGAAAAGACAAAACTGGCACTCAGAGACATTAAGATCTCACTGAGAGAAATTTACAGTCAAGATTACAGAATCCAGTTTTACTGATTGATTTCATCCAGGGCCCTGTGAACAACCCACTGATTCTGGGAGCATTGTCATTAGTTCTCTCCCTGTTTCTATCTTAGAAGTCAAGGATGTATCCCATAAAGGCTATGCTGTTCTTAATACTCTATTCTGCATATGTAATGTAAAACAACTAGCTAACAATGAAAAAAGCAGAATAGATAAAGGAAAAAATAAGAATCTGGTTAATCCAGAATCTGTGCAAACTACTCTAATACAATCAAGAATTGGTCCTTGTGGCATTAGTGATAACTTACATAAATGGGAAATGAAACCATGATAACTTACATAAATGGGAAATGAAACCATGATAACTTACATAAATGGGAAATGAAACCATGTGGTTTGCCTTTCTTTCAGGTTTGCATAACAGATATAATGTTTTAATGGAATGTCCTAAGCTTTAGAGTTTGTCTCTAAAACCCTCTAACCTTAATTGAAGTCAATAGAAAATGAAGCTATTAACACCTGAGGTTACTAAAAAAAAGGTTTAACAATAATCTGTTATGTTTTGAGCCTTCCTTCTTATCTTTTAGTCAAAGTAAGATGAGTGTATTCTGTGAAAATTTTTTATGTTATTCCATATTTTTGTGTGCATGAAAGATACACACCTGTATTAATTGGTTAGGCCTGCCATAACACAATGTACCATAACTGGATACTTTGAACAACAGAAATTTATTGCCTCACAGTACTGGAGGTTGGAAGTCTGAGAACAAGGTGGGGGCAGGGTTGGTTGTTTCGGAGAGCTGTGAGGAAGAATCTTTTTCAGACCTTTCTCCTAGCTTCTGGTGGTTTGCTGGCAACCTTTAACATTCCTTGGGTTATAGAAGCAACACCTCGTCCTATGCAATCTTCACATGGCCTTCTTCCAATGTGCATGTCTGTGTCTATGTTTTCCCTTTGTATAAGCGGAACAGTTAAACAGTCAAATTGGATTAGGGTTCCACTCTACACCAGCATGAACTCATCTTAACTAATTACATCCACAATGACCCAAATAAAGTTGCATTCTGAGATGCTAGGAATTAGGATTTCGGTGTATGACTTTTGGAGGGCACAGTTCAAACCATAGCAACACCCTCACTGAGATATTGCAAAAATAACTATTTTGTTAATGTAAAGGTTCATGTAAAGACATTTCTTGAGCTAGAAAAACTTTAGCAGTTCATATGTGTGGACACTGAAGGGCAGTATATCACTACAAATTAATGCAGAAAAGAAGTTTATAGCTCAATTACTTTAGAAATTGAATTATTATTTTTTATTTAAATGTATTTTATAAGCATAGCTATTGTATATGGAATTTTAAGGTTATTTATATCTACTTAAAATTAGAGGCAGACTTAAAACTTGAAGTTGTCTAAATGACCAAAGAGACACTCAGTGTTGAGATTTACATTGAATTTCCTTTTCTTTTTTAAATTTAGAAACAAATTTTAAGATCTGAAATACAGTTCCTAAAATATCCCCTTTTCCAGAAAACCATGGCTACGCAATAATGCATTGCCTCTATCATGTTACAATGTGCATTAGACTCAAATGCAAAATCATGAGACAAATCACCATCCTTCAACAATGTAAGCAAAGATAGAGTGCCTAAGGAACAACATAGATGGATGGGGTAAATATTTTACTTCAAGCACCATTTAAAAAAGAGCACAAATGCATGGGTTTCTGGGTATATACATTAACTTGAACTTCTGGCACTAGGAATCAGGGCACCTTTTTTTTTTATGGTTTTAAAGTTTTAAATTACTGCTCATTGTGGCAGTTTGTGCTTAGATTTCATTGCCTTTAATATCAAGGAAGTTATGATTGGCGTGGACAAGTGTTTCAGCATGGAGGGGATATTCAGTTATCTACTTGTCAGATATTTAAAAATAATGTGATTTTTCAGGGGATGTGAGGAGATAGCTTATAGTATTACATTATATTCTTCACATATAAAAAAATGGATATTATTCAGAAGGAAATGAAATGCTATTTTTATGTACTTCGGTTAATGTTGATTGCAGTTTTAGTGCCTTGTAGTTGTCTAATGTCTGACAGCCATTAGATGGAATGATTTTCAGTATAAAAACAGTACAAGGAAAAGAAAGTGGAAATTGCTGATTTGTTTTGCCTTCTATTCCATGATCATTGACTTTTCTGAGAGTAATCTTGGAAGTTTATGCTTCATCAACATTAACTTAAGGGCTATATATTATTATTTATTGAACACTTGCTCCATATCTAACACATGTCTATGCATTGTATTATTGAATTTTTTCTAACATCCTGGGAGATAAATACAGTATTATCCTCATTCTTTGTATGAAAAAAGGAAATTCCTAAATGTTGAGTGACTGGCCCAAGTCACCCAGCTAGCAATTAAGGAATTGAGTTTTAAAACTGATTTTTCTGACTCCAGAGCTACTATTCAAAGCTACACTGCTCATTTAAAGCTACTATTGTATGTTATTCTGTGTGGATGCATTGTGAAATGAGAACTGGAACATAAAAATATGTCAACATGACCATGTTCCCATCCAAACATGGAGAGCCTCTCCCTGTGCTTGCATAAGTGGTCCCTATGTAAATGGACCTTTATAGGCCATTATGGACAGTCAGAGCTAATCAAGACATTTTGAGAGAAAGTCATCAATAACTTAAGTTTGTAAAAGAAGAATCATGTAAACTTACACCTGATCTGTGAGGAACCTAATAAATAAAAATCAACCATTAGAAATTCTTTGTAAAAAGCCTTAATTTTTATCCACTCACTTGAATGTCTTAAGCCCTAAATCTATTTACCCAGGTGGCTGAGTTGTATTTACTCTGCTTCCTTCCAACTAGAACTAACATTTTTAGAAGTCTTTAATGGTGCTGGTGATTTTTCACATTTTGACAAAGCAGATGTGACTAAAAGGAAAATTATCACATATAATCGATTTTATTTTGTATTTTGTAAAAGAGACCTTTCACTTTTAAAATTAAGCTGGTATCTTTTGAAACCCTGATTAGTTCTTGTGGTCAGGGGATGACTTAAGGGGTGGGAGAGTGAAGTGAAATGTGTGTCTGGTCTTTATTAGAGAGGCTTAATTTTGTTCTATCTGTAGTGAGGGGGGAACATTTGCTCTGAAATTGTTAAAGATTCTCCACATGGTCTGTTTCTCTCCTCTTCTCTCCCAAGAAGGTGGAAGGTTAGGCATGGGGGAAGAGAGACAGGACACAAAAAAACAATTTTGGTTGCAAAATCCACCCCTTTTCTAAGGAACCAATGCCAGCACACGTGGGCATGCCCACAAGTGTACTCAACCACACACATGCTCCAGCACACACAAACAAAACAAGTTGTATTGGTTTTCTTATGGGCTGTAAGTGATGGGTCTTGACTACATCCTACTCCACCTTTGGAAATTACAGGAGCTGGAGTCTTTTGGGAAGACTCCCCTGGAACTTTTGGTAACAGCCATGGGAACCAGCTCTGCTCGTATTAACCATGGCTAATGAACAGTTATTTTGGAATTTTCTCCCAGAGATTGGAAACTGTCTGCCCACAGGTTGAATCTAGGGCACAAGTGTATTTTATTTGGAGTATATAATGTTTTTTATTAAAAAACAAATTTACTGCCAACTTTTAAAATCAGGAACTTTCAAATAAAAATTTTCATTTTCTCTTAGGAAATCAATCAGTTGAATAACTATTGCCCTATTTAGGAGAGGGGAGAGTTCTAGTTTAATACAGTCCCCACTAATTTCCTGTGACCTGCCTGTGTTAAATGCCATTTATCGCTCCAGTTATACTGTGTTTGACTATATCTGACCCACTTCACTTTTTATGTTTCCTCACAGGCCTCTGTAGGCATTTGAAGTCATGATGCTTTACACCTATAGCTCATGCATCGTGGGGAAATAGCTGTCAGCCCCATGTATTCATTCATCTCTAATTAGAGAAGCTCTAATATACATAGTTTAGGAAAAAGACAAAGAAAAAATATTGGCCTAAAATGTTTTGTTCACCATATAAAATTTTTAAAAAGGCCATTGAATAGGAATATCACCAAGTATGTATTCATAATTGTATACCCATATCAACATTTATGTATAAAAATACAATGTTTTGAAACCAAGCTTTTGTTTTGGACTGTAAAATTTTTTTATCTTACTATTGCCATCTCTCTCTCAGCCTTTTATCAGCTGTGTTTAGATCTTAAAACAATTATACAAAAATAGTATTATTATTCAAACAATTTAAACTTGCTCTCAAATATATTTTTTAGTCATATTTTTCTTCAGTAATATTTTTGATGTTATATAATAAAGTTTTCATTAGCTATATTTGAGTTTGAATAAAAGTAATTTTTTTAAATAGTAATTTTGGAATGTAATTTTAAGTTGCATTTGGACTGAATACTACTGGGATCATTATTCTCAATGAGAAGTGGTCAAGCATCCAATGAGAAGAACACTGACCATTATGCTGCACAGAACACATAAGAGACAAAAGGCTCTGTCCTCAGGTCATTTTTTAAAAACTTCAGTTTTATGAGAGGGGTTCCATGGTGGTGATGGCGGTGGTGATGAGGATGGTGATGGGGTGGCAATGGCAGCAGTGATGGTGGTAGCAGTGGTAAAATCATTTTGAAGATAGCTTTATGGTATTGTCATTCTTTGAAAAACATCATTTATTTGAGAAGACTAATTTGAATTGTATACAAAATCCCTTTTAATTCAAGCTATAAATTTGACAAGTAGATTATAAATAGAAATATTTAAAGCAACCAACTCCATACTTTACTGTCAAATCATATTTACAAATATTCCTGACAGAAGCATACTTCCATGGCTTTGGGAATATGTTTTTATCTGCAACCTCAAGTGACAAGCCAGTGTACAAAAACATAAAAGGCAAAGTTATATTCTTTAAGATTTTATCTCTCAAATAGATACTATTTCTTTAGGTTGTGATTTTCTTGCAAAACTTTTTCAAATGCAGGTTTACCAAAAGGTTCATGGGAGGAATCAATGCAATGATTGATTCCACTGGGCCTGATACATTGTAAGCCTTTGCAGTGGTCTTGGGCTCCTTGAAAACATCAGGATGGAGATTCATAGCACCATGATGGTTGTGTTGTGCATGTTAAGAGTTTGTAAGAGAATATACATTCTTTTCAAGTGCATATGGAACATTTTCTACAATAGAGCACCTGTTAGGACACAAAGTGGTCTTGATAAATTTAAGAAGATTGAAATCATATCAAGCATTTCTATGACCAAAATGGCATGAAACTAGAAATCAGTCACACACAAAAAACTGAAAAACACACAATAAGATCAGGGGAAATATCAAAAATACCTTGAAAAGAATGAAAATGAGGACACAACAACCCAAAATCAATGGGACACAGCAAAGGCAGCCCTAACAGGGAAATTCATAGCACTACAGGCCTATCTCAAAAAACAAGGAAAAACTCAAATAAACATCTAACTTTACACTTAAAGGAACAACAAACAAAGCCCAAAGTGATTAGAAGGAAGGAAATACTAAAGATCAGCATAGAAATAAATGAAATAGAATCTATAAAAACAGTACAAAAGATCAATGAAACCAAGGGCTGGTTCCCTGAAAGATAAACAAGATTGACAAGACTTTAACCAGACTCATCAAGAAAAAAAGAGAGAGAACCCAAATAAATAAATCAGAAGTGAAAGACAAGTAGCAACTGACACCACAGAAATACAAAGAATTGTAAGAAAATATTATGAACAACTATATGCCAGCAAAATGCACATTCTGGAAGAAATAAATTAGTTCCTAGAAATATACAATCTTCCAAAACTAAATCAGGAAGAATCATAGAATCTGAATAGACAGATTACAACTAGTGAAATTGAAGCAGTAATCAAAACGTTCCCAACAAACAACAGTCTGGGACCTGATGGCTTCAAAGGTGAATTTTACCAAACTCAAAGAAGAACTAAAACCTATTCTTCTCAAACTATTTCAAATAATTCAAGGGAAGGGAAGACTCCCAAGCTCAATTTACAAGGTCAGCATTATCTGAAATCCAAAACTAGATAAAGAAAAATAATATAGACCAATATCCCTAATGGACATAGGTGCTAAAGTCCTCAACAAAATATTAGCAAACTGGATTCAGCAATATAGTAAAAAAGATAAGACACCATGATCAAGTGGAATTTATTGAAGAAAGAAATTGAGGAAGACAAAACAAGTGAAAACATATACCATGCTCATAAATAGAAAGAATTAACATCACTAAAATGTCCATACTACCAAAAGCAATCTATAGATTCAATGCAATTCCAATTAAAATACCAAAAACATATTTCACAGAATGAGAAGAAATATTTCAAAAATTTATATGGAAAGAAAAAAGACCCTGAATAGCAACAGCAATAGAGAAAGAACAAAGTTGGAGGAATCACTCTACCTGATATCAAACTATATTACAAGGCTTTAGTAATCAAAACAGCATGATATTGGAATAAAAACAAACTTATAGAACAGAGTAAAGGGCATAGAAATAAACCCATGCCTTTATACTCAGTAAGTATTTGACAAAGAAGGATAGAATATACAATGGGATAACAATAGCCTAATTCAATAATTGGTGTTGGGAAAATTGGGCAGATACTTGCAAAAAATGAAACTAAACCACCAAATTACACCACATACTAGAATAAACTCAAAATGAATAAAAGACTTAAATGTTAGACTCAAAATCATAAAAATCCTAGAACATAGGCAATAAAATCTTAGAACTTTCTTGTAGCAATATTTTTTCTGATATATTGCCTTGGGCAATGGAGGCAAAAAATAAATAAATGGTGCTATGTCAAACTAAAAGTTTTTTGTACAGCAAAGGAAACCATGAACAAAATGAAAAGACAACTCACTGAATGGGAGAAAATAATCGCCAATGATACATTTGATAAGAGGTTAATATCCAAAGTCTATAGAGGACTTAGACAACTCAACACCAATTAAAAAATTGTCACAGGACCTGAATGAACACTTTTCCAAAGAGGACATCCGGATGGATGGCCAATAGACACATGAAAATATGCTCAACATCGGTAGTCATCAGAGAAATGCAACTTAAAACCAAAATGAGACATCACCTCACACCTTTCAGAATGGCTATCATCAATAAATTTAGAAACAAGTGCTGGTGAGGATGTGGAGAAAAGGGAACCCTTGTACACTGTTGGTGGGAATTCAGACTGGTGCAGCCACTGTGGAAAGAAGTATGGAGTACCTCAGAAAATTAAAAATGGAACTGCTTTATGACTCAGCGATTTCACTTCTGGGAATATATACAAAGAAACCTGAAACACTAATTCAAAGTAATATATGCATCCATATGTTCATTGCAGCGTTATTTACAATAACCAAATTTGGAAGCAGCCCATGTGCCCATTAGTAGATGAGTGGATAAAAAACTGTGGGACATTTACACACTGGAGTACTACTCAAACATAAAAAAGAAGGGCATTTTACCCTTTGTGACAGCATGGATGGACCTGGAGAACATTATGCTAAGTGAAGTAAGCCAAGTAAGCCAAGAGGAAGACAAGTACCAGATGATTTCACTAATATGTGGAATCTAACAAATGAAATAAACTAACAATCAAAATAGAGACAGGCTAATAGAGAACAGGCTGACAGCTGTCAGAGGTGAAGGATGTTGTGGGGCTGGGTGCAAAATGTGAGAGGATTAAGAAAAAAGAAACAAAACAAGCTCATACACACAGCAGTATAGTGATTACCAGAGGGGAAGGGGGGTGAAGGAGGTGGAAGAGGGCATAGGGGCTATAAATGGTGATGGGAAGAGACTTGGCTTGGGTTGGTGAACACACAATACAATATACAGATGATGTATTATAGAATTGTATACCTGAAACCTATGTAGTAATTTCATTAAGCAATATGACCCCAATGAATTCAATTAAAAATAGGATTAGTAATGAAAAATTGGTCACTTAAAATAGGTTGCTATCTATTTAGATTTGTCTGAGCCCATAGTTTAAGAGTGCATTTCTTTGTCAGAGAGTACATTCCACAACAGACATCCCTAGCTGATGTTCATGTATACCAGCAGCAGAGAACACACCCAAGCAGTGAATGCAATTTCCATGCTATAGTCGTTGGCGGGTTATTTAATTGACCCATCCAATTAAATTGTTTGCATTTTAAAACAGACATTTTCTTTTTTCCATTTCTTTAAGCATCAACATCTTGTTCCAATTTTAGCTACTAGCCAATTTTGAATTTCAACAATATTATCCACTTTTGAAAAAAAAAAAGTATTTTAGAGCTCCAAATTTGTAAAAAAATAGTTTGAGGATCTTTCTTTTCCTTTCTCTATTATTATTATTGTTATTATTGTTATTTGAACAATTTATTTTCTTAATGGCTATATCTTTCTCTGAGCAAGAACCAGAGTTTCTTTAAAAGACTTTTTTTATCAGAAATTCTAGCTAGAAGAACATTGTAATATAAGTTATCAGTTTCATAAGTTTATCATCAGAGAAATAAAAAGTAATAAAGGAACAATGGGGAATGAATTTTTATGAAAACATAACACATTCTTAATATTTGGCTAGAAACATGTTGACATATTTTAGATCCAGGAATGTATGGAATTATGTGATCATGGAACAGAGAAATTCACAACGATTGACTTACATTATCATGTGGCATAATGCTCAATGCTAAGAGTTGAGAAAAGAGGCCAAGCATGGAATGAAATTGGAAGAGAAATCGCAAAATGAAGTTTTGGCAGGATGAGGGGACCCATGTGTGCCAACTTTTAACTGAAAGCTAATTATAATGGTCATATTATGAATTGGGCAGAAAGAAGAAAGTTGTTGATTCTGGTGCTTCAGAAACACAGGTGACTGGGTTTTTTTTAAACAAAGGTACAGGCATCCCTTTTTGGTAAAAAGCATCCCGTTAAAGTGTGGACAACAATATTTAAGCCTATCCTCTTTCGTGTTAAAAAGAATGAGAAATTATAAATAAGACGTGGGGTTTTTTTTGTTTGTTTATTTCTTTGTTTCTTTTTAATCCTCACCTGAAGACATTTTTGATTGCCTCCAGCATATACCCTGACCCCAGCCAGGGATTGAGCCTGCAAGCAAGGTACATGCCCTTGGCTGGAATCGCAACCAGGACTCTTCAGTCAGTGGGCCGACGCTCTAACCACTGAGCAAAACTAGCTAGGGCAGTAAGTTTTTTGTTTTTTTTTAAAGAAAATTAAAACTTATAGAATACATCATGCTCAATGATTCCAATAAGTGGACCGAATTTCTTGGCTTTTATTTTTGCAATTTTTTTGTAATCTTACTTAAAATAAAAACGTGACGGAAAAAAATTTTATTATCTAAACACGTTGAGAAACACCTGATAAAGTCACAATGATTGTGACTTCAAACAAATGAGGCTGTGGCTTCAGAGATATCCCACCTTTTGATGGTAGAGGGCGCTCTTGTAAAGAAAATATTGTTCTGTAGGCACTGCTGGGAATCTTGCCCAGCTCCCTGACGTCAGCGTTACCATGGCGATCTCATTACAATGAGGGGGGAATGTATTCCACAGTCTTGCTTCAAAAAAGTGTAAACAGCAGATGCTTTTATTGCCTTTGTTTGAATCTCTGCCCTTGCAGAGCAACGCAAGCCAGAAGCTCAGAGGAGAGGAAGTCCATATTTGTTTATGTGGTGGTGTTTTTTTCTCCCTGTAAGCATCTTAATCTCCTAGGAGAAATGTGTGTAATGACCAGTTAATGGAAAATATATGAATTCACATTTTACATAAAGAGAGTCAGAACACTGAATACAGTTATTTTTTTAGTCAAAGAATTAACTAAACTTCCTTTAAAAATTTATTAGACACTTTTTATTATAAACTGTAACTGTAAAATATATGTGATAACAATTACAATGGTTTTATTTACTGAAATTTATAATACACAAACATAAGGGTACATGTTTCTGTGTATTTGGATAGACTTGTTTTCCTGCAGCTTAGCAGTTAAGAACCTGCATTTAAATTCTAACTGTCCCAGTTTCAAATTCTTACTGACCTTCTGTTTAATCTGGCTAAATTTTTTAATCTGTAAAACAGGAATAATAATTACATCTAACTCTTGTGAAATAGAGTCTGTCTTCTTCATAGCAGACAGGATTAAATGTATAGAGAACTATTTTTATTGCTATATCACACCATAAGAATTTTCATATTTTCTTTATATCTTCATCATATAATTACTGTGGTAAAATATATTAGAACTATACAGAAATGATAACTAAGAGAAATTAAGTAACATAAGTAATATGATGATTATGGCAAATCTGGGCTCAGAACTAGGTATTCTGATCCCCTTTCAAGGGCTTTTTGCATCATGTCTGGCAATTATAATCAACCATGTTTTTTGAGATACAGTGGGTATGGCATTATGCTAAGCACCATCAGAGATAAATTCCGATGCAGTGAATGGGATGTTTTTATAAGGAGTTAAATTCCGATAATAATCATAGCAATTGAAAATTGCTAGAATTGAAAATTGATAGAATATTAAGCACTATGTGCCATAAATTGATTGCCTCCTTTATAAATTACATATAATATATATACAATTTCCTTTTTAATGTAGGGACACTTTGACAGAGGACAGTTTTCTCAGAGGAATACAAATCTCTGGTTCCCACAAAACTAAAAGATGGTGACAAATCCCAAGAGGTGCTGATTTAAGACAATGGTTCATAGAACTCTTACGTACCTGTGGGAGCAGGTGAACCTACTTGCAAATGACTTTCACAGCATCCTTTTGGTGGAAGCTTAATGGAAATCAGAAGCATGGCCAGCTTCATGTTAGTAACTTCTGCCAGCTTTGCACCAATTCCCTCGTGCTAGTTCAAAGTATGCTTTTCACCAAAATAATTATGCTAATTAAGTCCCTCTTCCCAAATGAGAAGGGACACCCATATACTATATTCTCTCCAGATCTACTTAGGAAAGAAGCCTGTTGGTACAGTGCCTCGGAACTACATACTATTTTTTTTTTTAATTTTGTTTATATAGGCATACATCATTTTATTGTGCTTCGCTTGTGTTGTGTTTTATACAAATTGAAGGCAAGACCTTCCACCAGCAACTCACTTTATTGTGGTGGTCCATAACCGAGCCTGCAATATCTCCGAGGTACGCCTGTATTAGGTATGCATTTGATTCTTATTGATTTTGAAGTAAAAACACATTTGGGCTAATAAAAATAGCTAAAATTAATTGAGGACTTATTATTTTCCAACTCATGATCTAACTCATCTAATCCTTAAGACAATTGATGTACTAAACTGAGGCACAGATCAATTAACATCTAAGTGGTAGAGCTGGCTTTATTAAGAACCCAGGCTTTGACAGCAGGGCTACACTCTCGAGAAATTGTGCCAGAGCAAATGTCTCCATTATGCGTAAGAACCACACCCAACAGCAGACACTGCCTCTGTCTTTCCAAAATTTAGGATCTTTTTGAAATAGGGCATGTTTCAAGATAGCTGACTGGGGCTTCCTGACTTCCCCAATTCAGCTGTGGTGGCAGAGCAGGGGCTTTAACTCATCCACCTGCCTTCAGGCTTTGACAAAACCACTGGAAACTGATGCATATTTCTCTCTGCTGAATTACTCATGCACAACAGTGTGACAGGAATTCTTTGGAGCATGAGTCCTTACACACGTATACTAGAAAAGCATAGGTTAAGGATGAGGGCAGTTATATTTTCAAGGCCTAGCACAGTGACTGGCAAATAATAGGTGTTCGATAAACATATATTGAATGATGACTAAAGGTTCACAGCAAGGGTGAGTCACTTTGGATTGGAGTGGATAGAGAAGATAAGGCTTGAATCTTCAAGTGAGCTTTGAGTCATAGCAAGAATTTCAGTAGGTAAATAGTTAGGTAGGAGAGGATGTGTAATGGAGGGGCAAATCATACCAAAAACCACACAAGTAGGAAAGTAAAAGCCCTTTTCTGAAAAGAATAAGTCAAGAAGGTAAGTTGGAAAATGTTTCAGGTTAGAGCATAGTCCTTCCATCCATCCATTAAATGCTTATTAAGTATTAGGTGCCATGTCATGGCTAAAACTACTGTAGACATAAAAGTAGGTTGGAACCAGATTTTGAGGAGTTTGAAACGCCAGGCTCAGAAAATGAACTTTAACAGTGATGTTTTTCTGAGCCATGGAGAGTGATTTTGAAAGTTAACTAAGAAAGAGTAGACTGACAGGATTAAACAGGATGGATTGAAGAGAGAAGAGGTCGGGTGAGAACATTCACCAGATAGAAAGACCAAGGTCCACGGGAGAAGGGTAAGATCTGGACTGATGTGGTGATGGGTGTGAGCAGAAGGGGCCAGAAAAAGGCCTTGATTTGAGAGATGTTGCAGAGGCGGAATCTAGAGCAATAGTGAAATCATGGAGAAGACTGTACACTGACAATACCAACTCCTCTGGGGGACAGGAGAATGATGGTGAAACAGGAACACTTGGAGAGGGAGCCACTGCTTCTCCACATGTTCTGTGTTTTCTCAAACTTGATATCTGTGCCTTTGCAAATCTTGATGGATGCTTCCAACACGTGATACCTACTGAGCAGAGATTTCATGAAAGAATAGGTCAACTGTCTCTTTCCCATTGTAGCAAGGATCATGTGGGTTTTAAAAAAATGTTTTGATTGATTTTACAGAGAGAGGAAACTAGAGGGAAAGAGAAAGGGAAACACCAATGGGCTGTGTCCTGCATGCCACCCACCCCCCCCACCCCCCCGAGATCAAGCCCAAAACCTGGGCGTGGAATCGAACCAGAGACCTCTCAGTGCCTGGGACGATGCTCACCCAACCGAGCCACACAGGCCAGGGAAGAGCATGGGTTTTGTTTTGTTTTGTTTTTATCCATAAATGGAACTTTTTTTTTAAGCTGGTTATCACACTCAATTCTGAGAATCTGAAATTTAAAAAGGAATAACACAACATAGACAAGTAAAAATCAGATCATTATGCAAAACATTGATTTTACGTTTCTCTATCTTTTCTAATCCTTTGATTTCAGACAGTACAGTCATGCCTAAAGGAAAATTTTCAAAGTATATTGGCTTAGAGCAGAGATTTTCAACCTTTTTCATCTCATGGCACAAAAACTAATACTAAAATTCTGCAGCACACCAAAAATATATATTTTTGCTGACCTGACAAAAAAAAATAGGTATAGTTTTTCTTTAGTCCTCACCCAAGGATATATTTTTTATCAATTTTAGAAAGGAAAGAAAAGAGAGAGAGACACAGAGAGAAAGAGATGGAGAGAGAGAAACCAATGTGAGGAAGAAACTGATCAGTTGCCTCCCATATGCACCCCAACCAGAGACCGAACCCACAACCTACCTAGGTTGTGCCCTGACCGGGAATCGAACCCTCAAACCCTGGACCCTTTGGTGTACAGGACGACACTCCAACCAACTGAGCCACATAGCCAGAACAAAATAGATATAATTTTGATTCATTCACACTGAACGGCTATTGTTGGCTGTTGTCATGCTTTAATTTGACAATGTAAGGGAAAAGAGGTCAGTGCCCCTGACTAAATAGTCAGGTATTATATGTTTTAAAAATTCTTGCGGCACACCAGTGTGCTAGAGAAAAGAGTTATAAGTGCTTCTCTGTGATTATTATTTGTTAGGTAATATACAGCACAGCTACCTCTAGATCAATTACAGTGTGAAAGCACAGATAACTGAAGTGCACAGATTATTCTGAATCTTTCTTTATTGTAAACTTGTGTTGAAGGTTCTTCTGCTATCAAATCTTTTACCAAGGCTTCTAACAAGGAGCAGCTTTATAAATTTGAATTTCATCTATTGACCATACACACCTTCTCTGGCAGGAGGTTGTGAGCAGAGAACTGGCTAAATGATATCAGAGCAGAGAACACAGAAAACATCACAGTTTCTGATAGTTCAACAAATTATTTGATTTCAGTCACTGAAGATTGAGAGGCAAATGAATACATGTTGCTTGAGACAAATGACTTTTCCTTGTTATTTTGTGCTGGGTGATGACAGTTACTTTTCTTTAACAATCACCATATTCCTTTTATGTTCTTGGGATCCTGGATTTGGAAGCAACATCAGAGGTTCATTATGTTTCATTTCCCACATTCTGACAGAATTATACCTAAACTGTCCAAGCTGGATGGTTGTCTGTTTTGTTCTTTGCTTGGAGGATGGTCATTGGTACCTGATGGAAAGCAGTTGGTTGGCAAGCTGCTTATGCATGTTATAGTTTTGATAATACAAGTGGGGCAAAAGGAGGTTTACAGTTGTTCATATGGAAAATAGCACAATAATTAATAAATAATAAAACAAGAATAAACTCGGTTTTGCATACTCACAACTGTAAACCTACTTTTGACTCACCCTGTAGTTATTTGTCCACTTAGCAGTAGCATAGAGCATGCACACATAGATGAACGTGATTAGTTAGCAATATGATGTTCTAAAATGCAAACGATGAAAATACATGGGAAGAAAGGACAATTGCCTTTGGAAAACAATATGTTTCATCTATCAGAGATTTGTCATCAAATGTGTAGCACAGAGTTGGCCCATCATAAATCTTTGCAAAAGTTAAAAACAAAACAAAACAAATAGCTAGAGAAATAATGTTGTTTAGGAGGAGAGCGGGTAACTGTTCTTTCCTTTGTGTGTTCCCAGAGTTACTTTCACCTATGGTTGCTGTGTGAGAAAAGAGTTCCAGAATCAAATAAGTTTGGAAAATACTGGATCTTTCTATCTCCTTTTTGGAGTTGTGATATATATTAGCACATTAAGCATTTTGAGAAGACACCTGTCTATATCTGATAAAATCAGTATTTCCTAAGTCTATTTGCACAAAACCTACTAGCCACTCATACTTTAGGAAATACTGCTCTTTAGGGTTAATTGTTCACCTTTTTTGCCTGAGAGAATGACCATGTCTTACTCATTTTTGTATGTACATTCTATATGCTAACTAGTACACATAGGTACAGTACAGACTTATGCAGGTAAAATGAAAATGGCCTGCATGGGGTTGGGTAAAAGGACACCAACACTGACCAAGAAAGCTGAGTAGGGGAGCTGTGTCATGAATATAAAGATGAACAGTGTCACGGTTGGAATCAGAATGAAAGAGAGTGGTAAAACAGACAGTAGGTGCTGAATGCAAAGTACCTGTTTTTAATCTACGTGTAGGACTGGAGCTTCTGACACTGCTATTGAAAACCCTCGGTCCATCTTCCTTGATAATTACAATGTCTCTCTTAAATCATCTATGTTATCAAGCCTTTACAGACAGAGTAAGCACTGACCACCAAGGTTGTACCTCACTCATACCTAATGCTTATTATCAAACTGTTATAGATATTTCATTCTTAAAACTTCAGGCAAGTGATTATTTGGAAATAAAATATTCATTGGAAAAACTATCTGGAAGCTACACATCATTGCATTTGGGAACTTTAAGTAGTGCTTTGCTCTCCCGCCTTACTGCTGTAAGTCTTACTGCACCTTGATGTGTCAGGGTAGTGTTACCAAGGATTGACAAAGAGTGAAACCCCAGGAGACCCTGCATATGAAACTGCAAACAAATAAGGGAGCACCTAATAATAAACACAGGCGAAAGAATCTAATACCCCCGGAAAGTTTGATATCCAAGAGAAATGCTATTAGAAAGTCTGTTTCCTACAGGTCTGAATGTGTGCCTTTCATTGGCCGCTTTAAGATTTGCTCCCACTGGTCGTAGGAAATTGAAACTAGATAGAAATCAGCAGTGTTTCTGGTGCCTTGTGTTGGCATTATACACATTGTTAACAAAATATTACATCTTATATCCAAAGACAGAGAGCAATATCTTTGAAATTATTCATTTTGACCACATTTACTTGAAAAATGGCATTTAGCTTTCAAAGTTATGGGAGAATTATAAGTTGAATAACTATCAAAAGGTTATTTTAAAACTTTCCTTTTACATGACTATAAGAAGTTGGGCAGTATGAGCATTTTAAAGTTGAGCATAGCTTGTGTAATGGGCATACAGTTATCTTTGTCTGCATATCAAAATCTCAGCAATAACTGGCTTTTTCTAATATTCCTGTTATGAAGGCTTACATTTTTGTTTCAACTAGATGTAGAAGGGGTCTAAAGGATATTATATTCATATTATGATACAGCTATTTTTCTTCTGTTCTTGCCCCAAACAGTGATCATCATGTACATATTATGACATCAGTTACTAAAAAACACCTTTGTGGCTAAAATCATGTGCTGACTTTTATTGCTATCAAGGAATATTACATTCAGAAGAAAAAAGGGGTACTTCATTTCCAGATGTTGCTGCATTCACTCTATTATAAAAATAAAGGGCTCTTACCTCCAAGCGCATTGATATATCAAGTAATAAATGTGACAGTTACTGGTTCTATTTCCCTTATCCAGTCTCCCTGCGCAACTGCAACGTAACATGTTTCTTACTAGTAACAGATGCTGGAAACCTTCCTTTGAAATTCCTCTGGAGAAGCTGCCCTGTTGATTGCATTAGACAGGAAGTGGCTTCATGCAGATGTCTACTTGCTGGTGCATTGTTGTAATTGCTGTTCTGCTGACCCCTTGCTGAGTGCCATACTTTTCTCTTGTAGGTGATGTGCCTTCAGGACTTTTTTGGTGACGATGACATTTTTATTGCATGTGGACCAGAGAAGTTCCGTTACCAGGATGATTTCTTGCTAGATGAAAGTGGTAAGGAAAAATAAAAGTTCAAAACCAGGGGAAATTTGAGGCAGCTTTCCAAAATGAGCTGTGCCAGGCCAAGATTATGTCAACTCTAAAGCTACCAAATCAGTTTCAGATCCTCACCCAGTATGTCTTTTTCATAACTTGAATTTCTTTGATTTTTTAAATATAGAAAACAGATGAAATGATAATTGGAAAGGTTAAATCATTTGGAAGGGAAAATTACCAAGGGCTAATTTATAACAATTTAATAACTAAATTGATTTCTATAAAAATCATGGTGTGGATTTCTACATTTCTAATTGTATATTTTCCTCAAAATTTATACTTGAGAGATTTATAATCATAAAATTATTGAGTATGTTTCTAGGCTCAGCTTTCAGGTGACCTCCTTTAGTTCCTAACTGGAAAGTGACTTGGTGTCCCTTTTCTTTTAAATACTTCAGAATTTGATGTTATCACCATCTGTGAAGGATCAAAAAAGAGCAGTGTAGCTTCCTTCCATTAAAAATGAAATGTAAAAAAGGGACAATTGATAAACAGGGAAAGACACATCTTAGAAAATGAATATCAAAGGTTGTGACTCAAGAATGATGTTTTTATAATACTATAAATCATCTCAGAATCTTGACAGCATCTTGGGAAAAGTTATTAAAGAGGTCTTCCCATGAAAATATTACTTCTAATTTAATTACGGAAATATTACATACTTATTGACAATTCAAATTCTAGCTAGTTGGAAATGATTTTTGAAGTGAATGAATTTTTGCCTAGGTAAATGCAGATAAAACAAATTAGTGAGCTTTTGGCAAAGTGGATGGGAAATATTTGAGCACCGACATAATAGGATGAGTGATGTAACATAATATTTTGGCTTTAACACTGCTGATGTGTATTCACATAAAGTATCTATATTATATGCATATATACATATCAGTTACACGCATTTGAACATACTAAAATTATTTCATCATTTAAAAATGACTTAGAGTGTGTAGGGGGTGATAAGAATAAGAAAGATTACCCCTTTACTGTGAAAATATCAATGCCCAATAAAAGTATATATAGATGTGTCATTTGAAAGATTGAAGTTATTTTGATTCAAAATTTTTAGCAGGGAGAGTGGTTTGGTACCTCTTTCCTTTCAAATAGATTTTCTTTTCTAAATATTTTCCATCTTTATCTCCAATAACCATGCTTTTTTAGGGCAAATATTTATGCAAATATATCAGGCATAAATATACCAGGGCCTCTCCCCATCCCACTCCTTCTTCAGGCAGCTTTGCCATTGTGTGAAGCAAGTGAATGTTAGGGGTCAGGCAGAAGAGCTGACAGCATAGTTTTGAAAAAAATAAACTGCCTTGACTTTCAATTTAAAGAAAATATCTGCTTCTAATAAAATGGTTTGAGAAAACAGGTGCATTCTGAAATGAAAGTTTCATTTGTTGCTTTGATATAGAAAACAGCTTGTCACACTGGAACTAGAATACAGCTCAGTTTCACATCAGAGTTGGCCTGGGGTTCCCAAGCCCTCAATCTCTTTCCAGGCCCACGTAGACCTGGCTAGGTGAAGTGTGGGTCTGGGCTTTCCCTCCTGACAATGTGCTCTGAACGCAGGATTCTGCAGCCTGCTCCTATTTACCTGCATAGATGGGCAAGCAGGCTTTCTGAAAGTACAACAGAAAAATACCAGAAAATCCCTTGTGATTTCCCAGTGAAATCCTTTCTCATTAAAAAGAATGCACATAGATTTCTACCTATCTCTGTTTATCTCTGTTTATCTATCTATCATCTATCTATATCTATCTATCTATCATCTATCATCTATCTATCTATCTATCTATCTATCTATCTATCTATCTATCTATCATCTATCTATCTATCATCTATCTATCTATCATCATCTATCATCATCTATCATCTATCTATCATCTATCTATCTATCTATCTATCTATCTATCTATCTATCTATCATCTATCTATCTATCATCTATCTATCTATCATCTATCATCTATCTATCATCTATCTATCATCTATCTATCTATCTATCATCTATCTATCTATCATCTATCTATCTATCTATCTATCATCTATCTATCTATCATCTATCTATCTATATCTATCTATCTATCTATCTATCTATCTATCTATCTATCTATCTATCTATCTATCTATCATCTATCTATCTATCATCATCATCTATCTATCTATCTATCTATCTATCTATCTATCTATCTATCTATCTATCTATCTATCTATCATCTATCTATCTATCTATCATCTATCTATCTATCATCTATCTATCTATCATCTATCTATCTATCTATCTATCTATCTATCTATCTATCTATCATCTATCTATCATCTATCTAATCTATCTATCATCTATCTATCATCTATCTATCATCTATCTATCTATCTATCTATCTATCTATCTATCTATCTATCTATCTATCTATCTATCATCTATCTATCTATCTATCATCTATCATCATCTATCTATATCTATCTATCTATCTATCTATCTATATCTATCTATCTATCTATCTATCTATCTATCATCATCTATCTATCTATCTATCATCTATCTATCTATCTATCTATCATCTATCTATCATCTATCTATCTATCTATTATCTATCTATCTATCTATCTATCTATCTATCTATCTATCTATCTATCATCTATCTAATCATCTATCTATCTATCTATCTATCATCTATCTATCTATCTATCTATCTATCTATCTATCTATCATCTATCTATCATCTATCTATCTATCTATCATCTATCTATCATCTATCTATCTATCTATCTATCTATCATCTATCTATCTATCTATCTATCATCTATCTATCTATCTATCTATCTATCTATCTATCTATCTATCATCTATCTATCTATCTATCTATCTATCTATCTATCTATCTATCATCTATCTATCATCTATCTATATCATCTCTATCTATCTATCTATATCTATCTATATCTATCTATCTATCTATCATCATCATCATCTATCTATCTATCATCTATCATTTATCTATCATCTATCATCTATCTATATTTATCTATCATCTGTCTATCTGTCTATCATCTATTTCTCTATCTATCTTTTGGCACAGCAGTGCACATCACACATACATCAGGACATCTTGCCCACCATTTGTGGTCTGACCCTTTGCAGGCCCACTTTGAATTGTTTTAAAGAGAAAGTGAGAACTTCACGTCCTTTCCCCTGATGAATATATCCTAACCATTTCTTGATGTGCAATACATTTCCTGAGTAACAGTGTTCTCCCCCATCCTAAAAGAAACACATGGATTGGGAACAGGGGGAGAGTCTAAATTGAGATTTTATTTCCTTGGATGAACTTAACCCCAAGACTAAATTCACACGTTGACAACTGCAATTGCTCTGTTGCTTGTACAGCATGTTCTAGTGCTAATGTATTAAAATTTGAATCTTTTTAAAAGTGCTTTGAGCATGATTTAGCCCAGCTTATCTGTACTTTCTAAATGGTATTTGCACATTTTGGTTCATTTGGCCTGTTCCATAGTAGCTTCTTAAAAGGAGTGTCAGCAGCGGTACAGACATCTTCAGAATTAACACTTACACAGGACTGTGCTTGATTTAATGGTGCCAAGACGTGGCCTTTTGCTGCAAGGCAGCACTTTTATTTTATCTTTCAAAATTAACCCAGCTCCCGGTGTGTTCAGGATTAGCAATAATACATCCTCCTTTCAAAATTAACCCAGCTCCCGGTGTGTTCAGGATTAGCAATAAGACATCCTCCTAATTACTGCTGGGAAAGCTCCTAGAGGCAACTTCTGAGGTCTTTCCAATGAGGAGTTGTACCATTAGAAACGTGTATTTCAATATTAGAAACTGTGAGGAGCCTCCTTCCTCCCTTAAGTTTTCACATGTAAAAAAACACTTTCCTGTTTCCACTTCAAACTATAACTGTTTTAGCAATATCATCATCAATGAGTGGAGTCCCAACACCTTCAAATATGGTGGAGATAGCACTAGATATAGAGACATACAGGCCAACAGGTCCATCTCCAGCATGGCTTGCTGTCCAATTTAGAATGATGAAATATAGTCCAGGAAAATGTCAAATTGGAAACAGGAAGCTTAACATGATTTTGCTCATATATTGATGATAAGTTGACAAATTAGTGATTTGTTGCCATTAAAAAGTGGCAAGATTTTGTTGAGAAATGCCTGTCTCACATCTGGGAGGTACAATTAACTCCTTGGTGATAAGTCTGTCTCAGGATGTCAACGTTTGTCCCCTGATGCTTCCCCCCCCCCCCCCCAGCCTTAACATCAATGCCCCAAAGTTACTTGGCCAATTTCTTCACCCACTCTCCTCACCCTTACCAGGCGCCACCTGATCAGGAGTCTAAATATCTGTCATCCTCTTTTATTTTGTTTTAACTAATTCTTTAGTGCTCTTGATTCTGATGTTAATAGGCATTACTTTAAATTTTTGCTTAGATATATCAGTTTCCTAGGGCTGGTGTAACAAAGTTCCATAAACTGGGGGTTTAAAACAACAGAAATTGATTCTTTAACAGTTCTGGAGGCCAAAAGTCAAAAATCAAGGTATGGGAAACATTATGCTCCCACCGAAGGCTCTAGGAAGAATCCTTCCATCCTTCCTCCTGGTTTCTGGTAGTTGCTGGCAATCTTTGGTATCACTGGGCTTGTCCCATCATCACTCTGATCTGTGCCTCCATTTTTACATGGCCTTCTCTGTGTGTCCAAATTTGCTTCTTCTTATAAGGACTCCTGTTATTGAATTAGGGCCCACCCTAATCCAGCCTGACCTCATTTTAACATGATGGCATCTGCAAAGACCCTATTTCTATGTAAGGTAACATTCACAGGCCTCACCATATCTCTTGGGGGGATGCAATTCATTCCACCACAGATGTTGTTTGAACTTGTCCAGACTTTATTTGAACTTGAGTTACAAGTAAACTGATTTCTATTTGTTTGTTTTGACCTGTCTTTAGATTTGCACAGCTATAGCTTTATATTCATTAGTAGAATATATAAACAACAGATCTGTGACAAGGTTGCCCCTCATCTGACCTTTTAAAGATAGGGTCACCTGATGGATCAGAGGAATGAATCAGACCAGCTGTGGGCTGGTCTGAGCTCCTTTGACTAAAATGAAAATATATGGTCTGAATGCTAGAGGTGGTTGTATTTTTAATTGAACTGCCTTGTCCAAAACATACTGATTTCTAGGTAGATGTCAAATATGCTGGAGAAGACCTCTGTTAGAATTGGCCCATAAAGTCTCTGAAGGGAGGGATTGTTTGTTCGATGAGAGTCACAGCACAAGATTCTGCCTTGGGTCCTGTATCACTCAGCATGGTTAGATGTGCCCACTTGAGAAGCTGATCGTGTGTGGATGAAGTTCTCTGGGAGGGAAGCCTATACAACAGAAGACAAGATGAGGCTCCACAAGGATTTTTAACAGGATAGGTTGTTTCTAAGGAGATAAAATTGAATTGTTACAAACGCAAAGTAATGCTCTGGGGATTTTTTATTGTAAAAAAAAGAAGCCAGTTCTACAAGCTCAGTTAGCAGCAATGTAGTTTTAACAGTAGCACATATGAAAATTACATTTAGTTTGCTGCAGGCTTATTGTGAGATGTGGCTCATTTGCTCTATGTAGTGTAGGTATATCATATATTATAAAACCTTTCAGACCCTCTGATCGAAGATGGCAAATGTTGGCTGAAATAAATTAAAATTAAAAATGTTAATAAAATTCACAAAACTGGTATAGAAGTATAATAAGTACATATAGAAGTATGGAAGAAATTTAATTAAACTCTCACATATTTTTTTTTTTTAAGTTTGTGACATTTATGCTTGTTTAACTGAACTAAGACTTTTTGGCTACTGTGTATGTGCATATGTGTGCATGTGCGTGTGTGTGCATAGTATCTCTGCAGAATGCCAGTCCAGTGTCTCTGCACCAGACAGACCCATCTGAGGGCAGGTTCTTCCTGGGTATGTGATTCTAGAAGGGACATTTCCTCAGCTTCTCTTATGACCGCCATGGTGTTGGGTTCCCAGGATCTGCTTGGTAAATGTTTCTAGAAACATTTCTTCTGACCACTTTCCAGAGATTCATGTCCTGAATGAGATGAGACAGAAGCTGCCTCAGGCACCGCTCACCACAGGATCCTAATTGCTTTCCCCAACTCTGGGTAAAAGGAAAGCAGGGTTAGAAGCTGAAGCAGTAGAAACCAATATTAGATTAAGGTTAGAAGACACAGGTCTGGTCCAAACTCCATGTCCTACTTGCTGTGTGGTCTCTAAATCTCCACGCCTGCTTCCTATTGTGTAAAACACCCTTTTTTCCTGGGTTATAATGGACCTCAAATAAGATAATAAATGTCAAAGCACGTCCAAAACTGTGTTCCTTATTACTTAGTGACTGATGTTAGTGAGTGACACCTCCGCTGAAATATACCTCCTATTGGATTGCAGCTGGACTCAGTCACATAGATTCATTTTCAGGGCTTAATTGGAGGCAGATGTCACCAAGGTTTGCTTTTGGTGCTCTTGAGAAAGCTTTCTTATCTATTGTTTTCTTCTAACTCTCAACTTTTATTCCTGTGGTGGAGTTAAGAGGGAATTAAGGACCTTTGAAGATATTTACCCTGCTCTGGGAGAAACCTCTGGAAAATTAAATAAAACCACATTTAGAACCAGTCAGACTTCTACAACT
Source organism: Miniopterus schreibersii (assembly GCF_964146895.1). NCBI lineage: Eukaryota > Metazoa > Chordata > Mammalia > Chiroptera > Miniopteridae > Miniopterus > Miniopterus schreibersii. Next base: position 87,135,268 of record NC_138102.1, on the reverse strand, counting down.
GACAACGTTCAGGAGTCCCAGTCCTTATGTCCATGTTGATTTGGGTCCAAGGGATTTTTTACAGCCCCAGTGATCTGTCCTTGTGCTCCTGGTGCTAGGAAACCACAGGTCATTGGGAATACTGGAAAGAGATGTTCAGAATCTGGGTAAAGACCAGATTTTCTCACAAAGTGGTTTTTGAGCACTACTAACAAAATTCATTCTTTTATGCATCCATTTATTTATTCAATAAACTAAGCTAACTTATCATGTGCCAGGCAGTGTGCTGGGCACAAATAACTGTAGACAGTAACACTTACATAAAATGTGACTTTTAACATTGCTTATGTCTAAAGATGTCAAAGGACAGTATGGATGGACCTAGAGAGTATTATGCTAAGTGAAATAAGTCAGTAAGAAAAAGACAAATATCATATGATTGTACTTATTTATAGGACCTAAAGAACAAAATAATTAAACAAACAAAACTGAAACAGATTCATAGATACAGAGAATGGGGGTTTGGGAACTGGGTAAAAATGGTGAAGGGATTAAGTACAAATTGGTATTCACAAAATAGTCACAGGGATGTAAAGTACAGCATAGGGAATATAGTCAATAATATTGTAATAACTATGTACAGTGTCGGGTGGGTACTTAAAGTATCAGTGGAACACTTTGTAAAATATGTGATTGTTTAACCACTATGCTGTACACTTGAAACTAATACAAAATAATTTTGAATGTAAACTATAATTGGAAAATAAAATTTTTTAAATGTTAAAACCAAAATAAATGAATAAGAATGTCAAATGATCTCAGGTACTGAACTTGGACTCAGAATGCAAAATGTTGCATTTTTGCTCTTGTGTGTTTTATCTCTTTGGAAAAAATATTGTGGTAAAATGCCTAATGGCTCATAAGAGACTGACAATTCTTTATAGATTTGAATTTTAATTAGATTATGTGCCAGTTTAAATTGAATTTATGGTCAGATTTCTTTGAGATGTGTAGTAGTTTATGCTGAAAAATTTTGTTGTTTCAATATGTTCAATATATTCTAAAAATGTAAAGTTCTTATTTTTTTAAAAACAAATAAACACATTAGAGCTGTTTTACTGAATAATTGCCAAGTTTCTGTCACATTTCTGTACATTTCATTGTACAGAAAATCTGGTGTGATCAGTCCTTATTGTATTGATTTATCGAATACAGTCTAATGTTTGAAATAGAAGATTTTGGAGATTTTGCTTGTTTTGTTGCAAATGGAGGACACACTGGCTAATGTGCTTTGCTCTTGTTAACAAGTTCCCATTTGCCTCTTAGCAGTGGAAAAACCACAGGGGTTCTGGAGACTTTCTCCACCATAGCTACATTTTAGCTCATCATAAATATAAAATTTTCTGGAGCACAGTGATATTTTCAATTTTAATCCACTGTCAAGCAATGGAGACATATAGAGTATTATATTTTGGAGACAGAATCTAACTCAAGGACAAGCTATTTCCTTTGCTACATAGATGATTTTCTACTTTGGAAATCAAGACATTGTATAACATATGCAATCTCTCCTTTACACTTTCTCTTCTGGTCCTCATAGGATTCTTTTTATTATATTCAATATTAGTGACCCCTGAATTATTGATACAGACAAACCCTACAAAATATAACATCAAAAATGAATCCTGTACACTAAGAGTCTTGGAGATCATCAGCTCACCCTTCCTTCCAATACACAAGTCTTCCCCACAGAATTGCAATAGTTTTTCATTTATCCCCAACTAGAACCCTCTGTTTCTGGAAGCTTATAACTTGTGAGGAGGCCAATTCCACTGTCCACTAGTGCTTATTTTTAGTAAGTTCTTTCTTACATTGACTCTTAATTAATCTCTCTGTAGCTTGTACACAGTGGTCTCAAATTTTCCCTGCAGAGTAATAAATACCATCTACTGCCTTCATTCTTAAGTGAGCTTTCCCCCTAGAACACGGGGATGATCAAAGTCATTCACTGTAAACTATTTTATTTTTCCCTCTAGATCAAAATGACTCTGTTCCCTCTTTCTCTCACCTTTCAAGAAAGAAGACTATTTTCCTTCCTAAAGGCAACGAGAGTGTCCTTGATTTTGTCTTCCCTCTTCTTATCAGCTTTCCTTTCCTATTGTTTTTTGTTTTTTTTAATCCTTACCCTAGGAAAAAATTTTCCATTGCTTTTCAGAGAGAGTGGAAGAGAGAAAGAGAGAGGCGCATATCAATTGGTTGCCTCCTACACTCGCCTAGACCAGGGCCAAGAATTGAGCCTGCATCTGAGATGTGTGCCCTTGGCTGGAGTTGAACCCAGGACTCTTCAGTCCTTGGGCCAACAGTAACCACTGAGCCAAACAGGCTTGGGTTCCTATTGTTTTTGTGGATTTGTTGTTTTATCCTTTCTTTATTGCTTCTTTCTCCTCAACCTGTGGCCATGCCTAAATTCCTCTTATACTAAAAGAGTGTTCAGTCATCTCTATCATCTTATCAAACCACAATGCCCTTCCTGTCTCTGCCAACAGCTTTTTAAAAAGTTACTGTCCTTGAGGCTTCCATCTCCTCATCCTGGCTCACTTTCTATACCTTTGGGTAAATGGTACATTGAAAACACAAGAATTATGAGGGGGGTTTTAATGTAAAAAAAATGTCTTCCACTATCCTTTTAAATTTGTATAGTGGCAGATGTTCTTTTGCCATTGAATACTTAGGCAATATCAAGACTTTTCTGCTCCCTCCTAAGATAGTAAAAAGTGTTATGGACTTTTTTAGCTACAAATCACCATGTCAATTCATAAGTGAAAATATCTAGTCCAAGGCAATAGTCATTCAAAATTGAAGTTCTTTTTCCATGGCTACCCAGGGCTTGACGTGGTGAGTCCCTTCTTGAAAAGACAAAGGTCAAGGTCAGATGATGCCTTCTCTCCTTTTCACTCACCTCTTCCCTATGGTTTTTTATCCTTTCAGGATTGGAATACAGAAAGTAGGAGTTGAGTGGGTGATGAAGAAGGGGAGGTAGGTCCTTACCTGACTGTACTGTTGTAAGATGGCTTCAGGTTCTCTGGGCCACCAGATGTTATGTAAAGCCAAATCTCTTCTGGGCATTTTCATGGTTCTTCAGGGACTCTCACTGGGAACTTTCCACTGTTCTTTTTTGATGTTATCAGTTCAGTTTCTTCCAGCTTGGGATCTTTCTCTCTGTGTTTTCAAAAGCTCTCCCTGTTGGCTTCAGATGATCTTCTTGGGAAGAATTTAAATTAGGTTCATGCCACCTCCGTCAGATTCATCAAAACCACTCATATGTCCTTTGCCCCAACAACAGGCTGCTCACTGCAGCCAAGTCTCCATGCTGCTGCCAGAGGTTCGAGGATGAGAGCCAAACATTCAAACACCAATCTCCTCTTTCCTTTTACCCATAAACGACTCTGACCAAGCTCTTCAGGTCTCCTAGTGAAGCACCAACTGAACTGAAGGAAAGCAACTCCCCTCTTTTAGAATAAGGGAATTCACAGCATAGCTTTCTCTAAAGAAAACTTACTAATCTTCCTTCTCTATAATAACTTAAGTTTTTTATAACTTTGAAGTGGATAAGAAACCTAAAGCATGTGTTTTTTGTTTATATCTACTTTGAAATTTACATCTCACAATTCACTTTGGTATCTGATTTATATGCCCTTGGAGTCTGGGTAAAAATATCATTTTGAAACCTTATTATCCAATGTTCACTTTTTTTTCCTTCTTCTACCTCAACTTCTTTGTAGCATTTGACATTTTTGATGATTCCCTCCTTGAGATTCTCTCCCCTTTGTCCTTCATGGTGTTTTGCTGTCCTGGTATTTTGCCTACCTCCTTGACTATTCCTGATCTTTTTTCAGGTGTGTTCTTATGCCATATATCCCATAATAATTGTTCCCTAAGATTTATTCCCCCCCCCCTTTTTTTTTACTTAATTGCTCTATTCCTAGCCAAGTTCATCTACCTTAATGGTTTCAGCAATGATGATGATGGTAGACAGTGATGGTGACAAATGGCAACCAGATGGTATGCAATAAGCAAAGCCTTTGAAGTATGTATAATTTTCCCAATTTTACAATTAAGGAAATTAAGGCTTTGATGATAAATAATTTGTCCAAGGCCACACAGCTAGTTAGTGTTGAAGGCAGAGTTCAAAGCCAAGTTTGCATATATTTGACAACACAGTCTCTAAGTATACCTCCTCACAAGTCTGTATCTCTAACTCAGAATCTTCTCATGAGCTCCAGAACCATATTTCCAACTTTCTATTATGAACTTCTTTATGATTATTTCACATCACCTGAAATGCAACACATCCCACAGCTGAACTCATTGCCTTCTTGGTCATCTCTATCCCTCCTCTGTGCTTCCTGTTCATGGAATCAGCATTCTACCTGACACCAAGTTTACAAAACATGAAGTTGTCTTTTACTTGCCCTTCTCCTTTACTCTTCATTAGCAATATTTTGTCTCTCTGCTTTTCAATGCCACTGCCATTATCTTAAGTGAGTTCCTCATGATCTCTTGCTTAGACTTTTCTAATGACTGTTTAACTTGCTTTCTTGGTATCAGTCTTCAATCTTTCTACTCTGGGTCTGCACAGAGATTGAGTTTCCTAAATTCACTTGACCAGCCCTTCCACTGTCCAGAGACTCCTTGATGAGCTGTTTTAGGGAAGTCATAAGTCAGCTCTGTTGTACCTTTCCAGCTGTTATCAACTCTAGCCACAGTATTATTTTCAAAGCCATTTATTTCCAATATCTCTGTCTTTCCTCACATTGTTACCATCAACATGGAATGCTCCTCCTTTTTCCAATCACCACCCACCCAAATCCCTCTTGCCCTTTGAGGTTTAATTCTAAAGTTGACTTCTTTGTACTGCCTTCCTTCATCTACTTGGTTTCAATCAATTACTGATTTGTCTTTCCTCATATACATATTTATCTCACTGAATTCTCATAAAAACTCTATGGTGTTGTTTTACAAATAAAGAATGCCGAGTTAAAAGAAGTTAAAAAACTGCTCAAAGTCACATACCCAGTGAGCAACAGAGTTGGATGAAAACCAGAGATCCCAGACTCCTTGTTTTCATCTTACTTAAGTATAAGTGCCCTGAGGTTGTTCTTACATATTATTAATATCTACATCTCACCGCTCCTATCACAGTGCTCTGAGTGTAGTAAGGACCCTGAAATGTTAGCTGAATGCAGAAAGAACCTACTCCACCTGTCAACCCTTCAGATGCTTGAGTCCCAAGGCCTGATACTTCCCAGAAGCTGTTTCTCCAGGTTTCTTAGACAAAGTTTCTGCAACTGTTTCTCTTAAGACCAGTCTACTATCCTGGTTACATTTCTGCATAAACTTCATGGTCAGCAATATCTTCCTTAAATAAACTCAGAACTGAATGCAGTTTTTCTTGAAGGTTTCAAATAGCCTAGAGAATATAAACTTATTTAGTAGAGACAACAAACTTGTTCAAATGCAGCCTAAGAGTGATTGTGGTTTCTTTAACCAGTTGAATAGCAATGCAGGCTCATGGTTAGACTGTGGCCAGCTGAACACTCTGGGGCCTTCTGATGAGATATCAAGCTAGGCTCTGTTTCTTTAATTGCATATTTGAACTTCCATCCAGTATTTTAATTGTATTTATGACAAATAGCATCTTATTAATTTTAGTCATTAATTCTGGTATTAAGCATCTAAATTCTACCTGAGGATAAATAATGGCAGGGGATGGAGTTAAAATAAAGTCTTTCTGATTTCCAGGCCCTTGCTCTTTCCAACTAGCTTAAGCTCCTAGTGACCTGTCTAGCCAAACACCAGTAGCATAGCTGCCTAAAAGCTCTCAGGAAAAAAGAAAAAAAAAAAGAAAAGCTACAACAACATATGTTTTCTCATGGGTGGCAATGGCGGGGCAGTCTGAGGCCCATCATCCACCTTTGGCTTGGTCATTCTCCTCCTGCAGCTGGGTAATAGTCCCACAGAAGAGGACAACAGGTTCTCTTGTCCACTGCACTGACCTACTCTGACCCTGAGAACAAGAGGGTACAGGTAGGACTTTCCTCTTAATGTGGGTCCACAGGGCATGTGCACTTAGGTTTTTATTCCTGTTTGAAATCTGCCAATTCAATTCCTCACACCAAGCATTTGCTAAGAGCCTACTATGTGTCAAGTGTTCTTGAGGTTTATGCAAAGGAGGTTCTAGAAAGTTAAATATCTACTTACTGAGAAGCAGATGAAGTGAAAATTAATGTGAAAAAATACTCACTGTGAAGGTAATTCTATAATCTAATTTCAAAATTGGGCAGTAACTTGATATGTATGTGGATATGTGTTGTCTTTACAGATATGTATTGTAAGTGTTCTGAATAACTGAAATATAATAAGATACTGATATGACTCTTTGCTGACTAAAGCTAGATTTTCTCTCTAAATGGTTGGAAAATAAACAAATGGATAATGCTTTTAGTCAAACCTGGCCAGTGTGGCTCAGTTGGTTAGGGTGTCTTCCTGTGCAGAAAAATGTGACTGGTGGAAGTTAGGTTCTTACGGTATTGCTGGAAGAAGCATTTCTGGAGGCATCCACAGGAGGCTGAGATATTGTAGAAAGCTTTATTTCTCTGAAATTAAAGCCCTGAATTTTCAAAGTCCCATTTCCCTTTGCCCAGTCATGGAAGAAGTGTAGCTGGGACATTAGTAGAGCTAAAATCAGAGCCAGTGTCCAGAGTTTCCAGACTATCCAGTCCAATACAGCATCAGGCTAGCTTAATTTGTGTTTCCCCACTGCAGTCCATCAGTCCATTGTGTGTGATGTCCACAGGTCCACATTGTTATAGAGGAAACATGGGTGAATGCAAAGTCAGACCAAGAGAGCCCCATGAGCCAAGAGCCAAGAGAGAGAACTCCTTTGTTTAGGAGATTATGTATTTCATGTGCTTGCAGTGATCACACACATTCTGACCAATGATCTCTGTTCCCAGGTGTGATCGACAGGCAAGTACTTCCTTTATGTCACCCTAACTTTATTGGGCATGTGTCTATCTTCCTTTTTTGGATTTCTTCCACCTGTGTTTTGTAGGAAATAGGCTGGTGATTCCCTTGGGAGTGCAAAGTTGCAGCTTCCTGGTGATGATGCCCAAATGACATGCCTATAATATCTGGCCTTCCTTCTTTGCTCCTTTCTTATTGTTATTAACTATTTGCAATGTTATCTGTCCCCCTTTTAGAGACCTTAAGCCTTGTAATCTTACAAAGGTAAATGGGTGAAGGTGTGTATCTTCTTGTAATTATTACATACTATCAAGGGGTGTAGGCTTGCCTATCCCAATGCTCAGAAGTTTTCCCCTATCTGACAGAGGAAGGAGGGGCAAAAGGGAAGCAAAGACTTCATGCAGGGCAGGGAAGAGGGATTCTGCAAAGTCTAGGCCAGTCTGGTGTCCCTGGGAGGTAGCATAGGCAATGTCTAGGGGATGACGCATGGCATCCTTGTTGGACAAGCTGGCATCCTTGTTGTATTCTAGAAATGACAAACTTGACAAGAAGGTTAAAAGGTATAATTCAAAATTGAGGGGACTTATAAAAACTAACCATCTGATGAGAGGTAAAAATCTATCTGATAAAGGGAAAAGTAAACTTTATAAGATCCTAGTTTAGTTTGGAGGAGTGGCTTCCCTGGAGGCAGGTGTGTCACACCTGTCTGAAGCCCTTCTGTCCACCATATTTAACTCAAATTAAGCTAAGGAAAATATCCTATTGACTTCTCTCATGAGAAACTGTGGGCCTTTTATGTCTGAACCATTTGGACAGAAAAGGGAAAGCAGTTTCAAACAAAGCCAATAGACCATTCATATACTTCATTAACTCAACCATAAGTCCAAACCATTGACTCTCATTTCAGGAGACAGTGATACAGATGGCTTCTAAACTGAGGCTTATATTGTGTGAATAAGCAATCAGGTAAATAATAACATAGGCATACATTCTATGAAAACAGAAGAACACAAAACACAAAGGTTAATGTACACTGCAAATTCTAAATGAGTTGAGAAGACTTCAAGATGCAATGCTTTTGCTAGAATGAAATTAAGCCATGGCAATCTGATAGATTTCTGGCAGTTAGAACATCTCTGGTGATATTAGGTGCTGAGGTCTGTAGGGCATACACAGACACAGCCTTAAAAACAAAATTTTGAAGACATTTAACTGTAGTGGAGTCCATATTCACAATTGGACATTGTGATTTTTATTGAAACAGTTTTTCTCCCTAAAATTGCCCTTATTTTTAAAAATTTATTTGATTGTTGAGAATATTACAGATGTCTCTATTTCCCCTCTTTGCTCACTTCGACCAGTCTCCCAACCTAACCCAGGCCTTCATCTGTCTGTATTTTCTGTGTCCATGGGCTGTGCATATATGCTTACAAGTTCTTTGATTAATCTCTTCCCAGTCCTCATTCCAGCCTTCCCTCTGAGATCTGTCAGTCTTTTTCAGACTTCCATGTCTGTGGTCCTATCTTGTTCATCAATTTATTTTCTTCCTTAGATTCCACATATAAGTGAGATAATGTGATATTTGTCTTTCTCTGACTGGCTTATTTCTCTTAGCATGATATTTTCCAGGTCCATCCATGCTGTCCCAAAAGGAAAGAGATCCTTCTTTTTTTACAGCTGCATAGTATTCCATGGTGTAAATGTACCACAGCTTTTTTATCCACTCATCTACTGATGGGCACTTGGGCTATTTCCAGATCTTACCTATTGTAAATAGTGCTGCTATGAACATAGGGGTGCATATATTCTTTCTGATTTGTGTTTCAGGATTCTTAGGACATATTCCTAGAAGAGAGATCACTGGGTCAAATGGCAGTTCCATTTTTAATTTTTGGAGGAAGCTCCATACTGTTTTCCATAGTAGCTGCACCAGTCTGCATTCCCATCATCAGTGTACTACAGTTCCCTTTTCTCTACAATCTCAGGAGCACTTGTCTGTCATTTATTGATTTGTTGATGGTAGCCATTCTGACAAGTATGAGGTAATACCCCATTGTAGTTTTAATTTGCATCTCTCTAATGATTAGCGACATTGAGCATTTTTTCATATGTCTGTTTGCCATCTGTATGTCCTCTTTGGAGAAGTGTTTATTTAGGTCCTTTGCCCATTTTTTAATTGGATTGTTTGTCTTCCTCTTGTTGAGTTGTATGAGTTCTTTGTATATGTTGTAAATTAACCCCTTATCAGATGTATCAGTGGCAAATAAGTTCTCCCATACAGTGTGTTCCTTTTGCAATTCGATGGTAGTTTCTTTAGCTGTGCAGAAGTTTTTATTTTGATATAGTCCCATTTGTTTATTTTTTCCTGTTTCTCTTGCCCAAGGAGATATATAAGTAAAAACTTAGCTACATGAAATGTCTGTGATTTTACCATGTATGCTTTCTTCTAGGATTTTTATGGTTTCACAACTTACAGTTAAGTCATCCATTTTGAATTTTTTTTATATGTCTTTATTGATTTTAGAGAGAGGAAAGGAGAGGGAGAGGGCACGAGAGAGAGAGAATGATGAGACAGTCATTGATTGGCTCCTCCCACATTTCCTCCACCGGAGATCGACCCCTGGCATGTGCTCTGACTGGGAATTGAACTGTTATCTCCTGGATCATAAGTGGATGCTCAACTGCTGAGTCATGCCAGCTGGGCTGAATTTATTCTTGTATGTAGTATAAGGCGGTGGCTTAGTTTCATTTTTTTGCATGTAGCTGTCCAATTATCCAAACACCATTTATCGAAGAGACTGTCTTTACTCCATTATATGCTTTTGCCTCTTTGTCAAATATTAATTGACCATAATAGCATGGGTCGATTTATGGGGTCTCTGTTCTGTTCCATTGATCTATATACCGGTTCTTGTTCTAGCACCAGGCTGTTTTGATTACAATGGCTTTGTAGTATAGTTTGATATCTGGTATAGTGATCCCTCCAACTCTGTTGTTCTCAAGATTGTTGCAGTTATTAGTGGTCTCTTGGTTTGATATAAATTTTTAGAATATTTGTTCTAGTTTTGTGAAATACACTGTTGGTATTTTGATAGGAATTGTGTTGAATTTATAGGTTGCTTTGGGTACTATGAACATTTTAATGATGCAAACTCTTCCAATCCATGAATATGGTATATTTTTTTACTTGTTTGAATCTTCCTCTATTTCTTTTTTCAGTGTCCTGTAGTTTCCTGAGTACAGGTCTTTTAGATCCTTGGTTAAGTTTATCCTAGGTATCTCATTTGTAGTTGCAATGGTAAATGGTACTCTTTTATGAGTTTCTCTTTCTGAGAGTTCATTATTGGTGTATAAAAATGCAGTTGATTTTCAGATGTTAATTTGGTATCCTGCTACATTGTTGAATTCATTTATTAAACCTAGTAGTTTTCTGGTGGAGTCTTTAAAGTTTTCTATATACAATATCATGTCATCTGTGAATAATGACAGTTTCACTTCCTTCTTTCCCAATTGGTTGCCTTTTATGTTTTCTTCTTGTCTGAACACTGTGGCTAGGACTTCCAATACTATATTGAATAATAGCGGGGAAAGTGGACAACCCTTCCTTGTTCCAGTTTTCAAGGGAAGTGGTTTTAGTTTCTGTCACTTGGGTATGATATTGGTTGTAGGTTTGTCCTATATGGCCTTTATTGTGTTGAGGTATGATCCCCCTATTCCCACTTTGCTGAGAGTTTTTATCAAAAATGGGTGCTGAATTTTGTCCTTTTTTTCTGCATTTATTGATATGATCATGATTTTGTCCATTTTGTTTATGTGATGTGTCACATTTATTGATTTGCAAATATTATACCAGCCTTGAACCCCAGAATAAATCTCACTTGGTCATGTTGTATGATCTTTTTAATATATTGCTGGATCCAATTTGCTGATATTTTGTTGAGGATTTTAACATCTGTGTTCATCCAGGATATTGGCCTACAATTTTCTTTTTTTGTAGTGTATTTATCTGCTTTTGGGATTAGGACAATGCTGGCCTCAAAACAAAGAACTTGGGAGTTGTCCCTCCTCTTGAATTTTCTGGAATAGTTTGAGAGGAGCAGGTGTAAATTCTTCTTTAAATGTTTGCTAACACTCGCCTATAAATCCATCTGGTCCCAGACTTTTGTTTGCTGCGAGATTTTGATTACTGCTTCAATTTCATTAGTTGTTATCAGCCTATTCAGGTTTTCAGATTCTTTCTGATTAAGTTTTTGAAGATTGTATGTTACTAGGAATTTGCCCATTTCACCCTGGTTGTTCAGTTTGTTGGTATATAGTTGCTGGTACTATTTTCTTACAATTTTTTAATTTCTGTGGTGTTAGTTCTTATATCATCTCCTTCATTTCTGTTTTTATTTATTTGGGTCCTCTCTCTTTGTTTCTCAGTGAGTCTGGCTAAAGGTTCATCAGTCTTATTTATATTTTCAATGAATCAGCTCTTAGTTTCACTGATCTTTTGTATTTTTTCAGTCTCTGTGTCATTTGTTTCTGCTCTGATCTTTATTATTTCCATCCTTCTACAACCTCTGGGCTTTACTTACTGTCCTCTTTTTAATTCTTTCAGTTGTAGTGTTAGATAGTTTATTAGAGCCTTTTCTTGTTTCTTGAGGTAGGTTTGCAATGCTATGAACTTTCCTCTCTGTACTGTTTTCACTCTGTCCCATAGATTTTGGGTTGCTTTTTGTTCATTTTCATTTGTTTCGAGGAAGTTTCTGACTTCTTCCTTGGTCTCATTGGTAACCCATTCATTGTTTAATAGCATGGTATTTAGCCTCCATGTGTTTGAATGTTTTTGAGTTTTTTTATAGCGGTTGATTTCTAGTTTCATGCCATTGTGATCCCAGAAGATGCTTGATATGATTTCAATCTTCTTGAACTTGTAGAGACTTGTTTTGTGTCCTAACATGTGGTCTTTCTTTGAGAATATTCCATGTGCACTTGAGAAGAATGTGCATTCTGCTGCTTTGGGATGAAATGTTTTGTATACATCAATTAAATCCATTAGATCTAGTGTGTCATTTAAGGTTTTTGATTCCTTGTTGGTTTTTGTCTGGATGATCTATCCAGTGAAGTCAGTGAGGTGTTAAAGTCCCCTACTATGATTTTATTACTGTCAATCTCACCATTAAAGTCCACCAAGAATGTTTTTATATATTTAGGTCCTTCTATATTGGGTGCCTATATCTTTATAAGGGTTATATCCTCTTCTTGGCTCGATCCTTTTAGTATTATGTAATGACCTTCTTTATCTGTTGTTATGGTCTTTATTTTGAAGTCTATTTTGTCAGAAATAAGTATTGCTACTCTAGATACATATATTTTTTTCATTTCAATTTGCATGGAATATTTTTTTCATCCCTTCACTTTCAGCCTATGTGAATTCTTTGTTCTGAGGTAAGTCTCTTGCAGACAGTATTTATATGGGTCATGTTTTCTTATCCATTCATGTACTCTCTGTCTTGATTGGACCATTTAAACCATTTACATTTATGGCTATTATTGATATATACTTATTTAATGCCATTTTCCCCTTTATGCCTATGTACCCTTCTCTAGCAGTCCTTCTAACATTTCTTGCAATGCTGGTTTGGTGGTACTGAACTTCTTTAGCCTTCTTTAGTCTGGTAAGCTCTTTATTTAGCCTTCAATTTAAAATGACAGCCTTGCTGGATTGAGCAGTCTTGGTTGCAGGTTCTTGCTTTTTATTACTTTGAAAACTTCATGCCAATCCCTTCTGGCCTGAAGTGTTTCTGTTGAGAAATATGCTGTGGCAGCCTTATGGGGGCTCCCTTGTATGTCACTGATTGTCTCTCTCTAGTGGGCCTTAAGATTCTTTGTCCTTAACATTTGTCATTTTAATTATGATGTGTCTTTTTTAGGGGGGTCTCTTTGCGGTCATCTTGATTGGGACTCTCTGTGCTTCCTGAACTTGTGTGGCTTTTTCTTTCATCAGCTTACAGAAGTTTCTTTGATTATTTCTTCAAACAGGTTCTCTATCCCTTCATTACTTTCTTCTTCTTTTGGCACCTCTATGATGCAGATGTTTTTACATTTCATGTTGTCCCAGAGTTCCCTTAAACTATCCTCATTCTTTTTAATTCTTTGTTCTTTTTTTGCTCTGTTTGGATGTTTTTTCTACCTTGTTTTCCAAATCGCTGATTCTGTCCTCCACTTCACCAAGCCTACTTTTAATTCCTGTTTCCAGTGGGCCAATTTCCTGCTTATTTTTGCTGCCTAATGTTATGCAAGCTCTTCTTTCAGGTGTACTGGGTTGAGGGTCCTGACATGGGATTGAGACCCGTCTTTTTTCTGGGGAGGCTTTTTCAGCCACAATGTTTCTCTGGCTTCACAGCTGGTTTAGATAGCTTAGGCTCAGATAAGATCTATTCCTCAGAATCTGAATTCCAACAGATAGCTCAGATAAGAGTTCTATTGGAGACCAGGTATTAGCACTTTAAAGACAGCCAGTCCTTTCTTTGACAAATCAAGAATAAATTTCTTGCCAGAGTATGCATTTTCAAGGCATAGAGATTGTATTATTTATTGACTTTGGGGAGAAAAATCTAAAAACAAACAACCTTTTGTTCTCTGGATTAGAAGGAGATTCATAGCTGAGTGAGTCCTGAACGTCTTCTATGTTCTCTAGTTTCCTCTCACCTAGCAGAATTTGGAGTGGCCTATGACCTCCTTGATGGTCATTGTGTCCCATGACCTGTTCTACCTAAGCCTGCTGGGGGATTTGCATTTGCCCACAGCCAGAAGCATTTTCCTACCCTTGGGACAGAGACCCTTCCCAAAATAGTTATACAGTTGTCCAGGTGTGGGGCCTTTAACTCCACACAAAAGACTCTGATGGCCTCTGACCTTACTGAAGGTCTCCACCCTTGTGTCTGCACAAAGGATGTCTATTGTCTCCACTGTCTCAGGTAGAAAAATTCTGTTGTGTTTTTTTAAACTTGTCTCTAATAGCTGGGCTAGCAATCTATTGCTGTCTGTCTGTTATATTTCTAACAGCCTCCATCCCTTAAGAGGCTTGGAAGCATGAGACAGCTTCCCTCCCCTAAGAGAGGCAGCAGTATTCCCTGTTAATCTGTCTGGACAGAGATTTAACACCCAGGCCCTGGGGTTAAATTCAGTTTGTAGTCAATTTCTAAGATTAGGTAACAAAAAACATTTCATTTCTGAATATTTGTACATTTGAGTTTTTTTCTATTGGTTATATCTGTGGAAGAAGCATTAATGACAAGTAGCAATATTTGCATAAGCCAAAAAAGTAGCAGTTGCATTTGTAACAGAAACACAGTATCAGTAGTGAGTATCAAGGGAAAAGAGCTGCAGCTTTTTAGTCAAATCGCCTTAATAATGAGCAGCAGCCAGGGAAACTGGCCCTGGGATCCAGCAGATAACCAGCGCCACTACCCCTCCCCAGTGCAGAGCCATGAGGTCGATCCACACACCCTATGCCTGCGGGCTGGGGGGAGGGATTCGAGTTCAAGGCTGATGAACAAGGGGGAATTATGGCAGGGAGAGGAGATAGGGGAATGAAACTGTATGCTCACAGCTCGCTGAGCACCAAGACCAGGCTCCCATTCCTGCACAATGTAGGGGATGGGGGTGAAGCCACTGGGTATGTTGCAAGCTGTTTGGCTGTAAGCCATGCCCTAAATCCCCCCAGGGCCTGGAGATCAGTACCACTGATGTGTGGGCCACGGCTCTGTGGAACACTGGCAATAAGTTGCCAAAATGGAGGTGAAAAGCTGCCAAAGAAGAGTGAATCTGTGTGCCCAAGCCACAGACAGCTCTGCCAGGTATCCTAGATGAGGAAAGCTCCTGCCCCTGAATGCTGGACTGAGCATGCAGCCATTGCAGAGAGGGAAAGGAGTTTGGGGAGTGTCCAAAGCCTCCTGTGCCAGGCACAGAATTCACAAAATTAGCATCCAGTGTGCACACACTCTTCTTTCACCCCGCAGGGGCCCATAGCCCCTCCTGTGGTGGTGGTGCTGAAGAAGTGTGAGTGCCAGCCCCACTGTTCGTTGGGGCACAGGCAGTTTTTGCAGCAGCCTTGGCTGCGGCCCCAGCCAGGGTCACAGCAGGACTCCCCACTCCCATGAAGCCAGTCTTGGGCCTGGGTCTGAAATTGCAGATTCCAAGGTGGCAGAAGGTGGAAAAAAAGAAGAAAGCTGCCCAAAGAGAGAGATTGATGAATTATAGAATTCCCAGAATAAGGAAGTAAAATTCCATTTTCACCATGGTTCAAACCAGGTTCTTCTTATCCTACTGTTTCACACTTTAAGTGCAGATTTAGGGGTCGTGAGTGAGCTTTCTGAGTAGCAGGGAAATGACAATGACAGAGAATGATGCTTTCCATGTGCCACTTGTCCTTCAGGTGTCCATCCCTTCTGGGTTGCAATCTGTTACTGGTGGAAGTGGGGCTGTTGGGGTAGAACTGTGATATGATGGAAAGCTTTATTTCTGTGGAATTAAATCCCTGAGTTTCCAAAATCCCATTTCCCTTTATCCCGACATAGAAGAGATGTAGCTGGGGCATTAGCAGACCTCAAATCAAAGCCAATGTCCAAAGTTTCAATTCCATGTGTGCACTGTCCAATCCAGCATCAGACTAGCTTAATTTGTGTTTCCCCACTACAGTCCATCAGTCCATTCTATGTGGGGTCTGCAGGTTCACATGGCTATGGAGAAACATGGGCAAATGCAAAGAATTGGGACCAAGAGAGCCTCACAAGTCAAGAGCCAAGAGAAAGAACTCCCAAATATTCACAAACTTGCTGTGGCCACACCCATTCTGGACAATGATCTCTGTTTCCAGGTGTGACTGACAGGCAAGTATCTTCTCTGTGTTTCCCCATCTTTATTGAGCATGTGTCTATCTTCTCTTTGTTGGATACCTTCCCCCAGTGTTTTGCAGGGAATAGGCAGAGAATTCCCTGGGGAATGCAAAGTTGTAGCTTCGTGATGAAGCTGCCCAAATGACATACTTATAATGTCTGGCTTCCCCCTTTCTCCTTTTCTGTTATTAATAACTAGATAATTACAGCAGTATCCAAACGGTAACAGGTTCAGTTCCGGGGCGAGGCTCATGTAGGAGGCAATCTATCGATGTTTCTCTCTCTCCTTCTCCCTTCCTCTTTCTCTCGAATCAATGAAAAACAGATCCTAGGTTGAGGATTAAAAGAAAAAAAAAAAGTGATTGTATGAGTGATATATTTTTATGCTTCAATAGGGAGAATCACTGTGAAATCATGAATTTCACTTTTCTTGGAGACCATGAACAGATCTAAATTCCTATGAAGCACATAGTGCAAAGTCTCAGAGGGCCTTGGAGGTGGAGCTTCCGTGCTCTCTCCCTGTGGAATCAGGACACATCACACCTCCTGTCACACTGATGTGTTCACCAACCAGAACGTCCCACTGAACTCAATATATGAGCTTTTATTGGAGTTTCATTACGTAGGCTTGGCTGACTGAATCACTGGCCACATGATTGAACTTAGCCTGTAGCTCCCCTACCACTGAGAAGTCAGCCTTAAAGCATCACCCTCACATCACATGGTAGGTCTTTTTGGCATGACCAGTGCCATCTTGAGCCATCTCATTAACATAAACTCAAGGGGCTTTCCATGAATGGCATGGATGCTTCTATCACTTGGGAAATTGTAAGGATTTAGAACCTCCTTCCCACAAACCCAGGAAGAAGATCAGACACATTTTTTATCATACAACATGAGCCCTGTCAAGAGCTGGGGAAACACCCATTCTCATTCTGTAATGATAACAATGCCAACCCCTTGTAATAAGAAGAAAACAAGCAGAGTAACAAAAACATGAACTCATCAAAGACTGGATCTTTGCAGAGAAAGACAAAATGACTAGCCCCCGCCTCAGGAGAAGCTGACAGACACTCTTATCTCAAAAGTTTGATTTGTGTAAAGGTGATAGAAATGTTTTAATAATTGTGTAGGCAGTCAGCTTTTAGTGAACTATGCTGATTGAGAGTGACCTGTGGCATGAATCATCTAAAAATGTGTAAATGTAAAATCCTTTTCATCTGCTTGTTGAGTGCACTTTCAGACAGATCATTTGAGAACTGGATTACTTTTGGTCAATAAGATTTCTAACTGTTGGAGATGAAAGAACTTTAGGGAATTTCTAGTTTAGTTTCTTCCTTTTCATGTGTGAGACAGCCAAAGTTGAAGGGAAGGGAGGATTAGGTTGATTGCCCAGGATCAGTCAGTAGGCAGGTATTGGAGCTGAGGCCTGAAGACAGACTGCTGGTGTATAGTCCAATATGTGAAGTTACATAAGTCAGTCAGTCAGTCAGTGCATCAGCATCAGCCCAAAATGCAGCCTCAGAAGAGCACCAATTCTGAAGATAAAGGTCATGGGTCAGACCATTTCCTGCCCTTATCACCTGTATGACCCTCTGTAACCTCTCTGAGCGGGTGTCTTCTGGTAAAATGAAGACAAAAGTAGTACCAATTACAAAACTTTTCCATGAGGAATAAATGTGAAGATGTGGGTGAAATTCATGTTGAAAAGCTGTAATGTAGCAGACAAATGTCACATTTTATATTATTACTATTATTTCAGTGCTTAGAAAACCTCATCTCTTGATTAAAGTGGAACAGATTTTAGATCTTAATTTTGAACCTTTTAACATTTATCTGAACAATACTGTATATTAGTGAATATGGGAGATGTTAATTTATGATGAAAAATTCTGCCACAACTCAAAGAGGCCGTCTATGGTAGGCTGCAGATACACTCAGATCAGAATGTGGTACCAGGCCGCATGGCAACCCCTAAGGGAAAAGCTCAGAAGTTCAAGCCTCTGATGATGCTCTGTTGTGTGGATTAAGACTCCTAGGGGTCCTTAACATTAAGATTAAATTTGGAGATATTTATTCCCCTCTGACTAACTGTTATTGTTTGTCATGCTCTCTCCTAGCTTTACATGCAAACTGCAAGGTTAGGTAAAGCATCCAGTTCTGGAGGTTTCAAGCATGGAGGCACTAACAGAATAAGCGACACAGCTTGAGGTTCATGTGTAGTTCTACTTGCTGTAGTGTCTGTTTGCTTTGTTCATGTACATAAACTGCCAGTAAATAGGTCAGACTGATGAGAGCTATCCAAAACACCAACAAATATACATAGAAAAATAAGTATTGGCTTAAAGATAAAAATGAAGATACTGTTAATCAATATACTGGAAATATGCAATTTAAAATGTATTAAAGTGGAATAAGGTTTTTGCTTAACTTATTTTGTAGCCACAGAAAAGTATTCTATCAAACTGATATCTGTTTTGTTCCTCAGTCTATTTTGTTTATTAGATCCCACATATGAGTGAGATCATGTAAAACTGAATCAGAAAGAATCAGAAAACCTGAGTAGGCTAATAACAACTGATGAAATCAAAGAAGTAATAAAAAGACTCCCAGCAAACAAAAGCCCTGGTCTGGATGGCTTCACAGGGGAGCTTTCTAATTCTTTAAGTTGATGGGTTAGATAGTTAACTAAAATTTTTTTTTGCTTTTTGAGGTAGGCCTGTAGTGCTATGAATTTTCCTCTTGGGACTGCTTTCTCTGTGTCTCATACATTTTGGGTTGTTGTGTGTTCATTTCCACTTGTTTCCAGGAATTTTTTGATTTATTTCTTGATCTTATTGGTAACCCATTCATTGTTTAATAACATTCTACTTAGCCTCCATGTGTTTGAATGTTTTGGGGTGTTTTGCTGTAGTTGATTTCTAATTTCATGTCACTGTGATCTGAGTTGCTTGATATGATTTCAGTCTTCTTGAACTTGTAGAGACTTGTTTCACATTTAAGGTTATTGCTGATAGATACTTATCTATTGCCATTTTAATTCTTTATGCCTACATTTCTCTCTCTATTTCTTCTTATTATCACAGCAGTCCCTTTAACATTTCTTGCAATGCTTCTATTTCTACTTGTAATTACAGCAGTTCCTTTAACATTTCCTGCAATGCTGGTTTGGTGGTGATAAACTCCTTTAGACTTTTTTAGTCTGGGAAGCTCTTTATTTCACAATCTGTCTTGAACGATAGTCTTGCTGAATAGAGTAGTCTTGGTTTCAGATACTTGTTTTGCATTACCTTGAATACTTCATGGCATTCCCTTCTGGCCTGCAGAGTTTCTGATGAGAAGTCAGATGATAGCCTTATGGGAGCTTTTTTGTAGGTAACAGATTGCTTTTCTCTAGCTTCCTGTAAGATTCTCTCTTTGTCTTGAATTATTGGCATTTTAATTATGATGCGTCTGGGTGTGGGCCTCTTGGGATTCTTCTTGCTTGGGACTCTCTGTGCCTCCTGAAGTTATGTGACTATTTCCATGACCAGGTTAGGAAAGTTTGCTGCCATTATTTCTTCAAACAAATTCTCTATCCCTTGATTATTCTCTTCCCCTTCTGGCATTCCTATAATGCAAATATTTTTACATTTCATGTTGTCTCATAGCTCCCTTAAACTGTCCTCCTGTTTTTTAATTGTTTTTTCTTTTTGGATCTCTGATTGAGTGATTTTTTTCTACCCTATCTTCTAATTTGCTGATCCTATCCTCAGCTTCCTCTAATCTACTGTTTATCCCTTCCAATGTATTCTGTATTTCTGCTGTCATTCTTAATTTCCTTCATCATTCCCATATATTTTTTCATGCTGTTGAGCATCTTTACAATCAATGTTCTGAACTCTATATCTGATATATTGCTTATCTCCATTTTATTTAGCTCTTTTTCTGGAGACTTCTCTTGTTCTTTCACTTGGGGCTTGTTTTTTTTGTCTTCTCATTTTGCTACCTGTTTCCATTTGTTTCTATGTATTATGTAGATCTGCTAGGACTCTCAGTCTTTTTGAAGGTTCTCTAGTGCAGGCCAATGTTAGACACAGTTTGTGACTAACTCTGAGTACCCTATTTAGAACTGTCAACACCCCTCATCTTGAGGTCCCCTCTGCTGGGGCTCGGTGCGGTTGGACAGGACCAAGATGCACACCAAAGTATGTTTTTCCAAAGCCTGGGTCTAGAAGCAGATCAGTCCAAGACTCAAAGCACTTTAAGGTCTGCCTCTGCCTGCATGATGATTAATCTGATTTCCTTAATGAGCCTCAGGCTATAGAAACTCCTTAGGGTAGGGAGAGAGGTTTTCCAGGTGGATGGGTCCATTACAGGCAAAAGCAGAAAAATGTCTGCTTGAGAAAGAAGTTCTCTGCAGTATAGGGGAATGACTAGGCACAGGAATCCAGAGGGGTGCCCTCTGTGCTCTATCTCCAGAGTCCACAACCCCAGACTCTCCCCACGCAGCTCCAGTCTACTCTACCCTCCCTCTGTTAGAGCCCAAGGTGAGTAGCTGCACGCAGAACTTTGTGTGTTGGCTCTTTAAGAGGGTGCCTGCATTTCCAGCCATCTCTCCCTGGCTGACAGATACTCAGCTGCTTTTCACAACCAGAAGTTATGTGGGCACCTTTCTCAGTTCTGGTGCTCTTGGCTGGGAAGCCAGCCTGGGATTTAGGCCCCAGAGTCCTCAGTGGGAAGCCCTCACAGCTGAGATATCCCTCTGGATCTTCAGTTGCTGCTTGTGGGAGCCCAGCCAGCCCTCTTGTGTTCGCACTTCC
The DNA here is from genome assembly GCF_964146895.1 of Miniopterus schreibersii. Lineage (NCBI taxonomy): Eukaryota > Metazoa > Chordata > Mammalia > Chiroptera > Miniopteridae > Miniopterus > Miniopterus schreibersii. The sequence continues at coordinate 87,114,576 of NC_138102.1, read as the reverse complement.
TACCAGTCTCTATATGGTCTCCACTTTTCCTCCTTGGTTATGAGGGAGCCCTCCAGCTCACTTTCAGTTGCAGTTGGTTATTCAGGATGGTTTTCCTATATTTTAGTTTGTGATTCCAGTTTGGTCCTGGGAGAGTGTCAGTGTAGCTTCCACTAAGTCCACTGCCATCTTTAATCCCCTGATATCATTATTTTTAAAATACCTTTAGGATGTTTCTCTTTATTTGTACTGATCCTATAGGCTAATTAATAGATGACACTATTTCTGCAACTTTGCCTTAACATGGTGAGAGCATTAGCATATTTTATATAGTCTTTTAAATCTGCTGCAGATAACTGTATAATTTCCCATCTTTGGCTTGTAGTCAGCAGCAGGACTCTGAGTTATTTAGAGTGATGATAATTCTCTTACTTAACCATCTCTTTTCTAGTAGTTTGCAAAGGAAGCTTGACCCAGGATGCCTATGGCAGGGCCACCTTGGAAGAATTTTAGCTAGTCTCCTTCTTGGCTACTATTCTTTCCAGTAGATCTCCACAGAGGACAGGAAGAGGGTCAGTCTATATATAGTACATTAACTAATCTATGAAGTTGCCAATTAGAGCAGGGAAACTGATTCTAAAATTATTTTCTCACCTTTGGATTTTGATTGTGAATTATTACCAAGCAACAGCTCAAGTATAGTGGATAGTTCTAAAATATATTGTCTAAATTGGGGGTCAGCACTTTTTTCTGTTAAGGGCCAGATAATAAATATTTTAGGCTTAACAAACCATACAATATTTGTTGCAGTCTCTCATCTCTACTGTTGTAGTGTGAAAGTGGCCACAGACAATATGTAAACATGGGAGCATGGCTGTGTTCTAATAAAATTTTATTTTTAAGAACAGGCAGTGGGATGAATTTGGTTTACAGGTTATAGTGTGATAAATTCTGGTCTGAATCATTGATATTTAGCCTTCTGAGGAATATGCTCCTTCATGAGAATTTAATGAGAAATATGGACCCTACTCCAGAAAAAATAAACATTTTCACACATAGGTGTGTATACATGAATATACAATTCATACACACAAGCTGTCATGGGTCCAGGTCAAGAACTCTTTGTCTAGGTGGTATTTTTCTGACAGAGAGCCTTTGTAGTGACCTATTGGATACTCTGGGATAGCTTTTTTTTTTTTTAAAAAAAAAAAGATGTTTTGCTCCTACTTACCTCATATCAGAAGCTCCAGGCTTTAATCAGACTCTGCAGTTTATATGGAGACAAAAGTTTATATGTTGCACTAGGGGCAGTGTCACACATCAAAAGGTTTTAAAGGGATGAAGCTCTGGACATGGAAAGACAGAGGAGAAACATACTTGGGGAAGAGATGGGTGTTGGAGGCAGTTCACTTGTGATGCTTAAGTAGACAGCGGGTGACTTGGGTATAGGCTTATTATTTTAAACATGGCTGCAACCCCACATCCTTATGACCCCTCTGGACTGTCCTGGTCACATTTTCTACTCTTTTTGCTAGAACAGAGTCTAATCTAACATCTACATTTGTTCTGCTTTTTATTTTTCTCTCATTGTCTCTTCGGAATTAGTGTCAAGATTCCGCAAATTTATTGTGATATTCTTGAAAGCAAGAATTTAGTATTTTATATATTCTTTTAGCTCCTCATTATTATCTTTGCTCCTCACTTCCTCTGCCTCAGTCTCCTCTCTACACCCAACTTCCCAGATGAGAGCCTCATTCTTCAGTGAGTCCTGTACACTTGCCCATGTGGGTTCACTTGGCTCCTTCTCCCACCCCATTAAGAGCCAGGGCAGCGTCACCACTTCTAAGGAATCTCTAGGAACTTCCCCAACCCAGAGCTGGAACTCATGGCTATCTCTTGTGTTACTATGGCACCTTGTGTTCAAGTGTGCGGCCTGATCATACTGGATTGCAATTGTTTGCATCCCTATTGGTCCACTTTAGGAGGCTGTGAGCAGTAACACAGCCTAGGTACTGTTGGTAGAGTAAATGGCTGGACAAAAAATGGTAGGTATTCAGTAAGCAGAAACTTTATGAGGATAACTACAAGATGGAAGGAAAATTAAAAAACAAAACAAAACACCTTTAAGAGAAGAAAATTGATGTTTCAAGTGTATTTATTTTCTAAGATTGTCCCATCAACATTTCTCTTTTTTGACTTAGTGGTAATTATAAAAAAAAAAAAAAAAAAAGTGCTGAACCCAATAGCATGGAAGTGAGGCTGAATTTCCCCTGGGGAAATACCTGCACTACTGTACAAGTCACTCTCCACATAAGGGCTCCCACGTCCTGACCACCTGGTGACGCAGTCCCTTATAAACCAAACTGGTGCAGCTCCCTGCGGGAGATAAGAGGTAAGATCTGAGAGTCAGTATTCCAGAAGTAATGCTGATTGGGTGGTGGTTGTGTGCATTTCCCATGGCAAGTAGCACAAGCACTGGCAGGATGACTACCGGGGTTGGTTAAGCAGGGTCTTGAATCTGCTTGACCGCTAAGGAACTGAACCCAGCTGGAATGATGTTCTAGTACTGAAATTACCTGACTAACACAGGGGTAGATGTATTCAAAGTCCTAAGAGTTTATTGCCCTTCTGTTACCTATTGCCAGTGTTGCAAACAGGTAGGCTTGAGTGTTTATTTTCATACTCCCAGCTTTCTCTCTGGTGAAAAGGTAGCAGTAGAATAGTGAAATGGCTAAGTGCATGGGGTCTGGATTGCCTGGTTTTAATCTCAGCTCCAACCCACACTAGCTTTGAGAGTTAATTGTTCAGTGCTTCAGTTTTTCCCTTTCTGAGTTGTAACCTACAATAGCCTGTACCTCATAGGTTTATTGTGAGAATTAAATAAATAGACCTATAGAGAATAATGCCAAGTTAAAGTAACATTCAATAAATGTTTCATTATTATTAATGTGTATATGCATATATGAAACATATATACATAGTAAATTTGCCTTTGGTACCTCTAAAGTTCTACTTCTTGGCAGGACACTATGAAAGTAAATGGAGTGGGCAGAGTGTGTACTCCAGCTGTAACCATCTGGCTATTTAGTCTAGAAGGAGTTGAACCCTGGACACACTGAAGCCTTTATGAACATGAAGCAGTAGTAGACATTCCAAGGTCTCCTTTGCCTTTCAAAAGCATACTTTCTAGAACTGGCTCATGTATAGGAAAGGTATGGAAGACTTATGTCTAACACATTGATGCTTCCAATCCAGCCATTGCAACATATAGGAAGAAATATATAGCATTGAAATATCGTTGCTACCACTCTTACTACTAATAAAAACCTGTTGTCCTTTATTGACTGATAATTTGCTAGGCAGTAAGTATTTCTTTATCTGAGGTACTTCTCATTTTTCTCAAGAATAAGAATGAGGAAATCAAGGGTCAGAGAGACAATAAAACCTCCACAAGATTGCAAAGTTAGTATATGGCAGAACTGGAACATGAACCCAGGTCTGCCTGCTCCCCTACCCCCAACACATTATCTTTGCCTTGAGGCCATATCTTATTGTACCAATTATAGCTCTTGGTGATTTAAAAATTGGTCAAAATATTGCATGACTTTTAATTAATATAAATGTTTAGCCTCTATTTATTTACTGCTGGTAATAATTGTTCTTTTTGCTTCTGATGATAAAAGAGAAAACAGAGACCTTCTGAAAGTATACCTTACTGTCCTTTTCTAAAGCATAATTAAAGGCTGTACTTTCTGATGGCAGACTATGACTCACTGGTGAATCAGAGGCTGAGCAAGCTTGTGTCCTTTATGTTCAGTGCCACCAGCTTTATCATTCTCCCTGTAGCCTCTCTGCCCCCCGCACCCCCCACTACTCTCTCATAAGGCTCCCAACACCCAGAGAATCGATTGTTTCTTTCTTCATGCTGTTTCTCAGGCCCAGGGCAACTTACTAAGTCCTGGTCATCTTCCAGGTGACTCAGATGCCCTTCAAACAGCTCCAGGGAAGGAACCGTGGTGAAATAGTGAAGCTGGGGATATCTTGGACTGGGATACGGACCCGGGTTAGGAGTCCTGGGTCTTTTCTAAACCAAGCTAGAGTGTGAGCTCTCAAAGGTCACTTGAGACCCTGGTTTCTAAGGTCCTTGTGGCTGTCCTCATCTGTTCACATTTTTTAAAATATGGGTGTAGAACGTTGGGAGATCTTCCAAGCTGCTTTCTCTTCTTGAACTCTTTTCCAGTCTTTCACTGGTTAATTTACTGGCTGATTGACCTAGTCACTTTCCTTATGTTCCCTATTCATGGAAGTTAGTCCAGTTCTTTCAGGTTCCAGTGTAGAAGCTGAGTCATTTTCAGGAACAAAGGAAAGGTTACCAGGCATTCTATTTCCAGAGTTACAGTTTCCAAGCCCTGCCTCTGTGCATCGGCCACATGAGGCAAATCTTTGGGCCACTGCTTCTTCAGGTCTAAAGCAAATGGTGCACTAAGACAAGCTTCGAGGTGCCCTGAGATGACAGTGGGCTTTGGGCCACTTGAGTCTGTGTGACTTCGGGGAAGAATCTAACAGTTCAGAGCCTTAGGGTTCTTTTGAGGATTAAAAATGATAACACATGCCAGGTGTTTGGCATAGTCCTTGACCTGGATTGATGCCTAATAAATGCCAATTTTTTTTCCACCCCCCTCCATTCTCTTCCAGTGTTAAAATTCCAAGCTCTATTAATAATAACGGAAAGCATGCAGTTTTGTATTCTTACAGCTTGCAAAGTGATTTTATGTGTGCTATTTTCTGCAGCTTTCAGGACAACCTTGTACTGAGATAGAAGTTTTTGGTTACATTGTACAGCCTAAGAAATAGATTCAGAACCCAGATCTGACTTTGAGTCAATGAATATTTATTGATCATCTGCTGTATGCTCACTTCTGAGCATGCTCACACTGTGCAGAGAGTTAGAGGATGTGGTTCCTCTTCCCAAGGAGATCATGGGTGATGGGGTGTGTGTGTGGGAGGGGAGTGTGATAGGCAGAAGATACCTGAAACAAGCTGCCATCACACCAAATATTTATTGGGCACCAACTGTGTGCAAAGCTGTGAAATTACAGTACCTATTATTTACTTTTTAAAATGAGACTCATTTTTCTCAGTCACTTTTTTATAATCTTAAGAGAAACAGAGTTTGAAAGTGAGGCTTGATTCAGTGCAAACCATAATTTAGAAACACAAACAAACAAACAAAAACTTTAGCTGTGTGTTTCAAGGTCAGGCTAGGGTTTCTAGCTTTGATAAATTTTTTTTTTGTTGAACAGAGTTCATCTTTACCAACAAGGACATAGTTCACATTCAGGGTGGTAGGCACAATATTCTTCTATTCATTTTTACCTATGACCTCAAAATCAGTTTCTAGTCCAGGCATTTATCATTGATACCATTTTCTCCCAGCTCCTGAGGTGGCAACTTTATCCCTGCTTTGTCTTCTGGTCTTCTCTTTACTTCACTAGCCCCTTCCCACAGTCATCATCAGCTTTATCCATGTACCATGTATCTTCCCAAATGTATCTAAATCTTTCTTTTATTCTCTGAGTCACTGTAGGAGCCTCTTAAGTGATCTCCATTCCTCTCTTCATTCCACAAATGTTTATTGAGCACTCATTTTGACCTGGCACTATTCTAGGTGCTGCTATCATGATAAAACAGACATAATCTTGCCAGGTGGAACTTAAAGTCTAGTGTGAAGTACAGACATTAAATGAGAAATTATAAAGATCATCTGTATTATGACAAAGGAAGTATGGGGGCTGTGAAACCATGCAATGTGGACCTAATATTTGGGCTTAGAAAAGGTTTCTCTGGGGATGTGGCATATAAGCTGAAGCCTTACAGATTAGTAGGTGTCTACCAGATCACTGAGGTGTAGTTGAATGAGTCAGTAAGTGTGTGGCAGTGAAGAGGTGGTGTGGTGGGTGTGGGTGGGGTGAGAGAAGAGTGTTCAGGTGCAGAGAAAGCATGGTTCAATACCAAAATTAAGGAACTGCAAGAAATCCAACAAGGTTGGAATGGAGGAAAGGAGAGAAAAAGTGCCAGGAAATGAGATTGGGGTCAAGCTGTAGTGAATCTTCTAAAACCATTTTAAGTATTTGGGACATCCTGGGAAAAATAGGAGCCAAGGTGTGGCATGATCCAATTTAAATTTTTAAGATATCTCTGGAAGCAGAGTTGAGAATGGATGAGAACCCAAGAGTGAATGCACAATGACCAGTTAGATAGCAGCTAGGATAGTCATTGTAGAGGTGTTGGTGACCTGTTTTGGGTTGCTGGCAGTGGGGACAGAGAGCAGTAAACTGATTTAAGAAACATATAAAAGCAGAGATGAGCAGTCATGCTGACTTACTGAATGTAGGGAGTGGGGGAGAGATGGGTTCAGGAAATTGGCATCTTCTTTGCTTGGGGGTCTCATTGGGTGGTGGTGCTATTCACTGCTACAGGCTGTGTAGGAGGAACAGGTAGGAAGAAGATACGCTCAGCTCTTTATGTGTGGGAGACTTTCGAAAGAGATGCCTCAGAGCAGGTGTTCCTCCTCCTATCACTTCCCACCCTGGTTCTCTCTACACACACACACACACACAGTTCCTCCAGTGGCCCTCAAACTCGGTTTTAACCACATTTTCCCACTTTTAGGAAGCTTTCAATTAACTACTGTTAATTGAAACCAAGGCCACTGTTATTGACTTTCAGGATCTCAAGGCCACTTTCAGAACCAAGGCCACTGTTATTGACTTTAAGGATCTCAAACTGTCTTCTTAGTCCCTCTACAAAGTTCACTGGGTTTCTCTACAGTTTATATGTATTTTCCTTAATGTTGCTCATCCTCCTTCCAATTCCTGATTCAGCCTCCTCAAGAACACCCTTACCAGCTCTCCCAGCCTATTTACTTTAAGCTTTTGTTCTTGTTATTCATTTTGTAACACACTCCCTAACACTCCGGTTATTTTCTTTTTTACGTGTTCTGCCTCTCTGATAATGAGTTTATCTTATCTGCCAGGCTCTGTGCCAAATTCTTTATGTGAATGAATTTATTTCATTCTCAGAAGTGTCTTATGAGAGTGTTACTGTCAGCATCCCTGTTTTACAGAGCAGGAGTATCTGGTCAGAGAAGGTAAATTATTCATTGGAGGAGCCAAGATGCAAGTCCAGCCTGCCTAACTTGAGAACCCATCTTCTTAACCATTATGGTATAGTGTCTTGGGCAAGAAGAAGAAAAAGGGAGAAGTCCAGGTAGTGCCAGGAATAGAGAGTGATTTTCAAACAGATTCAGGATCCTTAGGGTTCCAGAAAGAGCTTTAAGAGCCTACAACCAAGAGGGAAAACACCCACGTCAGCCAGAGCAGCCCCACAGGCATCTCTAAATGTTCTTGCTCTAGAGAACGTTTGAAGAATTGATCTCCTACTTAAAAAAACACACATAAACAACTTTGAAACTGCTGGATTCAAGGATTTTAGTAGTTTTGCTTGTTGAAGGTGCTATAGAACTAGTGCCAGGCACTGCCGTAGATGCTATAAGCCTAGAGAAGTCTTCCTGAGACGAAGGAAAGGCTACTTATTATTCCCAAAGAAATGAATTTGCTAGCTCTAGATTAGGGTAGGGAAGCATTTTTAAAAAACTTAAATCAGCAACAAACTTGTTTACTTATTTTTGAAACTCTTAGGAAGGAAAATTTCTTTCTGGCTTTTTCAACAAATTATGTCAACTTATTAAACAGGAAGACTTGCATTGTTATGTACTTTTGCCATTTTCAGAATACTTTCATACACTTATTTATTTGAGCCTTACAACTACCTGTGAGGTAGGTAAGGCCAGTCACTGGTGCCTGTTTTACCCTGCCAGTAAAAGGCTAAGAGATTTGCTCAGAGTTGCTGCCTGTTTCATTCACTGCTGCATGTCCACTGTATAACACGTAGTTGCTGCTCAACTACTGTTGAATGAGTGAACATAGATAGTAAGTGGTAGAGTTGCAATTCAAGCCATTTAAAATCTAGACTAGTTTTATTATCCCACTCTGCTTAAAATATGGCAAGAGTCCATCCATGGCAAGTCACCACTGCAACCGATATAAATACAACATTAGAAATCAATTACCTTTTTGTGATTTTCATTTATCAATTTAATATTTGAAATACTCCTCTGTCACATAAGCTTGAAAAATCTCTCCCCACAGTTCTTCACTCTCCCACATTTCAGGTTTGCATCTATGTGATCTCCTAGGTATTAGCTATTATTGCAAATACCCATAACAATGATATGTTCCTTTGATTACAATTCTTGATGCAATTTATAGAGCAAATTGTATCCTAACTTTTGGGAAGGAGTGTAATATTCCAAATCTAATGCATTTTTAGAAAGAAAAAGAAAAAATGTTATATATGAGTTATATGAAGATATAGAATGGGGGTCCATTCCTTTTTGCTTGTCACTTGAAATGATCACATCTTAGCATGCATATTAAGACTAAGCATAACATTTGACTGTAGGAATGTTAACAGAAGAGAATAAGGGTTGATGGCAGGGTTTGGACATGGTCTCTATTTGTTTTCTGGTCTGTTTGGCTTTAAGGGGAGTGAGCCAGCAAGCTCTGGAAGAGTCTACACATTGGCCATGGCTGCCTCACTCTCTGGAAATCTCAAATTCTGAAATGTGTATCGGGCTAGTTGTGGAGTCTCCAGCTGGCTAGAGAACACTCCCTAGCTGGTGACTTCCCAAGGAAATGCTACACTAATCTCTGCTGAAAATATTCTCAGGATAACTAATTACTTTAAAAATGCTATGGTAATTGAAACATGTAGATGGAGTCATGCAGTTGGGATTCAAATTAAGTCTCCAGGTTCTAAACTTCCATTTCTTTATTTTTGGTTTACATTTAATTTGAATCATGAGAAAAGGATCGAAAACATGAAAACAAAGCTTGGCTTGCTTTCTCTTTTGCTTTCCTCCTCTTGGCAGCTTAGCCCTCCACCTCCTAAATTTCTGCAGGTGTTCTGGTTAGAGGCAGGACAGATTGTTTGAAAGCTTCCACAGGTGGGGCACTGGGTGTGAAGTGCCTCCAATGAGGCATCGCTTGAGGCAGGATAGTAAGAAGCTCCAGTAACACAAGGACCACAGGAAAAGTGAGCCAAGGCTACAATCACACAAAGAAAAACAAACAAAAATCCTGCCTCAGTCTAGTGTAGCTGCTTTAGTTATATGCAACCCAATGATATTTATTATTTATTTATTTATTTATTTATTTATTATTTATTTATTTATTTATTTATTATTTCTATTTTTTAATTGAATTTATTGGGGTGATATTTGTTTCCAAAACCATACAGGTTTCAAATGTACAACTCAGTAAACATCACCTGCACATGGAAACATGCATCCATTGCCCCAAACAAATTCTCATTCCTTCTCTACTTCCCCCCACTTTGCCCAGCTCCATCCACCTACCTCCACCCCTTTCCCTTTGGCTCTTATCACACTGTTATCTATGAGATTATACACACACACACACACACACACACACACACACACATATGTTTATGTTTTTTCTTAATCCCTTCACCTTCTTTCATCCAGTTCCCCAAACCCCCTCCCCTCTGACAGTGTCACTCTGTTCCATGTATCCATGCATCTGTTTCTATTTTGCTCATCAGTTTATTTTGTTCATTAGATTCCACATGTGAGATCATATGGTATTTGTCTTTCTCTGACTGGCTTATCTCACTTAGTATAACTTGATTTTATATTTGGACATATTAGAGAAAAGATATCTAGAAGGACAGAGAGAGAAAGAGGGAAGCATAACTGAAGAAGAGCAGAAAAATAAAAGGAAAAGAGGAGGGCAGGATTAGAGGATGAAGGCTAAAAATTGTGGAGCATCACTCTATGCTACTTGTTAAAGGCAGGCTGGGCATCTCACAGGGAGAACAGAAGGAAATCAGGACTCAGGAATAAAGAGACAAGCTTACCCAGGGGGAGATGGGAGAGTCTGAGGGGAGCAGAGAGCTGCCTGGAGAACCAGAGTTTGTTCTTGAAAGTTTGGACTCTATACCTATTGTGTGTAGCAGGGCTCTGGGTAGCAGAGTTACTAGAGTTCAGAGAGTCCTTTCAAATGCCCAATAACTTTCTGTGCTGGGAAAAAGCTGATTGATTTTTGTGTTCAAATGCAAAGGTTATGTATGGTGTGTGTTTTTATGGATGTTTTGGGGTTTTTAGCCCATGGGAGTCTTAGGGGTTTGCTCCCTGTATTATCAGATACAAGTGTGGATCGCCTTTCTCCATTGCTACTGGCAGCGGAGTTCTTGGGAACTGATGGAATAAGAATTTCTAGAGGCCCCCATGGGAGGATGAGATGTGGTAGAAAGCTTTGTTTTCATGGAATTACATCCTTGGGTTTCCAATGTCCCATTTCCCTTAATCCAGTCCTGGAAGATGTGCAGTTGGGGATTCAGTAGAGCTAGAAGCAAAGCCAGCATCCAAAGTTTACTTTCCATGGTAGAGTTGCAGTATCAAGCTAGTTGCAGTCCATTAGTCCATTGTGTGGTATCCACATGGCCATGAGCCACGTGGGCCAATGCTGGAATGTGAGAGTCCCCCACAGGCTGGGAGGCAAGAGAGCAAACTTCATTGTTTAAGAGATTAAATATCTCAAATCTTCCTGTGTTTGCATTGGCCATGCCTACTCTAGCCAGTGACCTGTTCCCGGGTGTGACTGACAGACAAGTACCTGCCCTATTCATCCAGACTACTGGATTTGCATCTATCCTCCCACTGTTCAGTCCCTTCCCCCAGCGATCTGTGGGGAACAGACTGGTAGCTGCCTGGGGAGTGTTAAACTGCAGCTTCCAGGCAAAGTTGAACAAATGACTATAATATTTGGCCTTCCATTTGATCCTTTCCTGTTAGTTAACAACTGGGTTAATTACAATGGTATCATTCCCCACTGAGAAAAAAGGAACCTCTTGTAATCTTACAAAGGAGAAATGGACAAAGATATCTGTCCTCTGTAGCTGCTTCCTGCTGTCAGAGGGGAGTAGGATCCCAAGGCTTGGAGGTTCTCCCTGTCTGACAGGAAGGGGGAAGCAAAAAGGGAAAGGAGTCTTTATGCAGGGAAGAGGGATTCTGCAAAATCCAGGTCAGTCTGGTGTCCTGGGAGGTGACATGGGCGATGTCCAGGATGATGACACATTGGACAAGCTGGCATCCTTATTGCGTTCCAGAAATTAAACTTGACAAGAAGGTTAAAAAGCATAATTCAAAAGTGAGGAGACATAACAACTAAAGGTCTAGTGAGAGGTAAAACCCTTGTGTCAAAGGGAAAGATTAACTTACAGTGCTCCCACTTAGGTTGGAGGAGTGGCTTACCTGGAAGCAGGTGTGTTATACCTGTCTGAAGCCCTTCTGTGCACCATATTTAACTCAAATTAAGCTAAGGGAAATATCTTACGAATTCCCCCAAGAAAATCTTCGGGCCTTTTCTGTCTGCTCCATTTGGGCATAAAAGGGAAAGCAGTTTCAAGCAAAGCATCAGGCTAGCTTAGTTTGTGTTTCCCCACTGTAATCCATCAGTCCATTGCATGTGGGGTCCACAGGGCCATGTGGCTATGGAGGAAACATGAGCAGGAACAAAACAAAAGAGTCCCATGAACCAAGTGGGACCAAGAGTAGGGAGCAAGGAGATAAAGAATTTCGAACCATGGCCGTGGCTGCATTGGCGGCGTGGGTGCGGCTGGGGGTGTGCGGCGCGAGGGCCATGCAAGCCGGAGGCCTCAGCTCCCACCTGTCAGATCATTTCAGCTCCGACTCGGGAGCAATCAGGGAGGCCGGTGGGGCCTTCAGGAAAAAAGAGAAGGCTGAAGAGGACCCATACTTCCGAGAGTGGAGTAAAGAACAACTGGCAGCCTTGAAGAAACACCATGAAGGTGAGATCATTCATCATAAAAAGGAGATTGAGCGTCTGCAGAAAGAAATTGAGCAGCACAAGCATACCATCAAGAAACTAAAAGATAGTGTTGAAGATTAAGTGCATGCAGTTCCCCATAGAATGGCTATATATTGCCCATTTCTATGAAGACATAGTTCTGGTAATTAATACCAATCTGTGCTGCCAACAGATTATAATAAATTGTGATCAGTGAAAAAAAAAGAAAAGAAAAAAAAGAATTCCTTTGTTAGGAGATTATGTATTCCCAAATTTTCATGGGCTTGCAGTGATCATACCCATTCTGGCCAACCGTCTCTGTCCCCAGGTTTGAGTGACAGGCACTTTCCCTAGTCACCCCAACTTTACTGAGCATGCATCTATCTTCCCTTTGTTGAATCCCTTCCCCCAGTGTTCTTCAGGGAATAGACTGGTGGTTCCCTGGGGACTGCAAAGTAAGTTGCAGCTTCCTAGTGAAGCTGCCCAAATGACATGCCTATAATGTTTGGCTTTCCCTTTGCTCCTTTCCTATTATTAGTAACTAGCTAATTACAGTGGCATCACTTAGGAAGAAAAATGAAAAAAATTTAAATTCCATACCAAACAAAAGTATAAGAGAAGTGCTAAGTGATAAAGTGTTAGAACATTCACGGTTAGGCACAGTTTCAGGAAAATGTTCATTAAGATATGAATGCAAGAGGAAATAATTTAACATATGAATACTGTATACTAAGGGAAAGTACATTTTATATAGGGTCTGGTAAAAGAATGTACAGTCTTTTTTTCCCTGGTCTTCTTTCCTTCTGCATTTTTTCCTTCTGTCCAAGTATCTGGGCAAACATTATGGGACCTGGCTTTGATGTTTTTGGAGGTTCACTTTATGTTTTCAGCTGTATCTAACTAAGACAAGGCCTTTTGGGCAGACATTAATGAAAGCCACATGGCTGTCGTCCAGGACAGTTTTACATCTCCTTGTGTGGTATGGGACACTTCCCTGGTGTAGCTCACCCACCTTCAAGCTCTTTTCAGCCAGCCCAACATTTCACAGTCCCTCCCTGTCAGCTCTATCTATGCTGCAGACTGTGAGGAGGATGTAAAGAAGAGAAGGAAGGCATTAGGAAGCAAAGGCTGAGATTGAGAAAGCTTTACTGTGGCACAGACACCGCATGAAATATATTTCATTGAATTCACAACCACTCTGGAGGCAGGTATAATGATCCTTATTGCCCAGGTAGAATTGTGTTGGCAAGGGGAGGATCCCATGTCCGAGAGAGCCAGGCAGGACTCATGGGATGTGCCATAAACTCCCATACTACATCTTTCTTCCAAGAGTGAAACTCTTTGCCCTGTGCAAGAGCTAAACACTGTTTCACCCAATCTGTTCTCTGGATCCCCTTGTCAGTTAAAGCATGTGGGAACTCTGAGATGATTGGCCTGTATGGCTCTAAAACATTTCCTGTCTGATCAACCTCGGCAGAAGAAACTGTGCACATCCTGGTAGTAGTTCTGCTTCCCCAAATACAGGCTGACTTAAATTGAGAAACTAATTTTCTGACTGGCAGAGGCACTAGTCCCAGAAGTCCCCATTGCACCAACTTCTGGCACAAATATCACAACAGCAGGGCCATCCTAGAGTTATGCCTATGGAAGGTGGCTCCACTGGTCTGAGACTCACATGTCTGATGCTCAGGCTCCAGGAAAAACCTCACAGAATTTCACCGTCTTCTCTCAAAGAGCACATCTGCCATTGTGGCACTGTGGGCATGGCAGACATCTCTGGAAGGGCCACCTTCCCTTTCTCTTAAGTACAGGTGTTTATCTCAGAAAAGTGGCCATTGCTGGCAAAATTTAGCAATCTTTATAGATCTATTTTCTGAGGTTTGAAATCACTGAAGATTTTTAAAGAAATTGCATTTGAACTTTTCCATCTGTTCTCACATCCCTCTGTTAGCAGATTATGAATCAGTGTCTTTTGTTAATTTCTAAAAAATGATTAATTGCACAAGAAACAGAGATAGCATTTTTGAGTGAATGATACTCCTCTTTCCCCCTCACCTCCCCTAACTCTCCCATCCTTCACTCCAGTAATTTCTGGCCTATTTCCTAGAGGTTGGCTCATTACCACATTAAAGTGTTCACTGCTCCTCTGTGCCAGGAGGGTGCTACCAGTGGCCTCAGAAGGTCATCACAATTCTAGTTTTCTCTGTAGATCTGGCCACCAGAGACCTGTGAGAGTGGAAAGGGATTGGTCTTTCAAGAAATAGTCTGTTTTAAGGAAAGGTTGTCAACCTTTCTTATTTCCAGTATGGAAGGAAAAAGGGGAAAAAAGGAAAGAAATCTTTTAATTACTTTGGGGGTAGTCTCTCATTTCTATTAGACACAGAATTGATAGTTCCCTTTCAAATGGTTACTGACTACACAAAAAGATTGTATATATGCAGGCCAAGTACTATCTGTTTTCCTTTTTTCTTTTTCCCCAAATTCTTTTTTCTTTTACTTTCTTTTACTCATCTTTTATAAAGAGTCAGAGCACAGATTGATTTTAAAAGATATAACAGTGTTTCCTCAATATTTGCGGAGTAATACAGAATTTTATTATTTATGGGCTATTGATGCTTTTTTAAAATTATTGTTGGTTTCAATAGCATGTAATTTTCATCTGAAAATAGGTTGCAGACAGGTAAGGGAGTCACAGGTAGCCTGTCCTGTTTTGTTGCCATGGTAAACCAAGCTCTGTTAGAGGAGCTTGGGACAGGACACTGAGTGCTGGGGCCTTTCCTTTTCTCCACATTAAAATAGCTGGAACTACATGGTATCGAATATGTGTATTGTATAGTGCTAACACAATACTGACATAAGAGTGTTCATACCTACTCAGGAGCTCCAGTCTCTGCTTGCTGAAATATGCAAACTACTGGAAATATGTTTTCTTGTTCCTATTGCTTTGTAGAGATATGTAATTTTTTACTGCAAAGCTTTATGGTTTCTTGTTCAAGAAAATCTGTGCATCTGAATACTATCTCCCTGCACAAAACTGTAAGGAGAAAGCAAACTTTTTTCACTAAATCATCAATAGGAGTTGATTACTTATAGCATGCCCCACAAATTATACCACCACAAGGAATGGCAAATTAAGGAGCCTCCTTGTCTAATCTAGTTAGAATTAGCATAATCCATGTTCCTTTTGTTTGTCCTTAACCCAAGATTTTCTCCTCCTTTATTTGGATAACAAAATGGCCTGTCCTCTTTGGATAATAAGAACATTTTCATCTTTTGTTGAGAATTGAAATGTGGTATTGGCAGAGATTTCCTGATTTCTTTGCCTTATTAAAAATGTCTTAGCTCTTTTATATTAATACCTATACAACATTTTATTTCCTTCCATAATTTATCTGTTCTGTATTATCCATCTCCTACTAATTCAAACATCATCAGGAAAGAAAAAAAGAAAAAAGTTCACCCAGCCATTATTCCTTCTGGAGTTTTATTACTATGTCAGTGCAGATCTATTTTAAGATTCTAAACTCAAAAGCTAAATTTTAAAGGTGTAAATCTGTCTAGACTAAAGTTTCAAAGTGGCTCTGGAATATAGAGAAAAAATTTAATGTTCTTAGAACTGTTATTTTTAAACATAAAAAGATAATTTATATCATATACCAATTTTCAATTCTGAAAGCTCCTACCTGTAAATAGGTAATCTCCAAAATGTTGGTCTTAGTCTGTTCTTTTGAAAATAAAAAAGATGGTTTACTCATGGAAATGACATTAAAAGTGAGAATCCTAGGCTCACAAAATACTGTTTCACCTTCACTGAACCTGTGTCCCAAACTACCCTGAGCCCTGTAATGGTGAGGGTGTGAGCAGGTGGTGGGACAAAAACCTTGCTAGTGTCCTCAAAAAGTCCAACCGATCCTGGTTTAGGCTTCTGTGACTTCTCCCCTTGACCATTCTTCAGGGCACTGCCAAGTCAATTTGTCCTAAAACTTCAATGAATTCCCAGAGACAGTTGAATTGAGATAGGACTTCAGTTTCCTGTACAGCTGCTCCCAACCCACATTTCTAGACTATATCAATAGTTTCCTCCCTCAACTAGCACATACTCTGTATTTATACCCACTTTACCTGGCATATTTCAAGGTTTCATTCCCTCCCTTCAGCTCTACCTGTTGTTCACATCTGCCCTTCAAAATCCAGTGCAAATGCAACATCTGTGAAGTCTTTCCAAACCTTCAAATCAGAAGTTATCATTGATTCTTCAGAAATCTCATAGCTCTTTAAATACATTTTTCATGCATTGCTTTCTTTCAGTTTTTTATTCATTCAACAAGTAGCACAACACTTTGCTGTAGTTCTGCTGTTCCTTGATTTTAAATAGTGGGATATTTGACCAATTAATACAGTGAAATTAGAAAATATCTACTTCCTAAATTTATACCCGAGTGCTTCCTTCTTTATAAATCCCAGTTATAAGGATGAAGAAAAAGGAATGAGTGCTGTGTGACTGCAGTGCTGATTCTATTTTTCTCTCTCTGGATCCTTAGGTAATCAGGATGGGGTTCAGTGGGCCTGGAAACTAGCAATAAGGTCAGTTGAGGAGGAAAAGAATAATGAAACAGTCTGTATCTCTTTTAATTTTTGTACGTATGCTTCAAATTTTTGTTGTTGTTAATCCTCACCTGAAGATATTTTTTCCATTGGTTTCTAGAGAGAGTGGAAGGGAGGGAGGGAGGGGCAGGGAGAGAGAGAGAGAGAGAGAGAGAGAGAGAGAGAGAGAGAGAGAAACATGGATATGAGAGAGACAAATTGATTGGTTGCCTCCCACATGCCCCCAGACTGGCAAAGGATCAAACCTGCATCAGGTACATGCCTTTTGACCAGGAATCAAACCCATGACCCTTTGGTGCAAGGGCTGATGCTCTAGTCACTGAGCCATGCCAACCAGGGCACAGTTTGCTTCAGTTTTTGAATAAGAAATAATCTCTGGGTGAGTTAAATCTCATCTATATTGTGCTATATTCAATTAATCAAATGGTACTTGCAGGGATCTATAATGGGAATTGGGCCTTCTGATTGGGATAAGTATCATTTAGGAAATCCCACCTCTAACAGGCTTAAAGCCCTCAGGGTAGCTTTGAGCCAGAGGTCAAAGTATTGTGACTTGGTTTCTTTGAAAATCTCTTCACTTTGTCATTCTCTGTGTGCCAACTTTTGACCTCCTGGAAGTGCGATGGCTACCCAGAGCTGCCAGGGCTATACATTTCCCACTTCCTGTGGAAGAAGAGGGAGGGGAATACTCCTCCTTCCCCAACCATTGAACAAAATTCATGGGCTTCTCTCTGATTGTACCAAATTATATCACATGTCTACCTCTAACTGCCAGGAGAAACTGTGATTGGCTCCTGCCACTCAGTCTTGCCTCTGGAGCTAGAAGTGGTATTGATCCAACCAAACTACACAGGTGTTGATGAGTGAACACAGGGTCCACCCCAGGCCAGGTTGGAGGGTAGGCCTTATGGGGAGCCTTTGACTAACCAGAGGGCAACACAAAGTCATTGTACCTGTAAGCTGGGGAGAAGAGGCAGGGAGTAGGCAAGGGTTTTTTGTTTTGTTTTAATATATTTATTGATTTTTATAGCGAGAGGAAGAAAGAGAGAGAGTGAGGGGGGGGGAAACATCAATGTGAGAGTGAAACATTGATCGGCTGCCTCCTGCATGCCCCTTACCAGAGACAGAGCCCACATCCCAGGCGTGTGCCCTGACCAGGAAATGAACAAGAAAACTTTCAGTGCACAGGATGATGCTCAACCAACTGAACCACACTGGCCAGGACAGCAAGGAAAGGGGTTCCTTTGTCTTTCTGCAACCTCTCGTTGAGTACTGCTATGTACCAAGCATTAGTCTAGGTGCTGCAAGGTAAACAATACAGGCCAGGTCATCGGGGAAGGGAACAATGAACAAAAAATTAAGTAAATAAGATATTTTCATATTGTGACAAGTGCTATGAAAAAAATGGCAGAATTACTTGCAGAGATGAGGGGTAAGCTATTTTAGAAAGGACGACTAGATTTCAGAAAGAAAAAGAGGAGGGGGGTGGGGACTGCTCCTTTGCAGGTTTGCTGACTTGTTGCCCAAGGGAGGCTGTTAACTCCAGGACAGAGGTGTCCCAACCAATCTGGAAGGTCACTTCCCCAAATTCAGCCAGGTCTTGACAATCCCCGCCAACCCAGATCAATCTTCCTGGCTGTCCCAGTGTCTCCCTTTCTTTCTGATACAGAGAAGGAAAGGAGGCAGAAGTAGAAGAGGAGCTGAAACCATAGCCCTTGTTATCTAGCTAGCAACCCACTCCTTCCCATCTTCTTTTTCTCTGATCAAAGCATCAAGTCCAATGTTCAATAGAGGTTCTCACTGAGCAAGGTCTTTAGAAGAGTTCCCTACCAAAAATACTGCTTACTGAAATTTCTTTACTACTGGAAATGTCCTATGACAATTTGAGCTGCTTGAAATACTGTGTAAATATTATTTGGGTAGAATAACCATAGCTTTGTGGTGCTATTTGTATACAAACAGTATGTATACAAACAGTTTGAAATTTTTCAAAAATATGTGTAATTGAGACCTCTTCTATGGATTTATACCTAACAATAAATATATATGGCTCTGTTTGATCTTTGCGTCACTGGAAATGACACTAACCATATGAAGAATTCTTGAGGTCAAAATATCCTTTCATATTAATAATTCACTTAAAGTACAGAGAAAATTGATATTGGTAGGCTCATCAATGAATTTGAAGAGTATTTGGGGTGTTGTGGGGTTTTTTTGATAAATGAATCACTAGTGATTTTATGCCTTTAAGTAGAAAATGTATAGTCTGTGGTTTTTAATAATTTGTTTGAAGAGCATTTGGAATTGTTGGTATTTTCTCAGGCCATATATCAAAGCTTGGCTTTGGAAGGGGTGAACAGTCTCCATTCTAGAACATGTGTGTGTATGTAGCCTTCAACATTTTTTAAATTAAAATATTTCTGAAAGAATTAACTACAATGTCCTGTTACTTAGAAAACATTAAAGACTCTTTGGCCATATGGTGCCAAATGTAATCATTATAACTTGATTTTAACTAGATTTTATAACTTGACAGAGACATAAAGTTGATGGCAATGAAATAGGGAAAAACAAGCTAAAGATAAACCAAAAAAAAAAAAAAAAAGCCAATATGAAAACTGAATGCTAAATAATAGAAAACACATCTATTTCAAGGTTAGAAAATTCTGCAAGTTATCTATCCAGGTTTCCATAAGCAGCATTCCTGCCTCCTACTATAACCAGACCTTTTTTGTGGTGTTCTGTTCAATTTTCCATGTGTGCTTGACATAGTGAAGTTTAAGGAACGTTATGGACTGATAGAAGGCCTTGCATTTTTAATCTTATGCTGAAGGGTAACTGATAAAAGCAATTCATCAATATCCCCTTTAAGTAAAAACATCTGGTTGTGATTAAGCATTTAAATTTAATAATTTAGTTTGTGAAGTTTTCAGAAATTATTTCTAATTCTCATTGTGGAAGTTACTGAAGAGCCATTTTCTCTTCACTGTTCCCCTCCTTCCATTTAAATGGAATCTGGCACATGGAATTCACATTTTTATTATTTGGTGATTATTTTACTTATAGGAGAATTTTCTTTCTTCACAAAATGATCCATAGTAGTGTCTTTTAAATCAGGGCCTTGGAACCTCATTATTTCATCTCTTCTAAAAAGGTTTGGCCAGTGTCTTTTGGATATATACTTATGGGATGCACAACCATTGTTTGTGGGGCTGAGATCACTAGACTCATCAGGAGGCCCTGCCTTTTTTTCTCTGAACAGCCTCCTTCAGGGGCAATTGTGATAGCCCCTTTCTTCATTATGAATTCAACACATCTAAAATCACATTCATAATAACACTTATAGCTCTGCTGCTGCTCCCAGCTGCATTACTTCTGTTAATAGTGCAATCATCCCACTGGTAACTCAGGCTTAACTCCTCAGTAATTCTTGATATATATATATCCTTCCCCCCAGCCCGCCCCCGAAACTACTCCCACAGCTGCCAAGTGACCATGGTTCTGCCAGCAAAGCATCTCTACCATGTCTTCTTCCTTTCTGTTAGAGCAATAATATGTAGGATACAGAAAAGTTAAATCAGGGTTGCTCTCTGGAGCTCTGTCTTCCAGATTCTGAGGCTATATCCAAGCTGTTGGTAGGAAATTAATTAGCAATGTCTGCAGTGGTAAAGAAATAGAATTAGCATATATGCCACAAATTTGTTGTAACTACTATAGTGAATGAAGACTTGGGCTTTGAAATTAAGGAGACCTGGATTTCATCTTTGGATCATGAGCAAGTCACTTAGCTTCACTAGGCTTTATTTTCCTCATGAGTTAAATAGGGATCATAGGTTAATTTAAAGCGAATTGAATCAAATAAAACTCAACTAGTACTTATTAAATATTTCCTATGCATAAGGAAAATTGAAATGTTTTGTTGACTGTTAAAAAAAAAACAAATAATGGATATTACCCTTCAGAGTATTATACAAAAGGTAAATGGTTCTATTATGGTCAGCTTCTTCTGCCAACACCCACATTTAGGCTTTTATCTCCTTTCTCTTGAAAGTTAGCTTCCTCACTATTTTCCACACAAATGCTCCTTCAAAAAAAAAAATTTGTTCTGTATGCTAAAGCTAGGCATTGATCATGTCATTCCTCAATTTCCAAGCCTTCTGTGACAGTCATTGTTCCTTTCTTGGCAGTGATTCTCCCTTGTTTTCTAGTCTGTTATGCCAACACCTTCCTTCGCAGACAGTGATCAGTTGGTCAAGTCTGAGGAGAAGGATGCTGGCTCAGGGTCTAAGAAGAGAGGGCTGAGAAAAAGTAGAGATGGAGGGCCAAGAGAAGTGCCACTTATAACTTACCAATCTGCCTGTCTCTCTTCTAAAGTTTTGCCTCATTACCATCCCCACTGCCATCTCACCTCCACCATCTTATCTATTCTGTCTTTTCCTACTTATGTCTCCTCTGTTTTATCTTTGTTTTCATCTCCCTATTTAAACCATAATATGGAACTGAAGTATATATATATATACACACATATATATATATACACATATGTATGAGTGTGTATAAATATGTTTTTATTGATTTCAGAGAGAGGAAGGGAGAGGGAGAGAGAGAGAAACATCAGAGATGAAAGTCATTGATCGGCTGCCTCCTGCACTCCCCCTACTGGGGATCAAGCCTGAAACCCGGGCATGTGCCCTGACTGGGAATAGAACCGGGATCTCCTGGATCATACATAGGTCAGTGTTCAACCGCTGAGCCACCCTGGCCAAGATGAAGTATATTTTTATAATCTATGTTTACTGAATTTATTTCATGTGCTCTGTTTTTAATTTTACAAGCAAGAGAGAATATTTCCTTATTTCTTGTTTCTTTCTCACTCTCTCAAAACCTACCTTAAAAAAATAATAAAACACATTTTGTTGAGTTTTTCCTTTTGCTGAGTTTAATTTTTTCCTGTGGCTTGAGAATTCTTATCAAAGAAAAAGTTCCCTATTCTTGTTTAAAATGGTGAACTTGTCTAGTGCATTTAAATTATAATTACATTAACAGAATTTTTGATTTTTGCACATCTTTTCACATTCTATAAAGCAGTAGTTCTCAAAACGGAGCAGTTCTGCCACCCAGAGGGCATTTGGCAATGTGTGGAGAGATATTTGCTTGCCACTATTAGGGGTAGGAGGTACTGCTGCTGGCAGTTAGTGGGTAGAAGCCAGGGCTGCTGTTAAACATCCGGTAATACAGAGGACAGCTCCCACAACAAAGAATCATCTGGCCCAAAATATCAATAGTGCCAATGTAAAAAACCCCAAAACCATTAGGGTAAGTCTGTATAGTGCTTACAGAAAACTTGGTGAATAATGTCTATAAAATGTTTATTTATTTGAACCTAAAAGCTAAAGAAATTGGCTTTTTGTCTCCCCTATAACCACATTTCTTTAGTCATATATTGTATTACCCAAATTATCTAGATATGTCCTTTGCTAGTATTCAGAGATTTCTTCTTATTTATTTTAGCATTACTTCATTTTAATTCTTATGACATATTTTCCATAATGTTGTTGTTCTCATTAATGAATAAAAAAATTAGTAAGTGTATTTAATACAATTTATTATAGAATTGGTATGATTTTAGAGAAAGCTCAGGGTATTTTTGATGGTTTTAAAATTTATATTACAAAAATACCTGTCAAACATTCTTAGGAATTTAATTATAAAATTTGCTAGATATTTATTCCAATGTTCATTTTTCCAAAACTCTCAACACATCTAAGGTAAATTTCATGTAGAAATAGCCTGTGATATAGAATAGTGAGCACATTTTTTACCAGTAGCTGCCTCTTGTCCTTATTTATTTATAAGCCATTTTTTCAAAAATATTACTTTAAATATTCATTTGATTCCTTCCTCACCTTGTCATTTCTTATAAGCTTCCAAGATTTTTAAGTTATGGGCCAATGACTATACTAAAGAAGTGATAAATTATGAAGATAGACTATACCTTAACAGGGTTCAATGTTGTAGTTAAAATGTGCACAAGTTAATTCAACACATATATAATGATTTACATATTCATCACTGTGCTGCCTGGTAATTAGGCATGTGGTAAGCAGTTCAAAGCAGTTCAAAGAAATTATTGTAATTAGTATTCCTTCTTAATGGCCAAACCACATTTTTGTAGGGCTTTCTTCCCTGCTTGCTTAGTTAGTTCTCCAGGGTCTGCAGTGAGTATCAGTGTTGATATTCTTTCTCATATGGTGCTGTACACACTTTCTGTACTCTTTAATTGACTTCTCTTTTTCTTTCTCTTACACTTTTTTCATTCATATATACTTACTTGAAAGACTAGGATATTCGAGCTTCTCCCCATCTTGTATTATTATCCTGAGAATATTAAGAATAAAGAAATGATTGGGAGATGACACTAGAATCTCCTCTTTTAATCATCATTTTGATAGTATGGTTGAAATCATTGCTCTTGTTTGGGAAAAGGGAGGACATGAACTGGATCCCAAGGTATACTTCAGTGTTAATTACTGTATATTTGTGTTTCCCCACAAACAGAGCATCATTTTCTCCCTGTAACTTAACGAAGTAAAACTTTATGTTTTAGAGCCCAAGACCTTAAAGCTGTTACTAGACTGTGGCACAAAAACAAAATGGCACCAATGGGCATACCAGCCAAGAACTGACTGGTGCTTATTTTGCCCATTCACTATTGGACAAGTTTTAAAATTATAATTCACAATTCCTTTTAAACCAACCAGATAGTACTAATTTTTTTTCCTTCACTGTTGTTGAAAATATGCTAAAATAGTGAGACTGCAATCAATTTGGAATCTCATTATTTATTAACTAAATCAAATGCACTCCCAAGACATACTTAAATATCTCGGGGTATTTAAGGGCTTGGGATAATGAAAAATATGTTTCATTTCTTTTGCAAAGCTTTTCCTGGAAAACTGGGCAGGGACCACTATTTAGCTGACAAGTGAAGAGATCTTGCTGTGGCCTGCTTTCTTAGGATAAGACATTTATAGGCATAAGGCATATAGGATAAGACATTTTTAGTTTCAGGAAATAATATTGTACCTATAATTGGAACTTATTTAGGCTTTCATAGACCTTAAGTGTGTGTTCAAAGTTGACCTTGAAAAGTAGTAGTAGAAGGGAATTAAAGAAAACCAAACTAAAAGAAAATAACCTATTCAGCCACATCTTGTGCCTCGTGCTGTTTTAGATCATATATTTTAGACCCAGGTAATTTAATGTTTTTATATATATATTTGAAGACCTCTACAATATTAATAATCTTATTTGCTGGCGATATAGATGGTCTCTCAGTTCTAAATGAAATTTTATTATTGTAAACATAAAACTTAAGAGTAAAAATTAAAATGTTTAAAATATAGTAAACCAATTCTCTAAGTACTTGAATGTTAAATACAATTTTATCAGTTATACGCTCCTTTCTCAGGTGTGTATACTTTTATAGTATTTCCTGAATCAAATTTATCATTGATCTCAGTTTTATTTTCAAGTGGGTGATTTGGAATTTTTATCTTTTACTTACATAAGAGGGGGAGACTTAGTTCACTGCGTACCTACCATAACCGCCAATAACATTCCCCAACTGACTAATGACAAAAGTTAATTGATGTACTACTTTAAAAATGTGTCTAGTTCTCATTTCTCTTGATGGTTTTATAGGCTTTAATGGGAAAAAAGTTCCCATATAATCTGCATTATTTTGCTTGCCACCACTTGAGCAACGTTGCCAAGTTATTCATTCTGCACATTGGTTCATTTATCCCATCATTGAGCTCCCGAAACATCGTTCTCGCTTTTTCTCACAGTTGGTCCCTGTCCTCTATTTTTCCTTCAGTGGCTGGATCAGGTATTCCTCATTTCACATGGCACTAGGAGCAATCCCCTGGCTGGTTTTATTGCTTCCAGCTTTGCACTCCTCAAATTCATCCTTCACATTGTTAGTGTTCTCTCTAAAATACAGTGATCAACTCATATTCTTTAAAATACTTCAACAGATTAAGAAGCCTCCTTCTCACCTTTTCCCTGTCCCCTAAAGATAAAGTCTATGTTCTTTTAAATGTCCACAATGTCCCTACATCATCTGGGCCTTACCTTCCTCTCCAGACTCTTCTTTCCTTCCAATGTTCTAATTTAATGACTCAGTGATAAATGGCTTTAGTTTCCCACTCCACACATCCTGCGCTGCTTACACCATCTCCTCTCTTCACCTAGTTTATCTCAATAGGTTCTACAAACTTTACTTCAAGATTGACCTCTTACACGTGCCTTTCACTTACACCCAGATGGAATGTGTTCTTTTCCTGAGCTTCTAACCCCTACACACACCTGTCTTTTATCTCAGCACACTTTATGTTGAAATGCTCTGTGTCCAGATTTGTCTTTCCCTCTAGCTGAAAGGTTTACCTGAGCTAAGGCTCACACTGCCTTCGTCATGCCATGCTAGTACTGAGCGCATAGGAGAAGCAGGAGAGTTTCTTTGTGGAGCCTTCTTTACCAGGTTCCTTGATAAGGAGAGCATTTCTGGCCCTAGCCAGTTTTGCTCAGTGGTTAGAGCATCGACCTGTAGACGGAAGGGTCCTGGGTTTGATTTCGGCCAAAGGCACGTGCCCCTTGGTTGCAGGCCAAGAGCAAGTGCACCTCTCTCCAATCGATGTTTCTCTCTGTCTTTCTCTCTCTCTCCCTTCCTCCCTCAGTCCCACTCTCTCTGAAAACCAATGGAAAAAATATTCTCAAGTGAGGATTAAAAAAGAAAAGAGCATTACTGTTTTCTATATACTTTCAAAGAAAATATCTTCACTTGTTTTTTTCCTACTTATTAAGTTTTAATAGGATATTTAAATTTTTTCACTCTCTCTTATTGTTGCTGACATACAGTTTAACAAACTCTCTCAGAAACTTCTGTGGTCTAGCAGCAAATTCCATCAGTTGTATACCCTGTTTCAAAATAAATATTTTTTTAAAATTTTCCCTTTGGGGTATACATATATGTTTATCATCTCTTCTCTGAAGTTTCCTGAATGATAATGTCAAAATAATGCACTCTGCTTGTATTCTTCTAAAAATTTTTGAGAGTAATAAAATGTGGTTAAGTTATGGAGAAGAAAGAGCAATTTTTGTTAGGAGAGGTTTAGGTTTAAGTAAACTAGAAAAAAACATTCTTGAAACATGCTTTGAAATTGTGTCTTTTGTGGTATTTGTAGATTTTTAAAATAAATTTAGGTTGGTGTTAATAAATGTAATAGTCCATTTTTTCATTAAAATAATGTATTCTACTTTTCCTGAAAGTCATATGCATTATGATAAAAGTGAATTTATCCTCAAATTTACACAGTGCAGGCAATTCCTGATTTTTTTTATCTTCTACATGGATATTGAATTATAATGATCACTGTAAATGGTTATAGTTTATCATAAAATAGATGCTTTTCTTGTATTCTCTAAAATCTTGACATAAAATAATTCCTACAGATAGCTAACCACATGCTATAAATACAAAGATATGACTAACCATTTCTGATATCATTAAAGGAGGATAATTAGCTGAAGGAAAGTAAGAATAAGGGAAATGTGTAGATTGATTATATAGAAGACCCACTGTACTTTAAAAATAGATGCAGCTTAGAGAAATACACCTATCTAGTAACTTAAATGCTGTCCCGAAGAACCATGAAGCCTCTAACCATAATTGGTCTTCTGTTGTTATTATTTATAAAGGTACATTAAAAATAATTCTGAGTGACCAAAACATATTTGAAAACACAGAGAATTTTCATCACTTCAGTTTTTCATTCCTATAAGAAAAATATACATTCAAGATTACTTGAATACGATTGGTTTTTCAGTCATTCTTGAGTTTGGAATCACTCTTTCCATTAATCATCACCGCTGTGTCTAGATATTTGAAAATGAGGGTCATTGTTTAGGAGAGTTTGGAGATAAATGTTGCTGAAATCTGAGCTCTTGGCTATCCTCTCCTTCGTCCTCTCTGCTCCTCATGACCACATTTCAATGGCAGGCTTAGGAGGCAAGAAGAATCACAAGGAAGAATCCAAGGTTCTGATGCACAGGGCTTCACAGGGCCTTATTTTCAAGTTCAGTTCCTCCCTGAAGTTTCTGTGCTATCACGTTTAGCTTCTTACCACTTTCTTGTGCACTTTTGTGCCTCTGTACAATTCCTCATAGTGCTTCCTCTTTTTGTTGAGAAAACTCTTACTCCTACTTGTGGTCCCAGCTCCAATATGAGAATGGATAGCAGAGATTAGGTGCTCCATGCACACTAGCTTTCTTCTCCCCTTTTTTTCCAGGGCTGAGTGGTCCCCTTTCCTTTCTGCTATGAGAGCCCTTTCCAGTGTAAAGTGACAGTTACACTCTGGGGCTTTGGCATCAGACTGTACCAAGTTCAAGTTCTGGCTCAGATACTGTGTGGCTGTATGGCTCTGGGTAAGTCCCTTGCCATGTAAAGCCTTAATATCTTTGTTTACATAATGGGGATCACTCATATAAAGGAATTAGTGTA
Organism: Miniopterus schreibersii; assembly: GCF_964146895.1. Lineage (NCBI taxonomy): Eukaryota > Metazoa > Chordata > Mammalia > Chiroptera > Miniopteridae > Miniopterus > Miniopterus schreibersii. Next base: position 87,087,480 of record NC_138102.1, on the reverse strand, counting down.
GTGCCTGGCACACATGAACTGCTCAATGAATGGTAACTATTAATGACTTTGTCAAAGTTGTTAATGTGTCTGCCTTTCTTCTTTAAGCATAGAGATGGAGTTTTATTCCTCCTTGAATATCTATAGTGTCTGGCACATGGTAGATGCTCAAGAAATATTTGCCAAGTGAATGAATTAATAACTAACTTTGGAGTGGTGATTGTGAATGAAACGCAGGAATATTTGAAATCCTTCTGGAAAAGCTGCCGCTCCTTTCACCTCCTTTTCCTTTGCCTGCTGGAGTCCTTGTGCCCCCTCTTAGTAGTTCAGACCCCCTGAAAGAAACTACCAAGATAGGGTAGATGTCCTTGTTTTGAGTGTTATTTATTCAACATTTATTAAACAAGCACTACTGGGCTCCTCCTATGTGTTCAGGCACAACTTTCCATTTTTACATTGCTGAAAATGAATTATGTTGTTATGTCACAGCTGAGTCCATGCACTATCATGTTTTAATATATTTTCGTGATATCTCTTACTTCCTCTGAGATATCAGGAACTTTCTATTTATCTTTCCGGCCAAGAAAAGTTTATTTACCTTATGCTAAAATCACCAAATGAACAGATAAAAATCCTGAGGTGTTTAGCAGAAAGGGCTACCAGACAACGTTACATGTGTGGAACAGGGAAATAAGATGTGGCTAAAGCAGAAACAGTCACTGATACTAAAATAGTTGACCGCCCCATTACCATTAAAGAGCACCTTTATATGGCAAAGGTGGACTAAAGCTCTTATGGATTTTGAACTCCTTGAGAACAGAAACTGTATCCTGGAACCTTTGTGGAGTCTTCCAGAATACTTGATAAAATTTGTTAATTGTCCGATCACTTTCTATTAGATACTAACTGATATCTATCTAACCTTTTCCTAAGTTTAAGGCACAGGAACACCTCACACAAATATATTAGTAAATGGAATTGAAAAACTTGACAATGTTTCTCCAGTTATGTACACTCAGGATGATTTCACTGAATTAAATTAGTTTTAGCTTTTTGCTCATCACTGGCTCATTTCAGATTGGTGCAAAAAGAGAAAGGTTGTTTGCTGTGATTTTGACTCATACCGTGGAGTTTAAGAGTTAATGATGAAGGTAATAGTCATCAAAAGTTGCTGGAAATAATGTAATAGTGCCTATGGTTTTATTATTTGTATTGTGTTTTAGTGAAAAATCTTAAAGAATAAAAATGTAAAAGGCAAAAACTTCTGAATAATTGTTGTAGGCATTGTGATTGAACAGCACATTATGTCACATTCCTCTCAGTAAGATGAGGGCACATTAGAGCATAAAATTCTCTTAAGATATGTCCCAGGTGGTACCAGGCAAGCTAAATTTCCTTGACTCATCCAAGGCTATTATTTACTTTCTGCTAAAATCCACACTGTAATGTATTATGTTATAGAGCATCTACATTGAAGTAAAGTGATTTAATCCCAGGGATCAGAAGAATAACAAAAATTTTTGAGAGAAGGTTGGAAAATCTCCATTTGCCCTGACCTCTACCCCAATCAAGAGAATCTGAAAAGGGAAAGAGGCAGATGAGAATAAAAAAGAGGGAAAAGATCTGCAAAGGTGAACCCACTGACAACCTGTTTCCTAATGAAGCATTTTCCTAGTGGATACAGAGATGCTAAGGACAATTCAGTGACAAACCACAGCAATTTATTTTGCACACAGCTCTACTCAAAGCTCACCACAATCTCACAATTTAAATTTTTTAGCAGCTTTATTGCGATATGATTCACATACCATACAATTCACCCACTTAAAATTTATGTGTGACTCAGTGGTTTTCATTATATTCACAGAATTGTGCAATCATCACCACGATCAAGTTTAGAAAATTTTTATCACCCCAGAAATAAATGCATACCCATTAGCAGTCCTACAGTTCATTTTTATTCAAACACAGAGAGAAATCCTATATGTATTTATAAACTTAGATTTATAATGCAGTCATTTTGTTTTACAAAAGTAATGTTATAATTGGGGATGAAGCAACTGGGATTGTTATAAATCTTACAAGGAAATGATAACTTTATTTTCTTTACATTTATCTTTATTGTTGAAAGTATTACAAATGTCCTTCCCCCCCCCCTCCCCAGTGACCCCTTCTACCTCTCCCTCCATCCCAGGCCTTCACCACACTATTGTCTTTGTCCATGAGTCATGCACACATGCATATAAATTCTTTGGTTAATCTCTTCCCACCCACCCACCCCTGTCTTCCCTCTGAGAATTGTTAATGGTCACTTTAAAGGCTGAAAGTTTAAATTATAATCCAGTTTGGTTCTTTGTAAACATAGTTATGATTTTTTAAAATTTTTATAAAATTCAACTTTGTGTGCTACTTCCTTGAGGCATAACTCCATTGCACAATCATGTGCACTAATGGTCATTTCCAGAACCTACATTGTCATCTACCTAATGAGAACATTCCTTGAAAACACTTTTTGACCTTTTGTTTAAATATCATATTGGGCCTGGCCGGGCTTGGCTCAGCGGTTGAGCATCGACCTAGGATCCAGGCGATCAGGGTTCTATTCCCAGTCAGGGCACAGGCCCAGGTTGCGGGCTCTATCCCCAGTCGGGGACATGCAGGAGGCAGCCGATCAATGACTCTCATCATTGATGTTTCTATCTCTCTCTCTCTCTCCTTTCCTCTCTCTGAAATCAATAAAGATATATTTTAAGGGGAAAAAAAAACAATAAATAAATAAATAAATAATAAATAAATATCATATTGGATGGGTTTCTTATAACAATTAATTCCCAGAACACATAAAGAAAATGTTGGCCTATCAGAATGCGAAACAATTCTGAATGGCAAAACACTATAAAATTTAAAGTCAGGAGACAAAGGTAAAAATACTGTTTGTAAAACATATGCCCTATTAACTGCTAAATTTCATAATATACAAATAATATTTACCAGCCAATAAAGAAAAAGACAAATAACAGAAAGAAAATGAATGAATGATATGGACAAGCAGTTCATGAGAAAGTCCCAATGACTTACAAATATATGGGAAAAAAGTTTTCAATTTTGTAGTAACAAAATATAAATTAACACAGTAGTGAAATCCCGTTTTTACTTAACAGGTAAAGAAAGTATTGTGAAGGCATGAAAAAACTCATTCTCATACAAAGTTTATAAGAATGTGGATACTGCCAAGTGGCACCAATGTGTAAAAATTTTTAAAGGCACTTCTGCCTTTGGTCATTGATCCATCAACTGTGTTTCTAGAAATGTTGTGTACAAGTGTATAAAAGTATATTATAAAGTTTATTGCAGTTTATTTGTCATCAAAAAATCTAGAGAAATAAAAAGTAAAAGCTATTAACTGAGATCTGGCTAAATAAATTATGATATAACTATTTAATGAAATACTTCACTGTCACTAATAAGAACGAGGTCAACTTAAATGGGACAATATGGTAAGTTGTCCAATATGTATTGTTAGGTAAGGGAAAAAAATCCAAATGTCAACGTTATGTATTATATTCCATTGTAATACAAAAGAATACATATGCACATACATATACATACACTTATGCATATTTGTGCATGCTTACATAAACATTGACATTTTATGAGACACCCAAGAAATCATCAGTAGTTACCTTCGGGGTGCTGAACTGAGAGTCAAAGGAAGTGGAGGAGAGACATTTTTTACTTTATGCCCTTCTTTACCATTTGTATTCGTTCTAAAAATTTTAAATTTTGTAAAATTTAAGAACATTTTTCCATTTAAAAAGCAATATTCATATAATACAGAAAATTGGAAATTCAGAAAATATTACATGCAATCTTTTGACCTAGAGAAATAAATCACTGTTAAAACTTACTCAGAAATATCCTTTTAAAACATTTGTTTGCATACATGTGCACACTATACTTTGTTTTATAATCCACTTTTTTCATTCATAAACATTCCATATCATTAAATATTCTTTTACAGTACTTTAAAAAAACTTTTTTTTTCTTTATTGTTGACAGTATTACAGATGTTCCCTTCCCCTCCCTATTACCTCCTTCCACATGGTTCCCACCATGCCCCAGTCTTTTACCACCCTATTGTCTGTGTCCAGGGGTTATGCATAAGTTTTTTGGTACATCTTTTCCCTCCCTCCCTCCCCCCTTCCCTCTGAGATTCCTCAGTCTGTTCTATGTTTCTGGTTCTATTTTATTGGTCAGTTTATTTTGTTCATTAGATTCCACATATAAGTGAGATAATGTGATAAATACATTTCTCTGATTGGCTTATTACAGTACTTTTAAAGAAATGTATCATTATTAATTGTAAGGCTATGATAAGCTGTTTGTGCATTTTCTCTTCATTTCCTTTCATAAATTGAAAGGGAAAGGTTTGGGAGAAAGCAATAATCAAGGTGGTAAGAGGTTTGTAAATGTTTATAACATTATAAACAAAAATGTTATAGGTGAGAGTTGGATGGTGAATCAGGTAATTAAAAACTAAGTTTCTTCTTAAAAAATATATATTGCCCAGTATTTAAAAAAAAAAAAAAAAAAGACAAGGAATGAATCTGAATTGTACAATGTCCTCCACTATATTCTTAGCAAAATTAACAAAAAGTAATTTAAATAATTAAAAGGAAAAAATGAAAAAAATCAATAAATCAACTGCATCCATATAAAGAGAAGCAAGTTTAGTTCATAAACTTCAAAAAGGGCTGCCAAGGAAAGACACAGAAAATTCTAGTGTGTCACAGCATGGCATAGCTTCTAACTCCCAACTTAAAATAATTTATTGTTTTCTTTTAACTCTTTTGCACTGTTTGAATTTTTATAATGGATATGTCAATGTGAGAAACATTCAAATCTGTGAAGAATTTTTGTGAGTTTATTTGAGCCAAACTGTCGACAAATGCCTGGAAGCAGAATCTCAAGAGATTGAGATAATGCTCCAGAGAATGGCAGTGTTGCACCTTATTTTATACATTACAATGGGAAAAGGAGACTTAGGTGGGTTACATGAAATCCATTGGTAATAGATTAAGGAGATGGGAGAAAGCAAAGTGGAGGAACCACTGGGATTGGATAAAAAGTAAAATGATAGACACACACTTCTTATTTAAGTGTGTGTAAGATAGTTAAGGGTAACAGTTAACTCAATAACAGTAAGGGGATTTGTCTTCACAGAGCAGTGCCTGTGGTTTGAGGGGTCTGGAAAAAGGAAAATTACTTTGACATTCCAAAGATATGTTATCATAGATGCAAAAAGACAATAGACAGGCTTCGTTAGGGTAAAGATTGACCTTTATGGTGGATATGACTATCCACCATAAACTGCTTTTAGTTAAAAAGTTTTGATTTCACACCATCCTTTGTGGTTGCTTTAGGTCTCTGCGTTTTCAACCACCATGCAGGCCTTCCCTGAGCTAGTCAGGTTAGCATGTGGCCCCTTTTCTTTCACAGGTATATGTCATCTTTATAAAAATAATAAATCCAGTATAAAATATGATGTTAGGTTAATTTCAAAGAAAAAGTGGAGAATGATGCATTATGTGCTTATATTTTGCTAGTGTAAACATGTTTTCTAAGTGGGGCTCAATAGACCTCACTAGAATTCTGTAGTTGCTAAAAGACCATCTTGTTCAATGTCTTCTCTCTTAGCTTAAATGATGTTTTAGGCTTCTTTAATGTTTATCAGGTATATGATGTGCCAGGAAGAATGAGGAGAACAAGATTAGTTGTCCGTTTTTTAACAAAAACAGATTTACAAAAGTTATTTAAATATGTTTCTGCTAATATTTTTGGGAAGAAAAAAAATTCTCTCTGTAATTGAATTTCTTTAAACATGGCTTGGCATTTTCCTCTTTGTTTTGGAAATAGAGGGCCAAATTAATTATAAAAATATAAGTTTATCTTAGCTCTACATTGCAGTTTCTTGGGTAAATATTTGAAGATGATAAGTGTAGCCACAAAAAGCAAGTTATCTACTGAAATCATTTAGTGAATTACTTTGCCAGGCATAACTACATTGTGGATTGCAGTAATGACTCATTTGTTTTATGGCAGAGGGCCAAATGCAAATAGAATATCAAGATTTCAGGCAGTTTCCCCACAAGTCAACCATATCTCCCTTCTAACTGGGCCATTCATTGAAAGACCACAATCACTCCAAAATCCTGTATACTGTCATTTTAGATGGCTGCCTTCATATGACTACAATATTTATTAGCCTTGAAATACTATAACCCAGGGACTTACATAAGTACTGCACAGGGAATTCATTTTAAGTCACATTTGACCGCTTGTTTTAAAGGTGATCTTCAAATAGGCTTAAGGGAAATAAATCAAGTTTTCAACTCACAGTGTGCTTTTTCCTAATAAAAAGGAAAAGCAAAGGCACTTTAAATGCTTCAAACCTTTTTCTTCTTTTCTTCACTCTGGCAAAGATGATTAATCACATCTACTCAGAGATGTAATTTAATGTCTGCCATTTGGAATAGAAAGGAAAATAGATAAATGGATCATGAAGAGAATACTTTAAAATTAAACTATACAACCAAAGATTTTATTAGGCAGTTGATGTGAAGGATACTTTTCATTAAAAGGAAAGTCAAGAAGGAAACATGAGAAATAGGATAATAAATATTATACTTTTTGGCAAAAGTGAGGAAAGGAAATCTTAAGTTTTCAGAGTAATATATGGAGAATTACCCACAAATATCAACTCACTCTTAAAATGTCTCCCTTATATTTCATGAATGTGAAAGAATTTAGAAAGAAGAATTTGTGCAGAAATTTGTTTGATCCATGAAATCTTTGTCATTCATATTTTACATTCCTTATATATGTGTGGACAAACTCTAAAGGCTTATATATGTATTGATATAACTCTTCCCTTAACAAATAGCCTAAGTATAAGACACACATGATCAAATTATGCTCATGAGATCAGTTCCTAGATAAAGGTCTTCCTCAGATTTTCAGAGATTAAGAAACTGGGAATTTTGTGTGTGCTTTGTTTTTTGTTAATCCTCACCCGAGGGTATTTTTTCCTTTGCTTTTTCAGAGAGAGTGGAAGGGAGAGGGAAAGAGAGAGAAAGACATCAACAATGTTAGACGCATCAATTGGGTGCCTCCCACATATGCCCCGACCAAGGCCAGGAATTGGCCAGGAATGGAGCCTGCAACTGAGGTACATGCCCTTGGCCAGAATCAAACCCCAGAACCCTTCAGTCCTAGGGCTGACACTCTAACCACTGAGCCAAACAGGCCAAGGTGGAATTTTGTTTTAAAAATGATAAAAATGGCCTGTCCCCAAATTCCTAGTTCCTTATCATTCTTCCTCACAGTCTTTTCCTTCTAAAAATTGACTTATTTGAAGCAAAGTGAAGTGAGAGGGTTGAGAAGCTAATACACCATTGTTGGCCCTAAACAAATAGATATTTCTCCAGCAAAGTGTGGTTATTTGGGAACAATGGAAGACTGCAAGTAGGGATATGTGATCTAATTCCATGAGCCACATGCAAGTCCAGAGAAACAAAGGGGAGGAACTCTCTTTTATAGTCTTTGGAAGGGGCTGTTGTAAACCAAGTATAGGTTGGAGGAAACTGAAAGTTCAAACTAAAGTTACTTTTCATCAGCTGAGTTACTGCAGTGTGCCATTGGTGGAACTGTTATTGGGCAAGGTGGAATCTTTTCTTCCTCCCCCTGAGGTAGTAAAGAAGTACACTTCCTGTCTGAGATGCAAGGTATCATGTCTTCCTGTTGGGGTCAGTAGTGTGCTCTGATTGACACCTAAATGAGAGTTCTCTATTCTAGCTTCCTGACTACATTTTATTTATATTTATTTATTTATTTATTTATTTATTTATTTATTTATTTATTTAATTGAATTTATTGTGGTGACATTGGTTAATAAAATTTCATAGGTTTCATGTATATAATTATACAATACATCGTTTGTATATTGTATTGTGTGTTTACCATCCCTAGTCAAATCTCTTTCAATCACCATATATTCCCTCCTTGACTCTCTTCTATTTCTCCCATCCCCTTTCCCTCTGGTAATCAGCATACTGTTCTCTGTGTCTCAGAGTCTTCCTTTTTTTTCTTTCCTTAATCCCTTCATCATCTCACCCAGCTTCCAACCCCTTCCCCTGAGACAGCTGCCAATCTGTTCTCTGTACCCATGAGTCTGTCTCCACTTTAATTTTGTTCATTAGATTCCACATATGAGTGAAATCATATGGTCTTTCTCTTACTGGCTTATTTCACTTAGCATAATAGTCTCCAGGTTTATTCATGCTGTTACAAAAGGTAAGATTTTCTTCTTTTTTACGGCTGAGTAGTATTCCATTATGTAAATTTTTCTGCAGCTTTTTTATCCATTCATCTACTGTAGGGTGCTTGGGCTACTTTCAGATCTTGGCTATTGTAAATAATGTTGCTATGAACATACAGGTGCATATCTGACTCCTTTTTTTTTTTTTTTTTTAAGTTTCTTTATCTTTATTGTTGAAAATATTACAGATGTCCCCATTTACTCTCATTGAATTTATCCCCTCCACCCCACATCCATCCCACCCCCAGGCTTTCCCCATACCAGTGTCTGTGTCCATAGGTTATGATTATAAACATATAAGTTCTTTGACTGATCTCTCCCCACCCACGCCCACCTCCCCACCATGCCCCTGAGATCCACCAGTCTGTTCCATGCTTCTATGTCTCTGGATCCATTTTGTTCATCAGTTTATTTTGTTTATTATATTCCACATATAAATGAGATCATGCAGTATTTGTCTTTCTCTGGCTAGCTTATTTCACTTAGCATAATACCTTCTAGTTTCCCCCATGCTGTGCCAAAGGATAAAAGATCCTTCTTTTTTATAGCTGCATAGTATTCCATGGGGTAAATGTACCACAGCTTTTTTATGCACTCATTTACTGATGGGCACTTGGGCTGTTTCAAGATAGTAGCTATTGTAAATTGCAATGCTATGGACATAGGTGTGCATAAGTTCTTTGTGACTGGTGTTTCGAGTTCCTTAGGATATATTCCTAGAAGTGGGATCACTGGTACAAATGGCAGGTCAATTTTTAATCTTTTTATATATTTTTTTATTTTTGTTTAAAATATTACAGATGTTGCCTGACCGGGCGTGGCTGAGCGGTTGAGCATCAACCTAGGATCCAGGTGATCTGGGTTTGATTCCTGGTCAGGGTACATGCCCAGGTCTCGGGCTTGATCCCCAGTCAGGGGGGTGCAGGAGGCGACCGATCAATGACTCTCTCATCATTGATGTTTCTATCTCTCTCTCCTCTCCCTTCCTCTCTCTGAAATCAATAAAGATATATTAAAATAATAATTAAATTAAATTAAATTAAAAAATTAAATTAAAATAAAATAAAATAAAAATTATAGATGTCCTTTTTTCTCCCCAAAGATTCATTCCACCCCACCCCATCTCATCCCCCTCCCCAGTCCCTCTCCCTACCATTGTCCATGTCCTTGGGTTGTGCATATATGCATAGAAATTCTTTGGTTAATCTCTTCCCCTCCAGTCACCCGCCCTCCTCCATCCCTCTGACATTCATCAGTCTGATCTATGCTTCCATATCATTGAATTTATTCTGTTCATCAGCTTATTAACTTCTTTAGATTACACATATAAGGGAGATCATGCGCTGTTTGTCTTTCTCTGCCTGGCTTATTTCACTTAGCATAATATTCTGCAGGTCCATCCATACTGCCCCTTCTTCTTTGCAGCTGTGTAGTATTCCATGGTGAATTTTTAATCTTTTGAGGAAACTCCATACTGCTTTCCATAGTGGCTGCACCAGCCTGCATTCCCACCAGCAGTGTACTAAGGTGCCCTTTTCTCCACACCCTTGCCAGTACTTGTAGTTCGTTGATTTGTTGATGGTAGCCATTCTAACAGATGTGAACTGATACCTCATTGTAGTTTTAACTTGCATCTCTCTGATGATTAGCGATGTTGAACATTTTTTCATATGTCTCAGCCGTTTGTATGTCCTCTTTAGAGAAGTGTCTATTTAGGTCCTTTGCCCATTTTTTAATTGGATTGTTTGTCTTCCTTTTGTTAAGTTGTACGAGTTCCTTATATATTTTGGATATTAATGCTTTATCAGATGTGTCATTGGGAAATATGTTCTCCCATACAGTGGGCCCTCTTTTCTTCTTGTTGATTGTTTCTTTTGCTGTGCAGAAGCTTCTTATTTTGATATAGTCCCATTTGTTTATTTTCTCAGTTTCTCTTGCCCTAGGAGATGCATCAGCAAACATATTGCGATGAGAGATGTCTGAAGATTTTACTGCCTATGTTTTCCTCTAGGATTTTTATGGTTTCATGTCTCACATTTAAGTCTTTTATCCATTTTAAGTTTATTCTTATATATGGTGTAAGTTGGTGGTCTAGTTTCTTTTTTTTTTTTTTGCATGCCCCTGCACAATTTTCCCAACACCATTTATTGAAGAGACTGTCTTTACTCCATTGTATGTTCTTGCCTCCTCTGTCAAATATTAATTGACCATAATGGCATGGGTCAATTTCTGGGTTCTCTGTCCTGTTCCACTGATCTATATGTCTGTTCTGGTGCCAGTACCAGGCTGTTTTGATTACACTGGCTTTGTAGTTTAACTTGATATCAGGTATTGTGATCCCTTCAACTTTGTTCTTCTTTCTCAAGATTGCTGTGCCTGTATGAGGTGTTTTTTGGTTCCACATAACTTTTTGAAGTATTTGTTCTAGATCTGTGAAATATGCTGTTGGTATTTTAATAGGAATTGCATTGAATTTATAAATTGCTTTGGGTAATATGGACATTTTAATGATATTAATTCTTCTAATCCATGAACATGGTATATTCTTCCACTTGTTTAAATCTTCCTCTATTTCTCTTTTCAGTGTCGTGTAGTTTTCCGAGTAAAGGTCTTTTATATCTTTGGTTAAGTTTATTCCTATATATCTTATTTTTTAGTTGCATTGGTAAATGGGATTGTTTTTTTAGTTTCTCTTTCAGAGAGTTCATTACTGGTGTATAAAAATGCCATTGATTTCTGGGTGTTAATTTTGTATCTTGCTACCTTGCTGAATTAATTTATTAAATTTTGTAGTTTTTTGGTGGAGTCTTTAGGATTCTCTATGTACAATATCGTGTCATCTGCAAATAATGACAGTTTTGTTTGCCCCTTTCCAATTTGGATACCTTTTATGTTTTCTTCTTGTCTGATTGCTGTGGCTAGGACTTCCAGTACTATGTTGAATAAGAGTGGTGAAAGTGGATACCCCTGTGTTGATCCTGTTCTTAAGGGAAATGGTTTTAGTTTTTGCCCATTGACTATGATGTTGGCTGTAGGCTTGTCATATATGGCCTTTATTATGTTGAGGTATGAGCCCTCTGTTTCCACTTCGCTGAGAATATTTATCAAAAATGGATGTGAGATTTTATGAAATGCTTTTTCTACATCTATGGATATGATCATGTGATTTTTGTCTTTCAATTTGTTTATGTGATGTATCACATTTATTAATTTGCGAATATTGTACCAGCCTTGTATCCCTGGAATAAATCCCACTTGGTCATGGTGTATGATTTTTTAATATATTGCTGGATCTTATTTCCTAATATTTTGTTGAGGATTTTAGCATCTATGGTCATCAAGGATATTGGCCAGTAATTCTCCTTGTAGTGTCTTTACCTGGTTTTGGAATATGGCTAGTACTGGCCTTGTATAAAGAGTTTGCAAGTGTTCCTTTCTCTTGGATTTTTGAAATAGTTTGAGGAGGGTAGGTGCTAATTCTTCTTTGACTGTTTGGTAAAACTCCCTGTGAAGTCATCAGGGCCAGGGCTTTTTTGCGCTGAGAGCCCTTTGATTACTGCTTCAACTCCATCAGCAGTTATTGACCTATTTAGGCTTTCTGACTCTTCCTGATTGAGTTTTGAAAGGTTGTAGTTTTCTAGGAATTTATCCATTTCCTCCAGGTTGTGGAGCTTGGTGGCATATAGTTCATAGTATTTTCTTAAAATCCTTTGTATTTCTGTTGGGTCAGTTGTTTCTCCTCTTTTGTTTCTGATTTTGTTTATTTGGGTCTTCTCTCTTTGTTTCTTGATGAGTCTGACTAAAAGTTCATCAATCTTGTTTATCTTTTCAAAGAATCATCTCTTGGTTTCATTGATCTTTTGTATTGTTTTTTTAGTCTCTATGTCATTTATTTCTGCTCTAATATTTATTATTTCTTTCCTTTACTTACTCTGGGCTTTTCTTGTTGTTCTCTTTCTAAGTTTTTAAGTTGTAAGGTTAGAGAGTCTATTAGAAGTTGTTCTTGTTTTTTGAGGTAGGCTTGTAGTGCTATGAACTTCCTTTCAGGACTGCTTTCATTGTGTCCCATAGATTTGGAGCTGTTTTGTGTTCATTTTCATTTGTTTCCAGGAAGTTTTTTTTATTTCTTTATTGATCTCTTTGGTAATCCATTCATTGTTTAAAAACATGCTTTTCAGCCTCCATGTATTTAAATGTTTTTTAGTGTTTTTATTGTAGTTGATTTCTAATTTCATGCTACTATGGTCCTAACATGTGTTCTATTTTTGAGAACTTCCCATGTGCACTTGAGAAGAATGTATATTCTGCAGCTTTGGGGTAGAATGTTTGGTAAATGTCAATTAAATCCATCTAATCTAGTGTGTTCCCTTGTCGATTTTTTGTCTGGAAGACCTATCCTGTGAAGTCAGTGGGGTGTTAACGTCCCCTAGTATGACTGTATTGCTGTCAATCTCCCCTTAAAGTCCTCTAGAAGTTTTCTTTATTACTTTAGGTGCTTCTATATTGGGTGCATATATGTTTATCAGGGTTATATCTTCTTGTTGGATTGATCCCTTTAGTATTATGTAATGACCTTTCTTGTCTCTCATTATGGTCTTCATTTTGAAGTCTATTTTGTCAGATATGAGTATTGTTACTTCAGCTTTTTTTTTTTTTTCCCATTGCATGGAATTTTTTTTTCCATCCTTTCACTCTCATCCTGTGTGAGTCTTTTGTTCTGAGGTGGGTCTCTTGTAGACAGCATATATCTGGGTCATGTTTTCTTATTCATTCAGCCACCCTATATCTTTTTATTGGGGCATTTAATCCATTTACACGTAAGGTTATTATTGAAAGATACTTATCTACTGCCATTTTGTTTTTTTATGCCTGTTTCTCATTCCCTTTATTTCTACTTCTAATTATAGCAGTCCCTTTAACATTTCCTGTAATGCTGGTTTTGTAGTGATAAAGTCTTTTAGCCTTTTTTTTCTTGGAAGCTCTTTATTTCACCATCTCTCTTGAATGACAACCTTGCTGGATAGAATAGACTTGGTTTCAGATTCTTGTTTTGTTTTACCTTGAATACTTCATGCCATTCCCTTCTGGACTATAGGGTTTCTGATGAGAAGTCAGCTGACAGCCTTATGGGAACTCCTTTGTAGATAAAAGATTGTTTTTCTCTAGCTGCCTTTAAGATTCTCTCTATGTCTTGAATTTTTTGCATTTTAATTATGATGTATCTGGACATGGGCTTCCTTGGATTCTTCTTGTTTGGATTCTCTGTGCCTCTTGAACTTGTGTGACATTTTCCTTCACCAATTAGGGAAGTTTTCTGTCATTATTTCATCAGTTTCTCTAACCCCTGCTCACTTTCGACCTCCTCTGGCACTCTTATAATACCAATATTGTTATGTTTCATGCTGTCCCACAGCTCCCTTAGACTGTCCTCCTGTTTTTTAATTGTATTTTGTTTTCTGGTCCCTGATTGAGTGGTTTTTTTCCTACCCTGTCTTCTAATTCACTGATATGATCCTCAGCTTCCTCTAATCTGCTGTTTAATCCTTCCAATGTATTCTTTATTTCTGCTATGTCATGCTTCACTTATGATTGGTCATTTTTCATAGTTTTTGTATCTTTTTTCATGCTGTGGAGCATCCTTACAATCAGAATTCTGAACTCTATATCTGATAGATTGCTTATCTCCATTTCATTTGGCTCTTTTTCTGGACACTTCTCTTGTTCTTTCATTTGGGGCTTGTTTTTTGGTCTCTCTGTTTTAGCTATTTTTTGGGTTTGTTTTTAAGTGTTAGGTAGTCTGCTAGGACTCTGTCTTTTTGGAGGTCTCTGGTACAGGCCAGTGTCAGATGCAGTTTGTGACTGGCCCTGAATACCCTGTTTGGAGCTGTCAACAACCCTAGGCTTGAGATCGCCACTGCTGGTGCTGGGTGCTTTTGTACAGGACCAAGATGCACACCAAGTCTGCTTTTCTAAGTCCAGGGTCCCAAAGCAGATCAGGAAAAGACTCAAAGCACCCTGAGGTCTGCCTCTACCTGCAAGCTGATTAATCTGATTTTCTCAATGAGCCTCAGGCTGTAGAAGCTCTACAGGTGGGCTGGTTGGTTGTTACTAGTCTCTTAATAAGTCTCAGGCTGTAGACATTCCTCTGGGCAGATTGAGAGGCTTTCCAGCAGGGTGAGGCAATTGCTTCCCTGCTCAGGCAAAAGCCAAAAATTCATTGCCTGAGAAAGGTGTTCCTCACAGTATGGGGGAATGACTCAGCACAGGAATCCAGAAGGGCATCCCCTGATCTCAGTCTCCAGAGCCCACAACCCCAGACTCTCTCCACACAGTTTCAGTCTACTCCACTCCCCCTCTGCCAGAGCCCAAGCTAGTGGCTGCACAGGAAATGTGCATTGTCTCTTTAAGAGGGTGCCTGCAGTTCCAGCTGTCTCTCCCTAGCAGACAGAAACCCAGATGCTTTTCACAGCCAGATGTTATGTGAGCACCTTTCTTAGTTCTGGTGGACTTAGCTGGGAAGCCCATCCTGGGGTTTAGGCCCCAGAGTCATCAGTGGGAACCCCCACAGCTGAGATATCCCTCTGGACCTTCAGCTGCTGTCTGTGGGAGCCCAGCCAGCCCTCTTGTGTCCACACTTCCTACCAGTCTCTGTGTGGTCTCCACTTTTCCTCCTTGGTTATGAGGGTGCTCTCCAGCTAGTCTTCAATTGGTTTTCAGGATGGTTTTTCTATGTTTTGGTTGTAAATCCAGATTGGTCCCGGGAGAGTGTCAGTCTTCCACTCATTCTGCCACCATCTTGGATCTCTCTGAGTCCATTTTAAATGAAATTTTTGCTTATTCATTTTCATGGCATCATTTATGATTTATAAGCAACCTAGATCACACAGCCAGAAATCCAGTGACTACGATGAGTTACAGAAATAAAGGCAAATATCTTGTCTGGCTGTGCAATCTTTTAACTGTTCTACCCTGACCTCAAAGACCCATCTGAACTGCTTAAGAGTGCCAGTCCAGCAACAGCTGAGCCATTCACAAGGAATGCTCATTTCAAATAGTTTTAGCCATTTACAGGTGCTCACCTCACCTTCTTGCCCACTCAAAGTCACCTGTGGCACTTGGAAAACCTGAAATTTTCCTCAAGCCCTTGTTTGATAAGTGTGTCTCCTAAGTGTTTGCCAACTGCAGATATCAAGATTTAACTACTGAGATGAACATTCACTTTGTCAAAATACATGCAACTTAAAAACATTTCTTTCTAATTATATTGCAAGCTAATGTTTAGAAAAGTCACCATCCAGCTGATAACACAGTTGCCTTCTCAGCAAGGATGGCAGGAGGACTGAGAAGGGAGAAGTTCATAATATAATAATGATTCTGGAAAGTGTAATGTCTAGAAATGTATCTCTTATATCAAACATGTGAACTTTGTGTCTGGGTTTTAAATTTTTTTACCCTAATTAGTATGTAAATGAAATAACCTCACTTGTGCTTTTCTCTGTTGTAGTGGGACAGTCTCCAAAACTATTGACAGGCTATAAAAACTGTTCCAATGTGAGAATTATTGGGTTCATGTAATGAGTTATTAAAAAAAGAAAGAATTTATTTCATCCCTGTTTCCTGGGTTCTCTCATGCTGCAGAAAACTCATTTATATGCAGCACTTAATTTAATTTTCCAGTGGATCTCCCTGATAGCATTCTTCAGAATGCGTTTAGCAAAGAAGCATTGCTTTATGGCACCAATGGAGGACTTTTGCTAACATCTTTTGTTTCTTCACTAGGTATTTGCATAATACCCCAAGAAGTCATTAATTCTAAGCATTCTAATATTTAGAACAATATTTAAACCATTGTGGGAAAACATGATTGGCTGCCATACTTTTGAGTATCTCCTTGGAAGGAAATAAAAGCTTTCTTAACATCTCGTTCCACTTTTTTTATTTAGCAGCTTTCCCTATGTCTAAGGGAACTTCTGTTATAATTTTAATTCCCTTCTTTAAGTGGTACTATTATTTTATGTACAGAACACCTTTTACTGTCTCCATAATAATGATTTATGATGGAAAAGCAATCATAAAATATTTCCAAAGTTTTATTTCATCAGACTACAGAATCATTACATTTGCATTTTAAGGCTCTGATTATTTTAATTTTGAGATTACGGGGTGACAAACCAGCAGTCTGAATTGTACATAAAAATATGAATTTGAAGGTCTTAGACAGGGAATGTTTAATTTAATTCCTGATTTTTAAAACATTCTTTTTGCTCTGCCAAACATACACGTTGGTGTTATGTGTTTCTTCCCTGAAACAGCTGTTTTATTAACCCTTGTGATTGTTCCTATTCCTTAAAGGCAAAAACTCTAAATTAAATTTTATCCCAATGAGACTCTGCTCAGAAGTAGATTTGCATCATTATTCTTGAGTATCACTTGATCCCTTGTTGCTGGTGGAAATCAGGCTTTTCCACAGGAGCAGAAGAAAACATTCAAAGGACCCATACACAGGAGATTGTAGTGTGGTAAGATTTATTCGGTTGGAAGTGGTAGTTGCCTCCTGGGCCTCATCTCCATCTGTCCCATCATGGAAAACGTCCAACCTTGTCTTCACCAAGGCCAAAACAAAGGCCAGTGTCCAGAGTTTCTACTTCATATTAAAACTTAGTCCTTTGGAGCCTATGCTGTCTGCCATGGGCCCCAATGGCTGACTGCTAGACCCTCATGGCTGCCACGGAGAGAATAGCAAAGAAAGGGGATGAGCACAAGTCACTGAGTGAGAGAGTGGGTGGAGAATCAAGGGAGTGCATTACCAGGTGAAAGAGGGTGGGGGAGAGAGAGAGAAGAGAGAGAAAGAAAGAGAGATCTTTTTTGTTCCCATGGGGTTATGACCAGGGTTTTTTCAAAATACCCAATCAACTTTCCAAGCTTTTGAGGGTTTCTGATGGGTCCACCCCCTGACCTATCCATTGTTTCCTCAGGCCAGACTGACAAGCCTCTGTGGTCAAGCACCTACCCCTGCTCCCCTACATCAGTGCTGGATGCCGGGCAGTGCTCCTGGGGAGATTTCCTGTGCATTCTGAAGGATTAAGTGTCCTTGGCAGCAGTCCTCCAGAGTGTGTGTGAAGCTGTAGCTTCCTGGTGAGGCCAGCAGGCTCAGTGTCCATTTTAGCTCCCCATCTCTTTAGGCTTAACAATGTCTGATTCCCTTTGCTTCCTTCCTTTAATATTTAGCTACCTACAGTAACACCTTTATAACCATTTAACTTCAGCTTCACAGCATTCTGATTACTTTCTTCTGCACTGGAGCCAGTGTTTATTCCTGGTCTTATTGTTAGGGTTTTTTGCCCTTAGTTCCCTATTGAATTATTATTTTTTACTCCTTGAGATGAAAGAGCAGGCTCAAAGATAACTTTGGAGCATTATCTTCCCAACATTTTGCCTTTACTTCAAGACAAGAAAGCAGTGACCACAAAGTCTCATTTACCCAGTGTGGACTCAGGTTTAGATGTCCTTTCTCAGGATGAGGCTCAGCTGACTTCACTTCCAATGCAGGTAGCCCTTCCTGGTGGACAATCCCTGTTTCCAATCATGCTTCATGTCCACTTCACAGAACGTCTGGATAAGGGTATGTGACTTTCTGAAAATGTCTTTTGTATATGAGCACCTTTCCCCAACAAGAACCTGTTTTTTCTGCTTTAACTGACCAAGTGATGAGTTGGCCAGGACAGGCCCACTTTGTATAGTGCCCTTTTTAATTGTACAATGGGTGTTTTTCTTGAGGTGTGTGCCTTCCAGTAAAGCAGTTCTCTTAAACCTCTCTAATTATAAGAATTACCAGGCTATTTATGTAAATATATAAATCCCCAGACCCATTGCCTCAAAACACTAGAGAAGTGGCTGGGGAAGTTGAATATTTAACAGTAACCCTCAAGTGAATCTTCTCATCAGAAAAGGTTAGGAACACTATCATAAAATATTGCTCTCTAAATCAGATGCCAGACTATGTCTGTTACATAATCTTTTCTAGAGTGACTAGTTTCTATTTATTTACCAGCTATTGCCATGTTTCTTAAATTATTCTTTGAGTGTCAGGATCATAATCAGGTGAGGTGCTTGTCCGAGATGCAGATGCCAGGTGTTTGGGAGTAGACTCTTTGGGCCGAAGAATGTGTTTCTCACATGCTCCTTCAGATCAAATCACTGATCTAAGGATGCCCCTACATTGTTCTAGAGCATTTCTTCTCAAGCTTTAATGTGACTATAAACCAAGAATGTTGGTTAAATGCACATTCTGATTTAGTATGTCCATCCTGGGTGGAGCCTGAGGTTCTGCAGGCGATGCTAAGGCTGGTGGTCTGTGAACCATATCAGCACAGGGTGCTCAGGAACTTCTGGAGCAAAATGGCCCAAACTATTGGAGAGCACAGAGCCTATGACTTTCTTTTAACGGGAGAAGAGTGGACCACATTGTTATCTAAACTCTGACTAGTCTTAATCTCATTAAGGGGGCACAGGACAATTCAGAACAAAACCTTACCAGCATTCAAATGACACACCCAGCATTCTCAACTTCATGACTGTGTGCTGTCCAGAAACCCCACACCTTCACCTTTCCCAGTGAGCCCCCTTCCAGACCTCCTGAGCCTCAAACTACCAATTCTTGGGCTAGAACCACTGGACCAAAGATGTTCACTTATCCTGTTTCCACATAAGTGGGATAAAGTCAGTTCACACTTCTATGCCCTTTTTTTTATTGCTTGCTTTTATTTCTTTTTGTTTCCTCTAGGAGAAATTCATACCCATTTTCTAGGTTTCAATTCTTAGGTAATTTCTTATTTCTTATCTATCTTTCAGATCCTTTCCACCTTTGTAACTAATGAATACTATGTGTCATGAGTTGTTAATAAATGTGAACTCTTATTCTTCTTCTAGAGTTTGCTTTCAGGTGGATCTCAGCATGATCATTTGTTGTTATTGAATATTTGAGTTGGGACCAGATCTAAGTAGGACAGATATTTGTTTTCAAGACTGATGTGTCTTGCTAATTTACCTCCTCATACTGTTAGTTTAATTCTTCTGCCACATTGCACAATTATTTCAAACTCTGAGCCTCTGGATTTCCTTCAGTGAATTTCTTAACTATATATCAGAGAATGGCAAAAGGTTTCTGGTCTGTAGACCCACATCATCAGGATCATGTGGAGATTTTTTAACGTCCCAGGTCTCACTTCCAGTGATTCTAATTCAGTAGGTCAAGGGAATGACAAGGATTCTGCATTTTTTAAAAATTTTATTTATTTATTTATTTATTTATTTATTTATTTATTTATTTATTTATTTATTTTTTTATTTATTTATTTTTTTATTTATTTATTTATTTTAAAATATATTTTTATTGATTTCAGAGAGAAGAAAGGAGAGGGAGAGAGAGAGAGATAGAAACATCAATGATGAGAGAGTCATTGATCGGCTGCCTAGCCTGCAACCCAGGCATGTGCCCTGACTGGGAATCGAACCCTGATCGCCTGGATCCTAGGTCGATGCTCAAAGGCTGAGCCATGCCCGGCTGGGCAGGAGTCTGCATTTTTAAAGAGCATGAGCCCTGGCTGGGAAAATCAGTTGATAGGGCATCATTTTGATAGGCCAAGGCTGCAGGTTTGATCCCTGGTTAGGGACACATACAAAAAGCAACCAATGATTGCATGAATAAATGGAACAACAAATCAATGTCTCTCTCTCTCTCTCTCTCTCTCTCTCTCTCTCTCTCTTTCTCTCTGCCCTTTTACTTGGCTCTCTAAAATCAATAAATAAAACTTAGAAAAATAAAAATAAAGAGCAGAAAAGTGTCTTTTATCCTAAAGGAAGACCATAGGCCTTGGTAAGGTCTTGGTCTCCCTTGCCTTCAGCACATGAAGCATTGTGCAGACCTCTCAGCAGGACTCAGAAGCACACCTGACAAGGACCATGTAAGTTGGGCTTGTCCTGTCCACTCCCAACTCCATCCATTCCATCCTTAAGCTTTGTAGACTCTATCTCCACACCATATTCTAAATCATTCTCTTCTGTCCACTTCTATTGCTTCCACACTTGTCCAAGCACCACACTCTCTTACGTAGATTCACCACTCTGAAATCTCTCATCCACACAGCAGCCAAAGTGATCTTTTAGATTCACAAATCATATCATATCAATGAGTTTGCTTAAACCCCTTCCATAACTTTCCATCTTTCTTAGAGAAAAATCTAAACCCCTCACTTGGTCTTCCCAGTCTTGACTTGATCTTGCCCCTGTCTCCCTGTTTCCTCTAATCTACCCATTGCTGGATTCTTCTTGTGTTCAGAGCTCATTTCAGTGTTTTTTATACTCCAAGAGATCTTCTGTGACCACCAATATAGAGAAACTAGTCACTCACCACTCACTGTCACATTATCCTTCTAATTCTTGGCAAAGCACTTATAAAATTAACTCTTGTTTTTGCTTTTTAAGACCAATTTTCTCTACTAGAGTAAAAACTCCATGGGAGCAGGTACCTTGTTTTCTTATTTATTTATGACAGTACCCTAGCACCTAAACATCGGGGACTTGGTAAATATTTGTAAAGTGAATGAATTTAAGCTGAACATGGAAGTATAAGCAGAAGTTAAACAGGTGAGGTAGTAGTAGGAAGAAATTGCTCCTTGTACAGGGAAATTCATCTTCTAATGCCCAGAGCAGGAGGATACTTAGCTCATGTAAGAAACTAAAATAATGTGTTCAAAGGAAAGAAGAAAGAGAAGTTGAGGTATGCAGGGGTCTTATAGGCTATGCCAGTGATGTTCTCAAAGAGCAACAAGGAGTCATAGAAGGGTTTTAATCAGGGGAGTAACAACAGATTTCCTGACAAAAATTCTCAAGAATGGCTTGTCCTAAAGCTGTGATGTACATGCTGTAGTAAGTTGAATGACCACCCAAAAATAACTCCTAAATACTACCTTATTTGGAAAAATCATTTTTGCAGACATAATTAAGGATCTTGAGATGAGATTACCTTGGATCATTCAGGTGAACCTGAAATGCCATCACAAATGTTTACAGAAGAGAGAGGCAAAAGAAGATAACACAGGCACACGGAGAAGTCCATGTGAAGATGGAGGCAGAAATCTCAGTGATATGACCACAAGCCAAGGAAAGCTTAGAACCACCAGAAGCTGGAAGAGGCAAGATATAGAATCTTCCTGAGAGCCTTCAGAGGAACTGTGGCCCTGCAACAACTTAATATCAGATTTCTGGCATCTAGAATTGTGGATGAATAAATTTGGTCATTTTAAGTCACCAAATTTGTAGTGATTTGTTTTGGCAGTCACAAGAAATTAATACACATGCTTTGGAAAAGAGAGAGAAAGAAATAGAAATTTAGATGTTGGGCACTGTTGTGCCTGTGATTTCCCCCAGTGAGCGTAGGCCCAGAGTGTGACATTAGGGATGTTGTTGTAACTCCAGTGGATAAAGGTAAGCCTATTTCCTACAACACGTGAAGTGTGCCCTGACTGTTGGCATGGGGATGCTGGAGGTGGGTTAACTATGTGATTGGTTAGGGTGCATATTTGGTTTTCTCTGATTGGTCCTAAATTGGAAGCAGGGACAAAAGTTATGAAAGTTGTCAGTTATTAATCAAGTCTTGGCCATTTAAGGCTGATTGTTATAGAGGTTATAGTTTAGCTTCCAGGATGGTTACTAGAGATAATAGTCTGGCTTCCTACAAGTTTTTCCTAGAGCAGGGAGGCTTCCTGGCTGGTTATTGTAGAAAAGGGCTTGGTTTCCTGGGAAGCTTGCTGCAGGTGTAGAGCAGAGTTCTGTTTTTGTACTTGGCCCAGCCATTGTCCATTTGTATATTCAATCTGTTGGTGAAGGCTGAGAAGGCATCACCTTTGGGCTGAATGATGTGGGACACACATGCATCCATAAACAGTTACACATTAAGATAAAGGCCCTCAGCATTTATGATTTGTTTAAACCTCCCACTGAAGGCACAAAGGTTTTTGTTGAGAAGATGTTCAGAGCCAGCCAAGGGTAGTTTTGCCATTTTATTAACAGCTTCACTTTGAAAAAGATGAGGATTGGTGGTGAGACTGCTTTGGCCAGTGAAGTGGCAGCAGATCCTGAGCAAAAAGCTAAGGACAATCACAGAAAGGAGGAAAAAAGGCTGCTTTCAAGGATAAGTTTGAACTCTGAGGAGGTTAGGCTTATGGGGAAAACAAGCTTACCAACTACAGTGATATAGACTTTCAAAAAAGACAAGATACTGACTTCAAAGCTGCTAAAGGATACATGATTATGTTGTTTTGAGGCAATGCTGCTTGGCTTAATAAATAGGACTGCAAACTCCCAGTCTCAATCTGTAAGAACAGAAATATCCTGCCTGGTTTCTTGCATTCAACTAAAATGTCGTGGCTAGCCTTATTGCAGAGGTCAAGTGGTACCTAGAAAGGAAAAGACTTAGAGTACAGCTGATTACAAACAATGTTCCTGGTCTTTTTGCAACACTCAGATTTGCATAACACAGCTTGAAAGTCCTCTTTTTCTATACCATGCTCTCCGGACTTCCTCCATCCTCCAGACTCTCAACTCAGAAACCACCAGCATTTCAAGGCCTCGTGTTCCCATGTTCTCAGAGATGGGTAAAACAATGAATGCTAATCTGATTTTAACAGGCAATTGGATGACCTTCAACATTGCCAGTCACACCATCCACGCTGCAGTGGATGCATTAAAGCCCCACTCTACCAATTCATGTTGGCCAAACTGACAGAAAGAATGTACAAAATGCATTGGTGACAGCTCATTAACATCCCAAGGAAGAATTTAAGAATTAGTTGAGCCCAGCCGGTGTGGCTCAGGTGCTGAGTGCCTTCCCATGTACCAGGAGATCACCAGTTCCATTCCAGATTCCAGGTAAGGGCACATGCCCGTGTTGTGGGCGTGATCCCCAGTAGGGGGCGTGCAGGGGGCAGCCAACCAATGTTTCTCAGAGATGTTTTTATCTCTCCACCTTCTTTCCTGTCTCTGAAGTCAATAAAAACATATAAAAAAAGAAGTAATTGAGGATCCTCAGGAAACATTGTGTGATGAAGAGATCCAGCTGTGGTTCTCAAACAGGGACAACATGCCCCCCAGGAGACATTGACAATGTGTAGCGACATTTTTGGTCATCACAACTAGGAAGCTGCTAGGGGGTAGAAACCAGGGATGCAACTAGCAACTGGCACTAAACAGATCAATTAATGTGGGAAGAAGAAAAGACTGAGATCAGTTTCAGGAAATGAAGATCTTGTAGAACAAGACACAAGGCATCTTTTCTTGCCTAGTGTCTGGAGGTCTCCCTCCTTTTTTCCTTTCTCCCAAGACTGAAACTCAGAAACTACACAATGAGCCAGATGAAAACACCAGGGAACCTGGGTGTATAGATGTGAACAAAACCAACTCCACCTCTGTGTCCTAACCTCACTGTCCTTAGGAAGCATATCCAAGTTTTCTAGTTGATGATTATCTGCGCTCCTTAAAAAGTACCCATAAGTATTTTTATAGTAATAACCAAATGGTATGACAACAGAGATAAACATAAAACTGATGATAGTATTGAGGTTTTATAAAAAATACTGCAAATAAACAATAGACATAAATATCTACCTGGATATCTCAAAAATCAGATGTTTTATAAAAAAATACTGCAAATAAAACTGATGATAGTATTGATTATAAACAATCATGGTATGGCCCCTGGTGCTATGATATTCTTTGTCCCTTTTTCTTGTCAATTGTTAGTATCTGAATTATAAAAAAAAATACTATAACAGGAGTCTGTTAGTGGAAAATAATCTGCACAGAATTGCTGGGTTGTCTCTTCCGCTTTGACCCCATCTTCCTGTAAGTAAAGTACCCTATAATAAATTCTGTTTTATTCTATAGAGTTGCCTGCTTCATTTGTTGGTTGTAAGATACCGTCTCGTTATGGTGGCCATTACACATTTGCCCCACCATCAGAAACTAGGTTAGCAGGCAATCTCCTATAATAAAGCCACCCAACCACCTTGGACCCCCCATAACTCTAAACTGTTAATATAGGGGGAATTGACATTTAGTTGACTATTGGGAAAAAAGGAAGTATTTGGAGAAGAGAATCATTCATGCTGTCAAAACAGTAGATCTGAGGGGTCACTATTGAGAAGTTAGTACAGAAAATCCCAGTGCCATAAAGCCTTCTGAAGATGTTATGTAAAGGTTGGACTTTGTGCCTCCAGAACTGATTCATGCTAGTTTCACAGAGACCAGCCAAGCCAGGTGGGAACACATGTGCACCATCTGGAGCTCTCAGCTGGGTGCTCTGAAAGTTGTGGTGGGCCAGTCTAGGTACTGGGTTTAGACACACGTGGCTATACTTTTAGAAAGTTCTTTAAAAATCTCAGTTTACAGGAACTTTACTCTTTGCTAAACTGCTCCAAAGGATGTCTTTGTTTTCAGTCAGTTTGCTACATACTTTATTTTTTTTAAAAAAACACACTATACTTTAGAGGGTTTGAGCTGACAGCTTTTATTCCAGACATGCTGCATATGCAGCTTAAGGAAGTAACACCGGTTCCAAACCCCACAGCCAATAGGGAAGGGAATTTCACTGTAGTGTCAAGAATGACTTTGAATCTAGGTGGCACAGACACAAGAAGACGGGGCCTCAGTCCTTACTGGAGCATGCAGTTGGGGAGATGCAGATTGACCCTCCCTGTAAGGAGCCTATGTTTGGATTTCCCTTTAATGCTGCCATGAAGTGTGGAAATCATTATGTTTCTAAAGGAAGTAAAATTTAGTCATCAGTCATACCAGGAATGCTCTGTTTAGCTCACCCATGCTGACAAGCTGGAGGCTAATCAGGATGTTTGAAGCTTCAAAACCATAAGACAGAAGGTGATGAAACCCCGGCAATAGAGGCGCTCAAGAGGAAGCTGGGCAGTCACTGATGGAAACAGGAAATGAGGATATTCATGAATCGAGGCTAGAGTTGACTTGGTAACCATTGAAAACTTGATATTCTCAGAGGATTCCTTCCAAGTCAGAGCATGTAAGAGCCACTAGTTGGAGAGGCAGAGAGCCAGAATTGCAAGTTTTCTCTTTTGGCCATTGACCATGTGCCATATGAAGAAAGTCTCTAACACTGAATGTACTTTCTGACTCTTTTTTGCATAGAGCCACAGAGAAGAATGGTGTTACCTTTGGAGGCTTTGTACCTTTGTCAAGGTAGGAGGAAACTTGTTTTTAAAATCAGGATAGGGAAGAAACCACAGAGCATCTACTGCTTATAATTAATTCTTCTAGACGAACTTGCCCATCACCTTAACAGTTCACAACAACTGAATTTAGAGTAGAGATTAGTTGAGAGGCCGCTGCCTGTGAGTGTTTTTATTCTGGCTGGTTTTAAAAAGAGATAAGAGGAGTAAAACATTCACTGTTTAAAGAATATTCCCTAGCCAGCATGCAGTTTGTCACTAAGGCTGTCTAGACACTCATGGGACTTCATCAGTGCCTTGTTCAAGATTCTCCTAAGGTACAGGTGTGCCCCTTTGAATGCATGAATGTTGCTGTTGTATGAGCTAAGGTGAGCTGTTGGTGCCTGCATGGAATTCTGTAATCATGTCTGTTCATTAGCACCATTCATAACACTTTATTTCAGCCCACCTGCCAGCTGTTTCTGGGGTGGGGGAGAATCTGCATAAGTGGAGGTCCTCACGCCACCGGGTCTCCTGCCTAAATATCTGCATCTGGGTTTTCTCTCTAAATCTGTCGATTGAAGAACACCAGTTTCTAAAGTTGGGGTCCTTGGTGAAGGTGGGAACAGTTTTAACTTCTTTTTTACCAAAATCCAAGGACATTTGTAAATAAAGCTGATCTTAGTATAGACCAGATAGAGAATGATGCTTCTGCTTTTATACAACTGTGAATATAAGGACTTTCTAAATCAGAGATTGAACCAAACTTGATTGCTTGCTGTGGCAGAGTCAGGCACCAGAGGCCCAATTAATGTGTTTGATGATTTTCTATACTTTGGGTAGGCTGCAATCTTTAATAGCAAAATAAATTACTATCCTGCAGCTTCCTCCAAGTGGCTTACTTACAGTCCTTCAATATCATCTTTCTTAAGGAGTGTTTGCATTGCCCAGTATCTCTGCAGCCAAAGGAAATGAAGCCCTCTTAGAGAGTACAAGGGTGCCAAAAGTATCAGAATGCAGTGATTATCCTCCACAGGCAATTGCCCCCATAAGAGGGAGAATGGAGGTGGCTGCTTTCTTCCTTGCTGGGAGGCTATGAAAATGTGCTTTCTGAGAACACATAAGGTTTTCTACTTTATTGGCCATTTAGAGACTATTAGTCATGAGGTTTCTAAATTGTGGTTTTAAGCTCAAAAAGATTTTGGCATCCTCTCTAAAGTAATTAAACATTTGTCTTCTTCACTGCATTTTTCACCATCATAAAATACCATTCTCATTTAAATTAATTAAAATGGATAAAATCTAAACTTTTATGGGAAAGATGGTTGGAGTCTTTTTTTTCTTCTAATTTATGGGCCTGGTGCTGCACTTTTCTTCAAATGTTTTTATTTTAACCCTAGGGGGAGAAAAACAGTTACTACAATTATTTTGTTTCTGTTTCTGTTATGCAGCATTGCAGAATTATTCTAATCCCCAATTTAACTCATGAAGCTTTACTCTTATTCTGAAGGCAAGTGGTATAAGATTTGTAATATTTTCAATATGTTTTTATTGATTCTTTGAGAGGGAGAGAGAGAGAAAAAAATCAATTGACTGCCTCCTGCACACCCCTTACTGGGGGTTGAACCTGCAACCCAGGCATATACCCTGACTAGGAATCAAATCAGAGACCTCTTGGTGCATGGAACAATGCTCAACCACTGAGCAACACCGGCCGGGCAAGATTTGTAATATTTGTCATCTTTCAGACTCCATGATCTCTCAAGCTATTACTTCACTATAACTTCACTTTTGAGAGTTCATTGTTTCTTTTTTCTGATGCAGTCGACATCTTGATAGACTTGTAGCATTAGTGCTTTAAAATTTTAATTTAATGTTGATAAGAGAACTGGTTATTTGCTATCTTTCTCACTATTCACACACTGGTCTGTTTTCCCCTGACTATGGGGATTGACAGAAACTTTCCAGACTTTATTCACAATGGAACAGCTTGTTTATGCCACAATATCTGATATGGGGTGGTAAGGGAGCCACTAATCCACGAGACCTGGGTCTGATGAAACTCAGTTTCCTCATCAGTAAAATGAGACTTTGGATTAGTTCACTGAATAGTAAGAGTTCACACAAGTAGTTACAGGATCAATAGCAATTCAGGCCAATATTAATTGAGCAGCTCTTACATGCTTTTTAATATACCAGTAACTAGCTAATACTGAATGGAGCATGAAGTAAGGAGGCAGACTAGTAAATGAATACTTTTCATAGATTAATAATACCTTGAGAACTAAATTCAATAGTAGCAAGAGAAGCTATATAAGCATGGCATGAGACCACAAGTTCTTGTCAGTTCTTTGAAAACTAAATGAAACTGCTACATTTATTCTAAGACTGAGCTGCCTAACTAAAATACCTGGTTTCTTTCTGGTAGCT
The DNA here is from genome assembly GCF_964146895.1 of Miniopterus schreibersii. Taxonomy (NCBI): domain Eukaryota; kingdom Metazoa; phylum Chordata; class Mammalia; order Chiroptera; family Miniopteridae; genus Miniopterus; species Miniopterus schreibersii. Next base: position 87,059,463 of record NC_138102.1, on the reverse strand, counting down.
GGAAGAATGTCAACTTTGCGTGGCAAGGTTGGTTCTATTATGCTGATCCTGAGCCCTGGTTGGTAGCTGGAGCCATAACTAGCAATTCTGGCACCTGTGGCAAACAGCATGTGACATTCCTGTAAGTGCCCTGACCAGGGATCAAACCCACCACTTTGGCACATCAGGATGACACTCTAACCAACTAAACTACTTAGCCAGGGCTAAAATCAACTTTTTAATTCATGTTGTGGCTCACAGATGGGTGTTGTTACCAATGTGCACCATCTGGTAACTTTCTATTTTAAGTATGCATTCTTGCTAACTAGATTTTGAACTTTTAAAATTATTATTTTAAATTTATGTGACTCTAAACATTCATGACCTGGGACAACAAGTCCTGGTCATTCTGCCCTCATTATAGTTCAAAATTTGATTTAAAATAAGAAAACATTATTACTTAAAGCAATTTGTTTCATAAACCAACATTTTCAAATGTGAAATCCATGAAATTAAAAGCAAAAAAGAGCCCTTGCTCTTTTTTGCCGGTTAAAAGAGTCCATGCTCCACTACCAGGTGGTGTTTCCAGTTCCAAAGCTTTGTATGTTTTCCATGTGCTTGCAGTAATTGATACAAATTTAATTGGAAGCATGCCAATGGACCAAGTAACATTATAGCAATCCTGTTTGGTTGCAATGGCCTAACAAAAGGATAAGCCTAGGCCAATGTCCAAAGGCTAGGACAATCCAGAATGTGTTGTGTGGACAGAACCTTGAGCTAATTGGATGTTCTCATCACCTGTTTTGTGAATTAAAACCTCAGATATTCCCTCGGGCACATCACCCCATATGAATGGTCCTTGTGGTTTTGATCATATCTTCTGACATTGTTTCTTGTTTACTTCTATCTTCTAATTTTTGCTATGTGCATTTGTGTAAATTTTTTTCTTTTTTCTTATTTAAAGAAATGGAAATCCCTTGCAGGGACCCCTGGGAAGGCTGAAGCAGCCAACAGTGGTCCCAAGTAACTGTTGTGGAGGCTTGGGCATGTTCAGTAACACCCTGATTCATTTTTCCCTCTGCTGTTGGCCATGAAGCCACAAATATTATAACTCAAGGCAGAATTTTCTCCCCTTCTCTTCCTCTCCCTCCCTCTCTTCTTTCTCTTCCTCCTCCTTCATCTTCTTTTTAAATTCTTTCTCTTCTTTTTTCCAAGAGTTAAATTTACAAGGCTCTTCAAGAAGCATTCTCCACTATTTCCTATTTGTAGTCTTGCAACTTTTATATTTCATATACGTTTATATTCCTTCTTTACTAAATGCTATGAACTACTTTGTTGGTTTGGGAAAAATAGAAAAATATGTTTATGTAAAAACATTTAGAATGTAAATGGGAAAGAAACATGTTTTGATCTTAGAAAACTAGGAATTGCATAGATAGGGAAGAAAATTTTCAGTTAAAGTCAGGCATCAGAATTAGATCTGGAATTATTATGATTCCTTTGTTAGTAAAGTATAAAATAGTTTAACATGCATAATAGAAAAGTTAATAAGTTATACTTTAATTTTAAACTACTGTACTTCAGAAGAAAAACCAAAGAACTTATATGCATATATGCATAACCTATGGACACAGACAATAGTGTGGTGAAAGTCTGGGGTGGGTGGGGGAGGTGGCGGGGTGGAGAGGGTCAATGGAGAAAAAGGGGGATATCTATAACACTTTCAACAATGAAGATAATTTTTAAAAAGAAATATGTAAACTATATTTAAAAAACTACATTTAAAAGGTTATCGTATTTCAGCAACTGCCTGCAAAGATAAATATTTATAGTGTGATAAACAAAGGGATAAAACTTTAATATAGAATGCATCCTTATAAACCAATAAGAAAAAGACCATCCCAATTGCAAATGGCCAAAAAACATGAGTAAATAATTGCAAAAGAAGGAATACTAATGGCTAATAAGCATTTGGGGAAAATATACAACTTTATTGGCAATCAAATCAATTCAGATATAAAGCAATGAAATTCAGTATTTGTTTCAAAATTAGCAAAGAATTTTTGAAAAGATAAGTGAAGGGTCAGGCAAATTACTACTCATACTGATCAGCGTGCCTGGAGGGCAATTTGTCAAAAGCTTTTAAAAGTACTTCTCTTTAGATCTACCAAACCTACTTTATTCAGAAAGTATTTTTGAGCACCTATGATGTGCTTCATGGTTTCCAGTTATTAGAAATTAAGTTTCAAGTACCAAGAACTAAATCTGTCCTAAAGAAATAATCAGATAATGGCACATTCATTTTACAAGGGTGTTATTAATAATAGTGAAATATTGAATGCAAGTTAAATGTCAAACATGAGGAATTTTGCTAAGCAAATTATGGTACATCCATGTAGTAAAATGTACTATAACCATTACAGGGAAGAGTGAAAATGTTCACAACATATTATGGTGTGAAAAGGCCTGGTAACAGATGGATATGTGCAAACTAATCCCAATGTTGTTTAAATATGTAAATGAGTAGAAAAACATGGTAGGTTTGTATCCCACCCTCCAAATAAAAAGTATCACTTGATGGATTTTTTTAAAAATATACTTTATATTTTCGTATCCAAAGTGAACATTGATTATCATTACAAGCATACAAATATTTTTATTTATTAAAAATGATTCCTCAGGAATAAGATGTGTAGATTGGAACAACATCATAATTGGTCAATGCAGCTCACTAAGAGGGAAATAAAAAGTTCTTTACTATTTAAGATGTTTAGTGCTGAATTTAATGAACACAAACACCAAGGATTTAAATCTAATGAGAGCAAAGTTGTTTCTTAGCCTCAGGCCAAAAACCATTTTGCAGACAGCATCTTGTGGTTGCATAGGCTCACATGATGCCCTTGTAACAGGGTAAAGTCACCTCTTCTCTGATTTTACCTCTTCTGAGCAAATGCTGTCATTTTCCACACACGGTGAAAACCCACAGCTATTCCTCCAAGGATTCCCAAGAACAGTAAACTCTGGATAGATGGAATCATTCATAGTGGATGGAATATTCCATCACTTCCTATCTTGGTTTATGAGGTTGGCCATTTTCTAACATGTTTTCTGGAAGAAAGAACAATTTAACCCAAAAGAAACACATAAACAAATAACTCAAGGGATGAGTGTAGAGAAACCCAACAAAATCACTTCTTTACCAGCCTATTACTCTCAATCTATCCAAAATAGTACTGTAAGAAAGGTAAACTGCAAGGCTTGGAGTATTACTTACATTTTTAAAAATTTTTATTTATTGATTCCACTTACTCATGCATTTTGGTTGCTTCTTTTATGTCCGTTGACCAGAGATCGAACCCTCAACCTTGGCATATAGGGATGATGCTCTAACCAACTAATCTTCCTGGCCAGGACCAGAATATGTCTACTTTGATATGGAAGACACCCACTGTGCCTTTTCTCCTTGTTTTCCTAGTTTCTTTGTTATAGATGAGCACTGGGGAAGTAAGTGTGGCTGAGTTCTATTTCCAGGTTTATTGTGCATTATAAATGGTGTATGCCATGACCCCATAATGATGTGTGGTTGTTGCTCTTTCCCCAGAATGTCGAGTTGTGAAGTCCACTTCTTACACCAAAATAGTTTCATCATCCCGCAGGAGCACCACAAAGAGCCCAGGTCCTTCCAGGCGCAGCAAGTCACCGGCATCAACCAGCTCAGGTAAAGCAGCAAAGGACACTTTGAAGAAAGTGCCTTGTTTATGATCCATGACAAGCTGAGGTGTGTGAAGCCCAGAGTGTGAGGGTTTAAGATAGTGTAAATTCCAGTTTATAATTTTGGAACATGTCCAAGTTGTGGAGCAGATTTCCCTGGGTCTAAAAGTTGGCTGTAAGACAAAACATCAAGCTCAGGGAAACTAACTTAGGTGAAGACTCAGGAAACCCAGATTTGCCCACAAATGGAAGTATACTACTGACTTGCATAATTTCTACCACAAAAATTAATTTTTTAGGCTAAGGGCCTCAAACTCCAGAAGTCTCTGTTAAAGCATTTGTTCCACTTGGGACGGGCTTATGAAGAGTTTCCAATTTGTATTTGCTAAATCTTTGTTTACCATTGGCCCCAGCAAGGCTGTGGAGCTAATGGCAGTAAGAATGAGAGTCTGGTGCAGGGAAGGCTACAGTGACTTGGCCTGTGTCCTCGATTCTAGTGCTGGTGTTGGAGCAGGATGTGTATTCACAAGATGACCATCTCAGTGCTGCCTTTTCTTTCTTTGGTCTTAAAACTGACATGAGTAAGTTAAGTTGTTTTTATTTTTGTCTTTGACGTGTGTTTTTTTGGACTCAGCTATAAGGTCTATTTCACTATTAATTATTCATTAAATGATATAAACTATAGAATGGAAATTATTAAATGATACATACATCAAAGTGATTGTCACCTGATTTCATGAGGACGGTGAAGCTCTTAGGAACAAGGTCTTTTAGGGCCTATTCAGAAGCCTTCTTGTACTCAATAGCATTGTCGCAGGGGGATGTGAAAAGTTCTCTAGGCTGGGGCTACAGGCCTGTCTCTGGCACCACTCACCAACTATTGCACTACTATGTAAGTTATAACCTACATATTTTAAAATGGAGATGCTATAATCTTTTTTTCCTAATAATAAGTAAAACTGAAATCTCTAAAGTGAGTGTTGTAAGAAGGAACTCTCAGTAACGTGGATAGTTAGAGCACCCACCCCAACTTGGTTCTCTAAGAGTCACCTTTTCCTTGGGGATTTACTAATTCCCTAGACACTCTCCAAAGACCTTCTTTTCTTTGACTCTCACTCTAAGGTTGGCAACACTGGTCTACCACTGTCCCCTTCTTACAGCATGACCTACATCATAATCAGTGAGGGAATAAGTCTCAGAACACAGCTGTCACTTGAGATGCAGCATGTTCACCCTTCCTAGTTTAAGGGTGGGCTGAGAACTCCCTTAATATAACATAGCTCACCAAGATTGAATTAACACTGAAATGGGACTTTGCTAATGGATAAGGTAGTGAAACTCACTGTTTAGAGTGCATGAACATCAGTTGGTAACTTGGTAAAGCTTGTGATCATCACCTCAACCCCCTTTTAGCAAGTATTCCAGATGATTCTGCTCAGTTATTCTACAGTCCATACTTAGAGAAACTGTCAGATAAGGAAGTGGTTCCCCAGACCAGTAGTATTACCATTACTTGACTTTTTGGAATAACAAGTCTTGAGCCCCTTCCCAGACCCACCGAATCAAAAACTTTGGAAATGGAGCCCAGCATCCTGGGTTTTTCAAGCAATCCAGGTGATTCTGATGCTCACTGTGTTACAGATAACAAAAAGGAAATAGAAGAAATTATTTGACTCTGGATAATCTAAGATGAAAAGTACAGCTTGCTTATCTTCATTTATTGGCAAGACAGACGTGACTTCTTTTCTACTTCTCTGCTTGCTTCTGAGTGACAATATTACAACCCAAGAGCAGCCCTCTAGATACCTTGAAGTGTAGAACTGAAGTGTAGATCAAGATAACAATGAGCAAAAGAAAGTGGTAGATGTCAACTACTTCCTTACCATGGCTGGCCTTCAGAAAAGAGACAATTTTTGTCTGAAGATTATTCCTTCTCTGGAAACTGATATTGGGTAAAGTCTTTCCCTTCAAGAGAGACATCATCTACACACAGATATGTGAACCTCCACAAAATGACAGTGATGCTGGAATTATTATATGTAAAACTCCCCTGGGAGACCTTAGCTTGTTCACTAACCAGCTGACAGGTTTAAAACTGATCTCTTACCCTCCAGCATGGCTTAGCAATTGAGCATCAACTTATGATCCAGGAGATTGCAGTTCGATTCCCTGTCAGGGCACATGCCCGGGTTGCAGGCTCCATCCCTAGTAGGAGGCATGCAGGAGGCAGCAGATCAATGACTCTCTCATCATTGATATTTCTCTCTCTCTCTCTCTCTCTCTCTCTCTCTCTCTCTCTCCTTTCTCTGAAATCAATAAGGATATATTTAAAATAATTTAAAGAATAAAATAATAAAATAAAATAAAAATAAAACTGATATTGTTTGAGTCAGTGGCTAGAGCGTTGGCCCATGGAATGAAGGTCCCTGGGTTCAGTTCTGGCCAAGGGCATGTATCTCAGTTGCAGACTTGATCCCCAGCCCTGGTTGGGGCATGTACAGGAGGCAACCAATTGATGTGGATGTGTCTCTTTCACATCTATGTTTCTCTCTCTCTTCGATTCTGAAAAATAATGGAAAAAATATCCTCAGGTGAGAATTTTTAAAAAAGAGGAAAAAGAAAAAAACAACTGAGCTCTTTGGAGGACAAAGAGCTCAATCAAAGAACATTCCTCATTTTCTCTGAGCAAACCTGGGCTGTAGGATGAACTCCCATGGAGCAGTAAGAGAGAAAGAAGTCATGGGCCCAGCCAGCCTGTTGCCCCTAAAATCTTGGCTATTTAGTACAAGCACAGAAGGATGTGATGGAGCGAGAAGCCCCACATTAATTGAAATATTGTCAATAGTACTAAAAACACATCAATAGTAAAAAGCAGAATTAGTTCCTAATCCAAACCAGCTCTGACACTGACACATTTTACTTATCCTTTCCTCTCTTCTTTGTCTTAGAATATACCATGAATTTAAAAATATCAGGTATAGTTGGGGTGAAACATCTAATAATAGGTGATTAACCAAATTCTTATGTCTTTTACAGTATAGATATTTCAAGAGACTCAGTATGCACTATGGCTATTAGGTTTTTGTCATTTTTAACAGGTTTTGTTTTTAAGAGCTATAGGCAATTAGATGCTTCTGGGTTTGGGTAGAAATCTCTTTTTTTTTTTCCATTTTGTCCTCAAAAGTCAAGGAAAGGAGGATGACAGTCAGATTAGGAAGACAGTCAGATTAGTGTGTGCATGTCAGAGAATGGAATCCTGAGACCTGGAGCAGTTACTGTCTGCTGCTAAGGTTTTCACCACAGATGCAAAAAAAGTGACCCTGCACTTTCAGTCTGTCTGAGTGTGGCAGCCAATATTGAATAGAGGAATATAGGGGGAAAACATGGAGAGAGAATTTTCGCAACTCAAATATTACCTTGTAAATAGTAAAGAGCCTGTTTTACTCCCCCCCCCCCAAAAAAAATCTAAAATTTGAGTTAAAATAAAAAGAATCATGAATCTAATCTTAAAAAGGTTAAAAAATGAATTCATTAAAAAAATGAATGTAGGAAATTATTTCACTTTAAAATTAACTAGTAATATAGTCACTGTTCAGCACCTCTAAGATTATATAAAGTTCATAAATATAATATATTTAAATATAATCTTATAAATGTAGATGAATATATCATTTATCAAAAGTAATTTCAGAAACCCAAAAAAGCAGATAGGTAAATGTATTAAATGTATATTTATTTGTCACTTCCAACATTTGGAACTATTGCTTTTAGAAGTTTAAAATGGATAGGTCACATTACCCTAAAATCAATAGATTGCTTCAAACAAGCATTCCTATTTTTTTGTTTTCTCAAAGCTCTTTTCAATGAGAGTAGGACTTAACTAACCTGGTTGATGTGACCAGCACTAACTTGAAATCTGTGATAGGATGCCATGCTAAGTAATCATTTCTATAAACAAAGTAGAATCCAAATCCATTCTAAAATCAATGTGTTCTTGAAAAATTAACACTTCACTCAAGGTATCTTCAATGGCTAGATCAAAATTAATCCAATGACACTGATCACTTTTTGTTTAATGTGAGTCTTTTATGCATATTATGCTTCTTGCATTTTGATCTGAAGATATGCCATACAACCATTCCCTGGTTATATAACTGGTTATAATATGCAGTGCCTGTCTTTTGCTTCTAACTTGCTACCAAATCTAACCACCTTCCTCAAAATTAGAGAGTGTTTACAGAGCAGCAGTACCAAGTCAAAAACATATGAATTATGGCAGTGACCTCAAGACCACTTTCTTTCCCTGGGACCTAAGCCCAGGGTTTAGAAAGTCCAGTGTTATTTCCATTTCTTTTCTGGGCCAGTATGGCTGCTGGATGTCAGGGGAAGCCCCTGCCTTGGGCCCCTCTACTGAGCTATCCTAAGACTCTTCTCTGCACTCAAGTATGGCCCTTATAACCAGTAGAAAGGAGCAGTGAATTATCTCTATTTTGATTGCATCAACATTTAAAAAAAATAGCCTGTTCAATGTTTTTCATAAGTCATAAACACTGAAATGTGAATAATTTTACTTTCATACCAGTTACATCTTAAGCATTGATATTGCCCCAAATCCCAATCACTACTATGAACCTGACTTTTTAACAACAAAGAATCTTTTGTTTTTCTCCTAATATATTAACTTAAAGTTTGAAATCATTTCTACTTTAGTTTTTCAGTTTCTGCTTCCAGTACCATCTTCCTAAATTATACTGAGATTGAAGCATAGTACAAAGTTAAAATTTGCTTGTTTTCATGCCATGCTGCTGTTCATTATAATATTGTTACTAATGAAATGTCAGAGTTTATATAAGTTTTTATCTTTGCTCTTCTTTGATTTTCTCGATGATCTCCTAACAACAAGAAACATGACACTATTATTTTTTATATAATAATGAGGAAGCAGAAGCAGGGCTGGGGAACTGGTTGGCCCAGAGTTACGGAGTTAATAGTGGCAGCTCAGGGCTGGGACCCGGGTCTTCTAGTGCTCCAGAAATAGCAGGCTGGCAATCCTTGATACTTTTTCCTTCACCTCTGCTTATTAAAGCTTTGATCCCCAGGAAATAAGTAGTAAAGTACCTAGTTTAAGATTGCAGTTCATGGAGATTAAAGATGGAGTCTGACTGAGTGGAAGCTACACTGATACTTTCCCAGGACCGAAGTGGAATTACCACTAAAATACAGAAAAACCATCCTGAATAAACAACTGCAACTGAAGGCGAGCTGGAGAGCACCCTCATAACCAAGGAGGAAAAGTGGAGACCACATACAGACTGGTAGGAAGTGTGGAGGCACCAGAGGCCTGGCTGGGCTCCCACAGGCAGCAGCTGAAGGTCCAGAGGGATATCTCAGCTGTGAGGGGTTACCACTGAGAACTCTGGGGCTTAAACTCCAGGCTGGGCACCCAGAACTGAGAAAGGTATCCATATAACATCTGGCTGTGAAAAGCAGCTGAGTTTCTGTCAACCAGAGAGAAATGGCTGGAACTGCAGGCATCCTCTTAAAGAGACAACACACAAAGTATCATGTGCAGCCACTCACCTTGGGCTCCAGCAGATGGAGGGCAGAATAAACTAGAGCTGTGTGAAGACCTAGGGTTAGAGACTCTAGAGATAGAGCTCAGAAGGCACCCCTCTGGATTCTTGTGCCATGTCATTCACTCATACTGCAGAGGCAAACATTTGCCTTCTAGGTAGCTTTTGCCTAAAGAGGAAGCAATTGACCCACCCTGCTGGAAAATCTCTCACCTTACCCCATAGAGTTTCTACAGCCTGAGACTCATTAGGAAACTGATAATAATAAGCCCCCTCACTCTGTGGAGTTACTACAGCCTGAGGCTCATTAAGAGAATCAGATTAATCAGCCTGCAGGCAGAGACAGACTGAAGAGTGCTTTGAGTCTTCGCCTGATCTGCTTCTGGACCTGGGCCTTCAAAAAGCAGACTTTGGTGTGCATCTTGGTCCTGTCCAAACACATCCAGTCACAAGAGAGGGGACCTCAAGCCGTGGGTTGTTGATAGCTCCAAAATGGTACTCAAGGCCAGTCACAAACAACATCTGACATTGGCCTGAACCAGTGACCTTCCAAGATGACTTCTAGTCCTAGCAGACCTATCTAATACTAGAAACAAACCCAAATAGGCAGCCAAAATGGGGAGACAAAAAACAAGCCCCAAATGAAAGAACAAGAGAAGTCTCCAGAAAAAGAGCCAAATGAAATGGAGATAAACAATCTATCAGATATAGAGTTCAGAACACTGATTGCAAGGATGCTCAACAGCATGAAAAATATATGGAAACTATGAAAAATGACCAGTCAAAAATGAATGACATAGCAGAAATACAGAATACATTGGAAGAAATAAACAGCAGATTAGAGGAAGCTGAGGATAGGATCAACGAATTAGAAGACAGGTAGAAAAAATTTCTCAGTCGGAGATCCCAAAAGAAAAAACAATTAAAAAACAAGAGGACTGTTTAAGGGAGCTATGGGACAACATGAAAAGTAACAATATTCGCATCATTGGAGTGCCAGAAGAAGTCAAAAGTAAGAAAGGATTAGAGAACCTGCTTGAGGAAAAATGGCAGAAAACTTCCCTAACCTTGTCAAGGAAAAGGTCACACAAGTTCAGGAGGCACAGAGAGTCCCAAGCAAGAAGAATCCCAAGAGGCCCACACCCAGACACATCATAATTAAAATGCCAATAATTCAAGACAAAGAGAAAAATCTTAAAGGCAGCAAGAGAAAAGTGATCTGTTACCTACAAAGGAGCTCCCATAAGGTTGTCAGCTGACTTATCAGAAACTCTATAGGCCATAAGGGAATGGCATGAAGTATTCGAGGTAATGCAAAACAAGCATCTGAAACTAAGACTACTCTATCCAACAAGGCTGTCATTCAAAGCAGATTGTGAAATAAAGAGCTTCCCAGACAGAAAAAAGCTAAAGGAGTTTATCACCACCAAACCAGCATTGCAGGAAATGTTAAAGGGACTGCTGTAATTAGAAGTAGAAATAGAACCATTGCAAGAAATATTAAAGGACTTCTGTAATAATAATAATAAGAAATATAGAGAGAAACATAGGCATAAAGAATTAAAATGGCAATAAATAAGGACCTATCAATAATAACCTTAAGGCCCAGCCGGGCGTGGCTCAGCGGTTGAGCGTTGACCTAGGATCCAGACGATCAGGGTTCGATTCCAGGTCAGGGCACATGCCTGGGTTGTGGGCTCGATCGATGGCTCTCTCATCATTGATGTTTCTATCTCTCTCTCTCTCCCTCTCCTTTCCTCTCTCTGAAATTAATAAAGATATATTTTAAAAAAATATATATATAATAACCTTAAGGACTTTAAGGGAGAGATCAACAGCAATACAGTCATAGTTGGGGACTTTAACACCCCACTGACTTCACTGGATAGATCTTCCAGACAGAAAATCAACATATAACAGTTACTCTAAATGGCACACTAGATCAGATGGATTTAATTGATATTTACAGAACATTTTACCCCATAGCTGCAGAATATACATTCCTCTCAAGTGCACATGGGTTATTCTCAAAGGTAGATCACATGTTAGGACACAAAACAAGTCTCTACAGTTTCAAGAAGATTGAAATCATATCAAGCATTTCTGATCACTATGGCATGAAATTAGAAATCAACTACAGTAAAAACACTCAAACGCTAAATAGCATGTTATTAAACAATGAATGAGTTAACAATAAGATCAAGAAAGAAGTCAAAAACTTCCTGGAATCAAATGAAAATGAACACACAACAACCCAAATCTATGGGATACAGGGAAAGCAGTACTGAGAGGGATATTTGTAGCACCTCAAAAAGCAAGAAACGTTTTTAATAAACTATCTAACCCTACAACTTAAAGAATCAAAAAACTCCCCTTTGAAGCCATCTGAACCAGGGCTTTTGTTTGCTGGGAGATTTTTTTATTACTGTTTCAATTTCATCAGTTGTTATTAGCCTATTCAGGTTTTATGATTCTTTCTGATTCAGTTTTATATGATCTTACTCATTGTGGAGTCTAATAAACAAAATAGACTGAGGAACAAAAGAGAGCCACAGACATAGAAGCATGGAACAGACTGATGAATCTTAGTGAGGAGATGGGGGTGGGGGAGTGGGTTGGGAGAGATTAATCAAAGAACTTAAATACATATATGCATAACCCATGGACACAGACAATAGTGTGGTGAAGGCCTGTTGGGTGCAGATGTGGAGTGAAGGGGATCAATGGGAGGAAAAAGGGAGGATATCTGTAATACTTTCAACAATAAAGATAAATTTTAAAAAGAGGAAAAAAAAGATTGCAATTTATGACATCATAACACTTTGCAACAGACACCTAAGTATTAGTCTTGAGCACCAGCATTCCAGGGGGTGAAATGATTCACTCCCACTTCATGTTGTATGTCAATGGTAGACAGAAAGTTTCCTTTGTGAATCAGTGTTAGAATAAGAATCAGACTCTTCTATAAATTTTCTCTGTTATGTACCTATTCTTCTTCTTGGGACTAAAAGCAGTTAGAGGTGATTTATTTATTTTATTTTTTTGTTTAAATTTGTTTTTTTGTTTGATATTTTTAGAGAGAGAAGAAGGGGGGAGAGAGAGAGAGAGACATCAATGTGAGAGCAGAATATTGATCGAACCTGCAACCAGGGCATGTGCCCTGACCAGCAAACTTTTGGTGCCTGGGATGATGCCCAATGAGCTGTGCCACACCTGGCAGGGCTAGAGGTGATTTATTAATGTAAGGAGTTCATTTCCACATTCAGGAATATCAAACACAGGTTTACCAGTGTCAGGCATTTGCTAGGCACTAACAATGGAGAGATGAAAGATACAGTCTCTACTCTCAAGAAGCATACAGGTCAAGTCCCCTAAATAATTTATAGATTACATAATTCACATGCCAATTGAATTATTATTAGTCTCCATAACAAGAGGGTCCAGAGTAGACAATTGGATCTAGAAAAAAAGAGAAACCAGAAGCTTTAATAACACACAAGAAGAATGGGCCCCCAGACAATTGTGTGCTGGGACACTGAATGTGATATCACTAAAAAAGGGGGAAATGGTTTTAGTTGCTTCTTAAAAGAAACAAGAATGTATAAGAATATCATAAAGAATGTTTAATATGGGTTGAATTTTTACTCATGGATTTTTTTTGGAACACAAATGTCTCATAAAATGTGTAATTTAAAAGTGAAATTCTTTTAAATAAATTCTTTTATCTGTATAAGCAATTTATAACACAGTATCACCAAAATAAGAGTATAATATGCAGTAGTTTGATTTAAAGAAGAACAGATAAAGTTTAGTTTGCTTTAAAAACTTTTCTTAATATTAAAGTATAGAGAAACCACATTTATCTACCTTGAATTTTCATTGCTGCAGTCCTCCTTAAAACTTACTGATTTCAAAATTTTGACCTCTTTTTGGATCACATAGAACAACTTTGGGGTTTTTTTGGTTTGTTTTAAAATACTTATTCCAACTTAGATGGATGGCCAACTTTTTCCTCATAGAATGACACCCTCTATTTAGAATCTCTCTTTGGAAACCATGGCAAACGTAATTGAGCTTTACACCCATCAATTCAAGATGAGCTTATGGACTTTCTTGCCATCCAGAATCTCATAGTCTAAAGTAGAAACATTCCTGGCAACAACCATTCATTCATTCAGTATGCATTGAAAACCTACCATGGACAAGCAATGCTGAGTGCTGGAGATGCAAGGGTGAACATTTACAAAGGGAAAAGCTGGGTGCGTCAGTTAATGACCTTCTACCATGACTGAAGCACCATCCCATCCTCCCCAGGCTTAAAATGTACTTTTATGTGACTCTGGAAATCCTGAAGTATTTTTATTTACAGCATTCAAATTTTACTTTTTTTACATAAAAATATTTTATACAACATATGCAGATAACACAAGAATCAAAGCTGGGGAAGCAAAGAGAACTTTATTCAGCTAAGTAGCTCAATTTGTCAACTTTTAATTTACATCAAACACTTTCAAAGGCAGAATGCTGGCTATTAATTTTTAGCTCAGTCTTTTCCTTTAGTATAGAGATTTCAGCCTTATACATTCTGTGGAGGATTTTTTCTGCTTTGGGGTCCTAAGGAAATTGTTGAAAACAAAATGCACCAAGAAAGTCAAGCGGGTTGATGATTCATGCCTTGTGTTTTTAGAAAATTTTTTGCTGAATATAAAGCTCAATCTTCCCTCCATTCTCTTCCCCTGTACTCATCAATTCCCCCTAATGCTCACCTTCAGCAGGTGAGTATCCAAAGATACTCTTCAAAACTTTGAACCATTATCTTGACCCACTGTCTATATGGGGACAGTAGCCAACATCAACCGCTTTTGTAAACCCCTCACTGTTAATGCCTCATGTTAATTAAAAAAATATTTCCTGAGCATCTACTGTGTTCCAGGCAACTATTGTTTCTCAAAAGACAACGGAACCACAGTTCTTGGTTTCAAGTTGGGAGACAAACATTTATACCAGTTATAATAAATAGTTTTGTATTATGACAACCCAGAGGAAGAAGGGGTTAAATCTCATTAATGAGGTCAGAGAAAGTTTCCAAGAGAAAAGGACTTATAAATTGGGAAGTGAAGGATCTTGTGAGGATAAGAAGAGCCAGGAGAGCATACCACCTGAGGAGACAATGTGAGTTAAGTCACAAAGTCATGAAAGCACATTTAAGTAACGGTTGTTAGTTCAATAAAAATTAATGCTAGAATAGGAAAGGGTTGGAGAAGATGGCGATAACTCAGTGGTGGTCAGATTCCGCAGGACCATGAACACGTTTTTGTTGTTGTAGGAGGTGAAAGAGGATTTTTAGCAAGACCACAATTTGATTTTTATTTGAATTTTAGAAACTGGTGCAGTGGTAGATAGAATGGCTACAAAGATCTGGGAGGCTCCATGAGGCCACAGCAGTGATCCTCTCCCTAACACCCTGATGAGAGATTTGTAAAGTAAGGATGAAAATGGAACCATGGAGAACCCCAGAAATTCAAAGAGCACATTGGAGGAGGCAGGAGAACAATGAGAATGCAGTGACAGAGATCAAAGGGGCAGAAAGTTACAAGATGGAGCAGGAGGCCAAAAGTGTTTAGTGTTAAGAAGTCAAGTAGCATGAGAACCAAAAGGTCATAGGATTTGGCAGCAGAGGCACCACTGGTGACCTGCGAAAGATACATTTCAGCAGGGAAGACCAGAGGGCAGTGGAGCAGCCCCTGGGCATATTGTGCCTGGGGGTCACTATGGAACTGCCCCAGGGCAGACTCCTAGGCTTAACTCTAAGGGGAAGCTATCCTGCAATAACTGGTAGAGTGGGGCAAAGCACCCACCAGGCCACCAAAGGGGCTGCAGAGCTTTCAGTTCCAGGACCCCCAATCACCCTGATCCAAGGTGCCCTTAGCACCTAATTTCATAATAACCATAGCCTGTTCTGGTATCCCAGCTGGCACATTTTCATGATTTTAAATCAGAGGAGTCCAGATGATCCTTTTTTATTGTTGAATTAAACATCTTTTTCCTTTTACCCTGAAATCATCTTTGACTCCTTTTTCCCTTTCTCTCTACATTTAGTTTATCATCAGTCTCCCTGGCTTCTCCTCTGTAATGCTGTTCTAGGACTCCAGTTTCTCACAGGTTATAGATACTGCTGGCTAGCTGGCCTCCTCCCTGCCTCTGCTCTGCACCTTACATCTGCCCTGCACAACAATATCAGCCTGTTGCCATTAGTTACTGTCTGTCAAAGGTCTCAATTCAGTCTCATATGTAGAACATATGTAGATTTGGCCACAGTTGTCCTTTCTAGCCATATATCCCACTTCTTCTCTGGACTTATGCTCCATTCTATAAACCAATTTAAATTTCTACCAGGTACCCCTTGGGTTTTTCCACCTCATACCATTATTTCTAGAAGGGTACTCTCCCAATTCAGCCTTGATGACCTCTATGAAATACTCCCCGAACACTTCACTGTTTAGGATCTTTTCCACCTCTACAATCCTGTGACAATTAAGTTGGCTTTCAGTGTGCAGGTAACAAATTGTATCACCCTATTAGGATATAAGTTTTCTGAGAGCAGGAGTTCTGTGTACATGCTACAGTGCTTCCAAGTTCATGTTACTAATGGGTAAATGTTGACCAGATGAGTTAGTTGAAAAGTACTGGAATCTGTTTAAGTTGCTTAGATTTCCCGAGGTCCAAGTTTCTCTTTTTGTAAATATTTATTTTTAAAAAGTAATTCATAGAGCCATTTTCCTTTCTCCAACCCCACTTTTTCTATTGACTTCCCACTTCCTATTATTTTCAGTTGATAGTCTTTTGATTTGGACCTACTGAGTACCTATGATGACAGAATTAGCAAAAAGCATCTTCTCCCAAGAGTCTCTCCCCCAAACCCCATGAAACTATAAAGAGGAGACAGCCCTTAAGTTCACACAAAGGTTGGGAAATTAATATATACGTGAGCCTAAAGTAATTTAAAAGGAGCAATGAATTGGTAAAAATAAGCCAAGTATTTCCAAATTCTATAATTTTTTAGCTACTTTCCTATTCAATTGTAAGTTTTGGGTGATAAGTTCAATAGACATAGTAAGTGCATTCTGTGTGTACTGAGTGACTACAGAACCCTGAAATTATGGTCCCAATAAGTAAAACAGAGTAGGATCATCTATCTGAAGTGAAGGAAAAGTGAGGCCCATCCTTCATGAGAAGTGATGTGCTGTGACCAATCCATGCTGTTGTGCCCTTGGTAGGTCTAGGTGATGGCTGAGTTGAAAAAAAGAGAGGAGCCTAGACTTGGGATTGTAGAAGCCAACTCCACAGATTTCTTCCAGAGCTCTTTGGTGGCCAGTTACATAATTGATCATCAAGGGATCTGTGAATAATCAGCCTAAAGTTTAATGTCTGTCATTCAGGAAGTAACATGAGGAGCAAGGGTTATAGGATCTAAGGAAAATTTTCCCTCTCAGATTTGAGCAAAAGAAACCAAAACTGGATATAAGGCAGTGGATCTGATGAGCACTTTACTAATTCAGATAGTAATGATTTCAGATTAAAATAATTAATTATTAGACCTGCTTGGCCATTTGAAAACAACCATATTAAGTTGAATTTTTCCCATTCAAGATAAAGAATTGTTTAATAAAGCCCTCTGTAAAGTAAAGTAGTTGAATTTTAATAAGTTCTGTTAAGTAAGTGGCAATGCCCTTTTTATTGGCATTCAGGGACTTCTGGTATTACAGGATAAAAAACAGCTGAACTCAATACACGTGTCAAACTTACTTAGCATTAAAATTATTTATTCTGACAGTGGTTTGCCAATAACATCTGGGATGTTTTCTGGGTGTCAAAAGCCATTTTAAGATATTGTTAATGCTTTTTTTTTTTTTTTTTAAGGAAACTTTGTTTTTAGAGAGAGAGGAAGAGAGAGGGAGAGAGAGGGAAACATTGATATGAGAGCAAAACATCACTCGGCTGCCTCTTGCATGTCCCCTACCAGGGACTGAGCCTGCAACCCAAACATGTGCCCTGACCAGGAATTGAACAGGCAACCTTTAAGTGCATGGGACGATGCCCAACCAACTGAGTCACACCAGCCATGGTGCTAATGCTTTTTAGGTGGCCAAGAGGAAGAGTTTGAACAGAACTCTGACCCTAAGAATACAGGCCATTTCCAACTTTCAAGCAGGTTGTGTTCTAAAATGGTTGATTGTAAAAGACTTGTCTGGCACTTAAGTTTAATTTTTCCAGAGAGATGGTGCACAAGTAGAAGCCCTAAGCCCAGTGGCTTTGAATAAAGGATGAAGGTCCAAGTGCCTCAGTGGACAGAGGCACATGAATTCTGAAGCCCTGCATTGTGCCACCCCTGCCTAACCCTCCTCCATCCTCATTCATAAGGCCCTTTCCCTCTAGCTCCACCTAACAAACTCCTACTAATACTTAGGCTCTGGTTCCCTTATTCATTACTCTTTGTAGGGTCTAAGCCAAACTTGACCCCATAGATTGTGGATTCCAACAGCAACACCAAGTACTTCCCTTCTCAAAATACTTTATTATGATGACTAGTTTAGTCATCTGATTTCCTTGTAGGCCTGAAGACTGGCACAGTAAAGGAAGGCAGTGATGAAGAGGACAGGTTCTAGATTGCCTAGATTAAATCTTGGTCTCTCTCCTTTATTTGCTGGTCAAGTTGCTTATCACTTTATACCTTAGTTCTCTCATCTGTAAAATGACACTGCCTTTCTCACAAAGTTATTGTGAGTGTGAAATGAGGTCTTATATATGCATATATATCTGTATGTATATGTCTTTATATACATATATGTGTATGTGATATATATATATAGTTTAAGTGCATTAACTGCTCCAAAGGAAATAAGTTCTTCGATAAACTTAGATGCACACATAATGGATGCTTGCTAAAGGCAAACTTTTTGCTGTTTTCTTTTTCTTTTCTTTTTTACGTTTTAAATTTATCTTTATTGTTAAGAGTATTACAGGTATCCCATTCCCCCCCCCCCAGTTGATCCCCTCCACTTCCCTTCCACCCCCTTCCCAGGCCTTCACCCTGTTATTAACTGTGTCCATGGGTTATGCATATAACTTCTTTGGTTAATCTCTTCCCACCCTCCACCCCCTTCCCTCTTTCCTCTGAAATATGATCGTCTGTTGCATGCGTCAATGTCTCTGGATCTATTTAGTTTGTCAGATTCTTTTGTTCATTAGCTTCTTCTTAAAGACGACCCTTCAACTTTTCCTGTAGTGCTGGTCTGGTGGTGATGAACTCCTTTAGCTTTTCCTTGTCTGAGAAGCTCTTTATCTGACCTTCAGTTCTAAATGATAGCTTTGCTGGGTAGAGTAATCTTGGTTGTAGTTCCATGTTTTTCATCACTTTGAATATTTCTTGCCACTCCCTTCTGGCCTGCAAAGTTTCTGTTGAGAAATCAGCTGACAGTCATATGGGTGCTCCCTTGTAGGTAACTAACTGTTTTTCTTTTGCTGCTTTTAAGATTCTCTCTTTGTCTTTAACCTTTGGCATTTTGATTATGATGTGTCTTGCTGTGAGACTCTTTGGGTGCCTCTTCTTTGGGACTCTCTGTGCTTCCTGGACTTGTAAGTTGATTTCTTTCCCCAGGTAGGGGAAGTTTTCTGTAATTATTTTTTCAAATAGGTTTTCAATTTTTTGCTCTCTTCCCCTCTCACCTGAATAATATGAATGTTGGGCCTCTTGAAATTGTCCCAGAGGCTCCTTATGCTATCTTCATATTTCTGGATTCTTTTTTCTTTTTGCTCTTCTGGTTGGGTGTTTTTTGTTTCATGTTCCAAATTGCTGATTTGATTCTCAGCGTCCTCTACTCTACTGTTGATTCCATGTAAATTATTCTTCATTTCAGCTCCTGTAGCCTTCATTTCAAGTTGGTACTTTATTATGTTATCGATTTTCTCAGTTATTTCCCTAACAGTCTGCTTAAACATCCTTATAACCATTATTCTGAACTCTCTATCTGTTACCTTGCTTGGATCTATTTCATTTACTTCCTCTTCTAGAGATTTAGTCTTTTCTTTCCTCTGTGACATGTTTCTTTGCCTCCACATTTTGGCTGCTTCCAGGTGTTTGTTTCTATGTATTTGGTAGAGCTGCTATATCTCCTGAAATTTGTAGAGTGGTTTTGTGTAGTAGGTGTCCTGTAGGGTCCAGTGGCTCAGACTCCCCAGTCACCTGAGCTGGGCCTTCTGGGTGCTCCCCTGTGTGGGCTGTGTGCACTGTCCTGTTGTAGTTGAGCCTTGGTTGCTGTTGGCATCAATGGGAGGAATTGACCCCCAGGCCAATTAGCTGTGAGGACCAGATGCAGAGCTGCAGTGCTGGAGACACCCTTATGGATCAGGATTTACTTCAGTGGAGCTTTGGTGTTCACCAAGTGCGTCCCTTGAGTGTCACTCGTGGATGTGGTAGGGTTATAATCCAGTGTGGTTGAGTCTGAGCCCCAGGTGCACTGTCTCTGGGGCCTCCTGGGAGGTAAAAAGTCAGCCTGTGCCAGTGCCTTGCTCAGGGCCACCCAGCATGAGCTACACAGCAAACCGTAGTTGGCTGCTACTTGTGCTGGGCTTGGAGGTGTCCAGGAGAGGCCAAGCTATGAGCCAATGCAGGCTGCCACTAGTGCCAGGCCTGGGGCCACTTATCAAGCTGTATGGGGCACGCTGTTGCTTTTTTGAGATATTTTAGAAAAGTCCTAAGCATGAGGCTCGAGAGGCCACTTGCATAGAAAAGCCCCTAAAAATGGCCTGGATGAGCTGCAGGTGGGGAGGGGCGGGGTCTCCAGGAATCATGGGGCAGGGCCAAAGGTGTGAGTCAGGTGCTGGATATTCAAATATGGCACCTGCCTGCTGGTGTGTGAGGAGAGGATTCGCCAAAGGAGCCGGGGCCTCTGCCAGCACTTCTGCCTGGGAGAAAGCTGCTCCTCCACCCCTCACCCGGATCTCAGGCAGGTTAGTTTCTCCCCAAGTGTCCCAGGTCCTTTCAAGCTGCTGCCCGGTGCTGGGCTCAGAGGGAGTGCATCTGAGTGAGTCCGTGCGCCGGCCCTTGAAGAGGAGCTGCTGGGGCTCCCACATCCTCTGCAGCCCTCAGGGACAGCTCCTGCTGGTTTCACAGCCTGGAGTTATGGGGACCTCTCTTCCTGGCCTGGAGCCCTGGGCTGAGGGCCTGCTGTGGGGCTGGGACCCCTCCCTCCTCCAGGAAACCTCAGCTGCCGAGATTCCCTTCTGGGTTTCAACCATGGCACCGGGTGTGGGCCCATGGCCGCGTCTCTGATTCAGCCCCAATCCGCCTGCATCTCTGTCCTTCCTATCGCTCTTGGTGCTGCTTCAGTTCCCTGGTTGTAGGGCTTCTGTTCAGCCAGATTTCTGGAGGCTCTGAGTGATGGTGGTTCTGTATTTTAGTTGTAATTTTGATGTGGTTGTGGGAGGAGGCGGCTGCAGCCGTTACCTATGCCGCCATCTTGTTTCTCCCTTATTTTTCTTTTTTAAACAAGGTATTCCTAATGCTATTTTCCTGGGGCAACTTTCTTCCCCCCACTCACACCACTCATTGGCTTGATAAAATTAGAGTCCCAGAATTTTTAAATGTCAATACTATGTTTGCTCCTCATTTGCTCATTTTCCCCCAATCTGTGTACCCTTTAGGTGCAACGAAAAGTGCAGAAGTGGGCAAAGGAAATATTACATCATAAAACCTGTTTTCCAGTTAACTCCTAGGGATCTTTTGCTTATTGGTATATAGTTGCTCACAGCTCTTTAGTCCTTCTCTGTTTTGGAGCCCTTCCTGTAGAGGCCACTAGCTGGGAAGTCCAGTGCAAAGAGGCCTGAGCATCAAGTTCAGTAAAGACAGGACTGTAGCGAGCAATCAAATTAACTCTTATGCAATGCTCTCAAGCTGCCAAAAAAAGAAGAAAAAAAGTTGTCTTTTTTTGAATCACTAAATGCATTTTAAAGGCAAAACTACAAATTAGTGCAGTGTAGGTTATATGACATTTTTTAAAGGTCATTGGAGATGACAAAACAAACAGCCTCCCACTTTCCTGGGCCCAAAGATTTTGTGCAAACATTGTGTATGAAAAATCAATAAACATCATACCTTACCACTAAATTTTCTAAGGATGTACTTAGTACTTGGTATCGCCAGGCTTTAGAGGATTTACTGTCATTTTGATTATCAGATGAGTCATTGGGCCTCTTGCTCCCTCAGAGGCACTTTGTTATGATTCAGTGCAAAGTACTGAAAAAGCGCTCTGGCTTCCAGGCTTCAGGAAGTTAGTGGTGTCCAGGAGGGGGTTGCAGTGGCTCTTGCGTTGGCATGAGGCTTAATTGACTCTTTTGATATAGCCTGAGATAGAACCCGCACCTCCCACTGCTGCTTGGAAGACGTCAGCCTTACGCAAAAAAAGCATCTGCTAATGAATCCTGCATCTCATTCAACCTGCTCTGGGAATAGCAGCCTTAGCCATCCTTAACTAATCCAACTGCTTCCCATTTCCTCGGGTGCTCAGCTTAGTGCTGAGAAGAGATTTGCCTCTTGCTATTGTCAGGTCAAACACTAAGACTGTGTCCATGTTAGAACTTATAGAAGGTAAGTTAAATGCATCATTGCTCTCCCTTTTGGAAAATGTTTATTATGCACCCTCAAGAACGTGTGTGTCTCATTGCTACTTCTACTTCACTGCCTGTGTATGTAAAACATGTAAAAATGTTGTCATTTTTATGGGTAAAATAATGGTGACCTTATATATCTTTATAAAGTATATCTTTAAGTGTTTTTTAATGTTACTCAGAGAAAATAATTGCTTACTTGAGTTCTGTGGCTTTGATTCAGTTTAGTGATAATGTTGTATAAGTCTTAATAATCAGGTAAAATTCCAGTGATTTAAATCTTTTAGAAAGCAGCTTTTATTTTTCAACAGTGGTAAGGACTGGACAATCAGTGAGGAGATCCTGAGTGTCTGTGCCAATTACTTTGTCTTGTTAAAGTCAGGTCCTTTAAGAGTTTAGATGAGGGAGATGTAAAGGGCAGAAGTGGATACAGGAGCTTCTAGAAGTGAGTTGTTAAAGATAAAAATTCAGTGATTT
The DNA here is from genome assembly GCF_964146895.1 of Miniopterus schreibersii. Lineage (NCBI taxonomy): Eukaryota > Metazoa > Chordata > Mammalia > Chiroptera > Miniopteridae > Miniopterus > Miniopterus schreibersii. The sequence continues at coordinate 87,037,057 of NC_138102.1, read as the reverse complement.
AATTTAATAAGTCACTGAGAATATCACTTGAGAACTGTGTTAATATTGACTCCTACTGGGTGGTACGGGGAAGCTAAAGAATTAAGAATGAATCCCACTAAAAATGCCCCAGGGCTTTAACCACATTCCCCAAATTTCTATCGGCACAGTTAAAGACATCATTAATAAACTCATCAGGAAAGTTGTGAAAAGTATATTTTAAAAAATTTTATGTAACCTGCTGCTTTATTAAGCACTGGATTAACAAAACAGTGAATTTCTGAAGAAGGTTATTTCCTAAAGGTTTTTCTCAGGACCACAGATAAAAAGATATCTGGAATTTTAGCCAATGTTCCTCTATAACTATTTATTTCTCAGAGACTTTGATTTGTCATGAAACTTCTTTAACATGACATTTTCCCTTCTGTGATTCTTTGTACTTCTAGTTAATGGAACCCCTGGTAGTCAGCTCTCCACTCCACGCTCTGGCAAGTCGCCAAGTCCATCACCCACCAGCCCAGGAAGCCTGCGGAAGCAGAGGGTAAGGAAATAAACAAGCTCCTTGCTTCAGATCTGTATGTACCTTGGTCCAGAATGGCATGGGTGCCAGCAAATAGCTCTCTCATAATAGCACTTTTGTCTCTAAGTAATAACCAGGCAAGCAAGGGCAGGATATGACAAAAGGTGGGTCAGTTGTTATGGCCATATTTTCTCTTAGCTAGAACTTAGTGCTTTTACTTTCTCTGTGAACCTGTCTAAACCTTAACTCTGAGGATAAACAATTGCTTCACTTTTTAACACCCTACTCTTTTTGTCCTGAATTACGAAGACTTTACTGGCACTGACTTTTAAGCTTCCTTAGTTTAACAAGCTTCATTAGACATCATCATTGATCATCAATCAGCCTTCCTTAGGAAGGAGGAGAAGTGCCATTGTTAATGGAGGGATGGGCCAGGGTCAGGAGTTTCTTTATGGAATAGAATGGTGTTCCAGAGTGGCTTAGGGTCCATGGAGAAGGGGGTGGGTCCATATGACATGTGTTTTTGTGTATGAAACTCACATCGAGCACCTTGTTTTTCTTCACTACCTGAGTTTAATTTTTAGCTTCTTATGTAATGATGGAGAAGTTACTTGGCTTGGATACCAAAGTTTAAAAGTTGCTGAAAACAATGTTAGCTTCTCCATGATAAGGAAGGGGAATGGAAGAACTACTGTTTTTATCCTTTTACAACAGGGTGGGGAATGTCCAGCCCTTGAAATCATTTGGCCTGGCCCTGCCAAGGCAAGCACAGGCAGGACTCAAAACTCATTAAGTCTAGTAGCTTTTTTTCATAGCTAATTTTTAAGTTAATAATTTTGAATGGCCCGAGAATGATATTATAAATATCCAAATGGCCCTTGGTAGAAAAAAGTTTCCCCACTTCTGCTTTATGACCTGCACTGTTTGTCTTTTCCAGTAAAACCAAGGCAAGACCAAAAAGAGTGAGAAGGGGAGGAGGGGGAAGGTGCAGTGGAGGAAATGGAAGGCTTTTCATTGTTCTGATTTCACAAGCAAGGTGGGAGGAACACAGGCGCTTAGGAAGTTATATCATCATGCTCACTGAATATTTTAATAAGCAAGGGCTTGTTGGAGTCTTTCGACATCAAAGACTAGACTCTTGAATTTAGCCTCTATTAAGTGTTTTAAAATGAGACTTTTAAGTTCCATAAATTTAAACTATAACCAAGATGGAAGCTCCTCTGTTCAAACTTCCTCCAAGGTTGTGTTCACACAGCACTGTCTAAAGTGAAGGCAGTGGAATCAATCAGTCCCTAGACCCTTTGAAGCCTGTGTCACCAAATATCAGGTTGTATTGCCTTTCTCTACTGATGCTCCTGGTATCAGGTTTGGCTTGTTTAGATTATTTGATGAGGCCTGGGGTTTGGCACCAGGTCCTTCACTAAATAGCTGTGTTATCCTGGGCTTCGGTTGGGAAAAAAAAAAAAAAAGGAGATAGACAGAGAGAGAGAGAGAGAGAGAGAGAGAGAGAGAGAGAGAGAGAGGGAGGCAGGCTCTTCCCAGATAGAAAACCCAATAATTCTATTTCAGTTCCTTCCAAGTGTTTTCAGTATGGTTTTCTTCTTGGCCACAGTCTAATTTGGCATTTTAAAGTACAGGAATCATTAGTGAGCTACTGAAAAGAATTGGCCAAATTAATTTAACCTGTTAAATGTCTATGCTTGAGTGGAGGAAGGAGTAGTAAGGTGATTTTTTTTTTTGGTAAATATTACCCAGCTAAGTCCCCATCAATAGGAACAACCATTAGATATAGCACAGAAAGGGCCCTCTTTCATAGAACAGTCTCTCTTTTGAAGTGTATACTTTGGAGAGTACACCTGGCATAAAAATTCCTCTTCATCCTTTGAACTTATTAAACTCAGATTCAGGATGTTCATGCTTAGTGTTTGAGATTAAATTAGAATGATTGAGAATCTCTGCCATAGATCTGATTTTCTCTCCCTGCTTGCTTACTGGGGACATAAAGCTCTTTGCTTAACCATCCCTTTGTTTGCAGAATGAGGCTTGAATTTACTTTGCTCTCTGCATTCTCTACATTACTATTATTTTGTCCAACTGAGACAGAAGATTTCATGCAGTTGCTAACAGCTTGTGGCCAACAGTTTATATAATTAACATTGTCAGCACTTGGAAACTGATTACAGGGGATGGTTGTCTTCATTTTGGCATTTCAACTAATAATGCAAGAACCATACCTGAGAGGGAAAAACAAATCTCACTTGTTTTAGAGATAAAAGGTTTATCATCATCTGAAAACATTTAATATGCACATATTGTTCACAGAGAACTGAATAATTCAGAGTTAGCTCAGTTTCCAGGCTTTTGAATTCAGGCCATAAATGAACGTCCTCCATTCATGTACCATGTCAGTGGATGGGTACATTTCCAGTTGCTCTAGCAAGAGAAGCTTTCATCTGGACGTGGAGTCAACTGCATCAGATAACCCCTCTCAGTTAAAATGGGCCTCTAATATCCCTAAAAACTGATCCTGTTTCAAATTTGGTTAATGTTCTTCTCAGATGGTTGGCTGTACTCCTATGCAGGAAATACTGAAATAAGTGAAAGATGGCAAGTGCTAAAAGAAGACATTTCAATGAATAAATTAACTCTTTTTTTGCAAACTGGAAAGCAGAAGCTACTTCTATTTTTCCTTCTCTGTTGCCTAGCAACATGGCCAGGAAAACTTGGCTGTCTCCCAAACACACACACAGACACAGACATATACTCACACTTCCTACCTGGTTTTAAAACACAAGAACATGCCCAGCTGGCGTGGCTCATTGGTTGAGTGTCCACTCATGAACCAGGAGATCTCTGTTCAATTCCGTCACTGCACATGCCCAGGTTGTGGTCTCATCCCCAGGAGGCGGCTGCTCAGTGACTCTCTCATCATTGATGTTTCTATCTCTCTCTCTCCCTCTCCCTTCCTCTCTTTGAAAATAATAAAAATATATTAAAAAGAAAAACAAAAAACAAAAAACAAACCCAGGAACGTAAGTTGTTTTTTTAAAGAAATACTGTTTTTTTGGTTTTTTATTTATTTATTTATTTATTTTAAGTATATCTTTATTGACTTCAGAGAGAGGAAAGGAGAGGGAGAGAGAGAGATAGAAACATCAATGATGAGAGAGTCATTGATCGGCTGCAGCCCGCAACCCGGGCATGTGCCCTGACCGGGAATCGAACCCTGATCGCCTGGATCCTAGGTCGATGCTTAACCGCTGAGCCACACCCGGCCAGGCTTTTTTTTTTTTTTTTTAAATATATCTTTATTGATTTCAGAGAGAGGAAAGGAGAGAGAGAGAGATAGAAATACTGTTTTTTTTAAATAAATATTGAGACATTTGACCATTTTCTTCACAAATAAGAAAATCTGTATTTTCATTCATATTATGATAATCTGATCAGTTTTTTCCTTCCTTTAAAAATAATATTTTTATGTTATTTCTCTTGTTATTTTAGAATAGTTATATACAATAAGAGTCCACATGCCAGATATTTTTCTTTACAAAAATATTGGTGGCAATGTACCAAGCAACCTCCCCGTTTTTATAAAATAGTTATTTAAATTGATGTCTAGAAGCATTTGACTGATCACAGAAGCAAATCATGGAGGATCTTTTCCATCCATGAACTTTTTTGGGTCCCATTTTTTAATATATCAGAAAGAAATGTGCTGTGTAGGTTGAATGAAGCTTCCCATTATACTCCCACATTGCTGACTTTTGTAGATTATCTGATCACTCAGATGATGTGAGGAGTGGGTGGTACAAAATAGGAAAGAAGCCAGGATTCTAGACACTGCAGATCTGCACTGGTTGCCTGGCTACCAATAAAGAGAGATCTCATGGCAGAAAGGAGTGGAGGTGAGAAAAGGAGAGGTGATAGGTGAGTGGCTGGGGAACTGGGGAAGAATATTGGAAGGGTGAGCCAAGTTGGCATTCATTCTGTCTTTCAAACATAAAATTTGAAAAGGCAATGTTTATTGGGTTTATGTGATATGCAAATGCAACACTTGAGTTGCTGGTCTGGGACCAGAATTTGCTGAATGCCAGCTGGGGCTCCTAATAAATTATTTTGTAGAGTAAGCATATTCCTTTTCTACCCAAAATGGGAAGTAGATGTTCAAGGAAGAATTGCCTAGATACATAGAACCAGGGTTGGCACTGACAGACCTCAGGGGCTGTAAAACATAACTGGATATGAAAGAAGGTGAAAATTCATGAGCAGATCAAGTCAACAAGGCAAAATGAGCACCATTCTGTTTATTTAGATGGTTTCTCAACTATTATCTTTCCTCTTATCTAAATTTGGTCACTCTAAAAGGTCGAATGACATTAGGCACCAAGTGTGCTCATTCAGTGTTGCTCCACTCCTAAGAGCCACAGGGCACTGATGAAATCCAAGTAAACAAATCTATACTGCCCTTCATCTTACAGGACCTGTACCGCCCCCTCTCTTCAGATGATTTGGATTCAGTGGGAGACTCAGTGTAAAAGAGACAATGGCGCAATGTGTATGGTTTGTGATTGGGTGAAGGTTACATATTTTTAAGCAAAAGTCTAACAGCAAAATACACAAAAGAGTTTTGCATACTTTGAAATTGTGAAGCCGAAGTCATATAAGAGTAAATATACAGGCATTTTATATTCGTGATGTTAATCCTTGAAGGAATTTTTCTTTTTATATCTCCTACATTAGTTGGGGGATGTTGAACACAAACTCGCTCCATTGCTGAGGTTTTTATGCAAGGCCTGGCTCCAGGTGAATTTCAAATATGGACCCAATATTGAGTATAAGAATATGCTAATCACGTAGCGATACAGAGTCATAATGTCTGTAGCTGGAGTCTTTATTTTAATCATAAGTAGACAGATACAATTTTTCTGTATGCTTGGTCAAGCAGATTAAAATGGCAGTAAAATATATTTTTTCTTTTAAAAAAGTTAAATTCTTTTTAAAATTTAGATTGCTGATTTTTAAAGGTACTTTTATTGCAAAATAATAAAAGTGGTCAGGTAGATTTTTTCTTCCTAGTCAGTAGATGAAGCTACTGATCGTTTTGTGGGTTAATATAATTGAGGGACAACACCCATATCAAGGACACATCTCGTGAAGACTTTAACATTATGCATTAGAAAATTTCCTTGTTTTTGTTGTTGAGCAAATTTAATTTTTAAAATTATTTTATTTTAAACAGTTTAAATATAGCTGAAACTAAACACTAACATGAAGAACTATAAATTATATAATTCCTCTCACAACCATACATGTAATTTTTCAAGTTTGTAAAGCCTGAAGCTAGGAAACTTTGTTTTTAACACAACAGACACAAAAAAATTGTATCTGGACTTCTTCCAAAAAATCAATTTGAAAAGCAAAATTCTTTTAGCAGACCCCAAATATGCAAACCTCCATTCTAATAAATCCTGGATCTTGCTAGTGTCTTGGAAATTTTCATATGCAAAACTCCTTTTGTGTTAAACCAAGTAAGTCTATGATTATAACTCATTGTTAACATTAACCTACTAATTCTGCTCTTCTAGTCTTCTCTTTAAAAATTATGGTCAGCTTTTCTTAAACATAAAATAATTATTTTAAAATCTGAATGTTAAAGTAATTTAATGTTTATGGTCTGTTGTATTTAAGCCATATCCTAGTGATCATTTAGTTTTGCTAACCACTAACAATTTAAGACTTGTGAAGCATGGTTTTAATATTCTACAGCCTTGACATATCTCAGTAGGTGATAAATTAAAAATGTATGATGCCATTTGGAGGCTTTTATTTGATTCCCCCCCCCCCAAATTTACTTGAAAATGAATTTTAAAACAAAATGTTTTATTCAAGATGGAGAGAAATTCAGTTGTCTTATACTGTTTAAAATGTTACTAATTTAACTCCTTGATAAATTGCACAACTATCAAATTTTACCATCTGGTTTATAGTTACATATGTTACCATTTCACTTTCCAAGTGAATAAAATATTCCAACAAAAAAAAAAAGAAGAGGAAAGAAAAAAAGTCCAGGCAATCCAACGGCATTTGAAAACTTAGCCTTATAATAATTAGTGCCTCATTATCCTGTCTATTGGAGAGAAAGACACTTCTCTGACAGGTTATTGGAGAACCACAAACTGAACCATTCCATCTTGAAAGAAGAGTTCATAATAATACCTGTTCCAGACTTCATGTTATAAAACTGCTTCCAACAGAAAGGAACAGAGACTCCTGCTGAGATCAAAAGGCTGCTTTGTTTTAGCTGAAACAGTAAACATCTGTGAAGTTGCCTCTGCTGGTGTCTGTTCTAGTTATGTCTTTGTAAAAAGCATTACTTAATACAGTTGAGTCCACAAAAGATTAGTATGTATTTAACTGAACTGTCCAAAATGCAAAGACGGCAGTGGAGCAGTTAACTAAATCTGGTGGCGTCAGATGGTCCAGAACAAAAATAAATTCCAATAATTTTAACTTCCCTGCACTGTCAATCTTATGGACAACTACTGCTTAGAAAGGTCCAATAAATGTTATTTGTCCTGGATAAGTGGCAGATATTACCAACTGATATGAAGTCCATGACCTTGTTTAGACATGGCAAAAAAACAAAAAATAAAAATAAACTGGACTTGTACTAACTGACGATATCATGGCCAACTTTCCATTCAAGCAGTTCCAAGGGAAATGCTGTTCTAGGGCATTTAATCTTTTCAACATATGACTTTTATTAAAGGACTGTTCAGCAGCAATGTTTATCATTTACTTTTTGAAACTGAAGTCCCTTAGAGATTGAAACAGCACACCATTTATAGACTTTGAGATCTCTTTTATGCGGAGCATAATTCTATTATACTAAAGCAGAAATAAGTAAAAAATATTCTTAGGAACAAACCAGAAGTTTTTAGTTCATCAGTAGAACCAAATTGATGATTTATAGGCAATTAAAATTTACTTACATATAGAATTCTTTTATTAAAAAAATAGACACTGAATTTTAAACTTGTTCTACTGAACAGGAGAAAACTCCAGCAAAAACATGCATTTTTGTCCTTATGGTAAACTTTAAATGTGCTAAAGGCTCTAGTTCAAAATTTGGTAGTTTTTCATTTGCACTCACTATTTTTTCTTAGACATCATAGAAAAGAATATAATAAAGATTTCCCTGCTTTCAGTATTTTAGAAATGCAAAACCCAATAATATATCAAGTATAAAATTCAGTGTGAATTCAAAGGACTGGTTCTGAAAACCATGTGGCTTGTTTCTTCTTTGTCTTGCTTAATCAGTTAAGGGGGGAGGGGGGGAGCATCCACAATGTTTCTATACTGTCATAGGCTTTTAAAAAGTGTAAGGTCCACCCATCTGTACACATACCTGTGTTTATATATTGGCTCATCTAAATATTAAAAAATCAAATAAGATTTTCTAGAAACATTTTGAACCAGCATTTATATACTATATGTGTTCCCTACGTTACTCAGGAGGGATAATATCCACTGAAGATGTATACATGATTGGGCTCTTTTTAAAAAAATTAAAAAAACAATGAAGCCTAAGAGCCACATTTCTTAATACAAATGAATGAAAATATAGAATAATATTCCTGAAAAATAATTCTATATATTTTAGCCATTGGACTGTTAATTTTTTTATATGTGGCCTTATATCTATACAGGTATGTGGGTGTTAATGTAAATTTACAGGGCTCAGTGTGTATATGGTTGTGCTTATATAAGTATTTGTGTGTGTGTGTGTGTGTGTGTGTGTGTGTGTGTGTGTATATATATGCCATAAACAGTAACACATAGTATTTGTGACACAGTGTTCTAAGTTACTGGCTCTTGTGGAATTATATGTAAAACCTTCATGTCATACATTATTACTTGTGGCATATTATTTAGAGCATGTTTAAGTTCAAAAGTAGTTTGCTAAATTTGTATGGTAAAACAATTCCAAATAGTCAGATGTAGTAATTTCTTCTAAATTGAAATCCTGATAACACAAAAAAATAATTGAAATTTAGAAAAATCCAGTTTGTGTTAACTGTTAAATATAAGCACACATTAATATTTATATTGTTATGTCTTGATATTCAATTATTAAAATGAATACTATCACAGATATTTCTCTAATGGGTATGTATTGATGACATGTAATGATTGTCAATCAATATTCACTAAAAATTAAATATTGTTTTATAGATTTGTGAGTAGATGAGTGTTATGTTGAAACATAAATATAAGAGAATCCAAACTATATTCAATTTAAACTAAGTTTAATAACAAACCCAGATAACTTATAAGGCAATTTTGTATGTTCTTTCAAAACACTATTCTAAACTGTTGACGTATTTTCAGTAGTAACCTTACTATACTTGCAAAAACAGCCTAACTTGCTATATGTGTGTATATATCTATATAAATATATACACATGTAAAAATGTTAATTGAATGAATTTACTATATATGCATGCCTTTGCCTACTTATGCATATTTTCACTAGCCTTACTAGCATCTCTAATTGTGCATGTTAGTGACAACTGTATTTGACTGATATATCCTACAGAAGTATAGTGTGAAAATTAGAGATGTATTTAATTCAATATACCAATTGCTTGATGCAGTTTGTTATACTGTCATCTAAAAATTATTTGTAATTTTATGCCTGTAATGCATGTGGAAAAGATAGGAAATCTGAGGGCCTAGCTATAATTTTTATGGGTGCATGACATATAGTGTCTTTAAAATGTGGTTCACTTTAGTAAAGATGATGAATAATTCCCAAGATAGTATAAATGATGCGTGTAATACAGGAATGTTTGTATTATATATGGCCATAAAATGTCCTTAAAGCCAGGATAGTAGGTCTGAAAGGTCATAGGCAAAGAACTATGGAAGTCAGCTTTTCTGTGATCTGTTTTTTGAGTTCATATTCATCAATGACAAGGCACTGAATTTATTTCTTCTATGGACATTTAACTTCAAAATACACCATGAATGCTGTAAATTTAGATACAATTTTTATAAAATGGTTGACATACTTTCTATTTACAGTTTGACTTGCTTGGATGTTTATTCTCTTAGAACATTTTGTATTAAATATTTTAAAAATCCACCAATTGAGGCCATCAGCAGAGTTTTACAGAGGTAAATAATGAAACATTTCATTGAACTACCCAATTTTGAAAGTTCCATCACTTTGTGCTGTGGCTTCCTTTTATAACATTGTACCTTGTGTTTCACACTGGATCATGTTATTCCTCTCAAAGTTGTGACACCACCTTAGAATAACTATATAATAAACAGGAAAAAATACCTATGTTGTTCAGTGAGTTTCTTTCAGAAAACTTGATAAGTAGACATTGAAATTGAAATAACTATGTGGGGGGAAGGGTTACTTTCACAATCATATTTGTGGTGTTCTTGCGATGTAATTATCACCAGCAAGTGATACTTGAGATACTGCAGAATGACATCATATGACATCTGAAGTATACAATACTGACAATAACAACAAGATAAGAAGACTATCTGATGAAGAATTCTGTTTCAGTTGATTTTATTGAAGTCATTAATACATTTTCCTCTCTGGGATGCCTTAAGGGTGAATTTGCCAGACCTTGGCAACTGGTTGAAAGAAATTAACATATGTTTTTGAAATATATTAGCTGTCTACTGGGCTTGAAGGCATTTTTCCAAGGTCATCTAATTTGCAGGGGGACAAATGTGCATGTGTATGCATGTACATGTATGTATATGCAAATTATTTTAAAAGCACTGAATAAATAAGTACATAAAATAAATATATTAAAAAATCAAGAATAACATTAATAAAATACTGGATTACTCAATTTAAATTCAGAACAAAAGTGCACAATGTGTTTCATTCATAATATGGTGTGGGAGAAAATAAAATTCTACTGGCCTAGTTAGGAAAAATATTTTACATTAAAATTATTATAGAAGTCCAGAATTCTGGTTTTAAATCTATTTTTACCAGGTTCATTTTAACCTTAAAATCAGTTTACTTTAACTGGTTCTCTTTATTATTTCCTTGATAACCTAAATGTAATCAATGCCTAAAACAATACTAGTAGAAGGAATGTTCACAAATTTATAATTCCCAATTGTGTAATAGAGTTTAAAATAAAATGTAGCAGATGCCTGGAAGAGTAGTGAGCTCCCTTCATCACAGATTGGGAAGCACATTTAAGGAGGCAATTATGGAGGGAGTCATTTTATTGAGAGGGGATAAACTAGATGATTTCTTGGCCCCCTTGCAAACTATGATCAAATTAAGAGGAAACTTTTTTGTCCCTACCACCACCACTACCATGACAGTCTCTCCAAGACAATTGGTTCAGATTCTGAAATTTATGGATCCTGGCTTGGCAAGTAGAAGTGAAGATCGACTTCCTGATGCAACAAAGTTGTAACTAAATATATTTATTTTTGAAATCTTGGCTCCCAGGGTTTCACTAAAATAGATTTAGTGCCAGTATTCCCATTTTCATTTTCTTGTTCTCTAAGTAACCTAATTTCATGAATAACAGTTCTTCAGTCTTTTCAAACTTTAAGCAAATCTTTATGATAACATTTTGCATTTTTTTAGTATTTATTATTAGTTTTATACATGATTGCCTATATCAAAAACTTTATTTAGGCTGAACATACTATGAGGAATGCAGACAAAGGAACTCAGAAAAAAGGAGTTCCCTTTTTGCCTTGTTTCAAATAATGAAGCCTTATTAGTTATTGCAGATTGATAAGTCATCAACTTATTGTTCTATACTCACTTGGAAAGTTAATAAATGTATGGTTTTTCTATATGCACATAGAATTCCATGGTTTTTAAACATTCTACATCAAGATTATGATTTTATTTTGTTATATGAGATCATCTTTAAAGATTCCGTAGACCTTGAATCAAGTCAAAATCACCAAGACAATTGTTTGAATCTGTTAAAAAAAAAATTTGGTTGTGTTTCCCTTATAAAGTTGAGTCAGTTGATTTCTAAATTTTTTTTTTTACAATTTTTCAAATTAGTATTTACAAAGTAATAACTGTATACCAATGATTTTCAAGTGGTGTGCCACAAGAATTTTTAAAACATGCAATACCTGACTATTTAGTCAGGGTTACTGACCTCTTTTCCCTTAGGTTGTCAAATAAAAAAATGACAGCAGCCAACACAACAATAGTTGTCCAGTGTGAATGAATCAAAATTATACCTTTTTTTTTTTCAGATCAGCAAAAAATGTTTTTTGTGTGCTACAGAAGTTTAGTAATTAGTTTCTGTGTACTACAAGATGAAAAATGTTGAAAATCGTTTCTGTATACCAAGAGAAAATTCGAAGTGGAAATAATAATACAATTATCTAGCCAAAGCTAAAGTTGTCTGGTGATATTTTTCTACCTTGGTTAGATAAATTGGACCAATTAGGTATTTTTGAAACCTTTATTCAGCGTGGACCCCAGATGAGTGATACCATTCAAACAAATGGCAGGAGTAACATACAATTTATATTTAAAATGAACTGATTTTTACTACATAGTTGTCAGATACATCTTGGTAAAATGTGGTTAGAGCTGTTATGTCAGCTTTCTCACCTACTTCAAAAGGTGTGATATGTTCTCCATCTGTTATATGATCTCACATTAAATAGCTACATTTAGGATGTGTTCTTACTTAAGGCAGTGCTTTCATGAAGGTGTGCCATAAAAGCATCCAGGTGCCAGCAACTGCCCACCTGGTTCCCATTAGATATTCTTGGAGGTGATGACATTTCAAATGTCACAATATCTCATTGAGCAGCTAATTGCATTAAATTATAAAATAACTGTGTGTTTTGTAATCTACCTCCAGATGCCATGGAATTAACAAACTGATTGAAGCAAACAAAATTATGTATACTATAAAATTGTTTATCTACTCAGAAAAATCAAATAAGTAAATTGATTTTATTTATAAGCATGCAAAAATATAAGCTGACTTTTCAACTTCTGATGGTCATAAATAAGAGTTGATTAATCTCATTGGGTTATTCTAAAGAACAAGAGTGTACACATTTTCCCTTTGCTGTTTTCAAAATCCTTCAATCAGATTTATGGGCAATAATCAAAATGTTCCAGCACTGTCTAAGTTAGTATATTTAGGATTAGTCACAAGAATACACAGAGCCATGCTCTTTACTAAATGACTTCAACTGGGAGAGAGAGCAAAAACGCTCGGTGACAAAAATCACAATCCCAAAAATAACAGGTGGAAAGGATTAAGGATGTAATATAGATGACATTTTACATGATTTGAAACACCAACTTCCCAAGTACAGAACAGGGAGACATGGCACAACTGCGAGCTCATTGTAAGGCTAACACATTATGCTACTATCTAGAAGCCAATATGACTTTAATGTGCCATTAATATTTTACTCACAAAGAAGGAAGCTCTATCTTTCCCTGCTTTATGCTGGTCAGGATACACCTAGAATATTGAATTTATTTTGAGCACCAACTTTAACAAGATCTATTGACAACTGGAATGTGTCCACAGGATGGGAAGGGGTCATGGAGCCCTGTAAATGATGAACAGCAACAACATTGGCAACAACAACAAATCTGGGAATATTCAAATTGAAAAAGACAAGACAGAAGTGGCCATTAGCCTTTTCCAAATACCTGAAGTGCTGTCATAATAAAAATGGATTAGACCTGTACTGGGTAGCTCCCAGTTGAGAGCTACGACCAATAAATGAAAAATGTAGAGGAACACCATTTCAACATAACCTAAGGAAGAAATTATTTTGCCTCATATTAACAGTTAAGGGGCTGCCTCAGGAAGTAATGTGTTCAGTACTGGAGGTGTCTAAACAGAAGCCATTTGACTACATAGTTGGAATTTTTGTATTGGGAATTTGGTTTCTGGATGAAAGTAGGGTAAAATAGGTAATATTTAAGGTCCATTCCAGTCCCTGTAATTCTTTGAATCCACGAATGATCATTGTCTTAGAAAAGTATATAATGTTAACTACCTTACTTCTTTGGGGAAGAGATAACACCATTAGAAATCTAATACATTTATTTTACTCTATTTGTGCATAATAAGTAAAATGAGGACTTTTAATTCTCAGCATACACTATTTGTAATAAGTTTTTCTCTTAAAACTGTCAGTCATCTATCAACCTCACAGCATAAAATTTAAAATGACTTGGGGTACATTTTCAAAAACACAAATCTAAAGTTGAAAATAAACAATTTTAATGGCTTTGAGCATTTTTTTTTTTTTTTATGTGTCTCTTGGCCATCTGTATGTCCTTTTAGGGGAAGTGTCTATTTAGGTCCTTTGCCCATTTTTTAATTGGATTGTTTGTCTTCCTTTTGTTAAATTGCATGAGTTCTTTATATCTTTTGGAAATTAATCCCTCATCAGATGTATTATTGGCAAATATGTTCTCCCATACAGTGGGATCACTTTTCATTTCATTGATAGTTTCTTTGCTGATGCAGTCCCATTTGTTTCTTTTTTCCTTTGTTTCCTTTGCCCTAGGAGATGGACCAGCAAACATATTGCTATGAGAGATGTCTGAGATATTGCTGCCTATGGTTTCTTCTAGGATTTTTATGGTTTCACAACTTCCATTTAACTCTTTTATCCATTTTAAGTTATTTTTGTGTACAGTGTAAGTTGGTGGTCTAGTTTCATTTTTTTGCATGTACCAGTCCAATTTTCCCACTACCATTTATTGAAGAGACTGTCTTTACTCCACTGTATGCTCTTGTCTCCTTTGTCAAATATTAATTGAATGTAATGGCTTGGTTTGATTTCTGGATTCTCTGTCCTTTTCCAGTAATCTATAGGCCTGTTTTTGTTCCAGTACCAGGCTGTTTTGACTATAATGGCTTTGTAGTATAATTTAATATTTAGTATTGTGATCCCTCTGACTTTGTTCTTTCTCAAGATTGCTGAAGGTATTCATGGTCCTTTTTGGTTCCATATAGATTTTTGGAATATTTGTTCTAGATCTGTGAAATATGACATTGGTATTTTAGTAGGGAGTGCATTGAATCTATAGATTGCTTAAAGTCACTAATCATCAGAGAGATGCAAATTAAAACCACAATGAGATATCACTTCTATCAGAATGGCTGCCATCAACAAATCAACAAATGAAAAATGCTGGTGAGGATGTGGAGAAAATGGAACCTTAGTACACTGCTAGTGGGAATGCAAACTGGTGGAGCAACTATAGAAAACAGTATGGAGTTTCCTCAAAAAATTAAAAATGGAACTGCCATTTGACTCAGTGGTCCCACATCTAAAAGTATATCCTAAGAATCCTGAAACACCAATTAGAAAGAATATATGCACCCCTACGTTCATTGCAGCACAATTTACAATAGCTAAGATTTGGAAACAGCCCAAGTGCCAATCAATAGATGAATAGATAAAAAAGATGTGGTACATTTACACAATGGAATACTATACAGCTGTAAAAAAGAAGGATCTCTTACCCTTTGAGATAACATGGAGGGCCCTAGAGAGTATTATACTAAGCAAAATAAGCCTGTCATAGAAAGACAAGTATCACATGATCTCACTTATATGTGGAATCTAATGAACAAAATAAACTGGTGAACAAAATAGGTTCAGAGACATAAAAGCATAGGACAGACTGATAAATCTCAGAGGGAAAGGGAGCGGGGGGGGGGGGAGTAAAAAGAGATTAACCAAAGAATTTATATGCATATATTCATAACCCATGGACACAGACAGTAGTTCTGTGAAGGCTCAGAGGGTGGGGGGAGTGGGTTGTGGTATGTAGAGTGTCAATGGTGGAAAAAATGGGACATTTGTAATATTTTCAACAAGAAATATAAAATAAATAAAGAAAAATAAATAAAAGAAAATAAGTAATTTTAAACATAAGCAAACTTATTTTAACTTTTTCTTTTTTTCTTTTTTTTTAAAGAGTTGAAAAATCTTTTGGGGTTTTTGTTCATAAGGCAGAGAAAACACTTCTGGCACTGTGGCAAGCGTTCAGGGCATCTGACATTTGGTGGCACTGTTGAAAAGCAATTCATTAGATGAGAAGACAGTTTAGTGAATAATAGCCAGCAAGTTTCTAGAATATTACAGTTTAAAATGTTTTAATATATTTGGGTCAGAGTTCTTTATTTAGTATCTGATGTTCTTATTAAAAGAAGAAGCTTTTGGAATTGAGTACATAAATTCTGGACATCTTTGGTAGGAAGCACACTACTTGTCTATTCTGATGCTTGATGAAAGAATGTGTCTTTGTATTCTAAAATTTAAACACCATATGACAAGACAGCACCTTCCATCCCAAACCACAATGTGTCTACATTATTAAACATTTGTGATGCTGCTGGAAGAAATTCAAGGAATAAGACCACCCAGAAGAGGAGGTCTACATTTTAGAAATTTTCTTATGGCTTTTCTACTCAGAAGACTATTATGTCTACAGCAAACACAGTGACAAGGGGGATAAATTATCTCACTGTTGTGGAAAACACACACCTTCCCCTCAAATGTGGTAATGTTAATGTTTACTTTTTCCAGATAATGACATCATAAATCTGTCTTGTCTCAGTCTCATATTCCAATATTATAAATATGAGGTTTTCAGGAACAGACATTCATAAAAGTCAGCAGAGCATGACTTAGAAGATCATACTTAACAATACCTTCAACAGGTTGTGACTACACAGTGTCACACTGAGAAAAAAACTTTCATGGTTACAATCTGAATCCCTCTTTCTAACCTGACATAGGACAAATGTATGTTGCTGGTCGCAAAGGGAGGCTGGATGAGAGAAGATGGAAAAATAGCTCAAGTCACCAGGCTGATTAACAGGGGAGTCTAACGATATTAGAAAATAAAGGGAACACCAACAAATTTTGTGACTTTCAGAGGTTCCCTAGAGTAACCACAAAACTCCTAGAATGTCATATAAGGAAACAGGTACATTACTGCTGTGAATTTAACTTTTTTAAAAAATTTAGCTTTTATCCCAACTGGGTCAACTGTCAGCTTTGCTGAACTCATCCAGTAGAACATGTTCATCTTAGCTGCAACCAGGAAAATGTTCTGTGGCAGTTTACTCAAATGGCCCTGCAGGAATTTAAGTAGCATTTCCCCAATTATATTAGTCTTTGGTGAAAATGAAAATCTTCGAATTTTTTATGCAAGATACTGTAGGTCATAGTGCAATTATATAAAACTTCTCTTCCCTCCTTGATGGAATGGGGAGGAAATTGAAGGGAGACAGGTAAGCAGAGGAAAAATAGGTCAACTTTGCTTCTCTCCACTTCTTTATTATTAATTCAACTACAGATGCTCTTTCCCTTCTCTCTGCTCCACAGACAGCCGGCACCATGAGCCAATGCCACCCCCTCATCGCCTCCTGCTCCCATCAGGCCAACCAAGTGGATAAAACCAGGGAAACAGAAGGAAGATCTTTTAGGACAAGCTGTGTTCACTATTTAGAAATAGCACTGAAATATGCAAATTGTTTTCTCAAGGAATAGGTGCAGAGATGGAAAAGTTCATTGTTCAAGTTCTGTCCCATAGCTGATCATAGAGTATTTAGTATTGTTGCATCCTCTGAGATTTCTAACATAGTAGTTACCCTGTTTGCTCTTATGGGTCTTGGATCAAAATACACCAAAAATACAAGAAATTACCAGGCATAGGTGTTTATTACTGCATTTGCCTCAGATCTATTGTGTAACATTTTACATATTGATAACCTGCTGAGTGCTTGTGTCTTTATCTCAAGGTGGAATCAACAAGTCCACCCTTAAACCTTTCTCAAAGGATGTAGTAAGGCTAAGTAACTTTTCTAGGCTATTTAATTAAAACAAACTGAAGAGAAATTTTTCTGTGGTAAGAATAGGAAAATGTTCCATGAGATCAGAATGGCACCATATTTGAGGCTCATATGCACATAGACTGTGGGAGAGTGAGGTGAGATGCCTTAAATCTGCAATATTGAAACAGTGAGCTAAAGAATGCTAATTCTTAGTAAAAGGAATAAAAAGCCGTGGAACATCCAATTTGATGATGATTAGGCTGACACAGTTAACACAATCTATTATTGGTTAACAGGGTGGGAAGGAGATGTAGTCCTAATTGAATAATCTAAAATCCTCCCTTTCTGAGTGTTAAGACCAGATCTTCCTTGGTGTGGGTGCAGTTATATCCCGGGATTCTGGGCTGGGCATATCACTTGGAGACTTGGGCACTCTGACCAAGTGTTTTCATTCTGTTTCTCTTCCCTTGCAGGGCTCTCAACATGGTGGCTCCTCTACTTCACTTGCATCCACCAAAGTCTGCAGCTCAATGGATGAGAATGACGGACCTGGAGAAAGTGGTGAGCTTGGGACTTGGTGTTTGAGGAGAAGGCTCAGCTCGGACAGGGGCAGAGGATAGGCTGGCTAAACTTACTTCAGAAACTGTAAATTCTCAAGCAGAATAAAATGGGCAAGACTAAAGCAGCATATAAGGGTCAATAGCAAAGGGATAGGATTGAATATGACTCCCACCAGGGGTCATATCTACTCTCTGGGAATGGGAAGAGGAAGCCAGCCTAATTTAGAGATGTTCTATATCCTATGAGGGTGTGAATATCCTAAGGCCAGCTACTGGAAATAAATGGGGACAATTTCTGCTTTTGTTTTTCCAAATTCTGTTCACTTTCAGTATACTCTCTGTTTTTTTTTAAGTTTATCTTTATTGTTGAAAGTATTGCAGATGCCCCTTTTAATCCCCCATTGACCCCCTCCACCCTGATCCGGCATCCTGCCCCCAGGCCTACCACACTATTGTGTGTGTCCATGGGTTATGCATGTATGCATATAAGTTCTCTGGTCAATCTCTTCCCATTCCCACCTCTCCCCTTCCCTCTGAGATTCCTCAGTCTGTTCCATGCCTCTATGTCTCTGGATCTGTTTCGTTTGTCAGTTTATTGTGTTCATTAGATTCCATATATAAGTTAGATCATGTGACACTTGTCCTTCTCTGACTGGCTTATTTTGCATAGCATTATACTCTCCAGGTCCCTCCATGCTGTCTCAAAGGGTAAGAACTCCTTTTTTACAGTATACTTTCTTGATTGATTATTACAGTCTATAGATGTACTTTAACTTAAATGAACTCAATATGTGAAAATATGGCTTTACAAAAAGAATTAACTGATAACAATTGCAAAAATACTCTTTGACTTTGACCTAATTCACTTTAGAATTTCCCATTGATGTGGTCAAATGACCTGGATTCGGAACTGATTTTTTCACTCACTAACTCATTGGATTGTTTTTGGTAAACCTCTTCAACTCTCCATGTCTTAGTTCCTCTTCTATAAAATAAAGACTGTGATACATGCCTGTTTCCTTTCTGGAGTTAACACTCTGAAATCAATTATGGGAAGGTATTTAGAAAAGTGTGAAACTGATATGATCAAATTACAGTTAAAGAATACATGCTTCATGTATTTTATTTCATTTATTTTTTATTGGGAATATATCCTAAGAATTCTGAAACACCAATCAGAAAGGCTATATGCACCCCTATGTTCATAACACCATTATTTACAATAGGTAAGATCTAGAAATAGCCCAAGTGCACAGCAGTAGATGAGTGGATTAAAAAAAAAGCTGTTGTACATTTACACAACGGAATACTATGCAGCTGTAGAAAAGAAGGATCTCTTATCCTTTGCAACAGCATGGATGGACCTGGAGATTGTGATGCTAAGCGAAATAAACCAGTCAGAGAAAGACAAATATCACATACACGATCTCTTTTATATGTCGAATCAAATGAACAAAGTAAACTGAAAAACAAAATAAGTCCAGAGATATGGAAGCATGGAACAGACTGACAGATCTCAGAGGGAAGGTGGCAGGGGGGGCAGAGAATAACCAAACAATTTATATGCATATATGCATAGCCCATCCATGGGCACAGACTACAATGAGGTGAAGGCCTAAGGTGCAGAGGGAGCAGGGAGGAGGGGGCAAAGGAGGAAAAATGGGGTACATCTGTAATACTCTCAATAATAAAAATAAATTAAAAAAAAAAATACATGAACCTTTATTTGTTTTAAATGATATTACTAAATTTTCCAAAAAAGTACCTTCAGGGGGTGGGAGCACTTTAATTATGTTAAGTGAGATAACAGATTTACACAAGAATTACTTCTCAACTACCATGAAATATGGGACTTTTATTTCCAGAAGTATGAAATTTAGCCATTCAGAAGTCTCTTTTGTTACAATGTATTATATTTACCTAATGAAATGGAAAGGTGCTTGACTAAACATTTGCCTAAGTCTTCTTAGCCAAAAGCCAACAGATACATTTTATCAATAGGGGAAAAATATTCCAAACTTTGTGCTCTAGATGGGTGCCTTGGCGATGCTCCCACTGGAAGGAAGGATGGAAGTACCTTCTTTTTTTTTTAGTTTATCTTGTCGACTGTATTACAGATGCCCCCTTTTCTTCCCATTGACCCCTTCTACCCAGCACCACCTCCCACCCCAGGCCTTCACCACACTATTGTCTGTGTCCATGGGTTATGCATTTGTGCATATAAATTGTTAGGTTAATCTTTCCCCACCCACAGGCCCGCACCTTCCCTCTGAGATTCATCAGTCTGTTCCATGCTTCTCTGTCAGTGAATCTATTTTGTTCATCAGTTTCTTTTGCCCTTTAGATTCCACATATAAATGAGATAATGTGATATTTGTCTTTCTCTGCCAAGCTTATTTCACTTAGCATAATATTCTCTTCCATTTTCTATCCAACAGCTAAGGATGTTTACTTTTATTATTTGTGTGGTAAAGAGCCTTAAAACCATGTCATCTGAGAGATGTTTTGTAAATTTGGGTGCTATGCAATGGATTTGAAACTTCTCCAACCATCTCCTCTAATTCCCATGGAATAGGTTTAAAAAAACCCAGGCTGAGTCTTTTAAACAGAGGGGAAATTGTTGAAGTCTTTGGGGGTGATATGATGGATGTGGGGGGTTTAATTGGCTCTGGCTTTCACTTTGTTCTGGAAGCCACTGTGAAGCTTCTAGCAGATTAAGAGTAAAATGTCACTTACAAAGAGGTGAAGAAGCTGCAGAAATGCCAAGGATAGAAGTAGCAGCAGCAAATGTCCTCCATTTATACAACACTCTCCAGAAATTTCATCCACCCTGGAATTCAGGGTAGTGCAGATTGAGCATTACCACAAAAACAAAATAAGGGTCTGATAATTTTGAGTTTCCATTTGTTGTTCCCTAACAATACAGGTTAAACAAGAATACAAAGCTCATCAAGAAAGCCCATTCACCACCTAAGGTTTTAATTTTATTTTAAGAAGAAATGTTTAGTCTTAGTTTATGGTTAAAGGTCAGAATAGGAGCACACTTAGCACACTAGACTTCCATCACATTTTGTATTCAGGTTGCCTGAGGGGAGCTGGGATTTATAACTTTAAAGCATGTAAATTTTAGAGCCCAGCTATAAAAGGCTTTTTACACCCCTAAAATGTTAAAGGTTATCCAGTATATTTATGTGACCTAAGTGTGGCTTATTTAGTTTTTACGACCTTAGATATTTAAAGCATTATTAGGCATTTGTAAAATATTTCAAAATACATTTTAAGAGGGAAAATATGTTGTGTTAGTGGCACTAACATAATTGAAACTACAAAACTTTTTTGTTCGCAGACATAATAGATATTGCAATTTTAACTCAACATCTGCTATGCAGGTTGCTGGTGAGAATTTTGTCTAAATTCTGATCATTGATGCTGTGGAGGGGTGGCAGTCAGGGTTGAGTTCATATGGAATTTTATGGAGCTCTCCACTTCAGGATGTAGTAAAGCTAAGTGTGCACACAGAAGGCATTTTCATGTACAATGTCAGGCAGCCGAAGTCCCTTATAAACTGCATTTTCCTTCTGAGCCATACTTAGAAATGTCATTTCTCTGTACACCGTGGGTATGCAGTCTATGCTATTGATAAAATTGATATAAAATAAAGAGTAAAATTTCCTCTTCAGAACCCCCACTACAGCAGAAAACATAAGTTGTTCTTACATATGTGGGAGTGGACCTCATACGTTTTATGTTTCCTTTTAGTTTACTATTTATAAACTTAGTTAAACTGTTTGGCAGGAGGGAGGGCTAGCCCCATGGACCAGAAAATGACCTATTGATTCTGAATCAGTTTCAATCGATTAGATAATAATTCTAAATGTCTCCTTTGTGCAACATCTGTGTTCTCTTTTCTACAAATAAAAACATACTAATGATTCTTTCAGAAGTGTCGGAGGAAGGCTTCCAGATTCCAGCCACAATAACAGAACGATATAAAGTCGGAAGGACAATAGGAGATGGAAATTTTGCTGTTGTCAAGGAATGTGTAGAAAGGTGAGGAGATCATTTGCATCCAACTTGAGAGGAAACATTTGGCATTATGGTTTCCAAGATTGTGTCTTTATTTGCAGTCTGTGGCACATAGAATCAGTTAATGCCTCAACTCCAGTTGTAAAGAAATTTTAAAAAAGAAAAGAAAAACCCATCTAACAACAGATTTGAAAAATGTAGTGATTCCTGGAAGTAATCTATAAATTAAGGACTTTCATTTTTCTTTTTAATGTACTCAGCAAAACTTTGCCAGGTTTTTCAGGTAAGTCCTTTCATTTTGTTAAAAAGTGTATATACATACATTGAATAGTTTTTTTTATATTTTTAAAAAATCCTCACCTGAGGATATGTTTTATTGATTTTTTAGAGAAAGAGAAAGGGAGAGAGAGAGATCAATTGCCTCCTATATGTGCCCCAGCCCCCTGGCAGGAAATCAAACCCACAACCTTTTTGTATATGGCATGACACTCCAACTGACTGAGTCACCTGGCCAGGGCTACACTTATTTTTTGAGACATTTTGTAGAGGTCAGACTTTTTTGTATAGAATATATATATATATGATGTATAATCATAAAATTACATATAATAACCTTGAAAAGCTTTAAAATGCATATGTACTGATCTCAGCAAAAATGGTATTTAGTGCATTAAAATATTCTATAACAAATGGGCTAGGTACTCTTGTGAGCCAAAGGGAAAGGTTTAGGGTAAAAGATTTATCTGTGGGATCTCAATACCTAATCAAGGCCAGTAGCCAATGGCTACTAGATGGAAGGAGTGACAGCTAATAAAGTTACAGCCTTGTTTAAGGTGGCCTCAGCCCTAAGCTCAGCGTTAGATTGGAATTCATTTCTTGAGTGGTTGCTTACTTAAAGCCAGCAGCTTTTCCTTAGACCTAGGTGAGTAGAGTGTTGAAAAGTCAGGGGGAATTTGTCTCATTCCTAGGGGGATCAAGTCCACTGGCTTCCTGGGGGCTGAGATGGGTGTGCAGTTTTCCCCTGTTACTCATTCTTATCCCCAGTGGGGCTGGACACCCAACTATTTCCTCAGCACTGTGTGAGAAAAATGCTCCTCCATGCTACATCCCCTTTCAGAGAGAATTCCTTGGACTAGAAGCTTTAGCCTACAAGAGCCAAAACTTGGTCTTCTTCCAAAGGCTTTGACTTAGAAGCACATTAGAGATGGAAGTCTAGGGTCTCAGACACCTTAGCTTGGCCAGTCAGTGTCCACTGATTTTCTCTGTGATTCCTTTGCTACTCTTTGGAAGATACTTCCTTGACTAAGGCAGTGGTGCCCTCATGAAGCTACCCTCCAGCAGCGGATCTCAAACTTTGCTCCACTCCACACACCAGCTGAGCCAAGATTTTTCCAACAGTTACAGCATACACTAGAGCAGCCACTCTTTGTGAGGGAGAACGTGAGTAATAACCAGTAGCTTGGAAAATCCCTTAGTTGCTACTGCAAGGTCACTTTTTCTCCTTTTTTCCTCTCATTCCCCCATCCTCAACATAAAGCCATTGTTGGATTTCTGCCAAATATAGAAAATGTCCCGTTACTTTCCCAGGCCTCACAAGTCCAAAAACAGGAGCAACCAATTTACTGAGCAAAAACCATGTGCAA
Source organism: Miniopterus schreibersii (assembly GCF_964146895.1). Taxonomy (NCBI): domain Eukaryota; kingdom Metazoa; phylum Chordata; class Mammalia; order Chiroptera; family Miniopteridae; genus Miniopterus; species Miniopterus schreibersii. The sequence continues at coordinate 87,013,461 of NC_138102.1, read as the reverse complement.
GGCCCTTAATTTATGATAGTTCATTTAATTATCATAATAATTTTATCATATCAGTATTGTTTCTATTTTATACAAAGAAAGCTTGGAGAAGTTAAATGCCCAAGGTCACTCATCTTGTAAGTACAGAGCAAAGCATAGATCCAAGCCCACCTCCAAAACCCACACATGTGACCACTCTACCCCACTTCTTCCAACAAGGGGTCTCCCACAAAAATATGGCTTAGCTGAGTCAAAGTCATATATACTACGTGTCCTGTGCAAAAAAGACAGAAATTAAATCTGGCAAGCCATTCCTAAGGTAACGGATGGAAGCATTTGTGCTTATGTAATTTCATATTTCATGTATACTTTTACTGAGTGTAAAACTTTTATTTCCACTGTAGCAGAAAATCCCATTGGTAATAGATTGCCATACCTTTCAACTGTGGAGTGTCTGGTTATTTGCCAGTGTTCATCATCTGTTGAGGCCAGTGTGGTGGCCATGTGCTGCTTGTCTTAGTACATGGATCAGGATGTCAGGGTGACATCTTAGTTTGACAGTATTGGTCTTCCCACAGTAGAAATTTCTCATTTTTCTATCCAGAATTCATTTATTTATTTCTAGTTTGAATTGTTTATTTTGCATGAGTTCACATCTTGGGTCTCATTGTACAAACCTTCAGAGTGTAAACACCAGATTGCTCCAAAAAGTGTTAGTATTCCTCTCCACTGAATGAGGTCATATGGCATGTGCCCTCTCTTCCCAGAGGTATCATGAAACATTCTTTTAATATTTTCCAGAGGTCCAAGAAAATAAAAGCGAGCTAAGTATGTTGTGAATGGCACACAATGCTTGTGGATACATTCTGCCATATTTTGAAGGATGAATATGTATTAACGAGAGCTGGTATGTCACTCCTCTGTTAATAATATGCTGTCACAGGGAAGGTTTTCCTACAACAAGGGATACAATGACAGTGCTACACTGTCCTATTTTTTCATGGTCCCATATCAGTATATCTTTTGATCGTGGCTCCCAGGTCCACTTAGATTTTTGCCTGTTCTCCACTTGCAGTTTCTCCAAGTGGCCTCAGGAGCCCCTAGGTGGTGGGCTGAGAGGTGCTGTATTCTGAAGCTGTTTTCTGAAGCATTTTGAGGCCCCAGAGAAAAGTCAAAGAGCTGAAAAGCACTAACAAGAGGTCAGAGCAGAGGTAGAGGACTCATGATGAGGCACTCTCACCCCTGGCTTTCCTGGCCCTGTGTGGACTAATTACTACACAAGCTAAGGCCACAAGTGATGCAGTCATGAGTAGTGATTATGTCTCGGGTGGCTTTCGGGCCTCCTCCTCACCTGCACTGCATGCATTTTTGGTAATGTGGGCCTCGAACTGTATTAAAATTCTAGCTTCTCATGATTTCTTTTCTTTCCCCTTCACCTATAAACCTGAAGAACTGCACAACAGTACCATCGGCTTTGGAATGAATGTGGGCAGGCTCAAACCCACCCAAAGGAGCTTAGACTCTAGTGTCACCAAATGGGTTGCATCCATCTAGAAAATCTTCAGAATTCTCAAGAACTTCAAGAACTATATACCTGTAGTTTGAAGGCATTTCCTGCTAAAGTCAGATGGATTGGGTAAATGAGTCAGGGTGAAGAAGCTTAGGTATCTCTCAGCTAGCTGATAGTGTTCTTCCTTCTTTCCTTCCTGAGGATGCTCTGGCACCCATGTTCATATTCAAATAAAACTCCACTCCAGAAATACGAGATCTGGGTCACCTCATCTCTCTGCTCTTGGCAGTCCCTTCCCCTTACTATGGAGGCTGAGATATCGCTTTATTATGCTTACCTGGTAAACAAAGTGTGCTGTTTACTAACCCTCTTTGCTAAGGGGTCTTCCTGTTATTGTCCTCACTGTCACCATCCTCTGGAATTTCCACAACTTGATTAACATGTTTGGAGCTCCTGCTAGTTCAGGCCTGTGCTGGGCAGTTCAGTATTCCAAAGAGAGACAAGACAGCCCCTCTCCAGGAGAACCTGCCCATAAACAAAGCCTTGCCATGATATTCAATAAATGCTATGGTAGAAGAGTGATTAAGAAGCTATTCTTCCTTTTCCACATAATATTTTAAAAACGCTCAAAACACAGCAAACAACAACAAAAAGCCCATTAGTCCAGGGCAGCCCCATCCTTGTCAGTCCATTCCCCTCTTCTAATGATTCTTCTGCCTTCTGGGTGAGGGAGGAGGATGGGAGAAGACTGGTTGGAGTTGAGAATCACTAAGTTAAACAAGACAGCTTTCTCCAAGCCATTTTTAGCACAAACATTAAAAATTAGATTTAGTTCAAGTTTGTAAAATTTGGAAATTTATTTCCAGTAGTTCAGGCTCCAACCTTGGGTCAAACTAAATAGGAAGGGGACCTTACAAATTGAATTCCCGCAGAGCAGGAGGAAAACAGTTTGTGCTGCGTCAGCTGCCGCAGCTGCTGCTTTTGCTGCAGCGTTCAAGGGCTCCATAATTCCAGAAGAGGTCAAGCACATAATTTCAGGAACAAGCAAGTAAATGGTCTGCATTTTCACCAGCAATCCAGATGTTTAGTATTCCCAATATACCAATCTAAAGACTCCTTGGAGACGAGGACAAGGTCTCACTCACCTCTGTAACCACCAAAGCACCATGCTTGTAACTGCTTGCTGAATAAATATATAGGCAGATCCTTGGAGCTAGTTTAGGGTATGTGGGAAGGCAGATATTTTATTTAAGGCTTTATTTCCTTACAAGTGTTTTCACTTACCAACTTAAAGCAAGCAGTTAAATCTTTATTCTATGGTATACATTTAGTAGTAACACCTGTTTTTAGGCTCATTTTCCAGTCTCAGGTACTCTCCTCTAAACATGTACTTTCAGTAATAAGGATTTTATTATGACTTTATAGTTCTTCCCTCAAGGAATCAAGAAAGAAAATTTGCAGCATTAATTTTGGTAGTCTTCTACGGGGCTCATTGTCTGATATAAAATACGGGTAAATCTGACCGAGCGTTTAATCCTATTGTGTGAGAGTCTGTGTAGTGAACCCATAAGGCCCTTTTTCCTATTAAACCCCAGGACCACTGCTGCCCAGGGTTGCACACATTTCCCACACAGCTGTAGGCTCAGGACACAGCCAGAGTGCTTGGAGTCTTGGGAGCCAATACACAAGCTTCCTCCCTGGGGATCCTGCTCCTTGTATGTCTGGTTGTAGAGGGGATCCAGTCTTCCTGGATAGCATACCAGCCCTTTGCCATGAGGACTTTAATGTTCCTCAGATCAGGGAAATGCAGGATGAAATGGCAAAAATGGGGAAATCCCTGTCTCACCAGCACTGTCCTGTCCATCCATCCACTTTGTAGAGGCACCGAAGTAATGGAATTGTCAGCTCCAGCCTCCCTCTCTGGCCTTTTCTGGGGCTGCTGGCTTTTATCAAAGCAGTCAGTCCAAGAGTCCAGACTTGCCTGCCATCAAATGGAACTTTTTAAACCAGATAGAGAATTGCTCATGGATTCTAATCTCAGATTTGTGTTATCATAATTTTTTAGTGACTCATGAGAAGCAGAATCCAGAAGTACTTCAGCTTTTCGTTTTCCTCTTGATTAAGTATTCTTAAGTTTGCAAACAAAGTCTCCAGAAGCATTGTAAGAGGAAGCTACCTAAAGGGCCTGTGATTCTCCTACAATGTGAGGAATCCCTTTATATCTGAGTCATTTTGCTTTCTTACTTATCTGTTTGCCTGTACATTTTAAATTTCTAATGATAGACCTTTCATTTTCCCTCTTACTGAAGTGCTTTTTCTCCACCCCTATGCCACACTGATGGCCTGGTGTTTATGTGGGGACACTGAGCACCCAAGTACAGCATTTAGCCAAGGCCAGCTCACGCTTTCTCCATCATGGCCTCTCTGCCCAGCTGTGGGCCTGAAGAATCAACAAAGATCCACTCAACAATGTCCTTGGGCCTCTTAGTCCATTTCTTCATGGGGCTGGAGGAATTTGGTTTCCTCTGGAGGAGAACCACCCTGAGGCAGATCTTCTCCCATCTGATCTGAAAAGCCCTCTAGTGGAGAAAATGGGCTTCAAAGTGATTATTTTATTCTGGTTTTATTCACCAGATATCATTACAATAATTTGGTGAATGTTTATTGTTTTCTGCAAGCTAGCACAATGCAGGGGCCTGGAATTATAGTGGGAGTGTCATTTTTAGAAGCAAATGACAGGACTGGTTTCTAAAATGCCCTTGAAACACACTGTTACTATCTGGCCTCTTAATCTTATAGCAAATCACTCTCTTGTTCTAACCATATTAACTGGGAAACCTGCCCCCACTTTGATTTTTCCATAATGAAGATTTTAAAGCTCTATTTTAAAATTTTGTTCTTTATCAATCTCACTCCCACTGTAATCATTTAGATCCCTAAAATTGGCTTTTATCTACAGGGAAAAGACTAGGCGTCTTGGTTTCCTACCAGAACTGAAATGGCATTGCTTGTGAAGTAGTGGTTTATTATTGATTATTACATATGCATTGTGTCCTTTGACAATAAACATGTGGTGCTCGAACTCCAGTATCTTAGTAATGTTAACACAAGTTAGGAAGCTATTTAAAGGTAGCGGTATGACTAAACCCTCCCTCCTACAACCATCATGGAACAGGGGCAAGTGTTGGTTGGGATATAAGTGAAGCAGAGACCTCAAAAGCTCAGAGTCTTGCTTTTAACACTGACATGTGGCTATAGAAAAGTGAGTTGATTTCGATTGTCACCTCCATTTTATTTCTGTGAAATGAGACAGTCATAAAGGGCCCAAGAGGTCAAGAAAGCTCAGATAACAGTGTATCCCTTTCTACACCTTGAACATGTTATCCATGAGCTCTCTAGCAAAACTTATAGGCTTGCACCCTAAACTGCTTCTGTAGAATTTTCAGTGTGACCATTTGAATCACTCAGACAGCCACACTTCATGAAGAGAGAACCTCAAGAGAAACTGCAAAGAGGAAAGGCAGAAACTCACATCTGTTTTACATCCCAATCACATTACTTCAAGGGGTAGGGCAAGGCTTGGCAATGGAGCAGGAGTTAAGCAAGCCAGTAGCAGTAGTAGTGGTTTCATTACAAGTATGGCCACATCAACAGCTCACGATGTTTCTGTGCTAGTATATTTGTTGTCTTTACACTTGCTCAATCCCTGAGAGTTTAAATATTTCTTTTAAAAAAAGAAAAGACAGTCATTCACAAAATATTTATACCATGACGCAAGGTCTATGAGATAAGATATAAATCCTTAATAAGATGATTTAATATATTTGAAATTAGTTTATTTTTTTTAAAAATATTTCTCTTTGCAGGTCAACTGCTAGGGAGTATGCTCTGAAAATTATCAAGAAAAGCAAGTGTCGAGGCAAAGTATGTATAAAGCTTATTCCTATGAAAATACGGGTATTTTGGGGGTAGAAAGAAACAGAGATCAGCTCTCAAGTAAACATAAATTCACCTCAATTGTTGCATTTTGGTGGAATACAAAGTTATATACTAATTAGATTATAACTTTATTTTATAAATAGTCCTGAAATAAAAGCTAGCTAGAATGATTTGATGTTATATTTGTTTCTTATTTTTATTTGCTTATTTATTTACTTTCTTCCTTTACTTTTGTGATCTTAATTTTCTTTCCCTCTTTCTACATGAATTTATACTTATTGTGATAAGTTCAGAAATTATAAGCATCATCTAAGGACCTTCAATATCTTTTGACAATTCTAGGTTATCTGAATATCAAAATCTAAGATATGCTCATTATATTTTACCAAAATACACGCCTCTTGAACTTCACACAGTATAGTTTTTACTCATGTTAAGTTAGCTCCTCCTATGTTCGGATGTGTGTGTTAAGATTACTTCTCCCTTGAACAGGAGCACATGATCCAGAGCGAGGTGTCTATCTTAAGAAGAGTGAAGCATCCCAATATTGTTCTTCTGATTGAAGAGATGGATGTGCCAACTGAACTGTATCTTGTCATGGAATTGGTAAAGGTGTGTATTTTGGAAAAAGAAATAAACCTGTGTAAGGCACCATTTTTCTATATAACACAGTCATTTATTTCCTCCCATCAATATTCAGGCTCTCATTTCTATACATTGGCATCATGGTTAAGAGTTATTTAGAATTATACTACAAGAGTTCAAGTCCAAGCCTTGACCTAAATAGCTCCCTCACCTTGGGATACCTCTCTGTGCCTCAGTTCCCTTATATGTAAAATAATAGTACTTACCTAGGAGTGATATTGTGGGAATAAGGGGAATTGCTTCCACCATTTTGTGTGACACAGAAAGTATTAGATACCAATATGATCACTGTTGTTATTATTGTAGTAGAAACTGTTTACTTTTCCATGAACTACATCCAAAAATGTCACACATTTCTATAAAAACAAGCTTTAAGCTTTTAGTCACCAACATGATGAAAAATAGCTCAGTCCTAACAATAGTGTAAACAGTCTACCACCTTTCAGTGAATGTTGCCATCTCACCTGTCACATAAAATTACGTTTTTATTCTAGTAAGTCATAGAATATAGAAATGGCTAAATATTGATAATGATTGCATGTAGGTGAAAGATGACTTGCCTATTTCCTCTGCTTCCATATATGAAATTTTTAGTAATTAGAAGTGTTAAACATTGAATGTTTAGTTTTCATAAAGTTATATTTTTCTCAGATTATATTTTTCTTAAGCCTTCTGTATTGTGTTAACCTAATTGGTGGTGGAAGTAATTTCTACTTTAGTTGTGATGTGTCATAAATTAGTCACACCACCTTCTGCATCAACTGTGTGCACCATCAGAGAGAGCCTGGAATCACACACTAAGCTGGTAGCAGGGATCTGTGGTACATGGGGTTTTCTTTTGTAAAGATTTAAGACAAAAAAAGCATTTAATAAACTAACCTGTTACTATATAAGAAAACGTTCATTCTAGGACCTTTAAATTTTCATTGTTCAAAATTGCTTTACTTTAGATTTATTGGTATTTTTTCAACTTAGTGGTTATTTATATTTACAGATGGAGCCTATTTTTTCTACTTCAGGTTAAGACTTGTTTCTTTCTGAGAGGTGAGGGCTTGTTTGTAGTAACACAAGATTGTTGTCATGTTTGAGGCTGAGGGAGATAAAAATGTTAAATGGTTATTCCAACAAGAAAATGTTGATTTCATTTAGTCAGAAGATTTTTGTATTGGCACTGTACTGCCAAATAAAGTTTGGTGGTTACCAACATTGTAAATTACACTTTCTTTAGCACCAGGGTAGTATTTTTATAATGATGTTAATTTTGAGATCAAATACTTTAAACCATTCCTGTTGGCCCTCTGTGTACTGTTAAAACTTGATCATCCTGCCACCTGCAGGGGCCCCTCTGGTCAGTGCTGGTGGGGTGGGTGGTAGTAGAGGGTGGCCCAAGTTTGGGAGCTCAAATGCTCCCAAAACTGTTACTGTATTGCTTCCTGCTCTTCCTTAACCCCAGGACCCTGCTTCTCCCTCTAGGAGCCTAAGGAACCCTCCTGGCCTCCAGCTCTGCCTCCTCTCACCTACCATCTGTCCAACAGGTCTGCATAGGTCCCTGATAACAGCTGCCTAGTCTTTCCTCCCCGTCCATCCATGGCCGAAGTTTGAGTAGGGGAGGGGATATTTAATTTTATTAGCTTCCCTTTCTCCATCCCTGCTCTTCAACCTTCATGTCAGACTAGAGAATTTGGGCAAGACTCATGACTACCCCCATTCCAATTCCATTTTCTGAGGTGCAAGTTTTAGCTAAGGGATTTGGAAGCTTTTTGAGGAAAGGCAGGCTGGGCAAAGAGTAGAACTGGATAATAAAGAATCATCTACTTTCCAGAGAAGGAGGGATTCTAAACTTTCTTGCATCTCCATTTTCTACCTCCATAGACTGGCCAGAATTTAGCTTCAGTAAGAGATCTGGAATGGGGACATGATTGAAACTACATACCATTGCATCCCCCAATAAATTATTTTCTCACCCTTTTTTTCCAGCACTTAATCTAGGAGCAAATCTCTCCCTACATTTTTAACTGCCAGGCTCCTTTCTCCTTTGTTCAGTGGAGTTCATTTTGTCAGTTTCCATCTTCTCTTCATGTCTTTAGTTCCATTTGATAAGCCCTGGTAGGGAGCAGGGTTTGGGTCCCAGGAGGAGATCCTTGGGTATAATATACTTTGCCTTCTGTCATTTATCAGCTTTTGTCCTGTGTTTTGATGGCCCAGGTCAATTTATGTTCCTGGGGAAAAGGGAAGTTGTATTGTGTTGTGGAAATAAAAAGATTTATTTGCAAAAAAACAACAACAAAAACTCATTGAATGAGTTTTAGACAGCTACAACAACGTTAAATTTGAAGATGAGCAATAAAAGAGGTAAAGGCTCAAGACCTCAGAATACATTTTGTGGGAAAACTTGGTCTGTCAGTGATATCTTAGTCTGGTGACTATAGCTAAGGAGGTCCTCATGTCCTTAACAGACTTTGTGAATTTTCTCTAGGTGACCAAGATGGCCTGACAAGGCCCAAGAGTGTCTGCAGAATGTCGCTAGATCATACTGTTAAACTTAGCCATACCCAGAACTTCTGTGAACCCAGGTCTGGAAGTGAAGACCAATCCTAGGCTTGACCTGAAAGGTTCCTATAATGTTCCCTCTGAGAAATCTCACTGGGGCCATGATTATCAAACTATAAGGGTCCAGTGGTGTGCCAAAGAGTGCCTGCAGATATAGGAAAAACAAAGTCTGTATTGCAGAAAACAGTAAAATAGCAGTTATTAAAAGTCAAATTCAGCCCTGGCCAGTGTGACTCAGCCGATTGGAGCATTGTCCTGCATACCTAAGGTCACTGGCTCAATTTCCAGTCAAGCCCTGATGTTTCTCTCTCTTTCTCTCTTTCTCTCTCTGCCCCCCCCCCCCTCTAAAATCAACTAAAAAAGCATATCTTTGGGTGAGGATTTAAAAAAATTTTTTCAAATTCCCTAATTATTAAGAACAGGACTTTAGATCTTTGCCTATAATAGTGTGCATGTGCAAACTGCTTATGTGCACAAAGGAAGTCAGAACTTGTCGGGGAGGCAACCCTGTGGCCAGGCCCACAGAGTTCAACAGGTGTTAAAAAGACAAAGGAAGTACAGGTGACATTCCAGTAAGGGAGGACAGGTTTGGAGGGCGTACAGAGTGATCTGGGCTTGTTTTGGCGACCAAGGATCATGAAGGTCTAGGTAGTGGCAGGAGATGAGATTAGACAAGTTAGAATGAACATTGGGGCAGAATTTGGAGAGCCATGGGAAAAGAATACTGATTCCTTGAAGAAATCCGTATCAATGTGCCCTATGGGAAGATGACAATCAGTGCACAGGATGCTTTGGGTACAGAGCCCATGGAGACAGTACAGGTTATCAGTACATCACAACCAGGGATGAAGCAACAAGAACATTCACTCAGAAGGTGGAATGGGATGGCCAAGAAGAAGTGAACCAGGCATGCCTTAAAGGAAGGATTGGTTGACTTTGTTGACTGCTTAGTTGAGGATGAAGAGGAAATGAGATTATAGGATGCCTAGAGCCTGGATAACTAAGAAAAGGGTGGATGGAGTCTTTGTGGGCCACTTTATAGAGCCCCAGACACATAGGGGTGCTATTCCCATAGACCGCAGTGGAAATCCCACCTCCTGGAGTGGCAAGGAAACAGCCTGCAACCCGTTTATAGCAGCCTTGTCTTTGAGAGAAACAGGAAGTCCAGAGAGAAAAAGTTCATTTGGAAAAAAAATGTATGTGTTTCAACACTTTGGGAACTTCTGAGGCTGAATGGACAGTGAGAGCCTCTTGAGTAGAGAAGGTACAGGGCAGTAACAAAAGACCAGGTTGCACAGAGAAATTTGATTGTTAGCCTATTAGTACTATATTCTGCTTTTGCTATTTAAAAAGAAAAATTAAGCCCCAACAGTCCCAGGTAACAGATGAGCACAATTGGCTACTATTTTCAGCTGTTTGGTGCATTGTATGACACAAGAAGGATGCAAACACTGTTAATAAATCAAACTCAAGTTTTCTGACCCGGTTCAAATAAATGAAACTAAAATTAGAGCCTAAAATCATTGTTTCACTAAATAACAATAAATTAGCAGGGAACAAGGGAAACAAAAGTTCTGGTGAGTAATGGTCTTAGAAAACTCCCTTTGAAATTTCTCCACCCTCCTCCTACTCTTTCTCATCTTTGGAGTGACAGTTTCTGGTTCTTTTCTCTGTTTCTTACAAAGGACACTACTGAAAAAGAAAACACTACGCCCACCCTAAGAGAGCTAAATCTAGAGAATGAAGGGAATTTGTGTGTGTGTGTGTGTGTGTTACCTGTTTCTCATTTGGGGATGTTAGGATTCTGAATTTCAAGTTCTGCTGGGAGTTGGGATGAGGCATCTACCACGCACCACCAGGACACCCAGGTGCCACAAGGCCTCTGCCCTGGAGACCCACATTGCCTCTCCATGCTGGCTGGGGCCCATGAAAAGGCTGAGAGTCTGATGGCAGAGAGTCTTCACCCTGCTTCTTTCTTTGGCTCTGGAGGAAATGGCTTTTGCAGTGGAGAAATAAGTAACCATAAGGTCTCTGGGCCTTTGAGAGGAAAGTGGTAGGGAAAGTCCCGGGAACCCAAAGGTCCTGCATACATTCTTCACATCCTTTATAATGTGTCAGTCCCTCTTCAGGGCAGCTCCATCTGTTAATGTACTGCTCCAACTGCTGCTCTCTTCCCAGGGAGGAGATCTCTTTGATGCCATTACTTCCACAAACAAGTACACTGAGCGAGATGCCAGTGGAATGCTGTACAACCTGGCCAGCGCCATCAAATACCTGCATAGCCTAAACATCGTCCACCGTGACATCAAGCCTGAGAACCTACTGGTAAGAGAAATACAATTTCAGGGCATCTTGAGTTCCAAATACTCATGAGTGGATATGAATATTTCTCTTTTTTTATCTTTTCTATTTTCTTTTCTCTCTTAAAAAAAAAAAAAATCCTTAAAGGTTAGTGTTCAGCTGGCCTTCAGTAACTATCAGGAAACTAATCTTTTATTTAATCTATAATGATTAATGTGCCATTAAGAGTACTCACCTTATTAGCAAATGAAAACTTGAGGCAGGAGGATGGGAACAAACTCGCTGAGTCTAGGGCCAAGGGCTAGGCCAAGATAGTCAAGAGGAGCATTTACATTTATATTATTTATCTACAGGACTTTTGGGTTAGAACGTTTTACTTGAAAAAAAGGAAGCCCTTTAGAGTTTCTCTTAGTCTCTCAAATTTACATCCCAATAATATGTATGGTCTAAAAGCTAAGAGAATAAATCATAATGAGTTTTTGAAGACACCAGCCCCTCAGCATAAAAGTAATCATGATAAAGACCGATTTTAAAAATCAGAGACATTTTTTAAAAAAATATATCTTTATTGATTTTAGAGAGAGGAAAGGAGAAGGAGAGAGAGAGATAGAAACATCAATGATGAGAGAGTCATTGATCGGCTTCTTAGCCTGCAACCCGGACATGTGCCCTGACCGGGAATTGAACCCAGATGGCCTGGATCCTAGGTCAATGCTCAACTGCTGAGCCATGCCTGGCTGGGCAAAAATCAGAGCCGTTTTAACCCTCCTCTATAACTATTTGGTTTTCTTTTCATGACACCCTCCTCTCATCTCTGGGAAGACAAGAGGCTCTGCTGTTAAGGGGAAGTTTTGGAAAGAACTGAGGAGATAGACTTGGCATCACAAAGTTGTCCCTGGTGAATATGGGAATAACAGATTTTGCTGGCTATTAGGGCTGGAATTTTAATGCATCAACTCAATTTTCCCTCCCCACCAAGATGGTAATTCTTCCTCTACTTTCATTATCCAACTCTGAGAGTAAAGTATTGTATGTGACTATTAGCTTGTCCATCTCTTCAGAAATCTGGGAATTGAGGATTCTCTTTCTAAAACAGTGTTTCTCCAAGGGCGGTTTCAAGACCCCTATGTCAGAATTACTCCCAGATGCCTGTTAAAAATGCAAATTTCTGAGCCTTCTTGTGGCCCTACCAAATCAGAATATGGTGACTGGTGACAGGGTGCAAATGTGCCTTGCAGCACATGATTATATCAACAAAGTTTAAAAGCAGATGAGCAACCCAACACTTGCTACACAATAAAGGCTGATAAGATCTGCTCTGATGTAGACTATCTATGTACATATCTTGTGCTAAGGGCTTTATATTCATTATTTCCTTGAATTCTCACAAGAACATATGGGAGTAATTATATTACTGTCCCATATCACAGGTAAGGAAACTGAGTGCCTAAGAGTTCAATGACCTGCCCAAGGCCCTAACAACTCAAACGTGAAGAGCCAAGAGCTCAACCTAGCTCTGCCCCACTCAAAAGCCCATGACTACATAAAGCTAGGAGGAGACAGAGTGGTTTATGGCATGCTAGCTATGTGCTAGGTTTTGTGACAAGGAAGACAGACATACGCTTTCCTGGAGGTGACATCCAAGTAGGAAAAATAGGCATTCAAGAAATAAATACACAAGCAATTAGTTAATTGTAATTATGTTAGTAATCTTGTAACCACTGGTTAATAAAGGCAGCTCAGGTCAAATGATGGAGTTCTGATTTAATTGCACCTCCGATTCCACATAGCTGCAGTAGCCTAAACATTCTCCTCTGCTTAGCTGCCTCTGTACACTGCAGCAACTTTCTCCCCATCTGCTTTCATTATTCCTAAATTATGTGGGATGATCTCAAGGGAACAGATTTACAATTGGGCCTTTGTTTAAGAACTTCTCTAAGCTCCAAAAAGTCAGTGATTGAAAATTAAAGTTTCAATCCCTTCCCCCTTTTGCAGGTCAATAGAGCATTATCTATTTCTGTAAATGCCATAAATAATTACATAGCAGTGTTCTTTTACTGAAATTACAACTTAAAAGATACTTGTTAAGTATCGTGCTCATTACAATATATTTTAAATTACTCCAAAAGAAAAAGGCTCTCTCCATTTTTCTTTTCTAATTTAAGAGTGTGAAATACATATGTACATGTATATATACACACACCATTGTAGTAAGTTCATAATCTAGGTTTAAAATATATATGTATGAGAAACTAAAGTAATTTTGCTTCTATAAAATAGCAACTTCTTACTATAGGAGAGTGTTAAGGGTTGGTGAGGTTTGCAGCAATAAATCTATTATGGGATAAAATAGGTAGAAGTATAGAATAAGTTTAACAAAATTAGGATGACATCACAAGTTGCACTCAAGACTTCTGTTAATTTCACATTTTGTTGACCTTTATGTGGAAAAGAGAGAGAACTGTCATGGGAGGCACATATTCACATACTCAGGATTTATAGTCAGATGGACAAAAGTTAAAAATCAAATGCTTCCTTCTTCCTCTGGCTAGTAATATGACCTTGAACAAGTTACTTAACTCCTTTGAGTCTCCTTTAAGGGGATTTTATGAAAATAAAGAGATAACACGTAACTCATTTTTATTCTCCTTTTATTTGTAATAAAAATTAAATTATCCTTAAAAAGAAAACCTTAACTATAAAACTGTACATTGTAAAAATTATCTTTTATCTTTTATCTTTTTTGACATTGTTGAAAATTTTTTAATATTTACCATGCATGGATTTGCTATATCATGGCAAAATGTAGAGTTAAAGACTACTTTTGAAAAATGCTACAGTACATCTTTGGTTAAATTTATCCCTAGGTACCTTATTTTTTTAGTTGCAGTGGTAAATGAGATTGTTTTTTTTTAGTTTCTCTTTCTGAGAGTACATTATTGGTGTATAGAAATGCCATCTATTTCTGGGGGTTAATTTTGTATCCTGCTACTTTGCTGAATTCATTTATTAAATCTAGTAGTTTTTTGGTGGAGTCTTTAGGGTTTTCTATGTACAATAGCATGTAATCAGCAAATAATGACAGTTTTGTTTCCTCTTTCCCAATTTGGATGACTTTTATCTTTTCTTTTTGTCTGATCACTGTGGCTAGGACTTCCAGTACAATGTTGAATAAGAGTGGTGAAAGTCTTATTCACAACAAGACAAAGATATCTCTGTCTTGTTCCTGTTCTTAGAGGAAATGGTTTTAATTTTTGCCTATTGAGTATGATGTTGGCTGTAGTTTTGTCATATATGGCCTTTATTATGTTGAGGTATGATCCCTCTATTCCAACTTTGCTGAGAGTTTTTATTAGAAATGGGTGCTGGATTTTGTCGAATGCTTTTTCTGCATCTATGGATATGATCATGTGATTTTTGTCTTTTTTAACTTGTTTATGTGATGCATCACATTTATTGATTTGTGAATATTGTACCAGCCTTGCATCCCTGGAATAAATCCCACTTGGTCATGGTATATGATCTTTTTAATATATTGCTGGATCCAATTTGCTAATATTTTGTTGAGGATTTTAGCATCTATGTTCATCAGGTATATTGGCCAGTAATTCTCTTTCTTTGTAGTGTCTTTATCTGGTTTTGGAATTAGGCTAATGCTGGCCTCGTAAAAAAGAGTTGGAAGTGTTCCTTCCTCTTGGATTTTTTGAAAGTTTGAGGAGGGTAGGTGTTCTTTGACTGTTTAGTAAAACTCCCCTGGGAAGCCATCAGGGCCAAGGCTTTTTTGTGCTGGGAGCCCTTTGATTACTGCTTCAACTTCATCGGCACTTATTGGCCTATTTAAGCTTTCTGAATCTTTCTGATTGAGTTTTGGAAGGTTGTAGTTTTCTAGGAATTTATTCATTTCATCCAGGTTTTCCAGCTTGGTAGTGGATAGTTGTTCATAGTATTTTCTTACAATCCTTGTATTTCTATTGGGTCAGCTGTTATTTCACCTCTTTTCTTTCTGATTTTGTTTATTTGGGTCCTCTCTCTTTGTTTCTTGATGAGTCTGGCTAAAGGTTCATCAATCTTGTTTATCTTTTCAAAGAACCTGCTCTTGGTTTCATTGATCTTTTGTATTGTTTTTTTAGTCTCTATGTCATCTATTTCCACTCCTGTCTTTACTATTTTCTTCCTTTTACTCTCTGGGATTTTCTTATTTTTGTCTTTAAGTTGTAGCATTAAATAGTTTATTAGAAGTGTTTCTTGTTTTTTGAGGTATGCCTGTAGTGCTACGAATTTTTCTCTCAGGACTGCTTTCATTGTGTTCCTTAGTTTTGAGGTTGTGGTATGTTCATTTTTATTTTTTTTCAAGAAGTTTTTTATTTCTTCTTTGATCTCTTGGTAACCCATTCATTGTTCAATAACATGCTATTTAGCCTCCATGTGTTTGAATATTTTTGAGCATTTTTATTTTAGTTGATTTCTAATTTCATGCCATTGTGATCTGAGAAGATGCTTGATATGATTTCAGTCTTCTTGAACTTAAGAGACTCATTTTATAACCTAACATATGTTCTATCTTTGAGAATGTCCCATGTGCACTTGAGAAGAATGCATATTTTGTAGGTTTAGGGTGAAATGCTCCTTAAATGTCAATTAATTCTATCTGATCTAGTGTGTTATTTAGGACTGCTGTGTCCTTGTTGACTTTTTGTCTAGAAGATCTGTCCAGTAATGTCAGTGGGGTGTTAAAATCTCTTACTATGATTGTATTGCTGTTAATCTCTCCCTTAAATTCCTCCAGAAGTTTTTTTACATATTTGGGTGCTCCTACATTGGGTGCATGTATGTTTACCAGGGTTATATCTTGTTGGATCTAACCCTTTAGTATTACGTAGTGACCTTCATTGTCTCTTGTTATGGCTTTCATTTTGAAGTCTACTTTGTCAGCTATGAGTATTGCTACTCCAGCTTTATTTTCATTTTCATTTGCATGGAGAATTTTTTCCCATCCCTTCACTTTCATCCTACTGTGTGAGTCCTTTGTTCTGCAGTGGGTCTCTTATAGACCATATATATATATATATATATATATGGGCCATGTTTTCTTATCCATTCAGCTATGCTATGTATTTTGACTGGAGCATTTAAGCCATTTACATTTAAGGTTATTATTGATAAGTACTTATTTGTTGCCATTCTTTCTTTATGTCTGTGTTCCTCTCTTTCTCTAGATTTCTTCTTCTTCTCCTTCTTTTCCTTCTTCTACTTCTTCCTCCTCCTCCTCCCCCTCCTCCTCCTCCTCTTTCTTCTTCTTCTTTTCTTCTTCTTCTTTTCTTCTTCTTCCACCAGCCCCTTTACCATTTCTGGTAGTGCTATTTTGGTAGTAATAAACTTCTTTAGCCTTTTTTTTGGAGGGGGGGTCTAAGAAGCTCTTTATTTCACCTTCAATTTTGAATAATAGCCTTGCTGTATATAATCTTGGATTCAGTCCTTTATTTTTCATTACTCTGAAAACTTCATGCCATTCCCTTCTGGCCTGAAGTGTTTCTATTGAGAAATCAGCTGTCAGTGTAATGGGTGCTCCCTTGTAGGTAACTTTCTGTCTCTCTTGCTGCTTTTAAGATTTTTTTCTTTATCTTTAATATTTGCCATTTTAATTATGATGTGTCTAAATGTGGCTTTTTGGGGTTCATTTTGATTGGGACACTCTGTGTTTCCTGAACTTGAGTGACTTTTTCCTTCACCAGGTTAGGGAAGTTTTCTGTCATTATTTCTTCAAATATATTCTCTAATCCTTGCTTGGATTCTTCTCCTTCCGGTACCCTTATAATGCATATATTGTTACATTTCAACTTCTCCCAAAGCTCCTTTAAACTGTCTTCCTTCTTTTTAATTTTTTTTTTTCTAATTTCTGCTCTGCTTGGGTGTTTTTTTCTCCCTTGTCTTCTAATTCACTGATTCAGTCCTCAGCTTCTTCTAAACTACTGTTGATTCCTTCCAGTGTATTCTTTATTTCAGCTATGTCATTCCTCATTTCCAATTGATTCTTATTCAAGCTTATGAAGTTCTGATTAAGTTGCTTGTAATTCTCACTAAGTTGTTTGAGCATCATTATAACCATTATTTTGAACTCTATATCTGATAAATTGCCTGCCTCTATTTTCTCTAGTTCTTTTTCTGTCGGTTTCTCCTTTTCTTTCATTTGGGTGATGTTTCTTTGTCTCCCCATTATATTGTGCCAATTGTCCAAGGATACCAGGTCAAGGCTGCAGGGTGTGAACAGAGCCTCATTTCCAGTAGTCCTGGGGTACTGGGTCAGGCAGCCAGGTCCTGATGGCAGGCCTGTGTGCCTGAAAGGAACTGGGTCATGATGGCTGGGCCAGGTGCAGTACCTCAAGACTGTAGGCCAAGTAGGCAGGCAGGCTGGTTGCATTGTGTCAAGGAGTCAGGAAGGCAGACAGGCCTGACTGGTGGTGGGTACCACATCAAGGTGGCACAGCAGGCAGGCAGTCCAGCAGGCAGTCCATGAGTACCCCATCAAGGAAGTGGACCAGTCTGGCAGGAAGGCAAGCCTCCCACCATGTCAGGAGGCAGAGCAGGCAGGCAGGCTGGTAGGCAGGCTAGCCATGCATGCTGAGTCAGGAGGCACAACAGGCAAGCAAGCAGGCAAGCCGGCCATGGGACAGTCGAGGAGGCAGGCAGGCAGGCTGGCCCTGGGTGCGGAGTGAGGGAGACACCTCTGGCAGGGAGGCAGGCAAGCAGGCTATGTGCACTGGATCAATGAGGTGGTGCATTTGTCTGGGAGTACTAGTTTAGGTGCACCAGTTATGGTGTCAGGCCAGAGCGAGTAGTGCTGGTTCTTCACCCTTGGTGTCCTTGCACCCGTCCATGGCCTCAGGATGCTGGGTCAGTCTGCTCTCTGCAGCCTCCTCTCAAGGAGGACACTGAGGATCCTCCAAAACTGCGTGCTCTCCACTCTCAATCAGAAAGAAGCGTCAGGCCAAACGGCTCAGCAGGGGCAGCAGCTCCTCTGCTAGGAACTCCTGCACTGACTGATGCACGCCCCCACACACCCATGTAAACACTCCCTCACACACATGCACCCATACTCACACTCTCAGCCTCCATCTGGTCCTGTCTGCTGACATCTTAGTAATGGAATCTCATTATGAAGTTGTTTTGTTTTTGTTTTTATTTTATCCTTACCCAGGGACACACTCATTGACTTTAGAGAGAGAAGGGGGAGGGAGATTGAG
The DNA here is from genome assembly GCF_964146895.1 of Miniopterus schreibersii. Taxonomy (NCBI): domain Eukaryota; kingdom Metazoa; phylum Chordata; class Mammalia; order Chiroptera; family Miniopteridae; genus Miniopterus; species Miniopterus schreibersii. Next base: position 86,995,296 of record NC_138102.1, on the reverse strand, counting down.
AGAGAGAGCAACATCTGTGTGAGAGAAAAACATCAATCAACTGCCCCCACATGCACCCTGACAGGGGAGAAACCCGCAATCTAGGTATGACAGGAATCAAACTTGCAAACTTTTGCTGTACAGTACGATGCTCCAACCGACTGAGCCACCAGGGAGGGCACTAAGTTTTTTTTACACAAGTTAATTATGCCAAAGATTTTATGTGATTCATTTTGTTTTTTCAGGGCTGATGCTTAATAGTTGTATGGATAAAAACAAGAGGATGAGAGAATGGATGAGATTAGACAAGAGCGTGAATGAGTTCATACTTCTTCACAGAATAGAGGACAGACCCAACATGACACATCCAAGTCATTTCTCAACTCATCTTACATTGAAGACTTGCATTGGCTTCAGTCTAAACCACACTAATTAGGAAGAGAAAGAACATTATTTCCCCAGCTGCATTTAAGCATGGGACCACGGTGTGTGTGTGTGTGTGTGTGTGTGTGTGTGTGTGAACTTTTTAAAAAATAAACAAAAAACAAAAAAGAAACTATCTTACTAAAATCAACTGCCTTCATTTTACATGAATCACCACTAGATGGCAAGCTTGTAGCCTTAGCAGCAAAAATCAGTAGCAGCCTGTATTTATCCCAGGGGGCTGGAGGAAGGGGGTCTTTCTAAAATGTATATGCAGATACCACTTCCTTAGGAAAATTAAAGTCTTTACTGGCAAAAATAGAACTTACATCACTAGTTATTAGATTCTAGAAATACACAGTGATTTTCTTGAAATATTAAATGTTATGTTCAGAAACCATATCTCTTTTGGTCAGAAATTTTCTTTTAAAAATTCTGTGCTTGCTCCTAGCTGCTGATAAAAAATGGCATGCATAGCTCATGACCCTCACTTTTACTAAATGGATTGTATCCTGTTTTCCCCAAGTGATGACCATAGGTTGTGCTCTAGCTTGTCTTAATTTTCAGTTCAAGCCAATGCTGAGGTAGAAAAACAGCAGATTACCTCTTGCATTAATCCCATCTCAGAATCCCTAAATAAATCCATTTTCTGATAGGATAGCCAATTATACTGGTAGACAAGGCAAGTGCCACAAAGTGTGTCTAGAGGCCATATGTAAAAACACACTTGAGCCACCAGAGTTGATTAATGGGTTAGGGATTACCCAAAGGAAGGGGGCCATGAGTCTCACAGGAGTTTGTCACTAGCCCTGCCATCATGACCAGTGAGCTGAAGTGAAGGTGTACGGTATATTAAATCAAATGACAGAATTAATGTTCAAAAATATCTTTAGCTCTGTAAAGATCCAAAATCAGTAAGATAAAATTCAACAAGAAATAGACGTATACCCATTCGCACTAAGTAACTTAGGTATAGTTATTTTAATGATCATTGCAGAAAAGCAATAGTAGTAAAACTTGGCCCGACCAGATCAAAGGCTAGTGACTGAACATAAGTTCAGTTTGAGTTTCAGCATGACATGGCTACTAAAGATCCTAATGTGCCCTTGCACTCCTTTGACTAAAAGAGGGTCACCATCAAGAGATTCCACTGCCTGCTCACACCACATTATCCCTATGGCAAGGAAACTGAACACATGACATCAGGGGCCTGGAGTTTAGCCCAGAGAAGGTATGAAGAAAGTAGAGCATGATGACAATCATCAAATACATGAAAGGCTGCCAAATGGAAGATGGGAAGCTATTTTGTGTATACTTGAGAGCACTGACCTCAAACTAAAAAGAAGAAGAAATTCATGGGTCAGAGATTTGAGTCTGAAGTAAGAAAACTTTCTAACTAGTACACCTGTTTGAAAATTAAGTGTCTTTTATTACAGGTAGCTCATAGTCATTGGAAATGTCAAAACAGAAACTGAATCATCATTTTTCATAGGTGTTTAGAAAAATTTTCTGCTCTCTGAATGTGGTTAAAAGTTGAGGGAATAAAGAAGAAAACATTTCTCCCAAAATTATTTAGTACAATACTGTGTCAGTTACTGTACTCATCATATACTGAAGGTCCTTCTCTGTGGCCCTGTAAATCCATCAGGGAGAAGACAGGAAGTACAGGTGTAGTGTGTTGCCTTGATTGGTCTGCATCCATCTGTTCCCCTAATCATTCCTACTCTCATTAAGGACTTGATATAAATGATTTCATGTTATTTTTTTACAATGGAATACTACTATATGTTATTCGTATAGTTCTATGAATTTTTTCTTTATTTTATTTTCCCCCATCATCATCTATCCCCCTGTACTCTCTTCCACTTCCACCCACCCCCCTCACCCCTGCAATCACCAAACAGTTGACTCTGTCCATGAGTTCTTTCTCTTTTTTTGTTTTTGTTTTTTGCTCAATCCCCTTGAAGACTCCACCACTACCAGAGCTGTCTTCCTGCTCTCTATCTAGGAGTCTGTCTCTATTTTCCTTGGTAGTTCAGTTTGTTAATTAAATTCCACATGAGTGAAATTATACAGTATTTATTTTTATCTGATTGACTTATTCCACTTAGCATAACATTCAACACATCCATCCATACTATCACAAAGGGTAAAATTTTCTTCCTTTTTACTGCCAAGTAGTATTCCATCACATAAATGTACCACCGCTATTTTATCCACCCATCTGCTGATGGACACTTACACTGCTTCCAACTCTTGGCTATTGTAAATTACACTGCAAAGAACATAAACATAGGAGTGCATATACTCTTTAGAATTAGTGCTTTGGGTTTCTTCAGACATATTCCAAGAAGTGGAATCTCTAGGTCATAGGAAGTTTCACTTTTAATTTTTTAAAGTAACTACATACTGCTTTCTACAGTGGCTGCAGCAATCTATATTCCCACCAACAGTGCATGAGGGTTCCCTTTTCTCCGTATCCTTGCCAACACTTGTTTTTTGTGGATTTATTGACAATGGTCCTTTTGACAGGTGTGAGGTGATATCTCCCTGTGGTTTTAGTTTGTATTTCTGTTCATATATCTATTGGCCATCTGTATGTCCTCTTTGAAGAAGTACCTATTCAGATCCTTGGCCCATTTTTAAATTTGATTCTTTTTCGGTGTTGAGTTGCATAAGTTCTTTATAAATTTTGGATATTAATCCCTTATCAGGTGTGTTATTGGGGAATATGCTCTCTCATTCAGTGGGTTGTCTTTACATTTCATTGATGGTTTCCTGTGGTGTGCAAAAACATTTTAGTTTGATATAGTCCCATCTGTTTATTTTTTCTTTTGTTTCCCTTGCCCATGAAGATATATCAGGAAAAATATTGCTACAAGATATGTTCGAGAATTTACTGCCTATATTTTCTTCTAAGATTTTTATGGTTTTGAGTCTAACGTTTAAGACTTTATTTTGTTCTTGTGTGCAGTGTAAGAAGGTGGACTAATTTTATTTTGCATATATATATATCTCTAATTTTTACAACACCATTTACTGAATACACTGTCTTTAACCAGTGTATATTTTTGCCTCCTTTGTTGAATATTAATTGAATATAAAGACATGGGTTTATTTCTCTGCACTCTGTTCTGTTCCATTAATCTATATGTCTGTTTTCAGACCAGTACCATGCTCTTTTTATTACTATTGCCTTGTAGTATAGTTTGATATCAGGTAGCGTGATTCTTCGAAGTTTGTTCTTCTTTCTCAAGATCATTGTTGCTATTTTTTGTAGTTACAAATAAATTTTGGAATATTTGTTCTAGATCTGTGAAATATGTCATTGATATCTTGATAGGGATTGAGTTGAATCTGAAGATTGCTTTGGGTAGTGTGGACATTTTAATGACCTTAACTTATCTATGAACATGGTATATGCTTCCACTCATTTGTATTTCCTTCAGTTTCTTTCTTCAATGTCTTATAATTTCTGAGTACAGGTATTTTACATTCTTGGTTAACTTGATTTCTAGGTATTTTATTCTAATTTTTGAAGAAATTGTGAATGGGATTATTTTCTTAGTTTCCGTTTCTATGATAGTTCATTATTAGTGTATAAAAATACCACTGATTTCTGAATATTTATTTTGTATCCTGCTACTTTCCTGAATACATTTATCAATCCTAGTAGGGTGTGGGGTTTTTTTTTGGTGTTTTTTTAATCTTTATTGTTAAAAGTATTTTTATTTTTATTTTATTATTTTTTTAAATATTACAGGTGTCCCTTTTTCTCCCCAATGACCCATTCCACCCCGTCCCATCCCCCTCCTCAGTCCCTTTCCCACCATTGTCCGTGTCCTTGGGTTGTGCATATATGCATATAAATTCTTTGGTTACTTTCCCCCCTCTACCCACCTGCCCTCCTCCATCCCTCTGACATTTGTCAGTCTCATCAAAGCTTCCATGTCATTGAATCTATTCTGTTCATCAGTTTATTAAGTTCTTTAGATTCCACGTATAGGTGAGATCATGTGATGTTTGTCTTTCGCTGCCTGGTTTATTTCACTTAACATAATATTCTCCAGGTCCATCCATACTGTCCCAAAGGGTATGAGATTCTTCTTCTTTACAGCTGTGTAGTATTTCATGGTGTAAATGTCCCACAGCTTTTTTATCCACTCATCTACTGATGGGCACTTGGGCTGTTTCCAGATCTTGGCTATTGTAAACTGTGCTGCTATGAACATCGGGGTACATATATTCTTTCTGATTAATGTTTCAGGATTCTTAGGATACATTCTTGGGAGTGGAATCACTGGGTCAAAAGGCAGCTCCATTTCCAATTTTTTGAGGAGCCTCCATACTGTTTTCCATAGTGGCTGCACTATTATGCATTCTGACCAGCAGTGTACTAGGGTTCCCTTTTCTCCACACCCTCGCCAGCACATGTCGTTTATTGATTTGTTGATGGCAGCCATTCTGACAGGTGTGAAGTGATACCTCATTGTGGTTTTAATTTGCATCTCTCTGATGATTAGCGACATTGAGCATTTTCTCATGTGTCTCTTGGCCATCCGTATGTCCTCTTTGTAGAAGTGTCTATTTAAGTCCTTTGACCATTTCTTAATTGGGTTGTCTGTCTTCCCCTTGCTGAGTACTATGAATTCTTTGTACACTTTCAAAATTAGCCCCTTATCAGATACATCCGCGGAAAATATGTTTTCCCAGACCCTTGGGTTCCTTTGTATTTTGAGGCTGTTTTCTTTTGCTGTGCAGAAGCTTTTTCGTTTGATGTAGTCCCATGTTTTTTTTTTTTTTTTCTCTTCCCCTAGAAGATATATCAGTGAAAAGTCCAGTATATGCAATATCTGTTACTTTACTGTCTATGTTTTCTTCCAGGACTTTTATGGTTTCATGACTTACATTTAACTCTTTTATCCATTTTGAGTTTATTTTTGTGGATGGTAAAAGTTGGTGTTCTAGTTTCATTCTTTTGCATGTCTTTGTCCAATTTCCCCAGCACCACTTATTGAAGAGAATGTCTTTACTCCATTGGATACTCTTGCCTCCTTTGTCAAATATTAACTGACTATAATGGCGTGGGTCTATTTCTGGGGTCTCTGTTCTGTTTCATTGATCTATATGCCTGTTGTTGTACCAATACCAGGCCGTTTTGATTACAATGGCTTTGTAATACAGTTTGAAGTCTGGTAATGTGATCCCTCCCACTCTTCTTTTTTTCCGAGATGTCTGCCACTATTTGGGGTCCTTTTCGGTTCCATAAATTTTTGAAATGTTTGTTCTAGGTCCGTGAAATATGCTGTTGGTATTTTAATAGGAATTGCATTCAATTTATAAATTGCTTTGGGTAGTATGGACATTTTAATGATATTAATTCTTCCAATCCATGAGCATGGTATATTCTTCTATTTGTTTAAATCTTCCTCTATTTCTTTTTTCTATGTCACGTAGTTTTCCGAGTACAGGTCTTTTACATCCTTGGTTAAGTTTATTCCTAGGTATCTTATTTTTTAAGTTGCAATGGTAAATGGTATTGCTTTTTTAGTTTCTCTCTCTGAAAGTTCATTGTTGGTGTATAAGAATGCCATTGATTTCCGGATGTTGATTTTGTATTGAGCTACCTTGCTAAATTCGTTTATCAAATCTAGTAGAACTTTGGTGGAGTCTTTAGGGTTTTCTATGTACAATATCACGTCATCTGCAAATAAGAACAGTTTTACTTACTCCTTTCCAATTTGGATACCTTTTATGTTTTCTTCCTGTCTGATGGCTATGGCAAGGACTTCCAGTACTATGTTGAATAAGAGTGGTGAAAGTGGACATCCCTGTCTTGTTCCGGTTTTTAATGGAAATGGTTTTAGTTTTGGCCCATTGAGTACGATGGCGGCTGTAGGTCTGTCATATAGGGCCTTTATTATGTTGAGGTATGATCCCTCTATTCCCACTTTGCTGAGAGTTTTTATCAGAAATGGGTGCTAGATTTTGTCGAATGCTTTTTCTGCGTCTATTGATATGGTCATATGATTTTTGTCCTTCATTTTGTTTATGTGATGTATCACATTTATTGATTTGCGGATGTTGTACCAGCCTTGCATCCCCATAATAAATCCCACTTGGTCATGATGTATGATCTTTTTAATGTATTGCTGGATCTGGTTTGCTAGTATTTTGTTGAGGATTTTAGCATCTATGTTCATCAGGGATATTGGCCTGTAATTTTCTTTCTTTGTAATATGTTTGTCTGGTTTTGGGATTAGTATTATGGTGGCCTCATAAAAAGAGTTTGGGAGTTTTCCCTCCTCTTGAATTTTCTGGAATAGTTTGAATAGAATAGGTGCTAATTCTTCTTTGAATTTTTGGTAAAACTTGCCTGTAAATCCATCTGGTCCAGGATTTTTGTTTGCTGGAAGTTTTTTGATTACTGTTTCAATTTCATTAGTTGTTATCGGCCTATTCAGGTTTTCTGCCTCTTCTTGATTCAGCTTTGGAAGGTTGTATACTTCTAGGAATTTGTCCATTTCCCCCATGTTGTCCAATTTGTTCTCATATAGTTGCTCATAATATTTTCTTACAATCCTTTGTATTTCTGTTGGGTCAGTTGTTATATCACCTCTTTCATTTCTGATTTTACTCATTTGGGTCCTCACTGTTTGTTTCTAAGTGAGTCTGGCTAAAGGTGCATCAATCTTATATACCTTTTCAAAGAACCAGCTCTTGTTTTCATTGATTTTTTGTATTGTTTTTTAGTCTCTGTCATTAATCTCTGCTCTGGTTTTTATTATTTCCTTCCTTTTGCTTCCTCAGGGCTTTTCTTGCTGTTCTCATTCTAGTTCTTTGTTGTTGTGTTAGATGGTTCATTAGATCTTTTTTTTTTGTTTCTTGAGATAAGCCTGTAATGCTATGAATTTTCCTCTCAGGACTGCTTTTGCCTTATCCCATAGATTTTGGGTTGTTGTCTGTTCATTCTCGTTACTTCCCATGAAGTGTTTGATTTCTTCCTTGGTCTCATTGGTAACCCATTCATTGTTTAATAACATGCTATTTAGCCTCCATGTGTTTGAATATTTTTGAGTTTTTTTATTGTGGTTGATTTCTAGTTTCATGGCATTGTGATCCAAGAAGATACTTGATATGATTTCAACTTCCTGTATTTGTAGAGACTTGCCTTGTGCCCTAACATGTGGTCTATTTTTGAGAATGTTCCATGTGCAGTTGAGAAGAATGTGTATTCTGCTGCTTTGGGATGAAATGTTCTATAAATGTCAATTAAATCCATTAGGTCTAGTGATTCATTTAAGGTCTGCATTTCCCTGTTGATTTTTTGTCTTGATGATCTGTCCAATGCTGACAGTGGGGTGTTAAAGTCCCCCACTATGATTGTCTTACTGACAATCTCCCCTTTGAAGTCCCCCAAGAAATTTTTCATATACTTAGGTGCTCCTATATTGGGTGCATAAATGTTTATAAGGGTTATTTCCTCCTGTTGAATTGATCCCTTTAGTATTATGTAGTTACCCTCTTTGTCTCTTATTATGGTCTTTATTTTGAAGTCTGTTTTATCAGAAATAAGAATTACTAGTCCAGCTTTCTTTTCCTTTCCATTTTCATGGAATATTTTACTCTATCCCTTCACTTTTAGCCTGTGTGAGTCTTTGCTCTCAGGTGGTTCTGTTGTAGACAGCATATATTTGGGTCCTGTTTTCTTATCCATTCAGTTACCCTTAGTCTTTTGATTGGACCATTTATTCTGTTTGCATTTAAGGTTACTATTGGTATCAACTTATTTAATGCCATTTTCCCCCTTTATGCTGATGTACCTTTCTCTCACTACTCTTTCTTTTTCTTAAAGCAGTCTTTTTAGCATTTTTTGCAATGCTGGTTTCGTGGTACTGAACTCCATTAGCCTTTTTTTGTCTGGGAAGCTCTTTATTTCACCTTCAATTTTAAATGATAGCCTTGCTGGATAAAGCAATCTTTGTTGCATGTTCTTGCTTTTCATTACTTGGAGAACTTTATGGCATTCCCTTCTGGCCTGAAGGGTCTCTGTTGAGAAATCAGCTGTGAGCCCTATGGGGGTTCCCTTGTAGGTCACTGCTTGTCTCTCTCTTGCAGCCCTTAATATTTTCTCTTTGTCCTTGACATTTGCCATTTTAATTATGATGTGTCTTGGAGTGGGTCTCTTTGGGTCCCTCTTGATTGGAATCCTCTGTGCTTCCTGAACTTGTGTGGCTTTCTTCTTCGCCAGCCTAGGGAAGTTTTGTATAATTATTTCCTCCACCAAGTTCTATATCCCTTGCTCTCTTTCCTTCCCCTATGGCATTTCTATAATGCGAATGTTGTTTTGCTTCATGTTGTCCCAAAGGTCCCTTACACTGACCTCATGCTTTTTAAGTGTTTTTTTCTTTTTGCTGCTCTGATATGTGATTTTTTTCTACCTTTTCTTCTAAGTCATTTATTCTATCCTCTGCTTCATTGAGCCTGCTTTTAATTCTTTCCAGTGCATTCTTGATATCAGATACAGCATTCTTTATCTCTGTCTGAGTTTTGTTTATGGTATGTATCTCTTTTTTTCATGTTTTCACTAAGGTCCTTGATCTTATCATCTAGTGTCTTCTTAAGTTCCTTGAACATCTTTATCATCCATACTCTGAACTTTGTTTCTGATAACTTGCTTAACTCCATCTCATCAAAGTCTTTTTCTGGCGATGTTTCCTTTTCTTTAATATGGGTGTTGTTTCTTTGTCTCCCCATTTTGGTAGGTCTTAGTGTTTATATCTATACATTAGATATATTTGCTGTTCCCCAGTCTTGTGGGATGGGATTTTGTCTTGTGCGTCCAGTGGAGCCCAGAGTTGTTTTTTCCTTATACTTCTGAGCTCTTTGCTCTAGGCGTGTCCCTCTTGTGGGTGTCCCTTTTGTGGTTTCTTTATGTTCTCCTATTGTGGTTGGGTCTGGTCTGGATTGTCATTGATCAGTCCTTGGGGTGACTCTTCTCTCAGGTTGGCTAACTGTGTCTCAGCCCCAACCTGTAAGCTGTTGTATGGGTGCTGGCAAGGCAGGTCAATACACAACTAAACTTCCAGGAAACAAGAGGTATCTTACAAAATATCTTGACAGTCACAATGAAAACAACACAATGAAAATAGAACTGGAAGAGTGAAGGGAGAACACACACACACACACAAAAAAAATGCTTAAAAAAAAGAAAGAGAGAAAGAAAAATAATGCTTAGAGAAAGAGAAATGTATATTGTTGTTAATACTGGTGAAGATTTAGAAAATAATAATAAACTAAAATGTAAAAAATAGAGAAGCTACTGGGAGATAATAGGAGCAGAGAAAAGATTCTGAAAGAAGGGCCAGCAAAAAATTAAGGGAGAGAATAGGAATAGGATAATAGTTGAAAATGAGAAAACAAAAATACAAGAAAGAGAATAAGAGGAACTAACAATCGAAAAAAAGACAGGAAGACAGAAAGGAGGATAATGAAAGAATGAAAGAAAAGTAGAAAAAGAAAAAATAAAAAGAAAAAAAATTATGCCAATAGATCGAGAGGAGAGAGAAAGATAAAGCCCAGGCAGGGAGCTGTCCGGTAAGAGATTTGGGGGAAACTATAGAGGAAAGCAGTAAATTTGGTTATAATAATAAAGTCCCAGTTGTTAAGCAGGGATATCAAGAAAGTCTTGATATTAGATGCAAGGATAAAACAAAACAAAGCAAATAACCAAAGCAAAACTAAAAACATGCTAAGGAAGGCAAAATTCTTTTATAAAAAAGAGGGGAAAAAATTTAGTTAAAAAAATCTTTAAAAAAATAATTAAAAAAAATTATAACATTTAACAAAGAAGAAAAAACAAATTTTCTCCCCATTTTCTTCTTCCTAAGGAAAAAAGAAAAAAATAAACCAACCCACAAACAAAAAGAAAAAACCCAAAACCAAACAAACCAAAACCAAAACCAAACAAAACAAAAAAACAGAAGAAAAAAAGGTAGTCAATCAAGTGAGTTTCTTCTGGGCAACTTATGTTGTCTGAGGGTCACTGTTTTGTGTGGTGATTTCAGTTCTCCTGGGAGGTACTTGTGTATCAGCCAATGTGAGGAGCCGTCTAGGTTTGGCTCTGGTGTCCTTAGGTAGATGGTTGAGCTGAGGCTCTCCGTGGACCACCTCCTCTTGTCAGCTCTTTTGCAACCTTGTAGTTGCCTGGTCTTACTCCAGAGTCTTCTGTAGAGTCTTTACGGTGCTGGGTTGCTAGTGTAGCTCAGGGTATCATTCCCCTTAGAGGTGTCACTGTCATGAGCTCACTCTGCAGGAGTTAGTCTCTGCTCCACTGCCAGGTCCTCAGTCTCTATCTTGTCCTCTGATTCTAGTTCCCCATGCTCTGTCCTGCTGCAGTTTCAGATTGATTTCAGCCTGTTGCCTTTTCTGCATGGGCCATTTGGGCAGCCTGGGCTCAGTGCCTTCGATTAAAAACACATTCTGGTGAGTCCTTTGCCTGCCCTGCTCCCAGCAGGGGTTTTCAGCTTTCCTTCAGTTCCCAAACAACAGTCTCTGAGAGTCTTATTCTTATGATGTCCTCCTGTCAGCTGCTCTCCCCACCCCCTCAGGACTGTGCCCTGCGGGGTTATCTGAGGCCTCAGTGAGCGGGACCGTCCCTTTCCCGTTAAGGAGGGTGCTCCTGGATGCAGGAGAGGCAGGCGGGCTCCACCCCTCCATGCTCAGCTCTGGTTGGCTGGTCACACTAGGCCCGCCCCTCAGACTGTCTACTGTGCAGTCTCCAATCCTAGCATCTGCTGGTCTGTCCAGGCAGTGCACGCTGGGAAGGTGGGAACCAGTTCAGCAATCAAACTTGCAAATGCACAAAGCAACACACAGGCAGAGTCCGCCCTTCAGGATCCTGTTGCCCGAGCACCAAGGCACCCAGTGGGAGGGGATCCAAAGTCAGCTCCACGCAGCTCCCTGCACCACTGGTCTCAGCAAAGCTGGAGAGCCTTCATGTGCCACTGTGGCGCCCCTAAGTGCTGGTCACCAGTCCCAGCCTCTCCGCACCAGGAGCTCAGGGCATGGGAGGGCTCCTCTCCTCCCCCATGCCTCGTAGATTCAGCGCTTTATGGGGCTCAGCACAATGCCCCACTGGGAGGCAGAGGGTCCCCGTGTGCGGCTGCTCAGTGCAGTCCTCTGGTCCCTTACCACTGGGGTGCCACAGACCTTGGGGCAGCCTTTCCTATGGTTGGCACCCCGAGCACTAGACGCTGGTCATAGCTGCCACTAGAAGCTTTGTTTCTCTAGGAAGGCGCCATCCGCCATTAGAGGCTTTGTTTCCTAGGAAGGCGCAGTCCCCTCCGGGACTCACAGCTCCCCTGGGCCCCTCTGCCCTGTGAGTGGGGCACTCCTTCCCCTCCCGTCCGCTCCGGGTGTGGGATCCTCACTTTTGGATGCCATCAGCACTCCCAAGGGGAGGGAGCTTTGCAGTCTCCAAGCCTTTGGGCTCAGAGCCCAGCACAGGCTTCAGGGGGACTCACCCTTCATAAGCCCCCCTCTCTTACCGGACTTTGAGATGTTTCTTCAGTGCTCCCCACTTGCACTTCGTCCTCTCAGGTATGTTTCTCTGGTTTTTCCAAGCTGGCTACGTAGGATTTTAGGAGAAATCGAGTCCATGGCTTGGAGCGGGGGCGATCTGCTGCTTTTCACAGTGCCGCCATCTTCCCTCTTCCCAATCCTAGTAGGTTTTTGATGGAAATTTTAAGGTTTTCTATATACAGTATCATGTCATCTGCAAATAATGACAGTTTTACTTCTTCCTTTCCAATTTGGATCCCTTTTATTTCTTCTTCTTGTCTGATTGTTGTGGCTAAGACTTCCATCTCTGTGTTGAGTAAGAGTGGTAAAAGCTGACATCCCTGTCTCATTCCTGATATTAAGGGGAATGCTTGTAGTTTTTTCCCATTCACTGTGGTGTTGGCTGTGGGTTTTTCATATGTGGTCTTTATTATGTTAAGGTATGTTCCCTTGGTTCCCACTTTGCTGAGAATTATCATAAATAGGTGCTGGATTTTATCAAATGCTTTTTCTGCATCTATTGATATGATCATGTGATTTTTGTCCTTCATTTTGTTAATGTGATGTATCACATTTATTGATTTGCAGATGTTGTACCAGCCTTGCATACCCAGAATAAATTCCACTTGATCATGGTGTGTGATTTTTTTAATGTATTGCTGGATATGATTTGCTAATATTTTGATGAGGATTTTAGCATCTATGTTCATCAGGGATATTGGCCTATAATTTTCTTTGTCATGTTTTTATCTCGTTTTGGAATTAGATAATGCTGGACTCATAAAATGAGCTTGGGAGCCTTCACTCCTCTTGAATTTATTGCAATAGTTTGAGAAGAATAGGTATTAGTTCTTTAAATATTTGGTAAAATTCACCTGTAAAGCCACCCTGTCCAAGGCTTGGCTTTTCTTTTCTTTTCTTTTCTTTTCTTTTCTTTTCTTTTCTTTTCTTTTCTTTTCTTTTCTTTTCTTTTTTTCTTCTTTTCTTTTCTTCTTTTCTTTTCTTTCTTTTCTCTTTTCTTTTCTTTTCTTCTTTTCTTTTCTTTTCTTCTTTTCTTTTCTTTTCTTTTCTTTTCTTTCTTTTCTCTTTTCTTTTCTTTTCTTTTCTTTTTTTTCTTTTTCTTTTCTTTTCTTTTCTTTTCTTTTCTTTTCTTTTCTTTTCTTTTCTTTTCTTTTCTTTTCTTTTCTTTTCTTCTTTTTTTTTCTTTCTTTTTTTCCCCTTCATTTCTTTTCTATTACTGCTTCAATTTCACTAGTTGTAATCTATCTATTCAGATTCTCTCATTCTTCCTAACTTAGTTTTGGAAGATTCTGTTTCTAGGAATTTATGCATTTTGTCCAGATTGTCCAATTTTTTGGAATATAGATGTTTGTAATATTTTCTTAGAATCCTTTATTGTCTTTGGTGTCAGTTGTTACTTCTCCTCTTTCATTTATGATTTTATTTTTTTGGGTTGTCTCTCTTTTTTTCTTGAAGAATCTGCTTAAATATTTGTCAAACTTGTTTAGTTTTTCAAGGAACCAGCTTTTGGTTTCACTGATCTTTTATATTGTTTTATTAGACTCTATTTCATTTATTTCTTCTCTGATCTTTTTTATTTCTTTTTTTTTTTTTTACTCATTCTGGGCTTTGTTTGTTGTTCTTTTTCAGGCTTCTTTAAGTGTAAAGCTAGATGTTTATTTGAGCTTTTTCTTGTTTCTTGAGATAGGCTTGTAATGCTATTCATTTCCCTCTTAAGACTGCTTTCCCTGTGTCCCATGGATTTTGGGTTGTTGTGTTCTTATTTTCATTTGTTTCAAGGTATCTTTTGATTTCTTCCTTTATTTCATTGTTAACCCATTTACTTAGTAAGATGTCATTTAGCCTCCATGTCTTTGTGTATTTTTCAGTTTCCTTCTTGTGACTGATTTTAAGTTTTATAGCATATGGTCAGAGAAGATTCTTGATATGATTTCAACCTTCTTACATTTATTGAGACTTCTTTTGTGTCTTAACATGTGGTCTGTCCTAGAAAACATTCCATGTACCCTTGAAAACAATATATATTCTGCTCCTTTAGGGTGAAATGCTTTGAAAATACCAATTAAATCCATGTGATATAGTGTATCATTTAAGGTCACTGTCTACTTGTTGATTTTCTGTCTGCAAGATCTATCCATTGATGTCAATTGGGTGTTAAAATACCCTACCATAACTGTATTACTGTCAATCTCTGCCTTTATATCCATCAAGATTTGCTCTGTGTATTTAGGTGCTCCTATGTTATGTGCATAAATGTTTATAAGGGTTATGCCCTCTTGTTGGTTTGCTCCCTTTATCATTATGTAATGTCCTTCTTTGTCTCTTACTATAGCCTTTGTTTTAAAGTATGTTTTGTCAGATGTAAGTATTGCTAACAACTTTAGCTTTTTTTCCTTTCTATTTGCATAAAATATCTTTTTTTCATCCCTTTATTTTTACTCTATGTGTATCTTTAATTGTGAGGTGGGTTTCCTGACAACCGCATATACATGGGTCTTGTTTTATTTTTTAAAAATATGTTTTTATTGATTTTAAAGAGAGGGGGGAGGGAGAGGGAGAGAAAAATATCTATCGGCTGCCTCTGTACCCCCCACTGGACACCAAACCTGCAACTTGGGCATGTACTCCAACCAGGAATCGAACCAGTGACCTCTTAGTGCATGGGACATCACTCCACCGACTGAACCACACCAGTCACTGTGGGTCTTGTTTTCTTATCCATTCAGCTACCTTATGTCTTTTTACTGGAGCATTTAAGCCATTTAAATTTTAAGTGATTATTGATAGGTATGTATTTATTTCCATTTTATTTTTTAAACAATATTCCTTTGTTTTCTCCTCCTTCTCCTCCATTTTCTTTTTGTTCTTCTTCTTCTTCAAGCAAGCCCTTTAAAATTTCTTATAATACTGGTTTGGTGGTACCAAACCCCTTTAGCTTTTTCTTCTCTGGGAAGCTCTTTATTTCTCCTTCAATTCTAAATTATAGCCTTGCTGGATAAAGGCTGTAAGTCCTTGCTTTTCATCACTTTGAATATTTCATGCCAATCC
The DNA here is from genome assembly GCF_964146895.1 of Miniopterus schreibersii. NCBI lineage: Eukaryota > Metazoa > Chordata > Mammalia > Chiroptera > Miniopteridae > Miniopterus > Miniopterus schreibersii. Next base: position 86,980,263 of record NC_138102.1, on the reverse strand, counting down.
TTTCTGGCCCAAAATGTTTCTTTTGAGAAATCAGCTAACATTCCTATGGGAGTTCCCTTGTAGGTTACTGACTGCCTTTCGCTTGTGGCATTTAAGACTCTTTTTTCTTTAACTTTTGCCATTTTAATTATGATGTGTCTTGTTGTAGCCTCTTTGGGTTCATCTTGTTTGGGGGACTCTGTGCTTCTTGGACTTGTATGTCTTTTCCTTCTCCAGTTTAGGGAAGTTTTCAGCCATTATTTCTTCAAATGGGTTCTTGATCTCTTGCTCTCTCTCTTCTCCTTCTGGCATCCCTATGGCACAGATGTTGTTATGTTTCATATTGTCCCAAAAGTCCCTTAAAGTATTCTAACCTTTTAAAATTATTTTTTCTTTTTGCTGCTCTGATTGGTTGTTTTTTTCTACCTTGTCTTCCAAATTGCTGATTCAGCCCCCTGCTTCATAAAACCTACTGTTTATTCCTTCCAGTGTATTCTTTATTTCAGATAAGGTATTCTTTATTTTTGACTGGTCTTTTTTTATGGTTTCTATGTCCTTTTTCATGCTGTTGAGCAACCTTTAGTTTGAGCTCTATATCTGACAGATTGCTTACCTCTATTTCATTTAGCTCTTCTTCTGAAAAATTCTCTTGTTCCTTCATTTGAGGCCTGTTTCTTTGTCTCCCAATTTTGGCTGCCTCTTTGTGTTTGTTTGTATGTATTAGGTAGATCTTCTATGACTCTCAGTCTTGGTAGGGTGCCCATATATAGTAGGTGACCTGTGGGACCCTGTGGCACAGTCTCCCTGATTACCTGAGCTGGGTGTTTTAGGAATGTCCCTTGTGCGATTTATTCATGTGGGACTTCCTGTTTTAATTGAGTCTTGATCGCCATTGGCCCATTTGTGCATTGGATCAACCCTCAGGCTGGGTGAGAGTGAGTCTCAACCCCCAACACAGCATGCAAGCTGCTGTACAGGTGTTGATCACACAAAGTGAAATTTGCCTCAGTAGAGATCACCTGTTGGCTGCTGAGATCTCCATGTGGCTGTGCTGCTTGTGAAGCTTATTGGATCTTGTTCTGTTGTTGTTTGGAGCTGTCCACTAGGTGTATAGTCTGGGCCTCTTTGGAGGGATTCTGGTGCAGGTCAATGTCAGATGTTGTATGTAACTGGCTCTGGGCAACCTGATTGGAGCTATCAGCAACTCTTAGCTCATGGCTCCCTCTGCTGGGCCTGAGCACAAGTGGAAAGTACCAAAGTCTGCTTTTATTAGCACCATGTCCAGGGGCAGGTCAGCAAAAGTCTCAAAGCACTTAGATATCTGCCCCTGCCTGTAGGCTGCCTGTTAGGCTAACTCACCTTAATGAGCCTCAGGCTGTACTCCTCAGCGGCACTTAATTCCACAGGGTGTGGCAAGAGGCACTCAAATGGGTGGGGCTATTGCTTCCCCCCAGGTTGATACTGCATGAATGGGAATGCTCTGGTTGAGAAAGATGGTTTCTCCACTATGGGGGAATGACTCAGCACAGGGATCTTTGTGGCTGACCTCTCAGCTCTCTCACCAGAGCCACTGACCCCCAACTCTCTTCATATGGCTCTAGTCCATTCTGCGCTCCCCCTGTCAAAGCCCAGGGTGAGTGGCTGCAAATGAAATTTTGTGTTGCCCTTTAAGAGAGTGCCTGTGTTTCTAGCCATCTGTCCCTGGCAGACAGAAACCCTGCTGCCTTTCACAATCAGATGTTATGTGGGCAACTTTCTCAGTTCTGGTGCTCTGGGCTGGGGAGCCCAGCTTGGGGTTTAGACCCCAGACTTCTCAGGGGGAACCCCCTGGAGCTGAGATATCCCTCTGGACCTTCATCTGCTACCCATGGGAGCCCAGCTAGCCCTCTCACACTTCCACACTTCCTACCAGTCTCAATGTGGCCTCCTCTGTAAGTCCTTGATTATAAGGCATCTCTGCAGCTAGTCTTCAGTTGGTAATTCAGGATGATTTTTCTATATTTTAGTTGTAGCTCCAGTTCAATCCCAGGAGGAGGTGAGTGTATCTTCCACCTAATCCTCCACCATCTTCCAAGTCTCAGCACTTCAAATTGTTGATGTAAGAAACATACAAATCTGCAAGCCCAGACCCAGGCCTTCTATCTCCCCAGTGACAGTGGTGATTCAGGAAAGTGCCTGGTGCAACCCACTTGCCACATCTCATTCATTTCATTTTAATATAGCATGGCCTTCTTGGACTAGCAAAGATTAATAATAATGATATACAGTGTTAGCAAAGTTATAAGGATATCAATCATCTCATATGTATTGGTGTAAGAGTAACTTGATAGAGCCTTTCTGAAAGGTAATTTGGTAATATATAACCAAAGCCTTAAATAATATGTGTACCATGACCAAGTAATTCTACTCCCAGAAGCGTAACTTAAAGAAAAATTTACATATAAGTACATATTTATAATTTAAATGTACATATGTATAATTATATGTGCATATTTATTTGACATTTATATAATATATATGATTATATGTACATATGTATAATTTATATGTATGTATTTATATGGATATTTATATTTATGTTTATCTGTGTTTTTTAGTATGGAGAAAATATAGAAACAACTTACATTAGGCACTGATCAGTAAAATAAAGTCATGATAGGAACACAGGAGGACATACTAGTTAGAATCATGAACTAGGATATACATGATCTTAAGTTCTGGCTCTGCCACTTTTAGCTGTCTAATTTTTTCATCTGCAAAATATCAGTAAGATTACTTAATAGGGTTCTTGTGAATATCAAAAGGAACAATGAGTGTGAAGTTCTTAACAGGATGGCTGGCATATCCCATGTACTTAATAAATGGCAGGGGGATAGTTGTCAGGATTATTATTGTGATACACTCATACAATGGAATATCCAGCAGCCACTAAAAATCATGATGTTGACCTGTGCTTATTCACTTGGGAAAACTTTAGGATATATTATCCACTGGAACCAGAAGAGCAAGAAAGATAGAGAAAGAAAGCTCTAGAAGTCCATACTTCAAAATATTAAGAATGGTTTTATCTAGATGTCAAGAATATGGATGTGTTTAATTCTTTTTCTCTGTAACTCTCTGTATTTTTAAATTTTCCTAACAATGCTATATTGGATATTACTTGTGTGACAAAAATGTAATAAAAATTTTAAAAATTGCAGTGACATTGACTCCTCAAGTTTTAATAAAATCCTAGGATTATACAATTGCTAACAGAATCCAGAATGTGCATGTTTTATGTATTTCACTGCAGCTGTATAGAATTCCGTTTTAGATAGTTTCATGGCTATTTTAAAGTGAGAATGAGAATCAGTTTTGCTGCAGTTTCCATTCACTTCTCTGTCTTCCAAGATATCTCTAGTGTAATGTTCTGAAAAACTATGTTAGTTTTTCCTTTAATATTATTACACCTCTTCTGACCTCTTTATGACTTCTATAAACTTTTATTATTTTTATAACTTCATTTAACTTTTGATTTCATAACGACTTTACATGTGGGTATTTAATGGGTTTTGTACTTTTAATAATTTATTTTTTCCCCAGGAGGTTTAATTCTAAGGTGTTTGGACACTAAAGTATATTTTGTAAAATAATTTCCTGTATATATGTTGTTTTTTACTTCTTAAAGATTAAATATTTAATTTAATCCATTTTCCTTAGAATCATAAAGGCCATATAATGTGGCCAGAGGAAAATCGATGTCTTTTTAAAGGAGTACCATATTTGTTAAAAATTAAATTGACTTTTTTTATGGCTTTTTTTATTTCATGCCACTTTTCTTCAATTTTACTTGGTGAAATAATTTTTTTTATTGAGCTCATTTGTGAAAAATAGTTTAGTGGCTACTAGTGATTCATTAGCCAGTGTTTCAACAGGGTTATCCTTGATTTCACAGCAACACCGAGAGTTATATTTGTTCCAACACATCTGTTACATTAGTCACCTTTTAGTTTTCTATTATGGGAATTACAGAAACCATTTGACTAGGTTCAGATTATCTGTGGACTTTCATATTATTTTATGGCTGCTGGCTGCATTTTATGATTTATATTAACTTTTTTATTTTTTCAAATAACTTTTCTAAATGGTGTCAGTTTCCAATCCATGGCAAATCAACATATGTCCAAACATCTACTGTTCAGCAAGTTATAGCTCCTGTGAAGCCCCAAATAAATGAAAAAGAAACAAAAATAAAATTCTTCTTTAAAAAAGAAAAATCTTGTGTAAAATACCAATGTGCCAAAAATCTAATACCTAACCTTTCATTATATCTAGTCTGGGTAGAACATGACTTCAGCTTTTAATTGGAACCTTTTTCATAATTGTTGCCATTTAACACATTTAGTCTGTCAAATAATGGGATGTCTTTATAGCTATGTAATAAACCCTAGAGAACAACTTCTCTGACTGTAGCCATCTGCAATGAGCACAAGAGTAGCTTACAAAATACTGACAGTCTGTATGGTAATAGGCTGCATATGGCAGCCCACAATTATATGTAGCTGCATTCAATTAGTGTTGTACAACTACACAGTTTTATTGCTTAGTTTAAACAGTGAAAGCACTACATACTGGGTAATTTGCACTAACCCTCATCTCTTTAATAGGCCCTCAGTGTTTAAAATGTGGGAGAACATCTATAGTATTTAAAGGGCCTGGGGTGAACATAAATTATATCTCATGTTATGAATACTCTTTGATTGACAATTAATGTACTACCACCTCACGTGTGTCATGTTTTATGAAGGCTTTAAAATACAGTTACAGCAAAAGCTTATTTTTATATCAGAACCTCAATTGCTGGAACAGGAAGTCCAAGCCTATACTTGCAGCCTATTAATGTCCTTTCTGGAAGATGGTCAAGATGAGGAGACATGCAGAAGAACAAAGCCAGAATCAATTTGGAGAGTGATATAAGCCAAGGACTCAGCATTTTAAATGCGAACTTGTTAGACGCTTTCCGATTCCTAACTTCTAATTAAAAGCTTAGTTCAAACTGAATTTATAGCTTCCATTTGGGAAAATACTTTCTGGAGATGATTGTGTGAGTGTGTGTGTGTGTGTGTGTGATGTGTGTGTACACATATGTGTTCGAAACAGATGTATTTAGCAATCTGTGATTTTAATAGAGTTTTAGTTACATTTTCAAATAGCCTCACTCATGCCCTTCTGTAGTTGGCTTGGGAAGAGACAAAGGTGAGCATAGGCATTAATGGTAAGTCCCACTTGTGAGCTGGGCTCATTAGGAGAGGCACTGTCCCACTGGAGGAGAGAAAACCTAGAATATATTCTTCTGAAGCCTTCTCTCAAAGTGTTGACAGAGAAAAACCCAAAGCAACCTTGTTTCCTGCCCTGCCTAACAGTAAGTTAAATAGAATTCTAAACTAGACCGCTGTACATTTATTCACCTGCAAAAACATTTTTCCTGAAGCATTTCTAATGTACTTGTATCTACAAATGTTTTCAATTATATGCATTAAGTCTTTCTCTCTAAGCTCTTATTGTCTCTTATAAGCATCATTGTAACCTCTTTATGTTCATGAAAGTCCTATACAGTTTCCAAAGCAAAAAAAAAGGGGGGAACATTGTAGAAGTGATTAAGGAGGGGAATAAAGAACATCAAAATGATAGATTCTAGGTATTTAATTTAAATTTATTGGTTTATTTAAGAAGTATTGTTAGTTTTAGGCAATCCTCATTTTCTTTAGACAGATTTTTAATAGCTTTTTTCTTAGTTATTGAAACAATTTTATTGTTCAGCTATATTAATATAATTGGCACATGGCTATATGTAAGATAGAATTCTTATCAAAATGTAGATGTTCAAATATAAAACCTTCCTTCATGTAAGAGAATTACATGGTGACCTGGCCAGGTGGTTCAGTTGATTGGAACATCATTCCATACATCAAATGTTTGTGGGTTCAGTTCCCAGTCAGGGCACATACCTCGGTGGAGGGGTTTGATCCTTGGTTAGGGTGCATGCAGGAGGCAACTGATTGTTTCTCACATCAACGTTCTCTCTCTCTCTCTCTCTCTCTCTCTCCCTTTCGCTCTCTCTAAAAATCAATAAAAACATACCTCAGGTGAGGATTTAAAAAAAAAATAAACAAAGAGACTTTACATGGTCATATTCAGAACTAAAATGTAACTTATGACTAGATCTGCCAACATCTCCTTTTGTCCAACTTTTGAATGAAGTTAGGTGATTATAGATAGTATGTTTAGAAAAACCCCACAAGATTCTTGTATAAATGGTATTGTGAAAACTGAAACCTGCACAATCTCACAAAACATTCACCATGAATGTCTGGACCTAAAAGAACATCATAGCAAAAGATTACTTTGCATTTTAGAAAGGTTATTGGTAACAAAATGGAATTAAGGAAGTAGAGAATTTGGCTCTTTCTGGGAAATAAAGCTAAGGATGTACTTGATGTTTTCATATTAGACTTATTTTCATGAAAAACATTTGCTTATCATTGGATGAACAGAATGGCTGACATGCTAAGGCTACAATTTAAGGATTTCTTCTGCTTAAGAATATTCATTCAGTCTGGGAATGATATTGAACTTTGCAGCTCTGATACTTTAAACTTTGTAACTCAAGCTTGTTTGTGCTGAACAGGAATGGACAGCTGCTTCATCAAAGTAAGGGAGGACAGTGTCCATCCCAGATGACAACCAGGCAAAGACACACCTGTGAGGGGCATATGGTTGTCCTTACCCTAACACCCAAGTGCAAGTGAAGTCTCTGGACACCTGAACAAGGGTAGCTTACACTTGACCATGGTCATGCCTTTGGGGAGAGGACTCCATGTTCTGAATGTGGAGTGTGGAGAAAAAGTAAAAGGATATTTTTCTGCCTAAAAAAGATAGATTCTCCAGAGAAGAGGATCTGACTATCTGACTGCCAGAACAGTTAGATACAAAAGATTATTGCTAATACTTCAACTAAGCTGGTAAAGCATCTGCACTTTATGCTGCAGTGAAATGAGAAGTCAACCTACTTTTTCCAAAGGAAGGCAGGCATGGTGTGTGAATGGTAGCAGCACTCCTGATGTGTGGAAATGTGCCTTACTGTGCAAGAAGTTCAAACTGCTGTAGCAAGTACACATGCTCATAGAGTGATAACAGAAGAACATGGAAGTGTCAACTCACTGAAAGAATTCTTTTGATGTACATGGAAAACTTCGCCATTTCCTTGAGGCATCTCCTGCTTTTGCTGGGAATACTAGCCTTTTACTATTGTTTTCTTTATCTCATTGATTCCAATGGAGGGCACTGAATCAGAATTCTGAATGCCCTTTGATATTTTTTTTGAAATAATACATGTTGTTTGGTATACTTTTTAGTGAAGTTCCATTTGGTTTGATCCTGGGCTAGAACTAAATCAGTGTAAATGCTTGCCTATAGTCACATGCATCCTTTTCTTAATTTGTTGGGTGAAAGACTGGAGGCTTTTACTGTCCTCATAAGGAAACCTGGACATAATGCTGGCTCTGCACTTGATAAATCTTTCCAAATTGCTGCAGGTGGAATGAAATGTTAATATCCCTTTCAGTTACTTACTTTAAAAATAAAGTATTTTAATAAACATGTAGATTTTTCTATTCAATTACTAAAGAATTGCATTTTTAAAGCTGCTTATATTAAAATAAAGAGTTAATTATTTTTAGAAATTGGAGATACTTCACTAGAGACTTTCTATATTTCATTGTATTATGCAAATCAGCTTTAATTGTAGAGACATCAGATACAGATAAGCAAAAAAATAAAAAGAACTCCCCAAATTCTTCTACCCATGGTAGTAGGCAGACACACCATGGTCTCTCATTTTTCTTTGTGCATATTTTTTCTTTAATAGACATTTAATGCAAACCAATCTGAAACTTGCTGACCTTACTTCCAAACATAATTCATTTCAACAAATACAAATTTACATCACCATTTTGTTGGTCATGGAGCATCCCATTGTATGAATGTACCATAATTTATTTAACAGATTTCCATTTGCTGGTTATTCACCATGTTTCTAATTTGGCAGCAACCTAAAGAAAAATATCCTTATATGTATATCCTTGCATAATTATCTGATGTTTTTATGATAAATGCATTAAATTTAAACCACAATGCTCCTCATCTCTTCAGGAAAGATTCTGACCTCTTGGTTAAGGGCATTTCACTTTTTACTTTTATGTTAGGTATATGAACACCAAGATGGCAGCAAATCACTGAAGCTGGGTGACTTTGGACTGGCCACCATTGTGGATGGACCTCTGTACACAGTCTGTGGCACCCCAACATATGTGGCTCCAGAAATCATTGCAGAGACTGGGTAAGTGTTTCCTATGTGTTTATTGAAGTACTGTGCTTGCCAAAGAACTAGTCTGCTTCAAGAATAGGAGAAACAGTACTTTTCTGTCCCATCCAGACAGAATTAGCTATCAGATTTCTTTCACTCTTTTTTCTTGAAAGTGGGAGCCATTTTCTCTGTTTTCCCAATCAAGTTGCCAATTACTACAATCTTGTTTAAGGCTTTCGTTAAAGGTAGAAAAGCAGTTATTAACCCCAAAGTTAAAAATGTTCAGACTAACAGAAAAACATAGTGATGGTAATTAACTCACTTTTGGAGATAAAAGAAGCAAACACTGCTGTGTGTGTTGTGCAGTGATTACAATCTCTTTTCATTATTTCATTCAGCTGGCCTTATTCTTCAGACTTGGTCCCATTTTGGCCCTGTTGGCACCACTGATTATCTATGAGGTTTAAGCACCCTTAGGCATCACAGGGTTACTGGGAATTTGCTGATTTCTGTGTGTAGCAGTATAAGAAGAGTAAAAAATTCTATAATGGGGAGAGAAGGTAGGTTGGCCTAATACTTACTAAGGATCTACTCTATGCCAAGAACTAAGTCCCTTTACTTAATTCTTACTCTTCCAGTAGATGGTATTTCCATTTGGCAGATGAATGAAGTGATACTCAAATGATTGAATATCATGTAAGCTCATGACTAGATAGTAGTGAGTCAGCATTTGAACTCACTACTTTGTGAGTAAAATACTCTTTTCATAAAAAGCCCTTTTTCTTACCAGGCAACAAAGTCAGGGTTTTGAAGCACTATCAGTAAACAGAAGGATTAGGAGAGAGTGGGGCAGTAAGGGAATAAAACCCTACTTTTTTTCTATCAGCAGCACAAAACCACAGTTAATGGACTAGGGTATACCCACTGTGATCAGTTGGAGATAGTTTTTCTGCTTGTACCATAGACCAGAAAGGCCAAAATGCAAAACAGATGATAAGGGAATTTCAACAGGGAAATCCCTAAAGGGAGGTGTGAGGTAATGAGGACTTTTCTATTCACCAAATATGAGTGAGTTGGGAGACAAGATCTATAGCGATGCCTGACCTCCCTCATAGGGTGCTGTTTTTGGCATAGCTCTATTTTCTGCTGTTAGTATTCTGAGGCCTGCTGGGAGGGCATGGCATAGGACAGAAGGAGGATTTGGTTGGGCTCTTGAAGACCTTGGTTTGAGCCCAACTCTGCCACTGACTAAGTGTGTGATTTTGAGCAAAATAATTCACCCCTCTTAACCTCAGTTTTCTCTTCTATAAAATAAGCCATAATACTTATTTTATAAAACAGAGTTGTTGGGGAAACAAAATAAGATAAATTATGTCAGTGCTTTATGCATTGGAAAACATTCTATATGTAATTATTATTTCTAAAATTAAGGAGTTAGGTAGTGTCAAGGGTCCATCATTTTTTAAAATTGATATGACTCCTAGTCAGTCAGATCAAGCAATCTACAGATTCAACAAAATTCCTATCAAGATACCAATGGCATATTTCACAGAACTAGAACAAATATTCCAATTTTAAAAAAATATCTCTTTATTCATTTCAGAGAGAGAGGAAGGGAGAGGGAGAGAGAGACAGAAACATCAATGATGAGAGAGTAATCATTGATAGGCTGCCTCCTGCACACCCCTGACTGGGGATCAAGCCCACAACCTGGGCATGTGCCCTGAACAAAATTTATATGGAACCACAAAAGACCCCGAATAGCAACAGTTATCTTGAGAAAGACAAACAAGTTGGAGGAATCACTCTACTTGATATCAAGCTATACTACAAGGCCGTAATAATCAAAACAGCATGGTGCTGGCATAAAAACAGACATATAGATCAAGGAAACAGAATAGAGAGCCCAGAAATAAATCCACACCTTTATAGTCAATTAATATTTGACAGAGGAGGCAAGAACATACAATAGACTAAAGATAGTATAGTCAATAAATGGTTTGGGGAAAATTGGACAGATACGTGAAAAAAAATGAAACTAGACCACCTTCTTACACTACACACAAGTATAAAATCAAAATGGATTAAAGACTTAAATGTTAGATTCAAAATGATAAAAATCCTAGAAGAAAACATAAGCAGTATAATCTCAGACATTTTTCATAGCGATATTTTTTCTGATCTATCTCCTCAGGCAAGGCAAACAAAAGAAAAAATAAACAAATGGGACTACATCAAACTAAAGAGTTTTTGCACAGCAAAGGAAACCAGCAACAAAATTAAAAGACAGCCCACTGAATGGGAGAGCATATTCCCCAATAACACACCTGATAAGGGATTAATATCCAAAATTTATAAAGAACTTATAAAACTCCACACCAAAAAAAACACAGAAAACCACACCAAACAATCCTATTAAAAAAAGACCTGAAAGACACTTCTCCAAAGATGATATAAAGATGACATGAAAAGATGCTCAGTGTCACTAATCATCAGAGAAATACAAATTAACAGATATCACCTCACACCTGTCAGAATGGCTTTCATAAATAAATCAATAAACAAGTGCTGGTGAGGATGTGGAGAAAAGGGAACCCTTGTTAGTGTGAATGCAGATTGGTGCAGTCACTGGCAGTATGGAGTTACCTCAAAAAATTAAAAGTGGATCTGCCTTATGACCCAGTGATTCCACTTCTGGGAATATATATGAAGAAAGCTGAAACACTATTTCAAGAATATATGCACCCCTGTGTTCATTGCAGCATTATTTATAATAGCCAATACTTGGAAGCAGCCTATGTGTCCATCAGTAGATGAGTGGATAGAAAAGTGGTGATACATTTATATAATGGAGTGCCACTCTGCCATAAAAAGGAAGAAAAGTTTACCCTTTGCAACAGCATGGACGGACCTGGAGAACATTATGCTATATGAAATAAGTCAGTCAGAGAAATACAAATACCATATGATTTCACTCATATGTGTAATTTATTGAACAAACTGAACTACCAAGCAAAATAGAGACAGACTCCTATATAGAGAGCAGAAAGACAGCTCTGGTGGTGGGGTGGTGTTGAGGGGTGGTGGTAGAGGAATTGAGCAGAAAAAAGAGAACTCAACAGTATGGTGATTTTGGGAGGGGTGGTGGTTTGAGGTGGGAGAGAGTGTAAAGGGGATAAATGGTGATGGAAAAACAAAACACATGTCCCAAGAGGGTTCCTTTAGAGTGGGAAATAACTCAAGCCAATTTGTTTTGCTTCATGTGAGCAATTCCACTAAGCAATTTGCTAGGGGAAAAGATGAAATCTAATTTTAAGAATTCATGGTTGTCATCCATGAGTTTTATTTATGCAGGCCTCTCCAGGGCACCATTCTCATCAGCAGGTATTTGCCTCTACAATGAAGATTCTGGATGGAAATGAGAATATATATAAGTGAACCAAGTTGAATCCTGAATTTAATTTTATCAGTTAGCAAGTCCTTCCTGAGCTTCCATGCATTCCCAATCCCTTGCTAGAGACAGGGAGGTTGGGGGGGGGGGGGTGAGGGAGGGGCATGTTTGGGGAGAGTGAAGGAGGAGCAAATATGAGAAGGGCTGAACAAGGTCCATGCCATACACTGGTAGTTGAGAGCCAAGTGAGGGCTGGTGCTGTCCCCACAGACAATCTAGGTCTTGAGATAATATTTGGAAAGACATTTGGGAAAACAGTAAGGTGTCTCTATCTAAATATAAATCTTATGATTATTAGCATACTGTTTGAAATGGGACTGGGAAGATGATTTATGTAGTAGATGCTGTCAGTGCTGTATACCCTTAAGACCACCTATTTCATAACTTCCACCTGCCAGCACCTGCAACCCTTTTCTTAGGAGCTCTCTTGGGCTGCTGGAGCTCTCACTGAATGAGTAGGAAACAGGCTACGGTTACAACAAATTAACATCCACCCCAGCAGCCATACCAATGACTGATGGGAATGGGTGTTTAGATACCCCAGTCCCCCCACCCTCCTGTGGGATAAGTCTGAGATTCCTGTTCTTCCACAGTCTCCCAGAGCTCCCAGAGGGTTTCAGCTCCAGTTGCCCACAGGAGTAACTGGTTTGATAACTCACCTTCCCTTCTCTGTCTCACTTCACCACTCCTTAACTGGTGTTTGCTGGGATTTCCTCCCAAATAAACTACTTGTACTTGAAAAAAATAAAATAAAATTGATATGACTATAATAAACCTTTTTGCTAAAACCCTTCACTTACTGATATCTGGATATGAGCCTAGCCATGCATTACTTTGATTTTTATTCATGTGCCTTAGATAGTGTCTTTTTTTATTACTCTTTCCTTGAATTCTGTTTGGCTGGTAGGTTTTAGTTTAGTGTTTGTTGTTGGGTTTTTTATTTTGTCTGGTTTGGTTTTTTGGTTTAGAATAGGAGAATCACCTATTTTACCATGCCCCACAATTTGTCCTGGACTGACTTTGTAATTCTGATGTCACTTACTTTTTCAGATATGGCCTCAAGGTAGACATCTGGGCAGCTGGTGTAATCACGTATATCCTGCTGTGTGGCTTCCCTCCGTTTCGTGGGTATGGGCAGCAATCTTTTATTTAACACCAACAAAGCACTTCTCTATTCTCTGAATGATTTGATCAGCCTTCTTGCACAAAGGAGCCTGCAGCAGGAAAAGACAATAATAAGAACTTTACTTATAATGCCTATTACTTTTTCAGATTATGCATGCTAATTTATATGCCTTCCATATATCTTCTTCATATAATCTAAAAACTTATTTTATTGTAATTTACCAAAACTGTTACATATTGACATTTTGAATTGCTTTAAAAGCTCATTTTACACATTTATGGGCAAAGGAAGGGCTCCAATGCATAAGAATAATGCTACGTACCCTGAGATGACATTTTAGTCCTGTTTTTTCTTACTGTTGTTCATCTAAACAGAAGTGGTGATGACCAGGAGGTGCTTTTTGACCAGATTTTGATGGGGCAAGTGGACTTTCCTTCTCCATACTGGGATAATGTTTCTGATTCTGCAAAGGTAGGTTTCTAGTGCCTTCCTCTTCCTTATAGCTTGTGTGTATAAATTGAATTATCGATGCTGACTCACTGTGTGCAAAGAGACTAAATGATATTGTAAATATGATTTCTGTACCCATTTTAGTTGTAATTGATAGGTTTTTCCAAGATTCACAGTCATCAATTTATCTGTTCATAATCATCTCAACTTCTCAAGTGCCTCTGCTTCCCTGGCTTGATCCCTCCCTCATGTCATTCCCTTTACATTGCTATATATAGCCTCTTGCCATGCCTTACCCATACCAGGCTTCAGCCTATCTTAGATTTCTGCATAGCTTATTGTTTCAACTCTTTTAGGTTTTGACTTAATTTTATCTTCTCAGAGAATCTTTTCCAGACCACCCTGTTTCCAATTACAGCTCTAAAATCCTATCTGGCTCATCTTATTTTCCTTGTCAGCTTTATTTTTCTCCATAGCACTTACAACCTTATGTCCATCTGGTATACTATCTAACTACCTTCTTATATCTGTCTACCTTTCTATATAGATATAGATAAGTGGATATGTTTTATTTATGTAATCTATTTTCTCACTCTTCCCACTAGAATGCAAATTCCATGAAGACAAGGATTTTTGTTTATTTTGTTCATTATGCTACCATTAGCGCCTACATATAGACTAGTACATAAACTGGTACTCAATACATATTGAATGAACACAAATAAATGAATGAGTGAATGAATGAATGGAATAGTTAACCAAAGTGGGGGAAGCTTCACATGGGTTGAAATGATTAAGAAAGACATCATGGGAATGCTATGATTTAACTTGGACCTTGATAGACAACCAGGATTTAGAAGAAGTGGGGAACAAGGCATATGGTTTTGTTACATTAAAACTAAAAGATTAACCTCTAAGGAAACTAAGAATCTTACTGTGAGACATTAGTAAAACTTGAGATTAAAAAAAAACAAAATATTTTAGTTGATCACTTAAACTTATGCCTCCAAGCATTGACTTAAATTTTTGAAAAACTGATGTTGAGAAGTAGTTACCTTTGTTTATTCAATGTATATAACTTTTCTTTTGCTGTATCCTGAGTATGAATTCAATTTAAAATATTATTCCTTTGACCTGGCCACTTTCCACAGAAAATGATGCATATTGGGTCCAAGTCTCTCATATTCTTCAATTGTTCAGGACCTAGAAAAATGTGGGGAATTGAGAGCTATTTCAGGGGAAAGGTGAAAAGGTGAAAAAAGATGGGAAAAAGCTGCTGAGGTGGGAGTGGAGGTGATTTCACCTGTGAACAAGTTCTTTGGGAACCTGTCCGACTCTTTCCATAACATGCCATCACTCCATAAACATGAGAGCTGGAAGTCACTGACAGGACTATCTCCTACACCCCCATGGCACCTGGCAAAGAGCATCATACACAGTAGTTGCTTTAACTGGCCCCAGTTAGAAAGTGAAGGTTGATCTTTACTTTGGGAAAAATAAATTATCCCCATCATGGAGTGGTGCTCAGAGTCTATGAAAGTAAGGAACAAGAAAACACATATCTAACCATTTTTTAACATAGGGACTTCTAATTCAAAGTTGACAAACGTATAACAGACTCATCATTAAAATCTAAGCTGTGCTTTCCTGGTCCAAATCAATTTGAGCTTAAGGGGAAGTTTTATTAATTTCAGAACCATTAAATCACTTACTGCTTAATAGTTCTATTTTATTTGTGTTGATTGATCTGGAAACTTTTGAAGCGATTTTAACAGATTTCCTTAGAATTCTTTGGCTACTGAAGAATAGTCTTTGTTTTAACAACTAGCTATTGGCAGTTCTACATGCCTTTTCTTATAACTTTCTTTCAAATATAAATATGCCATTTTGCCATTAAGAGGAAAAAAACCAAATTTTCACTTTCTGCTGCCAAAATGAAAATTTAGTTAAAGTGATTTTAAAATGTGATTTTTATATTAAATTAATCTAGAAATCTGTTTTTAAAATGCAAAATCCTAGACAAAGATAGGAATTTTATTCTTTAACTTGTGTATTTATTTTTTCTACTAAAAATACTTTTATTAAATTGATTTTAATATTAATTGTACTTTATTTCTTTCCATAACTATAAGCTATATATTGATAATTCCAAATATTCACCTTTCCTTTAACTTTTAAAGGTGTTAGGTAGCTGTGGGTAAGTCGAGTTGATATACAGGGTGTCCTAAAAAAATGTATACACATTTTAACAGCTGATAGCTCAATTTTGAAAATTAAATGTATTTTAATAAACACTTTATAATTATTCAAGGTGTTTGTATACATTTTTTGGAACACCCTATATTTAAGATTTAGAGCTTTTCCAAATAAAAGATAACTTTTGCATTTGAAAACATCCAGATTTTGACCTTAAAAGTTAGACAAATGTAATTGAATGTTCCTTTTTACAGGAGCTTATCACCATGATGCTGTTGGTCAATGTTGATCAGCGATTTTCAGCCATGCAGGTCCTTGAGCATCCCTGGGTAAATGTAAGTTACTTCCTCCTTTCCATATATTTACAGTTAATATTCCTTTGCTAAATTTCAGATTTCCTAATGCTGTCACCTTCTTTTTAAAATGTTTTGTCTGTGTTTGTTATTCCCCTAAAACATT
The DNA here is from genome assembly GCF_964146895.1 of Miniopterus schreibersii. Lineage (NCBI taxonomy): Eukaryota > Metazoa > Chordata > Mammalia > Chiroptera > Miniopteridae > Miniopterus > Miniopterus schreibersii. Next base: position 86,964,258 of record NC_138102.1, on the reverse strand, counting down.
CCATAACAGTTGCAGGATCTCAGATTTATTCCACGAGAGCTATGCTGATGTGCGTTCTCACGGTCCTTTACACAAAGCATTTCACTTGATTCAGATGAGACTGCCTTCTACTAGGGAGGAACAAGTGATCACTACACCTCACCCCACAACCTACATTCTGTGGCCCAGATCAGGGCTGAATACATCAATAAAATGGAGCAGATTTTCTGAGTTAGCACTGGTTTTGCATCATTTCTGCCAAAAATACAAGTGACCCAATGGTTTCTGCATACACCTCAGAGTCCCCCAGTTCAGCACTTCTCAAGCTTGACTGTGCTCACAATTCACCTGGGGATCTCAGTAAAATGAGATTCTAATGTAATAGATGGGAGGCTCTGAATTTCTAAAAGCTTCCAGATACTGCTGCATATGAGTACAAGGGTCTAATGATATTTCTTTAGCTATGAAGGACTTGTTCAGAGCAGAGTCATCAGCTTTTGACCCTATGACTGATTGATAAGATTTGCTTTGAATAATAATAATTAATACTTGTAGTGTGCCTAACTTAGAGTCAGTGTGCCCAGAACTATTTTTAGTGCCTTCCATACATTAAGTGATTATGTTCTTCCCAACGACTATATAACCTAGACATAACCCTCCCCATTGACATGTGGAAGTCCATAACCAGGTTGAATGGTTCATGCTGCCAGAATAGAAGACATATAGATTTGGATATAGATATGGACATGGACATAGACAGGGACAAGTATAAAATTGTTAGCTCATTGATATAAATTTTGCTAGCTTCCCTACAGCTCTAAATGATTTGGCTATAAGTCAAAGGCAACAAAATGTTCCACTTTTCTGAATTATCACCTTGGCAATTAGTTAAGTAATAATTTCCAAAATAACTAATTTTTTTAATAAGGTATGGCTGAAAGCACAGGGTTGAGACAGACTACATCTGAGGCAACATGACCTTGGGATCTTATTCTTGGTCTGCTACTTGATGGCCATGGGGACTAGGTTCTGGCACTTTATACATCTGAACCTGATTCTTCACACCACACTGGAGGTTATAAGTATATGACAGGAGAATGTATATGAATGTGTACATGTATAGATATACAGCTAAAGTTTGTTTTAAATATTTTTATATAGCAAAGTTTCCACATTGTTATACAACTATGTAAAGATATTAATCCCTTCAGCCCTTGGAATAGTTAGGCAGGGCAGCCAGAGTCCAGAGTGGTCACCTCCAGCCTCACAAGCTTGGTATTTACCCCAGGACACTAAACAAAATTTATCCTTTTCCATGAAGTGGGAAGGGTTGGGAAGCATCTCATGTAAACCTAGTATTAAGCCTTTAAGGTAGGCAGGGTGAGTATTATTGTATACCCATTTTACAGATGGGAAGACTGAAGTTATGGTGGGTGACTTGTCCAAAGTAGCTAAATTTGTAATTGAGTCAAAATTTGCAGGCAGGTACCCACGCTCCAAACCCATTTGCTTCTAAGTCCTATGCAACACATTACATCTACCCTCCCTTTGTTGTATATGAAAGCACTCTGAATATTGCAAAAGACTTCCTACATACATAGTCATCATTATAATGATTGTTCATACAAGTTAGCAATCTTTCCAAAGTAACTTACCTAGCTCATGCATGGCACCTTTCCTTTAGGTGTACAGGGTGGAAGAGGCACAAACAGGCTTTCTTGGTGGTAGCAGTTGGTTCTGACTAATATGCATGGCATTTAAAAACCTATGGTCACAAATTCACCAGTTGCCCTAGAAAGACTAAAAGTGTGACCATAGAGAATAAAAAGGAAACCTGAATTTGAAATGTGTCTTTTACAGCCTTATAAAGAGCCCATAGAGGAAAGAGGTTCATAGATCATTTTAGATTTTTAAATTGGCAGTGGGGGAAGGGCTTATTCCCACCAGCCTTTGTGGGGAGGGTGCCATGGAAGGCTTCCTGGAGGAGAAGCCAGAGCTCCATCTTGGAAGAAGCTGGGAAAGAAATGTCCTGCGGAGTCGCTCCAGCAGGATATGGATATATACTATAAGATAACTTTGTGACTGTGAGCAAATTTGTCCATATATGGGGGGGGGGGGGGAATGCTATTAAAAACACATAATTCCTAACCCTGACTCCAAACCATATGACCCTACATCAATAAATCCCAACTCAGTGGAGTAAAAAAAAAAAAGAGAGAGAGAGAGAGAGATTTATGGCTCTTATCTTTGAAAAACTAAGTTGCTCGTATACCTAAGGCAGCATATACATGTCTCAGCAGGAACTTCTGCCTTCTCAACCTGCTTTGTACACATTTTATACATGGTCCCATTTTACTGACAATTGGGATCCACAGCTCCCTCTAGAACTTGGACTTCTGCTGTCATTTCAGTTTTCCCTGTCAGATCCTATAAAAACATTTACCAAAAGCAAGGATAACATTTAAGAAATTATCTAGAAAATTTACAACTAAAAAAATAACTTTTGTATAGTTCTAAGCAGAAAAAATGCATTGATTAAAAAAAAACAACAATGTATAAAGTGATTGCTTAATTCTTGAAGTTATATTTATGAAGAACTAAATCATAAAATGAACTAGTTTATCTCAAAATAGTACATTTTAAATATATATATATATATATATATATATATATATATATATATGCTTTCACAACCATCATTAAGGATTTGTTGAGGTCTCTGAGTGCAAGTGCAACAAATGAACAACCAAGCAATCAAAATAAATAAATTAGGAATTCAAAATGAAGTCCATTTAAAAGACACTTCACATTTGGAGATTAAATTATATCTGATCAGCACAGAGGACAATACCTAAGTGAGGAAAGTAAGATCAATTATATGAAATAATATTGAGTCAACTATAATTGAAAAATAACAAAATAAAATAATTATATGAGCCCTAAAGAAGTTGTCAGAAAGCTCTTTCTGTGCTCTCCTTTATCCTAATTTTTTCTGTTTCTTACATGATACCCTTTTCACCTGGCACACTTGAAAAGACAGTCTCTTATGAAACAGCGTGTAGAGCACAAGGGCAACAGAATCGAAAAATCTAGTCCGCAAAAGTAACTTGTTTTAATTTTACTTCAGGAGCTTCCTCTAAGTTCACATTTATTTTTCATACAATCTGGGTGTGCATCCTACCATGCTCCTTGGTGTCCTGAACCTCTGTTCTGTTATCAGAAGGGTCATCCTTGAGGCCTCTCATCGGGTGGTTCTAGTAAGCCAGATGGACAAAGGCAGCATCCATGTGCAGCCAAGTGTCTAGGGTACGAATGCAGACTTCCGGAAGGAGCACCACCAGTTCAGCCACCGGTGTCACCTTGGGATGGCCGCTTTTTTTAACCTGTTTTTCTGTCTGTGAAATCGAGATAATAGAATCAACATCTCAGGTAGTTATAAGGATGCAGAGAGCATTATATTTTTGAAGGGCCTGACGGGACAATCTTAAGTAGGTACTAGATAAATATTTAAGTGTGAGAGAGGCAACAACTCTATCATTTTATTGCTATGTGCTGATGAAATGCAAATTATAATCAATGTTGGCACATGAGAAGCTTGATTAAGGAGGAAAACCCCCTCACCCCCCTCCAAAAAAAGATTCTGTTTATACGCTCCAAGCTCCATGTAAATCATATACTTTATTAGCCTTTTTCCTTCACATCTATTTCCTTTACCGTAGCTGCAAAATACCAAAAGGGATTGTCTTAGCTAAGTTTATTTACCTTATTATTCATCTAGTGGAGAACCATATGATTTAGGCACATATAATATGAGAATATAATAATATATCTAGAATGTTTGGCGAATGGGAAAGGAGCTGAGTCACTTAAATTCATATTCACAATTAGGATTAAATTATTACCATGTTAATATTTCAAATATATTACTATTTTTGCAGTTTTATTTCCAAAGTGTTGACCTACCTTATCCTATGCTATTTCCTGATACTCTAGGATAAATGTCCATTTCAATGCATTAATTTTATGAACTATGTTTTACCTCCAATTATTTTCCTAATTTTACTAATAAGGAAACTGAGGCTTAAAGAAGTCTCTAGCATGAAGCTCAGTGGAGTCTCTAGCACAAGGTATGATGCCTGCGTTTTGCCCCTAAAGATTCTGATTTAACTGGCCTGCACTGGCATCTGGGCATTGGGAATTTTAAAAGTTTTCAAGTAATTATGTAAGAACAAGATTGAGAACCTCTGTCCTAGCAGAAAGGACTGGTTTAAATAAGTCAAGGGTAGTTATTTAGCTGATTCAAGACTTACCATCACTTTCCTGGCCTTTCCATTTTAACTTACTTCTTTTATCTCACCTACCTACTCTTTTGAAAAGATACACCCAAGCTAAAATATTCAAAAAGAATGAAGAAACAAGAGCTTGGATAATCTACCAGGATGTCCCATGTTAATAAAAATCAGTCCTACACACAAAAATATATAAACATTCATCTTATGGTGCTGGCAGAAGCTGTTAGAAAGTAAGAGAACCCCAATGATGCTGTAATAATGAGTAAAACCACTTATCTATATTCATAAATTGTGAATGATGACTTGGAATTCCACTTACCATTGGGCATCTTATCCTCTCCTTTCTCCAAGGTAGATCTTAATTTACTTCATATTTTCTCCCCAAGTACAGCATGAATTGTAGGCATAAAGGATGCCTAAGGACCAGCTGAAGGGAGTCCAAAGTCCTGGGGTGCTGTGCAGCTGGGGATGATTAGCATGAGTTGAGGGGCCACACACTGGGCTGTGAAACGGAGCTGCTATTGAAGAGTGCTCTAATGCACTTGGGATTGTTTAAAACTAACTCGGAATATTCTGGGGGTAAAATGCTCATAAATTTACAGATATTAATAATAGAGTCTGCAATGAATAGACTGAAAACCAGATTCATGATCCAAAAACAAAACTCCATGAAGGAGGAGGATTTTCTGAAGCATGACCCCTGGAATGGTCTCTCTAAGGAAAGAGGGGAACTCACTCAACTGAGTGACTTCATGTCCAGGCCCCCACACTGCTCCCCACACCTCCTCCCCAACATCCGCTGGAGAAATGGAGACCAGGAGGCCAGGTCTCCTACAGACAGCTGTGAGAGTTCATTTTACATTTTGCAAACTAATTTTGTTCTTGTCAGTTGCAATGCTCTGTCAAGTGGTGGATGAAAATTTCTAAATCAAAAACCACTAACCTCAAACCACAACCAGCCTGTGTCAAACAAGAAACTACTCCCAGAAACTACATACTAGAACGTATGGTAATAATACTATGACTATTTGTAACATACTTCCAGGTTTGTCACGTTTAGAAAATTCATAGCACATTTTTGGCACATAATCTATTCAAAATTATGGTGATAAAGATGTATATATAAAAATGTATGTTTTTAATGGCCCTATTTATTTTATTGATGCAAGACAGTAAATTAACTAAATCTCCATCATCAATCCATATGCCTCAGGTACAGATTAGGTCCCTGCAAAACCAGCTGTTTATGTGTTTTAATCCAATTATGCTCAAAGCCTTCAAAATTGATATAAAAACTGCAGACTTTTTAGTTGCTATGGTGTGTGTGTGTGTGTGTGCACTCTCGTGTGCTTTTATTACCTTCTCTAGCTGAGACACCCTATTTCATTGAGAACAAATCCTAAAACGTTTTAAGATTTTTGAAGGCAAAAGCATCTCTAACAACTTGTGAGGGTTGTTTCACTACTTTCATTTCATTGCTTCAACACAAACTAAGGAAAGCCGAAATCTTCACTAGAATTTAAAGCTGGAGGCCTGAGCCCCCAGGCCCCAACATCTAAAAGAGTTGTTAGGTGTCTTGGACAGAAGATTAGGACTGAGGCAGGGCCAGGAAATGATAACGAAATCCATTATGAGAGCTGTGAGAAAACAAGCTCTTGGTTCAAGTACTGGTAGGGGAAAAAACTCAGGTAAAGGGAAATTTCCAGTAAGATGGCCAATAGTGGGAAAATTAAGAAGGAAGCAGGACTGAGCAACAAGGGTAAATCTCCTTGAGTAAGTTAGGTAGGGGCTGCTCCTATGGAATCCCAGCTGTTTGTTTTCTCTATATTTGCACCCAGGACGTTAAACACAGCCTGTGCCAATCACAGGCCCACACTGACCCAATGCTACTTCATGTCATCCGGTGTTAGCCAGGGCTCTAGCATGGCCTGCTCCACATGGGATTTGAGAACCCTCACCTTAACAGGTTACGTTGCTTCATCTCAGATTAGGGGTACTTAGTCTCTCCTCAACATAGAAGCTTCTAACTACAATCTACTGGGTCTCCTGAAGTACTCAGTATCCCTTTTACTGACCTCCATTCAAAAGCTTTTCAGACTCCATTCGGGCCTATCCAAATATTCTGTTTTTTTCAGCTCCTATTCAACCCCCCGCACCCCCTTACTATTGTACCACTTTCATTATGGAAAAAAAGCCATTGAATCCCTCCATTTAACACTCAGTGAGCCCTTTTGTAGCAGATGCCATGCTAATGAGTGCATAGAAGTTCTAGACCTAGTTCAGTCCTGGCTCAACCACACTCTAGCTGTGTGACCTTGAGCAAATTAATTAATCTTGCTGAGCCTCAGTTTACTCAGGGACTTTGAAATGGGACTGATGAGGCATATTGTAGAGGGTAATCTGAGGATTAAGGAAACCATATGTGTAAATTGTTAGTACACAGCCACATAACAACACTTGTGTTACCTCCCTCTCCCTGCCTTTCTCTTTTAATTTGCTCCCCTCCACCTCAAAACAGGCCTCACCCTTTCTCTCCTTTTTTCATCTTGCCTCAAAGTCCTAGAAATCAACACCTCCCCAAGGCAGACTGCTTCATTTCCCTTTCTATCCTGCTGCGTTTCCAGTCTTCCAATTCTTCCTTGCTACTAGCTTCTGATCCTGAGACTACAAATACACTCAAGGGTTTTTTGTTTGTTTGTTTTTGTCTTAAAGAGAAAAACTTTCCTTCGATCTGGCTCTTTATAGTCTAAAGAGCATACAAATCACTCTGCCTGAGGTAGCCTGGCACTCTAGTAAGAGGTCCTAGAACATCTGTAATCTTGGGGGTGGGGCGCAATGGGGCATCACTGTGTCAGGCTGCCCCCCTTTCATCAGGCAGAACCCCAAACCTTGCCAGATATGTGAGACTAATATTTGTAAAGCTTTCAGTGAAGGCACATCATTTCATTCTTTGTCAAATGTTTAAATACTCCCAAAATGCTAACTTAGATCCCAAGGGCCTGTTGTTTCACCCACCGTTTTAAAAACGTGTTTTGCATACACCATTCAATTCACCCTTGTGTTTCACACTCCGGACGGCACTATCCTAATTATTTGTGATTATCACAGGACTTCTCTTCCCCTAGAAGAGCTGGGAACTGGAAACTGTACTGTAAAAACATCTGAGTAAAGGGCGGTAGTCCTCCACACTTGTTACAATTATTCCTAAGTGAGACTAAGACTTCAATCTTTGGGTCTTTTTTGTATTCGTTTGTGGCCAGTCTTTTCCTGTTTATTTTGTTTTTTGGGGTTTTGTTTTTTTTTTTTCTTTCTCTGCCATTACTCTCCCACATAAACTCTTAACCAGAGATAAACCAGTGGACTCACTGTTTGGCAAACATGCCTGTGGCTTCCCACTCACACACATTTGTATACCACATCTCACCTTTCCTTCTTTATACCTGTTAATATGCTCCTTATCATTAGGGCCAATCCCATAATCCTCATGAAGCCTGTGCTGACTGCTCACAACTGAAAATATGTCCTCTCCCCTCTGAACTTCTTCTGTGTTTCTAGCTAAGCCATGAGTCTGCACTGCCTGGAACAGCTCTGCCTCATCTTGTCGACCTGTTTTATTATTTGACAAAGTGTGCATATTGTGTCTTCCAATTAGCTTGCAAAGTTCTTTGGTAGGCAGAGATTGTTTCTTCTCCCACCCCTTGTCATCCCTAACATAGCAGGTACTTCATATGTCCTTCTTTCTGTTACCTCCCCAAGTATCATTCCATTGTTACCCTAATTGACTTTCACTTTATTTCTATCTCTTTCCACAATACAGAATTTTTTTAAATTTTGAATTCACTCTACATCATTGGAAAACCTCCTTTCTCTACATTTGGTTTCAGGTGTGACTCAATAAGCAAAATAATTGTTCTTTCTTCTAGCCATTAATAAGCCAATGCAAGAATATAAATTGAGAATCCATTGTGTGCAGAACACTGAGCCAAGTGCGTCTGTTAATGATTACAGCAAATGTGGAAGATGTGGTACAAAAGAGCAAGAGTTCAGAGTTTTTATATACATATACATATATGTTATGTGTGTGTGTGTGTTAGACATGCAAAATCACCTAACATCAAAGATAATATAAGTAGGGCAAATATGTAGAATGAAAGAGCATTAGGAGTTTACAGAAGAACCATTAGAATGAATTGTGTTTAATAGGGGAAAGTGTTTTGGAACAGATGATTTGGACCCAAGTTTTGAAGAAAAAGAGCCATGACAAGGTGCGTGAGAGCAAAGCCCATGCCTATTTTTGCTCACCCTCATTTCCCCACCATTTGCTCTAGTGCCTGGTCCACTGTAGACATGCTGTTAATATTGGTTGAATAAATGAATAGCTAAATGCTGAAAGAAGGAGTAAATCCCATGTGGAGAGTCCAGGTTATGCAAAAGAGTAAGTATGTCATGTTTGGAAAGATGCAAATTTATTTTCCTAGCAGAGCCAAGAAATTACATGCAAAATGATGCAGAGGGAGGAAAGAAGGAAAATGATGAGTGGCATTGAAGTCCTGCCAGGAATTTTGGTTTTAAGAGATAGTGACAAATACTTTATTATCCATCCATTCATTTATTTCACAAATGTTTACTAAGCATCTACTATGTGCCAAAGCACTATGTTAAGACCTGGGGGGTCCATAGTGAACAAAACACATGCTCTGGTCTCCAACGATTGTGCAGCCTTTTCATCATGACCTAGTAAGTGATGGCACATACTTATGACTCGGGTTATTGTTATTCTAACAGCATTTAGCAAAATGAGCAATCTGTCCAGTCTTCATGAGAGATGGCTCTGGCAGAGAGCAGAAGCCTTAGTTAAAATAAGTTCCAATGTGAAGTCTGTCATAATAACAGATGATTTGAAGGCTGCAAGGAGGATTTAAAACTTAAGGAAGAACTTTCTGCCTAGAAGGTTGTCTAGGATTATAGAATGGCTGAATGAGTAGCTATGGGACCAGGCTGAGTTTATTTACGACCACTTGTAGGGGCTCAAGTCTTATCAGTTTCCTTGGATATGGGTCTGAATGATGGGGTAAGAAGATAAAACTCTTGGGTCAGGAAAAAAAATGTTTACATTGATTTTTGTTGTTGTTGTCTAGATTAACTTGTTCTTTGACATGTGTCTCTAGAGCCATGGCTGAAATTCATTTTATTAGAAACAACAGAAATAAAAATTTTTATTTAGGGAACAAACTCTGAGGGTCAGATGACAAAGCAAATTAATTTTAGGGCAGATGTGGAAATGAATGAGACTTTGGAACAGTACTTCCAACAATACTGTTTAATAAGAAGTTATTGATTGGTTTATTTCTGAAATCTTATGAATTTTAAGATCACTGCCAGTTACTAGAAGATCTTGGCCTTATATTCCATATATCTCATTTTAAAATTTTTTCTCTTTCTTTTATTCCTGCCACCACCACCCCCTCACCAGGATGACGGCCTCCCTGAAAGTGAACATCAGCTGTCGGTAGCTGGAAAGATAAAGAAGCATTTCAACACAGGCCCCAAGCCGAATAGCACAGCAGCTGGAGTTTCTGTCATAGCAGTAAGCATCTGAAATATCCACCTATAACTTTTTTTAAAGCAATCTACCTAGGAGACAGGCATTAGTCAGGAGATTCTACCTAGAGACAGCAGAATGGGTCATTTCTTTAGACAGTTCGACCATTTAAAGCCCTGAGGGAGCTTGGGGCTAAAATACACCACGTATTTTTGCTGATGATTTCCCAGGTCATCACATCATTATCCACCACCTCCAGGGTGTCTTGCAGTTTATATTAATACCATGATTTATTTTTTAAAGCATAAAACCTCCCCCACACTGGACTGTGTGCCACTGCAAACTTTTGGGTTCTGAGGAAAGGGGTTCATAGTGTCCATTTGCCAGGACCTTGGAGGGAAGGGAAGCTGAGAGACATGACATTGCAGAGAGAATTGGAACCCTTATGATTCTTTGTACAAGACCTAAATGAAAGTCAAAACAACAGAAAGCTTACACAGTGAGATTTTCAGGGAAACTGAATTGCTGTGAACAGCCTAAGAAATTATGATGTCTTGCTCCTTAGAATTTTCATTTTGTAAAGTTGAAAGTCTTTTAACATTTACCATTTTATTGATGCGGCTACACAGGATTTTTTTTTTTTCTTCCTGTTCTATACATGCAGACGCACACTAAATGCAATTTGAGAGCAGCTCTAGGCAAAGATTAAATTGAGTAGAGAAATAATGAAACCTCATACTTCCTGGTGTCATATTCTAGAGTAAATATAGTCAAGTCCCAGATTACTTGTTTTTAATCATTTCCTCTTTTTAAACAGCATTTTCAATGTGAAGTCACTTAAGCTGTTTTTCTTTCTAAACAAAGAAATTAGACCCTAAGTTATCGAATGGTAAAATGTATTTATGCTACTAAATAGTATTTCATGCTCATCAGCAATACTAAATATTTAACTACGTTTATGGTGTTTTTGTTTTGCTTTTTAATTGTGCTGGAGCTCCAGATAAAGCTAAACATATATAAGTGATATATTCAATACAACCAATCCCAGATCTGGGTTGCTAAATATTTCATAGGGGCTTCTAGATTTTGCAGGTGGCACAAATGCATGCATACACTTTCTTGTACTGTTTGCATTTCATGTTTTTTGATTGAACCCTTTTGTGAGTAACTGGCTCATGAGCATACCTGACAGTATGCATACCTGAATTTTCGTGCTGCTAAGGACCTAAAATTGCAATTTGTTCTTCTTGCCCTCTCTCTTTAGTTCTTTCTAAGGAAATTCAATGTAGAAGTACATTGTCTTTCATGTCTTCCTAGATTGTCAGTATTCTTTATCAGCTAATATTCAATCAGTAATTTTTGAAACTAACAATCTTGTGGTGATTTTCAACTAAACCAGACACTCTGCACTCTGTTTTCATCATTCATTCAAGATATATATCTATTCCAAAACTTTTGATTCCACAATTTTATTTTGGAATGGACTGCCAGCACGCTTGTCCATGAAAAGGACTGTTTTTCTGCTCCTGCTGAGGGCTTACCATTGCTAGAGAGGGTGCTTTGTCATTTTGATTTTGTTTTCCTGGTTTTTTATTTTCATTAACCTTTGGTTAAATTTGCCTGTGTTGCTCAATAATGGTTTGTTCATGGTATTCTGGAAACCTTATAATGACTAAGGGCAGGAACTTCAGGGCAGTTTTCCAATGGACAGGTGACACAGATATGAGGGAAAATCCTACTTTAGTCAAACCTGGATAAATTCCAAAATGTAAAATCTCCTCTAAGTAGATTTCAAAAAACTTCAGTTAACATTTGAAGATTAAAAATCCACTGATTTTTCCCCACTGAATATCATAATTGGACCATTTTGAATGCAATTTAATATTAGTTTCTCAAATCATCACTAACATGTTTCCATGGAAACTGTACAAACTGGTAATAGACTTATAAATTGTAAAATGGGCTTTGTGATGCTGAGTTATGCATTAATTGCATGCTTAATCTTCTTTATCCACTACAAATTTTTGAAAAATTAATTATCAACTTAATTCAGACACAAAATAATTAACTTTTTGGAGAGGTATCTGAAAAAGTGCCTTGTCAACTCTAAAGCACAATTCACATGTTGACTACTGTCATCAGTATTTGAAGCATGAAAGAGAATATCACTATAAATTTTAGAGCTGTTTCTGGAGAAACTGTCCTGCCATCATATATGCATTATGCACCTTCTCCAGAATGCTTTCCCCTCATAAATGTCATGCCCTCCATAAGAACCTGAGGGGTCACCAATCCCAAGGCAGGGCTGGGAACTAGAAACTGGACAGGTTTGACTGCCTTTGTTATTATCTTTCAGAATTATACTGATTAAGTCAATTTATACTCCATAGCAATGTTCCCATTCTTAAAGTGCAAAACTAAAGTCTCAGAGGACTACTATAAGGAAAAAGTAGCCCTGGAATTAAGTAATATTCCAACTCAAACTAAAGTATAATTGCAAAGGAATAATATTCTGTTGTGAGGCAGAATCTAATTGGTAGGTAGAAGGAATAGCCTTCATAAATGCTGCATTTCATAAAGACCACTTGACAATTTAATAATGCAATATAATTATTCACCCACATGATTAAAATTCATGTTACTAACATAACACTGTAATGACTTCTATTTGATGGATATAGAAAAAACTGATTTCAGCATAAAATTTATTCAGACAGAATTTTTTCCCATGGGCCTGTAGGCTTCTCCCCAGAAGCTATCAAGTACTATATTTTATTTTAACTGCCTCTATCTTAGGACTGAATTTTGGGGGAATTATATACACCCTTTAAAATTAAAAAATATACATACTATTTAGGATGTATTATCAATCAGCTTGTTTTTTTCAGGAAATCAACAATTAAATCATTAGTCTTTAATTGGGATTTCTCTTTCTTTAGTTAGAAACCTGCTGGAGATTAATGACGCTTATAAAATAATTTATGACACTTTTTCTTTCTCAGAGGAAAAAAGGAGCCAACTGTCATAGCAAACAGACTCTAGATACAGGTGTAATATATTATATAAACATAGTTTAATATGCACTCATGGTTCTGAATTTTAGTGTTTTTTTTGTTGGTGTTGTCATTTTTCCTTCTCTGCTTCCCACCCTCTACACTTATTAAGACCAAAGAAAGGACAAATGATAACTTTATGTTAAGGTTGCAAGATCTAGGTCCTTAAGTTGGCTAGGAGAGTAATTATCCGCTGGAGGCTCACAGGGTCCTTCTAAAAGGAGAAAAAATGTTCTGACATTTAAGTCAGGCAACGTGATTAGGTGGAAACCTATTGCTGTCCTTAAAAGTGCAACATTCTGCTCCTCAGAAAGACTCCATTGTCCCTCTGCTACTTTTGTCAGTAGTTGGGGCATTAAAAACAAAACAAAACCAGAACAGAGAATGGGAAACAAAAGGTTATTAAAATGCAATTTATAGACATAAAATGGAATTAGAGGTGACATTTTAACGGTGGACTTCTTTCTTGAGAGCTAAGGGAGGGGAGGGAGGCATTATTAGATTTGCTCGGCTTGATGAAGAACCAATGACTAAGATGTCAGTTCCAATTTATTTTTCCTCATTTAATGCTGTTTATTATTTTAACCGATAATTTTCAAAATGCTTTAAAGTTCCTTTGCATTTTGCTCATGCAAATTGAGCATTTCAGTCTAATGAAACAAATCCATACTAATCAGGGTGAAAATAATTGTGGTAGTGGGAAGCTTAGTTCTAAAGCGACCTGTACACGAGGGCATTCCCAGACGCGGTGTTACAGGACACGGCCTGTAGATGGCAATAGAGAACTAGTACTAAGTAGCCATCTCCCCGGACTGAAAAAGAAGTTCAGGCCTTCATTCTCTAACAGCAAACATACTTTGATTTTTTTCCCCCTAAACAAAATGAAATGTACATTGTTTAAAAGATTAAAATCTCACATTGCTGTCCCATGAATACTGGGAGAGCCTGGTTTATAATAAGAATACCAAATCCTCCGAGTAGTGTTTAGTTTAAATGCCCGGAGCCCCGGCATCTGTTTGAAATGCCTCTGTGAATTTAGAAGTAAAAGCAGTCCTCAGCCTCGTAGCACTACCACACTTGGAAGCACTCATGTGCCCCTTGATAACAGTGTGCAGCTTGTCCTGTCATGGGCAGATGGGGGCACACAGCATGATTACTGTTTTTCAAATTTGGGGATGAATCTTTTAGATAGCCAAAGGCTAACATCTTATTCCAGGATGAGCGACTTAGAGAACTTAGCCTGTCTTCTAATTTATTGTACCTTTTGTTAATCATAAGCACTTAACTGTAATCTGCATTTTTAATATGCAATGGAAACTATTTTTTTAATTTTCTATATTTTCATAGAGAAAATTTACTGTTTTATACTATATCTTTTTAGTTCAGAAATGTAATTGATTTTTATTTATCTTTTTAAAGATTTGTTATTGATTTTTAGCGAGAGAGGAAGGGAAAGAGAGAAACATTGATATGAGAGCAATCAGCCGCCTCCTGCACATCCCCTACTGAGGATGGAGCCCGAAACCCAGGCATGTGCCCTGACTGGGAATCAAACCAGCAACCTTTCAGTGCACAGGATGATGCTCAACCAACTGAGCCACACCAGCCAGGGCCAGAAATGTAATTTATTTTTTAAGTCCAGCTCTGATTTTGAAGATTAACTCTTAAAGGAGGAAAAACCAAGCTGCTGTGATTATGGGAATTCAAAACTCAATTTTTTTCATCCTTTATTGCATATTTATGAAGCTCTCAAATTTAAGCCTGATGGGGTAAGATTTTCAGGGGTCCAATCTGCTTTCTCAAAGGTGGCTAAAGCTGATTTCAATATTTTATTTAATTGTAAAACATTTTCCATTTTATAGAATATAAAGAGGTGTTTATATCTTCTGAATTTGAGAGGACATTATTAAATGTGCATTCAAAAACTTGTTTGACAAATTAGATTTTTTTCTAACAAATGGCCTTTGAGTATTCATGAGGTATTAGTGTCTTTTCTTGCCTTTTTATTTTCAATGTGCAGATTTAGCATATTAGCTAGTCACCCCACAGAAGATGCATTGTAACTATATTTCCATGTATAGTCAATGAAGAACAGCTTGGTCTGGAGTCAATTCTTTAGCACAATGTCGATCCACTGAGTTGCCCCATTTCTCTCTGCTCAGCTGGACCACGGGTTTACCATCAAGAGATCAGGGTCTTTGGACTACTACCAACAACCAGGAATGTATTGGATAAGGTATGAGATGGTGCAGCTCAACAGTCAGTGTTTCCATGGCAACGTGCTGGCAGTCTCCATTAACCAGTTCCTTCAGTGGATAAACATGCTTTTGATTTGTTATCCAGTCCATATGCTGCTTTATCAGTTTCATTTTAATCTTGATTGAGATGCCACACCCCCTCATTCCTTTTTTTCACCCATTATTCACACTGACATTTGCCAGCTTTCTTTCCATTGCACATGCTCAGTATCAATTTTCCTTACAGTTAAAAGGACAGTATATTTAGTGTAAATGCCAAAGCATTTTCCTGATATTGCCAATTAAAGAATGATTTCTAGTGCTCTTCTGTCCCTTAAGGAATGGAACAACAATATTACCTTAATATATGTTCTATAGAAGTATATACTGTCATTTTAAAGTCATCAAGCCCTACCTTGAACCTATTAGATGAATGAAACAATGCATTTACACGTTAGTACTAGAAGCTCCTCCAAGTAGCAATGAGCTATAGAATGCATTGTGTGTGTTGATAAGCTTGTGTTTTCAAATTCTCCACCTTTTTGTTTTGCTTTGTTTTCATTTTATTGTTACCTCTCTCCCCCTGGAAATCCCTTTATGTATTAGCTATTGCATGGTTTATTTTTCAATATTCTGTAACTGTCAGATTACTTAGCTGGCTTATCTGCTCAAGCAAAAGGGACTATGGGAGATATTGATTTTTATTTTAACTGGGTTAAAATTCTATCCAATCGTTTTTCTGTTCCAGCCAACTCTCCTGGCATTTCCTGCAAGGGCATTGTTTGTGTCTCTTTAAGTTATCCACAGGCAGGATGGTTTTTGATGATGTGAGAAATGAACTCTGAGAAGCCCTAAGGAACTTTTCTCCATCTTAATGTTTCTGAAATGATTGCTCAGTAAAGCTCTACATCTTAGCATTTGCTAAGAAAAATTCCATTTGGTATGGCACTTGTTTCTCCCAAATGATGGAGCCTAGCTGCAGTAATGTGGTGGCTCTTGATATTATTTCATGGATTAGACTACTAAATTGTAAGGAAAGAAAAAGCAGAAAGAAAGAAGAAAAAAAGAAAGAAAGAAAGAAAAGAAAAGAAAGAAAGAAAGAAAGAAAGAAAGAAAGAAAGAAAGAAAGAAAGAAAGAAAGAAAGAAAGAAAGAGAAGAGAAGGAAGGAAGGAAGGAAGGAAGGAAGGAAGGAAGGAAGGAAGGAAGGAAGGAAGGAAGGAAGGAAGGAGAAATGTGTTTATATATATATATATATATATACACACAGGGTGGAGCAAAAGTAGGTTTACAGTTGTTTGTATGGAAAATAATACAATAATTAATAAATAATAATACAAGAATAAACCCTATTTCCTGTACTCACAACTACAAACTTACTTTTACCCCACCCTGTATTTATATATCATTCTAACCACCAATTATTCCTCCTAGTTTTTTTCTATAATTAGACACTCAAAACAAAGGATTTAGGGAAGAAGAAAAGGTCACACTTTGACAACTATCCAAATATATTATTATCATGACAATTTCTAAGTCTGTTTAAAGCAGGGAAATACCCAAACTTCAACAAAATATTTTAAAGTCTGTTTTACATTAAAAGGTTATTTGTATTTTCTAGATGGATATGTATGCAGGAGCTGCACATCAGCTTTTTCATTTACCTGAGTAAATTAGCTTTATAGATGTAGAAAGAGCTCTGTTTTATTTTCAACTTTCTTTGGGGGGTGGGGTGTTTGCTTAATAATATGTCACAATTTGTCATAATTTGCCTTTGTGAAGACTCTTCTTTCTGAATTTTTATGGGAAGATGATCTATCCATCTTTTACGTTTTACTGGAAGATAACATATATTCAGAAGAGAGTACATATCGTGAGTGAACATCTCAACAAATTTTCACAGACTGAACATGCCCCTTTAAATAGCACCCAGATCAGACACAGAATGTTTCTAGTCTAGTCCTCCCAACCCCTTCTTTGCCTCCAGGGCCCTTCCAGGAGGGTCACATAGCCCCATGGGTAAACACTGACCTGGACTCTATCTGCATTAATTAACTTTGCCTGGTTTTGTCCTTTATATAAATTGAATCACACCATTCTCCATCCTTTTTTGATTGTATGCCTCTGTTAGGCATACTAACCAAACATATATGAGTAAAGTTGATATACAATTAAAAATAGGCATCAAATATGTCTAATTACAGTTGTGCACATTTGTAGAACAAAAATTACACATATAAGTTAATCTAATTTGAAAAAAAAAACTTTAGAAAATTATATCACTAAATTTGTGGGATTAAGGATGGGAGCAAAACACACTGAGTAAACACAATAATTAATAAACGTAGCCAAGTATAAAAAGGCCATTTGACTAAAATCCTGGTGATGGTTCCATCAGCAGACAAAATGACACATCCCTGAATAATGGGCAGGAGCAGATGGGAGATAATGTCTTTTTTCTTTCGCCCATAAACTGCTCTGTTTTCCAGCTGGGGGGCAGTAACAACAATGTTTATAGTTAATTCTGTACAAAACAGTGCACCCAGTATGTAAAGCTAAATTGGAGACATGATGCTAAAATCTCATTGGCATATATACTTAATTAGGAAGTTTTATAATGCCATTTGGCCCTGGAACAAACTCCCTCTCCTCACTGATTGCAAATGCTTGCTTTTTTTCTCTACAGAAGTGGAAGCATTTGTTGAATCAAACCATGGTGACAGCCAACTCTCTTACGTAAACAATCATTACAGGCGAACATCCTCACTCCCAATCCTTATGTTTACAAGTACTCCTGGCTGTTTTTACTACTCTGGGCACAGCACTTGGGAGTCCCCCTTGCTTTTTGTAAAGCTGCTCACATCAAAGCATAGGCTGGAGAAATCACCTCTTCCTGGTGTCCAGAATTGTCATGTCCCTCTTAAATAGGCTTTTTGGTGATGGCAGAGAAATGGTGGGTGTGCATTTTCTTCTCTCCCCCCTTCATCCTCCCTCCTGTTAACAGAGAGCTGCTTCCTAGTTGTAGTCAGGGGAGCAGCATCCTGCTTGGCTGATTTTTCCAGAAAATCTTGCTCTTGTCACCCAGAGCCAAGATTTTCCAGAAAATCTTTCTCTTGTCACTCTACCAGGAATGAGCTGCCTGGGACATTCCACTCCCTCACGGCCCTGCTACAAACCACTGGCATACACCTTTCCGCTTTATATTTTCCCTTCCTGAGAATGTGTTCTTATCCAAAGAGGATGTGGTCACACACATTTCTGCCTTTCTCAAGTGAAGCTGTCACTGTGGCAGGTGCTATGGCCAATAACACATAGAGAATTCCTCCATCTTCTGCAGGAAGAATAAGGCAACAGCCAGAGCAGGGTAACCCAATTAAATAAAACAAATACCAAAACAAGACAGGGTAAAAATGATAAATAAGACAAAATGAGGAGGTGAGCTAGGACAAAAGAGTAGTTGAGTTCCCAGGCATGACGTGACTGCAATGTGCATATTGGATTGGAGCACCATCCTGAAGTAGTGAGTAATGAGGCAGAGCGGTGGAAGCAGTCCCAGTCTTTGCAAGGCTATTAAATGCTGTCATGCTCAGTTGTTAAAAGGAATGGGGTCAGTTAAATGTGTCTTGCTCAGCACAGGTTTGAAAAAAGGTTCCCGTGAAGGCAGAGAGGAACCACAGCCTGGAGTGAAAAGGGCTCCTCGGGGAATCTCAGCCAGCAGCCAGAGGCACACAGCAAGTTGCAAAGTGTTGCCGATCGCTTTGTGGAAAGCTGCCTTGGCCTTGCTCTGCCCATTGGGGAAGTACTCCCTGCTGAGTGTCAGAACACTGCCAGAAGAAGGGCAGATGCCATTGTTCTCAAAAGGGATTGACCACCCTCCCCCTACCCTGTAATAGAAAGTTTAACACATAGAAAAGGCATAGATTTAAACTTCAAAATCAGCCAAACTGTGATTATAGAGAAAAGTATCAGGAAACTATGATGCTAAAAAGTGAGTTATTAAGCCAAGAGGCTCAAAAGATGGGATATCTAGGTATTATAGTTCTACAAATGGTCACTGAAGGCAAAACAGAAAGTAAAACAGGCTGCTCACTGTTTGAGATTTCATTCTGTTTTATTTTCAGAGGCCCCTTAAGAGAGGATCTCAAGAATATATATATTTGTCTTTTTAAAATTTAACATACTTATTATTAGAAATTGCCATGGCATTCTAAGACATACTAATTAGGTGAAAACTGAAGTGAGATTCTGTACATTTTCCTGAGATTCTTGACTTAGTATTGATTGGAAATTTTGTGGTATCATTTATTTTGAGTGTTCTTCAGAATCTCTTTTTGACTTAAAGACATCTATGCTCTTTTCTATGCATCTATTCCTGCTATACTTTGACTCCAAGTGTTTCCAGTGATGTCCACTGAAGGATATAATAAGTGTAACGAAATGTAAGTGTGTAGGAAAGAATACGTTATTAAGAACTTAATCATAAGTATTGACACATTTATTCTATTAAAAAAGAGCGTAAATGTTAATACCTGGAAGTCAAACAATTCTTAAATATATGTCAAACACATGACACTTAGAGAAACAAGTTTTAAAAACTGAGATGAAATGAACTTGATTAAAAATTGGCAGCCCAGAGCACGTAGCATTTGCCTCTTTGGCTGTCTGGAAGCCCTGGTTTGGGATCCAGCTTGTCCTACTTCCTGCTATATGACCTTGGCCAAATTACATGTTCTTTCTCTGATTTTCAGTTTCCCCATAGATAAAAATGAGAAGAGTATTATCAACCTTCCAAATCTGGGGTGAAGATTAAGTGAGTTGCTTATGCAAAAGTGCCTTCATAGACCCCAGGGGGGACCCAGAAAAGATGACTTCTCAGGGTTTCCCTTACTTCCAAGAAAAATTATCTATACTTGAGACAGATTTTCCTGAGAAAGATCGATCTCTTTCCAGATCAAAGTAATTGTTATTAAAGTAGAACCATGAACTTTTTTGATGCTCTGATTGGGGTAAACTGCTGATATTATTCATAAGTATTTATGGCATTACATTTTACTTAAAGGAGGCTACAGCCAAAAATCCTGATGAATTATAAGTTTAAAATGTTATCCTCTAAGGCAAGGATTGGCAAACTATAGTCAATAAGCCAAATCTGTTTTTGTAAATAAAGTTTTATTGGAACACAGCCACACCCATTTATTTATAAGTTTTCTATACTGTTTTTGCCCTACAGCAGCAAAGTGAAGTAGCTGTGTCAAAGAACCATATGGCCTGCAAATCCTAAAATATTAATTATTTTGCCTTTCCAGAAGTTCTTCAACTCTTGTTCTAGAGGAAAAATGTTTCCAAATTAAAAGGCACCACCCAGTAGGCTTGTTAAAAACTGTATCTCCACCACCTCCTGGAATACCTGGCACATAGTAGAGCCTCCATAAATATTTGTTAATTATTTAATAAATGATTCAACTTTCCAATGAAGGGGAAGTTGATATAGAGGATAAATGTGTTTTTGAAGAGTTTGGGATAAATTAAAGTTTGGACAATGAAATTCCATGAGATGCTTTAGAATAGCATCCCATTTATAGCAACCCAAGAGTAAGTCTTTTGGCAAAGCAAAAAATTGTTTTTGTAATGAAAGAAGTTACTCCCTAACTTACCTGCTTAGTAAGTTCTGAATTTTCATAGATTTATCTTAAGATAAACTACATCTGTGGTGTTCTCTCGTTTGATAGGATGATGAAGGGAAAACAGCATGGCAGCTCAACTTAGCTTCGACTATAAGAAAATCAGGGGCTACAGGGCAGAGGAAACACATGATCTTTGTCCTACAGAAGCCTGAGTTCAAGAAGTGGCTATGATTTTAACCTTCTAATGAGAGGCCATTATAAAGCAAGGGAAATTTGGAAGTCTATAAATAAACAGATCAACAGCAGGAGCCTCCTATAAGAAATGGCAGAGAATTGTGGGTGCAGCTCTGCCCAGGGAACCGATGATTCACATTTAAGAGAGTTGCACCTTAAAAATAGCTTACCAGGCCACTAGGTTTCATTCCATGAGGCCTCCTTTTGCCATTTTAATGGTCACTTCCACTTTAGGGAAATACCATGTCATATATCTAGATACTTGCACTTCCTGGCGAGACCCCAAAAGGATATTAAAGCAAAACAAAATAATCTTAATAACCATGGCAATAAGCCAAATAAAATGAGGAGGGTGGATATTTCAATCGATTTGTCAGTTTAATTTTACTAGCAAGCCAAACATTTCTGAAGTGTCAAGCAAGTTGTAACTCAGTCCCTGCAGAGTGAAGGAAAGGGCTCCTGAGATGAATGCCGTGGCCTCAGCCATTCCACCTCCCAGGGAGTATGAATAATGGATGGGATAAAGGCAACATGTACAAAATTGTTCTTTTATTAATGAAATGAAGACTATTTGTGATGGTTAGCAATAAATTAAGAAAAGCAAAAAGGAAAAGCAGTCAAAGTGTGCCCCCGAAAAATGCAATTATTTAAATCCAATAATGATCGTCATGACAGAAAACACTGCCTCACAACTTCAATGAGGTGCATCTCTTGCCAGTCCTGCACATGCTGCAGAACAGAAGTGTTTTTGATCCATAGACTGAAAGGCCTATTGTTGGGTAAAAGAAAAAGATAACCCATTATAGTAGGCTGACGGAGATATTAAGCATATTCCTAGTATTTTATAGGTGAAAGTTTCCCTAGGGAACTATACCCCTCTTCCCTGTGGACTGGGAAATTCGGGCTCTGTGGTTAGGAAACATGTCCATGGCCACATAATTACCTGAGCTAGGATAAAAAGCTTGTTCTCCTGACTTCTCCCTACTGCTGCTTCCAAAGCGGGTTAAGCTAAGGCTACCAGACAAGACAAGTATTACAGTGATGGAAGGCACAGACCAGCAAAAACAAAGCTAATGCTCCAGTTCACATTTGTGGTTCATTTCTGACCTTCCTCTCCCATGCTTTATTTTTCCTTTAACA
Source organism: Miniopterus schreibersii (assembly GCF_964146895.1). Classification (NCBI taxonomy): domain Eukaryota; kingdom Metazoa; phylum Chordata; class Mammalia; order Chiroptera; family Miniopteridae; genus Miniopterus; species Miniopterus schreibersii. Next base: position 86,942,159 of record NC_138102.1, on the reverse strand, counting down.
TCATATAGATATACCAGATGGCTAATGTCCTATATATTTATGCTGATTTTCAAATTTAATGTTAGAAATAAGGACTTACAATATTTGAGTACTATGTGGAGCATATAGTGTTATTTCACTGTAATAAAAGGGGCCACTGACCCAATTCAGTAGATGTATCTATTGGTGGAATAAATTTCCTTGGTATTAGGCAAGCACTGTCTTTTCTTTATTCATGCCTAGTCTTACAGCAGTCACAAAAACATGATAGATATTAATTTCTCTAAGATTTCCAACTACTATGTATGCAGCTACCTGAGTTGCTAAGGTTATGACTTTATTTTACCACTCTTCAGTTTTCACACTTGATCTAGCAGCCTTTAAGGAGACTGTGTTAACCAAGGTTTTACAGCCTGAGTAGAGATATGCAGTGTTTCTTCTGTGTAGGACAGGTGTATATTAGTTTCTCTATATCATTTTATTTGATATTTATTCTGTTTACCAGTATCCTCAGTCCACTCTTATTCAGTCAACTATTTATTCTGTTTACCAGTATCCTCAGTCCACTCTTATTTAGCTATGCCCAGTACATAGTATAGCAGTCGTTAATGAGTACATTTTTAAGTAACTAGATTAGAGCATTATATTTAGTTACTACTGGTAAACTCCATAATCTTAAGAGATTTTTTGCTCACCTCTAACCTATGATAATTAACACCAAAATATGATAATGCTGGCTTCATATTCTCTTTGAGCTCTTAATGAAGTGATAACTTTCTGAGGAAACACTTGGGAATTCTACTGCAAGTCCATTCACATTGGTGCCAACAGAGGTATAAACCATAAGGAAAATAACTGATAAAATAATAAGCCTGCTAGGACGTCTTAAGTTTTAAGGTCATATCAAAGTGATACCTGAGGACAAACTTACAGAGATAGACATTAGGGAGGCGAGACCTTATTTGCTTGATATCTGGGAATTTTTTTGTGGTTGATAAAGAGGAAAGCAGCCTTTCAGAAATGTTAGAAAGGGCTCAGATTTTACATTTGTGATGCAGCACTTCAGGAAAAATCTTACATTTTGAATGCTTTTAACGGGGAAAATTATATTTAAAAATTATGTAATAGCACATTGTTCTATTTTCTTGGTTAATTTATCTGTTCTGAACTACATATGGGGCTACAGAATTCAGTTGTAAAATTTAACCTGCAAATAATTTTATAGCCACAATTAAAATTCTAAAGATTTTATATATTACAATGCTTACTGTGATAAATAATTGGACTGCAATAAGTGGTTGCAAATAAATAAATATATGAATATAAGTGAATTTTAACTTTAATGTAAACATTCAATCATATCTGATATATAAATCATATTTTTAAATATTGGTTCATAATACTTTTAACTTCTTATTCTTTTGTATTAAAGAGTTGTTTTGGGTTCTATTTGTTGTTATTCAGAAAGTACATAGTCATCTAAAATAATTTAATTCTGTATTAATTAAAAAATATTTAATAAGTCCCTAATATGTGTTCCACAGCCTGCTAGGCATTCTGAAAATGCAAAGGAGTTTCAGGTTGTACCACAGAGGAGCTTGTGTGTTATTTGGGGAATAAGCACAGAAAAGATAATAGAGGCCCTGTGCACAATAAGTGACAAAAGTTTGGTCAAAACAATGATTGCCTGAGGAATTTGGAAAGAAAAAGGGTGATATGGAAGGTGAAATTTGATTAAACCTGGGAAAATGGATAAATCTGAGTAGGCAAGGAGGAGGAAAGGTAATTTCAAGTTGATGAACACCTTGAGCCAAGATATAGAGGTGAGCATGATTAAAGCACATTCACAGATATACCCAGTAGTACTGTTTTGATTGCAAGTAAAGAAAACCCAAACCCAACTGGCTTCAGCAAAAAGAAAATTTGTTATTTTATAAAATCTGGAAGGTCCAAAGGTTGGGTCTGGCTTTAATGATTGATAAGTCAGAGTTTGGTGTCTTTTCATCCCTCTACTCTGCCTTCCTGTGTTGGCTTTAGTTGGAGCTTCACGTGGTACCAGGGTGTAGGAAGCAGCTACCATCCTTCAAAAATTGGGATTCATTATAAATATGAAGTCCAAGCAAAAGTCTCTCCTTATGTCCTGTTAGCTGGGTTGGGTGCCCATCCTGCCAGTCATAGGTATTGAGGAATGCAATAAGCTCAGGTTTGCTCCTGGGTCACCAACCCACCTGGCCCCATCTCAGAGGTGGGGGTAGGGTCACCTTCACTGGATCCATAGAGTATGGCTGTGAAGGATGTTCAAAAAGAAACTGAGGCATGGTTAACCCTAGACAAAGTAAATGGATGTTGTGCAAGAAAAGCAAATGAATAAAAGTAAGTATGCTGATGTTATGGGATGATTTTGAATAATAACAGGAACTAAACACTGGAAATTTTTATTGTAAGCATGTTGTGAAATGGACTTTATAAGGAATTCTAAATAAATCAGACCTGAGGAAAATTGACCTGTCAGCTGCATGTACAATGGACTGGGGGTTGGATGCTCAGGAGGGAAATACTGTGACCTCTGTTGCACTTTCCTATATTTCAAAAGCCACAGCCTTTGTAGAATATCTGTTGTGTGTTATAAACTGTGGACAGCACAGAGAGGATGCCCAAGACTTTACCTTGCCCTCCATAGCATATACAATGTGGCAAAGAAAACAGTGAGTTTAGAGTCAATTATGGTGTAAGTAGGTTAACAGTGATAACAGTACCAGGTTTCAAGGGAACACAGGAAAGGAAGACGTTCTTAAAATGAGCCACAGTCCATGGAGCTGGAAGTAGAGTGAGTAGGAGCCTAAGGAGGAGAAGGCTGTGGACAATGACATCCTCTGGAACATCTTTGAGAGCAAGTCAGTTGGGAGTCCTAAACATTAATTGGTTAGCATTTGAGAATGTTGCAAGGATCTGGGTGAGTAGGAAATTGCCTCTCTGTCATCAGACCCAGGGCTCCCTAGGAGTTTACAGGTCCAGAATGGGATTGTACACACGGTGGACCCTGGTGTGCAGACTCTGAGAGAAGATCTGAGGTCATCAGCATGGGAAAGCCTGGTCTTTTGACCTTTGATGCCAAAGTGTTTTCTCCTCAGCTCACTCTGGTTGGGGCAGAGAAGGAGTGAGCTATGGGAGTGCAGTGGCTCCATTTTATTCTTTTCCATTGGACTTCAGAGTAAATGGGAAGAAATTACTTGGGCCTCTTGCAGGAGAACTCAGTTCTTTTCATAGCAATGAGATATGGTGAAGTCTTTCCACATGCCTGCGCCTCAGTTCCCTGGCCTGGAAAGGCAAAGCATTGAACAAAGACTACTTTATAAATTCTCTTTCAAGTCTTTAAGTCTATAAATCCAACAGAAACAACCATTATACCCTTATTCCCTGACATGTGATCATGACATAATAGTTTCCAAAAATAACTGGTGAGCCAGTGCACCTAAAGACACAGGGGCATTTGAGCACCAGGGATCACCTACAAAGGTGAGGAGTTATAAAGCTGCTAACTAGAGAAATTGGCAGGGGTGGTGAGAACTGACCACTTAAAAAGGACAGGGCAAGGGTTCTCTAGGCAGAGGGACAACTAAGGAAGAGAATAGGATTGACCTTATAATGATGTAGGGAAATGAAAGAAAAACTGAGGAGAATGGGAATGGGACCATCCAAGCATAAACTCAGCACTGTCACCAGCTTCTGCATGAATTTGATTATGGTACTTATAGAAAAAGGGCTTATTTCAGTGGCTTGATATAATTGAGTAAGTTATGGGAGATGAAGTTAATATGGAGAAGGTGCCAATGGGGAGAGGGGTGAAGTACTCTGAGATAAGTTCTAATGCTTCATCTTGCATTGACCTGCAGTTACTTAATTTTAAAACATTGTCTTACATCAAATTGTAAAGAAAAAAAACCTGTCCATTTCTGGGAATCTTAGCCATGTAGGAAGCATTTGTGCATCCATCTTTACCTACTGAAACTCTGGGAGGGTGGGAAGGCATTAAGCCCGCTCCTCATTTAACTGAGAACTGAGTGAATGGTTCATACAGCTAGTGATGGACAGAGCAGGACTCAAAATCCCTGACTACAAGCCTGGTGTGCTTTTCTTTCCCACATCAGAAAGGCTCAGTTCACTAGTCAATATTCAGTCCAATGCCAAGTACTTTTTTCTTCCTCAAGAAGGTAGAAATAGGGATATTTTTTATGAGCAAGAGAAGAGTTTATATTACTCTTGAATTAACTACAGAATGGTTTTTATGTAAGCCAGACTAAAGACATGTCTGTTTTTTACAAACATTCATTTCTACACAGATATGTTCAGTTTGCTTCGAAAGCAAAATACCATGTGTTGTGACTTTACAGTGTTTTAAATAAAGTTAGGAATTTGGGTTTATGATGCTGAAAATAACATAAAATCAGTGGGCATAATACCAAGAACTATATATATATGAGGGTCCTTAAAATTTTGACAAGTAGAAGAATGAAACATTGACATTTCAACAAACCAGTTATTGAACTATTGTATTAATAACCTAGTGAAATGAGAAGTGAATTATTAAAATTTATCTTCCTCATTGAGACTATAAAACTGTTATTCAGTTTTGGGATAGTTTTTAAGGCAGCATAGCTCAACCTAACGAAGCCATTTACTATATTGGTTATACACACTACCTCTCTTTCCCTCTTTATTAGTTCATTTTGGAACTTTGATTGCCCTACTTTAGATCTAAGATTGCTCTCATGCTATACTGCAGTTGTATGAGGGGCTTAGTTTTCACTTTGTTCTCAGAACCAGGCTAGCTATAAATTTATCTCTGTTCTTTGAAGAAGCTAATAGTAAATTTTCAAGAGGAAAAATGGTGGTATATATCCCTGTAGAGGAAAAGTAATCTCTTAAAAGCAGAATAACCTCCAGGCTACGTCTTTTTAAAGAGGGACTTTGAAACAAGGATGCCTTCAGCTTTTATAAGTGTTTTATATTTTTCTTCAGGCTTTGTACCTGCTCTTCTGCTCTCTGTGTAAGGTTTTTCTGTAATGACCCCATTCCTCCCACACCCATTAAATCTGTAATGAAGTCATGCCATTCCAAGTTCTGATGTCATAATAGCTTCCAGAGCTGTGGCTGGATCATACAGCCTAGAGATCGTCTGAGGTTCCTCAGGAAAATGAGGCCTAGAGACCAGGAGCTGGAATACCCACAGAACTGAATCTGCTTCATAAATCACCACATACTATGATGAAAATGAACTTTGTAAAGTAAAATCCTTGGAAAGGTTTCCATTTGGTTTAATTGCACTCAAACAGTTTTCAATTTCAGGCATTGGTTTCATTAAAATTAAAACAATTCTTCCAGGAGATTCAGCCACACTCCTCATCAGCAGATAATAAGATAGTTTAGAATGAGAAGGTGCTACAATAACAGAATGAGCTTGTGACTCTGTTTCCATGTCTGACAACTTCCATCATTTTTATCTTTATTATACAGTTGCCTTGAGCTAAATGTTGATGAATGAGGCTTGCCTGGCGTCCTCACACGTCAGACACACAGGCCTGGGGCTCCCATTTACCAGGGCTCTCCAGCTGGCCAGTGAGCCACCAGAAATAACAGATGTGGAGTTAGGGAAAGTCTGAGGAGGGTTGGAGAGGGGTTGAACCCATGACATCATCTATCCTGTCTGTGCCTGCTGATGTCATGATCAGGCTCTCCTAGGAGCTACATCTTGGGGAGCAGAAAGCTCCCCAACAGTGGTAATTGTTGTCAACAAAACTAAGCCATAATGGACAGGTTAACTTGGCCAGTATATTTTTCTGACCTCAGAAAGTTTCAGAAAGAGTTTCTTGAGCCTTTTCCTTTGGCCTAATTGTCCTCTTTCTCATTTTATGCCCCTGCTAGACCACCGCTCTTGATAAGGAGAGGCAGGTTTTCCGACGAAGACGCAACCAGGATGTGAGGAACCGATACAAGGCACAGCCGGCTCCGCCTGAACTCAACTCAGAATCTGAAGACTACTCCCCAAGCTCATCTGAGACTGTTCGCTCCCCAAACTCACCCTTTTAATAAGACCCTTTTACTGGAAGTCCTAGCTTAACCCTTTGAGACTCTGAGATTTCCCCCCAAATTTATGTAAAACAGTTTCATCTGATCTATCTAGTACTCAGAAAGAGAAAGTGTGCTTTCTGGTATATTTGTAGCAATTTCCCTTTGCTGAATGAGATGATATGTTGTTTGTGAAGATGGCAACCTGCTGCAAATAGGGTCCTCAAAGGGTTAAGTCTACTTTGCAACTTTTTAAAACTTAAAAACAATGAATTTTTTCATCAGTCAAGCTAGGTTCTGCAGTGTGTAATAAGCACATGTTAACCCTCTGAGTGCATTGACTGTGGAGACCCCTTGGGGAAATTTTCAGGCTTTTGGATGTACAGACATGTTTCTTGATTTTGCTGAAGATCTAGGGGTGTTTTTAGTTGTGGAGACATCTAGACAAGAAAGGCACTTAGAATGACATCTTGCTTGTCCTTTTTAGTGTGTTTAGATCATGGCAGGTTTATAACTTAGGCATAAGCACCCCTCTTTCTTCTTCACAATCCTATTAAGAAAGGGGCTTTTTTTGTTAGAGGTATGACTGTCAGCTGCCATGAGTCCTGCATCCCAAGTGGAGGAAACTGGGTCTGTGGCAAACAGCCTAGCCCACAAAAAAGATGGTACCCCCTTCCCCAAACTGTCTCCATATGAAGATGTGCTGATGTTGCCCCAGAAACGCTGCTTCCACATCAGCTGCTGCTAGTGCCAGCATAGACCCTCAGGAAGTCACACACCTTGTCTTGTGCTCAGTGAAGGAGGGTCTGCCTGCTCAGTATGAAACACCTACAGAAAAGGAAAAACTGGTAGAAAAGAGCAATAAATTGCCAGGTGCTCTATAGGGGTGGAATTTCAAACAGAAAGAGGAAACAAGATCCTGGTCTTTTTCTCACCTGCTTCTTCATGCACTGCTGTCATCAGTGTGAAATCCATCTAGAGTATCAAATCCATACAAAGGAGTTCTAGGACATAGGGGACTAGAGGAAAAGTGCTTTGCAAGGTGGCCAAGGAGAAAGAATAGTGAGAAAACAATCTAGAATACTTTTTAAATGGGTTTTAAGGAAATAAAACTGAGAAGATCGTTTCCTGTGCACCTTTATGTTTCCTATATATAATCTCCCAGGAAGAACAGGAGAACTGGAAGATACCTTGAAGATAAAACTTCCATTCCTTAAGATGCCCTTTTTATATACGGATCTTCAGCTATCCAGAGGGACATGTTATTTTTCTCTCTATGGGTCAAGTCTTGTCTGAGACCTGAATTTTCACTCCTGTTAAAAAATCTTTCTCCCTAGCCCTGTGTCTCCATTGAGTTTCTTCTGGAATGTGTCTCATTTCAGAACAGGGGCCTCCTGTACATTACTACAATACTTAGAAAAGAGGCTAGCCTTGGTGTTTTGGAGACAGGCCCAACTCAAATGCTCTCCTAAGGTTTGCTCAACTTTGTGATCCAGGAGACAGCCAACAAGTGATGATGTCTTATAAAATTTGCACATGGATGGCTGAACAGCACTTATTGTCTCTGTTTTGAATATACTTCAATATCTGAAGGTCTTTGATCCTTCCTATAGTCAGTTCTTTATTTTCAAATACACATTGGTCTTCAATTGCTTTTTACTCTTTAACTCATAAATTATGGAGTATATTAATATAGATTTTAAGGTCATAACATGTCATGATTGTTGCAGTACAGTTCCCTCAATTTTTTGCTCTTCTACATTTAGGTTTATTTCTTTGGTCTGACATATAAACAGTAAATTATTTATTAAGAGCTTTCCGCCAGGCCAGCGTGATTCAGTGGTTGAACATCAACCTATGATCCAGGAGATCAAGGTTCGATTCCTGATCAAGGCACATGCTCAGGTTGCGGGCTTGATCCTCAGTGTGGGCATGCAGGAGGCAGCTGATCAATGACTCTCTCATCTTTGATGTTTCTCTCTCTCCCTCTCCCTTCCTCTCTCTGAAATCAATAAAGACATATTTAAAAAAAAAAGTTTTCCCCCTTTTAGAGAGTCCTGAAATGATAACATACAACTTCACAAAGTAGCACAACTCAGTCAGGTTTTGGGGTGGGAGGAGAGGGCAGAATACCAGAAATTAATGCTTTTTCTAGAACTATAAAGCAAAGCACTATTCTAAGTAACACTCGAGTAGCCATATAACTTGGCCTCAATTCTAAGTGTGCGACTATGAAGAATCTTATGGGCAGAGACCTACCTGCAGTAGATTGTCACTTTCTTTTCTTTCTCTGATTTACTGCTTTTCCCTTGAACATTATATGCATTGCTACAGCGTTTAGTGTACAGAACTTACAGTGTATGGCTCAGACCTCTTTCTATCCAAGTCTTGGGACACTGTGGACCAACCACATGAAGCTATGGAGTGTTTCCCGGCACACTGCTGAGAGCAGCTCGGAAGAATGCAGGGCCTATTCATCATGGGGAGCCCAATGCGTTGCTGTAGAATTTGTGATCTATGCTGAATAAACAGTGGTATGTGACCTGTCAAGTAGAAATATTGAGTAATCAGATGGAATTCAATCTTTTCAGCATCAAGCTATCAAGATCCTGAATGTCAGAGATGTACTCAGAGGGTTAACAAACAAGCACAAGGCATGCTGATTACATTGGTATATCCAGACTGCTTTGCTTTTAGCCGGTCCTTTCTGATTTTTTTCATGACATTCTTGGGATAGTTCAAGTTTTAAATAACTAAGTAGTGGTGTTCTTTAAGGAATTTCTATAACCAAATTGATCTTATTTTTTCTTCACTTCATCATCGAATAAATATGTACCATTATGGCAGTGTGCCTCTGTAATTATCAATTTAATCATTGCCACAAGTATTTCCATATTTTTTCTAAATATTCAATATAGTTCTTATGGTGGTAGTCTGGTGATGGGGACTCTTTCCTTTATTAACACATGACCGGCCATATGGTATTTTCAAGGGAATTTTAAGATTCAACTTTTTAGTTCAGTAGTAGACTAAGAAAGAATGTCTTCATAACTTGCATTGTGTAAATCATCTCTGTAGATGACAACTGTTTACATTAATGAACACTTTTTTTTACATTGTAGCAGAAATCATTTTATTCATCACAATCAATGAATATGTGATTTGTTTCAAATCATTAGGAGGAAAAGTAAGATTTCAGTCATTAAAAATGTTTTTTAAAGTAGCCCTCATCTAACTTACACATGGTGCATATTAAAATAAGCAGAGAAAAAATGCAAATAAACTACTGAAAATGCTTGGCGTTTTGTATTCCCTGATACCTCGTGCAACCTATTCAGTGACCCCCTGGGTTGTGGTTAACAGCCCCCTCAGATATTGTTGAAAGAAAGCAATATATCCATAAATGAAAGCTAAAATTGCAATCCTTTACCCTTTGAAGCATATTTCAGTTGGAAAAAACAGGAAAGAAAAATTGGCTTAGCTTAGAGGGTCAGGGAGCTACCATGTCACCAAGGATCAAGCACATTAAATCATGGTGGTTTGCCGGCCAAGGGCACCCATTAGACAACTCTATCCTCCTGCTGTAGTGCAATTGTGCTTGAGGGAGAGCTTTCTTAATATTATTTTGTTGCCTGCTAGCCCTTCTCAGGGTAAGAATCTGTCGAATTTCTGTGATAAACTACTTTCAAAGGTTTTTAATTTGACCATAAAAAGGTGTGCCCCAGGCTGGTTTGCTCTAGAGGGCCTGTGTCAGAGTGAAGGTTCACTTCCTTCCCTTCTCTGCCCAATTCTCCTGAGAAAATGGCAACAACAAAATCTGGTATGTCTTTTTCTTCACTGTGATTTCAGAATTTTGGAAAGCACCAAGATCCAAGATGGTAGTTTTAATGTAATTATTCATTTGGATGTGGGTTTCAAAAAAATAATGATTCACTTAGCATACATTGTAGATAACGTATCTTTTCTATAATTTGTAAATCACTAAATTTTTAAATGCTACATGATTTTTTGTCCAATCAAAAATTTCTAAAAACTTGAAATTGGTCGGTTCAAAGGTTAGCTCTTCCTGCGTGTTGTCTGCCACTTGTATTAGGAGTTGGGAAAAATGCTCTCAGATGAATCTTTACTTTGCATGCTGTGATAGAGGGTCAGATATATGCTTCTTTGGGAAACATGGATTTCTTTACTTAATCATCAAGTTTCATAAAGCCAGTCTAGTCTATTAGAGAAAATAGTGATTCAAAACACTCTAAAATTAACATTTTTGTCAATTCAGATATGAAAAGAAGAGTGCCAATTAACACACTTTAAACTTTTTTTGTTTAAAAGCAAGTAAATCAACAACACACTAAACATTTGACCCCTGCAAATGTGCTTTTAAAATTGGCTCAATGGTGCTTATACATGAAACAGTTACAAATGGGGTCCAAGGACTGTCACAGGAATTTTTAATTTGTATGTAATTACATACTTGAGGTGGAGGTGCTTCTAAGCCAATCTTCTACTTTTTAATATTTCAAATATGCAATCATACATTGAGTAACATTAAAGGTCTTAAACTGGTGAGAAAAAGGAAATTCAATGTAGAGGCTTAGGATGACTCTGGTTGGTGTGGGCTTTTTGTCCCCTTAGTTTTGTCCCCCCACAGCACCCCCATTTCTGCTGCTGTTGTTGGGCTTCAACACTGAAGTTGCAGTGATCAGTTCTCAGTGAGGGAGTTTCTGACTGGCAGGTGTTTTGATCATGAGGTTTACAATATCTTGCTTGCCCTTGGAGACAAGTGAAAGATCTCATTTCATTATTTTTCCCTAAAGGAAAAGCAATCTCTACAATTAAACCAAACCTGCAAATTTCCTCAACATTCTTTTTAGGTCAACTGAAAGGAGACACTTAATGTTGCTTCAATGTAAAATTGTATATTTTTGTCTGTGATATACTTTATTAATTTAAAGTAAATAATAGTTCTACAAGCCTTCACTGTTGGTATTAAGAGAAAGTAGGACTTTAAAAGTGATGATAAAGATCCTATAATGTCAATTCATTCCAGTCCAATTCAATGTGGTAAGAAAAAGACCTTGAAGTTCCTAGGGACAATTTTTCACTTGCTATTGACATTAATCTTTGAAGTATTCTCAGAAAAAAAAAGAAAAAAAAAGAAATTGAAACTGGTCCAAGGTTAAAGTCATAGCCTCGATAACTTTTCTAAAAATTTTATTAGGAAATTAATAATAGCATTTTTCATTCTAGCTGAAAGAAAATTATTAAAGGATTTAGTTAAGTGTGAAATTAAATAATATTTTGTTCATGCATACTAAAAAGATGAATTGAAATAAGTTTCTGAAAGATTTCAATTTGGTTCAAGAAAAAAGTTCAATGTTTCCTTTGAAAATACTGAATTTATCAATTGCATGGATCAGATGGCATAAGTTAATTTTTGATTTTGAGAATCTTAATGAAATAACTTTTAAATGATTTGTATCCATCATTAAAGCTAAAATGAGATCCAATTTTTTCCTAATCTCTCAGTTTAAGCTAATAAATGTAGGTTAATGTGGAATGGAGTCATCTGTGATATATTATGTTCACTTATCAGCTGAGCTTTTTTGATGTTGCCTGTTTTTATGTAAAACATGTTCTTAAAGTTAATAAAATAATAGTACTTGGTGTATGAACTACTATATAATACCTTAGCTGCGGTGTCCATCCTCAGTTCACTTTGCCATGATGGAATAAAATTTCACTTTAGTTCAATTCATAACTGACACATTCAGTCCACAAAGGAATAACCCAGCTGTGTTCTTGGGGAGAATTTTCTCTATGCAAGGCTTTAAAAATTAGTCATGCAGCCAGAATGTAGTTTTCCCACATGTCCTCCATGGCAGGGTATATATTTCATGAGCATAATTCAAAAACAACTATTCCAAAAATGCCCCTTTTCATATATTACCTTCCTGCCTGGGCAGGATAAACACAAAGAAATAAAATACAACTCAGCCCTATTTTATCCTTCAACCTATGTGCACAAGCTCTCCAGAGAAGTGGGTCGTTATATCCACTAACCTGCAATTAGCTATCATTTTTATAGCAATTTCCCATCAGGCATTCCATGTGCAATATTGACCTTAGAGAAAATTGCAAAATGGCACAAAGGAATAAAGTTCTTTTTTCTGTGAGTTTTTCAATGCTAGGAGATTGAGAAGTCAGCCAACAAAAGTGATTGCCTGTCTTCTGGTGTCCTATGAAGGTGCCAGAATGTCTCCAGGAGCTTGTAACATTAGCAGTTACCTTCCCTGCCATCTACATGCTGCTGCCACGGTGACTGTTTTCCCTTTTGCTCCTCATAAGTGAAATCCAGGAGTCCTTTCCAGGCTCTAAGGCATCTGCTGTGAAACAATAGCTAAAGTGATTGCTTCCTAACAGACATTACCTTGTTTTATGAGGCTGGCAACTCTGCCAAAAACCTGCCATCAGAAAAATGGGCTCTGACGCAGAAACCAACTCTGGGATTGAAGATGATAAGAAAATGGGGAAATTCCTGCCATGTAAGGAAATTGGGAAAGGAAGGTGTTCCACAATTCCAGATGGCTGGTAGTTGGGAAGGTGGAATTTGTTCTCTACAAATAAGGAAGCTATGCAAATAGAGGTAAATGGGTAACAAGAAAGAGGTAAAGAAGTACCCTGTGAAATGTCTTATAATGTCTCCTTAAACATAAAAAAAAAAAAAAAAAAGCTTTGTTCTATCTTATAAGGTAGCCTGTTTCCCCGAGCTCTGGGAAGACGAGGAACCCTGCCCAGCCAGCTGGACCAGCCAAATCCATGCTGGCCATCACCACTGTGACAGATGTCCCTGCCAGCTTGCCTGCACATTCAAATCAGTCATTCAAACATTTCTTGAGTAAGTGCCAAAGACACACAAGGCACTTCATTTTGGCTTAGAAAAGAAAAGGGAAATTTCGTTGTCCATTTTTATTTTTATTAAGGATCAGAAGACTTTAAAGGCAAGAAAATAAATCTCTAACTGGAAGGTCTGCCATTTATTCTGAGACTCTTGGTCCAGAGTTCAGATACATAGACACCCATATCCAGGGGGACTGTGTTGACGGTAACATGGAGTCTCTCACTTGAGGATGTGCGGTTACCATCTGCCTGATCAATGGTGCACACACTCAGTAGTACTCTTGGCTTTGCTCCTGGACTCTGAGGTAGGAGACCTCCCAGAGTCCTCTATACCATCTGTAATTAGCACACAACTTTAAACTCTGTCATAGAACTATATCCATTTATTCAACAAGCCTTAGTAAGGACCTACCGTGAGTTATGTGCAATGGAGGTTAAAGTCAACGAGACACAATTCCTATTCTTAAGAATCCCTGATTTAGTGAGAAATCTTCCACTCTGGATGACCATGGGTTAAGGTGCTTGATTTATCATTCACAAATGGCCGAACAGAATTTGTCCAGGTTATGGCCTCCCTACCAGCCCAACAATGGTCCTCTCAGCATGTATAGACTGTATGGGTTGTCGACAAGCCAACTATCAGTCACATGAAAACACATTTGTGGCCGTTTTTGTCACAGTTCACATGTTACCCTTAGAAAATCCCTAGAAGGAGAAAAAGAAAGGGAAGAAAAGAGGAGAGAGGGAGAAAGAGAGGGAAGGAGGAAGGACATAAAGGCTGCCTTAGACAAAGTTGTCATGGTCTTAAGACCTGGTGTATCATTTAGAGAGTTTTAAAGGAAGGAAAAATATTAATGTCAGACAGTGTGTCCCTCAAAATCAGTCCGAAGGCATGCTCTGTGGGAATCATAGAACATGAATCAGTGTGGATTTAACATGACTTTTAGTCTTTTCTACATCCTTCATGCAAGTGAGCAGTCCCCCATGATAGGCTGAATAATAGGCTCCTACCAAGGGCATCATCAGTGCATTTCTCTAAGCAGGAGGTAGGGCATTTTCCAAGAATGTTCTAATGCCCACACTTCACTGTCCATTCTTCCCTTGACTTTTAAGATCCCCTCAGGGAACTCATTTCCCACCACCTGGAAGAACATACCCTGAACCTGCACTAAAGGGAATTTCAGCCTGGGAATGCCCTCCCCCATCTGCCATCTAGGACAAGTTATCTACTTTCATGTCCAGCAAGTTCCTATCAGGTGCCAGTCCCTTTGCTGGATGCTGGGTCACAAGATGAAAGAACTAAGCACTGCCTTCCCCATGTTCAAGGCTCTGTGTGGGAAACAATTAAATAGAGAGATATTATCCAGCATGATTAGGGCTGTGACAGAGAAAGCCTGGGACACTTTGGGAGCACTTTGGAAGTTCATCTAACTGCAATGGGGGATTTAGAGGAAGCTTCCTCCAGAAAGTGCTCCAAAATGAGGGCCTAAAGGATAAATAAGAATGGAACATGACAAGAAGGAGGTAGGTTTTCCAAGCCATGGGAACATATTTGGAGACCATGAGAAGCTCAGAATTGGACAGATGGAAGTTTAAGGTCAACTCCAATGAGACTAGAATACAGCCCAGGGAGCGGGGCCTCACAGACCCTCAGCTATCATGCCAGAGAACAAGCATGGGGACTGGCCCATCTCCTCATTGTATGTGTTCAGAAGTGGTAAGTAAACTTAAAAATGAAACAGCCCCAGATGCTGGTTCCCTGAGCTGGCTAAGGAGGAAGTGGAGCAGGGTAGATGACTCTCGAGGGGACATTAAAGATACTTCCTTAAAAAACATGGATCTTAATCTGTCCCTCACAGCAATAGCAGAGGGCAGCGTCCCTGTGCAAACAAAGCAGGCCATATATTAACCCTTTCCTGAAAGGAGCAGAATCTCCAACTCACAAAGCTTATCAGCTCACCACTAACAGGGAAAAATCACATTCTTCTCTTCTGTGTTGTTTGACTTCTGAAAAAGAGAGAGAAATCCCCTCACCCTGAAAAGTAACTCTCCTTCCTGAGCAAATCCACATTGCCATCTTTCCCTGCAGCAAGGTGCTAATTAATGTTCCTCCCAAGAGAGTCTTCATTATTCCATCAGAATTACCCATTAATTTGTTGGATTCTTCTGGTTAAGGAGTGAACTTGACATTGCTGGTGTGTTGTTCAGAATGTGAAATAGCCTTTCATTTTCAACATGTAAATCCAGGCCTAAACCAACCCCAGACCTTTTCAATTTCCTCTCTTGACATGGTCCCCTCTGTCTTGCCCTTGTGGACATTCCATTCTTTAACAACATTCTCTAAGTCCTCTCTTTCCTGTTCAGTGAGCCATTTTTGCTTTATCAATAGCTTCTATTATTTCTACTTACTCTATAGAGGAAGGTAAAGAGTTCACATTGGTTTCAGAAGTTGGAAAACTGAAAACTTCCTGCTCAGGATGGGAGGGGGACCTCTTTCCAACACTTATATCTGCTGATTTGTCCCACATACTTCCTCCCCTAGTAGTTTTGTGGGTTCTCTTAAATTGCCCACACCTTGGTGTGCTTTTCTGCAAAAATGTGTTAACACATCTATGTGCCTTAACCCCACTGCCTCTCAGGGCCCTCTCACAACAGGGCTGTCCTCTCTCAACATGTTTGCTCTGAAAATGTCTGATGAAAATCCACTGAGAGCAGCCATGGTGAAGGAGAAAGCAATGTTACCTCAGTAACCAAGTCTCCAGAATGCCCAAAGATGCATTTATAAGGTGGGTGAGTAACCACCAGCCTGGGTCACCAAGCTGCTGGAGGACATCTATTCACTGCAGAGTGTCAGCTGATCAGAGCCTCTGTGAGACTCTCTTAACCGGAGCCCAATAGATAGCCACCAGTGCCTACAGGAACAGAGGGTGCTTTGGGCCTAAGTGATCACTCCTATTAGTAACATTCAAGATACCCAACTCAGTTCTGTCCCCAGCCTGAAAGCAGGGATCACTGTAATGGATAGGAAATTTCTAGCTGAGAGAGAGGACAGGATCTTGTGGGATCAAGTCAGGCCTCCTACCACAGGCTCATGCCTCTTCCCAGTGCTCAGCTCCACTTGTCTGTTTTAGAAAAATAGCCACATAAACCCGGGCATGGTGATAGTAAGGCTTTAACCTTCTCTCCTCCCAGAGACACATCTGCTGTCTGAACACATGTGGCTTCTCCACCATAAAAGTCCAAGTTTTCGCTTCTCCTTAATGTGGTTCTAAATCCAGACTGGCCTCTGGTCAAACTCTGGCCTTCGCCTCCACCATGCCTCTCATAGTTAGATGTTTGGGAGTCATTTCCAGGAAGGTTAGCTTTCACAAGAGAGGCCAAGTGCCCCTGTTGGATGATTAGAGACCATTTCGAGGAAATCAAAGCACAGTTGATGGGGAGGCTGCTGTTTTCTGCTCTTTGGGTCATGACAACAGCGTAAGAAGTGTCTTGAATACAATAACTCACCACAAACCCACTCAAGGCAGGAGACTTCTGAGGTAGAAAGGGAGCCTTTTTATTTTAAAGTCTGTCTTAGCAATATTTAGCTTTAATAGCTCACCTGGCAGTACCACTGCCTTCGCGCTGCTAGGAGTTGTCATGCTGGTTCCCAACCCCATGGCCTCGGGGGCCTGGGTGGCATGACTGGGTTACCTGCAGAATTACCACCTAGTAATGGGGGTGTGTGTGGTGTGTATGTGAATATATGAGTGCTACGTGCATGGGTATGTTTGTGTGTGTATGTGTGTGTATGCCTGTAGTGTGTGTGCGTGGTATGTGTATGTATGCGTTGTGTGTATGCATAGGCATGTGTTCATGTGTGCTGTATGTATGTATGTGTTTGTGTGTGTGGTGAGTATATGTGTGCAGTGTATGCCTGTGCTGTGTGTATGGTATATGTATATATGTGTGCAGGTATTTATGTGTGGTATGGTGCTTTTGTGTGTGTGATATATGTGTATATGTATGTATGTGTGGAGATGTTTATATGTGATTTGTGTACACATGTGTACAGGGACATGGTGATTAAAAATGGGAGCCTGCATTGTACAGTGCAGCAAGCTTCCTGCTGTAAGCGACTTAACTGTTTCTAAGTGTTTGCCCCTGTAAAGATTACCCTTCCTCTCTCACAGTGTCAGTCACAATAGTCCACTGTGACATGAGACCTGGTTTCTGTCCAGAGCCAGCCTCCTGGAGCTTTATTTACTCTCCTACACTGTCTTCCACTTCATCACTTGCCACAAACAGGGGAGGCAGCTGCAGTGACTTTAGATTTGAGAAGTCAGCCTCAAAAGCTCTCCTGTAAATCAGGAAGGCACAATCTGGCACTCGAAAAATGAGGCTCTCCCTTCTTCAGTACAAGTTACTGTAATTTCAGTCTCGGGCAGGAGTTTCTTCTCTCCCTGCCTTCTCCCAAATGCTTATGCTCTTTATAGATATCAGATGTGAAAGGCTGCCTGCTGGCTATCCCATCTTAAAAATGTTTACATTGAAATCACCAGACCATTATTTTTCTTCCACGCTAGGCCCAGCTTTAACAATCAGCTGATTGCCCTTCAATATTGACTTTTTTTCTTCCTGTTGGTTTGGCTGACAATAGAATGCTGCTGGGAATGCATCTCTGGAGAGTGGAGGGAACTCTCTGTGCCCCTTACCTGACGATGGGGTCACAGGAGGGAAATGACCACATTTGTGAGTATAAGCAGGGACGGGTTTTGTGTAGCAGATGAAAATTTCCAAGGGTGAGAGTTTGAAATTTCCCTTCTCCTGGGAAACATGTATTTTTTTCCTCATTTTGTTTCAGCCACATGGAGAATGACACAGCTACTTCAATTCAACACAGTCCTTCTGCCAGCTGGCTACCTGAGCGGAGATCTCTTCACAAGTATCAAACAGCTTTCCATAAAGTTTCTTTCAGGACTCTAAACTAAGGCATAGGCCACCAACAAGTTAGAGTATTATTGGGACTTTGACATCACCTGGGATTACACTCACATGTTTGCACAGGCTCAGGGGTCTAAACAGTGTGATGTGTCTGCTTAGATCATCAAGTTCAAAGTTTGCATGGCAGGAAATGTGACTGTTGAGGACATCATGGAGAGCTCATATGTCATATTAAACAATGAACAGGCACTAAAGGGTTTTAGGTAGGGTTCAACATGTTGAGATTTATGCTTTGAAAGGTGACTCTTCCAGGAGAGTGAAGCATTGTTTGAAAAGGAACACAACTAGCAACTAGAAAACCCCAGTTAGGGGACTCATGTACTATTTTAGAAAGACATATTGAAGTCCTAAAGCGGGCTCTGGCAATAGAAATAGAGAGGAGGAAATGCGCTAAGGAAATATTTAGAAAGCTGAATCAATCAGAAGAATCTATTTCACTTGGCTAATTTGGGGAGTGTGGCATGGCTAACAGAGAGGAATGTGGGAGCACACTTAGTGGGGGAAAGGGGCTAGGGAAAGGGGGTGAGTTCAGTTTTTAATATGTCAAGTTTAGGTATTTATGGAGCATCTGTGAGGAGACAACCAGCAGGAACAAGTCTGGGCTGGACACAGTAATTTGGGAGTGGAGCATAATAGTGGTAGTTAAAACCTTAAAGAGTGGATGCCATCACCCAAGTAGAATTATGAATATAAATAGAGAAGAAGGTTGAAGAAGGAATCCTGCAAACCTCTGGCAGAAGACATCCTGAAGGAAGCAAAGACATCATAGACATGGGGGGCTGTGGGTCAGAAATTGGAGGCTTAGAAACCAAGAGAAGAGGTGATTTCAAGAAGGGAAAAATCCATAGAGCCCTACCTAAAACCGTTTAGTGCCTATTCATTGTTTAATATGGCTTACGAGCTCTCCATGATGTCCTCGACAGTCACAGTGCAGTTGACTGACTTCCTAAGATAAAAAGTGAAGGATTACAGAAATAAAAACCAACCAAATGAAAAAAGCAAATATGTATTCTGAGTTTTCTATAGCCAGGGAGTCAGCATTTGGGGACATACCCAAAGACAAGTAGAGAGGTGGGAAAGATTTAGAGTGGGAAAGGGAAGGCATCGGCTGTGCCTGATTGGGGGTTGTTGACATGGGGAAGCTGTGAATGAACTAACCAGAAATGAGGCATCCTATGTGATTGGTTAGGGTTCATAGTTGGCTTTCTCTGGTTGGTCCTGTTAGAAGCAGAACAAAAATAAAGAAGCTATCAGTTATCAATCAAGTTCTGGCCATTTGGGGCTGATTGTTATAGAAGTTATGTTTAGCTTCCTAAATTGTCACTAAGGATAGCAATCTGGCTTCCTGCAAGTCTGACTTATAGCAGACTGGCTTCCTGGGTTATTCATTGTGTATAATGAGATTGGTTTCCTGAGGTGCTTGCTGCACGTTGTCGGTCAAAGTTCTATTTTTATATGTGGTCTGGCACTGTCCACCTGTGTACTCAGTCTCTCAGAGTACATTAGATTTGGCTCCTGGGAACCTTATTGAAAGCAGTTTCAGATATGCCAAGAGAGCAGAGAGTAGGTACCCACTTGTAGACAGAGCATATAACCTCAACCCTTTCACAGACATTTTGTTACAGAAAGGAGTAAATGAAGCTTTAAGAAGTATTTTGTTCTTAAAAGAATAAGCCTTAGCTTTGTTAATAGGCTATGAGGAAGCCACTGTAAAAAGGGCTGAAAATAGAAGACTGCATATTAAACTTCTCCCCCTGCCTGTCTTATGTGGACTTTCAATTCATCTAGTCCAAAACTGAGACTGCTCTCTCTTGCTACAAACAAGTTCCATTTTCTATATACTCTGTATTAGTTGGTGCACTCTTCTCCAACCAGGCAGCCACCCCAACGAATGGTTAAGTTCTATCAACATTACCTTCTAAACATACCCTCTGCTCTTTAATCCTATTGGTACTGCCTTGGTATGGGTTCTTATCATTTCTCAACTGCACTATTATGACAGGTTTCAAACTGGTCCTTTCAGCCTCTGCCTATCCTGTCTCAAAACTGTTGACTGAGCTTTCTTTCTTTCTTTTCTTTTTGAATCTTCACCAGAAGACATATTTTTATTGATTCTGAGAGAGTGAGAGGAGAGAGAGAGAGTCATTGGTGTGAGAGAGAAATATGGATTGGTTGGCTCTCATATGCCTCCCAACTAGGGGACCAAACCCAAAACCTAGGTATGTGCCCTGACCAGGAATCTAACCTGCAACCATTTGGCACATAGGACCATTCTCCAACCAACTTAGCTACCCATCCTAAGCTTTCTTTTTAAAAGTCAAATAATCTTATTTTTTTGCTTACATTCTTTCAATGAAGCCCACAGAATAAACTGTAAACTTCTTAGTATGGCATTCATTCATTCACTCACTCACTCATTCATTCATTCATTCCAAAAATAGTTATTCAACACCTATGATGCACCAGACATCATGCTGGATACTGAGAATACAATAAAGAATCAAATAAACCAATCCCTGGCTCCTCTGAAATCTGTCCAGTGTGGAGGAAGAAGGGTGTGAGACACCTAAGAGATAGGTGGGCTAGATGAGTCTTATAGACAAAAGAGTGGTTTATCTTTATGCCCAGAGTAATTGGTTGGTTTCAAGCTGCAGGTGGGGATGGTGATATGATCAGATTTTCATTTCAAAAAGATCATTCTGGCTGCAGTATGGAGAGTTAAGAGGGTGGGACTGAGAAGATAGAGATAGAAAGCAGTGGAGATAAGAATTGAGAGTGAACAAACTCTGAGGGTAATGATAGTGGAGATGGGGAATATGGATATTTAGGAGCTATTCTTAACAGGACTTGAACATGAGGGGTTTGAGCAAGAATTGTTAGTGATGATTTTTGGCTCTCCACTTACAGAAGTCAGTAATGGTCTCTTCCATTCCCTGAGTTAGGGAATCCTAAAAGAGAAATAGTTGAAGGAGCAGATGTAGATACTGAACTTAATTTTAGACACGTTTTTTCTGAGGTGACTTTGACACATTCAAGAGACCTCTAGCATATTAGTCTGGAGCCAGAGAAGAAATAAATCTGTAAGTCATCTACATATAGGAACTAACTAATAGATGAGAATGCCTGAGATGAACTCAACATTTAGTGACTAGGCAGAAGAAGAAAAGCACAGAGGAGAGACAAAAAAGCAGCTGGAAAAGTAGGAAAGACCCAGGAGAGGGCTGTATTGTGAAAGACAAGAGTAGAGAGTATACTGAAGATTTTTTAAAGAATGTCAGTTAGCAATATATAAATTATTAGTTACCTTAGCAGTGCTTCTCAATCCTTTGTCATGGTAGAGTAGAAAATGATATTTGTACATTACCAAGGGGAAACCAGGCAAGGCTGCTCAGAGGCAGATGCAACTAGCACAGAAGTACTGGATCCCCAGGATTCACTTGACTGCTCTGAGTGTTGAGCGCTCATTTGCTTGGTCCACCTCTAGCCTATTCTCAGCACACCAGTGCACAGTTGGGAAGCTCTGCCTTCTAAGGAAGACTCAGTTTCCCAAAAGTGATGGATTCTGGACGACAGCTTATAAGAAGAATAAGGGGTGAGGATCAGGGAAAATGCCATTGCACTACCTTAGGAGCACCAATCTTATTGTAGTCTAAGTGAATGGTACCTGTGCAGGGATTAATATAGGCTAAGAAAATAAAGCCAGACAAATATAGCTAATTTTTTAGAGAACTTTGCCTAAGAAAAGAAAGTCAGGAAAAAGGTTGTAGATGGAAAAAAAATGAGTTCGTTGTGTTTTAAAATCTGGGGGAGCATTTGTATATTGAAAAACTAGCAGACAGATACATTGAGAGAAAATATTGAATATAAAAGTCCATGAAGATGCAGCATCATTATCCATTAGGGCAATGGAAATCAAAACCTTAATCTGGTGCCAAGTCATATCCACTAGAATGGCTAAAATAAAAAAGGCAGACAATAAGAATGTTGGCAAGGATGTAAAGAAATTAAAACCCTCATACATTGCTGGTGGGATTTTAAAATGGTGCAACCACTTTGAAAAACAGTTTGGCAGTTACCCCAAATCTAAAACATATTTACCATATGACCTAGCAATTCTACTCCTAGGTATATGCCCAAGAGAACTGAAAAACCTGTATACAAATGTTCATGGCACCATTATTTATAATAGTCAAAAAGTGGAAACAATTTAAATGTTCACCAGTTGATGAATGGATAAATAAAATGTGGCATAGCCATACAATCGAATAAGTACTCTGCCATAATAGGGGATGAAATGCTGATTCATGCTACAACATGGATGAACCTTGAAAACACTACACTGAGTAGAAGAAGCTAGTTATCAAAAGCCCTGTATTGCATGATTCCACTTATATGAAAGAAATGTCAAGAACAGGCAAAAATTCTGCCCATAGAGATGGAAAGTAGATTAGTGGTTGTCAGGGCTAAGCAGAGCTGGTAGTGGGGAATGACTCTTAGCAGGTATGTTTGGGTTGGAACCCAGGAAATAATGGAGGCAAAATCTAGAAGGCTTTGTAGAGCATTTTTCATGTCTTGGACTCTGAGTGAGGTGAGAAGCTGTGAGCCGAGGAGTTCCACAATGACTTGTAATGCCTTAACATGGCACTCTGCTGCTGTGCTGAGAATAATTTGTGAGACATAACAGCAAGAAGACTAGTGGGAAGACTACTGTGTTAATCCAGCTTTGAGATGATGGAGGTTTTCACTAGGGGCCTAGGGACTCTGGCAAGGCTGAGATTGTCAATACACTTTGAAGGTGGGGGTCAAAGAATTTCCCTATAGGTTGGGTGTGGTCTGTTGCAATCAAAGATTACTCCAAAGTTTTGTCCTGAGCAACTGTAAAAAGGATGTTTCCATTTGCTGTGGTAGTGGTCATGTGTAGAGTATGTTTGGCAAGTAGATAGAGATCAGGACTTCATATTTTTTAAATAGACAAGATTAATTTTTGTTTATTAATTATCTAAGTGTATTTTTTTAGGTGTTTCCAGTGTTTTATGACAAGGCTTCAGTGAATAATCTCTTTTAACTAAATCCTTGTGCTGACCAACTATTTCCTTAGCATAAATTCTTCAAATTGCAATTGCTGGGACAGAGAGTTTGTATATTTTAATTGTTTGGCCCATGTGGAAAAATTGCCCTCTAGAAAAGCTGTACCAATTTATGTCCCTACTATAGTGAATGACCATTTTCTTGCATCTTTGTTTAAGTCAGGGCATTTTTATAGTCAGAGATTCAGATTAGAGAAAATATTATATGAGGTGAAAATAATTTTACTCAACACAACAAACATATATGGAACACCTTCTATCACCCAGACATAGGCTTCATGCCTTCACAAACATTACCTCATTTAACTCACAGTTGTGCTAAACAGTTATTAAGGAATGAGCCCAGAACCAAAACAGCAGTAAATGACAACATCAGGATATAAATTATAGATACAGTGGTTTGTGTATTGAAGAGCAGTCACAAACCTGAATGTATTTGGATCCACTGAGAGTCACCAGACACCCTTAGGGGACAGGGCAAGCTAGAACAAAGGTTATAGAAACAAACACACAAAATCCAACAACAGCTCCATTATTCCTGGGGCAGACAAACCAACAAGCAAAACATCAGAGTGTGGAGAAGGAAAGGATCAAGATACAGGAGAAAGGATCATTTTTGTGAGCACTGACAGGTAAGTGTTGCACCAGAAAGAAATTAGCAGTTCATGAAGCTAAGAAGAAAGCCTGACCATTCCTCTCAAAGAAAAGAAACAAGAGCTTAAAGGCTCATCCATTGTCTTCCCACAATTGCACAGAAGAGAAGAAACAAGACAGTTGACCAGAAAATACACACTATGTGGTGAATGTAAATTATGATGTAACCAAAGCCATAGAAATTAGACCCATTAAATTGCCAAGGCTAGTCCGCAAAGAGGAAGAAAGAAATGTGTCTATAGGTGTGAAAACAAAGTATTGCACTTAAAGTAAAGGCATTTTCAGAAGGCCTTCAAAGGGCAAATGTAACAACAGTGTGATAAGAACAATATTACATTGCACATTGCCAGGCATTTCAGATCTAGAACACATTGTATTTGGGCAAAAGGGGTGATGAGGCAAGAGTGAGATATGCTAATGTATGGTAATAGTTAAATAAAGAGTAACTTTATGGGAGGCAGATAGTGATAGTAAAGAAAGGTATAAATTTTGCTTCATGCCCTGGCCGGGTGACTCAGTTGGTTGGAGTGTCCTCCCATACACCAAAAGGTTGTTTCAGATTTGATTCCCAGTTAGGACACAAACCTAGGTTGCAGGTTCAATCTCCAGTCAGGGTGCCTACGGGAGGCAACTGGTTGATGTTTCTCTCTCACATTCATGTTTCTCTCTCTTTCTTCCTCTCTCTCTAAAAATCAATGAAAACGTATCCTCAGTGAAGAATAAAAAGAACCTACTTCACCACATCAGACACCTCAGTGAGCTCTATGGCCAGGTTCAGGCTAGATTGGATAAGAGGGCTCTGGTCTAATGGTCTTCTCAGGCTAGTATTAATCTCTGCTGTGCTTCCTCCTGGTTTGCACCTGGTGTGAACATAAGTTCTTCCTGCCTCCATTCTCACTAGACACAAGACTTACAGCCCTCATATACAGCATCTTCCGGCCTTGACCTTATGATCTCCTTCTTCCATTCTAGTAATAACCCTCAGCTTTGAATCTTGAGTATTTAAGTGCATCTCAGCCCAGCATTTGGTCCAGTGGCAATTAGCTATTGTTGTTTTAAATCGAAGTGACATTCATATAACACAAAATTAACCGCATTAAAGTGTAAATTCAGTAGCATTTAGTACATTCACAATATTGTATAACCACTACCCATATCTAGTTCCAAAATGGCAATTAGCTTTTGCTGAGTTTAGTAGCTATAATAGTTATTTGCTATCTTGAGCCCTCACTCTGTGCATTAGATGAGTTCATATATAAATACAAGTGCACAATGCCTGCACCTAGACTGTGAGCCCAGGACTGTGCTCAGCTCTTTTAAAATACACTTGGCATTTGTTGCTATTATTTCTCTGGTTTAGAATTTGAAGCATGCCCTTATATAAATGAAGTAGGAAAAGGTAGGAGGACAAATCACTGCTATATTTCATTCTTCTTTTAAGCTTAAAATAAAAAGGAAGACCAATTATTTGAATTTCTAGTGTATTCTAACACCCCTGAAAGTAGGGGCCATCTTCTTTGTCTTTGTATTCCCATTACCAGCACAACATGTTTACCTTGTTAGATCAATTCACAATATATACTGTATTTCCTCAAAATTCCAGGAAAACTACTCTCATGTGGTTGGTTTTGGGTTTTTTTTGGTTTTAGTTTTTTAGCTATTTTTCCCTTAAAAAAAAGATGTTTCTTACAAAAATGAACAGAAAAAAGAAATACTGTCAGGGAGAAAGTGGTTTAAGATCTGGAAAGGACCTGAAAAAACATTTTTATACTCTTAATTTACATGAGTCTAGAGGGAAGTAATATCATGCCACCTGGAGAAGAGACAGCACCTGTCCATGCTTGCAGAGCTCACCTGGAAAAACAAAATCCAAGTCTCCCTTCCTACTTAGCAGAGTAAGAATAAAAAAGATGGAGGTTATTGAGGGCAGTCCCTGGGCAAGAAAGCCTCATCTGAAATGTTCATGCCAACCAGAGGCTCACCTGTTTGGGGTTATAATCAATAACTCTGCCAACACTGCTTCACACACAAGCAAACTGAGGCCAAGAGAGGTCAGGGATATGGGATTAGGCTGGAATCTGAGGCTGCTCTGCACCAGCCCTCCTACCTGCCCACATTTCTCAGAGTGGATTTGTCTGTGTAGGCTGTTACAGGAATGCCACAGATTGGGTGGTTTAACAACAGTTTATTTTCTCAAAATAAAAATAAATCAATGAATTTATTTTTTCAGAAATTATTTTTCTTGGACTTCCTGGAAAGTCCAAGGTCAGGTTGTCAGCAGGGTTGATGTCTGGTAAGGCCTTTCTCCTTGGATTGCAGATGACCACCTTCTCACTACGTGCTCATGTGGCCTTTTCTCAGTGCATACACATGGGTGGAGAGAGAGAAAACATGCTTTCTGGTGTCTCTTCCTATAAGGACACTAATCCTATCAAAACAAGGCCTTTCCTTTATGACTTTATTTAACCTTAATTACTGCCTTAAGTCCCCTTCAAATACAGCCACACTGTGGGTTAGGGTTACAACATATGAATTTTGGAAGAACACAAAAATTGAGTTGATGACACAGAGCATGCAGAGTTTATCTGGCTCAGAACAGATACTCTTGAAAAAGTGAACAAGAACATGTCAGAATGGCCTTAGAGGGGTTAAATGGCCCACTGAACTAGTAAGTGACAGAACAAGGATTTAAACTTGTATCTGTCTAGTTCTACAGCCCATGGTCTTAATTTGTACTTTTCAAGTTGCCAAACTTAAGCTTCCCCTCAGCTAGGAAGGGAGGAGTTCTTCTGATCTTTCAAATGGAAAAAGAGCCAAAGGGCCCCAAATGACTTTCTAGGAGAACTGGAGACTCAAATGCTGGGTTGCCATGAAGACAGTACTTCAAGCTTGAGGAAACCATCTGTGCTTCAACATGCCCAACACATTCCACCCTCTGCAGCCATACATAGGGTTATTCTTAAGAACAAAGAACGAAGGGGGAGGAGAAGGCAAACTTTGGAGAGGAGCTGAGAGCAAAGCTGCATCCCTGGTGGTGTCTAAGGTAGTAAGACAAAGGGTGGAAGACACAGTTTGTCCCCCAAAGTTATAGAGAGAATATAATAAATGTCCATGTAGCTAAATCCAAATATTAAGAATATTTGTACACAGGGAAAGGAAAGTAATATGCACTGTGCATCCACTTTTAACATCCATTCTTACATATATTAATAATTTAATCCTTTCAGTTGCACTGTGAGGGAAGCAGCTATTTTAAAGAAGAGGCAGCTGAGGGTCAGAGAGGGTTATAACTTGCTTAGCTCACACAGTTAACAAGCGGCAAACCTAGAGGTTGTCTGATATCTCCCTTTCACCTTGTGCTGTAAGATGTGGGATGGCCTTTCTGACACCCTAGAGCAAGGATGGGGAACTTTTTTCTGCCAAGGGTCATTTGGATATTTATAACATCATTCACAGGCCATACAAAATCCTCAAGTTAAAAATTAGCAATGATTAAAGCTCCTAGATTTATTGAATTTTGAGTCCTGCCTGTGGTTGCCTTGGCAGGGCCAGACCAAATGATTTTGAGGGCCTTATACAGCCCACAGGTTGGACATTCCCCACCCCTGCCCTGGCGAAAAAGGAAATGACAGTCCACACACACAGTGAAGTTCAAGCCAGTGGTTTTCAAACTGAAGTACAGGTCACCATCAGCCCCTATACCAAGTCCTTGCATCTGATACCTGTATGTACATAATTTCAAGGAAATTAATGTCCAGTTCCTCAACTTCCATGAACTCTCTCTCCTAAAATTTGATTGGCCTGAGAACAAGCATTTGTGTTTTTTGCTGTCTTCCCTGCCACAATTTTTTTCTTCTATTTTATAAAAATAAAAACAAACAACAGCCAAACCTTACTATGCTGCATTGTCCCAAGTATAAAAACCTCTGCGACACCAGAACATAGGAACAATTCAAGACATCATAAACCCCCTTCCATCTCATTAACACATATGTCTAGTAAAAATTTTTAATTTTATGCTTATGATTACTTTCAAAATTTGTACAATCTTTATATTGTTATGTTCAATTGTTTATTTATAACTATAATCACATCTCGATCCAGAAGAAGAAATTTAAAGCTATAAACTTAAAAATATACATAAATGTATACACATATATATCTATCCCAGAAACATGTGAAAGAGTGATTATAAAAGACACATGCAAAAATATAATATGATCAGATAGACCCTAAAGAGAAGTAGAATGTAAATACATTCTACTTCTAAAAAAAGAGAGTTGTTTGTTCTTATATTTTTAAAATGGAATCATTCCATCACACACATTTAAAAGAGTTAATAACAATTATGTTTTGAATTGTGAAATTTTATCATATGCCAGAGGAACATCCTTAGGATGAAAAAACTCAGAGGTCAATTGAAATACATGGGTAGGAATACAGTATTTTTCAAAATTATTTAGAGGGTTTATAAGCCAAAACATTTATAAATCATTGCTTTATTCTCATTCTCTAAAAACCAGTCATCTATAAATGGATTGAACTCTCTGTTACCCATATCCACCCTCTCCTGAGCTATTCTGCAAAGAGTGAGTACAGAGAGAGGAGAAGGGAGCAGTGACCTCATCTTTCAGGAGACCACACCAAAATTCCCCACCCACTGGCAAAAAGAGCACCCTGGCTATGGGGCCCTAGCCCCTGCTGCACTGTTCTCTTCCCAGGTAGCTTTGGAGCCTAAGCCCATCAAGATGGAAATGCAATCATCATGTTGGTGATCTCTTACCACTGTCAGCCAGCAGGTTTACTCCAGAGAGCACCCTGCAAATAACAATGCCTCACAGGTGTATGGCAATGGATGTACTATTTGCAAAGGTCTTTGAAGGACCTAACACCCTGTGAATACAAAGCATTTTCTTTATTATTCTACTCCATTAGGCATGTTTTTCTTTTGTTCTCTACAACCACAGGGCTTTAGCTTCTGGGATATTGAATTTCAATGCTTCTCTTCTCCTTCCCCAGGCTACTGAAATTGGTTGCAATCCTCAACTGCTCACCCAACCCTGGTTCCTTCCCTGGACACGGTGAATTTGGATCTGTAAAAGCCTAGTATCAGCCTCAATTATTTTTTAAATATAAGATAATATTGGTCTTGGCACCAATGCTTGTCAGAAATGCTCCCCCTTTGCTTTCCCTGAATGAACGAGTTGCTCCTAATTACAGACCTCTCTTCTGTTGCTTTTTCAGCCAGAGTTCATGTTTTCCTCCACTTTTTTGGTGCATGTTTTGTGCATTATTCAGAGTGATTACATGCCTCATCATTTCTTCTTATCAAATTCTGACGACACTCTGGAAGTACTTTTTATTTTATTTTAAATTTATTTTTATTTTCCATTTGCAGTTGACATTCAATATTATATTAGTTTCAAATGTACAGTATAGTGGTTACATATTTATATAACTTAAGGATTGATCACCCCAGTCAGTCTAGTACCCGCCTGGCACCATACATAGTTATCACAGTATTGCTAACTATGTTCCTCATGCTGTAAGAAATACTTATTTTTGTAAACCTATTGAGTTCTGCCTTTCATTAGAATATTGTTAGAATGGAACTACCAAGTAGCTGGTCACTTAGATTTCTCCAGAGGATCCCAGCTTTTCGCTGAGCCTGACTTAGGGGAATGCTGCCTTCTCTGGTGGGGAGGGGCAGGCAGCTTACCAACAGGATCATGGGCCTCTTTGGGTCCTGGCTGTTCCATACATGAGCTGTGTGATTTGAGGCCAGACCTCTCACAACCTCAGCTTTTCTATTTGGAAAATGGGAATAATAACACCTTCTTGTGGATTAATGAAGATTATGCTTGTTAAGTACCTAATTTACTGTCTGATATCTACTAAGTGCCCATTAAACAGTGGCTATTATTGTAAAGGAGTGTATCCAACACAACAGTCAAGATTTAGAAGGGTTTCTATTCTGTTTAGTAACAAATATTTTAATGTAACTCCTCAACCAGATGCTGCATACTAATACTTTACTAATATTACTTTTTGTTATGTTTAAAATTCTTGACTAGATGTATTTGATATCCCTTTCTCTTTCTGGCATAATGAATTTCTGTGGGACTCAAAAATTAAAGTAACATTCACTTTCTTCAAACTGTTCTAAGCAAAATATATATATATATATTATTTCTGAAATTTGAGCTTCTGTTTCAAAGGCTAGATTTTGTCAATTCCTCCTGGGGTTTCTTTTCATCAGTGCATTCCCAGGGTCCCCAGCCTTTAGAAATCACAGGATGCACTGGTCAACGTGTGCATATTCAATTTTCAGAAAGCATCTGAAAAAGCTCAGCGTCAGAGATTGATGGTTCTCAGCTTTCAGCTTTGGTTTCTCTCAGCCTGAGGACCATTTGGATGTGGGCCTAAGAACATAGTCACACAGTGTCAGAGCACTAGTATTAAGTAGGCGATGCCCCTCTTCCTGCCTCTCAGCTTCATTTAGAAAAACACGAGAAAATTAATCTCCTCACGGTTCCCTGGTGCTGCACCACAGCAGGAATGTTATATGATTTCAAATTACATATTAGAAATATTCCTATGGGTATCACGTTGAGGATTACTTTTCCAAGGTTATTATAGTGCCTGTATCGTTAGGAAAATAAAGCGTAATTCTACCTGCTATCTCATTCCTAAGGCTTCTTCCACATTTGGACAAAAACCAACTTCCAAGCCCAAGAGTGGGACATTTATCTTCTGTTTTACTCTCACTTTCTGTCACATTTTGGATGACAAGCTGAGGGTGGGAAAAAATCACTTTCTCAAAGCATTTGCTTCTAATAATAGAATGGAGGCTTACCTCTTTTTTCAAAGGAGATGGTGTGACATCCAGAGGCAGCTTAGTAGAAAAGGCCAGTGCCAAGAATGGAATTGTTAAAGTTTTTCACTTGTACTCATTTATGGTCAGAAAAAAAGAAAAACACAATGTAAGTATTGGTAGTCAGAGGCATGCAGTCAGAGGCTCTGTGGGAAACAACCTGAAGAATTGAATTTCTAAGTGACCTTGAGCAAGTTACTTCTCTCTGTCAAAATATCCTTCCTTGTGTCCATCTGTGTGCATCTGCTGTGTGTGTGTATCAATTATCTGCATTTTGCTTTACCTGAGGCAAATCTCTCTGATTCATTGACAACACTTACCATTTCATTATTTTCTTTTTTAAAAAATTTATTGATTTTAGATAGACAGAGGAAGGGAGAGAGAGAGAAAAACATGGATTTGTTGTTTCACTTATTTACACATTCATTGGTTGATTCTTGTATGCGCCCTGACCAGAGGTCAAACCTGCAACCTCGGCGTATTGGGAAGATGCTCTAACCCACTGAGCTACCTGGCCAGAGCCTGTTTCATTGCTTTCTGAGTTGACAGCTCCCTCTTTCTGCAGGAAACATTTTAATTCCTTACTTACTGACTTGGAGATCTAGCTTCCACTTGCTTTTTCTGCAGCATTCATCCCTCCCTGGGAGCCCCTTGCAACATAAATTACACTGCCTATTTTGTTCCCAGGATATTCGAAAGAGCAGTACTGCTTTTCCTAAAGCCTTTCAGAGCCAGCAAGAAAGTCCTGCCTCCTCCTCCCCTCTACCCCCGGTTTTATGGAGGTATAAATAAGGGACGAGATGGGAAAGAAAATTTCTTTCTAGCTTCTTCTAAAGTCAGAATTCAAAGTAAGATTCCTTGCTTTGCTGAAGTGAATGTCCACAAAATTTTTAAAGCACTGGATTTAATTAGAAACACAAACCCATTTCCAAACCAAATGCCGGTGAGTTTTGAATCACCTTCTCTTCTCTCAACGCAGAAAACTGAGGGTTGACTCCGTTTGCATGCACACATTTTTCTCCTTTGAATCCAAAAGGTGTAATTGCTCTCTGGCTACGTAAACATGGCTGATTTTGACCTGTCCAAAATTAATAAATCACTCTTTGCAAAGCTTTTGGAGAACCTGAGGCGACCAACAGCATTCATTTGACTCTCATGACTAAGTATCCTCAGCTAAAACAAAGTAAGAGCATTATGCAATTATTTAGAGGAAATTCAGGACCTTTGGGACAGTCAATCATAGAATTCAGGCAAAACTGGATTTGGGGCCCTGACATTTGCAGATAATTGTGCAACTCTCAGCTGTGTGAGCTGGTCCTAGGAGAGCTTCCAACCTTTGATTGGCCCTCTTTCTCTTTTCCCGTTTCACTGTGTGCCTCTCGATCAGTAATAAAATGAATAAATCAAACACTGCTTTGGCTCTTGTGAGATATGCTAACAGGAACAAATACGAAAACTGTAAAATACCAAGCTGAAGGTGTCTTCCCCAACCTCATTTCTCATTAAAAAAAAAAAAAAAAAAAGACTCATTCAGCAAACATGAGCTTCAAAACTAAAGCTCAGCCCAGATGTTATTAAGTATAAATATTTATAAGACCCATAAAGATCCTGGCTAAACTCAATTTTGCCTTAATGCAGCAAATGTTTCAAATTCTGCTCTTTCACTGTTTGAAGCCTTTAGAAGGCAGGATACAGTAGAAGATGCATTACTGTTGGTGAGAGGAGGGGAGTTTCTCTTTTATGTTTTATGACCAGTTTTTCATTGAGGGGTATTGCTTTTCTCAGAAATCACTTCTCGAGGCCTGTCTTTTCCAAGAAGCCAAAAGAGAGTGTGTTTGAATTTAGAGAAGAGTGAATTCAAGGGGCATTGAGTAAAGCACACACATGGTGAAAAGTGCATCCTCGATGCAAACAAATGGAGGAATGCCAGGCTCCCTTTAGTTTTTGCCCACTTCACTTATCATGAAACATATAGCAAGATCCTAAAAGCCTCAATGTAGTCATCCATTAAATGGGTGTGATACGATTTTAATAAGCAGAGCACATTTAGCTCATGATTTTAAAACTTTGATTTGGTTAACTAGTGTGTGCTTTTCGGAAAAGAAACTTTTAGCCATACTGTGTGAAATAACCACATTGGTAATTATAGAGGCATAAGTGAAAAAACCATGAGCATACAGCTGTAATTTTATGATGAAATAATTCCAACTACATGATAGTTTGGGCTCTGAATTATGAGTTTGGTCCTCCAGGTTCTTGAACAGGGCTTGATATAGTAGTAAATCATTATTATTTTTAACCCATTCATCTTATGGTAAGAAAAATCATCTGCCCACATGTCTTGCCCACCTAGGAACCATGTAATGCCTTGCTTTCTAAAATCCCTTTGGTTAAACACATCACATTAACACATAGATAAATTATAAAAAGATTTATGACTTAATGGGATGATTCATCTGTGTATGGGGATTGAAAGAACCTACCCTTAGAATAAGTCTTAATATGTGAAATCATTCCTGGTTCTTTGGGAAGTCCTGATGCTCTTTCAGAGCCAGTTGGCAGTGGCCTGGGCCTACGTCTGGACCTCGTCTCCCCACTCTTGTGGTAGGAGGATTTTCCTGTTCCTGAGAGCTCAGGAACAGGGGCCTGTGGCTCTTCCCCAGCACCAGGCTTTGCTGGTTTCTCAGCAAGGTCTCCAGGTATGTCCACACCAACCCCACTCAATTCCCTGCCCCATCCCTACTGCTCAGCCTTTTTGGGCTACTGAACCTGACAATTAATGTTGACCCCGGGAGCACTGATTCCTCAGTAAAGGACTTCATCTGCTGAACACATCTGGAAGTGCTCCATGGTGCTTACCTGTATTCCCTAATTAATGTAGATTTAAATATTTTATCAAGGCTCCTGGTGGCCAGACTTCAAGATGTAATCACAAAATCAATCCACATAGACTAACTGGATATAGACTCACTAAGAAGACATCTCACAATGTCCTGCACTTAATTAAGGTACTCCAGCTCTCCTCCCCCAATTGATTCTTTTATTTCCTTAACAGGTGATGCTGCGCCTCTGGGTGGACACACCACTCTCCCCTGGAGACCACCCTGCTTTTGGAGCCTTGAAGTTTGTGGAAATACCACCAGGGGGCATCTGTGCATCATCCTACTCCCCTGGGAATGGACCTCAGACCAGCAATATCCCTCTTGCAGCCCCAGTGAACCTGAAGAGGTAGGTAACTAGGCCTGCAGCATCTGCCTGGCTGCCCTTTGTTTGCTCAGCTCCATGATTCTTCTCTTAGCTTCAGACATCCTAAATCAGGATAATCAGAGGTTCCTCTCCTCCTTTCTTTTCCATCCCACTTTGTGCACCTTAGTGCATGGTGGAGCAGAGGACTATCTGACCCTAGGCATTCAGCCTGCTGCTCTGGCCTGAGTATCCGGGAACCTCCACCAGGGTGGCTTGCTTGACATAGATGTTCCCTACTGGAAATTCAAAAACTTCAGAAACAGAGATTATTAACAATGTAAGCACCTTGTGAAAAGTAGCACAGATCAGAGATTATTGATTTACTGCCACTTGATAATGCTGAGTTGGGTCTGTGCAGCCCTTGCCTGGCCTTGATTGGTGAAGTTCATCTGCTGTGATTTCATCACATTATCATTTAATTTCATAAATATTTGCCAGCCATTGTGCTGGGAATATAGTTGTCTGCTCTAGTAATTTACAGACTAGTGAGGGAATAAAGTCAAGTCAAAAGACCATTATAAAACAGGGTGTTTGGTGGAGAGCTGGGAGTGAAGCACTTCCAAAATGAGGCACTGTTTGACTCAGTCCCTAAGGGGTCAGATAGTGGCATCTGAGTAGCCCTGGGCCACAACATTAATAGCAGCTCTGGTGCCTGAGGACCTGGCTGAAGAGAAAAAATTCTGTTACCCTCAACCAACCAAGGACAAGTAGGCTCTAGAGACACTCAGACATTTGTTAATTCATTCAAAATTTATCAAGCATCCACTCTATTCCAGGCAACAAAAACAGTCTGAAATAAGCCAGGCTGAGGCATCATTCTTTTATTTTCCTCTCAATTTTATTTTGTATTGCTTTCAAGTGTACAGCTTAGTGGTTAGATAATCATATACTTTACATAGTATTCCCCTCAATATTTCCTGTACCCAACTGGTACCATACATAGTTATTGCAACACTGCTAACTATATTGCTTATGCTTTGCTTTAGATCCCCATGATTATTTTATAACTACCAATTTGTATTTCTTAATCCCTTCACCTCTTTCACTCAGTCCCCCAACATCTCTCCCCTCTGGCAACCACCAGTCTGCTCTCTGTGTCTATGAGTCTGTTTCGATTTTGTTTGTTTATTTTGTTCTTTAGATTCCACATATAAGTGAAATCATATGGTATTTGTCTTTCTATGACTTATTTCACCAAGCATAATAACCTCTAGGTCCATTCACGCTGTCCCAAATGGCAATTATTTTTATGGGTGAGTAATATTCCATTGTATATACATAGCAAAGCTTTTTTATCCACTGGTCTACTGATTGATACTTGGGTTGCTTCTGTAGCTTGGCTATTGTAGATAATGCTGCAATGAACATAAGGGTGCATATATTCTTTCAAATTAGTGTTTCAGGTTTCTTTTGATAAATCTCCAGAAGTGGAATCACTAGGTCATAAGGCAATTTCATTTTAATTTTTTGAGGAAACTCCTTACTGTTTTCCATAGTGGCTGCACCAGTCTGCATTCCCACCTACAGTGCATGAGGGTGCCCTTTTCTTTACATCTTCACCAAAAGTTTTTTCTTGACTTGTTGATGTAGCCATTCTGACAGGTGTGAAGTTATACCTCGTTGTGGTTTTAATTTGCGTCTCTCTGATGATTAGTGACTTCAAGCATCTTTTCATATGTCTCTTGGCCATCTGTATGTCCTCTTTGGAGAAGTGTCTATTCAGATCTTTTGCCCATTTTTTATTTGGATTGTTTGTTTTTGCTGTTGAGTAGTATGAGTTCTTTATAAATTTTAGACATTAACCCCTTATCTGATGATTCATTGGCGAACATGTTTTTTCATTTAGTAGATTCTTTTCATTTTGTTGATCATTTCCTTTGCTGTGCAAAAAATTTTTATTTTGATGTAGTGTTATTTGTTTATTTTTTATTTCGTTTCCCTTGCCTGAGAAGATCCATCAGAAAAAATATTGCTCAGAGAAATGTAAGAGATTTTACTGTAGGGCAGCATTCTCTATCACACAGGGAGGCTACTTACCTGGTGGTGCCCACATTAGGCACCAAATTTTTTTTTTTTTTAACCTGTCTTGATTGATTTCAGAGAGAGGAAGGGAGAGGGAAATAGAAACATCAGTGATGAGGGAGTTATCAATCAGCTGCCTCCCGAAAGCCCCCTGTTGAGGATCAGGCCCGAAACTCAGGCATGTGCCCTGACTGGGAATAGAACTTTGATCTCCTGGATCGTAGGTCCATACTCAACTGCTGAGTCATGCCAGCCAGGCAGGTACCAAAATCTTGACTCTGATAGTCAAGTAGGATCCACTCAGTTCTGACTTGGAGAGTTTCTTTGTTTACCTCAGGTCTTTATTAAGGTACCAAGAAGATTGGCTTGGAATAACTGACCCCCACTTTGGACTGAGACGTAAATATACATCATTTACTATGGAAGTTTTTCCAAGTCTTCATTCCTCCTCACAAAGGCGCCCCAGCCAATATGTTCAAAATAACTCTCTGGTTTGCAGCAGAGACGTTTCTTCTCCAGCTGTTGCCCACCTGTCCTGGTCTTCTTGTCTGGGTCCAAGCCTTTGGCTATCTTGTTAGATTGTCTCTGCTAGTGCTGGCCTTTCTGACGTGAGTCCCTCTTACTTTAGCCAGAATAATGAGTCCCATCCACAAATGCATTATTCTAAGAAAGAAGAGTTTTTAAATGTTTTCTGTAACTATACTTCTATTTCAAGTTCCTGTTCTACCTGATGGTCAGAAACATATTTTCTACTTTTTTCTAGGTTTCTTCTCCCTGTATTTCCCAAGGTAGTGTTTAAGTTCCGTAAACTTGATTAGCATTGAAACAGGAGGTTGGAGGGGATTCAGTTCTTGAGTCATCTGTTCACCACATCCTGTCTGAGGGTCTGCTGAGCCTGTCCTCATAGCCCCTCAGGTGCAAAATTCTCTTTGCTGAACAGAGACATAGAAGTAAGTTCTTCCTGCTTCTCCCATGGGCCCTAGCCTTACCTACAAACCCTCTGGGGGTCTTGAATTCCTAGGACTCTGATCAAGAAAACTGTCAGTGCCTCCTCTCAGTCAGCCATCCTGGGACTCCACTTCCAGTCCTGGAAAGCATTTATTTTTAAGATGCTAGAGGGGAAAATAATTTTCCATTCCTGAGGTTTTCCCTTAGAGGAATGTCCTGGAGCTTCAGGTTTGCTTTAGAAGCAGGAAACAATACCCACTAAGGGGTTTAGGCTTTGGGAAACCAAGGTGGGAGGCAGCTCTCCTTTCTGCCTTCTAAATTTAAAAAAAATACAAAAAACAAAACATTTATTTTCTGTTAACTTTATTTCC
Source organism: Miniopterus schreibersii (assembly GCF_964146895.1). Classification (NCBI taxonomy): domain Eukaryota; kingdom Metazoa; phylum Chordata; class Mammalia; order Chiroptera; family Miniopteridae; genus Miniopterus; species Miniopterus schreibersii. The sequence goes on along the minus strand of NC_138102.1, from coordinate 86,905,032 downwards.
ACTTTCTGTTTAAGAGCCTGTGAAAGAATAGGGTAAGATGCCTCAGTGGTCATTCCTACCCATTCAGTGGCCTGGCCTGATCAGTGGGTGCTGCAGGCCAGTCAGTAGTCAGGGACAGCTGCGTCTCTAGGCTTTAGCAGAGAACGGCTGACTGGGCACAGAGGGCACCCGCACCTTCAGATTGGCCTATGTCCTTGGGTTGAGTAGCAGTAAACTTAGGAGTTGGAGCAGTCCATTCCCCTGAAATTCCTCCTCAGTCACAGCCTTTTCATCAGTGGCCTGCTCTTTTTAGTCACTTCAGGATCTCTGTGGAAGCAAGACCTCCCATGAGTGTTTATAGGACATGCATGCAAAATTTCCCAAACCAGCATCCACAACATCAAACCCACTAAGTGAGCCCCCATTGTTCTTGCAAGGGATGGCAATGTCTGCAGAGCGCTGAGGAGAGTCTGTGTAACACAGATGATGGTAGGCAGATTAACATACGAGCTTCTGTGAGAAACTCTTCATCAGTCCTGGGATCAGTAACCATCAGAAGTCACAGGGAAGAGCCCAGAAATAAACCCATGTTTACATAGTTAATTAGTTTACAACAAAGTAGGCAAGAATATACAATGGGGAAAAGACAGTCTCTTCAATAAATGGTGTTGGGAAAACTGGACAGATACATGAAAAAAAAATTATACTGCTTTCTTACATCATATACAAAAATAAACTCAAAATGGATTAAAGGTTTAAATGTAAAACCTGAAACCATAAAACTCCTAGAAGAAAACATAGGCAGTAAACATGGGTCTTAGAATCATTGGCAAGGGAAAGAAAAGCAAAAATAAGCAAATGGACTACATCAAACCAAAAAGCTTTTGCACAGGTAAGGAAACCATCAACAAAACAAAAGACAACCTGCTGAATGGAAGAAGATGTTTACAAATGATATATCTAATAAGGGATTAGCATCCAAAATTTATAAACTACTCAAACAACTTAACACCTCCCCCCCCCAAAAAAAAACCCTCAAAATAGGGAGAGGACATGAATAGACATTTTTCCAAAGAAGACATACAGTGGCCAATAGATATATGAAAATATGTTCAACATCACTAATCATGCAAATCAAAATCACGAAGAGATATCACTTCACACCTTTCAGAATGGCCATCATTTAAAAATCAACAGAAGAGGGAAGATGGCAGCACTGTGAGAAGCAGCAGAGCACCCCTGCTCCCAGCCATGGACTCGATTTACTCCTAAAATACTACATAGCCAGCTTGGAAAAAACAGAGAAACATACCTGAGTGGACATGGTGCGATTAGGGAGCACTGAAGAGACATCATAGAGTCCTATAGGAGAGGGGGGGTGTAGAAAGGGGGATCCTCCCTCAAGCCTGTGCTGGTCTCCAAGCCCCAAGGCTTGGAGGCTGCAAAGCTCCCTCCCCTTGGGAGTGTGGACCAGCATCCAAAAGCGGGGATCCCACACCCACAGCGGACAAGAGGGGGAGTGCCCCGTGAAAATGTAGAGGGACCCAGGAGAGCGGTGAGTCCACAAGGAAACAAAGCTTCTAATGGCAGACGGCGCCTTCCTAGCGAAACAAAGTTTCTAGTGGCAGATGCAACCAGCGTCTAATGCTCAGTGTGCTGACCATAGGAAGGGCTGTCCCAAGGTGTGTGGTGCCCAAGTAGTAAGGAACCAGAGGTTTGGGACTAAGCAGCCACACACAGGGACCCTCTGCCTCCCTGTAGGGCATTGTGTTGAGCCCCAGAAAGCATTGAATCTGCATTGCTCGGGGGAAGGGAGGAGCCCTCCCACCCTGAGCTCCCTGTGCAGAGAGGAGAGGCTGGGATCTTGGACCAGCCCTGAGGGGAACTGTGGTGGCCTGCGGAGCTGCCCCAGCTTTGCTGAAATCAGCGGTGCACCAGGAGCTGCGTGGAGCTGGCTTTGGGTCCCCTCCCACAGGATGCCTTGGTGCTCGGGCAGTGGGACCTTGTAGGGCGGACTCTCTGCCTGTGTGTTGCTTCGTGCATTTGTGAGTTCTGATCCTGGAACTGGCTCCCACCTTCCCAGCGTGCACTGCGCAGACAGACCAGCTGAAGTTGGGATTGGGGTCTGCACTGTAGACTGTTTGAGGGGTGGGCCTGGTGTGACCAGCCCACCAGAGCTGGGAAGGGAGGGGCAGAGCCCACCTTCCTCTCCTGCAGCCAGGAGCACCTCCCCCAATAGGAAAGGGGCTGGTCCAGCTCACTGAGGCTCCAGACACACCCATAGGGCACAGTCTTGAGGGGGAAAGGAAAGCAGCTCACAGGAGGACATAACAAGAATAAGAATCTCAGAGACTATTGTTTGGGAACTGGAGGAAAAGCTGAAAACCCCTGCTGGGGGCTGGGAAGGCAAAGGGCTCACTGGAATGTTCTTTAATCAAACCCACTGAGCCCAAGGTGCTGAAATGGCCCATACAGAAAAGGGGACAGACTGAAATCAATCTGAAGCTGCAGCAGGCCAGAGCATGGGGAACTAGAATCAGAGGACAAGATAGGGACTGAGGAGCTGGCTGTGGAGCAGAGACTAACTCCCACAGAGTGAGTGCCTAACAGAAAAACCTCTAAGTAAGGGGAGCGATACCCTGAGCTACACTAGCTACCCTGTACCCTAAAGACTCTACAGAAGACTCTGGAGTAAGACCAGGCAACTACAAGGTTGCAAAAGAGCTGACAAGAGGAGGTGGTCCACAGAGAGCCTCAGCTCAACCATCTACCTAAGGACACCAGAGCCAAACCTAGATGGCTCCTCACATTGGCTGATACACAAGCACCTCCCAGGAGAACGGAAATCACCACACAAAACAATGACCCGCAGACAACACAAGTGGCCCCGAAGAAAACCACCTTTTTTTTTTCTTTTCTTCTCTTTTTTTCCTTAGGAAGAAGAGAAAGGAAAAAAATAATTTGTTTTTTTTTTTCTTTTTCTTTTTAAATTTTATAATAATTAAATTTTTTTTAAAATTTTTAATTAATTTTTTATTATTATTTTATTTTATCTTTTCAAAGAATTTCATTTTGCTTAGCTTGTTTTTGGTTTTGTTTCTTTGTTTTGCTTTGTTTTATCCTTGCTTCTAATATCAAGGTTTTCTTGATATTCCTAATTAATGGCTGGGACTTTATCATTATAACCAACAAGTTTATGACTTTTCTCTATAGTTTCCTGAAATCTCTTATTGGTCTCCCTCTCTGCCCGGGCTTTATCTCTCTCTCTCCTCTCAATCTACTGGCATAACTTTTTTTTCTTTTTTTTTCTTCTTCTTCTTCTTCTTTTCCTTCTTGCTTTTGTTTTCCTCCTTTCTGTCTTCCTGTCTTTTTATTAGATTGTTAGTTTCTCTTATTCTATTTAATGTATTTTTAGTTTTTCATTTTCAACTATTATCTTATTCCTATTCTTTCCCTTAATTGTTTGCTGGCCTTTCTTTCAGAATCTTTTCTCTGCCTCTATTATCTCCCAGTAGCTTCTCTATGTTTTACATTTTAGTTTATTATTATTATTTTCTAAATTTTAGCCACTATTAACAACAAAATACTTCTCTCTCTCTAAGCTCTACTTTTCTTTCTCTTTCATTTTTTTAAGCTATTTTTTTCCCTTTAGAACTTGTGTTTGCCCTGCACGCTCCCAGTTCTATTTTCACTTGGGTTGTCTTCATTGTGATTTCAAGATATTTTGTAAGATACCCTTGTTTCCTGGAAGGTTAGTTGAGTATTTTCCTGCCTTGCCAGCACCCGTACAACAGTTTACATGATGATATTGGAGCTGAGACACAGTTAGCCAACCTGAGAGAAGAGTCATCCCAAGCACTGGTATACAAGACTCTAGGCCCAACCACAATAAGGGAACCCAAAGAACCCACAAAAGGGATACCCACAAAAGGGACACACATAGAGCAAAGAGCTCAGAAGTATAAGGAAAACACACCTCTGGTCTCCACAGGTCTCACAAGACAAAATCCCTCCCCACAAGACTGGGAGACAGCAAATATACCTAATATATAGATACTAACACTAAGACCTACCAAAATGGGGAGACAAAGAAACAATACCCAAATTAAAGAAAATGAAACATCACCAGAAAAAGACTTTGATGCTTTGATGAGATGGAGTTAAGCAAGTTATCAGAAACAGAGTTCAGAGTATTGATTATGAAGATGTTCAAAGAACTTAAGAAGACACTAGATGATAAGATCAAGGACCTTAGTGAAAACATGAAAAAAGAGATACATACCATAAGCAAAACTCAGAGAGAGGTAAAGAATGCTGTATCTGATATCAAGAATGCACTGGAAGGAATTAAAAGCAGGCTCAATGAAGCAGAGGATAGAATAAGTGACTTAGAAGACAAGGTAGAAAAAATGACCCAATCAGAGCAGCAAAAAGAAAAAAACACTTCAAAAGCATGAGGACAGTATAAGGGAGCTTTGGGACAACATGAAGTGAAACAATATTCACATTATAGGAGTGCCAGGGCGGGGGAAAGAGAGACAGGGAAAGAGAACCTGGTGGAGGAAATAATGACAGAAAACTTCCCTAGACCGGCAAGGGAGAAAGCCACACAAGTTCAGGAAGCACAGAGGGTTCCAAACAAAAAGGACCCAAAGAGACCCACTCCAAGACACATCATAATTCAAATGGCAAATGTCAAGGACAAAAAGAAAACATGAAGGGCTGCAAGAGAAAGACAAGCAGTGACCTACAAGGGAACCCCCATAAAGCTGACATCAGATCTCTCAACAGAAATTCTTCAAGCCAGAAGGGAGTGGCAAGAAGTTCTCAAAGTAATGAAAAGCAAAAACATTCATCCAAGGTTGCTTTATCCAGCAAGGCTATCATTTAAAATTGAAAGTGAAATAAAGAGCTTCCCAGACCAAAAAAAAAAATCCTAAATGAATTCAGTACCACCAAACCAGCATTGCAAGAAATGCTAAAAGGGCTGCTCTAAGAAAAAGAAAGAATAGTGAGAGAAAGGTACATCAGCATAAAGGGGAAAAATGGCATTAAATAAGTTGATATCAATAGTAACCTTAAGTGTAAAAGGAATAAATGGTCCAATCAAGAGACATAGAGTAGCTGAATGGATAAGAAAATAGGACCCAAATATATGCTGTCTACAAGAGATCCACATGAGAGCAAAAGACTCACACAGGCTAAAAGTGAAAGGATGGAGTAAAATATTCCATGCAAATGGAAAGGAAAAGAAAGCTGGAGTAGCAATTCCTATTTCTGACAAAATAGACTTCAAAATAAAGACCATAACAAGACACAAAGATGGTCACTATATAATACTAAAGGGATCAATCCAACAGGAGGAAATAAGCCTTATAAACATTTATGCACCCAATATTGGAGCACCTAAATATATAAAAAATTTCTTGGTGAACTTCAAGGGGAAGATTGACAGCAACACAATCATAGTGGGGGACTTTTAACACCCCACTGTCAGCACTGGACAGATCTTCAAGACAAAAAGTCAGCAGGAAAACACAGACCTTAAATGAATCACTAGACCTAATGGGTTTAATTGACATTTATAAAACATATCATCCCAAAGCAGCAGAATACACATTCTTCTCAAGTGCACATGAAACATTCTCAAAAATAGACTACATGTTAGGGCACAAGGCAATTCTTTACAAATACAAGAAGACTGAAATCATATCAAGCATCTTGTCGGATCACAATGCCATGAAACTAGAAATCAACCACTACAAAAAAAAACACCAAAATATTCAAACACATGGAAGCTAAATAGCTTGCTATTAAACAATGAATGGGTTACCAATGAGATCAAAAAAGAAATCAAACACTTCATGGAAAAAAATGAAAATGACCAGACAACAACCCAAAATCTATGAGACACTGTGAAAGCAGTCCTGAGAGGAAAATTCATAGCATTTTAGGCCTATCTCAAGAAACAAGAAGAAGATCTAATGAACCATCTAACACAACAACTAAAAGAACTAGAACGAGAACAGCAAGAAAAGCCCCGAGGAAGTAGAAGGAAGGAAATAATAAAGATCAGAGCAGAAGTTAATGGCATAGAAACTAAAAAAAAAATACAAAAAATCAATGAAACCAAGAGCTGGTTCTTTGAAAAGATAAATAAGATGGATGCACCGTTCGTCAGACTTATCAAGAAACAAAGAGAGAGGACCCAAATAAATAAAATCAGAAACGGAAGAGGTTATATAACAACTGACCCAACAGAAATACAAAGGATTGTAAGAAAATACTATGGGCAACTATAAGCCAATAAACTGTACAATATGGGTGAAATGGACAAATTCCTAGAAGCATACAATCTTCCAAAGCTGAATCAAGAAGAGGCAGAAAACCTGAATAGGCCAATAACAACTAATGAAATTGAAGCAGTAATCAAAAAACTCCCAGCAAACAAAAGTCCTGGACCAGAAAGATTTACAGCCAAGTTTTACCAAACATTCATAGAAGAACTAACACCTATTCTATTCAAACTATTGCAGAAAATTCAAGAGGAGGAAAAACACCCAAACTCCTTTTATGAGGCCAGCATCACCCTAATCCCAAACCAGATAAAGGCACTACAGAGAAAGAAAATTACGGGCCAATATCCCTGATAAACATTGATGCTAAAACCCTCACTAAAATACTAGCAAACCATATCCAGCAATACATTTAAAAGATCATACACCACGACCAAGTGGGATTTATTCTGGGGATGCAAGGCTAATACAACATCCCCAAACCAATAAATGTGATACATCACATAAACAAAATAAAAGACAGAAACCATATGATCATATCAATAGACGCAGAAAAAGCATTCGACAAAATCCAGCACCCATGTCTGATAAAAACTCAGCAAAGTGGGAATAGAGGGATCATACCTCAACATAATAAAGGCCATATATGACAGACTTACATACAACATCAGACTCAAAGGGCAAAAACTAAAACCATTTCTTTAAAAACAGGACAAGATAGGGATGTCCACTTTCACCACTCTTATTCAACATAGTACTGGAAGTCCTAGCCACATCCATCAGACAGGAAGAAAACATAAAGGTATCCAAATTGGAAAGGAGGAAGTAAAACTTTCATTATTTGCAGATGACATGATATTGTACATAGAAAACCCTAAAGACTCCATCAAAGTACTACTAATTTGATAAAGAATTTGGTAAGGTAGATGGATATAGAATCAACATCCAGAAATCGATGCATTTGTATACACCAACAATGAACTCTCAGAGAGAGAAAGTTAAAGAACAATACCATTTACCATTGCAACGAAAAAAATAGGATACCTAGGAATAAACTTAACCAAGGATGTAAAAGACCTGTACTTGGAAAACTATGGGACACTGAAAAAAGAAATAAAGGAAGATATAAACAAGTGGAAGAATATGCCATGCTCATGAATTGGAAGAATTAATATCATTAAAATGTCCATACTACCCAAAGCAATTTATAAATTGAATGCAATTCCTATTAAAATACCAACAGCATATTTCGCAGATCTAGAGCACACATTTTGTGAATGTATATGGAATCAAAAAAGACCCCAAAGAGCTGCAGCCATTTGAGAAAAAAGAACAGAGTGGGAGGGATCATGTTACTGGACATCAATCTGTACTACAAAGCCATTGTAATAAAAAAGGCCTGGTATTGGTACAACAAGAGACTTATAGATCAATGGAACAGAGACCCCAGAAATAGACCCGCGCCATTATGGTCAATTAATATTTGACAAAGGAGGCAAGAGCATACATTGGCGTAAAGACAGTCTTTTCAATAAGTGGTGCTGGGAAAATTGGACAGCTATATGAAAAAAATGAAAATAGACCAACAACTTTCACTATACACAAAAATAAACTCAAAATGATTAATAGACTTAAACGTAAGTCATGAAATCATAAAAGTCCTAGAAGAAAACATAGACAGTAAAGTCATAGACATCCCACGTAGTGGAATTTTCACTGATACTTCTCCTAGGGCAAGAGAAGCAAAAGAAAAAATAAACATATGGGACTACATCAAACTAAAAAGCTTCTGCACAGCAAAAGAAAACAGCCTCAAAATACAAAGGAACCCCACGGTCTGGGAAAACATATTTGCCAAGGATGTATCTGATAATGGGCTAATTTCCAAAGTGTACAAAGAACTCATACTACTCAGCAAGAGGAAGACAAACAACCCACTTAAGAAATGGGCAAAGGACCTGAATAGACACTTCTCCAAAGAGGACATACAGATGGCCAAGATACATATGAGAAAATGCTCAACGTCATTAATCATCAGAGAGATGTGAATTAAAACCACAATGAAGAATTAGTTCACACCTGTAAGAATGGCTATCATCACATCAACCAATCAACAAAGGACATGTGCTGGCGAGGGTGTGGAGAAAAGGGAGCCTTAGTACACTGCTGGTGGGAATGCAGACAGGTGCAACCACTATGGAAAACAGTATGGATTTTCCTCAAAAAACTAAAAATGGGACTGCTGTTTGACCCAGTGATCCCACTTCTAGGAATATATCCTAAGAATCCCGAAACACTAATCAGAAAGAATATATGTACCCCTATGTTCATAGCAGCACAATTTACAATAGCTAAGATCTGGAAACAGCCCAAGTGCCCACCAGTAGATGAGTAGACAAAAAAGCTGTGGGACATATACACCATGGAATACTATGCAGCTTTAAAGAAGAAGGCTCTTGTGACCTTTGGGATAGTATGGATGGACCTGGAGAAAATTATGCTAAGTGAAATAATCCAGGCAGAGAAAGACAAGCATCACATGATCTCATATGTGGAATCGAAAGAACTTAATAAACTGATGAACAGAATAGATTCAATGACATGGAAGCATAGATCAGACTGATGAAGGTCAGAGGGAGAGAGGAGGGTGGGTGAGTGGAGGGGGGAGAGAATAACCAAAGAATTTATATGCATATATGCATAACCCAAGGACATGGACAATGGTGGGGAGGGGGAGTGGGGAGGGGGTGGGACGGGGTGGAATGGGTCATTGGGGATATAAAGGGACATTTGTAATATTTTAAATAAAAATATATATTTAAAAATTAAATTAATTAATTAATAAATAAATAAAAATCAACAAATAAGTTTGGTGAGGATATGGAGAAAATGGAATCCTCATAGGGTGTTGGAGGGATTGCAAATTGGTGCAGCCACTGTGAAGAATAATGTGGAGGTTCTTCAAAAAATTAAAAATAGGACCACTGTACAATTCAGCAATTCCACTTCTGGGTATTTGCCTGAAGAAAATGAAAACACTAACTCAAAAAGATATATGCACCCCATATTCATTGCAACATTATTTATAATAGGCAAGATATGAAAGCAACCTAAGTGTCCCTCAATAGATAAATGTAAAGAAGATGTGCTACTTATATATAATGGAATATTATTCAGCAATAAAAAAGTGAAATCTTGCCATTTGTGACAACATGATGGAGCTAGAGGGCACTATGTTAACTGAAATAAGTCAAACAGAAAAAAACAAATACTATATGATATTCACTTATAGGTGGAATCTAAAAGACAAAACAAATGAATAAACAAAACAAAACAGAAACACACTCAAAATACAGAGAATAAACTGATGGTTGCAAGGTAGATGGGTGAAAAAGATGAAAGGGATTAATAAATGTAAACTTTCAGTTCTAAAATAAGTCACAGGGATGCAATGTACAGCATAGGGAATATAGTTGATAATATTGTAGTATCTTTGTATGGTGGCAGATGAATATTAGACTTATTGTAATAACTTCCTAAGGTATATAAGTGTAGAATCATTATGTTGTACACCTAAAACTTATATAATATTGTATGCAACTATACTTTTACAAAAACAAACAAACACAAACAAAGCATGAGATGATGAAGATGAAGTCATGGCTCTGGGAAGGCTGCCTGGACCTGGTTAGTGAAGATTCAGAATGACCAGCAATAGGAATGGCTCCAGTGGTGGCAGCAGTAAGCTTCAGCACAGCTCACTGGCTAGTCCATCAGCCAAGTTTTCAGTTGCAACAATGGCATGAGCTGCAGCAGAAGCTTTTCCCAAGTTCTCTTTAGGTTTATGATGCAGATGCCATCTCTTCCCCTTTTATAGATGGACTGTTCCATTTGGATGTGGGTCCCTGCTACAAGCAATTTGAGAACACCTTTCTCCTTCGTTGGCAGGCCATTAAGGGTTCCAGACATCATGAAAATTCCTTAAGTTGCCACAGGAACCCAGAACTAGAGTAGCACAAAAAGGTGTCTTCTACATCTTGGCTGTGCCATCCACCAGAATTAGGGGAGACAAGGGAAGGAGGATTATGAGGAGAGAGTTTTTTTTTTAAATCAGTCAATATCTCCATTAAAATCCCCCAAATATTATTCCACCACAGCAAGGTGTTCTTAGTTTTTATTTTTGCATAAATAAAGTTCCAATTTCACTTTAAGAACAGATTTTTTATTGGTTCCATCTACTGGTTCTGTGTAGCTCCAATATGCTTTGCAAAAAGGTTGTCTCCAAGTTTATTTCTGCTCCCCCAACTCCATCCCTCTCTCTCCAATTGTGATTCTCAGCCCAGCATGAGGCAGCAAAGGGATAGACATGATATAGCTTGGTGGAAAAGCCTCAATGCCACATAAATTGGCACTAATCAGATCGCCCATGAGTCCCAACTCCACCACACTTCTCTGGGTAAATCAACCAGTACACATCTCCCAGGTGACATTCACTTGGAAACATCACTGTGTAACTATTTCCCATCCCATTAAGAGGGGATTTACTATGCTCTGGGACAACAAAGATCGAAGGCACAGACAGGGTTGCCCTCGGAGAGCATACAGACAGAAAATAAAAAAGAGAGAGAGACTCTGACACATATCAATGTGAAAAAAAAAGCTCATGAATTTTTGAGATGATTGGCAGAAATTTCTGGAGCTAGGAATGGAGACACTAGGATATAGGTTATAAACCAATACTGATATGGGATAAAACCACTGCTACTAAGAACTAACATACTGAACACTCCCTATATCTCAGGCTATGTGATGTCTTAATATCTTCAAAGGCATTATCTCTTTTAATGAGGTTGCAATTATTATTATTATTTTTATTATTATTATCTTAAGTCAAAAGACAGAAAACCTTCCAAAGTTTAAAGAATTCTTCCAAGGTCTTGGAGCTGACAGGTGGGGAGGCTGGCAGTCAAGATCAGGCTGAAGAGTTCCAAGTATGTGATGGCATCCTAACCAGCATGCTGCACAGCTTGACCAGATGACAGTTTTTTCCTGTGTCTGCACTATTCTGCTGTGAACAATCAAAGGAACTGGTGCCATCATTTGTCCCTTGGATCATCTCATAGCACGGTGCATACATGGCCTCTAGTTAGTGTCATTAACTGGCCTACTTCCTAAGCCTCCATCTCCATGATGTGGCTGTGAAATTTTATCCTAGAACTTCAATTTAATTCCACAAAATTTTGTTGAATATCTAAAGAAGGTGGGAGTGAGGGTGGGATTCAAAGATAAATAAGATGTGATCCCTTGGGATAATTCTGATTTGTGTGTCAGAAGGAGGAAGAGAGAGAAATAGAGAAACAACTGAAACCAGCTCCATGCCACAGTTCAGGTAGTGAGAACCTCCTGGGCTCCAGACCAAGTTGAAAAGACCCTGAGACCCAGGAGGAGGAGCACGTGGGATCCATGATAATTTTAGGGGCCCTGATAATGTTTTTATTTTTTTTTAATCATAAAAAAATGAAGGGGTCAATGGGGAAAAAGGGGGACATCTGTAATATTTTGAACAATAAGAAAAAAGAAAGAAAAAAAAGAAAATAATAATAATAAACCCAGCCTGAATAATACTTGTCTTTTGCCAACACAGTATTCAAAATTTTTTATTTATTTGTTTGTTGTTTATTTTTTAATGGAAATGGAAGCTCATGAGAGCAAAAGTACCCAGGGCCTGCCTTGCTGACCAAACACCAGTCCTTCAATGCACACTGGATTTTGCAGTGTACAGAAAACTGTCTTTGGTTCTGAAGTAAATGCTCTGAAACTTGAGGTAATGTTTTATCAACAATGGCAAAAGAAAATCCATCTAAAGGTCGAAGTTGACAGGAAAGTCATCTTTAAAAACAAAAAAAAGTATTTTGTATTGGTTTTGGATGTACAGCTTAGTAATCAGACAATCATATACTTTACATATGATGTGTTCCCCTCAATACCTCCAGTACCCCAACTGGCCCCATACATAGCTATTACAACACTATTGACTATTTTCCCTGTGACTATTGTGTATCTACCAATTTGTGCTTCCTAGTCCCTTCACCTTTTTCACCCTGTGCCCCAACTCCCCATCCCCTCTGGCAACCACAAGTTTTTTCTTTGTCTCTTTGAGTTTGTTTCAATTTTGTTTGTTTTTTTATTTAGAGTCCATATATAAGTGAAATCATATGGTATTTGTCTTTCTCTGACTGACTTATTTCACTGAGCATAACACCCTCTAGGTTCATCCATGCTGTCGCAAATGATTTCATTCATTTTTTATGGCTGAATAATGTTCCATTATATATATAATATCCCATTATATATATAATAATATCCCATTATATATAATATACACATATGTTATGTATATAATTATATGTAATTATATGTATATATGTTTATATATATATATTATATATATATAATCACAGCTTTTTTACCCATTTGTCTACTGATGTGCACTTGGGTCACTTCCATATCTTGGTGACTGTAAATAACACTCCAATGAACATAAGCATGCATATATTCTTTGGAATTAGTGTTTTGGGTTTCTTTTAGATATATACCCAGAAGTGGAACCACTGGGTCATAAGGCAGAGTTTCTTCATAACTTTTTGAGGAAACTCCATACTGTTTTCCAAAGTGGCTGAACCTGTCTGCATTTCCACCAACAGTGCATAAGGGTTCCCTTTTTTCCACATCCTTGCAGCACTCGTCATTTGTGGGATTATTAATGGTAGCCATTTTGACAGGTGTGCGGTTGATATGACATTGCTTTTAGTAATATATTTCCTAATATATCTCCTTGGGCAAGGGAAACAAAAGAAAACAAACAAATGGCACTACTTCAAACTAAAAAGGTTTTGCACTTAAAGGAAACCATCAACAAAATGAAGACAACCTACTAAACGGAAGAAGATATTTGCCAATGATACATCCAATTAGAGGTTAATATCCAAAATTTATAAAAAACTCATACAACTTAACACCCAAACCCCCCCAAACTATCCAATTTAAAAATCTTCTTGTCAGCATGAACAGGGGGCACACCCTAGTCCATAATGGCTGCTGGCTGAAAGATAAGCTCATGTTGCCAGTCAGTGCCTCCATCCCCCACCCCAAGCAGGCTGAGTGGTCTTCAAGGTAGTGCCAGCGCTGGAGGCCAGAGCATTGCGTTAACTTGGAGGGAAGTAACTGTGTAGACTGGGATGAAAGCCCTTACAGGCCACTGATACTAGAGGTGGTGGTAAGGACAGGGCAGTCAGTGGAACCTAGATGGAGATCCAGGGACCAGCCCAGAGGGCTGCCTGCAAGCTCCTCAAAGTATGGCCCTGGGATTTAAGCTTCTTTCAAAGCCACCACAAGCACTTGTTGGCATCAGGGTTAGGGCAGTTTAGACCACACAGTGAAGGCTAAATTTAGACAGTGACTCATGCTTGTAAGTGCTGACTGGTTTTAACTTGTACCTGAATTGCAAAGTGACATTTCTCACCCGTTCCCCCAATAAATATTCCTGCATAGCATTCTCTGAGGACCTCAAAGCCTGTCAAGAACTTGGCCCTGAGCTCATTGAAACCTCAGTAGGTTGCCAACTTTTGCAGATGTTTGCACTGATTGCTTTATGTTTTGCAATATTCCAGAGTGGTTCCCAAGTGATGCTCATCCATTCACCAACTTAATGCTTAATAGGAATGATCTACAAGGGTTGGCAGTTCCAAAAGATGAGGAGAGGGAAAACTGCCTCCAACGAGTGTGGATGAGCAAATAAATAAATAAATAAATAAATAAATAAATAAATAAATAAGGCACTGTTCCAGATATATTGAGGTGCAGAAAAGGAAACTTGTGCAGCAATTCCTAGGAAAAAAGTAAGGAGGATGGTGTTTATTTATGGACACATTGTGTTTGTTTTTCTCAGAAGTGCTTTAAGACCCCAAGGGGCTTTGGATGCTCCTGCTGAACTCCAACTGAGTTGAGATGAAGGTACAGATGAACTATGCATGAACTATATAAGGTGAGCTCTTACAAAAACATGTATCAGTTCCATAGCTAAGTGGGGTTGGTTCCCAGGGCAAGGAAAGTTTGGTTAACTCCGAAGAAAGTACCCCGATCTCAAAGCTATACAAATTGAATAGCAATGCCTGTTTAACCTGTTTTTACCTATACCACCTCATTTAATGTTTGAGAAAATTTGGTGAGCACAAAAAATAGAGAAGTTAAAGAATTTTCTGAAGGTCAATCAAAAATTTATTGGCAGATCTGGGATTAAAAGACAAGGTTTCTCTATTCCCAGCATTTGTGTGATGTATAAAATGCTAAATATCTTTTATAGCTGCCCTACACTGCATGTTTTACACAGTGTCTCTAATCTTCACCTTGATCCTATGGTAGTGGTATTATTATCTTCATTTAAAGATGGCAAAATTAAGGCTCTGGGAGAAATTATGAGGTCACAATCATTCAACAAAGATTAAGCCTCCCTCTTGTGCTGAGTCCAGGGCATCTCAGATACCAAGTAGAGCAAACATAATTCAGGAAAAGAAACGATGAAAACGTCTTAATCAAAACAAGTGGTATTTTAAAGAACTTTTTTGAAAGTCAAATAATCAATTGGTGCACTGTGCACTTTTTGTGCTAACAGGTTGAATTCTCCCACTCATGTAGGAGTGGGAGAAACACCGTAATTGTTTGGAATGATAGCAGAAGTCCACAATTTATTAATTAAGCCAGCCTAAATGCTAATTCAGTTGCTATGCACCAGAGTTCCAGAAAATATATGCAGAGGCAGGAACTTTAAGGAGATTTATATATTACATAGGTGGGAATATTCGAAAATGAGAAAAGGAATGTGGTTGCACAACCATGTTACACAGCACAGAATCCAGTTACTTAAAAGTAGTATCCATTGCCTATGCTATCCCCAGCTACATGCCAGCTGGAGGACACAGGATGGACAGGGAGAGTAATTATCATAGTAAGGAAGCAATTTTTCTTTAACACTAGACCTACCCTCTTTGCAGGAACCCCAGGCTGCCTCAGCCCCGCCCCCCCCCCCCCCCAGCTAATCATCAGGCCTAGGGGGCTCCAACAGATTTGCAACCTTCCTGCCCCATTGCAGTTTCAATCTTGGAGACTGAAGCTTCTGATGCTGCTGAGGCCTGACATCACCCTCCAGCTGGAGGCTGCCCTGGCTGACCCTCAGCTGCCCTGTCCATGTCTTACTCCAGAGACTGGCCTCAGGGGCAATCTTGTCTTTAATACGTGGCCTCCTCTATTCCAGGGGTCATAGAAACTGCACCCAGAGCTCACCACATCTTACAGAAATTTTAATGAAATAGCTCTTCTATTTATTTGTGTTGCTGCCTCTGTTGCCCAGGGCCAAGGCACCAGTCCCTGAGAGGAAAGGCTGAGGTCCAGAGCTGGGGCTCAGCGGGGACAGCAAGCTTTCTGTCCAGTTGCTTAGCTCCTGACACTGATCCAGCGCCCTTGCATCAATCCTATATCCTTCCCTCTGTTTTTTTGATGCATGTCTGAATCCTGAGGTGACTACAGTTTAGCTTGCACCCTGTGACACTCCCAGATTTTTCCTGAATGTGTTAGATTCCACCAGAAGGAGAACAAAGGTCAATACAGAGTCATAAGGAATCTGATTAACATAAATCCACACAAACACACCCCTGGATTAAATGTGTTCCCGTCAGCCCTGTTCCTTGGACTGCAGGAGCTGTTCCAGCTGTTGTGGAATTAAGGTCCCCTTTGCTTAGCTTGTCCAGTGGGATATGCTTAGTACCTACCTCTCCAGTAAGGGTTCTCCTATTGTGCCTTAAAAATTTGGCATATTTTAAGAATGCCAAAATCTGAGATTATTGCTTGAATTAAAAAGGAGAAGGATAAGAAAAAAATACAGTTTTTATTACATTGGAATAAAAAGAAAATGTAACTTTTTTAAAATACCAGGTTTACTGAAGTATAATTTATATACAATAAATTTCATCCTCTTTAGTGAATAGTTGGATGACAAATACATATACAGTTGTATCATCACCATAATCAAATTTTGACTCTTCCCCACAAAGTTCTCTGTGACCCCTGGCAGTGAACTGCACCTTGCTACGCGCCCAGCCCACGAAAACACTGATCTTTTTTTTGTCTTTATAGTTTTACCTTTTCTAGAATGTTGGATAAATGGAATCATATGCTGTAGATAGTCTGTGTCTGGTTTATTTCATATAGCATAATACCTTTGAGATTCATCCATGTGGCTGTGAGTCCCAGCACTCTGTTCCTTTGTACTGCTTAGTAGCATTCCCTTTTATGGACCCACCACAGTTTGCATATCCATTTACCAGTAGATGAATATTTAGGTTGGTTCCAGTTTTTAGCTAGTAAGAATAGAACTGCTATGAAAAAGTCATTGTGAAAATATGTGTTTTACAAGTTTTCAGTCATTTGGGGTAAATACCTAAGAGTGGGATTGCTGGGGGTTTTGGCAAGTATATGTAGAAACATTTTTGAAGAAAAGGGGACTTCATGAATGTTGCTGAGTAGTTTATACAGGAAGTAAAATATCCAGGTGGTGAATTTTAAGAAGAGTCATCTCAACTCTGGGCTCTATGTTGCCCTCCAAGGCCTTGCAGTTAGTCAATTTACAGCTTTGTTGGTTTAGACACAAAGGGTAGGGCAGATCCTTTTCATCATCGGGTAGTTCCATTACTTATCAAGGGCATGATCTCAGGCAAGTACTTAAGCTCACTCTGTTTTTGTTTCCTCTGCTGTGAAATGAGCATTATCACAGCCTACCTCAAAGAGATGCTGTGAGGATTTTTTAAATATACAAGTCACAGTGGAGAACAGTGCCTGGCATATAGCAAGTACTCAACAAGTACTACCTATTTAGTCTGGGGGAAATCTGAGATTATAGCAGAAAACCATGTGTTTTCCTAGAAAGCTCTGATATTTTGAATCAAATGTTTACCAGAAAACAAAGAACACATTCATTCATTCAACACATATTTATTGAGTGCCTGTTGAATGCCAGGTGGGGAAAACAGGCCCAGTTCTGGTTCATATGGAACTTACAGTCTCAGAGGAGAGGCAAGCAGAACAAAAAAGATGTATTGTATGTAATTATGACAAAAGAAAAGAAGGGGCTTGCTAGGAGAGTGTAGCACCTGAGTCATAGCTGGCGCCACCAGCCCTACCTACCTTGTGTTAGGATAATCTTTTACAGTCTCTAACTTCAGCTCAGTTATTGACTCTGCTTAAGAGGAAGGAAGACCAGCCTCTCCTAATCTCCTTCATTCATTCCCTCCTTCATTGATTATTCATCAGCACTAAGGACACATGCACACAGGAAGACAATTCTTCTTCTGCAGGGAGTTTGCAATATCATAGGGGATGAGTTTATGCAGTGATAGCTCCTCTTCCTGCTGGAACTGCTCTGATGAAAAGGATCAGGAAATTTTGATGAGTCTCTGAGAAAGGCCATTATAAGCACCATTTTTTCTGGCCTAGATTTAGCATCAGGATAATACCACAGGGGCTAATGGCACAAACTTGCTGCTTTGGCTGAGTGGAACCAACAGACTCAGAGGCCCTCTCCTTGGGGGCTCTATGGAGAGGTTAGAGTTCCCTGAGGAGGAGGCAGTAGAACAATGCAAGACCCCCATCAGTCTCCTCTCTGAAGCCAGACGGTGTTTGCCAGAGATTTTAAGAGGAAAGTGAGTGTGAATAAGCATCAGAGCAGCTGTGGAAGTAGGTGATATGGCTTGGAAAATAACTGCGTCAGAAAACTGGAAAAGCACTAACATGCTGAGAATTCAGTCCTGATGTGCAGGAACTGGGGCCTGCATGGCAGTCACAGGAACTGACAGACTTGCCCTTCCTTCTCTTGGGTCTCAGCCAGGCCCAGTCAAAGGCAATGATCGGACAGATGGAGGAGTTAATGTAACCTGTGCATTCCACTTTCATTTTTACTTAGATTTTTAGCTGCACCTACTGAGTGCCTTCTAAGTGCTAGGCATGATGCTCAGGAATCCAAGATGTAGATATGGGTTGTGTTGGTTTTTCAGTACCCCCCACTTCCTTTGGACCCCCGTTCCTTCTTCACCCCAATCACATGATGCTGTGGGGCTATTCATTATGGTTTTCTACTCTACTCATCAAGAGATAGTCATGAGGTTCAGGCCCAATCATTGTACCCCTTCCTCTGGCAGCAGAGATGGGTCTTGGGGGTGGTCATGTCACTTGAGCTGAGCCAATTAGAGACTTTAACTGGGACTTTTTAATCTGTAGCCATAGGTTTGATGGCTTTGTAGTGAGCCACTGTTCTGAGCTACATTTCCTAGAATTCCCTTTCCAGTATGTTTTCAGACAGGGTTGGTTATGAGATTTTCTTTTGGGAAACTTGGATGAGAGAAGGCAAGCAGTAGCATATATATACCCTTTCCTAGTTATTCAGTCATATACTTATATGGATACTGTTGTGAAGGGATTTTGAGGATGTAAGTAGAGTTCCTGATGATCTGACTTTAAGTGAGGGAGATGATCCTGTTTGTCTAACTTAATCAGCTAAAAGGCCTTAAAGTAGAGCTTACACCTTTCCTGGACAACAGCTTCCATCCATGCCTGTAGGTTCAGCCTACTTCTGATTTTCGCTTCCTAGAGGCCTTCCGTATGGATTTCTGATGGGCTTAACTAGCCATTTCCTTGTGATAAATTTCTAGGGGTGTGTGTGTGTGTGTGTGTGTGTGTGTGTGTGTGTGTCTATATTCTGCCTCCCTGGTTGAAGCCTGACTGGTATAAAAAACACACAGGGTTTTGTATTTGGGTTATTACTGCAGCATCTGCTAGTTGTCCCATGCAACTATTCTCCTCTCATATGAAACTCCTGATCATTAGCTAGGCTCATGGCCACCCAGAGGTTCAAAATTCAAAAAGTAAGTATTGACCCAACAGAAATAAGAACATATAGCCACAGAAAGGTTTATACACTAATATTTGTAGCAGCATTTTCAAAAGTAATAGCTAAGAACTAGAAGCAACCCAATTATCTACCAGGTAAGTGAGTGGATAAATGGACTAAGTACATCCCTATAATGGAGTATTGCTCAGCAATAAAAAGGAACAACTACTACAGACAAAACAACATGGATGAATCTCAAAAGCATTCAAAAGCTAAGTATAAGAAGCCAGTCACAAAAGTCACATTTTTGCAAATCATATATCTAAGAAATTTGTATCTAGAATATCTATATAACTCTTACATTCAAAAATAAAAACATGTAACCTAATGAAAAGTGGGGAAAATTTTTGAGTAGACATTTCTTCAAAGAAGATACACAAATGTCTATTAGCACATAAAAAAGATGATAAACATCATTGGCCATGAGAAAATGCAAATTAAAACCACAATGAGTACTAATTCATATCCACTAGAATGGATAAAATAAAAAGGTCAGACAAAATAACAAGTGTTGGCAAGGATGTTGAGAAATTGAGAATGGAACTTGGGGAAATTAGTACCTTCCCCAAGGCAGAAAGAGGAGGTGGGGTTATCAACAGAGAGAGTAGTCAGTGGTAGGAGACCATTCATACTCCAGAAGAGGAGGAACACTGGGAAGAGTATAGGCGGCTGCTCTGGTGCTGCCAAGGGGCCAGGAGCATCAAGACCAGTAAACAAGGGCATGAACCAACCAGGTCTTTGCTGTCCCCCCCCAAATCTCCACTGACTGCACTACACCACCGTGACTTGAAGAGCTGGGGCGATGGGAAGAAGAGATTGAAGAAGCAGTAGATTGAGGAAAACTTTAGGAAGATCTGAATATATTTCTGGTACAAAGGGCCTCCCTAGAGTGAGTGCAGTGGGAAGAGTCCAAGAGCCCAGGAAGATCAGGTGTGCTGGATAAGGAGTAGAATCCATGGTCCTTTCCCAAGCTACAACCCTTTCTCTGTTTCTCCAGTAAAAGTTAATAAGCAGACATCTTTGCTTAGAAAGCTTTGTTTTATTAGGCTTAAAAGCTCTTTGATATGATAATAATAATTGTAACAAATTTATTGGGGATATAACTCATTGGATATAAAGATTGAAATGGATTTATTCCTTCTAATAACTGCTTCTAATAAGGTTCACGTAGAACCCTCTTTTGTTTATGAAGGGCTAGGTCCCTTCATCAGACCGTTTTGACCAGATTCCATGTTTTCATCATTCTTGGTTACTAAAATGGTGTAACTTTGGCATTTAAAACTCAGTCTTTATCATTAAAATGTCCTCACTCTTAAACTGAACTGCTAGTTGTCCCATGCAACTACTCTCCTCCAACTAATCTTCTATAGGGATGTACTTGGTCCATCACTGCTTTGAGTGTAGGAGGTTATGTAATCTGGCTCTAAGACTGCTCTCCTCCAGTAAGAGCTGGCTTCCCTACATCCCAGGGGAAGAAAGCATTTTCCCCATGACTGTCATGGTGGGGCATGCCCTGGACTCTTCATGGCTCAGTTTGGTTTTGGCTACTGCAGAGTAGTCTCACCTGAGGTGGGCAATGTGGGAGTTCTTCTTGGAGAGCCACTCAGTTTCACCTCCATACCTGAAAATCCTTCAGCTACACCAGTAGTACCAGTTAGATGGGCCAGGTACAGAAACCCAGGTACAGAGACTCACCAGGGCAGGAAGCTCCAGATGCCTAGCAAGGGGAAAAGCTGGGTAAACAAGAACCTTGTCCCCAGGGTAATCTATCCTTGCTTAGCCTATCACTGGTCATGCAGTTTAGAACCCCTGAGCGTTCCTCCCTAAAGATAACATGTAAGCCTCAGTTGTATTTCAGCTCCAGGCCCAGAAAAGCAATGAAGCCAAACAAGCAGAGCTGTGTCTGCCTCAGGATCAGGTACACTGACTAATGACCTCCTGCCCTGCCACTAACCAGTCAGTGGAGACCATGACCTAGAAAGAGCACACCTGGAAAGCTAATGAATATTCTATTGAGACACTCCCCTGAGATCTCCCCTAAGATTTCCACCTGCAAGAGAGATAAATACGCTCAGGACAAAGGGCCCAGTGCTCTCTGCCCCAGGGGAGCATACTAATGCCATCTCCTTCCCCCTTATTCCCTCCAAGGGGACCCCATGAGATTTGCAATCAGGGGTATAAAGGCAGTGCCACTTCATCCTGGGCTTACCCGTGTACCTGTCTCCAAGGCCCCCTTCTCTCACTGACTTCTCAGTGAGTCAAAGCAGCCCAGCCTAGGCTCTCCTATTGCTTCTTTTATGCTCTTTCTTGTTTCACTGTCCCAAGTATACTTTTTCTGACATTATGGACCCAATATTCTTTGGCTCAGTTCTGTGTAGCTCTTCCCTTTTGATATCCCCATCCCCTTTCCTTAACTAATTCAATTTTTCTTTATTCACCCATCTGAGATGGTTATTTAGTCTGTCCATGCACCACAGACCCACAGACCTTAACCTTTCAATACATCTCCCCTATCCATTCTCCAGATGGGGTGTCTCAGTGACCTTAAAGTATCCCTAGCTGTTGTGCCTTTAATAACCTTGGAGCTCCTTTATAACCATAGAAACCACTGGGTTCTTCTTCCACCTCTTATAAGGGCTACAAACATTCAAATGTTGCACAGGAGATACTTACGCTAAAAATTATTTTTTTTTTCTGAAATTCAAATTTAACTGGATATCTATAGAGTTTTATTTGCTAAGTCTGGCAATTGTACAAAGAAACAAACTCTGAGATGGAGACTTGCATGTGGGAAGTTTACTGGGAAGTGCTCTCAGCTCGATGCCTGAGGGGAACCAAAGCCAACAGAATAAGGCAGAGAAAGAAGTTGAACTGCCATATAGTCACAGCAAACCTCATCCCTTCTGCTCCATGGAGCTCTGGAGCTGGGATGATTCTTCAGAATTGCTCTCACACTGAGGGGAGGTAGCTGGGGCTTTTACACCTACCTAACCAGTCACTGGACATTAGATGACTCTAGAAGGAGATGTGGCCTTGGGCAAGGTGGTGCTCTTCACCATAGGCAGAGCCTCACATGAGGGCTCAGCTGAGAGCCCTAAGCCCCCAGCACTTCCAGCATATGTTACACCTCATTGAGTGGAAGCCAGACACCCTTGTGTTATAGGCAGTTAGACAGACATGAGCAGAACAAGGATGATGGGCTAGATGGAGAAGGTCATCAGAATGGAAAGCCCCCAGGTGCCTAGCAACGGACAATTGTAGGGTGGAACCTTGCTTCCAGGGTGGCCTTTCCTCCCCTAACATATCACTGGTCAAGTGTTTTGGACTCCCTGACCTTTCCTCCCTAGAGATAGCATCTAAGCCTCAATTGTATTTCAGATCAAGGCCCAGAAAAGCAACAAAATGAGCCATGGCTGACCTCAGGACCAACTGCCTTGAATGATGGCCCCAGCTCTGGCACCAACCAATCAATCAGTGGGGACCACAACCCTGAAAGGGCATATCTGGAAAGCTGCTGAATATTATAATGACATCTTCCCCTGGGACCTTCCCTAAGATCTCCACCCTTAACATCTTTAGGATGAGGACCCAGAGCTCTCCCTCCTGGGAGCATGCTAGAACCTTCTCCTTTCCTTCCCCTTCCCCCAACCCAGGCACATTAGCATTAGCATCCTCACTCCCAAGCTCCAAGGGCCCTTCCTTTGCCCCTATAACTTGTTTCCTAAGCCCATTTCTTCTAGGAATTACTTTTTCTACCTCTGTGATTAATGAAATAAAAGTTCTCTTATAGTTTAGGTCTTGGCTCTGAATTCTTTCCTAGCCAGAACCCAAGTATTGAGGTTGCTGAACCTAAGTCCGGTCTGACCCCACCGGACTAACACCCAGTGCTATTCCCATCATCTACAACTTGGAACTCATCACACAGGTTTCAGATAGATCAAACAGCAACCAGTAGTGGGAGAATCTGAATCATCTTAAGGGGAAAGGGCAAGAAGCCAAAGGCAGGAGAAACTACACTGCAACAGACTGGACCATATTTGTAATGGAAACAACTCTGTTCAGCACTGTACCCTTATTGGTCACATCTTGGGTTTATTGGAATTAAGAAGCTATAAGCCTGAAGTGTTTGTGCAGAGTTTTAATACCTCTTCACATTTAACTCTGGGGCTCCCGCAGAACTTTCCCTTTAACTGAGGTATGTGCAGAGCTCACATCTCAGAAGCAAGGCTCTAAACCACAGGGGGCTGTGCAGCAGAACTGCTTCTCTCAGGAAGTGTCACTGCCCACTGTGGCTGCACGGTTGGTCCCCTCCACCCCCCCCATCCCCACAGGCTTTCTCCTCTTCTCCCTCCTCCTGTGTGAGGCCCTGCCCACTCTCTCTCCTTCCCTCTGGCTGGCTCCCCACACCTAAGGGCAGGATCTGTCTTCAGACACAATGGACGCAATTTTGGCTGGTCTCCAATGTGGGTCTCTCTCTAGTGTCCTGCAAATTCTGCCACCCCCACCCACAGCCACACCCTGGCCTTGCTGTCACAGTGCTGCTCTCACAGGCCACCACACTGCAGCATGTCACTCACTGGCCACAAAGACTGTTTTTCCAGTTCTCTCCCGCCCTTCCTCTCCTGACCTTGTTGTTTCAACAAAGTCTGCTGTGCTGGGTCCCTCCTTAGACCAGGGCTCATCACTTCAGCCACTCTCTCACTTCAACTTCCTTACTAGATTTCCTTTCATCTACCCACCTGGGACATCCCACTCAGCCAGCCTGCTTTTTCTCCTCCCACCTGAGGCCTCAGGGTGGGGGGAGGGCACAGGAGAAATGTCCACAAGATTGAACTGCTGTCAGAGCCCCTGTGGTTCACTGCTCAGCAGCCCTCTTTCTCCAGAACAGCTCCCCATTCCTCCTCCCAGAACTGGTCCAATTCCTCCAGCCCACCACTCTTCCACCTCCCAGCAGGTGATCTCACCTGGTGCCGCAGAGAAAACATGAAGGCCCTCAAGCTCACCCACACCTTGTCCATCCGGGCCTCCTCCCTCTGGTCTCAGGGGAATTAGGTCCTGTTCCATCTTCCATCTGGGTTCCAAACTCTCTCTCCTCCCACATCAGTAGTCTCCTGTGTAGACAAAAAGGGGCCACATACTAAACCTGACAAGCTCAGGGGAGGCCTGCATGGCTGCCTTGCAAACTCAGAGACCTAAAAGTAACCACATAGTGTGATAAGTGGACAGATATGAGCAGAGCAAGGATAATGAGCCAGGTATAGAAAGTCATCAGAGTGGAAAGCCCTGGATGCCTAGCAAAGGACAATTGCAGGGTGAGACCTTAACCCCAGGGTGGCCTTTCCTCCTCTAGTGTAACATTGGTCATGTGATTTGGACCCCCTGACTTTCATCCCTAGAGATAACATCTAGGCCTCAGTTGTATTTCAGCTCCAGACCCAGAAAAGCAACCAAACCAACCACAGCTGACATCAGGACCAACTGCACTGAATGATGGCCCAGCCCTGGTGCCAACCAATGAGTGAAGACCACAATCCTGAAAGGACACACCTGGAACGCTGATGAATATTATAATGAGATTTTTCCCTGGGGCCTCCTCTAAGAACTCCACACTTAAAACCATTAGGATAAAGGACCCAGCGCTTTCCTTCCTGGGAGCATGCCCCTGTATTTTCCTTTCCCTTCCCCTCCCCTTTTCCTTCCCCTACCTCCACACATGTTACCGTTAGCTTCCTTACTCCCAACCCCCAAGGGCCCTTCCATTGCCCCTATAACTTGTTTTCTAAACCCATTTCTTCTAGGAATTACCTCTTCCACCTCTGTAATTTTACCAAATAAGTGTTCTCTTATATTTCAGGTCTTGGCTCTAAATTCTTTCCTAGTCAGAACTCAAATACCAGGGTTGCTGATATGTTAATACCTGGTTAACTTGCCTTTGCAAAACAAAAGCATTTCCCCTTTTTCTGGGCCCTCAAAGCACCAGGGCAAAGACCTTGAATCCTCTCACTGTGATTGTTATCACGTTAATTGTTGACTACTAACTATCCTACACTCAACTAAGTAAAAGAAAAACATGTCTGTCATTTTACTTTTTATCCAATCCCAGAGATTTCCCTGCTTTGCTTTCTCTCACCTCTCTAATCTGTAGCCAGTGGATTTCATGTAACCCATTTATGCCTCCTCCTTTGATTGTAATCTATAGAACAAGGTGCAAAATTGCCATTCTCAGGAGCATTATCTCGATCCACTGAGATTCTGCTTCCTAGCATATGTCAACAATTTGACTCAAATAAACTCACAAAAATTCTTCACAGATTTGAATGATTCTTACGTTAACACTTGCTAATAAGAATTTCTTCTTTTACCAAATCTGGTCCTTTCAGCTGGCCCTGCTTTTTCTGATGTATAAACATACTTAAGACCCTCCATGGCTTTAAAAGAAATTATCAGTTGACCCTAAACTTCCAAGAAGTGTTGTTGGGGGCAGAGATGTTGACCATGCTCTGTTGACTGTGACTGTGAAAGGGGGGAAGGCACCTAATAGGAACGGGGCCATAGTTGTTTAATGATTTTTCACCTTACTAACTATACATAAGAAGTTTCCCTACAGACCCCGGGAAACTGGAGGATGTGCTGCAAGAAGAAAAACAGAGCTGTAAAAAGATGAGACAGCTTGGGGCCTGGATGGGTCCATTGCTCAAAAAAGAAAATGTGTTTTAAGAACAGACAAAGAACAGGATGCACTTTGATTTGGTTGCTGTGCCTGGAACCTGACCCCCCTCCAGGAGTTTGCCTCAGGAATGCTGACTATTCTCAGGTCTCAGGAACTGGCAGAATTGGATTTTAACACCATTGAAAATTAACTACCTTGTTATTGGACTTCCAAGATCCTGGAAGGAGACACATGGGCCACAGACCCTGCAGCCATCCTCCCCCCACCCCCACTTCCCCCTTGCATGCAGCCCTATATAACCAGCCAGGTAATAAGGTAAGGGCAGAGCAGATGTTATGTGGACAAATCTCACTGCTCTCCCATTTGCCGGCAATAATGGAATAAATACTCAAATATGATTCAACCTTGTCTCTGCTTAATTGACTGAAGTAGCAACAGGCAGTCCATACCCATTGTGTCTGATTTCAGTATCACCAGGTCTCTGTCCTGTTGGCATTCAAATTACTTAACACAATATGCTACACTTAAAGCTGTCATTTTCACATATTCATTTACAATTCAAGCCTCTGAAATATACCTCCTGCTCCCACCACTTCTCTGCAATGTCTAAATCCTGGTTTGTTTTAGTCTCTATCTTAGTAGATTTCACTGTAGTTCTTGGGCCTGTTGACTGTTCCCTCCTTTCTCAGTCTGCTCTTCTTCAAGCTCCTCCACGAGCACCTGACACCTTGCTGTTGTCAAAGGTTCTCTTCTCCATTCTTTTTCCTCCTCTTTCTGCTCATGCTTATCCTCCCATGGCTTCATCCTTCCCGAGCAGGCCCAGTATTCCCAAAATGCTGTCACAGTCAGCCAGTCCTCTCCTGGGCATTCCAGCCTAGATACCCAGCTGCCTCCTGGACTCCCCACTTGAGTGGAGGAGATTCTTAAACACAGCATGGCTGTACCCATAGATATTCTCTTTACAGATCCCCAGGCTAAGTGTCTGTACCACCTTCCACTAATGAGTTCATAACCAGAAAACTCAGAGGTGTGCTTTATTCTTCCCTCTTTCTCTTATATCCAGTCCAGACAGAAAACAAATACATAGCTGGTAACCACAGCAGGGCAAACAAGATTAAACATCAAGTTTCCTGAGCAATATTCTTATATTATGACTTGCATCTGAGCACTCATTTAACAGTGTTTGTTCATTCCTTCATTCTTTACCTTACTTCTTTATCAAGCCACAAATCAGAGCTGAGCATCCTTCAAGGGCCAGTACCATGCTCACATAGGCTGCTGTCCTCCAGGTCAAGGGCAGAGATACCTGGAAACAAAGGCAACTGAATGCATTGGCAAAAGCAAGGGTTCTCAAAGGACACAGACAAGGGAGAACACCCCAGAATAATGCCTGCATCTACTTAGTGAGTAAGGGAGTTCTTCTGGCCAAAACATCGACTTAAACACTGAGGTCTAAGAATCTGGAAGAGTGTCTGGCATGTGGTAAAATCTCCTTAAATATTTGATGAATCTGTGAGTAAAAAAAAAAAGTGCACATATATTAGTGTGCATTATAGTCCATAGAATAAAATAAGAATTTATTAATTCATACTGATATAAATAAATAATTGAAGGGAGAAGGACAGCTTTACCTTACAACAGAATTTCAACTACTAAAGGTAGAAGGAATGATGGAAATAAGAAATCACCATTCAGCAAACCTCACTGTAATAATTATTTTAGGCAAAAATCAGCAATGAATGCTAAAATTAATGGATGAACTTTGATAAGAAACAAAATATTTATGTATTCTCAGTGTGTCTCCCCACAAGGTACTTACAGGGTGGGGCAAAAGTAGGTTTACAGTTGTTCATATGGAAAATAATGCAATAATTAATAAATAATAGAATAAACTCTGTTTCCTGTACTCACTGTAAACCTGCTTTTGCCCCACTCTGTATTAATTGCAAAGGGGAAAATAATAACTTTACAGTGAAGAAACCCTGTAGACATTGCTTTATACAAGTGATGACAGTTAGTGTTACCAATAATGGTACATATTGTCACTGTGTACCTCTTGACCATAAGATGCCCCCAGAAGGTACTTCACTTCTGTAGCATTAGTTTTAATTTTTTAACAGCTTTATTGAAGTGTAATTCACATATCATATTTTTTAATTCACCCATTTAAGAGTATAATTTAGTGTTTTTCAGTCAATGTATAGGTTTGTGTAAGCATCACTACAATCTAATTTTAGAATATTTTCATCACCCTGAAAAACCCTGTACCCATTAATAATCACTCCCCATCCCTACCCTACCCCAGCCCTAGGCAACCATTAATTTAGTGCCAATACCATAGATTTGTCAATTTTGTATATTTCATATAAATTGAATCATACATACATGATCTATGACCAGCTTCTTTAATTTAGCATAATAATTCAAAGTTTGTTTATGTTGTAGCATGGAACTGTACTTTCAGTTCCTTTTATTGCTGTATAATATTCTATTGTATGAATATACCATGTTTTTTTAATTTATTTATCAGCAGATGGACATTTGGTTTGTTTCTACTTTTGGCTATGATGAATAATGCTTCTATGAACATTCACAAACCAGTTTTTGTGTAGATATATGTTTTAATTTATCTTGGAGATATATATATATCTTTGACATACATAGATAGATATAGATATAGATATACCACACAAACACCTAAGAGTAGAATTGCTGGATCATATGTTAAATCTGTGTTTAACATTTTTCCAGAGCACTTGCACCATTTCACATTCTACCAGCAATGAATGATAGTTGCAAATTCTCCATACCTTTGTCAACACTTGTTATTTTATTTATCTTTTATATTTTAGCCATCCTAGTGGGTGTGAAGTGGCATTTTCCCAATGACTAATGATGTTAAGCACCCTTTCATGAGTTTATTAGCTATTTTTGTATTTTATTTGGAGAAAGGTCTATTAAAATCTTTTGTCAATTTTTAATTGGTTTACTTGTCTTTTTATTTTCAAGTTGTAAGAGTTATCTATTCAGAATTCAAGTTCCTTATCAGATATATGCTTTGCAAATACTTTATTTCATTCTGTGGGCTGCCTTTTCACTTTTTTGATAGTAACCTTTTCAGCAAAAAAGCTTTGAGTTTTGATGTAGTCCAAGTTATTTATTTACTTATTTCTGTCACTTGTACTTTTGATATCATATCTAAGAAACCACTGCCTAATCCAAGGGCATGACAATTTATTCTTATGTTTTCTTTCAAGTGTTTATAGTTTTAGCTGTTTTTTCATTTAGGTCTATTATTTTGTTTATAGTGTGAGATAAGGGTCCAACTTTATTCTTTCTTTAGTTAAGTTTTCTTGGCACCATTGTTGAAAATGAATTCACTGATAACGTATAAATTTTCTTCTGGATTATGAATTATATTTCATTAATCTGTGCATCTATCCTATGCCAATACAACACAGTCTCGATTACTCTTAGTCTTGATTGTTCTATCTTTGTACTAAGTTTTAAAGTTGGCAAGCATGGGCCCTACAACTTTTTTAAAAAGTTGTTTTGGATATGTAGGGTTCTTTGAATTCCATATACATTTTAGAATCAGCTTGTCACTTCCTTTAAAGAAGACAGCAGGTCCTAGAGGATAACATAAGATAAAAACTACTGACTAATGACTTACACCAAAGGCATGATTTGTGAACTAAATAATTGATAAGCTGGACTTCATTAAAGTGAAAAACTTTTGTTTTGTGAGACAATGTCACAAAGAGAATGAGAAGACAATCACAGACTGGGAGAAATATTTGCAGAAAACACATCTAATAGAGGTCTGTTATCCAAAATATACAAAGAACTCTTAAAACTCAACAATAAGAAAACAAATCCAATTAAAAAATAAGCCAAAGGACCTCACTCATATGTGGAATCTAATGAAGAAAATAAACTGATAAACAAAATAGATCCAGAGACACAGAAGCATGGAACAGACTGACAAATGTCAGAAGGAAAAGGGGAGGGGGAGAGAAGGAAAAGCTTAACCAAAAAACTTGTATACATAACCCATGGACACAGACAAAGTGCAGTGAAGATCTGGGGGACAATGTGGGGTAGAGGGGGTCAATGGAGAAAAAAAGGGACATCTAAAATGCTTCCAACAATAAAGATAAATTTTAAAAAAAAATAAGCCAAAGGACTTAACAGACCAGCACCTCACCAAAGAACATACACAGCTGGCAAATAAACATAGGAAAAAATGCTCCACTTCTTCCACTTCTTTTATGTCATCAGGGAAATGCAACTTTAAACGACAATAAGATACCACTACTCACCTATTAGAATGGCCATAATACGAAACACTGACAATACCAGATGCTGGCAAGGATGTGGGGCAACAGGAACTCTCATTTATTGCTGGTGGGAATGTAAAATGGTACAGCCACTTTGTAGGAGAGTTTAGAGGTTTCTTACAAAACTAAACATACTTCTACTATATGATCCAGCAATTGTGCTCCTTGGTTTGTACCCAAAGGACTTGAAAATTTATACCTACACAAAAAGCTTCACACAAATGTTTATAGCAGTATTATGTATAATAGCCCAAACCTGGAAGCAACCAAAATGTCCTCCAATAGGTGCATAGATAAATAAACTGTGGTATGTCCAGACGATATAATATTATTCAGAGCTAAAAAGAAATTATCTGTCAAAGCTATGAAAATACTGGAGGAACCTTGAATGCATATTATTAAGTGAAAGAAGCAAATCTGAAAAAGCTACATAATGTATGATTCCAACAAAGTAGTTAAAATTTTTTGCATCTATATTCATAAAGGACATTGGTCTGCATTTTTTTTTTAACTTGTGATGTCTTTGTCTGGTTTTGGTATTAAGGTAAGTTTGTGGCATTCTTACCATAAATGCATAACTTCAACTCAATCATGAGAAAAGAACAGACATACCCAAATTGAGAAGGACTATATGAAACAACTGGTCAGTGCTATTCAAAAATGTGAAGGCCAGAAAAAATAAAGGAAGCCAGAAAAATGGTCCACAGTAAAGGAGACTAAATTGACATACAACTAAATGTGACATGTAATATTAGATTGGAAACTGGAACACAAAATGATTTTAGTGGGGCAATTACTGAAATTTAAAGTAGGTATATAGATGAGATAATAGCATTAAATAAATGTTATTTTTCTGATTTTTATAATTATACTGTTTTTGTGTCAGATGTTAATATTTGGAGAACTCTTTGTACTATTCTCCCAATCTTTCTATGTCTGAAATTACTACAAAATGAAGAATTAAAAATTACCAAAATTACCAAAACAAATTCAAGTATATATGCCCTTGGTTCAGTGAGGAAAAGAATGTATTTGAGAGCCTGGGAAGCATGAATACCAAGGCCTGGAGTCCAATATTCGGGAAACTGCAGTAGTTCAGTGTTTCTGGATCATAAAGTGTGGGGATAAGAAATGGAACAAATAGGAGTGAGGATGTCCTGACAGCCATGGGGCATTATGGGAGAAGTGGACAGACACAAGCAGATTAGCTTTTTCAATGGATGATTTGGGGAACTAAGGGGAGAAAGTGATACAAATGGAAAGAGATGGAAAGAGTTGCCATGAACTTTCAGAAGAAAATTATTTTGCCTAGGAGCTCTATAGTTTCTTAGTTTTATTGTAGATTTTTAAAAAATCTAATATTGGAAAGAAAAACCCCCACAGTGATGTCTGTATTTAGAACTATAACATTCCTGAATCCCCAATTCAATTTCAGGGAATTGAGGTGATTGCTTGGGCAAGAGTTAAAAGGAAATGTAGACTTTAAATGTATTATTGTAGGGAAGGTAAACAACAGGAGTTTCTTCATCATGGTAATGCTTTCTGTCTAAAGGGTCTGAAGATCCATTTTTTAGGAGCTGAAAGTTCCTTTTTGAGGATGGAAGATTCTCATGCTGGCCTCCAGCAGACACTTAAGAAAATTTCTGTCAATGGAGAGCTGCAGCAAGTTGAGGGCAGCAGTAACTTTGAGGAAAACATTTTTGACCATGGAACTAAGGAGCTAAAAGGGAATCACAGCCTGTAATGGGAGGTACAGGGCAGGGAGAACGAGGCGGAGCAGAGTGGGTTTCCCCTCTTTCAACCGTCCCTTGGATGTCCAGAGACCCCAGCCACTTGATTTGGGTCTCCTGGTATATTAAAAAAAAAGACATTTTAGGTGTGAATCAAGCTTTTATACATTTTGCCACATTTAAAACTGTTTATGTCCAAAAATTATTATTATTTTTTACCAGTATACTAACAAGTGTATCTATTGGGTTGTACCATATAAAATTCACAAGTTGGCAGTAGTGAACTGTTGAGTAAACTGGATGTCAACGTGGGACAAGATACTGTCTAGATAGGAGACAGACAGATGCAGGCAAGAGACTGTGAGAGCCTGAACTGAGGCTGAATCTGCTTGGTAGGTAAAATCCCTGAGACCTGGCTCTGGATTGGCTGTTGAGAACTGGGTAAATGAGAGTCAAAGGAAGAGGAGGTTCCAGAGGAAATAATCAATAGGACCAAATACTTCTGCCAGGGAATAAGAAGGCTGAAAGGTGTCCAACAGATCTTTCAATCAGGAGCTCTTGGAGACTATTTCAGGTTCCTGTGGCTGCTGTAACAAATTGCCACAAACTTAGTGCTGTAAATCAACACAATTTTCTTTCATATTTCCTCTTCAACCATCCCATACCCCTCTTCACTTTGGCAGCCATCAATTTGTTCTCTCTACATATGCGCTGTTTCTGTTTCATTTGTTTTTTAGATCCCACATATAAGTGAAATCATACAGTATTTATCTTTTTCTGTCTGACTTGGTTAACTTAGCAGAATACCCTCTAGGTACTTCCATGTTGTTGCAGATGGCAAGATTTCACTCTTTTTTTTATTGCTAAGTAATAGTCCATTGTGTGTGTAACATTTTCTTTATCCATTGATATATCAATGAACACCTAGGTTGCTTCCACATATTTTTATTTTATTTTATTTTATTTTATTTTATTTTAATTTTATTTTATTATTTTATTTTATTTATTTTATTTATTTATTTATTTATTTATTTATTTATTATTTATTTATTTTTAAATATATCTTTATTGATTTCAGAGAGATGAAAGGAGAGGGAGAGAGAGAGATAGAAAAATCAATGATGAGAGAGTCATTGATCAACCCCGCAACACGGGCATGTGCCCTGACCAGGAATCGAACCCCGATTGCCTGGATCTTAGGTCGATGCTCAACCACTGAGCCACGCCCAGCTGGGCAACACTTATTATTTTAAATAACCCTGCCGTGAATCCGGGTGAATATCTCTTTTTGAACTAGTGTTTTTGATTTCTTTGGATAAATACCAAAAAGTGCAATTGGTGGGATGTATGACACCTTTGAATTTAATTTTTTGAAGAATCTCCATACTGTTTTGCATAGTGACTTCACCAATTTAGTGCCACCTACAGTGTAATAGAGTTCCTTTTTCTCCTCATCTTCCCCAGAACTTGTTATTTGTTGATTTTCTAATAATAGCCATTCAGACAGGTGTGAGGTGACATCTAGTTTTTATTTGCATTTCCCTTATGACTGGTGATGAGCATATTTCATATGTCTGTTGGCCACCTGTATGCCCTCTCTGGAGAAGTGTCTATTTAGGTCCTCTGCCCACTTTTAAAAATTTTATCTTTATTGTTGAAAGTATTACAGATGTCCCCTCCCCCCCACCACTGACCTCTTACACACACACACACACACACACACACACCCCGCCACCACCCAGGCCTACCACACTATTGTCTGTGTTCATGGGTTATTCATATATGCATATAAATTCTTTGGTTAATTTCTTCCTGTCTCCCTACCTCCCTGATTCCCTTTCCCTCTGAGACTCATCAGTCTGTCCCATGCTTTCATGTCTCTGGATCTATTTTGTTCACCAGTTTATTTTAGTCATTAGATTCCACATATAAGTGAGATCATGTGGTACTTGTCTTTCTCTAACTGGCTTATTTCACTTAGCATAATCATTTCCAGGTCCCTCTATGTCATCTCAAAGGGTAAGAGAACCTTCTTTTTTTTACAGCTGCATAGTATTCCGTTGTGTAAATGTCCCACAGCTTTTTTATCCACTCATCTACTGATGGGCACTTGGGCTGTTTCCAGATCTTAGCTATTGTAAATAGTGCTGCTATGCACATAGGCATGCATATATTCTTTCTGTATGATGTTTCAGGATTCTTAGGATTTAGTCCTAGAAGTGGGATCACTGGGTCAAGTGGCACTTCCATTTTTAATTTTTTCAGGAAACTCCTTACTGTTTTCTATAGTGGCTCCACCAGTCTACATTCCCACTAGCAGTGTACCAGGGTTCCCTTTTCTCCACATCCTCACCATCACTTGTTGTTTGTTGATAATAACCATTCTGGCAGGCGCGAGGTGATACATCATTGTAGTTTTAATTTGCATCTTTCTGATGATTAGTGGCTTTGAGCATTTTTTCATATGTCTCTTGCCCATCTGTATGTCTTTTTTGGAGAAGTGTCTATTTGCCCATTTTTAAATTGGATTGTTTGTCTTCCTTTTAAGTTGTGTGAGTTCTTTATATATTTTGGAAATTAAACCCTTATCAGATATATCATTGGCAAATATGTTCTCCCATACAGTGGGATCCCTTTTCATTTTGTTGATGGTTCTTTTGCTGTACAGAAGTTTTTTAGTTTGATATAGCCCCATTTATTTATTTTTTCCTTTATTTTCCTTGCACTAGGAGTTGTAGTGGTAAACATATTGCTATGAGAGATGTCTGAGATTTTTCTGCCTATGTTTTGTTCTAGGATTTTTATGGTTTCACGACTTACATTTAAGTCTTTTATCCATTTTGAGTTTATTTTTGTGTATGGTGTAAGTTGGTGGTCAGTCTAGTTTCATTTTTCACATGTACCTGTCCAAGTTCCCCAACACCACGTATTGAAGAGACAGCCTTTTCTCCATGTTATGCCATTTTTCACTGGATTATTTGTTTTTCTGTGTTATGGTTTTAAGCTGTATGAGTTCTTTATATATTTTGGATATTAAAGTCTTATTGGATGTGTCATTTGTGAATATCTTCTCCATTTAATAGGTTGTCTTTTTGTTTTTTGATCACTTCCTTTACTGTGCAAACATTTTTTAGTTTGATATAGTCCCATTTTTTTTCTTCTGTTGCCCTTGCCCAAGGAGATTTATCCAAAAAGATATTGCTAAGACCAATGTTAAAGAATGTACTGCCTATGTTTTCTCCTAGAAATTTTGTTTTCAGGTCTTACTTTTAAGTCTTTAATCCAGCTTAAGTTTATTTTTGCATATGGTATAAGAAAGTGGTATCATTTCTTTTTTTACATGAATCTGTCCAGTTTTCCTAAAACACTTTATTGAGGAAATTGTCTGCCTGATTGTACATTCTTACCTTTTTTGTCATAGATTAATTAACCATATAAGTGAAGATTTTTTTCTGAGCTCTCCATTCTATTCCATTGGGCTATATATCTGTTTTTATGCTAGTATCATACTGTTTTTATTATTTTAGCTCTGCAGTATAGTTTGAAATCAGGGACTTTTTTCTGCTTCAAAGTTTCTTTGGCTATGCAGTCTTTGTGGTCCCACATAAATTTTAGAATTAATTGTTCTACTCCTGGGAAGAATGTAATTGGTTTTTCCTTTTTTAAATCTAAAATGTGTTTATTGGGGTGGCTCCCCACTCATTTTGATTTGGAGTACTTTTAGTGCTGCTTCCTTCTGAAGGGCCATCCTACTGTAAGCCTTGCTTTTCCTCCTGCAGACTGACAGGACCGGGGAGAAGCCAACACAGAACTACCATTTGTGCTTGACTAAAGACAGTGGTGATTTTATAGCATCCTGGGCATTTCAGATCCATGAGGTAGGAATTCGGACTGTGTACCAGGCATTTCTTCTTGTATTTTCTCTTCTCCTCTTCTGAAAAGGGATAAAGGAGATCCTTAGCTAGACACATGTTGTCCTGGGGAGGTTGTCACCACCAGAAAAGCCTCATTGTCATTTTAATAAGGATTGCATTCAATGTATTGCTTTAGGTAGTAGAGATGTTTTAACAATATTTAATTCATTATATCCACGAACATGATATATTCTTTCATTTATTTGTATCTTCTTCAATTTCTTTCTTTAATGTCTTATAGTTTATAGAGCACAGTTTTTTCACGTCTTTGGTTAAATTTATTCCTAGGTATTTTGTTTTTCAATACTATTCTAAATGGGATTACTTTCTTAATATCTTCTGATCATTTGCTATTGTTGTATACTAATGCAACAGATTTGTGGATATTGATTTTCTATCTGCAATGTAACTAAAATTACTTATTAGTTCTAATAGTTTTTTAGTGGAGTCTTTGGGGTTGTCTACAGTATCATGTCATCTGCAGATAGTGACAGTTTTACTTCTTCCTTACTGATTTGGATGCCTTTTATTTCAT
This sequence comes from Miniopterus schreibersii, assembly GCF_964146895.1. NCBI lineage: Eukaryota > Metazoa > Chordata > Mammalia > Chiroptera > Miniopteridae > Miniopterus > Miniopterus schreibersii. The sequence goes on along the minus strand of NC_138102.1, from coordinate 86,868,574 downwards.
TTTCTCAAATGATTGCTCTGGCCAGGACTTCCAATACTATTTTGAATAGAAGGAATGAGAGTGGACATCTTTGTCTTGTTCCTGATATTAGAGAAAAAGCTTTCAGCTTTTCACCATTGAGAATGATATTACCTGTGGGTTTGTCATATATAACCTTTATTATGTTGAAGTATATTTCTTCTATACCTACTTTGTGAGTTTTTATCATCAAAGGGTGTTGAATTTTGTCAAATACTTTTTCTGCAACTATTGAGATGATCATATGATTTTTATCCTTTATTTTCTGGATGTGATGAATCATGTAAATTGATTTACCGGTGTTGAACCATCCTTGCATTCCCTGATATGAATCTCACATGATAGTGGTGTATAATCCTTTTAATATATTGAGCATTTTGTTAATATTTGTTGAGAATTTTTACATTTATATTTTATCAAGGATATTGGCATTTTATATTTTATTTTATTTTATATTTTATTTTATTTTATTTTATTATTTTATTTTATTTTATTATTTTATTTTATTTTATTTTATTATTTTATTTTATTTTCTAATGTCTTTATTTGGCTGTGGTATCAGGATAATGCTGACTTTGTAGAATGAGTCTAGAAGCATTTCTTCCTGTTTGATTTTGAAAGGTAAGTATTTTAAGAAAGATAAGTATTAATTCTTCTTTGAATGTTTAATAGAATTCACCGGTGAAGCTCTCTGGTCCTGAACTTTTGTTTGTTAGGAGTTTTTTGATTACTGTTTCAATTTCATTTCTAGTAGTCAGTCTTTTTAGATTTTCTATTTCTTCCTGGTTAAGTCTTGGTAGCATCTATGCTTCTAGAAATGTATCTATTTTTCCATATTGTCAGTTTTGTTGGCTTATAATTGTTTGTAATGTTCTTTAATGATTCTTTGTATTTCTGTGGTGTCATTTGTAACTCCTTTTTTATTTATGATTTTATTTATTTGGGTATTCTCTCTCATTTTCTTGATAAGTTTGGCTAAAGACTTGTCAATTTTGTTTATCTTTTCAAAGAACTGGCTTTTATTGATCTTTTCTATTGTTTTAATATCTGTTTCATTTATTTCCACTATGATCATAATTATTTCCTTCTTTCTGTTTACTTTGGGTTTGGATTGTTCTTCTTTTTAAAAAAAAATTTGGTGTGATTATTTATTTTGTATTTTCTTGTTTCTTGAGGTAGACTTGTATAGCTATGAATTTTCCCCTTAGAACTGCTTTTGCTGTATCCCAGAAATTTTGAAAAGTTGTGTTTTCATTTTTATTTGGGTCAAAGTAGTTTCCAGTTTTTTGTTTGATCCATTCATTGTTTAGTAGTGTGTTGTTTAGTCTTCACATATTTGTGTTTTTTCTGGCTTTCTTCTTTTAGTTGATTTCTAGTTGCATGCTATTGTGGTTGAAAAAATGCTTGATATAATTTCAATCTTCTTGAATTTATTGAGGCTTGTTTTGTGGCTTAATATATTAGCTATCCTGGAGAATGTTCCATGTACACTTAAAAAAAAAGTATCCTGCTATTTTGGGGTGAAATGTTCTATAAATATCTATTAACTCAAACTCATGTATTGTGAGATTTAAGGCCATTATTTCCTTATTAATTTTCTTTTTGTATAATACACTGATGTGAATGAGTATTAAATCTCCTACTATCAGTGTATTACTCTGAAGTTCTCCCTTTATATTCATTAATATTTGTTTTATATACTTAGATGCTCCTAGGTTGTGTATGTAGATATTTACAATTCTTATATCCTCTTCTTGGATTTATCCCTTTTTAATTGTGTTGTATCGTTCTTTTTCTCCTTTCTCATTCTTTGTTTTAAAGTCTATTAAAAACACTGCTACCCCCAGCTTTCTTTTCATTTCCATTTGCATGAGATTTCTTTTTCTATCTCTTCATTTTCAGTCTGTACATGTCTTTCAATTTGAAGTGTCTTTCATATGCAATATGTAGATGTGTCATGTTTTTTAGTCCATTCAGTCTTTTTATTGGAGTATTTAATTATTCATAAATATGTGTTTATTGCCACTTTGTTAATTGTTGGTTTTTTTAATTGTTTTTGCAGTTTTTCTCTGTTCCTTTCTTTTCTTGATCTCTTTTCTTGTGGTCTTCTATGTTTCATTTGGGTTCCTTTCTATTTTTCTTTTGTGTATCTTTTCCAGGTTTTTGGTTTGTGGTTACCATGAGGTTCATGCATAACATCTTATATCTTTTGCAGTCTATTTTATGCTGAAAGGCATTTAATTTTGAATGTATTCACAACTCATATTTATTTTCTTACACTTCTGAAGACCAGAGGTCTGAAAAGAGTCTCACTGGGGTAAAGTCAAGGTGTCAACAAGGCTGTGTCCTCTGCAGGCTTTTGGGGATCTGTTCCTTGCTTCTTCCAGTTTCTAGAGGTTGCTGATGCTCCTTGGCTGATGGTGAAACTGATCACTTTGGTCTCAGCTGCAAAACCATCACATTGTCTTTTTCTCATCTGTATCAAATTTCCCTCTGCCTCACTCTTATAAGAATGCTTGTGATTGCCCGGCTGGGCTCGGCTCAGCAGTTCAGCATCGACCTGGGATCCAGGCGATCGGGGTTCGATTCCCGGTCAAGGCACATGCCCAGGTTGTGGGCTTGATCAATGACTCTCTCGTCATTGATGTTTCTATCTCTCTCTCTCCCTCTCCTTTCTTCTCTCTGAAATCAATAAAGATATATTTAAAAAAAAAAAAAAAGAATGCTTGTGATTACATTTAGGGCCCACCCAGATAGTCCAGGATAAGTTCTCCAACCCCAAATCCTTAGTTAATCACATCTTCAAAATCCCTTTTGCCATGTGCTTTAATATCCACAGGTTGCAGATATTAGTCCATGGGCTTCTTTGGGTGTCATTAGCTCAGCACAGAGGCCTTGGTGAGAACAGTTTCTCCACATCTGGGAGTGTAGCAGCAGAATGCAGAGGGTTGAAATGTGGCTGGTACCTGGGCTGGATGACTCATTTGAGACTGTGGGAGATGTGGGAGAAGGAGACACCAAAGCCTAAAGAAGAGAAATCTGCAAGAGAGATAAAAAGAATTAGCATTTACAAAGCTAGAGGAGAATAAGAGAGAGTTGGGAAGCTCAGAGGAGAGGGAGATTCTAGAAAGGAGAGATCAACATCGTTAGGCACTACGGAGAGGACAAGAGATAAACAGAAAAGTACACTCTGCCTTTGGTGGTCAGAGGTCAATGATAACTTTGTCAGGGTAGGGGGAATAGCAAGGTGTGGGGCAGGGAGCTGGTTTACAGAGCTCTGATATTAGAATATGAGCTGAGGATGTGAAGACACAGACATGGATGATTTTTAGGAGCTTGGTTAAAATGGAACATAAGAGCAAAAAGCACAGTCTGAGGATAAGCTGAAGGACCCCAGAATGTTAGGAAAGGAAACAAAACCAAAGCCTGTGAGAAAGCAGCCCTCTAAGCTAACAAAGATTTTGATGGGCAAATTATGGTTCTAAATTATTCTAAACTGCTGAGGTATTCTACTATCTTCCATGCTTAGATTCTTAAAACCATATATCAAGAGCACATCATGACCAAGACACTTCTGAAGATTTTCAGGTCTTTGTGTGGTTCCTCTACACAGGCCCAGGTATTAGGAAATTAGGAGCATTTGTAAGCATGGCCCCCAAAGATGAGGTGAGATGAGTCCCTTTTCTCTGAGCAAAGAAGTTAGTGAGTCAGATAAGAGCTACTTCAAGAAGAAAAGCTCATGATATGCCTCTATGTGGGCAAAACACCTTTCTTTCTTCTTCCAAATATCCTTTTATTCTTCCACCTGGCAAGGGCACACAGTTGTTTGAAAGATAATAGGATATACGATTTCTCTCATTAATTAGGAGAAATTACAATAATTTGATCTTGCTTTCCTGGGTTTAGTTTTCATTGTGCCTTTTAAAATCTGAAACAACTCTCTCATTCTTTTGGTTTACATTCCTTTTTTTCCTCTTCCCTAGGTTTGTTTATCTCTCCTGTTCTTAGGGAGTTCTTTCATGGATTGTGACAATTTGTACTGTATCTTTGCCTTCTTCTGCTTCTTTGTCCTCCACTCTCTTCAACCCAGCCCCTCCCACCTCCACTCTTTTTGCTGTTCTCTACCATCCTTTATTCTGACAGGGAGAAGATTCTCCCTGGATACCTGAGGCAGCCTTTTGAGCAAGAGCCCAGGACAACTCCAGAGCCCCCAGAGGCCTTGCCTCTATTGGGAAGGAAGCCCTAGACTAGCCACTGCTTACACCCAACACAGACAGAGCAACAATCCCTAGTCTTAGAGGCTGCAGAACCCCAGAAACACATTTGGGTCTGTCTTTGTGAAAGAAAATGATACTTCTGCAGGCAGGTGGTACTATTTTAGGGAACATTTTTATGTGCAATTTAGAGTGCACATTCTACACACAGCTCAGACAGAAATAATCAGTTTAACGTGTGTCTGCACCGTCATGTGGTCCAGCTTTAGGTGAGAGCAGATTTACACACTGAAATCAAAAGGAAATAGCAGGAGCCGTCTTCTTCTACATTCCATGACAATAAATGGTCACACGATGGAGGGCGGCCCCTTGGCTCTCTGCTTCTTTTATTCCTTCCCAGAAAGCGCTTGAGTTTGGAAGAAAATTAATTTCCAAGATGCTTGAGTGCATCAGTTAGATACAGATTTTTATTAACAGGGGACACGTAAACAAGGCTAAGTAAACAGATGCCTGGCGGCAAGGGAGAAGTATACTCAGTGTCAGGAAGTTTTTCTTAAGATGAAGTGTAAGGAAGTTTATAGGAATTCTTGAGTGGATATGTCAGTTCAAGAAGATATCCTGCTTCTCTGATGTCTGCTACAGAAGATGGTCAAACCGAAAAGCTCAATTTCTGTGGCCTTGGGCATCTGTCATTGTTGTTGTTAAAGAAAAAGGGGTTTGTTTTCTAAGGGAAAGGGTGGTAGAGGAACAACAGGAAAATATTGGACTAAGGTTCACAGCATATTTTGTAGAAAGTTCAACATTCAAATGAATGAATTATATAAGTAAAAACTCCATTGAAAGTGTCCGCCTGTGAACATGTTGAGAAGTAGACACTCCCTAGGTCAAGCCACAATGTGTATCTATATCTACACACAGGGTAATATTCAAAATATGCATGTGTCACCCTTTGCCCCCCTGAGGTAATGCGTCAGTGCTGACTTTGCAAAAGCAGTTATGTTGTTTGCAAGTCCCCTTGGTCACAGCCTTCAGAGTTGGAGAGAAGAAACTTTGAGATTAAAGGGCAACATTTTCCCTCTGAAATGGAATAATTGTGACATGGGATTTTTTTTTTTTTTCAACTTTTAAAGAAAAACAATGTTCTTCCTGTTGGGATAAATTTATTCTGGAGGTTTGAAAAGAAAGTCGTGTCAGAGAGGAGGGAGACCTGAGTCAGGAGGTTGATGGCCAGGCTCTCAGCACATGTGTTCTCATTTATCAAGGGGCAGTGCTCAGTGTGATGGGAGAAAATACTGAGGGTGAAAGGATTCAAGGGGATCAAATTATTTTTCCATTTGTCTCAGAAAGAAAGAAAGAGAGGAAATAAAAGAGGGAAGGGAAATCATTTCATTATGTGGTGATCAAATGCAACTTGGAGTACTGAGTGGCAACTTTATTTTTCAGAGCTCACCCTGGGGTGTCCAGAGCTGCCCAGGAGCGGGATGTGACTGTGGAATTGGAAAACAGCAGGAGCACGAGAACAGAAGTTGCATGGATGTCTTCACTTGTCATCTCTCACACGACCTCTTGGCTATCATCCTTTCTTGCCTCACCTGGATCAATAGGTTCAAGGGGAAAGAGGAAAAGGAAAACTGTTAAATTGAACATTTATTACATGCTAGGCATTTTACATGCATTTCCCTTCACAAAATAGGTCTTCAAAGTAGGTATTATTTTCCCCATTCTAGAGGTAAGCAAGAAGTTTAAAATATCCTGTGGGCCTTGTTAAAAGGGCCACAGATGGTAACAGAGCAGGGCCTCTCCACTGTCAGAGGCCCTCTCCTTCAGTTATGCCACACACTGCCTTTCCATCAGGTGTCCCTGACATGTGAGCAGAAGGTTTGAATATTCCTTTAGCATCACAAGATAAAGGGCCACAGTGATCTTCCTCCACAGCTTAAACCCTATTAAACAAGGGACATTAATAGATTGGATGAATGTACTTAAAGGGCAGGAATGAGAACAACACATTTGGACTTCTTTGGGGAAGAGGAACTGTGCCCTTCTATAACCGTGGGGTAAGGCAGAACAGGGCAGCCTTAGGGGTTCCCCAACTCACCCTACAACAGATGGGAAGGATAGTTATTCATCAGCCACAGTGATTCACTCAGGGAAGCCCCATTGGCTGTGTTAGTTGCACTGTAACACTTGAAACATGAGTCCTCTACTCTTCTTTGAAGTTTAAATGTGGACCTATTGTTTTCTCAGGATAATAATAAACAGAGTCAGGAGGGAGAAAGACAGATGGGAAAAAGAAGAGGGCAGGCAGCTGTTATGTCACTTAAGAGTATCAAAATTGCCTCCAAAGGGGCATAGACACAGTTCTGTGGTTGCCACAGCATGGTCTTTTCTGTGGGCAGGTGTGACGGGACCAGGCCAGACACCAGGAGACCTCCTCCTGAGGAGCAAACACCCTGAAGATCAATATCAGCCTCTGCCAAGAAGCCAGCATTGGATTTTGAAAAAAAAAATCAAGAGTCCTAAAATGTGATCACTAAGGGACAGGGGAAAAAGACTCTCAGTTTGCAAGCTGGGTCCATGGTCCTTCCTAATAAGCAGGAGCCCAGGCTGAGGGCTCTTGTCACAAGTGTAATTTCCCTGTACCTCCTGCTCAGTCAAGGCAGAGGTAGGTCGCCTCTGTTGACAGACCTGATATAGTCAGGAGGTGTCACTGGCCTATAACAAATGGCTTCCAAGCCCTGGCTTATTTGGTCTAAAACCTGCCCTCAAAATAGCAGAAATCAATGTTTGGACAGAAAAGTGAACTGAGAGAAACAGCTGGAGACCTGCCTTAGGTGCATGTCACCACCAGTTAGCCTGGGCAGCACTCAGCTCATGCAGTCAGGCCTGGGTGATTCCTGTAGTCTGACTGACTGATAGACAAAACAGCCCACCTCTGTTCAGAGACAGACTCTCCCCCAAGGGTGACACAGAGTATGTGCATCACTAGAGGACATAATGGGCCCTAGAGAGGTGGAGCTCCCCCAGGTGCAGGAAGAGTAGGAAGAACAGGGTGCAGTCGAACACGGGGGACCCAAATCAGAATAAAAGTCCTTTCCTTGAAGCCCAATGCTTCATAGTAATGGAGAACAGGGATGGGCTCAGGAGTCCAACATTCTCAGTGTTTACTACTGCTCAGGAAAGAGATAGACCTGAGTTCAAGTCTACAGCCTTGGTCACCTCACTATTTAGGTGACCTCCAGCAGTTTCCCATCTATGAAAGTGAAGACAGTAATCCTTGTCTCTGGAGGTTGATGTACTGATTAAATGAGAAAAATATGCAACCACTTGAACAGTCAACTGCCTTGCAATTATTAGTAGTCATTATGCAATAAAAATCAATTCAGGAGATCCATGCAGATAGCAAATTTCTTCAGAATCAGTCAGTAGAAGGTCTGAGATTCGAATCCTCTGTCTGTTGTGATAAACAGCTTCCACAATGGCCCTAATGACTCCCCTCTTGGTATTTACACCCTGTGTAAACCTCTTCCACCTATATCCCAGAGATACAATGCAAGTGACAATATGTCACTTCCAAGATTAGGTTATAAGAGTCTGTGGCTCAGAGTAGAATGGTTCCCAGGAGATGGGGATGGGGGAAATAGGGAACTGCTTATCAAAGGTTTCAAAGTTTTAGTTGTACAAGAAGAATAAGTTCTGGAGATGTAATGTACAATATGATGACTATAGTTAGCAATACTATATTTTATATTCGAAATTTGCTAAAAGGTAGATCTTAAGTTTTTGTACTACACACTCACAAGGTGTGAGTGATGTTAATTAGCTCGGTCTTGGTGATCATTTCACAATGTGTATGAATATCATAATATCAAGCATATACTTTAAATATCTATAAATTTAATTTGTCAATTATATCTCAATAAAGCTTAACAAAAATCCATGGTTTTCATTTTGGGCTCTCTTTTGGTCACCTGCTCTGGGGGAAACCAGCCACCATGTTCTGAGGATACTCAGGCAACCCATGAAAGGCCCACCAAGTGGTGGACCTGAGCAGACTCTCATGGCGAGCAGAAACCACTCCAGTGACCTTGGAAGCAGATCCTCTGTATTTTATGTTAGCCAGCCTCAGCCAACAGTTTGCCTGAAATCCAGCTGAGCCACATTCACTTCCTACTTCACAGAAACTGTGAGAGAATAAGCTGGAAGGTTTGGGGTAATTTGTTACATAGTAATAGATTAATACAACTGTCTTTACATTACATCTTTCAATGTTATTTTTCATTTAGTTATTCTTTCAACAAACATGAACTGAGTACCTGATATATGCCAGGCTTTGAGTTAAGGGATCCAAAAGTCAGAATCCTCTGAAGGCTGGCAGGTACCAGCTCAGAGCTAAAAACAAACTGAAAAAGGCTTAAAATGAGGAGTGAGGGAGGGGTGTGGGGATGAAGAACATTCTGGAGAAAGGAACTAGGATTGGATTTGGGGAAGAGAAGAGTCTGAAGAGGTAGGTCCTTATAGACCAAATATGTCAAATTATTAAATCCCACACCTGCCTGAAACAACAGATGCCAACTGAACCTGCAAGGAGGTGATTCTCATCACATTTCCAGGAGATGAGAAGAGAAACACTGTGAAGAGGGACTGTACTAGTTTTCTGGGGAGGCCATAACAAAGTACCACACTGGGTGGCTTAAAGGATAGAAATATATAATTGCACAATTCTGGAAGCCAGAAGTTTGACATCTAGACAGCAGCAGGCTTAGTTTCTGCTGAGGGCCATGAGAGATAACTTGTTCCTTGCCTCTCTCCTAACTGCTGTGATTTCTTGGTTTGCTGGTAATCTTTGGCATTCCTTGTAGAAACATCGCCCTGATCTCTGCCTTCATCTGCATATGGAGTTCTGCCTGTGTTTTTGTGTCCAAATTTCCCCATTTTATAAGAAACCAGTCATATTGACCTCATCTTAATTTAATTACCTCTGTAAAGACCCTATTTCTGAATAAAGTCCCTTGCTGAGGTATGAGTTAAGACCACAACATATTTTTTTGAGAACAAACACAATTCAACCCAATACAGGAGTGCTACAGAGTAGAGGGGTAAGTTGAGGAAGTCTTTGAGAATCATGCAGAAGTTCATGAGTATTTATAGTCTCCAGATGGCTTTTACAACTTGCCCTGGCAGTTAAGGAAGCAGAAACTAAACAATGCCATTGGTGCTAGAGTGAGAAGCCCCCTTATTCATGCCATGTTGAAGCCAGGGAGCAAATGACCCACCTTAAACTGGTGCTATAAAAGTTTTCTTCAGTAGTGTATTAATTTGCTAGGGATGCCCTAACAAAACTACAGACTCGGTGACTTAAACAACAGATGTTTATTTTCTCACAGTTCAGGAGGGTGGAAGTCTAAGATCAAGGTGCCAGAAGGGCTGGCTTCTCTTGAAGCACCTCTCCCTGGCTTGCAGGTGGCCCACTTCTCACAGTGTCCTGGTCTGTGTGCCCATGCCCCTCATTCTATCCCTTGTATAAGGATGCCAGTCCCATTGGACTAAGGCCTACCCCAACAACCTCCTTTTAACTCAACCACTTCTTTAAAGACCTTATCTCCAAGTATGGTTACATTCTTAGATCCTGGGGGTTGATATTTCAACATATGAATTTTGGGGGGGCACATTTCAATCTAGAACAAATAGCTATAGATGGTGTCATTGATCTGACTTATTGAGAAACACTCCAGCAGTTTTAGGTTGGTCTTTAACATGAGTGGATAAATTGCTTTCCCCCAGGAAGCTATGGGGAGACCCCTGGATGGACATGTCTTGAATCCAGGCCATCCTGGAAAGTCTCCTAACTCTTTGAAGTCCCATCCCATTACCTTCCCTTTCAGTGTGGGGAATTCCCTCTCTCAGTTTCTCCCATTCATCCCCAACTCCATAAAGGCAGCTCTGAGAAGGTTGTTCTCTCTCCCATGTCAGGGTGGAGTGACTGCTGGCCCCTAGGGCCAGGCAAAGAGAACTTCTGTTTTAATTCTTTGTTTTCTCACATTTTCCCTTTAAACATAGCCTGTCTTATATCTCTCTTATTTTTGTTTCTAACCCCCTCTGTTCCTCTTCAATATAATTTTAAAGTAAAAACACATGGCTGCAAATCCCGTTCTCTCCATTTACTCAGCTGCACCTACTTATTCAATTTAAACTGAAAGGCTAGTTTACAAACTTGCAAAAAGAAGTCCTGGGCCAATGTGGAGAACTATAAAAACACAGGTCTAATTTCATGTCTACTTGTTTCTCTTCTTTTTCTCTCTCTTGCAAATGAGAGAGAAAAGCTAGAACATGTAGTCTTGAACAGAAAATGAGAATTTTTACGAAAAGGCTTCCAGCAAACTGTCTATTAACATTAGTGACATCGTTCAATACAGTATCAGTTTAAAGGGCTTCAAGACAAAATGTTTGACTGTTAGAAAATGGCTGAGTGAGCCCTGCCTTCTCTCTGTGGAAGATGCATATATACCAGTTGGTTTACCTGTTAATTGTCATCCTTTTTCACTATGGAAGGAAAGGGAAGGCAGCTTTGGGAAACAGAACAAATGCCATAATTTATGATAGTCCAGCTGTTCATATTTTAAACAAGAGACCAAAATGAGAAAATTAACTAACCCTGAAAAACTTTCAAAATAGATTCAAGATACTTTATCCTAAAATGGTCAATATATTGTAGCCACAGAAGTTCCTTATTTGACCCCACCCAATCACACCATTTCGATCTTACATTTTTGAGACAGAATAATAAAAAAGAGTCACATTGAACTATAATATATTAGTTTTCTTCCATTTGTAGGGCTCAGGACTACATATTTTTATGTAGTATCTTATGTGACCATCACAAATACCCTGTTAAGAAACTTGCTCAAGATTACTTTAGCAGATAAGTGGTAGAAGATTCAAAATCATGCCTTGTGAAGTATAGGTCTACCCTCCAGCATGCAGAGAGAAAAAGTCATGTGGGGCATAGCAAGAAGGTGGCTGTCACAAGCCATGAAGAAAGTTCTCATCCAAATCCAGCCCTAACAGCACCTTGGTGTTAAACTTAGAACTGTAAGACAGACATATGAAAAAATGTTCAACGTTGATAATCATCAGAGAGATGCAAATTAAAATCACAATGAAGTATCACTTCACACCTGTCAGAATGGCTACCATCAACAAATCAACAAATGACAAGTGCTGGCGAGGATGTGGAGAAAGGGGAACCCTAGTACACTGCTGGTGGGAATGCAGACTGGTGCAGACACTATGGAAAACAGTATGGATGTTCCTCAAAAAATTAAAAATGAAGCTGCCTTTTGACCCAGTGATCCCACTTCTAGGAATATATCCTAAGAATCCTGAAACACTAATCAGAAAAAATATGTACATGCTTATGTTCATAGCAGCATAATTTACAATAGCTAAGATCTGGAACAGCCCAAGTGCCCATCAGTAGATGAGTGGATAAAAAAGTTGTGAGACATTTACACTGTGAAATACTACACAGCTGTAAAGAAGAAGGATCTCACACCCTTTTGTACAGTATGGAGGGACCTGGAGAATATTATGCTAAGTGAAATAAGCCAGGCAGAGAAAGACAAACACCACAGGATCTCACTTATATGTGGAATCTAAAGAACTTAATAAACGATGGACAGAAATGATTCAATGACATAGAAGCATGGATCAGACTGACGAATCTCAGAAGGAAGGAGGGGACAGTGGGTGGAAGGGGAGAGATTAACCAAAGAGCTTATATGCATATACACATAACCCAAGGACACAGACAATGGTGTGGTGAGGGACTGGGGAGGTGGGTGGGGCGGGGTGGAATGATAGGTCAATGGAGAGAAAAAGGGACATCTGTAATATTTTGAACAATAATAAAAAAAAGAACTCTGAGACAATATGTTTCTGTTGTTTAAGCCCCCCAGTCTGTGGTGTTCTGTTTTCTTGACCTGGCTCTGCTTCCCAAATTTTATCTTATCTTGGGAACCAAACTCTGGCCCTTAGTAGTGCCACAAATCTCTCTATATGAAGAGGCTTCCATGAAAAAACCTGGAGAATTTCTTGAACTTAGCACTTTCTGTAAGAAATGAAAGATTAGATGATTAGACCTACACTTAGAAATAAAAAACATAATTGCATAATGTGAAAAATACTACTACTAATATATGGTGAAATTATAAAATTAACTTCTATTTCTTATTTGATTGAAAATTTGGTATAAATCTTTCACCAGGTGTGACTTCACCTCTTACTCTGATGAGACTTAAGTTCTGCCCATCTCAACTCTATAAGGATGCTCCTGCTCCTGCTCCTGCTCCTGTCTCAGTCCAGCCCATATTGCAATGGCAGGTTTGCATATCAGGATGTTTTTGCTTGCAGAAGATTCAGTCCATAGATGTGTAATTGTTAAGGTTCATTTTCAGAATGTCATCTTATCAACATTATTTTTAAGGAGACTTCCTCCTTGCTATATTTTCTACTAAACATTTGAAATTGCCTATTCATTATTTCTGTCTCAGCCATCCTCACATATCCTTGTTATTGCCAGTTGACATCCTGCTTTACCTCACTGGATCTTCAGTACAAAGAGCAGTTCCTGATTGGGGTCCACCAGAAAACAGATTCCCTATTTGAACCAAAGCCTTCTTTCTGGGATATCATTTTACATCCCTCCAGCTGCAGGCATTCAGGGGTGTTTTTTTCTAAGTCACTGTGTGCCTGTTCTTATATGCCACCCCCTGACAAAGTCCAGATAGAGAGCTATTCATTATTAATCCTTACTGCTTTCCAAACAGCTGTGGAAAATGTAAGCCAAGACTCCTGATGCTTAGTCATTGAGCACTTTCCTTCCATGTTCCTCCAAGTCCCTCCCTTTGTGTACATGTGTATTAGTCCTCTGTTTCTTGGTTTAGTAACAACCAGAAAGAGAAAGAAGCCTGAGGGGGTTGGAGGTAACACATCAAGTACAATACTCAAGAAACTTCTAATGAGTTTATTACATTTAAAATTGTTTGCCTAAGAAAAATTTATAATGTACAATAGATAGCAAAGAGAAGTCTGGACTTAGATTTGTGTCAATTAATAAAAAAGGTGGAACTAGGGATACAGTGGGTTGGGGTACAGTTTTAGTAATGGAGGTTGTGGAAAGAAAGATTCCCATGGACAATTCTGAAGGCTTAGATCCAGGACAACTGTTTAGTCTGGGGCCTGGACACCTTCCCTCAGCTGATCAGCGACTTTAAACTGAAAGAAGCCCTGAGAGAAGAAAATTGTATTTAAATTGTTTACTGGCTCTATTTCTTCTAATTTTTTAAAAAGTGTGAAACAATAACATCTTGATATTGCTGTAGGCACAGAAAAGGGTAGATAAATAACACAGGGGAAAGTAAGGGATTATAGCTTCTCCTGCCTCCAGGCAGGGAATGGTTTTCCTGCCTCATCATCAGGAAGAGATGCCTAGTTCTGGCCACCTGTGGGTCTGAGTCTCCCTTATTAGCCTCTCAGAAGACAACACAAGGACCCCAGAGTGTTTTATCACTATTATGGGTTGAATTCTGCCCCCCCCCACACTGGCCTTAAATTTTTGTTGAAGTCCAAACCCCCCAGTCCTTCAGTATGTGACTATATTTGGAATTAGGACCTTTAAAGAGGTAATGAAGGTTAAATTAAGTCATAATGGTGGGCCCTAATCCAATATGACTGGTGTTCTTATAAAAAGAAGAGATAGGACAGACAGGTACAGAGGGAAGAGGATGTGAAGGCATAGGGAGATAGTGGTCATGCTAGGCTTGGTGGACCCGCAGGATGGTGGGATTACTCCAAGCCCCACTGGCCTGCATGGTAATGATGATGGTGGTGGGCTTACAATCTGCTGAGGTAACCACCTTCAGGATGGTCCAGGCTGGTTTGGTCTGCAAGGGAAAATAGGTGGAGGAATGGGACTACATTAAACGAAAAAGCTTTTGCATAGCCTAAGAAACCACCAACAAAGTGAAAAGGGATCCCACTGTATGGGAGAACATATTTGCCAATGACACATCTGATAAGGGGTTAATATCCAAAATATACAAAAAACTCATACAACTTAACAAAAGGAAGACAATCCAATTAAAAAATGGGCAAAGGACCTAAAGAGACACCTCTCCAAAGAGGAAATACAAATGGCCAAGAGACATGAAAAAATGCTCCAAGTCACTAATAATCAGAAAGATGCAAATTAAAACTACAATGAGGTATCACCTCACATCTGTCAGAATTGCTACCATCAACACATCAACAAATGTCAAGTGCTAGTGAGGATGTGGAGAAAAGGGAACCCTAGAATACTGCTAGTGGAAATGCAGACTGGTGGAGCCACTATAGAAAACAGTAAGGAGTTTTTTCAAAAAATTAAAAATGGAAGTCTCATTTGACCCAGTGATCCCACTTCTAGGAATATATCCTAAGAATCCTGAAACATTATACAGAAAGAATATATGCATGCCTATGTGCATAGCAGCATTACTTACAATAGCTAAGATCTGGAAACAGTCCAAGTGCCCATCAGTAGATGAGTGGATAAAAAAGCTGTGGGACATTTACACAATGGAATACTATGCAGCTGTAAAAAAAGAAGGTTCTCTTACCCTTTGAGACAACATGGAGGGACCTGGAGATGATTATGCTAAGTGAAATAAGCCAGTTAGATAGAGACAAGTATCACATGATCTCACTTATATGTGGAATCTAATGAACAAAATAAACTGGTGAACAAAATAGATCCAGAGACATGGAAGCATGGGACAGAGGGATGAATCTTAGAGGGAAGGGGAGTGGGGGGGGGGGTGGAGACCGGAAGAAATTAACCAAAGAACTTATATGCATATATTCATAACCCATGGACACAGACAGTTATGTGGTAGGCCTGGGAGAGGGGGAGCAGGTGTGAGGTGGAGGGGATTAATAGGGGGAAAAAGGGGGAGACATCTGTAATACTTTCAACAACAAAGATAAATTTAAAAAAACAGTAAAAAAAAAAAAGACAGGGAAAAAGACAGCCATCTAGTTATCTACATGTCAAGGAGATAGGCCTCAGAGGAAACCAAGCTTACACATATCTTCATCTCAGATTTTTAGCCTCCAGAATTTTGAGAAAATAAATTTCTGTTTTTAAACCACAGGGTGTGTGATACTTTGTTATGGCAGCCTTAGTAAATCTATATAACTACGGATCATCAGCCTCCTCACTTAACTGGATATCATTGTACTGAACTTGATTTTCACCTCTATGTTAATCCCCTATATTAGACATTATAATAATTATTATCATTATTGTATTTAATTAGTACTTGTTTAGATTTACTCATGTTTTTACCATGTTCTTGCACAAGATCCTCTCTTGTATCTCACGCTTTTTTTTTTTTTCTGTGATCCTTTTTCTTTTGCTTGAAGATTATAAGTCCCTTTGTGAAGATCTGTTATTGTTATACTCTCAGGTTCTGTTTTCTTTAAAATGTCTTTATTTTATGCTCATTCTTGAATGATAGTTTTGCTGTGTATATAATATTTCATTAGTTGTTATTTTTCTCTCAGTACTTTAAAAATTTTATTTCTTTGTCTTCTGTTTCCATTGTTTTTCATGTTGAGAAGTCCACTTTCTGTCTGATTGTTGATGTCTTGTAGGATGATCTGTCTTTTCTCTTAGGATCTTCTCTTGGTTCTTGGCAGTCTGCATTGTCATTATGAAGTGTCTATATTTATAATTATTTTATTTATCTTGCATGGGTTTCATTGTGTTTCCTGCCTTGCAGATTCATTAATTCAACATAGTAATTTTTTAATATCTTAATATCTTTTTTATATTTTATTTTTAATATCTTTAAAATACTTTTTAATATTTTAGTTTACTAATTCTTTCTTCAGCTGAATCTAATCTGCTCTGTTACCTGTCCATTAAGTTTTATGTTTTACTAATTGCATTTTTTATTTCCTTAAAGTTTGATTTGGTTATTTTTTAAAATCATCCTGGTCTTTTGGACAGTGTGCTATTCTTTTTCATATTTATTCTCCCTTTTAGTTTCCTTAAAATAGCAAATAAAACTTCAGGGGATAAAAATGCATATTAAAAATTTTAAATATATTAAACAGTTTTAGCATATTTTGATTTTGACAGCTCTAATATCTGTAATATTTCAGAATCTAATTCAACTGGTAATTGATTCTTTTTTGTTGTTGTTAATCCTCACCCCAGGATATTTTTCCATTGTTTTTAGATAGAGTGGAAGGAAGGGAGAGGGCAAGAGAGAGACATTGACTGGTTGCCTCCCACAGGAACCAGCAACACAGCAATCCTGAGACGTGTTCCTGACCGGAATGGAACTCACGACTCTTCAATGCACAGGCCAACACTCCAAGCACTGAGTCACACAGGCCAGGGTTAGTAGTTGATCTTACTCCTGGTAGCATGTTTCCTTGTTTCCTCTGTCTGTGTGTGCACGCATGTGTGCACTTATATTCCATGCAAATGTAACCATGGGAAATTGCTGGATACTGAGAGTCTATTTTTCAGGAGAGAATTTGTATTTAGTTTTTCACATGCCCAGGGAAGTACCAAATGAAGATCTCTTCGAATTTAAATCTTGGGGCTTTCACCATCAAATTTGTAGAGGACTGTGCTGTGATTATGAATTGTCAGGGGAAATTTCTCTCTACAGTGAAATAAATAAAGCAAAACAGATAAATTACTTTGCTTTGCTTTTTCTGGTCACTTTTACTATAAATCCTTTTACTTTAAAAATCGGAATTCTGACTTTAGGTGGTGGTGGTGGGTTGGCTTTGTTGCAACTCTTCGCTTGAATAGTCTAAGCCTTTTGCTCCCCTTAGGGCCTTGGAAACTGATTGGCAAATTACCTCAGGGTGGTAGTATTCATAGACTTTACCTCTCTGGATTCATGACTCACCTCTGTTTCTGGCCTCTGGTGACCTCCCTTAGGATTTTGTAAACCCCAGCATTTTCAGGCATTTTGTAGTGGGATTTATCATATAGCTAAAACTCCTCCATATTGCCAAAATAGAATCTTAATGGTCTGCTCTGATTTTTGCCAAAATTTTTACTTCTGTTTACTTCCTTAATTTTATTTTTCATTATAGTATACAAGGAACAACTGGATTTCATTCCCAAACATTGACTACTTCTATACTTCGGTTTACCTTATGTAGAAATCTGCTGAGTATAATGCGACAAAAATTTAGACCAAATATCAATGCCCTCATAAAATCTGCATTTTACTTACAAAAATCAAAGTACACACTCATGATCCTCTGACTTTGTAGACATATGTTTGAAATTCTGGAAAACAGAGGTTTTTTTTTTAACTTCCCTCATTTTCAACTTATAAATAAATGGTTTGGTCTCATTTTTAGGTGAACTGACTGTAAGCCTCCTTTACAAATTAAGTGGGAAGATGGATATTCTCTTATTAATTAATGAATTGTGAGGTTTTTGTTGTTGAGGTACCTCCCATAAGTGACATATGCTCTCCACAAAAACTGGGGCTCTGGTTCCAGTGAAATTGTTCATTTTTCCTAGTACTAATCTGTTCTGTTTCTAGGAGCAGAACTAGAGATATGGTTGGAGGTTCCAATGTAGTAGAGCTTTTTTTTTTTTTTTTTTTTTGCAAGAAGAACAAAACATTTTAGACCTGTGCAACCAAGGGGCCATATCCTTCAGAAAGCTCTGTGCTCCCATCTCTTGCAGAACCAGATAGAAGTTTCCTGTGGGAAGCCCATAAATGCCATGCTATTGATGGGAAGGAAAAAACAGACTTTCATGACCAGAAAGACATAGCTTGCTTCCACGTTTATTATAATATGTAGTGAAATTTGAGAATTAAGAAGCAAACAATTTCCCACCACAACATAGGCTGCCATGTTCTGTAAATTTTATTTCTGAATCCCTAAAGCAAATCCACACATTCAGATTTGGGGAACACAGCAGAGACTCTGCTGTCTAAAGTAGATGCACCATGGAATGCTCCAAAAGTTCTGAGAGACGAAGCTGGGCACTATGGTCTATCTGCTTCCAAAACTCTCCATATTGGAATCATGTCTTCTAGGCTGTATGTGCAAACTTTTAAGAGCCAGGTGGGTCCAGAACTTTTTGAGAAATCCACCGGCCTTGCTTGCAGCACTCCCCATGTGATACCACACATTGAAGGAGCACTGCTTCCCCAGGGTAAGAGGTCATGTCCTCTACTCCACTTAGTTACATTCTCAGTTTTTCAAGTCTCAGCTACAAGTCACCACCTCTTCCAGGAAGCCTGTCTCAGCCCCAGCCTTGGGCAGGGGTCTCCCTCTCTACTCCCTGCCCTCTGCCCACACTGTACTGAAGTAGTGATTGCAGTATATACCAGCTTCCAGGATTCTGAGTTACCATGCAATATTTAAGAATATGGTTACTAGTACTCCTGTATCCTGCAACTTTACTGAATTCATTTATTATAGTAGTTATTTGATGAAGTCATTAGGATTCTCTATATACAGTATCATCTCATCTGCAAATAATGACAGTTTTACTTCCTTTCCAATTTGGATGCCTTTTATTTCTTCTTACCTGATTGCTGTGTCTAGAGCTTCCAGTACTATGTTGAATAAGAGTGGTGAAAGTGACATCCCTGTCTTGTTCCCAATCTAAAGGAAAGTGCTTGTACTTATTGCCCATTGAGTATAATGTTGGCTGTGGGTTTGTCATATACGGCATTTATTACATTAAGGTACATTCCTTCTATTCCCACTTTGCTGAGAGGTTTTAACATAAATATGTGCTGGAAGATACAAATAAATGAAAGCATATGCCATGTTCATGGATAGGAAGAATTAACATAATTCAAATGTCCATACTACCAAAGTAATCTACAGATTCAATGCAGTTTCTATCAAGATACCAAAGACATGTTTCGCAGAACTAGATCAAATGTTCCAAAAATTCATATGGAACCAAAAAAGACCCCGATTAACAATAGTGATCTTGAGAAAGAAGAACAAAGTTGGAGGAATCACACTACCTTATATCAAAATATATTACACATCCATAGTAATCAAAACAGCATGATATTAGCATAAAAACAGACATATAGATCAATGCAACAGAATAAAGAGCCCAGGAATAAAACCACACTTTATAATCAATTAACATTTGACAAAGGAGGCAAAAACATACAATGGGCTAAAGACAGTTTATTCAATAAGTGGTTTGGGAAAATTGAACAAATACATCCCAAAAAAATGAAGCTAAACCCCACACCGCACACAAGAAGAAACTCAAAATGGATTAAAGACTTAAATGTTTGACTTGAAACCATAAAAATCCTAGAAGAAAACGTAGGTAGTAAAATCTCAGACATTTCTCATAGCAATGTTTTTTTTCTGATATATCTCCTCAAGCAAGGGAAATAAAAGAAAAAATAAACAAATGGGAGAACACCAGAGTAAAAAATTTTTACACAGCAAAGGAAACCATCAACAAAATAAAAAGAAAACCCACGAATGGGAGAACATATTTGCCAATGATACATCAGATAAAGGGTTAATATCCAATAACGCATAAAATCAACACCAAAAAAACGAGCAATTCAATTTAAAAATCGGCAAAGGACCTGAATAGACCCTTCTTCAAAGAGGACATGGAGATGGCTAATAGGCATATGAAAAGATGCTCAACATCACTAACCATCAGAGAAATGCAAATTAAAATGAAGATATGAGATACCACCTCATACCAGTCAGAATGGCTATCATCAATAAATCAAGAAACAAGTATGGATGAGGGTGTGGAGAAAAGGGAACCCTTGTGCACTGTTGGGAATGCAGACTGGTGTAGCCACTGTGGAAAGCAGTGAGGAGTTACCTCAAAAAATTAAAAATGGATTTGACCCAATGATCCCACTTCTGGGGATTTATCTGAAGAAACTTGAAACACTAATTTGAAAGAATATATGCACCCCCGTGTTCACTGTAATGTTATTTATAATATCCAAGATCTGGAAGCAGCCCAAGAGCTCATCAGATGATTGGATAAAACACCTGTGGTACATTTACACAAAGGAATACTGCTTGGCCTTAAAAAGGAAGAAAATTTTTACCCTTGTCAATGGCATGGATGGGCCAGGAGAACATTACGCTAAGTGAAATAAGCCAGTCAGATAAAGACAAGCACCATATGATTTCACTCATGTGGTATTTAGAGAACAAACTGAATTAACAAGCAACAAAGTGATAGACTTACAGATAGAGAGCAGGCAGACAGCTCTGGAGAAGTTGTGCTGGGGGTGGTGGAGGGATTGAGCAATAAAGAAAAAAAGAAATAACTCATTGACACAGTGAGTGATTGCTTGGGGTGGTGGAGGTAGAAGAGGGTATGGAAGAATAAATAGGATGGAAACAAATAAAATAAAGGAAAAATAAATAAATAAATAAAGATAACATCTTGATTTCAGTTATGTTTCAGTCCCAGGCCCATGAAAGCTGCATGACCCTACACACGACATTGTCATGAAGTCACACAGTTTCTTCCTTTTACATTCTATGGTGTAAATGTCCCACAGCTTTTTTATCCACTCATCCACTAATGGGTGCTTGGGCTGTTTCCAGATCTTGGATATTAACAATTGTGCTACTATGAATATAAAGGTGCATATATTCTTTCTGATTAGTGCTTCAGGATTCTTAGGATATATTCCCAGAAGTGGCATCACTGGGTCAAATGGAAGTTCCATTTTTAATTTTTTAGGAAACTCCACACTGTTTTCCATACTGGCCCCACCAGTCTGCATTCCTACCAGCATTTTACTAGGGATCCCTTTTCTCCACATCCTCACCAGCACTTGTTTGTCGATTTGTTGATGATAGCCATTCTGAGAGGTGTGAAGTGGTACTGACATTTTAATTTGCACCTCTCTGATTATTAGTGACCTTGAGCATTTTTTCATATGTTTCTTGGCCATTTGTATGTCCTTTTTGGAGAAGTGTCTATTTGGCCCTCTGTCCATTTTTTAAAAATTGGATTGTTTGTCTTCCTTTTGTTGAATTCTATGAGTACTTTATATGTTTTGGAAATGGACCCCTTATTGGATGTATCATTGCCAAATATGGTCTCCCAGACAGCAGGTTCCCTCTTCATTTTGATGCTGGTTTCTTCTTCTGCATACAGAAGCTTTTTAGTTTGTTGTATCCCCATTTGTTTATTTTTTCCTTTGTTTCTCTTGCCAGTGAAAATTCTACTTGAGATGTTTGAGATTTTGCTGCCTATGGATTCTTCTAGGATTTTTACGGTTTCACGACTTACATTTAAGTCTTTTATCCATTTATAGTTTATTTTTGTGTCTGGTGTAAGTTGGTGGTCTAGTTTCATATTTTTGGATGTACCTGTCCAATTTTTCCAATTTTATTTATTTATTTATTTATTTATTTATTTATTTATTTATTTATTTATTTATTCCTGAGGATGTTTTTTCCATTTTTTTCAGAGAGAGTGGGAGAGAGATAGAGATAGATAGAGAGAGAAAGATGATAGAAGATAGATAGATATAGATAGATAGATGATAGGTGATAGATAGATGATAGATAGATGATAGATGATAGATAGATAGATAGATAGATAGATAGATAGATAGATAGATAGATGATAGATAGATAGATAGATAGATGATAGATAGATGATAGATAGCTAGATAGATAGATGATAGATAGATAGATAGATAGATAGATAGATAGATAGATAGATAGATAGATGATGATAGATAGATGATAGATAGATGATAGATAGATAGATAGATAGATAGATAGATAGATAGATAGATAGATGATAGATAGATGATAGATGATGATAGATTAGATAGATAGATAGATATAGATAGATAGATAGATAGATAGATAGATAGATAGATAGATGATAGATAGATAGATAGATATAGATAGATAGATAGATGATAGATAGATATAGATAGATAGATAGATAGATAGATAGATAGATGATAGATGATAGATAGATAGATAGATAGATAGATAGATGATAGATGATAGATAGATAGATAGATGATAGATAGATAGATGATAGATAGATAGATAGATAGATAGATAGATAGATAGATAGATAGATAGATAGATAGATAATAGATAGATCCAGAGATAGAAAGAGAGGGAAACATCCATGTGAGAGAGACACGTTGATTGGTTGCCTCCTACAAACGTGAGGGATTGAGCCTACTACCCGGCACTTGCCCCTGACCAGAATTGAACCAGAGACCCTTCAGTCTGCAGGCCAATGCTCTAACCACTGAATAAAACCAGCCAGGGCCCAAAACCATTTATTGAGGAGACTGTGTTTACTCCATTGTATGCTCTTGTCCTTTTGTCAAATATTAATTGAGCATAATGGCTTATATCGATTTCTGGGTTCTCTGTTCTGTCCCATTGATCTATATGCCTGTTCTTATGCCAGAAAAAAAAGCTGTTTTGATTATAGTGGCTTTGTAGCATAACTTGACATCTGGTATTGTGATCTCTCCAACTTTGTTTTTCTCTCTCAAGATTGCTGCAGCTATTCAGTGTCTCTTTTGGTTCCATATAAATTTTTGGAGTATTTGTTCTAAATTTGTGAAATATGCCCTTGGTATTTTAATAAGGATTGCATTAGATTTATAGATTGGCTTGGATATTATGAACATTTTAATGATGTTAATTCTACCAATCCATGCACATGGTTTATTCTTCCACTTGTTTATATCTTCCTCTGTCTCTCTTTGCAAAGTCATGTGGCTTTCTGAGTACATGTCTTTTACCTCCTTGGTTAAATTTATTCCTAAGTATCTTAATTTTTTTGTTGCAATGGTAAATGGGATTGTTTATTAGTTTCTCTTTCTGAGAGTTCATTATTGGCGTATAAAAAATGCCATTGAGCTTGGCTGGGCATGGCTTAGCAGTTGAGCACTGACCTAGAATCACGGTTCAATTCCCAGTCAGGGCACATACAGAGTTGCAGGCTCGATCCCCAGTCAGGGGCATGTAGGAGGCAGCCAATCAATGAAGAGTCTCTCATTACTGATGGTTCTCTCTCTCAAATCAATAAATATATATATATATTTAAAATTGCCAGTGATTTTTGGGTGGTAACTTTGTATCCTGCTAATATTGGCAAATTCAATTCTTAAATCTAGTAGATTTTAGCAGACTCTTTTGGGTTTTCTACATACAATATCATGTCATCTATGATAATGAGAGTTTTACTTCTTCCTTTCCAATTTGGATGCCTTTTATTCCTTCTATGTTGAATAAGAGTAGTGAAAGCAGACATCCCTGTCTTGTTCCTGTCTTTAGGGGAAATGCTTTTAGTTTTTGCCCACTGAGTATGATGTTGGCTGCAGGTTTGTCATATATGGTCTTTATTATGTTGAGGTATGATCACTTTACTCCCATTTTGCTGAAAGTTTTTATCAAAAATGAGTGTTAGATTTTGTTGAATGCTTTTTCTGCATCTATTGATATGATCATGTGATTTTTGTCTTTCAGTTTTTTATGTGATGTATCTCGCTTATTGACTTGCAAATATTGTACCAGCTTTGCACTCCTGGAATAAATCCCATTTGGTCATGATATATGATCTTTATAATATATTGCTGTGTCCAATTTGCTAATATTTTGTTGAGGATTTTAGCATCTATGTTCATCAGGGATGTTGCTCTGTAATTCTCTTTCTTTGTAATGTCTTTATTTTGTTTTGCAATTAGTCTAATGCTGGCCTCTTTGAAAAAGCTTGGAAATGTTCCTTCTTGTATTTTTTGGAATATTTTGAGGAGGATAGGTGTTAACTCTTCTTTGAATATATGGTAAAACTCCCCTGTGAAGTTGTTTGTGCCAGGCCTTTGTTTGCTGGAATTTTTTTTTTTTTATTACTGCTTCACTTTCTTCAGTTATTGACCTATTCAGGTTTTCTAATTATTCCTGATTCAGTTTTAAAAGATTTTAATTTTTCTAGGAATTTATCTATTTCATCTAGGTTGTCCAGTTTGGTGGCATATAGTAGTTCATAGTATTTTCTTACAATCCTTTGTGTTTCTGTGGTGTTAATTGTTTCTTCACCTCTTTCATTTCTGATTCTATTTATTTGGGTCCTCTCTTTCTTGATGAGTCTAGCTAAAGCTTCATCAATCTTGTTTATCTTTTCAAAGAACCATCTCTTGGTTTCATTGATCTCTTGTGTTGTTTTTTTAGTCTCTATCTTATTTGTTTCCACTCTGATCTTTATTATCTCCTTCCTTGTACTTACTCTGGGCTTTTATTGTTCTCTTTATAATTTTTTAAGTTGTAGGGTAATATAGTTTATTATTAATTTTTATTATTTTTTCAAGGTAGGCATGTAGTGCTATGAACTTCCCTCTCGGGCTGCTTTTGCTGTGTTCCATAGATTCAGGGTTGTTATGTGTTATTTTCATTTGTTGCCAGGAAGTTTTTTATTTCTTCCTTGATCTCACTGGTAACCCATTCATTGTTTAATAGCATGCTATTTAGCCTCCATGCGTTTGAATGTTTTTGAGTTTTTTTATTGTAGTTGATTTCTAGTTTCATGCCATTGTGATTCAAGAAGATGCTTGATGTGATTTCAATCTTCTTGAATTTGCAGACTTATTTTGTTTCCTAAGAGGTAGTCTATCTTTGAGGTAGTCTATCCCATGAGCACTTGATAAGAATGTGTATTCTGCAGCTTTCAGGTGAAATGCTCTGTAAATATCAATTAAATCCATTTGATCTAGTGTGTCATTTAGGGTTGCTGTTTCCTCGTTGATTTTTTGTCTAGAATATCTATCCAGTGATGTCAGTGGGATGTTAAAATCCTTACTATGATTGTATCGCTGTGATCTCTCAAAGTCCTCCAGAAGATTTTTAATATATGTAGGTGCTCCTATATTGGGTGCATATGTGTTTACTTGGGTTATATCCTCTTATTGTATCAATGCCTTTAGCATTATGAAGTGGCCTTCATTGTCTCCTGTTATGGCCTTCATTTTGAAGTCTGTTTTGTCAGATATAAGTATTGCTACCTCAGCCTTTTTTTAATTTTCACTTGCATGGAAAGTTTTTTGCCATCCCTTCACTCTCATTCTGAGTGAGGCTTTTGTTCTGAGGTGGGTCTCTTGTAGACATCATATATAGGTCATGTTTTCTTATCCATTCATCTACCCTATGTCTTTTGATTGGAGCATTTAATCTATTTACATTTAAGGGTATTATTGCTAGGTACTTATCTATTGCCATTTTATTTTATTTTTTATATTTTATTATTTTATTATTTTATTTTATATTTTATATTATTTTATATTTTATTTTATTCTTTTTTTCCTCCCCTTTTAACCCTACTGATCCTCTCCACCCCACATACACCCCACCCCCAGGCCGTTCCCACACCAATGTCCACATCCATGGGCCATACCCATAAACATACAAGTTCCCTGATTAATCTCTCCCCATCCACACTCCCCTCTCAACCTTCCCTCTGAGATCCCTCAGTTTGTTCCAAGCTTCTATGTTATTGGATCCACTTTGTTCATCAGTATATTTTGTTTATTATATTCCACATATAAGCGAGATCATTTGGTACTTGTCCTTCTCCAACTGGCTCATTTCACTTAGCATAATACTCTCTAGTTCCCTCCATGCTGTGCCAAAGGCCAAAAGTCCTTCCTCTTCACAGCAGCATAGTACTCCATGGTGTAAATGTGCCACAGCTTTTTATCCACTCATCTACTTATGGGCACTTGGGTTGTTTCCAAATCTTTGCTATTGTGAATTACTCTGCTGTGAACATAGGGGTGCTTAAGTTCTTTGCGATTGGTGTTTGGGGTTCTGTAGGATATATTCTTAGAAGTGGGATCACTTGGTCAAATGGCAGGTAAATTTTTAATCTTTTGAGGAAACTCCATACTGCTTTCCGTAGTGGCTTCACCAGTCTGTGTTCCCAACAGCAGTGTACTAGGGTTCCCTTTTCTTCACACCCTCGCCAGCACTTGTAGTTCCTTGACTTGTTGATGGTAGCCATTCTGACAAGTGTGAAGTGGTACCTCATTGTGGTTTTAATTTGCATCTCTATGATGATTAGTGACATTGAGCATTTTTTCATATGTCTCTTAGCCATTTGTATGTCCTCTTTGGAGAAGTGTCTATTTAGAACCACTGCCCATTTTTTAATTGGATTGTTTGTCTTCCTTTCATTAAGTTGTATAAGTTCCTTATATGTTTTGGATATTAACCTTTTATCCAATGTGTCATTGGCAAATATGTTCTCCCATACAGTGGGATCCTTTTCATTGTGTTGATGGTTTCCTTTGCTGTGCAGCAGCTTTTTATTTTGATGCAGTCCCATTTGTTTATTTTCTCCTTAGTTTCTCTTGCCCTAGGAGATCTATCAGCAAGCATATTGCTCTGAGAGATGTCTGAGATTTTACTGCCTATGTTTTCCTCCAGCATTTTTATGGTTTCATGCCTTACATTTAAGTCTTTTATCCACTTTGAGTTTATTTTTGTGTATGGTGTAAGTTGGTGGTCCAGTTTCATTTTTTTGCATGTATCTGTCCAACTTTTTCAACACCATTTATTGAAGAGACTGTCTTTACTCCATTGTATGTTGTTGCCTCCTTTGTCAAATATTAATTGACCATAATGGCATGGGTCAATTTCTGGGTTCTCTGTTCTGTTCCATTGATCAGTATGTCTGTTCTGTGCCAGTACCAGGCTCTTTTGATTACAGTGGCTTTGTAGTATAACTTGATATCTGAATTATGATCCCTTCAACTTTGTTCTTCTTTCTCAAGATTGCCATGGTTACTCGGGGTGTTTTTTGGTTCCATATAAATTTTTGAAGTGTTTTTTCTAGATCTGTGAAAAATGCTGTTGGTATTTTAATAGGGATTGCGTTGAATTTATAGATTGCTTTGGGTAATATGGACATTTTAATGATGTTAATTCTTCCAATCCATGAACAGGGTATATTTTCCATTTGTTTATATCTTCATCTATTTCTTTTTTCAGTATCCTATAGTTTTCTGAGTAAAGGTCTTTGACATCTTTGGTTAGGTTTATTCCTAGGTATCTTATTTTTTTAGTTGCAATGGTAAATGGGATTTTTTAAAATTTTCTCTTTCTGAGAGTTCATTATTGGTGTATAAAAATGCCATTGATTTCTGGGTATTAATTTTATATCCTGCTATCTTTCTGAATTCATTTATTAAATCTATTAGTTTTCTGGTGGAGTCTTTAGGATTCTTTATGTACAATATCATGTCATCTGCAAATAATGACAGTTTTGTTTCCTCCTTTCCAATTTGGATGCTTTTTATGTTTTCTTCTTGTCTAATCGCTTTGGCTAGGACTTCCAGTACTGTGCTGAATAAGAGTGGAGAAAGTGGACACCCCTGTCTTGTTCCTGTTCTTAGGGGAAATGGTTTTAGTTTTTGCCCATTGAGTTTGATGTTGGCTGTAGGTTTGTCATATGTGGCTTTTATTATGTTGAGATATGATCCCTCTTTCCCCACTTTGATGAGAGTTTTTATGAAAAATGGGTGTTGGATTTTATTGAATGCTTTTTCTGCATCTATTGATAAGATCATGTGATTTTTGTCTTTCAATTTGTTTATGTGATGTATCACATTTATTGATTTGCTAATATTGTACCAGTCTTGCATCCCTGGAATAAATTCCACTTGGTATGGTGTATGATCTTTTTAATATATTGCTGTATCTGATTTGCTAACATTTTGTTGAGGATTTTAGCGTCTATGTTCATCAGGGATATTGGCCTGTAATTTTCTTTCTTTTTAGTATCTTTATCTGGTTTTGGAATTAGGCTAATGCTGGCCTCATAAAAAGAGTTTGGAATTGTTCCTTCCTCTTGGATTTTTTGAAATAGTTTGAGGAGGAAAGGTGTTAATTCTTCTTTGAATGTTTTGTAAAACTCCCTCGTGAAGCTCTCTGGGCCAGGGCTTTTGTGTCCCGGGAGCCCTTTGATGACTGCTTCAACTTCGTCAGCAGTTATCCTCCTATTTAGACTTTCTGACTCTTCCGATTGAGTTTTGGAAGGTTGTATTTTTCTAGGAATTCATCCGTTTCATCCAGGTTGTCCAGCTTGGTGGCATATAGTTGTTCATAGTATTTTCTTAGAATCTTTGTATTTCTGTTGGGTGAGTTGTTATTTCACCTCTTTTGTCTCTGATTTTGTTTATTTGGGTCCTCTCTCTTTGTTTCTTGATGAGTCTGGTTAAAGGTTCATCAATCTTGTTTATCTTTTCAAAGAACCAGCTCTTGGCTTCATTGATCTTTTGTATTGTTTTTTTTAGTCTCTATGTCATTTATTTCTGCTCTAATATTTATTATTTCTTTCCTTTACTTACTCTGGGCTTTTCTTGTTGTTCCCTTTCTAAGTTTTTGAGTTGTAGGGTTGAAGAGTCTATTAGAAGTTTTTCTTGTTTTTTCAGGTAGGCTTGTAGTGCTATCAACTTTTCTCTCAGGACTGCTTGAATTGTGTCCCATAAATTTGTTGTGTGCTCATTTTCATTTGTTTCCAGGAAAGTTTTTATTTCTTTCTTGATCTCTTTGGTAACCCATTAATTGTTTAAAAACATGCTTTTTAGTCTCCATGTGTCTAAATGTTTTTTAGTGTTTTTATTGTAGTTGATTTCTAGTTTCATGCCATTGTGATCCGAGAAGATGCTTGATATGATTTCAGTCTTCTTAAACTTATAGAGACTTGTTTTGTGTCCTAACATGTGGTCTATCTTTGAGAATGTCCCATGTGTACTTGAGAAAAATGTATATTCTGCAGCTTTGGGGTAGACTGTTCTGTAATTGTCAATTAAATCCATCTGGTCTAGTGTGTCATTTAGGGTAGCTGTTTCCTTGTTGATTTTTTGTCTGGAAGACTTATCCAGTAAAGTCAGTGGGGTGTTAAAGTCCCTGAGTATGACTGTATTGCTGTTGATCTCTCCCTTAAAGTCCTCTAGAAGTTTTTTTTATAAATGTAGGTGCTTCTATATTGGGTGCATATATGTTCATCAGGGTTATATCCTCTTGCTGGATTGATCCCTTTAGTATTATGTAATGACCTTTCTTGTCTCTTGTTATGGTCTTCATTTTGAAGTCTATTTTGTTTGATATGAGTAGTGTTTCACCAGCTTTTTTTTTCATTTCCATTTGCATGGAAATTTTTTTTTCATCCCTTCACTCTTATCCTGTATGCGTCTTTTGTTCTGAGGTGGGTCTCTTGTAGACAGCATATAGTTGGGTCATGTTTTCTTATCCTTTCAGCCACCCTATATCTCTTTAATGGAGCATTTAATCCATTTACATTTAAGGTTATTATTGAAAGATACTTATGTACTGACATTTTGTTTCTCTATAGCTGTTTCTCATTCTTTTTATTTCTACTTCTAATAATAGCAGTCCCTTTAACATTGCCTGTAATGCTGGTTTTGTAGCGATAAACTCTTTTAACCTTTTTTTGTCTTGGAAGCTCTTTATTTCACCATCCAGCTTGGTTGACAATCTTGCTGGATAGAATAGTCTTGGTTTCAGATCCTTCTTTTGCATTACCTTGAATACTTCATGCCATTTCCTTCTGGCCTGTAGAGTTTCTGATGAGAAGTCAGATGACAGCCTTATGGGAGCTTCTTTGTAGATAACAGTTTGCTTTTCTCTAGCTTCCTTTAATATTCTCTCTTTGTCTTGGATTTTTGACATTTTAATTATATGTCTGGGAGTGGACCTCTTTGGATTCTTCTTACTTGGGACTCTCTGTGCCTCCAGAACCTGTGTGCCTATTTCCTTGACCAGGTTAGGGAAGTTTTCTGCCATTATTTCATCAAATAGGTTCTCCAACCCCTGCTTACTTTCAACCTCCTCTGGCACTCCTGTAATATGAATGCTGTTACATTTTATGCTGTCCCACAGCTCCCTTAGACTGTTCTCCTGTCTTTTAATTGTTTTTTGTTTTGGGGTCTCTGATTGAGTGATTTTTTCTACCCTGTCTTCTAATACACTGATTTGATACTCAGCTTCTTCTAATCTGCTGTTCATTCCCTCTAATGTAGTCTTTATTTCTGCTATGTCGTTCTTCATTTCTGACTGGTCATTTTTCATAGTTTCCAAATTTTTTTTCCATGCTGTTGAGCATCCTTACAATCAGTATTCTAAAGTCTATATCTGAGAGGTTGCTTATCTCTGATTCATTTGGCTCTTTTTCTGGAGACTTGTCTTTTTTCATTTGAGGCTTGTTTTTTGGTCTCCCCATTTTGGCTAAATGTTAGGTAGATCTGCTAGGATTCTCAGTCTTTTTGGCGGGTTCCTGGTACAGGCCAATGTCAGACGCAGTTTGTGACTGGCCCTGAGTATCCTGTTTGGGGCTATCAACAACCCCAGGCTTGAGGTTTCCACTGCTGGGCTGGATGCATTTGGACAGCTCTATTGCCATTTTAATTCTTTATGCCTATGTTCCTCTTTCTTTCCATTTCTTCTTCTTATAATAGTATTTAGCATTTCTTGCAGTGCTGGTTTGGTGGTGATAAACTCCTTTAGTTTGTGGGGGTTTTTTGTCTGCAAAACTTTTTATTTAGCTTTCAATCTTGAATGATTGCATTGTTGGGACATAGTAGTCTTGGATTTAGTCCCTTGCTTTTTGTTTCTTTGTATATTCATGCCATTCCCTTCTGGCCTAAAGTGTTTCTGTTGAGAAATCAGCTGAGTCTAATGGGTCCTCCCTTTTAAGTAAGTTTATCTCTCTCTCTTGCTGCCTTTAAGATTCTTTCTTTGTCTTTAACGTTTGCCATTTTAATTATCATGTGTCTTGGTGCGGGTGTTTTTGGGTTCATGTTGATTAGGAGTCTCTGTGTTTCCTGGACATATGTGACTTTTTTCTTCACCAGATTAGGGAAGTTTTTTATCATTATTTTTTTGAACAGTTTGTCTATTCCTTGCTCAGATTTTTTTTTCCTTCTGGTAAGCCTATGATGAAGATGTTGTTCAATTTCCTTATGCCCGAAAGCTCCCTTAAACTCTCCTCCTGCTTTAAATTTTTTTTTTCAACTGCTGCTCTGGTTGGGTATTTTTTTCTATCTTGTCTTCTAATTCACTGATAGGTCCTCAGCTTCCTCTACTCTACTTTTGATTCCTTCCAGGGTATTCTTTATTTCAGCTGTGCCATTCTTCATTTCTGATTGATTCTTATTCATGGTTTCTACCTCCTTTTTTCATGGTGTAGTTCTCACTAAGTTTCTTATAGTTCTCATTAAGTTGCATGTAATTCCCACTAAGTTGTTTAAGCACCCTTCTAACCATTACATTGAGTTCTTTTTCTTACAAGTTGCTTGCCTCCATTTTATTTAATTCCTATCTGGTGATTCTTTCTTTTCTTTCATTTGTGGGTTATTACCTGGTCTCCCAATTTTAGTGGTCCAGTAGTTCAAGTTGCAGGGTGAGGTGAGCCAAGACATTTGGGTAGATTCATGCCTCAGGGGTTGACAGGTCCCACTAGGATGCAGCATGGGTCTCATCTGGTTGAGGTGACTCTGATCTTCAGGTGGTACTGGGTTAGTCGTGTCTGGTCTCAGAGGCAGGTCCATGCATTTGGTTGGGGTCAGGTTACGGCTGTAGCAAGGTGGTGGAGCCTATCCTCTGGGGACATGAAGTCAGAGACAATGGGTCGCAGTGGCAAGTGGGTGGGGCCAGGAGCATTGGGTCCCAGTGGCAGGGCCCAGCATACCACATCAAAGTGGTGGAGCCAGGTGTCCAGGGACCTCAGGTCAGAGCATCAGGTCCATGCGTCAGGGTGCTCCATGAGTCAAGGCAGTGGGGCAGGCTGAGCACGCCAGTCATCAAGGCCTTGATTGGGCTTTGATGCACTCAGGCAAATAGTCTCCTTTAGTCTGGTAACAGAAGTTTCCAGGCCCAGTTCCCAGTTCTTTACTCAGAGGCAGACACAGTCCTTCTCCCAGAGGTGGGTTTCTTCCTTCCCCTCCCTTCTCATTCCACCCCACTCTTTTCCTTCTGAACTTAGGCCACTCCCTAAGGATTTGATCTCTCTTGCCTAGGACAATTTATTCAGTCTGGACCTTCTTCTCAGATCGTCCTATCCAAAGACAAGAGCTGAAAGAACAGAGGACTGTTAGGTTGTTCTGGGACTAGACCTCTCTTAGCAAGAATAGAGACTGCGGGCTAGTTTGGAATATAGTTATTTAACTATTGGTGTAATAGTGTGAATATAGCTTATTTAAAATTAAAGTTTCAACATGCATAGCTGCTTTGGTATTCTCCAATATAACATCATGGAGTAAGAGACCTGAATTGTCATTTGCCTGTTTTGCCATCACTCACCACAGCAGTTACACTGGATACTGAAGTGATGGGTGGCTCCCTGGTCTCTCTGCTGGACTCTCACCCCTTGAACTCTGGGTCTTACACAAAACTTGGCAAATAGTAGAAGCTTAAAAGTATTTGCCAAAAAAATGAATAAATTATTGAATGGTGCAGCCTTCACTCCCAGCAAAGATATCAGCTAAGCTTCTGGACCTTCCTAAGAGGTTATAGTCCTCATTTTTTATATTTGTGACTTCCAAAACTTTAGATTTGCCCTCACCACCAATGCAGGGGAATGCCCATTCAGCCTTTGTTGGGGGAGGTCCTCTGCCCTGTAGCACTTTGCCAAGGAGAGACAACCTATCAAGTGAGATTTCCAGAAGGCAATAAATCTTAATCCTGCTAGTTTAATGCTTCCAAGGGTTACCGTCTTGACCTCAATTTACACTATTACATCTTAAGATGTTACCCAATGCTACTATTAAAAAGTCAAATAAAAATTGTGCTCTGAAAGCAGTGCTCATTTGATTTCTTATTGTCGCATAAATAATGATGGAATTTCAGGATTTCTTGGAGGAAAACTTTGTGTGCGTATTTAAGTTCTCTGGGCCTTAGTTCTCTTATCGAAACAGTAAGAATGACAATATCAAATATGTGGCTGTTGGTGTAAAGATAAGAAATAATGCATTTTTGTCACATAACAGCACAAGGCATTCAGTAGGCACTCAATAGGGCTATTAATAATAACTCAGTAGAGTTAGGATTATGCTTCTTTGCTTTCTTTTTTGGCTGGCCTTGCCAGGAAGCTCAAAATGAATTGGTGCTCAATTACAGCACAGTCATTCTTTTGGTTGGCACAGTCGCTTTTCCTTCTAGTTCCTGTTGTTCTCCACTTGTAAATTCCTGTCATATGGGCACCTGTGCTTTGTCAATGTCATCATCCTCACCCTCAGGTAGTTATTTTATTACTCCACCTCTATGAGGAAGCAAGCGGCCTCCCATTTTCTCACACAAAACAAAGCAAAGCAAAAACAACAAATCAGCAGACATACAGACACACAAAACTCTGCAACAAACATGCACACAATGAGAATCAACACTTGGTGGCCATTGGGTGGAGGTGCACTGGGCCACCTGCTGGGCCATAAGCTTTGCTGCACAATCTCTCTTCATCCTCAAAACTTTTGCATGTGACTCAGGCTTCTCAGTTTCACCCTGTATTTAGCCTCTGGGGAATGTTTCCTTTTATGCCAGCTCAGCAATATGTTCAAGCTATTGTTTTTGTATTTGATCTAACATTCTAGTTGTTCCATAGAGGAAGGGTGTCCAGGGCATGTGAAGGTCCTCTATATAGCCTGAAGTAGAAGAGGCTTTCCAATACCCTGCCAATAAATCAGTTTTCTGTTTTAATTACCTGAAACTGCTTTTCTTTGGTTGTAGGTAAGAAGCCTGGTCAGTGGAGGGAAGACCACCCTCACCAAGGCCCTTGGGGCTCCTTC
Organism: Miniopterus schreibersii; assembly: GCF_964146895.1. NCBI lineage: Eukaryota > Metazoa > Chordata > Mammalia > Chiroptera > Miniopteridae > Miniopterus > Miniopterus schreibersii. The sequence goes on along the minus strand of NC_138102.1, from coordinate 86,834,442 downwards.
TCTTTTGGGTACTTGTCCCTTCTTACTTCCAAACTCTGCAAGCCCCCTTCAGGCCTCACAAGGCTGGACAAGGCTGGGCATACAGGGAGGCTTTCACAGGAGCAGCAGGGTGCAAGGCTGAGCCAACAGCTTCCTGCTTCATTAGGTAGGCATATATTTGGATCTCAGTGCGATTTAACCAGCTGTTCAGAGAGGAAGCCTTAGTTTGGTTTGGTTTGGTTTCATCCTGGGCAGAAGCACAGTATCTTTGGCTCATCCTCAACTTTAGCCTCTGGGCCTTGGGACGGCCTTTTCCAGGACTTGGGGCCACTCTGCTCCTGAAGGCAGATGCCTGGTCTAAGTCGAGGGTGATTTCAGGAACCAGCAATATTTCAAAAATATTTCAGGCATTGATTTTATTTGATCAAAAAATACATGAAAAATGATTGTTTATGGTTTCCATAACTTCATTAGAAAGGAAATATGTCACACACACACAAAAGGCATAATGTCAAAATAAAAATAATTGAGCCATGTCAGCTTTAGAACAAGATCAGTCTTTGGTCTATATTTGTCTAGTTTTACTTTAGACCAATGGCATCTTCATCCTGGGCTTCAGATCAAGCTTGGGAAGAACTAGTGTAATTACATGGACACAGAAGGCCCATGGTGGGGATGGACCATGGCAATACATACCTAAGGCCTTTCTCACGCCAAACTCTGCCCCTCTTCTTTCAGCCCCATCAAGGGTTCCCAATCTCCAGCCTTGTCCCATGCATCTCTGGCTGTTCTAAGTGTTGGATAAAAGGCAGGGGAGCAGGATGTCACTTAATGCCCTTGTGGCTGACCGAGACAGACAGGGGTCATCACCTCTCTGGCCATCAGCCTCCTAGTAGGACAAAGAAGATGGACCAGGTGGACTTTGCAGCCTTTCAAGAACATTGGGCTGAAGGATTCTCTCCTCAGGCTCATGGCCTGCCATTCCCAGCCCTCTGCTGGCATGGAAAACTCGATCTTCCTGTAGTTACCTTCTAATTAAAAGTGTTGTCTCAGACCTGCCAAGCCTAGAGCCCCCACAACCTCCCTGCAATAGCAGAAGCCCCTTGGTTCCTATGGGAATCTCTGGCCTCCAGAGAGGAGAAAAGTCTATACAGAGGCATCCAAGCATTTAACCACAGCTTTCCCTACCAGGATTTGGGCTGTGGACACAAACAGAAAAAACATTATCCAGAAGAATGATGGTTCTGAGAAGGCCCTGTAAGAAGCTAGCTCTTCCAGTGGCATTGAGTAGCTTCCTGTTTTGTTTCTGTGCTGACTGAGAAGAGGCATTACAAAAGAACAGAATTAAATCAAACAAAATCTTTCTTTCTTACTAGGTGCTAAACAGAGTTGAAATCCTAATTTGTGTCTACATGTGGTAGCAATAAGCTGCAGGCTCAGCTTTTCTCACAGAGAGCTTAGAATCCATCAAAAAAGATCCCCTGCCCCTCCTTGTAAGTTTTGGCCATGTCCTGAATGCACCTGACCTGGTGCCTGAGATGTTCTTGTTCAGTGGTGATGGCTCACAGTTATGGAGTGCCTCATGATTTGCAAAGCATGAAGTCTGCACAAGGGCTCTATCTATCATACACCTAAAAAACTGAGCCTCAGAGAAATGTTGTTTCATTTCTTATGGCTTTATTCTCAACTATTGTAAACAGGCTTTCTCTACTCAATGGGAAACATGATTGCTAGCAGACGCTGGTTTCTTAGTGACAGATTGTTACACCAGAGAAGGAAAAGACTTCTCTCCCTCACTTCAGAATATAACAATTTCAGGGAAAGGCTCTGGTGGACTTACCCCTGACCAACCACTGAAGTCTCCAGAATGGAGGTCACATGGTTGGACAGGCCTGAGTCCAAGAGGTCCCAGGGATCTGGCCCCAGTAAATTACATGACAGGAAAGAGTGAAAAAGTTTTTTCCCCAAAGATGCATAGCAGATAACTAGGGAGAGGATTGCCAAGCAGAAGAAAATGAAACATGTCCATGAGATGTGGAAGGCAGTGACCATCTGCTGAACTCTGCTGAGAGCCAGGCGCTCCACAAGGTGCTGGATGTGTGCTATGAATTTTTATCCCCAAAACATTTACTGTAGACATCATCATCCCCATTTTAACTGATGAGGGAACTAACAAGTTCCTTCCAGAGAGAGGAGCCAGAACCTGAGAAGCTCCTACCCCAAATCCTGTGTCAATTCCCATTTCTTCCAGTGGATGACTGTGGGTAAAGAGCAGTAATTCACTCCTTCCTTTGTAGCTATGGGATTGCTATATGATTATCAGTGCTTTCTTGAACCTGGCTGGTAAACGGCCATGCCTGTGGAGGTACTTGGAACATGGTGCTCTCTGGAGGTACCACAGTGCTGGGTGGGAGAGGGCAACCTGAGGCTTTGGGGCCTCAAGGGCAGTGGGAAGAGGGAGCTGGGTGGGCTCCTGAGCATCCCAGCCAACTTTGTCACCTTTACCCAGGTGTCTGGTATTTATCTACTTATCCACACATTCAGCAAAACTAAGTTTATTGACAGTCTACTCTGAATCCAACACTGTCTTAAGGATACAAGATAAAAATTCCCATTGCCCAAGAATCTCACAGTCACCAGGAAGGAGGGGAAAGTATGCTATGACAATATACTACTCAGTGCGGTGACAGGGCCATAGGTGTGAAAAAGCTAACCCAGTGGGCAGGCGAGGCCTCACAGAGGAAGAAACACTTGAGCTGAGTCTATAGCAATGAGTAGAAGTGCTATGATGTCTTAATTTACTTTAAAATATCCAGTATCGACAAGGTGATAGTATGTGCTGATTTGGACTGAATTCTAGTGGTCAGTCAGTAGCCCTGATCAGAAACTGATACTCCAGATTGTTAAATCAGAAAGATCTCAATGTAAATATGAAGCCCAGAACTCCAGCTTCCTTAAAACAAAGGAAACCAGAAGTTTTATTAGTCAGAATAGTGAATACTAAGAATAGCTTTGTGGTGGGGTAATTATTGGCTTCTTAATTAGCATAATGAAGGATGCAAATGGTCTTTCATTGATGAAGTTAGTGGTATTTAATATATAGGATGTTCTCCAAAATGTATGCACACACTTTGAATAATTATAAAGGCAGTGTTTATTAAAATACACTTCATTTTCAAAATTGAGCTACCAACTATTAAAGTGTGTATACATTTTGGGGGGACACCCTATATGTGAATTCAGTATACACTGGCTGCTGTATTTAAGAGGCCTTTTCTAGCAGTCAATAATTAGAGTATACAAATCTACTGTGGCCTTTGGCTTATAGTATCTTTAGCATTGTGCCCAAGGTTTGATACCTAAATAAAGGGTTGGAGGATTCTGGTTGCTGGTGACATTACAAGACTAATGGGATCCTGCTTCTCTAATATTGGTGTGTCTCTTTGGCATATCTTCTAGGGGAAATGATGATCAGATCACCTCAAAAGGCACTGGACTTCCCAAGCTCACAGAAGAGAGGTTTTATGGTTACTTGCTAAAACATGTTTGATGAAAAGATATTCACATGTAGCAGAAATTAGTCTTGAAAAATTGTTTTCATCATCACAGAATTTAGGGGCTCCCTTTACCTGCCAAAAAGATTGTGCATGACCAAATTGGTTTAGGTCAATTTACCCCAAGGAGTTCAACTAAATAGTGCAGGCAAAGAGGAGCTCTCTAGGCAGGGAGGACACTAGAGACCAAGGACAGGGGAGTTCTCAGGGACTCGTAAATAGGTGGGTTTGCCTGAGGTGAGGATATCAGGGGGACAGACGAGAATGTTTCCCTCCTCACTTCTGAGATCTACTGAGTTTGGACTTAATTCCTCACATTAATGTTGTTGAAAATATGCTCAAGGTTGACTCACCTCAGAATCACCTGAAGGCATGGGAGCCTAGATTCTGCTCTTAACAAAAACTCCCAAGCAATTTTTCACCCACTAGAGTTTAATAATATGGGGAAACCATTGCAGGGTGCTCAGCAAGGAAATGACTGGGTTGGTGGTGTAGTCTGACCCTCTGGCAGCAGGGTCGACTATGTTGGGAGAGGTCTGATGTGAGATTCAGACACTGGTCAAGATTTTGGTGACAGTCCAGATGATAGTTCTGGAAGGGGTGTGTACTGATTTAAAGAAATCTTTAGGTAGCAACCAGCCTGACTGAATGACTAATGGGCTGCAAGAAGGGCTGGGTTTAGGGAGCCAGCGGGCTTAAGATGACTGACAGAAATCTGGTGTGGAGACAGGATGTAGAGTGATAGTAGCAAGCCTCTTTGGGGCTACTGTTGGTTCTGTTCCTTTTGTCCAGATGACAGCTTACTTTCAGTTTTGTCACTCCCTAGGACTGTTTGGGTAGCTGCCCCCATTGCCCAAACCTATTTGAATTACAGAAGTCCCTCAGCAGGGTTCCTGCCGCAGACCCCGGTCCCCCAGGTCTGCCAGTCTCTGCCTGTGTCATGACTGGTGGATGAGAAATTCTAGAAAGTGTGGTTCAAATGAAAATAGCATTGTCTGATAATATTCATGTAATGAGCAATTATACCCTTTACTATCACCTGCATTTAGTTCCTTTAAAAAATAATAAAAAAACAACCCCCAAAGTGGATTATGTAGAAGAAACAAGGGTGGTTTTCCTCCAGTCACTGTTGCCTCAAATCCCTGCCAGATGGCCAAGCAGAGAGGCTCATGTTTCAGCAAATGACAGAACCTCATTAGGACCCGATTTCATGTTTTAGGTGCTGTAGGCTTTTATACAATGTGATGTTCATTTCTTAAACTTGTATGACAACATAATGAATGCATGTAAGTGAAGTGTCCAATGAAATGTAAAGCAATCAGTAAATTCTTTGTATATTTTATTTTTCATTTGTTGATTTCCAACTCACACACATCTGGCATATTTTACATCTTTGCAATAAAACATGGTTACAATAGCTTAAGGAATTTATATATCCAAAATATTTCACCATGATCTCAAGATGAAATGAGCTTGTCTTCCAGATGTTCCGTGTCCTCCTGATTCTAAGCTACAAACTCAAGATATTGCTTACAGCTTGATGATGAATAACTTAATCATTATGCTGATTCCCAGAATTTTAGAATCTCATAAATACAAACAACGATGAAGAAGGAATTCAGTGCTAAAACTTACTAGTACAGGTGAATAACAAATAAGTAATCACATATATTATAATCACAAATAACATATCAATAAATAATGATATGTTTCTGGTGCAAAGTGCCAATAGAAAGAACCCATTATCTTAATTTATCTTTTTAAATAAATGACTGCAAGTGAGTATAAATTCTGAGAAAATTACATTCCTGTAACATGCCTCATAGCCCTACCGACACAATATGTACATCTATGACAATACAGTCACCAAATATACAAAGAAAAAACATAAATAAAGTGTATATACCCCTGGGTGTATAACTTGATCAGTACAATGTATGGAAAATCATCTGATAGCCATAACTTTATATCATAAAAGATGAAGTGCTCTAGGCTAAGAATGTATCTTCAGGTGAGAATTTCACAAAAACCTAAAACAATAACTTTAGTTATTGTTATGGTTAAGTCAGACTTGTTATTAAAGAAACTAAGCTATTCAAGAACCAAAGAGAAAAACAAAACAGCAACAACAAACAACAAAGCATCAGATTCTCTTCCCCTAATATACACATACTAAGCCAGCAGATGACTCTGGAAGAAATGTCCAGGAGTTAGGGAGTCATTACTATAGAACGAATGAGTGTGACTCCTATTTATACAAAAACCCAGACCTCATCCCTAAGCCCCCTTTCTGCTGTGTCTTCAAATCATGATGGGTGGGGCTGAATTTTCTTTGTATAAAGTACCAAAAATGGCAAATAATGGCTTAGTATCCAAATGCTTTATGAGCAAATTCACTTATAAGGGATGAATTTAGATTAAAAAGTGGAGACTTTTTAGTGAAAATGTCAAAAATTACCGATTGAGCCCAAATACAACCATTTCATACGAGCTGTGTCCTTGGACAGATCTTTCTGTTTCATAGTGTGGATGCACCTGTTCCATCAAGACATCAGGATTAAAGAGCATGCAAGTTGTAACTCCACAATAAAATTAAGAAACATTTTGTTTTTTATACAAGGTTTTACTTTTACAAAAGTATCCCTTTAAATAAGATGTATCTGATGTACAAAGTATCAAACATGTTTTATTTTTTTCCTCAGCTTGAAAAGAGGCTGGAAATGGGATGCAGATTAGGTTCAAAGCTTAAACTTTGAAACGACTGGACACAACGTTCCTCAGAATTGTCAAAAGTCTCTTGTGCGTCCTACTACCTTTCCTCAATTAACCACAATATATGAAATAATTACCAAAACATTTCCTAATTCATATAATTTACATGATATAAGCTTGCTTGGTAGCAGCTGGTATTCAGTCATGAAAAAATACACAAAGTAAAACGGCTGCTGACTACAATGTACAGCTATTGCTGGATGTGATGGAATGCACAAACCGAGGTGATGGAGACGAGTTTTTCCACCAGAGATATTGCCTTTCCATGCAGCACTTGTGCTCTCAGCTTTAACTTGGCTTTTGGTTCTTCATTTGTCTTCAGTATCTGTTCTGGTGTTCATAATGCCACCGATTAAAATCTATATTAAAAGCTACAATGCTACCAGAAGCCATGCCAGTGATCAGAGTCCTGGGAAAGCAGAGACAGAATTAATAGTGACACAAATCACTGATGTGATTGCTACTTTACACTAGACATGATCATGATCTCAAAATTCAGCACATCCAATGTTCACTGAGATAGGATTAAAATACATTGTTGGCTCTCCTGAGTGAAGCTGAATCCACCCCACATACCTGAACTGCCAGAGTGATGCTTAACGCTCGATAGGACATCTTATCAGATAAGCACTTTGCAGTACGCAACTTCAATATATGTTTATCAATTTATAACTTATGTGCATGTGCTACAGGTCCAACAAATCAGGGAATTATTATATAACACAAAAATAACTGAAATTAAGGATGAAACAAGGAGGTTACTCTTGTTTTTTATCAGGACACAGAAACTTGATTAGTATCCATCTTCACTCCTCTTCGGTGACCTCTGACACGACTGTGACTTTGCCTATACTCGCTGAAAGACCCTCCTCCCACGCCTAGGGAAAGCCATTCCTGCCCTCCCCACCCCTCAAGGAGAGTCAGGTCTCTTATTCTGTCCCTGCTTCCCTCGCATACAATTATTATGATTATTTGAGCTCTTTGGGGTCAGTAATCTTATGTGTTGTACCCTGTTTAATCTACGATGGTGGCAGCAAATGTTTGCAAGCTGAATACACAATGAATGAGTAAGAATACCAGAGAGAATAGTTCAACTACTTAAGGACACACCCCTGTATATACAAGTAAATACCCAGTAAACCATTTGTGTTTATTTGTTAATATAGACTACAACATCTTAGAACAATCTAATGATAATCTGCTTAAATATTTTTCAAAAAGAGGCTGAGCTGCAAATGAAATATCCCTTTCCCAAACTAAATTAAATCACATTGTTTTTCTTGATGACTACAGTACATTTTACTATATTATAAAGATCCTTTGCTAAATTTATTACATAAGCTTCAATATTTATAATATTTTAAAACCAATATTCTTATAAAGAATATACATATAGTTGAAAAAAGTTGGTTAATAAGCTTTTCTTTTTTTCTGTTAAATACAGGGTGGGGCAAAAATAGGTTTACAATTGTTTGTATGGAAAATAATACAATAATAAATAAATAATAAGAATAAACTTTCACATACTCACAACTGTAAACCTACTTTTGCCCCACCTTGTATATAGCAATACATGAGAAATTACATACTATATTAAAATTATATAATTTTAATTTATCTCTAAAAGTTAGAAATTTTAAGACTTTACATTCTAAATAGTCTTTTCACTTTACAATAAACCCAAAGGTAAATTTTAGGAAATAGCAAAACCCTGTTGCAAACTGAGGAACAATGAAAAATCATATTAATTAAGAAAAGATTACAGTGTCTCAGGGAAACACAGAAAATTCAAAATAACATAATTGAGAAATATATAAATAAGAAAATGGAGATGGGGTTTGTTTTGAGTAATGAGTGAGTGCCTTGCACCTTTTAAAGCAGGCACCAACTGTAGTCTACACTGCGTTTTTCTGGAAATTGGTTAGCAGGAAGTATGCTTCAAGCTGAGGCTCACCTCTGCTGAACTGTCTCCTTCACACCATGTGAGCGTAGGGGAGGGCGTGAGAACAGAGGGACTTGTGGGATAATTCTGTTCTGGGCAGTGTCTGGATGTGCCTGTTCTTCAGACCCCCTTTGTTCTTTGTTTTCTTTGTGTCTTCCTCCGTTTTCCTTTTGCCAGAATCCTTTATTACAGTACTTACTCTTCTCCTCAATTTACCATTTTCTCTACTAGTCTTTCTTCCATCTGGATGCTGGAATCTCATTCACAGCACATTTCACCCTTGGTACAATTAAAGAACCTTCCATGGCAGTTCTCAAGTGATTACACTTCCCCTTGTGGCTCACCTCTGGTCGTGGGATAAATCCATTGCTCTAATGCCAGCGTCACATCCGGGGTAAATGTACAGCTGCTTGAAGTCACAGGCCTGCCAGACCTCCACCACACCATTGTCCCCTCCGGTCACCAGATTCTGGCCATCACTGCTTAGGAGAATTGCCTTCAGAAAAGGCAGAAAAACAACCATTTCTCCCAGTGTTTCCCAATAAACGGTCACTACTGAAAAGCACTCAATACAGTTCCCTTGTAGTTATTATCTAATTTTAGCCATTGGTCCAAGTTTTCTAAAGTCTGATCCATGGAATTTCCAATGTGGGATTCATCAAAGTTATTACATAAACAAAAGATCTTATTAAAAGCAATTTATGTTACAAAATAACAGAAGTCTCAAAGAGAATATTATTATCAAGTCTCAAAGAGAATATTATCAATCTAATCCAGGAAGAACTTGAGAATGAAGTAACATGATGCTTTGTTAAGTCCTGAACATTAACAATGTCAAGACTTTTAAAACAAATGGCAGAAGCATATTTCAATACAGTTTTTAATAATGATAAACAAATGATTACAATTCATTTGTGAGTGAAGGGTAATTTGGTACGTGTAAATTTGGTCTAGGGTTCTGAAGGTAAGATTCTTTTTATAAAAACTCACTTTTAATGTCAGGGGGTACAGCACTGACACAATTGTTTGTAAAAGTAGTTTAAGAAAAATCTCAAGGGTCTAACCTCCAATCAAATAATAGTTATGATCTGCAAAGTCTAATTCACTGAATTAATTACTTGGGATTAAATGAATTTTGGGTTTGTTCAAAGAATCCATCTATATGAATTTATATGCTTTTAAAACCAGCATACATTTTATTGAATACCAGAGAAATTCTATTATGAATCACTTATTACAAATCACTTAGAATAGTCAATATTTAATCTGTTGGCTTTAGTTTCTATTTAGCATGAAACATGCAGATTTACCCGTGTTGAATCATTGATCTCCATTTGAGCCAAAAGCTTCCCATTAATGCTGAAATTGCTGAATCGCCCTCGTTCATAGTATATGATACAGTGGCCTTCACTGGAGACAGAAATCAAGCGTGGGAACAAGCAGTTTTCTGGTCCTTCAAGGGCTCTCAGCAAGTCTCCAGTAATTGTGTGGACAAGGCAAGGGCCCTCTGCAGAATGGACGGCATCAATGGCCAGAGTCAGTAGTGATGACAAGTCACATATTAGTGATCATAAATCTGCAAGCTGTACCTGGGTATACACTCAGATGTGTTGAAAGAAGGTAGAAAATAAAAAAGAAGTATGCCGGCAAGAGCTAAGCACTGATGTTATATTTAAACAGAACAAAAACAGAGAACTGTAAAATAACATGCACATATCTTCCAAATTTTTTATCTAGTTAAAGACTTGGTGTTTTCCTCTGTGAGATAATAGTCATAAAAAAGATATAGTTCATAGATTATGGGAGAATAAAAGACTATATGTCTCAAACATTTTTTTCTTAATGTGTTTTTAAAAATATTTTCTTTAAAGTTTAGGAGAATCATCAAAACAACTGATAATTTTGTTTAGTATATCAAAATTCTACATTGTATCACCTAAATACATTACTATCAAGTAATAATTTTTGCCTTTTTTATAGTCTATACATAAAATGTAGAAGGCAAATTAAAAATAATTAATTCAGATTATAGAAACGCTTTTTGTCTTTTGATTAAAGGAGTAGTAAGGCAGGAGTGTAAAAGTAGTATGGGGAGTGAGTTATTTGCTACAATTGCTTTCTTTTCCCCCTGTAGAAACTGTGTTACTAAGAAAAAAGTTACTAGTCAAACTCATAAAAATAATTGGTTAACATTGTTTGCTATGGCCTGCTCTGCCCATCTAAAAACCTACAAAAACTGTAGATAAATTATGTTTCTATCTTTCAATCAGTTGACTTAAGTAGATACATCTTATTATAAAACAAGTGAAATTATAAAGTCATACCTAAATTTTTTCCTGATTACTAAAGGAACAGATGTGCATTATAAAAAATACAGAAAACAGCAATCATGTCTAAAGCTATCTATCACCTTAGAAAATTAATGTTTATTCCCTATGCCTATTGGCTTTTATTATCCTTTTCTTTTCTTTACCAGGTAGAATAACATTACACATATTGTCAGTGTTTCTTTTTAATGAAAAAGGCATTTATTGAATATATTCTATGCATCCATCTCTGGGTTATTTACTTTTTTATACAAAAATGAAGAAAACGCTCTCCCTACCTTTGATTCTCCATAAAGCAAAATGAATAAGCTCCTAAAACCAAACCTAGTCATCTCATCACCTTGCTTAGAAAACTTCAGTAGTCTCTTACTGTACTTATCAAGAAATAAAAATCACAAATCCTAGTGCCACTGGCCCCTCCCACCTCTTCAGCCCTCTTTCTCTTTTACTCTGTCCCATCCTCACTCAGCCCCTTCGTTTTTCTTTCAGTTTCTCTAAGATTAGGCTCCTTCCTGCCCCAGAACCTTCTCATAAAGAACTTCTGAGCTAGAATTAGAACCGAAGTTTCCTGACTTTTCCTAAAACAACACTTCTGTCTCAAAAAGAAAAAAGAAAAAACAAAACAAAACACCAAAAACCCCCTAAGTCAACGATTTTCAACCTTTTTCATCTCATGGCACATAAACGAATCACTGAAATTCTTTGCACAGCAGTGTGCCTGCCAGGGCACACCAGTTGAAAATCACTGCCCTAAGTAACCATGCTTCCTTTTCTACCAACCTCTACATAGTCCCCTAACCCCTTGTGAAGAAAAGGGCTAGTACAGGAGGGGGGCCCAAGGCTATGTCTGAGGAGTGGGGTGATGCCCCATGACCCCCACTGCACCACAACATCTTCCCTTGTCTCCCCCCCCCCATTTCTGTATGTTAGTTTTATAGGCTGCATTGTACAGGAAGTGCTGCAGTTTCATTTACCAGCATCTGGCTGGAATGCTGGTGACCACACAATATTACGTGAAAGTTTTTATATTATATTAGTGCTAGTGATTATTGATAATAAAACTAAACAGCTGCAAAAACCTAGGGTTACATTTGTCTACAGAGAGCCTCCTAAGGAGAGAAATCATGAGTCATGGTTAACTTGAGAAAATAGTACAGTTTTAAAAGACCCAAAATGAAAGAAATGTCTTCTGACCTTTAGCACCACTGATAACAAGCCCAAGTTCTGCGCAGACAGAAACACAGACAACTTCATGGTCGTGACCTGTGAGGACAGCCCTTGGTGCAGGATAGTCACCTGCAAGGAAAGAGGAACAGTGAGTCACTGCAGGCTGATAGCAGTGAAGAGCAACACCATTAAATCAAATGTTTGAAATAACAATCATGTTCGTTAAGGGCCTTTACTAGCTGTGTTTTACCATGAACATGAGCCAGTTACTTAACCTCTCCGCTGATTCCTCATATGTAAAATACCTACTACACAGGTTGCCTAGATGACTAGATAATTTAACAAATACGATGTGCTTACATTATAAAGTAGTGATAATTACCCTTTTCCTGGTTATTGTTATAAAACTGATACCAAGATGCCAAGGCATTTACTGTTTAACAATCCTGTTTAATAATGCCAATATTCAGATGAGTTCAGCACTATTATTATCCCTATTTTATAGCCCAGAAACCCAAGCTTATAACTTGTTCAAGTTCATACAGCTAGCGAGGACTGAACCCAGAGCTATCTAATTTTAAAACCCATGCTTGTACCCCTTTAAAAATGTCCCAACAAAACAGGCTGAAGAGCTTTTTTTTTTTTTTTTAATCCTCACCAGAAGATATGTTTATTGATTTTAGAGAGAGAAGAAGGGGCAGAGAGAGAGAGAGAGAGACATTCATGTGATAGAGAAACATGAGAAACATTGAACTGGTTGCCTCCCATACATACAATCTAGTTATATGCCCTGACCAGGAATCGAACCTATGAACTTTAGATTTACAGGGACAGTACTCCAACTAACTGAGTCACACAGGCTAGGGTTGATTTTTGAGGAGAAAGGAAAGTAAGGGAGGAAAGAAGAGTTGGTCATCTTAATTTTCCTCTTGACAATAAAGTCAAACTTAGCTAAAGAGTCCAGCTGAACTATATGCCATAAGCATTCTCACTGTTAGGTGCTTTCACAAACACTGAATGAATGCCTTCTAGGTGACAAGCATTCTTCCAAGCGGGCTAGGAGTGGGGAGTATAGAAGTATAAGGCATAACCTAGACTTGTTGAGAACACATCAAACAGCCATGGCCTTGCACAGGCTTACTCTCACCAGTGACACTCGTAGTGACAAGCATGAAGAACAACAAATGTATGTGCACAGAGTATAACAGGGACAAAAAATTCCACATACAAATGAAAAGAGAATCATAATATTTGATGAATTAACTACATGAAGATAGTGTGAGAAGGGTCAGCAAAGTTGAAAGGGCATCCTGCCCAACATTGTCTTATCAGGAAAACTAGAGAAGCCAGTTTTGAATGAAAGTGAAGGATCTCTACAGTCTTGGGATACAAAAGTGTGGAGGAAAAGAAAACAACAGAAAGTCAGAGAGGAAATCTGGAAAGTGAATGGGATATGGTGCTGACCTGGGAAGCGTTGTGAAGGTTCCTTTGGTAGAAGGGAAAAGAGAGCCAGTGTTGCAGTAAATGAGGACCTGAAAAACTCACTAAAGTTAAACTCCCCTGAAGGCAGTGTAATCAGCAAGAAGGACATGAAACACTTACAAGCAATACAATCAGATTCAACAAATATCAATGCTTTGTAAAACCCCATTATTTCATTAACACCCTACTTATTAATGCCTTTGTTGCCTATTTCTCTTTTAATTCAAAAAGGTTTTTAAAATTGATTTTAGAGAGAGGAAATGAGAGGGTGGGAGGAAGGAAAGGAAAGAGAGAGAGAGAGAGAGAGAGAGAGGGAGAGAGGGAGAGAAACATTGATTGGCTGCCTCCCACACATGCCCTGATTGGGAATCTAACCTTCCACCTTTCCGAGTATGGGACAATACTCCAACAAACTGAGCCACACTGGCCAGGGCTCTCTCTTTTAATTTTTAAACAGCTCTACCTATGACATTGGTTTATCCTGGTTGTATAGTTTAATTGATTCTACAATGTCATCTTAGCAAAAAGTATTACATATAAATATGCCTTTTTTGCATATATATAAATATCATTATTCATTTTAAATTGTCCGTATCATTTCCCATTACTTTTTCCCTTGGAAAGGCATGTTGTAACTTGGTCTTGTAACTGCAACTCTTCCAGAATTCTTGGTTTTTCTCAAGCTAGGGCCTATGTACCCTGGGATCTGTGGATATTTTCCAGAGGTGGAAAAGTTCTACAAAATATTTCAAATTTCAGATTTGCATTTTGATGATACTCTAAATTTTTTTAACCAGTTATATGGATAAAATTTCTCTTGGTTGTCAAAATGTATACCATAGCCATTTAAAATTGAAATCTAATTAATTAGTTTTTCTCCAACTAGGGTTCACAGGGTCCAAGAACACATTTCTCAGAATCATTGTTAATGACAATTTTGTTCTGTTTAAAGGGGGTCAGTGTATTAGTCAAGTTTGAGAAACATTACTGTAAACTTACTTTTTTCTCCAAGTTCACAAGTTCTTTTCAAGTTGGCTGCTTCTACACAGCTATCTGATTTCCCTTTGTTTTTAGAATTAAACTTTTAAAAAATTTATTACATATTAAATATTTATGACTATGTATAAGATTAAGAGGAAATAAATTTTTTTGTACTCACCCCCTAGTTTAAGAAATATCTAACATTACCGGTAACTTTAGTGCCCCCTTTCTTATATCTTAGACTTAGAGAATATTATGCCTTCTGAAAAAGAATTCTGTATTTTTCTCTTCTGTTCATTCTGCTTCACCTGGCTGTTGAGTTCATGAACTTTTTTTCATAGAGCTTGAAAGTTCCTTGCATGCTGGCCTCACATTCTGGATGGGGTGGACTCCTGTCCCCACCCATCTTGTCTCTCAGAGAATTGTTCCTGCCTCTCAGCAAGGCATCCAACACTCTCCCCTCTGGTCTGCTAATATCTCCTCCTTCACACCCACCCATCTTCTGTGTCCCCAGAAATTGCTCACACTTTTATGTGAGTTTCTCAGCTCCATCAGCTTCGATTTTGCTTTTGACACAACTCTTATTTGGATGGAGTGTGTGCGTGTGTGTGTGTGTGTGTGTGTGTGGTAAGGGGTGATTTGGCAGCCTATGTCAGTTGGTGATCTTTTCTAAATTTATGTATAGAGCTATAATATGTTGAAATATTGGCAGAGTATCATTTGTAATTGTCAGCAGTTCTGGATTTGTCTGAAGCATGTTTATATAATTTATAAAATTATGCTTCAAAGATGTCCCAAGTTCCCTGATAAAACAAGGATTAAGTATTAAGATGTTATGTGAAATATTATCCTTAATTTTTCTAAATGATTAATTTTATCTCAGAGAGACTGATGAATGGAAAAACCTTGAAATTATATGTTTAATAAAATTTAAATACAGTAAAAGAGTTTCCCAAACTTTTCCTTATATGCTACAGAAAGAAAAAGCAATCTAGTTCTATTGCAAGGAATTAATAAAATGTATAAAAATCTTTAAATATTTCTTATGTATGTAATATATTTCCTATTAGAAAATACTTTTTCAAAGGCTAGCATCTGATTTAGAAAGTTTAAAATATTTTATTTTTCATTAGAATTTCCCCAGATCCTTTGAATAAACTGTAGAACTTAGCTAATAGGGGACACGGTTTAGGGCTCTTGAAAGCATTGTTTCCCTCTTTAAACTAGAAAAAAGTAAATAATATGTTATTCAGAGGCTTTGGAGTTGGAAAACCTGCAGCAGGGGGAAAGCACATTTCCTATTTTTCATTTCTTTGCCAGGGACAGATGTCATACACTCCAACAATCATTCAAAATCCTGGGAATATTCTGTCACTGTCACATCACAATTGATGGATGTGGCTGCAGGTTAAAGTGCAGGAGAAGGTGCAGGTGAGGCATCCCCTGTGGACCACAGCACCATCACACACATTCCCCCAGTCATTTCCTCAGCTGGAGCGTTCTCTGTGTGATAGAATTACTGTGAATTATAAAGAACAAACACATCAATTTTGAGATTCCTTATGGGCAAGCATTTAGAAACTCCACTTATAAAAAGGCTTATCATAAACAGATTTCATCTCCTTTTTATCAAACATTATTTCAGTATTTTCAAAACAGATGATGAAAAAAGTGCAAAGTCATTGGATGCTGCCATTCACAGAGAAGAGACAAGAAGAGCTTTTTCAGTGAGGTAGTCTGTGGCTTTTAGAGAAATGATCAAAATAAAGATTACTCATGGTTCTAGTTTTAAACTTCATTTGTGGGGCTACTAATATGGTTTGGTCGTTCTGAATCAGAGCTAGGCAAATACAGCAGTTTCTAAGATCTATGATCCTCAGTACAGTTCTGCTGGAGTCAGAAGTCAAACCTCTTGATGCTATACGGTATTCAGATTTTACCTACAACCATTGTTAAGTTATTGCAGAATCATTGCCGAAAGTATTTTCATTCATGCTTATACCTACATAAAATAAGATAGATTTTGGACTTAAATCTCAGAATAAGAGAGTTAGTCAATGGGTGAAGAGTTTCATTACTACTCTGATTTCAAGATTTATTTTTAAAAATTATGTTAAACATTTTTCCTGGGATAGCTCAGGAAAGCTGTGTCAGTGAGAAGTCTCTTATCAAGATACTGTGTCCTCAGATACCTGCAGGATTACAGCTGAGGTCTGGCCCAAGTACCCAAAATGCCAGGGCTTACATTTTTCACAGGTCACAAGCTAACCCACATAAAAAACATTCCATAGGATGAAAAACATCCCATGATGTGGTTTCATTTCGTTACATATTCATAGAGTACTCAATGAAAAATAGAAGATAGAATCCTACTCATTCCTTGCTCCTCAGAGATGACACTGAGCACATTTTCCTCTGAGCACTATATTTGCAGGGCAAACCTCTTCCCTTGAAGTCCTGAACATGGATCTAGGGCACAGTACATTACTCTCCTATCATCATCTTGCCAAAATAATCAATATTGTAATCCCCCTACCTTCCCCAAGGAAGTAGGTTTCTGCATTATGCCCAGAGAGCCTTCCTCCAACCCTGTCTGTGATCTGAAGTTCTCTGATCATGAGAACAGATTGGTCACTCTTCTGTTTTTTATCTTGCTTCTGACCCAGGCCAAAGACCCTTGCAGCCTTAGTTTCATAAATGGAAAGGAAAGGTAGAGATTCAGTGGCAAGCAGCCAGCCTCCTTCCTAGTCACAAAACCTATAAAGTCTCCCAATGTCAGGCCAAGTGTGGGAGGACTGAGAGGTCTACTAGAACAGGCCCCATGCTAGAGATGTTACACTATAGACAGCATTTGGTCCTCAGAAAGTCTAAAAGGTAAAAATTTTTACACATGTAACTATCCTCTGATACTTAATGAAAAGTGGTTTAACATATACTAAACCTTAGGTAAGATTCCATATTCTGAGAACTGAGGCAAATTCATCATCTAATATGTGTGCATACATTTGAAATATCTCTGGGCTATTCTTTGTCCATGCTTTCATCTCTTATAATGCCAATGGCTAGTGGTGGTTGTAGAACTGGGCACAAGGACGGTCATTTGAAAAGAAAGTGGGATGCAAACAAAGAGAGGAGTGTAATTTGGCCACTGTTTTGTGGCAGGTTGTGGCTGGCAGGAGGGTCAGAGTCCGGAGCTGAAGCATGCACAATGGGAGCCTGGGAAGGGATGTGTGCACAGCTGGAGTCTCCTTTTCAATGGGCTTCTCATTTCATAGTGTGCATAATAATGCTTGTACATTGCTAAAAGACTTTCTTTTAAAAAGTGAAATAAAAAAAGCACAGTACCAATGTCTTATACATATTATTAGAATATTTGTACATTTGATTTGAAAAGATGAACAGTAAATTCTCTTTCAAAATTTCCTATTGCTATGATTTTAAAAATTTCATATATATATGTATATCAACTAGCTCTCTATAAAGTACCTCATATCTGGTTTAAACGTTAAAGCCACGCACTTTAAAAGCAGATTTGATTTTGAACTGAGGTCTTAACGTATTTTAAAAGCCTGTTTAAGAAACAACAATGTTGACTTGCCCCTCTTATGACTATCTTGTTGGAAAATACAGCACATAATGAGAAATGTCAAGTTCCTAGATCAATGAAATTTTGGGCTCTAAAGATTCTAGAAATAGCATTGATCCTTTTATAGAACACCAGTCAGAGATGGGTTCTAATATATTGCAAAGAGGGACTCAGGAGGATAAGTGGCCAAGTACAAGATACCTGCCTGACAAAAAATTCAATCAGCTTTTAACACAAATTGCTTGTTCTGCTCTCTTTTCTCTCATGCAGCAGGCTGCTTCCAATTAAAGCGCGCAAATTAATTCTTATCACTTCCAAATTAGTTTCAGAATTTGTGTAAAAGTCTGTTTCACATTAAAGCATCTGTCCCTCACATGTCTTCAATTCTGTTATCAAGTTAGGGACCTATTTGAATCTATAAGAACATTTTTATGTTCACAGTCACAAGTTAGAAAGAGTAACAATGATTATTAGCATTGTAAAATATGTTAATAACACAGCTATGATTCAACTGTAACCTATGCTAGGTAGCTTTTCTTTACTCTTTTATGGTCTGAAGCTCTTTGTAATAATCTATTTAAACATTTTCATTTTCTTGGTCATAAATTCATTGAAACTATAAAATAATTAGAAAAAAACTTTTTTCTGAGATATTTAAATTAGTCACAACAATAAATTTGACACAATAAAACTATAATCTCTTTCCATACCTAAAAAAATCCACAAACTTTACTTATTTTTTCTCTGTGGCACTAATAGAGCATCCACCAAAAAATAATGACAATGCAAAAGAAGCATAAATATATAGCAGTGGGCAAAAGTAGGCTAAATTACCAGCCATCACTGCCTAAAAGATAAATCATAAGTAAGGATATAAAATAATAATGATAATAAGAAGACAAATAAAACAAATAAGTATTAAAATCATTAATAAATAAATAATAAGAATAAATTTTCGCATACTCACAACTGTAAACCTACTTTTGCTCACTGCTGTATTAAAGTGATTTGAATCTACCTGAGCACTGTGTAACTAAGGTGAGTAAACGAATCCTATCATCCTATGATGTGGTGCTGTATAAATACAAAGCAATCCATTATCCATACCAAAACCAATCTCTGAACTTTAACAGCTACTGGAATATTATGTTTCATACTAGGACTGCCTCCTTCAAGTCTAGGTTAATATATATAACTCTCCAAACCTAAGGGCACTGTGCTACACACTTTAATATGAACTTATACATAACTAGCTGTTTGGTCTTGAGCAACAGTGCATTATGAAACAGAAAACACATATAGCCTGATTTTCTGACCTGTGAATTAGTAGCTAGAACAGATTAAACTGGAAGAGGAAAACATCTTTTTCTTTCATATTGTGAGTTTTCTGATGACAAGGACTATATGTCAACACCCATGACTGATCCCTGATGTGACAGTCAATTCAGTGTGTGCTGAGACTGTCTTTATAAAAAGTGCAAAAAATGAACTGCCAACATATATGATCTCTCTAGTAACAAATATTTATGTTACTAGGTTGGCCACTTTAACAGATCAAGTCATAAATCAGACAAGTCAATCAAATATTAAGTATGACTATTATTTTTCCTCATTGTGATTACATATATGGTAAAAAGCTGAAGGCAGTTTTTACATAATCATCAATTTCTACACAAGATGTAAGGCTAACTATTTTGTAGATGCTCAAAATATTAATAATACCAAATATCATCTGATAACAATTCATGATTCATGTAACACATACGTAATGTATCAGTACATCCAAACAAGAAAAGCAGGTTTGTGATCAGTGTAATATAGATTCCTGTAAACTCCAGAAGCTCAGAGACTTTGACTCCAAAGTATTCCCCACTGCTAAGATCTGGACTGCATTATGCTAAGTGAAATAAGCCAGTCAGAGAAAGACAAGTACCATATGATCTCACTCATAGGTGGAATCTAATGAACAAACAAGCAAAACAGAGACAGACTCATACATAGAGAGCAGGATGACAGCTGTTGAGGGTGGGGAGTTGGGGGGTGGATTGATAGAGCAAAAAAGAAAAAAAAAAGAGAAAAAACTCATAGACATGGACAACAGTGTGGTGATTGTGGAGGGGCGGGGGGCTGCAGGGAGGTGGAGGAGGGTATGGGAGGGATAAATGGTGATGGACGAGAGTGTGGTGAACACACAATACAGTGTACAGATAATGTGTTGTGGAATTGTGCACTTGAAACCTGTATAATTTTGTTAACTAGTGTCATCCCAATAAATTAAAAAAAAAAAAAAAAAAAAAAAGATAGTACCAGCACACTGTAGTCATTCAATATATGCTTGTTGTTTGACTAACACTTTAGGTGCTCATCCCATGTATTCTAGAAGAGCATCCCCCCATACTAAAGATAATATGAAATAAAGACATATTACATATGTCTTTATGAAAGTGGTTTAGGTTCATAATAATGACAACATTTATTGATCAAAAATAAATTCTTAAAGCCCTAGTCCCTTTGGCTTAGTGGTTAGAGTGTTGTCCCGTGGACTGAAGGGTCCTGGGTTCAACTCTGGCCAAGGGCATGTACCTCAGTTGCAGGCTCAATCCCTGACTCCCGGTCTGTTGGAGAGCCTGCCGGAAGCAACTAATCAATGTGTGTGTCTCTCTCTCCCTTCCATTCTCTCTGAAAAGTAATGGAAAAAACATCCTTGGGAGAGGATGAAAAATAATAATAATTTCTTCCATATGGAGGTAATACTGAAAAACATATACCATAATATTCTGCTGTTGCTTCTTAAGAGTGATCTTGTCTTTATTTAAAGCTTAAATTAAATGCTGGATTTTAACAAATACAATATTCATAATTTTGTTCTTAAGGATTGATATAAACATTCCTATTTATACAGTTCCTGTTGTAAGGAACTTAAAACACTCTAAATATTACTACATTTATAACTTAACTTGCTAACCGATGGATCAAAGCTATAATCAATTATTAACCAACTTTTGGTTTAAAAGAACATTAGAAAATAATGTAAAATAAAGTAGCTAAAACAGATAATTACTATAATTTAACTTTTTTCTTTGAAATTCTTTACCCCATAGCAGTACATTAAATAAGACAACTTATCTCTGCTACAAGATGGTAGCTTTCAAGAAATAAATACTTTTTGGGAAATATCATTTTAATAATTTCTGAGCTTCATTTTGAAGATGTTAATTGGATTTAAAGCAGTATTCTGTTTAAAAATTTTTAAAAATAATGTCTAATTTTTGACAATATAAATAGAAGATACCACACAAACTTGTTGCTTAATTCAACTATTCTAATGAATGCTACATTACTATGGACAAAAATAAAATTTGGAAATATGTGAAAATACATTTAGATAAAATAATGTGATAATATACCATTCTTGAGAATAATAAAGCCATCACTGGTAGATTAAATGTTTTACACACACACACACACACACACTTTAGAGTTCTGCTAAAATAAAGTTTTTTTTTAAGGATATGGTTTTAAAAAAGAGTAAATAAGAAGATTAATTTATTAGTCTTTGGAGTACGATGTTTGCTATGAGGTAGAATTGGTAGCTAATTATTTGAACTGGCTGGAAGTCAAGCAACATTGAATATTTTTTCCCTTAAATCAGTATTACATCTTAGTTCACAACTTAGAATAGAGGCTGAAGTGTATAATACACACACTTTCATTTACTCAGAATCTGTGGTAAGAGACATTACTTCATAATACACTTTGTTTCTTCACCTACTGCTCTTCAACTGTAGCTATAGGTAACAAGAATAAAACCTCACAAAACATTTGGTCATATAGTTCAATCTTTATATCTCTCTATCATCTATCTCTATTTGTCTATCTATCTATATCTATCTATCTATCTATCTATCTATCTATCTATCTATCTATCTATCTATCTATCTATCTATATCTATCTATCATCTATCATCATCTATCATCTATCTATCTATCATCTATCATCATCTATCTATCATCTATCATCATCTATCTATCTAATCTATCATCTATTTATCTATCTATCATCTATCTACCTATCATTTATCTATATCATCTATCTATCTTTTCTGTACTATGATAGGGTCTTTGCTCCTATCAATTGAAAGGCATTTCCTATTTGTGCAGTATTCTTGTCAAAATGCATAAGAGTTGGGGGTGAGTGGGACCTGAAGGGTAGATGTATGATTCAGCTTCCATCACGAGCTATCTCACAGGTTGGAATGGACCAGGAGAGGCAGCCTCCAGCCACGCAGTTGCAGTATGGCAGCTTGTATGTTTCTCATCTCTTCTTACAATATTTCGGTGGTAGATGCACAGCATTCTTGAGAAATTCTTATCGCTGTTTTGTCATAAATATTCCCTAAAGTCATGTTTCAGTTTATTTTGGAGTACTGTTTAAGCTGGGACCAATGAATGAATTATAATTAGAATAACCCTGGTTTAGGTACTTGCCATTACTAATGTTTTACAGAAACCATTCTCTATTTTACAGGAAATACGTAAATATGAACTATTGACAGCTTGGTAATTAAAAACAGTAATTATTTCTAGGCAACCTCCTATCTGGTTTTTCAGTCATTTAACACTGTTTATTGAAAATTTATTCTATGTGTTACTATGCCGGAAACCAGAGTCTTCAAATGGAAAGGGAGAAACTCATGGTCCACTGCAGTGCTTCCTCAGAACAACAGTTCCAAGGAATAATAAGTGCTCTTCCATGAACAAAGTTTCCACGGAAAAATATGTTTGAGAAACTGTGGGTTAAACAAATGTTATCGGATTTGTTTGTGTAAGACTTACAGCTTCATAATCAGTAAGAGTGTGGTATTTTCTAAAATTATTTTACTCTGGAGTCCCATTTTTTTCCCCCTACAGAATATCTTAAAGAGTACTGTTGAATGTAAACAATTAGGGATCATCCCATGCAAAGAAACCCCCTTATTCATTTTTTGCCTTCCCAATGACTACTCTGAAGTGGGTATTCAATCATTGTTAAATGAATAAAAGGAGATAGTTACTATACTACATGGCAGAAAGTAATGTGCCTTCACTGAGGTACAAATAAAACTTTATGGAAATTCAGAGGATGGAGAGAATATATTCAGCTGAGAGAAACCATATGAAGTTTAATGAACCGGGTTACACTGTAGGAAATTTTGAAGGACAGGGACATTTAGAGATAAAGGAAAGGCAGTTGGGCAGAAGGTCAATGTGAAGAGACCTGGGAGCATCTCCAGGCTGAAGGTTATTGTACTTGCTCTTTTTTACACTTTGAGCATAGCTACATTCCAACAGAAATTTTTGCCACTTAGGCTTTCATATTTTAAAATCATTACAACCTCAGGAAAAACTATTAGGAAAAACTATAGGAAAATAAAAAAGGAAAATTATACTTAAATGAATTTATACTGATAGGACAGTTTTAAACAATACTTACTGCTATTAGGGTTGTCTCCTATGATATGGTGTCGCCCACTCCAGTACCAGAGAAGCAGGGTTGCATCTCGAGACCCTGACACAATATAGCAGTCCCCACCGATGTACGACTCAGACCTAGCCAAGCAGGTGACCACATCCCAATGGCCAAATACAATCTGAGTTAATTTCCCTGAAACACAGAAATGGTAGGCTTAATTCATTTGCTATTTTTCTTTAAATGGTAATAACTTTATTTTGCTATATTTGTGAAAAGTGACCCTATAGACCTGTAAATTTGTAAGGTAATTCAAGTCTAGCGACAGATTTGCTCTCTTGACTTGTTTCTGAAAAATAATATAAGGCTATCACTTGGGGTTTTTAAGAAAAAGACTTACAAGATAACACAATGATGATTTTTGTTTGGGTCAGACTAAGGGGAGATTTAAGGTCTTTTACTGGATTTCATCTGGGGAAGGAGACAATAGTCCCCTTTGTCCTGTGAAATCAGGGTTCATGCTAAAGTTCAGACTGAATAGCATGATAGTCAGCTATTAACTTACAATGTAAACATTTAATTTAGATGTTGGCACTCAAGATAAAATGCCTACATTATTATGGTTTCACATTAAGCTTTGGGTATAACAATAGGCATTTTAAAGAGAATAAGGTATTTCAAAGTGAAGGTTACCTGTTTCTGTAGAATAAACTCTGAAGCTCTTATCCCAGAATCCACAGATAAGAATATAGCGGTTATCGGCTGTGACCACAAAACAATGTGCATTGATTTGTATACTCTGGTCAACGAGGTCTGTGATCTGCCGTTTGTTCACACCAGAGTTATTGGCTAAATGTAAATAAAAAAAAACATTTAAAGAAATATTTTATACGAGTTTTATCAAGCACTTATAGAAGGAATATTTTTATGCTTCATTTGTATAGAAAAGTTTTTTTAAGGCTATAGATTATTAAGACTTTAATATTTACCATGAGGAATATAAACTTTTTTAGTAGCAGTGATTATTTATAAGCCATATTACATATTTAAAAATTGCTATAAATTTAAGTTCTTCCTCCACCAATAAATAAATACAATATGAAAAAATCAAGTAATGACATTAAAACAATAAAAAATATCTAAATGCATTTAATTCTACAGATGTTTACTATGCACAAGTTCATTAGTGTCCAACAAGTTCAACAAAATGAGGAATAATATTATATGATGTATGCTATATAAGGAAACAATATCTTAATATTTGCCCCAATCTGTCATTTTCTGATGACATTTACAATTCATGTGAAAAGAAGAGGGTAGAGATTTGAGCAAAGGATGTTGCTATGTGGGCTGTCCCACAGGGAGCTTTAGGTCAGCAGCTTGAAAGGCCTGGATTGTCAGCAAACAGAAGACCTTTCCAGAATGGCTGGCAGGGGAGCAGAGGAATATAAAAGATGGAAGAGGAATTGAGGAGGAATGAGACAGGCAAAGAGTCAGTGGATAGCAGTGGGGTTAGATCTGAATAAGGACAAGAATGCAGAAACACGGTTTGATTTCCCTAGTGTCTATCTGTATGCCAGCCTGCCCCTTACTCGACACCGCCCTTTCAGGCTAAATCCCTGGGCTGAATTCTTAAACAGAAAATGCAGATGTAGAAGATCACTGTCACTCTCTAACACCAATTAAATCTATGTGCTACTCTCTGTGGAGATCTACTAACACTATAATAATAATTACTAGAGAAGATAAACAATAAAAAACTATACAAAAACGGTAGCAAAGAAAAAGAAAATTAAAGATCCTAAGTCACTTAAAAACTGTGCAAGTTATAATTATATATAACTATATAGTTGGTCCTTTATTCACTGGAATACAGCTATTAATTTTTCCATGGTTACACTCTACCTGTATGTGACATTATTGATGGTTCTTGGTATAGCTAGACCCTAAAAATATTCCTGGTACTAAACCTTATATCCTCCCAAAGACATATCAATGTTATTTTTTATAGGGGTATACCTGATTGAAATGGCTGCCTCTCATCTTATTTCTGGGTTCAAAGATAAAGGGGGAATTAATCTAAGAAAAAAATGCTATAACTTGTATATGGCTTAATAATTCCTCACAGAATTTTTTTTTCTAATTTAGTTATCTACAGGATCTCCTGAAATAGGCAGAACCAACATTAGTATTATAAACCATCTTGCAGATATAAAACTGAGGCCAAGAAAGACTAAGGGGCTTGTTCTAGATCATATGACTAATAAATGTGTATGTGATTATTTAAAATATTTGTAATATCTTCTGCAAGGACTTATAGCTGATGATCTTGCAATTTATAAGAAATTTTTACTTTAAAAATGGTTTAGCCCTACTAAATGAAGATTTCTAAAAAAAGATGTTTTTCAGTATTAGTTTTCTTTAGTTATCTCTTTGAGCCCTTATATATTTTAAATAATATAAAGCTGTAAAAGACTAGTTTATGATGAAAGAAAGAGCAGTTTGGAAATATTTGCCTTGCTTAGAACCAACTTAAATGACCTCCTGAAACATAAAGGAAAGCCACAAATAATTGTTTAATACCAAAAAGTTCTTAGATGGCATATTATGATTTGCACAGTTCTTTGACAGTAATTTAACATTATTTGCACATTAATTTTGTGGCAGAAAAAAATACCATTCAACTATCATTTGTGATAACCACATAAGAATCTGTGGACAGCCAGCATCCATGATAAAATATTTTTGTCAGCATACCAATGAGTGGATCCATTTCAATAGGGAGATGATGGGCTTGATCCAAGGAGTACCCTGGAGCTCCTCTAAGGCCTACAGATTAAATGAAAAGAGAAAACTACCATTAAATTCTCATAAAAGAGGCATTTTCTAAAAAGCAGTGTTTTATGATGATTACGCAAAATATACATTCACTTAAAAATTATTTGGTAAATTATTCTAAGAATGATTCAGTCTCACCACATCTTTGTAGAAAGCATTAATAGCCTAACAAGAAGAAAAAGCTGGATAAAATAGATGATCGTAACATTTCTTGAACCCAAAAGAGAGCTAAGGCTTGAAATCTAAGAAAAGGCCATGTCTGCCAGCAGCAAGGGTGTGAGCACAGGTTCACCTGGGCTCAGGCAGGGGGGAAGATGGGGCTCCCACCTTCCCCAAGTGAAATTTCTTTCAATATAGGACAAGTCAATTGAAGATATGAAATTGAGTCACATCTAAAATCTTAACCTCAGTAAAAGCTTCCTTCAGAGGATTAATGTTTAGGGCTTGATTGAGTTCATTAGTCGTAATTTTTTACATGTGATCATATAACATATAATGCTTTCAAACAATTCTAAAGAAAAATTTAGCCCATAATTTTCTCTCAATGCAACATATTTCTAGAGGCTAAGACTTCTGTGAATAATAGTCATATACAGAGCAGGGCAAAAGTAGGCTTATAGTTGTAAGGGAAACATAGAGTTTATTCTTGTATTATTATTTATTTATTATTGTATTATTTTCCATAGGAAGAACTGTAAACCTACATTTGCCCAACCCTGTATTTTTGAAGATGTTTACTATATATTTCTGATTGAATGGAAGTAGTTCTACCTCTTGTTGATAATATCACCAAAAACTATAAAATAGGTGCTCTTAAAAGCTTTTAAGAGAATAAGCTATGGTAAAAATCACTCTATTTTTCAGAGCAATACAGAAATCAGTAGAATAGAAAGATGAGTTAATTCACCGTGGCTCATCCACTCAGTCCTGGAGACAGCGGGAGTCCTGGCGCTTCCAGGAAGATCTTAAGTGGTTAACTGGGCCACTAAATAATTTGGTCACATCCACTTCTGTCCTGATTAAATAAGTATCAATATGTCTAACTTTTATGACAGAATTGTATCATTTTAAGATGAACTGGCTGGAGCTTTCAGGAATGCATTTGGAGAAAACACATGTGAAATCAATGGATAATTTAGATTTTGTCTTTTCTTAAATACTCTAAGCTCTATAAGGAGAAGTATGGTGTTTGTCTTGTTCATTGCTGTACTCCCAGTGCTCAGGACTATCTGATACACAGTGGCCATTCAAATATTTGCTAAAGAAAATTAATGAAGTAAAAGAAAGAGGATTTGAAATCATCATCCAGGAAATGGAGATTCAAACTCTTTTGTTTAATATGGGAAAACTGTTTGTTTCTTTCTGAGAGCATGGTAGAGTAGGGTGGAAGGACCTAATTTGTAGAACTGTTTCTATTTATCAAATATTTATTGAATACTTAAGCCATTAGCCAAGCATTCTGTGATCACTAAAATAGAACAGCAGCAGATAAAACAGGTAAGAGTTATATAGTTAGGTCTGGCAATTATTTACTCTGCCGCTTTTTGGTGATAATTTGGTAGAGTAGCTTGCCTGCGGCACACATATCTTACCTTAATTGCAGTTTTTAAGAAGCCTTTAGCAAGTGACTTGCTTAGGCACACATACCTACTGTGTTGTGCCATCGATTCACCGCAAACAGTCTGCTGCAGGTCACGGTCACCACGGCTGGGATGGTCAGGTGGGGCAGTGTGTTAGCTGCCACATGTGTTACTGGAGAATTTGATGGAAACTTCAGCACCATGATCACATCCTGTTGCATCTGATCTTTAAACATGAGTGGACTCTGTGGAAGGAAACACTGTTGAATAGAAAGGGAAGAGAGCAAAAGAAAACAGAAGGGATAACACAGTTAGTGAAAGTTCTGGGGAGAATGAGGTTAAAACAGATGAAGTTAGCATGAGTACACAAAGAGAACAAAGCAATGTTAACTTTGGTACTGCGAAGACAGCACAGGGGAAAGAGAGCAGGGACTCTGGTAGCCACTGATAGAGGACACCGAATTCTTAGCAGTCAGCCTCCATTTAAGTACCACCAGACTGCAATGTAAGAAGTTAGCTTATAGATATGTCCACATGATGTAGCATAAATATTCAATGCAGTTAAAACATCAGGTTTGTGGGAAAATTAGTTGTCAGATACTCACACTGTTTACAGGAAATATAAAGTACATGGATTGATACTTTCATTTTTCACCTGGCTGACCTGGGGTCATGGCTACAGTCTACACAGTGAGAATACAATAGCCTCCCTTGGCAGAGCTTTATACATCTCTCTGCTGTGGCACTACTGACTGCTTGTGTTCCATGCCTCCTTTCCCCGGTCTGGCCTGTGAGCTTACTGAGGGCTAAACCTGCTTTTTTTAAAAAGTCTTTGTTTCTCAAACATTAGCATATGACTTGAGAGAAAGTAGATACCATAAGTACTACTATTAAGTACTATAAAACACTATAAATACTATTATATAAAAACTCAAAATAGGGATCCTGGAAATAACCATTATTTAGCTCTCATACATGTTTTGTAATTGTTTCTTATATATATGAATTCTCTGCTACATGAACTTAGAAAGCTTAAATTTTCTTTATAAACAGTTCCATGCCAATTTAGTCTCTTAATTTCCTCTAGGAAAGTAATGAATTCTGACTGGACAAATTTATTATTATTATTATTATTATTATTATTATTATTATTATTATTATTATTCAGAGAAAACTAACTCAGGAATAAACTCTTCTGCCAAAGTATTTCATAAAGTAGAGTGTTAGAATACTCTCTTGGACAGTTTATCCACAATGCTTCATCCCAAGGCCTGGGTGTTTGTATGGGAAGGGCACACTTGGTACAAACCTTTCTGCTTTGTCACACACATGGACCCATGCAATTAGGAGTTAATTAGCAACTAACCAAGGAAGGGGCTGAAGCTGGTTGAGCCACTGTAGAGAAAAAAAATGTTTTCAAACAAACTCATTTATTTATTGTTTCACTAGGAGTTTGTCAATTGACTCCTTGAGGTATAGAGGATATATTTATCTGTCTCTATATTGACAATGCCTACCATCATGCCTGACACACAGAAGGGACTCAATAGAAATTTCTTAAGTAACTGACAAAATAAACGAAAGGTGTGAAAAATACTTCCATAACAAAATAACAGCTTATAAATTTGTGTACGCATATATTATGAACCATATTCCAGAGCTCTTTTTCCCAAAGTTAGGGTTTTTGCTGCCTTGATAACTGTCTAGAAAAACCAATATGCTGTAGTTCATCACATTTTTTTTTGCAAATACATTTTTACCATCAACCATTTTTTACTAGAGAAAAAATAGTGAAAAATCAGTTTAAAAAATAAATTCTAAATAAGTTTATCAGAAAAATATTTATCTTCAAATTAGATAAAGAGGGAAATGTTTACTATTTGCTAATAAACTAAAAAAGGAATGCTTTGTTATGAAAATGGACTTTTAAAGTTCACATTAAAATGAAGAGAATATTACTTTTTCCCTTGCAAATGGGAATAAAGTTTTAATGTAAGTAGCTAATGATGATTGTTGACACAAGCTAACATTTATTGAGAACTTATTGATGCCAGCTGCTGGTCTAAGTGACATACATATTGAGTTGTGAAACTCTCAAGGACGATAAAATGTAAAGAGAGAAGTTAAATATACCTTGCCTTAGTCACTCACTAGTTAGTGGCAGAGACGATGTTTGACTCAGCTCTGGCTCTGTGGCCCTTGTCCTTAACCCCTCTGCTCGACTGCCTCTCTGCAGTGACCAGAAATTACTTTTATATATCTTTTCTTTTCTTAAAATGAACTACTCCCCTTTCCTCACCTTGCCCAAAAAGGTGCAATTGGGCAGTAAGTTGTGTTTATATATTTTTCATTCTAATTTATAAATCTAATCTAATTTTGGTGTGGGTGTATATAAGCCTGTATGTTTATGAATGAGTTTATGTAGAGGCAGATATAGTCAGAGAAGATGGCTACTTTTGTGAATCCAAAATTGACTTAGCTTCAGCAGGACTTAAAGGTAAGAACTGCATTCCCTTCTCTGTTTCTCCCTAGGGTATCAGTAGATATCTAGGTGAAGAGTTAACCAATACATTGAGACGCCTTAAAAAACGTTGTTAAAATCACTCTTTTATTTGATCTATATCTAGCTACAAAAAAGAAAATTTCAGCAAGCTGATATGTCTTACCAGGTGCATGGCAGAGCTCCGAGGTGGATGAGGCTCAATAAGCAACTGAGATGGCGTCTGTCCAAAGTTCTGTATCTGTGCCTCCATGGCCTGCAGGGGAAGGAGAGTGATTGTCATAATCAATATGCATCAACGAGGAAGTTCAATACACTCTTTGACAATGAAAGCGTATCCCAAGTCAGCCATGAAAGAAATCCAGAAAATTCACCGGGTGCTCTTCTCTCAGGGTGCAGAGTCATCTAAGTGTCAGTATTTCGTAAACAAGATTTGTGTCTCCTTCCAAATGTGCTTCTGTTAACCAAGTCACTATTTTGATTTAGAAGCTGGGGTTAAGTGTGGAAATGTTAACCTGTGAGTACATGCATGCAGCTAAAAAACAAAGAACATAAGAACCCGTTTAACACAAAATACAACACATATACCTCAATAAAGTCCTTTGTAAGAAGGAATGTATGGGGATCTCTAATGAAATAAGCTTCTGGAATCTTTATGGAAATAAAAAAATGAGACATGAAGTCCACAGACAACACGAAATAAAATTCAGAAAATCACATGTTCCAATCAATTCAGAAGGC
This sequence comes from Miniopterus schreibersii, assembly GCF_964146895.1. Classification (NCBI taxonomy): domain Eukaryota; kingdom Metazoa; phylum Chordata; class Mammalia; order Chiroptera; family Miniopteridae; genus Miniopterus; species Miniopterus schreibersii. Next base: position 86,803,544 of record NC_138102.1, on the reverse strand, counting down.
AATCAGTAGAAAGAAAACTAAGACTTTTATATAATGATTAAATATAGCAAAACTTTCACTACAAAAATATATTTTAGCATGCTATGCTATTTTAAGATGAATCTTGGTATTCATCTTATGTCCAAGTATTATGGTGTCCATTAATATGCATGGTGCCCACTAATATACAAAAGTATGAATTTCTCTCAAAAATTTTCTGAAATTCTAGAGAAAACTAACCCAAAGAGGAAAGCATTATTTGGGCATTCTGAGCTATGCAATATTACATTATGGCCTGCTCAAATGGAAATATTAATGAGATTTCAAGGCTCTAATGAATACAAAAAATTTTAGATCTCAAATTATCTGGGCTGTATAACATGCTTTTTTTTTTTTGTATGTATATCAAAGAGATAATCTTGAGAACTAAGTATATCTTCTATATGTGAATTCTACAGGTAAAATATTTCAATCTATTAAGCCAGACTAACTGAAATAATCTTCTGAAATATGTAATTTAATTCAACAAGAAGAAGCACAGAATTTACTATGATCATTACTCTGTTACTATACAAATTTTCCCCCTAAAATGGTGTGCAATTTGGTTGCACATAAAAGTGAAATATGAAACTCACTGCTGAGTGTAGGTAAGTTGTTAAATGGCTCTCAACACAACGCTGCCACTAATCGTATCATCATCTACAATTCTCATTTATAAAGTACTTAAATTTAACAATCTGTTCTCCTAGACTGCATTTCAAGAGAATGTTTATGAATATAAGTGTAAATTTTCAAATTTATTAGCAATATTAATCATGAATGTATCATTATCTGCCATATTTTAATAACTGCATAAGTAGGGCTTTGGTTCTTTTACTTGCAGAAGCAATAGGATAAATTATTAAATCTCTTTAAGTGCTGTCCAATTTTAATGTACAGTATACATTTATTTGCATGGTGTCCACTAATATGCAAAGTGTGACTATTTAACTTAATTGTACTAAAACAGATAACAACATGTTTTATCTTCTCCAGGCAAGATTTATGATTTTATAATAGGGAAGTGACCATTTCTGGCTAGGTTCACGTTATTAACAACAAACTCTTGAGAATTATTGGGAAAAAAAAGGAGAAATTTGGTGTTAGAACTGTCCTGGTTATAAAATGTCCAATACCTTGCTCAGTGTATCATGCATGGACAGCTAAAATCTCTCTAACAATAGATACTATTGCTTGTGTTTTTACTCTTCCAGAAAAAGAGCCAGAGTAGGACTAGGGAGATAGGGGTAAAATTAAACACATTTAAATCTTGGATCAATGCCTTGAACTTAGCAGGTAGGCTTTAAATGTTCATAAAAGGAATGAATCAACAAACATGTTTTGCTTGACTTTAATGTTTTTCTGAAAAGAAAGCATTAAAATTACTCTAGAAAATGTTATGAAACTGATTTTAATTTCCAGAAATCTTCAATATAGCTCTCTTCAGTGGGTCCTGCCTCTGATCCTTTTTGGACTGAGGTAGAGTACACGTGCATATATATCTTAAATGACTCTCAAATAGAATCAGGATTAATTTTAAGTTGTGATCAATCTCATCCTTTCATTTAGTAATTTATTCCCTACATTGAACATTTATTTCTTGTAAGACTAAACTGAATCCCTCTTCCTTGTGATCTACATCACATGCCTTCATGACCTAAAGGTTCTGATTCTAATATCTAACTTTTGGCTATCTTGTAATCCTGTCTTCCAATAACTCCTTACCCCCTTATTTCAAAATGTACAAGTCTTGCCCTGGACCAGTGATTCAGTTGGCTGGGGCATCCTCCTGTACACCAAAATGTTGTGGGTTCGAACCCCGGTTGGGGCATGTAAGGCAACTGATCAATGTTTCTCCCTCCCTCCCTCTCTCTCCCTTCCTCTCTTTCTAAATCAATAAAAACATATCCTTGGGTGAGCACAACAAAGTACAAGTCTTTCCAATCTTGAAAAAGCATGCTGTTTCCCTTAACGTTTGTTTTTTGTTTTTACCAAAATGTTCAAATGGGAAGTGAGCACCTACTTACTCTCCTCCCCTGCTCCCCTGCCACGTGTCTCTGTGCCACCCCACTTTTAGAATGCCATCAATGTCTTCTTTATTGTCAAGAAGGAAGAGTGCCTGGGGATGTGCAACCTAAGAAGCCTAGCGGTGGAACAGTTACTCTGAGAACTACTCCATGATGGAGAAGAAGATGCCTCCCTTCAGGCTAACCTTGGGCAGGGTTCTCACTCCTTCCCAGACTCCCTAAGTCATAATGATGGTCCTCCATATTCTCACAGCACCTTCCCCCCTTTATTATGGAGTTCAACACAATTCTTCACACATGTCTGTTTGGTCTGAATCACCGTAGGGCAGGACTGTGATTTAGTCCTACAGAGTCCAAAAATATTGGCTAAATTTAGAAGTGGGGCAATGGTGGGGTATTTGCGCAAAATATGAATGGTAGCCTAGAAGAAAGAAAGCACAGTAGTAGAGAAAACTTCAGAGTTCTTTACTTTTTACAATTCAGTGCCATAAAAACAATTAACAAAAGCTTGTTGAATTGTTACTCTATGCCAAAGCATACAAAATCCGATACTAGACAATCTCAGGAAGGCTTCAGCCCATAAGGACATAAGATGAGTTAGTACATCAAGGCACCTAGCAGGTAAAAGGACCCAGCAGGTAAAATGGTGGAGGCCAGCCCAGAATGCCAGGGAGCCACGGGAGTGATGTGTGTATCAGACTCTGGGTAAAAGGAGGCAGTAGAGACAGTAGGGCTACTAGAAAAAAGACTTCCAGAAAAAGGACACAAACTGAGGTCTAAAGGTCGAGTAAGAATTAGCTAGATCACAGTTTAAAGATTTTTTTGCCATGTAGAATTTCTTCATTAATAATTTCCAAATATATATATATATATATAAAACTTCAAGTAACTACTTAATGATAATTATAAGGTGGATTCTTCCTATATTATCAGAAATGGCATTTTAAAAAAACAACATTTCTATTTCTTTGTTTAGTTTTGCATAAGTCAGAGAGACAGTGTTAGCTTTAATTTTACACAAAACATATTTTTGTTGAACACCTACTATGCACTGGTTACCACTGTAGATATTTGTGATACTCATGAAACAAGACGAATTAAGAATCCTGGTCTGGATTAGCTCACATACATGATTTCTATCTGAGCTAACATTTATAGTTCAGAATAATTCATAAAATAAATTGGAGTTTTTATATTATAATTGTTATATGGATTCCTATTCTTCTAAAAATTATTTTGTTGAGTATTGAGCAGTCTCATCTAACTCTTTTATCTCACTTATTTTTCACAAGCTCTCTCTTTATTTGCATGAGGGGCCATATGTGCTAGTCATCGCTGTGACATGCCTTATTCCTTTACCTGCTCCATGTCTTGCTTAATTGCCTTTTTTCCCTTCTTTCCTTCTCCCCCAAGAAAGTCCTATGTCCTCTATGAATCAAGATACATAGCTGGAATTAAATCTTCAGAAGAGGAAGAAAATATGCTATGGGGTATGTGCATTGTATGTCTGTCTATTAATATAAAAGACCTCACAGCCAAGGTAACAGTAAATGCAGTGACAGTAAAGCAGAGTTCAGAACAATCTTCAATTACATTCAAAATTTTCTAAAAGAAAAAAATTACTTTTTAAGTGAATGAGTGTGCTTTCTTCCTCTCATTGTATTTAACAGTAAATAAAAACTTTGGCTAATCTTGTTTTTTCCACTGTGCAGGTAAATTTAACCAGACACATTTTTCTCCTGTAGGAACTTTACAACTTCTAACCTTTTTTGTAAATGTGATTTAGTGTTGTCTTTCAGATGAAATGCCATCAGGTCAAGTGCCATGAGTGTGAAGAAGCTAATAAGATGGCTGTCAAGTGACCGGTTTTACCCATTTCCCTTGGTATGTACAATCTTTTACATTGTTTTTCAGAAAAGTCAGCATTTTATAAAGGTTATAAAGCTGCAGGTTATACTACCCACAATCCAATATATCAGCCTATGTCCACATTCTAGTCAATTATTAACAATTTTCAGAAAATTCAAGAAAAAATTAGTAAAAGTGATTACTTGGGAACACAGAGAAGGAATTTCAAAAATTTCCTTAGTATTATGTTTATCTCACTGTACAGCTCTTACTTAGACTCATAGATAGAGAGCATGCAGACAGTTCTGGTGGGGGTGGGGGTGTTTTGGGAGTGGGGGGATTGAGTAAAAAAGAAAAAAAAAGAACTCATGGACATGGACTACAGTGTGGTGATTGCAGGGAGTAAGAGGGTGGGTGGAGGTGGAAGAGGACAGAGTGGATAAATGGTAATGAAAAAAATAAAATAAAATATACTTTTTTGAAAGAATGATTTTATGTTACTGTTTAAAAGTTGATACTATTCTTTGTACCAACAAAACCCCGACATACAACTAAAAATATATGTGGTTTATTTCATCCTTCTGTCTTATCTTCAAGTCTATCAATTCTATATCAAATAGGAAACAAAAACAATGGAATTTTGAGAAGTCTGCAAGATAAAATAAAAGATTATTTAATGGAGGACTGTATTTTAACTGATAAGCTTTTGCTCCTGGTTTATTGTTGTAATAAAACAAGATCATATAAAGCATTACTTTTTAATGCTGGAAAAACAGAACAAAGTAAATCAAGCAAATAATATCTCCAGTTTATTATTTCTTGCTTTATAAACATTGAAATATATAAAAAATTAAAACGCTACTTTATATCCAACTGCTTCCAGTTTTTCATGGAAACTACAAAATAGAAGAACAAACATGTTTCCTTTTGTTTTAACAATCAGCTGCATTAAGCCTAAGTCTACACAGTACTAGCAAAGTTATTAGAATATTTAAGCAAATATTTGGTAAGTTAATTAAAAAAGAACCACATCTGCTTTAACTATCAGACTGTGCTAGACAATATTTGAGGGAGGGGATTCTGATTTGTTCATTTACCTGCCTCAGTGCTTGCTTTTATTCTTTTAGTATAAACCTAAAAAAATGAAGAGACTTATCCTCCTGCTGCATTCTATTTCCTCTTTGCAATGATGAATTATAATGATGATATTACATAGCTGACTTAACAGATAATAAATGTGAAAAAACAAGCATCCCTATCCATTGGATAGAAAATGCTCCGTCCAGAACATTTTTCTTCAAATTAGGTCAATGCCATTGTTGGCAAGGTCACTCAATTTTTCTACTTAAAAATAAGTATAGCAGTTCCTTGAATAACATTGTTTCATTGCATGTTGTTTCCTCATAACATTGATGAGATGCTATAAGAACTTAACTCTTATTTATAAAAATATCAATCAGCTATGGTAGAATGTGTTTCATTTAAAATAGCAGAACCCACTGAAGATGTGCACTGAGGACTTACTGTATAACTCAGGTAGGAAAACTGTATTTTTTTTCCTTTTTTGTTAATCCTCACCTGAGAGTATTTTTTCCATTGCTTTTTCAGACAGAGTGGAAGGGAGGGAGGAGGAGAAAGAGAGAGAGAAACATTGACTGGTTGCCTCCTGCCCCAACCTGGGGTGGGGAGAGAACCCACAACCCAAGTACATGCCCTTGACTGGGAACTGAACCCTTGGCTCATTGGTGTGCAGGGTGGGCCACACCTGCCAGTGCAAAAGTGAATGCATTTTAATGTAGCAGGTAGTAGTGGTCCTACCTGGACGCTTTAAATGTCCGCTTATCCTAGAGTAGTGACTAACTCAGGGGGAACAGAGAAGTTAGCTGGACCATCTTCTTTGCTCCTGGGGAACTGGCCTCCATGGACTGCATCACTGGTGCTCCTTTGCTCTCTGGATTCTCAATGCATTCAGCCAATGAAAGCTCAGGATAGGAGATAGGAAGGTGATGGTCCCTCCGTCCAATTTGGCAGTGGCTGGGGTGCATTCCTCTACCTAAGGCCACAACTCCTCTTGGGTGACCACTTTCCCAAGGCTACTTCTCTTCCCAGGTTCTGGTAAAGGCTCCCTCCCCTTGTAACCTCAGGACTAATGATGATAATCACCGGGTGATTCAGCTCCTTTTGTTCATCCACATTATCCTGCCCTATCTCTGTGAATAGGACTCTCTTCATTATCCTTTAAAACTGTTTAAGTTGTGGTAAAACATACATAACAAAATTTACCATCTAAACTATATTTAAGTGTAATGTTAAGAACATTCACTCTGTTGTGCAAGGCATCTCCAGAATACTTTTCATCTTGCAAAACTGAAACTCTGTCCCCATTAAACAACTCCCCATTCCCCTGGACACTATCCTTCTGCTTTCTGTCTCTTTGATTTTGACTACTCTAGATACTCATAGAAGTAAAATCATATAGTATTTGGTGACTGGCTTATTTAATTTAGCATAATGTCCTTAAGATCCATCCCTGTTGTAGCATATGTCAGAATGTCCTTTTTAAAGACTAAATTACATCCCATGGTATGAATAATCACATTTTGCTTACCCATTCACCTGCTGATGGGCCCTTGGGGTTGCTTCCACCTCTTGGCTATTGTGCCTAATGCTGCTATGAACATTGTGGTACAAATATTTCTTTGAAATCCCGCTTTCAGGGGTTTTGGATATATAGTCAGAACTGAATCATATGGTAGCTCTATTTTTAATTTTTTGAAGAGCCTCCATACTGGTTTTCAGAGAGCCTGCACCATTTTACATTCCTACCAATAGGGGACAATAGTTCCAATTTCTCCACATCCTTGCCAATACTTGCTATTTTTTGGACAGCATCAAACCTAATGGATGTGAGGTGGTAACTCATGTGGTTTGATTTTCATTTGCTTAATCATTAGTGGTGCTAAGCATTTTTTCATGTGCTTGTTGGCCATTTGTAAATCTTCCTTAGAGTCTTCCTTACCCCCTTGAGAGTGTAATATCCTAAGATCCTGGAAGGCACAAATAAGATTGGTATTCAAGCCTAATATATAGGAGAAATGCTGGGTAGCTTTTGTTTAATTTCTTGGTGGAACCAACCAAAATATGATAATATTCAAGCAAGAGACATTTTCACTGATGATTTAGGATGTTTGGGGAATAAACACTATTATAAAGCTGTGAAGTCTCCTTGCAGTCTATATTTGGATAATCCTCAAGAAGAAAACTAAAACACTCTTTTCTGGGTGATTTAGAGACTGACCTACCTGAAAGCAAGGGTTTTAGGAGATTATCTATTAAGGATTCTTCCAGGTTTTTAGTTCTTTGCTCACTTTTGGGTTGGCCATTAGAGTACATGAGTATAGGACTCAACCCAGAAATGCTTAATGCTATGTGAGAAGAATCAGTACATCTCTGTCAAATCTTCCCTGGTTGACTAATTTATATAAAGTAAACTAAGCTGGCTGATTCAGGAGATGGAAGAAGAAGGGAGGAAGTTGAGGGGAAGGCAGTGATGGAGGAGGGAAATGAGAGATAAGTAGTGCCCTCCTTTCACCATATGGACTAAGTTTACTTGGAGTGTCTGATTACAAAAAGAAAATAATAATTAAAATGATAAAAGTTGAAATAGATTTGCTTGGTATGTGCAATGACATCTACAAATGATGTATTATAGAACTGTACACCTGAAACCTATATAATTTTATTAACCAATGTAACCACGCAAAATTGAATAAAAGTTTTAAAGAAAGACAAAGATTCACCAGGTGGTAGCTATAAACATTTCAAAATGAAATCATTCACTTTCATTAAACTAAATTCAGATGAGAAATAGTATTGCATATATTTGGTAGAACAAAATGCTCTTCTTTGATTTTGACATAGTGGGAAACAATAATTTAGATACATGATACTGAGAATTCAAAGGGCTTTAAATAGGCCCATTATCAATATGTTTAAAACCTTTAAAAATTAGTCCTAAACATCTAACTGAAATGGTTAGGTACTTAGATTGAAGAATATCTACTTCAACAAATTGAAGCATGCAACATGTTTTGAATAACTGTTGATTTATGCCAAGGGAACAAGAGGTAACAACAGTGTAAAATAACTGAAACCTATGTTAACAGAGATAAGGAAATCCCTTCCAGCTATTTCTGTTACCAACAGCAGGCTGCAATTTTCATCCATCTTCCTTATGTCAAATACAACGTTAGATGCTTATGAAAGTATTTGCTGTTAGTTTCTGAAAATCAATAATTAGCACTTTTCAATACCACACAATAAAAATAATATAAAGAGGAGGAAAAGCACATCTCACATAAGTGACACACATCCCACTTTGAGTAGCTGCATTATTTGTGCTTTTCTAGTGGATGGTTGACGACCAAGGAGTAGCTAAGGACTGTGGTCATTATGAGAAGAAAGACAAACCTATATTAAAGATATATTCACTAATTAATATTAAATGTTTGTCATTATTTCCTTGATACTAATTTCTATGTAGAAACTTTATTCATTGAATCTTGGCAATGCAAGCATTATTGCAGTGGATAAGAAACAATATGTAAACAGATACATTTAAATCGATACTCTTAGTAGTTTTAGGGATCATAATATTCTTCTTGCTCCCAAAGTGATTCTTTAAATTCAGAACCTACCTAATGTGTATTTCCACTCCAATGATTTAAAATGGAGGGGTTTTCTTTCTATTTTAATTTAGTTTTTGAATTTATTAACAGTTTTAGGTCAGTAAAACTTCTAGTAATTATAGGGAGAAAAGATAGTTTTAAGAAACCTTTATCGGATGCTCTGTTGATCATTTGTTAAAATCATGTCTCAGAATACTTGGCCAGGAGAAGGAACCTGAACATCCCTCTTATGAAGACAGTTAGGCATCATGGCACTTGTAAATGGACAACACTGTGATACAAACCACTCAAGTGGTCCAGAAGGATGGTGATATCCCTTGTCAGATCAAATAAAGAAGTCAGAAATTGGGAAAGAAAAAAACAAAACACGGGACTACAATTCATAGGATGAATAAGCAATGCTTATACAGGCCATCAATGTCACTACAAAAACTTTCATTTAGATTGTCAGGATGAGAAGTGGGTTAATTTTCTTCCTTATAAATTTTATTAATTCACCTTCTAGGGAAGCCAGCATTACAGCTGCTTTGGTTAAAGACACATCTGTTCTGTTGGTTCCTGACAGATCTATCATGTCAGTTCTCTGTAGTAGCAAGGAATGTTTCAGCAAGAAAATAAAGTGAAAACTGAAGCGATCTATGGGCATATTTTCACTATAGCAGATCCACAGGAATGCATAGTTATCTCTGTCAGGTAAAAAGGAAAAAAAAATATAATTTAAGAAGACCAATAAATATTAGTAACAAAAAATTAGACTAAAAACACCACATTTTTATGACTACTGATAATATTAAATATATTTAATGTTTTAATATTTCCAGAATAAATGTGTATGTATGCATAAACGGGACATCTGTTCTAAATGTATGAGAAAAAAATAGCTTTTTTGATAGGTGTGTATGTGTATATTTCTCATTGTCAAAGAGAAGCCATGTAAATCATTTTTCAGTTTGGCAGTGTCGACAGTAGATATTTTGACAGAGAGATATAAATTTTTAAAACAAAATTTCTTCCAACGTATTTAATTTGATTATGCTTTTAGATAATAATAATGTTTGTGTAGCACTTTATAATTTAGAAAGTATTTTCACATATTTTTTCTCCTGTGATCCTCAAATATAGCCCCATGAGATAGGTATAATTTCTGTTATCATTTTATGTGGGAAAACAAAGATACATAAAAGTAAAATGACTCAATGTGACTCAAGTAATAAAAACAGGGCCATTATTTAGCAAGTTATCTGATTTCTACCTTTCTATCTCATTTTATTGCCTACTACATACCATATAATCACAAACTGAGGAAGACAGGCTTGACCAATTATATCCATTCACATAAATGTGATAAATTTTGAAAAACAATTTTAGAAATATGATCCACCTATTATATGAGTATGCACAACAAAAAATTTAGTGTGGAATTTAATTTGCAATCTCTACTAACCAAATATTAACTATGGCATAATCCCATAGTACCTTTTTTAAAAATTAAATTTATTGTAATAACAATGGTTAATATGAACATATAAGTTTTAGGTGTGGGTTTCTATGTTACAAGATCTGTATATTGCAGTGTGTGCCCATGACCAAAAGTCACATCTTCTCCCATCACCATATATTAAGATCTCCTTCACCTGGCACCCCCTTTCCTCTGACAGCCACCATATTGCAGTTTGTATCCACAAATTGCAGTTTTATATCCCACATATGAGTGAAATCATATGGTTCTTAGCTTTTTCTGACTGACTTATTTCACTTGGCATAATATCCTCAAGGGCCATCCATGTTGTTGCAAATGGCAGTATTTCATCCTTTTTTATGGCTGAGTAGTATTCCATTGTGTACCTGTACCACATCTTCTTTACCCAGTTCTCTATTGCAGAAAACTTTGGTTGTTTCCATGTCTTGGCCACAGTGAATACTGCTACAATGAACATAGGGGTGCATTTATCTTTGCAAATACATGTTTTAGAGTTTTCCAGGTATATACTCAGGAGAGGGATTACTGGGTGATACAGCAGCTCTATGCTTAATGTTTTTAGGAATCACCAGACTGCTTTCCATAGTGGTTGTACAAGTCTATGTTCCCACCAGCAGTGAATGAGGGTTCCCTTTTCTCCACAACCTGTCCAACACTTGTTATGGCTTGTCTTGTTGATAACAGCCACTCGAACAGGTATGAGATGGTATCTCATTGTAGTTTTCATATACATTTCCCTAATTGCTAGTGAAGTTGAACATCTTTTCATATATCTATTGGCTGCTCGTGTGTATTCTTGGGAAAGGTGTTTATTTGGGTCCTCTGCCCACTTTTTGCTTCAGTTGTTTGTTTGGTGTTGAGTTTTATGAGTTCTTTATATATTTTGGAAATTAAACCTTTGTCAGAGCTGTTGGCAAATATCATCTCCAATCTTGTTGGCTCCCGCTTTGTTTTGTTGTCAGTTTCTTTTGCTGTGCAGAAGCCTTTTAGTTTGATATAGTTCCCTTCATTTATTTTTGCCTTTACTTCCCTTGCCTTTGAGGTCGGGTTCATAAAATGTTCTCTATGACCAAGGTCCATATGTTTGGTACCTACGTTTTCTTCTATGTAACTTATTGTTTAGGATCTCACATTTAGTTCTTTGATCCATTTTGAGTTGATTTTTGTAAATGGGGAAAAACTGTAATCCAGTTTAATTCTTCTGAATATGGCTTTCCAGTTTTCCCAGCACCATTTATTGAAGAGACTGTCTTTACTGCATTGTGTGTTTCTGGCTCCTTTGTCAGAAATTATCTGCCGATATACATGTGGTTTTATATCTGGGCTCTCTATTCTGTTCCACTGATCTGTGTGTCTGTTTCTGTGCCAATACCATCTGCTTTGATTATATCATAGCCTTGTAGTTTAATTTGAAGTCAGGTAATGTGATGCTTCCAGATTCATTCTTTTTTTTGTCTGGATTGGTTTGGCTATTCTGGGTTTTTTGTGGTTCCATACAAATCTGATGATTTCTCATTTTATTTCTTAAAAGAATGACATTGGTATTTTGATGGGAATTGCATTAAATCTGTATACTGCTTTGGGTAATATGGCCATTTTAACCATGTTGATTCTTCCAATCCATGAACGTGGGATATTTTTCCATTTTGTTGTGTCTTTTTCAGTCTCTCTTAATAATGCTTTGTAATTTTCAGCACATAGCTCTTTCACATTCTTTGTTAAGTTTATTCCTAGGTATTTTATTCTTTTGGTTGCAATTGCAAAAGGAATTGTTTCTTTCATTTCTTTTTCTGAAGTTTTGTTGTTAGTATACAAGAATGCAATGGATTTTTGTACATTGATTTTGTATCCTGCACCTCTACTGTATTTGTTTATTGTTTCTAATAGTTTTTTGGTGAGGTCTATAGGGATTTCTATAACAGAATCATGTCATCCACAAAAAGTGACAGTTTTCCTTCCTCCTTTCCTATTTGGATGCCTTTTATTTATTTCTCTTGCCTTACTGCTCTGTCTAGAACTCTCAGAACTATGTTGAATAAGAGTGGTGAGAGTGGACATCCTTGTCTTATTCCTGATCTTAGAGGAAAACCTTTCAGGTTTTGTTTTGTTTTGTTTTGTTTTTCCTTTCTTAATTTTTGCCAGTTTGATTCCTGGTCAGGGTACATGCCCAAGTTATAGGCTCGATCACCAACAGGGAGTGTGCAAGAGGCAGCCAATTGATGTTGACATTTCTCTCTTATTGACATTTCTATCTCTCTCTCCTTCTCCATTCCTCTCTCTCTAAAAATCATTTAAAACACACACACACACATATATTTTGGTTAACATGGAAGAAATAGGTGTTTTATTTATTTATTTATTTATTTATTTATTTATTTATTTATATTATTTTTTAAAGTTTCTTTATCTTTATTGTTGAGAATATTACAGATGTCTCCTTTTTATCCCCACTGATCCCCTCCACCTCACATCCATCCCACCCACAGGCTTTCCCCAAACCAATGTCTGTGTCAGTGAGTTATGGTTATAAACAAATAAGTTCTTTGATTAATCTCTCCCTACCCACACCCCCCTCTCAACCTTCCCTCTGAGATCCCTCAGTCTGTTCCATGCTTCTATGTCTCTGGATCCACTTTGTTCATCAGTTTATTTTGTTTATTATATTCCACATATAAGTGAGATCATGTGGTACTTGTCTTTCTCTGACTGCTTATTCACTTAGCATAATACCGTCTAGTTCCCTCCATGCTGTGCCAAAGGATAAAATATCCTTCCTTGTTACAGCTGCATAGTATTCCATGGTATAAATGTGCCACAGCTTTTTTATCCACTCATCTACTGATGAGCACTTGGGCTGTTTCCAGATCTTAGCTATTGTAAATTGGGCTGCTGTGAACATAGGGGTGCATAAGTTCTTTGTGACTGCTGTTTTGGTTTCTTAGGATATATTCCTAGAAGTGGGATCACTGGGTCAAATGGCAGGTAAATTTTTAATCTTTTGAGGAAACTCTATACTGCTTTCCATAGTGGCTTCACCAGTCTGCATTCCCACCAGCAGTGTACTAAGGTGCCTTTTTCTCCACACTCTCGCCACCACTTGTAGTTTCTTGAATTGTTGATGGTAGCCATTCTGACAGGTGTGAAGTGATACCTCATTGTGGTTTTAATTTGCATCTCTCTGATGATTAGTGACATTGAGCATTTTTTCATATGTCTCTTAGCCATTTGTATGTCCTCTTTGGAGAAGTGTATAATTAGGCCCTTTGCCCATTTTTTAATTGGATTGTTTGTCTTCATTTTGTTAAGTGTGAGTTCTTAATGTATTTTGAATATTAACCCTTTATTCGATGTATCATTGGGAAATATGCTCTGCCATAGAGTGGGCTCCCTTTTTGTTTTGTTGATGGTTTCTTTTGCTGTGCTTTTTATTTTGACGCAGTCCCATTTGTTTATTTTCTCCTTAGTTTCTCTTGCCCTAGGAAATGTATCAGGAAACATATTGCAATGAGAGATGTCTGAGATTTTGCTGCCTATGTTTCCCTCCAGCATTTTTATGGTTTCATGCCTTACATCTAAGTCTTCTATCCATTTTGAGTTTATTTTTGTGTATGGCATATGTTGGTGGTCTAGTTTCATTTTTTTGCATGTACCTGTCCTATTTTCCAAACACCCATCACTGAAAAGACTGTCTTTACTCCATTATATGTTCTTGCCTCCTTTATCAAATATTAATTGATCATGAGGACATGGGTCAATTTCTGGGTTCTCTGTTCTGTTCCACTGATCTATATGTCTCTTCTTGTGCCAGTACCAGGCTGTTTTGATTACAGTGGATTTGTAGTATAACGTGATATCTGGTATTGTGATCCCTCCAACTTTGTTCTTTCTCAAGACAGTTGTGGCTATTCAGGTGTTTTTTGGTTCCATATACATTTTTGAAGTGTGTGTTCTAGATCAGTGAAATATGCTGTTGATATTTTAATAGGGATTGCATTGAATTTATAGATTGCTTTGGGTAGTATGGACATTTTAATGATGTTAATTCTTCCAATCCATGAACATGGTATATTTTTCCATTTGTTTATATCTTCCTCTATTTCTTTTTTCAATGTTCTGTAGTTTTCTGAATAAAGGTCTTTTACATCTTTGGTTAAGTTTATTCCTAGGTATCTTATTTTTTTAGTTGCAATGGTAAATGGTATTTTTTTTTAGTTTCTCTTTCTGAGAGTTCATTATTGGTGTATAAAAATGCCATCAATTTCTGGGTATAAATTTTGTATCCTAGTACCTTGCTGAATTCATTTTTTAAATCTAGTAGATTTTTTGTGGAGTCTTTAGGATTCTCTATGTACAATATCATGTCATCTGCAAATAATGACAGTTTTGTTTCCTCCTTTCCAATAAGGATGCCTTTTAACTTTTCTTCTTGTCTGATCGCTGTGGCTAGGACTTCCAGCACTAAGTTGAATAAGAGTGGTGAGAGTGGACACCCTTATCTTGTTCCTGTTCTTAGGGGAAATGGTTTTAGTTTTTGCCCGTTGAGTATGATGTTGGCTGTAGGATTGTCATATATAACCTTTATTATGTTGAGGTATGATCCCTCTATTCCCACTTTGCTGAGAGTTTTTATCAAAAATGGGTGTTGGAGTGTACTGAATGCTTTCTCTGCATCTATGGATATGATCATGCGATTTTTTTCTTTCAGTTTGTTTATGTGATATATCACATTTATTTCTTTGAGAACACTGTACTAGCCTTGCACTCCTGGAATAAATACCACTTGGTATGGTGTATGATCATTTTAATATATTCCTGGCTCCTATTTCCTAATATTTTGTTGAGGATTTTAGCATCTACGTTCATCAGGGATGTTGGTTTGTAATTCTCTTTCTTTGTAGTGTCTTTATCTGGTTTTGGAATTAGGCTAATGCTGGCCTCATAAAAAGAGTTTGGAATTGTTCCTTCCTCTTGGATTTTTTGAAATAGTTTGGGGAGGACAGGTGTTAATTCTTCTTTGAATGTTTGGTAAAACTCCCCAGTGAAGTCATCTGGGCCAAGGCTTTTGTGTGCTGGGAGCCCTTTGATTACTGTTTCACCTTCATCAGCACTTATTGGCCTATTTAGGCTTTCTGACTCTTCCTGATTGAGCTTCGGAAGGTTGTATTTTTCTAGGAATTCATCCATTTCGTCCAGGTTGTCCAGCTTGGTGGCATATAGTTGAACATAGTATTTTCTTACAATCCTTTGTATTTCTGTTGTGTCAGGTGTTATTTCACCTCTTTTCTTTCTGATTTTGTTTATTTGGGTCCTCTCTCTGTTTCTTGATGAGCCTGGCTAAAAGTTCATCAATCTTGTTTACCTTTTCAAAGAATCAGCTCTTGGTTTCATTGATCTTTGTATTTCTTTTAGTCTGTATATCATTTATTTCTGCTCTGATCTTTATTTTTTCTTTCCTTCTATTTACTCTGGGCTTTTCTTATTTTTCTCTTTCTAAGTGTTTAAGTTGTAATGTTAGAGAGTCTATTAGAACTTTTTCTTGTTTTTTGAGATAGGCTTGTAGTACTATGAACTTCCCTCTCAGGACTGCTTTCATTGTGTCCCATAGATTTGGAGTTGTGTGTTCATTTTCATTTTTTTTCCAGGAAGATTTTTTTTTGTTTCTTAATCTCTTTGGTAACCCATTAATTATTTAAAAACATGCTTTTCAGTTTCCACTTGTTTTAATGTTTTTCAGTGTTTTTTATTGTAGTTGATTTCTAATTTCATGCCACTGTGATCCGAGAGGATGCTTGATATTTTAGTCTTCTTGAACTTGTAGATACTTGTTTTGTGTCCTAACATGTAGTCTATCTTTGAGAATGTCCCATGTGCTCTTGAGAAGAAAGTATATTCTGCAGCTTTGGGTAAGAATGTTCTGTAATTGTCAATTAAATCCATCTGATCTAGTGTATCATTTAGGGTCACTGTTTCCTTGTTGATTTTTTTGTCTAGAATTCCTATCCAGTGAAGTCAGTGGGATGTTAAAGTCCCCTAGTATGACTGTATTGCTGTCGATCTCTCCCTTAAAGTCCTCTAGAAGTTTTTTTTTAAATAAATTTAGGTGTTCCTATATTAGGTGCATATATGTTTATCAGGGTTATAAATTCTTGTTGGATTCATCCCTTTAGTATTATGTATTGACCTTTCTTGTCTCTCCTTATGGTTTTCATTTTGAAGTCTATTTTTTCTGATATGAGTAGTGGTACCCCAGCTTTTTTTTCATTTCCATTTGCATGGAAATTTTTTCCATCCCTTCACTCTCATCCTGTATGAGTCTTTTCTTCAGAGATGGGTTTCTTGTAGACAGTATATATTTGGGTCATGTTTTCTTATCCATTCAGCCACTCTATATCTTTTTATTGAGGTATTTGATCCATTTACATTTAAGGTTATTATTGAAAGATACTTATCTACTGCCATTTTGTTTCTTTATACCTATGTTTCCCATTCTCTTTATTTCTACTTCTAATTATAGCAGTCCCTTTCATATTTCCTGTAATGTTGGTTTTGTAGTGATAAAGTCTTTTAACCTTTTTTTCGAGGAAGATCTTTATTTCACTATCCATCTTGACTGATAAAATTGCTGGATAGAGTAATCTTGGTTTCAGATTCTTCTTTTGCATTACCTTGAATACTTCATGCCATTTCCTTCTGGCCTGTAGAGTTTCTGATGAGAAGTCAGATGACAGCCTTATGGGGATTCCTTTGTAGATAACAGATTGCTTTTCTCTAGCTTCCTTTAAGATTCTCCCTTTGTCTTGGATTCTCGGCATTTTAATTATGATGTGTCTGAGTGTGAGCCTCTTTGGATTCTTCTTGCTTGGGACTCTCTGTGCCCCCATAACTTGTGTGCCTTTTTCCTTGACCAGGTTACAAAAGTTTTCTGCCATTATTTCATCAAATAGGTTCTCTAAACCCTGCTTACTTTCAACCGCCTCTGGCACTCCTATAATACCAATATTGTTACATTTCATGCTGTCCCACAGCTCCCTTAGACTGTCCTCCTGTTTTTTAATTGTTTTTTGTTTTTGGGTCTCTGACTGAGTGATTTTTTTCTACCCTGTCTTCTAATTCACTGATCTGAACCTCAGCTTCCTCTAATCTGTTGTTTATTCCTTCCAATGTATTCTTTATTTCTGCTATGTTATTCATTTTTCACAGTTTCAATATCTTTTTTCATGCTATAACCATCCTTACAATCAGTATTCTGAACTCTGTATCTGAGAGACTGCTTATCCGCATTTCATTTGGCTCTTTTTCTGGAGACTTCTCTTGTTCTTTCATTTTGTTCTTGTTTTTGGTCTCCCCCGTTTTGCCTACTTTTTGGGGTTTGTTTTTAAGTGTTAGGTAGATATGCTAGGACCTTCAGTCTTTTGGGAGGGTCTCTGGTACAGGTCAATTTCACATGCAGTTTGTGACTGGCGCTGAGTACCCTGTTTGGGGTTATCAACAACCCCAGGCTTGAGGTCTCCACTGCTGGGCTGGTTGCATTTGGACAGGATGAAGATGCACACCATAGTCTGCTTTTCTAAGGCCTGGGTCCCAAAACAGATCAGGCAGAGATTCAAAAGCACCCTGAGGTCTGCCTCTGCCTGCAGACTGATTAATCTGATTCTCTTAATAAGCCTCTGGCTCTAGAAGCTCCACAGGGTGGGGCAGCTGGTTGTTCTCAGTCTCTTAAAAAGCTTCCGGCTGTAGAAACTCCTCTGGGCAGGGCAAGAGGCTCTGCAGCAGGGTGTGGACAATTGCTTCCCCTCCTCAGACAATAGCCAAAAATTTGCCTCCGGAGAAATATGTCCCCCACAGTCTGGGGGAATGACTCCCAGACTCTCACCACAGAGCTCCAGTCCACTCCACTCCCCCTCCGCCAGAGTCCAAGGTGAGTGGCTGCACACAAAATGTTGTGTGTTGGCCCTTTAAGAGGGTGCCTGCATTTCCAGCTGACTCTCCCTTGCAGACAGAAACCCTGCTGCTTTTCACAGCCAGATGTTGTGTGGGCACCTTTCTCAGTTCTGGTGCTCTTGGCTGGGAAGCCCATGCTGGGGTTTAGGACCCAGAGTCCTCAGTGGGAACTCCCCACAGCTGAGATATCCCTCTGGACCTTCAGTTGCTGCCTGTGGAAGCCCATCCAGCCCTCTCACATCCGCACTTTCTACCAGGCTCTATGTGATCTCCACTTTTCCTCCTTGGTTATGAGGGTGCTCCCCAGCTAGTCTTTAGTTGGTTTTCAGGATCGCTTTTCTGTTTTAGTTGTAAATCCAGATTGGTCCCAGGACAGTGTCAGTGTAGCATCCACTCAGTCTTCTGCCATTGTGGATCTCCCCAGTTTTTCACCATTGAATGTGATATTATCTGAGGGGTTATCATAGATGGCCTTTATTATGTTAAGGTACTTTCCTTCTATTCCTATTTTATTGAGTGTTTTAATCATAAATGGATGTTGTATCTTATCAAATGCTTTTTCTGCATCTATTGATAAGATCATGTGATTTTTATCTTTTCTTTTGTTAGGGTGGTGTATTACAGTGATTGATTACGTATGTTGAACAATCCTTGTGCCCTGGAATAAACCCCACTTGATCATGATGTATTATTTTTTTGATGTACTGCTGTATTCGATTTGCTAGTATTTCGTTTAGGACTTTTGCATCTGTATTCATCAGAGATACTGATTTTTAGTTTTCTTTTTTTGTGTTATCCTTGCCAGATTTTGGTATTAGGGTTATATTGACCTCATAAAATGTGTTAGAAAGTATTGCCTCTTCTTCAACTTATTGGAAGAGTTTGAGAAGGATAGGTTTTCAATCATGTTTGAACGTTTGGTAGAATTCACTAGTAAAGCCATCTAGTCCTGGACTTTTATTTTTGGTACATTTTTTATGGTTATTTCAGTTTCCTCCCTGCTGACTGGTCTATTTAGATTTTCCAATTCTTCATGATTTAGTCCAAGAAGGTTATATATTTCTAGGAACTTATCCATCTCTCCTAGGTTATTGAATTTGGTGGCACATAGTTTTTCATAATATTCTATTATGATCCTTTGTATATCTGTGATGTCTGTGGTGACTTCACCTCTCATTTCTGATTTTGTTTATATCGACCTTTTCTCATTTTTCTTTTTTCTTTATTTTTAAAATATGTTTTAATTTATTTTATTGAGAGGAACGGAGAGGGAAAGAGAGAGAGAAACATCAATGATGAGAGAGAATCATTGATCAGCAGCCTCCCGGATGCCCCCTACTGGAGATCGAGCCCCCCAACCTGGCCATGTGCCCTGGCTGGGAATTGTACTGTGATAGCCTGGATCATAGACCAATGCTCAAACTCTGAGCCACAGCAGCCGTGGTCTTTTCCCTTTTTTCCTTAGTGAGTCTAACCAGGGGTTTGTCAATTTTATTAAGCATTTTAAAGAACCAACTCTTTGTTTTATTATTATTTTTGTATAGAATTCAAAAATTTCATTGAATTCTGCTCTAATTTTTATGATTTCCTTTCTTCTGCTGACTTTGGGTTGCTTTTGCTCATCTTCTAGTTCTATAAGATGTGATGTTAGGTTATTTACTTGGAATTTCTTTTGTTTCTTGAGACAGATCTGTAATGATATAAACTTCCCTCTTATTACTGCTTTTTCTGCATCCTAGAATTTTTGATATGTTGTACTGTCATTCTCATTTGTCTCTATCTATCTCTTGATGTCATTTTTTATTTCTTCTTGACCCAGTCATTTTCTAGTAGTATGTTGTTTAATCTCCATGTGTTTATGGGTTTCTTTACTTCCCTTTTGCAGTTGCTTTCTGATTTCAAGGCATTGTGGTCAAAGAATATGCTTGGTAAAATTTCAATCTTCTTGAATTTGTTGATGCTAGTTCTGTGACCCAACATATGGTCTATCCTTGATAATGTTCCATGTGCACTGGAAGAATGTATAATCTCAGTTCTAGAATGAAAGTCTTTGTAAATGTCAATTATGTCCATTTGGTGTAGTGTGTCATTTAAGGCTGATATTTCTTTATTGATTTTCTGTTCAGTTGAACTGTCTAGAGCTGTCAATGGAGTATTAATGTCTTCAACTATGATTGTGTTTTGATCTGTTTCTCCCTTTAGTTCTGTCAGTAGCTGCTTTATATATTTCAGTGCTCCCCGGTTGGGTACATCTATATTAAGAAGTGTTATGTTTTCTTGATGTAGCATCCCCTTTATCATTACAAAGTGTCCATCTTTGTCTTGTTATCTTTGTTGTCTTGAAATCTATTTTGTCAGATATAAGTATGGCTACACCTGCTTTTCAGCGCATGTTATTTGCTTGGAGAATCATTTTCCACCCTTTTACTTTGAATCTAACTTTGTCTTTGCAGCTTAGCTGTCTCTTGTAGGCAGAACATGGTTGGGTTTTGTTTTTCGATCCACTCTGCTACTCTGTGCCTCTTTATTGGTGAATTCTGACCATTTACATTTAGGGTAATTATTGATGTATGAGGATTCCCTGTAGCCATTTTATCTTTTGTTTTCTGGTAGCTCTGTGCTTCCATTGGTTCTTTTCCTTTGTACTTCTCTCTGTTTTATTTGGTGGTGTTTCATACTTCTTTCCTCTGCATCCTCCTTTTTGAGCTATGTGTCGTCGTTTGGAGATTTTTGTGTGTGGTTACCATTAGATTTATAAAAAATAAAGTTGCGTATATACAATAATTCTTGTTTTGAGTGCATCTGATGTTCATCCTCCTTTGCCAGTTCACACCTCTCTCCCTCTCCCTTTATGTTTTTGTTGTAACAAATTAACCCTGTTTATGCTGTAAGTTTTTGGCGATCTTACTCATAGTGTTGTGACTTTATGTTCTTTGTTTTAGGTAGAACAAATAACTCCTTTGAGTATTTCCTGCAATGGAGGTTTTCTGGTGATAAAATCTCTCAGCTTCTGTATGTCTGGGAATGCCTTTATTTCTCCTTCATATTTAAAGAATAATTTTGCTGGATAAATTTTTCGTCGCTGGTAATTTCTCTCTTTCAAATGTTTAATATTTGGTTTCACACTCTTCTGATTTGTAGAGTTTCTGCTGAGAAGTCAGATGAAATTCTGATAGGTTTTCCTTTGTAGGTAACTTCTTTCTTTTCCCTGGCTGCTTTGAGGATTTTTTTCTTTGTCATTGTTTTTTGACAGTTTTAATACAATGTGAGTTGGAAAGGGACTCTTAGAATTGATGTAACTAGGTGTTCTGTTTGCTTCTTGGATTTGGGGATCTAGTTCTTCCCATAGGCTTGGTAAGTTCTCATCCACTATTTGTTTGAATAGACTCTCTGTTCCCCTTTCCCTCTCTTCTTCATCAGGAATGCCTATTATTCTAATATTGCTGTTTCTGATGGAGTCAGATAGTTCTTGTAGAGCTCTTCCATTTTTCTTTATGCTCAGGTCTCTCTCTTCTTCTGTCAGCATCATTTCTAGATTTCTGTCTTCAATATCACTAATTCTTTCCTCCATCTGAATGGCTCTGTTTTCTATGCTCAGTAGCTCATTCCTAATCTCCTTGAATGAGTGCTTCATTTCCAGGATTTCTGATAGGTTCTTTTTTAAAGTTTCAATATCTTTGGTAAAGTATTGATTTTGTTCATTGATTTGTTTTCTGAGGGCACTGAATTGCCCTCCTATATTTTCTCTCATCTCATGGAGTATTTTCAGAACTGCAATCTTGAATTCTATGTCATTTATATCACATATTTCCATGTGGGCCAACTTGCTTTCTAGGGATTTTTCCATTTTCTCTGTGATCATCCTTGTTGCCGTGGTTATTCATAGTACTTGCTACCCTCCTTTGTCTAGGCATAAATATCCCTTCTATACCAGCATTCCCTGAAGAGGTCTTTCTACTATTTTTCAGCAGATGTCACTGAATCGCAAGATTTTTTTACCTTTGTGATCTCCCAGACTTGACCTCTGCAGCTTCTTTAAGACAGTACAGCCATGCCTCTTAGGGGTGGGGTTTGTTTTGCCCTCACCATAATGGTGACCCTGGACCTCCACAGAATCCAGCCCCAAGCACCAAACCGGGAATCAGTTACAGAAGGAAACAACAGTTCCACTGCAACAGCCCTTGGTTTTCAGATAAAATGTTCATTGGCCCGACACCGAGGCAATGGGAGGTTTTGGCAGTCCATGGGGCCGCAGGGCTCTGTAGTTCTGTTTCTTTGTCAGAAACACCCCTGTGTGACAGTGGAAAGCCACGTCACAAAACCGTGCCCTCTGTCAGGCATCTGCTGGCTCAGTCACTGCTCACTCTGTTTGCCCTGCTGGACTGCCCCTGCAGCTTTCTGTTCCTCCCACCAAAAGAAGCATCTGCTACTGCCAGCTTCCTCCCCTCTCTTGACCCTGCCACAAAGTCCCAGCTGCAGGGCTGCATCTGTGGCCACTGTCTGAGCTTTCCTTCCATCTTGTCTCCTCGCTTATTCCTGGTTGCCCACCTTTAGATGTTTCAGTGCACGGGTCTCTCAGGTGTTCCTCTATATTGAGTAGGGAATTCTTTGTTGAATTATAGTTAAAATTTACATGGGGTTCATTACACCATTCTCTCTACTTTTGTAAGAAAAATAAAGTTTTCCATACCATTCTAACACACCTTTAGTAGAGCAGTACTTCTTAAGCTTTAATGTCTCAAATAAGTCAGCTGGGATCTCCTTAAATGCATTACCTAATTTAGTAGGTTGGGGAGGCCTGAGTGTCTGAAGTTCAAAGAAATTCCCAGGTGTTGCTGATACCTGTGGTCTATGGACCACATTTGAGTAGCAAGGAGATAGAAAATCATGGCACCAGATAATTACTAACTTAGGTAGGTCATAAGATGGAGTTTCTCAGTCATCATTTGGTAAGCAAAAATCACATAATTTTTTATTAATATGTAAAAATTGATAAGAAAAAATATTCATTATCATGCTTAAAGTAATCACTTAGCCCATTGAGCTCATCTATAAAAAATGTGTCTAGATTATGATGTAAGTCAAGACTTAAGACAATTCAAATAATATCTAATAGACAACAGATCTAGTGTTTACATATTAAGAAAATCTTTGCACCAGAACTGTTCTGTCATGTTTCTGCTCAGAGGCTGTCATGATAAAGCTTATTATCAATTACTGCTTTACAAGTATTTTCTCAACCAGAGATCCGAAGCTGTCAAAGAATGTCAATTTAAAGTCTGACATAGAGAAGAAAATTATCTGTTATTCTGACCTCTAATTTCTTGACATTTTAATGCCATAATTGCTGTGGTTAGTGCTGCTTCATGATTTCACCTGTCAAGGAAGAACGAATCAATAACCTTAAATCATTTCTTAAATTTTAGCTCTAACATCAAAGCTCAAAATGTGAGATTTTTTTTTTTTTTTTTACAAAAGGGACATTCATACATCAGATATATCTCTTTTAAATCAGTGTTTAATATAAGGATTTAAAAGAAACGTCTTCCTTAGGCTAGTTGGAGTTTAGTGTAAGATAACTGTAATGAGCCTTCCTTTGATTTTATTTATGTGAAATGTAGTGATCTCAGCATTTAAAAATACTAAGATAAATATCACAAAATAAAGAGAATATATTTAGTTCAGTACAAGGGTTAACATTCTGAACACTGCTTTTTTCCCAAGAGCTTATGTCCGACTATTTAGGTAGGTATCAACTCTTTCAAGTCACAGCACCACAGGGAAGACCTCCAGGAAGTCTATGTTGATGGTTTGATAAAGGTGTTGTGCATCCCAGAGGGCCTCCTCACAGGGGTACTGTGTATGTAAGGGGGCACAGATGACTACCGAACAATGAATATGCTATACTTCATTCCACTTCTCTACATGGCTCTTTCTTCTGACAGTATATGCTAAGTGCTTTTATATTGGGAAACGTATGTTCTATATTATCCCTCCTTTATAGAGAGAGCAACTGAGGTGGAGTGAGATTAATCACTTGGCCACATTAGATAGCTCACAGGATTCGGCTGGGTTCTCCTCTGCTGCAGGTTCTTAAATGTTAGTGAACTTTTGTTGTGGGAATATGTTAGGTTGGTGGTAGAGGAGATAAGGGTAGGGAGTGGGGAGAGAGAAAATTAGCTCATATCCCATGAGATCATTTAATTTGTTGATACATTTAATCTGCTGAGTTGACAAAGGTCCATAGGGTCAGGGTAAACATCTCGGCTGGTCTATGTTGGCTGGGGGAAGGAAGATAACAAGTGTTCTAGGTACATGCTTCCTCACCCAGTATTCTGAAAAATAAGAGTTATTGGGTCTGGGAGGCAAGCATGGAGCCTAGGGAGGGAGGACACATATCACCAAAATAATTCTCAGAGTTTCTCTAATGGAACCTCAGTATTCAGCAGTGATGTGCTAGAGGAGAGTCCTGAACTAAAGTACCCTAGCACTCAACTGTCTGCATCACTAGGGGTCATCAGGAGCAGTACGTAACATATTGATCTGATCATCTATACAATAAGCAAAAATTTGGGTTGAACCACTCCCACTCAAATGAAAAATTTTACATTACAAATTTTCATGTAATGATTTATTAGAAAGTTTTACAGTTTGACAATTAAGACCTATGCATTGTTTCTTTCACTATCCAGAGCAATGGTGCAGTATTTTGTAGAAGCAGATTTTTTTTTTATAGGATTCAAATCATAAACACTATACCCATGTAAAGAAAGTCACAGTTCTGATTCCATTTTCTTTTAATGCTCTCATTAACCTCTTTTCCCTCCTCTCATTTAAATATAAAAAATCTGCTATTTTTCTGTCAATTTTAATGCCGCCTTGCACTTTCATTTCATGCAATATGCTTAAAATATTTGTATTTGTCCAAGAGGATTAACTTGCAACTTCTTTATAAGAACAGAACCTTATAATGGATAAAAATATATAATAAAATATTCGGGAGCAAAATTGACTACAATATTTAAAAGTCAAAAAATAATTTGGAGTTGGTTTTGGAATCAAATAAGAAGCTATTCTAATAATTTTCTTTTGTTATGATTCTAAGGTATTAGATCTAAAAGGAGAATATAATTTGTAAGGAGTTTATAGAACTGGGCATGTGTTAAGCAAAGGTGTATTGTTAAGAGAATAATTAAGCTCAGAATTATCTCCTACAAAATAATCTTATTACAGTTTGAACACAACTGGGGAGATACTAAATTAGGTGAGTGTAATGTTTTGTAGAGAAAATCCCCTATTTCCACAACTAATTTCATTATATCTGGCTTCTCTCTCATTCATTTATTATCTGTCTCTATCTCTTACTCCCAGCGTCAGGCAATAATTCTACTTCCTTGTGCACACAATATGATATAATATTCTACTTAATGCCATGCTTGAAATGTGTTCTTTGAATATTAGTCAAAAGGGTCCAATGATCAGTGATCATGAGGCACCTTCCCTTCTATTTCCTCTTCTTGGCTTGAAGCCATACAAATAAAGTCATTTTTTTTTTTTTAAATAAAAGTATGCAGGAAATAACTTTATGGATGCGCATCATTCTTGTAGAACTTTATTTTTCCAAATCTACAAATTTCCCATCTCTAAAATAAAAAGTAAAAGAATTAAAAAAGCATTCCACTGAATGGAAATGTACAAATGATTACTTGTTTTGCATAGAGCAGATGGCAGATATCTGGTAGAAGGAACACTGAAATAGAGCATCCTTGCAGAGACACTTATGTAGCAGCTGTTGCATGTTCACTCTTTTCACCTATCTGAAATCATTTTGTGCAATGTGGAAGTGATTTAAATAATATTTTATCTGAATATTTTCACTAAAAATACTTAGGCAAATACTATAACACAGGAATTTTTAATTGGTGTGCTGTAAGAATTTTTAAAACATGCAATACCTGACTATTTAGTTAGAGGCACTGACCTCTTTCCCTTAGATTGTTAAATAAAAAAGTGACAACAGCCAACACAATACTGTCTGTATGAAGTCAAAATTATACCTATTTTTTGTCAGATCTGCAAAAAATATATATTTTTGTGTATGCTGCACAATTTTAGTAATTAGTTTATGTGTGCCATGAAATTAAAAAGGTTGAAAATTGCTACTGTAATATATAATTCCCAACTGTTAGCTATAAAATTTCAGGGTGAGAACATATGGGAATAAAATACTACAGCCTCATTGGTACATTTTTTGAGTATTCTGCCTAGGTTATAATTTTGCTTTTATTAAAAAACACACACAGGAAGATTATTTTTATGTGAACTATTATATTTAAATATTCAACTAGGTTTCACTAATAACACACATAAGGTATTAAGCATTTTAATGAAGATGCTGAAGTAAATGAAATTAGGGTATTGGAGTGCATTATGAAATTAGGATATTGGAGTGCATTATATATGTCTGCAATTCAAACAGGAACAACACGCTGATCTCATTATTGGTTTTGACAGATAACATTCATTTTTCCACATTTGTTAAGGATTGAAAATTATATTTTGTAAAAATTTATGTTGAAAGAAAATTTATACAGAAAGAGCTGGAAACTCACATTTGTTTTTGAGGGATGGCATATTTTTTTGGAAAAATATGGAACTGAACACCTACCTCCCTGAGCACAGGGTCAGTGATACTATCCAGGTTCACAGAGCCTTCGTAGGTTAAGTAGTGAAAAACATTCAGAGCACGAACTGCTTCTGGTCCTCGCTGTTTGTAGCCAAATATAAGGTCAATCCACTGATGGAGTTGGCAAGAAACAAATTCACTTTCCAAGGCCTGAAATGAGTCAAGAAAAGAAAATGAGAGTCTGTATAAACTTAGTAAAGCACTCTATCCTTTTCTTACTTTGAAATATTCTATATAAATAAGCAGGATATGTTCTTTACATTCCTATATTTTATCTATATTAGATCTTCTGCTCCTAGAAATGGCAAAATACAACCTCTAATAAAAAATAAACCTAAAATTTTTCTTTCTTAAATGCTTAACTCTCTTCACTCCATTACCTATACAACATAAATTCATGCTGCAATGAACATAGGGCTGCATATATCTTTTTGGATTAGTGTCTTTGTTTTCTTCAGATAAATACTCAGAAGTGGAATTCCTGGGTCATATGATAGTTCTATTTTGTTAAGGTGATTTGTTTTAATATGTTTTTATTGATTTCAGAGAGAAAAAGGGAAAGGGAGAGAGAGATATAGAAACATCAATGATGACAGAAAATAATCGATTGGCTGCCTCCTGCACACCATGAACTGGGGATTGAGCCCTCCAACCCAGGCATGTGCCCTGACCAGGAATCGAAACGTGACCTCCTGGTTCATGGGTCAACGCTCGACCACTGCCAGGTGATAGTTCTATTTTTAATTTTTTGAGAAATCTACACACTGTTTTCCATAGTGGCTACATTAATTTACAATCCTACCAACAGTGTACAAGGGTTCCCTTTTCTCCACATCCTCACCAGCACTTGATATTTGTTGACTTTTTGATAATAGCCATTCTGACTAGCCTGAGGTGGTATCTCACTGTAGTTTTGATTTGCATTTCTTTGATAATTGATGATGTTGACCATCTTTTCATATATGACTGTTGGCCATCTGTATGTCCTCTTTAGAGAAATGACTATTCAGATCTTCTGCCCATTTTTTAATTAGATTGTTTGTTTTTTTGGTGCTAAGTTGTATGTTTTCCTTATATATTTTAGATATTAACCCCTTATCAGATGTATCATTTGTGAGTATCTTCTCTCATTCAGTAGGTTGTCTTTTCATTTTGTTGGTTTCCTTTGTTGTGCAAAACTTTTTATTTTGATGTAGTCCCATTTGTTTATTTTTTTGCCCTTGCCCAAGGAAACATATCCAAAAAGATATTGCTAAGACTGATGTCAAAGTGTTCACTACCTATAATTTCTTCTAGAAGTTCTATAGTTTAAGGTCTTACATTTAAGTACTTTATTCACTTTGAGCTTATTTTTGTACATGGTATAAGAAAGTGGTCCAATTTCTTTTTTTCCACATATCTGTCCATTTTTCCCTACACCATTTATTGAATAGACTGTCTTTACTGCATTTTATATCCTTGTCTCCTTTGTGGTAGATTGACCATGTAAGTGAGGATTTATTTCTGGGCTCTCTGGGTGTCTATTATATTCCATTGATCTACATACCTGCTTTTATGCCAGTACTATACTGTTTTGATTACTGTAGTTTTGTAGTATAGTTTGAAAACAGGGCATGTGATACCACCTACTTTGTTCTTTCTCAAAAGAATTTTTTTTTTTTTTTTGGTTATGTGGGGTCTTTTGTGGTTGCATACAAATTTTAGCATTAGTTGTTTTAATTCTTGGAACAATCACATTAGTATTTTAGTAGGGATTGCATTATTCTGTTTATTGCTTTAGGTAGTAAGGGCATTTTAAAAATATTGATCTTTCGAATTCATGAGCAAGGTATATCCTTCCATTTATTTTTATCCCCTTCTATTGCTTTCTTCAGTGTCATATAGTTTTCAGAATACAGGACTTTCACATCTTTGTTTAAATTTATTACTATTTTATGCTTTTTGGTGCAATTGTAAATGTCATTGTTTTCTTAATTTATCCTCCTGATCCTTCATTATTGGTGTAACAAATGCAACAGATTTCTGTTTATTGATTCCACATCCTGTAATGTAACCTAATTAATTTGTTAGGATAGTTTTTGGTGAAGTCTTTAGGATTTTCAGTTTCATCTGCAAATAAGAGTTTTACTTCTTACTTGGTCATGGTGTATAATCCTTTCAATGTATTATTGAATTTAGTTTGCTAATATTTTGTTGAGAATTTTAACATTTATGTTCATTAGTAATACTAGCCTGTAATTTTCCTTTTTTATTGTCTTTGTCTGGTTTTCATATCAGGGTAATGCTGGCTTCATAGAATGAGTTTGGAAGCATTCCTTCCTTTTCAAATTTTTGAAATAATTTAAGAAGAATAGGTATTAATTATTCTTTAATTGTTTGGTAGAATTCACCTGTGAAGCCATCAAGTCCTGGACTTTTAGTTGCTGGGTCTTTTGTTTACTGCTTTGATTTCATTGTTAGTAATCCATCTGCTTGGATTTTGTAGTTCTTCCTTGTTCAGCCTTGGAAAGTTACATACTTCTAAAAATTTATCCAGCTCTTCTCAAATGTTGAATTTATCGGCATATACTTGTTCATAGTATTCTTTTATGAGTCTTTGCATTTCTATGGTGTTGTTCATAACTTCTCCTCTTTCATTTATGATTTTACTTATTTGGGTTCTCCCTATTTTTTTCTTGATGAGTCTGGCTAAAGATTTGTCAATTTTCTTTATCATTTCAAAGAAATAGCTCTTATTTTTTTATTGGTTTTTTTTTTTTTTTCCAGTTTCTATTTTGCTTATTTCTGCTCTGATCTTAACTATTTCCTCCCTTCTGTTTACTTTGGGTTTTGTTTGTTCTTCTTTTAAAAAAATTCTTGCTTTCAGACATTCAAAAAATATATATTTATTTATTTGTAATCTTCACCCAAGGAGATGTTTTTTATTTATTTGAAAGAAAGAGAGAGAGAGAGAGAGAGAGAGAGAGAGAGAGAAACATTAATATGAGAAAGAAACATTGATCGGCTGCCTACCGTATGCACTCCAACCTAGGGAACAAACCCACAATCTAGGTATGTGCCCTGACTGGGAATTGCCTGCAACCTTTTGGTGTACTGGATGATACTCCAACCAACTGAGCAACCTGGCCAGGGCTGTTCTTTTTCTAGTTCCTTTAGGTGTAAAGTTAGATTATTTATTAGGGATTTTCTTATTTCTTAAGGTAGGCCTGTATAGCTATGACCTTTCCTCTTACAACTGCTTTTGCTGTATCCCATACATTTTGTAAAGTTGTGTTTTCATTTTCACTTGTTTCAAGATTGTTTTCCATTTCCTGTTTGATTTCCTCTTTGAAGCATGTTGTTTAGTCTCCACACATTTATGTTTTTCCAGTTTTCTTCCTGTAGTTGACTTCTAGAGTCATGCCATTGCTGTCAGAAAAGATGCTTAATATGATTTCAACCTTCTTGAATTTATTGAGGCTTGTTTTGTAGATTTATATGTGCTCTTACCTATAGAATATTCCATATACCCTTGAAAAAAATATGTAATCTGCAGTTTGGGTATGAAATGTTCTATAAATATCTATTAAGTTAATCCGTTATAATGTGACATTTAAGGCCATTATTTCCTTATTTTCTGTGTGGATAATCTATCCATTGATGTGGGACAGTAAAATCCCCTACTATTATTATATTAGTGTTGATTTCTCCTTTTATATCAATTAATAATTGCTTTATATATTTAGGTGCTCCTATTTTGGGTGCATAGATGTGCATGATTGTTATATTTTCTTCTTGGATTGACCCCTTTTAAATTATGTAATGTCCTTCTTTGTCTTTTTTTACATTTTTTTGTTTTAAAGTCTTTTCATCTGATGAGTATTTTTACCCAAGCTTTCTTTACATTTATTTTGCATGGAATAGCTTTTTCCATCCCTTCATTTTCAGTCTGCATGTGTCTTTTGATTTGAAGTAAATATTTTGTAAGCAGCATGTAGATGGGTCATGTTTTTAAATTTGCTCCATCACCCTATATCTTTACACTAGCCTCTTTTTCATGATTATATTGAAGTTATAGCTATTATCCGGTGAAAGAGTCAACTATTTTAAAAAAAGACAACATAGTTGTTTTAAATGTTTATTTGGGGAGGGAGCCTAAGTTATTCTATTACTTGATTGCTTACTGGGTGTGTAATACAGAGGACTAGCTTCCATTCCTACCAGTACCATCCAAGTCTTAGCTCTCTCACTGCTTTCCATATGTAAAAGACTTCAACTTCTTTCTCTCATCTAGCCCATCTTGCACCCTGCTGTGGAACAGACCTATGAAACCATCATGCTCATACTGTAATCCTCTATTTCAAATCTTCCAAGGTTCCTCCTAGCATAACATACTTAGTGTAAACTTTACCTGACCCCTCAAACATTGATCCTAACCTCCCCTACTATTCTTAGGACTTCTTAATATACAGTATATCTTTGGCTCCAGGAGCACAGAAAATTCACAGCCTCAGGCACACAGCAGTAGGTACAATCATTAAGCCTTTGTTGCTCTTTTCTCTTTAGGATGAAAGCATTTCATCTTCCTGCTTCTTTTTCAAATCATATCCACCCTTCTTACTTAAATCCAGTGTTTGTTTTCTGAGTTATCCAGCTCACAGTCTATGAATTCTTCCATGAATTTCCATGATACATCATCATCAGTACCCTCCTGTTTAATATAGTAAGATAATGTATACAAATTTACTTGTGAAAATTAATTTACATATAAATTTCAAAGTGCTATAAAAAGGATTGTTGTGGGGTGTTTTTTTGGTTTTTTTTTTACCAATTAGCACTTCATTGTTTCAATTAGGATATAAGCATTTTGAAGATAGAAACAGTATCTAATGCTTCTTTTGCATTCCCATAGCTCCAAACCTAGCATTAAGTATAATTTTTTAGTAAATATTTATTGGTTGATTAAGCAATGAGAAAGATGTATTGGCCATGAGAAAGGAAGAAAAGAAATGTCAGGAAGTGAGAGCAGGGGTGGCAAAAAAGCTCATTTATTCATTCATCAAATGTTAATAATTATATGCTATGTGCCAGACACTATTCCAGATCCTAGGATAACAGCAGTAAATAAAAGACACCAAAATCACTGCCAGAGGGTTTACATTGCGGGGGGGGGGGGGGGGGCGGGGAGGGCGCACGACAAAACCCAAGATAATTAGTAAGATACAGAGTATGTCACAAGGTGATATGTGCTAAGGAAAAGAGAAAACCAGAAAAGAAAATTAAGGAGTATGGATGGATGGGGTGGGACTGCTAATTTAGAGGCAATGCTCAGAGAAGGCTTCCTTGAGTTTGTGACAATTAAAAACTACAATGAGGAAGTGAACTATAAGAACATCTGGGAAAAGAGAATTTAAAACAGAGGGAACAAACATTCATTCATCATTCATTCATTCATTATGGAACAACGATTATGCGCCAGGCAGTGTTTTAGACCCTGGGGATACTGGGATAAAAAAGACAAATTTTTTTTTATTGCTTTTTTAAAAAAAATTTATTTTATTTTTGTTTCAAATATTACAGATGTCCCTTTTTCTACCCAATGACCCATTCCACCCTATCCCATCCCCCTCCCCCGTCCCTCTTCCTGCCATTGTCTGTGTCCTTGGGTTGTGCGTATATGTATATAAATTCTTTGGTTAATCTCTCCCCCTCCACTCACCCGCCCAAGACGAAAAATTTCTAAACTCCAGAAACACATCCTACTGAAATGCAAATACACATGGTATATGTAGTCTAATCTCTCTCCAGCTCCAAATTACTGACCACCTACCATATTTCAGACACTGGCCTTAGAGGATACATAGATAAGTAAGCATTCCATGTCCTCAAAAAAATCACAGTCTAGTGCAAGATAAACATGCTGACTTGGTCTTTTGCTGCTATTGGAATTTCTGCTGGAAGTCAAAGTGGAAATAGGCACTAAACCCCACCCCCACCCCATTTCTAGTGGAAATTATTAAATTTAGTGGGTCTATCTGTGCTGCTCCAGCTCTCACCACTCTGCACACTTGTCCCCCACCCTTACCCGGTTCTGTAAGACAGAGAAATGTGAGGGCAAATGGTCACTACTAACAAGTTGCAGAATATTGGGTCTAACTTCAAAATACATCCAGAATCAATTAATTTCTTACTATCTGAATTGATTAATTTCTTACTACCTTCAGTGCTACCAACCTGCTCCAAGCCACCATCATCTCTTACAAAACCTCCTGACAGATATGCCTGATTCTACCCTGTGCCTCCACAGTTCATTGCCAACACTGCAGCCAGAGTGGTCCTTTCAATTCCACCCTTAGGTATATGCACAAAGGAACTGGAAATGCGTAGTCAAATAAAACTTGTACATGAATGTTCATAGAATAAACATTGTATAATAATCATTATAATACTAATATAACATTATTATTATTCTGTAATAATGAACATAGAGTATTCACTATTCACAATAGCCAGAAAGTAGAAACAGCCTAAATATTAGTTCAACTGATGAACCAATAAACCAAACGTGGTGCATTCATAGAGTGGAATGTTATTCAGTGATAAAAAGGAATGAAGTACTGATACGTGGTACTATAGGGATGGACCTTGCAAACATCATGCTAAGTGAAAGAAGCCAGTCATAAAAGGCTACATAGTATATGATTCCCATTTATATGAAATCTCCAGAATAGGCAAATATATAGAAACAGAAAGTGGATTACTGGTTGCTTCAGGCATGGGTGAAGAGGTGCTAAAGAGTATGAAAATATCTTAGTGGTGATGAAAATGTTCATAATTGACTGTTTTGATGGTTGCATATATCTGTGACTGTAATGAAAACCAGTGAAGTACACACTTAAAATGGGTGAGTTGTATTGTATTTGAGTTCTATCTCAATAAAGCTATTTTAAAAAATAAAAATAAATAAGCCAGTCAGAGAAAGAAAAGTACCACATGATCTCACTTATATGTGGAATATAATAAACAAAATAAACTGATGAACAAAGTGGATCCAGAGACATAGAAGCATGGAACAGACTGAGGGATCTCAGAAGGGAAGGTGGGGAGGTGGGTGTGGGTGGGGAGAGATTAATTAAAGAACTTATAAGCATAACCCATGATCACAGACATTGGTATGGGGAACGCCTGGGGGTGGGATGGATGGGATCAGTGCGGATAAAAAGGGGACATCTGTAATTATTCTCAACAATAAAGATAAAGAAACTTAAAAAAAGAAAAAATAGACCCATTTGAGCAAATCTGAAAATATCAGCATGTATTCAAAAAATAAATAAATAAAAAATAAATAAGTAAAAGAAAATAAAAAAGAAAAATATAATAGAGGAATAAATAATATTGCAAGAATAAACAGTTTTTGCATACTCACAATTGTAAGCCTACTTTTGCTCAGTCCTATATATAAAAATCTAGCTAAATATAATTTGTCAAAATATTTTATATATCCTGTAAACTTTCAAGCAAGATGAAAAGGGGAAAATGTCTGTGGATGCTTTCTCACTATTAATAGGGAAGAAAATCCATGTATAACAATGCACTTTAATGAAACTATTTGCCACAATGATGGCTCTCTAAATCTCTTACGTGAACATTCAATTATTCCCTTTACTTTCATTCTTAGTGAACCAGTCATCTTTATAGTCAAATCAACCTATCTGAGTATGGGGAGGAATTAATCAAGTTAACCATACTCCCTGCCCCATCTTAGCCTCAAATGATTTATCTCATCATTCTACCACCTGTGAATGTAGATTTTAACTTATTCAAATTGCTGTTTTCCAAGAAAACATTCTTAATTAGAGTAATAATTCAGGGTGAAATAAAAGGTAAAACCACACCAATAATGTGAACAGGGCAATTTTAATATAATGAACTGTTAATTAGTTAACTATGAAGAGAACTAAACAAGCAAATAATAATAAATAAATAAATAAATAAATAAATAAATAAATAAATAAAAAGAAAGAAAGAAAAAGAAAATAAGTAAGATCATGACACTTTTTTGCTCAAAGCATGGCAATGACTCTCCATTTCAGTGAGATTAAAAATGCAAAGTGCTTTTGATGGCCGTCAAGGTTCAGTCCTCCCTCCTCCTGTGTGCATCATGCTCATTCCACCCTAACCCAGTGGCTTACTTGCCAACCACGCTGTCCACGCCACAAATGTTCCTCTGCCTGCAATGCTTTTTGCCCGAGTCACCTGGTTCACTCTCCCACATCTTTCAGGCCTTAGTTCAAGTTTCACCTTTGCAGCAAGGCGATCCTGGCCACCCTCCTTGTTTTCCTGATCCTTTTCCCTTGCACTACTACTTTTTTCCATAGTATTGATCACCTTTTAGGATACTATATATTTTACTTATTTATTTACTCTTTATTGTCTGTCTCCCTTTGATCAAAAGTAATCTCTGTGATGGTAGCATCTTTGTTCACCAGTGCACTGCAAACATGCACACAGTCCCTGGGATGCTCACTAATGATCTGTGAACTGAGTAGATTACACCACCTCTCAGTGCTTACTGTAACTGTGTTAATTGTCTGTGTTCCTAACTGGAGTGTGAGTTCCTTCCATCTACTAATTGTGCTACTCATGCTCCTGTTCCCAGAACCCATAGCATTATGAAGTGTGCCATAAGCCCTTATGACTTAATTACTGAGATAAATGAAGGAATTTCTCTACCGTAGCTTTACTTAGAGTAGGATCCATGTCCAATTCTTCCTTGCGTTTTCCATCATAACTTACTCAGAGCTGGCTCTCAATAAAGGTCTAGCTAATGAACAAATGCCATTTCAGAGATAAGTAGGACATTGATGCTCCAAGAGAGAAGAATACCTTATTTGTCCAAAGTGTCAAGGCAGACAGGTGGTAGAGCAGGCACTCACACACAAGGTATCAATCTCAATATTTTAATATGCTGTAAAATATTTCCAAAAATTTTTATGTTATACTATTGTTTAAAATTCTTTTTCTGAGCAAAGTATTTTTTAGTGTAATTTACTCCAAATGCAAATTTTTACCTATTATAAAAAGAACTTTTTCTTTAAAATACAAAAATCTTATAAAGGTTGTAAGAGAGTAAAAGCAAAACCACATTGAACTTCCTCTGCCTCAGTGCACTGTGCTCTGCTCTGCAGACCAAGGATGTCCATCCTGCGTTTGGCTCTGCAGTACCAGGACCTGTGGGTTGAGGGCTGATGGAGATTATTAGTGTACATCCATGAAAGGCCTTTTTCCAAAACAAATTTTAAAAAGGTAAGATTATGACTGATGAACCCAGAATTAGGGTAATGTTATCAGAGATACTTTCTATTTCTGTCTTTTATGAAGAGGTCAGATTATAATCATGTTAGAACTGAGCACAGTGCTTTATAAATGTTTCATGAGTGAGTTGTTCATAATCAACCTAGCTTGGTATAGATAAAATAAACCAATTCTTGATATAGGAACTAAATCCATTCAGAATTCATTGAAATGCCTACTAAAAGTGTCTATGTCACTTTTCCAGGTTTTCTAATGAGACCAAAATTTTGAATTTCACAGTTCCTCAGTGAAACACAATCCCTGTCATTGTAATTAGAAAATATAAACAACCTTAACCAATTATATATATCATTGCATATAACTAAAAAAAAACACCAATGGATTAAAATAAATATATCATTAAAAATCAAAGCAGTGTTTCATTTTTAAAAGTAAGAAAAGAAAATGAAGTTGTAGACATGAAAAAGGCTCCTACAAATGCATCAAATGCCTTTTCAGTCACTGGCATGAGATAATAAAACTGATTATTTATAATCAATGATATTCCTTTTTATCATGTTTGTCTTCTTTGCCATGAGTTTCTTAATGACAGCTTAAAAGAAGGAGGGAATTCTGATGGATACAGAATACTAATCCACACAAAGAGATGAAGGGTTTTTGTTACCACTGTGAACGTCATTTCTTTGGGGTGTGATATTTTCATTTTATATTTTAGGCTCATTACAAAGAATTCCTTCAAATAACTAAAGATAATCCCAGTTCAAATTCTCTAAACCTATTTCATAAGAACTAAATCCTATATGAACTACCCAGTCAGTATAAAGTAAAAAACTTTTATAATGTTATAAAATAATATAAAAAAAATAGATGTTGTGTTCATGGAATTAATGGAAAATTATAGAAAATTGAAACACTTCCATATTTTATAATACCACCCAGGCTTTTTATATTAGAAAAATATTCATCAAATAAATATTTCTTTAGCATAAAAGAAAATACATAGATAATTGGTTAAATTTTCTAATTTTAACACAGATGCCTGACATGATATCAGTATAATCATTTCCCATCAGTACGAGAGCAAAGCTGACCAGAAGTTAGAGCAAAGGAGACTATGATCAAAGTACTGTGAAGAAACACTTTGACTTGAGGAAAAGCAGTATAGGAGACACTGAGACAGGAAAGCAGCTGCAGACACACAGCTACATTTCATGTCTTTTCATAACTTTGATGTTTAAGACTGCTTCCAGGGGCAGCGGTTTGTCCTTTAGCTCTAATTATGATGCAACCAAGAATGGCTGCTATAGATGTAAAATCTTCCCTTAGTCTGTGTAATCCTTTCAAGGAAAACACAGGGAAAAAGCAGAATGAATAAACACTTTTCAAGCCACCTATTATGTGCTAGCAAAGCACTCCCTACATATATGATCAATTTAACCTGGCACTCCATCCTGGTGCTGTGCAGAACCATGACTGGGGCAGTCTTGATTTCCCTAAATATGCAGAATTTTGTGTAAAGCCTTTCACTCCATGGAGTAAAAGTTTAGTTCACAAGTCTTACTAGATTCATTAATGCCTATAAGATAACAAGAATTTGGTTTATAAAAGAGAAAAACCCAGTGCTTTACTTCTTTCATTTCTTCACAAATACAAATTAGAACTCATTACTTATAACAAAATATACAATTCATTTCTGAAAATGTCTTATGATAATTTCATAAAACACAAGTATTTGTTTCATATTTTAGTCAGTTATCAAATTGAAATCTTTTGAATAAATGAGACCAAATCTTTGAAGGGCAGTTACTTCACCATATTAAATGCAATCCTTATAGTTCCTGGTATATTGTATATATAGTTACAGTAATAGTAAATGGTGGGATTTATTTTAAAGAAGCACTATATTTGGCCTTAAAGTTTGCCTAGCAGTACTTTGGCTGTTAGAAAGACAAAATATAAACCCAGCCAGTGTGGTGCAGTGGTTGAGCATCCACCCATGAACCAGGAAGTCACAGTTTGATTTTTGGTCAGGGTACATGCCCAGGTTGTGGCCTCTTTCCCCAGTAGGGGGCGTGCGGGAGGCAGGTGATTGATGATTTTCTCTCATCATTAATGTTTCTATCTCTCTCCCTCTCTCTTCCTCTCTCTGAAAGCAATAAAAAACACATTTTAAACAAAATTTTAAAAAAAGAAAGACAAGATATAAGAGGTAATGGGTATATAAATAGAAGTAAGTCTTGAACTGGTTGTTAGTATTAGGAATAAATTATTTAATATTTTTGCACAATAGAAGTACTCTTAGCAAGTATAAAAAAAATAATTTATTAGTCAAAATTTGGATTGGTGTATTTTATTCTCTCTTAAAGTAAGAGGGAAAATCTATTTTAAAGTTTAAATTGTTTGACTTCTGGCCAAGATGGCTGTATAGGTAAATGCAGTACTTGCCCCCTCCCACAACGACATCAAAATTGCAACTAAATTACAGAACAACCATAATTCAGAACAGCCTGAAATTGAGTTGACTGGAAGTCTTACAACTAGGGAATTTAAGAAGAAGCCACATCGAGACTAGTAGGAGGGGCAGAGATATGGAATGGGCTGGTCCCACACCCACATGTAGCAGATAAAAATCAGGAGGGATACCTGGGCTGTGGAGGCCCCCAATGAGGAGTGAGGGGTCCCAGCCCAACACCAGGCTCCTAGCCCAGTGTTCCAGTCCCAGGAAGTGAAGTCCCCATAACTTCTGGCTGTGAAAACCAGTGGGAATTGAGGCTGAGGAGACTGAGGCTGCTGGAGACCCAGGCAGTTCCTCTTAAAGGGTCCACACATGGACTTACTCAGACTTACTCCTCTGAGCTCCAGCACTGGGGCAGCAGCTTTAAAGGCACCAAAAACGTACAAAGAGGTACTGGATGGTTTTGCATCAGGGTGAGAGCTGGAGGAGCAGCTTTCTCCCAGACAGAAGTGCTGGCAGAGACTATTCTTCCTTTGATGAGCCTTGCCCACAGAGCCAGCAGACAGGCACCATATCTGAGTATCCATCAACCTGGCTCACACTGTTTGCCCCACCATGGTGATTTCCTGAGACCCCGCCCCACCCATCTTTCAGGTCCACCCAAGTTTCCAGTGGCTTTACCATAGGAATTGCCTGTCTTGGCTCATGCTTCAGATTTTCCTAAAACCTCTCAAATGAGCAGCATCTGGCCTTACTGAGCCCCATACCTCTAGCTAAGTGGCCACAGGCCTGGCACTAGCAGCAGACAGCCTTGGCTCACCTGGGCACCTCCAAGCCCAGCACAAGAAGCACCCATCTTCAGATTGCTTTGTAGTTTATGCCTGGTAGCCTGGGCAGAACACAGGTGGTAGCTGACCATAGCCTGCACTTCCTGGGAAGCTGCATCCAGTAGACAGCTTCAGGCCACGTGGAAGCACCATCACCCAACCATTTCCATAAGCGACACACTCAAGGGCAAACTCAGCGGGTACCAAAGCCCTGCTGAATTAAGTCCTGCTTTGTGCAGTGAGTCCCTGCACAGCTGATCTTCCAAAGTGGTTGGAGGTTGGTGGTCAGTGCTCACAGCCAGTCCTTGCAGTTGATTGGCCTGGGTAAGTCCCTCCCATTGATGTGTCAACAGCAATCAAGACTCTACTACAACAGGAGGGTATACAACCCACACAGGTGACACACCTTGAGAACCCAGCTGTGGTGATTGGGAAGACTGTGCCACTGGACCCTACAGGACACCTACTACATTAGGACACTCTACCAAGCCTGGGAGATGTAGCAGCTCTACCTAATACACAGAAACAAATACAGGGAGGTGGCCAAAATGAGGAGACAAAGAAATGGCCCAAATGAAACAACAGAATAAAACTCCAGAAAAAGAACTAAACAAAATGGAAATAAGCAACGTGCTAGATGCAGAGTTCAAAACACTGGTTATAAGAATGCTCAGGGAACGTAGTGAGGACCTCAAAAGCATAAAAAAGAACCAGTTAGAAATGAAGGATGCACTAATTAAAATAAAGAATAATTTACAGGGAATAAACAGTAAAGCAGATGAAGCTGAGAATCAAATCAGTGTTTTGGAACATAAGAAAGCAAAAAACACCCAATCAGAACAGTAAAAAGAAAGAAAAAAAAAAATCCAAAAAAAATGAGGATAGTGTAAAGAGACTCTGGGACAACTTCAAGCATATCAACAACCACATTATGGGGTTTCCAGAAGGAGAAGAGAGAGAGCAAGGCATTGAAAACTTATCTGAAAAAATAATGACAGAAAACTCTCCTCAGTTGGTGAAGGAAACAGCCATACAAGTCCAGGAAGCACAGAGAGTCCCAAACACGATAAACCTGTAGAGGCCCACACCAAGACATATTATAATTAAAATGCAAAAGGTTGAAGACAAAGAGAGTATCTTAAAAGCAGCAAGAAAAAAGCAGCTAGTTACCTAGAAGGAAGTGCCCATACCACTGTAAGCTGATTTCTCAACAGAAACTTTGCAGGCCAGAAGGGAGTGGCAAGAAATAGTCAAAGTGATGAAAAGCAAGGACCTACAACCGAGATTATTCTACCCTGCAAAGCTATCATTTAGAATTAAAGGACAGATAAAGAACTTCCCAGACAAGAAAAAGCTAAAGGAGTTCATTACCACCAACCAGTACTATATGAAATGTTAAAGAGTCCTATTTAAGAAGAAGAAGAAAAGAAGATAAAAAATATGACAAATAAAATGGCACTAAATACATATCTATCAACAACTGAATCTACGAACAAAATGAAAAAGCAGAACAGAAACAGACTCATATACAGAGAACTTTTTGTTGGCTGTCAGATGGAAAGGAGGTTGGAGGCGTGGGAAAAAAAGGTGTACAGAAGTACAAATTGGTTGTTACAGAATAGTCATGGGGATGTAAAGTAGAGAATAGGGAATATGGTCAATAATAATCTAATAACTAGGTATGGTGCTGGGTGGGTGTGGGATTTATTGAGATGACAATATATTCAGTTGTGCAATGTCTGGTCACTGGTGTGCATAAAAAATAACAATATAAAGTTTAAATTGTTTTCACCATGTTATTATTTCTCAGGCTGTATCTTTCATCTTTCAGTCAGGAATTCCAGGATTCTTTTAAAACCCAAATTTTATGAAACCATTTGGTGAGAATCAGCTATTTCTAAGGAAAAGAGATTTTTAAAGAATTTTATGTGGTGATCATATGAATAATGAGATAAGCCGGAGTGCCACGGATTAAAACGGAATTGTAGCAGATGACATACTGTATATAGTGAACGCTAAAGATTCCACCAAAAACTATTAAAACTGACAAATGAACTCAGTAAAGTAGCAAGATGCAAAATAAATATCCAATCAGTTGCATTTTTATACACCAATAATGAACTATCAAAAACGAAAACTAAGAAAACAATCCCATAACAATTGCATAAAAATACCTAGGAATAAATTTAACCACGGATGTAAAAGACCTATACTCAGAAAATTATAAGACACTGAAGAAAAAAAATGAAGAAGATACAAATAAGTGGAACATACACCATGTTCATTACAGGAAAAACGAACATCATTAAAATGTCCATCCTACCCTAAGCAATCTATAAACTGTCAAGATATCAATGGCATATTCACAGAACTAGAACAAATATCGCAAAAATTTATATGGAACCACAAAAGACTCCGAATAGCAACAGCAATCATGAGAAAAAAGAACAAAGTTAGAGGCTATCAAACTATACTACAAGGCCACAGTAATCAAAACAGCATGGTACTGGCATAAAAACAGACATATAGATTAATGGAGAAGAATAGAGCCCAGAAATAAAACCACGACTCTATAGTCAATTAAAACTTGACAAAGGAGGCAAGAACATAAAATGAGGTAAAGATAGTATGTTCAATAGATGCTGTTGGGAAAACTGGACAGATAAATGCAAAAAAATTAAACTAAACCACCTTCTTACTCCATACAAAGGAATAAACTCAAAATGCGTTAAAGACTTACATGTTAGACTCAAAACCATAAATATCCTAGAAGAAAATATAGGCAGTAAAATCTCAGATATTTCTTGTATCAATATTTTTTTCTGATATGTCTCCTTGGGCAAGGGAAACAAAGGAAAAAATAAACAAATGGGAATACACCAAACTAAAAAGTTTTTGCTCAGCAAAGGAAACCATCAACAAATCAAAAAGACAACCTAATATAATAAATGGAAAAACATACTCACCAATGATACATCTGATAAGGGGTTAATGTCTCAAATTTATAAAGAACTCATATTAGTCAACACTTCCCACCCCCAATCCAATTAAAAAATGGGCAAAGGCCCTGCCAGGCATGACTCAGCAGCTGAGCATGGACTTAGGATCCAGGAAATCATGGTTCGATTCCCGGTCATGGCACATGCCTGGGTTGCGGGCTTGATTCCCAGTCAGGGGCCTGGAGGAGGCAGCCGATCAATGAGCACTCTCTCATCATTGATGTTTCTATCTCTCTCTCTCCCTCTCCCTTCCTCTTTCTGAAATCAATAAATATATATTTTTTTTAAAAATGGGCAAAGGACCTGAATAGACACTTCTCTAAGGAGGACATATAGATGGCCAACAGACATATGAAAAGATGCTCAAAGTCACTAATTGTCAGAGAAATGCAAGTTAAAACCACAATGAGATATCACCTAATACCTGTCATAATAGCTATCATCAATAAATCTGCAAATGACAAGTGTTGGTGAGGATGTGGTGAAAGGGAATTCTGTGCACTGCTGGTGGGAATGCAGATAGGTGCAGCCACTGTGGAAAACAGTGTGGAGTTTCCTCAAAAATTTAAAAATAGACCTACCTTATGACCCAGTGATTCCACTTCTGGGTATATATCCAAAGAAACATGAAACACCAATTGGAATAAATATATGCATCCCCATGTTCATTGCAGCATTATTTATGGTAGCCAAAACTTGGAAGCAGCCCAAGTGCTCATCAGTAGATGAGTGGATAAAAAAGCTGTGGAATATTTACACAATGGAATAATACTGTGCCATTAAAAAGAAGACAATCCTACCTTTTGCAACATCATGGATGGACCTGGAGAGTATTATGCTAAGCGAAATAAGCCAGTCAGAGAAAGACAAATACCATATGATTTCACTTATATGCAGAATTTAATAAACAACATAAGTTATAAACAAAATAGAAAAAGAATCATAGATACAGAGAACAGACTGGCGACTATTAGAGGGGAGGAGGTGGGGGGCTAGATGAAAATGAAAAAAAAAATCTGAATTGTCAGTCTGAGTAAAAATTAGGGGTCTGGAGACCATCCATGCATAGATATAGATAGTTACAAATAACAAACAGGTTATAATCCAGAGTTTGGAGTTTGGAACATATATTACAGGTAGAAAGAGTAGTAATCTGGTTTTGTTCTCAGATCAATCTATAAAGCTATATTTAATTTAAAATATAGGTGAAATTTTAAAGACTATAAGTGCATCTAGGGAACATTACATTCAGAGTTCCAATCTGCAATGCCAGGCATGGTAAGTTAAGGAAAAGCATGTGGGTTAAGCCACTTTGCTCTTCTAGGTCTCAGTCTCCTTATTCAAATAATGGTCTGTTCTAGGTCTAAAATCCCTTTAGGATGTCAACTAATGCCATTTCCTTCATTTGTAGAGTTGAAGGTTAGCCTTCTCTCACAGGTGCTAGAAGTGGGACTTCTTTGCTCAAGCTGAGGTTTTACTGGCTGGGAACGGGAAACTTACAGAGTGAGGGCTAAGGAATATAGAGTTAGACACAGGATCCCAGAAAGTCAGTTCTGCATAGCTGTTGGGGCTGAAACATGCTGCTGATTTTGGGTGAATTCCCACTCATCTCTTACTTTTCTTCTTCTGACCTCAAGGTCCTGGCTTCTGATTAGAAGACATGTTTCCTTACCTTCTCCTCTCCCTTCTACCTTTCTCCAGCTCTTCAAGCCACCATTTACTCTATCCTGGAGACTGTGGATAAGAACACTGCCGTTTTGAAAAGTAGGTGATATTTGGCAAGGTAATTTACCTCACTAGGTTTCAGGATGATGATTATTTGAAAAAGGTTTTTTGAGGATGCACCTGAAGCTCTAGCACAGTATATGACTAAGAAGGAATAAACACTCAAAAAATGATATAGGCTACAAGCACTATCAGTGCCATTATTTTATCTTGATTAACATTCTTATTGAGATGACTCAAGACCATCACTGGGGCATGGTATGGTGACTAAGATTAGGGTTTCCATCCTGATGTGCAGCAGTTTACAGCAACAAGTCATGGAATGAGGAAGATAGAGAAAAAATTGTAAGCAAGTGCACCAAGGAGAGTATCCTAGGTCAGCTACATAGCTAGCTGCTTATATGTAAGAAGAGGTATAAATTGGGTACTGTTTATAGAAACATTCCACTTACTAAGGGCAGGGCTTTGTCACTTCATGTTTCAGTACACAACTTCCAAACCTGGAATTGATCAATGGCCAATGAAACCTGAGGTAGAAGACTGTTACTCTACCAAAGCTACAAAGTTTACATTTCCTCTAGGGCCTCCATTAGCACTTGACTGACTCTTATTTACCATAAGGCCTTGATGAAATTGATTGTCTGATTTTGTAGACTAGAGGAGATTATGAGCAACAAATTCTAATCAGTATGGCTATTAAAGGAAAGTGTGGTAATAGCTAACAATCTAAAGAAGAAAAATAGAAAAACAATAGATAAATTATATCACTTCATGGAATAATAAT
The DNA here is from genome assembly GCF_964146895.1 of Miniopterus schreibersii. NCBI lineage: Eukaryota > Metazoa > Chordata > Mammalia > Chiroptera > Miniopteridae > Miniopterus > Miniopterus schreibersii. The sequence goes on along the minus strand of NC_138102.1, from coordinate 86,758,772 downwards.
GGGTGTTCATGATAAGAGAAGTTTTATCCTTTGTAGAAGAGGGTAGAGAACCAAGTAGTAATAAATTTTAGAACAATAACTATAATAATGGTTCTAAAAGTTTTCACATAGCTATAAAAATCTAGAAACTTCATTTATCTGGAAAGTTTATTTAGTTGGATTGCATTAACTTCTATCATACTAGATGAATGAAGCATTGTGATTTTTCTGCAGGTTTTGTCAAGTGTGTATGGTCTTGCTTGTTTAGTTTATGTCAGTACTAATTATTTGATTATCTATCATCCATAATCATTGTTACTTTTCCCTATATTCACAAAGATTTTGTATGATGCCACCCTAGGGATTTGTTTTTTAGAAGCACAACTGCCTTTTCTCTTTCAATTAGGTATGTCATTAATAAAATTACTAATTCTTGGGGCATGTGAACTTCTTTCAGTAATGAGGAACACTTAGTGTTTTATTAAAATATATCTAAAAATGTTTTAACATCCACAAGACACACGGAGAGATGCTCAAGCATCATTAGTCACTAAGTAAATGCAAAGTAAAACTATAATGAGATATTACTTCACACCCACTAGAATGGCTGTAATAATAAAATAAAAAAACAGTCAATAATAAGTGGTGATGAAGATATAGAGGAACTAGAACCATTATGCATTGCTAGTGGGAATGTAAGATGCTATAGTCACTTTGCAAGGCAGTTAAGCAATTTCCTAAAAAGTTAAACATAAATTTACCATGCAACTCAGCAATTCTACCCCTAGGTAGCAATGAAACATATGTCCACATAAATATTTGTACGTGAATGTTCATAGCAGTATTATGCATAATAGCCCCAAAGTGGAAACAACCTAAATGTTTATCAACTGATAAATGGATAAACAAAATATGGTTTATCCATACAATGGAATACCATTATGCAAAATGAGGAACAAAGTACTGATATACATTAAGACATGGATGAATCGCATAACTATGCTAAGTGAAAGAAGTCAAATACAAAAGGACACATATTGTATGGTTCTATTTTCATAAAATGATCAGAAAAGGCAAACTATCAAGATAGAAAGTAGATTAATGCTTGCCTTGAGGTAGGCATGGGATATTTTTGGAGTGATGGGAATGTTCTAAAATTAGATTATAGTGATGATCACATAACTCTAAATTTATTAAAAATCATTAAACTGCATCCTGAAAGCAAATGAATTTTATGATAAATAATGAGTTTTAATAAACATCGATAAGGTATGACCATTTTACAGATGAGCAATGTGAGGGAACAGAGATGGTTCATCAATTACGCCAGACAATGAAACTAGTAAACTGCAGAGATCAGATTCAAGAGCAGGAACTTTTTAACCTCCACGTCATACTCTTCCCAATATACCTAGAGGCACTTATTAATAATTAGCACCTACCTGAAAACTTTTGTTTTATCAGTTGAGTTCAATAGAATGAACACTGAAAATCTGATCTAACAATTTTTGGCTACTTTGCTTGCCTAAGTGAAAGATTCATTCAGTCTGACTAGTTCGGACCTGACTAGACAACATGTTAAAATTGTTCAGATTATTACATGATTCACTCATTCAACAGATATTTAGTGACCTACTACTCTCTGCCAGGCACAAGTTTGGGCTATAGAAATAAACAGTGGAATAAGGTAACTGAGAGATACTCCTATATAGTAGGATTCTTGGGTTGATGCTATAGATCTGGTATCCTTACTCTAATATTATAACCAGTATTTGAGCATGTAAGGGTAGTGTGGTAATGAGCTACCAATTCTAAAAGTAAGTATAGCGTTTTTTGAAGTATGTATTACTGAAGTATACATCATTCACATTAAAAATATATATTGAAGAAACCATCGGTTGCTCAAGGAGAGTATGAAATATCTCCATATATCTGAAAGTGCCAATTTACAGATTAAGTGAGAGTAATCATGCAGAAAATTTATGCAATACTCCATGATATTTCCTCAAAGAGGGAAACTAGATTGCAGACTATCTATACAGTACTGTTAAACCTATGTTTAAGAGTACTTTCTCAACTGAAGTATATTAAAAGTAAAATAGTTCTTCAAGAAAGAAAATATAGTTCCAAAATTGAAGGGAAAATGTCACTGGCAGTGAAGTCCAAAAAATAAAGAGACATAAGATTAGTGGGCAGATGGTGGAACCACATATTACATAATCCAGTTTATGTGAAATATCCAGATTAGGCAAATCTATGGAAATCAAAAGCAGTTTAGTGGTTGCCTAGGATTAGCTGAGGAAAATGGGGAAAATAGGGAGAGATACTAAATGATATTGGGTTTCTTTATGGGCTGGTAACAATGTTCATAACTGATTGTGGTGATGATTGCACAACTCTGAATAGACTTAAACTCACAGATGTTTTTTGTTACTTTAAAGGGTCAATTGTATGCTATTTGTATGATACATTGTGAATTACATAGCTTTTACCAAAAAAGAGGTTGAGGAATATATGAACTCCATTGCAATATGTGGACCTTATTTGGATTCCAATTCAAGTACATAAGGTGTAAAAACAAAATAAACATATTTATGAGACATCTGGAAAAAATTAGGAGTGAAACAGGGTTAAAAAATATATTTTGGGTCATTGGCTTTATGGATATAATTTTCAATAGATGAAAAACAACAGTACACTAGAGAGGTTGTTTGTTAAAGTGGTTCATTTCTGTATACCATAACCACACTGAAATTAAAATCTCCTTAAATTTAAAGTATATTAAAACCTATAAATGTCCACATGCAAACATTCTAAGAACATACTTTTTTATTTGAACACCCAGATATCTGTCATACAGATTTAAAGAGTAATGACATTTTCCAAAAGAATGTTTTTTAGATGGGTGTTCTCTTAAAGTCAGTATATTACACTGTAAGCTATGTTTCACAGCTTATATTTTTCTTGAAATAAACATGTTCTAAATTAAATTATTTTGTTTTGAATAATTTATAAGTGAAAAAAGAGAGCAGATTTAATTAGTATAGAAAAATAAGGAGTGGGTATTTATTTTAAGCATTTTAGAATATGTTATACTAGTCAACAGATACAAAATCTGATTGTCATCTCCTCAGAGAGCAAATATAACTAAATTACCATTCCTTTATTAGTCCTCATGAAAGGAAAATTCATTGTACAATAGAGAACACTGTCAAAATACAACAGTAAAATGTTTTTTTTTCTTCTTAAATTTTTATCCTTGTATTTATAGATGTTAAATGATAATTTGTTAATAGTTAGAAACAAAACAAAACTACAGAGTATTTTTACTTCTTGATGACTGCTGAAGCTAAAACAAAATCTCTCTTACCATTCTGTTGATCCTTACAAAGTCTTCAGGTTTTTTTGCCCAAGGGGGAAGGTCAACATCATTTACCACCACTTCATCTTCTCTTACTCCAAGATTATATCCATTACTGTTGACAAACATCTCTGGTAGGTAATAAAACTCTGGAATTAGTTCCTGCCAAAAATAAAAATGTAGCATATTAAAACACTTTAAAAATCAGTTGAATAAAAGTATTAATTTATATCTTAACTAAACAGAATTAAATAATTTATTTAAACCTAATATGTTATTACTTTATTCTGTTCTTAATTTAATTATCTTTAGATAAGAGTCTAGGAAGAGAAAACAAACACTTTTCTTGAATAATTTGCTTGATAATTTATCTTTATAAGATTTTTAATCCTATCTTGTCACAAATTAGTTAACAGAAATGAGTTATAGAATCAATAATAGTTCACAATAGCATTAGTAAACAAATATATAAAGCTATATTCACAAGTCTACATTATTTAGTAAACTTTTCTGAATATTATTAATGAAATATCTTAATTCAAAAAAAGTTATTGCCAGTTTTGGTTAAAAATCAGGTAATGTCTTCTACTTTTTATTCTGACTACACTAGCAATTACAATACATAATTTCTATAAAAAGGTTCAGTTTTATTTTGTAATTTGGCAAAATAAATTATTTGTATAACCACTAATAAACATAGTGAAGAGATAATGGGCAACATAGTAAGTTTTACATGTTTAATGTATGCCTCCTGAATAGTAAGTTCTTAATAAATTGGATGCCAAAACAACTCGTGTTACCTGCATATAAGACAGACATTAACAACTGGGTTAAAAGCAAATGTGGTTGATGTACAAAGTCTAACATGGTTTTTGTCATTTCAGAATAAATCTGATCTCAAAATGAACTGATTTTATGACCCTAAAAGTTTTTATTTGTTGTACTTTTTTTTTAAGGCACCTGGAGAAAATGAAAACAAAAAACCACTGAAGTTGTTATATATAACCATCTATGCCATGCAAAAATATTAATCTTTTAAAATACCAAGATGAGAGTTAAATTAACTTTAAAATATATTGTGAAAAGCATAAGGGCATTCATTTGTGTAACATAGTGAAACCTCATTGTGGTCTTTTCTAGTAACACATAGCAAATTTTTAAAGACTACCAGACACTGAGGTCTCCAAATAAATTGGATTCTTCAGCCCCCAAAAACATACACAAAAGCTTTCTCTTGGGGCATCCACTCAAGATGATGGAGTAGCTAAACTGAGTTCTAGCCTCTTCCTAAAACCACATCAAAATTACAACTAAACTACAGAACCACCATTATCAAGAATCACCCGGGCCTGGCAATATGTGGCTCAGTGGTTGAGCATTGACCTAGGATCCAGGAGATCACAGTTTGATTCCCAGTCAGGGAATATGCCCGGGTTGCAGGCTCAATCCCCAGTTGGGGGCGTGCAGGATGCAGCTGATCAATGAGGACTATCTCATCACTGATGTTTCTATCTCTCTCTCTCTCCCTTTCCTTTTCTCTCTCTGAAATCAATACAGATATATTTTAAAAAAAGAATCACCTGAAATCTAGCTGAACAGAAGTCCTATAACTAAGGATATAAAGAACATGCCACATTGAGAATGGTAAGAAAGGCAGAGATGCAGAATAGGCTGGTCCTACACCGGATTTTTAATGTGTGGCAGTTAAAAATCAGGAAGGTTATCTCAGTTAACCCCTGAGGAGTGAGGGGTCCCAGCCTCACACCAGAACCCTCAGCCCAGGGTTCCAGTGCAGTAAGAGAAGTCCTCATAATATCTGGCTGTGAAAATCAGGGGGGTTGTGGCTGAGTGAGAAAGAGGGTTACTAGAGCCCCAGGCATTCCTTTTTAAAAGGCCAAAGCACAGACTTACTCAAACTCATTCTCTCTGAGCTCTAGCACTGGGGCAGCAGCTTGAAAGGTACCAGGGACATATGGTGAAGAACTGAATTGTCTGGCATCAGGGTGAGACCTGGGGGGCAGCTTTCTCCCAGAAGGAAGTGCTGGCTGAGGCCATTGTTCCTTTGCTGAGCCTTACCCCTGATAGAGCCTTCAGACAGGCCCCATATCTGAGTCTCTACTGACCTGTCTAAAACTGTCTGCCCTGCTCTAGTGATTCCCTGAGACTCCATCCCATATAACTAGTTGCCCCACCTAAGCTGTTTCCAGAGGTTTTTCCATACAAATAGCCTGCCTTGACTCATGCTTCAAACTTTTCTAAGTTCTCTCAGACAAGCAGCATCTGGCCTCTGTGTACCCCATGCCTCTTGCTAAGTGGCCCCAGGTCCAGCAATAGAGGCAGCCCTCCTTGGTTAACAGCTTGGCCTCTCCCCAGCACCTCGAAGCCCAGCAGTAGCAGCTATCTGCAGACCGCTCTGTAGCTCATGGCAGGTGGCCCTGGGCAGGGTATAGGCAGTGCTGACCTTGGCCTGTATGTCCCAGGAGACCCCGGATCCAGTGACCCGATGGACAGTTTCAGATCACACCCAAGAGCCACCCAACTACCTCCATGGGTGACACACTCAAGGGGTGGACTCTGAGCACCAGAGTTGTGTTGTAGGGAGTCTTACTTCATTGGGTGGGTCTCCACACAGTAGATCTGCAACAGTGGTCAAGGCCAGTCCTTGCAACCAATCTACCTGGAGAATAAATCCCTCCCCTTGCTGTGCCAACAGCAATGGAAGCACAACTAAAACAAGAGGGTGCACATAGTTCACACTGGGGGTGCACCTGTAGTTCCGAGGGAGGCTGTTCCCCTAGGACCTACAGGACACTTACTACATAAGGCCACTCTACCAACAATGGGAGACATACCAGCTCTACTTAACATATACAAAACAAATACAGGGAGGCAGCCAAAATGAGGAAACAAAGAAAGATGTCACAAATTAAAGAACAGAACAAAACTCTCCCCCCAAAACTAAAGAAAATGGAGACAAACAATTTACCAGATACAGAGGTCAAAATACTGGTTATAAAAATGCTCAATGAACTTAGGGGAAGAGTAGATGAACTTAGTGATAACTTCAACAAAGAGAAAAAAAACATAATTTGGAGGTAGAACACATAAAAAAGAACAAGTCAGAAATGAAGAAAACAATAACTGAAATGAAGAATATATTACAGATATTTTCTCCCAAACTGTGGGGTTCCTTTGCATTTTGAGATGTTTTCTTTTGCTGTGCAGAAGCTTTTTAGTTTGATATGGTCCCATATGTTTATTTTTTCTTTTGTTTCTCTTGCCCTAGGAGATGTATCAGTGAAAATTCCACTACATGAGATGTCTGTGATTTTACTGCCTATGGTTTGGGAGAACATATTTGCCAAGGATGTATGTGATAAGGGACTAATTTCCAAAGTGTACAAAGAACCCATACAGCTCAACAAGAGGAAGATAAATAATCCAATTAAAAAATGGGCAAAGGACCTGAGTAAACACTTCTCCAAAGAGGACATACAGATGGTCAAGAGACATATGAAAAAATGCTCAACATCGCTAATCATCAGAGAGATGCAAATTAAAACCACAATGAGGTATCACTTCACACCTGTAAGAATGGCTACCATCAACAAATCAACAAACGACATGTACTGGCGAGGATGTGGAGAAAGGGAAACCCTGGTACACTGCTGGTGGGAATGCAGACTGTTGCAGCCATTATGGAAAACAGTATGGAGGTTCCTTAAAAAATTAAAAATGGAGCTGCCTTTTGACCCAGTGATCCCACTTCTAGGAATATATCCTAAGAATCCTGAAACACTAATCAAAAGAATATATGCACCCCTATGCTCATAGCAGAACTATTTACAATAGCTAAGATCTGCAAACAGCCCAAGTGCCCATCAGTAGATGAGTGGATAAAAAAGCTGTGGGACTTTTACACCATGGAATCCTATGCAGCTGTAAAGAAGAAGGATCTCATACCATTTGGTACAGTATGGATGAACCTGGAGAATATTATGCTAAGTGAAATAAGCCAGGCTTAAGTAGAAACTAAAGAACTTAATAAACTCATGGACAGCCTGGCCGGCCGTGGCTCAGCGGTTGAGCATCGACCTGGGATCCAGGCGATCGGGGTTCGATTCCAGGTCAGGGCACATGCCCGGGTTGAGGGCTAGCCGATCAATGACTCTCTCATCATTGATGTTTCTATCTCTCTCTCTCCTTCTCCTTTCCTCTCTCTGAAATCAATAAAGATATATTAAAAAATAAAATAAACTCATGGACAGAAATGATTTAACAACATGGACGCATGGATCAGACTGATGAATCTCAAAGGGATGGAGGGGGTGGGTGGGGGGAGGAGGAGAGATTAACCAAAGAACTTACATGCATATATGCATAACCTAGGGACACAGAGAATGGTATGGCATGGAACTGGGGAGGGGGGTGGGGTTTGGTGGAATGGGTCAATGGGGAGAAAAAGGGACATCTGTAATATTTTGAACACAAATTAAAAATATATATATATATAAAAAACAGAGACTCAACAATGGAGTAGATAAAACAGAGGATCAAATCAGAGATTTGGCAGATGAGGTAGCAGAAAACACCCAATCAGAAGAGCAAAAAGAAAAAATTTTTTTTAAATGAGGATAGTTTAAGGAGTCTCTGTTAAAACATCAAGCATACCAATATTTGCATCATGGGGGTGCTGGAGAAAAGAGAGAGTAAGTAATTGAAAACCTATTTGAAAAAATAATTACAAAAAACTTCCCTAACTTGGTGAAGGAAATAGACATGCAAGACCAGGAAGCACAGAGAGTCCCAAACAAAATGAACCCAAACAGGCCCACACCAGGACATACCATAATTAAAATGCCAAAGGTTAAAGAGAAAGAAAGAATCTTAAAAGCAGCAAGAGAAAAGCAATTAGTTACCTACAAGGGAGCTCCCATAAGACTATCAGTTGATTTCTCATCAGAAACCTTACAGGCCAGAAGGGAATGGCAAGAAATACTCAAAGTGATGAAAAGCAAACATCTACAACCTAGGTTACTATACGTAGAAAAGCTATCACTTAAAATTGAAGGGCAGATAAAGAGCTTCCCAGGCAAGAAAAAACTAAGAGTTCATCACCACCAAACCAGTATTACAATAAATGTTAAACGGTTTTCTTTAAGAAGAAGAAAAAAAAAGATCAAAACTATGAATAATAAAACAGAAATAAATACATATCTATCAAAAATGACTTTAAATACAAATGACTTTAAATATAAATGCTCTGATCAAAAGACATATGGTGGCTGAATGAATAATAAAACAATACCCTTGCATATGCTGCCTACAAGAGACTCACTTCAAATCAAAAGACCCACAACAGACTGAAAGTAAATGGATAGGAAAAAGTATTTCATGAAAATGGAAACAAAGAAACAAACAAACAAACCTGGGGTAGCAATACTTTCACCAGACAAAACTCATTTTAAACAAAGACTATAACAAGAGACAAAAAAGGACCCAGCAATTCCACTTCTGGGTATTTATCCAAAGACACCCAGAACACCAATTTGAAAAGACATATGCATCCATCTCTGAGGCATTTACAATAGCCAAGATATGGAAGCAACCTACCCAAGTGTCCATCAATAGATGAATAAAGGAGAAGCAGTGCATATATACAATGGAATATGACTCAGCTATAAAAAAAGAATGAAATCTTTCCATCTGCAACAACTTGGATGTATCTGGAAGTTATTGTGTGGAGTGAAATAAGTCATACAGAGAAAAACAAATGACATATGATTTCACTTAATGTGGCATCTAAAAAACAAAATAAATGAACAAGCAGAGCAGAAACAGACTCATAGATACAGAGGACATTTTGACAAGGAGGGGAGTTGGGTGAAAATGGTGAAGGGATTAAGAAGACAAATTGGTAGTTACAGAACAGTTATGGGGGTGTAAAGTACAGCATAGGGAATATAGTCAGTAATATTCTAATAATTAGGTAAGGTTTCAGAAGGGTACTATATTTATCAGGGTGATCACTTCATAAGTTATATATATGTCTAATCACTGGATGGTATATCTGAAACTATTATAATACTGTATGCCAACTGTAATTGAAAAGTAAAAAAGTATTTTTTAAAGAGTTCACAGGGGAAAGAAAAGCTTCCTTTTTATGGGCTCTCCTGCCAGAACCAACATTTAACTGTGATAGCATTAGTGGGTGTGTTTTTTAAACAATGCTCTGTGAAAATCTAATCATCACCCATTCTTATGATGATAAATATCAACCATAAGAAAAATATAACAATACTTATTTTCTCCAGTATTATGGGAGCATGAACAGAGTCATATAAATTAATTTTCTGGATAAATGGAGCTTAGATTTTTAAGAATCACAGTTTTTCTTCTTCTACTTAAACCATTTAAGTAGAAGTCTTTCTAAAATCCATTACATAGCCTGTCCGGGCATGGCTCAGAGGCTGAGCATCCACCTAGGATCCAGGAGATCGAGGTTTGATTCCCTTTCAGGGCACATGCCTGGGTTGTGGGCTTGATCCCCAGTCGGGGACAGCTCGTCAATGAGGACTCTCTCATCACTGATGTTTCTGTCTCTCTCTCTCTCCCTCTCCCTTCCTCTCTCTGAAATCAATAAAGATATATATTTTTTTAAATTAAAAAAACCCTCATTACATAATTCCCTGGTATATATTTACTCATATAGTAAAGTTTGTGTACTAGGCACTGTGATGGATACTAAAAAAACAGAAAAATGCACAAGACATGACCTTACCTTCAAGTAATTCATGTCTATTTTATGGGGCAGATGTATAAACAGATGGTTATCACAGGCAACAATAACAATTGTGAGAAAAGTATAAACACAGTGCAAGGGAGCAGAGAGGAAAGCAGGGAACCCTGGACAAGTCACAAGAGTCTGCATTGGCAATGAGGCATTTGAGTTCCAGTATGCCTAAGATAGAGACTGGAGGAAAGGGGCAGGGAGATCATTAAGGAGTATTATCAGGGAGTGGTGAGAACTGAGTATTAATAGAGTATAGGATATATTAGGGGATAGATCAATATGGAGATGAGATGGTGGGAGGTATATGAAGCCAGATGACGAACGAAGTTGTATGACAAGCTAAGCTGTTTGGATTTTGTCTTACTGGCAACAATTTTAAAGAGGAGTTATTGATGTGATCAATTTTGTTTCAAAGCAAGACATTGTGTGACAAAGTAGAGAACAGAGTGGAGAGACAAGAGACTAACATATGTGTGTGGGCAGAGAAGGGAACCAGCAGCAGCAAGGAGAACAGGAGGGAAGAGAAAAGGGCAATTGCTAGTTGTGGCAAGTAAGGAGACTTAAGTGGGACTTTATCAAGGAGGCCTAATATGCAACAGAAGTGAGATGAGTAAATAAAGTTATGAACCCGGGGATGTAGAAAAAGAATGAATTAGATGGCTCACACTGAGAGGCAAATATATGTTAGCAATAAACTATGTACAAGACAACAAGGCCACAGTGAACTGTGGGAAAGGAGAATGACAGTGAAATGAATATAAATGCTAACGGGGAAATTGAGGAGGGCTGAAAGAAAACCTAATAGGTAAACAAACAACCTAATTTGCAAATAATGATATAACTTAGTTGGTAGACAAAACAAGGGCAAAAGGGTACTTCAGCAATATTAGACCAGCAAGGATTATAATAAGTTCAATTTCTGGGCTGTGTAAGCATGACAGAGTGTATCATATTGCACTGAAGAAACAGTTTGGTAAAGGTACATGGTCTCTGATTAGAAGGCAGAAGTAAAGTATTGCTATTCTCATATATTTGTACTCAATCAGAAATGCATAATGGTTACAAATGGAATGTTTTTGTTTTCCTAAAATTCAAATATTGAAACCTTATCCCCTAATGGGATGGTATTAGAAGGTGGATCCTTGGAAGGTAATTAGGACTGGATGAGGTCATGTCCTTGTTAGAGTCCTGAGAGAGCTTGCTTCCTTTCTACCACGTGAGGACACAGCAGGAATATGGCCCTGTATGAACTGGGAAACAGGCTCTCACCAGACACAGAACCTGACTATGGGGGTACCTTGATCCAGCAACCAGAACTGCAAGAAATAAATTTCTGTTGTTTATAAGCTACCTACTTTATGGTAAAATATAGGAGCCTAAGCTAACCAAGATAATAATTACTAATTTGTTATTTCAATCCATTAATATAAAACATACAGTTTTCTTTTGATCATCTTACTCTGTTTGGTAAAAGATGCAGAGAAGATAAAGAACATTGCTATTTTCATCTTACCCTTTATATAACACTAAATAGCAATAGCACCCCAAATGATCAAAAGAGGAAAAGGAATGTAAGCCCATGTAGCCGCTGGGTGTGGAAGGTGATTTATATGTAATAGGCTTGTGTAAGTCAGGGATTTCCCTACTGCCTTTCACGTTGTTTGTATTCATACACTATCTCTAGAATTAGACTATATAAGTTTCCTTGAAGACAGAGAGGGATATATATCCACATGGATACAGCAGCATGTATATTTTTAAAAACAAACAAATATACACAGCCTAAAGACTCTCAATTTAGCGTCAACTTTCTTGGTGCTCTAATATTTTTCATACATATTATTTTCCATCCCTTCCTGTGCAATAGGGTCATGCAAAATACGTAGTTACTTACCACTATAATAGTATTTCACTGAATATCATTAAATTACATTCACAAAGGCATACGAAGCCTAGGATTTTGTATTAATAACAATTTCAACTAAAGCAGATTTTTGAGCCTCATTTTGTGAGGTTTATATATTGTTGAATTCCCCCATAGCTCTTGGTGATATACTTTGTATACAGCAGGTGCTCATTAAATATTAAACTACTGAAGATATTAGATAATTTATTTTAATATCAGTAGAAATATTCTGGGGACTGTGTCGGGAGAATGCTTCAAGACAGAAGAGGCAATGAAGCAGATTATTAAATAAAAGACAAAAGAGGAGCCCAGAAACAAAACGTGTTCCTCTTGAGGGGAAACTTTTGCAGTTAAAAAAAAATGTTATCTTGCTTATTTCAGTTTTAGAAAAGTATAAAGAGATAAATTTAAATTTAGAAAAGCTGTCTTTAAAGTTGCCAGCAAAACTGTATGCAAAGTGCAGAACTGACAGAAGTAAGACCTATTTCATTTTAATTCAAGCACTCCATAAAGAAGGGGCGAGTGAACCAAGCAAAGCTGGGCAGGGCTGCACTAAGGTTGTTTAGAATAGCAGAAGGAAGAACACTTCAGCAAGAACCTTGGAAAGGCTTTAATCGGGGCCAGTCATGAAGAATAGTGCTTCCAGGGCCTTCAGGACCACCCCCAGGTGAGACTTTTTCTCTACTCCAGTCCTCCTCTGGCCAATCAGAATATGGTCATAAATTGGGGTGTTAATTAAGATGTTAGTGTAAACTGTTAGAGGCTTGATGACTGAAGAACAAAGAAACTCTCAGATTTCTAATAGTGGGAACAGTCACAAAACAGACACACTTTTAAAGCAAATATGAGTACATTCCTGAAGTATGGCTTATTTGGATGACTTCTAGAAAAGACTAGAGCAGTAAGTGACTAAACTCTGAACCCTGAAGTCCTTAGCTGAGGAAGTTTGGGTTTTTTTATGAAGAGGAAGGGAAAGTGAGTAAAATCACAAGAAGTCTAGGGAAAAGTCACTGGAGCAGCAGAGTGGGTGCACAATTTATGCCTTTAGTCTTAATGTTTTTAAACCTAGCTTCAAGTGGCATTTAAAAGTTAAAATGTAAATTTGAATTTACATTCACATTTATATTATTTAAAAATCACTTATTTTAAAAAATGAACCTAATGAATAACAGAGTTTCATCTCTGAGATTCAACTGTTAGGTCCAAGATGATGACAGTTATTGCATCTGCTCTGAGACAAGGAAATCAGCTGAAACATTACCTCTGCTCATTTGATCTTAAAATAGCAAGTATTACATATGTTGGGTTTTTGTTTTTTTATCTTACTATGTTTTGGAACTATTCTAAGTGCTTTCTGCATTTCTCTTAATCTTCACAAAAACTTCATAGGCTGGTATTCTCATTCTTCTCTATTATAGATATGAACACTGAGGCAGAGTAATTTGCTAATGCCTATGCTACAAATAAGTGGTCAAGTCAGAAATCAAACCCAAACAGTTTAAATCCAGGGTTCTGGCTCTTCCATTCCCTATATTTCACCTTTTAAAACAGCAACCCCATCACTCCATATGACTTCATTTTGTTTTAATTTTCTGCATAGCAGTTATTATTTTCTTTATTTATGCCCTGTGTCCCACTGTAATGGAAATCCCATGACAGCAGGGATCTTGTCTATCTTGCTCATTTGCTCACCACTTACTTGCTAAGAAGGTGCCTTACATATAATAGGCACTCAATACATATTCACGGAATGAAAAAGAAATCAATTATTGCTATATATTTATGATACCCTGAATTTCAGGCATGAAATAGTGATAAAAAATATGTTAGTTAAAGCAAAATTACCCTATGGCTACCAGTTAGTTGTAGTTAAGGGGGAGTGTGGGTGTGTAGGCAGTTGCAAGACTGTCCCATCTTCTATCAGGGAAGCGCTAGTTTATTTGCATCAGAATCAGAGCTGTGAGTTTAAATACAGACTTCTGGCTAGCCTGGGCAAGTGTCTTTCTCTTTCTTTCTTTCTTTCTTTCTTTTTCTTTCTTTTCTTTCTTCTTTCTTTCTTTCTTTCTTTCTTTCTTTCTTTCTTTCTTTCTTTCTTTCTTTCTTTCTTTCTTTCTTTCTTTCTTTCTTTCTCCTTCCTTCCTTCCTTCCTTCCTTCCTTCCTTCCTTCCTTCCTTCCTTCCTTCCTTCCTTCCTTCCTTCCTTCCCTCCTTCCCTCCTTCCCTCCTTCCCTCCTTCCCTCCTTCCCTCCTTCCCTCCTTCCCTCCTTCCCTCCTTCCTTCCTTCCTTCCTTCCTTCCTTCTTTCCTTTCTTTCCTTTCTTTCCTTTCTTTCCTTTTGTTTGTCAGTTTATTTTGTTCATTACATTCCACAAATTAGTGAGGTTGTATGGTATTTGTCTTTCTCTGACTGGCTCATTTCACTTAGCATAATATTCTCCAGGTCGATCCATGCTGTCTCAAAAGGTAAATTTTCTTTCTTTTATACTGCTGAGTAGTATTCCATGGTGTAAATGTCCCACAGCTTTTTTATCCACTCATCTACTGATGGGCACTTGGGCTGTTTCCAGATCTTGGCCATTTTAAGTTTCTTAACTACATGTAAAAAATCAGTTTCTTGTTATGCAAAATTGTGATGATGATAGCACTAACTCACAGTGTAGATATAAGGATTAAATGGGGGTAATTGTGTGAAACAATGTATTTCATAGCTTTATGCAAAATAGAAGTATAGAAGCTATACTCTGTCTCTGTCTTTCTCTACATGTAATATACAATTTTTCTAAAGAAGCAAATAAAAAATATTATGGCTGAGTGTACCCAGTACAAAAGTACATCTGCGATCAGTAAAAAGTTCTGTCGCTTTGGATATCTGTGTTTCAATGAATACTTATATAGACTTTTCATATGATCGAAGTATTTTTTATCAAGTATGTAAACAGACTTACCTAGGCTAATCAGACATATTTTTTTGTTATTTGTACTTCAGATTTTGGTTTTTGTCTACATGCACAGATTGAACTGAATGGTATAAACCAAAGTTGAACTTACAATTGTTTTAAATTAGTGACTTATAGAGTTTTTCAAAGATTGCTGTAACCACCCTTTCCACCCCCCATGCCTTTTGACATTTCTACTTTACCACTGCTCCCATAAAGAGGTGGAGTCTATTTCTCCTCTCTTTGAATATGGGCTGGCTTATTTCAAAGTGACACTGCAGGGCTTCCAAAGAAGCCTAAGATTTAAGAGAACTTTCAGCTTCTGTTTTCATCCCCTTAGAAGTCAACTTAAAGTGGTGTGGCTACCTTGCTGGAAAGATCGTGTAGAGATACAGGCATGCCTGGACAGTCCCTAGCTGCTCCAGCCAGCTCAGGTGAGGCACAAAATAGGTGAGTGAAGCCATCTGAAATCCTCTAGACACAGATGGGCCGCCCCAGTTGACCAAGCATGGATGAAAGAGAATCTGCACCTGATGAACTCTAGTCTGAGTGCAGAACACTGAGAAAAAATGATTTTGTAAGCCACTAAATTTTGGGGTGGTTTTTTACACAGCAATAAATGAATAAAGAATACCTTCAACGGTCAATTACTCCGACTAGTCACAGTGACTGGATATGACCATAAATCATGCAGAAGAGTTAAAGCAGCATACCAGCCAATGGATAAAGCACTGGGAATAACTCGCTAGCCCTCAGTGCTGGTTCTGACTTCCTTTTTACCTGCTATGTCACTTAATATCTGTGCACCTCCTTTAGAGATTAGAGATAATGACAGCTATCTCACATGACTGTCTTAAAGACTGTACCTATTGAGAATCATTCAAAATGAATGAATTCTTCTGTTGTAACCTGTAAGTGTTCTCCTACAGAGGTACTTTAGGCACTAGCTTGCCTACTTATAATAACAGCTCTTCTGTTTACTCTATTCCTGTTGATAGGTTTCTGTTAATCAGCTTCTCTTTAAGGAAAGAGTCAAGTAGTTTAAAATTTCCTAAATGAAAATCCAAATATTATTAAAGAAATAGCAAGATGGATATTATAACAGGCATTTTGTATCTGTAACTGTGATATCTAGTTTATTTTAACAGCTATGCTAAAACCCCATGGCATAGTTAATAGTATTATATGCATTCCATCAGTAAGAAGAAAATATCTTCAAACATAATTTCTAATTTACAAGCTTATGATAGGTTCAAGTTGCTGAGAAATTGGACTTAAAAGTATGTCTTAGAATGACAGAAGGCCACTATTAACACCATAATACTTGTATACCTATTGCATCAAATCTGACATTTCAGTTTAATATACTTTGCTGAGTGAGCATAGCATTTTATGGCCTGCTAGTGAAGTAAAAACCAACCCAGACATTTTCCTTTTTCTAATATAATTCACTGCAAAGTTTTAAAACTGCCATTTCTTTTCTTCCTTCTTTTCCAAAAGATTAATGCCCTGGCATTCGTTAATTCCACAAGAGCTCATAATGGGTCAATGAGTCAGTGGTGAGCACCTCCATTAACTGTATTAATTTACACTATGTCAACTTAATGACATTTTATGGCAGCTACTTTTTCTGACATCTACATAGCTATTCAAAAGTACATAACAATTATTGAAGGTGTTAAGGAAAATTAGTATAAGAACTTCACTAAGTTGAATGTCATTCTTACTAAGACTATACTAGAGGAGAGAAATAAAAGATATAAAGTACAAGCTAACTGGTCTGATTTAACTCTGCAGACCTCTCTCCTGAAAGGCCACTTCACTGGCACTCCTCTGTCCAGCTTGTATTCATTACCATAGGAAGAGACTGCCATCAATAAAGAGAGACAGAATAAAACCGTCTACTCTGTTCCATTTCTCTCTTATGTGACTGACTGAGTTAGTAGATATTGCAGAGTTATTTTTCTTCAGAAATGGAAAAACATTTCTTTACAATTATATCACATTCTTTAGTTTTACAGCTTAGGGATAAAAAATAGAAAGCTTAGGTTTTAACACACAGTTAGCAAAACTATTATTACTCTTGTTAACATATTCTTCCTGCTAAATCTGGTATTATTTTAGGGGGAAAATACTGTACACTTTAATCAATATATTTAAGTATGAATTTAAAAAATCTCAAAGTACCACCAGTATTACAAATTTTTTTAACATTCCCTTAATGAGAAACCCAAAATTCTTATGCTAGAAAAGACTGATACATTTGAACACACACACACCAACAACAAAAACATAATTGAAATATAGTAATATAGCAAAGCTGAGAGACTGAGAAATCATAGTCGCAATGCAACTTTCTTAAATTGCAATGATCTTTTTTTCAAATCAATAAGAAAAAGAGATAGGACTCAACTGAAAATGGGCAAAAAATATGACTAAGTTTACAGGTCAATAAATATATGAGGAATGCACAACTTCACTCATAATTAATGAAATGCGAGCCAAAAGAAAGACAACTCCGTTTTCACTTACCAGATTAGCAAAAGTTACGCTGTTTATTTTAACAGCAATGATGGGGGCATGGGGAAGAAGACATCTGCACACTGATGTAGGGAGTGAATTACCATCTTTGGGAATCATGGTTTGGCAATATCTTTCAAAATTAATAATATATATATATAGCCTTTGAGCCACTAGTCCCATTAACAGAAATTATCCTTTACATATATTCACAAAGTTCATCAAGATGTCTGTGTAGAATGTTTCCAGTAGCTTTGTGTTTAATAGAACAAAATCAGAGTTACAAAGACAAACTCCATCAATAGGAAATTGTGCAAATAAATTACTGCAATGTGCAGCCTTTAAAAACAAAGGGACTACATGGGAAGATTCAAGACATATTCTCATGAAAAATGAAAGGTTCAGTTCTTTCCTGAGAACTGAAAATGACAGCAATCTGTGTCATGTCAAGCTGGGTAAATGAGCTTCTTATGAACTAATGAGGTTGGGGAGTGGGGGAATGATAGGTGTTTGTATTCAATTGGGCTACTTGAGAATAAAAAATAAAAAACCTCTCAAATTAGCAATAACCTCATTGGTCTTTGTCCTTGATGATGTCACTCCAGGAGCCAAAATATCATAATTAACAACAAAATGTAAATGTCTCTGAAAAGTTTCAGAACATGTGAGAATTCTCCCAGCAGTTTTAGAGGGAAAATTCTAGTATGGCATTGGTTACCAGAGACTGACATGTAACTTGGTGAGATATTTGGTGATTAAAAGCATCAATAGGGGGATTCCAACATGGAGGCAGATTGAGTAGAAGCTACACTGACACTCTCTCAGGACCAAACTGGTATTACAACTAAAATACAGAAAAACCATGCTGAATAATCAACTGAAAACTAGGTAGAGAGAACCCTTATAACAAAGGATGTAAAGCAGAGACAACATAGAGACTGATAAGAAGTGTGGAGACATGAGAGGGCTGGCTGGGCTCCCATGGGCAGCAGCTGAAGGTCCGGAGGGATATCTCAGCCATGGGGGGTTTCCACTGAGAAGTCTGGGGTCAAATGCCCAAGCTGGGCTTCCCAGCCCAGAGCACCAGAACTGAGAAAGGTGTCAATATAATATCTGGCTGTGGAAAGCAGAAGGGTTTCTGTCTGCCAGGGAGAGGCAGCTGGAAATGCAGGCACCCTCTTAGGGCCAAAACACAAAGTTTTGTGTGCAGCCACTCATCTTGGGCTCTGGTGGAGGGAGGACAGAGTGGACTAGAGCTGTGGGGGGAGAATCTAGGGGTGCTGGCTTGGGAGATCAGAGCTCAGAGGGCAGCTACTGGATTCTTGTGCTGAGTCATTCCCCCATACTGCAGAGGACATCTTTCTCAGGCAGACATTTACCATCCAAGCAGACTTTGCCTGGGCAGGAAGCAATTGCTCCACCCACTGAAAACCTCTCAACCCACCTAGTGGACTTTCTACAGCCTGAGGCTCATTAAGAGACTGAAGAACAATTAGACTCTGGGTGCTTTGAGTCTTTGCCTGATTTGCTTCTGGACCCAGGGCTTGGAAAAACGGACCTTGGTGCACATCTTGGTCTTTCCCAAAGGCATCCAGCCCCATCAGAGAGAACCATAAGCTGTTAAGTGTGGAAAGCTTCAAACAGGGTACTCAAGGCCAGTCACAAACAGTGTCTAACATTGGCCTGCACCAGAGACAATCCAAAAGACTGGGAGTCCTGGCAGATCTACCTAATACATAGAAACAAATCCAAACATGCAGCCAAAATGGGGAGGCAGAAAAACAAACTCCAAGTGAAATAACAAAAGAATTCTCCTGAAGAAGGGCTAAATGAAATGGAGATAAACAATCTATTAGATATAGAGTTCAGAATACTGATCATAAGGATGCTCAACACTATGAGAAAAGAAATGGAAACTATGAAGTAAATTAAGAATGACATAGTAGAAATTAAAAAAAAAACCACAACATTGGAAGGAATTAGAAGACAGGATAGAAATAATCATTCAATCAGAGAACCAAAAAGAACAAACAATTGAAAAACAGGAGGATAGTTTAAAGGAGCTGTGGGACAACATGAAATGTAATAATATTCATGTCATAAGAGTGCCAGAAGGTGTAAGCAAGGGTTAGAGAACCTGTTTGAAGAAAGAATGGCAGAAAACTTCCCTAACCTTGTCAAGGAAAAAGTCACACAAGTTTAGGAGGCACAGAGAGTCCCAAGCAAGAACCCAAAGAGACTCATGCCCAGACACATCGTAATTAAAATGTCAAAAATTGAAGACAGGAATCTTGAAGGTAACAAGAGAAAAACAATCTGTTACCTACAATGGAGCTCCCATAAGGCTGTCTGCTGATTTCTCATCAGAAACTCTAACGGCCAGAAGGGAATGGCATGAAGTACTCAAGGTACTGAAAAGCAAGGGTCTGAAACCAAGACTGCTCTGTCCATCAAGGCTATCATTCAAAATACATGGTGAAATAAAGAGCTTTCCAGACAAAAAAAGGAGGGAGAGTATTACCGCCAAACCAGCATTGCAAGAACTGTTAAAGGGGCTGCTGTAATTAGAAGTTGAAAGAGAGAGAATGAGAAATATAGGCATAAAGAAATAAAATGGCAATAGATAAGTACCTATCAATAATAACCTTAAATATAAATGGATTACATGCTCCAATTAAAACACAGGTTAGCTGAATGGATAAGAAAACATGACCCAAATATGTGCTGTCTACAAAAGTTCCACATCAGAACAAAAGACTCACACAGGCTGGAAAAAAACAACTCCTGGAGAACTTTAAGGGACAGACTGATAGCAGTACAGTCACAGTAGGGGATTTTAACACTCCACTGACTTTGCTAGATAGATCTTCCAGACAAAAAAATAACAAGGAAACAGTGACTATAAATGACACACTAGATCAGATGGATTTAATTGACATTTACAGAACACTTCACCCTAAAGCTGCAGAATATATATTCTCCTCAAGTGCACATGTGACATTCTCAAAGATAACCCACATGTTAGGACACAAAACATGCTTCTACATGTTCAAGGAGACTGAAATCATATCAAGCATCTTCTCAGGCATTTACACCATGGAATACTATGCAGCTGTAAAAAAGAAGGATCCCTCACTCTTTGAGACAGCATGGTGGGCCCTGGAGACTATTATGCTAAGTGAAATAAGCCAGTCAGAGAAAGAAAAGTGTCACATGATCTTACTCATATGTGGAATCTAATGAACAAAATAAACCAATGAACAAAATAAATCCAGAGACATAGAAGCATGGAACAGACTGATGAATCTCAGAGGGAAGGCAGGGATGTGGGGTGGGGAGGGAGAGAATAACCTAAGAACTTATATGCATATATGCATAACCCATGGACACAGACAATAGTGTGGTGAAGGGGCAGGGTGGAGGGGATCAATGGGGGAAAAAGGGGAACATTTATACTTTCAACAATAAAGATAATTTTTTTAATTTTTAATTTACTTATTTTTAAAATATATCTTTATTGATTTCAGAGAGAGGAAGGGAGAGGAAGAGACAGAGACAGAATCATCAATGATGAGAGAGTCATTGATCGAGCCCGCAACCCGGGCATGTGCCCTGACTGGGAATCGAACCCCGATCGCCTGAATCCCAGGTCGACGCTCAACGGCTGAGCCACGCCCGGCCAGGCGAAGATAAATTTTTATAAAAAGCATCAATAAAGTGTTAAAGACAGAAAGTAAAGCCTAAATTCCATCTATATACATAAATTAGAATGACTGACTAATGTATGTGTGGGGTTGGAGGATAAATCTTTGAGTCAAGTTAAAAAGCCACCTTTCTTTCTTTCTTCTCTCTCTCTCTCTCTCTCTCTCTCTCTCTCTCTCTCTCTCTCTCTCTCTCTCTCTCTCTCTCTCTTCTTTCTTCTTTCTTTCTTCTTTCAGAATGTCAAATAGAAGTGAACAAGCATTTTTACTTAAAAGTTTGACATAATATGGATACAGCTCGGAATTAAGATGTACAGTCTTACAAAGAAAGGGAAGCCTTAAAATACAGGTAAGAATATTTAACTCCCATATAAAATATTTATTGAATGCTCTTTATGAACACTATGCAAATT
Source organism: Miniopterus schreibersii (assembly GCF_964146895.1). Lineage (NCBI taxonomy): Eukaryota > Metazoa > Chordata > Mammalia > Chiroptera > Miniopteridae > Miniopterus > Miniopterus schreibersii. Next base: position 86,737,165 of record NC_138102.1, on the reverse strand, counting down.
CTAGAATCCTATGGACTTCCCATTTCCTGTTAATTCTCAAAATGTTATTAAATAAGAAACAGACTCCCTCCCTGGTTTTACTGTTCTTAAATCAGTTGAAATGATGATTTTTGAGTTTAATTTATCAGTGACATTATAAGTCTGTTAAGAGGGCAATGTGGGCCTTAAGAGTTTAACACAGTAAGGATGCATGTTAAATTATTTTATTTCCAAATGTGAATATGTTGTGGGTATAAATTAATACTAATTCATGCAAACTTTAACAGGAACAAATAAAGCACACAGATATGCTACACACTCCTTGCATCCTTTGTTTTTTGCTTTCAAAAAGAACTGAACAAAAGTTGTACCCATTCACTTTTCTTACAGTTCAGTAACACTGAAATTGCTCTTTTAAAATGTTTGCGATAAGCATAAATATGAAAATGACAATTTTGACTTTAATTCACTGCCTTTTGTTGGATTAAGACCCTAAATGGAATGATACTATAACATTTTCATATTTAACAGTATGATGGCAGTGATGGGGAAAAAAATCTGCCTTGAAAAAAAAGGGCTTAAAATAAAAAACACATACCTATTCAATAACCTGATCATATAATTTTATTGTCAGGGGAAAAAGTAAGAAAAATGAGAGAAAAAATGTATTTTATTGTTTTGAATACAAGAATTTTTTAAACAAAAGTCCATACAATGATTAACAAATCTTTATATTTAACAATAGTTAAGCAGCACCAACTCTAAAATTGTTATTCTCTCTGGCTATTCCTAGATATTGTGTGTGTACTGATTTAATCTAATGTGTATTGTTGCAAGTGTCCCCAGGCACAGTCAAGTAAAAGCTAAGGCTGTACAGAAGAGCCTACATTTTAAATGGGTCTTGTCATTAATGCCTTATTAATTGCCCCAGGCTACGTAAACCCAAAGCTGGGCAAGCTATAACAATATGACACATTAAGGTCAAATCCAATTCCTGCTGTGTTTTATGGAATGGGCCAAATATTGAGTTAACAGCAGGAAAGCCAATTTATGGGCTTTTATTTCCACCTCCAGATTATTCTATCTAAATTAGATAGGAATTTTTTGAAATAATGAAAGCACCGTAACTGAGTTCTGAATCATTTTCTATGATGCTCAAAGTTATTTCCTTTTAGGTTAGATGTACTACATATTTTAAAAATATGATGGAACAAACCTGCACTATACAATGCCTTATATACTCACTTAAATGTAAAAATTAAAAAATTTTAAAGTATTTTTAAAGTATTATTTTATCCTCACTCGAGGATATGTTTACTGATTTAGGGGCGGGGGTGGGGAGGGAGAGATCTATGTTGAGAGAGAAACATTAACTGGTTGTCTCTTGTATACATCCTGACCAGGGATGGAACCCACAACCTAGGTATGTGCCCTGACAGGGAATTGAACCCACAACAACCTTTTGGTGTATGGGAGGACACTCCAACCAATTGAGCCACCTGGCCAGGGCTTGATATATGTATAAATTAAATTAATATCAACATATAAAAGAGCCTACCTTTACATCAGAAGTATCTCTCTGGCTAGTTCTCCAAGACCTTGCAACTGATGAGAAGGTTCGATCTGGATGGTCAAATTTTCCATCATTTGCATTGAGGAAGAAGGTTGTGAAAGGTTCCTAAGCAAAAAAAGAAAGAAAAAGAAAAAACAAAATTTGATCCTTCTGAACACAGCTTCCCCCAGTCCTTTGTAAAATGTGACTTTTTTTTCTCTGTTAATCCTCACCTGAGGATATTTTTTTCATTGATTTTCTAGAGAGAGTGGAAGGGAGGGAGAGAGGGGAACAGAGAGAGAGAGAAAGAGAGAAACATTGTTGTGAGAGAGACACAAATATTGGTTGCTTCCTGCACTTGCTCCGACCCTGGCCAGGGATCAAATTGCAACCCAGGTATGCGCCCTTGACTGGGAATTGAGCCTGAGACCCTTCAGTTCTCCAGCAGATGCTCCAACCAGTGAACCACACTGGCCAGGGCAAAATATGACTTTCTATGAAGCCCTTTTGAGGTGGAAACAGTGCAGGATCCTGGAAAGATGCCCACGCCAAGGAGTCAGCAGGGACTGGTCTGGGCCTAACTAGGTCAGTCAGTGTCACTCTGCAGCCTTGGTAGGTCATTTTGCTTCTTGGGCTTCAGCCTTCTGAGCTATACAAAGATGGAGTTATAGTGCCTTGTGATTTTATAAATGACTTTGCACTATTGTCCATTTATAATTCAGATTTTCTTTCTCATAGCTAAGGCCATACATGTTAACACTGCAATAAGAAAATCACTCTGACACTTCTTCATGGCACTATGGAATTAGGTAGGGAATGTCCATCTGGGATTACCCATCAAAGTCTACTGAAATATTTGTACCACATATGGTCTGATGGTCATTTAAAAATACAAATCCCTGCTTTTCAGAGCTCTTAGGAGAAACTACTTAATTTGTCCTCTAGTTTTCTGTGACAGTATCTGCAATGATAGTGTCTGTCACCCACAACATGTTTCCATAGCTGGAAACCAAGAAATAACTTTATCACAAGGGACTAATGCATTTAATATTAATGATTTTTCTGTAGTTACTTTGGGAGAGAAACATTATTGCTGATGTCATTAAATTTGCTTCCAAATTTAAAAGAAATAGTGTGGTAAAGGCCTAGAGGCAGGGTGGTGTGGGGTGGAGAGAGTCAGTGGGGGAAAAGGGGGACATATGTAATACTTTCAACAATAAAAATAAATTGTTGGAAAAAAGGATTAAATAACTTTCATTCTAACTAAGGATTTCTTAGTTAACTATAACAAAGATAAATCTATATTTCTTTTTTCATGGTTCAATTCTTCACTCAAGTCTAGGATGAATGCCCTGTCACTTCAGGTTCAATAATGCTAAGAAATCTTTCCTAAATATTTAGGCTTTTTTCTTTAATATATAATATCTTCATTCTTCTACATCTATAAAACATTACTTTGTCCCTTTCAAGTCCCCTTTTGCCACTAGCCATAAAATCCAGCTGTCTGGCAACAGCTACAAATATTCATCTTCTTCCTTATCTTCCTAGAATTTAGTGTGGTTAGATGTTATCAATTTTATGTTTGTAATGTATCACCAATATTTCATGTTCACTGTTGAATGACAGAAAAGTATCATGAAAGAGAAAAGTTGAAGAATGACAGATATAACAATGTATAGGTAAGGGGGCTATTATTGATCCCTCTGAAAATCAGATACGCATCCAGGAAGTCCATATTGCTGTTTAAGATTTTAAGTGACATCAGAGACAAATAGATATCACCAAAATTAAGTTAGGAAAAAAATTATGAGATGTCTTTCACTAATTAATTTACTTTGTAGAGTTTAACTCATTATTAAATATAAAGTAGTTAATGCAGTATATCTTATCAATAAATTAAATTAAAGTGAGGATATAAAAATTCTAGAAGTAACAATGGTAAATCCAATGAAATGTGACAGATCTAAGTTTGAATTTTGGTGGAACCATTTACCTCTCTTAGGCAAAGTAATTAGCCTTGAGTAGTTGTATTAAGCATCTTGGTTCCTTCATTTGTGTTAATTTGGAATGACAATACCTTGGGGGTAATTATGGGAATTAAATAAGATTAAACAATATTGAGAAAGCTTGAAGTATCTTACCTGACAAAGAGTTATAAAATGACTAGCAGCTTTATGCACTGTGTCAAGAATTCACTGCTGGGATCAGCCCAAGACTGCCAGTTCACTAGACAACACTTCCAGGCTCAGGTCTCACTCATCTTTGAATCTTTAGTTCCCAGCATAGCACTTGGCTAATAGTTAGTGTTTAATAAATGTTTGTTGAACATAATTAAACATACAAAATAGTGTTGGAAGATGGGGTATGGCTGGGTAAGAATAAGATATAGTTTTCCTTTTTAGTTTTTGAGCACTAGTTTGACCATAAGCTTGTATGTTCAGAATCCACTTCTTTATTCTAGGATGCTGATTTTTGTTTTTATTTTTTCCTCTTTAGATAGTAGACAGAGATTAGTCTAGAGGGGTCACACTTATCTCAGTGATTTTTAACCTATTAAATAGCTGTGAGTAAAGACTCATTTATACATGTAAAGCCTTACTTCTTATCATCAACCATTAAAAGCTGATCTTTACCCCAACCTAAATGATCTCTCCTGGTTTTCAACCCTTAACAAAGACCTGCCAAGAATAGCAAAGATGGGCATAAAGAAAATAAATCAGAAATTAAATAATTATTTTTATTTTTGATCTTCTAGTGGCACCTAAAGCAAAGAATACTAAAGAGTTCCATGTTTCATTGTTTTAAGTAGCTTTTAAAAAGATTTGATTAACTGTTTCAGGGTCACAGACCACATTACTGACATATAACTCCCATTATTACTGAAGGCCTCCAGCTGCTACACTGGTAGAGTACTAATAGAAATTGATAACCTATTTGTTTATAAGTGAGTATTGATTTTTCAAGCTCTGGTTACCATGGAGATTACCTTTTTCCATGTGTCTCCCTATTACTTTCCTGGCACAATGCAAGGCCTTTCTTTTTCATTTGCTCATGCTTGACTAACACAGAGGACCAAATGCTATACTAAGCTTTTTTCTTCTTCACCTAACACATGCTGATGGAACTATTTTTTACACGCATATCACCATATCGGGTATTTTGTTATTACACTAAAAAAGCTTTTGGCTTGGGAAATAAAATGTACAAGTGAATAAAATATTAAACAGAAATTTCAGAAAATAAAATTCTGGCACTTGTTGGCTTTAAAAACTTTAGGCTAGGCCCTGTAACATGGCAGACTTCCTTCCCCTAAGTGCATCTACCCGGAGGTCATTTCATATCTTCCAAATCTTTTTCAGTGCTAGAAAAATGAAATTAACCTATCTTGCACTGGTAAGTACCTGTCCTACTGAATTCTATCATAACCTTTAGTCCCCTGCAAAGACACTAACTACCTTTCAATGGTTACAGACCAATTAATTCCATCCTGAGCATCTTATTCTGTCCCCTGCTCCTCTTCCCGTTAGCCAACTTGTTTATCTTCTGGCTTATATGATTTTTGCTCAGTCATCTCATAAGAATCTTTTCTTAAGTCCCTCTCTTCTTGTACTTTTCTTCTTTACCTTCTCTTCATTTTATTTGAAACAAAACCCATCTATGGGTAATAGGTAGTATTTGGAATATATCAAAGAAAAGATGTATATTTTGAATTCGTGTGAAGCATAACGAATACTAAAAGGAAGGGAACTATGAGTTACTGAACACCTTTCTGTGCTTGGCACTATATTATCTCAGTTAACTCAATCCTCACTATTATCCTTAAGAGTAGATACAATTACTCCTGTTTTATGTCTGAGAAAGTTCAAGATCACATTCTAGGTAATGGAGGAATCATTGTTTTCACTGTCCTTTGTTTAACTTCAGGGTTTATTTTATCCCATTGCTTTTGAAAGAATCCAGAAGTATCTTAGAATCTCTAAGTCTCTATTAATTAACCTATGTAACTACTATACGCCATGCTCTTGATTAAGAATTCCTCATCTTACTCTAATATGCATTGTCCTTAAGAATCAGTATGCAAGATAAACATGAATACAATATTTAATTCAGTAGCGTTATCCTTTGTTTTTAATTACAACACTTGCAACAGTGTTTCTATTATTTTCTTCACTACAAATATGTATTTTAAAAAAAATTATGGCTTATGCCCAGCCGGTGTTGCTCAGTGGTTGAGTGTTAACCCATGCACCAAGAAATCACAGGTTCGATTCCCAGTCAGAGCACATGCCCAAGTTGAGGGCTTGATCCCCAGAAGGGGGCGTGCAGGAGGCAGCTGATAGATGTTTCTCTCTCGTGGATCTTTCTCTCTCCCTCTTCCTTCCTGTCTCTTTAAAATCAATGAAAACATACTTTTTTGAAAAAGAAAAAATATATTATGGCTTAAACAGACTCTTGGGTAAGCTTTCAAAACAACTCATAATTTATAAAGAAAGTCCCAAATTTTAAACAACTGAATTATAAATTAACTCTCATTGCAAAATCTATGTAATTTCCTAAAAATTATGATTAAATGTTTGACAAATGAGTTTTGAATAGGTAGGTTGAATACATTGCATTCAGAAACTGCATTGGTTATTAAGGGATAGAAAGGTCAGCGAGTAAAATTTAATTACTTCTCTGTATATGTTATATGTTCAGGGTAAGATATAAAGTAAAAACATTCTAACTAAAATGTGTCCTTTTATACTACTTAATATCTGAAGAAACTCCAAACCCTGCTAAAATAGTTTATTCATCATTTGCCCAATGGCAGCTAGCAAGGAGTCTTTTCAGAGTCACGGATTTTGACAAGTGACTTCACTGGTAGTTTGTCCATAATATTTTTTTCTTGTCCATAATATTTTTAATTTAAAGCAATGAGGTATGAAGTTAATCAGGATTTTAAAGTAATTATTATCATTGCCATACTAAATATACTGACTGAAACTAATAATGAATTTAATGACTTTAGGTCTAAAATGCTTGAAAAGTAAAGGGCAGATACTTTAACGTGTATTTTGTTTTTTATGAACAAATTTTTAGTGACATGGATTTTAGTGCATTTTCTACTTCATAAACTCCTATTGGGATGGGAGTGAGGAAATCACAATGAGGTATGAAGTTCCCTGGGCCATTAGTTTAAACACTTAGTAAGCTATTAGAACCATGATACTTCTACAGTATTTGTAATAGCACAACACAGGATGTGTTGGCTAAATGAGTCCCCATAAAAGAAGTCCTATAGATCTGTTCTGTCCACTACAGTAGCCACTAGCCACTTGTAACTACTGAGTGCTTGAAATACAGCTATTTAGAACTGAATGTGCTATAAAAATAAAATAAATTCTGGATTTCAAAGATTTAACTAAAAAAGTAAAATATCTCAATAATAATTTTTATTGGTTAAATATTGAAATAACATTTTGGATATATTGGGCTAACAAATATATTTATTAAAATTAATTTCACCTGTTTCTTTTTACTCTTAAATGTGGCTACTAGAAATTTTAAACCATAAGTGTTTTGCACTATATTTCTGTCCTTAGCACAACTATGGGTAGTACTAAAAGGGCATGTGTAGAATATATATGTGTATAGCATTTCTGCCATACCCTTGCATAAACTCAAATTTGTATTACATTAGATTAAATTATGATTTATTATTTGAAAAAGTGTTTAGTTTATCAGAATAGAAGAGTATAAACTGAAATCGAGCTGTTGATAGTAAGTACTTTTATGGATTCACACTTAAGTAAGTCTTATAAATCTGACTTCAGACTAATTTGATTACACAAAACCACTGAATTTCGCTTTACATATTTCAAAATGACACATATTTTATATGATAGTATGTATCACATATATAATATATATGTATCATATATACAATATGTGCATGTATGTCATATGTATGATATATACAATATAAGTATCATATATATGTTCTTGTTTATTTCTCAGAATACCACCCCCTTGATAATGTATTTTTTACAAATGGTTCCTGACTTTTTTTTTTAATCCTCCAAATACCTAAGAGAGGTGTCTTACTCCCTCCATGTCGATGGCTCAGTATAGCAATGATTGTCCTTGATGGGACAGGAGGTGATATAAAAACGCCTCTCAAGTTGAGTATCTCTGGTTTACACACTTTCTAAAAGTTCCATCCTCTACAGTTTTGGAAGTCCCTCTGCGATAAAGTCAAATAGACTGCTGCTTAAGAATCATATCTCATGGGCTCCTTAAGCCCAGGTATGTTTTTTCTTGGCTTCCAGAGTGAATCCTAAGCAGAAAACAGAACTTTAACTTTACTGACACTTTTTCTCTAGTTTTTTTTTTTTTTTTTAACTTCCTTTGCTGATATTTTGTTATAACGTACAACATACACACCCCATAAGTCATCTCCCACTGATGGCAGTGATGATTGAATTTGGTTTTATGGTCTGACGATTTGGTAGTCAGAGAATCTATTTTATTAGTCTTTTTGTTTTCTTGTTTGCCTATTTGTGAGCCTAAATTAAGTAAGAATATATTTTATGTCCAGTATAAAGGACACAAGCTCTTGGAGATCTTGACTGTTAAATTTTTGTGCTTCTGTGTTTAATTTTCTCTTTATATATGTGTCTGTAATTCAGGAAAGCCTTTGCCTCTTCTGTGAGTATGAAGTATTTTCCTATGTCTGGAGAGTATTAAATTATTATAATCCATAAACTAAAGGTATTCTGTTTTGATTAATGGTTTATAGTGGTAAAAAAGCACTTACATAAATCTAATATTCCCCCCAAATGAACAGAAAATAAACAGAATTTCTTATACTTTAGAAGTGCTAGAGTTAAAAAAATATTTCTTAAGAAACTGCTAGCTCTGAAACATTTTTGTAAAAAAACACCAGGTTCACATAATTAAGCTGAATTTTTTAACAAATTAGATAACCACCTTTGATCTATAAAAGAAAGTCTTGTATTTTCCTTTAGTTTATAATTACAGAGTTTATTTAAAAAAAATAAGATTTGAGTTTGTTTTCCTATGAACTAGTTAATCTAAACTTCTTAAACTTCTTATGCTGGTTTAGAATTATGAAAAATATAAAATTCACATTCAATTAAATGGATTCATAATTCTGACAAACCTTTTTTTATTGTTTGCAGTATATCACTGATCAGTGACTTACAAGTTACTAAAAACATAGTCATAGTATGTATTTGTAGTAAGTTCAATTTCTCCTCAATATGTAGAGAATGCTTGAGGAAGACCTCCAAACAAAAGCTGTCATTTAGGCTGAGGGGAAAAAAAATATTTGAAAATAGAAGATGCATTGCCATGTATGCACATTTTCATGTATGGTACTTTAGCATGTGTTTCTAAAGCAAATCGGCCTCATGCAACAAAGTGGTCTGAAGTATATTTTGGTAAGGAGAGAAAACATATTGATTCTATTGATTTAGAGATTTGATTTAGCATTCTAGGATAATCCTTGGTTGCTTATGGTAAAAAAATAAAAATAAAAAATAAGATCATCTGATTTCAGTAACTGCTCTTGACTAGATTGAAGAAGGCAATATAAAAGGCAAAGAGATTGGTTAAGAGGTTTTGCAATAATCTAGATGAAAAATAATGAGAACCTGAACTAAGGAAATACTAGAGAAAAGAAGATATTTAGTTGGTAGAACCTACCTGATGGGATATCTAATTGGATATAAGGGGATGGTAAAACAGAAAAATATCTAAATTGGATAACTGGGTGAATGATCATGCCATTTATTTAGATAGGAAATGCAGCAGGAACCACAGTAGGTTTGAGGGAGATGAGGAGTCCATTTTTGGAAATGGTTTGGCTAGAAATATCCTGTAGGATATACAAATACATATATGCTAGAAATATAGGTTAGGAGCTCAAGAGAGATTTCTGCAATAAAAACAGAAGCAGGAAGTTATTAGCTTATAGTTACATGACAGAGACCAGATAAAATATATAGAAAAATCCTGAGGAATAGAAACATTGAGAAAAAGAAATCTGAGGATGAGACTGTGCAGGGCATGGTAAGAATGATAAGAGGCAACAGGAGAAAATATTGTCAGAAGAGTCATAACAGGGAAGAATTTCAAGAAGGAGAAAGTAAGCAATGGTGTCAAATGCTTCAAGATACATCAATTAGAAACAGGAAGCTCTAGTCCCATAACTTTTGACCTCCATAAGAATTTGGTGAAGTGATGGGTCTGGAAGATAAATCCAGCAGGCTCAAAACTGAAGAGGAGGGACAGAGACGAGCACAGGGCAGTGCGGTGCAGCAGAGCCCCTGCTTTCAGTGCATTCATTTGTCTAACCAGGGAAGAGAAGTGGAAAGAAAGTAACTGCTGAGTGGCAGAGGGGAGCTAGAAAGAGACAACTAATTAATTAGATCAGAGACTTGACTATGTATCTTAGAAGAAAGAGAAAGTAACACAAATAAGTCTTCAAAATATTTAGAAACTATTTTTAAAATATACTGCCCAACAAGGAAGATAGAGACAGACAGGAGAGGGTGTCAGCTTGTGGCAATCAGTGAGAAAGGAAACAGTGGATATTAAAGAGGTATTCCAGAACTTTGGTTCCTTTTATAATTGGTTCACAATAATCTATCTTCCTAACCCAATTTTACAAATGAGACAACTCATTAAAAAAAAAAAAAAAAAAAGGACTTGGGTTTTGCTAGAGTTTGAAATTCATCATTTCATTGGTCTCTAATCTTTGTTTAAAACAAATAAGTATATTTAATTTTTAATTTATTTACTTGAAAACCTTTGAAGAATTAAAGGCAAACTGTAACGTGATGAAGATACTCACAATTCGAACAAGCCAGGATAAGGTAGAAGCTGCTGTTGAGTAATGTGTATTATAATGGTAGGGTGGGCTGTGATCATCTTCCCATGTCTCGTAACGCTCTGCATAAAACACAGCTCTCTTTGGGTTCAAAGCACCAATTGGCTATAAAAAGAGAAAAAGAAGCATTTTGTTTAATACAGTCATATTAGACATTCTATATTATAACTATCCTGAAAGTACATACTGTTAATTCATCTTAACCATAGAGCAAAAATAAATGATTCTATATTTTTACCAAATTTAATTTTTTTAATCCTCCCTTGAAGGTATTTTTTCCATTGATTTTTATAGAGTGGAAGGGAGGGAGGGAGAGAGAGAGAGAGAAAGAAATATCAATGTGAGACACATAGACTGATTGCCTCCAGCACATCCCATGACCAGGGCTGGGGACCTCACCTGCAACCCAGGTACATGCCCTTGACTGGGAATCAAACACAAGACCCTTCGGTCTGTGGGCTGAAGCTCTAATCACTGAGCAAAACCAGCCAGGGCACCAAATATAATTTTGATATTAATTACAAATCCTTATACTTGCTAAAAATAATCCAAAAGGTTATTTATGTATGCAAGGTTTCTTGATTTTACTGAGCTTCATTAAACCGGATTAGTAAAGATGATCCAGTTTAAACTGTTAAGGCAAAACCAACATTTTTTATGTTATTTTCCTGCCTACTTAACCATAACAAATTAGCTTCATTATAGGAAATCCAATGAGAAAGTGACGCAGTTGACCATGTTAGAGAAAATCTTGTCTTAGCCTGTCACCTAGAGTGTGAAAGACAATTATTACCCATATAGAAACCCTGTTGGAATGTTAGTCTCATTCTGTTATACAGAAGAAGCATGTATCTTTTTTAAGTTACACTGCAAACCTAAGGCTGATGGAAATAATTCAGACAGTTCAGATTCCCTGGAAAGCATTTTGGTAAGGCCACTATGGCCTTTCCTGTCAGTACCATGGCACTACAGATAATGACGTTAATCCCTATAATGGAGCACACAATGAAGTTCTCAGGGTACAATATATATATTTTTCAACAAAGCATGTCTTTATTAGATCATTGTCTCAAATATCTAAGCACACCTAATCGTTAAGAATTTCTAGCATAGACTTCTCATGATTTCAAATAGCAAACTGCCTTAGCTTAAGTTTTTGTCTAATTTTGGTTTAATGGGATATGGAGTCAACTCTTATGATATCTAATTGCTACATTATTTTATTTCAGGTTGCATATTCTAAAAATAAATGTTTATAGAGAAAACAAAAGATGAATACTAAGTATAATTTATAACTCCTTTATTTCAAAATTTAATATTACTAGTTAATTATGAAGTTTCCCCAAAGGCTTAATTTTAAAAAAAGATGTAGAAAATTAGTGTCTCAATGAAACAAATAATGTTACACAAGAGAGAAATATTCACTTATAAATTGTTTGTAAGCTTTTTCTTTTGGTCCTTGGGGAATAATCCAAACAACACAATGTTGTCAGCAGTTAAAATCTCTTAGAATTTCCATAATAAACCCTTAGCAAGGATTTTTATTCTGAATGTTAAAATTATCTGTAAATTATGTTCATTTTTCTTTATCTAAATTAGGACTTAACAAAGACTAAACAATTTAATAATTTACCTGTAAAAAACTTTGGTTTAAATATATTTTTAAAATGTTCTAAGGATCAAACTTCATTGTGTTAAATCCTACTAGTATCCCTCAAATCTCTTTATTCAAATGTAAAAAGGCAATGTAATTTCATTAAAAGTCACATAAAATACTAATAATATTTAAAACAAATATTGGAATAAATGTGAGTTCTGTTGTAATTTAGTAACAGAAATAGTAAGTTTTTCATTTAAAATGGTCTACATCTACTTTCCTAGGTGTGTAGATATCTGTTTTTCTACCTCAGTATTATATTTTTTTCAAAGCATTTAACATGGTTAATACTTTCTTGAATACGCTAATAGACTTTTCACAGGCATAACATGTCTGCACAGTCCTTACGGACTGACCTTATCTGATATTGCTTGTCCTGCCAGACCTCACAAGACATTCTTGAAATAAGAACATGGTCCTTTCTCTAATCTTTTCCAGCCTTCTCCTCAACTACTGGAAAAGGGATAAACTAAATATTTATACTTTTTATTTTACTGAAGTTTCATCAAAGTCTTTTATTGGAATGTTTTACACAATAATACTTTGTAGAAAACAGCTGCACAGTATTACAGTCTGTATATTCCTTCATTAGTAACTGCTTACAATACATTTTTAATTTTGAAGTTTTATCTAATGCATTTAAAAATGAATTTTATAAAACAAAATGTAAATTATTTGGTTTGTACTTATTATTTTGTTATTATTTGCTTCTAAAATTAAGAAATAATAAATCATTCCAAGGAAAAATGCTTCAAAATGTCTGTTTGGGAAACGAGAATTCATCACAGATGACCTATTTTCTTATAGAATCCAAATACATCTATCTATCTATCTGTCTATCACCTATCTGTCATCTATCAATCATCTACCTATAATTTATCATCTATCTATCATCTATCTATCATCTATATCTATCTATCTATCTATCTATCTATCTATCTATCTATCATCTATCTATCATCTATCTATCATCTATCTATCATCTATCTATCTATCTATCTAATCTATCATCATCTATCTATCTATCTATCTATCTATCATCTATCTATCTATCATCTATCTATCATCTATCTATCTATCATCTATCATCTATCTATCTATCTATCTAATCTATCATCATCTATCTATCTATCTATCTATCTATCTATCTATCTATCTATCTATCATCTATCTATCTATCATCTATCTATCATCTATCTATCTATATCTATCTATCTATCATCTATCTATCTATCTATCTATCTATCTATCTATCTATCTATCTATCTATCTATCATCTATCTATCTATCATCTATCATCTATCTATCTATCATCTATCTATCTATCTATCTATCTATCTATCTATCTATCTATCTATCTATCTATCTATCTATCATCTATCTATCTATCATCTATCATCTATCTATCTATCATCTATCTATCTATCATCTATCTATCTATCTATCATCATCATTATTATCTATCTATCTATCTATCTATCTATCTATCTATCTATCTATCTATCTATCATCTATCTATCATCTATCTATCTATCATCTATCTATCTATCTATCTATCTATCTATCTATCTATCTATCTATCATCTATCATCTATCAATCTATCTATATCTATCTATCTATCATCTATCTATCTATCTATCTATCTATCTATCTATCTATCTATCTATCTATCATCTATCATCTATCAATCTATCTATATCTATCTATCTATCATCTATCTATCTATCTATCTATCTATCATCTATCTATCTATCTATCTATCATCTATCATCTATCAATCTATCTATATCTATCTATCTATCATCTATCTATCTATCTATCATCTATCTATCTATCTATCTATCTATCTATCTATCTATCTATCTATCTATCTATCTATCTATATCATCTATCTATCTATCTATCTATCATCTAATCTATCTATCTATCATCTATCTATCTATCTATCTATCTATCTATCATCTATCTAATCTATCTATCTATCATCTATCTCTATCTATCATCTATCTATCTATCTATCTATCTATCTATCTATCTATCTATCTATCTATCTAATCTATCATCTATCTATCTATCATCTATCTATCTATCATCTATCTATCTATCATCTATCTATCTATCTATCTATCTATCTATCTATCTATCATCTATCTATCTATCATCATCATCATCATTATTATTATCTATCTATCTATCTATCTATCATCTATCTATCTATCTATCATCTATCTATCATCTATCATCTATCTATCATCATCTATCTATCTATCTATCTATCTATCTATCTATCATCTAATCTATCTATCTATCATCTATCTATCTATCATCTATCTATCTAATCTATCTATCTATCTATCTATATCTATCTATCTATCTATCTATCATCTATCTATCTATCATCTATCTATCTATCTATCTATCTATCTATCTATCTATCTATCATCTATCTATCTATCTATCTATCTATCTATCTATCTATCATCTATCTATCTATCTAATCTATCTATCTATCATCTATCTATCTATCTATCTATCATCTATCTATCTATCTATCTATCTATCTATCTATCTATCTATATCTATCATCTATCTATCTCTCTATCTATCATCTATCATCTATCTATCTATCTATCTATCTATCTATCTATCTATCTATCTATCATCTATCTATCATCTATCTCTATCTATCATCTATCTATCTATCATCTATCTATCTATCATCTATCTATCTATCTATATCTATCTATCTATCTATCTATCTATCTATCTATCTATCATCTATCATCTATCTATCTATCTATCTATCTATCTATCTATCTATCTATCTATCAATCATCATCTATCTCTATCTATCTATCATCATCTATCTATATCTATCATCTATATCTATCTATCTATCATCATCTATCATCATCTATCTATATCTATCATCTACCTATCATCTATCATCTATCTATCTAATCTATCATTTATCTATCATCATATATCTATCCTAAAGCCTCACCCTTCTTTTTGTTTTCATAACTGTTAACATACAATAGAACTAGTGTTCCTTGGAATGTAATCTGAAAAATTCTAGTTATAATCTTTAAACTATATGTAAGGTGTCCCCAAAACTATATACATACACTTTGAATAATTATAAAGGCAGTGTTTATTAAAATATATTTGATTTTCAAAATGGAGCTATCAGCTGTTAAAGCATATATAGATATTTTGGGGGGATGCCCTGTATTTATGAGAGCTAACTTTTTGATTTCATTTTTCAGTCATGAGGTACATATCATTCTTAAAATTCTCAGTTATGATGATGTAGAAATCATACTTACAGATGCTTCTGTGCTTGAGTAAATTCCCTGCCTCTTTTTTAATCTGATCAGGGAATTTCAACTCATTTTTCCAGAAGCAGCTCAGATTTCATCTAGAAAGGCATACATGACACCATCTGGTAATAGTTAGGCAAGTTTATAACATTTGTTTTGCCAGTACACTTGCCCTTCAAGGGAATGTCTGATGTTTTATTCATCTCTGCCCTCTCAGCACTTGATACAGTACCTGGCTCTTTTAAGGTGCATAATAAGTGCCAAATGAATGAAGACTTATTGACCTGCTTATACGTATAATATTTTGAATTTCCATACGAAAATTTTAGAAAAAATTTTAGGCAAAGTCAAATGGCAAATCAAGTAAAAAATATTTACAGTACATACGATAAAGGGCTAGTTTTTTTTAAAATGAACTTTCACAAATCAATAAGAAACTAATGAACAATCTAATTAAACAAATGGGAAAATAAGAACAGGCAATTAGTAGATCCAAATTTCCAATATATGCAGGAAAAACAGCACCAGCCCATGCAACATAATGGGTATCTATAATTTTTTGTTCAGCACACATTACTCCTTCCTTTATGAACCGCTCCTTCCCCACACTTGGTCTACCTGGTTCATTCAGGTGGGCTGACTCAGTTACATGACCCTCTTGGTGGGTGTGTGATCCAGACCTATTAATAAGCTTATTCTAAATCATATGGCTACCAAGATTGGTACAGAAATGGGCACATGATTCAAGTTATTCCCGTGAAACTTTGCTGAAACCATCTGGGAAAGAAGCATTCTCTTTTTCTAGTGGGGCTACAAAGGCATCACTGACATAACACAGGAAAGCCTGTGTGAGAAAGAAGCCAGTGAGGAAAAATACCAGAGATGTAGCATCCTATGATCCTGGTGAATCTTTGGATCCAGTTTTCCTGAAATGACCCACCCCTGGATTTCTGAGTTACACAGACCAATAAAAACTCTATATTTTGCTCTGGCCAGTGTGGCTTAGTGATTAGAGCATAAGCCCGGGCATGGAAGGGTCATGGGTTCAATTCCCAGTCAAGGGCATGTACATGGGTTGCAGGTTTGATCCCTGGCCCTCGTTGGGGCGAGTGCAGAGGTGAGGGCCACAGGAAACCAATCCATGTGTCTCTCACATCAGTGTTCTCTCCCTCCCTCTCTCTCTCTCCCTCTCTCTTTCTCTCTTTCCCCCTTCTACTCTCTCTAAAAAGCAATGGAAAAAATATCCTTGGGTGAAGATTAAAAAAAAAAAAAGGCTGGCTTGAAAAAATTACAAGATAAATTCATTCAGTAAGTATGCGTCAGAAATTAGTCTAGACCCTAGGATAAGATAAATGAGGTTCTCTCTCTCTCTGTGTGAATAAACAATTAGGTAAATGAGAAAATACCAAATATAAGTGTTCTACTGACAATTAAAATAATAATAGGACAGCAGCAACTCAAAGAACCTCTGAGCAGAGATATGAATGACCAGAAAGAATCAGTCCTATGAATGTCAGGAATGAGAGAATTCAAGACAGAGAAAGAGCTAGTACAAAGGCTCTGAGGGGGCTTGACTGACACATGCAAGAAACTGAAAGGAAGACAGTGTGACTAACACATAGTAGATGAGAGGAAGAGTTTAGGAAATAAGGTGAGAAAATAGATAGAGGCCTATCAGATGGCTTTGCAGACCAGGGTGATGAAATACATGTTATATGGTAAAGTGCAGTAGAAAATAGCCAAGTGGTTTTAGTGGGAGAGAAACAAGACCTGAGTTAAGCTTTACAAAGGTAACTCCAGTGGTTTTGTAGAGTAATATTAAATTATCATTACCAGGACTAGGATTGAAAAGACATTTGCAAGAACAGCATTGTTTAGCATGATCAATGTTTCTCTAAAAATCCTTTGGTATTGATGTAATATATTTTTACTTAATTAAGCATTTGCTTAATATATTTGCTTAGCATTTTTAGTATATATGTATTTATATATTTATTTATATATATTTAATGTATACAGGGTGGGGCAAAAGTAGGTTTAGTCTTGAGTATGTAAAACACAGAGTTCATTCTTTTGTTATTATTTATTGTATTATTTTCCATATGAACAACTGTAAACATCCTTTTGCCACCCTGTATATGTAATACAGTTTTGCTTAAATATTCAGAGAAAAAATATGAAGACCACACATAAAACTGTAATAATAGTTGACTCTGGGGAGTGAGAATAATTGAGATTTTTAGTCTTCTCTAACTCTTTTTACTGTTTGATAAAGAATTTGGTTTATCACATGTATAGAATTTTTAGATGGCTTTTTCAGTTATATGGCCCAGAAATGTTTCAAATGTGAACATTTTATCTTTTATAAATTTTAATCAATTATAGTAACTTTATTTTTTACCTAGGAAACAATAAAGACCATATATTTCCAAATGTAAATTCTTTTTATCAATCTTCACTGACATTTGAATCATCATATATCAAAACTTTACTAGTTAAAACAAGTCAAATGACAACATCAGGAAGAAAAGACAAATCAAGAAGGTGGATATTCTTTAGGATAACTGGCACAGTCTCTTCAATAAATCGATATCATGAAAAAAGATGGGGTGGTAGAGGCTGGGAGCTATTCTAGCCTAAAAGACACTTGAGAGACATAAGAATCAAATGGGATATGTAGTCCTTTACTGAACCCTGGCTTGAACAAAACAATTTTTATAAATATATGGGGGATAATTAAGAAGACTTGATTATGGGCCCGGCATTAGATAATATTAAATTTTGTTAGGTGTGATGATGGTATTTTGGTTATGTAGGAAATGTTTATTTTTCATACTAAAGTACAATACCTTTAATTGAACTTAAAATACTTTAGCCAAAAAAATGCTAAAATATTAATAATTATGGCATCGAAGTATTGGGTAAAATTGGTTATTGTTGATACTTTTCTTTATGTTTGAAAAATTGTATAATAAAAAGTCAAATAAAATAAAAATGGAGTGTAAAACCAAGCAAATCTTTCAAATTCATACTAAGTGCTTTATATACTACCTATGTGTTGGGTTGTTCTTATAGATAAGCATGCTTTTAATTTGAAAATTTGTGTTTCTAAAATGTGTAGAGATTTTGTTCTCTTAAATTGAGTAAATCTCCCATTTGCAATTTTATGAACACTCTTAGTTTTCTTAATACGGCCTTACCATAAGGTGAACTATAGCTAATCACTACACAATTTCCAAGTACATTCTTAAGAAACAGAACCTCAAATGATGAAGCCTTAATAAAATAAGTATTAAGATTTATATGTTGCTTGCTATAGTTGAGTGTATTTTATTTTATAGTTTCCATAGGGCAAATAAACACAATTGACTATATTATGAAGAAAGATAAAGTTTGAGCTAAAGTTGTACTTTAATTACCCAAATTTATTAGTACATTCACAAGTATGTCAGTCCCACACAGGACTGAAGTCTTTGGAGGTGCGAATGGCTCGCTCAATGCATTTTTTTTTTTTTTAATTTGTCTTTATTGTTGAAAGTATTACAGATGTCCGCTTTTTTACTCCCTTGACCTCTTCTACCCCATCCCTGCCCCACCCTAGGCCTTCACCACACTGCTTTCTGTGTCCATGGGTTATGCATAATATGCATATAAGTTCTTTGGTTAATCTATTCCCACCTACATCTCCCCTCTCCCCCCCTGAGATTTGTCAGTCTGTTCCATGCTTCTTATGTTTCTGGATCTATTTTGTTCATCAGTTTATATTTTGTTCATTAGATTTCACATATGAGTGAGATCACGTAAAATTGAATCAGGAAGAATCAGAAAACCCAAATAGGCCAACAACTGATGAGATCAAAGCAGTAATAAAAAACTCTCAGCAAACAAAAGCCCTGGTCCAGATGGCCTCACAGGTGAGCCCCATCAAGCAATCTACTTATTACAGCAGTTCCTTTAACATTTCTTCAGTGCTGGTTTGGTGTTGATAAACTCCTTTAGTCTTTTTTTGGTCTGGGAAGCTCTTTATTTCACCATCTATTTTGTATGATAGCCCTACTGGATAGAGTAGTCTTGATTTCAGATCCTTGCTTTTCATTACCTTGAATACTTCATGCAGTTCTCTTCTGGCCAGTAGAGTTTCTGCTGAGGAATCAGCAGACAGCTTTACGGGAGCTCCTTTGTAGGTAACAAATTGCTTTTCTCTTGCTGCCTTTAAAATTCTCTCAATGTCTTGAATTTTTTGCATTTTAATTATGATGTGTCTGGGCATGGGTCTCGTTGGGTTCTTCTTGTTTGGGACTCTCTGTGCCTCCTGAACTTGTGTGACTTTTTCCTTGACCAGATTAGGAAAATTTTCTGGCATTATTTCTTCAAACAGGTTCTCTATCTCTTGCTCACTTTCTTTTCCTTCTGGAATTCCTATTATGCAAATATTATTTTCTGTTGTCTCACAGCTCCCTTAAACTGTCCTCCCATTCTTTAATTATTTTTTCTTTCTGGTTCTCTTTGTGAATATTTCTATCCTGTCTTCTAATTCACTGATCCAATCCTCTGATTCCTCTAATCTGCTGTTTATTACTTCCAGTGTGTTCTTTATTACTGCTATGACATTCTTAATTTCCTTAATAGTTCCCATATCTTTTCTCATGCTGTGAGCATCCTTATAATCATTATTCTGAACTCTATATATGATAGATTGCTTATCTCCATTTCATTTAGCTCTTTTTCTGGAGAATTCTCGTATTGTTTCATTTGGTGCTTGTTTTTTGTCTTCCCATTTTGGCTGCCTGTTTGGGTTTGTTTCAATGTATTAGGTAGATCTGCAAGTACTCCCCATATTTTTGTAGTGTCTCTTGTGCGGGAGAATGTCAGATACTATTTGTGACTGGCCCTGAGTATCCTGTTTGGAGCTTTCAGCAATCCACCACTTGCGGCCTCCTCTGCAGCAGCTGGGTGTGTTTGGTAAGTACCAAGATGTGCACCAAGGCCTGCTTTTCCTAGCCCTGGGTCCAGAAGCAGATCAGGCAAAGACTGAAAGCATCCAGAGATCCACCTTTGCCTGCAGGCTGGTTGTTATTCTCCTCAGTGCATTTGTTTTGCCTCCTCTGCTTATATGTGACATGACTGTTCATAGTACAGGGCACTTAGAAAAGGTGGAGGGTATCTAGAAAATAAATTAATCACTAGGCTTGAAAATTGTTTTTTAGTATATTCTACTTACCTATTATATAGAAATAATAGGTAACAAATGAGGGGAAATGCAACATAACCATGCAATTACTTCATTACAGAGTTGTGAGGATAAAATAAAAAAATCTATTTAAGATTCTTAGCACAATACCTGCAATATAAGTGCATGTCAAATTTTGGTTATTATTGTTATCATTATCCCAGGATATTTCCTAAGAAAATTGGTTTTAAATATCTCAGTAAAAAGTAACCATTTTAACATAAAAAACAATGGAGGTATTTAAAAAATCTTACATCTTCCTGTGTCAGTTCTAAAAGCTTTCTAAATAGTATTAGGATAATGAAGAGCCTATAAATTAGTTTCAAGATCATCTGTATTTAATATTCTGCTTTAGCTGGAAAGAAAGGTTGAAGGAAACAACCTTTGGCCTAGTTTTGCCATGATAATACTACACTTTGGATCTGACACCTGGCTGATCAAGTCAAAGAGCATAGAAAGGACTCTCTTATCCTTTCTATGGGTAGTATTCTCCTAAGAGCATACACTAGAAAAATGCTCTTGTTGTTTCCAGTTACTTCTTTAATAGCTTAATTTTTTCAAAGCATAACAGGCTCTACTATTTTCTTCCCTCTCTCTCCCTTTCTGAAAGGGTAAGACAATTGGCCAAATGGGGGGGGGGGGACAAGAAAAGAAGCTAAGGGGCCTTTGGCATAAGTAGGCATAGCATACAACCAGTTTGGTAGTCCTGTTCAAATCCTTAAAGCTCCTGGTCACCCTATTATATGTCTCCAATAAACAACAGTGGAGATAATAACAAGCCCTTGCAACTATTTCTGCTTAGCACAGTAGTGTCTGTTTATCAACTTTTTTTCTTCATCTGTACTTTTCTTGGTTCTTCCTTCCTTTCAATTAGAGGGGAAAGAGCATAGTAATGCCACTGGGTAAAACTAAAAATGACTGTAAACTCTCAAGGGTGTGAACCACTTATTATTGTCTTTTTATCTCCAGTGCCTGGCACAGAGTATGTGTGCAATTAATGCTGGTGGAAGAAAAGAATGAGTGAATGAATAAAATTATTAATTTAAATAAATGCAAATTTTGTAACTGGTTCCCTTTTGCATTTTCCCCTTACAAATTATGCCCTCAGTTTGTATTATTCCATGAATTTAAAACAGTATCCAAATACTGCCAATTGGAATTTTGTCTTAAAATAGTATTTTTCCTTCAACATTGCAACATAAGCAATCTTAACAAAAACAATTTTCAAATTAAGTGATAAGGCATTAGTCAACATATATTTAGAAAAACTTTCAAATTTGGCAGTAAGTTTTCTGGCAGATGATATATAAATTTACACATTCATATTTTTAACTTCTAAAATTTTTTATATCATCACAGTCTGCTACTAATATACTTAGTAGTTTTGCCCATTCTTCATGTTTTATTGTTAAAACTTAAGCATTATGTAGATTATATACTAAAGTAAATAAAATGAATTTCATTTTAGATATAGTTAAGATGAAAAAATAAAATAACTTTATTTAAAAATAACTATAGAAACTTGCACCATGTTGCCGAGTTGAGCATTCTCCAACTTCACAATATAAAATCTTTCCTATGTGGTATACAGACATTTGGTAGTATCAAAGGTGGATGGTGGAAGAATATTCACACTTCAGTGCATCCATTTCCATGTATCACATTTCAAAGCCTCAAGGCATTAACACTTCCCTTTTTAAAGTAGCATAACAATTTGGGAAA
This sequence comes from Miniopterus schreibersii, assembly GCF_964146895.1. NCBI lineage: Eukaryota > Metazoa > Chordata > Mammalia > Chiroptera > Miniopteridae > Miniopterus > Miniopterus schreibersii. The sequence goes on along the minus strand of NC_138102.1, from coordinate 86,714,805 downwards.
ATGGTTATGCTTATCATCATCTGTCAATCAACAACTCTTGTGTTAAAAATATGTATTTTCCACTCAATGAATGTGTGGGTGTGTATGTGTGATGTCTTATGCTCATGTCAATATCAACAGGACTTGGCTTTGTGATGAAACTATTTCATTTATCAAAGAGCACTGACAGTAAATATAAAAATTCACTTTATACTTTAATGAGCAGAGGCTGTGTTTCCTGTTAAAGTCATGTATGCACTGTAATTTAAGAGTAAAGTTCATATGAGTATATGTGAATAACTGAAGCACTGGCATGTATCATGTTTTATGATAGATTTTAGCACAAGGTCACATCTCCATAAGAAATATCTGTATAAATCAGGGGAAAAATTTTTACACTCACTGTTGGTTGAATATTGAACAGATAAGTCAATGGCAGATTATTTCATTTGTTGCCTATCAGGTTAAACAAAAAAACATAATCTCTAACCTGTAAATGTAATAAATAAAACTTGAAACTGTGAATCAAATCAAATGAGAGGGTCAAATAAATTTTACCGATAAAGAGCTTTCATGCTCCTGTGCTCTGTAACTATTCAATTAAGTGAACTAAGAAAAGAGTAAACATATTATAAATAACAATAAAATATTTTGGTCTAAATAAATGTGCATCTCAAGTTTTAATAAATATTTAACTTCAGTATTTTTATGTTTAAGATTTTGGTAATTTGACAATTTAAAGAGATAAATATTTATTTATTACATAAAAAATTATTTTATATTTACTAAAATATATTGCGTTTTATTTTATTAGAACAAAATTAAATCAGATAATCTCTTACTAGATTTTTTAAATCATACCAAAAGAGTGAGACCTCAGCTGACAAACATGGAACTTTACTTTGTAGCTACCAGTCATTGAATGCCACTTGTGTATCAAGCATTACACTGGGTTTCTTACCTATATTTAGTGTATTTCATTCTTTCAACAACCCTATTATGTAAATACTATTGCATTCATTTTAAAGAAGAGGAAACAAATTCAGAAAGCTTAGGAAACATGCCTAAGATTGTACAGTATGTGTCAGAGCTATATTTGAAGAAAGCCTACATTCTTTCCATGTTCCATTTACTACCTCTCAATTTTTTCTAACTCTCAATTTTAATACTGATACAAAGAAAACTGAAAAGGTTTGATGATTCCAAAATTAACCTTTCCCAGCATCCAGTAAAGACAATAAGAACCTAAAGGATTCAACTTCCTGTGAAAAAGGGATCTGAGTGCTATAGAACTAGCTGTAGTATGAACTTTGGCAAGAGCAAGAAAGCCATCTTCAGGTCATATCATTATTCTACACATGTCATCAAAGCCCCAGCAAAAGTATGTCTGGTGCACAGACATTATTTTTATTTACTCTATTTTGCTTCTTGTCTGTATAGTCTTATAAAAATATTAAGTTATTTTTCCAATATGCTTTTGCTATATATTTGATGTTGCTTAATCATGAAATATACAACTCAACACTAGGAGGACAACTCAATTAAAAAATGGGCAAAGGACCTGAACAGACAGTTCTCCAAAGAGGACCTTCAGATGGCCAATAGATATATGAAAAGATGCTCAACATCACTAATAGTCAGAGAAATGCAAATTAAAACCACAATGAGATATCATCTGACATCACCAGAATGGCTACCATTAATACATCCAAAAATGACAAGTGCTGGCAAGGATGTAGAAAAAAGGGAACCCTCATGCACTGCTGGTGGGAATGCAGATTGGTGCAGTCACTGTGGAAAACAGTATGGAGGTTCCTCAAAATATTAAAAATGAAATTGCCTTTTGACTCAGCAATCCCACTTCTGGGAATATATACTAAGAAACCCGAAACACTAATATGAAAGAATATATGCATCCTTATGTTCATTGCAGTGTTATTTACAATAGCCAATATCTGGAAACAGCCCAAGTACCCATCAATAGATGAGCGGATAAAAAAAGCTGTGATACTTTATACAATGAAATATTATGCAGCTATAAAAAAGGAAATCTTACCTTTTGCAACAGCATGGATGGATATGGAGATTGTTGTGCTATGTGAGATAAGCCAGTCAGAGAAAGACAAATACTATATGATCTCACTTATATGTGGAATCTAATGAACAAAATAACTGATAAACAAAACAGAAGCAGAGGCATGGATACATGAACAGATTACAGCTATCAGAGGAGTGGAGATGTGGGACTGGATAAAAGAAGGTGAAGGGATTAACCAAGAAACATATATACAGAACATATAGACACAGATAACAGTGTGCTGAGCCAGAGGGAAAGGGGGTGGGGGTTAGGTGGAAGAGGGCAAAGGGGGGGAAAACTGAGATAAAAAAGACTTTTCTTGGGGTGTTGGGTGAATGATGCATTGTGCAGATGATGTTTTATTGATTGTACACTTGAAATCTGTATGGTTTTGTGAACCAACATCACCTGAGTAAATGCAATAAAAAATAAGTTAAAATAAATAAAAAATAAATAAAATAAAATAGACAACCATTGTTTTATCAATACTGTCAGAACGGTTTTTGGGAATTATGCAATTTACGCATTTAAAATATATAGATCAGATATGGGAAGAAATATAACCAGGTATACCTAGATGTTTAAAACCCTTATGCACCCCTCTCATTTGCCTCTTACAAGAAGCTACCCAGGCTTACTCAAGAGATAGCTCCTTCATTTGCACTGAGGGGGATCCAGGTTTTGTGAGACTCAAGCAATTTGTAGGAGAAGGGTTCTTTCATAAAATGAACATAAAACTATGAACATAAAGTTAGGAGCAAATTATAAGAAAATGCCCCTGGAACTTGGGGGGCTTTGAAGCTTAAGCTTAATGGTAAATTTATCTCCGACTCTATTTAATGTGCATATATAATTGTATGTATGTAATAAGCAACCTACTGCCTATTGGTTTTTTCCCCTCATAACCAATGAATATTCCTTGAAAGTCAGGGCTATACTTTAGAATCCTCTTAGCACTGCCCTGCAAAGCTCTTTTTATGTAGTAGTCATGTGTATACAAATCTGAAATTTATTTGCTATTCTCTATATTATAGAAATCGTAAAGAATAAACTGTCAGATACATCGTATTTGACAACTTATAATAGGGAGTTGCTTGCTGATTGCCAAGCCAACTTGCTTTAGGGAACAGGACTCCAAATTTCCTCTGGTCAACTCTTTTCCCAGCATTTTTAGAAGGGGTCTTCTGTGACTCTGATTCTACCTCAAGCTGCAACCATGGGAAATGACTGGCTTATCTCATTTCCAATTAACATATTCCATCTCTCTTAAGCAGCACCAATGACACATGAGGCAACATTTTCTGGGATTTCAGGGAAAGAAAAGTTACTTCTGTCTTCTATGACATGTACTTGGTAAAATGTTCTCTCTTTCTTTGGGTAGTATGATGTGAAGTCTGGAACTGTTGCAGCTATTTTGCTAATAAAGGGAGTGCTTGGAGCTACTAGAGCTCATCTGGCAAAGGGTGCGTATGAAGCGCACAGTGGAGAAGGCAGAGCAGAGCAGAGCAGTGGAAAGAACCAGATCCTTAGTGGCACTGTCTGCATCAATGGAGAAAATCTTACTGAAAACCAAATCTTCCTCTGAATGTTTCAGTTAGAAGAACCAATAATATTGATGTATTGTTCAAGCTATTTGAGCTGGATTGTCTGAAGCTTTCATTCAAAAGTCCTAATTGATACAACATAAAATTTTGTGAAGCCAGTGTTATGTGAAGTATAAAGAAAGAAAGAAAATTTTCATTTTTTTAGGATTATTCATTTCATAGCATTTTAACTTTTTCTATTCAGTAAAGGATATAAAAATTATTTGTTGTTTACTGAAAAAAATCCTAGAATTATTGTCTGCTAGGAATTATTATTTGGAACCCAATCTTTGTTTAGGAACAACTCCTTTTGTTGTTAAGAGATCTTTTAGAATGTTCCTGGTTTATAATATCAATCAAATACTCCAATTCTTCCTTGATCTTTTAAAGAGTAACAAACTTTATTAAAATGTTCACTTGTAGTATTAATTATAACTACAAGAATTTCATGTGCTTCTTAGTGGTCATCTCTCCGCTATAAAATATTGCATTATTAGTAGTTTTCCCTTGCAATTATATTATTATACTTCAAATGTCATTTTCCCATTAGGCATATAATATGATATATTTTCATACATTGTATATTAATGATTTTTATACAGAATAGTCTTGAGTTTTTAGCTCATTTGTAAGAAGCTGCTATTAAGAAATTCGATGAAGCATGGGAACAATGCAAGAGTAATTTATTAACATATCAATAGGCTTTAATTTGCCAACATTTTCCAATCATGTTAGTCTGACAGAATATAAAGAACAAGTTGCTAAAGCATGAAACATTGTAGAATTGGAAGAAAAACCTATCTATTAAGAGCTCATGGGTTCAAATGTTCACAACATGCAGGACTCCATGCTTGCACCAACATACAGTTAGCACTCAGGTTGCCATGCCTATCTAACACTATATAAAATTAGGAGAGCACATGTAAGTCACACAGGAAAGTAATGCCAAAAGGAATACAGATTAAACAGATAAACTTTACAAACTTAAGAAAGGTTTATATATTTTAATTATTATAGAAACTGTGACTTCATTTACTTTATTTCATGTTTTCTACACAGACTAAAAATCTATAATTACTAGCAAGCATTTTACCATAAATCTTCTATAATCCATATTAACCATAATGAAGGTGATATTTTCTTTGGTTAAGAAAGGGTTTCAAGAACATCTGAGTCCAACATCTTAAGAGTAGTTGAACATACACTCTCTAATTTGGTACAGTCCCCTTTATACTTATTGTCATAGATGCTGGCTTCATAGGCTTCTGGTCACTATCTGACCAGACTCTTTCCAAGAAGGCTGCGATTATGTCCATTTCATTAACTCCTATACTCCCTTCCACCTAGTACAGTGCTTGACATATAGTCAGTGTATGACAAATATTTGTTGACTGTATTACTGAAAAAATGAATAAATAAGTGGAGGAAAGAAAGACACCTTAGTGTATAAGCTTCCTTTCACCACAATATCGCAGTTGATTTTAACAAAAGAGGATCTCTTTCCCTGTTGTAAAAATAATATAAAGTAGCCATAGTAGTAGTCAGCTTATAAGGTTTTAATATATCATGCTAATTGGGAGCCTACCTTTAGATTTTTATTATATATATGTTTTATAGTATCTATTACAAAATAGTCATTCAATTAATGTTAAATAAAATACATTCAGGTAAGATTTTGTTTAAAGAACTAGTTTGACAGTTTTCATCCTGATACTGATGAGTTAGTTTGGTTTTGTTTTATACCCAAAGTTACACCTCAGCCTTAGCAAGTCATGTCAAAAATGCACACCATTCAAACATTCTAATTCCAATAAGGAAGTAACAGCACACATTTATTGTCACCATTATTTGAAGGAACTCAAAGTATATGGCTTATATCATTATCTTCATACATACTATAGTATTAACTAATGCTATGCCAGGCACTATTCTAAGTTCTTTACATTTATTAGCCATAAAATTGTCACAACACCCTGTTATTATTGTCTTCATTATACTGGTGAAGAAACTGAGGCAAAAAGAAATTAAATAACCTTGTCTAAGGCCCCAAAGCCAGTGAAAGACAGAATTAGGATTTGAAACCAGACAGTCTAGCTCCACAGCTCTTGTTCTTTTCTTTTTTTTCTTTCTTTTTTTTCCCCTTGGTACATATTTATTTATTAGAATGATCATGGGATAAAACAATGCTGGGTAAAAGCTTGAATAAATATTAGGAAAACATATCCAAATTATATTTTGTAAATATACTTATGTTATATTTGCATATAATTAATAAAGATTCTCTACTTTACTATAAAATTTAAATAGCACAGTTCTTAATTCAGAATACCTTAAATTTTCTTTCTCTTTTTTTAATTTTTAAATTTTATTTTTATTTAAAATATTACAGATGTCCCTTTTTCTCCCCAATGTCCCGTTCTACCCCATCTCATCCCCCTCCTCAGTTGCTCTCCCCACCATTGTCAGTGTCCTTGGGTTGTGCATATATGCATATAAATTCTTTGGTTACTCTCTCGCCCTCTACCCTCCCGCCCTCCTCCATCCCTCTGACATTCATCAGTCTCATCTATGCTTCCATGTCATTGAATCTATTCTGGTCATCAGTTTATTAAGTTCTTTAGATTCCACATATAAGCGAGATCATGTGATATTTGTCTTTTGCTGCCTGACTTATTTTACTCAGCATAATTTTCTCCAGGTCCATCCATACTGTCCCAAAGGGTACAAGATTCTTCTTCTTTACAGCTGTGTAGTATTCCATGGTGTAAATGTCCCACAGCTTTTTTATCCTCTCATCTACTGATGGGCACTTGGGCTGTTTCCAGATCTATTGTAAACTGTGCTGCTATGAACATCGGGGTACATATATTCTTTCTGATGAATGTTTCAGGATTCTTAGGATACATTCCTAGGAGTGGAATCACTGGGTCAAAAGGCAGCTCCATTTCTAATTTTTTGAGGAAACTCCATACTGTTTTCCATAGTGGTTGCACCAGTCTGCATTCCCACCAGCAGTGTACCACAGTTCCCCTTTCTCCGCATCCTCGCCAGCACATGTGGTTTGTTGATTTGTTGATGGCAGCCATTCTGACAGGTGTGAGGTGATACCTCATTGTGGTTTTAATTTGCATCTCTCTGATGATTAGCGACGTTGAGCATTTTCTCATTTGACTCTTGGCCATCTGTATGTCCTCTGGAGAAGTGTCTATTCAAGTCCTTTGCCCATTTCTTAATTGGGTTGTTTGTCTTCCTCTTGCTGAGCACTATGAGTTCTTTGTACACTTTGGAAATTAGCCCCTTATCCGATACATCCTTGGAAAATATGTTTTCCCAGACCGTGAAAACCCTAAAGACTCCATCAGAGTACTACTAGATTTGATAAATGAATTTGGCAAGGTAGCTGGATACAAAATTAACATCTGGAAATCAATGGCATTCTTATACACCAACAATGAACTTTCAGAGAGAGAAACTAAAAAAGCAATACCATTTACCATTGCAACTAAAAAAATAAGATACCTAGGAATAAACCTAACCAAGGATGTAGAAGACCTGTACTCGGAAAACTACGTGACACTGAAAAAAGAAACAGAGGAAATTTAAACAAGTGGAAGAATATACCATGCTCATAGATTGGAAGAATTAACATCATTAAGATGTCTATACTACCCAAAGCAATTTATAAATTGAATGCAATTCCTATTGAAATACCAACAGCATATTTCACAGACCTAGAATAAACATTTCGAAAATTTATATGGAACCAAAGAAGACCCCGAATAGCTGCAGCCATCTTGAGAAAAAAGAACAGAGTGGGAGGGATCACATTACCAGACTTCAAACTGTATTACAAAGCCACTGTAATCAAAACGGCCTGGTATTGGTACAACAACGGGCATATAGATCAATGGAACAGAACAGAGACCCCAGAAATAGACCCATGCCATTATGGTTAGTTAATATTTGACAAAGTATGCTGGGAGTTTTTTGATTACTGCTTCAATTTCATTTGTTGTTATCGGCTTATTCAGGTTTTCTGCCTCTTCTTGATTCAGCTTTGGAAGGTGGTATGCTTCTAGGAATTTGTCCATTTCCCCCATGTTGTCCAATTTGTTGGCATGTAGTTGCTCATAGTATTTTCTTACAATCCTTTGTGTTTCTGTTGGGTCAGTTGTTATATTGCCTCTTTCATTTCTGATTTTACTTATTTGGGTCTTCACTCTTTGTTTCTTAGTGAGTCTGGCTAAAGGTGTATCAATCTTATTTACCTTTTCAAAGAACCAGCTCTTGGTTTCATTGATTTTTTTGTATTGTTTTTTTTAGTCTCTATGTCATTAATCTCTGCTCTGATTTTTATTATTTCCTTCCTTCTGCTTCCTCAGGGCTTTTCCTGCTGTTCTCATTCTAGTTCTTTCAGTTGTTGTGTTAGATGGTTCATTAGATCTTTTTCTTGTTTCTTGAGATAGGCCTGTAATGCTATGAATTTTCCTCTCAGGACTGCTTTCACCGTGTCCCATAGATTTTGGGTTGTTGTCTGTTCATTTTCATTACTTTCCATGAAGTGTTTGATTTTTAACTTGATCTCATTGGTAACCCATTCATTGTTTAATAACATGCTATTTAGCCTCCATGTGTTTGAATATTTTTGAGCTTTTTTATAGTGATTGATTTCTAGTTTCATGGCATTGTGATCCGAGAAGATGACTGATATGATTTCAATCTTCTCATATTTGTAGAGACTTGCCTTGTGCCCTAACATGTGGTCTATTTTTGAGAATGTTCCATGTGCACTTGAGAAGAATGTGTATTCTGCTGCTTTGGGGTGAAATGTTCTGTAAATGTCAATTAAATCCATTAGATCTAGTGAATCATTTAAGGTCTATGTTTCCCTGTTGATTTTTTGTCTTGATGATCTGTCCAGTGCTGACAGTGGGTGGTTAAAGTCCCCCACTATGATGGTATTGCTGTCAATCTCCCCCTTAAAGTCCCCCAAGAAATTTTTTATATATGCTCCTATATTGAGTGCATAAATGTTTATAAGGGTTATTTCCTCTTGTTGGATTGATCCCTTTAGTATTATATAGTGACCATCTTTGTCTCTTGTTATGGTCTTCATTTTGAAGTCTATTTTGTCAGAAACAAGAATTACTACCCCAGCTTTCTTTTCCTTTCCATTTGCATGGAATATTTTACTCCATCCCTTCACTTTTAGCCTGTGTGAGTCTTTTGCTCTCAGGTGGGTCTCTTGTAGACAGCATATATTTGGGTCCTATTTTCTTATCCATTCAGCTACCCTATGTCTTTTGATTGGACCATTCCATTTACGTTTAAGGTTACTATTGATATAAATTTATTTAATGCCATTTTCCCCCTTTATGCTGATGTATCTTTCTCTCACTATTCCTTCTTCACAGCTCTTGTTCTTCACCACTATTTTATTGCCTCTTATGGAATTCTCTCCATATAATACAGCACCTATTAATATTGCAGGAATGATTTTATTCAGATAATGTATAACTAGATTTCTTCCTGGAGGAAAGGCCCCATGAATTACAATGTGTCTATCTACCCAAGTCTGATTAATTATCTGCATTTGGTAAATGGTTGAAGATTTTTGTTCCTTTCAGTTACATTGGAAAAATTACCATTTGCAGCCAAATTGGAATTCAATTGCTAGTATTATTTTTTACCACCTTGTGATTCTCTATAAGATGGTGGCTAGCAACTAAGATTTGACAGAAAATTCACATAAAATGAAAGAACAAGAGAGTGAATGACAGAAGAATATGCAAAAAAATAGTATGCAGGCTTCAAAATAGGCCAGGAAATATTCCATGTGTACTAATAATGCATAATATTCATGAAGTTCCTCTATGTGCTAAGTACTATGTTATTTTCTTTAAATGTACACATCATTTGATCTTTACCACTGTATGCAGGAAGATAGTATTACTATTCTCAAAATACAAATGGGGAAACTGAGGCTAAGAAAAAGTGGTTTTAATTCACATAGCCAGTAAGTAGTGGAATACAGAACTTCAACTTAGGTAAGTTTTGTTTTCAAAGGCAAGAGAAGGTGTGTTAAGTTAAAAACCATCTGTGGGATTAATTTTAAGTTGGTTGCAATGCATATTTCCTTGTCTCACAAGGCTTATGCTCCCTTTATCCAGGAGCTCCTCAAATCTACCCCTACCAAAACCCAATATATGTACATATGTCTTTTAACCTACTGTGAAATGCTAACCCCAACAACTAAGATGATAGAAAAGAGAATTTCATAGTGAATGGGTGGAGGGTTAATATGGCTCTGAAATTATCTTAGCCTATAGAAAAGCTTTTTGGGCTTGGTTCCTAGTTCTTCACTGTATTTCAGAGTTTAGTATCCCACTTCACTTTCTTCTGTACAAATGAGGTGAACTAACCAAAAATCAGCTTTTCATTCTTATCCCCCATTATGTATTTTTTCTTCCCATTTCTGGCACCAAATCTTACCAGATGCTCGATAAATTGTTGTACCGAACTTCTTTCCACTGTTAAGCTCCCTTACAGTGTATGTATATGTGTGTGTGCATTATGATCATGTCTTACTGCCTAAGAAATGTATCACAGAAGTGATTTGCTATTATATTTTGTACTAATTTCAGGTTTCTTACTTTGACCCTTAAAACCTAGGATATCTGAGCAACCTCTCCCTACATCTGTTCTTTTTCAAATATCCATTTTGTTCTGCCTATACTAGTACTAATTTATCTTCTTGTAACTTAATTCCTATGCTAAGAATTGATGAGATTTAGATGATGACTACAAAAGAAGACAACCAGGTTTACTTTCTTACAAGCATTAATTGAATAGATATACTCGGGTAGAAGTGTTTCTAGAATATAGCCTTATGAAGAAAATTGACTTCTATATACTTAAAAGTTACCTTTGATAGATCCCTGAAGTTTCCTGGAAGAGTCAAGTCCAATTCTTCTGATTCATAGTTTGTTAAGACCCATGGAAACAAAGGGTATTGGTTAAGATCGTTATATGTCCGTCCTAGAAAATAAAAAGAGAAATGATAATCTGTCCATACCAATTGATTATAAAATTGTTCCCTTTCTTATAATAGATAACTATTGAATTTCAGAAGAAAAAGAACTGTTTTGTTTAGTGATTAACTGATTGTTTTTGTTTAATCAAAAGTACTCTAAACAATGTGTTTCAACTGAATTCACTCAATAATAATGAATAAGAACAATTATTTTTTTACAATATAAGCTTGTATAGAGACCATTGTTTGTCATAATTGATTTCTCTTCTTCCTGGGCTACACCACATTTCTCAGACCCCTTACAAGTAGCTATGGGAACTAGTACTAGTTAGTACTAATCAGCAGAAGATGAGCAGAAGTGATATGTGCCACTTCCGGGTGTGGCTCACTGCAACTTGCCATGTGGGCAGCTCCATACTCCATCTCTCTTCTGCTGACTATGATGAAGATAATATTGCTACCTTGGAAGTAGAGCCTTCTTGGCTAGGGACCCTAAAAGTAATAGTGGAGGAGGTCACCCTGCTGACTTGCCCACCTGCAGGCTACGTGACAGTATTCTACTATGATGAGTATATATCTAGAAATTACATTGCCAGTATAGAGACTACTATATTGAGCTTATATCAAGAATCAGTGTCGATATACAGATCATGTATCATAGAAATGTACACTTTAAACTTATATAATCTTATTAACTAATGTCACCCCAATAAATTTAATAAAAAAGGAATCAGTGTAGAGAATTTGCAAAAGCACTCTGAAGAGAGCATGGAAAAGTACAGAAGTAGCTGTCATATCCTTTTTCCCCCACTCCTTTAAGTTCATGAATCTTTTTGGAATTATGTTGTTTCACTTTAGTGAAGAGCTGCTGGAACTTATGTTGAATTTTCTATTTTATTGGGGTCATTTTTTTTGATAGAACAAGTATTTCATGCAATATATAGAAGTATAGTGGGAATGTAGACAGTTTAGGGAGAGCATAGCACTGGCTCACCCTCATAAACTGTGTACTAAAATAACACATAATCAGATGAAATTAAGAGAATTGCTACTTAAAAACAGAGTCCCAGAAAAACTTTTATTGGATAAGATCATAGTTTGTAAAAGTATGCTATGATCTGATCACGGGCAACTTTCTAAATTTCCACTCAAATTCAAACTTAGTAGCTACTTTCCTAGTACTTAGTGATCTGAATTTCATCTAGTATGCCTTGGTGCACACACCACACATAACATAACAGTAACATAGATATGCACACATTATCTTTTCATCATCAAGTATTGAGACTAAATGATACCTAATCTTAAAGCAATTGTAAATGTGACTATAAAATAAGAAAAACAAGCCACAATCCAGAAATAATTAAATCTACTATTATAAACATCAAATTGTATTAATTCATTAGTAAATAAATGAGTTGGGTGACTGTTAAATGAATCTGAATTTTACAACAAAACTACATATTGTTTAAAATATGTAAGTTGATATAGGTGTGGTATATGTAGGTAATTGATAGAAAGCAGAGTGTTGCTTCCACTTTACATCTTCTGAAATGAGGTGAGAGTAGGTTAGGGTTTCCCCTTCGTTCTCCACCACAGCACTCACACCGACCTGTGTTAGAGCTAATGAGCATCACTGTTAATTTGTCTGCCTCTCTACTAATCTATAAACTCAAGAATGTAGGGCCTGGGGGTTTCTCCCCCCACCTCTGTGTGTGTGTGTGTGTGTGTGTGTGTGTGTTTAGATACATCTCTGTGTATTGGCATATACTGTTTATCCAATAAATGTTTACTGAAGGAATAAATACATATGTGATAAAAACAAGCCAAATTTTAACAGATGAACAAGCGTAAGCCAAGTAAAGAAGAAAGACTGTCCAAGTACAGACAGTTTCCTTGGAGGATGGGGACTATGTGAAGGCATAGATGTATGTGGCAGAGAGTGGCACTGTGAATTTGCGCACTAAACTGGAAGGAAATGTCTGCAGCTACACAGCTCAGCCAATGGTGCATCTGCTCTATGTTTATGTCTATTGTGAAGAATGATACTAATAAGAATACATAAGAATTAGGAACATTTATTAAAGTCTTTTGCACATAAAAATGTTCTGCTAAAACTATCATTATAAAATACAAAATGTAAAATTCTATAACTTTGAATTTATTACTGATAGCTCTTATACATGATAACCTAGGACATCTTATTACTCTCAGTACTTTTTCTACACATGTATATATACAAACTCCAGATTGGCCAGGCAGAGCTGTTTCTGGATTCTAACTGGGTCCATGGCACATTTAGTGCTCTGCCATTTTCTGGGCTACCATTCTACTTAAAAATCTGTAGATTTTAATGAAAACTAGGTCTCCTAGTATGCATTTTTATAGAATAATGATGATATTATTTATATAACATATTTATATTATTTATATAAATAAATTAAATAGCTAAAAATTAGATACCATAATTGTTTTTAAATTTTATGATGAGGTTTTATAACTTATACACTAAGGAAAAAACTGTCAAAATAAAATAAAAAACCAAATGACATTAACTCAGTGCTTAAATGTATCATATAAATACAAATAGCATAAAAATAGAGACCATATTTGAAGACACTAGTCTTTTAATAGAAATAATTTTCTAATAAAGAAAAGGCTATAATGTTATTTTTGGAAAAAATACAAAGAATAAAAAGCACCATCTTTAAAATACAGCACAAATTGATCGATGCCAGTCACAGCTATGGCAATTCACCTTTCTTATATTGTTTGCAATTCATTTTTAATAATACTTGGAAGGTTGGCTGAAAATAAATGGTAAGGGAAATTTAATAATTTTTAAATTACTAAGGCTTATAGAACCTTTTATTTTTTTTATTTTTTAAATATATCTTTATTGATTTCAGAGAGGAAGGGAGAGAAAGAGCTAGAAGCATCAATGATGAGAGAGTCATTGACTGGCTGCCTCCTGTATGTCCCCTACTGGGGATTGAGCCCGCAATCTGGGCATGTGCCCTGACTGGGAATCAAACGATGATCTCCTAAATCATAGGTTGATGCTCAACCACTGAGCCATGTGGGCTGGGCTTATAGCACCCTTTAAAGTCTAATAAATACAATAAACATTATAAATAAATGCACTTACAGAGCTACATTAAATAAAAATTTCCACATAAAAGCCTTACAACATGAACAGTCAATATATATTTTTTATTTGAATTAAAAATAGACTATGTCCAATAGACATGGACAAAAAGAATGATTAAGTGGTACTTTGGGATTTTGCATTCATAAGTTTCAGCCATAAAGCATTATTACTTTAATTATTTTCCTGAACACCTTTGTGAAATTAAAAAACAAATATTGTTCACTAAGTAAACAAAAAAATTGAAGTATTTCCAAAGTAATACCTGTCAGGTTCTGGCACTTTGGGGAAATTATTTATCAATTGTTTTGTTTTTAATTTTTTAGAATAATTAAAATTTAGTAAATAACCCTGTGCTATAATTGGTAGGGTTCTTTCCTTTTCCAGTAGTAGCAAGTGTAGATTTCTTTCTTTTTTTTTCATTAACTATGCTTATAAGGATTTATCTTAGATGATGAATATTAAATATTTCAAGCCTATGACACTAATCTACTCCAACAATGATAGTGAAGCATGGTAAATGAGATCTCTGAAACACTGGATATGTTTCTTCACCTAAAAAAAACTTTTTAATTAAACCATCCAATTTAATGTTTTTATATGGCACTTTAGTTTTGAAGGTAAAGTGATCTAGAGACAGCTGACAAAGAAATTATAACTGCAATTCCTTGGTGAAAATGTTAATGACAGCAAAATATTGTTTAATTAGATGATTGCGGCATCTGGATTAACACTCTTTAAGAGCGATGTTCCTGTGCTTGTCTGCTTCTTCACACTTTACAGACATTTTGTCATCTCTAGGTCATTAGGAGAGAATTTTTAATGATTTTTCTAGAAGCAAGCAGTTCAAGTTACATCTAATTAGATGACAATAATAAGCCCAACACATGCAGCAGCTAAATATATACATAATTAACCAGGGAGGGCTTGTACATCACAGAGTAAAAAAGTGGAAAATGCTAAACAGGAGAAACAGGTTGGGGTTGGAATGTTTTGCTGAATTCATTAGCTGATCATATGAAAAAAGCCCCTCAAAAACCTTTAAAAAAAATCTCAAAACTAATGGAATCATTTACACAAAGTTACATGAGCAATCACTCTATTTTTTTAAGGCAAGAATGTAAGGCTTTAACATATTGTTCATAGTATTATTTAAAAGAGTATAAAACAAGGCATAGGTTGTACTTTTCGGAACACAATGAACAGAAATGAGGTCAACTCCAGGAATTTGAGGTTGAAACCACATTTTAGTCAAACTCTACGCATCATTCAAATTCACTTATATAATTTTCAGAAACTTAATATCTTTTGAAAATTAAAAACACACATGTGTTTCAAAATAGTGGAATAAATTACACCACATTCCTAATATAGACTTTTATGTAGTTTTGAAAGTCATGCCTTCAAAGAATACTCAATGAAATAGAAAAGTAGAATCTGAACCTGTATGTGTAGCAGGTTCTAAATGATATGCCATACACAGAAAAATAAAAATTAAAAAAAAACACCAAAATGTTGCCTTTGATGTTTATGGCTAGGCTTATGAATGATTTAAATTTTAATTATACTTTTCCATATTTCCAATTTTCTACAACGAGTATTTATTAGATTTATAAATAGAACAAAATAAAGGCCATGAAAACATGGTTTCTGAATATTTAACAAAATTATTATGTAAAGTATCTTTATAAAATTTATATACATATAGTAAAATGTGTTTATTTATATGCAATTATGTATATATACACATATTACATGAAGGTAAAAAAAATCTAATAATGCATTAATACTCAGACACTTTTGCCATATTCCTTATTGACTGTCTGATTCTTTTAATGTATTTTTATTATTTCAGAGAGAGGAAGGAAGAGGGAAAGAGCGATACAGAAACATCAATGAGAGATTCATTGATCAGCTGCCTCTGGCATGCCCTGTGCTGGGGATTGAGCCCAACATGGGAAACTATGAAGGGAATTAAGAATGACATAGTTGAAATAAAAAAAAAAATAAAAAAATTGGTGGTGGTAAACAGCAGATTAGAGGAAGCTGAGGACTGTATCAGTAAATTAGAAAACAGAGTGGGGAAAAAAATCACTCAATCAGATATATAAAAAGAAAAACAATTAAAAAACAGGAAGAAAGTTTAAGGGAGTTGTGGGACAACATGAACAAATAATATTCACATGATAGGAGCGTCAGAAGATGTAGAAAGTAAGCAAGGGTTAGAACACATTTTGGAAGAATTAATGGCAGGAAACTTCCCAAACCTGGTGAAGGAAAAAAAAAAAAAAATCACCCAAGTTTAGGAGGCACAGAGAGTCCCAAGCAAGAAGAACACAAAGAGGCTCATGCCCAGACACATCATAATTAAAATGCCAAAAATTCAGCGACATCAGAGCAATGGTGGCGTGAGAGACACCCTTGGCATCTCCCACTGAAATGTCAACAAATTAACTATAATTCAACAAAGAATCACCTAGTCAACACAGAGGCATGCCTAAGAGAACCACATGTCAAAACATCTAAAAGTGAGCAACTGGGAATAAGCAGGGAGACGAGAAGGGAAAAGAGCTCAGATGGCCCTCAGATGCAGCCCTGCAGCTGAGAGCTCAGGGTGCAGCTGGGAGAGTGGAGGAAGCCTGAGGCAGCAGGCTCTTCCTTCAGCCGGCTGGGAAGAAGAGAGTGTTGAGGGAGGCCAGACTAGCAGCGAGAGCAGAGTGAACAGTGACTGAGCCAGAAGATTTCTGACAGAGCATGGGACTCTGCCTCAAGGATACCTACTGTCATGCAGGGGTGTTTCTGACAAAAAAAACAGAACCACAGAAATCTTGGACTCCCAAAACTTGCCTCCCATTTCCCTTGGTGTCTCTGTAAACCAAGATCTATTGCAGTGGAACCAGTATTTTGCTCTGTGGCTCATCCCCTGGATTGGTGCTTGGGGCTGGATGGCACAGAGGTACAGGATCACAATTAGGATGAGGGCAAAACAAACCCCACCTCTAAGAAGCATGGTCATACTGTCTTACAGAAGCTGCAGAAGTCAAGTCTGGGAGATGAGAGGGGTAAAAAATCTTCCGATTCAGCACCATCTACTAGAAAATAGTAGAAAGATCTATTCAGAGAACGCTAACATAGAAGGAATACTTATGCCTAGACAAAGGAGAGTAGCAAATACCATGAATAATCACGGCAACAAGGATGATCACAAAGAAAATGGAAAATCCCCAGGAAGCAATGTGGTATACATGGAAATATGAGATATAAATGACAGAGGTCTCAAGATTGCAGTTCTGAAAATAGTCAATGAGATGAGAGAAAATACAGACAGGCAATTCAGTGCACTCAGAAAACAAATCAATGAACAAAATGAGCACTTTACCAAAGAGATTGAAACATTAAAAAAGAACCAAACAGAAATCCTGGAAATAAAGCACTCAATTAAGGAGATTAGGAATGAGCTACTGAACATAGAAAACAGAGTCAACCAGATCATGGAATTAGTGATATCAAAGATAGGAATCTAGAAATGATATAGATGGAAGAAGAGAGAGACCTGAGCATGAAGAAAAATGAAAGAGGGCTACGAGAACTATTTGACTCCATCATAAACATCAATATTGGAATAATAGGCATTCCTGAAGAAGAAGAGAGGGAAGAGGGAACAGAGAGTCTATTCAAACAAATAGTGGATGAGAACTTATCAAACCTATGAAAAAAATTAAATCATCAAATCTAAGAAGCAAACAGAACACCTAATTACATCAATTCAAAGAAGCCCTCTCCCAGGAACATTGTATTAAAACTGTCAAAAATCAATGATAAAGAAAAAATTCTCAAAAGCAGTCAGGGAAAAGAAAGAAGTGACCTACAAAGAAAAACCTATCAGAATTTAAACCAACTATTCAGCAGAAACTCTACAAGTCAGAAAAGAGTGGAATCAAATATTCAAACGTTTGAAAGAGAGAAATTACCAGCCACAAAAAATGTATCCAGCAAAATTGTCCCTTAAATAAGAAGGAGAAATAAAGGCATTCCCAGACATACAGAAGCTGAGAGATTTTATCACCAGAAAACCTCCAGTGTAGGAAATACTCAAGGTAGAACTATTCTACCTAAAACAAAGAACATAAAGTCACAACACTATGAGTAAGATCACCAAAAACTTACAGCATAAACAGGGTTAATTTGTTACAACAAAAACATAAAGGGAGAGAGGGGAGAGGTGTGAACTGGCAAAGGAGAATGAATATCAGATGCACTCAAAACAAAAATTATTATTGTATGTATGCAACTTTATTTTTTATAAACCTAATGGTAACCACAGACAAAAATCCCCAGACGACGACACATAGCTCAAAAACAGAGGATGTAGAGGAAAGAAGTATGAAACACCACCAGATGAAAACAGAGAGAAGTACAAAGGAAAAGAACCAATGGAAGCACAGAGCTACCAGAAAACAAAAGATAAAATGGCTACAGGGAATCCTCATACATCAATAATTACCCTAAATGTAAATGGTCAGAATTCACCAATAAAGAGGCACAGAGTAGCAGACTGGATTGAAAAACAAGACCCAACCATATGTTGCCTACAAGAGACACATCGACCCTGCAAAGAAAAGGTAGATTTAAAGTGAAGGGGTAGAAAATGATTCTCTAAGTAAATAACATCCACTGAAAAGCGGGTGTAGCCATACTTACATCTGACAAAATAGATTTCAGGATACCAAAGATAACAAGAGACAAAGATGGACACTTTATAATGATAAAGGGGATGCTACATCAAGAAAACATAACACTTCTTAATATAGATGCACCCAACCGGAGAGCACTGAAATATATAAAGCAGCTACTGACAGAACTAAAGGGAGAAACAGATCAAAACGCAATGATAGATGGGGACCTTAATACTTCACTGGCGGGTCTAGATAGAACGACCAAACAGAAAATCAATAAAGAAATATCAGCCTTAAAGGACACATTAGAACAAATGGACATAACTGACATTTACAGAGACTTTCATCCCAGAACATGAGATTATACATTCTTCCAGTGCACATGGAACATTATCAAGGATAGACCATATGTTGGATCACAAAAGTAACCTCAACAAATTCAAGAAGATTGAAATTATACCAAGCATGTTCTCTGACCACAACGCCTTGAAATTAGAAATCAACTGCAAAAAGGAAGTAAAAAAAACCCACAAATACATGGAGATTAAACAACATACTACTAAAAAATGACTGGGTCAAAGAAGAAACAAAAGATGATATCAAGAGATATATAGAGACAAATGAGAATGACAGTACAACATATCAAAACTTCTGGGATGTAGCAAATGCAGTAATAAGAGGGAAGTTTATATCATCACAGGCTTATGTCAAGAAACAAGAAAAATACCAAGTAAACAACCTAACATCACATCTTAAAGAACTTGAAAAAGAAGAATAAAAGCAGAAGAAAGGAAATCATAAAAATTAGAGCAGAACTGAATGAAATAGAGAACAAAAAGACTATACAAAAAATTAATAAAACAAAGAGCTGGTTCTTTGAAAAGATTAACAAAGTTGACAAACTCCTGGCTAGACTCACTAATGAAAAAAGGGAAAAGACCCATATAAACAAAATTAGAAATGAGAGAGGAGAACCCACCATAGACATCACAGATATAAAAAGGATCATACAAGAATATTATGACAGACTATATGCCAACAAATTCAATAACCAAGAAGAACGGGATAAGTTCCTAGAAATATATAATCTTTGTAGACTAAATCATGAAGAATTGGAAAATATAAATAGACTGATCAGCAGCGAGGAAACTGAAACAACCGTCAAAAACCTATCAAAAGAATAAAAGCCCAGGAACAGATGGCTTCATCAGTGAATTCTACCAAACGTTCAAAGAAGATTTATAACCTATCCTTCTCAAACTCTTCCAAGAAACTACAGAAGAGGCAATACATCCTAACACATTTTATGAGGCCAATATAACCCTAATACCAAAACCTGGCAAGGATAACACAAAAAAAGAAAACTAAAAATCAGTATCTCTAATGAATACAGATGCAAAATTTTAAACAAACACTAGCAAATTGAATACAGCAGTACATCAAAAATAATACATCATCATCAAGTGGGGTTCATTCAGGGGCACAAGGATTGTTCAACATACGTAAATCAATCACTGTAATATACCACATTAACAAAAGAAAGGATAAAAATCCTATGATCTTATCAAAAGATACAGAAAAAGCATTTGATAAGATACAACATCCATTTATGATTAACATATTCAATAAAACAGGAATAGAAGGAAAGTATCTTAACATAATAACGGCCTTATATGCTCTCAGATAATATGCTCAATGGTGAAAAACTGAAAGGTCAGGAACAAGACAAGGATGTTGACTCTCAGCACTCTGATTCAACACAGTTCTGGAAGTCCTAGCCAGAGCAATAAGGCAAGAGAAAGAAATAAAAGGCATCCAAATAGGGAAGTAAGAAATAAAACTGTCACTTTTTGCTGACAACATGATTCCACATATTGCAACCCTAAAAACTCCACCAAAAAACTATTATAAACAATAAACAAATACAGTCCAGTTGCAGGATATAAAATCTATGTACAAAAGTCCATTGCCTTCCTGTATATCAACAACAAAACTTCAGAAAAAAAAATGAAAAAATAAATTCCTTTTGCAACTGCATCCAAAAGAATAAAACACTTAGGAATAAATTTAACAAAGAACATGAAAGAGCTATATACTGAAAGTTACAAAGCATTATTAAAAGAGATTGAAAAAGACAACAAAATGGAAAAATATCCCATGTTCATGGGTTAGAATAATCAACATAGTTAAAATGGCCATATTACCCAAAGCAGTATACAGATTTAATGCAATCCCCATTAAAATACCAATGTCATTTTTTAAAGAAATAGAACAAGAATTCCTCAGATTTGTATGAAACCACAAAAGACCCAGAATAGCCAAAATAATCCTGAGAAAAAAAGAATGAAGCTGGAGGCATCATGCTACCTGACCTCAAATTATACTACAGAGCTATGATAATCAAAACAGCATGGCACTGGCACAGAAACAGACAGATCAGTGGAACAGAACAGAGAGCCCAGATATAAAACCACATGTATATCGGCAGACGATTTCTGACAAAGGAGCCAGAAACACACAATGCAGTAAAGACAGTCTCTTCAATAAATGATGCTGGGAAAACTGGAAAGCCACATGCAGAAGAATTAAACTGGATTACAGTTTTTCCCCATGTACAAAAATCAACTCAAAATGGATCAAAGACCTAATTGTGAGATCCTAAACAATAAGTTACATAAAAGAAAACGTAGGTATCAAACTTATGAACCTTGGTCATAGAGAATATTTTATGAACTTGACCCCCAAAGGCAAGGGAAGTGAAAGAAAAAATAAATGGGACTATATCAAACTAAAAAGCTTCTGCACAGCAAAAAAACTGACAACAAAACAAAGAGGCAGCCAACCAGATGGGAGATGATATTTGCAAACAGTAGCTCTGACAAAGGTTTAATTTCCAAAATATATAAAGAACTCATAAAACTCAACACCGAACAAACAACTGAAGCAAAAAGTGGGCAGAAGACCTGTACAGACACTTTTCCCAAGAATATATACAAATAGCCAATAGATACATGAAAAGATGTTGCAATTAGGGAAATGCAAGTCAAAACCATCTCATGCCTGCTAAGAGTGGCTATTATCAACAAGACAAGCCATAACATGTGTTAGAGAGGTTGTGGGGAAAAGGGAGCCCTCATTCACTGCTGGTGGGAATGTAGACTGGTACACCCACTATGGAAAGCAGTCTGGCGATTCCTAAAAAAATTAAGCATAGAGCTACCATATGACCCAGTAATCCCTCTCCAGGGTATATACCCGAAAAACTTGAAAAGGTGTATTTGTAAAGATATATGCACCCCCATGTTCATTGCAGCAGTATTCACGGTAGTCAAGACAAGGAAACAACCAAAGTGTCTTGTGATAGAAGACTGGATAAAGAAGATGTGGTACATGTACAGAATGGAAAACTATTCAGCCATAAGACAGGATGAAATTTTGCCATTTGCAAAAACATGGATAGACCTTGAGAATATTACGCTAAGTGAAGTAAGTCAATCAGAAAAAGCTAAGAACCATATGCCTTCTCTCATATGTGAGATATATAACTGCAACTTGTGGACACAAACAGCATTTTGGTGGTTGCCAGAGGGAAGGGCTGTGGGTGATGAGGGGTGAACAGGGTCTTAGTATATGGTGAGGGGACAAGATACGACTTTGGTTGGGGAGTACATAGAGCAATATACAGATCTTGTAACTGAAACCTACACCTGAAACCTATATGTTCATATTGACCACTGTCACCCAAATAAATTTAATAAAATAAAATAAATAAAAACGCCAAAAATTCAAACCAAGGAGAGAATCTTAAAGGCAGCAAGAGAAGAACTATCTGTTACCTTCAAAGGAACTCCCATTAGATTGTCAGCTGATTTCTCATCAGAAACTCTACAGGCCAGAAGGGAATGGCATGAAGTACTCAAGGTAATGCAAAATAAGGATCTGAAACCAAGATTCCTCTATCCAACAAGGCTATCATTCAAAATAGAAGGTGAAATAGAGAGCTTCCCAGAAAAAAAAAAGTCTAAAGGAGTTTATCACCACCAAACCAACACTGAAAGAACTGTTAAAGGAACTGTTGTAATAAGTTGAAATAGAATGAGAAACATAGGCATAAAGAAATAAAATGGCAATAGATAAGTACCTATCAATAATAACCTTAAATATAAATGGATTAAATTCCCCAATCAAAAGACATGGAGTAACTGAATGGATAAGAAAACATGACCCAAATATATGCTGTCTACAAGAGACCACCTCACAACAAAAGACTCACACAGGCTGAAAAAACAAATAAACTTCTAGAGGACTTTAAGCGAGAGACCAACAGCAATGCAGGCACAGTGGGGCACTTAAACACCTCACTGACTTTACTGGATAGATCTTCCAGACAAAAATTAACAAGGAAACGGTGACTTTAAATGACAGACTAGATCAGATGAATTTAATTGACATTTACAGAACATTTCACCCCAAAGCTGCAGAATATGCATTCTCCTCAAGTGCACATGGGACATTTTCAAAGATAGACTGCATGTTAGGACACAAAACACGCCTCTACAAGTTCAAGAAGACTGAAATCATATCAAGCATCTTCTCAGACATTTACACCATGGAATACTATGCAGTTGTAAAAAAGAAGGATCCCTTACTCTTTGAGACAGCATGGTGGGCCCTGGAGACTATTATGCTAAGTGAAATAAGCCAGTAAGAGAAAGACAAGTATCACATAATCTTACTCATATGTGGAATCTAATGAACAAAATAAACCAATGAACAAAATAGATTCAGAGACATAGAAGCAAGGAACAGACTGACAAATCTCAGAGGGAAAGCAGGGGTGGGTGGGGAGAGATTAACCTTAGAACTTATGTTCTATGCATATATGCATAACCAATGGACACAGACATAGTTGGTGAAGGCCTGGGGGGAGAGGTGCAGGGGGGAGGGGACCAATGTTGGGGGGGAAGGGAACATTTGTAATACTTTCAACAATAAAGATAAATTTTAAAAAAAGAAAATGTAAATTTCCATCACATTGACCTATACTTTTAAAAATGTGTAGACAGAAAAGATTGTTTCAGCTCCTCAATCAGATTCAATTCTGTAACTTTTCTCTTTAACTCAGGAAATTTACAGGATCCCTCATCCAGCAATTTTAGTGAATTCACATAACAGATTACAAAACCAAGCAAACACTTAAGAAGCATAAATATTAAATCAGTTTAATTTGATAGGTATTTACTGAGCAACACTTTTTTCATAGTGACCTTATGATCTCATTAGAAAGATAAGTTAAAGACATAAAATGCTAAGGACACACTACCATAAGTGCCAAAATGTGTGATATAGACAGTGTTATAGAAGATGTGAATGCTACAGAAGATTAGTACAATTATTAGACAGGATTTTTAAAGAATATAGATGAAATGCAGTGGTTCTCGAAATAGTGGCATCAGCATCACCTGGAGCCTTGTTAGAAATGCAAGCCCCACCCAAACCTACTGAATCAGGAGCTCTGAGGATGAGGCCCAATGATAGCTAGCCTTCTAGTTTCCTGGATGCTGGGTTAGTGGCTATGTTGCTAGTGTTGTGGCTGGTGCTGCTCAGCCAAGTCCCTCTCCAGGAGTCCCCACCACCAGAAGAGAGACTCTAACCCAAGGTCCCATATCTACATCTAATTACTGTCTAGTGGAGGTCATGAAGGCCTGACCACCTTGCCTCAAGGCAAGACAACTCTGAAGCACTATCCCAGTTCCTGGCTCCCTGTGAGATCTACTGAGGTCTTTGCAGCAACTACCTTGGGGTTCAATTTCTCTTTTTACCCAGTCCTACTTTTCCTCGCTCCCCCACAGATATTAATTCCAAAGATACTCTCCAGTAAACTTCCTGCACGCAAATCTTTGCCTTAGAGTCTGTTTCTCTGGATCTGAGACCTAGCTGAAAACAGTACCAGGTTCTACATTAGAGATAATTCTGGGCCCACTTCTAGTATCTGCTAGTATCTGCACAAATCATGACAGTAAATGAACTTCAAAAGCTTCTTCTTTTTTTTTCTTCAAATCTTCTTTTGATGAAATTGTTTAAAAACATTAATTGTTTAGGTTTTTAAGGCAATTAGTAGATTAAAGCTAATGACTAGAGGTGAAATTGAATGGTGCCATAAGTATCTGATGCAGTATAATACAATAGTTGAGTCAAGTTCTAGAGCCAAATTAGAATCCTGACTTCATCACTTATCAGCTCTGTAACTTAGACAAGTTATTCAACTTCTCTGTACCTTATTACCTCATTTGTGAAATGAGGATAAAAATAGAACCTAAGTTTTGGGTTATTGTTGGGACTAAATGAGTAAATACACATACAGCACTTAAAATAATATTTAGAATACTGTAAATTGCTCAATAAATGTTAACAACTATTTGCTACTTTTTCTCAATGTTGACATCAATATTAAAAATGTTTCAAAAAGTAATAATGAAATCAAACAAAGAAATAATAAAAAGATTTATTTTTTCTGAATCTTGATATTAGGAATAATTAAAGATATGTTTAAAAAAGACTATGATAAGGTATACACCAACCATTTCTGGCTTTAGATTACTTAGGAAATTTGTCAATATAAATACTAATACCCTTTCAAGAAATGATAAATCTTACGTTTCAATCAACTGACTTAAATAAGTATGCACTGAACAATAAATGAATCCTTAAAACTGTGTTATGTAACATGATTATTTAGTGGAACCCATGCTAGTAAAAGTGATGTTGGTACAATTGGACATCTTTAAACTGCCCTTTATTCTGGGATCCTCAGAGAACTCTGAAAAGTGTTCCAATAATAAGAGATGAATGAATGATACACTGTTCCCCACAAGACTGGAAAACAGGCAATTCTAATTACCTCCTTAACAAGTACTCAATCTTGACTTTAGTGAAGCTTGTCTATGAAACCATCACCCAAATCTTCAATGCTGGTGCTCAGTGCAAACTGGCACTCCCACTTAAACTTCAGGATGATGGCAAGGGAAGAATTAGCAGGGTTATAACCAAGAACAGTATCTCAGGATGTTTATATTCACAACCTTTTCCAATTATTATTCTACTTATGTATAAAGGTTCATTTTGCCAGGATAATCATCTATGTACAACAAAATCCTTTGAGTTAATTTGAAGCCCATCTTTTCTATGAAGCTCCCCTTGACTAGACTATCTCATCCTAATCTCTGACTTCTCTAAACTTTTATTATAGGTAATTGCACTTAATTGCATGCTTTCTTGCATGTTCTAAATATATTTATATGCAAATACTGTTCTGATAATTAGATCTTAAATAGCTTGAGCAATGGTGCTCAAATATTATACATCAGAACCAACTAGAAGACTAGTTAAAATGCAGCTCTCTGGGCCACACTCCCAGAATTTCTGATCCAGTAGGTTCAAGGAGGAGTCTGAGAATTACGTCTCTAACAATTTCTCAGATACTGATACTGATACTATAGGTCAGGGGACACTGCCAACCATTCATCTGGAGCATATTATAGTGACTTCTACTTTTTGTATAATGACATCATATGTCTCTCTGTTATTCACTCTTCTCTCTCTCTCTCTCTCTCTCTCTCTCTCTCTCTCTCTCATATACATGCTGCCACTACTGGAATTCAACTCTTCATCCCACATTTTCTTTTTTCTTGGAATGCCCTCTGCTTACTTTCTAGGGAATTCTTACTCATATTTCAATTTCCAATTTTCGTGTTGCCTCAGAGAAGCTTTCCATGATCTCTTGGTTATAATCAATACCTCTAAATCTGTGACTCCAAATGGTTATACTAACTCCTAAAAGTCTAAGATCAGGTTCTTTACAATCTGGTTCTTACTTATAGCTCCAATATTATCTCCTGTTATGCTTTGCTTTTAGCCAAGATGTGACACTCATGTCCACTTAAACCATCACACATATCCAGCTGGCAGAAATTTGTAAAGCTCTGCTTTTTTTCTCCCCAAACACATTTTTTAAATTCCTCCACTCTGCTTAGCTTTTGTAGCATTCACTATTTATAGCACTTTTCAGTACTTAATACAGTTGTCTTAAAATGCTGTCTTATTTATGTATACTTCATTTCCCACCAAGTTGTAAGTGCTCGGAGTCCCTATTTCTATGTTTTATCCTACTCTCTATAGTAGACAGGCTTTAATGTTTAGTTATAATTATTGTAAAGAAAACACCCAATATATTCTTTAAAAATAATTCAGTGCCTTATACATTCTTTATGTCATCAAATAAAACAGACACAATTATTCAAAAGAGAGTAAGGAGACACTTAAATTTCCCTCATGATCTACATGCTCTGGCTTAGAATCCCCAAAGACTGTCCCAACCAGAAAAAAAAGTCTATACTGCTCAGGTGCAGCTGCAGAAGGGATCACAGTGTTCTCTCTATTCGATTGCAATTTTTCTAAAGCTAGATAGAGCAACTCCCAGAAATCAGCAGGCAGGAAGTGAATGGTGGTTATAGATGGTACTGTACCATATTGTGGAAAATATATCTGACACAGGTAAAATGTAGTGGGAAGGGATGGAATCTAGAAGAGTCCTTTAAAGCAGTGAACTAGATAACACCCCATCCAGAGATAGAGAAAATCCCATCTTAGAATAGCAGAATTGTTTAATAGGAATTCCAGCTCAACTGGAAACTGAGCTGGGCATGAGATTTATTACCCTGTCTTCCAGTTTAACATCCAACAGCTCCAGATAGCTAGCATAGCCAACGAAAAAAATCATATGCCCATTTATGACATATGGACAATGAATCTTGATAGATAGATAACAAAAATCCTAACACAGGGAATATAGAAAAATACTGCAGAAGAATGGAAAAAGAACATTATCCTGAAAAATCAGATAAAGATCTATGTAGCTGACAAGAACATTTTGATAGTCTGAAGTCTTTCTTTTTATGCAAAAATATATGAACTTCAGAAAAAAGATTTTAATAATAATATGGATTCTGAGTAGTAAATTATATTAAAAAAATAAGCAATGAATGAGGAGGTAATTGAGTTAATATTTTTATTTTACATAGGAGTGATTTAAAATGTTGGTTCATTTTCGAGTTAAAAAATGAAGTATATTTTAAAGGGTTGTAAAAAATTTAAACACATCTCTAGGATAATTAATTATAAGTTGCCTACATTCTAAGTCACTAAAAAATGGGCAAAAAATGATCAGTATGATCAAAACCCCCCAAACAATACATAAAAGCAAGAAAACATTAAAAATAATAGTATAAAGCATGATGATAAAAGGTCAAATATATCAGTTATTAAAACAGATGCAAACATATTAAACATGACTACTGAAAGATTAAAAGTCCAAGATACAGTGAAAACTTGGAATTCCACCTATGCTCTAGTACACAAAAGTTGGTAGATCTGAAATTCTACCCCTCTTCCCGCTGGCATTGAAACTTATGTTCTTTCTACTATATAATGCTGTTTACCTAGACATGCTAATGAAATTAACTTCTTTACATTTCAGATATTTAAGTTTCTTCTATCTATATATGTAAATAATATCTGCTAATAACTAGTATAATACTTCCCTTTTATCTTTGAACTAGTAAATATGTTTAAGATATACACATATATGTGTGTGTGTGTATATATATATATATATATATATATATAATGTGAACTGATATAGGAATATATATGTAATATATCATGAAGATATCAGAAGATATATGTATACAATGGAGATGTGTATATAAAATATACAATAAAATTTAATATATTTAATAAAATAGTACTTTGGTTCTACCACTAGTATCTTATTAGTAAATGCACTAACATTATAATATTTATTAAATGATTAAAATGCAAAACATTTCAAACTTTTTTATCCCTTTTTATTGACAAATTGAGTACTTTTGCCTATCTATTTAATACATATCTATCATCCATAATTAGTATATATCTACAGTATCTATATTCACATATATATAATAGACTTATAAAGAATAATATTACACAGTAATCCTTTTAAGCGATAGTTCAGAGAACACGGCTCTATATTCATGGTTCTGAGCATGCAATCATAACAGAACAATAATAATGTAGTTAGTTAAATTCATGTAATTGCAAAAAATTTTAGTAGCCCCTGTTTACAAAAGAAAACTGCAATTCAACATAAATAAGGACTTTGGAGGCTTAATTTAGGAAAAAAGGAAAGAGGTACTTAAATCTCAGAGATGTTTAACCACTGACAATCACTAATTTAGCAGGAAAAAAAAGCCACTTACCTTTTTAAAATTTATAAACATGGTACTGCCGAGGTTGATGGCAGTTACTCATCATTTATAAATGTAATTTGATTTTATATTTTTATTTGAAGATTTTAAGAAAAAACACACACACTGTAACCAAATCATGCCTTAATCCAGGTTACATCTGTACTAGGCAGAATCCTATTGTTATTCTCCTGTCTAGCTGCTATTGCTCAGAATGACAAAGTAGTGAAATTACATTTTCCCATTATTATTTCCAGTCACTCTCTGGCAATGGTTTGTTGACTCTAATAAACTTTCAGACAAAGCTGTCAGCAAAGAAAATAGAAGAGGATAGCAGGGAAAGACTGTTCAACAATAAATGCATCTAAAACCTTGGTACTGGCTTATATAATTTCTGATAACAATTCATATGAATGCTTCAATATTTAGTTTAATGCTCCATTTGAATTCCAAAGAGGAACATGTATTCCATAAAGTTACATTACCCATGATTTTGATGAACATAAACATATTATGAGATTAAATAATGAGATGTCTTACCTGCTATAGTATTAAGAAACATCAAATACTCAAAGTTTGAAATTTCCCTTCTTTGCCATCGCTGAGTCATGTTAGAAGATTTATAAAGCTGTCGAGGAGTGGCCAGTGATATCCTCCTAGCAATTAAGCAAACCGTAACAAACATAGTCTCTTTTAACTCATGACTTTTTAAAAATACAATATAAACTAATATATTTAAAATAATTTAAAATATCCATGGTTTATCCTTCTTAATAAATTACAAAATATTTAAATTGTAGACATTAATGGTATTGAAAACTCTGTTATAGAGCAGATATGTAGTTACGCAGGATAAACCAATATGAAAGTGCCTATTTGAATAATATGGGTGCAAATGGGTATTTTACAAGTAAACAATACCAAAAATGTGAACCTATACTCAAAATAAGTCAAAGTATCTTTTAAACAATCTAGTAAATCTACTCCATGCTAAGAAGGTAGGTAGGTAGTCTGGTATCAGCCAATAAGCATTTGACTTAAACCTTATATAATAATGGCTCCACACACAGAGTGTGCCCACATGCACAGTCTCTACCCATACAGTTCATATCCCTCTGATGATGTACAAAACAAAACACTGGGAACTTGTATGAATTCAGAAGAGATATAGGAATAGTTTGAGGGAGTAAATTAGGATAATCTGCGTAAATTATGAAATTCTCAATATTCAATGTGTTTATCTAAAAAATAATGAAAACTGGCTGTATTTGTAAAAGTATGATAAGGCTGATGAGTTTCTAAAACGATCACCACTTAAGATAGAGGTTCCTAATTTTTTTCAATTCATGCTACCCTTAGTGTCTCAGGAAGTTTTTCATGGTGCCCCCAGCCCAAGAGAAACACCTAACAGTTCTGTTTATTAAGTACTTAGGTCTAAATAACTTAATAAATATTTAAGTCTTAAAAACTTAGTAGCTGTGTGAAAATATAATACACTTTGAAAGAAAAGTAACATTTTTATTTTATTTTTTAATAACCACAATTACTAAAGGGATGTGCACTTGTTAGGCACTGCACTGTTTCTTAATCCTGGAAATCCTATCTGATGCCACCACCTGTATTTCTTATTCCACATTAATTTTCATGCAGCACTTGTTTTTTACAATTGCAACCCCAAAAACCTAGTTTCACAAAGCTGAGATGTCAAGAATACAGTGCTATCTAATGCTGAAATTTAAAACTAACTCCAGCTAAGAGTTTGTGTGGTAACTGACAGATGTTGCTGTTTCCCTAAAAACTACAAAATGTCCTGCTGCGCCCCTATGAGTTCACTGTGACATCCAGGGCTCCCAGGTTAGGAACTATGAAATTAAGACTATTTTTTTATTCATGTATTATTATCAAATATTTCTGTTCAAATCGAATCTTAATAGACATTGTCTTGTACATAGTAGGAGCTAAGTATATGTTAATTAAGGAAAAGGAAGGAAGGAAGTAGGATGGGATAGAACTTGTTATCTCAAGTTCAATTCCGAATTAAGGATTTTAAGATTAATTATGTATAACTCTATGTTTAAGCTATCAACTAAGTAAAATTGTAGCAGTCTAGTCACACATTATTCCTACCTATTTATATATATTTGAGATAATAGGCCTATTGACTCCAAAAGATCCTCAAGTCTTAATAACTCCCTTAATTTCAATGTTACATGACATACATACTTCAAAGTTTAATTTTATAATTCAGTGCATTTTTCAATTAATTTATAATATGATTTTCACAGAGTTACCTAAAGGACTTCCACATTTTATCCATACTGGCACCATCATTCAAAATTGTCCCAGGTCCACTTTCACCCACATAACTATTTTACATTATAAATATTCCCCTGATTCATGACAACATGCTAAAATGTTTTCTGAATTATCAAATAATTAGTAAACTATGCTTAGCCAAATTTTTACTGTGCTACTATTATAACCATATTCTTACTTCAATTTGCATTGTTACTATTATAATCACATTCTTCCTAATCTGACTAAAGTTCTTAATTGCAGCACATTCAGACTGCTAAATGCTATGTTTATAATAAAGTTTTGAATTCCTCTGTTGACATTTTGAACCTAGACAATTTAAGAAGAAAATTGCTTATCTGAAATAATTCTTACCAACCAAAACCCCAAAACCAATGACCAAACAAAACCTGACAGGTGTTTAAAAACCCTAATAGGGCCCTGGCCAGTTTGGCTCAGTTGGTTGGGCATCCTCCTGTGCACCAAAAGGTCGCTGGTTCGATTCCAGGTCAAGGCCCGTGTCCAGGTTGCAGGCTTGAAGCCCGGTAGGGGGAGTGCAGGAGGCAGCCTAGAGATGTCTTGCTCTCACATGGGTGTTTCTCTCTCTCCCTCTCACTTCCTCTGTCTCTAAAAATCAATAAAAAATCTTTAAATAAAAAAAAAAACCACCCTAATAGATGTAAGTGATAGGAATAATGGGAGAACGTTATCATGTCATTCTTAGAGTATGTAATAATGAAGAAGAAAAATGTGAGCATAGTATATAAATTTAGAAAAGAAGATTATTATTGAGTTCAGGGAAAAGGTCAGTTTTTCTTGTTTATTGCTCTGTCTTTCCTCATAAAAACTCACTGAAAGCAGGAAGTAAATTATTTTACTTACTGTTATATCCTTTGCATTTAGCAGTGCTTAGCATAATGGGGTCTCAATAAGTACATACTTAATGATTTAAATTATTGGTCATCTACAGTAACAGAAAAATGGCTAAAGAGAGATGTAATCCTAAAAAATTAATTCAGTCACATGAAGAAGAAAATGGGAAATTAATAAAGCTGTTCAAAATTCCTATAACAAGTTTACATGCTTGAATGAGAATAGTTGGTACATATTTGGGCTACAGTATGATGCTTTTAGAATTGGGGGATGAGATAAAGGCGAAATTACACTCTGAAATAAAAAGTATTGAGTATCATAACAAATGGTGACCATTCAAAATAATTGACCCTATGACTATAACCAGCTGTATCCTTAGTAAGTGAAGAATATAATTAAATCCAAAATTAATTTATTGTACTGATGGTTAAAATAGAAAATACATTAATGAAGCAATGGTAATCAGTATGGAGTGCAGAAAATGGACAAGGGTTTTTCCTTCATTATGTAAGAGGGAAGGTATTATTCTTATGACCTATGTGGGTCACCTTGATAGAGGTCACAGAATAGAAATTATATAGAGAGTAAGCTATGATCTTTAGCAAGATAAATAACTTATCTAAATAAAAATCTTCCTATCTGTAACATTGAATAAGAATCCCCTTGTTTTTAAAATTTGGTTGTTTTAAGAATTAAGGGCAGAGAGCTCCCTTCTGCCATGTGAGGACAGAATGAAAAGAAGGCCATTTATGAACCAGAGAGTGAATCTCAGACACAAATCTGCCAGTTTCTTGATCTTAGACTTCCCAGCCTCCAGAACTGTGAGAAATAAATTCCTGTTGTTTATAAGTCCCTGCCTAATAAAAAAGAATTAAGGGAAAGAATACTTATAAGCTAAAACACTAAGTATAGTCCCTGGCATATGAGAAGTGCTCAGTAAATGATAGCTATGGATATTAATTAATTAATTAAAAGGGCATTCATTAGGCTATGCTAGTTTAATAAAAATATTCCCATTGTTCTAAGTCTTCATTAATTAAGCAACAACCTGATCTTTTTGGTAGGCTTGCCCAAGAAGTAGCCCAAATGATTTGTGAAGTCAATTATTCTGGCAGTATACCTGCCTTTGGATTTTATAATTTTTTGTTTATTTATAAATCAATCTCTTTATGGGTTTAGCTTAGAGTAAGTTTCCTAAAGTTCGATAAACTCTGCTTAAACCGACAAAACTCAATATCAAGAAAAGAAAACAAAGAATTAATCCCTTAGTGGTTCTATGAAGCTGGAAGGCTTCTTGTAGAAACCAGCATCATTCTTTTCTTTGACAATCTGCTAAATATAAAAAGGTCTTACATATCACACACATAAGTTTATAGAGGTATGTGTGTATTTACCCACCCACTTACCTGCCTATCTATATCTGTGTGTGTATGCTTGCATATATGTGCCTAGTGTTCATGTGTTTACAGTTTGACAAAGTACCTTCACTTTATGATCTTAAGACATTTGTAAAACATCTCTATGCTAAGATACTGCCTTAATTTTATAGCAAATGAGAGTGCCATTCCTATTCCCTAGTGTTGTTCATTTTTTCAGCTAATATGTGGTGAGTTCTTACTAAGTACCTGGCTCTGTGACTGTTACCCAGTGGGTAAATAACAGGTCTATCTAAGCCAAGATGTTCTTCTAACCCCCATCTATTATACAAACTGAATTTCTGAAAATATTAAGAAACTACAAATGAGTTGAGTGTCTGGTCAGGGAACCAAGAACAATAAAAGAGTATTTTAAGATAGAACGGTTGTGTGAAGTAACAGCAGAACCAAAACTACTGAACATCTATTTTGTTTCCATTTTTTCTATCAAGAATAATGATTTTCCAAAAGTCAAAAAGACTGAATGTGGTTAAAAAGAAAATAATACTCATAATAGGTAAGGAAGATAGTAAAAGAGCTTCTGTTTTGAATTAATTCAGGTCCAGACAAGTTGAAGAGTATTGAAGGAAATCACACACATGTCATTGAGAAACCCTTACTGATAATTTTTGAAGAATCATGGTCACTGAGAAAGATGCCAAGGGGCAGATTATTTTTAAAAAGGAAATAGAACTACTCATGAGTTCATAATGTCAATTCTTGAAAAAATTCTTGAATTGATGATTAAACAGTCTGTAAGCACCAGGGAAAGGAAGTAGTGATTACCATCAGTCAGCTTAGATTCAATAAGACCGAGTTTTGCAAAACTAACTTCATTTCCTTGATAGATTAAATGCATTTTTTTCTTTTGACCTGTATTTTATATAAGTATTTCATTAGCTACTAGTGACTTAACTTAATCTTGTCAGTCTACTGGCAAATATCTTGAGCATATGCATACATGCCAGTAAACTGCTATTACACTGTAAGCTTAAAGAGAATAGATACACCACAATGCAAGGTAATTTCAGTTGAGTAGCACTTAAAAAACACCTCTACAATTAGGTACTGTGCTAGGTCCTATACATTTAAAGATAAATAAGACACCATCCTTGTCTTTAAATGTCTGTAGCCTACTTAAGGGAAGACAGACAAAGATTAGTTTTCCTTTCTGTCCATACAGTGCTGTGCAATAATTCCCAGGGACTTAACTTGTTTACCCAAAGCTGTTATTTCTTTCTTCCTTGCCAAAAGACACCTTACTTTTTTCAGGTAGGAGATAGCAAGGAGTTCAGAGGTATATTTTTCCCTGAATTCTATGGGATGATTGGGCTAAGCCAGTAAATATACTCCTCTTTGACAGTGATTGTTTTAGGGGTGGGAGGGTGAACCCATTCCGGCCAAAAGGATTTGAATTAAAGATTGCTGGAGGTTTCTGAGAAATATATTCTTTCCTAAAACATGAACGCTCTAAGAGAAATGCTCTAAGAGAAATTGTGTCTTTCACCTACTTTATTGCAGTTGTCTGAAGATGTGTCTGGAGCAGTAGTGGTTATTTTGCGAGTATGTGGCCAACTAAGAGTCCTAACATCACTGAACCTCTCAGCCAATACTTCTCCAGATCTTTTATATTAAAAACAAAAGCTAAAAAGCAAAGAACTCTATCTTTTAAGCCACATTTAGTCATGCATTCAGTTACTTGGAGCCAAAAACTGACTAATTGATATTAGTGATACACAAAATTTACTGTTTTCTACTTAGATTAGTATCCTCAATAAAATACGATTTCAAAATGATGTTTTAAAAATACCAAAATTAAAAATTTAGGACATAGTTAAAACCACACCATAATTAATCTCAATAAACTTTAGGAATTTTATTACTTTAATGAAGAAATATTTATAAGAACAATTTATATGATATTGCATTATAATTACAAACATCATGAGGCTTTTAGTATGTTTCTTGTAAGAGCATAAGCAAAATGTCTTAATTATATACTAGCTATGATTTCAATCAATATTTTGCTTCCTCATTTATATATGTATTATATAAAAAGTATGCCCTAACTATTCTGTCATTCTTAAAATAGTTGTTTTCATAAGCTCTTTCCCTACAAATAACCTGTAAAGAAAGAAAATTCCTTGGTTCTCAGAATAATTATAATGGTATAACCCTATAAATATTTCTGTCTTATTAAAAATGAAATATGTTTTCTAAAACCCATAGATAACATATAACATGATACAATTACCTGGCTTGTGGCAAACCATAGCTGGTCCCTACTCCAACCCGAGGTAAGCTATAGACAACTTTTTTTACAGTTGCTTGATCAGGGAAATTAAACATAACTGAGGCTGTGAAAAGAAGTAAAAATATGATTTAGAAAAGCACAGGAGAGCAAACCATCAATTTCAGAAATCATTTTCAAGTGCTTATCATCATTTATTTGTAAAGGTAATATATCTTCATGGAAATCACTTTTCTGTATAACTTTATCCTTGAGAAATCTTGGATTAACATTTCTAAACATATTACTGCTTTTTAATTTTTGTTTTACTGAGGGCTTTCAGAGAGAAATGCAGCAGAAAAAATCAAGACAGAATTACACCACGCAAATGAACAGCATTCAAACATGAGTACCTTTTCTTTCAAAATATTTAGGGGACTTACTTCGGTTTGCCATAAATACTTCCAAAGCAGTGTTTTGTAGAAGATAACGTCTTGAGAATACAGCTCTTATCTCGCTGAACATCCATTTTCCATGAAGTCCTTCAGTGTATGCAAGGACCTAAAATAAATAGTTTAAAGGAAAGTGTCAATTAGTAAAATATGTGTTTAAAATTTAGTCTCACAATATCTTAGGGAGTGCTATAAAGAAGTCAGTAATTAGGGATCATCTTCATGAATTCATTATATATCATAACATTGTCAATCATTTAATTCTATATATTTGCAAAATTCTACCTTTCTTAATTTTCTTAATTGGTTCATTAGGAAATGAAGAGGCAAAAAAGTCTTATGTTCAATATGATCCTGTGACTTAAAACAGAAAATGTATTATAACTTTTTGATCTTGTATATAATTAATTGGCCCAGTTACATGACATAACTGTTGGTTATTTTGCAATACCTTCTTTCCATCTCCTTTCTTGCTTAAAGAAACCCCAGTTATCCCTGAAGTGTCCATGCGGTCAACTCCAGGTAATGAATCATGATTGATCTAAGCTGGAGGTCAGGAAACATTTTTGGTAAAAGGCCAAACAGTATTTTCAGGCTTATAGTACGTTATGACTACTCAGCTTTGCTACTGTACCATGAAAGCAGCCACAGACAATGTGTAAATAAACAGTCATGGCTGTGCTCCATTAAAACGTTATTAACAACAACAGGGGTAGCCTGAACTGGCCCCAAGGCCAGAGTGTGGCTAATCTATGGTCTCAGCCACTATCATGACAAAGTTATTTCTTGTTTTCCCAAATTTCCTTACAACTAGGGGTAGGGACATTTGACCTTCCACTGCCTAATGAGAATAAAACCAAAGTCAGCTAAGAATGTTTCAGAAAAGCTGATAAAAAGTCATATATAGCAAGCATAATCCTGTCCCCTTCTTCCTTGAAAGATGTGATGGCAGAAACTGCAGCCGCGTCACATAACTGAAAGAAAGGCCACAGGAATCGGGTAGAGGTTGGCCCTAATAATGAGCTACTGAAACAATCTCAGCAATGGCCCATATGTGTGAACTTTTTGTTACACAATACAGGTAAGTTCATATTTGATTAAACCACTAGAGTCAAATTTACAACAAACACATTCCTTCCTGAAACACTAATGTATACTAACAATACATAAACACATTTTCTACTTGCATTGGTTTACTCTGTATAATCTACTACATTTATATTTGCTTTGGTGAAAATCGAAACTAGTCATTGAGTTTTATGTACATGATATTCCTCAAGCTTTGAAAACAAGTTATGAAGTTCCTTTGTACATTTCCTTTCTCCAGAAATTGTGTGTGTATGTATGTGTGTGTGTGTACACACATACACAAAATATGTAATCTATTGGTCTTTTTATTTTTTGAAAATTCCATTTTTAACTCCTTAATTCAGTTTTTTTCTTTCCCTAGACACCGGAAGGTTTTTGGAGGCAGGCAGACATCTATTTAAATCCTAAGCCATTTTGGAGCCTATCAGACTCTTATTTAAATCTTGGTTCTCGCCTGGCTGGGCGTGGCTCAGTGGTTGAGCTTCGACCTGGGATCCAGGCGATCGGGGTTTGATTCCTGGTCAGGGCACATGCCCGGGTTGCGGGCTGCAGCCGATCAATGACTCTCTCATCATTGATGTTTCTGCCTCTCTCTCCCTCTCCTTTCCTCTCTCTCAAATCAATAAAGATATATTAAAAGAAATAATAATGATAAATTTTGGTTCTCCTTTTTTCTAGCTCTAAGGACTTGGAAAATTATTTAACTCCAGCTGAATTTTGGTATCTGAAGAAGTGGTATCTATTACTGGTTAGTTTAAGTGAAGACAATAAAAGTAAAGTGCATGGCCTTAGCTATTATTTAAGTTCTGTTCATGAGTTTATATGCCATTGTTGTCGAATATAATGTTACAAATGTCTTCTAGTTTCTAAATGCAAAACGTTTTATACATTTCACAAAAGAGTAATAGTGACTTGTCACAATTTATATTTACAAATTCATAGTTGGGTGCAATGGCTTCCAGATTTGAATTTCATATACCAGTATAATTTTTTTTTAATGGAAAGAATACTAAAAATGGTTATATATTTTTTTGTCAATTAGGAAAAATTTTAAGACAAATAAAACAGCCACAACAACAAAAACTATCTTTTATTATGACCACTATTTCACTAAAAAAATAAAATTTTAAAACCATTTAAAAACTCAGATAGTAAAATGAGTATAATATCAAAAAAAAGAAGATTTTCCCATGAAAGATGTGTTGGCACCCTTATATTGAAACCAGTGTGCCAGGAGGATAAAGATACACACACACACACACACACACACACTCATATTTTTACTTATTTTTCTCCTTGGGAACTATGATGTAATAAATATTTGATCAATTATTCCTTTCCATTAGCACATTATCAGTTTATTTTACTCAAAGCAGGCAGGTTGCTTACAAACACAGAAGTTAGTCTGACTGCTTAACTGTTCTATGTCTTACTAAAAATGCCAGTTATCAATTTATTGCTTTCCAGAACCAAGTTCACCATTAATTGCTTGATCTATGAAAATGAATCTGTGCCCTTTGTTTTTCCTTTCTATCTGGAACAATGTTAAACTTTGTTAGGAAAGGACACTGAAGAGGCAATGCAAGAGGAAGGGGTTTTCTCCCTGGTTCTGGTGTTCACTCAGCAGGTTCCTGCAAAGTGTGGGGGCCTCTCCTCTGTCTGGTTCCTGCAGTGTATGGTTGCAAACAGTACCCAGTGACTGGCAGTTTCCTCCTGTATTCCCTCTGTTCCAGCCAGTTTTGAAGCAGAGTGCCTCTGGTGAGAAGCCTCCCAGGAACAACTTCCAGAGGACAGTGCTCACCCAGCAAGGCACCAGAGTAACTTCACCATTTAGTGAGTAGCCATGCCCTCCCCAACAAGGCCTGGGGGGCCTCTTTCCTTGGGTTTAACATCAGCTCTAAGGGTAGTGGCTGCTCCTTTCATATGCTGTTCCAAACACATATATATGTTTAGAGTTCTTTTTATTTCTTACTAACCATTCCCTTGTTACTCCAGTTTCCTGTTATACTTTATATTATAATTATTCATATTACACATTCCTTCTTCAAATTGCTAAATGGTTTCTCGCTTCTGATTGGATCCAGACAGACAAACAAACTCTTCTATCAGTTCTCCTACCAACACTTTCTTTTTCCTTTTAAAAAACTTTTATTGAATTTATTGGGGTGACATTGGTTAATACAATTATATAGGTTTAAGGTGTACAGTTCTATAATACAACATCTGTATACTGCACTGTGTTCACCATCCAAGTCAAGTCTCCTTGCATCATCATTTATCCCCACTTACCCTGTTAGATGCCCCCCAACTCCCCTTTCCCTCTGGGAATCACCATACTGTCGTCTGTGCCTATGAGTTGTTGGGTTTTTCTTGTTGTTGTTGCTTAATCCCTTCACCATTTTCACTCAGCCCCTCAAACCCCTCCCCTACGCCAGGCATCAGTCTGCATATATATGTCTGTTTATATTTTGTTTGTTAGTTTATTTTGTTCATTAGAATCCACATATGAGTGAAATCACATGGTACTTTTCTTTCTCTGACTGGCTTATTTCACTTAGCATAATGCTCTTCAGGTCCATCCATGCTGTCAAAAAAGGTAAGATTTCCTTTTTTTTTTTTTTGACATTAGAGTAGCATTCTATTGTGTAAATGTACCACAGCTTTTTTATCCACCCTTCTACTGATGGACACTTGGGCTATCAAATCTGGCTATTGTAAATAATGTTGCAGTAAGCATAGGGGTGCACATATTCTTTCAAATCAGTGTTTCAGGATTTTTTTGGGTATATTCCCAGAAGTGGAATTGCTGGGTAATAAGGCAGTTCCATTTTTAGCTTTTTGAGAAAACTCCATACTGTTTTCCACAGTGGCTGCGCCAATCTGCATTAATTCTCCACATCCTAACCCCCACTTGCTGTTTGTTGATTTGTTGATGGTAGCCATTCTGACAGATGTGAGGTAATATCTCATTGCGGTTTTAATTTGCATCTTTCTGATACTAGTGACTTTGTGCATCTTTTCATATGCCTATTGGCCACCTGTATGTCCTCTTTTGAGAAGTGCCTATTCAGGTCCTTTGTCCATTTTTTAACTGTATTGTTTGGGGTTTTTTGGTGTTGAGTCACATAAGTTCTTTATAAATGTTGGATATTAACCTCTTATCATATGTATCATTGACAAATATGTTCTACCATTCGGTGGGTTGTCTTTTCATTTTGCTGGTTTCGTTTGCAAAAACTTTTTAGTTTGACGTAAGTCTCTTTTGTTTATGTTTTCTTTTGTTTCCCTTGCCCAAGGAGATATATCTCCAACCACCACTTTCTTAGCTCCAGGCTGGGACCACAGCAGTCCTCAGGGACCCTCAGGAGCAAGATAAAAGGATACTGAGTTAATCAGAGGAACTCAGTAAAGCCTGGAGGTAAGGAGAGAGAATAAAATTAAAATAAAATTATTTTGCTAGTAGCCCATAAACTGCAGGGAAGCAAATTCCAAAAGATACATCCAAAGGTAGGAGGTATTCTGAACAAGGGCAGCATAATCTGAATAAGCATATAGCCCTTACCAAAAGGTCATGGAAAGGAAAATTATATATATATAACCTCTTATAACTTGATTAAAAATATGCCTACTTATTTTATAGTCATCTATAATGACTATAATTAAGATTTTAAAATCCCTAAAAAGGGCTGATAAAAGACAATATTCTGAGCTGGTCAAAAATTCTCTGCCAGGAAAACCAGTAGGGCCTGGAGTCCTCTTCTTTTTTTACAGCAAGTGACCTCCTGCTTTCCCTTTTTCTTGTTTACTTCAAGATTGATTATGAAATAAAACTCTCCTAAAATTTTTTTATTATTATTTTTTATATCCTCTCCTATGAGCTTGCCTTTCCTGGAATCCAGTGTAGAGTTACCATGTACTAACCTCTACTGTCTCTTCTGTTACATCATTTTGTTTTCATTCTGTGCATGGCATTTATTTATTTTCTCATTTGTTTGTTTTTCATCTGTTCCTTTCTTGTGACATGGAAGTTCCAAAAGAAGAAGACCCTCATCTATCTTATTTATTGTTCAATGCACAGTGCATAAAATATTGCCTGGCACATGTGTGCTCCATTTATATTTGTTGGTTGAATAAATCACTAAGAGAAACTGACAAAGATAATACATATGGGGAAGATTACAAGGTACCATATAAAGTGTGTTCATTTCTGACTCCTTTGCTGAACTGGAAAAACACTTCCAGTTTGGCTTTCTAACTTCTCATGTTTATATTCTTATGGTGGAGCCCATTTAAGATTTAATGAAGACCTAAAAAAGCAATCTAAACAGCAGAACTGGTTCCTCTTCTTCAGTAGTTTAATTTGCACCCTTGAGAAACTCTAGACGAGGTTAGTCCCCATCCTGAAAGACCCTGGGCCGCAGAAAATGGTTTCTTTCACTGTAGAGGAGTTACGGAAAGTCATTAGGCTATGCTATGGCATTTTGACTTTATAGATTGATGCCTCTCACATAAGAATATGTATATAGAAATGTGT
Organism: Miniopterus schreibersii; assembly: GCF_964146895.1. Taxonomy (NCBI): domain Eukaryota; kingdom Metazoa; phylum Chordata; class Mammalia; order Chiroptera; family Miniopteridae; genus Miniopterus; species Miniopterus schreibersii. The sequence goes on along the minus strand of NC_138102.1, from coordinate 86,673,135 downwards.
CAAAAAATATCATTTGGCACTCTTCTTGACCATCAATTTTATTTTTTAGTGAAATTAACACAGATAGGCTGGAAAATAAAATGTAACAAATGATGAACTATTGAGATAAAACACTAGCATTCAAGTAAATTTTGTAATTGCTATGGACTTCCTTGAACTCTAACCAAGTCTCCTTCACTCTCTGGTGCTCATGGGCAATGAGAAAGCCTGGACACTCAGAAGGAGGGTCACCTAGTGAAATTTCATCAACACTCTCCAGCAGCATATAGAGGGCAAAGTAGAGGTTTTGAGACTGAAATCAGAGTAACCAGTTAGGATACTACTTCAGGCAAGTGATGAGGAGTTTTGTCAATTTCTACATATTTCAGAAATGTAAAGAAATATCATTTATAGTTGATTATCACCGAGTTTATGGCACATTTCTATAAAAATCTGGGCATCCAGCCCAAGTCTGAAACTTGAGCTGGTACTATAATGTTGCCTGTATTTTATTTACAGCTTTACTAGTTACATGATGTTCTATAAGTTTCAGTACCTTTTATAATAACTCTTTATATTTGTTTTTCATTATAGACCAGGATAGTTTTCTAAACTATGGAAGTACTTTCATCTATACTTGAGGTTTTATGGTTTTTAGGTCGACCTTTCCATATCATCTGGTTTGTGCCTGCCTGCTTCTCCAAATTATTTAACATACCATGAAATCTAATCAACAAATGCTAATTACCCATTCAGTATCACTTTCTGAAAACCGAACAAAAGTCATTTTTATTACATCACATAGGTCATAAACAAGAATATTAAAGCATTTTGATTCCAAATCTTATAGAATTTTGTGATTCTTCTTAAGTGATCACTGAACTAATTTGAACTGTTTAGTATCCAAATAAAGTGAAGGGAGAAAGAGTTCATACTGGCCTTGTACCCTGAGGTCCACCCCTCTCCCTTAGGAGCTGAAGCACACAGGAAGCAACAGAAAACAAATGTAACAGAGGCTCCTGGTAAACTGCCTTGCCTAAATATGTGTGCTTAACACATATTATTTGATGATATTTTTGAAGAAAAAGAGGGTTGCTGTGCACTCATGTGTATCAGACATGTATATATTGTCAGAAACACATATATGTCTGTCAAATCAGTTACATCTTTTCTTCCTTTTAAGGTTAATATTGCACAATGTAAAAAGTACTTGTTTAGGCCCTGGCCAGGTAACTCAGTTGGTTAGAGCATCGTCCCGCTACACCAAGGTGCAGGTTTGATTCCCGGTCAGGGCACATATAAGAGTCAACCAATGAATGCATAAATAAGTGGAACAACAAGTTAGTATTTCTCTCTATATATCTCTCTCTCACTCTCTCTTCCTCTCTCTCTCAAGAAAAAAAATTAAGTACTTGTTTTTTTTTTAAATTATGTTTTTATTAATTTGAGAGAGAGAGGAAGGGGCGGAGAGACAGAAACATCGATGAGAGACAAATATCAACATAGGCTGCCTCTCACATGACCCCTACTGGGGTTCAAGCCCGAAACCTGGGTGGGTACCCTGACTGGAAATCCAACTGATGACCTCCTGGTGCATGGGTCAACGCTCAACCACTGAGCAACACTAGCCGTGCTTAAGTACTTGTTTAATGATAACTTGCTGATCTCAAATCATCTAACACATTTATCAAAACAATTATTAAAATAGTTTTTCTTTGAAAATGAAAAATATAAATTTTGCTTTATTATGTTTTATGTTAAGAATTAATGAAAACGCTTCAGAAGGCTAGACAGAAATGTTCTGTTTAATGTTCATGAGGTCATCAAATCTAACAAATTGCAGCTTTAACAGTTTAATTAGAAAGCATTTAGCACAAGGTAAAGTTATAAAACTCAATTATTTTTCTAATTCTGTATAAATTATCAATGATTTTGGATATAACAAATATATTTAAGATAGAATAGCTTAAAAGTAATTTCAGGTTTACATGCATACATGATCTTCCTTGCTCTTTTTGCCATCTGCCAGCTAAATAAAGAGGATTCAAAGTCCCAGAAGGAAAGCCAAACCACAAGATGAATGGAGCTTGGGTTCTAAAATGACCATGTGGAGGACCTTCTCTGGCTGATACATGTTGTGGTACAGGGGTAAGAATGTAAGGAGCAGCAAGATGTGTGGAACTCCCTCCTCCTAGTTCTTTCCACATCTTGGTAATGCTATTTCCTCACCAAAGGCATAGAGGAATATAAGATATAAGAAATATTTGAAGATTATGAAAAAATTAAAATAACACCACAATGCACTAGCCTTGCAATAACCAACTTTAGGCAATACAATAGCTTCCCAAGAGGTAAGTTAGGTATGCATAATTTAACAGAGTAAGTTTCTAGACCCTCAGCTTCTTAAAATCTATCTGCCTGAGAATGAACCAGTGAGGGAAGTATAGGTTCTCTTTTCCAATCTCCCTTTTTGGAAGCAGCTCAAGTGTCCATCAGTAGAAGGGTGGATAAAAAAGCTGTGGTACATTTACACAATAGAATGCTACTCTAATGTAAAAAAAAAAGGAAATCTTACCTTTTTTGACAGCATGGATAGACCTGAAGAGCATTATGCTAAGTGAAATAAGCCAGTCAAAGAAAGAAAAGTACCGTGTGATTTCACTCATATGTGGATTCTAATGAACAAAATAAATTCACAAGCAAAATAGTGACAGACTCATAGATAGAGAGCAGGCTGACAACTGTGGGAGGGTTAGAGGGTGGAGGTATTGAACAAAAAAGACAAAAACAAAAAAAACCTCATGGAAATGAACAACAGAATGGTGATGGCGGGTGGTGGGGGTTGGGGTGGGAGTATGGACAGAGGTGTGGGAGGGTATGGGGGGATAAATGGTGATGGAAAAAAAATGGTGATGGAGAAAGATGGGTGATGACAGAATATCCAAATTACTATACTACTGGATATATTTTATTAAGTTGATTATATATGAAAAGTGAAGTAACAATTTTATTTTAAAAGTAATCAATATTTAGAACATACTGAATACTACATCTTTTAAAATAAGTCTTTAAACTTATGAAAAATTTCAGATGTTGACTTAAACATGTGTAAGGCAGTATAGTTTCCTAAAATTCATATACAGGGTGGGTAAAACAAAAGTTAGAGTACAAGTGCAAGAGACCAGCTATACACAATACAGAAATCCTGAAATGTATGCTGGAAAAGGCTCACTTTAGCCTTTTATCCAAATAATTAATAATGAATACAATCATCAGAATAAAACTGTTAGGGGTAGACACCATAATCAGTAAAATCTAAGATAGACCAAAAAATTGATCATTGAGTCAAATCTTTTCATAAAATTAACATAGAAAAATAATTAATCTTGATGAAAATATATAATTCAGTAATATGAAACTAAAAATGGGAAAAACTTAAAATGACAACTGTGGATGAGATCCAAGATGACGGCAGACTGGGTGAAAACTACACTGACACTTCCCGGGACAAATCTGGATTTAAAACTAAAACATAGAAAAACCATCCTGAAAACCAACTGAAGACTAGCTATAGAGCACCCTCATAACCAAGGAGGAAAAGTGGAGACCACACAGGCTGGTAGGAAGTGCAGACATGAGAGGGCTGGCTGGGCTCCCACAGGCAGCAGCTAAAAGTCAGAGGGATATCTCAGCTGTGGGCGGTTCCCACTGAGAACTCTGGGGCCTAAACCCCAGGATGGGCTTCCCAGCCAAGAGCACCAGAACTGAGAAAGGTGCCCCCATAACATCTGGCTGTGAAAAGCAGCTGGGTTTCTGTCTGCCAGGGAGAGGCAGCTGGAACAGCGGGCACCCTCTTAAAGAGCCAACTCACAATGTTTCCTGTGCAGCCACTACCTTGGGCTCTGGAGGAGTGTGAGTGGAGTAGACTGGAGCTGTGTGGGGAGAGTCTGGGGTTGTGGGCTCTGGAGAGAGAGATCAGGGGATGCCCTTCCGGATTCCTGTGTCGAGTCATTCTCCCATACTGTGGGGAACATCTTTCTTTGGCTGTGAATTTTTGGCTTTTGCCTGAGGGGGGAAGCAATTGACCAACCCTGCTGGAAAGTCTCTCGCCCTGCCTGGAGGGGTTTCTACATACTGAGGCTTAAAGGACTGATAAAATAGCCAGCCACCACACCCTGTGGAGCTTCTACAGGCTGAGGCTCATTAAGAGAATCAGATTAATCAGTCTGCAGGCAGAGGCAGACCTCAGGGTGCTTTGAGTCTGTGCCTGATCTGTTTTGGGACCAGGGCCTTAGAAAAGCGGACTTTGGAGTGCATCTTGGTCATGTCAAAATGCACCCAGCCCAGCAGTGGAGACCTCAAGCCTGGGGTTGTTGATAGCCCCAAAAAGGGTTCTTAGGGCCAGTCACAAACTGGGTATGACATTGGCCTATACCAGAGACCCTTCAAAAAGACTGAGAGGCCTAGCCGATCTACCTAACACTTAAAAACAAATCCCAAAAAGTAGCCAAAATGGGGAAACCAAAAAACAAGCCCCAAATGAAAGAACAAGAGAAGTGTCCAGAAAAAGAGTGAAATAAAATGGAGATAAGCAGTCTCTCAGATATAGAGTTCAGAATATGATTGTAAGGATGGTTACAGCATGAAAAAAGATATTGAAACTGTGAAAAATGACCTGTCAAAAATGAAGAATAACATAGCAGAAATAAAGAATATATTGGAAGAAATAAACAGCAGATTAGAGGAAGCTGAGGATTGTATCAGTGAATTAGAAGACAGGGTAAAAAATCACTCAATCAGAGACCCAAAAACAAAAAACAATTAAAAAACAGGAGGACAGTCTAAGGGAGCTGTGGAACAGCATGAAATGTAACAATGTTTGTATAATAGAAGTGCCAGAAGAGGTCGAAAATAAGCAGGGGTTAGAGAACCTGTTTGATGAAATAATGGCAGAAAATTTTCGTAAACTGGTCAAGGAAAAAGTCACACAAGTTCTGGAAGCACAGAGAGTCCCAAGGAAGAAGAATCTAAAGAGGCTCATGCTCAGATACATCATAATTAAAATGCCAAGAATCCAAGACAGAGAAAAAATCTAAAGGAAGCTAGAGAAAAGCAATCTGTTACCTACAAAGGAGTCCCCATAAGGCTGTTATCTGACTTCTCATCAGAAACTCTACAGGCCAGAAGGGAATGGCATGAAGTATTCAAGGTAATGCAAAACAAGGATGTGAAACCAAGACTACTCTATCCATCAATTTTATCAATCAAGTCAGATGGTGAAATAAAGAGCCTCGCAGAAAAAAAAATTAAAAGACTTTATCACTACAAAACCAGCATTACAGGAAATATTAAAGAGACTTCTATAATTAGAAGTAGAAATAAAGAGAATAAGAAATTTAGGCATAAAGAAACAAAATGGTAGTAGGTAAGTATCTTTCAATAATAACCTTACACGTAAATGGATTAAATGCCCCAATAAAAAGATATAGGGCGGCTGAATGGATAAGAAAACATGACCTAACTATACACTGTCTACCATAGACCCACCTCAGAACAAAAGACTCACACAGGATGAGAGTGAAGGGATGGAAAAAATTTTTCCATGCAAATGGAAATGAGAAAAACAGCTGGGGTAGCAGGACTCATATAGGAAAAATAGACTTCAAAATGAAGACCACAACGAGAGACAAGAAAGGTGATTACATAATAATAGAGGAATCAATCCAAGAAAAGTATATAACCCTGATAAACATATGTACCCAACATAGGAGCACCTACATTTGTTAAAAAAAAAAAAACTTCTAGAGGACTTTAAGGGAGAGATCGACAGCAATACAGTCATACTAGGGGACTTTAACACCCCACTGACTTCACTGGATAGGTCTTCCAGAGAAAAAAATCAACCAGTAAACAGTGACCTTAAATGACATACTAAATCAGATGGACTTAATTGACATTTATAGGACACATTCTACCCCAAAGCTGCAGAATATACATTCTTCTCAAGTGCACATGGGACATTCTCAAAGACAGACCACATGTTAGAACACAAAACAAGTCTCTACAAGTTCAAGAAGACTGAAATCACATCAAGCATCTTCTCAGACGATAGTGGCATGAAATTAGAAATCAACTACAATAAAAACACTAATAGATATTTCAACACTTGGAGGTTGAAAAGCATGTTTTTAAACAATGAATGGGTTACCAAAGACATCAAGAAAGAAAGACAAATCTTCCTGGAAACAAATGAAAATAAACCCACAACTCCAAACCTATGGAACACAATGAAAGCAGTCCTGAGAGGGGGGTTCATAGCACTACAAGTCTACCTCAAAAAAGAAGAAAAAAATCTAATAGACTCTCTAACCCTAGAACTTAAAAACTTAGAAAGAGAACAACAAGAAAAGCCCAGAGTAAGCAGGAGGAAAGAAATAATAAAGATCAGAACAGAAATAAATGACATAGAGACCAAAAAAAGTTACAAAAGGTCAATGAAATCAAGAGCTGGTTCTTTGAAAAGGTAAACAAGATTGAGGAACCTTTAGCCAGGCTCATCAATAAACAAAGATAGAGGACCCAAATAAACAAAATCAGAAATGAAAAAGGTGAAGTAAAAACTGACCCAACAGAAATACAAAGGACTGTGAAAAAATATTGAGAACAACTACCTGCCACCAAGCTGGACAACCTGGATGAAGCAGATAAAGTCCTAGAACAATACAACCTTCCAAAACTCAATCAGGAAGAGTCCAAAAGTCTAAATAGGCCACTAACTGCTGATGAAGTTGAAGCAGTAATAAAAGGGCTCCCAGCTCACAAGAGCCCTGGCCTGGATGGCTTCACAGGGGAGTTTCACCAGAGATTCAAAGAAGAATTAACACCTATCCTCCTCAAACTATTTCAAAAAATCCAAGAGGAAGGAACATTTCTAAACTCTTTTTATGAGGCCAGCATTAGCCTAATTCCAAAACTAGATAAAGACACTACAAAGAAAGAAAATTACAGGTCAATATCCCTGATGAACACTGATGCCAAAATCCTCAATGAAATATTAGAAAATAGGATCCAGCAATATATTAAAAAGATCATACACCATGACAAGTGGGATTTCTTCCAGGGATGCAAGGCTCCTACAATATTAGCAAAGCAATAAACGTGATACATCACATAAGCAAACTGAAAGAAAAAAAATCACATAATCATATTCATAGATGCACAAAAAGCATTCAGTACACTCCAACACCCATTTTTGATAAAAACTCTCAGCAAAGTGGGAATAGAGGGATCATACCTCAACGTAATAAAGGTCATATATGACAAACCTACAGCCAACATCATACTCAATACGTAAAAACTAAAACCATTTCCCCTAAGAACAGGATCAACACAGGGGTATCCACTTTCACCACTCTTATTCAGCATAGTACTGGAAGTCCTAGCCATAGCAATCAGACAAGAAGGAAACATAAAAAACATCCAAATTGGAAAGGAGGAAACAAAACTGTCATTATTTGCAGATGACATGATATTGTACATAGAAAATCCTAAAGACTCCACCAAAAAACTACTAGATTTAATAAATGAAATCAGCAAGGTAGCAGGATACAAAATTAACAACTAGAAATCAATGGCACTTTTATACACCAATAATGAACTCTCAGAAAGAGAAACTAAAAAAAAATACCATTTACCATTGCAACTAAAAAGATAAGATACCTAGGAATAAACTTAACCAAAGATGTCAAAGATCTTTATTCAGAAAACTTTAGAACATTGAAAAAAGAAACAGAGGAAAATACAAACAGATGGAAAAATATACCATTTTCATGGATTGGAAGAATTAACATCATTAAAATGTCCATACTACCCAAAGCAATCTATAGATTCAATGCAATCCCTATTAAAATGCCAACAGCATATTTCACAAATTTAGAGCACACACTTTGAAAATTTATATGGAACCAAAAGCACTACAAATGGCCAAGGCAGTGTTGAGGAAGAAGAACAAAGTTGGAGGGATCACAACACCAGATATCAAGTTATACTACAAAGCCACTGTAATCAAAACAGCCTGGTACTGGCACAAGAACAGACATATAGATCAGTGGAACAGGACAGAGAACCCAGAAATTGACCCACGCCAGTCTGGTCAGTTAATATTTGACAAAGGAGGCAAGAACATACAATGCAGTAAAGACAGTCTCTTCAATAAATGGTGCTGGGAAAATTGGACAGGTACATGCAAAAAAATGAAACTAGACCACCAACTTACACCATACAGAAAAGGAAATTCAAAATGGATAAAAGACTAAATGTAAGGCATGAAACCATAAGAATCCTCAACAAGAACATAGGCAGCAACATCTCAGACATCTGAGGTAGCAATATGTTTGCTGATACATCTCCTAGGGCAAGAGAAATTAAGGAGAAAATAAACAAATGGGACTGCATCAAAATATAAAGCACAGCAAAAGAAACCATCAACAAAATGAAAAGGGAGCCCCCTGTATGGGACAACATATTTGCCAATGACACACCAGACAGAGGGTTAGTATCCAAAATATATAAGGAACTAATACAGCTTAACAAAAGGAAAACAAGCAATCTAATTAAAAAATGGGCAAAGGACCTAAATAGACACTTCTCCAAAGAGGACATACAAATGGCTAAGAGACATATGAAAAAATGCCTAATGTTACTAATCATCAGAGAGATGCAAATTAAAACCACAATGAGGTATCACCTCACACCCGTCAGAATGGCTACCATCAGCAAATCAACAAACTACAAGTGCTGGCAAGGGTGTGGAGAAAAGGGCACCCTAGTACACTGCTGGTGAGAATGCAGACTGGAGCAGCCGCTATGGAAAGCAGTATGGAGTTTCCTCAAAAGATTAAAAATTGAGCTGCCATTTGACCAGGTAGTCCCATTTCTAGGAATATATCCTAAGGAACCTGAAACACCAATCAGAAATAATTTATGCACCCTATGTTCACAGCAGCACAATTTACAATAGCTAAGATCTGGAAACAGCCTAAGTGTCCATCAGTAGATGAGTGGATAAAAAATGTGTGGCACATTTACACCATGGAATACTATCCATCTGTAAAAAAGAAGAATCTTTTATCCTTTGATACAGCGTGGAGGGATCCAGAAAGTATTATGCTAAGTGAAATAAGCCAGTCAGAGAAAGACAAGTACCACATGGTCTCACTTACATGTGGGATATAATGAACAAAATAAACTGATGAACAAAGTGGATCCAGAGACATAGAAATATGGAACAGAATGAGGGATCTCAGAGGAAAGGTGGGGAGGGGGGAGTGGTTGGGGAGAGATTGATCAAATAACTTGTATGTTTATAAGCATAATCCATGGGCACAGACATTGGTATGGGTTAAGCTTGGGGATGGGATGGTTGCGGGGTGGAGGGGATCAATGGGGTTAAAAAGGGGACATCTGTAATATTCTCAACAATAAAGAAAAAGAAACTTAAAAAAAAAAAAAAAAGAAAAAAAATTGAGACAACTTAAATGGCCACATAATATTCCAAAGGATGGTAATTATATAAATTACTTTGCCATTTCCCTTGTTGAATATTTAGGTGTTTTCAATATTCATTGTTATAAGAGTATAATAAATATATCTGCAAATGAAAAAAAATGACTTAACTCTGAAGAACAATAATCAAGAAATTAAGTCGCAGTTTTTGAGAAAATACATTTTTCATGAAAATTAAGCAATATGTAATATATTGCTATATTTCTGAGGTAAAATATTAATACATATAGCCATTAACAGTATATAGATAAAAACTGTAAAATTAGAGCTGCAAGGTTAAAACATCTTATAATTTTGGAAAATTTAGGCAGCCCATCCACAGAGAATTTTTTATTTAATAACTTTGCATTTTGCTCCAATTCATCAATGGATGTACCTGCCTATCTGAGATAAAGCCTCCCTTACAAGCTGTGAGATCTCAGGCAAGTTAGTTAATTTTCAACTCTTCAGTTTCTTTATCATAAGGTGGGGGAAATTATAGTACCTAACCTTACAGGGTGGTTGTGAGGACTGAGTGAACTGACTCTTTTAAAAAGTGACTGGCACAGTTTCTGGCACACAGGTAGCGTTTAACAAATATTAGCCCACTACTATAATTTTTGCCTCCTTTCTTGTGTGCATGTGCACACACACACAGCAGATTTGTTTGGTTTTAACCTTCATTAATAACAATGCCAGCAAGGGAGTAGAAAACCTGGACCACAGCATATAACCTTTTAAACTAACAGCCACAACTATTGTTTCCTTAGTGGCAGTTGGTATTCTAGAAGGTATCTGAAATCGCAGTGCTAACCTCTAACTAGAAAGCCCAAGTATTTGGGACATCAGCTACCACACATTGTTAGTAATGATAATTTTAAGAAGGCTTTTTCCTATCTAATAAACAGCCGAAAATTAGACCAGTTCTTTTCTACCAAGTTTGTTCTCATGATTTATCAATTTTATTTTAGTTTTTCAGTGACTTCCATTTAACAAATATTTATTGATTGACTGCCATAAGCCAATGGTGAACAAGGAGGTCACAATCTGGTGGAAATGACAAACAGTAGGAAAAGGGGGAAAGGAAGGGAAAGAAGTGTGTCCTATGCAGAAGGAACAACATGTATGTGAACATGGTGCTTTGGGGAATGAGTCCAGGCTGTCTGGAACATATATGGTAAATAGAAGAGAGGGGAAAATAAAATTAGAATAATAAAAGGTGCGGAGGGAGTCAGGACATAGTGCTGTAATTCATGTTAAAGAGTTTGGACTTTTGGCCTGAGAACAATGGAAAGCCACTATGTTAAACAAAGAGGTGAGATGATTAAATTGGCACTTTAGAAAACACTGCTGTTAGTACAGTGTAGAGGATGTTTGGCTGAAGAAGGGCAATGATGTTCTAATAATCTATGCAAATGTTATTTTATATTCATTAATAGAAAACCATGAACTTTTTAAAAAGACTATGATTTGTACCACTGCAATAGATCTCTCACATTGTGGCAAGTATGAAGTTCACCTATGTTATTACACACACCCCTGAACAATGATTGAGTTCATGAGGATATGCTATTTGGTAGTCCTTGCAGAACCTACACATGTAAGGAACTCAACTAATTTTTGTTGAATACAGTTTTTAAAATTTAATTTACAAACAACTTTGAATAGCAGCTGGAGTCCTCGGTGCCTATTTCATCTTCAAATGCATACTCTCAAAATTATGGTAAAACTCTCAAAGTTGAAAAATGACATTAGCAAGGTTGCTACATTTTTGTACTACTCATGAATATCCACATGTATAAATATTATATATTTGACATCAGCTACCACACATTGTTAGTAATGATAATTCTAAGAAGGCTTTTTCCTATCTAATAAACAGCTGAGAATTAGACCAGCTCTTTTCTACCAAGCTTGTTCTCATGAGTTATCAATTTTATTTTAGTTTTTCAGTGACTTCCATTTAACAAATACTTATTGATTGATTGCCATAAGCCAATGGTGAACAAGGAGGTCACAATCTGGTGGAAATGACAAACAGTGGGAAAAGGGGGAAAGGAAGGTAAAGAAGTGTGTCCTATGCAGAAGGAACAATATGTATGTGAACGTTTTCTCAAATTTTCTCAAATTTGGCAATCTCCTGTGTTTAGATTTATTTTCTTCTATATCAGATTATTTGGGTTTCTGGGTTAGAGATTTTCCTTTGAATCAATTTGGTAATAGGGTCAGATTTTGTAGATACTGTAAATCATCAGCAAAAATAGTTTTCTCTTTTTGGAAATATTTCAATTAAAATTTTAGGTACAGTCAAAAATGATACAGGATTAGAGGGGGTTGTTACAGTAATTATTGTTGCAATAGTGAAATCAGACATAACATACAGAGTAAACATAAAAAAATTAATTGCTTTTGACTGGAGATCTAATCATGTTAGGAGATTAATCTTTTAGAACATTATAAACTAAAATATTTTAAAATTATTTAAAAATTTTAATAAAAAAATTTTAAACATAGAGTAGTGAGAAATGTAAAATGAGGAGACAATCTTATTTTTTTAAACTTAACTTAGTTAACACATTTATATGAACCTGGAAAATGCACATATTGCAAATGCTAGTGCACTTTTCAATGTATATCCGTTAGAATTTCAAACATTTTTTAACTTAGACAGAAATACTTGATGAAAATCATAATAGAGTTTATGTATACAAAACACATATACTACTTATGGTGCACAGTAGGTATTTAGCCACAAGGTGCATTATACCTAGCTTTCAAATTCTAACCATCTTGAACATTTTTCAGCTCCCAAGTGTGCCATGGTCCATCATGCTTCCATGCCCTTACACGTGGTGTTTCTTCCACTTACCAGATCCCTCCCTATTTTGTTCTCCTGATTAATTCCTATTAATGACTAAGCTAGAGGAGCCTGCTATTCCTGTACCTACTTAGGGCACTTACCAAAACATTATTATAAGTATCAGTTTACTTGTTGGCATCTTTTGCTAACCTGTAAACTCATTGAGGGCAAGAATTCTCAATGTATCTCTGCATTCATCATACTTAGCACAGAGCCCAGCACATAGCAGTAATGTAACAGTAGTAATTCCTTAAGAATGCCTTTGTTAATAAATAAATGGGACTATATCAAACTAAAAAGCTTCTGCACAGAGAAAGAAACCAACAACAGAACAAAAGGGCAATCAACCCAACAAGAGATGATATTTGCAAACAAAAGCTCTGACAAGGGGTTAATATCCAAAATATATAAAGAACTTATACAACTCAACACCAAAAAAATAATCCAATTAAAAAACTTCTGGTTTGGGAGTTCAGATAGGTTTGTCTGTCTTTGGATATGTAAGTAGTTGGTTGCTAAATTTGGTCAGATTTCTCCTGACTGTCTGTTCCTAAATTCTTAGGATACGTCCTGATGAATTATACTTTGTGATTAATTGTCATATGTGTAATTGTTGCATATTGGATGTACCTAATTTGATAATTAAAAAAAAATTTCCATTTAAGGTATCTGTTTGCAGGTCAGAAAATGAGAACATGTAATTGTGTAATGCTCTGAAATGTAAAAAAACAAGTTGTAAATAAAATCAACTAAAAAAAAAAAAAAATGGGCAGAGGAACTGAACAGATACCTCTCCCAAGAAGACATACAAATGGCCAACAGATATATGAAAAGATGTTCAACCTCACTAGCTATTAGGGACATGCAAATCAAAACTACAATGAGATACCACCTCATACCTGTTGAAATGGCTGTTATTAACAAGACAAGCAATTAACAAGTATTGGAGAGGTTGTGGAGAAAAAGGAACCCTCATTCACTGCTGGTGGGAATGTAGACTGGTACACACGCTATGGAAAACAGTATGGCAGTTCCTCAAAAAACTAAGAATAGAGCTCCCATACGACCCAGTAATCCATCTCCTGGGTATCTACCCAAAAAACTGGAAAACATATATTCGCAAAGATATATGTACCCTTAATTTCATTGCAGCATTATTCACGGTGACCAAGACATGAAGAAAACCAAAGTGTCCTACAATAAAGGACTGGATAAAGAAGATGTGGTACGTGTACACAATGGAATACTACTCAGCCATAAGAAAGGATGAAATACTGCCATTTGCAACAACATAGATGGACCTTGAGAATATTATGCTAAGTGAAATGAGTCAATCAGAAAAAGCTAAGTACCATATTATATCAATCATACGTGAAATATAAAACTGAAACTCATAGACACAGATAATAGCAGGGTGGTTACTAGAGGGTAGGGGGTGGGGGTTGGGGGGTAAAGGAGGCCAAATATATGGTGATGGAAGATGGTTTGACTTTGGGTGGTGGGCACACAATGCAATATACAGATCATGAATCATAGAAATGTACATTTGAAACCTATATGATCTTATTATCCAAAGTCACCCCAATAAATTTAAAAAAAGAATGCCTTTGTTGATCTATACTTAGTAATACACATGTGCACCAAAATTGTTAATATATATGATGTATATTAATTAAAAGCAGTCATATTAAGATAGCTTAGAGTTCTCAATTCATTATGTACTGAACAGGACAGGCAAGGAGCCCCTACTGAAAAGTGCCTTTTTATCATGTTGATTACTTATGACCCCATCTCTCTGGCATGGTGGACTGAACCAGGATGGACACTTAATATAAAGTAGTTATCTAAGCAGGATAGCCACAACTAGTGAGAACCCTGTCCATCAGAGCCATGCTATCATGGATGTTGGCTGGCAGACCCCATCAGATAATCTCTCTTAATGATATGAATGTGAGATATTTGGAGACAACTCTAACATGAGGATGGGAAGAAGCCAAAAAATAGAGAAGGCAGTCACCAGAAATCCTAAGGCGGCAGAAAATCTAAGCAGAAGCCAAGGCTAGCGATGGGTCTAGTGGTAGATGTAACTATTTCCTGCTCCAGACACATCTGGCACCACTTTGCTCTCCTGACTCCAGCTCCCTGGGCTGCTTTCAGTCTCTTGTGCATACCATGAGGGAAGTTCTCTTCACAATGCTTACCACAAAAATATAGCTTTGCAAATTTACTATGGATTTTATTAATGTAATTTCCCCATTCTGACCATTTTTGTATCTCTGTTGCTTTGCACAGTATCTGCTACACTGTAGAAACTCAATAATTTGTTGAATTATTTAATTAAAGGTTTATTTAGAGTTAGTCTGTAGTAGAAAAAATATAAACGAAGACAGAGAGTAACTGGCACTATATAATGTTAATGGATGTCTGTTTGAAGGGACATTTTAGAAAGCTCACATGAAATTACACTTTTCAGAATGCCTGATGAGAATTTCCCAATTATAAATTACTATGCTTTCCTACTATAAACTCTTTAGTAGGCAGTACTGTCCACCCACTCAGAATCTGTCCCTGCTTCCCCTGCTCTACATATTCCTGATTAACATAATCCTAATGGTTCAGCTGTTGACTTCTCTTCCATGTGCTTCTGAGTCAGGACACAATGATCCCATGGCCAGTCCCAGGGGTTAGACCAGGTGTAGAAAAGTGACCCTGTTCTTAAGAGGGAACCAGTGGAAGAGATACTTTCTCCTTCCTCTGGACATTCCTAAGCTTATGGTGATTTGGGGGAGTGCTGAAACCACGTTGCTATCAGTGTGAGAGTGAGGACAAATCAAGGATGCCAGAGTGGAGCTGGGGCCAGTGTGCTCAGTGGTTAGAGGGCCAGCCCCTGTAGGAGGCAGCCAGTAAATGTGTCTCTCTTGCATGGATGTTTCTCTCTCTATCTGTCTGTCTCTCTACCTCCTTCCCTTCCACTCTCTCTAAAAATCAATGGAAAAAATATCCTTGAGTGAAGATTAAAACAATAAATAAATAAATAAATAAATAAATAAATAAATAAATGGATGGCAGAGTGGAAATGGGGAATGAACCTGGGTTCTTTTGTTTTTGTTTTTGTGTTCTGTTGCTTTTATTTATTTTTTAATTTTGTTTTTGTTTAAAGTATTACAGATGTCCCTTTTTCTCCCCATTGACCCATTCCACCCCATCCCATCCCCCTCCTCAGTCCCTCTCCCCACCACTGTCCGTGTCCTTGGGTTGTGCATATATGCATATAAATTCTTTGGTTACTCTCTCCTCTTCCACCTACCCGCCCTCCTCCATCCCTCTGACATTCATCAGTCTCATCTATGCTTCCATGTCATTGAATCTATTCTGGTCATCAGTTTATTAAGTTCTTTAGGTTCCACATATAAGCGAGATCATGTGATGTTTGTCTTTCGCTGCCTGGCTTATTTCACTTAGCATAACATTCTCCAGGTCCATCCATACTGTCCCAAAGGGTACGAGATTCTTCTTTACAGCTGCGTAGTATTCCATGGTGTAAATGTCCCACAGCTTTTTTATCCACTCATCTACTGATGGGCACTTGGGCTCTTTCCAGATCTTGGCTATTGTAAACTGTGCTGCTATGAACATCGGGGTACATATATTCTTTTTGATGAATGTTTCCGGATTCTTAGGATACATTCCTAAGAGTGGAATCACTGGGTCAAAGGCAGTTCCATTTCTAATTTTTTGAGGAACCTCCATACTGTTTTCCATAGTGGTTGCACCAGTCTGCATTCCCACCAGCAGTATACTAAGGTTCCCCTTTCTCTACCTCCCTCCCTTCCACTCTCTCTAAAAATCAATGGAAAAAATATCTTCGGGTGAAGATTAAAATAATAAATAAATAAATAAATAAATAAATAAATACATACATACATACATAAAAGGATGGCAGAGTGGAAATGGGGAATGAACCTGTGTTCTTAAAAATATCCAGAAGCAGGTGAATCAATCAACCCTGGAGACTAGTATAATTCAGGACTTACTATTTTATGATAAATACACATATACATAAATACACACATTCTTACAAAGCCATTTGAGATAGGGTAGCTATTATTTTCAGCTGAAAGGTTTCTGAAAAACTCACAATATAAAGATGATGTATTGTAAAATTGTATACCTGAAATCTATATAAGTTTATTAACCAATGGCACCCTAATAAATTAAATTAAACCAGAAAAAATAAATTAATAATTACTCATTAAAAAAACTCTTATTATTTGATGGACCTTCATGTTTTTGCTGTTTAAAGAAACAACAATCCTGACTAATAAACACACATACATGAAACTCTTTATACTACTGTTAAAGTTTCTGTAAACCTAAAGTGTTCTAAAAAATCTATTAAAGTTTTTTAAAACATGCAGATGTTAAATATTTCCATCCATTGTATATGTTCTAGAAAAGCTTCCCTTCCTTGTCTACCTGATAAAGTTCTATGTGTTAAAAGCTTACTCCTCAAAAAAGCATTTCCTCCAAAGATATTTATTGTTTATCAAGTATCTGACATGTAGGTAATAGGCTCATCAAGGACTGGAAGACCATATTTTCCATGTTTTAAAGACCTCTTTTTGAGTGGTAATTAGCAATGAAAGTTATTTTCATACAAGTTCAGAGTTTTTAAAGTGTGTTTTCATTTGAAAACCTGAGTACCCCTGGGCACTCACAGGTGCAGCCTTGGAGTTCACACGAATTTTGTTGTTCTTCTTAAAGTTGGAGCTCTTCTAGAATCAGTCTCCCAAAGAGCAGCTCTAGAATGAAACCCAATCTTCATGCAGGGAATTTGCACTCAAGGAGTCCTTCGATTGAGTCTTATATTAACATACATCTGCCCACCACAGTATGAGTGTTGCCTTGGCACATTTCCTCATCCTACCAGTATGTACCAAGAAGTCTGTCCTCTACCAGCACTTAGCTTTATGGACTCTGATAATTTTTATATATCTGTAAGCCATGCTGGAGTAGAAAGAACTTGGACTTTAGAGGATGACAGACAGAATGAAGTTTGAATCAACCACTTCTGAGCTGTGTTAGTTGGGGAACATTCTGTAGCATAACAAAGACATAGTTTCCACTTACATGAAATGAGAATAATCACATCCACTTTGCAGAGTTGTTATATGAAGTGAAACAACATATAGAGTGCCTAGTGGAGAGGCTGGCTTGGCACAACGGCGTTGCTACATAAATGTGTTGAACAAATGAACTTGCAATCCTTCCTACTAGGACTTAGGGAAACACTCAATCAGGAGTGACAAGGGAGTCCCTGCTCCCGTCTCAGCCTGTTCTCTGATCCAAACTCTGCTGTTGCATCTCACATTGGCTTCATTAAGTCTGGGTATTTTCCAGAATCTCTTCTTATATGCCACTCACTAGATTGCTTTGAGTGTTCTGTCTGCTGTGTTTGAAATTTTAAAAAAAATCTTACTGCTTCAGCTAGAGACAATTCAGCCTCTGAATTTCCTGTGGTATTTTTACTTCTACTCTCATTTTTCTATATTAGAGGGTAATTAACACCTCCTTCATGAAATGCAAGTGAGTTCAAATGTAAACAGCTCAGTAAATGTGCTTTGCTTGTACATGAATGTCCATCATAAATATCTGTAATTGGGGGTGGGTGGTAAAAAGAGACCTCCCAACTTTTGTAGGCAGTGGAAATAGTATTTTCAGTGTTAGGTAACCCATAAAATCTCTTCTGTATTACTATAATGCCATAAAACTATTTTTCTTTCTTTTGTTTATATTCCTTGATTATAAAGCTATTTGCAACAAAATACTACTTTGATGAGAATTTGCCATTTATCTGTTTCATTTGAGCATCATGAGCAAGTACTCTCTTCCCAGGCAAAGGCTGTTAGCATCACATATCATTTGTTTATCAAACAAAAATTTATTCAGCACATACCAGTTTCTAGTTAGTGTGCCAGGTGAAGGGAATACATTGGTGAGCAAGACAAAGATGGTCTCTCCTTTTATGGAGCTCACACTTCCTATTCATGCCTTTATACTTGATTGATATAATAATTATATTCCACTGGATTGTTGAAAAAATTAAATAGATTACTGTATTTAACAGGTATCTCCACTATAAGTACCAGAGGTCACGTTTCTATAGGCAAGAGGCTGCCCAGAAAATTCACTACAGAGAGGATGAACTGAGACATTGATTTTAAACTTAGCTCTCAATGAATGGTAGCTCTAATAATGACAGTGATGCCACTGAGACCATTAAAGTGAGCAAAATAAAAAGAATAAATCTCCATTTTAGAGAGACCACTCTAAGTAGGATAGCCACAACTCTGGAAGCAGTGAGAAGTATTTGGAAGGATGCTAAACTGGAAATCTGCAGTATGTGCAAAGAAGTGAAGGAACTCTAAGACAGCTGCTATAGGAAGAAGGGAAACACAGTAAACATATTTATGAGACAGAATTAATAGGACTTGAATGTTTTTGTTTTGTTTTATGCTGAAATAAAGAAAAAAGGAATTAAAGCTGTTGCAAGAGTTTTGGCTCCAGTGACTAGATGAATGGTGCTCTGCAGCACAGTCTAGGTTTGGGATTACTGGGGAAGAATGAGTATTGTAAAAAAGAAAAGAGGCTCAGTCTAGACTTTATATATGGCAATCACTCTGCTCATTATCATACATATAAACATAAACTTGTGCAAGAAAATTGGGTTAACAACAATAAACAATTAATCTTGACTACTTTAAGGAATGATAACCAGTGAATAAAATATAAGTGAATTAAAATACCTAATTTGTTATTAATGTTTTGATCTCCACTAATAGTACAGTATAAGTAAACTTAATATTATTTTCTCCAGATATAAAGGTTATTTATAAGCCTCAGTTTTAACCCCATGTTAATATTGAATGTCTTCCCTGGTGCTTGGTATGTTTGGCACACAGGTAGTGTGTGCAGCTCTGTGGAGAACCACTGTATGTGCTGCCAATATTCATGTTTTAGTAAATAAATAAAATGTGCACTAGAGACATCCACATGGAAAACTAATTTATAATGAAGGTGACCCTTGTGGCATAGTATTCTGTATAGTAAATATATTAAGAAGTGTTAATATATTTAGCTAATTATATTTTAAATAATGTCATGCAGTTAATTTTATTTTTTTTAATACCAGAGATGAGATTCTTACTGGGTAGGTTTAAAAAAGTTCTTGTCCTCATAACTAATGTTACTAAAATTTGGGAGGGCGTTCCATAGAGGAATAACAAATTAATCTAGATGGGAAGGAGGCAGAAAAGGAAATATAGATATACATATGTAATTTTCATTATACATAGTATAAGTCTGTATGATATCTAATTCACAAAAATATATATATATGAAACAAGCGGTACTATTGTCCATAATATCCTCCTGTAGACATTACAATATAGGAAAATTTTGCTTTAAGAAAAGGTCAAACAGAAAAATCACAGAAAACATACTACAAATGGCTTTTTCTTGATGGAAAACATGATTAACCTCACACATAGTAGAATTAAAACTATGTGGAGATACTATTTTTATCTGTAAGATTGGCAAAAACTTAAAAATGTAATTAATGATACTGAGCTTGCTCTGAGGAAAACAAACACTCACTATATTGTTGGTGGGAGTGTAAATTAGGATAACTTATATTGAGGAGATTTTGGTATTATCTATCCAAATTTCATATACATATATCCTTTGACCCAACAATTTCATTTCTAGGAATTTATCCTGTGAATATACTCTCAGAAAAGCAAGGTGAAGTGTGTACCAGATTATTTATTGTAGTATTGCTTATAATAACAAAAAAAAAGAGAAGAAAAATAATGCCTATCATTGAGTGGTTGGGAATTCAATAAAGTAATAAAGTGTGGAATAAGCTTACATTATTTGGGATGCCTTTAAAAAAAAAAAATTCAAAGTTACAAATAAAAAAAATTATCTATGTAAGTGAATACTTATTTAGAATGAGAAAAAAAATCACAACAAATACTTGAGCCTTAGAAATTAAGATTTTCTTCTGAGGTCTCTAAAGGCAATTAAGTAAACTGAGACTACTATACAATTCTTGGCAATTTCCGTCTCTCCTGAGGTCCTGTGGAGTAAGGGGCCTTGATGCTGAAGTTTCGTTAGATCTATAGTAAATCTAGATGTACCTATGATGATGCATACATGCAAACTAATCTCTAATTATTGTGAAAATTTTACTTAATTTCTCAACGTGCATTTAACATTTATTTTTTAAAATGTCAATACAGATCAGAAATCTCAGGTATATCATGCATGAACAGGTAGTAACTTCATTAAGTTTACCATACTTCTAACAAAGCTTTCTGATAACACAAGCATTATTTCAGTGTTTATTTAATTAGTTTAATTAATATTGTGTTCTTAAGTCATTTTTATGATTAATAAAATGCCTACTGTATGTTCAACATTATATTTGAAAGTGTTTAAAAGGTCTTTGAATGTACATGGAAAAAATACCCATTTCCCTTCTCATTAAAAAAAAAGAGGTTTAAATGCTTTCAACCATTAAGGACTGATGTGCTTGTGTCCAGCTGCTCTAAACTAGCTTTGCCTAAAGTTATTTTTTTTTTCATGTGATGAGGAAAAGGTATTTTGAAATAAAAATCTTAGCCTCTAATAAATGCCTAAGCATCCAAGCATTAAAATGAAATTCAATGATAACTCAAAGCTAAGTAAAAATTACACTTCTTTCAACTTTTTAGCTCCAAATAAGGTTTTAGAAAGTGATATTAAAAAGAAAGTTTAATATATGATAGCTGACAATTTAAAACTAATCCCCGCTCTACTTTCCTTTTCTTTTGTGAACCGCCGAAGCCAAGTCCAATAGACAGCATTAGATAGATTGCAGGTCCAGTACAAGCTTTGCAAGCCTAATCAAATGGGTGTAAAAACATATATAAAAAGATGAAAGTGCTTTGCTTTTACATATGGCAAAATAAATTAGTGAAAAGCTGAAAAAATAAGTGAGATGTTCCACAGGGGCAGGTTAAGTCTGATGCTAATGCTTACTTAAAATGGTGACAGTCTGGAGTGGTGAAGCCTTGCTGGGCTGCTTTAATTTCTCCCTGGAATAGCTCTTGCCCAACCTTCTGCAGCACATCAAAGTCTCTGGAGCTCAATTAAAATTGGATTATATTGAAATGCTCCATCTATGGGAACTGTGTGCTCACTAACACTTTTCTCTCAGTAATACTCCAGATGACAGTTGCCCATCCCAATTTAAGTAGTTGTCATAGAAACGCGGAACTAAAGCCCCAGAAACTAGCAATACAAAGGAAAGGTAAGGGGGCTAAGATTTCTGTGAATGAGGACCTTGCTTTTTTTCTTCAGCAACGCTATTTATTACACCAATGACAAAGTACAAGAGACACAAACAGTACATTAGTATTTTGCATGTGAACGAAAAAATAGCTAACAGTTGCACTAAGATTATGTCAACATATATTGTCAAATGTTTTCTATCTGGGCATGTTCTACTTAGTAAAAATTAAGATCAAATGTTTCTCCCAGTGGACAAAAGCTATCACGGGCTATGAAAGTAGACTATGGTTAGGAAGTCCGTAAAACAAAGAAAGATTAATCTCTTGACTAAATATTTTGTTTTCCTTTCCAACAGTACAGTTTTAGAAGTTCAAATTTGGGGTTGAAAATGATAAATTATGACTCTGTATGTGTATATGTTTCAATTGCACATCAATTTTTGGCAAATCCAATTAACTTTTAAAGGGGTCTTATCATTGACTAAGAAACATATTTCTAAATTTGATTTTGGAATTCATATTTGGTTTTAATTAGCAGGTATTCTATGATCTTCTATAATTTTTCTTCCTGACATCAAAGCCTATCAACACAGGTGGAAAACTCTGTCAGCTTCCTAAAATCCCAAGAATGAAGATATTTAGAAATGTCCATTTCTGGCAGTTCTAAGGAGTGATGTACTTCAGAGTGTAGACTACTGGCACGTTTCTGGCACTACAAAAACTCAACTTTTCCTGCAGTTGGCTTATTACAAGTCCCAATGTTGTTTTCCTACCACTGTTCAGATCACCATGGAAATAAATGAACTAATGCTATTTTATAGAGTACAGCACTGTTTTTACCCAGACTTCAATACCTGTGGTTCTTCTTCTCTTGAGAAGACTACATTAGGATACTGAAGCAGCACCAGAGGAGTATACAAAGTGTAGGTCAAAGGGGAAAGAAACAAAAATGTGTCAGGGAAATCTAAAAACTGCACAGATCAAAATTTGTCAAAACAAGGCCCCAGTTTAAACCAACAAGAAGGGACCCCGCAGCTTGGGCCTTGACAAAGGACAGATTACTTATTTATTTATTTATTTACTTATTTTTAGCCCAGCTGTAGAAAATACAATCTAATGAACCTGTCTGGGGCGGCTGTCCCCATCCTGTCAGGCATGTCAGGAAATGACAAGCACTAGGGACAGGCTGCCGCCAGTCATAGACAGGCCTGCCAGCTGCAGAGTTCAGCCCCAATCTAATCACACCACCAGAAAATACCTTTCACGCTTTCAGCTTGACAGGATGGACTTGAGGAAAAAAAATTAGGACTGGAAACAATGCTTTTTGTTTCAATTACTTATCATTTTTACACAGTAATTAAAAGAACTCTACTAACACATGCAATCCATGTTACTTCAAATTAATGCCAACAAAATATGTCATTATTAAAGAGAAACAGATATAATGTGGACACAGAGAAAAAGAACATTAAGACCACCTCTGTCTCTTTCCTTACATTAGCTCTATCATATTGGGAATTTAACATTGTTTTCAATTCTGTTCATTGATATCATAATCCCTTATTGTAAAGTAATTTTCTTGTAAAAATCACCAGACTGAACAGTAGTGCTGTTTTTATTATCATGTTCTTAGGACCAATATGTATGAAGAAAGTAATAGGATAAAATTAGTATTTTCACATGGCTAGAACATATTTTCTGCCCTTTGTGGTGTTATAAAAAGGGCATTATGAATAAATACAGCCCACTGAGGACATTACAAGTCGGATCATGTTTATATTACATAATTTGACAAAAGGGACTAAAGAGTGGAGAGTTGAAATGAAAATTACACTCTGATTAAACAATTTATGTGAATCAGATGGTTGTTTAAGCATCATATAAAGATGTTCACTTTACATATAACTATTCAAAGTGAAGTTACATGTAAAATTTGTGTGAGACAATGCTTGGTTCACTATATGCCCACATATAAATAAGTGGTTAAATAATAAAATATAGCTTATACTCTGTTCTTTGCTCACTTTTTCCATAGGATAACTGCAAACATTGGCACTGAAACCCCAAGAGCCAATACAATGCTCTATGTGTTAGTGAGTATATATAAATGCATAGGACAAGCTTAAAGCACTATTCATTCTGATTACTAACAGTAGACTCCCACTCCCACTTATTTTGAAGGTCATGAATGACAGGATTTGATATAAACTGTAGCAAGAGTATGTTAAATATTAATGTATTTGAAATATATTATGGAAAATGTCACCACTAAAAATATAAACTTGGCATATAATAACTGCCACTTACTAGCCTGGACAATTTGGCAAACTTATGTACCCTCTCTGAAACTTATTTCCTCACTTATAAAATGGTGAAAATTATGTCTGCCTCAAAGGGTTGTTGTGGATTAGACAGTGGGTACAGGGCACTGAGCAAAATGCCTAGAACATAGTACATGATTAACAGTTCCACCATTATTTCACTGAAGAGAATCCAATGAAGAGAAAACAATTCAAAATTAGGTTTCCCTTCTACAAAATCACACTCGCTCTGGAGGGAATACGGGCTGGCTGGCTATTGCATCTATTGTGCAAAGAACAATCCAGTCACACTGAAATCACAGTAAGTAAACAGAATGCAGTAACCAAGACTGGAATATGTCCAAACAATGGCTACCACCCTTGCTCCCTGAAAAAGAACCATGACATCCTAGTGAACATAAGAGAATAGGACTTAAGTTTTTCTGTTCTAAGATAATTGAGGTGAAGTAGACATTCATTTAAAATTTTATATTTTCTTATACAAAATACAATTTTCTAACATATAATGATTTTAATCAAGCTTTCATGTATAATTTTATTATTAGTTTGCTCAGTACTGCTTTATTGGTGCATTATTTAATTCATTTCAGTCATGTAGGAGTAAAGAGAGCTATGGCCTACTGACCTCAATTTTCACTTTAAGAAACAAATTTACTTTTTGCAAACTAAGATAATTTTTCTCCTGTCAACCTTGTTTTAAAATATTAGCCTTATTCCCATTGCAGCAAATATTCATATTTGTCATCCAGAATTGCAACTTTAATTGAGTTATGAAATTGCTTCTGTTCTTAGTTTATCTATCCCAAAGAAAAATAAAAAATATTTTCAATTAACTATCTTTGTTACTGTGTAAATGCATTTAAAAGAATGCCTTCTGTTTTTGTTTGGCATCAACTGACATCTAGAAAGAGAACAAAAACAAGGCAAATAGAATCTGATTATAGGTTTTCATGACAATGCTTAGATATAATGTTTCTAGAAATCTATGTAATTTGTCTGACCTGTTAAAAGCCATCATAATAGATATACTCATACTTTTTTTTTTTTTTTCCTGCACAGGACTTCTCTTGTGTGTGTCTTCAAAGGTTGAAACACATTCGAAATAATGCGTGTATTTTTCAAGAGATAACATGAAACCAATGCATTCGTAATGGGAATAGCAAACTAGTATTGGAACAGTGTAGTTTTAAAGTTTCAAGTAGCAGCTTATTGTGTAAACCTTGATTAAGCATTGTAGAATTAATTCATATGAAGCGAGATTTTGGCAAAGTTTTAAGTACACACAGAACTAAGAAGAATGTTGTGAACCAAATAATGAATGTTGGAACATGCTCCCCCAGTAGAGGCCATTCCATTACAATACTTTACGGAAGATATCAGCATTCTATACAGTATTAAACACATGATATACCCTTTCTTGGAGTAAAATTGTTGGATGTATAAAAACTTTGAAAGTTGAACAAGACGACTAAATTGAACATGATCAAATTACTACAATGCATTCATAAAATATGGTGGAATTTCTAGGGAAGGAAGGAAAAGAACGGAACTATGGTGTAGTACAACTTGTATCTATAATGTTTTATGTCATAAAAAAAGTAAAAGTAAATATGGCAGAATTTTATGATATGTTAAAGTTAAGTATTGGGTGTATGGCATTGGTTATATTACTCTGATTTTTTTCTATTGATTTGACAATTTCATAATAAGATAACATAAAATATTAACAAAACAAATTATATGTACTAAACATATGCTTTTATATCTATCTCTAGGTTTACCAGAAGCTTTCAAATATTCAACTTCAATTAATCATCACAAGATCACTATGTGATGGGTAGGGAGAGAATTTTATTCCCATTATACCAGTGAGGAATAAAAGATTTAGTGATGTTTACTTATTTCCAACATGGTCACAAAAAATCTGGATGCTGGCAAAGCTGAGATTAGAACCCATGTACCCTGCCTCAGAGTTTCCATATAGAGTACACATTTCCATAAATATGGGCAAGTTTTCTCAAATTTATTTCATTAATAAAGTATGATCTCTATAATCATTAATGTAGTTCTTTGTAAATATTCGATATTTGACATACACTATAGGCACTAAAGCAAAGTAAGTAAATATATTAAGCAATAACATTTAATTGGCTTTCATAGTAAGTCATTTCTGATAAGCATTAATTTGCTTTAAACATTTTTTGTGTGATACATCATCCAAACAAAATGAAGGACAAAAATCACATAATCATATCAATAGATGCAGAAAAAGCATTCGACAAAATCTAGTACCCATTTTTGATAAAAACTCAAAGCAAAGTGAGAATAGAGGCAACATACCTCAACATAATAAAGGCCATATATGACAAACCTATGGCCAATATCATACTCAACAGTCTAAAACCATTTCCTTTAAAAACAGGCACAAGACAGGGTTGTCCACTTTCACCACTATTAATCAACATAGTATTGGAAGTCCTAGCCACAGTGATCAGGCAAGAAGAAAACATAAAAGGTATCTAGATTTGAGAAGAAGTAAAACTGTGACTGTTTGCAGGTGACATGATATTGTACATAGAAAACCCTAAAGACTCCACCAAAGTATTAATAGATTTGATAAATGAATTCAGAAAGGTAGGATACAAAATTAACATCTGAAAATTGACAGCATTTTTATACACCAGTACTGAACTCTCAGAAAGAGAAACTAAAAAAACAATACCATTTACCATTGCAACTAAAAATGTAAGATACCTAGGAATAAACTTAACCAAGGAGGTAAAAGACCTGTACTAGAAAAATTACAGGACACTGAAAAAAGAAATAGAGAAAGTTACAAACAAATGGAAGAATAAACCATGTTCATAGATTGGAAGAATTAATATCATTAAAATGTCTGTACTACCCAAAGCAATGAAATAGATTCATTGCTTTGGGTAGTATGGCAATGCATGAAATTCCTATTAAAACACCAACAGCATATTTCACAGATCTAGAACAAATTTTCCAAAAATTTATATGGAACCAAAAAAGACCCTGAATAGCCACAGCAATCTTGAGAAAGAAGAACAGAGTTGGAGGGATCACTATACCAGATATCAAACTATACTACAAAGCCACTGTAATCCAAACAGCCTGGTACTGGCACAAGAGCAGACATATAGATCAATGAAACAGAACAGAGGCCACAGAAATAGACTCAAGCCATTATGGTCGACTAATATTTGACAAAGGAGGCAGGAGCATACAATGGAGTAAAGACAGTCTCTTCAGTAAATGGTGTGGGGGAAACTGGACAGGTACATGCAAAAAAATAAAACTAGACCACCAACTTATTACACACACAAGAATAAATTCAAAAAGGATAAAAGACTTAAATATAATTCATGAAATGATAAAAATCCTGGGAGGAAACATAGGCAGTAAAGTCACAGACATCTCACGTAGTGAAATTTTGACCGAAACAAATTTTCCTTTGTTTCTCCCAGGGCAAGAGAAACAAAGGAAAAAATAAACAAATGGGACTACATCAAATTAAAAAGTTTCTGCATAGTAAAATAAGTCCTCAAACTAAAGGGACCCCATGGTATGGGAGAACATATTTGCCAAGGATACATCTGATAAGGAGCTAATTTCCAAATCACACAAAGAACTCATACAACCTAACAAGATGAAGACGAACAGTCCAGTTAAAAAATGGGCAAAAGACCTGAATAGACACTTCTCCAAAGAAGACATACAGATGGCCAAGAGGCATATGAAAAAATGCTCAATGTTGATAATCATTAGAGAGATGCAAATTAAAATCACAATGAGGTATAAGTTCACACCTGTTAAAGGGCTACCATCAACAAATCAACAAAAGACAAATACTGGCAAGGATGTGGAGAAAAGGAAACCCTAGTACACTGCTGGTGGGAATGCAGACTGGTGCAGCCGCTGTGGAAAACAGTATGGAGTTTCCTCAAAAAATTAAAAATGGAGCTGCCTTTTGACTCAATGATTCCACTTTTAGGAATATATCCTAAGAATCCCGAAACACCAATCAGAAAGAATATATGCACCCCTATGTTCGTAGCAGCACAATTTACAATAGCTAAGTTCTGGAAACAGCCCAAGCACCCATTAGTAGATGAGTGGATAAAAAAGCTGTGGGACATTTACACCATGGAATACTATGCAGCTGTAAAGAAGAAGAATCTCGTACCCTTTGGGACAGTATGGATGGACTCGGAGAAATTATGCTAAGTGAAATAAGCCAGGTAGAGAAAGACAAACATCACATGACTCATATGTGGAATCAAAGGAACAAAATAAATTGATGAACAAGATAGGTCCACAGACATGAAAGCATGAAACAGACTGACAGATCTCAGAGGGAAGGCAGGAAGGAGGGCAGGAAGAGATTGGCCAAAGAACTTATAAGCATATATGCACTGCCCATGAACACAGACAACAGACAGGGGAAGAACTGGGGAGGGGTGGCAGAGAGGGGAGGGCAGTAAAGGTGAAAATATGGGGGACATATGTAATGCTTTCAACAATAGAATAAATTTTAAAAAATGTTTTCTGAAACATGGCAGGACACGCAGAAAGACTAATAAATTTTGTGATTCAGCATAATTCTAAAAAAATAACATCAATTTTAATTGTATATGTAAAAATAAAAATGGGTCCACATCAAGGATCAGATATACATTGTGCCTTCCTTCATAATCCTATCTAGATAAAGCCTCCTCAGCACTCATCTAGGTAGTCTATTCTCATTATCCTGCACGCTGATTAAGAACATCCAGATTAGTGCCTGAAACTCACTACTTAACAAGGGTAAACAAGTCTTTATTTGGAAGAGAGTTGTTTTATACTGTTCTATGATATATAAATCAGTAAATTTAATTATAAAATTCACATTTATATACACTAACTAATGCTATTTTTAATAATATAAAATAAAATCCGAGTGATGTAGGATGGCATTTGTATTTTTCTCAGAAAATACTTAGCTTTATGGGGTTTGCTGGCTAAGTATAACAAACTCAGTGTAATACAGCAGGTTGAACTAAAGGAATTCAAAAATGATAATATTGTTCACTGACAGAGAACTTGATACAAAATGTACTCTAACAGAAATAATCTATGGAGTTAATATACTGAGGACAGTTCAATTAAGTGGAGGTTATAGGAAACACTCCTAGAAACTTGGGGGAGTGAGAGAAAGCCAGTAACAGGAGATAGGAAGGAAGTGGAGAGCTTTGGGGACACTCCCTGCACTCCTTCGGTCATTCAGACTACAGTGTTCTTTGCTGACTAGTTTGGAACATATCCAAAGGATTGGAATTGTTTCTCTGGAACATATTTAAAAAGAAGAATTTTCTGTCTTCCTTTAATCTATAGTATAGTTGTCATGGACACTGAGTTGGCTGGGCAACATATGTTCTAGGCTCTGCAGTTTCCTCTTTCCAGTGCCCCAAAGAAATAGCTTATTAGAAAGGCATCCTATCAATGAGGCTCACTTAAGTTACTGTCAATCTTTTAGACATGAACACAGCAATAGAGCATTTAGGAAACATTGAATATTAAAATATTACCTAGAATGTAATGAAAATAGAATGTCAATATAAGTTCTTAACTAAATGATTTCAACTATCAAACAAGAAAATACAAGAATTCAGCATTCAACTTAAATCTTTAAAAAACAACAACATGCCGGGACAGGAGTGGCTCAGCACTTGAGCATCGACCTAGGATCCAGGAAACTGCGGTTCAGTTCCCGGTCAGGGCACATGCCTGGGTTGTGGGCTCAATCCCCAGTCAAGGGTGTGCAGGAGGCAGCTGATCAATTATGACTCTCTCATCATTGATGTTTTTTCTCTTTCTCTCTCCTTTCCTCTCTCTGAAATCAACAAAGATATGTTTTTTTTAAAAAAATAAAGTGATTATAAAAAGAACAGAAATACATATCGAAGGAAAAAAGCAGAAGGAAGGAAATATAGTTAAAATAAAAATAAGATCATTAGAAATTAAAAATTTTAAAAGTTTAAAAATTGGTTCTTTGAAAAGACAAGTAAAAAGATAAATCCCGGGTAAATATCTTTTTAAAAGGGAAAATAAAATACAAAACCAAAAAGTTCTATTGTAACAACTGATAAAGATGTTTAAAATTAAAAATGAATACTCTGTAAAGTTATATGCATTTTTAAATTTTTTATTTATTGATTTTAAAGAGAGAGAGAGAGTGGGAGAGAGAGGGAGACATCAATTTTGTTGTTCCACTTATTTATGCATTAACTGGTTGGTTGCTTTATGTGCCCTGACAGGGGATCAAACCTGCAACCATGGAACATTGGGACGATGCTCTAAACACTAGACTCTTTAGCTGAATGTCTCACAGAAAACTCAATGTAATATGTCCAAAATGAAACTTATGTTTTCCTTACAACTTGTTCTTCTTTCTTAAGAAAAGTAAACTCAAGTGCTCCATCATTGTGAAGTTAGACAGAAATGGGTGTGAAAATTAATTTTGCATTTTATGAGTTATGTGAGTACGTGCAAAGTATGCAACTTCTTGAAGGCTTGTATTTCTTATTTATAAAATAGTGAAAGTAATATAAAATTCATAGAGACATTATGATGATTAAATAAAATAATGAATAGAAAGGTCTCTAGTACAGTGCTATTGTATCACACAAGTATTCAGAAAGAGGTAGCTCCTATTATTATCTCAGTGAATGGCATTACTGTTCATGAAGTAATCAAAGTTAAAATTTGTTACTTATTTGTAAACATTCTTGTTTCTTCACTCCTTATATTCAACTGGTGGCTAAATCTTGATTCTATCTCTAAAATATTTCTCAAATATGCCCGTTCCTCTTTACTTCTACTGCTTAGCCTACTGCAAGTCTCTTTACTGGATCTATAATCTTTTCTTTTTTAAAAAGTTTATTTTATTTTATTATTTTTAAAATTTATCTTTATTGTTGAAAGTATTACAGATGTTTCTTTTTCCCCCATTGATCCCCTCTACCCCACATCCACCCCACCCCTGAGCCTTCCCCATACCAATGTCTGTGTCCATGAGTTATGCATATATCATATAAGTTCTTTGGTTAATCTCTCCCCCACTCTCCAACCCTCCCCTCCAGTCCTGCCTTCCCTCTGAGATCCCTCAATCTGTTCCTTGCTTCTAAGTCTCTGGATCTATTTTGTTCATCAGTTTATTTTGTTTATTATATTCCACATATGAGAAAGACCATGTGGTACTTATCTAATCTAGCCTTAGTAATGCCCTAGCCTCCAGACTCTCCTGACTCTCCCCTGTCATCTGATAGCTATGCACTAATGAATGTCCATCTCGCATCTCCAGCTTCCCTTCATGCCAGCTTCACACACTCCACTGAAGCTCTGCTGTGCTCAGAGCCCTGTGTGTTTTGCACTTTCATACTTTTGCACCCTGATTCTTCCATCTGTACAGAATGTCCTCTCTACTCTTGACCTACTGTTGACTGGTTCACATTTGAGAATTCTCCTCTCATCCTCCAAACTGAGCTGGTTGGGTGCTCCTTCTTTCTTCTGTATAGTCTACTAAGGGAAGGAAGCAACAAAATAGTTAAAAGAAAGAGGCCTTTTGGAGTGTATGTCCCAACCATCCCCCTTTTCTCTGGTAAGTTCCCTCGTATTCTCAGGGGTGTATCCTAGAAATTATGTTCCTGTGTGTGTGGCCCTAACCACACTGATTTACACTAGGATGAACACCTTTTGCAGGTGTTAGCCAATCAGATCCCTGTTCTAGGAATTTGAAAGTGGAATTTTAGTTGGTATTGGAGCAGCAATAAATTGCAGGAAGCTGTAATAGCTACTTTTGGGTTTTGCAGAATGAGATTCAGGGAAATCTAATCTATGAAGAGAAACAACAATGAAGCAGAAGCAGAGATAAGAGACCATATGACCAAGAAAGGAAGAAATCTAGACTTCCTAATTCTAAAAATTCATTTTCCAATTCTCAGTTCAAGCCTCTCATTAAGATTCAGCTGGATTGCTTTTATTGAATTCTATGAACTACTCCTAGCTGCTTAAAATAAATGATCTTTTAGATTAAGCTAGTTCTATCTCTTGCAACCAAGTGAGTCTTAAAGTTCACACTGTGATAATGGAATCAGAACTAGAACTTGTGAATGTCATTTTTCTGCTTAAATCCTATCATGCTCTGCTTTTTCCTGAAGGGTTTTTGACTAAGAAAATATAAAACAGGGGATAATAACCAGATACAAAAGTAAGAACTTAAAAATATTTAATAGCTGATATTATCCTCTCTATTCTGGTAAGAGTTGGATTGAAGAATTTGACGTAAAATTGGAGCCAAAGCAAGACTTCTACCACCCAGCTTTCATGAAGAGAAATCTTGGGGTATACATACTTGGATATCCCTGGGAGGAAAATTCAACTTGATTTTTTAGAATAAAATGGGAGAAAACAGTCTGGCTAGACTCCCTTAAGAGATCACTTCTGTCCAGATGTGTTTACCTTATGGGAGCAATGGCAATTTAACATCATACCGACCCTACCAATAGTGAATTTTTATGGCCCAATGTATACTTCAGGCTCTGAAAAATCAGAGTAGAAATTCCTTTCCCATGGAAAGAGCAACAAAAGTTGGAACAGAAGTTTCTTCTCTATGAACAAATGAAAGATGGGAGGAAATAAAAGAATGTCTCCTCAGCAGAAGCCTTCACATCGGCAAAAGTTTGTCAGGAAAAAAAAAAAAAAAAAAGTTAAGTTTATGGTATGTCATAAATAAATCATGAGTTTCAAAAGCAATCTCTTAAATCGAAGCAATGAAAACACTTAGAAATTTCCAATGGACTTTACTCAGATTTAAGGGAGAGTTGTGAGAAGCTAGAAGACTGTTCTTTCCCCAATGGTGAAAAGATCATATAATAGTATTGGAAAACAGAGATAGGGAGTCAATTCCTAGAACTGTCAGGGGGTAAAAAAGAGGCAAATGATCAATTGGTTGGTGTCCTTGAGACTTATTAACAGGTTGTCCCAGATTTATTGGCACTGAGCTCTTATAACCCTGGATACCTACCTCCCACTAGTGGCACCATTGGCACATCTCCTCCTACCTCTCTCCAGGCCCTTATTCTTTTAAAAAAAATTCCCTGTCCTCAGTGCCACTGAAATTGAGAAGAAATGTTCCAATTTCACCAGTATAGGAAGAGACAATTTTGCCTGATGCATTTTCATCACTGAAGAGCACTGTTATACATGGTAATTGTATCAATATTAGGCTCCTTAGGCTTCACTTCTACCTACCCAGATCATCAGAGTAAGTTATACTCTTCACTTCCTTTGTAAAATGTACTGATTCATTTCTACAATATACTCAATGCTATTTAAAATGCAAAAATTATTTTAAAAAATAAATAAGACTTATAGTTCATTTATGGATGCTTAGGAAATTTAAAAATTAAATGAGGTAACATTATTATCAAAACCATTTCTATATAAATACGTGGGAATGTCAATATCATGAGCACTATATAGAGCCAATTAAAGAGATTTGAATGATCTCACCTTTAAGCTAACAAGTTAAAATATAAAATTAGAATAATCTAATAGATGCAAGCAATTGAATAAAAGTAAAATCCTAACTTATCTGATACTAAGGAGTGTTATTTTGTGCACTAGTAAGTAGACTAGAATTTTGAAATATGGGTAATGTGAGACCACAATAAAATTTCTACATGCCTCCTACCCAAAAAAGACTGGAGTCAAAACTAGCTTACATAAAGGGAAGACAAAAGAAGGCTTTATCATTAGGGGAAGCTTGAGTTTTAAAGAAGAAAAATATATAGGCATAACAAGCTAACAAGTAGTTTGAAAGAATATTTGAAAGGCCAAGTACAATTGTATTGGTCAATCCACTGATGTTTACTTCTCATCTCCACAATGGAGTATTAAATTTTGCTAAATGGCAAGGTGAGAGAAAACAAATTCTGCTCCTTTTGTCATCTTCTATGATTGATTTGGACTTATGGTTAGTTAAGAATTGCTCTCTACAGTCATCTGAGTGGCAGCATGTGCCAAAGAAATTGTCAGCTATCAATGGATAAGAAAATGTGACACAAATATATATGCTGTCTACAAAAGACCCACCTCAGAACAAAAGACTCACACAGGCTGAAAAAAAACACACACACACAAAAACTCCTGGAGGGACTTGAAAGGAGAGTTCAACAGCAATACAGTCATAGGGGATTTTAACACCTCACTGACTTTACTGGATAGATCTAGACACAAAAAATCAACAAGGAAACAGTGACTTTAAATGACACCCTAGATCAGATAGATTTAATTGATATTTACAGAACATTTCACCCAAAGCTGCAGAATATACATTCTTCTCAAATACACATAGGACATTCTCAAAGACAGACCACATGTTAGTACACAAAACACATCTCTACAAGTTCAAGAAGACTGAAATCATATCAAGCATCTTCTCGGATATTTATAACATAAAATACTATATAGCTGTAAAAAAAGAAGGATCCCTTACCCTTTGAGACAGCTTGGTGGGACCTGGAGAGTATTATGCTAAACAAAATAAGCCAGTCAGAGAAAGACAAGTATCACATGATCTTACTCATATGTGGAATCTAATGAACAAAATAAACTGATGAACAAAATAGATCCAGAGACACAGAAGCATGGAACAGATTGATGAATTTCAGAGGGCAGGAAGGGGTGGGGAGGGGTGGGGAGGGAGAGAATAAGCTAAGAATTTATATGCATATATGCATAACCCATGGACACATACAATAGTGTGGTGAAGGCCTGGGGGGGGGGGGGTGCAGGGTGGAGGGGATCAATGGGGGGCAAAAGGGGTCATCTGTAATACTTTCAACAATAAAGATAAATTAAAACATTTAAAAAATAAAAAAATAAAGTGTCAGCCTTTATGAGGTAGAATACATCCTCCCTGACCCAAATTATATCAATAATTAGAACCACGTGACTAGTGCTAGCAAGCAGGACAACCATGTATTCTCACCCTGATTGGGCATTTGTGCACAGAAATAGCAAGTTGTTTTCATTCCTCTCATAAAACTGTGGGGGTACGCTTTCTGTAAGTTTATTAAGCAATACCATTCTACCATCATCTGGCATAATTATGACAGGCTCCCTGCACTCTAAGTTGAAGCAATTGGATAAACACATGAGTCAAAGTTAACTCCTGTCATATAACATCCCTTTGTTAGGACCAAGACAAGTAGAGCCATGTGGCACAATGGAAAAGCAAGGGCTTTGGCATTAAATAAACTTCAGATCCACTTCTGGCTCTGTCACTTTACTGCTTTTGTGATTTGGAGTAAGTAATTTGGACTCTCAAAATTTGTCTCCAGATTTGTAAAATGGGGATAAATAATACATATATCTTAAGGTTGCCATAAGGAATAAATAAAGATTTAGGTACTTCCACACGTTACATAAATTGCTTTATATTTCTCTCTTCTACTATCTCCATATATCATAAGTATAGCTATAAGAGAATGTTGGCATGCTTAATAAAATTGATTTAAATGTCGTATAAAAAGAGCTCATATTCTCAACTAAGCAGGAAACTTTATGAAGGTAGATACTTGTTCACTTGTATATACCCAAGATTGAACAAAGTGCCTGGCCCATACAGGCACACAGTAAGTGCATGCTCAACAAATGGTAGCTACTTCATAATAAATTGGGATGTAGAAATGTAAATTCAGTAAAAACAATACTCTGAAATATTAAATAAATACTCAAAAGGTTAAAATTAAGTTTTGACATGGGAAAGTCAAGCTCAAAGTATAAATTAAAATTCTAGACAGATTGTTAGAGAATTTAATTCAATTCAATAAATATTTATTGAGTTTCTTGTTAGATTTCATGAGCTTTGGAGCCAGAAGAACTTGGGTACAAATTAAGTGTTTGGAGATTCAAAGAAGAGAGAAAGACATATATTTGATGGATTGTTATTAAAGATGATATTTGATATGAGCCTTGAAGAATGGCTGAGCTGTAAAAGATAGAGAAGGGATGGGGATGTGAACTTCAGCAGCCTAAAAGGTAGAAAAAACTTTTAATGTAGGGTTGAAAAACTTCTCTAACTCAAATTGGCAACAAGGCCTGGGTGATTAGAAGAATAATGATTTCTTTTAAAATCAGGAAGTTAAAAGAAAATTTAGGAAGAAAGGACAATGATGAGTTTAGTGAGAGGCAAGCAAAGCCTCCTGAGAGGGCTGTTCAGGAGAGTAGGCAGCTAAGAATATAAGACAGGACTAGAAGGTCATTGGCTTTCTCTCCACATAGAGAAAGGTTCAGCATGGAAAGGGTTTAGATTTCTATGGTACAGAATCAAGGTGATGGAAAGGACACACCTATGGGAATGGGAGAATTTATACTGAGGGCACGACAGAAGGAAAAGCAGCCAGTGAAAAACACTTAAGGGCCAGTGAGCTAGTGAAGAAGTACTATGGAGGATTTCGGAAGCTCAGCATCAAATGCTATGCAGAAATCAAGGAATACTAGGACAGAAAAAACAAAAGCAAAAAACAACCATTGCATTTAGACATTCAGAGTTCTAACATATGGGATAGATGTTAAAACACTGTGTAATTTTGACTACATATATGAGATACAGTATATGTGATAGGCAGACAGACATGAGCAGAGCAAGGATGATGGGCCAGGTACAGAAGGTCACCAGGGCAGAAAGCCCCGGATGCCTAGCAACCAGCAAAACTGGGAGAACAAGGACCTTGCCCAAGGGCAACCTTTTCTCACCTAGCACATTGCTGGTCATGCCGCTTAAACTCACTGACCTTCCATATTGCTGGTCATGCCGTTCAGATCCTCTTTTGACCTTTCATATCGCTGGTCATGTGGCTCACCCTCCCCTGACCTTTCCTCCCCTAGCATGTCTCTTTAGTCATGTGGTAGACCCCCTTAGAGGAGGAACAAGGGGGCCAGAGAATAGCCTCGTATGGCTCTCATACAACCCCTTGTTCAACCACTCCCTTAAGCACTGGGCTCAGCACAGTGAGGTTCTGACTCTCATCAAATAATCTTAGGAACAAAGAGGTTGGCCACGGGGACAGAGTTTTGTTCAAAATAGAGATGACCTGTTTAGGCCTCAGCTGTGTTTCAGCTCCAGGCCCAGAAAAGCAGCAAAAGCAGACAGAGAAACTCCATGGTTGATATCAGGACCAGATGCAATGACTAATGACTCCCTCCCTGGCGCTGACCAATCAGTGGAAACCACAACCCTGAAAGGAAACCTGAAAAGCTGATGAATATTCCATTGAGATCCTCCTGAGACCTCCCCTAAAGTGCCCACGTTTAAAAACTGATAAAAACCACTCAAGATGAAGGAAGCCAGCATAAGCTCCCTCAGGAGCACATCCACACCTTTCTTCACCCTGTCTCAGCCTTGGATATCTGCTCTCTTTCTCCTAAGTTGTAAGGACCCAGGTGAGACTTCCAACGGCAGCAGCAGCTCATCCTGAGCTTACCCCCTGAACCTGTCTCCAAGACCCCATTTTCTCTGACTTTTCAGTGAGCTGATAGCAGCCCCTCCTTGGCTCACTTCTGTTACTGTGACTTATGCTTCTCAGTGAGTCCATGCAGTCCTGTGTATGGTTCACTTCTTTCCTATAACGTTTCTGGGGAGCAAAAGCAGAGCATCACCTAGGATCTCCTGTTGCTTCTTTATCTTAAGCCCTTCCTTATTTCACTGTCCCCAGCTTTAATGAACATATGCTCAAAATTACTTGAACTTAATGTTGTGGAATTTTACCTGCATGAAGTCAACAACCCACACACTACCAACCAGCCTGAGGCAGACCCACTCCGGGCCCAGTCCCTTTCCAGTGACAGTATAGACAGAGCAAAGGGCTATACAGTGTTTGAAAGAGCATGAGCTTTGGAGGCAGAAAAACTTGGGTCTGAATCCTTGCTACTACCTAGTTTTAAGCTTGCACAAGTTACTGGACATCTCTGAATTTCCCTTTCCTCCTTTCTAAAGTGGTGGTAATGATGTCTAACTCAGCAGCTGTAAATATTGAGACAATGTATGCAAAGCGTTTAGTAGTGTCTGGTACATAGTGTATGCTTGACAAATGTTAGTTTCTTTTCCCTTACTCTATGGAAAACATAGGCAGAGGATGCTTTTTTAGTGAAGACACATTTAAGAAAATCAGAAAGACATACATGAAAAGTAGAAAATACCAAAAATCAGAGTGTGGCACAAATACTAAATTTAAAAATCAAATAGTAAATAGACAGAACATTGAATCAGATATCTGAAGATGCTGGTTTTATTCCTAGCAGCATCATTTTCCATGGAATTACTCAGATAAACTCATTTAATTTTCTGTTCCTCAGTTTTCCTATTTATAGAACTGAAATAGGAATTCTAGTTCTGCTCATCAAAAAATGACTATTTTTAAGAATTAAATGTAATAAGGTGTATAGGCAGGCAGTTTGCAAATTATTATACAATAAAACATAATGTTATTGGATGGTGTAAATATCCATCTAGCATTTGATAGCCTTATTACTGCACATGTCTGTATATGTATGTATGCATGTACACATGAAACTACTGGTTGCTAGCAGGATATTATCGTTGAATGATTCTCAATATTCACTGACACTGAATCCCAACCCTTTGTTACCGTTCCGGAATATATGTAGACAAGGATGAAATTTAGGTTTCTTATTCCCAAATTAATCTTCAATTTGTGTGTCTCCTCCATTGGGTACACATTTAAGCTTATAATTTGATCATTTGATTATCCTACCAGCTCAGTACACAGAAATACATATATTTTAAATTTCTGCAACATTTAAGGTTAACTCTGTATCAGGCGTAAATTATAATCAGAAGGGAATTCGTATCCCAAAAGATTTCTTAGATTGCAGCAAAACACCTGTGTTACTATTTTGCAAAAAGAAAGATAGTGCTTACTCTATTATAATTGCATCTTACTGTATATGATATAATATGTGCTTTGGAAGAAGTAGCCAAATGAGGAATTGTTAAAAAAACAAAACAAAACAAGTAATAGAGGAATCATAAATGAAGACTTTAGAATTTAAAAATTTTAATTACTCACACCTTCATTTGATACAAGTAAATATGTTTGCTATTATCTAAGAAAAGCAGTTATTACATGAAAGGAAAATGTGCTTAGAAAATGGAACAGTAAAAATCAATTATAAAATGTGGGGTTTGCTTAATCTAAAAACCTCAGGATGATCAAAACAATCTAGTGAATTTTGAAATGTTTCATCACTGAATATGAATCTCTAAATTCAAAAGAGCAATTTTTTGGCAATGCATGTAAAAATGCTTTTGAAATTTTAAAAAATTTGATTTTTTAAAGGCATAACTACTAAGGAAAGCTACTACAGAAAAATAGAATAAATGTTCCATTGGGTTTTTGTTGTGGCTTCAGAACATTCAAAGGTAATAGTGATTATGTGTTTTTTGAGAAGGGAGGTGACAAAAAAGTACCTTGTCAGTTTTCTACTTCTTGCCAGTTGCATTAAATTCAGCTTTGAGCATCTTCACCACTCAGCCCCAGTCTGGAATTTCAGCAGCAAAGAGTACAAAAGAGCTGATGAGCAATGAATGCTTCACCCTTCCTCAATTAATCTTGTCTCTCTACCTTTGCTTTCCCTTTCCCTCTACATGAAGGTAATAATGACACCCTCATCCATTATCCTTTTATCCCTGTTATTCTCGTGAAATTGCTTAATAATATGTTACAGATTCGTCTTCACTCACATAATTCTTCCTGTCATTTGCAGTATATCATCCTACAAACATACAGCCCACTCTCACCGGCCATTCTTTGAAGATTATTGTCAGCGACATCTTCAGGATGCGTTTGGATTCTGGAGCATCATTTCCGTTGCAATGGGGAATTACACTGACTTATCTGTCATCGCCAAAAGCACAACAAGCAATTCAGTGTTAATGCAAAGGTAACACAGGTTTTTATCCTGCCCTGAGAACAAGAGCTCTTGTAAATTTATGCTAATATGGCCCTTTCAGAGTTTAATAACCTCTTACCCTACTGGAAAAAGACCCACACATACACAAACACAGGAACTCACACTCCCAATACTGCAAAAGATAGCTGATCAAACGGTAATTATCTATTTTCAATCTTTTTTCACACTAATGTTAACTTCACTTGGAGTATTAATATAGGCATGCTATAGAAAATCAGAGAAATAAAAAGATTCCATTTCAGTCAACAAAACACTGAATTAGTTTTGGTGAAAAAATATTTTAAGTCAAAGAATTAGTAAAAGTTCCTCTATGATTGCTGTTTTACTTAGCTTTTCTACTGAGTTCAAGACCACGACAAATGAGCAGTTTTCCCTGATTGAGGGTGGCATTCCAGAGGGACCCAGGCAATCCGGCTTGCATGCCAAGTCTGACAACACATGACAAGCTGGTCGGCGTGCAGTAATTTGACTAATTATACCGGATTAGAGCATATTAATGCAAGCTGTTTCTCCAGAGTTAATGACCTGCTGACTGGGTTCTGTTAGGCCCCACTAGGTCTACAGGCAGCTAAAAACAAACCCCTGTTTTGTTAGCCCTCGTCATTTCACATCAGCAAATGAGTACATCAAACTACTGAGCAGCAAA
This sequence comes from Miniopterus schreibersii, assembly GCF_964146895.1. Lineage (NCBI taxonomy): Eukaryota > Metazoa > Chordata > Mammalia > Chiroptera > Miniopteridae > Miniopterus > Miniopterus schreibersii. The sequence continues at coordinate 86,632,392 of NC_138102.1, read as the reverse complement.
ATGTAAGCGACATTTTGTTTGCTAGAAGCTCATGTAGCCTTCCCTAACTTTCCACCTCAAGGGGTTCTTTTATATAAAACTGATGTCAGTTTATTTTTTAAAAAAGAAGTACCCAAGAAGTAAAGTCTGGGAGAAAAAAGAAATAATTTTAGGAATACATTATTGTTGGAAGGGTAGAAACTGCTGTTTTAAAACAGGTTTTATGTGAGACAATTTAAAAATTATATTAATTTTATTACACATCTACCTTCTCCATAACAAGAATATGTTACAGATAGCTATGAATGCCAAAAAAAGATTGATGTGTAATTAAATCTTTTTTATTTGAAACTTTTTGAGAGATATTTCTAAGCCCAAAGGGATTTTTATGTTTAAAAAAAGCAGCTGGATTATTTAAAATTACATAAACATAAAAAAGTAACATTATTTTCAAATTATTTGTTCATTTCATTAAAATTAGATCACATTTAATTAAAAAATAGCTAGGAGCCCAGCCGGGCATGGCTCAGTGGTTGAGCATCGACCTAGGATCCAGGAGATCAGGGTTCGATTCCCGGTCAGGGCACATGCCCAGATTGTGGGCTGCAGCCAATCGATGACTCTCATCATTGATGTTTCTATCTCTCTCTCTCCCTCTCCCTTCCTCTCTCTGAAGTCAATAAAGATATATTTAAAAAAAAAAATTAAAAAATAGCTAGGAACTTTAACATATCCTTAAGTGTGTTAAAATTTATATAATTAATATAAAATACTTGGTTTCTGAAAAGATGTAGTGATTTACAGGGATATATAAAATATGATTTGAATCAGAAATTTATGAAAAAACAAGATCAAAAACAGAAAATGAATCTAGATGTAAGATTGATAATAAAAATAAATAAGCATAGCATAGAGTCATTTAAACTTCCTTTGCTTGGGTCACAAATTTGAAAAATCTCACAGCCAGTGAAACAAAAGTAATAAATTCATCACAAAGTTAATAAGATAAAAACAAAGCAGTTCAGGAATAACTGCACAAATATTTCTAATACTAAATCTAAAAATAAATTTATGACAAGGGTTTTCACACAAAAGGTACTATATAGTGTAATAAATAATGTCTCAACAGTATCCTTATGCTGTACTGTACTAAATGTCAAGGCTTATAGTATTTTTCCCGAAGCACAACTTAGAAAAATGAATCCTACAGAAAGGCAGTCTGAGAGAGTACACACTTGCCTTCTGAGAGAAATGGGCTCACCCCCAGTTTCTGTGCAAGGGTCCAACTTATGAGGACCACGAGGCGCCTCCCCCAGGCAGAATCAATGGCAGCCTATCCATAGATTTGCCAATACTCTGTGGTTTGGCCTGGCTCAAGAACATGAGCTTAGTGAATCAGATTCTCTGTAGCAAACTAAAACACAGAAAGAACTGTGTAATTAGCGATAGGTACTGAAGCTGAAATGTCATAACGCAGTGAGACACCAGGGGAACCAAGATGGGATGCCAGCAAAATGCAAATTCAAGTGAACCAAAGCTATGGAGTTTATCTGTTAAGGCAAAAGAAAATAACTCTTAGAGATTAGCAGACTGAATGGGTTATGAAAGAGGGATAGAAAGAGCAGTCCCTAGAGCTGACTTCTTTAGTTTTAAAATTCCAGACCATATGTTCATAGCATATATCTTTATAATAAGGCCCTTTTTTCTTGTGGTAACATGAATGAAGTCTATTCCATACAACCAAAAAATTTAACAAGAAAAGTGGCTAACAAGATGGTACCAGTTCACAGGTTTTGCTAGTCAGGTTTAATACAGGAGTATAGAATATTTAGGAATGAATCGACTCAACATCCTGGCTAGCCTCTATAATACTGTTTCACTCAGCAAAAATGTTAATTAATATTGAGTGGTGTGTGGATATTTTGTTTGCTTCCTGTCATGTATCTATAGTGCAACAAATATGTGTTAGAAATTAAAAGCAAAACCATATGCTTTTACAGACGGTTCAAGACAGGGGTGAGTTTGGCAAGCTCTTTTGGACATGTAGGTTTTTAACACTTGCCTGAATAGATGACCATTCTATTTCTGCTATGGGTAACCAGGAGCAGGTCTAATATTCATTTGGGAAAATGAGTCTGAGTCCCCTCTACTGCAAAGACTGATAGAAAATCTAATCTTCAGATTTTCAGTCCATAGCTAATAGTCATAAAATTCTTTGTTTAAAATAAACAACAAACTAAAGAAGATAAATATATTAAAATGTCTCCATTGGACATTAAAATAACTTTCAGTAAAGGTATCACCATATGTTGCAATTTCAAATAATACTGCTTTTTGATCACTCTACTAGAATAATTATTTGCAAACCCTATCCTTTATTTTATTATTTATCAAAATTGATTTTAGAGAGAGGGAGAGATAGAGAGAGAGAGAAACATTGATGTGAGAGAGAAACATGGATTGGTTGCCTCCGCAAGTGCCTGGACTGGGATAAAACCTGTAACCAGGGTCTGTGCCTTGATGGGGAATTGAACCCACCACCTTCTGGTATATGGTGAGCCACACCAGCCAGGGCCAAACATTACCCTTTAGATAACCCCTTTTCACTGCCACTACTCTTTCAGCATTATTGTTTTCCAATACTTTCTTCATACTAAAGTCAAAGTAATTATTATTCAGATTAAGTAAATCAACTCAAAATACTTTTAACAACTTCCTCTTCCTAATGCTTGACAGTAGAGTGTAAACTCCTCAATATGGTTGATAATCCCTCTCAAAATTGGGCACTATCCTCTCTAGTCTGATTCTTTCAGCATCCTATCCCTTACACCCTCTCAATATACAGGATTTCTTTAAAATCTTTGTATGTATCATGTTCTCTCTCATCAAGGATGGTCACTAAATTCTACTGCCAGTTCTACTAATTTTTAGCTCTACGACCTTGAGCAAATAACTTTTCTGAGACTTTATGTCTTCATCTACCAATTAAGATAATAATATCTCTTTAAGGGGTTGTGGTGATAAAGTTGTGTATGAAGGTGTTCAATAAATAATAGTCATTATTATAATAATTACTTTAGATGGAGACAACTGATCTACAGACAATTAATATTAAAAAATACCAGGAGTTTTGGTTGATTCTAGTCAACACTGTAACATAACTACTAAAATGGTTCTTGCCATCCTAGGATCAATTATTGTGATGTAAAAAAGGATATAATAGTAAGATGTTCAATCAGGCCATATATGAGCATTATACTATAAAAGGTACATTTAAAATTAAAGAATATTCAGAAGAGGTTGGCCTATGTGGTAGCTGTGGATATGGTGAAAAGTAAAGTTCTGAATATATTTTGATGTAGAGACAATGTGATTTGCTAAGAGACTATATATGTGAGGTAGGAGAGAGGAAAACAGGAGTCAGGGATAGTTTCAAGGTTTTGACTTGAACAATTAAACTGATGGAGTTTTAAGAAACTTTGATAAGAAAGACTACTGATAGAGGTTTTTTGTTCGTTTGTTTGTTTGTTTTGTTGGATCAGGAGCAAGCAGAAGGAAAATAGAACAAGGTAAGTTTGATTTATCTATTAGACGCCCATATAGGCAGTTAAATGTATGAGGTTGGAGTTCAACAAAGAGATTCAGGCTAGAAATATAAATTCTGGAGTTTTCAGTAGATAGATGATATTTAATGCCATATGACTAAATGAGATTACCAAGGGAGTAATTATAAAAAAGAAAGAGAATAAGTCCAAGAACTAAGCATTGGGACACTCTAATGTTAGCTGGCCTGAGGAGAAAGATTCAGCAAAGGAGACTGAAAAAAGGAGAAATGAGTGAGAAAGTTGGAGAAGGAATATGGGGTTCTGACAGCCAAAGTAAGAAAGTAGTTCAAGGATGTAGGTATGAAAAATTATGTTAAATAGTACTGAGATTTTTCCCCATATTTAGCAAAATGGAAGTCACTGGTGACTGACAAAAGCATTTCCAGTGAAATGGTGAAAGCAAAAGCCTAATTTAAGTGGATTTAAGAGAGAAAGGAAGAAATCATTGGAGATAGCTTTAAGAGGGAAAAAGTGTATAGTAGCTAGAAGGGGAAAAGTTAACAGGGGATCCTTCTTGCTACACATATCCAATGGCTGGGTGGCTATTAAAAAGGAACCCTGCTATGTGAAGTTAGAGTAGATGACTTACAAAGTCCTTTCTCACTCTATGCTCTGATTTTAAAATTTGAGAGATGGTTTGGAGTTAGGAAAACTGAGTTGGGAATCAAAAGACTGGCTGCTCTAGTTTTTCTAACTTGTCATCCTGGGGCCTTATTTGTATCGAAGAATTGGAATGAAATAATTTATCACAAATCCTAATTCTAAAAATCAAAGGAGTAATTTACTTAGGATTTACCATTGACTATGATTTAAGAATGAGTAAGAACGTACCAGAACATCAATATTTTTTGGATGCTATGCACTTGCTAGTCCTTACATAATATTTAAAGCTTCTAAAGATCCTGTGAGGTAGGTGTTAATGGTCCCAATTTTTGGATGAGAAAACTACAGATCTGAAAAGTTAAGTAGCTTTATATCTAAGTATGGCTAACTCTGCAGCCTGGGCTATTTTAAATATAACATCTTGAAGTCACAATGCTGTGTAAGAATTTAAAATTACTACTACCAAATTAACATATATGATTTCTCAAGCACTTAAAAACCTAAAATGCAGACTTATAAATCTATCAAAAATATTTTTAATCATTTAATAGTTGCCATAAATATTTCCCATATCTACGAGAAGCTGATGAATTAATATGGATCTGATGTTAAATGATTACAGGAGTTTGATTTCTAGTTATCAGTTATTTAAATTTGAATCACATATCAACTAGAAGTAAATGTTATTTTTACATACAAATTAAAACATTTATACATAAAATAAAACCTCTCAGGTAAATTTAAAGACTAAAATGCAAAGGTTTTACCTTTAAAACTAATTAATTTAAAATCAATTAATCAATTACTGATTAAAACATGAAGATTTTCTCAAAGTCCTCCCATGCACAAATGATTTCCCAGACATTAAAGCTCACTAATAACCTTGAGATTACTTATTATTTTATTACATTAACCTTTTTTGATGAGGAAAACACAGTTATTAAGGAAATGTCTCTAAGAGACAAAGAAAATTTTAACCTATTTCTTCAAAATTGTACTCTGGCTATCCCTTCTAAAATGCAATCACAATTTCAAAATATAACTTCAACTTCAGTGTAGGCCTACATGTATTCCTGATATAACAATTGAGAAGTTTGTTTTAATGTACACAATATAGAAAAGTGAGAAGTTAAAGAGTTAATAAATAAAAATCCATTTTAACAATCAAAATGAAGTGATTATACTTCCAGTTCAGAATTCTTATTTCCATTTTTTCATTTCCAAACTCAGGAACAAATTGTTTTGATGTAACTAAAATTTTAGATTAACTACAATGCACAGTTGTATTGATTTACAACAAAAATCAAAGGCCAAATATCTACCACTGAAATAATAGCTATTTCCAAGTCTGAACTCAAATGTTATATATGTCTCTCCTATAAAACAAATTTTTAAAAAGTCAGTTTTCACCTAAATATTTGAGTTAATATGAATACAGCAATGGTTCCAAATAAGAATATGTTTATTTTATTTAGATGCATATTGCAGTGGGAATGGTAATGGATTACAGTCTCAGTATGAAAGTAATTTTTAGAAATGTTATTTTGAATTATGATTTTTGCCCACTTATAATCTTTACAATAATATATATATGTTGACTTTTAAAAGTCAATTAATACAAGCCTATAACTTACTTAGATAAAAATGATGTTCTGAATAGTATTTCTATTAAGTACTGAAAAATAACTAATCTTCTATTTAAAAATAAAAAACACCAATAATTTTTTTTTTTTAAATTTTAGCTTTACACAGAAAGAGAAGTTGTAAGTAAAGTCAGCGACTGAGGCTGGATAGGTGTGAGACAATGGGGTGGGGTCTGAATGGTGAAGCTCCCAGCTGCCATGCTGGGTCTACAGGAGGGAGGTGCTATTTTAGCTCCAGCCTCCTTTGAGAAATTCTTTATATAGTAGTTATATTTAGGGGAGAAAGTGTGTGTATATATGTGAAGCTTTATAAAGTTTCAGGTAAAAGAATGGGAAAACAGTTCTAGTTAAGAACTGGTACAATGTATACTACTATTTTATACAGGAAGAAGGCCACAAAACCTTTGGCAGAGTTTATAAATTGGAAGCTTTTTGCCCAAATTTTGCTACAAATCTGATTTGCTTGGCTTTCACAGTGCTTTTAGTTGTTTTGTTTTAAACCTCAATTAGCTGACCAACATTCTATAGTTGAGATGGTTCAAATTCTGATTTTATAATCCAAAATATTTCCTCTAAATCAAATATTCTTTCAGGATGTATATAAAGAATGTAAAATATCCCAATACCCAACAGTAAATAATGTTCATGTTTGTTGCCTATGTCCTAGAGAGGATAATTATACTATACACCTTTCCAGCTCTTTAACTTAAAACTGTAGTCTCATTCCTTTATTTTAAATTTGCACATTTCACATTCTTCTTGTTCCATTCTCTCAGGGAATAATTATAATCAGGCAATGCATTAACATTATACTAGACAATTTCAAGCATATAATCTATAGATTAAAGAGAAACAAAGATGTTTAAGTGTATTACTAAAACAATTTTGACAATCAGGTTAACAAAAATTAATAGGAACAATAATATCCTATGCTGACAAAGGAGCAATAACATGTATAGTTGTATATGCTACTTTAGATGTTGGAATTAACTTTCTGGAGCAAAGTTTTGAAAGTAATATGTATGAAAACCACCAAAACAAAACAAAACAAAACAAAACACAAATTCTTGATACCAGCACCCCTGCTTCTAGGAACTTATCCTAAGGAAATGAATGTATGAAAGGGTATTTACAAAATTACAAATTGAAAAGAGAAATTAAGAAATTAATAAGTCTGCAGTCAAAGGCAGACCTCAGAGTGCTCTGAGTCTTTGCCTGATCTGCTTCTGGACCCAGGCCTTTGGAAAAGTAGACTCTGGTGTGCATCCTGGTCCTGTACAAATGCACTCAGCTGCAGGAGAGGGGATCTCAAGTGGTAGCTTGTTGATAGCTCCAAACAGGGTACTCAAGGAAAGTCACAAACAGCATCTGACATTGGCCTGCACGAGAGACCGTCCAAAAAGACCGAGAGTCCTAGAAGACCTGCCTAATACATGGAAACAAACCCAAAAAGACAGCCAAAATGAGGAGACAAAAAAAACAAAACAAAAAAACAAGCGCCAAATGCAAGAACGAGAGAAGTCTCCAGAAAAAGAGCTAAGTTTAAATGGAGATAAGCAATCTATCAGACAGAATTCAGAGTAATGACTGTAAGGATGATGAAAAAAGATAGTGAAACTAGGAAGGAAATTGAAAATGAAATAGCAGAAATAAAAAATACATTGGAAGGAATAAACAAAAAAATAGAGGAAGCTGAGGATCAGATCAGTAAAATTAGAAGACAGGGTAGAAAAAAATCATTCAATCTGATATCCAAAAAGAAACAAAAATTAAAAACCGGAGGACAGTCTAAGGGAGCTATGGGATGAGGGTACATGCCTGGGTTGCAGGCTTGATCCCCAGTAGGGGGCGTGCAAGAGGCAGCTGATCAATGACTCTCTCACCGTTGATGTTTCAACTCTCTCTCTCCCTCTCTCCCTTCCTCTCTCTCTGAAATCAATATAGATATATTAAAAAAAAAAAAAAAAAAGGAACCTGTGGAGCAATATGAAATGTACCAATATTCACATAATAGGAGTAGCAGAAGGGGAAGAGAATAAGCAAGGGATAGAGAATTTGTTTGAAGAAATAATGGCAGAAAACTTCCCTAACCTAGTCAAGGAAAAAGTCACACAAGTTCAGGAGGCACAGAGAGTCCCAAGCAAGAAGAACCCAAAAAGGTCCACACCCAGAAACATCATAATTAAAATGCCAAAAATTCAAGACAAAGAGAGAATCTTAAAGGCAGAAAGAGGAAAGCAATCTGTTACCTACAAAGGAGCTCCCATAAGGCTGTCGGTTGATTTCTCATCAGAAACTCTCAAGGGTAGAAGGGAATAACATAAAGTATTCAAGGTAATGAAAAGCAAAAATCTGAAACGAAGACTATTCTATACAGCAAGGCTATCATTCAAAATAGATGGTGAAATAAAGAGTTTCCAAGACAAAAAAGGCTAAAGGAGTTTATCACCATCAAGCCAGCATTGCAAGAAATTTAAAGGGACTGCTGTAATAAGAAGTAGAAATAGGGAGAAAGAGAAACATAGGCATAAAGAAATAAAATAGCAATAGATAAGCACCTATGAGTAATAATGTTAAATATAAATGGATTAAGTGCTCCAATCAAAAGACATAGGGTAACTGAATGGATAAAAAAACATGACCCAAATATATGCTGTCTACAAGAGACACACCTCAGAACAAAAGATTCACACAGGATAAGAGTGAAGTGACGAAAAAATTTTCCAAGCAAATGGAAATGAAAAAAAAAGAAAAGCTGGCATAGCAATACTCATATCTGACAGAATAGACTTCAAAATGAAGACTATAACTAGAGACAAGAAAGGTCACTACATAATACTAAAGGGATCGATCCAACAAGAGGATATAACCCTGATAAATATATATGCACCCAATGCAGGAGCACCTAAAGTTATAAAAAAACTTATGGAGAACTTTAAAGGAGAGATCAAGAGCAATACAGTCATAGCAGGGGATTTTAACACCCTGCTGACTTCACTGGATATGTCTTCCAGACAAAAAAATCAACAAGGAAACAGTGACCCTAAATGACACACTAGATCGGATGGATTTAATTGATATTTATCAATATATATTCTTGTGTCCTAACATGTGGTCTTAACAAGGGCCATTCTAGGACACAAAACAAGTCTCTACAAGTTCAAGAAGACTGAAATCATATCAAGAATCTTCTCAGACCACAATGGCATGAAATTAGAAATAAACTACAATAAAAACACTAAAAAACATTGAAACACCTGGAGCCTAAGTTGCATGTTACTAAACAATGAATAGGCTACCCAAGAGATCAAGGAAGACATCAAAAACTTCCTGGAAACAAATGAAAATGAACACACAACCACCCCAAATCTATGGGACAAAAGGAAAGCAGTTCCAAGAGGGAAGTTCATAGCATTACAGGCCTACCCTAAAGAACAAGGAAAACCTCTAATAAACTCTCTAACACTACAATTTAAAAACTTAGAAAGAAAACCACAAGAAAAGCCCAGAGTAAGCAGAAGGAAAGAAATAATAAAGATCAGAGAAGGAATAAATGACGTAGAAAATAATAAAACAATACAATAGATCAATGAAACCAAGAGCTGGTCCTCTGAAAAGATAAACAAGACTGATGAACCTTTAGCCAGACTCATAAAGAAACAAAGAAGAAACAAATAAACAAAATCAGAAACAAAAGAGGTGATATAAAAACTGACTCAACAGAAATACAAAAGATTGTGAAAAAATAGTGAGAACAACTATCTGCCACAAAGCTGGACAACCTGAATAAAATGGACAAATTCCTTGAAAAATACAACCTTCCAAAACTCAATCAGAAAGAGTCAGAAAACCTGAATAGGCTAATAACTACTGATGAAGTTGAAGCAGTAATCAAAAAACTCCCATCACACAAAAGCCCTGGTCCTGAGGGCTTCACAGGGGAGTTTTACCAAACATTCAAAGAAGAACTAACACCTATCCTCCTCAAACTATCCCAAAAATTCCAAGAGGAAGGAATACTTCCAAGAACTTTTTACGAGACCAACATTAGTCTAATTCTGACAACAGATAAAGACACTACAAAGAAAGAGAAACACAGGCCAATAACCCTGATGAACACAGATGCTAAAATCCTCAACAAAATATTACCAAATCGAATCCAGTAATATTTTCAACAGATCATGCACCATGACCAAATGGGGTTTATTCCAGGGATGTAAGGCTGGTACCATATTCACAAATTAATAAACATGATACATCACATAAACAAATTGAAAGACAAAAATCACATGATCATATCAATAAACTCAGGAAAAAAGCATTCGACAAGATCCAACACCATTTTTTATAAAAACTCTCAGCAAATTGGGAATAGAAGAATCATACCTCAACATAATAAAGGCTATATGTGACAAACCTACAGCCAATATCAGACTCAGTGGGTCAAAACTAAAAGCATTTCACCCAAAAACAGGAACAAGACAGGGGTGTCCACTTTCACCACTCTTATTCAACATAGTACTGGAAGTTCTAGCCACATAAAAGGCATACAAATTGGAAAGGAGGAAATAAAACTGTCATTATTTGCAGATGACATGATATTGTACATAGAAAATCCTAAAGACTCCACCAAAAAACTACTAGATTTAATAAATGAATTCAGCAAGATAGCAGGATACAAAATTAACACCCAGAAATCAATGGCATTTTTATACACCATTAATAAATTCTCAGAAAAAGAAACTATAAAAACAAATCCCATTTACTATTACAACGAAAAAAATAAAATACCTAGGAATAAATTTAACCAAAGATGTGAAAGGCCTGTACACAGAAAACTACAGGACACTGAAAAAAGAAACAGAGGAAGATATAAATAAATGGAAAAACATACCATGTTCATGGATTGGAAGAATTAACATCATTAAAATGTTCATACTACCCAAAGCAATCTATAGATTCAATGCAATCCCCATTAAAATGCCAACAGCATATTTCACAGATCTAGCACAAACATGTCAAAAATTTATATGGAACCAAAAAACACCCCGAATAGCCACAGCAATCTTGAGAAAGAACAAAGCTGGAGGGATCACAATACCAGATATCAAGTTATACTACAAAGCCACTGTAATCAAAACAGTCTGGTACTGGCACAAGAACAGACATATAGATCAGTGGAACAGAACAGAGAACCCAGAAATTGACCCATGCTTTATGGTCAATTAATATTTGACAAAGGAGGCAAGAACATACAATGGAGTAAAGATAGTCTCTTCAATAAATGGTGCTGGGAAAACTGGACAGGTACTTGCAAAAAAATGAAACTAGACCACCAACTTACACCACACGCAAAAGTAAACTCAAAATGGATAAAAGACTTAAGTGGAAGACGTGAAACCATAAAAATCCTAGAGGAAATCATAGGCAGCAACATCTCCGACATCTCTCATAGAAATATGTTTGCAGATACATTTTCTAGGGAAAGGGAAACAAAGGAAAAAATAAACAAGTGGGACTACATAAAAAAAAAAAAGCTTCTGCACAGCAAAAGAAACCATCAACAAAATGAAAAGGGAGCCCCCTGTATGGGAGAACATATTTGCGAATGATACATTTTCTAAAGGGTTAATTTCTGAAATATATAAAGAACTCATACAACTTAACAAAAAGAAGGCCCACAGTCCAATTAAAAAATGGTCACAGGACCTAAATAGACATTTCTCCAAAGAGGACATACAGATTGCCAAGAGACGTGCAAAAATGCTCAAAGCCACTTAATCATCGGAGAGATGCAAATTAAAACCACAATGAGATATCACCTCACACCTGTCAGAATGGCTTCCATCAACATATCACTAAATGACAGGTGCTGGTGAGGATGTGGACATAAGGGAACCCTAGTATACTGCTGATGGGAATGCAGACTGGTACCGCCACTATGGAAAGCAGTGTGGGGTGTCCTCAAAAAATTAGAAACTGTCCTGCCATTTGACCCAGGGATCCCACTTCTAGGAACATATCCTAAGAAACCCAGAACACCAATCACACAGAATTTATGCACCCCTATGTTCATAGCAGCGCAATTTACAATAGCTAAGATCTGGAAACAGTCCAAGTGTCCATCAGTAGATGAGTGGATAAAAAAGCTGTGGGGCATTTATACCATGGAATACTATGCAGCTGTTCAAAAGAAGGATCTCTTACCCTTTGGGAGAGCACGGATGGAACTGGAGAGTTATGCTAAGTGAAATAAGCCAGTCAGAGAAAGACAAGTACCACATGATCTCACTCATATGCGGAATATGATCAACAAAATAAACTGATGAACAAAATGGATCCAGAGACATAGAAGCATGGAACAGACTGAGGGATCTTAGAGGGAATGTGGGGTGGGTGAGTGGGTGGGGAGAGATTAATCATAGAACTTATATGCTTATATGAATAACCTATGGACACAAACATTGGTATGGGGATGACCTGGGAGTGGATGGATATGGGTGGAGGGGATCAATGGGGGAAAAAGGGGACATCTGTAATACGTTCAACAATAAAGATGAATTAAAAAAAAAGTTAAAATGCTTATCTATAGGTGATTGGTTATTATGTTGTATTGATACACTGAAATAATAAAAATAATAAGTCACTAAAAATAATAAGTCACTAAAAATAATGCACATTTATACTTATTGATATAAAATATATGGAAATTATATTGTTCTGTGAAAAAACTAACAAAATAATCTGTATACTATCATCTATAAAAATATATATACTTATATGTGAACACATGTTTCAAAAATTATTGTATTACAAATGTTAATTTTTAAAAATATATATATATATGTATTGATTTCAGAGAGAGTAAGGGACAGGGAGAGAGAAAGATAGAAACATCAGCTTCTATCATTGATCGGCTGCCTCCTGCACGCCCCCAACTGGGGATTGAGCTCCCAAGCCGAGCATGTGCCCTGAATGGAAACTGAACCATGATCTCCTGGATCCTGGGTCAATGCTCAACTGCTGAGCCACGCTGGGCCGGGCAACGATTTTTAATTTGTTAGTAGGCAATTATTACATTTACATGTAGTAAAAACAATAAATGTATTAGTTTTGAAAGCAAAACTAAAATTTGATTTATTATAGAGAGAATATAAAACTTGCTGCTAAAGGTCATTAATCTGTAGGCTAACAATATACCTTTAAATTTATATTGTTTCTGATTATGCTGGAAACTAGAAAACATTTACATGTAAAAGACATTATTTTCAAAAGGGAATCATTTAATCCAGGGTTAAGGAAACTTTTTTCTGCCAAGGGCCATTTGGATATTTATAACATAATTTGCGGGCCTTACAAAATTATCAACTTAAAAATAGCTATGAAAAATCTCCTAGATTTATTAAATTTCGACTCCCGCCTGCAGCTGCCTTGGCAGGGCCAGACCAAATGATTTTGTGGGGAAGCCATTCCCCACCCCTGATTTAACCCATGGGGAAGAGTTGCTATTGATTGTTACCTCAAAAGATAAACAAAATGCCCTGGCCAATGTTGCTAAATGGTTAGAGCGTGGTCCTGTGCTCTGAAGGGTCATGGGTTCGATTCCCAGTGAGGGCACATACCCAGGTTTTGGGTTCAACATCCGGGTCAAGGCACATTGATGAGGCAACTGACTCATGTTTCTCTGTCCCATCGATGTTTCTCTCTCTCTCCCTCTCTCTTTCTCTCTCTCTTGAATCAATGAAAAACATATCCTCAGGTGACAATTAAAACAAAGAAAAGAAAAAAGGTATAAATATTATTAAATTACATTTTTACACATTCAGAAACCGATTTTTGTTAATTGTATGTTTTATATGTTCCTAAAACTTAAATTAGAAAAATTACCCCAAACTTGATTTTAACTTTTCTAATTCCCTTTCCTAGCTCTTATAGAAGAATGGAGGCAAGCTGTGAGAATTTATGAACTCTTCCCAAACCTATCTGTGAGGCCCAGATCCCATGTATTATATCAGATATAGCAAAGGTGTAGAGATAAGCCAGCTGGGTTGGTGAGGCTTATCTGTAGGGTTTGCCAATTCCTGTTGTATAGACACTCACACCATGGTGGATTTCAAGCCACCAAGCTGAGATGACAATATGGAGCTGGGAAGAAATGAGCACATGGGGCTCTCAGAAGCCTATAGAGACAGGCTCCAGAGCACTTGGTTCCACATGAAGTGTTCCAATCTGTTTCTACACAAAGTAGATAAATCATCTAATAAGCCTTGTGGAAGAAGAAAAACAACCACCAGAGAAAATGTAACCAAGAAAGAAACAGTTTTAGAGAACTCATCTGCTCGTTTCCTGTTCATGAACAAAGCCAACAATTCATCTAAAACTTTCTTGTGTAATTGTAATTATTTTTATATTTTTTCAGATGCCTTTTTCTACATGTCCCTTTACTTAATATATTATCAGTAGAAATTTTCATTGTGTTTATAATGTTGAATCGGAACTGTAAATGCAGATGTTTCCAGTATTATGGAATTAAAATAAATATATACAAAATTTTTTATAGCAAGTTTTCAACAGGTCATTTCAAAATCATTTTCTCAGAAAAATCTTCCCTGAACTTCCTGACCAGATCACATTTCCCAAAAGGAGTACATCCATAGTCATACTTATATATATTTGTGTGCTTTTTTGCATTCATGCTGCCTCCCTGCTGCTATGTCATAGCTCTAAAAGGTAGGGTGTTTTAGCTCTTGTTGCTGTTCCACCAGCACAGTCTCTCCACCAGCAGGTGATTTGAAAATATTTTTTTAAATAAATGAATAATTTTTTCACTCTGGAAAGATGTTTACATGTATATACTCATAGGTATGCACATAGATAAATGCACATAGCCCTTTGGAAAATGTCAATATTAAAATTCAGTGAAGGAATTTGGAATTTAAAAGATTTCATAGTTTGTTTTTTCTCATATTGGAAACTTTATAGATGTATAAGTTGAAATGGAACTTGGCATGGAATGCATGGGTCCATTATTTAATGATTTGAGGACAGCAAGTATTATATTTACCATATAATACATTTAGAAAGACAGATGTGTATTGAAAAGCAACAAAACACACAAAAAGGGCAAAGCAGGTTATTAGCCCTGGAAGCTCTTGTGTTTGAGGCCACTGTGGTCCAAACATAAACAAAGATGTAACGGACTGCATATCATCTAGCCTGATTGCTATATACTAGGCCAACTTTATTACTGGCTCTTAATTCTAAGCAAATCGGACTAAAAATACAGCTTTGAAAAATATCAACATTAAGAAGGCATTTACAATAAAAAAATTAACAAAGAACCCAAACTAATATTCTTGAGATTAAGAATTATATCACCATGACAATAATTTTTTAAATTAAAAAACTATATTATTAGAAAGGAACAAAAATAGTTCCCATTAGACACTCCACTAAACATTTAGCTGGTATTTTCCACACATTGCTCCAATGAAAAAGGGTAAGCAGTTAAAGTGTGCTTCTGGCTTTTAAAGCATATTGTACAGAAGTCACATCAAATTAATACTGAGGACCATTTAGGGCTTTTATTCTGAAAAGCTTTTGAAAGGGGATTAAACTATGAAAACTCTCATGATACTGAAGTACCTATTAACGGGTTGAGGAGGTAAGAAAGGAACAATGAAAGTGTTATTTTTAGATAAATCTTACTCTGTGTGTAACAGAACAAAGCTCTGCTGAAGGGCACAGCAGCAGTTCTCTAGCAGTATCTCACACATGGAAATGCTGATTAGTAGAATTTTGTTGTCTTTTCTTTTTGGAAATAGGTCATTTTCTTTACAGTGACCTAATATAGTTAGAGACATTTACAAACATAAATGTAACTTTATGGTATGGATAAAGTGAAACAAAACATTATTCTAAGCATTGAAATTCTGAAAATACTATCATAAGCTGTTTTCTGATCTTTGTAAAACCTCTAACAAACTACTCCCCTAAAAAATTACTTTCCATGAAAATATTTTATAGAATGAGCACTACAGGTTTTTTTAAATCAAGAGGAGAACTCGAACCTAGATAGTTGTCATCTCATCAAAAATAATGAATGCTCAAGAGGTTTCAGCCTCATGTCTTCCCAGTCATTGGTCCTATCATCACAATAGGCTACCAAAGAGAAAAGAATGGGCAAAACACACATTATTCTTCATCAGCCCCAGCTTGCACCTGTAACCTCCAACTAGCTAGCATCTGACTTGACAAGGCAATAACCTCAAAAGACAACTGAAAGTGTTGCTAGTCCGGTGAGCCTCCATCAGCAAGGGGACAAACCACATGGGTGACAGCTTTGTGTCTGTCCCATGGTGCAGCCTTTCCCCTCTTCCCTGACACACAGCCAGGCACTCACATAACAACAGTCTTATGGCTAATGATGCAAACATGAAGTGTAAAGTCTCCTTAATTTGACCCTGTTAAACTTCTAATTGGATTGAAGCAGGCTCTGAGTGGAAAGCAACCCTGGATTATTCAAGAAAGCTTTTAAAAAATGAAGCCCAAATGACGAAAGGCTGTTTGGGCTGCAGGACATCACAAAGCACAGGCAATGAATTGCAGCTGTCACTTAAGTTAAGAATCTAATCAATTGCCTTTTTTAAACAGGTAACATTTAGAACAGTATCTTCATTGTGATACTCTTCAGAGTACGCTTGACCCAAATTTAATAAGCTGCTATTAAAGCAGAAGAGCAGCTGTAGAGCAAACACTGTAGAATGATATCGTGCACTCAAAGTCATAATGATTTTAAAATGACTACAGCCATTGCTTCATTCACTAGGAACAAAGCTCAGGCTTTCCTCTCAGCAATGTCTTAACACAAACTGTCTGAGCAGACGGCATTCATTTGTCCTTCATGGACTTCAGAGGTCAGCTGCAATCTTGAGGATATCTCATTGGTTTAATTGTGTTCCTTCTGTAGGAAGTCTAAGGAGAGAAACTTAGGATTCCTTGTATATGAAAACTAGCTTTTCTGCAAGAAAATATACAGCTTAAGCACAGAGACAAGGGGGTGCATGATATGCAGACAGGTGTAAAGCATGAAGTAATTATAGAAGCTCAAATTAGTTCTTAGGCCTGAGGCAAAAAAGAGAACAATGCCTTGACAAAAGAGAATAGCAAATAAGGGTAGCAAACAAAAAATGGCTTGAATGTGTAAATTAGCAAGAAAAATGAGACAGAAAAGCAGCTTTACTCTACTATTATTCCCCACATGAGAACACAGCAGCTGAACATGATCAAGAGAGCTGTGGAGGAGAGAGGCAGGCATCAACATGACTCACGCCAAGAGCGGCGGCTCCGTACTTTCCAGTCAGTCACTCATTATGTGCTGAAGTGCTCTTGAAAGTGCCTCTTATACTTGACCTATCATATTACTTCTTCTGTAAACACATAATTCCTGCTTGTTAGGTGGTGTCAACACTGGCATTCATTCACGGTGCTAGTCTTTTTGTGAATAGACACTTTAGAACTGCTGCCAAAACCAAAGAATTGACACCATAATAAAACTTTGAATTTCAATGAGGTAAACAAATCTATGCTTTTCTGTTAAAAATAATGTAAAGAGCATTACATCAAATTTTTTTCTAATTTAGGAAAAAACAAAACAGTTTGCTTATGGTAAGACTATCTTTTTCTACAAGTGATTATAATTAACTTGGGTTACAGATCCAAGCCAGGAATAATACCTAGTCTTAAACTGCTTGGTGTGGGCATATACATTTCACTAAGTACTCTTTCTTTAAACAACAAAACAACACAAAAGTCTCAACCAAAAGGCCATAAACAACTCATTAATAAAATGACAAAAGTACACATCGCCCGGCCAGGTCTGGCTCAGCGGTTGAGAGTCGACCTAGGATCCAGGCGATCGGGGTTCGATTACCCGTCAGGGCACATGCCCGGGTTGCAGGCTGCAGCCGATCAATGACTCTCTCATCATTGATGTTTCTATCTTTCTCTCTCCCTCTCCTTTCCTCTCTCTGAAATCAATAAAGATATATTTTAAAAAAAAAGTATACATCTATATGTTGCTTGTACAGGGCATGACTGACCTTAAGATATTAGGGGGAGCAGAATTAATGGAGCTTTTGGCACATAGCATTTCCACTAGTGAAGACATACATCATTTAGTTAAATATAACACAAACTAAATATTTAATGTAACTAATTGACAACTATAATTTTAGCATTTTTAAATTAACTTTTCTTAAGAAAATTCAGATTTGAAGCAAAAATATACTCAGGGTACATTTGAATAAGTTAAAGTCAAGGAGAAAGTAAAACTTATTAAAGAGAATAGAGCACTTTGATTTTGAACTTCTTTTCTTCAAGATCCTGAAGGAGGTTTTAAAAAAATGCTGAGTGTAATCCCTGCTCTCCTAGGGTTTTAAGAAAAGTATCTCATCATCTAATATTGCTCCAACTATTTTCAAAACAAAAAAATTGCGATGTCTTCATGTGGTATAATGATGTGTCCCAGGCATCAACACCTAGGAGCTCCTGCTTTGGCCCCCTTGCTCTAGGTACTAGATAGGAACTGACTTGTCTGAGGGGAGGAAGTAACTGAATAGTAATTAGCAATTATTTGCCATACCTCATGGAAGATACTTTGGTAATTCTTACTGGCCAGACAGAAGAAAAGATTAGCAATGAGAAAATTTTCAATCCAGGGAGGATCAGGTGTTACAAGTTAAGTATTTAACTCATACATAAACAGTAAAATATCCTTATAAGCAAGTAATTCTTAATGTACAGGAAAATGTCTGCGAGGCATCTCCAATGCGTTTGTCATGAAATTTAATTTATATGACCTTTAAAGAACAGGGGTTTTGTACGAATCAAAATATGCTAACATCTACAATGTTATAACTCTAGTATTAAATAATTTTGCTTCTAAAATAATAATTATGTTCAGGGAAAATAGTACAAATAAATAAAACAGCATAGTCAAGTTAAAAATTAAAAACCCCATTGGTCAGAGGCACAGTTGGTTGGAGCATCATCCTGTACACCAAAAGGTTGTGGGTTCAGTTCCTAGTCAGCCACATACCTAGGTTGCTGGTTCGATCCCTGTTCGTGGCGACTACGAGAGGCAATCAAAGGATACTTCTCTCACATTGATGTATCTTTCTCTCTCTCTAGAAATCAGTATATAAACATATCCTTGAATGATGATAAAAAAATAAACTAAGAAGAACCAAACATACAAAGTAAGTTTAATAAGCCATAAACATAAGTATTCACTTCAAGTGGATTTCATTTTAAATAGACCTCTCTTTAAATATTTGTTAAAAGTTATTGGAAAAGCATAAATATATTTAGTTATATAATATTAGATAAGATTATAAATAAATAATCTGAAGTCTCCTAGATATAGCTAAGGCTAGATTTCATTGCCCATCATTAAAAGAGACAATATACCAAATCTTGATCATTTCTGAGGTTCAAGGTGCTATCTAAATTGATGAGCCAATATTTAGAAAGCAAATGACTGAGAGATGTGGTATCCAGATTTATATAGATCTTCCTGATGTACAGGTTAATCTTATAAGTACACCAAACAATCTGTATTGTAACTTCTTCAGCACTATAAGGACATCAGTTAGTTCTTACTGATGAAGAATAATATACTAAAGGAACTCCAGGCTGTAAAGGAGTATGCCTAATTTGCTCCAACAGGGTAATTTATATTCTGGAAAAATATAGTAAATAAAACAATTTTTCTTAGTAAAATCATTTTGAAATTTCTACTCTGTAGTAATACAAACATTTTTTAAATGAAGAGAAATATAGAAGTTAAAAATATCTGGCAAAATAGATTTACATTTCAGTCCAATTTTGGGTATGTATACATACACAAATTCATACATAGTAGGAGAACTTCCTCAATTTCCCCACAGAAGGTTCTTCAGAATTCTGACTGAAGCTTTGAGTGACAACCTTCACTACGTATTATCTACTGGAGACGATTTTGGTTTTTCACATAATTGATTTTTGTACAATCTGAATTTTTGAAGATTCTATATTAGCACACCTTAAACATCTGAATTGCTATTTAAATAACTCACAGTTGGTATGACTGGTACATAGATTTAGGAGAAAGAGTTGCTCATGTGGTTCTCCAGAACTTTAGGCAATTAGGGATTGGCTTAATAAAGTTAAGAAAAAACTCCAAAACATAAGGAAACTATACAATAATTTTTAAAGAAATATGTTCAATTTGCTTGAGGTGTGGCAATATTTTGAGAAAGTAGTAAAATGGGTTAACTCAGGTTCTAAGCTCTAGATCCAAACCTGGGAGGGACAGAAGCTGTCTGAATACCAACTTGATGCTGTAGGAAGGCTTTTTCATGACTTTTTGAGAAAAGACATTTTATAGGAATCGTACTTATTTAATTCTTTAAGTTTTCTGGGATAGAATACTTTGTAAAGCATTGTTATAAATTATTGCTTGACTTTCTGATTAGGATTTAAAAACTATATTTTAAGGAACACGATATGTGAAATTACAAGACTGCTTATGTTTTATTGGAAAGTACTATTAGAATATTCTTCCTTATTTTGTGCTATAACTTCCATTTACTAGTCTTACTTGTGTTCTCTAAAAGGTCATGTATAAATATGCTCTTTATTATTAGTGGCAGGCTTTTAAGAGAAAACTATTATGTCCTACCCCATTCCTATTTTTACCATCCCAATTAATCTCTTCAGTTGGTTAACCTAGACTCTGTTCCTTCAAATCACATGACATGCTTTCCATATCAGTTATGAATCTTGTAGTCATTCAAAGTATTTGCTAATTCAGGTTTGTGTTACCTATAATATAACTCCATTATGTCAGAGAAAATTCTTTGTATTATTTAAATTCTTCTAAATTTATGGAGGCTTTTTTAATG
The DNA here is from genome assembly GCF_964146895.1 of Miniopterus schreibersii. NCBI lineage: Eukaryota > Metazoa > Chordata > Mammalia > Chiroptera > Miniopteridae > Miniopterus > Miniopterus schreibersii. The sequence goes on along the minus strand of NC_138102.1, from coordinate 86,611,617 downwards.
GCCTAACATATGGTTTAGCCTGGAGAATGTTACATGTACACTAGAGAAGATTTCTGTTATTGGGTGAAATGCTCTATAGATGTCTAGTAGGTCTCTATGGTTTACAGTCTTCTTTTGTTCAAGTCTTCTATATACTTGCTAATCTACTGTCTAGTCCTATCCATTACTAAAAGTGGGGTATAAAATCTCCAAATATTATTGGGGAACTGTCTACTTCTCCCTTCAATTCTGTCTGTTTTTGCTTCTGTATTTTGGGCATTGTTGGTAGGCACATACACATTTATAATTGTATGTATGCAATATCTACATATATCTTCCCAATGCACAAGCCCTTTTATTATTTTTAAGTGTCTCTATGCCTAGTAAGATTTTTTTTTTAGGTTAAAAGCCTTTTTTTTCCTGATACCAGTACAGTCATTCCAACTTTTTTACTGTTTGCATGGTGTATCTTTTTTCATCCTTTTTTTTACTTATCTGTGTCTTTGAATCTAAACTGAATCAAGGCATATAGTTGACAGCATATAGTTGTATGTAGAGAGCACACAGTGGGATCTTGTTGCTTTAAAAAATATCCAGTCTGCTTTCTGATTGAATTGTTTAGTCCAATCCCATTTAATGTTATTATTGTTTGGATTGGTTGGATTTATGCATGCCACTTTGCTTTTTGTTTCCTATAGGTCTCATGTATTTTTTTCTTTTTCTGTCCCTCCTTTACTGCCTTCTTTTGCATTAAGCAAATATTTTCTAGTGTAACACTGTAATTCCTTTAATTTTAAGAAAACTATATATATTTTTATTGTTTTCTTATAGGTTAATCTAGGGCTTACAAAATTTATTTTTTTAAATGTATATCCTATGTGCACACCAAAAGGATTTGAAGCAGACTTGAATATTTCCCCTAAGTCTTCATCGTGTCTTCATTAAAAATATTGAACAAGAAAGTGCCAACTATACAATTTCCTAATATTTTGCCCTTATCTGATCTTTTGACATACTCTTTCTCTGTAATTCCTCAACAATGGGGATTTAAAGACTATTAATATAATAAGGAATTATAAAAGTATCAAACAATAATTTGTTTATAAAAGATTCATTATAAGGGTCCTTGAAAGAATAAACTCAAATATAAATATAATTCAAATAATAAAAACATCATTTACTGCTAAATTTTCAGGAATATATTGCTGCATATGATGAACTATACTTCCAAAAGTAAAACTGCTGATATTTTGTGCTGATCTCAAAGTTGAATAAAATACAGAGAACTGAATGATTTTAGAAGTGGATGGGTATAAGAGAATTTAGATATCATCTATTCCAATGTTCTCACCACATAGGGCAGGAAACTGGACAGAGTGGGTAAGTGAACTCATTCATCAAGGTCATATAGTTCATTTTGAAGAAGAGCAAGCCCTACAACCGAAGCATGCTGATTCTTAATCAAGGGATTTTCTTACTCTATCATAAAAAAACTAAAGGAAGTTATGTGATGACCAAAAACTAAAAGGAAAAGTATTTGGGGCAGTTTACATACCTCAACTGAAACAGGTATGACTTACTCCTATCAAAATATCCCCAGAGACACTTTGGTAGTACTAGAAACAAGTATGCCTAGTAGATTAAGACTTGGGTTGACCCTAAATAGACTTTCATATATATCAGAGTATTTTTAAAAAGCCTATGATTCCCTAGCTACAGGAATAAATTTAAATAAACTCTACTATCATCAGCTGTTGATGATAAAACTGTTTTATTAAATATCTCAAAAGAATTCAAAGCACTATACTAGAAATGATTTTGTGAGGTGGTTTTGGCTTCCAATATTCCAGCAACCCCCCTTAGACTTCTTTGTTTCCTTGTGCAGGTTCTGGTGACTCAGCCTGTTTTCCTCCCCATCTCCTCATTCTACTCTTTGTAATCTCCCCACCCCCCAAAGGTTCTTCTTTTGCTCTCCATCCAAATCTTATCATCATTATAAGATAATTCAATATTCTCATATTCAATATATATTAAATATTCAATCTATTCTAGCTTACTCTTAAAATTCCTCAACTTCTTTGAATTCAGATAGTTTATGTCTTTCTACCTATGGCCAAATTCTACTTCATGGTCTACTCTGCCTCTTACCTTTAAACTATCTCATTACTCATGCTTAGAAATTTTACTACATCTACTCCTCACTCTCATCTAGGGTTGCCAGATAAAGTACAAGATGTTTATTCAGACTAACAATGAAATGTTTATGTGACACTCAAATTTAACTTGAAGTCCTTTATTATCATATGCTAAGATTTTGGGTAGAGATGGAAAGAACAACTTTTTTATATGCTAACTGGAAGTCCTGCATTTCCATACACTACACCCTATTGACTTCCAGCTTCTTCATCATCCCATTATCTTCCGGTTAATCAATCTAACTACACTTCCTTCCCTCCTGTTTAGAACCAGTTGTTTATCAGTCCAATCACATAAATACCTTTAATTCTTCCACATCCATATCTTTCTGCCATAAGCTGTACACAAATCCTCACCTCTGGATATGTTCTGTAATTTGGTTTCTCCCCTCTTCCAAATTTGCATGGCTGAGTGACATGGATAATTTTGACTTGACATAAATTGGCTCTATTACAAATTTATGGTTTCCATCATGGTGGGTCTGTACTGTTCCTCCTTAATCTTTTACTTGTTTTTGATCAGTGTATTACCTCACGGTGCTTTTAGTGATGCTTTAAAAAATTAACTCCCTCCTCAACTCTTACCTAAGTCCCAGTGTTCTCTACTGCCAAGAGAAAACTGAGGCCTAGATATGTGAAAGGTACGAAACATTGAGATAATGCTCCAGAGAATGGCAGTTTTGCACCTTGTTTTATACATTACAATAAAAAAAGGAGACCAAAGTGGATTACATGAAATCCACTGGTGCTAGATTAGGGAGGTGGGAGAAAGCAAAACGAGGAAACCTCTGGGACTGGATAAAAAGTAAAATGATAGACACACACTTCATTTACTTAGGTGTGTGCAGGATAATTAACAGTCAACAATTAATTCAATAACAATGAGGGGCTTTGTGGTCTCCAAGAGCAGTGCCTGTGCTTTGAGGGGTCCAAAAAAGGAAATTACTTTGACATTCCAACAATACATTATCATAGATGGAAAAAGACAACAGACAGGCTCACTTAAGGTAAAGACTGACATTTGTCAGGGGAAATACGGGCCTAGGACATGATTACCCACCATAAACTGCTGTTAGTTAAAAAAGTTTTAATTTCAGACCTCCCTTTGTGGTTACTTTAGGTCTCTGAATTTACAAGCCACCACACAGCTCTTCCCTGAGCTAGTCAGGTTAGCATGTGGCCTCTTTTCATCCACAGTTACATACTCCATTAACTGTTTAAACCAGCATCTATAAACCTGTCTGTATCAACAATCACCTTCCACAATGAAACAGCTTCTTCCTGGTATACTTCTAGACCTTCACCTCTCTGTCCCAAACCATACTGTCATGTTCCACTGTTATTATTGCACGTGGGATACAGTGAATACAATGCAATACTAATAACTGAAGGGTTTACCTTCAAGGAAAAATGAGCCATCTCTTAACTGTCTGTAGTTTCAAGAGAATGATACCATTTCCTTCTGCTAGTCCTGGAGATAGGCATCCATAAATAGCCCATTCTTTTTCAATTTTAACTTTCCTTCTACTATTCCTCTCTTTAATGCCCTAAATATGTGCAAATCTCTCGTAAAATTTTCATGCATCATTCCACAATTGCCACAGTATCTCTTACATTTCTTTTATATATAGTTTTCTTGAAAATGGTTCTATACTTCAGTTTCCCATTTATTGTTCAACCCCACTGTATCTCTCTCTTCGATTCCACTGAAACTGATGGAGAGAAACAAAGAACTTTTCATCTTACTTGTTTGAACTCTATGTGGTAGCTGAACTGTTGTCCACTACCTGATTACTAAAACTCTCTTGTTTTTGGCCTTTAGGGCAGTTCTATCTCATGGTTTTCCTTCTTACTCCTCTGAACAATATTTCTCAATCATCTCCTGGAAACTCATTCTCTGTTGGTCTTCCTTAGGGTAATGTCCTGTATCTTGTCTCATTCCAGATTGTCTCCTGGTGTTTTCAAGCACTCTGATGTTTCTATTACCATTATAATTAACTAGCTAATATTAACAATAGGAAGAGGGCAAAGGGAAGGCCAGGCATTATAAGCATGGTCATCTGGGCAGCTTCACGAGGAAACTGCAACTTTATACTCCCCAGGGAATCACCAGTCCATTCCCTGCAAATCACTGGGGGAAGGGGAAGATGAATGCAGATGTATACACAGTAAAGACAGGGTGATGGAGGGAAGATGCTTGTCTGTCAGTCTAGCCTGGAATGAAGATAACTGGCTAGAGCAGGTGGACCCATTGCAAGCGTGTGAAATCTTAAAATGTTAAAATCCACAGACAAAGAAGTTCTTTCTCTTTTGTTCCCCTGGCTTTGCTCTTGCTTCCTTGCACTCGCATCAATGTTCCCTCCATAGCTGTGTATCCCTAGAAGCTACATGGCAATGGGTGCACAGGGAATGGACTGCATCTGGGAACACAAACTAAACTGATGCTGCATTGGACTATGCAAATGTGGAACAGAAACTCTGGGAAATAGCTTTAATCCTAGCTCTGCTGAACACAGGGTGGGACTTTTCCCTTGGCAGGACTGAGGGAGATGGGACCTTGGAAACTCAGCAGCTTAATTCTGTTCAAATAAATATCTCCTCATTCTCCTTTGTGAGTCTTAGAAAATTCCTTTTCTTCTGACAACGCAAGAAACTCACTTCCACCGGCAACAGGAGGGGACATAGAGAGCTCCCTCCCAATAACACAACTACAGAAAATATTATGATGAATCCTAGATCTGTCTCCTAAACTATAGAGTCATATATTTAGCTGCCTTCTTGACTTTTCCACCTGAAAAACCCAGAGTTCAGTGGTTAAAACCAAACTCATCACCTTAGAAAACTTATTCTTTCTCCAATATTTCTGTATCTCAATTGGTAGAGCTTCCATCCCTCAGTCACTCAGGCAGAAACTTTAGAATCATCTCAGGTGTACTCTGAGATGATTTTATGATTTTTCTATCTTTCTCATGTAGTTCTCTTTCTTGGTGGAGGCTAAGAGCTATACAGCCTCTACATCAGTTGTCATAATGCTTTGAGGACAGGACAGAAAGAGAAAAAATTATGCTCAGAACATTTTGCTGATAGGACTAATGTATTCATCCCTCAGGTTTTTCATTAGGAAAGCTTTCTTGGATTGTGCTCACATGCCCCTCCTTTATTATTCCTAGGAATTTCTTCTTTTACAGTTACTTAATACTTAGACCACTGAATCGTAATTGTGGGTTCAGTTGTTTATAATCTGCTAGTCCAAAAGCTCTACGAAGGCTGGGATGGCATAGTGGAGAGCGCAGAAGATAATAAATATCTCATAATTGAATGACTTAAGGAGTTATTTGCCTGAGCCCCTTGAAAGGATTAGAGGAATGTTTCCACATTCCTGAGATAATTTTTAGGAAGCACTACAACTGCATTTTGTATTGCATTCTAACAGACACAACTAGAAATAGTGCAAGCCTGTGTAGTTCGATATTCATGCCAAGGTAAGTTATCCATTTTTCAGCAGCAGTCAAATGATTATAAATTTATAATTTTAACATACTGCTATACACATATTTAATAGTAGGAATTTCATAATTCTTGAATATTGGAGTACTGAAATAATTATTTCACATCTCTCTAAATTTCCCTGAATGAAGACTTATTTGAATTGCGTTGAGGGGTGAGTGTCTTTAGGGAAGAACCCTTCTAATGATAAAAGAAGGTTCAGAACTGGCACTTGTGGTAATATAAGGCAGAAAAGAGACCCAGAAATTGCTCCTTTGTATAGTCTTATGACACCAAGGTAACAGTGGCAGCTTGAGATGACTGTAGAATGTCTGGACAACCAAGTTTTGGTTTATAATAATTATCAGGAAAGAAAACAGAAGCCAGCCAGGTAGTCTAGTGGACTCAATATGTTGCATTATTATAGTGCTCTTGAATAAAATATGATGTATGAAAGTTAATTGAATTGATTTGTAATCAGTGTATAGAAATAATGGCTACTATGAACATTACCATCGGTTTTTCTTGTAATTACTAAATCCGCCTTAATCCTCCTCCTACACTTTTGATACCTTAAAATTAAGTTTTATCACCCAACAATTATGTGTAGATCATCTACTGTGCACAGTCTTATACTAGGCATTTTGGGGGAGAGAAGAGTTAAATTTTGCTTATCATTCAGGAATTCTGAATCCATTTGGGAGACAAAAACATTTACACATTTAAATAAGGGTTTTTGTGTGTGTGTTTTTTATAGTACTCATCTATACTATACCAAGAGTAGAAAAGTAAAGTGCTACAAGATTTCTGAGCAGGAAAGACCATTTTTAATTAGGAAGATCACAGGGCATGCTATATCTTAAGGAAGAAGTGCAACTCTGAAGGTAGAGAAAGAAAGTTAAGAATTGTGTTTGGAAAATAATTAATCTATAGCAGAGAATGCAAGGATGGATATAAAAAAGTTAATATTGGAATACTGCTGTGACCTGACAGTGCAGTGCTTTTGTGGTAGGCAGTTAGACCTGAGCAGAGCAAGGAGGATGGGCCAGGTACAGAAGGTCACCAAGGCTGAAAGCCCTGGGTGCCTAGCACCGGCAAAACTGCGAGAACAAGGACCTAACTCCCAGGGTAACCATTCCTCCCCTAAGCATATAGATGGTCATGGAGGTTGGCTCCCAGGCCATTCATATCGCTGGTCATGCGGTTTAGACCCCCTAACCTTTCCTCCTTAAATATAATATCTAGGCCTCAGTTGTATTTCAGCTCCAGGCCCAGAAAAGTAACAAAACAAGACAAGCCATGGCTGCCTCAGGAAGAGCTACATTGACTAATGACCCCCTGCTCTGACAATGACCAATCAATGGAAATGACAACCATGAAAAAACACACCTGGGAAGTTGATGAATATTCTATTGAAACCTTCCCCTGAGACTTCCCCTGAGATTCTGGCCTGCAAGAGAGACATAAAAGCCCCAAGACAAAGGACCCAGCTCACACTCTCCCTCTGGGGAGGAGACCTGTGCCATTCCCTCCCCCTTCTTCCCCCACAGGCATGCATCTCCTAAACTTTAAGGGATCCCATGAGACTTGCAACCAGGGGAGCCATGGGCAGAGGCAGCTCATCCAAGGCTAACCCCCTGAACCATCTCCAAGGCCCCCTTTTCTCTGACTTCTCAGTGAGCCAAAGCAGCCCAGCCTAGGCTCTCCCGTTGCTTCTTCTATGCTAAGCCCTTCCTTGTTTCACTGACCTGAGTGTGCTTTTGCTGTGGCCAATAAATTCTTGCTTGCTTTGCTGCACTTTGTCTCTTTATTGAATTTTTTCCTTTAAGAAGAACTAAAGTCTTATCTTCTTTGCCAGTAACACTTAAACAGCAGAAAGGTCTCTTTTCCTTCCTTCCATCCCTTTCATTCCCTTTCTTTTCTTTCCCTTCCCTTTCCTGTCTTCTTCCTCTCATGAAACTTGTGAGTCAATCAAAGGTTTTTGAACAGGAGATTAACGTGATAGAAGTGGTCTCTGAGAAAGTCAACCCAGCAGCATTCTTTGTGATGGACTAGAGAAGGGAAAGATAAAAACAGGGAGTCACAGTCCAGAAATAGTGATAAAGACATGAACTAGGGTGATGGCGGTAGGTGTGACAAGAATACAAGTGAAAGATACTAGGAAAGAATGAGACTTTGCAACACCTGGTGATTAATAGAGTACAGGGTGGTAGAGAAGGAACAAAAGGTGAGAGAGGGGTCAATAATGGCTAAGATATCAAGTCTCTGAAATTATAACAATGGCTCAAGTCAATGACAAACAAAGGGAGAAATGAGAGATAGCAGCCCTCAATATATATATATATATTTTACTTTTACTTGAGAGGAAGGAGGGCTGAAAACATGGAGAGAACAGGGGCATCAATTTAGAAGACACTCACCAGGGTATAGAAAATGACTGATGGATTAACAGAGAGCAGACATGGAGGCATAGATTTGTGACACATCTACACAGAGATGGTAATTCAAGCTACCTAACTATAAGATAATAATAAGCTAAAGAATATACTCATATTAAGGGGATTAGAGAAGAAAATAAGGAGTAAGTTAATGGTGAAAAATCAGTTAGCGAAGTAAGAGGCAAAACAGGGTAATGAATGGAGGTAGTGAGTAGAATACAATAGTGGGTGTTGAAGTCACAAAGAATGGCTTTAAGTCCCAGCTCCAGCTAGACATCCTTAAATAACTTTTTTAAGCTTCACTTTTCTTATCTCAAAAAGTGAGATAGTAATACCTACCCCTCAGAGCATTTATCACCACCTGACATGCTACTTATTTTCTACTTGCTTATATATTTATTTGTTAACTTAATGCCTCCCCACTGGAATGTAAGCCCCATCGTCTAGCCTCAATCATTTCCAGCTCTTTAGAAGGTGAGGTACTGGATGCTTCTTTGCTCTCAGCTCTGGGTTCCAGATGCCAATTCTAGGGCCATAGGAAAATTCCCACTCAACCACTTACTGCATATATAAAGTTTTTAGCATGAGATCTGCACAGTGTGTATGTTAAATAGCTAATATTTTTGTTAAGAGAAGAACATTTCAAAGTGGAGGAGGTCAACAATGTCAAGACACGATGGTGATTTGTGAATTAAGAGGTTAAAATAATCCTTGAGTGCAGTTACAAGCATTATTACAAACATAATATTAACAGAATAAACTGATTTCCTCTCCTTTCTTCCTGCTTACCTATCTTTTCCCCTCATTCCCTCTCTTCATCTTTTCCTTTCTTCCTTCTTTCATTTAAACAGATATTTATTGAGCACTATTATAAGCCAGGCAAGCACTGTTTTAGATTCTGGGTATGCATCAATGAAGAGACAAAATCTTTGCCCTCATCAAGAGCTTGCATTGAAATAGGAGGAGAGAGACTTTAATCATGATGAATAAGTAAAAACATGTTAGTGATAAATTGTGGGGGAAAAGTAGGCAAAAAAGGGGAAAGAGAGAGTTGGTAGGATGTACTTCTATTTAAAAAATATATATATTTCTATTGCTTTTTTGGGGGGAGAGAAGAAGAAAGAAGAAGAGAGAGAAACATCGATGCAAGAGTGAAGCATTGATCGGAGGCCTCCTGTACACCCCCTACAGGAGACTGAGTCTGCAACCCAAGCATGTGCCCTGACTGGGAATAGAACCAGCAACTGTTTGATGCAGGTAGCAATGTCCAACCAACTGAGCCACACTGGCCAGAGCATGTCCTTCAATTTTTGATAGGGTAAATACCTGAAGAGTGTGAGGGAAAACATAATGTAGATACCGGGAGCAGAGAGTTCCACACAGAGGATTCAGCAATTGCATAGGCCCTAACAGGAGTGGGTGACAATGTGCTGAGTGAAGACAAAGCCACAGTGACAGTAGCAGATGATATCAGGAGAGTATGGGGGGAAATAGGGTTAAAGGTGATGTTATAGGGCTAATAAATCATTTTAATCCTCATCTGAGGATATGTTTTTGTTTTATTTATTGATATTTTAGAGAGAGAAGAAGGGAGAGGGAGAGAAGAGAAAAACATTGATGCCAGAGAAACACCCATTGGCTGCCTCCTGCATGCCCCCTACCAGAGATCTCAAGCCTGCAACCCGGGCATGTGCCCTGACCAGGAATCAAACCCTCAACCCTTTGGTGCACACAGGGGATGAGGCTTTAACCAACTGAGCTACACTGGCCAGGGCTATTTTATTTATTTTTTTATTGACTTTTTTTTTTTTTTTTTAGAGAGAAAGAAAGGGAATGGGAGAGAGTGAGAGAGATACATCGATTGGTTACCTCTTGTATGCGCCCCAACCAGGGATGGAACTTGAAACCTGGGTATGTGCCCTGACCAGGAATCAAACCTGCAACCCTTCAGTGCATGGGATGGTGCTTCAACCAACTGAGACACACCAGCTAGGGCACTAATAAGTTATTTTAAAGATTTAGACTTTTATTCTGAGGTGGGAAGCCATTGGAGAATTCTGAACTTAACAGTGGCATGATTTTTCTTTTATTTTTAACAAGTCTATCAGCCTGCTATATTGAGAAAAGAGTATAAGGGAACAGCAGGCATGGAATAAGGAAGGAAGCCAGGACACCTCTCAGATAACTAATAGTACATATAAGAGATGATAGTGACTTGACCAAGACTGAAGCTAAAGTTGGTGAGAGATGGTCAGATTCTGGAGGATTTGCAAATGAGCTGGATATGGGGTAGGAAAGCAAGAGAGGAGTCAAACCTGGCAGCCAAGTTTGGCTTAAGCAACTGGAAAGAAGTTGCCATTTACTGAGGCACAGATGACTGAGAGCAGGAGGATCAGACTGGGGTCAGCTGACGAGCAGGTGCTCAGTTTGGATATATTATGTTTGCTATGCATCCTACATATGTGAGACAATGTGGGGGAGACAGCTAGGTAAATGAGCTTGAAGTTGAGAGGAAAGGTGTTGGGTGGAGAAATAAATTTGGGATTTGTTAATATATTTTATTGGAAAGTATAGAATGAACAATCATTCATTCACTCACCACTGAGTACTTGCTCCATGCTACTGAAACCACCAGCAAAACTAACAAATTCTTCCATTGGGAAGTACAGGGAAGATGATACTCATGCAATTATTCATTCAATTAATATTCACCTAAGCACTATGCTAGATAAGCTGAGGAGTCTAGAGACAGAAAAAGCTGGATTTGAATCCTAGTTCTATAGCTACTGTATGGATTTGGGTAAAAAAATTCTAAGCTTTTAATGTGTATTAAATGTTTTAATGCATGCAATAATCCTATGGTGTAGATATTACTATTCCTATTTTACAGGTGAGAAAACAAACTTGGAATAAGTTTAGTGTTATGACTAAGAGAGTGGGCTCTAGAATCTGGATTCCATAAGGGCTGGCTGAAAAATATCAACTCTGCAAACTCCAAGTTTTGTAAACTTGGAGCAGTTACTTGACTTCTCTGTGTTTCAGCATCTTAACAAGGAAATGAAGTACTGTAGTAGTATCTACTTCATGGTGTTGTTTAGAGAATGAAGATGCAGTAATATAGATAAAGGACGTGGCATAGTGCCTAGCATATAATAAGAATTAAATACTAATTTTATCAGCTCATTCCTTGCCACTTTTGAAAATGTAAAAATTAAAAAAAAAAAAATGTTCTTGAAGCAATAACAACGACCTACAACTTTTTTCTTTAGGGTTCTAAGTCGTGATATTTGAGGGTTTAGTTGACTTTCATGCAGAGGGTAAAATAAGAGGAAGAGTAACATGTTAGGTCAGGGCGTAAGGTAAGACTAAAATTTACCAGAGGCGGCATTATATATCTCGATGAGAATGAAGGCTCTCCAACTAGTTCCAAGGTCAATGTTTAGGCAGTGAAGTTGGTGATCTACACTATTTTAGGTATTTCAGTTCATTTAATAAAGTGGTACTTGCCCTTAAGGTATTTGCTTTCTGTGTTCTAGAGTATGGAGAATATTAAATACTGAGATCAAACAAGTACAAAGTCACAATTCTTAAAGTCTGCTATAGTTTCTAAACAACAGGAGACTGAACAGGACATAGGTTACAAAACTGCCTTACCCGAAGAGACTTCCGTATCTTATTAAAGGCGTGTAAAGCTTCAGTAGAGTTATAGCCTTCTTTTGTTGGCAACTATGTCTGTCCTCATTCTAGTAAGCCCTCAGTAAGCTACCAGGTTTTAACCTGCACAACAAAAGTGCCACTCACTGAAACAGTTATAACAGGAAAGGAAAACGAGTTGATGGGATTTAAAGTGTTACAGGCCACTGAATCACGGACTACTTGCTGAGGACACGTAGAGAAATATCATCCTCACCACAGCTGGTACAGTGAAGCCATATTAATGAAACAGCTTTAAAATATGAAAGCAAGCAAACAAAAAGCAACTTCTGATTTCCTTGGAAAACCTAATTCAGAAATAGGAGTCTTCTGTTAACAATTTTCAAATATTTTACTTGTAGGTTTTAATTCCCAGTGTTACATTTTTTAAAAGGGGCTATTATCACTTGAGGTTTTCTATCCCATTATTAACTCACAAGAGCCATAAACATTTTGAGATAGTAACAAAAACAAAAGTTGGCAAAGAATTGGCATTTCCCTTAAAAAAAATAAGTGTCATAAATTACGATTCGGAGAATTCTTAGGAATCAGACAAGACCATACAAATAAATCATTTAGAAAATTAGCTGTGTTCCAGGGTTCATTAGATCTAATTATCCCCGAAATATGCCCAGCAGAATGTACTTGGGTCAGCTGGGACTGTCATACAATAGAGTAGGCAACTTATAAACTCCTCAAAGCACAGGAAGAGTTCATAAAACAACTGCTTGTGCATTTTGATTCATGTGATAACACCTCTTATTGCATAAGCCACCAGATGAAACAGATGGGGCAGCTCTAGGCTAGAGAATGTTTCTTTTGTAAAAACACTGGCCTTCCTTATTCTCCATTCAAGACACAAACTGCAAGAAAGCCAAATCTGAGTCAGGCTGTCTTTGTGTTTTATTACCTAGATGTCACAGCAATAGTAAATAAAGTATTAATGAAATATCCTTATTTAGGAAAAAGAAGTTGGTGAATTAAAAAAAAAAAAAAAAAGTGCTTATACTTACAGAAATTTAAGGCTTTAAAATAAATACCACACAGAAAGTTAACAGATATGTTTTATTTTTCACAATTCATAGTGAAATAAAATAAATGCATTTTGGAATTTTGTGCTTTATCAATTACTTAATATTGGTCACCTTTTTACTACTTAATCTTCTGAATATGTTTTCCCAGCAGTGTATTCATTACTTAATGGAGGCTTCTTTACATTCACTCTGGGTTACTGTATATTCACTTCTAGGCATTGCTTTTGAAGAAAATAATAGAGCAGAATGGGTTCTGATTTGTGAGACTACTTTTTTTTTTTTAAATATATCTTTATTGATTTCAGAGAGAGGAAAGGAGAGAGAGAGATAGAAACATCAATGATGAGAGAGCCACTGATCGAGCCCACAACCCGGGCATGTGCCCTGACCGGGAATCGAACCCCTATCGCCTGGATCCTAGGTCAACCGCTCAACCGCTGAGCCACGCCCAGCTGGGCTGTGAGACTACTTTTGCTTCATAAAAAGTTTTTACATTGACTTCAACTTTATTAAATCCATCACTTTTAAAAAACATTCACCTCCACTCACACTAAATTATTTAGAAATTAATGTTACCATCAAAAGTAGAAATATTAATGAGTCAATAGGAAAATTATTCCAATAATACACACTTACTTACATTAAAATTTATTAGTTTTTCTGTGCATTGTTCAAACATGGGAAACTTGTTTGCAAATTTGTAGGTAAAAAATTTTGGACAAAGCAAAACTGATAAATATGTCAAAATATAAAAGTATAGTCTTCATATCTAATGAAGATTATTAGTTATATAATTTGATAAAGCCATAAAAAACTAGTATTTCAAGTGTATGGCAAAAAAACTATACAAAGGCTGTGGAACAGATAGTGAATTTAATCTATCTAGAGATCTTATTAAGTAGATCAGCCTCTTTGTATACCCAGGCTGAGCCAAAACAGTAAATTCATTATAGTTAAATTCTGTTTTGCTACGGATGTTCCATATGTAGCCTATGACAAATTTTAAGAATAAAACTATTATGCTTGTTAATTCACATTCAAAACAATAACACCTAACTAGCTAAGTCAAATCAGACTTAGAAAAATAGCTAAAAATAGCAATATAAAATGAGTTGGATAAAAGTCAGGTACTTACTGACTTTTGTAACATATTTTTAAACAAATAATATATTTGTTGTTTGTTGACACATAGCCTAGCATTTACCAACGAGGTTATGAAGCTACCCCCAAAGGCTAGTATGACCATGTTTCACTTGATAGAGGCCTCTCTACTCTATATTCACCAATCCATTCTGGGAGTAATGAATTCTAGGCACCACACTTGAAGAAAATGATGCACGGGAATGGGTCCTGAATGGTGAGGTGACTTAGAATATGCTGTAGGTATAATGGCTGAAAGTTCAGACAGAACATATGCAATTTGCTATCTTAAATACTGAATTTAAAGGGATTTTTTCTGTTAAAAGGATTGTACAAGACAGAAGGAAAAACAGGTACCAAAAGGTGAAACTTTCAAGGAGAAAGGTTTTGGTTCGATATCAGGAAGAGCTTTCTAATAATTAGAATTGTTTGTAAGTGCAAGTACTATTTGAGTAGATAGTGAATATTTCATCAATGGAGGCAAAATTAGAGGTTGGATGACCGTTCCTTACTAATGTTGTAGAGAAGATTCAGACAGTTAATGAGCAGTGTTGCATTATATTCTCTTCCTGCCCTGATATAAAATGTCTGACTTCTGAAGTAGAATTAATTTCTTCCTCCCAGCACTAATTGCATGACACTTTTTAACAAAATGTTCAGTGTAAATTCTATATAATTTTTATATACAGAGAAATATTTACAAATTATTAAGCATTAATTAGCACTGCTTAGTAATTATAAGTAGAATTCTATAATTAAAATACACGAAGATAGAACATTTACAACATAATCAGACGTATCACTGAAAAAAATCCTTGTATAGTATCCATACCAAAGAAAAATTTAGCAAAGAATAAAAACAACTGACATTCACATAGCATTCTTGGAAATTATTCTATTTAAATTCAGGATAAAAGGGAGTTTTCAATGTGTCTTCAACTGAGAGGTCACAGAGTAAAACGATATGTACAAAAGAATAGTATAAGAAGAAAATAGTATAAAAGAAAATATAGTATAAAAATAGCATAAAAGAAAAGTATAAAGATACTTTACTCAAGTGATGGCTGAAGTAATTGTTTCTCTTCATTATTTTTTTAAAAAATATATATCTTTATTGATTCCGGAGAGAGGAAGGGAGAGGGGGGCAGAGAGGTAGAAACATCAATGATGAGAGAGTCGTCATTGATTGGCTGCCTCCTGTATGCTCCAGACTGGGTATCGAGCCTGCAACCCGGGCATGTGCCCTGACTGGGAACTGAATCTTGACCTCCTGGATCCTAGGTCGATGCTCCACCTCTGAGCCACGCCTGGCTGGGTCTCTTCATTATTTTATAAAGGTATATCTCAGTAATTTTAGGTTTTGCAATGAAGTGGTTCCTTACATGAATTAGTCCAATTTGATATTCATTAAATAGTACATATATTTCCAAAATAGTTTCTCATGTGATAAATGAATACATTATCATAAAATAAAAACTCATAGCATAAAAGGGCCTCAATATTTACTTAATTAAAAGCCTCCTATAGGGAACTTAATCTTTACAACTCATCAAACATATTCTTAATGTAAATGAAAGCCTGCAGTTTCTTTTCAGAATAATACTTATATCCCAGTAACAGTTGCTAAAAATTATTTCAGAGTACAGACAGGACATACATACATGCATTCATGCATACATACATACACATACATACCTCTGAAATATGTGGCCTAGATATTGTAGCGGTAAGAGCAACTGAAGTCAGACAGACCTGGTTCTGGAATTACTAGTGTGACTCTTATTAAGGCAATTAACCTTTCTAAATTTCAGTCTCTTTATTAGTAAATGGGAACTAGCATTTGTTGTGGTGATTAAAAGAGACTAAATATTCATTGAGTACTTGTCCCTAGTCTTTATCACCCATTTTTCTCAACTCAAAAAATTACTTTAAAGTAGTTTGTAGCCCAGCTGGGTGTGGCTCAGCGGCTGAGCATCGACCTAGGATCCAGGAGATCACAGTTCAATTTCCAGTCAGGGCACATGCCTGAGTTGCAGGCTCAAACCCCAGTCAGGGGCGTGCTGGAGGCAGCCGATCAGTGATGACTCTCTCATTACCGATATTTCTATCTTTCTCTCTCCCTCTCCCTTCCTATCTCTGAAATCAATAAAAGATATATTTTTTAAAAAGTATTTTGTAAATTAAGATGAATGTTGCAATTGTAAAGTATTACCTCATTTAATATGCATTTTATCCCCCTCTGCATTACATGTTAATGATGTTCATTTGTTAATGGTGTTCATTCATATTTTGAATAATCCACGCAGGTATATGTATCATAACACAAAAACAAATTTCTATAGAACAAATTAACAACTTAAAATAAAAGCTCAAGTTTGAAAATAGAGAAAACAATCATTATCAACAATTATTCTCCAAGTTATTTTGGAATAATCCAGAGTCTTAAAGAAACACTAGGTAGAACCATTTATTTGGAACAGGTGCAGCCAATCACACAGCAGGAGCACAGAGGTTTGAAGGTTCAGGTGAGGAGAAGGAAAGGATACATTTCCTGCAAAATTTCACCAGTCTATTTTCTGGTCTAAACAATCTGGATAATTTTCTCAATAATTCACACTACCTGAGTTATATTCAGAGTTCAAATGCATACTCTAGTGTGGTTGTGAAGTATATCTTACCTAGAGTTTCTTATTTAAGAATATTATAGCATTCATTCAAGGGTAAAGCATTGTTGACAATACAAAAATTCAAAAGTTAGAAAAAGTGAGTCAGTGCTATTTGATATAGTTCTGATTTTTGGTTTTAAAGATACAGATATTGAAACTATCATAGCTTATCACTTCATTCTGCATGAGTTTAAAAGGTTAAGTTACTATCTGAAGAAACGTAATCTGATTGCCTTACACAGCAGCCTGTGAGCTCTGCAATCTGCATAGAGAGGGGTATTTATCATCATTAGCTGAGCTGTGACAGCTGGCACCCAGGGTGTCCCAGAATCAAGAAGTGGCAGAGATACTCTTGGTTTAGATTGCCATTAAGTATAGCATGTTTCTTGAGGATGAAGCATATTTTATGAAAAGATTTGGGCTGTAACTAACTGCAGTGAACATATTTGAATTTTCCATAACATGGATAATACAATGATAGCACATAATTAGCAGGTTGCCTCTAGACAACAAGATGCCAGATTACAGTATGAATAAACATCTACTGCCTTCCACTTAGAGAGGGAGAATTGTTTTCAGCACCTAAGTATCTCCAGGAGAGTGATTTTTTTTCAAGCCTGGATTAGGGTGATCAATTGATTAAGTATATTCAAGAAAACAGACTGAAGATGGAGAGAACAGTTCTCAGGTATATTTTAAATTTGGTTGTAAACAATGTACCAGGAATGAGCACATCCAATATAGTATCAATCCCTTTGATAACAAGAATATGAAATTTAAATCATTCACACAGATGCAATACTCCAGCTCTCTGAGGTATATATAATTGATAATAAGTATTTTAAAATAGTCCATGCCAAAAGTTTAAAACCAGAATATTTTAACCACGTGAGTGCTACTAACTGTGGGTCTGAAGTAGCTGTGGTTAACATATTCAGAAAATAATTTTTAAAACTTTAAAATTTTATAAATATTTGTCTTGTTAATGCAAAACTATCTAAAGCAAAAGAAAGTTTAAGAAATAGGTTGATCAGATTTTTAGAAAATAAGAACCTACAATCCCTTTAAAAATCATCAATGCTTGGAAAAATAATCAATAAAACTAGGCTTTATATTATTATGTAAACTAGTTTTCCACAAATAAAACTAATTTTTGTGTTAATGCAAAATCTATGCAAATACATGCAGTCATTTATCAGGAAAGCTGACAAGCATTCCATATTGGAGGGGGAAATGAAGCTGCCTCAAGAATAGAGGCAATTAATTATTTCTGTATTTTTTCTTCTTCTGTCTTGAGGCACAAAAGTTATCCATCCAGTTAAAACAGCAAATGAAATAAAGAGATTTTTTTTTTTATTTAAACACATATGGCTTTTGCCTGCAATACTGATCACCACAAGGTCTACAGATGCCCGTGGCTAAATTGTACACTGGCAGATGTACACAGGGGAAAACTGTGCTAATGCAGCATGGAGAGCAAAACAAATGAAAACCTGAATTTGCTAGAAAAGAAACAAAAACACCAAAACCCCCAAACCCTACTTTTTCACCCTAGTCAGTTATGCAATTTGCTTATAAAATACAGGTTTAGGTTGCAAAAAATTTAACCTTGGTCTGTTGCAAAAAAGTAGAAAACAATTTTAAATAAGTAAAGGAGTTTTCAAATATACACATGAACATTATGTATGTGATAATGGAGGGATATATTTTTGTTTATATGGACAGAATAGCTAGCAATTTGAAAACTTTTTAATCTCACAATTAAAAGTTCATGACATTCAAAATTGTCATAACATATATGACTGGATAAATACTGTTGAAATTTCCAGTTATTTTAAAATCCATTTAGCTACATTCTCTTAAGGTATTATTGAGAACTGTAGGGTTATTATGAAACAATCTTGCAGATGTGATATTATACCCTGGTGGTGAAAAGAACCTTATATTTAGTAGCTGTTTCCTTTTAACAGGTTAACATAAAAAATGTATAGAGGCCAATTCAATCTTTTACTGTCTGAAACACTGGGGTTGTGTTTGTGTGTGTGCGTCTGTGTCTACATACAGTCTGCATGCACAGGGTATTCTGCAAACCATAAAAAGAGTAGACTTCCTAAAAATGCTTTAAGATTATTAAGAAAGCAATAACTTCTTTCTTAATAGGCCTGTAAGCATGCATAGCATTAAAATTTCTATTGTAATTGCCAAATAAAGATATAATACAGAAAGCATTTAAATAATTGTATATCTTGGGGGAAGAAACAGAGACTTGTACCATTCCAAGTTGTATAAAGGTAAAACACTTAAAAGAGCATCATTATCAATAAAAATGTTTACACTCCTAAAATTTAAGAATTCTTTGTCTGCAATAATATATGACCATCTAAATTTAAATGGCATTGTATATTTATACAAAATTAGGAACATGTTCTAAGAATATATATATATTAATTAATATTAGCTCTAATAAACTCCTTGGCCTTGTTCTCTAACTCTCAAAGAAAGGATTAATTTACTGAAAATGTAAAGTAAAATGTAATTTAAATGCTGAGACAACATTTTTCTCCAGTGACATAAAGCCAGTATCATTAAAAATATACCTCAAATGTTGCTAACTTATATGAAAAACCCATTTCTTAATACATATTCTGACACGCAAACTGTAAATGATATTCACAAGTCTATTACATACATTCATGCTAGCATAACAAATATTAGCAGTTCCTTCTAAAAATGAATCTTTTACCAAGCATTAATGTCACATATATTAAAATTAAACAAATTGTATGTAAAACAAAAATTTTAAACCTATTGCTTCTATATCTGAAATATCTTATAGTCTGCCTCTACTTCAAGGGCTGTTCTCTGTTTAAAACTGGTCTTAAATTAGAAGCATGATAAAATAATAAATTCTAGGGGAATAAATAAAGGTGTTTACAGTCTAAAGATTGTTTGGTAAAAACTAAAACACCCAGACATTTATAAAAAAATCATAAAATTTAAAAATTTAAAAATAAAATAGGGGCATGAGGAAACTTTTCCTGTGGCAATAGACATGGTCTATGTCTGTGCCAGACTAATGTGAGATGGTTGTATATATTTGTCAGAATTCATAAAATGGTACATTCATATGGGAAAAAAATCATAGGATAAAATACTGCTGTATGCAAATTATACATGAATAAACCTGACTTAAAATAATAAAAAAGATTTGACATAAAAATAAAATAGCATTATACTTTTCATTTCAAAGGGTTCACAACTTTTTGTCAGGAACACTGTCTTACAGACCTTATGTTCTTTATGCTTTGATTAGACCTACATGTTTAGATAAAATGATCAAACATATGTAGATTTAAAAGTATTAACTACTTCTTAGCATTTTTTACTTGATATTTTTGACAAATCATTATATGAAAAAATGTGTTTTTAAGAAATAGTACACATTATTATAATACAATATTATTAGAATAGTGAAAATAATCATAAATGGAAATGAAATATTATTCAGGTGATCTATTTTCAGATAATGTAATCTCTACATGTATACATAAAGCTATAAAGGAGGTTCATATTTATAAACTAATTTCTTTCCTATAAATCACTTATTGCATATAATATACATGATAAAAGGTAATAGTTTTTTATTTAAAGTGATTATCCTTTTAAATTATCACTCCAGTTACTGATCATTAAAAAAGTAAATCCTAATTTAGAAGAATTTCTTTGTTCAATTGAAAAATAAGCTGCAAAACTACAAATTAGAAATAGCAAAGGTTATTTTGGACATGCAGTCACTGGAAGTTGATTATCTACAAACCATACTTCAGTCTCAAGGTCATGCTGAATATTTTCAGTGGCTTAATCACACATAGTATAGGACACAGTGATGAGAGCTACGTAGTCCTGGATGACCCACTACAGATGTACAGATTAACAGACCCTAATTACATCTGCTTCCAGTGTCTTCTCTATGTGCAATAAAACTCCACTGTACTAAGAGTACCAAGGATGTAGTCATATAGGCAAATGTGTGTAAATCAACATTAGTTACAGGTTATGGAATGCATAGTTTTCATACAGAAAAGAATCACATGAGCCCATTTATCCTGTTAGAATATGTCTAGAATATACAAATAAAAAAATATAAGCTGAAATCTAACAATATGAATTTAATTTTAGAGTTTGTAAAGATACCGGTGACTTTCTAAAACATTTATGAGGAATGGGAATATTGGAATCAACACTTGCTCCCTAATAATCAGTGAATGACTAGCCCCAATATCCTCAAATGTTTGGAAAGGGTTAGATCACATTTATTTTGAGCAATGAGAAAATATTTTTGTTGACAAATCCTTCCTCCCAAGTTTTTCAGTTTACTCATGCAACTTAAAATACTCTGTACCTCAGTGTAGTACACATTCAAATGAAGTTGGGAAACTGAGACAATTTTCTAAATAATCCAGGCTTTAAACTTCTTTTTTCTAACAAAAGAAAAGTTTTGGACAGTTATCCAGCATCACCTCAAATCTGCAAATCTAAGGGTGGTGACAATCTTGTTAAGTAAGTACACTTCCAACTCCCAGTTTTAATCTCAAAGTTATTTTCTTTTCAACATTTATTAGGACCAAGAACAAGTTCACTAAGCAACACTGCAGGAAATAAAAGTACTCCCTACTACAAATCTGACTATTGATTATATACTATAAGGATGAG
Source organism: Miniopterus schreibersii (assembly GCF_964146895.1). NCBI lineage: Eukaryota > Metazoa > Chordata > Mammalia > Chiroptera > Miniopteridae > Miniopterus > Miniopterus schreibersii. The sequence goes on along the minus strand of NC_138102.1, from coordinate 86,590,273 downwards.
GAAAATTGAGGCAACAGCCTTGATCACTGAAGTGAACTGAGGAAATAAACAAACAAACCACAATTATCAGGATGCTCTGGTTGAAAAAATAAAATAGGGTAGAAACTGTACAGTGGTCTCAATTCTCTGCTTTACTTTGTCATAAACCTGATATTAAAATATAATTGTTTTAAGAAATCACTGAAACTTTTGAAGCTCTCAAGTTAGTTTGTTTCAAGTGTTATTATACAAGGAGTCACAGTAGGAAGAAAGGTATGGATGCCATCAAATTAGATTACCAGAAAAACTTCTCCTATTTTACTTTATTTAATGTGACACATATAGAAAACCCTGCACAAATATCTGTCTTTAATTTCTCTAGTGTAAAAAAAAAAAAAAAAAAGAAAGAAATATATTGTGTCTGGCAGAATGAAACAGACGAAGTAGCCTGGGTGCATTTAGAAAAAGAAGAGGGGAGTAGAAATCAGATGCTTACAATGAGCCTTCAAAGCCACTCCAGCAGTAGGGATAAATAATTCAATAAACTCAACTTCATATTCTTTTTATCTCCCCAGTGTAATAAGCACATATTAAAAAATAAAACTTTAAATTCATGAATACTTGGGAACAGAATAGCAGCCAGCACATAATGAAAAAACACAAAACAATATATTTGTGAGCATTTAACATGTGTGTGCATATCCTCTAACAAATAAATTTTTCCAGATGAAAGGTCACAATTGCTTAAATTTATGAACATATAATTCAAATTTAAATTATTATTTTTTAAAACAGAAACCTTGCATTCCTATATTTCTCAACATAGGAGACATTTTCTTTAAACCTAATAAGGTAACTATTTATGCACTACTTTGTTTATCCCATAATATAAGCAAGTTTATAAAATGGGGATAAGTTATGTAGGAAACAGCACTATGGAAAAATATTTTGCCATTGCTATTTTGAATGCTTTGAAGCGTTAAATATCACAGTATTTGATTGTTTTTATATTCATTAATAGTACTAAAATTTATGATAATGGTGTGCTTGTGAGTTCTTTGGATTTTTTTCCTAAGTGGTATCTTTTAAGTTAAGGCTAACTAGTAGACTAAGTAAATAAAATGAAAAAAATCAAATTGGTTAGGCCTTAAAATCCCAAATACCTTTCAAGTGTAAGCATCTCAAACATTCATTAAATCATGAGATTCTTGTCCCCCCCCCCAATTAGATCAGTTTTCTTCAATTATCATTATATTATTAGCTCATGTCAAACGTGACTGCACAGCATATCAATAAAAACAATTAACATTTATATCCTGAAGCAAAGGACACACACAGGCTTTTATTCTAGTACTAAGTTATATTCATAGTAAAAAACATAATATGGTGTCACTTGAGTTGTTTTATCAAGTTTTCATATAAGTAAATAAATTGATTTTAAGCTATCTCCGTGTATTACATAATCATTTGAAATAACTAGTTCAATTGGTCAAATGATATTTCAATTTTTTTTTTTACTATACAATAGCTAAGTTACTCCCACAAAACAAATCTATGTCCAAAGCCTTGATTTTAAAAGGCTAAATTGCACCAAATATATACTATATATTTTAAGTTCCTCTCCATTGGTTATTTCAATAAAAAAAAGAATGAAGGGATAGAAAACACACTCCTCAGAACAGTTTGATTTTCCTTTCAACAGTTGAGAGGCGTCTGAGATCTCTGGAAAGATTCAGCTACAGAAGGCAATTCATTTCCCGTGCTCAGTGTAATAGAAAATCACTGTCTCGCAGCAGCAGCGGTGCTGGCCCCGCAGCGCGGTCCCGGGCCGCGCCCCGCAGCGCCGAGGGCGGAGGAGCCCTCTGTCGCGTAAATCGCGGTGGGCGCCCGGGGCGGGGAGGGTGCTGCGGCCGCAGCGCGGGGAACAGGCCGGTGCCGTCGAGGCCGCGGGACTTCACTTGCGTGGAACAACGGAGGACTAGCGAGTTTCTCAGTCCTGTTCTCACCGTCCCCTTTTCTTCTTCAAAGCGCAAATCGTCACTGAGAAGGCCCCGGTTACACCAATTAGTCTGCACAAAATGCTTAGGTGTTTAGCTTCGCTTTAACCCAATTAAGCCGCACAGTGAGCCCCGAAGATGCGCCACCTGCGCGCCCGGCTCCAGCGAGGCCCGCCCGGCGCCCCTCGCGCCCCTCGCGCCAGACCCGCCCTCGCGGCGGCCCCGGGCGCCCGCGGTCCCGGGCTGCGTCGGGTCCTCGGTAACCGCGGGAATTTGCAGGTGGCTCAGGAAAGGGAGGGGTGAGCTCCCGACCGAGCAACTCTTGCCTGAACCCCACGGGGAGCCGGTGGGCACAGGGCTGGGCTTCTGCCACACGTGGGCCAGGGGCCGAGGGGAGCGTGGGCAGAGGCGGTGGCTTTCGGCGGACGCAGAGAAACCCGGCGCACCAAGGGAGGCTTTAAAATAACGGTCACAGAAATAAAGCCTATGGGACAGAGAGCGGAGAGAGGAAAGGATGGCCGGGGAGTGCGGAGCAGAGGGAGAGGGAAGGCCGGCGGGAAGCACAGCTGGGTCTGAGCTGGGTGAAGGACAGAGGTGGCTTTTCCCCAGAGACCAACGCACATCTTCGCCTTAGAGGCCGCGGGTTCTTCCGCTCTGATTTGTTTCCTCTGCCAACCGCCCAAAGGTAGCAGTGCATTCACCCGCAAAGTCGGCAAAGTGGGGAGGGGCGGTCGGGTCCCCAGCCCCTGCTCCTAAGCGAACGGAAGGTTCTTGGGGAATAGAGCAGATGAATGCCCTAAGCTCCAAATCTAATGTACTATTTTAAGCTAAAGCAGAATCTGTCACTCTTGGATAAGAGAAAGTAAATAATAGGTGGCTTTGTGAAAGCTTGAGTAAAAACTGGGGGCCATGAACAAGAGCTTGTTAAAAGTGGTTCTGAAAGAAAAGTGCCTACAAAATTGTTACCAGGCGTTAGAGGATTTTGCTGGAAACATTGTTAATTTGAAAGAGGCGGCACCTAAATTAAAGGTAGGCAATTAAAAATCTGCCTAGGTTTTAAAACCACTGCATAACCCTAAGAAGTGTTTCTTTCCTTTCCTGTACATTAAGGGCACAATTGGTACCACCAAAACAACAAAAAAAACTTCTATATAAATCCATTTCCCCCTCTTGTTTCAAGGTTCCAAATTTAAAAATGTTGATTTCTTTCTAATTTTTCCAAAATGATATTTAATTTTAAAACTCTGGATGACTGTAAATTAATGTTCGTTTAAGATCTTAACCGTTTTTCCCTTAGTCAAATCACACAGAATCATATAAAATTAGAATTCTACTAGCAGGTCACTACTAAGGACACTTAAGAGAGGAGATATATCCTTAAGTATACTTCTGTGAAAACAAACCAGAAAACCCAAACCTGCAAATTTTCAGTAAAGTTATCTGCCATTAGGTCTCATTTCAATGATCTTTCTTACATTTGACATCTGGGAATACAGCTCACTATGAATACACGTTAAAATAATCTCTCCATCACAGAGACAATTGATTTTTCAAATATTTTTACCAGTGCATACAAAACTTAAGCATCCCACTTGTAATGTTGGGCAAGCCTGCCAAAGTACAAAGAGGGCTATGGATTGGGGGAGGGGTGTATACGAAACATTTAAAAAAATATCCTAACTTAAACTAGGGTAGACAACATCTAACACACTTAGAAATAATGTTCGGATCCCTTTCAATACCTGCAAAAGAAGAACAAACAGAAGTAACACACTGCATAGTATTTTAAAAAATCATTCTAACATATAGGAACATTCACGAAGCCAACTTGCATATACAGGAAAGAGTGAACTTTCAACTTGCATTTTAAAAGACCTCCAGGATTAACAGACATTAGTGATTTTCAGCCCCTAAATGTAAGTTAGTGTCTTTTGTTCTAGAAAACCCCACCTAGTTCACTAATTGATGTTTGACCATTCATACACCTGTATTTGCCTTTCAGCGGTAAAGACAAGCAGGGTTTTCAGCACAGAGAAACATTTTGCCAAGTCCTTTCAAAACGTCAATATGCTTCAAGTAATACCAAAGCTGAGAGATTCCTGTTGATTTCCAAAAGTGTCTAGGTGGCCTGGGTGGGTTTCAGCCTACAGCAGCCTCCTACCTTTAGTTCCTGTGCCTATATCCACGAGGGGGATTAATTAGCCTGGCTGGAGCCAGAGGAGGCTGTGGTGACGAGCCCAGTGGCGATTGGCCGCCAGCCTGCCTGGCCCTGCCTTTATAATTTCCACACGAGTGCATCTGGGCTCTGAGACAAACCGACAGCAGCTTCTTCTGACATAGACACACACGCACACTCACCCCCGACACACACTCAGCACACTTTTCCTCCACCTGATTAACAGCCCAGCACACACAATGACTCTCGGAAAGCGTAAATAAACACGGAAAAGGTTGATTATTTTGACTCCTGAAGAGCTTTGCTGAGTATCAGCGCAACTTTTGTTTTTATTTCTGAGAAGGTGATCTCTCCGTGCGTTTCTTTCCCGCCAGGATTCTTTAAAAGAGGAAGAGAGGCAGAGAAAGGGGGGGAGCAGTGTTTCACTTTAAGAGCGGCTCGCGCCCAGACCCAAGGAGGGGACCGCGGCCGCTGGCAGCCCCGCGGAGGCGCGCGGGGGCCGGTTCGGAGACGCTCCGAGAGCGCCGGGCCGTTTCTGCACGAAGTTGGCTCCAGCTCCAGCTGCCGCGTTGGATCCCACAGCCTACTGCGAGACTCCGGTGTACAATCCGGATCTCTGCCCCAACATGATCGCAGCCCAGGCCAAGCTGGTGTACCATCTGAACAAGTACTACAACGAAAAATGCCAAGCCAGGAAAGCTGCCATTGCCAAAACTATCCGGGAAGTCTGCAAAGTCGTGTCCGACGTGCTGAAAGAAGTGGAAGTGCAGGAGCCCCGCTTCATCAGCTCCCTCAACGAAATGGACAACCGCTACGAGGGCTTGGAGGTCATCTCCCCCACCGAATTTGAGGTGGTGCTTTACCTTAACCAAATGGGGGTTTTCAACTTTGTGGACGACGGCTCGCTTCCCGGCTGCGCGGTGCTGAAGTTAAGCGACGGGCGCAAAAGGAGCATGTCCCTCTGGGTGGAATTCATTACAGCCTCCGGCTACCTCTCGGCGCGCAAAATCCGGTCCCGGTTTCAGACGCTGGTGGCTCAAGCGGTGGACAAATGTAGCTACAGGGATGTGGTAAAGATGGTGGCAGACACCAGCGAAGTGAAACTGCGAATCCGAGATCGGTACGTGGTGCAGATCACCCCTGCGTTCAAATGCACCGGGATCTGGCCGAGGAGTGCTGCCCACTGGCCGCTTCCCCACATCCCCTGGCCCGGGCCCAACCGGGTGGCGGAGGTCAAAGCGGAAGGGTTCAACCTCCTGTCTAAGGAGTGTCACTCCCTGGCCGGCAAGCAGAGCTCGGCCGAGAGCGACGCCTGGGTGCTGCAGTTCGCGGAAGCCGAGAACAGGCTGCAGATGGGGGGCTGCAGGAAGAAATGCCTCTCCATCCTCAAAACCTTACGGGACCGCCACCTGGAACTGCCCGGCCAGCCCCTGAACAATTACCACATGAAGACTCTGGTTTCCTACGAGTGTGAAAAGCACCCCCGGGAGTCCGACTGGGACGAGTCCTGCCTGGGTGATCGGCTCAATGGCATTTTGCTGCAGCTCATCTCCTGCCTGCAGTGCCGGCGATGCCCTCACTACTTCCTGCCCAACCTAGATCTGTTTCAAGGCAAACCTCACTCGGCGCTGGAGAACGCTGCCAAACAAACGTGGCGACTGGCAAGAGAGATCCTGACCAACCCGAAAAGTTTGGAAAAACTTTAGAAAACAGTTTAACCAAGAACTGAAACGTGATTACTCTTCTAAAAATCCTAATTAAGTGTACACTTCCTGTTCGATCCCTCATGTACCACTTGACAGTGCAAACAATCTCTTCCTTAAAAAGGAATAATACAGTGTTTAGGCATCATCTCACTCAACCCTCCAAGGGGAGAAAAACAAGTGGGGGAAGCAGATAAAGAAAAACTCCAACCCACATGTATTAGAGATTTCTTTACAAAGGATTTCATATCTCCCTTGAAAAGTACACAATGACACCCTGAAAACAACCCAGCTGTAATGCAAGACCACAGGGAACACTCTGCCTAACTATCAAAGGATTATAGCAATCCTGGTGATTTAGGTGCATCTGTCTGTGAGTAAACACGATTTGGATATGGCATCTGAAGGAAAGTGTAATGTATATTTTGATTTGTAACAAATATTGTGATCTCACATTGTCTTTGAAGTGTGGATGTTTGTGTTTTGTGATTTGGTGAACAGAAGTTAAATTGCCATTTTGGATACTTCCAGACATTTTCCACTAACAAAGATACCATTTAAAGGTAGATTTCCTCCTGGTATTTTATCTGTCTTTGAAAGTGTCTGAACTTTTAAAAGTTTACATTTTGTTTCAACTATATTGCTTGTTCTATTTCTAACATTCCATAAGTATACTTGAAATGCTATTTAAATATATTCAAAGAAATTTGAATTCAGCATATATAATAATGCTTGAATATCTGAATTATATATTTGAAAAATGCACTTAAAATACACTGGATAATTACTTTTGTGATTTAGATTTTAATTTCTGTTGCTGGTTTTTATTTAATTAGAAGCTAATAAAGAGGTAAAATAAAAGTTGTGTCTCACTTTAAATTGTTTTTCTATGAAAAGATGTAATGCTTCATTTTGAAAATTGAACCCACTTGAATATTTTAAACATTTTGAGAATTATATTAATGAAGTTATTAAAAATAAAATCTTACAATTTTTTTGTAGAGCTCCAGAACCTAACAATCTACTCTCACTTTCTACATTACTTATAAGACTATTTCTTTCTATAAAGGACACAATTTAAATCGACCCATGAAAGCTTGATCTTCTGGGTATTTCTGTAGCATTTTTGATGGTATAAGGGGAAAAAAAGTGTCATGACAGTGAAGACTGCCAAGTTAAAAATTAGACTAACTCACAGAAAATGAACTAATTAAAATCATAATGAAAATTTTGAAATTTGTAAATGAAAACTATGCTAATAAGTGAAGATAATTTCTGACCAGTTAATGTCAGATCTTATTTTATGTAGTGTTCAAATAGCTGAATAAATTAATCAAAAATCCAAAAATTCTTTTTACTTCATAGGACTAGCTAATGATAAAAGCATAAAGACAAACATTAAGTCATTTAAAGTCAAATACATTACATTTACACTTATTTGTAAAATTCAATTCTTTTGGAGCTAGAAGTGAAAGAAGCCCTGTAACAATCCTTCAGAGAATATTTTAAAAGTCAACAAGTGCTGAGAAGGGCTAATCACCTATGGCCTTAGGTTGTTAGTTAATTCAGGTGGTGATAAATTTTAGAATTTCGATTGCTATTCTAGAAATAGCATTTTATAATGCTTTATTTCTATGTAAAAATTAAGTATAAAGAATAAAGTTCTGGATCTACTGGAGTGTTTGTCCTTGACTATTTTAGAATAATTGCCTCTGAAAACTACTTTAAAGGGAGATCTCTTAAAATGATTCTTAAATATCTAGTATGGCATTTTTGATTTTGAATTCTTAACCTCAGGAAAAAAGCTTACAAATTGCATAGTAACATAAAAGTTAAAATAACAATAAAATTGATTGCAGAAGAAAATGCAAATGTGTAGAGCTGTCCTAATACTAAGGTTTTAAAATCTACACAAGATAATAATGAACAAATAAATATGTATGCATTTCAAATCCTCCAAACATGTATTTTCTGGCATTACACCCAGAAAAGAATACAAACTTTAAACATCGGAGTGCTAGTATATGCACATTTTAATTCAAAACTTCTCAGAGAATCAGTTTCTCTTCGTTTTAAATTCACATGTAAAACCCATTCTTATTTCAGGCGATAAAAAATGGATGTAATGATGGAGATGAATTTATATCTAAATGGTACCCCCTCCCTGCAGTTTCCTTATAATTTCAATCAATAATAATTCACGTTGCAATCTACACTTTTGAAAATTAAAAGTGATCTCGGTAAGAAATTTCATAAAACCCTTCCTAGTCTTCTTAGAGAACCTGAGGTTTTGTACCCCAGGGATTTGGGAGCAATTGGCTTAACTACCAAATCTGCCCAAATGCACACAAAGGCACTCATAGACAGACTGTTAAAATGTGCTTGCTCTAGTAGTGCAGGATTTAAAATCGTTAATATAATCTTCAATCCCATAAAATAAAGCATGTGTTATTTCGTTCATTTCATTTTCTATGAGAAAGATAGGAATCGGCTCCCCTCCCCCACTGTCATTTAAAAACCAACAAAACTGAAAACCACTTCCTGCCACAAGGCCACCAGTACCACAGCCTAATTCTAATCACTTTAACTCACTTTCGCGTCGATCTTTTTGAAGGCAGGATCATCCTCATCTACCTCGAAGTAGATTTCTGTCGTGGTGATGGAGAGAGTCCCTTTGGCCACCACCACCGGAGCGATGAGCTGGGCGGGCGTGCTGAGAACCACTGGGCCTGAAAGACAGGGGCACCAGAGTCAGGCTGAGTCCCTGCGACCATCTCTGGCTCTCTCCCAGATGGGTACCACAGGTTCGTATTTTTAAAGAGGCACTAAAAACGGTGCCTATATTACTCAGCAAGCTCCTTTCATGTGAGATAAGGTCTGCTTAGCTTTTACACATTACGTTAAAACGACACTAGAAACACTTTTATAAATACCCACTTTTATAAATAACCAAGAGGTTATAGAACTGAATAAATGACCCTCAGCAAGTAAGTTTGCAACCTCCTCCTAGAAATCCTACGTGGTTCGTGAGGCGCTGTCTTTAAATAAAGTGCGGAACAGACCTGAAGGCCCGATTCGGCGAGGAGCACCCGGCTGCCAGGCCCTCCGCAGGGAGCTCCGCCGCGGGGACCCGCGCGCACGGCCGGCGAGCGGGCGGCGGCGCTCGCGGGGCGCGGGGGGCGCCGCGTAAACCCCACCGCGCTAACGGTTCGCATCTTGCAGGGAGATGAATATCGGTGTCCCGAGGAGCGCCGCGTACACATACACGCACACGCACGGACGTTAAATACATTTTTTATGTTCTGACGTAGGGAAAAAAAAGAACTCATAACAGTGGTTTTTCTAACCGAGAACCAGTCAAAAAGTGATGAAATTGTAAGACATGAACAAAACGATTCTCCGGAAAGCGTCCGAAAAGTTCTAATTCTCAACTTTTTAAACTAGAGGAATAAAGCTGCAGTAAAAGATTTTTTAGACAGTGTGCCTACTAAGGTGCTTCCTTCAAACCCCTCAATCTGAGAGTAGAAAATTAAGAATTTCCAGACTAGTAATTCAAAGGGGAATTGCTGAGCCGGTCCTCCAAGGTCCCCGCAGGGGGCCGTTCTCGGCCGCCCGGCCACAGGCGCGGACGCCGACTGCGCGCTCGCGCCTCCGCAGCGAGGGGGCTTTGCGTCCTTCCAGGGCGCCTCACGCGCATTTTTAAGTCAAACGAGTCACAATCACCGCAGAAGGCGGTTAAAAGGAGGGTCGCGGGCGGACGTTGAGGCCAGGGCCCTCGGCGGCCCCTCGCAGGGCGGCTCGCACGGCCACGGCCACGGCCACGCGAGCAGGCCCGGGCGGCGGCGCCGGGGCCGTGGAGGCGGCCGCGCCCCCAGGGACACGGAATTCGCCGCGGTCCTCACAGAGCCGGTCGTTCCGTCCGTCGCCGTAGGCACCGAGAGCACTCGGCCGGCTTCCGTCGGGCTTAAAGGGGAGGACGCGAGGCGGCCCGAGCCGGCGTCGGCCTGCGCCCTCCGCCGCGCCCCCGCGGGTCGGGGATCGCTCGGCCGGTCCGGGTGCGTTCCCGCCCCGCCCCCGCCCCCGGCCCGCAGGGGGCCGGCCGGGGTCGCGGGCCCGCAGCTTCCGCCGCGGAGACGGCGGAGTCGGGGGTCCACCTCCGTTCCGCGAGGCGGTCGATCTGAAGCGCCACTTTAAAGGCTCATCAATCTTAATCTAGGTTGCTCAAGTAATTATGCCCGAATCTCTTGTACGATTACAAGTGGATTTGGGTTTCTATTCCCCAGGCCCTCCTTTGTGTTTATTGGAGGGTCTGTGCGCTCTCCGCGGCCCGGCCCCGCGCCCAGCTCCAAATCCCCGAACGCGGGGGCTGCGTCCGACGCTCCCTTAACCCTTCAACCACCAGGACTCCTCTGGATGCCGCTCGAGTATTTCCCTTCTGGAGAAACCCAGGTTTACTGCAGTTTGGGGCAAGGTGAGAAAGAAGGTGGCGTGATTCACATCAGAAACAGTGTCGTCTTACTCATCCTTGGGCCTTGTTAAATATAATCTTAGGAAAGTCCTTATTCTAAACACAGAAGTCTAGGGATTTCTGGTTTAATACAAGTTTTTGGCATTTGGCACCCAAATGGTCAAAAACCTAAAAAATGGCAAACGGCTTCTTTCTCTTAAAAAGTAATTCAACATATCCAAACAACCAAATTGGAAAAACTGAAAAAAGTCAAGAAACACATTATGAAAACCATACCACTGATTTACTGAAATATATTACGAATTTCAAATACAATTCCGTAAACTTTTAACGGGGAACACATTTTCTCTACATGTTTCCCTGTGTTTCTGAAAGGACACTGCACTTCCTTTTGATTTTACTCCAATCTTGTTCTATTGAATTGCTATTTTCTGGGGGTTTATAAAAGGGCTTCAAACTGGTCCTTTTAAAGAAAGACACATCATAAAATACTCAGCTTTAATAGTGTGTCATTTTACCCTTGTCCCTTGGAAATCATCAATTACAACTTCCAATTCCATAGCATGTTTAAGGAGCACTGAGTCTTTTTGTTGTAGCCTTCAGGAAGCAAAACAGTCAGAGAGAAGAGTTAATCCACTACAGCAATAGAGAGAGGGGATTATACTTTAATCCCTCATGATTTTAGGGATCTGATATTAAAATGTTTATATAAAGCACAATCACAAACCAGCAGACCTTCCATCTGGAAGATGTGGTTACAGTATTTAAAAAGGGCAGCATGTCTGGATGCCAGAGTAATGGTCACCTGGCAGGTTCTGTTCTAGAAGATAACTTGGTAAAAATTTAACTCCTAACTGCTTAGTGTAGTGAGTTGGGAACCTGAATGTACATATATTCAATCCAATCACTACTATAGCAATAAAGGGATAAAATATAATGTCATCAGCATGCAAATAAACAAGTGATGAATATGAAAGTGTGGTCAAACAAATGGATGGGACAAACCATCTCCCCTTATTGATGCCTATAATAGTTTAAAATTGCATCATCTAAAGTGGTAATTAAAGGAAAATAAACGTCATTTACTTTTTAGAATTGGGAATATGATGTTTAAGAAATCTTGATCCATTACTGTTTTTGAAGGGAGGATAGGGATATCACTTGCCATTAATTGTAATGTTAATCTAAAATCTGAATTAGAACAAAGATCGGTTCCCAAGCATAATGAAAAGAATCTTTAAAAGAATAAATTCTCTTTAGAGCCATAGGGTCTTTAATCAGTTGAGATGGTAAACCTAGAGTAGAAAAAACATGTTTTATATTTGAAAAAGGAACTATTCATCAAATATATTTTAAAAGTATAATGCTAAAAAACACTCGTGGGTTTGGATGCATTTACTGAAAACAAAATTCTAAGCCTGGAATTCTTAATACATCAACTTTTTAATAGAACTTTATAGTTTACAAGTTCTTTTACATAAAACTTTATAGTTCAATATTCACAATTTTGGGTTATGGATGTGAAAATATACTCTTGCCCAAAGATCACCAGGAACACATCTGCAGCTGAAAAAGTTGGGTTTGTTGATCATTGCAATGAGGAAGACATGGAAAATGAGGCAACTAAGTACGAGGGTGTTGGAAAGACTTCCTGTAGGATCTGGGCTTTGGTTAAATGGTTTTGGGAAGCAATCAAGGAAGGAAGAAGGGTTTTACTCTGGATTGGGCTCTATCAGGAAGCAAGGACAATTCTGTGATTGGGTGTCTTAATAAATCTTATCTAAAGGGAAGGAGGTCTAGATCTAGTAGCAGTCACTCATATTATTAGCCAGGAGAGGGGATGTTCGGTATTTAGGTGGTATGCAGAGTGACCTTGTTTTGGTCTGTGCTTAGACAAAATTATAAGCTGTTTTTGTCTCACATCATCATTACGTGACCTTGTCTGATGTTGGTGTTCTGTGCGGTTATGTCCAAAAGGAGAACACCATAGCCTAGCTGTGAGCTCTAGGCCAGCTCCCAATACTGAGGCCTCCTTGTAAGGGTAAGGCCGCTTTCCTTTTTCTCAGATACAGGAATTGATCACTTTTTTTGGGAGGGGTTTCAACAACATTCTAGTGCTTAAAAGACAATTTCTGGCAATTAGATTTTCAAAATTAGATTTACAAGTTGCAACATAAAGAACAAAAAGGAATATACAGGGTAGGGCAAAAGTAGGTTTACAGTTGTTCGAATGGATTAATACAATAATTAATAATAATACAAGAATATACTCTGTTTCTCTCACAACTCTAAACCTACTTTTGCCCCACCCTATGTATAGGGACAAAGAGTTGAAGTTAATTAAAATTGGCATCGTTACAAGTAGTTGATGACTTTAAATTGGAAAAACAAAAAAACTGTACATGAACTTACAATGTATTTTAGAATCACTTGAATATTTTCTAAACTTAGTTTGATATTAATAAAAGTTTTATTAGTTATATGGATTTTTGCCAACCTCAATTACTTTAAAACCACATGTTCAATTTGTTTTTGGAACATGTAAGAGATTATTTTAGGATATAAACATGGACTAATCTTTGTAAAATTATTAAACTTGAAATCCTGATATTACTTAGAAGAAATAACATTGGAAAACCTTTATTTTTAGTGCAAAAGAATATCATTCCAAAAAAATATTAAGACAAAAATATAAGGAAGTAAATTTTTGCAATTATTTCTATAATGTGATAAAAATTTGTAGGAAAATAACTTTCAGCCTAAGTGATGAAAACATACCTAAAATATTTATCATTTCTTTGAACTTATATTATTTTCCCCATAGAATTAAAAGGATACAGTGCTTTAATCTTAAAAGAAAATAAATTAGCAAAAAATATGAGAAAGTTGGGATTTTGTTTTGGAATCCCAGGAAAGCTTTATTAGGCATTAATAAAACAGAGGTGTTTGTGTTTGTGCCTGGGGGAGAGGGAAGTTAAGGGGAAAATGCAGAAAATCTTAGATGACTATTATCCAGGATAGTTCCCTGGGTCTCAGGTATTTAAAATGCTTCAAGATTTCAACATGGAGATACATTGTAAAAAATAAAAATAAAACCAATGATTCATCAAAAATATTATAAAATAAATAAAATGCTTCAAGGAAAAAGAAAGTACAGTTATACAATCTTTGGACAGTGACTCTTTTCTTATATGCAGAGAATACTGATAATGGTCCAAGTATATTAGAACAATGATCCTCTGAAATTTTCAAAAACTTTTCTTACTTGAAAATAGTTATAGAATCATTTTGCTTAAGTCAGGAAAATATCACCTGAACAACTAATAGAATACATACTTCAAGAGTTATGAATTTACCTTTCAGCATTATTCTCTCTTTCCCTAATTCACACATACACACTCAGGCACACACATATGCACACCTCCCCAAAACTATTATAAACATTCTGTAAACCCAAATTTTATACTACAGAGCTCACTGTGTTGAAGAAATGGTCTCTCTGTGACTTCTTAAACATAATCTATCCTCAGATTGAGATTAACAATAACCAATCATCCCCAGAGTGCACTGATTTCCTTAGATTATTACTCTACAGAATGAGACAGGTGCTTAAGAATGCACATTAATCTTTTCAGATCTGAGTAAACCCACCTTTGGTAAAACTCAACCTACAATAGTTGGAAACAGAAACAGAAAGAACAGAGCCTTTGAAGACTACATTTTAACAAGATATCTGTTAATCATGGCAGAACATCTATTTTTGCACTAACATCTAAAATTACATTTTATTTAATGTATTTAAAATAAATAATTTTAAAAGCACTGACAAACAATCTGATAGGTTTTAACTTTAACCTACTATTTGTGATTTTCAATTTATTTGCAGAATAGATAAACCAACAAAAAGTAGTGCATATTCAACAAAGGGAACAAATAATTTTATAAAAGGAAAAGCTTACAAAGCATATATATTCTAAGTAAAATATCACTGAGTTATTTTCTAGCACAAAAACATACTAATGAAAGAGTTTTAATGTTCATTGTGATAATTTGCTCTGCCTTTTGATTCAATAGGTGAGCCAGCTGACATTTGTGTTTCTAGTTATATCACATTTAGTTCAACATATGGAATACATTTTTCACTTTCTGGAAGAGTACTGACTCTTTTATAGTACTAGGATATCATTTAATGATGGAGAAGAGTAAATTCCTACTAGACTAGATGAGTGAATAAACTGGAGGTGATGATTTAAATCTATTGGACAAGGAGGACTACCTCTTTGCAAACCTTGGTTGGATTAAGTGCCTTGCCTTTAAGTTTCCATAGTTTCCTGGGCACCTCTTTAATTGCAACACTTATAATACATTAAATATATGTATTTAGAAATCTGTTTCTCCCAGTTGGCATAAGCTACTTGAAGACAGGAACATTATCTTCTTCATCTAACACAATATCTATCACATAGTATGCAATCTGTGTTTATGGAATTGAATATAGAAAACTATATACACACACCATTATTGCATGTGTATGTCATAATAAAAAGCTCACTTAAAATAACAGATTACATGTTTTATATTTTTCTGGAACTGATTTCAAGTTGTTCTTTAAAAATACGAAAGACTGAATTTTAGAGAAAGCATACATTTAAAAATACGTTGAGCCCGGCTGGGCATAGCTCAGCGATTGAGCGTCGACCTAGGATCCAGGTGATTGGGGTTCGATTCCCGGTCAGGGCACATGCCCGGGTTGCGGGCTAGGCAGCCGATCAATGACTCTCTCATCATTGATGTTTCTATCTCTCTCTCCCTCTCCTTTCCTCTCTCTGAAATCAATAAAGATATAAAAAAAAAGTTAAAAAAAATATGTTGAAAACAAATGAGAGTTATAATGTAATTGGTCAATCTAGCTGTATCACATGCATACTATTTATTTTTAAATAACATGATTTTATAACTGTCATATTTTACCTAGTATGTAAGCTGTTCCCTCTTTGTATATTAAATGCTTAGACATATTTAACTCAACATTCATTCCTTTATGTAGTCAACAAAAAAATAGTCACTGTCTTTGGCACTAAGAGAGAATATAGTAAATATAAGACATGCATTTTACCCACAAAGAACTTACACTACAGAGTAAACTAAGACACACAGGAACAATTTTGACATAAGGGAAAGTGGGTTTAGCTAAGTATTGTTAAAGTACTTTACATGAATTAATCTCATTTATTCCTCACAACAAACCTGTGAGATAGGTACTGCTATTATCTCTAATTTACAGATAAGAAAATGAGACTGAGCAAAATAATGTAGAGAGGTCATACAACTAGTAAGTGATAGAACTAGGATTCGAACCTGGTTATTTGAGTCCAAAGTCAGGTCATTTAACTGTTATGTATACTGCTTACCCCCAAGAGAGGGACAGAAAAAAATTATAGACATTCACAGAACTATGATGATTTTCAGCCTTTTTTCGGGGGGTGAGGAGTAGTTGGGACTGGATGAGGAAGTGGTATCTAAACTGAATTGTGATGGATGGGTAGGATTTGGACAGGTGGTTATGAAGGCGCAGAGCATTGTAAATGGGAAAGAGTTTGAACAGGAGAAAATAAGGTTGGCCAGTGATTAGGATATAAAGGGGAGCAATGAGACTAAACTGAAAAACCACAAATGGCCTTGAATGTCAGGCTTTTTAGGTTAAAGATGAAAGGTCAGGGATTATAGTGTGGAACAGCAGTCTTTATCCTTTTGGGGGGTCACACATCTCTTTGAGAAGATGGTTAAATATATGGCCCCTTCCTAGAAAAATTCATAAATATCTGTCCATCCTAATTGTATAATTAATGAAGTATTCATATTTTGGAGAAAAATAAAATGTTATCATTTATCTTGATGCCTTCCTCTGTCTAGAGATTTTTCTGCCTCTGCATTCATAAATTTTCTCCAGTTTCAGAAAATACATCTTTCATCCTCTTCAAACTAGTTACTTTTTCTGTGTGGGATTTGGCTCTACTGTCCCCTGTCCCTTCTAGCTACTCCCTGACCTTCGTCCCTCCTTTCTTTGTGAAGCTTCTAGACATCAGTTTCTGTCTTTTAGTTCCTCACTCCTGGTTGCTCCTTTTGGCTTCACCTTCATCCTCTGCTTAGGCCAAGGTGTTAGGGAAACATATATTAATTTACAAGTTAAAGACTTGGAAAAGTCCATTAAAAAACAACTTATGTGACATTTTTAAACCCAGAATTTTCCAAACACATTGCAGGATACATTTGCCCCACATTAACAAATTTCAAAAACTATATTTCCAAGGAATATCAGTTTGAAAAATAATGAAACAGGGTTCCTTGACGTCTAGAGAATACTATTCTCTCTTGTTCTCCTATTGCCTGACTTCCTACACAGTATCCTTGAGGGGCTCTCCTGCAGTCACTGCCATTTCAACCTTATTCCACAGGGGATCTGACATTGGCCTATTCTTCTCTTTATATATTCTCACTTTCCTTGTGTGATCTCAGTGGTTTTAATTATGAGTTCTACACCCACCTTGGCTCTCAAATTTCAAAACTTTATTATCTATTTGAAAATTTTGGATATCTAACAGATCAATTTTAACCAATTATTTCACTCCTCTCTCCCCTAAGACACATTTTCTCACATTCCCAAATAGATCTAATAGTTTCTTATGTCATTTCTTCTCCCAGACCAAATTCCAAAATTCCCCTCATTCTTACTCCCCACAGCTAGTCAATTATCACCCTCCTTCACATATTACCTTCTAAGTGTTTTTTGTAGCTGTCCCCTTCTTTTCTCTCCTGTCACCACCAATTAGTGTAGACTCTCATCACCTCTGGTTTGGACAATAGCCTTTTACCTCAAGTCTTGCATCCTAAAACTATAACTTACAAGTGGCCTTGTAAGTTACAAGCAATTTTTTTAAAATGTGTAAATTGGATCTTATCATCGCCTGGCTTAAAATCCTTCATTGTCTCACTGTAGCCTTCAGGATAAAAATCCAGATTCCTCCAGGCACATAAAGCTCCCCAGGTAAGCGCCTCAGTCTCTACTTCAGAGACTCCTTTGCCTCGTACTTTTACCTAAATAATTGAGAACTACAGTAGTTTCACACAGAAGGTGATATTTTAGCAAATGATGTTTTCCACTCTAACAACTCTTTAAATCTTTCTAAATCTTCAAGATTTAAATGCTTCAAAATTAAATGCTTCAAGATTCAAGATGGGAAATACCTAGTCTAGGAGGGCTTTCCAGACCCTCGCAGTGGTCAAGGGCCTTGTCTTATGTTATGGTGATTTCCTCTGTATATCCAGGATTCCCCTCCTCTCCGCCCATTATCTGCTCTTCCTCTAGACTATATAACTTCCTTGAAAATAAGAACTTTAACCTTATTTGTCTCCTTACTCAACACACCCACTGTAATTTCTTGTATATAGTATATATTGTGTATATATTTGTTTTGCTTAGATAACCACATCCAACCTGAGTCAAGTTGAAATCTGACATCAAAGAATAAAGACCCAACAGGTCCTTCTAGCTCTTGTCTTTACTATGTGCAACATTTTTTTCCTATTTGAATCTACTCTTTTCTCTTTTATTTCACTTAAAAATAATGCTGGTAATAACCCACATAATTGATGTTAGGTTGCAACTTGGAATTAAAAAAACACACTGATGCAGTGGAATGAACAAGTGCTTCTTATGTGATCATGATGTCTGGACCTCAGTTTCCATATCTTAAAATGAAGTATAATACCTAAATCATAGAGTTGTAAAGTTATTATCCTGTAGTATTGTTTTCTCTTAACAAACAAATTAAGCCTCCCAGCCTCATTTGCCCATCCACACTTAACTCTTTACTATTTACCTAATTCATTAGTACACACACACACATCCTGGCCAAAAAAAAGCTAGCTGGTCCATGGAGACTCATTCCCACAGCCCAATCGTAGATTTTTTTTTAGAAAGTTTTTTATGATACCTGATTCTTTATATACAAATTGAACTGGAATAGCACTGCAACTATACTTAGCTGTTTTATCTGTTAGTGACAAATAAAAAAATTAAAAAAAACTTAACAGAACTTTTGAATTAAAAAAAATAAAACATTGTGATCAGCCTCATTCATTCATTCATTCATTCATTCATTCATTCATTCATTCATTTTGGTTTATCCTCAATAGAGGATATTTTTCCATTGCTCTTTTAGAGAAAGTGGAAGGGGGGAAGAGAGAAGAGAGAGAGAAAAACATCAGTGTGAAAGACACACACTGATTGGACTGGTTGTCTCCCACATGCTCCCTGACCCCGCTGGGGATAAACTTGCAATCCAGGTACTTGCCCTTGAACGAGAATTGAATCCTTGACCCTTTGGTGCTCTCCAGCCAACACTACTACTGAGTCACCCTGGGCAGGGTATGGTGAGTCATCTTCTGATCAGTAAAAGTGCCTAAATATTTTATATGGAAAAATATATTTAACAATATATAGGCAGCAAACTCAGCCTGACTTTCTCATCTTTTTGCTGATAAAAAGTTCTAGACTTATACTTACTGGACTGACGATTTAAACTGATGGTGCAGATTCTACTGTGATAATTACTTATAAATTGATTGCCATGCAAATACTTGTCCCTAATTAGACTGTTTTTAAGTACCTCCTTCTGCAGGCTATTACTTTGTCTATGTAGCATCAAGCCATGAAAAATAAAATAATTAAATAAAAACATATTTTCAGTACATAGGCAGACTTCTTTGTCCTTTGGTCTAGTACTTTTCAAAGTGTAAAATCTGTTATTCCACTAATATTTGAATTAGTGCCAAAGTCCTCCAGAGACCACCAACACCTTTGTAAGTGTAGCAGTATTTGATGATGAATGCTTCATCTCTCCTCTTCTCTAACTTGCTAACATCCACAGTTTGGGAGTAGAAAAACAGTTTGTTATCTCACATTATTTTTTCTCCAAGTGTGACAAACAAGATAACACATATATTTTCAGTACGTGATTAATATCTGCATTCAGCATTCATATACTTTTTACAAATACATGGCACATGAAAGTTTAGTGCCCTACATATATGGTCTACTGATGTTAGCTGAGTTGTTTATTGTCCCTATTTTCCATGTTGGTAGTAAGCATAACAATAAATCAGTAGAGTCACAGATTTATGGGAAATCTTCAATAGAGAGAAAAAAGTAAAATATAAAAATAAATATCAACTGGAACACTGTATTAGAAAGACTAAACCTCATCTTTGTGGTTTCTGAAACAGCATAACAAATAATGGCTTATTTTTAAAATTTAAAAAAAAAAGATGTAAGAATGTTATAAATAATTTGAATCATGTCTAATAAACAGTTGAATGATGTCCTTTCATTATATTTAAAATTTACATAGTTTGGTTAGAAGGGATGCTGTTACAGTTAAGAGTACCTTAAAAGTGTTTATAATTTTATAGACTATAGAATCCATGGTTGAGCGAGACATACATTTTTGGAAATACAAAAAAAATGAATACAGTGAAATATCTGCAGACTCTAAAATGGCCTTGTAAAAATATTGTAAAAATAATGGAAACAGGCTAAGAAGGCCTAGATATTCAAGGTGAAGTTTTTATTTATTTTTCCAACTCTTTGACTGAAATAAAAAATAAGTTAGAAATTTAAATATTTTAGCTTTTTAAAAAATGAGCATGTGTTTAATGTTGTTTCTAAGAACTCTGTGAATTCTGTGTTTGAAGCTGAACGTGAATCCTTTGGGTATACTATTTATGACTGGCAAAGCAACTTCCTAATTCAAAGAGAGAGAAGAAAGACTTATAAAGACTCATAAGGCTTTTTCAACATCAAATAGCTTTTATTAAACAACATTTTGATGAGTTAAGTGTGAGTGAGTCAGGGACATATGGATTAAATTTCCCTTGAAATACACATGGGTTTAAAAATTAAGGGGAAAATCCTGCGCAAAATGTACTTTAGAGAATCCAGAATGTTTAAAAGACATTGTTTCCCTACATACAAATATCAGGTTGATTCAATTCTGGTTAGATTCATAACTAAAACTAAATAAAAATAAATTTGAAGAAATCTTTTTAAAAATGCTAGTTTTGTTAAGGAAGGAATACTCCTTAACCACATTAGAACTGTACTCATGAAGCAGACGTAAGCAGACAAGACCCGAGAGCATCTACATGGATGAAGCATGAACTTGTTCTGTGTTACTGGTTCTCTTGTTCTATAAACAATTGTAATAAAATCTTCCCATGCTTTTGGCTCATATTCTTTTTTTAAATAACAAATTTCACTGAAACACTCTTAGCTGTTAGAATTCCGTTCTGGAAATTTTATTGCCTTTCCTAGAGTCCTCAGCTCCTCCTTCATACATTCTCTGCATTTCACTTCATCCTCCTTTTTTAGCTCAGGTTTTTGGTAACATTCAATTTACTTATAAAAATTTTGCCTCTGGAATCTGGAAATTCCAAGTTAGAACATTTAAAGACCTAAATTATCTATCTGATCATCTTTCTTAAAAATCCTCACCCAAGGACTTGCTTAGGAAGGGGGAGAGAGAGAAACGTCGACCCCGGTTGCTTTCTGTACCCCCCGGACTGAGGTCAGACCCACAGCCCAGGCCTGTGCCCTGACCTGAATCCAACAGGCAACCTCTGTGTGTGCGGGATGATGCTCAACCCACTGAGCCACCCTAGCCAGGCTCTATCTGATTATCTCAATTGTCTACTTTATTAATTAGTAGGACAGACATATCCTATGTTGTAACTTACTGGCTACTTGAGTCACAGAGGTAGTGGTAGTGGTAGCTGAGCTAATTCTCCTGATTATTTTTTTCTATTAGTTTCTGACTTCCAGAGCTCTATATACTCACTAAATATTCACTACATGTTAATGAGTAAGTGAATGAGTTCGCAAATGCAGTCAAAAAGAGATTTAGGGAGGTAGGAATGGTTGACCACAAAAAAGTTCTAAGCACAGGTTACTGTGATGGTAATGAAAGGTAAGCCATGATGGGAAGGTAGGTGACCGTCACTTAAGAGAACCTCTCATTGACTAATTCTATTTCCCTTAGTAGACCGCCTCCTTATTTCTGTATTCTTTTGCATTCTTAAATTTACATAATGCTTTTCCCCCCCTGCATTTCAGATTCCTGACTTGGGGGAAAAAGAGGTTATAAATCTATCACTTTGAAAAACCTACATAAAAACATCCAAGTCTTATATTCTAACAAGTCTTCCCATGTTACTAGTTCCCTATAGTAATACTTTTGAAATACTTAAAATCCATAGGTTATAGAATTATGGAATATCTTTTCCATGTGATAGAGAAACTGTTTTGTGATTCAGAGTCACGGTGGTATCTTAACTTTAAGAGACATTTAGTTAAAATGACACAACTCACAGAAGATGGGATGAAACAAAGATTAGCTTAACTTTAGGTGTTTTTACCCCAGAAAAGTCAAGTGATCAGTAATTATTTTAAATGTTTCAACTAGTATGAGCAGATGATCTGTTAATTCAAGCTCAAAATAAGTTTTGATTTGTATTTTGTTTTTGGTGTAAATTAACTAGATAATTATCTCAACTCTCCAGTTTACTTTACCTACGTGAAATTTGTCAATGAAAACCTTTTAAGACCAAGCAATTGTGTTAGAAGATTTTTTCATGGTTCAAAGGTATATCGGATATGGTCGCTACCCTTAAGGAATTTATAGTCTAAAAGGAGAGAGAAAACATACAGAAAAGCTTAAAGTGTTTTAAGAATGATATAATTAAAATTTTATAGGGTGGCAAAAATAAAAAAGGTAATAACCAGCATTGTGAAGAATATGGAGAAATTGGAGCTTCACACATTGCTGATGGGAATAAAATGATGCAGCCACTTTAGAAAACAGTCTAGCAGTTCATCAAAAAGGTAAACACAACGTTATCATTTGATCCAGCAATTCCACACCTAAGTGTATATTCGAGAAATAAAAATGCATGTTTAATGTAAAATGCTGTATATGAATGCTCATGGCAGTATTAATCACAATAGCCAAAAGGTGAAAGCAAACCAAGTGTCCATCAACTAATAAATGGATAAACAAAATGTGGTATATCCACAATATAATGGGATATTATTTGCTATAAAAAGGACATACATGCTACACTATTGATGAACCTTGAAAACACTAGACTAGAAAAAGAAGCCAATCACAAAGACTACATATTATATGAAAAGAATACATTTGGCCCAACAGGCATGGCTCGGCAGTTGAGCATTGATTTATGATCCAGAAGATTGTGAGATCCAGGGCACATGCCTGGAATGTGGGTTCGATCCCCAGTAGGGGGCGTGCAGGAGGCAGCTGATTGATGACTCTATCATCACTGATGTTTCTCTCTCTCTCATTCTCCCTCTCCCTTCCTCTCTCTGAAATCAATAAAGATATATTTTAAAAAAGAAAAGACTACATTTATATGAATGTACCAAACAGGCAAATTTATGGAGACAGAAAATACATTAGTGGTGCTCGAGAGTTTTGTGGATGGGGAATGGGGAAATTGAAAGGAGTAGCCAAAGACTATAAGGTTTCTTTCTGGGGTGATAAAGTGTTCTAAAATTATGGTAATAGTTGCATAACTCTGTGAATATACTAAAAATCATTAAATTGTGCACTTTATTTCGGTCAATTGTATGGTATATGAACTATATCTCAATAAAGTTGTTACCAAAAAGATATTATGGGGTGACAAGACTGACCAGTGAATACTTCATAAAGTGTTTTAAATAGCTCTTAAAATTGAGCAGGGACATGTGAAGTATATTTTAGTTAAAAAATGAAATTTGGACATTGATGTAGGCCTGTAAAAAACCTTTTATTTAACATTAAATAAATCAGTGGATGGTTGGTAATAATAGCTTACATATATATATATATATATATATATATATATATATGTGTGTGTGTGTGTGTGTGCATATATATATATAAAAAGAATATTTTTTCATAATTTACAAAACTGATTTGTTTCAAATTAAAATAAGTTGAGATTTTAGATTAAAATCAGGTGAACTCTACTAATTAATTTCAATGTTTTAAGTAGTAAACTATTTTAAATAATAAATATAATATAGTAAGTTAAAAATTTTAGTTATATAAGGAAACTTAGGTCCTAACTCACTTTACCAATCACTACAAACTAAAAAAGCAATTAAAATAAACTAAGTGAGGTGTTGTTAATATTATAATTACTTAATTGATTCTCATACTTTATTATTATCATGTTGGCCATTTGATACAATACATAATAAATTGAGCAATTCATAATCACACACATTTAACTTGCCTGTTGAGATAAACAGCTTGGGAAGAAAGGGAACTAAAAGTGAAATGGAAAATTGTACGACATTAAAATTTTTAAAACACTGTGGAATATTTTTCTTCATTAAAACTAGAAAATTCCACACAAAATGGAGAAGACATGTGAAAAGATCAATATTTAAATAAAAGTGTGCTACAAATAGGCTATTGGATTTTTTTTTAACTTACCAGAATCATTTTGGGGAACACATATATAAAGCTAAAATTAATTATTATGCATATTCATAGAGTTCTAAGTATAATATAATAAAACCAGTGTAAAAGTTGAGTTATAAACTGAGGATCTTGTTTTTGCATCATTTCAGAAAAGTCTTTAAGTATATATAGATACATATTTAAATACACTACTTGGTATTTTTTAGTTCAAACCATATACTTCTTAACCTTATGCACACTATTTAATCTCTCTTGGTCTCTATATCCTCATTTGTAAAATTAAGGTAACAATAATATCTACTTATAAAGTGGTGATTATTAAATAGGTGATTGCACATAAAAACCTTGAAACACTCCCTGGTTCCTATTAAGACATGCTGGCTATTGTTCTTTTTAAAATTTTATCTCTATAATCAGAAAATGGTCCTATCTTTTAAACAAATAAATAAACAAGAAAACAGAATCAATCTTAACTAAGTTGGCAATTTCCCTTATTTTTCTATTGTGATCATTAGTTTTGCACACATCTTTTATGATCTCCTGGATTTTAATTTGGAGTTAGATCTCCTGTGATGGCGAAATTTTCTTTAGGCAGTTTAGCACTATAGGGCCATTTACAGTGATCAGTTATAAAAAAGAAAGACATTGTTTAACAAATTTTAATTTCTGAGACACAAAACAATTATCAGCACAAGAAATTGTCAGAGCAACATGTGCTCTGAAACTTCATTAACATCTGATATTTTTATTTATTTATTTATCTTTATTGTTGAGAGTATTACAGGTATACCATTTCCCCCCGCAACTGACGCCCTCCACTTCGCTCCCACCCCCTCCCCAGGCCTTCACCCTGTTATTGACTGTGGCCATGGGTTATGCATATATGCATATAACTTTTTTGGTTAATCTCTTCCCACCCTCCATCCCCCTTCTCTCTTTCCTCTGAAATACGGTCGTCTGTTGCATATGTCAATGTCTCTGGATCTATTTAGTTCATCAGATTCTTTTGTTCATTAGCTTCTTCTTAAAGAAGACCCTTCAACTTTTCCTGTAGTGCTGGTCTGGTGGTGATGAACTCCTTTAGCTTTTTCTTATCTGTGAAGCTCTTTATTTTAAATGATAGCTTTGCTGGGTAGAGCAGTCTTGGTTGTAGTTCCATGTTTTTCATCACTTTGAATATTTCTTGCCACTCCCTTCTGGCCTGCAAAGTTTCTGTTGAGAAATCAGCTGACAGTCGTATGGGTGCTCCCTTGTAGGTAACTAATTGCTTTTCTCTTGCTGCTTTTAAGATTCTCTCTTTGTCTTTAACCTTTGGCATTTTAATTATGATGTGTCTTGCTATGGGCCTCTTTGGGTTCCTCTTCTTTGGGAACCTCTGTGCTTCCTGGACTTGAAAGTCGATTTCTTTCCCCAGGTAGGGGAAGTTTTCTGTCATTATTTTTTCAAATAGGTTTTCAATTCCTTGGTCTCTTTCTGCCTCTTCTGGCACCCCAATAGTACGAATGTTGGGCCTCTTGAAGTTGTCCCAGAGGCTCCTTATACTATTTTCATATTTCTGGATTCTTTTTTCTTTTTGCTCTTCTGGTTGGGTGTTTTTTGTTTCCTCATGTTCCAAATTGCTGATTTGATTCTCAGCGTCCTCTACTCTACTGTTGATTCCAGGTAAATTATTCTTCATTTCAGTTCCTGTAGCCTTCATTTCAAATTGGTACTTTATTATGTTATCGATTTTCTCAGTTATTTCCCTAATCATGTGCTTAAACATCCTTGTAACCAAAATTCTGAACTCTCTATCTGTTAGCTTGCTTGGATCTATTTCATTTAGTTCCTCTTCTAGAGATTTTTTTCTGTTCTTTCCTTTGTGACAGGTTTCTTTGCCTCCACATTTTGGCTGCTTCCAGGTATTTGTTTCTATGTATTAGATAGAACTGCTGTGTCTCCTGTCTCCTGGAATATGTAGAGTGGCTTTGTGTAGTAGGTGTTGTGTAGGGTCCAGTGGCTCAGCCTCCCCAGTCACCTGAGCTGGGCCTTCTAGGTGCTCCCCTGTGTGGGCTGTGTGCACTGTCCTGTTGTAGTTAAGCCTTGGTTGCTGTTGGAGTCATTGGGAGGAACTGACCCCCAGGCCAATCAGCTGTGAGGACCAGCTGCAACTATAGCCAAAGAGCTGCTGTGCTGGAGACACCCCTATGGAGCAGGATCTGATTTTTTTTAAAACCTAAGAATACTGGCTTGCAATTAACTTCTAAAAATGATTTTTATGTGACATTGTTACTATCATGTCAGGCTAGATTAATAAATAGGCTTCAGCATTTACAAAATGAATCTGTATATGCCTATGTATTCTGCAGACTATCTCTGTCACCCTCCCTCCATTAAACATCCGTTCCTGCCCTGACCAGTGTGGCTCAGTGATTGAAGCATTGGCCAGAGAACCGAAGGGTTGTAGGTTCAATTCCTGGACTAAGTCTGGGCGCAGTCAGGAGGCAACCAATCAATGTGTCTCTCTCACATTGATGTTTCTCTCTTTCTCTCTTCCTTCTCCTCCTCTTCCTCCTCCTCCCTCCCTCTTCTTTCTGCTCTCTCTAAAAATCAATGGAAGAGAATATCCTTGGGTGGGGATTGAAGAAAACAAGACAAAACAAAACAAAAATACATCCTCTACTTTTGTACTACATTCAAAGTTTAGAGTCACATTTGTAGACTGCTGTTTTAAAAACAAACACTATGACTAGGTAGGGAATCAATATTTTAGGTAGGGAATCAATATTTTCTAAGATTTTTTAGACGCAAGGACTCCAAAAAAGAATATGAGTTAGGACCAGGTGGATATGAATGGTATCAGATCTGCACAAAGGCAAATCTGTTTAAAATTTATAGGAGTTAGAGGAGTCTTGACAGAATGAATTGGTCAAGATTCAATTTTTAAATAATTTATTTCAAGCATACTTTCTTTGTTCTTTAGGTATTTTAACGTAATGTTATTTTGCAAATTTTATTTATGAGTATAGATTAATGTTAATAATTACTCTAGTTACCATTAGAGGGGAGAAATATAAAGGAGTTATTGGTCTTTATTGGATTTTTGCCTCTAGTATTACTGGACAGCTCTTACTACAAGAAACTTCAAGGTACTAGTCAAAGTTTTATCAAGTAATTAATTACCCTTAGTGGAAACTAAGGACCAGGGAGTCTAAACTAAATTGCATAATTATTGAACATATTGAACATATGTGAATAAAGAAAAGCAACTCATTTTCTAAAAACATGAGGAATCACATTTGTGAATTTTCTATAGTTTTTCAGGATCAAGAGTAAGACTAGGAAAAGAGAAAACAAATCTGTAGGCAAAAGGAAATAATGGCCTTCATTTGCTTAAGTTTCTAAATAGCCTCAGGTAAAATCTTTGAGCTACTAAAAAAAATCAAGAAACTACAAAAGCAAAACTTGAACATTTACTTAGAAAATTGAGGCAAACATTTGTTCATAGATTTAAGATTAATTTTAAATAGAAAAAATAGATTTCATAATACAGAAATGTTAATAACATAGGCATATCCAGGAACTGGTATTAGAATAACCTTATTAAACATCTAGAAGAGGGAGAATAATGTGCCATCTCCCATTTACATTCACCAGTAGTAACGTCTCTTCAGTGAAAGAAGTCTCCAATTGTAGCAGTATCATTGGAGGCTTTCATTAGTCATGCCAGATAATTTCCAGCACACTTCTGGAAACAGGAGTGCTATTTTGTAAACAGAATGGTGAATATAAGTCTACTCCTTTATGATGAATATAAGTCACTCCAATTTCATACGGGCTGAAAATACAGAGGTGAGGTGAGACTTAGACTCCTTGAGACTCTAAAGCAGGAGTTTTTAACTTGAGATCTAGAATATGATTTGAGGAGTTAGTAAACCCTCTGAAATTGTGTACAAAATTGTACATGTACCTTCATGAAGCACCCTGCTCTTATGGGATTCTAAAACCATTATGGGACAACACTGTAAGATAGCCATATCCCATCTGGTCATTAGAAATGAGACAAATCATTAACATTCACATAATTGAGCATCATTCAACCACTGGCACATACTTATTCACCAGGAGATTGATTGTAAATTCAGTAAGCTTGTGACTATTTATTACTTACAACAGATAGAAAAACATTTTAAAATTTACCTGCAAGATTGTCAATTTCTTTCTCCTGTAGCAGACTGACTGCATCATCATCTCCTTCCAGCATAAGCTCTGTCTCTGCATTCTGATTCACTATTGCTTGACTTCTGAATGTTTTCTTCGACTTCACTACATCTTCTTCAGTGCCTAGTCACAAGCAAAATACAATAATTTGGGTTATTGTGATTGATTTGCTTTCAGTGAGTATTAGAAATAATCTAATACTTTTTTACAATTATATGCCACATTTACACATTACAAGTATAGAACATTTTTACCTTCTTTATCTTGTTTGATCTTCTAAATAACTGAGAGAAAGATGATGTAATCTCCCACCCTTGTTTTACAGATGAGGAAACAGGCTGACAAAGCTACATGCCTGTAGAGACCTAGGACTTGGCTGGTGGTAGACAAAGGTCCCTATAACCCACATCTTGGGGTTCTAAGGTCACTGCACTTTCTATAAAAAGTCTGCATCTCACCAAAAACTTGGTTTTCTGATCCATAAAATTATACAATTTTACACCATTATACCTTTGTGTGAATTAGATAATCAAATGATCAGATCTTTTGAAAAGATAAATAGGTATGAAGAACACAAAAAAGCATTCACATTTGAAGGGAGATATGTTTATTATTGGGAAGCTACAGAAAGGTGGAGTCAGGAATGATGTAGACATAAAATGTACATCACAACAGCTATTTCTTTAGCAATTAATAAAATAATGGTTTTCTAAGGTGATATCCTGACTTTGTTACATAAAATAGTAAAAAAGGCCAAAATCCAAAACACACAAAAATAAGTAAGAAAAATGCAAATATAGCAAAAGTTTACCTAGCATTAATAGGTCAATCAATATGAAGGTTAAAAATTGAAATTCCTTTGAATCTCTCATGGATTTGACTGCTTAACAAATATTTACATTCAAACACCTGCTTTGGTGTTTATATATATATGAAATATATCTACTTCATATCACTGTTTTAGGATGTAGGCTTCAAGGAGCAGCATTAACTGGGAAAACATTGTCACATCTCATTTGGTGTAGTGGATATATTCCTGAAAATGGGAGCTTAACAAATCACTCTTATATGATGTTGTTGTATCATACTTCTAGGGGATGTTATGATATTGTGCACACATGCAATTACTCTTCAAGTATTGTCATACCTTTGGCCAAACCGTTTGACAATTAATAATACTTTTGGTCAATTTTCCCAGGCCCAATAGAGAACTTCCAACAACAGTCCGTTACTACCTGTTGATATCTGCACCACCATTTTCTTGGAAGTGCATCCAGCTGCTGTGAAACTTGCATTGTATAAAATAGCCCTTTTTTCTGAAGCTTGCATACTTTTCTTTTTTCTTTCTTTCTTTTTAAAAACTATATCTTTATTGATTTCAGAGAGAGGAAGGGAGAGGGAGAGAGAGAGATAGAAACATCAATGATGAGAGAGCCACTCATCGGCTGCCTCCTGCATGCCCCCCAACTGGGGATTAAGCCCGAAACCCAGGCATGTGCCCTGACTGGGAATCGAACCTCGATCTCCTGGATCCTAGGCCCACGCTCAACCGCTGAGCCACGCCTGGCCGGGCAGCACTCTTCTTTCTGTCAGTGACTCAAGAGTCAATTCTGTTTGCTAAAACATTAACAAATTGACTCAAGGGTAGCCCACAGAAGATTAAAAAATACATGTTGAGGAACACAGTCATGTGACAATAGTACTGTGGAGTGTCACTGGCTGAGGAATACAGTCTGTCACCCTAGCTGTTACTGGATAGTAGTATTTAGAGAGCATGGTTAAAATATAGCTTAACAGTATAAAGTAATAGATTGTTTAATATATATTTTGATAAATACTCCAGAGACAGAAGTATTATTATAAATCACTGTTACACAGGAGACCAGGGGAATTAAATGGATTATATGTGCATTCTTCTTTCACTGGTACATAGACAATTTTTATTTCTAGAATAAAAACTTAAGGATTAATTTCTGAATGGTCCAGAACCTTATCTTAATTTTATTTGGTTTTAATTGATATAAACCAGCACAAGAGTAATCTTCTGGGTGTAGCTATCTTTATAATGTAAATTTGCTGCTTCAGTAATAACTTAATTAGTGAAACCCAGAGCTTGCACCATCTGAGAACAAGAGAGGCAAATCCAGTGATTCTTAACCTAGAAGTCTCTCTTGAGGTTTTTGTAGCCATATAAAGATCTCAAGAGAGATCTTTTACTAGACATCTTCAACTGGATATTCTTAATTCCACATTTTCCTACCTGAACAAATCATCTCCTGTTCCTCCACCTCCTCCTTTTTTGATCAACCCGCTTACTGAAGGGACAAAGGCAGAATTCATCCTGCAAGGTGACTGCCTCTGCCCTGGCTCAAACCATCATAGTTTGGCCTATAGGTTTTCCACAGCTCCCTTATTCACACTATCCTCTATGCTTTTGTCTGTGTGATTATTATAAAACACAAATAAGTCAAGGATATTTCCCTGCTTAATATGGTTTAATAAATCTTCCCAATCAACGACACTGAGTGCAAAGATTATACCTTTAGGATAAAGTCTAAACTTCTTAGCATGGCTGATTAAGGTCTTTTATCTTCTTACTATCAATTTTTCATTATCTTTTCTTACTACCCCATCAGCAATATTGGACCATTTATAGCTTTCAAAATACGTCCTGCTTTCTCAGACCCCTTTACCTGTGCTGTTATTTCCTCTGTATGGCATGTTCCTTCCTTCCCCCTTTGTTTGGCTAATTCCTACTTGACTTTCAGAACTTACCTCCTTCATGTGCCTTTCCTAATCAACCCCTCTGTACTTTCACAATTTACACAGAACTCAGCTACACTCTATAGGTGCTATCTGTCGTGTTTGTCTTCTCCACTACACGATAGACTAATTTCTTCTTATTTTACTTTTATTAGTATTTATTGTATGCTGAATTTACTTCTGAGCCATAAGATTTTGTTTCTTCAGTTTCTTCTGAGATATCTTTTTCTTCTGTGCAACCTGCTCTTCTGCTTTAGGAACAATCTGCTCCTTTGCAGTAAGAACCATCTCCATGTGGCAGGGAGAGCTCCCGCGTGGGTTAATCTGGCCATGAATTCTGTAAGTTTTGCACTGCATTTTGGGAGCTTTTTTCACCTGGATGTGCTCAATGACCAGAGATTCTACATCTAAACCCTTCAGCTCAGCATTACTCTCTGCACTTTTAAGCATTTGAAGCAAAAGTTCAGCACTCTTTTAGAGCCACTGAATTTGGGTCCATCCCCACTGTTTGGCCTGGGCACACCTACTAACTCCACCACTGTAAGAACAGAAAGTCACACATTCTTCAGATATTTGGTGGCTTTTCTCATATGCATACCCTTGATGACCTAGGCAGTTTCTTGAATGTTCTTAAAGTGAACATGAAGATTTGAACCTCTTGATTTGCATGATTTTGTGGATTTTTTTTGGTGTCAAGCGAATAGTGAACCATTTTCAGAAGTCACCTCGGGCAGCTTATAGGAAGAAGCTGCTATAGGCTAATTTCTGCAGCCTCAGTGCCTGCCACCAAGCAGGTGCATCACAAACATTTGCTGAATTGAAGTTCAAGTCCACCAATCCTGTGTTCCACTCTCTTAATTTTTTAAGGTAGGTTTTTGTGTTCCTTCCCTTATGCTTCCACCACATCTCTCAAATCCTGCTACTGTAGTAGTTATCAGTATTGTAACTATTTGCTTGTTGTGTCCACAGAGCCTGGAAGCTCTTGATGACTGGAAACATGCTTCTGTCTTTGTATTCTCAGTCCTTAGCATCCTGCCCGCCACCGAACAAGTCCTGATAAATACTGAATAAGTGAATAAACTGAGACATAAAAGTTACCTATGGATATTTCTTAATCTGAACATCTCAGGATATCTCAGAGACTCTTGACGATATGCCTTCAGATTGGGAGAAAATTCAAGAATCTATGTATTTATACAAAAGGGAATTTGTTTCTTTATATAAAATAGTCAATAAAGCCCTATATATATATATATATATGAGTCAGCTTAATAAAGCAAGTTTTTCCTTGTATCACAACCATGTGTAATCTTTGTCATTAAAAAAAAAAAAGCTTTACATAACTCTTGTTACTAAAATTCAAACCTATCAATAAAAAATGAAAGTGAGCTCTGAAATTTATATTACATTTTTACTTTTATCCCCTCTAGTTTTAAATCAGTGAAACAAATGTCTTTTAATATATATATATAGTAAACTAATCCATACCAACACACTGAACTTATCCTTCCTGTTGAAGTGTTATCAGTTTGCAGCTCAGTAAACTTCCTGATTTTTATGGCACTGCAGCAAACATTTATCTAAATTAAAGTGTATGAGATGCAAAAGTGCTTTTCAATCACAATATCCTTTATGAATTAGAGCTTCATTCATCAAAATTACAGGCAAAAAGAGGTAAGGTCTCAGAGGGCTGTCTCATTACAAGGCTTATAAACACTGTCCTTAGAAAGAATTGGTTTAACACCCAACAAATCAAAATCTGATTGGGAAGAGAATTTATTTGAGATCATCTATCGTTAGAAGACAGAAGACAGTTTGGACTGAATGCACTTCTTGGCCTCTTTAGCCATTCATCAAGAAATTAACAAGCAAATACCACAAACCACCAGAATGCCTTAAATTTGCAAATGTGAACTATGTGTAAAGCTGGATATACATATACACTTATTTTCTAAGAAAATATTAAAATGCCATAAAGTTTATAAGATTTCAGAATTTTAAAAATGCCTCCAAATTATAGATTAATGAAGCCAAATGCAAAATTGCACTTATTTTATTTTCAACATCATGCTACAAATAAATATAGGAAAGCACTGGATATACACTAGATTCCTCTGTAAATATATTATGCTTGAAGCTCTTTATGTGAAAATGTTATCTAATATAGAATACTGCATTATATGAATCTACATAAAGCTCTTGTTTCATAAAAATTCTCTTAATAAACAAGGATCCATGTGAAACAAAGTATATTTTAAAAGTGAAATAACAAGAAAACTAAAATATATCTAGTACTGTTACTATACTCTAGTATTACCAGTATTATAATTGTATTATTATCATTTAAAATTCTTCTATTGTTATTTAAAATCAGTAGTTAAAATATAGAAATAACAAATCAGAGATGCTAATTTATCCTTAAAATATTCAAAGAGAATATCTATAAGCAAAGTCTGGACAATCAAAGAAAAGAAATTATTTTATTTATTATAAGTCCATCATGTTTTTTTCCATTGATAAATATAAGCAATTAATGTAAACAAAAGTACTACAAGGTAGTTGTCTTCTCTTTAAGGAATTATTCTGTAGTTAACCTTAAAATATTTATACTAATAAAGAAAAAAGTATTTTACAACAAAAGGTAAGCCATAAATTATATATATAGGATATCCCCCAAAATGTATACACACAATTCCATTTTCAAAATTGAGCTATCATCTGTTAAAGTGTGTATACATCTTTTTGGGACACCCTGTATATGTGGCTAATGCACAAAGAGAAAAGACAGAATAAACCAGGAACTGGTTGGGACTGACCTTCTTCCCTCCAACATGCTGCTATCACACTGTTTATATTCACTATAATGCAATACAAGCCTGCAGCTCCTCCACTAGGCTGGATGCTCCTTGCAGATAGATAGCACGTAGAAAGGTGCCACAAAGTGTTTATGAAATTGAATGAAGTGTAAATAGCTTACATTAAAAATTGTCCTCTCCCAATAACTATAGTATCCACTTAAAGATCTAATTAAATAAAATAAGCATAAGTGTATGTATTTGACATTCAGCTTCAATTTTGTACATGGGTATCTTAAAATATTCTTAATATCTTGGGTATTTGAAGGGAAAGAACTGCTTTCTCAACAAAGTTGATACTAGACTTTTATATGTCTGTAATGCACTTAATACATACTTCTCTTCCATCATTGGAAGGAGATAGAATAAAAATTTATTCTCATCTTAAATGTATCTAAATGTAAGATATCAGGAAATTCTATAGTTTCTAAACATCTGGAAACCAGTTTCACAAGATGACAATCTTTTTTGAACAAGTTATTTTTCATATCTACCATTTTATAATATAATAGTTTAGCTTTTAAAATGTGTTTTGAAAAAATTATCCCTGTATAAGATAAAATTCTAAACTCTACTTTCTTTTAGAAGTATTAATGACATATGAATACTTTGAGAAATTTTAAAGTTTACTTTTTCTTGTTAAAACTAAAATCAGAGCAATAAATACTTTTACAGAACAGTGCTTTTAGTAACTTTAATGACATTATTTAATTCTCATTAGAAGAAAAAGATTTTAAGATAAATATATCTTTCAACTAATTACATTACACATGGTGACATGATCTCATGCAATAACACATATGGATCTATTTATTTACTAAAAAGTTTATAATTTTGAATATTTCAAAGAAGAAAAGAATGGTTAATATTATATTAAGAAACCCATCACTCAAAAATATTTTATGCCAAATTTAATGTGAGATAAAAGGAGTAGATACATAGAACACACTGTATTGTAACAATTGTTTACTAAAAAGTAAATATTTTTCTTCATAAATAATTTAAATTCAAAATTAAATTTTGTGTTTGACTTTGTAGCATAGGCATAGTACTCCCTTTTTTAAGAAATATAAATGATAATTACACAAAAGGAAAGACATACTGAATGAAGACTAACAACTAAAACAATCATTTTCTATATAGAACACAAATAAAAATTAAACAGACATTTTAGTAGAAAAATTCTAATGACAAAAACTGTTAGTGATACTGAATAAAAACACTATTAGAAAGAATGACTAGAAATCTCAAGTATTTTTTTCTCTCCTCTGTTACACCTGATGCTGAGCCAGGAACCTCACTGACTTTATCAACACAAAATCATTTGATGAAAGCCAATATTCTCATAAATGAAGTACATTTTCTATTTAAATAGACAGTTTCTATTTGTTGTTTCAAACACACTTTAAGTAAAAATCTAAGTAGTTATTGATTAAATTTAATAAATACTGATAAACAATCTGGACAGTTTAGACATCAAGTTCCTCTTTTCTAACTTATGTGTATTTTAGCTTGAATGCACTGGATTCAACCACAATTCCCATTTCAATTCATTTTTTATTAACAGAGAATATATTGAATAATCCAAATTAGATATTATCTATACTACTATAAATTAAAAACCTAAGACACCAGCTTTAAATTTGTAATAAACTTGATTTAGAAATGGTAACCCTTACATGATTCAATAATTGACGTTACTTATTGCCCATTTTAGCACATCATATATCACATAAAATTAAGAGTACAGCATTGTTTGTGTTTTCACCAGTGAGGAACTTGTATAGACTTTTGTTTGCTTTCAACTAGATACAGACATTATATCTGCAGGTAGGTTTTTCTTTGAAAAGCTCTAGGAAAATATTTCAGTGGTATAGTAAACATGTAGAACCAGCAATATGTGCACTAATTAAGATAAAATATTCATAGAAATTATTCTCAGCAGTAAATTCTTATTCAGATTAGTTATGCTGGTAAACGATTTACAAGACTATAAAAAATTTTAAAAAAAAATCGTGACCTAACATCAACAGTTATTGCTCAGTGGAAAAGGACATCAAGGACACTTGCAAGTAAAAGAATTGGATCAATATTAACGTGATTTTCATTTCATGCTTCCCCAACTCCAGTAAGCTGACAATATACTCTGATTATGTGAACTGCCTCAGAGTAACACAGAAAAGGTTATTAGAGCAAGAGGTGGAAATGGAATGCACTTTTTATATTGACAGGACTGCTAATAGAGTATACTGATTTTCAAAGACATGCAATGCATTTTTACAATTTGGGTCTGACAGCAAAAATGGAATTTCATTTATTCCTAATTCAAAATATTCATACATAAGCAACATTTCTTAGAGAAGACCAACAAAGGGGATATTCATAAACAACATTTTTAACCTGAAAAAAACTATATTAGTATGAAATGCTAATTTAATAATCTTCTTAACAGAGTGAAAGTAGAAAACTGCATTCTGTGTCTTTTAAAGGAAATTTGATAAGCCATATTTTAAGAATATACATGATGTTAAATATAGATTCTCTACATTTTAGACCGAATATTACTTAGTGTGGTTTTAAATATTTTAAACAAAATTTCATTATATTAAAAATCACATGACACACAACTTGTGAAAAACTGGTAAAAATTGCAGAAAACTTGGCTCAATTTAGAGGCCTCTAAATACCATAAAGAGCATAGATGATGCATTATTCATCTTTATGATTGAGCACATAGCAGTGTTTGGTCCCTATGTTACAATATACTTAGAAAAGACTAGCATGAAATAAATAAATCAAGAATGATAGACAGCTATCTTTACATGGCTATCAGTGATCCCTCCCCCCACCCTTTAAATTTTTTTGGCATTTTCTAGATTTTCTACAATGAATAGGTTTCTTTTCAGGAGAGAAGGGAGGACAGGAGACAGGGAAGGAAGAAAAGAAGGGTAGGAAGGGAGGGAAACAAGAATAAAGGAAAGAAACGTTGCAACATAAGTCACGAGGGGTAGCTGGCAGATGAGTAGCAGGATGGAAGGGAGAAAGTTTTGGCAACTCTAGGAACGCAAGATGAACTGGACAACTTGAATGAGGGCTGAGAGGGTAGGGTACACGTCTTCTGGCAGTGGGTAGCAATAAGCTGGGGAATGATGCTTGAATTTTCTTTTTAAAATCTGTCGCAAAATTCAGTGTGGAAAATCTATTTTAAAACTCTGGGAGATGGGGTAGAAGATGTTTTGAATAGGTAAGTAAATGGCTCAGAGACATGTAAAAAAGAGGTAATTAACAAAATTTTTTCTTTAATCAAAAAAGTGGAATAGCAGAGATATAGTTATTTAAAGCACTTTAAAAGCACCAAAAACATTAAAAAATATATTTTACTAAATGACACAGAATGCACACCGTATAAATGACTTTAAGTTAATCTGCATTGATATACCTTTATAGATGATAGGTATAAGAGTAGGTCAATAATGCTCTTGCAGTTAAGAAAATTCCAATTTATTTACAGCAACAAGCTGTATAGTATAATGATATTTAGATTTGAGTTTTTGCTGGATCTACCATTTTATTAATTAGAATGTTACTTAATTCCTATGGTCTATCATTTTCTCATATAAAAATTCTCTAATGGCTCTTCACAAATCCCTTCACAATATGACTCCAAATGGTCCTCTTAGCCTCATCTTCATACACTCTTCCCACCCTACCCTCTGTTCCATCACACAGCACCATTTGTCATTCCTTCCACACCTTACTTTAGGCTGTGCAGTCCCTTTCTCCATATTTCTACCATTCTGGTTATTGACTTGAGAAGATCTCTATTCATCCTTTCAAGTTTAACTAGAATTTATCCTTCAGTTAAATAGCCCCCTCATTGAATTCACACAGCATTTTTAATAGCACTGATGAATATATTTATCATATTGTGTAGTAATTACTTATAAGTGCAATAGTGTGTACACATTATGAAAAATTAGTCTAAAAGATAAATATGATTATAAACAGTTCCATGCTACTCAGCAATAAATCCAGTAATATAATTTTGTCAATTCCTCATCTTTAACAGCTTTTGATGCTCTAAGTGGAATAAAGTACAGATAAAAAATATACTTCAGAATTTGAAAATACCATACTTAATAGACCTATTCCATAGAAATCATATCCTTCAATGCTGCTACTGAAAATGATGAATGAATGTGGGAAAAATGTGAGTTAAAAAACCGTAACTCAACCATCAATTAAAAACAGCAATTAAAGTAGATAAAATTGTATTAATGTGGATGCTCTAAGTGGAACAGAAAGAAGATACAAGGTGGGGCAAAAGTAGGTTTACAGTTGTAAGTAAACGAAAGTTTATTCTTGAATTATTATTGTATTATTTTCACAAACAGCTTGTCAACCTACTTTTCCCAAGCTCTGTATAATTTCTGTTCTCATTGGGTTTCTTTTGTCTCAGAATATGAAACATATAAAGTCAAAATGTATTCTGAAATCTTTACAAAGTAACCTGTTACCAAGTGCAAAACACTGAGGCTTTTCAAAAGGAGTAAGTTAGACCTTTTTATGCCTTTATGTCTTGGTAATTACTGTTATTACATCTGCTCTTCCCTTCTCACCTGGTAAATTCCTCATCTTCTCTCAAGATAGTTCATAAGTAATTACTTCTTTGAAGGTGATTCTGACCCACTCACTAGGCTGAGGTAGTCACTATCTCCCCTGTGCGCCTGTATGAACTACTACCTTCCTCTACGACAACCATTTATTTCTTTCCACTACACCAGGAGTTTTTAACCTTGCTGCTGCTGGCATTTTGGGCTGGAGTTTTGTTGTCATTCTGGGGGAGATGTCCTATGCATTCATGGTCTATAACCATCAGATATCAGTCCCACACACCGACCTCCACCAGCACTGGGAAGCACTACACTAAACTATGTGCTATAGTAAGGTAAAAACTGTGTCTCAGAAACTGAGTATGTCATCTAGCACATGCATGGCATGTAAAATATAATCAATAAATGCTTTTACTTATTTGTTTCTATTTTTATTGAATTTATTGAGGTAACTTTGGTTTGTAAAACCATACAGGTTTCAAGTGTACAACTCAATAAAACATCATCTGCACACTGTATTGTGCACCCATCACACCAAGCAAAGTCTCTTTCTATCCCACTTTCACCCCCTTTGCCCATCTCCACCTAACCCCCACCCCACTCTCCCTCTGGCTATCACCACACTGTTGTCTGTGTCTGTGTGTTATGTATATATGGTTTTTGGCTAATCCCTTCACCTTCTTTCATCCAGTTCCCCCTCCCCTTCCCTTCGGACCTGAACAGACACTTCTCCAAAGAAGACATTCAAATGGCCAATAGATATGAAAAAATGCTGAATGTCACTAATCATCAGAGATGCAAAATAAAACCACAATGAGATATCACCTCACATGTGTCAGAGTGGCTACCATCAATAAATCAACAAATAACAAGTACTGGCTAGGATGTAGAGAAAAGGGAACCCTGTGTACTGTTAGTGGGAATAAATGCTTTTAAATTAATAATGTTACCTGATTCCTTTGAATCTGTTTAAAGCCCTGCAATCTGAAGCTTCAACATAAAAACAGTAGAGTTGTTAAACCTTTGTTGATATAAGAATCCTATACTAAATCTGTGAAAGGTATTTTATAAACATTTTTTATAACAGCATTATATATTCCATTTCAGTTATTTTAAGAGATTATAAAAACCACAGGATAAAGACAAGGCCATGATATTAAGATATGACACTGGCACCAAAACGAGCTGAAAAATTATTCCCTGCTTGTCTTTCTTTTCCTCTCTTTTAAAAAAATTCACACCATATAACATTTCAAAAATTTATTTAAATAGTAATAAGATAATCTATTCATTAGAGATATAGATAATCAATGAATAATACACCAACTAAAATGGACTTATCAATGACCAATAGTAAGACATTTCCTAGGGTCTCTACATAATACAAACAATAGGTTATTGGGCTAAAAAATAAAATCACCTCTCTCAAGTATAACTATAAACTCTTTAAAAACTAAAGTCAGAAAAAAATATGAAGTCAGATAATTTAATGCCCCTTTCTAACAACTGGATTGTTGCATTAGCATTTTTTATTCTGAGTGCTGCTTATTTCTTGATGACTGCAAGTAACACATTACAGTAGCCATGCATATACCATCAAAACTAATTTAATTCCAGATTCATTACAGAGCTGCTTTTTATTCATCAAGGTCAAATCTTGGCAGCTTCACAAGCTTAGATAAATCAGGTGTTAAGCAGACACATCTCTGAGGAAACTAAGGATGTTCTCATTTGCAGTTCTCAGCATATCTTATTATTTATTGCCAAAGAAATGACTGATTAATTTTGTCATCTTTGTTCCATGTTATTTTTTCCTCTAGCTGAAGCAACCTGTCCTCTTTCATGATGACTGATCAAGTCTGTTTAAGATGTTGTCTTTGATCACAGACGTGGGGAGCTTGTAATCTTAGGCTTTGATGAAACATTGTCCCACTATAATTTTGTGGAAGGGACAGTCCTAAATGATAACTGACAGTCAACAAAG
Source organism: Miniopterus schreibersii (assembly GCF_964146895.1). Classification (NCBI taxonomy): domain Eukaryota; kingdom Metazoa; phylum Chordata; class Mammalia; order Chiroptera; family Miniopteridae; genus Miniopterus; species Miniopterus schreibersii. The sequence continues at coordinate 86,549,988 of NC_138102.1, read as the reverse complement.
ACAAGCAAACTTACTAAGATTTTGTATTTTTCTTTGACAACATAATCACTAAGCATCAGAAATGCACCAAAAGTTAACTAGTACAGGTTTTATTGAAACATACAAATACTATACAAAACCTCCCTTTTTCAATCATTTCCTTGTTAGCTAATTTTCCCTGAAGAAAAAAACCTTGCAAGTCAGAAGATGAATTTATGAGTTTTAAAATATTTTCCTTATATTTGCCCATTGCTATTGTCTGTAAATTTTTTTGTAATCAATTAAATATCCACTTGTATGAGATTTTACTATTAGAAAACACCTAAATAACATATTCATTACCTAAAACACTAGAACATTAAAAACCAGGAAAAAAATTACATGCCTCCAGGTTTTATTAATCACTTTTCAACACCAGAAGCTGAAAGTATATCAAATCACTCCAAATCCTTTGCATATGACAGCCTCATAAATTATTCAAGTCATTAGTATTACTAAGAAGCATGAAACACTCCATCGGTGTTAAGGATGTTTTCCAATCTAAAAAGGTCAACCAAAAGTTTTAATAATGAAATCAAAAGAAAAACTTTACAAAGTAAATATGAAATAAAAGTACTGTCTTTATGTTTCCTTGAAAATATATCTAATTGTGATTATTTCCTCATTTAAAAGAAAGCATTGTTAATTATTTGTTTTGTGGCTCCAAGTAAACTGCCTGAAGAGAATGTTAAGAAATCCAAATTATGACTAATTATATCTGTCCATTACATCAAAGTTCAATTATAATTTAATCTAAAATGTTTGACTGAATTTAAGAGAAAAAATCAAGTAATTAAAAATATTTTTACTAAAACATTGAGTCTGCTAATTCCATTTCAGTTATATTGCATGACTGTAGGCTCGCATTCCTGAAAAATAGTATACTACAAGGACAGACACACCTGACCTGAGTTACCACACCAGGGATTGCTTTGAGGAACCATGTAAATAATCCTTACTTAAGTAATTTAAGGTTATTCCCTCAGCTTGTACAACTTTAAAATTCTGAAAACTTTGATCAATATTGCAAATACTTCTAGCCATACTGAAAATTCCATTCATAAAATATTCTTTTGTTTCTAAAACATTTTTTGCAACAATGTAGATTAATAAAAAAAAAAACTTGACCAAAGATTACAACAGAATTTCTGTGCATTTAATGCTTAATTTCAAGATAGAATTTACAGGGAAACTAAAATGTTGTAATTATTTAATACAGAGGAAGAAATAAACTATATTTCAATTTGTTCTTGAAGCTCTTCCAAAATTTGTAGAGTTGTGCTATAATTATACCCTTTACCTATGTCTACACAAACCAAAACATTCAATCATTTGGATGTTAGTCTACACACCGCCAGATTTTAAGGTACTTAAACACATTTACATGCTTAATGGCAGGCAGAAGGGCCAGATGATAGGTTGAGTTTTTTTTACTTTTATATGAATGTTCTGACAATATGTGAATACAAAAGCTTTCTTCAAAATATATTAAAAAAATAAGTCTTCAATTAACTTTTTCAACATCTATTCTTTAAAAAATATGTTTTTATTGATTTTAGAGAGGAAGGGAGAGGGAGAGAGAGAGAAACCCGGATGAGAGAGAAATATTGATCTGCTGCCTCCAGCATGCCACCTACTGGAGATTGAGCCTGCAACCTGGGCATGTGCCCTGACCAGGAATGGGACCAGCGACTTCTTTCTTGGTGTACAGGAAGACTCCCAATCGTTGAGCCACACCGTCCAGGACTCAACATCTATTTTTATTAGATGAAGTACTTCATAATAATTACTGACATTTCCTATTTCTTCTGAAGAAATACTTTGTACATAAGTTAGAAGGCACATTTAGAGTTTGAAAAAAAGTACAATACTACATTTTTCTCTTGACCATTTGTAATTCTTCCTTCTATTTCTATGTATAGATCACTTCACGGAACACTTTCCAGTCACCCTCTTCACTTCCTCCATATTTTGCTCCCAACTTTCTACTCACTTTCAGCAGTCTGCAGCTGTGAGCTGTGATGAAGGCTGAAGAGCCGTGTTCTAGGACTGTTTTTGGAGGTACAGTTGTTTCAGTTCTCTTTTGTCTTCCACTACAAGACCTTCACCCTGAGAATGACCAGGGTAACTCTGGCCTAAGTACGATGTTGATTTCTTGAATATTTTATAGCATGTATGTGGTCTTTGTTTTACACACGAATAAAATAAGAACATACTCTTCTTTACATTTATCAAAGAACCCAACACTCAAGAGAGAGAATAGGTTCTGATAACGCTGATGATGCATTATTTAAAATTCATAAACCACTACGCATTTAAAAATACATTTATACTACATACAGAGGATGTTTAGTATCACCTACATTTTTTATCTATTTCAAAATTAGAGTATTATTTTTTAAACTTAGGTTTATTAACAGTTAATTAGTTACTATGATACTAAAATATGACTATCAGTCTTAAAAAGATTTTAAGGCAAAATATTTTAAAATTTGTTTTGGATAGGCTTTGATATTGGTTCAATAATAGAGATATTTTACTAATTAAACACACAAATTATTCACTTTTATTGAAAACCAAAATAAATATTTCCCTAACAGCTCCCCCTCCCCGCCCCCTTTTGAAGTCCTCACCCAAGGACATGCTTAGAGAGAAGAAAAGAGGGAATGAGAGTGAGACAGAGAGGGAAAGAAACACTGATATGATATCAGTTGCCTTCCCAAAGATCTCCAACTGGGGATCAAACCCACAACCCAGGTATGTGGCTTGACTGGGAATCGAACCGGCAACCTTTTTGGTACACAGGACAAAGCTCAAACAACTGAGTCACTCCAGCTGGGCTTTTTTTACCTAACAGTCCCTTTTTTGAAGCAATCCATACAATACTGAATGTAGTAGTATCCTGTGGATCCTATATAATTAAAGCTTTGGCAAATCAGTATCACAAATATTACTTCTAGGGTAACCTTTACAGTAAATTGTCTATATATTTCTAATTCCAAATGCCATGAATTCAAGATAAATTGGTGAAAAATTTTAAATAGTTGTGCATATGAAGTTTTAATGATTTTAAGTTCATATAATAAGGCATGCCACTTTAAGTAGATAATTCTAAGAATCTCTTCTATAGAGCACAAAAGTAATACCTCATTTTAAGTTGGTACTAAATCCTTAGGTCTAAAATCCTTAGGTGATCTTTTGAGTTCATTAAAGAAATACCCTATAACACAGGTCAATTATAATTTTTTCTAGCATATTGTTTCCTGTAGTTACTTTTGCTATATAAAGTTACTATCTTAGGTATAATAGTTTCATATGAAATCCTCATGTATTTAATTATATGACTATCAGTCTCAAAAAGATTTTAAGGCAAAATATTCCCAGTCAAGCCACATACCTGGGTTGTGGGTTTAATTTTAATTTACTGTTGAAAATATTACAGATGTCCTCTTTTTCCCCCATTGACCCCTTCCACCTTGAACCCACTCCTCACCTCAGGCCTTCATCATACTTTAATTATATTTTGAGTCTTACTAAGTTATAGCAATTCACATACTATTTGAGCAACAAATTTTAAAGGCTTTGCATATTTTTTTTTACTAGAATTAAATACTATCTCTATTCAATTTCAGTCCATCAAGAAAATGAATGTTATTGTTATAGGTTATAAACTATAGTAAATTTTAAAACAAATGGTTTACTTATTACTCTCAAGTGAATGAAAATTAATATAAAAACATCAGTAATTTTAAGAACAAAAGTAGCTAATTATAAATATATATAGATAGTATTCATCAATTTTTTTCCAAGTGTATATGGTTTATAAAATTCTGATATGATCAATCAAACTTAACTTGTTAAGAGCATTTAAAAATGTGTAAAAAGACAAAATAGTCCTATGAATACTTATTGGTGGACAGCAATCAAAAGTAGCACCATTCTTTTTTTAATCTTAGAGAGAGAAACTGAAGGAGAAAGAGAGAGAAAGAAACATTGATGCGATAGAGAAACACTGATTGGATGTCTACCGCACTCACTCGGACCAGGGACGGAACCCACAACTGCATATGTGCCCTGACTGGGAATTGAACCCACCACCTTTTGGTGCATGGGACAAGGCTCCAACCAACTGAGCCACACCAGCCAAGGCAAAAGTAGCAGTATTTTTATTAAATAACAAAAAAAAAATTTGGTATTTATTATTTATTGTACTATTTATAAAGAACAATTTAGGGTACAGTTCTATTGTAATGTGATAGTTGATAATATCTTTAATATGGAATAATCTTTCTCAAACTTTATTTGCAACCCACTGAAGGGTTAAATGAGCATATTTATAGCAGGATTTATTACATTTTTAATAAAAAGAATAGAATAGGATTAAAATAGAGCATGCCATGTAATGAGATTATTAAGAAGATATTTGTTTCATTTAAATACAAGTTTGTTCATATATAAAAAAGTATACATGTGTATACATATTTCATGTATGCATGTGTATTCACACAGTATACATATGCATGTGTATATACACACACAGGCATGCAAATATAGGTAAAATATATATGTCTGAGTACATGAGTACCAACAGTATATATATTTTTCACCTTAGGTCCTGGTCACCAAAGTTCAAAAGACACTGAAAAATAAGCTGATTATATTCTTGTTGTAGGCTGTATGAAAAGAATATTGGGTAATAACCGACTACATAGAGTCTTTTAATGTCTTAGAAAGAAGTTGAAGGATATAAAGTACACCCAGAGGGGAAAATATTGACTGTATTCAGTGTAGCCTACATGATGCTAAAGGATAAAGCAGAGCATATTTCTGACTTATGACATGAGAATTTGAAATGCTAGTGAAAAAAATGACTTATCAAACAAGAAATATAATGGTATCACCTTACATCTATAAGTATTTTTGTGTAAGAGACATTGGCACTCACCATACTCTACTGTAGCTTTGAGCAATGCTTCAGCATGAGTGGAGCCAAATGCATTACGAACAAATCGTCTCCTTCGACGAAGATCATCTTCCCAGTAATCCAAACGCCAGAAATCATGTAATTGGCTAAGAATGGGAAAATAAAGAAACAATAATCACTTACTAACAATGTAGAACTGGAAATACATTTTTTCTGTAAAATTAAATATTTCTTTGGTGTCACTGGAAAATTAAGGTAATTTTTGAAATATTTATATTTTACAATTGTTGTCTGTATATATATGTTTACAAATGAACAAAACTTAAAATAGTAACATTCTCTAATTTAGGCCTTATAACATGCAACTCTGCTTTCTTTTTAATGTTCTTCCTTTTATTAAAAAAAATCATGGGGAGCTAAGTAACAAATGTAGCATCAAATTACAAGTATTAATGGCGGTTTGCATTCTTTTACACTGCTTTTAACAAGGCTTGTAAATCACAGGATAGACCTCACTACTAATACTGTGTAATTTAATGATCTTGTTTTCTTAGTAGACTGAATTAAGAACTATAAAATATTGCTCACTTGGATTTGGTGGAACAATGATTAAAATAACATGCTGAAATATTCATTGAAATAATTCCCTGCTGCCCAGAGCAACCTGAGAAAAGTGCAGTTTTATCCATTATTAATAATACTGAATTAGGGCTGCACAAATTCCAGTATATGGTAATTGTTTTGGTAAATTATTATTCTAATGCTAGCAGAGTCCTTGGACGATTTTAGAGCTTTCAGCTAATATAAAACTTTAACAATCATGGCTATCATTGGGTAACATTGTCTAAACTGTGTTACATTCTAAACCAATATTAAAAATATGTTTGACATGCCAGAAACTACTGAATTATGTTCATTACATATGAATGGAACATTTCATGATATCTTTTTTTTCCAATTTAATTTCAATACAAATTGGTGATAAATGCCACTGCTTGAGAAGTCTGTTTTTTCTCTATATAGTATTTGGAGTAATTAACTTTTAAAAAATTTATTTTATTATTTTTATTTTTTTTTAATTTAGGGAGAGATTAAGCAAAGAACTTATATGCATAAGTGCATAACCCATGGACATAGACAATTTAATGGGGAAGGCCTGGAGTAGTTAACTTCTGAAAAGTATTTCAGATTTTATAGCTATATAATTTTGTTTTCTATAACTTAATTATAAAATATAATGTAAGGGATATAGAAAGGGCATTAAAATTATAAGCACTTGCAGTATATTTTAATACACTTGATTTTCTAAACATCATTATAATTACTCAATTTTTGTCAAAATAATGATTACCTGACGAATAATTGTTACAAGCAGTGTAATTCTGTTATTAATTTAAGATAGGATAATTTCTATCCTTATAAATACAGAGTTATCCTAGTGGTTTAAGGAAATCCATACTAAAATCTTGCTATAAAGAGTTTCCTTAAGTGTATATTAAAATTAAGCAACTTAAGTCACTAGGAGAGACTGGAAATCTAATGTTTCCTCGAATTCTAACCATAGACATACTTTTCTCTATTCCTTCCATTAAGTGCAACTGAAAAAATTTGGGCATTATATATAAAACATTGGACAACACTGGACATTATATATAAAACAAACATAACACGATTCTGGAAGATGGACAACAGAAGAAGATTGGCTAAGGACCTTGGGGCCTAAGAAACAACACAATGATGAGTTTCCTGGGCAATCTTTGACCTTGAGACAAAAAGGTCAGCAACCAATTAGCCAATGGGTTCAGACCAAAAAAAAGCCCCCAACAAAAGCCTCTTTCTCTAGCCAAAGGACCGGGAAAGGGGCAATCTAGGAAGACAGAAAATTTTTAGATGACAACTTATACACTTTTGCCAAACACCACAGATAAACTGTGACCCCAACCTACCCACACTAACAAAAGATGAATGGGAAGTCTAGATGTGAAACCTCATGAAGGTGTAATGAGATGCCCTAATACCCTTACTAGGTTGGTATCAGAGAAGGCCAAATATGGATCTAGGGCTTTCATTTCTGCTGGCTGGTAACAAGGTGCCCCACTCTCAAGCAGCCAGTGGAGACCATGTGGAGATCTTGGAATTCTACCCCCATTGAACAATTATGAGGATCCTTCCCTCTCCCCACTAACCAGCAACAATGGGGCCATCCCCACCAGTGGACAATAGGTGAGGAGCTAGAACTCCCACCCTGCCAGGCAGTAATGAGGAGCCGCCCACTCCGTGGATGTCAATGGAGAGGAAGTGGGAAACAGATTCCTACTTCTACTTGTCAGTGAAGAGGGAGTGACCCCTACTTCTCCTCATGGAGTAACATCAGAGTAAGCCAACTAAAACAGAAGGCTTAAATGAGATAAAACATACCTCAGAAAATGTCCTGGTTTCAATCTCAAATTACTTATACAAAGAATGTGGAAGATCTCAAATAGAATATAAAGGAACATCAATAGATGCCAATGGTGAGATGATGGGAATGTTAGAATTTTCTGACAAGAATTTCAAATTAGCCCATGATAAAAATGTTTCACGAGCAATTATGAATCTGTTTGAAACAATTTTTAAAAAATAGAAATATAGCAAAAAAATCCAAAAGTTTTTGCAAAAAAAAAAAGATGTAAAAATAGTACTAAATGGAAATGTTACAAATGACACATACAATAACCAAAATAGAAAGCTCAGGAGGTGGGGTCAACAGCAGAATGAAAGGGACCAAGAAAGAATTAGTTAACTGAAAAACAGAACAATAGAAATTATCCTGTCTGAACAACAGAGAGAAAACAGACTAAAAAATAAAAATAAAAATAAAAATGAACCGATCATCATGGATATAAATGGATTATAACATAACATTTGGGTCACTGGAGTCCTGGAAAGAGATAAGAATGAGAGCAGCACTAAAATAGTACCTGAAGAAATGATGGCTGAGTACTTCCCTAATTTTTCAAAAACAAACAAACAAACAAACAAACAAACACCCCCCCCCAAAACATACAGGTGCAGATTTAAGAATTTGACCATTCCAAACATAAGAAACTCAAAAAAATTCATGCCAATGCACATTATAATTAAACTTCTGAAAACTAAGAACAAAGGAAAATCTTAAAAAACAGTAAAAGAAAAATGACATTTCACTTATAGAAGTAAAACAATTAGAATGACAGCATATTTCACATTAAAAGCTATAGTGGCCAGAGGAAGTGACAAAATATTTATTATGTGCTGAAAGAAAAGAATTGTCAACCCAGAATAATACAACCAGTAAAAGCACCCTTCAGAAAGAAAGGAGAAATGAAGATACTTTCAGATAAAGAAAAACAAAGTATTTGGTACCATCAGAGCTAAACTAAAAGAACGGCTAACAGCAGTCCTGTAAACATGAAGCAATAAAAGAAACATTGGAACACCAGGCAGAAGAAAGAACACAATAAGCAAAATATGAGTAAATATAATAAGCTTTCATTTTCCTCCTGAGTTTTCTCAATTATGTTTTACTGTAGAAGCAAAATGTATGACACTGACGTTCTAAGTGTATAGAGAGGTAATATTGAAGACAAATATAAATGAGAGAGGCTAAAGGGATGTAAAGGAAGGTGAATTTTCTATACTTCACTTTGGTAAAATGATACCACCCACAGACTGTGCTAAGCTATATAATATATAATGTAATAATTAGAGCAACCACTAAAAAGCTATACAAAAATATATATTAAAAACATAGTTAATGAACCACCAGAAAGAGAAACTAAGAAAACAATCCCATTTACAACCGCATCAAAAAGAACACAGGCACCTCCACTTTCTGAAAGTTTGTGTTAAGCCCTCTGTTTTCATAACAGACCTACACTAGTACGGTAACGGCTTTTTTTTTCATAAAAGCAAAAATCCTCTTTGAATTTCTTTCAGTTAATGAAAACATGTAACAATGTAGGCCCTTTGTAAAATCGAGTGGCATAAGGCAATCTTTGAAAAGCAGGAGATACTCTTTGCTTTAGCCATTTGGCTTAGGAAAGGTTTCATAGAAGCACTCTACTTTCAGATAATGGGGGGAATCTGTAACATATCTAGGAATTAATTTAACCAAGGAGGTTATGTACCTGTGAAATGAAAACTATATTTTTGTGTATGGTGTAAGTTGGTGGTCTAGTTTCATAAACTCAAAATGGATAAAAGACTTCAATGTAAGTCTTTTTTATGGTTTCACATAAAAAGCCTAGAAGAAAACGTAGGCAGCAAAATATCAGACATTTCAAGTAGCAGAATTCTCACTGATACAATGCCTAGGGCAAGAGAAACGGGGAAAAATAAACAAATGGAACTACATCAAAAGAAAAAGCTTCTGCACAGCAAAAAGAACCATCAATAAAATGAAAAGGGAAAGCACTATATGGGAGAACATATTTGCCAATGATACATCTGATAAGGGGCTAATTTCCAAGATATCTAAGGAACTCATACAACTCAACAAAAGGAAGACAAATAACCCAATGTAAAAATGGGCAAAGGACCTAAATAGACATTTTTCCAAAGAGGACATACAAATGACCAAGAGACAAAGGAAAAAATGCTCCACACCACTAATCATCAGAGAGATGCAAATTAAAACAACAATGAGGCATCACCTCACACCTGTCATAATGGCTACCATCAACAAGTGAACAAACAAGTGCTGGAGACAAGTGCTGGCAAGGATGTGGAGAAAAAGGAACCCTAGTACACTGCTGGTGACTGGTGCAGTCACTATGGAACAACAGTGTGGAGTTTCCTCAAAAAATTAAAAATAGAACTGCCCAGTGATCCAACTCCTAGGAAAATATCCTAAGAATCCTGAAACACCAATCAGAAAGAATATATGCACCCTGATGTTCATAGCAGCGCAATTTACAACAGCTAAGATCAGGAAACAGCCCAAGTACCCATCAGTCGATAAATGGATTAAAAAACTTGTGGTACATTTACACCATGGAATACTATGCAGTTGTAAAAAAGAAGGATCTCTTACCCTTTGAGAGAGCGTGGAGGGACCTGGAGAGTATTATGCTAAGTGAAATAAGTCAGTCAGAGAAAGACATGTATACATGATCTCACTTATATGGAGAATCTAATGAACAAAATAAGCTGATGAACAAAATAGATCCAAAGACATTGAAGCATGAAACAAACTGACGTATTTCAGAGTGAAAGGGGGTGGAGCAGTGGGGAGAGATTAATCAAAGAACTTATATGCATATATGCATAGCCCATGGACAGACAATAGTGCTGGGAAGGCCTGGGGAGGGGGTAGGAATGGGGTACAGGGGTTCAATGGGGGAAAAAGGAGACATTTGTAATACTTTCCACAATAAAGATAAACTAAAAACCAAAAGAAAACCGTAAGACAATGATGAAAGAAACTGAAGAAGATATAAATAAATGGAAAGATATTCCATGCTCATTGATTGGAAGAATTGATATTGTTAAAATGTCCATACTACCTCAAGCAATCTACAGATTCAATGCAATCTCTATTAAAATTCCAGTGGCACTTTTGCAGAAATAGGATAAACAATCCTAACATATGATGGAACCACAAAAGACTCAAATAGCCAAAGCAATCTTGAAAAAGATCAAAGCTGGGGATATCATATTGCCTAATTTCAAACTGTATCACAAAGCTATAATAATCAAAAGAGTACAGTACTAGCATAAACACAGACCCACATAGATTGACACCATAAGCATAGTCAACAAAAGCAAAAATAAACAAGTGGGACTACATGAAACGAAACGGTTTCTGCACAGCAAAGGAAGCCATCAACAAAATGAACAGGCTTAATGGGAGAAAAATGAACTGACTTAATGGGAGAAAATTTTGCAAATAATATATCTGATAAGAGGATAACATTAAAAAATATAATAAAAACTCATAAAATTTTCTCTGGCCAGTGTGGCTCAGTTGGTTAGAGAGTCATCCCATACCCCAAAAGGTCGTGGGTTCGATTTCCAGTCAGGGCACATACCCTGGTTGTGGGTTTGGTCCCCGGTTGGGGTGCTTACAAGAGGCAACCTATCGATGTTTCTCTCTCACATTGATGTTTCTCCTCTCTCTCTCTCTCACCCCCTTCTTCTTTCTAAATTAAAAAAAAACATTCTCTGGTGAGGATTAATAAAAACCACACTCATAAAACTCAACAGCAAAACAAACAAATGAACAAACAAAAAATCTCAAACAGCCTGATTAACAGACTATCTAACAAATCATGTATAGATCGCCAACATGTACATGGAAAGGTGCTCAACATCACTAATAACAGAAAAATGCAAATCAAAACCACAACGAGATATCACTTCACACAAATATAAAGGTTATTATAAAAAAAGACAATAAATAACAAGTGTTGATGACCATGTGAAGAAAAAGGAACCATTGTGCATTGTTGGTGGGAATGTAAATTGGTACAGTCATGATGGAAAACAGCACAAAGGGTCCTCAAGAAGAAAAATAGAACTACAATATGATCCAGCAATTGCACTTCTGGGTATTTATCCGAAGAAAATGAAAACACTAACTCAAAAAGATATATGTACCCCTATGTTCAGCATCATACACACACACACACACACACACACACATATATACATATATATATATATACACACACATACATATAGCCTTTAAAAATCTATATACACATACATACACACACAATGGAATATTATTCAGATACACAAGAAAAGGAAATCACATTACAATATTAAGACAAAACAAAATGAACAAAAAATCATAACGGCCAAATCAAAATGGAACTAAAAAAATGTTCAAGAAACCCACAGGAAGGCAAGAAAAAAACTATACAGAAACAAAATAAAATGGAGAACAAACAAAAAGAGAAATAATGCTTCAGAAAGAATACTTTCTACAATAAATCCACTACAAATATAATGATATAGTCAGGTTGAAAGTAAAAGAATAAAATAGATATATCATTCAAATATTAATCAAAGGAAAGCAAGAGTTGCTATATTATTCTCAGATAAACATATACATCAGAGAAAATAAAATTCCTACAGACAAAGAGAGACTTTATCTAATGATAGAAGAGTCAATCTATAAAGATACCAATCCCAAATGAGTATGTACCAAATAACAGAGCTGCAAAATATGTCAAGCAAAAACTGATAGAACTGAAAGAAGAAAGAGACAAATATACAACTACCCAAAAATGTATACAGACACTTTTTTAAAAAGTTATCTTTCACATGATCTCGCTTATACATGGAATCTAACAAACTTAATAAACTGATGAACAGAATAGATTCAATGACATGGAAGCATAGATGAGACTGATGAATGTCAGTGGGATGGAGGAGGGCGGGTGGGTGGAGGGTGAGAGAGTAACCAAAGAATTTATGTGCATATATACACAACCCAAGGACATGGACAATGGTGGGGAGAGGGAAGGATCCTCATAATTGTTCATTGGGGAGAAAAAGGGACATCTGTAATATTTTAAACAATAATAAAATTAAAAAAAAAGTTATCTTTATTGTTGAATGTATTACAAATGTCCCCCTTTTTCCCCCCATTGATCCCCTCCACCTATACCCCTTCCCCCAGGCCTTCACTACACTATTGTCTGTGTCCATGGGTTATACATATATGCATGTAAGTTCTTAAGTTAACAGACACTTTGAATAATTTTAAAGGCAGTTTTTATTAAAACACATTTCATTTCCAAAATTGAGCTATTGGCTGTTAAAGTGTGCATACATTTTTTGGATATATATATATACATATATATGTATATATATATCACCTACAAAAATTTTGACAAGGATATAGAGCATGATGAACAACATTTTTAGAATACCCCAAACAACAACAGCAGAATACACATTGTTTTCAATTGCCTATGAAATATATACCAAGATAGACCATACCCTGGGCCATAATATAAATCTAACTAATTTTAAAGAATTGAAATCACACAGTATACTCCCCTACAAATATGTAATAAAAATATAACTATTTATTAGTCATAAAATAATTCTCAAAGGAAAACAATACATTGAACTGAAGGAAAAATATGATTAAAATATCAGAATTTGTGGGACACAGTTAAAGCTGTACTGACAGGATATTTATAGTACTAAATGCATACATTAAAAAAGATAAAATAGTTCAAGTAAATAATCTAAACTCCCACTTTTAGAACACAGAAAAAGGAGAGCACAGCAAGCAGAAGGAAGGAAATAACAGTAGAAATCAATGAAACAAAACAGAAAAACAATAGAGAAAATTAATAGGACAAAAAGCTGGTTCTTTGGAAAGATCAATAAAATTGAAAAAGAAAAAAGAGAGAAGACACAGATGACCAATATCAGAAATAAAACGGAATAGCACTATAGACCCTAAAGACCTCAAAAAAAGCATAACAAAATACTATGAAAGGCTCCACACATATAAATTTGACAGCTTAGAGAAAATGGACCAATTCCTCAAGTACAAGCTATCACAGCTCACTCAATATGAATAGATAATATGAAATAGAAAATACAACTATTCAGAAAATTTAAAATATTACTTAAAACTCCACCCCCCTCCCCAAAACCACCACCACCACCACCAAACCACAAAATAAAACAGAAAAACTTCAGGTCCAGATGGTTTCAATGGAAAATTCTATCAAACCTTTAAAAAGAATTAACCCTAATTATACATGATTTCTTGTAGAAAATAGAAGAGGAGGAAATATTTCTTAATTAATTTTATGGCTAGTATCTTACCAATACAAAAATTAAAGACAGTACAAATGGAAAATCTACAGACTAATATTCCTTATAAGTAGTCACAAAAGTTCTTAACAAACTTTTGGCAAATAGAATATAGGAATATGTAATAAAAGTTTTACATGATGACCAAGTGGAGTTTATTCTAAGGGTGGAAAGCTGGTTCAGTTTTTGAAAATTAACCAATATAATCTACCATATTAACAGCTAAAGAAGAAAAGCCATGTAATCATATTAATCAATATAGAAAGAAATTTGACAAAATTTCAAAGCCATTCATGATTAAAAAAATCTTCAGAAAAAAAAGGAATAAAGGGCAACTTCCTCAACCAAATAAAAGCAACTATAAACATAGAGCTAAAATTATACTTAAAGGTGAAAGACTAAATGATTTCCTGTAAAACAAGGAACAAGGCAAAGATATCTGCTCTCACCACTCTTATTCAACACAGGACTGAAATTTCTAAGCCATGCAGTAAGGTGATGAGAGAGAGAGAAGAGAGAGAGAGGGAGGGAGAGAGAGAGAGGGAGGGAGGGCTAAAAGGAAAGGAAGAAATAAAACTGGAGAGTACTGCAGATGACATGATTGTCTATGAAGAAAAAGCACAAAAATCTATCAAAAACTTCTAGAACTAATGATTGAGTTTAGCAAGGTCGTAGGACACAAGAAAAACATACGGATATCAATTGTGTTTCTACATGCTAGCACAAACACATGGAAACTGAAATAAAAATATAATTTTAAATTACTATAAAAAGAGAACTACTTAGGTATAAATCTAAGAAAAGATGTACAAAACTTGTGTAATGAAAAATATACAATATTAATAAAATAAATCAAATATCTAAGTAAAATGGAAAGGCACACCATCTTCAAGGATTCAAAGATGCAATATAGTAAAGTTATCGATTTTCCCCAAATTGATATACAGGTTTAATATAATTTCTCTCAAAATTCCAGCAAGAGTTTCAGTAAATACAAACAGGATTATTCTCAAATTTATAGAAGGAAAAAGTGGGGAGAAGTAGTCTACCTGATTGTAAGAATTATTATATATTTACAGCAATTGAGACTGTATGATAAGGCCTAGGGATAGACACATAGATTAATGAAACAGACTAGAGAACCGAGAGAAAGAGACCCACACAAATATGCCCAACTGATTTTGACAAAGGTGAAAAACAAACTCAATGGAAGAAAGATAGCTTTTCAATGAATTGTGCTGGAGCAATTCAACATCCATAGGCAAATAAACAAACAAACAAAAACCCTGACCTAAATTTCACACCTTATACAAAAATTAACTAAAAGTGGATCAGAAACAAGTAATTCTAAAACTATTATAATTTTATAAAAATAAAGAAAAAACAACTGGGGATAGGGCTAGGTAAAGAGTTCTTATATTGACCCCAAAAGCACAAGCCATCAAAGGAAAAAATAACTGGGATTCAGAGAAATTAAAAACTCTTGCTTTAAAGATGAAAATGTTAAGAGGATGAAAAGAGTGGGAGAAAATATTTGCAAACCATATATCTGAAAAAGGACTAGCATCTAGAATACATGAATTCTGAAACCCAACATTAAAAAAGCAAACTATACAATTAGAACATGGGCAAAAGACATGAAGAGACATTTCACTAAAGAAGATATAAAGATGGCAGATATACACAGGAAAAGATGCAGAACATCATTAGCCATTAGAAATAGGCAAATTAAAACCACAGTGAGATATCACTACACTTCTTATCAGAATTGCCAAAATAAAAGATAGAGACAGCACCAAATGGTGTTAAGAACATGGAGAAAATGGATAAGTCATTCATGGCTGGTGAAATAGAAATAGTACAGACACTGGAAAACAATTTGGTAGTTTCTTAAAAAAACTAAACATGTAACTACCATTTGACCCAATAATTTTACGCATGGGCATTTACCCTATAAAAACAAAAACAATGTTCACACAAAAACATGTACACAAATGTTTCTAGCAACTTTATTTGTAAGACTTCTAAATTGGAAACAACTCAGACGTCCAGTGTACTTAAAAAAACAAAAAACACACAAAACAAAAAAAAAGTATTGTTAATGTTAAAATCTACCAATAGCCTCTTTATTTCAAATGTCTTTTCTGTGTTTTGTTCTACTTTAAATTGCTTACCCTTTACCTTTGCAGACTAAAAAACGTACTCATCTAAATTCAACAAGTAAATAATACACTTCTTGATTCATAATACAAACTTAAAGCACAAATAACAAAGACAAATATTCATGTATAGTTTCTAAAATCCAAAATCCATCCCTCCCCCTTTTTTTTTGTGTGTGTGTGGGTAATAGTGTTTGAGAATATTTGGATATTTGTTCTTCTAGTACTTTTCCTATTATCTATGTGTAAATTATCCTAGATTGCTGAGAGTCAGTCTTTGATCATATTTGGGGTTTTCAATATTCAAACAGGCAAACCCTTTTAAAGAGCCTTCTGTTCCTTCTGAACCATCCTTGTCTTACTGTTTTTAAAGATGGCAGAACTGAGTATAGATGAAATAATAGGCACTGAAAGTTGTGTTTTCTTTGGATCATCTTCTAAAATTACTGTTAGTCCTCAAGCAATAGGCCAATCCCACAGGTATTGTTACCTAGACTGTGATGGGAACAGCGCCTCTGAACTTACAAAATTGTGCCAGCAGTACTTTCCTTGCTGTCCTCCTTCTAAATCTACTGTAGTGTGGCAGGAAGTGGTTTTCTAGACTCTTCACCCACTTTCCTTTTTTCCTTCTCTTCTCAAACCCTAACGGAAAAAATAACTTTCCTTCGTGCCATCTCTCCTTTCTTTTTTATTATAATTACTTACTGAGAGATATCTCAATGGTAGTAAGAAAAATACTGGTTTGTTTTTATAGATGCTCCATTCTGATGAGTCTGAAAACCCTAACTAAAGAGACCCAAGAAAATTCCACAGAAAGCTGGTAGGAGCACCTCTGCGGCCCTAACCTAATATACCCTGGAAGCCATGTTCCTGGAGGGTGGAGAAGACAGAGGGTAGAAGACACAATCTAGGGACAGATGGGACTAGAGGAAGTTCACAAAAGCTTGATTATTTGGGCTAATTGAATACTTTGTAGGAAAACTAAAGCAAAACTGTGGACTCCTGGATCGAGGCAGAAGACTGCCTTTTCCCTGGTAAATGGCTATAATCTTTACCATTGTGAGACCCGACAGAGTACAATAGTTTTGTAGGCTACACCTGTGCTCACTCCAGATTTAGGTCTTTCTGGCATCTGTCTCATAGTTTTGTGTTGTTCCTTTGCCCTATCTGCTCCTGCTCTCCCTTCCACTTTTGGGGGTATGTGTTTTCCCACTCACAATGGTTTCTTTTTTGATAACATTTTTTTCTATTCTATTTTCACAATTATGTTTAAAACCTCTCACAAATATTGAAAGTTATTTCTTTGTTGAATTCCTGGTCATGTGACTTGTACTTTTTCGCCAAAATTTTTGAAATCTGCTTTTCTACATGACATATCTAACATTCCCATTATTAAAAAGAAATATGTGGTAATTTATTCATCACTAATCTATGGATTACTGTTATGGGCCCACAAAGTTCCTGCCATGGTGTGCAAAATATGTACATATGCATTTTGGGGGAAGAGATCCGCAGTTTTAACAGAATTTTCTTAAAACAGTTTCTGATACAAAAATGCTTAGAAATATTGGTAGGAGCATATAAATAATTGTGTCCCCATTTTTCTGATTGATTATACTGTTTACCAGTAAGTCACGAATCATTACAGGTTCTTCTGTTGGCAGGACGATATGTCTACAAAAACTTATGTTCCAACACTATTATATTGGGCATTTATGCCAGCTTACCAATCTAGGAAATCATTACTCTGTTTCCTCTTCAAACTTATTTCCTTCTCTCCTTCCTTTAATGTTTCCATTCAAAAAGATACTTACTGAGCACTTATCCTGTGAAGATATATATATTTTACAGCATAATGATAGGACGCATTTCCTTCCCTTTTATCCTCACTTACACGTTCCTCACTCTGTTTTCCCACTGAAGTTCATCAATATTACACATCCATGGATGCTTTAACTAAATTGTTCCTCTATCAATCTTTCCATTTAACATTTGAGCATAATAAAATATACTTTGCCAAATTCTTCTGCAACATGTGAGACACTGGAAAAAAGCAATCTATTATTAGACTACTCTAATAAGTTTTTAAAGAGTCATTGTATATGTGATTGTTATTAATAATTTGTAAGTACATCAAAAAATTTACTCTGTGATATGCCTATTTAGGTCAGTATATTTTGTTTTCTCTGAGAGTTTCATTTCATACCACAGGTTAGGTTTACAAGCACTTGTCTTCATAAAGGAGGTCTAATTTAGATTCCTGTACTTGGAGATCAGCCAGGTAAGCAAATTCATGCACCACTGGGCTCTCATCTCCACAGATGCACAGGCAGTCATGCTTCAGCTGAAGTTCTGTTTGAATTTGCTAGTTTATCGCTGTTATACTCTCATATACTACCTCTAATAATGTCAAGTAGGAGGGTGAATGTGATAACATATGTACATTTCTATTTATCATCTATCTATCATCTATCTATCTATCTATCTATCATCATCTATCTATCTATCTATCATCATCATCTATCATCTATCTATCTATCATCTATCTATCTATCTATCTATCATCATCTATCTATCTATCTATCATCATCATCTATCATCTATCTATCTATCATCTATCTATCTATCTATCTATCTATCTATCATCTATCATCTATCATCATCTATCTATCTATCTATCTATCTATCATCTATCTATCTATCTATCTATCATCTATCTATCTATCTATCTATCTATCTATCTATCTATCATCTATCTATCTATCTATCTATCATCTATCTATCTATCTATCTATCTATCTATCTATCTATCTATCTATATCATCTATCATCTATCTATCATCTATCTATCTATCTATCTATCTATCAACTATCTATCTATCTATCTATCTATCTATCTATCTATCTATCTATCATCTATCTATCTATCTATCTATCATCTATCTATCTATCTATCATCTATCTATCTATCATCTATATCTATCTATCTATCATCTATCTATCATCTATCTATCTATCTATCTATCTATCTATCTATCTATCATCTATCTATCATCTATCTATCTATCATCTATCTATCTATCATCATCTATCTATCTATCTATCTATCTATCTATCTATCTATCTATCTATCTATCTATCATCTATCTATCATCTATCATCTATCATCTATCTATCTATCATCTATCTATCTATCTATCTATCTATCTATCTATCTATCTATCTATCTATCTATCTATCTATATCATCTATCTATCATCTATCTATCTATCTATCATCTATCATCTATCATCTATCTATCATCTATCATCTATCTATCTATCATCATCATCATTATCTATCTATATCTATCATCTATCTATCATCTATCAATCTATATCTATCTATCTATCTATCTATCTATCTATCTATCTATCTATCTATCTATCTATCTATCTATCATCTATCTATCTATCTATCTATCTATCTATCTATCTATCTATCTAATCTATCATCATCTATCATCTATCTATCATCTATCTATATCTATCTATCATCTATATCTATCATCTATCTATCTATCATCAATCATCTATCATCTATCTATGTCTTTATAGCCTTGTTTTTGTCTTTCATGACTGAATTATAGAAATACTGAGATCATATATATGTTTTGTTCATGAATGTAGTTTTATGAGTACAGTGTATAACTGCTGGGAAAAAGTAGGTAAACAGCCAATAATTAGTAGAGGGAAGATTCCCAGTTAAGTTGTATCATAATGTTACTATTGATGTAATGTTGTTAATTAAATGAAATTTGGTATTATTTTAGCATAAATAGAGTTCAGGAAATCATAATTTTTCTCCATATAATTACTGTTAATTACATTTTAGATTCTTGGAAATGAGCTCAATTTTCTTAAAAGGTATTGCTCCTTCGCCTCCCAAGAAAGGATCACCTTCATAAGCTAGCGGAAAATCTAAATTTATGTGGTAAAGCATGGCTGAACTATTAAGTGGTTAATTTGTTTTTGGCAACAAAAAGTATACAATGGAACACAGACAAGAGTGAAAGAAACAAAGAAATATTTTGCTAGAAACAAACATAAAATACAGTGAGAAGTTTAATATCTAGTTGGCTAAAGAATGGGTGGTGGTAATCACTGAGGACAGGACTTCTATGCATGGCTTCTAATCCTGTTAAGAGCAAACAAAAACACAAATACAAACAGACAGACTAATAGTTAAAAACAGTTATCCTCTTCTCTGGACACACTGCAGATTGTATTTTCCCATCTGTTTTGAAACTAGGCATGCCTGTATGACTTTCCTCAGCCAATAAAATGTGAGCAGAAGTGAGTCTCTTCCTGACAAAAGTTTTAAGAGTCAATATTCCCTTCCTTCCACTGTAGTAATTAAATTATACATTGATATGGAATCTCCAGCATCTTGCATTCCTGAGTGATTTCAATGAGCAGAGCTTTCCTGCAGAACCATGCTGGAGACATGAGTGACAAACCTTTCTCATATTGAAACACTTAGATTTAAAGGTGGTATGTCAACTGTAGTATAATCTAACCCAAGAATTGAGTAAGTTACTAGAATAATAATACTTAAGAAGGGCCAATATTAACTGAGAGCTTATTGTGTACAGGTACTTTCTAAGCATGCAGTAATTGGTTCATTCTACATAAATTCCCTATGAGATAAATACTGTTATTAACCCATTTTTACAGAAGAAGAAATGGAGGCACAGAAGACATTAAGCAATCAGTCCAATATTATGCAACCAGTAGGTGGCAGAATACATATTTGTCTTCAAGCAATCTGATTTCCTAGCTTGTGCTATACTGTCTGTACTTTCAAAGAAAGCAATCAAGAAAATGAACTATCTTGAGGATGTTACACTGAAAGCACCAACACAGTTTCATGCTTCTTTATAACCAGAACTAATTACTGTGAATAGGAAAAAACAACTAGGAGGTATGTAGAGTACTGAGTGTGTATTATGCATTGCAGTCATTTACTCATCAAATATTTATCGAACTACTACTATGTGCCAGGCCATAGGCTAAATACTAAGTATCCATGGATGAATAACCAACATGATTTCTGCCTTTGAGCAGCTTTCAGTCTATTTCATAATGTAAATAAACAAATAAATTAATTAATGTGCAGATAAAACTGGCTCCATTTTAAAACAAATCCACTGGATTCCGTAACCTCCTCCTCCTCTTTTCCCTGTGAATTCTGGAATGTGCACAGAGGCCTTGAGTTAATCTTGAACCACTGCTAATCCTTTCTCCACCCTTTAGCCTTTCCTCAGGGCCTGGCTCATAGTAGGTGTTCAATAAGTATTTGGTGAATAAATGAATGAAATACACAATACACACACAGTACTCTACATACCTCATAGGTTTTTTGTTTGTTTGTTTTTCTCAGAGTAATTAGTTTTGGTTATAGAGAAACACAAACAGCTGTGTTGGTATTTTCAATGTAACATCTTCAAGGTAGTCTACTTTCTTGGTTGCTTTCTTTAAAGATACACGGTACTGCCCGGCTGGGAGTGGCTCAGTGGTTGAGCATCGGCTTAGGATACAGGAGATAGAAGTTTGATGCCCGGTCAGGGCACATGCCCGGGTTGCAGGCTCGATCCCTGGTTGGGGGTGTGCAATAGGCAGCTGATCAATGACTGTCTCATCATTGATGTTTCTATCTCTCTCTCTCTCCCTCTCCCTTCCTCTCTCTGAAATCAATAAAGATATATTAAAAACATTAAAAAAAAGATACAGGGTACTAAGAAATCAGACTGCTTGAGGACAAATACTTTTAATTCACCCAGGATCTGGGCCCTTTGTTCCCCTCGATCACCTTGCATTACTTTCGGAGTAATAGGTCCCTGTCTTGGGATATAAAATGGGTGGTCTGGGGGTGAACAGTGCAGGAATCATGTTTGTCCTGCTGCCACTTATGACTGCTCTCTGTCAATTCCATATTAAACTCTTTAAATCCACAGGCTGGACTTGTCTACATGTTCTTCGGCCCTTTGGCTCTGTCATTTGAGGCCCACTTTGCAAACAGAGAGTATTCACAAAACAATTAAACATATTTTGTGTTAAGGAAAGAGATGAAATACAGTAACAAAATGGTGGGACCAACTTACTGCATAGGTGAGCATGCAAGTACACAGATGTGAGCATGCTGACGACACATGATTATAAAAGATGTTGACAAAACAAATTGTGTATTTATTGGCACTCTTAGATCTCCTCCATAAGAAAAATCATCAGCTTGCTATTTAACATGTCTTGTGTCCTACTTAGTCAGTTCCTAGTGATATATATTACCTCAGTGCTGTGTGTGTATATGTGCATGCACTCATCCACACTATATCCATACCTATACATTTGACATATGTCTTAAGCCATTAATACTGTTCTGATTCTTTCCTATGTATTACTGGGCACTCCTTCCAAGGTCCTCTTTCTCCTGCTCTCTAATATTCTCTCTAACCTGAAGCTGTGTATCAGATCTGATAATTTAAATTAAAAAGTGATTGGAGAAGCTCCTGAAAAATCCATCTTTCCTGTCGTTGAAAAGCATACTCTCACATTCTAACATGGTAAAGTCATAGTACACAAAGACAAATCCTAGTCTTCAGCCAAATATTTTTTTTAAGTCAGGCTAGTTTTATTTCAACATGATTACTGAACCTGCAAGGAGACAGGGTTCCATAATCAGGATTCCAAACACTGTACTAGGGGTGCATCCCAACTTTTTGACTACATCATTTTTTGTCATGCATATCAGTGAGGAGGAGTTACTACTATGAATCACAATTCTTGCTAAACTCTCTGAAACATTTTGGATTCACAGTATAGGGAGATAGTGACAGATGAATGTACATAAATTGAACAAGGTTCCCAAACAACTATAATGAAGCTTTTGATAAAAACAATCAGTGAATATTATAAAAGTGTAGGTTAGACCACATAAACTATACTTAATAAACGAGAAAAGTTTTGTTAGCAACCAAATCAAACAGCTAAAGAAATGAAAAAGAAAGTGGGTAGGAAAGTAAACTTTCTGTCTAAAATTTTGTTTACCATATGGGTTTCTTATTTTGACCTGAGTTACAATCTAACTTTTTTTTTTAAATCCTCATCTAAGGATATGTTTTATTAATTTTAGAGAGAGAGGAAGGGAAAAAGAAACATTCATGTGAAAGAGAAACATCTATCAGTTGCCTCCCCTACAGGGGATCGAACCTGCAACCCTTTTGGTGTATGGTGAGGGTGAGCTACCTGGTGGGGGCAGGATCTAACTTTTTGGTTACATTGCTGCTCTCTCTAGATGAATCCATTTGTAGTGTCTGCCTTCCTTTATCCCTGAATTGTGTAGTGCAGTGACAATCCATTGTACTTCTTTGTATCACTTTTGCTCCTAATTTACTTTATCAGATAAAGGAAAAGGTAATGTCATTTGCTTCAAGTATGATAATATAACCTTAGTCACATAACTGGAAAAGAAAAACCCTTTGGCATAAAATATACTACAGAAGACAACTCTAAGTTTATTCACAATGAGCTTTGAAAAACCATGTTAATGTTATGCATTAATTTTAAAGGGGGGCATATTTATACTGTACGTTTGAAGGTAGATGCATGCCTATTTGATAAAGAGCAGACAAAATTGTTCAAGTGAAAATCTTTATTCTGGCCCGTCTGGGTGTGGCTCAGTGGTTGACCATTGACCTAAGATCCAGGTGATTGGGGTTCGATTCCTGGTCAGGGCACATGCCCGGGTTGCGGGCTCGATCCTCAGTCGGGGGCATGCAGGAGCAGCGGATCAATGACTCTCTCATCATTGATGTTTCTATTTCTCCTTCTCCCTCTCTTTTCCTCTCTCTGAAATCAATAAAGATATATTTAAAAAAAAAAAAATCTTTATTCTGTCCTTAAAAGGATTAATCATATTGGAGGACTTATATTATTTTTATTAATGTAGTATGGAGGGAAAAGTCTCGTGATAAGAGTGCTGGATGCTTTATTTGATTCTTTAATTTGTTCTTTATTTTACTTTATTTTCTTCAGGGAAAGCAGTTTACTGAGGACAAAAAATATTTAGTTGACTCCATTTGCCTCCTGGGTGCACCACTCCCTATAATCTGGTTTCCTGATACTGTAAGAAATAAAGTGGCTTTATAGAAGGATAGTTTTAAATGAGAAAAGGATAGGTGAGGAAAATAAGCCTCTGGTTAGGTTCTGTATGTTACCGTAAGACACAAGAGCAGCAATTTAAAGTCTGTGGTACAGGAAATTGGGCTCAATTTTTCTCAAAATTTTATTTACAATGTTTGTAATTTCTGAATCTTAACTAAAAGAAGAATGAAATTAGGAGTTGAGTATCCAGACAGAGCAGTAGAGTTAATTCTTGAGCATACCTTAATCTATAGCTAAGGGGGAGGAGCCACCTCACTAGAGCATTGCTGACTCTTTTCCTCTAAGAGTTCGACAGGCATGACTCTCCAGAAAAGATTTGGTGGGAATAATAGAAAGGTTTTAATGGTGAAACAGTTTAATGAAGAAATTATTAAACTTTCTCACTTTATTAATGTTTTTTTTTAAAAATGTGGCTCCAACATTATTATCAATTAATCAAGGCAGGGCTGGGGAAGAAGGATAAATCATTTCCAAAAAGAAAAAAAACAAAGCAAAACTTTACTCAATGAGCTCTCTGTTATTGATATAAGTAAATGTTAATCTCCATTTTCACTCATTATCTTTGCATAATTACCTCTGACTTAACCTTTTTTTATTATTTAAAGTTTCTCCCCCCCCTTTTTTGGGGGGGGGGGACAGCACAAATATTTTTAGAGCTTATGGATACTATTTTTTTCACTTCCAGTAGCCCTAGACTCTCAATTTAAAGCAATCTTAGGGCAGAAATAATTACTTTAATCTTAATTTAAAAAATTGTAAAATTACTTGTGAAACATCTAATTCTACACAGTAATTATACCACTTAAAGGAAGTAGACTATTCTTTCATCTTAATAATTACTGTTGTGGTAACATGCTTTGATATTTTTATAAATTATAATTAAAAATTCTTCACCACAAGACTTCAGAATTGATAACCATAAGAAATCACACAGAAAAAGATTTACTTAACTTTGAGGAATATCCTTATGCTAAATTGCACAATTTTCAATTACCTTTAAAATTATATCTGTTACTGCAAAATAAATGTTTTAAAATCTCATAAAATATCTTTACAAGCCTCTTATTTAAAATTATTGTTTATAATTTTCACTATTGCAAACCTCAGTTCCTTCATTTGGAAAATGGAGATAAATAAAACCTCCATCATAAATTATCTTAAGAATTGCATGTAAAATGTTCAGCTCAGTGCACAATATGTATAAGTAACCAGCACCCATAGAAGGCAAATGAAAACAGGTTCAAATCCCAGCCCTGCCACTCACTACATGAATGGCAACTTGTCTCAGTACGAGTCTCCTTATCTATATAGGAGTAATAGTTATTAATGCTCTTCACTCAGTGTTTGCTACAAGTCTACTAATAAATAGTAATTATATCAGCTGTTTCACAAACTAAAATGCATATAGTTTTGCATTTCTATCAAACTAAAACAAGTTTCCAGAAACTCAGGTGTTTCTTAATGTTCTAACATTTCTTAATGCAACATTTAACTGAGGTAATATATATACAGAAGTAAATCTTTTATCCTTCTTTGCAGGGTCACCTTCTTTCCCGTTCCATCAGTCCTTTTGCATTAGTTAGAATCTTTCCTCCCTTCTGTTGTCCTCAAACCTTGTGTTGTTCATTCTTACTTTCATGCTTTTCCTCTCATTAAAATGTTCATGCCTATCCAATTAGCAATTAATTGTGTGTTGTTCTTTGCTATGTTTCTATGTTCATTTTGTATTACATTCCATTCTTCTCTCTGAAATATCCTTGCTTATAAATTTGGCAATTGAACATTTTACTGTACTTTTGGTGGATCTTAACTTTTCATTTAATACTTCATACATTTATACCTTGACTCTCTCACTAGATTGTAAACAACAAGATATCAGGATATTTGTCTTATGGAGCTTTGCAACCCCACACACAGTACTTTAGAACAGTGTTTACAAATAACAGATACACAATAATATTTGTTAATTTGATTGCTCTCTCATGGTGTTTCCATGCAATAAAATTAAATTTAACTTTTAAAACAAAATTATATCAGAGACAACTCTTGAAAGGCAGAGCAAAGCTATTAATTATTAAACATGCTTACAAGTTTTAACAAAGCCATATAGGACCTATTGGGCTTTTCCCCTAGTACACGCTAATGGGGTGGAAGTAATTACCATATTTCTGATAATGGAATTAGGAGTTATCACTTTTTTAGAAGCTTATCATCTCTTTGTAAGTGAGAATAATTTGCTAGTAACATATAATCCAAACATAGTAACATTTGCTAGAAACATATAATCCAAATAGAAAAATACAACATAATAAATTAAGAACGTGGTGACAATTTAATATGCCTTTATGAACTTTGCTTTAGGCTATCAATGATTTCAGCAATCAAATGCAAGCTGGTCCATTTGTGTTTAATTCCTTCTGATATTTATGTGGCGTGCCAAAGAAAAATGTTCCCATCCAAACAAAGTTATCTAATACATTAACTTTTAAACTAACTGTAACAGTATGCTTATTAGTTTTGCAATTAACTTTCTATTTACAAAAGCTCTCAATTTTGTTAACACTTTTAATTTTGTCCATTCAAAAAACCACCAAATCCTACAATCTTCTCCACCTTGGCACTTTCCCTATAAATATCAGTCCTTGAAAACATAAAATCAATTTTAAAAATAACTTTTTCTCCTGATTTATAATTTTCAAATTAGCAGTTTTAAAGTAATAGACAAGAAAAGCATCCACTAGCTGAATACCCATATAGCATTTTCATTATATTTTACCTCCATATCTCATTAATGTAGATAAATATTTTTAAACTTTATTTACAATAAATAATTTTGTAATTATTTTAAAATTGGTACTCAAATATAATATTTAATTTTGAATTCATTTTATTATGTTTTCCTGAAGAGTAGGATAACACATGTGCTTATATAATTTAAGTAAATTTAAATATTCAAATATTCAAGCCTCAATTATTAATAATATATTTAAATTAAATTTATTTTCTTTATTATTTATTTATTTATTTATTTATCTTTACTGTTGAAAGTATTACAGTTGTCCCATTTTCCCCCTCAATTGACCCCTTCCACCTCACTTCCACCCACTCCCCAGGCCTTCACCCCGTTATTGACTGTGTCCATGGGTTATGTATATATGCATATAACTTCTTTGGTTAATCTCTTCCCACCCTCCACCCTCTTTCCCTCTTTCCTCTGAAATATGATCATCTGTTACATGCATCAATGTCTTTGGATCCATTTAGTTTGTCAGATTCTTTTGTTCATTAGCTTCTTGTTAAAGAAGACCCTTCAACATTTCCTGTAGTGCTGGTCTGGTGGTGATGAACTCCTTTTCCTTGTCTGAGAAGCTCTTTATCTGACCCTCAATTCTAAATGATAGCTTTGCTGGGTAGAGTAATCTAGGTTGTAGGTTCTTGTTTTTCATCACTTTGAATATTTCTTGCCACTCCCTTCTGGCCTGCAAAGTTTCTGTTGAGAAATCAGCTGACAGTCATATGGGTGCTCCCTTGTAGGTAACTAATTGCTTTTCTCTTGTTTTTAAGATTCTCTCTGTCTTTAACCTTTGGCATTTTAATTATGATGTGTCTTGCTATGAGTCTCTTTGGGTTCCTCTTGTTTGGGACCCTCTGTGCTTCTTGGATTTGTAAGTCGATTTCTTTCCCCAGGTAGGGGAAGTTTTCTGTCATTATTTTTTCAAATATGTTTTCAGTTTCTTGCTCTCTTTCTTCTCCTCTGGCAACCCAATAATATGAATGTTGGGCCTCTTGAAGTTGTCCCAGAGGCTCCTTATACTATCTTCATATTTCTGGATTCTTTTTCCCTTTTGCTCTTCTGGTTGGGTGTTTTTTGTTTCCTCATGTTCCAAATTGCTGATTTGATTCTCAGCATCCTCTACTCTACTGTTGATTCCCTGTAAATTATTCTTCATTTCAGTTTGTGTAGCCTGCATTTCAAATTGGTACTTTATTATGTCATCAATTTCCTCAGTTATTTTTGTGATACTCTTACTAATATGGTTGAGTATCCTTATAAACAAAATTCTGAACTCTGTATTGTCAGCTTGCTTGGTTCTATTTCATTTACTTCCTCTTCTAGAGATTTCTTCTGTTCTTTCCTTTGTGACATGTTTCTTTGCCTCCACATTTTGGCTTCTTGCAGGTGTTTGTTTCTATGTATAAAGTAGAGCTGCTATATCTCCTGGAATTTGTAGAGTGGCTTTATGTAGTAGGTGTCCTGTAGGGTCCAGTAGCTCAGCCTCCCCAGTCACCTGAGCTGGGCCTTCTAGGTGCTCCCCTGTGTGGGCTGTGTGCACTGTCCTGTTGTACTTGAGTTTTGGTTGCTGTTGAAATCACTGGGAGGAATTGACTCCCAGGCCCAGCAGCTGTGAGGACCAGCTGCAACTACAGCCAAAGAGCTGCTGTGCTGGAGACACAACTACGGAGCAGGATTTACTTCAGTGGAGCTTTGGTGTTCACCAAGTGCACCCCCTGAGTGTGTCACTTGTGGATGTGGTAGGGTTGTAATCCAGCATGGTCGAGTCTGAGCACCAGGTGCACTGTCTCTGAGGCCTCCCGGGAGGTGCAAAGTCAGCCTCTGCCAGTGCCTTGCCCAGGGCCACCTACCTTGAGCTACACAGCAAACTGTAGTTGGCTGCTACTTGTGCTGGGCTTGGAGGTGTCCAGGGGAGGCCAAGTTATGAACCAATGCAGGCTTCCGCTAGTGCCAGGCCCGGGGCCACTTACCAAGCCGTATGGGGCACACTGCTGCTTGTTTGAGAGATTTTAGAAAAGTCTTAAGCATAAGGCTCGAGAGCCCACTTGCACAGAAAAGCCACTGGAAATGGCTTGGATGAGGTTGCAGGTGGGGAGGTGTGAGTCAGGTGCTGGCGATTCAAATATAGCGCCTGCCTGCTGGCTCTGTGGTGGAGGGCTTGCCAAAGGAGCAATGGCCTCTGCCAGCTTTTCTGTCTGGGAGAAAGCCGCCCCTCCACCTCTTGCCCCAATTTCAGGCAGGTTAGTTCCTCCTCAAGTGTCCCAGGTTCCTCTCAAGCTGCTGCCCAGTGCTGGGGCTCAGAGGGAGCGTGTCTGAGTGAGTCCGTGCTAGGGCCCTATTTAGAGGAGCTGCCGGGGACTCCCACAGCCTCTGAGTCCCTCAGCCACAGTCTGTGCTGGTTTTTACAGCCCGGAGTTGTGGAGTCGTCTCTTCCCGGCCTTGGAGCCCTGGACTGGGGGCCTGCTGTGGGGCTGGGACCCCTCACTCCTCCGGGAAACCTCCACTGCCAAGATGTCTCTCCCGGGTTTAAACTGCCGCACTGGGTGTAGGGCCGCGGTCCTGTCTCCGAGATTTAGCCCCAATTTGCCCATATCTCCACCCCTTCTACTGATCTAGATGCTTTTTCAGTTCCCTGGTTGTAGGCCTTCTGTGCAGCCAGATTTCAGGAGGCTCTGAGTGATGGTTGTTCTGTATTTTGGTTGTGATGTTGATGTGGTTGTGGGAGGCGGTGGGTGCAGCTGTTACCTACGCCATTTTGTTTCCTCCTCCTCTTTATTTTTTAAAACTATTTTAAATTGATTTTTCGAGAGAGGGGGAGTTAGAAATGTACGTTAGAGCGAAACATTGATCAGTTGCCTCCTGCATGCCCCCTACTGGGCCTGAGCCCACTACTGGCACATGTGCTCTGACCAGGAATTGAACAAGTAACCTCTTGGTGCACAGGAGGATGCCCAACCAACTGAGCCACACCAGCCAGAGCTAAGTCAAATTTTCTACTAAAATGTAATATTTAAAAACTTTCTTGTTCACTTTAGAATGGTTTTGAGCTACTTTCCCATTTTAGATAAATTTATTGCATACAATTTTACTTTTATTTTTATTCAATTTTCAAAATTTAAATAGTTCACATAAGTACAATAATTAAGACATGTTTAAAAATGAGATTTGCTATATACATATACACATCTTATAAATCCAGGTGCTACTCAGTATTTAGTCAATTTCATATCTCCTCTTTTACACAGACAATAACATGAAAACATGACTAGAAAACTCAGTCTGATTTACCAATCCATATCCATTGATTTGACCTTCAATGAAAGTTTTTTTGAATCTAAATAGAAATGATATGGTTAAAATTATGTAAAACTTAGCTGATAATAAATGACCTCTGTCTTCCCTAAAGGTATATTCTTTCTAAAGCAATAGACAGATATGATTGATTAGTAAACTATTCAAATATAGCAATAACACCATGCAAAATACCAAGAACCTTTTCTCTTACAACTGTCTCAAGACTGAGACAGAGATTATTAACAATGTTTTAGAATACTGGCCCACAGAGAAAGAGGCTCACTGAACTGAGATATTTAGGGGCTCTGGTAAAGAGTTTTCTACATAAGTCAAAATCTTTATTAAATAAAACCATTTAATTTTCTTTAACTCAACATCCCAACTGAAAATCCCAAACTCATTTGACCATCTAATACTTTACTCAAGTAACACTTATTGACAGCCCTTGTGTTACCTTAGACTGTCAGTATAGACAGTCAGTCGGAGCCTACCAGCCAAGATGATACAAGGGGTGGTTCTTACACTGAGCCCACTACAAGCTAGAAAGATGAATGGACATGGCCCCAGTGTGCCAAAAGCTAGCAAAATAATTGGAAAGAAAAGAAAAAAGCCCTCCCATCCTTATCCCTATATGAATGGTTGGCTTGAGCAGGAAGAAAGATGGTCTTTGAGACAAGGGGAGTCTGCCATTCTCCCAGGCCATGTGGCTGCCAAATAAAACCCCTTTCCTTTTACACCAGCACTTGCCTTGTTTGGCTTTCATTCATTACAGCATGCAGCAGAACCTCTCTCTGTTCTTTTTTGTTCAGTTACACTTGGATTATACTTTGGAATGTTGTCAATGATATGGCGATTCTTCATTTAAGTACATTATGCAATATGAGCCAGGCACTGGTCAGTATGTTAGCTCATTCATGCAACTCTCCACTTGCTCATGAAGGCAGAGCTTTTTCTGTCTTAGTCACCACTGCATCCCCAGTGGTTAAGCCTGTTACAGTGCCTATTTAGTGTGACTACCATGCTCTAGTGACTGAGTTAGGAGTTAAGTCAACAAAGATTAATAAGGAGTATTTTCTATTTACTCTTGTGGAGAGGACAATTATATAAACAATATAAACAATTACAAAAAATGTGGCAATTGATGTCTGAATAAAGTGCTTTGAGGGCACTCATGAAGGACTTATGAATTCTGCTAGAGAGATCTGGGAGAGATGTTGCTAGAAATAAGCTTTTAAAGGATAAACAGGGATGTATCTGGTGAATGAGGAAAGGAGAGGTGCTGAACCCACGATAAAGCCATACTAAAAATGAATAACCCCAAAGCTCCAACTCTAATAACAATCATTTCTTGGTGATTTTCTCCTTTCTTCCTAACACTGGAGTGTTTCATAGGTGAGTGAATGAATAAATGAATTTTGGTTCAGTGAAATCTATGATTGCTTCCACCACCTCATAGTTTGAATCCCATTCAAACATTCCAAGAGAGCTTCCCAGACTATAAATTCCAGACTATATATGGTAAAATATAGAAAGAAAAAGATTATTGTGGGTGAGGCAGTAGAACGTGGAAAGGTTGAACCACATTACATAGCGCCTCCATTCCTGCATGAAGTGTTTTGATAATCTCTGATATTCTGAACTCTAAAGTTATTTTCCTCATTGTCTTCCTTAAAGTTGTGTTATAATCATTTTTTTTTTGATGTGAAAAAAATAGGTCATACTAGATGTCTCTCTTTTCCTTTTTGTGACTCTCATTGAGCTAATGCTTTTTGAGCAAAAAATATGAGGCAGACACAATATTATATCCTTTAAACATATCATTTAATCCTTACACAGTTCTATGAGATATGTATTAACTCCAAATTTCATAGAAAAAGGAGGCTCAAGAAAGCCCTATAACAAGCCCAACTGTCAGGTCTAGTATTTAATAAATATATCCTTATTTAATGCCTATTCTAGAACAGGGACTATTTCTAGGAACTAGGAATACATTAATGATTAAAACTGAAAAGTTGTCTACCCTCATGTAGTATACAATTCTCATGTAGTAAAACAGACAATAAGTATGTTAAAAAGCAAAAAGAAAAATTGGATAATGATAAGAATTACAAAGAAAATAAAGCTTAGTTATAGGATACAGAATGATGATGAATATTACATATAGCATGTTTAGGGAAAGCCTCTATGAAAAGGTAACATATGAGCTGATATCTTGGCGATGAGAAGGATCTAGTCACCCCAGGTAAAAGACAAAAGCATTCTAGACAGTAGGGAGAGGCAGCCAAGAGGCACTACACTGAACATGAGCTTGGTATGTTCAAGTAACAGAAGAAATGTTAGTGTGGGTTAAGCTTAGAAAATAAGAGGATAGAATGTGTTCTGAAATTAGGCAAGGACAGGAGCATTTAGGGTCTTGAAGAAGTATTTGGGTAATTTTAAGAACACAGTAGTAATAAGATTGATTTATACTTTATCTTACTCTGGCTGCTATGCGAGGAAAAATGCTATAGGATTAAGGTGGAAGCTGAAAAGGAGGGTAGGTAAATGTTGAAGCAGTCAGGATGGAGACAATTGTGTTAGATAGCATTGGAACTAAACATAAGAGGTCAGATTTTGAATATATTTTATTGATAGAGCTAATAGGACTAGCTGATATAATACAGTTGCAGAGGGAAGGGTATTGAAGGAGTGATGAAGAAAAGAAAGGGATGAAAGATCACTTCCCATTGGGGATTTCTGCTTATAGGTTGGAGAAGTAAGCTCCTAACAAAATGAATCTTCCACAGACAACCATAAAATCTGAGCAAAATAGAAACAACAACCTGATAGCTGTGGAGAGTAAACAAAAACTGTGATTTTGGAGGGGAGTTTATCCCTAGAGAAGCTACAGTCATGGCAATGGTACAGAGTTAATAAACTCTGACAAAAGACTTTCTGGACAAAGAAACAGGGGAAAGAGCCCAAGGTAAATAGGGATGTTGGATAGTGAGGTGAGAACCAATGAAAAGAGAGTACCTGAGAAAATGAGTGTCAAATTCTGTTTTTAAATTCTGTTCAAGTGTCTTGCTGAGTCTTGAATTGCAATGAGTAAGACAGACAAAAGAAGTCTGAACAAAAAACCGAGTCATAGCCCACTGTCGATGTGACAGAGTATAAAGTCTGAGTTTAAAGTAGTTAACTCACTTTAAAACAATAGTAGCAACACTTCTGAAAAGAATGTAACAGAATGCAAAGTTTCTTCCGAGATACCATTTACAATTTCTGGGACACAATAAAAAGTTACAAAGAGCCAGAAAAATATGACCCATTTTCAAGGGAAAACAAAAATCAATGGATGTTAATCACAAGATGAATAAGGTGTTAGAATCTGACAAGGATTAAGCATCTTCTTGGATCACAATGCCATGAAACTAGAAATCAACCATTATAAAAAAACACAAAAATATTCAAACACATGGAAGCTAAGTAACAATGAATAGATTACCAATGAGATCAAGGAAGAAATCAAACACTTTGTGGCAAAAAAATGAAAATAACCCAAAATCTATGGGACACAGCAAAAGCAGTCCTGACAGGAAAGTTCATAGCATTACAGGCCTATCTCAAGAAACAAGAAAAAGCTCTAATGAACCATCTAACACAACTAAAAGAACTAGAACGAGAACAGCAAGAAAAACCTGAGGAAGGAGAAGAAAAGAAATAATAAAGATCAGAGTGAAATTAATGACATAGAGACTAAAATAACAATACAAAAAATCAATGAACCCAAGATCTGGTTCTTTGAAAAGATAAATAAGATTGATGTACCTTTAGCCAGACTCATCAAGAAACAAAGAGAGAGGACCCAAATAAATAAAATCAGAAATGAAAGAGGCGATATAACAACCGACCCAACAGGAATACAAAGGATCATAAGAAAATACTATGAGCAACTATATGTCAACAAACTGGACAACATGAGTGAAATGGACAAATTCCTAGAAGCATACAATCTTCCAAAGCTGAATCAGGAAGAGGCAGAAAACCCAAATAGGTTGATGACAACTAAAGAAATTGATACAGTAATCTAAAAGTTCCCAGGAAATAAAAGTCCTGGACCAGATGGATTTACAGGCAAGATTTACCAAACATTCAAAGAAGAATTAACACCTATTCTATTCAAACTATTCCAGAAAATTTAAGAGGAGGGAAATTCCCAAACTCTTTTTATGAGGCCAGCATCATACTAATCCCCAAGCCAGAAAAAGACACTACAAAGAAAGAAAATTACAGGCCAATATCCCTGATGAACATAGATGCTAAAATCCTCAACAAAATACTAGCAAAACAGATCCAGCAATACATTAAAAAGATTATACACCATGACCAAGTGGGATTTATTCCGGGGATGCAAGGCTGGTATAACATCTGCATATCAATAAATGTGATACATCACATAAACAAAATGCAAGACAAAAAGCATATGATCATATCAATAGATCCAGAAAAAGCATTCGACAAAATCCAGCACCCATTTCTGATAAAAACTTTCAGCAAAGTGGGAAAAGAGGGATTATACCTTAACATAATAAAGGCCATATACGACAGACCTACAGCCAACATCATACTAAATGGTCAAAAACTAAAGCCATTTTCCTTAAAAACAGGAACAATACAGGGATGTCCACTTTCACCACTCTTATTTAACATAGTACTGGAAGTCCTTACCACAGCGATCAGACAAAAAGACAACATAAAAGGTATCCAAATTGGAAAGGAGGAAGTAAAATTGTCATTATTTGCAGATGACATGATATTGTACATAGAAAACCCTAAAGACTCCGTCAAAGTACTACTAGTTTTGATAAACGAATTTGACAAGGTAGCTGGATACAAAATCAACATCCGGAAATCAATGGCATTCTTATACAACAATAATGAACTTTCAGAGTGAGAAACTAAAAAAACAATCCTATTTACCAATGCAACTAAAAAAATAAGATACCTAGGAATAAACTTAACCAAGGATGTAAAAGACCTATACTTCGAAAACTACAGGACACTGAAAAATGAAATAGAGGAAGATATAAACAAGTGGAAGACTATACCATGCTCATGGATTGGAAGAATTAATATCATTAAAATGTCCATACTACCCAAAGCAATTTATAGATTCTATACAATTCCTATTAAAATACCAACAGCATATTTCACAGATCTTGAACAAACATTTTGGAAATTTATATGGAACGAAAAAAGACCCCGAATAGCTGCAGCCACCTTGAGAAAAAAGAACAGAGTGGGAGAATTCATTTTACCCGATATCAAATAGAAGTACAAAGCCATTGTAATCAAAACAGCCTGGTATTGGTACAACACCAGACACATAGACCAAGGGAACAGAACAGAAACCCCAGAAATATACTCATGCCATTATGGTCAGTTAATATTTGACAAAGGAGGCAAGAGCATACAATCTAGAAAAGACAGCCTCTTCAATAAATGGTGTTGGGAAAATTGGACAGGTACATGCAAAAAAATGAAACTAGACCACCAACTTTCACCATACACAAAAATTAACTCAAAATGGATAAAAGACTTAAATGTAAGAAGCAAAACTATAAAAATCCTGAGAGAAAACATAGACAGTTTAGTCACGGACATCTCACATAATGGAATTTTCACTGATACATCTCCTAGGGCAAGAGAAACAAAAGAAAAAATAAACATATGGGACTACATCAAACTAAAAGCTTCTGCACAGCAAAAGAAAACAGCCTCAAAATACAAAGGAACCCCACGGTCTGGGAAACCATATTTGCCAAGGATGTACCTGATAAGGGGCTAATTTCCAAAGCATACAAAGAACTCATACTACTCAGCAAGAGGAAGACAAACAATCCAATTAAAAAATGGTCAAAGGACCTGAATAGACACTTCCCCAAAGAAGACATACAGATGGTGAAGAGACGTATGAGAAAATGCTGGACATTGATAATCATCAGAGAGATGCAAATTAAAACCACAATGAGGTATCACTTCACACCTGTAAGAATGGCTACCTTCAACAAATCAACAAACGACATGTGCTGGCGAGGGTGTGGAGAAAAGGTAACCCTAGTACACTGCTGGTGGGAATGCAGACTGGTGCAGCCACTATGAAAAACAGTATAGAAGTTTCTCAAAAAATTAAAAATGGAGCTGACTTTTGACGCAGTGATACCACTTCTAGGAATATATCTTAAGAATCCTGAAACACTAATCAAAAGAATATATGCACCCCTATGTTCATAGCAGCTCAGTTTACAATAGCTAAGATCTGGAAACAGCCCAAGTGCCCATCAGTAGGTGATTGGATAAAAAAGCTGTGGGACATTTACACCATGGAATACTATGTAGCTGTAAAGAAGAAGGCTCTCATACAATTTGGGATAGTATAGAAGGACCTGGAGAATATTATGTTAAGTGAAGTAAGCCAGGCAGAGAAAGACAGACATCACATGATCTCACTTATATGTGGAATCTAAAGAATTTAATGGGCTGATGAACAGAAAAGATTCAATGACATGGAAGCATGGATCAGACTGAGGAATGTCAGAGGGATGGAAGAGGGCAGGTGGGTGGAGGGGGAGAGATTAACCAAAGAATTATATGCATATATGCACAACCCAAGGACAGGGACAGTGGTGTGGAGAGGGACTGGGGAGGGGGTTGGGATGGGGTGGAATGGGTCATTGGGATAAAAAGGGACATCTGTAATATTTTAAACAAACAAACAAACAAACAAACAAAATAAGTGGGGGAAAAAAGAATTTGACAAGGGCTTTAAATTAGCTACTAGAATGAAGTAAAGGAAAATGCAGTCATAATGAATGAAAGATAGGAAATTTGAGCAACTGGAAAATGTGAAGGAGAACCAAATGAAAAATCTTACAATGCAAAGTAAAATGTCTGAAAAAATAATTCACAGGATAGTTTGAATAGCTGAATGGAAATACAGAGAAAGTCAGTAAACTTGAAGATACATCAATATAAATTAACCAATCTGAAGAAGAGAAAAAAGATTGAAAGAAATAGAGACTTAGGTTCTGTAGTAAAATATGATGAGGTATATTATATATGCAATTAAAAGCACACAAAACAGAAAGGGTAGCAGCAAAATATTTGAATAAATAATGGCCAAAAATATTCCACAGTTAGAATGATATATCTTTATAGATTTCAGAAGGTGAGTGATCTCTTAGAAAATACAGATGAAGAAAACCATTTGTAGGAACATCAGAGTCAAACTGTTGAAAAACAAATATAAAGAAAAATCCTGAAAGCTTCCAGAAAAAAAAGGACATATTACATATCCAGGGAGAAAAACATGGAGCTCAAAAGACATTGGGGAAACATCTTTAATGTGTTGAAAGAAAAATAATATATTATTAACCTAGAATTCCACGTTCCTCTTTGAATACATACAACTAATAGACAAAAAAATCAGTAAAGCCATAGACCATCAGAACCACACTATCAACCATTTTGAGCTAATATAAATGTATAGAACATATGCTCAATGACAGAAGAATGCACATTATTTTCAAGTGCATATGGTATGTTTGTGAAGATATAGCACAAATACTGGGTCATAAAACATTATTTAAACTTAAAGTAACTGAAATTACATAGAGTATGTTCTTTGACTATAATTAAATAAATAAGATATCTATGAACACCCCAAATATTTATAAAATAAACATATATATAATATAGTGGTTATAAAAGAAATTATAAAACAGGAAATCATTTCATAAAATCCTAAAGAAAATACTAGCAATTCCAATACAGCAGTACATCAAAAAAAATAATACATCACGATCAAGTGGGGTTCATTTCAGGGGGATAAGGAAGTTTTAACACATGTAAATCAATCAATGTAATACACCACATTAACAAAAGAAAGGATAAAAATTATAAGATCTTATCAATAGATGTAGAGAAAGCATTTGATAAGATACAATATCCTTTTATGATTAAGATATTCAATAAAACAGGAATAAAAGGAAAGTATCTTAACATAATAAAGGCCATATATGATAAATCCTCAGATAATATCATACTCAATGGTGAAATACTGAAAGCTTTTCTTCTAAGATCAAGAACAAGACAAGGATGTCCAATCTCATCACTCTTATTCAACATAGTTCTGGAAGTCCTAGCCAGAGAAATAAGGCAAGAGAAATAAATAAAAGGCATCCAAATAGGGAAGCAAGAAATAAAACTGTCACTTTTTGCTGATGACACAATTCTGTACATAGAAAACCCTAAAGACTCTCAAAAATCTATTAGAAACAATAAACAAATAAAGTTGCAGGATACAAAATCAATATAAAAAAATCTATTTCCTTCCTGGATACCAACAAAACTCCAGGAAAAGAAATGAAAAAAAAAAAAAAATTCCCTTTGCAATTGCAGCCAAAAGAATAAAACACCTAGGAATAAACTTAACAAAGAACATGAATGACCTATATACTGAAAATTACAAAGCATTATTAAAAGAGACTGAAAAAGACACAACAAAATGGAAAAAATCCCATGTTCATGGATTGGAAGAATCAACATAATTAAAATGGCCATATTACCCAAAGCAATATACAGATTTAATGCAATCCCCAACAAAATACCAATGCCATTTTTAGTTTTATTTTTTATTTATTTTTATTTTTTAAAAATATACCTTTATTGATTTCAGAGAGTGGAAAGGAGAGGGAGAGAGACAGAAACATCAGTGATGAGAGAGTCATTTATGGAGCCCGCAACCGGGCATGTGCCCTGACCGGGAATTGAACCCCGATTGCCTGGATCCTAGGTCGATGCTCAACTGCTGAGCCACGCCCGGCTGGGCCCAATGCCATTTTTTAAAGAAAAAGAATAAGAAATCATCAGATTTGTATGGACCACAAATGACCCCGAATAACCACAGTAATCCTGAGAAAAAAGAACAAAGCTAGAGATATCACACTACCTGACTTCAAATTATAGCACAGGGCTACAATAATCAAAACAGCATGGCACTGGCACAGAAACAGACACACAGATCAGTGGAACAGAATAGAGCGCCCAGATATAAAACCACATGTACATATAGGCAGATAATTTTTGACAAAGGAGCCAGAAACACACAATGCAGTAAAGACAGTCTCTTCAATAAATGGTGCTGGGAAAACTGGAAAGCCACATGCAAAAGAATGAAACTGGATTACAGTTTGTCCCCATGTACAAAAATCAACTCAAAATGGATCAAAGACCTAAATGTGAGACCTGAAACGATAAGTTACATAGAAGAAGACATAAGTACCAAACTTATGAACCTTGGTCATAGAGAACATTTTATGAATTTGACCCCCAAAGGCCAAGAAAGTAAAGGCAAAAATAAATGAAGGGAACTATATCAAACTAAAAAGCTTCTACACAGCAAAAGAAACTGACAACAAAACAAAGAGGCAGCCAACCAGATGGGAGATGATATTTGCAAACAGTAGCTCTGACAAAGGTTTAATTTCCAAAATATATAAAGAGCTCATAAAACTCAACACCAAACAAACAAACAAAGAACCCAATCAAAAAGTGGGCAGAGGACCTGAACAGGCACCTCTCCCAAGAAGACATACAAACAGCCAATAGATATATGAAAATATGTTCAACTTCACTAGCAATTAGGGAAATGCAAATCAAAACTACAATGAGATACCACCTCACATGTCAGAGTGGCTATTATCAACCAGACAAGCCAAACAAATGTTGGAGAGGTAGTGGAAAAAAGGGAGCCCTCGTTCACTGCTGGTGGGAATGTAGACTGGTACACCCACTATGGAAAGCCGTCTGGCAATTCCTAAAAAAACTAATAATAGAGCTACCATATGATCCAGCAATCCCTCTCCTGGGTATATACCTGAAAAACTCAAAAAGATGTATTTGCAAAGATATATGCACCCTTATTTCATTGCAGCAGTATTCACGGTGGACAAGACATGGAAACAACCAAAGTGTCCTGTGATAGAGGGCTGGATAAAGAAGATGTGATATATATATACTAGGGAATACTACTCAGCCATAAGAAAAGACAAAATACTTCCATTTGCAACGACATGGATGGACCTTAAGGATCTTATGCTAAGTGAAATAAGTCAATCAGAAAAAGCTAAAAACCATATGATTTCACTCATATGTGGGGTATAAAATTGAAACTTGTGGACACAAAGAGCAGTGTGGTGGTTGCCAGAGGGAAGGGGAGAGGGGTGAAGAGGGTCTTAATATAAGGGGATGGGAGAAGATATGACTTTGGGTGGAGGGCACACAGAGAAATATACAGATCTTGGAACATAGAAACCCACACCTGAAACCTATATAGTTATATTAACCACTGTCACCCCAATAAATTTAATAAAAAAAAGAAAAAAACATGCTAATGAAAGTAAAATGGATGCAAGCTAAAGTTAATGCAGTACGTAGAAATGTATAACCTTAAATACTTATATTGGAAAAAAGAAAGGTCTAAAACTAATAACCTAAGTTTGCATCTAAAAAAAACTAGAGAAAGAAAAGCAGAGTAAACCTAAGTAGAAAAAAAGAAAATAATAAAGAGCAGAAATCACAAACTGTTATCTTGTAGAGAATTTGTTAATCTAGCTAATCCCATGTATAGCACAGGGTTGGAAATGTCCCAATAAGTGAGTCTGTGTTCTACATTTATGTGTATGCACATGTTAGATGAAGGAGATATTAGAATCTGGAATCACTAGCACAATTTAGAAAATGCCTGTTTTTATGACTTTGATTAATTGGAACTCTTGCTTGTGCAGTAAGAAAAATACACCTATATTGTTTACATTTGTTGTTAAATTGGAATTGAGCCACTTTTCATTTGATTTGGAAAATTTCTCTAATAATGACTAAAGAAAAGCTCAGAATTTTAAAATATTACAGCTTTACTGTTATACATAAATTTTCATCAATGACCATATACGTACTTTAAGCTCTTCTGGAAGACCAAAAAGAAGGAAAGAGAGAGAGGGAGGAAGGGAGGGAAGAAAAGAGAGAATTGCATCCTCTCTTGTGTCCTGGGGAAACAATCTTTATCTTCAAAGGTAAAGAAATACCTAAGTTTCTGTTTCCAGAGCAATGCTTTCAGATCTAATTTTTCCCTTATGTGGCAGAGATGGACCAATTTATCAGTGATGGGGAGCAAGGTAGAAAATAATCAGTTAAGACATTTCCTGAATTCAATTCATCTGGTCCTTTGCTACATAAATAGGTTTACATAAGTTAAACAAACAACCTCTTCCTTTTTGGAAAGGCAAGATGTTCTATTTCTCTACATTTAGTACATCTGTCTAGGTATAATGACATAAAATAGTTCAAACAGGAAGGTAAGCCTTAGTTACCTTGATATGTTGCATATTACAAAAGGATACCTACAATGGGCTCTTGGTCTCTAAGAAAAAATTGGCAGCAAAGTGGTAGTTGCATTGTTTAACAAATATCTACAGAGAAAATGGGGAGCCCATTAGGGAGACTTCTCTTAAAGGTGTATCACTTGAGTTTAAGTTTGCTGTGTCTGATAAATAGGAAGCAGAGTTCAAGATTAAACAAGGTATTTGCATAACTATTTTCTTTAACTTGGAAAAACAGAAACAAATCATAATTCCAATTGTCTCAGTGTTCCGGTTACTTCATTGTTGCAAGTCAGTATACCATTGGTAGTATTTATATATAAAAATTCAAATAAAAAAAGGCTATTTTAGAGGTACTTGAATTTTCCAAAAATGCTTGAAACTAACTCAATAAAAAGCATCTCTAAATTTAAGTGATCTAAATATGATAATCAGAAAATTTTCTGAAATAAGTGTTTCGATGATGCTTTGAATTTCAACTTTTACCAAACAAAAAATTTAGAAGAAAAAGTATACTAAAGGATATTAGTTTAGAAGTTTGATAATGAAACCTGATATCATTTACTACTTATTCTATGACACATAATTATCCTAATTTTTGGAGTACTGCATTTAGAATTTACTTTAGTTAGGATGAAAGTAAAATTTAGTGGGAACTCTTCAATTTTAAGTTTCGTAGGCTACAAGGGGAATTTTCAAAATCTTTTCTGCTAAAAAAGTGTTTTGAGAGAGGGCTTCCACTACTGTTCCAGGTTAACTCTCTAAGCTACTGTACAGGGCTCCATTATCCACTGCAATTACTATCCTCCAGTTTTAGGAAAACTGGACAAGTTATATGGATTAAATACAATTTGAAACTAATCTGTCATAGTAGTATGGCTAGTCTAGTAATGCTGTAAAGAGTAGCTTCTCAGAAAGAAGATGGATTATAATTACTGAATGGGGCTCAGCTAAAAGTCCCAGCTAGCTAGAAGTGTTAACTCTAGAGAGCCAACAGATAAAACTATAAAAGGAAATAATTTCCAATGGAATGTCCAGCTGTAACCTGGAAGGTCATTAACAAAGATAATGTGCCCTATTTGGATCTCCCTTCCGAATATTGCTGACCCTACTCAGTCTTTATCTTATGTGCCTCAAAACAGCTTTGGTTCTGGGCAAGATTACCATCCTTAATTTGAAATCAACTAGGGAAAAGAAAGTCCCATTTATCCAAACACCTATCTTATTTCCCTTCTGATTTCTCCAGGTCTCCTCGCAACTTGATCTGTTTTCTTCATTGTTCGTATGGTTCTTATCCAAAACCCTTGGGACTGAACATGTTTCAAACCATAAGTTTTCAAATGTTAGGAAAGCAGGATGGTGCAGATACTTTGTACTATGTGTCACTACCAGTAGACTTTGGGTTAGTACTCCACAATTAAATAAATTAATATATCTCCAAAAATGTATAAATATTCACACTAAGTGGGATAAATAAAGACAAAAATAGCCACATATTGGTTTAAGTTTTGCCACTAGTAATGTTCTCTTCAAGCACATGAAAAGAATTTAAGGTTTTCAGAACTTTATTTTTTAAAATATGTTTTTTATTTATTTTAGAGAGGAAGGGAGAGAGAAAGAAAGAAACATAGATGAGAGAAACATCTATCAGCCACCTCCCACGTGCCACTTACTGGGGATTGAGCCTGAAACCGAGGGCACCAGTAATCTAACCAGCAACCCCTCAGTGTAGTGGATGATGCTCAGCCAACTGAGCCACACCAGCCAGGGCTGGTTTTCAAGACTTTTAAAAAGGATTAAAGACCTGTAACAAATCCTAGAAGTGAAATGCTTATTCCAATTTGATGCAAATGCTTAAGTGAATTCAAAGTTTCATTAACTTATTTTATTTTCCAATAATATTAGTCAGTTGCCATATTCTAGTCCTGGCAAGTAAACACAAAACTTTTTGTGTGCTTTCATTTTCATAGATGATGACATCATAATCCTATTAGCCTCCTGAAGTTCTTCTAAATAAGATTAACAAAATATTTCATATAAAATATAAATAATGGTTTTGTAGAAAAGTTTATGTTTATTGATTTGTTATATAAAATCCAAAAGAACAGAGTGTGTTGCCTCCTTACCAAACCAACAGCCATCGTTCTTATGTTTCTCCAGTAGACAGATTCTAGCATCAATACTGACTAGAGTCATATTACAAAAGTGGCATTATAATTTATGTCATATGCATACATTTGAGATCTGAGGAAAAACTAAATTCAGTCAGAAAATTAATTTACAAAATTAATATACATGTGATTATAACTGAAGATGATTTAGTAAGAACCTACTTCCTGATGGACAAGTTTAACAACCAATGACAACAGAGTCTTCAATATGTGCAAATTTATTTTGTTTATAATGTCTATTTATTGATTTTAGAGAGAAGGAGAGAGAGAAATATCGATTTGTTGATCCACTTATTTATGCATTCATTGGTTGATTCTTGTATGTGCCCTGACCGGGGATTGAACCCACGACCTTGGTGTATTGGGACAAAGCTCTAACCAACTTAGTTACTGGGCTAGGGCTTACATTTCTTGATTTCACTCTTCTGAATATTTTAAGTGTAGTTCTTATAAGAGCTAGGGGAGAAGAGAAATATCCCTTTTGAAATCCTTTCATTTTCCACATTTCCACAATTCTGTATACATACCCTATGCACCTACAATTCTTATTTTGAATATATACCTATGTAGACTTTTAGCATACACACACACATATATCATATTCTTTTAAGCAAAGATTAGGATTAAGTTCATGTGGAGCTAAATAATAAAACAGAGTAAACTTGTAGAATGTATAATGAATTTTTACATTTTTAACTATCCTCATTATTCAAAAAGTCTTTCTAAATTATGTCTCTCCTTTTTTTCTATCACCCTCTTTACATCTATGTTAACCGGCATACAACTGCAATTTTAAATTCTCCAATAAGCACAACATCCACAAAACTTAATAATGAAGAAAACAAGGTTAG
Organism: Miniopterus schreibersii; assembly: GCF_964146895.1. Lineage (NCBI taxonomy): Eukaryota > Metazoa > Chordata > Mammalia > Chiroptera > Miniopteridae > Miniopterus > Miniopterus schreibersii. The sequence continues at coordinate 86,505,354 of NC_138102.1, read as the reverse complement.
GCATACCCTTACACTGAGTTATTATCTCTAGAAACCTTCAAGCTACACGTAAAGCTTTCTTATGGTAGATGACAAGTGATTTAAAGCTTTTCAGGTAAGTTTCAGGAATAAAAGTTCTCCTAGTCAAGTAGGCACTTTTGTATAGCAACAATATAAATAAAACAACAATATGAACATTGATAACATGAAATATAAAGATGTAGAGATAATATGATTTGAAATTATTCAAAGATACATAATCTAAGATTTAAAAAGTGGTGCTTCTTTGCTAGTTTGATAAAAACAAAACACTTCTCTAAAAATATTCTTAGTATACCTAGCAGCACATTTATAATTTCTAAATTAGCATTGCCTTCCCACAGCAGTCCCCCACTTCACAGAACCAATTTTTCTGAACTTCAGTCTTCTACCCACCCTGGCACTTCTGATAGATTAGCAGTTAGTGCTTCAGTTCTTTTCCTCTGCAGGCCTGGATTCCCCAGTTGTTTGTTTACTCTAGTTGTTAGAAAACGTTGCAATTCCATTAGTTGCTACTCTGGGAAAGGACAGAAAAATCTACTTTATAGAATTTAGTATCTTTCAAAATATTGTGTATTGCATTTTCTTGTGTCTGGCTCTTCAACACACACACACACACACACACACACACACACACACGAGCTCAGTTAAGGACCATATTTTGCCTTTGAGGAATTAGAAAAGATCCAAACTACATCTACCCTGAGTGCAAACTGTATTGATTGTGGGGGAAAATATTTTAACACTGAATAGCTCTGAAGTTGGCTAACTTCCTGGGTATTTATTTCACTGGGACTATTTTACTACAACTATAAAAATAAAAACACTTGATTTAGAAGTTATAAATGAATGGATTCATCTTATATACCAATAAGTTTTAAAAAATCAAAATATAACTTAATACTAAAAAGCCTTATTAGGAAAAAACATTGTACAAATGTAAATTCTAAAACAGAGTACATATTAAAGAGCATTGAGGACTACTTATTTGTTCCTCTTTCAAAAAACAAACATACATATACACAAGTAGAAACCCTACAAAAGATATAAGCAATAGATACGACAAGACAGGTTATTTACTAGAAAAGATTGTACCCTTAATCACAAAAACTACTAAAGCAAATGAACTAAGACAGAATAATAATATTAGTAGTATACTTAGCTAGCAGTCTAACCATTTACCAGAAATAACCACTTTATCTGTGCTGTTTTCTTTTTCGGAATCCAATAAACTGCCATTATATTCCTTGTAAATGGTTCCATTACAAGCATTCTATAACAACAACCTAATCTCTTGATAATTATAATAAATGCCTGTAATCAAAGAAGGAACAATTTAAAATAGGAAGGAGAAAAGGCTGTTTTTCATCAAACTCATTGCAGCTCTGTGACCTTTGAAGTATTCAGCTACAATATGGCTTTCCCTCCAATTTTGTTCAAATAAATATTTAAGGAAATACCAGATCAATGATGATTTGGATTGAGGTATTTTAGCATTGTTTCAGAATCTTAAATTGTGTTAACAGTAAGAATAAAGGAACATCTTTTTTAGGAGCGTAAATTTTTGCTTAGAGTATAAGTTTCTGGAATTCAAATGATAAATGATTTAGTTAGAGATGTAATATTTCCCTCAGACAACAAAGGCAATAGTTATTTTAGAAAACTATAATGATGAGCTAGCTATTCACAGTGCCTATGTCTTTAAGGAAGTATTATTTTCCTTGAAGACAGCACATCTCAACACAGAAGTTAGGATAAACCATGATTTTCAGAGATCACATAAGTAATTGAAGGCTGATAAAGTTACAGGAAATGACTATATATGATCAGAATGGCTTTCATCTGTATTTTGTTAGACCAAGCATTGATTTCACTTTTCAACTGTGAACAGCAAAGGCCAGCTGTGGTCAGAGTGGGAGCAAACTGTGAACCAGGGTTATACTAGAGGGGGAATTGCTTGGGAAAAGAAGTAATACTTTTTTAATAAGTTATAGAAAAAAACCTACACTTTCTAAATGTTTGGAGAAATATGTAGGGGTTTTCACAAGCTGTCAAAAGTGATGGATCCAATTTATGACAAAATGAAACCTTTGAGCTTGGTTGTGGGAATAAACAGAATTATGAGGAGGAAATAAACAAAGAAAAGGAAAATATAAAAATATTGCCTTTAAGGCAGAAAAAACTACATTTTACTTGATATTCCCAGAAGTGCTAAGAGGAAATTTTTGACAGCACATTGAAAAGCAAGATTCCCTTCATAAAACCTTTCACATTTATTTAACTAAGCACAATCATTGAAAATGACCTTTATCCAAACCCTTCACAGCGGTCTTAAAATGATCTAAAATGACTGCCAGATATTGTTTAAATAACATTACTTAACTAAAAGTCATTACCCAGGGGCAATATTAAAGTACTGGCAAGTAAATACAGATCTATTTTCAGCAAAATATGTTAACAGGCTTAATGAAAACTTGATAACATTAAACATCTTTGTCAGAAGGCTAACAAATAATACAAATTATCTCAGTTTTTCAGAACCGGAAGGGAATGTATGGTTTTCACATTCAAGGCATCTTATTTGCTCTTAATGGAGGTAAGCATCACAGGAAAAAAATCTAAACAATAAAAATGTTGTTTACTACTTAAAATTGTAAAAAAATAAATGTTATACCCAGAGGGGGGTTTCCAAAACATATTTAAACTAAATAAATGAAATTTTTATACTTGCCAAATGTTATAAATTTCAGAAAATAGATTTTTTTAATCAATTGTCAAAATAAATATATAAAATTCATCCATCTTTAATTTTTCTTTTTAAATTTATCTTCAAAATAAGATAAAAGGCTACCTAATAGACCAGGAATAGAGGGGTAGGTAAAAGCATATGTCAGGAATAATCGATAGTTTATCAAAAACTGTATACTTGTGGATTCTAAAAATTTTACAAATTCCATTGTTCCATAATGCATTTCTGTTTCAGTTAGTGAAAACTGGACATACTTGGGGCAAAGATTTTCCTGCATTAAAAGCATGATTAGTTCAGTAAATCATGGCTTTGAGATAAAGATGATTACTGTATCTCCTTGATGGGAAAAGGAGAAGGGTATAGGAGGTTCATTTCACAACCAAGCAATTATGCTGAGCCAGAAAGTTACCATTTATCATGGCTGAAAGATGACACTCACTGTTAGCCAAGGGAAACTGCTACTCAAGTGCTTCTTTCTAGATCAATATAGCATGTTTGTTTGTTTTTTGTTTTTTTCCTTAGCAAAAAGTAATTATAGAACAGAAACTTCACAATCAATACCTTCTCAGGCTAATTTAAAGTCAGTTATAAAGGTGTGAAAGTATGGCACTGTCAGCTGTCACTGAAGTCTACCCCATTAAATACAAATTAAGCCTGTTTTTCTGTGCTGTTAATCAAATCTTTCCTAGTGTTATTTCAAGTCTTCAGTACTGGCTCCTTAGAAATAAAGTACTGTCAGGTTTTATATGTGTGTTTTTTTTCTTACTAAAACATACCTAGTTACTAATGATGACATAACAACATAGGAGAGTTGCCATTAATTAACCCATTAGTATTTTTCAAGAAAATGAAAAGAAAAAGAAAAAAATTGATTCACGAGGAAAAGAAATCACTGTCCCTACTCAGTGAAAACTAAAGTACCTCTGGAAGCACGTTTCCTAATCTTCCACTGGAGGTTCTGACCTTCTTCGAATTTCTGAGATCCACAAAGAGAACAATCTACAATTCTAGAATGTACAACTGAATTTTTCTCAAAATAAATGGTCCTTGCACTTAGGGAGGTAGATCATAGATAGTATACATATGTTTATTGTATATACTTAGATAAAAATAGGTGCTTCAATCATTTGAAAATCTATCCACATGTCAATTTGACAACTGCTATCTGTAAGACAGAGCTTAGTCTTATAAACCAATCTAATATATCAGAAAAGGTTAAAGGCCATGGAAAAAATCACTCCTTCAATGAAAAAAAGTTTGACATCCAATTTTCAAGCTGATTTATCAGTGGAAAGCTAAATTGATAGGTTGCCATTATTGGAGAGTAGCCTGTCTAAGAAAGCCGTTACAAAAACCTCTCATTTTGGTTTAGCCACATTAATCAATATAAACCTATACTGTTTCAATTTTTAAAACATTGATCTTCTGCTGTAAGCTTAGTGCAGCCACATTTATCAACAGTCATAAAAAAAGCTCAATATATTTTTAAACAAAGGTTCAGAAAGTAAAATGATCAAATAGAATTCAGGTTTACTTGTATTGTTGCTTAATCATTGTTACCAGAAATTGTTTAATCTAGTTAATCAAGAAATTGAGTTAATTTTTATTTTATTTTAGGAAATAACTATTACTTTTCACTTTGTTCTCAGTTTAACTCATCTAACAACATATCCTAGGTTTCTCAGTTACTTAGCTCTTGTCAGAGTATCCTAGAGGTTTTTTACATTTTTCTAAATATTTACAATTAGAAAAATGATAAAGTGAGTACATTTTTATTTAATATACAAAATACTTTAAATTTGTTAATCATTAGCTGAAAGTGACAGCAGAGAATCACCCAAAACATTTTGAAATAATTTCAGACTGTGTAATTAAATTATTTTGTGGGCAGAGAAGACTTAAATATTTCTTAGTTTACAACTGTATGGATGAAAATTCTGCTAATAAAACAGGAATTCTGATAAAAGTCATCCATTGTGTTCTGGGAAATTCAAAGTAAAAAAAGTAAAAATCAATATTATTTGTATTTATTGTCACATTATTGGTATTTTATTATGTGTACTATTAAGAATCTAGAGGGAATGAGCAGAAGAAAATGCTATTATAGAACAACCCTGCCTTTAAAAAAATTTCCAAAATGACATAATTTAAGTCCAAGTTATATCATATATTTTATAATATATATTTGGTTTAAATTTAGAAATAGTATATAATTTCTACTATATCTAGAAAATATATATTTCTAGTAAAACTTGTCATATTAATACAATTACTTAAGCAAACATATATATTCAAATATACTTACTGTGGATCTGTATAGAAAGTTATATAAAACAAGAAATTGGAAAGGATGGGGAAATGTAAATCATACATGTTCACTTTTACTTATTCCCTTCCACATATGTGTGGCAAGGTGGTGAACTTTATACAAAGCCAGATAAATGGATACAGTCCCTGCCCATTAGTATGAAACAGATAACATCAAGAGATTTTATAGTATTAGGCCCATACATAGATATACTCATGCCAACCTTAATTTACCAAAGTCTAAATTAATAAAGCTGAGCTACTGTAGAATTTTAATTCAGTAAAGACTCAAAAGGATTTACCGGAAGAACAAAAATAATGCCAGAGAAGAAGAAAATATGATACAGTCAGTGCAGGGGTTGAAATAGAGGATATCTTATCCAACGGTGGCAAGCCTATTATACTTTTGAAAGTGGAAGGTAACATGAAAAAGTGAAAAACTTCAAACTGAATTCTGTTTGGTGATCCTCAAGTGAGCTCATAATTAACTTTGGGAATGGTGCAATATTATATTTGTATTTCTTTAGAAAAAAATGTAGTCTAATTACAAAATGGGCATGATTGAAAGTGGATATGTAATTAAAAAAACATTTTCCAATTCTACATTGTAGGTGGTATAGGTCATATCTAAAACACCCTGATTGGTGAAAAAGCATAAAAACACACTATAACCTGCTGAGTGTTTAAATTACTGTTCTGATTATTTATCAGGCACTAGCACATCAGGAGATGTATTACTCTTACATACTTCAAGAGTATTACTTAATGCCTTAAATATATAATTCACCACTTAGAAATTTTTATTAAAGGTAGAGAGAATCCATTTAGGTATAAAATTGTAGGATAAGTAAACACTCTTTAGAACATGATGATTCAGAAGTAAAGTATTAATGTAATTCTGACAATTTACAGTTGATACTGGTAATGTTCATGGTTTGTCTTCCTATACACCAGCCTTTTCTTTGGGGTCTCAGTCAGTAAACCACTGCATGCTGTTCCAATCACTGTGCTTGTGACTGGCCTGGGTACTAGAATCTCCTTTCTTTTCAATCTTTATCATAGTTCTAAAACCATCTGGGCCTCTATGCTAGATTTGCTTCTCCACATGGGACTTTTCATGTGGCCAGCCCATCATGCCAATCCAATATCTATCTTTCTGGCTGCTTCACCACTATTCCCAACAGAGAAGAAAATGTTCATTTATCTCCAACATATATTTAAACATATACAAACACCACAAATCTGTAACTTTTCCTGAAATAATTTCCCTCTTAATCTTTTAAAATACTGATAGAAATAGTATCCACATTATTCTTGTAATCAAGGTCAAATTTTATAAATAATTTAGCCATTTTCCTTTTCCCCATATTTTACATATTCATTAACTCTTTGGATGTCTTTCCCAGAAACAGCTATGTAAAATCTATCCTGTTTACTGACTATCATCTCTGGGCTAGGAGAATGCTAGTGCTAAGATAAGTTACATCTCCTGGCCATGCCCTGACCTGCTCGCCCACAGAAGAGCTCTCTGTGCTCTTCTTTTGTCTTTTCCTCCAGTCAGTCTCAAGTTCAGTCCTCCAACCACTCACTTTAACAATTCTCCTGAGCATGGAGAGCCCTGTAATCCTCTGAATTAGACTTAACTTCTTTACTTGAGCTTTAAGGAAGGACCTCTGTCTTATCTCCTCATCCCCCCAAAATAATGCTATTTGTGGTTGATACAATGATTAGGCATAACCTATTCTTGGCTGAAGTTATTTATTTATTTATTTTTACTTTAAACAATATACTTCCTCCTATTCTCAACTCTGATTGCTCTTAAAAAGTCTACCAGTTACCATTTTAAGGCCACTGAATTCATTTCACTCAATTCTGGGAGTCTTCCTAGATGGGAGATTTTGATGAATGCTTTACTTACCTCTTCGAAAGACTGTCTAAATTTTTCTTCCACTGAATTCTCTTATAATTCAAATTTCCCAAAATCTGTAGGTACTCTTATGCATGATCACTGTATGCATATCCTGCTGGTATGAATGTGTTTAAGGACAAAGGGCAAAGCAAACATATTATGAATCAGTACCTGCTAGCCCACAGATTGTATAAAAGAAGATGCATGAGGGAATTATGTGCTAAGGTGGCATTGTAAATCTCTGACTGATTACTCATGAGTTTCTAGTAAGTGTCTAAATTAGGGGATAAACAGAACTAAAGTTTCCTTTGTTGCCAAAGTTAAGCATTTTCATTTCCAGTTCAACTTAGCTTATGAGTTTTTAGTTCATGCTACAAAATTTACATATTTTCATTGTTTTTAAAGTGGATAGTATTATAAGAAACTACAACACTTTGAAAATGTAAACCTATTACAAAGCTGAGATAAAAAGAGAGTAAATGAGAAAGAAATAATGCCTTACTTTCAGACTGATGTAGAAATGATAACAATTCAGTTTTCTTCATTAATTAATTCATTTTATAATTATTATTGACCATTTTTATGTGCATTAATGTTTTCCAAAATATATAATTTACTGGTTAAGAAGCATATGCTACATAAAATTTTTAAAAAAATTACTAATTCCAAATTCACTTAGTAATTGCCTTTCCTTTTGTTCCCTGTACTTCTCACTATAAAATAAAGGCTAACCCTCATGTTGCTTAAATATATGTTAAATAAAAGACTTGTTCTTAATATTAAGATAACAGGGACAGCACCAAAAAAGGGAACAGGTGATGACATTTTCATCATCCCCAATGAAACTTGTGGGCATCTTGTTTAAGCACTGAGCTAACAATATAAAGAAGTTATCATAAAGAGATTCCATGGGATTTTAATATAATTACTACTATAAAAAAACCTTGTTATCATGTCCTCAGAGTTTGAGCACTAAATGATAAATATCCTGACTAGTACCCTATATAAGATGTTTCCCCTCACATTCATCACCCAGGGGTATTATAACTGCTTGTTTACTTTTCCCTAATGCCCTGTGACCTCGTTTTAACATTCAGTATCATATGACATAAATGCCCATTATATCTGTCATGGCAAAAGAATCATTGTTGTCTTTTTCCCCCACTCCTCATCAATTTAGTTTTACCCCTGAGTATTAAATATAATTAGACATAGAATATAATTTTAAAAAAACAAGAGACAAACTATTTTTATAAAGTAACACAATTATAATAAATAGCTAGATAAACTAGTTTGGAAGGGGTGGAAAATGTCAGTAAGGATCAAGAAGATTATATTCTTTTTCTTGTGAACTCCCAATTCTGATTTAGTATTACCATAAGTATTTCATGACCTCTCATGACTTATTTTCTTATCTGTAAAATTGAGTTGCTACAAAACCAGGTTTAATCTTTAGTTAGACAGTCAAGATCTTCCTTGATTGAATTTGAACCCTATTTTGGAGTCTTAGCTTTAAATACTATCATTTTCATACTTCATTCTGGATAATTTAATGTAATGAGACATGCCTGGTTGTTTCAACCCTATGTAATTCTTTGGGACTCAAAAGTCTGAATACTCATCTATTTCTTTATAAAGCATACACTCTAATTAATGCTTCACTCAAAATGTTATTAAATATTCATTCACATTAATATTATAACTACTAAAAATTGCTATGAGCTCACAAACTAGGCTATAGTTCTTCAGGGCTGAGACTGATCCTTACATATCTTTGCATTCTACACTGAGTGTAGCAAGTGGTCTATTGTGTATCATATCACAGAATACTTTGTTACATATGTATTAATGTAGATGGAAGAAGGTATATTCCCCTAAATGACATATTAATTAAACTACCAGTTAGCTAACAAACATAACTATGTGCAGAACGTATTGCTAGAGGTTAGGCACTTAAACTTTTAAGAAGCTTTCATTCTGAAAAGTCATTATCTAGTTTAATAATCACTCTTTGATAATTTAATATTATAATACCAATCAATTGAATTGCTATATTAGTAAAAAAAAAGAGAAAATTCATATGACCATATGATAAATAATGAAAAAGCATATGACAAAATTATATACCTATTCAGAATAAAACCTTTTAACAAATTAGGATGGGAAGAGAAGGGAACTTCCTTTCATTTGATAAAGAATATCTACAAAAAAACAATAACAGACAGACAACTCTATGGAAAATATTACAATTATGGCAAAATATTTAAAACTTTCCCCTTGCCATTAGTACTATCACACTTCAGTTTAACACTGTATTGGAGCCCCTAGTCATCACAGCAAAGGGAAAACAAAAGGAACAAAAAGAGAACTGCAAATTGAAAAAGAAGTAAAACTGTCAGTATTTGTTATGGCAAGACTGTACTCACAGGAAATCTAATAAATATGGAAACTATAACAATTAATAAGTGAATTTGGCAAGATTATTGGATAAAGGTCTATGTATGGAAACAACCATATTTTATATATAGGTCTCAAGCTCATAGTTACATTTTAAAAATGATAATATTTATAGGAGTTTCACAGAAAAAACATCAAATACCTAGGAATAAGTTCTATGAAAGAAGTATAGTATTTCCCCACTGAAAACTACAAATTACTACTGAGAAAAATTAAAGACCTATATAAATAAAGTCATATTTCATTGATATTACAGTATTTTAAAGATGTCAATTCTCCAATTTTTTCTATGGAATCAATACAATCCTAATCAAATTTCTAACATTTATTTTTACAGAAATGGGCAAGATGTTTCAAAAATTTAACATGGAAATGCAAAGGCCAAGAGTAGCAGTAAATCTGTGAGAGCCACATAACTCTCACAGGGTTTACTTTACTAGGCATCAAGACCTATTTATCCAGCAATAGTAATTAAGACAATGTGGGCTTGGTGCAAGAACAGACAAGCTGATCAAAAGAACTTAAGAGAAAGTCCAGGAATTCCAGAGACAGACCCAGAACAAGCATCTTCATACAGTGCGGAAAAAAAAATGATTTTTCCCAATAAATAGTACTGGGTCAAATGACTATCCAGATGGTAAAACATTAATCTTGACTTCTACCAGTTACCATACACAATTCCAGATGGGTTTCAAATATGACTGTAAAAGGCAAATCAATAAAGCTTTTAGGAAAAAACAAAACAAACCTAGAACATCTTTATCATGTTTGAGCAGACGAAGATATCTTAAACAAAAATCACTAACCATCAAAGAAAAAAACTGGTAATTTGGACAGAAATTAGAAAGCAGAAGGCAACCCACAGAGTGGGCCTCAGATCCAGAATATTTGAAGTCTTACAAATCAGTGAGAATAAAAAGACAAGCCACTAGATCAATGGGCAAAAGACTTACACAGACATTTGACAAGAGAATAGGCAAATCTGTATCTGTTATTATAAAAGGTACTCAACTTGTCAATAATATTGTAATAACTATGTATGGTGTCACATGGGTATTAAACTCATTGGGGTGGTAACTTTATAGGGTATACAAATGTCTAATCACTATGGACACTAATATAATATTATATGTCAGCTGTAACTGAAAAATAAATTTAAAAAAATAATAAAGTTAATATGATTTACCTTAAAAAAATGTACTCAACTTCCCTAGTGATCAGGAAAGTGAAGATTAAGACAATAATGGAATACATTTACTTCCACTTGAATGGCTAAAATGAAAAAGAAAAAGCCAAGTGTTGCAGAGGGTGCTAAAGAGCTGAACACTTTCGAAAGCAGTAAATGCACTGCTTATTTAATAAAAAATAAGTTTGGGTATATTCACAAAAGAGACTACTACATAACGATGAGAATAGCTAGCCTAAAACTGTGCAATGATATGAATGATTCTTAAATATTTTTAAAAATATATATTTTTAATGTCTTTATTGATTTCAGAAAGTAAATGAGAGGGACAGAGATAGAAACATCAGTGATGAGAGAGTCGTCGATCGGCTGCTTCCTGCACGCCCCCTACTGGGGACCAAGCCTACAACCTGGACATGTGTCCTGACAGGGAATCGAACTGAACTGGGAACCTCTTGGTTCATGGGTCAAGGCTCAACGACTGAACCACACTAGCTGAGGAAATCTAACAAATTTTATATTGTGTAAAATTAACCGAGTTTATATTATATGATTTCAATTACATAAATACAAAAGTAGGTTAAAAATAATAAGCTCTTTGTTCTGGCCAGTGTGGTCAGTGGTTAAAGTATCAGCCCTCGCACCAAAAGGACATGGGTTTGATTCCCGGTCAAGGGCACATACCTGGGTTGCAACTTCAATCCTCGGCTGGGTTGGGAGGAGTGTAGAAGCAATTAATCCATGTGTCTCTCTCACATCTATGTTTCTCTATTTCCCTCTCTCTCCCTCTCCCTCTATCCCTCCTCCACTCCCTCTAAAAACCAATGACAAAAATATCATCTGGTGAGCATTAACAACAACAAAAATAGCTCTTTGAATTTAGAATAGTGGTTATCTTAACGGGGGTGGAGTATACAAGGAGGACTTCTAAGGAGCTGGTAATGTCTGTTTCTTTATCTAGGATTATAACTGCATAGTTATTTCCAGCTTTTGAAAATTCATTGAGCTGTTTTATTAAGATATATGCAATTTTCTGGAAACCACTCATGCCTCTTTTTTGCCTCCTTTCACTGTGATAATCTATGAGCCATTTCACTGCTTATTTGAAATTCAAATCTATCACTTTGATTGACTTATAAAATAAAATCTACCCAAGAAACTTGACTTTATTTGCATTCTTTACCAACACACGAAGGAAAATTACAAAGCTAACTTTATAAACAAAAGATGTTAAATGGCCAGCCAATGTCATGATATAGTTTACACATACCAGGAAATCTCCAAAATATGTTTATAATGACCAATGTATTCTCTGGAATTTGACCACAGACACTTGTTCCTAAGAGCTAGGAAGCATTCTGTATTTTATTTTTTCTTCTAACCCTAAAGGTACATTATAATCAGAATGACTATGATGATTTTTTGGAAAAATACTACGATCAGACTCTATCTCCTCTGAGCTGCTATCTTAAAGTGATTAGTGAAGAGCTTGTGAAGACCAGAATAATAATAATAAATGTCAATGAAAATAACCATATCAGTGCTTCTGTTTTGGGCAGGGAGTGAGTTTGTGTACTTGTGTGTATTTTTTGATTGAATTATTTGGTTTGATTGGATAAACGAAAGACAGGTATATAACAGAGGTCATAAAAATAGGAATGTACTGGTAGAAGGTATCAGAATGTATGGTGAAGTTACTGTGAAGGCAGGAGTCATATGGCTTCCAAAATGATATTTAATGGTAAAGCACTGAGCCAAAAAAAAAACACCCAGAAACAACCGGAAGGCTAAATATCTGGATAGGTAGGTAAAGATCACTGGAATTGTGGCAGTCAGTCAGAGAGGCATGAGCAGACCAAGGATGATGGGCTAGGTACAGAAGGTCATCAGGGTGGAAAGCCCCAGGTGCCTAGCAATGGGCAATTGTACAGTAGGACCTGGCCCTTAGGGTGACCTTTCCTCCCCTAGCATATTGCTGGTCATGCAGTTTGGATCCCTTGACCTTTCCTCCCTAGAGATAACATCTAGGCCTCAGTTGTATTTCAGCTCTAGGCTCAGATAAGAAACAAAACCAGCCACAGCTGACCTCAGAACCAGATGCATTAGATAATGAACCCCTGCCCTGGTGCCGGCCAATCAATCAGTAGAGACCAGAACCCTGAAAGGACACACCTGGAAAACTGCTGAATATTCTATTGAGATCTTTGCCTGAGACCTCCCCTAAAATCTCCACCCTTAAAACCCTTAGGAGGGAGGATCCAGTGAGTGCTCCCTCCTGGAAGCACTCCCTCTCTCTCTTTCCCTTCCTTCCCTCCCCTCCCCGCTCCCCTCAGGCTCTTTACCATTAGCTTCCTCACTCCCAAGCTCCTAGGGCTCTTCCTTTGTCCCTATAACTTGTTTCCTCAGCCCATTTCTTCTACTAATCATTTCTTCCACCTCTGTGATTTTATAAATAAATGTTCTCTTATAGTTTGGATCTTGGCTCTGAATTCTTTCCTAGCCAGAACTCAAGTACTGAGGTTGCTGAACCCAGATGGGGTCTGACCCCACAGGCCTAACAAATGGTACTGTTCTTGCTTCATACAACAGGATCTGAACTAGAGGCTTATTCATTGGAAGAGGTAAATTTTAACCAGGTTATAGGATGACAGCATCTTGTTGCTTCATGACAATTGTATGTTTCAGATGTTAAAGTTTGGAAGCACTTGTATTGGGGGAAATTAACCATCAAAACTATAGAGAATAGAGATTACTGCTCTGCAAGAAAGGGATATCCAGTCAAACCCTAATTCACAAAAGATAGTTTCTTCCCACTTCTAGCCTCAACAATTCAGCCTAAATGGGACTTTTTTGCCCTTTATTGGCAGAGGATTTGGTTCTGTCACATAGTTCTCTTCACAATCACTGGACAGTGTTTAAATTAGCTTCCTTCTCTATCTGATGCTTCACCACCTCTGCTGCAGGTCTTTGCTGCTCAGAGTCTGATACTCTTTGATCAACAATAATCCTGCCACCACCACTGTAGCTCAACCCCTTTTTCTTAATCTCTGTTTGGTAAATAAAAATTCAAAACAAAAAAAACCAACTTATCAACAAACCAAGCAACTTAGAAGATAATCTTGGTTCAAGGTTCTTAGCAGCTTTTTCCCTATTCCTTAGCTCTTTAAAAAAAATGAAAACAAAGGGTATTTGATTGTCATGGTCTTTTCCATACCATAGAATGTATCATCTCACCAGAATGGGATATGATACATTCTCCCATTTGCTAGGAAGAAATGCTGAACAGGGCCCCTCAATATCTGAGTTCCCAGCCTGAAGGTAGGATGCCAACACTTTTAACTGTAAACAGGCTTATAGGAATTTTTCTGCAGTCTCCTTTGATTAGAGCATGTGCCCACAACTTCACAATCTCTTTTCTTAACTACTCTAAAACTAATCTCCCTCTCCTTCAACAGTCTAACAGTCCAGAAGGGAGGACATCCTATCCCTTCCATCATCAGACTCACACATAGTCTCCAGCATCCTGGACATTATGCCTCAGGTCTTGCGCAATTCTAAACAACTGGGATAATTTATAGAAAGAAGATAAAGAAAAAAAATGAACTAAAGGACATGTTTGACACCGAAGTATCAGCCTTTTTCATGAAATAAGATTTGTCAATTGACAAATCTGGTTTTCGTGAGTAATAGTAATACTAAAATTATATTGTGGTTTAAGTGACAGAAGTTTTAAATAAGAAGTCAGGCTTATAAAAATGTTTACAGACATTTAAATCACAGCAGTGAAATTAAATTTAACTAAATTTAAAATGAATGAAACAGCATTCTTAAAAAGAGAGGAAAGTTTTCACTCAAATGATGTGACATGCAAATAAAGTAGTTATATCAATGAACAAATGCCACAGAACAACATCATAATACTTAAGGGCTCTGTACTTTATGACAGAACCTTTAGTGAAAATGTTAATGTAGTCCTGAATAAAACTGAGCTAGCATTTCAGCTGCTTCAGTAAAACCTTCAGATCATGGAATTAACGGATCATTTTTCTTTTCCTATTATTAACCAAAAATAAAAGTTAAAAAAGAAAGAAATTTTGAAAAGGAACAACAACAAAGGTTTACGTTTTATACTATCCAATTAGTCCCTGACAAATTGCATTGTATTTAGACATTTTCCCCTCAAAAATACTTCTAGATCTGGGCCTTGAAAAATCAGACTTTGATGTGCATATTGGTCCCTTCCAAATGCACTCAGTCCTAACAGAGGGAACCACAAGTCATGGGATGTTGATAGCTCCAGACAGAGTATTCAAGGCCAGTTCCAAACAGCATCTGACATTGGCTTGCACCAAAGACGCTCCAAAAAACTGAGAGTTCTAGCAAATCTACCAAATACATACGAACAAAACAAAATAGGCAGCCAAAATGGGGAGACGAAAAACTAAGCCCCAAAAGAAAGAAAAAAGATTATCCAGGAGAAGAGCTAAACAAAATGGAAATAAGCAGTCTATCAGATACAGAGTTCAGAATACTGACTATAAGAAAGATGAGAAAAGGTAGGGGAACTATGAAGGAAATCAAGAATGACAGAGTAGAAATGAAGATTACATTGGAAGGAATAAAGAGCAGATTAGAGGAATCTGAGGGTCAGATCAGCCAATTAGAAGACAGAGTAGGAAAAATCACTCAGAGATCAAAAAGAAAAATGATTAAAAAACAGGACAGTTTAAGGGAGCTGTGGGACAACATGAAACATAACAATATTCACATCAAAGGAGTATCAGAAGATGCAGAAAGTAAGCAAGGGTTAGGGAATCTCTTTTAAGAAATGGCAAAAAACTTCCTTGACCTGGTGAAGGAAAAAGTCACACCAGTTCAGGAGGCACAGAGAGTCCCAAACAAAAAGAGCCCCAAACATGCCCAAGCCCAGACACATAATGAAAATGCCAAAAAACACAAGACAAAGAGAGAGTCTTAAAGGCCACAAGAGAAAAGCAATCTGTTACCTACAAAGGAGCTCCCATAAGGCTTTCGGCTGACTTCTCATCAGAAACTCTACAGGCCAGAAGGGAATGGCATCAAGTATTCAAGGTAATGAAAAGCAAGGATCTGAACCCAAGACTACTCTATCCAGCAAGGCTATCATTCAAAACAGATGGTGAAATAGGAGCTTCTCAGACAACAAATGTCTAAAGGAGTTTATCACTACAAACCAGCAATGCAAGAAATGTTAAGGTGACTGCTGTAATAAGAAGTAGAAATATATATATAGAGAAATATAGGCATAAAGAAATAAAATGGCAATAGATAGGTATCTATCAATAATAACCTTAAATGTAAGTGGATTAAATGCTCCAATCAAAATACATAGGGTAGCTGAATGGATAAGAAAACATGACCCAAATATATGCTGTGTAGAAGAGACCTACCTCAGAACAAAAGACTTAGTATGAAAGAATGAAATTGTATGAACAAAGTATGAAACTGAAGGAATGAGAAAAAAAATTTTCCACACAAATGGAAATGAAAAAACACAGCTGGGGTAGCAATACTCATATCTGACAAAATAGACTTCAAAATGAATACCATAACTAGAGACAAGAAAGATCACTATATAATACTAAAGAAGTCAATCCAACAAGTGGATATAACCCTGATAAACATATATGCACCCAATATAGGAGCACCTAAATTTATAAAAAAATTCTGAAGGACTTTAAGGGAGAGATTGACAGCAATGCAGTCATGGTAGGGGACTTTAACACCCCACTGACTTCACTGGAGAGGTCTTCCAGACAAAAAATCAACAAGGAAACAGTGACCCTAAATGACACACTAGATCAGATGGATTTAATTGACATTTACAGAACATTTCACCCCAAAGCTGCAGAATATACATTCTTCTCGGGTGTGCATGGGACATTCTCAAAGATAAACCACATGTTAGGACACAAAACAAGTCTCTATAAGTTCAAGGAGACTGAAATCATATCAAGCATCTTTGAAGACCACAATGGCATGAAATTAGAAATGAACTACAATAAAAACACTAAAAACCTTCAAACGAACGGAGGCTAAATAGCATGTTAATGAACAATGAATGGGTTACCAAGACGTAAAGGAAGAAATAAAAAACTTCCTGAAAACAAATGAAAATGAACACATACCACTCCAAATCTATGGAGCAGTCCTGATAGGAAAGCAGTCCTGATAGGAAAGGTAGCACTACAGGTCTACCTCTAAAAACAAGAAAATTTTCTAATAAACTCTCTAACACTGTAACTTAAAAACTCAGAAAGAGAACAACAAGAAAAGCCCAGAGTAAATAGAAGGAAGGGAATAATAAAGATCAGAGCACACATAAATGACATAGAGACTAAAAAAACAATATAAAAGGTCAATGAAACCAAGAGCTGGTTATTTGAAAAAGATAAACAAGACTGGTGAACCTTTAGACAGACTCATTACGAAACAAAAAGAGAGGACCCAAATAAACAAAATCAAACCGAAAGAGGTGAAGTAACAACTAACCCAACAGGAATACAAAAGATTTTAAGAAAATACTATGAACAGCTATATTCTACAAAGCTGTACAATCTGGATGAAATGGACAAATTCCTAGAAAAGTACAATCTTCCAAAACTTAATCAGGAAGAGTCCGAAAGCTTGAATAAGCCAATATCCGCTGATGACATTGAAGCAGTAAACAAAAAACTCCCAACACACAAAAGCCCTAGACTGAACGGCTTCACAGCGGAATTTTACCAAACATTCAAAGAAGTTCTAACACCCATCCTCCTCAAACTATTCCAAAAAATCCAAGAGGAAGGAACAATTCCCATCTCCAGTGTACTAGGGTTTCCTTTTCTCCAAATCCAAGAGAAAGAACATTTCCAAACTCTTTTTATGAGGCCAGCATTAGCCTAATTCAAAAACCAGATAAAGATACTACAAAGAAAGAGAATTACTGGCCAATATCCCTGATGAACATAGATGCTAAAATCCTCAACAAAATATTAGCAAATCGGATCCAGCAACATATTAAAAAGATCATACGTCATGACCAAGTGTGATTTATCTCAGGGATGGAAGGCTTGTATAATATTCGCAGATCAATAAATGTGATACATACATCAGCATAAAGGGGAAAAATGGGATGAAATAAGTGGATATCAATAGTAACTTTAAATGTAAATGGAATAAATGGGCCAATCAAAAGACAAAGGGTAGCTGAATGGATAAGAAAACAGGACCCAAATATATGCTGTCTACAAGAGACCCACCTGAGAGCACAAGACTCACACAGGCTAAAAGTGAAGGGGTGGAGTAAAATATTCCATGCAAATGGAAAGGAAAAGAAAGCGGGAGTAGCAATTCTTATTTCTGACAAAACAGACTTCAAAATAAAGACCATAATGAGAGACAAAGTTGGTCACTACATATTACTAAAGGGATTAATCCAACAGGAGGAAATAACCCTTATGAACATTTATGCACCCAATATAGGAGCACCTAAATATATAAAAAATCTCTTGGGGGACTTCAAAGGGGAGATTGACAGCAACACAATCATTATGGGGTACTTTAAAACCCCACTGTCAGCATTGGACAGATCATCAAGACAAAAAATCAACAGGGAAACGCAGACCTTAAATGAATCACTAGAACCTAATGGATTTAATTGACATTTATAGAACATTTCACCCCAAAGCAGCAGAATACACATTCTTCTCAAGTGCACATGGAACATTCTCAAAAATAGACCACATGTTAGGGCACAAGGCAAGTCTCTACAAATATAAGAAGATTGAAATCGTATCAAGCATCTTCTCGGATCACAATGCCATGAAACTAGAAATCAACCACTATAAAAAAACTCAAAAATATTCAAATACATGGAAGCTAAATAGCATGTTATTAAACAATGAATGGGATACCAAGGAGATCAAGGAAGAAATCAAACAACTCATGGAAAGTAACGAAAATGAACAGACAACAACTCAAAACCTATGGGACACGGCAAAAGCAGTCTTGAGAGGAAAATTCATATCGTTACAGGCCTATCTCAAGAAACAAGAAAAAGATCTAATGAACCATCTAACAAAACAACTAAAAGAACTAGAACGAGAACAGCAAGAAAAGCCCCGAGGAAGTAGAAGGAAGAAAATAATAAAAATCAGAGCAGAGATTAATGACATAGAGACTAAAGAAAGAATACAAAAAAATCAATGAAACCAAGAGCTGGTTCTTTGAAAAGGTAAATAAGATTGATGCACCTTTAGCCAGACTCACTAAGAAACAAAGAGAGAGGACCCAAATAAATAAAACCAGAAATGAAAGAGGCGATATAACAACTGATCCAACAGAAATACAAAGGATTGTAAGAAAATATTATGAGCAACTGTATGCCAACAAATTGGACAGCATGGGGGAAATGGACAAATTCCTAGAAGCATACAACCTTCCAAAGCTGAATCAAGAAGAGGCAGAAAACCTGAATAGGCCGATAACAACTAATGAAATGGAAGCAGTAATCAAAAAACTCCCAGCAAACAAAAGTCCTGGACCAGATGGATTTACAGGCGAGTTTTACCATTCAAAGAAGAATTAACACCTATTGTATTCAAACTATTCCAGAAAATTCAAGAGGAGGAAAGCTCCCAAATTCTTTTTACGAGGCCAGCATCACCCTAATCCCAAAACCAGATAAAGATACTACAAAGAAAGAAAATTACAGGCCAATATCCCTGATGAACATAGATGCTAAAATCCTCACTAAAATACTAGCAAACCGGATCCAGCAATACATTAAAAAGATCATACATCATGACAAGTGCGATTTATTCCGGGGATGCAAGGCTGGTACAACATCCGCAAATCACTAAATGTGATACATCACATAAACAAAATGAAGGACAAAAATCATATGATCATATCAATAGACGCAGAAAAAGCATTCGACAAAATCCAGCACCCATTTCTGATAAAAACTCTCAGCAAAGTGGGAATAGAGGGATCATACCTCAACATAATAAAGGCCATATACGACAGACCTACAGCCAACATCATACTCAATGGGCAAAAACTAAAACCATTTCCATTAAAAACCGGAACAAGACAGGGATGTCCACTTTCACCACTCTTCTTCAATATAGTACTGGAAGTCCTCGCCATAGCCATCAGACAGGAGGAAAACATAAAAGGTATCCAAATTGGAAAGGAGGAAGTAAAACTGTCATTATTTGCAGATGATATGATATTGTACATAGAAAACCCTAAAGACTCCATCAAAGTACTACTAGATTTGATAAACAAATTTGGCAAGGTAGCTGGATACAAAATCAACATCCGGAAATCAATGGCATTCTTCTACACCAACAATGAACTTTCAGAGAGAGAAACTAAAAAAGAAATACCATTTACCATTGCAACTAAAAAAATAAGATACCTAAGAATAAACTTAAACAAGGATGTAAAAGACCTGTACTCAGAAAACTATGTGACATTGAAAAAAGTAATAGAGGAAGATTTAAACAGGTGGAAGAAGATACCATGCTCATGGATTAGGAGAATTAATATCATTAAAATGTCTATACTACCCAAAGCAATTTATAAATTTAATGTAATTCCAATGAAAATACCAACAGCATATTTCACAGACCTATAACAAACATTTCGAAAACTTATATGGAACGAAAAAGAGCACGAATAGCTGCAGCCATCTTGAGAAAAAAGAACAGAGTGGGAGGGATCACATTACCAGACTCCAAACTATATTACAAAGCCACTGTAATCAAAATGGCCTGGTATTGGTACAACAACAGGCATATAGATCAATGGAACAGAACAGAGACCACAGAAATAGACGCATGCCACTATGGTCAGTTAATATTTGACAAAGGAAGCAAGAGTGTCCAATGGAGTAAGGACAGTCTCTTCAATAAATGGTGCTGGGAAAATTGGACAGATACATGCAAAAGAATGAAACTAGACCACCAACTTTCTCCATACACAAAAATAAACTCAAAATGGATAAAAGACTTAAATGTAAGTCATGAAACCATAAAAATCCTGGAAGAAAACATACGCAGTAAAGTCACAGACATCCCATGTAGTGGACTTTTCACTGATACATCACTTAGGGCAAGAGAAACAAAGGAAAAAATAAACATACGGGACTACATCAAACTAAAAAGCTTCTGCACAGCAAAAGAAAACAGCCTCAAAATACAAAGGAACCCCACGGTCTGGGAAAACATATGGATGAATCTGATAAGGGGCTAATTTCCAAAGTGTACAAAGAACTCATAGCACTCAGCAAGAGAGAGACAAACAACCCAATTAAGAAATGGGCAAAGGACTTAAATAGACACTTCTCCAAAGAGGACATATGGGTGGCCAAGAGACACATGAGAAAATGCTGGACGTCACTAATCATCAGAGAGATGCAAATTAAAACCACAATGAGGTATCACTTCACACCTGCCAGAATGGCTGCCATCAATAAATCAACAAACAACATGTGCTGGCAAGGGTGTGGAGAAAGGGGAACCCTAGTACACTGCTGGTGGGAATGCAGACTGGTGCAACCACTATGGAAAACAGTATGGAGGTTCCTCAAAAAATTAAAAATGGAGCTGCCGTTCGACCCAGTGATTCCACTCCTAGGAATGAATCCTAAGAACCCTGAAACATTCATCAGAAAGGATATATGTACCCCGATGTTCATAGCAGCACAGTTTACAATAGCTAAGATCTGGAAACAGCCCAAGTGCCCATCAGTAGATGAATGGATAAAAAAGCTGTGGGACATATACACCATGGAATACTATGCAGCTGTAAAGAAGAGGAATCTTGTACCCTTTGGGACATATGGATGGACCTGGAGAATATTATGCTAAGTGAAATAAGCCAGGCAGTGAAAGACAAATATCACATGATCTTGCTTATATGTGGAATCTAAAGAACTTAATAAAGTGATGAACAGAATAGATTCAATGACATGGAAGCATAGATGATACTGATGAATGTCAGAGGGATGGAGGAGGGCTGGTGGGTGGAGGAGGAGAGAGTAACCAAAGAATTTATGTGCATATATGCACAACCCAAGGACATGGACAATGGTGGGGAGAGGGACTGGGGAGGGGGAAGGAACGGGGTGGAACGGGTCATTGGGGAGAAAAAGGGACATCTGTAATATTTTAAAAAATAATAAAACTTTAAAAAAAAAGAAGATGATCATGGATGACCAGGAAAAAGAAAAAAAAAATGATTAAAACAGCAACTTTTAGACTATGTATATTATACCACAAAATAAAGATCAGTTACTCAGTAAAAAAAGTAAATAAAAAAAATAAATAAATGTGATACATCACATAAAAAAATCGAAACACAAAAATCACTTAATCATATCAATAGACTCAAGATTCGACAAAATCCAACACCCACTTTTGATAAAAACTCTCAGCAAAGTGGGAATTGAAGGATCATATCTCAACATAATTTAGGCCATTTATGTCAAACCTACAGCCAATGTCATACTCAATGGTAAAAACTAAAAGCATTTCCTTAAGAACAGGAATAAGACAGGGATGTCCGCTTTCACCACTCTTATTCAACATAGTACTGGAAGTCCTAGCCACAGCAATAGGACAAGAAGAAAACATACAAGGCATTCAAATTGGAAAAGAGGAAGTAAAACTGTCATTATTAGCAGATGACATGATATTGTACACAGAAAATCCTAAAGTCTCCACCAAAAACTACTAGATTTAATAAATGAATTCGGCAAGGTAGCAGGATACAAAATTAACACCCAGAAATAGATGGCACTTTTATATACCAATAATGTCCTCTCAGAAAGAGAAACTAAATAAAAATCCCATTTACCATTGCAACAAAAAAATTAAGAGATTTAGGAATAAACTTAGCCAAGGAGGTAAAAGACCTGTACTCGGGAAAACTACAAGATATTGCAAAAAGAGATAGATGAAGGTATAAACAAGTGGAAGAATATGCTGTGTTTATGGATTGGAAGAATTAACATCATTAAAATGTCCATACTACCTAAAGCAATCTATAAATTCAATGTAATCCCTATTAAAATACCAACATCATATTTCACAGATCTAGCACAAACATGCCAAAAATTTATATGGAACCAAAAAACACCCCAAATAGCCACAGCAATCTTGAGAAAGAACAAAGTTGGAGGGATCACAATATCAGATATCAAGTGATACTACAAAGCCACTGTATTCAAAACAGTCTGGTACTGGCACAAGAACAGACATAGAGATCAGTGGAATGGAACAGAGAACCCAGAAATTGACCCAAGATATTATGCTCAATTAATATTTCACAAAGGAAGCAAGAACATATAATGGAGTAGAGACAGTTTTGTCAATAAATGGTGTTGGCAAAATTGTACAGTTACAGGCACAAAAATGAAACTAGACCACCAACTTACACCATACTAAAAAATAAACTCAAAATTGATAAAAGTCTTAAATGTAAGACGTCAAATAATAAAAATCATAGAAGCAAACATAGTCAGCAAAATCTCAGACATCTCTCATAGCAATATGTTTGCCAATATATCTCCTAGGGCAAGAGAAACAAAGGAGAAACTAAACAAATGGGAGTACAGTAATATAAAAAGCTTCTACACAGCAAAAGAAACCATCCACAAAATGAAAAGGGAGCCCCCTGTACAGGAGAACATTTGCCAATGACACATGTGATAAAAGGTTAATATCCAAAATATATAAGGAACTCATACAACTTAACAAAAGGAAGGCAAACAACCCAATCAAAAAAGGGGGAAAGGACCTAAACAGACACTTCTCCAAAGAGGACATACAGATGGCTAAGACACATATGAAAAAATGCTCAAAGTCTCTAATAATCAGAGAGATGCACATTAAAATGGCAATGAGATATCACCGCACACCTGTCATAATGGCTGCCATCAACAAGTCAACAAACAAGCGCTGGAGACAAGTGCTGGCGAGGATGTGGAGAAAAGGGACCCCTAGTACACTGCTGCTGGGAATGTAGATTGTTGCAGCCATTATGGAAAGCAGTATGCAGTTTCCTCAAAAAATTAAATATGGAACTGCCATTTGACCCAGTGATCCCACTTATAGGAATATATCCTAAGAAACCCATCAGAAAGGGTATACTCATCCCTATGTTCACAGCAGCCCAATTTACAATAGCTAAGATCTGGAAACAGCGCAAGTGCCCATCAGTAGATGAGTAGATAAAAAAGCTGTGGGACATTTACACCATGGAATACTATGCAGCTGTAAAAAAAAAAAGAAGGTTCTCTTACCCTTTGTGACAGTGTGGCTGGACCTGGAGAGTATTATGTTAAGCGAAACAGGCCAGTCAGAGAAAGACAAGTATCACATCATCTCACTTATATGTGGAATATAATGAAGAAGATAAACTGATGAACAAAATAGATCCAGAGACATAGAAGCATGGAACAGACTGAAGGATCTCAGAGGGAAGTCAGGGGTGGGGGAGTGGGAAGAGATTAACCAAAGAACTTATAGGCATAAATGCATTACCCACGGACACAGGCGATAATATGGGGAAGGCCTGGGGGTGGGGTGGATGTGGGATGAAGGGGATGAATGGGGGGAAAAGAGGGAGACATTTGTAATACTTTCAACAATAAAGATAAATTTAAAAAAAACAAAACTTATCTGTGATTTTATGTGAGGACTTACTCTTTTGTATGAGGAAATTTATTTTGACTTTTGAGGAATGTAGTCTTCAATCTTTAAAAAAAAAAATAGTTTAAAGAAAATAAACCAGCCCAGCCTGGTGTGGCTCAGAGGTTGAGCGTCATCCTGGGATCCAGGCGATCGGAGGTTTGATTCCTGGTCAGGACACATGCCCGTGTTGTGGGCTCGATCAATGACTCTCTCATCATTGATGTTTCGATCTCTCTCTCTCCCTCTCCTTTCCTCTCTCTGAAATCAATAAAGGTATGTTAAAAAAAAAAAAAAATTAGAAAAAGAAAATAAACCAGGGGATGTAGTAAACACATGAATATGGAAAGGTCACTTCAAATCCCAGGCAACTAGTAGTTTAAAAATCCAAAAGCACAGGCTCTACAGGAAATAGAATGAGTACCACTGTTCTTGACTAGTGAATGGCACAAAGTTAAACATGTAAGCAAAAGAATATTTTTTTCAAATCAGCTTCACAGATACCAACTTAAATAAGTGATGTTAAGATGTTTATATCGAGGGGGGGAAATTAATACATCTAGGGTAAAAAAACTGAACACAGATCATTACTCTTTCAATATTCAAAAAGCAGCAATTTACTAGGTAACTGTAAATTAAATAGTCATATTAATTCAGTTAACTATGAATTAAAAAAAAGCAACTTAGGAAACACGCCTAAGTCCCTTAAGTTTTCTGAAATAGTATAGTGAAAATAATGTGTGATTACAAATCCAAACTTCTGTTATTTACTATAAATTTTAACCTCCCAATGCTATCATTTCATTTATAGTTTCTGGGAACATAAGTTAATTTGGCACCTTGGCAGATATTTGCAAAACAATGATACAATAAGGTAGATCCCGTGTTTGTATCACATAAAAATATTGTTATACATGTCTTTTATGTAGTAGAAGGAAAAAACAAAACATGTAGGTGTGACTGTTTAACCATAATTCATTGAAGGTGAAGAGAAGAAAGACAAAAGTCAAAGTCAAGAGGATGAGCCTTGGTATAATATTATTCTTCGAATAAACAGGAGGATTTTCTAAGATTTTCTTTTTCTAAACAAGTCTACAAAAATATTGTAGCTTTTAAATTTCATTTGGCAAATTTAAGAGAAACCTGAAGAAGTAAAAAAAGCACATGAATATGAAATATAAAATAGCCTAGAGTTGAGATGGCATGAATCAAAATAGATATTTTGGGTTCTCATTCAAAAATCAAAATAAATCAATGTACCCCATGAGTTTAAACCAGATTTTAACTAGGTAAATAAACACAATCTAGGAAAGTGTCTAAAAGTTGTCCATGGATTTTTTTGAAAGACCAGGAAAGTAATGTCAAGGTGATTAATAATAGTTAATTACTCAGAAACAAAAAATAAACCTATACACATTTTTACCTTAATAAAAAGCTGCCCAAAGTTTTAGAAATACAGGCTGGATTTCTGACTCTACAGCACTGTGGGTAATATTGTTTCTATTGAAAAAACTTTACTAATAAGTAATATTTTACCACAGATTTTTTTAGGAAAGCTATATTTAGTAAGTATTCTAGCCAGTTATTTCTATATAGTTATAAGACTACAATGCCAATTAATAAATGTTTTCATTTCAATAACAGTGAAAAGAATGTAGGAAAACCATAAGTTAAATTAGGTCTCAGAACAGTAAAGATAGCTTTTAAGCCCCATAGATGTTTTGGGCCTGAGATATGTTGATGAATATTCCAATGATCAAATATAACATTGTACATACTTAAATTAAAAGGAAAACAGTTAAAAATGCCAATAAGTTATTAGATTTCTTTAAAAATTATTATCAGTTTGAATATTCATTTATTTGATAAACATTTGATGAAACTCCAGGATTTTGCTTTCTAATTTATGCTTCATAATTCTGTGAAGTAATTATTAGGCCACATTTTACAAATAAAAAATACTGAAGTTTGGAGAGGTTAGGAAATCTGTCAAAGCTATCAGATCTGAAGCTTTGGAGATGAAATTTGAATTCAAATCTGTCTTAGTCTGAAGCTCCAACATAATGCTATCCATATAATTACTTAATACTTATAACAATATTAATAACTTAAATTTCACACTAAATTAACAATTTAGTTTACTTTCCTTATGTTCAAAGTTACTTTCCTTATGTTCAAAGTTTACCAAATGATACACTGAAAGTGAGAATTCTACCAAATACATAAAATATTGTAGTTAAAATTATTCAAAATATCCTGAATAATGTTATTCATTCTTTCCATATTTCATGGTAAAGCAGAAAGTTAGAAGTAGAGACAGAAGAGAAACATATTCTTATTCAATTTTATCCAACTGTATTAATTTCTGAAATGTTAGAAATGTTAGTAAATATACACAAATAATAATTATTTGGGCACATTTGTTCACTTCCTAATTTACAGATCACATCTTATGTGCCCGACTTCATGTATCAAGAACTTCAACTCCTGAGGAACATAGTTTTGGCAGTAAAGTAAAAAATATATATATATATATAATATGGCAGGGATATAAAAATAAGAAAGTGTTAAAGAAGCAGAGGGAAGAAACTAAGCCAAAAGTGGTCATATTTAAAATCCGTTTTATTAGTCTTAAGTTAAAGATGACAAGTGGACAACTGGAAATTCTGATCTGACCAGAGGGGAGTTTAACAAAAGTCAGTCAGTGGTTTTTGTTTGTTTTTCTTGTGTTGTTTTTTTTCTGGGATAATCATTAAGGTACTCTGGTACTCAAACAAACTCTCAGGCTACCATAAAAATGCTCGGACCCACTATATGGCAGAGTTTCCCATTAACAACAAATAGGCACCTCAGATGGTTTGGGTGCATTTGTTTACAAGCAGAAGCTGGAATAGTGGAACCTTCTTAATAAAACTTTCTAGCCCCAGCATCTGAAAACAAAAATACACTGAACTGAGTTAATATACTACATCTTTGGTGTTATTTAGATATTATTGAGAGAAGACCTGGTGGGGAAGCAGGGGTGGAGGGGACCAGTGGTGGGGGTGGTAAAAAAAGACATCTGTAATACTTTCAACAATAAAGATAAATTTAAAAAAGACAGACAATAAAAAGTGTTGAAAAGGAAGCAGAGATATCAGAACTCACATATATCACAGGTGGAATGTAAAAAGGTACAGACACTTCAGAAAAGTTGGCAATTTCTTTTTTTTAAAGATCTCTGGGTTTTTTTATAACTTTTTTTTGAGATAACTGACATATAACACTGTGTAAGTTTAAGGTTTACACATGATGGTTTGATACATGTATTGCAAAATGTTCACCAAAATAGGGTTAGTTAGCACTTCCATCATCTCACATCATCTCACCTTTGTGTGCGTGGTAAAAAAAAAGAAAGAAAAAAAAAAAAGTTACCTCTTTTGGGAAGTATGTAGCAAGGAGTGATGTAATTATCATCATCATAATAACGAACATTTGGAACTACTATGATTTTAATCCTCACAGCCTTCTTAAGAGGCACATCCTGTGTATTAATAATGTGAATGTTAAATGTTAAAAACTAATCAGAGAGTTACTTTACAAAACAGTGCAGACTGTTTCAAAGAATGAAACAAGAAATAGTAGTGTTAATAATGGTAAAGTGGTTTACCATTAGCCAGAAGAAAAATAAGTTTTTTTGGATTTCAGGAAGATGGAGGAAACTGAAATCTCAAAATGAAAACCACTTTAATGGCATGGTTTCTGATGGTACAGAATAGATAGATATTGAAGAATTCAAGAATACAAAGTGACAAACTTGAGATATTTTATTCCTCTAGGTTCTGTATTGTACACCAAAATTGAAAGAGCAGAAAACAGCCACAATCTCTGGGTCAGGAGTATATGTAAGGTTGTGAGGTAATTATCATGTTATAGATCAAATTTGGGTTAGCCAAAATTGAACTTTCACGTAAAATAATCTAGGAGATGGTAAATAAGAAAGTAACAAAGTCTTATTTTTTATATAGATTAAAAGGACCTACATGTAATAAAGAATTACATAAAAACAACTGATTCATCAATATTATTTTAATCTAAACCAACTATCAATAGACATGCTGCTCCTCAAGGGTCCAATTATAAGGTTCTCATCACCTAAGTACCCTTGAACTATTAATACTTGTAGCCAATAGTCACACAATCCTGACAATAACGCCATCAAATTCATGGAAAGGTGAAAACTTTAATTATCCACTTAATTATCATATACTAAAGAAGTTAACAAACTACTTTGCCAGTTGTCTTTTTCATATAAGTTACTGCTTAAAAATGTATCTCAAAGTGCCTTAAAAACACTCAGCTTACTCAGTTGGATAAATCTAGTTTATAAGTTTTTAAAAATCCCTATGTGATAGTTTTATATGGGGTATATTTTATTGCCTAGCCCTCAAAAGTCTTTCTTCATCCATAAGACAACCATACTTAATTTTTAAGATTTATGTTAAGACTCAAAAGGCATAAAAATCCCCTTTATGTAAGAGCCCATTCTCTAGTTTTGAACAGAATCTTCATCATAGAGTGTTTGACTGCAATTTAATAACTGTTTACTGAATGATGATAAAGAACCTGACTTAAAAGAAAATACTTTAACACTGTCCACAAGGATATATTACAATTTGTAGCTTCTTAGATGAATTATATGAATAAAATTTTCAGGGCTTACATCAGCTTGAAAGGTTATTAAAATACATGAAAGTACTGTTCTTGGGACTCAGTGGTCTAAAGCTAAAGTAAAGGAGTTAACTATTTATTTAATGATATATAACCTCTTCATAGAATAATTTTTTTTCAATTTAATGTAAGTGGTCTAAGATTTAATTTAAAAAGATGTTTGATTCATTTTTCTGGGGACTTATATCAGTAATTGATCTTTTTTAAAAAAGTATATTTTTATTGATTTCAGAGTGAGGAAGAGAGAGAGAGATAGAAACATGAATGATGAGAGAGTCATTGATCGGCTCCCTCCTGCATGCAGCCTTCTGGGGATCGAGCCCACAACCCAGGCATGTGCCCTGACCGGGAATCGAACCGCAATCTCCTGGATCATGGGTCGACGCTCAACCGCTGCCCAGTCGATGCCTAGCCATGTGGGCTGGGCTGACCTTCTTTTCTGACAGGCTTCAGAGCCATTTATTTTCTTAGTTTTCTGTCTGGATTTCAACTGAAAATGCTTAGGAGGGTCTTTACAGAGCTGTTACACATTTCTATAAAAATCTTTGTATAAAAATATAAATTCTTCCACAGATTTTTCATTATACAAAACACTTGGTGTTTAGTAGCCAAAGTACAAATCCTATTGGAAAAGAGGATTAGATGTTTTAGAACACCAAACTAAAGGGACAAAAACTTTTTTACATATGGAAGTTGGTGGGAGATAAATGTAACTTGCTTTATGATAATTTTATTCTATAGATCTATTATCTAAGCAACAAGAGTACTAATAGTATTTACTTTTTCAAAGGGTGTTGAATAAAAAGCGAATTTTCTTCCAGTTTGAGGACATAATCTCTGGACTACAGTAGTATAGTGAGAACTGAGTGGTGTTAAATCCTTTTAGTTTCTTCCATTAATTTAACCTGGTGCTCTGCATACTAACCTCATTTTCTTCAGTGCCTCCATGCCCTCCATATTTTTCCTGAATGTGTCAACAGTTACTTACAAAAAGGGTGGGATAAAAAAAAATATTGAAAGTAAAACTTGATGTTTGAGGAATTATATAATTACATTATTAAAAAGTGTCTATATTAAAATTGTCAACAGAAATGTAATACAATAAAATTACAATATAAAACAAGGCTATCTTAAAATATCCTTATAAAAACCAATTTTATGTTAATAATCTGAAGTGTACTAAAAAACTTAAACTGCTTTTAAAAATAGCTACAATATGCATACTAATTATATCTATTTTCTTTTAATAATATGACTATTAGATTCTAAAATAGTGTCTGAAAATAGAATACAAATTATAATAACTAATTATTTTCTAGGATTACTTGTTAGAAAAGGGGAGTGTAAGATGATTCTGTAATAGTACTATCTGAGCCATATTTATTCACTCACATAGTTAATTCCTAAAGCTGAAACAATCATTACATTTTGATGTTCATCTATTTTATTTAACTACCTGGAGGGAGGTTTAAGGAAATGCTATCATGTCAGGGTCACAAGATTAAGTGAAGGGTGATGACAGTAAACAAGCCATTTCTCTATATTCCAAAGGGTTCAACTCAGTTACTTAAAAAGTCACAAACATAAAGAGTCTTCTGTCTCTACAATGTATCCATGACAAATGACTTCAAAATATAGCAGTCTAGGGCAATGACACTTTCCAACTAAATAGGCAACCCAAATATCACAGACAAGTCACAATCTAAAGCATAAAATTTTAGTGTGCATATAATATAGAGCATTTTCACTGTAAACTAATTTACTCATTTAATTTTGAAAACAAAAATATGTATATGTAGTTATAAATGATATATATAGTGAAAAATACTGTTTGAATTCACATTCCTCAATGTTTTAACATATCTTATGATTTTCCAAAAGGTGATGAGTTGTTGAACATATTATTTTAGGTAATGTAATGATATTTAAGTAAAGATGTTTAATCCAAAAAGCAAGCTTATAAAAACAATCACATCAAAGGAGTCCAGAGATTTTTCTCAAAAACCTAATAACATACCATACCATATCTTCAGTGATTCCAACAAACATGCTGTCTACCAAGATAACAGATGTTATTACTTTAAAACTATTTCCTTCAGTTTGGTCTATGCGTATTTTAATTTGCAGCAAATAAAGGACTGGGGAATTGTGGTCATCTCACTTTAACTTAACTTCAGGCACTTGTTTCAAATGGTCAAGAAATTTGAAATTTATGCCATTTATAAGCCAAGGAGAAGTTTCATTAATGTAGCAATCTAAAACATTAATTAATTAATTAATTAATTAATTAATTAATTAATTAATTAATGTATGTATGTATGTATGTATATATGTATTTAAATAATTTTTTTTTAAGTTTCTTTATCTTTATTGTTGAGAATATTACAGATGTCCCCTTTTTATCCCCATTGATCCCCTCCACCTCACATCCATCACACACCCAGGCTTTCCTCATACTAATGTTTCTGTCCATGGGTTATGCTTATAAACATGTAAGTTCTTTGATTAATCTCTCCCCACCCACACCCCCTTCTCCACCTTCCCTCTGAGATCCCTCATTCTGTTCCATGCTTCTATGTCTCTGGATCCACTCTGTTCATCATTTTATTTTGTTTATTACATTCCACATATAAGTGAGATCATGTGGTACTTGTCTTTCTCTGACGGACTTATTTCATTTAGAATAATACTTTCTAGATCTCTCCATGCTGTCCTAAAGGATCCTTCATTTTTACAGCAGCATAGTATTCCATGGTGTATATGTCCCACAGCTTTTTTGTCCACTCATCTACTGATGGGCACTTGGGCTGTTTCCAGATCTTAGCTATTGTAAATTGTGCTGCTATGAACATAGGGGAGCATAAGTTCTTCGTGATTGGTGTTTCAGGTTTCTTAGGATATATGCCTAGAAGTGGGACCACTAGGTCAAGTGGCAGGTCAATTTTTAATCTTTTGAGGAATCTCCATACTGTTTTCCATAGTGGCTGCACCAGTCTGCATTCCCACCAGCAGTGTACTAGGGTTCCCTTTTCTCCACATCCTAGCCAGCACTTGTAGTTCATTGATTTGTTGATGGCAGCCAGTCTGACAGGTGTGAGGTGATACCTCATTGTGGTTTTAATTTGCATCTCTCTGATAATTAGTGACAATGAACACTTTTTCATATGTGTCTTAGCCATTTGTATGTCCTCTTTGGAGAAGTGTCTATTTAGGTCCTTTGCCCACTTTTTAACTGGTTTGTTTTCCTTTTGTTAAGTTGTATGCGTTCCTTATATATTTTGGATGTTAACCCTTAATCACATGTGTCGTTGGCAAATATGTTCTCTCATACAGTGGGATCCTTTTCATTTTGTTGATGGTGTCTTTTGCTGTGCAGGAGCTTTTTATTTTTATGCAGTCCCATTTGTTTATTTTTTCCTTAGTTTTTCTTGCCCTAGGAGATGTATCAGCAAACGTATTGCTATGAGAGATGTCTGAGATTTTGCTGCCTATGTTTTCCTCTAGGATTTCACTAATTTATATTTTAAAACTAATGTCTTCCATGGCTTAGTAGTCTAATATTTGTGAGATTTACAATTATATCTGCTTATTGATTTTCTTCATTATCATTATTTGTATTTTTTAAATGTAATTCTAACTCTATGTTTTAAACATTTTACAAAGTGCTTTATTCCTGAGAGACTTATTAAAATAATCATACTAATTTTTTAAAATCTATACATATTTGGGGGAAAAGTAGCAGATATGATGCTGCCAATCAATTGGGTCACAGAGGTTTCAGTTTGGTCACCTTTGCATCCAAATAGCAGACATTTTGGGTCCTGACTCATACAATCACTATTCATCTACATCATCTAATTCTTTCACATCATTGTTTTACCTAGTGATCTGCATTGAAATTCTATCAGGGAAAACAATTTGACAGGCTTTTAAAGTTCTGCCATCCTGTAATATATTTTCTATTCCTACTCATGTGGACCTGCATTATATATATTTAGGGAAGATAAACTTTGAGACTCCTTTCAAGCCGTTGTTGGATCTGGCAATACCACCTTAATCCTCTGCCCATTTGGAGTTCTCTATCAGCCTCCCAGGCTGTTTGTTTTATTTATTGAAGACTTAAAATCTTTAGTAAATAAAACAAATCTTTTCCATCCAAAATACTGGAATTATCTTGGGAAATTCAACCTAAGTGCCACAAGCAAGATTACTCGCTTTCATTTTCTTACCTCCTCATTACCATGATCTTTAACTAGATTATACTTAATCACTTTCATGACCACATTCAGATTTGTCAATATTATGTTGCTATAATATCTCTGAACTCTTAAATTCAAACATCCTACAAATCCCCAACCTTTCAGTTCACCAATTCTGTTTTCTTGACTCCATTATTTTCTGCCTATGATTACCCTTCTTTCTTTTCTTTTCATTTTTAAATCCTCACCTAAGGATATTTTTTCCACTGCTTTTCAGAGAGAGTGGAAGGGGGTGGGGAGAGAGAGAGAGAAACATCCATGTGAGAGAGGCACATCAATTGGTTGCTTCCCGCACTCGTCCCAAGCAGGCCCGATGGGCTGGGGATCGAGCGTGCAACTGAGGTATGTGCGCTTGACTGGAATAGAACCCAAGAAAGACCCTTCAGTTGTGCAGGCTGATGCTCTAACCACTGAGTCCAACTGGCTAGAGGAACCCTTTCTTTAATCCCCTTCCTTAGCTCTCTTATATTAAGTACACATTCTATCACTTCAACCATTTTCTTACTTGTATCTTAATATTCTTGTTCCTTTTCTCCTATTCCTAGCCAGCAAAACACAACCCTGGAAGAATCCATATTCTAACTATTTTCAGTGATGAGAAGAAGAGAGCATATACCCTAGATGTATTGCTGACAGGACCTATTGAGGAATACTTTTTATATGTAGTTTTTCATGGGGAGTGGGAGGGCGGAAATAAATAAATAAATCAAAAACATTTCCTAGATGCCTTTTACTGGGAGAACAAGAGAGATGAAATTTGTTGGGGATTGGAAAAATACGCTTTGGCCATGTCTGAGAAGGTTATCACTGCATGAATAGTGACCTAATGTTATATGGAGTTCTGTTTTCAACTTCCTGGTGGACATTTCCACTGAAATATGACACAGGCAAGGCAAACTCAAAAATCATCTGCAAGGCAAACTCAAAAATCATCTTACCATCTACACCAGTTCTTCAGTATCTCTCAATTCTAAGAATGGTACCACCATTCACCCAGTGAACAATGCAGCAACTTGGGTAACATGCTTGGTTCTTTCCTATCTATTCAATCATCAAGTCATAATGATTCTACCTTATTTTAGATTTAATGTTATCTATTACAGCAGTTAGAATTAGTAGCCTCAATTAGTTAGAACATCATGTATTGAATGTCAAAGGTTCAAATCCACAAAACAAAACAAAACAACCCAAAAACATGTTCCGTGGTTACAGAATCTTTGGATCAAACAGATTTACTAGGACGGTTGTAGAAAGGTTTGGGCCAGGGAATCTAAATGAACTGAAAAAAATAAGCAAAATTCCCACTCCACTCTATGCCAACCCCACCAACAAAAGCAGGATTTTGAATCTAGAAGACCTGATTCAAACATAAGAGGTATTCCTTTTAAAAAGGAGCTGAGCTACTCAAGAAAAGATAATGGACACAGAGGCTTAAAGGGTGAAGAGATTGAGGATCCAGGGTTTGAGTAGTTTATGCCAAGACTAAGAAAATGATGTATAAGAAGAGGTTCCTGAAAGTGGTAGGGTAGGTTTACTCCCAGTGAAATAATAGGAACATATATGTCTGTGCCTTAAATGCCACAGCTCCTTGAGTTAATATAGAACCTGACATCTCATTTTGCCCAGAAACAAACCTACTTTCATGCACATATCAAGCATATCTCTAGAGCACAAGGTGAAATGAGCATTGCAGGGCTTTACATTCATAAGATTACTAGAATCTCTGCATAATCCTGGAGTGTGTGTATGAGATTAATAAGTGAGATTGATTTTCACAACAGCCCCATGAAGGTAAGTTGAGAGCAAATTAATTTAAATTTAAATACCGGAGTACAGTGGTTGCATTTCATATCCACTACAGAAGATAACTGTTAATGTTTTAAAATAAAACAACAGAAGTGGTGTCAGGAAGTGAAACTTAATATGATGTTTCAGACTATTCCAAATCCAGAATTTCAAAAGCATACAATTTTCACTTCACAGCACTACCTCTTTATTGCTTACTCGATGTATTAGTGTTTATTTTATGTTACCGTAAGTTATTATTCTTACTTCAAATTCTTGAATTGGTGAAGAAGATAACTCTTATTTTGGACGTGTAGACTACTGGATTGAAATCCAATAAATATGTCATTCATTTCTCATTTGAACCTGTTATGTTTATTTGCATAGTTCTTTTGAAATGATAGCATTAAAAAAAAATGTGCTAAAATGCAAATATATTTAATTTCTAAGAAAGTTTTTTTTTTTCATTGTAGATCTCACAGTGTTTTCAAGATTACAATTAATAGATTGCTTAGTCTAACCCAGTAACTATTAATATACTTGGCAATACAACTTGTAACAAATGCATTCATTGAGTGTAGAACACATTCCTAATTTAAATCTTGACACTTTTAACTACTAGTGAAAATTAATTCACTTATAGGTATTAGTTGTAGGAAAATCCAATTTATGTTCTTTAGATTTTATAACCAATATACATACCTGTGTTGGTAAGAAAATAATTGAAGTAATCTGAGTTATAATTTATTTAACTTTAAAACAGTAAATAAATAATATTTGACTGTAATTCTCTATATTAAAAATGTAACACAGTTTGATATTAGTATTCCAGCTCAAGAATCATCTATAAAGAATTCTCTGAGACATCAAAATTTTTTTGTTTAAATATTTTATATACAGTAAAATACACTTTTTTGGTGTATAGTTCTATAAATATTGACAAAATATTGAGTTGTGAAACCACTACAATAATCAGGATACACAACAGTTAAATCATTCCAAAAAGCTCCCTCAAGTTGCCTGTTTCTGGTCAAATCCTCCCTCTGCTATTAACCCTAAGCAAACCACCTGTATTATTTGCCTAAATTTTTGCCTTTTCTGGAATGTCGTATAAATGAAGTTAAACAATAAGTGTTTGTGCAGTCTGGCTTCTTTTACGTAGCAGAATTCAGCTGAGATTCAATTCTTTCAGGTTGCTACATATGTGTATACCCCTTCTTATTGCTGAGTAGTATTTCATTATATGGATTCACCATAGTTGAGGAACACTTGGGCTATTTTCAATTTTTGGCAAATATTAATAGAGCTGCCATAAAATTTATGTGCAAGTTTTTGTGTGAATGTAAGTTTTCATTTCTATTGGGGTAAAGACCTAGGAATAGGACTGCTGTGTCATATGGTAAGTATATGCCCAACTGTATAAAAAACTGCCAAACTGCTTTCCAAAGAGACTGTACCATTTTCCACCAGCAATGTAGGAGAGTCCCAGCTGCTTTTACATCTTTGCCAAATCTTTCGTGGTTAGGCTTTTAATTTTAGTCATTCTAATAAATGAAGAGTGGTATCTGTTTTATGTTGTAATTTTTTGAAATATATTTTGATTGATTTCAGAGAGAGGACGGGAGAGGGAGAGAGGGATAGATACTTCAATGATGAAAGAAAATCATCGGTCGGCTGCCTCCTGCACGCCCCCACTGGGGACTGAACCCACACCTGAGCACCTGACTGGGAATCGAACTGTGATCTCCTATATCATAGGTTGATGTTCAACCACTGAGCCACACTGCTCGTGTGGGTTGAGGGCTTGATCCTGGTGGGGAGCATGCAGGAGGCAGCCGATCAATGACTCTCTCATCATTGATGTTTCTAACTCTCTCCCTCTCCCTTCATCATTCTGAAATCAATAAAGATATATTTTTAAAAAAGGTAAGGATATTGAGTATCTTTCCATGTGCTTATATGGATTGTCTGGGGTGAAGTGTCTGTTCAAATGTTTTGCTTAATTTTTTATTGCACTGTTTGTTTTCTTATTGTTAAGTTTTGAAAGTGCGTATATATACTTGTTTATTTTTATTTACTTATAGACTTTATACTTGTAAGTTCTTTGGAAAACATGTGTTTTGCCAACACCTTTTCCCAGTTGTTTTCCCAGATGGAGAGAATTCTCAAAAGTCTCTTACACACACACACACACACACACATTTAATTTGATGAAGTCTGCTACAGACTGAATGTTTATGCCCACTGAAAATTCATATGTTGAAAGCTAATTCCCAATGTGATAGCATCTAGAGGTGGACCCTTTAGAAGGTGATTAGATCATGAAGATGAAGACCTCAGGAATGGGATTAGTGCCCTTATAAAGCAGACCCAGAAAGATTCTTTGACTCTCTCACCTTGTGAAGATACAGCAAGAAGACAGCCCTCTAAGAACCAGGAAGTGGGGGCTCACCAGACAGTGAATCAGCGGGTTTTATGATCTCAGGCTTCCCAGCTTCCAGAACTATGAGAAATACATTTCTGCTGTTTATAAGCCACCCAATCTATGGTATTTTTTTTTAGTAGCCCAAATGACCCAAGATAATGTTCATTGTATGATCTTTTTTTTTAATTGATCAGGGTTTTGGTGCTGTATGTAATAGCTCTTTGATCAACTCAAGCAAGGTCGCAGAGATTTTTTTTCTCCTATGTTTTCTTCCAGAAATTTTATAGTTTTACATTGTACATTTCTACAATACATTTTAAGTTAAATTTTGAATAAGGTACGAACCATAGGTGAAATTTTTTCCTATGAATGTTCAATTGTTCCAGTGTTATTTGTTGAAAAGACTTTCATTTTTCAATTAACTTGCCTTCGCATCTTTGGGGGGAAAAAATGAAACAAAACAAAACAACTCTTCCTTCTTTTTATTCCTAATTTCCAAGTTCCCCAGTGTTTTGCCCCCTTCTCCTTAAATAAATCTGTCAGCATTTCTTTGAGAAAATGTCTGCTAGTGAGGAATTCTCTTAGTTTTCCTTCATTTGAGGATGTTTTAAATTTGCTTTCATTTCTGAAGGATATTTTGGTTAAATACAAAATTTTGGGCTAGCAATTATTTTGCTGTCCATCATCATTTTCGATGAGAAAGTTATAATTATGTGAACTGTTCCCTTATATGTAATGTATTGTGTTTTCCTCTGGCATCTGTCAGGATTCTTTTCTTTATATTTGGGTTTCAGAAGATTGATTATGATATGTCTGGGCATAGTTTTTATTGCATGTATCCTGTTTTGGGTTTCTGATTATCTTGAGTCTCTAACTTGACACCTGAGACCTAATTTGTTAAGTTTTCAAACATTTTTTCTTTTTTCCCCTTAATTTATAAAAAAAAATATCTTTATTGATCTCAGAGAGAGGAAGGGAGAGGCCGAGAGACAGATAGAAACATCAATGATGCAAGAGTTATTGATTGGCTGCTTCATGCACTCCCCCTACTGGGGATTGAGCCCACAACCCGGGCATGTGCCCTGACCAGGAATTGAACCTCGATCTCTTGGATCTTAGTTCAACGCTTAACCACTGAGCCGTGCTGGCCCGGGCTCAACCATTTTTTCCTTGAGTAAATCCTCTGTACCAATCCCATTCTCCTCTTTTTGTGGAGTTTCAAGACTATGAATGTAGACCTTTTGATATTGTCCCACAGGCGCCTGAGGCTCTTTTCACCCCCACCCGGATCTTTTGTCTTTGTTCTTCAGTTGTAGAGTTTTGGTTGATCTAAAGTTTACGCACTCTATCTTCTGTGATCTCCATTCTACTGCTGAGCTCATTAGTGATTTTTTAAATTTCAGGTATTATAATTTTCATTTTCATTTGGTTCTTTTTCATACTTTCTATTTCTCTGCTGAGGTATTCTACCTTTCTACTCATTTAAAAACTATTTATCTTTATTTTGTAGGAGATGGTTTTAATAGCTGCTTTTAAATCTTTATCTGACAGTTCCATCTTCTGGGTCAACTTGGAATTGGTATCTGCTGATTGCTGTTCTTTGAAAAATATTAAGAGCTTCCTGATTCTTTATATATTAAGTAATTTTTTATTGTATCTTGGATATCTTAAGTATTATATTGTGAGACAATGGATCCTGTTAACCTCCTTTAAAAATATTTGTTTATTTTTGTTTTAGCAGTCAATCAACCCTGTTAAGTTCAGTCTGCAAGTTTTATCTTCCTTTCTGTGGGGAGTAGTTCCAATGTCCATTCAATTCAGGTGTTGCACTTGTAAAACTTAAAAATATTCTCTAAAGTTCTAGATTTCTGAGTCTTATTCCTGTTTAAGAAGTGATTTTTATTCTTATTTAAAAAAAAACACAACATTTTAAAAATGATTTTAGAGAGAGGAAGGTTGGTGGGGGAGAGAGAGAGAGAGAGAAAACATTAATGTGAGAGAGGCATAAGCAGGGATTGAACACACAACCTGGGTGTACGCCCTGATCAGGAATCAAACACGCCACCTTATGGTGTACAGGACGAAGCTCTAACCAACTGAGCCACACGGGCCAGGACAGAAGTGCTTTCCATTTCATTATTCATATTAGATGTGAAAATAATTAAAAGGGTTACTGCTAGTACATAGCTTTCCTCAATAAATTAAAATTTCTACCAACATATTATTAGGAAATAAAATCTCAGTAGTAATGCTTATATAAAAATGCACACTAAAAAGTGTGAGAGCCCTAGCCAGTTTATCTCAGTGGTTAGAGCATAGGCCCACAGACTGAAGGGTCCTGGGTTCGATTCCAGTCAAGGGAGCATACTTCCGTTGCAGGCTCAATCCCCAGATCTGGTTGGGGTACACGCTGAAGGCAATCAATGGATGTGTCTCTCTCACATCGATGTTTCTCTCTCTCTCCCTTCCACTCTTCATGAAAAGCAATGGAAAAAATATCTTCAGGTGAGGATTAAAAAATAATAATAAAAAAAAAATTTTAAAGTGGGAGATAAAAACATATATAAAAATATATAAAATATATATATATATAAATATATACATACCTATAGGTGAATATTTTTTTATGTCAGGGTCTATTATAATCTCTTGATTTTAATTTAGGTTGTCATGGCTTATGTAGTTTTTTTTTTTACACTTTTATTGAGATATTGACATACAACACTGTATAATTTTAAGGAATACGGCATAATGTTTGATTTACATATTTTGTAAAATGATTACCATAATAAAGTTAATTAACGTCAACCATCTCATACAGATACCGAAAAAATGATAAAGAAAAAAAAGGATTTTTTTCCTGAGATGACAACTCTTAGTATTTACTCTAACTTTCATATATAAAATACACCAGTGTTATTAACTATAATCATCATGCTGTACATTACATTCCTAGTACTTATTATAACTGGAAGTTTGTAACTTTTGACCACCTTCATCCAATTCCCTCTACCCCCACCCCAACCTCTTGTAACCACAATTCTCATTTCTTTTTCTATGAGTATTTTCTCCCCCTTTTCCCCATTTTGGTTCCACATATAAATCAGATCATACAGTATTTGTCCTTTCCTGTCTGACTTATTTCATTTAGCATAATGTTAGGGCCATTCACGTTGTCACAAATGGCAGAATTCCCTTCTTTCCTTTTTTTCAATGTATGGATGAATAATACTCCATTGCGTGTATGTATGTGTATATACGTGTGTGTGCCAGAGTTTCTTTATTCTTTCATCTGATGATGGATACTACAGTTGTTTCCATGTTTTGGTTATTGTAAACAATACTGCTATGAGCATGAAGATGTAGATATCTCTTGGAGGTAGTGTTTGTGTTTCCTTTCTATGTATTCCCAGAAGTGAAATTGCTAGATCATATGGTATTTCTATTTTTAATTGTTTGAGGAACCTCCATACTGCTTTCTACAGCGGCTGTACCACTTTATGGTCCCATCAAAAGTGAACTAGGGTTCCATTTTCTCCACATCCTACTTAGTATTTGTTAACTCTTATCTTTTTTATGACAGCTATTTTAACAGGTATAAGGTGATATGGTTTTAATTTGCATTTCCCAAATGATTAGTTATGTTGAGCACTTTTTCAAGTACCTGTTGGCCATTCATGCATCTTCTTTGGAAAAATGACTATTCAGGTGCTTTGCCCATTTTTAAATTTGGCTTGTGGGCTTTAAGGAATAGGAAATGTGATCCAAAAATATAAAATAAATGAAGAAAAACTGTGTATACTATTATTTAATAGCATTAATTCTTGAGTATGCATTTTAAAGGAGCTTTCAAGTTCTAGTTTTTCCTCAGAGCTGAAATAAAGATCAATAATATTAATTTAAAAGCTAATAATATGTTTGATCCAGCAGCACCACTGAGTCAAAAATAAAAGTAAAATATCAAGTTAAAATTAAACATTTTATTTTGTCAAACAGCAAATAGAACATTATAGGGATGAAATGCCTCAGCTTTATCATGTATTTGGTAACATGGATATAAATATATATGCTATTTTACTTGTCCAATTAAGGATTGAATCCCTCCATAAGTCTATTAAAAGAGACAGGCACATTCACACAGCTATAAAACATTAAGTGATATAGACAATGGCAATACAGATAATGACCTCAAAATATGAAGTAGGCCTAGTTAGGAAAGATAGAGGAAGCCAGGTAATGCTATAGAAAGGGTGACATTTGAATTTGGCTATAATTAGGGTTACTATACTTCCCTATTTCTTCCAGTGTATGTCTTCATAAAGTAGCCAGACTAATCTTTTAAAACATGAATCAGATCATGTTACTCTTTTATTTTTAAATCCTCATCCAAGGAGTGAGGTTATTTCTTTCATTGCTTTCCAGAAGGAGTGGAAGGGAGGTGGGTGGGAGAGAGAAAGAGAGAGAGAAAAACATCAATGTGAGAGACACATCGAATGGTTGCCTCGACATGGGGCGGGGGTGGAACCTACAACCCAGGTACTGCCCTTGTCCTGGGATTGAACCCGAGACACCCCCCCCGCCCTTGCGCAGGCCAATGCTCCAACCACTG
Organism: Miniopterus schreibersii; assembly: GCF_964146895.1. Classification (NCBI taxonomy): domain Eukaryota; kingdom Metazoa; phylum Chordata; class Mammalia; order Chiroptera; family Miniopteridae; genus Miniopterus; species Miniopterus schreibersii. The sequence goes on along the minus strand of NC_138102.1, from coordinate 86,463,216 downwards.
AGCCATTCAGGCAAGGGCCGATCATGTTCCTCTTTTGCTCAAAATCCTTCACTGCTTTTCATACTCAGAATATAGTCTCAAATCTTTTACATAATCTATAAGATTTAAGTAATCTGGTTCCTATCTAGCCTCAACTCAAGCCACTAGCCCCATTGCTCACTAAGCTGTAGACATATAAGCCTCCTTTCTGTTCAGTTTATTACTTTATTAGTTCCAAGCTCCAAGTCTCTGTAACAGTTCTCTCCTGGATGTTTTACACCCAACCCTTTTCTATCTCTTGCTCATGCCTTTAGTACTTGGCTTAAACAGAACGTCTTCAAAGAAGTCTCCTCTGACTCCCTAAGCTAAAGTGAAGATCCTTTGTTATACTCTCTCTCACATTACCCTAAGTTTTTCTTTCCTAGTATTTGCCAAAGTTTGTATTTGTATCTTCTATTCTTATAAGTATTTGTTTAATATCAGTCTCTCCTACTATACTATAAACTATTTGAGGCAGGGAGCAAGTCTGTTTTGTTCATCACTGTGCTAGCACAAGCAAGAGCTCAATAATTACCTGTTCATTAAATGAATAAAATAAAAACATATAACTATATATTGCAAGTTAGAGAGTGACTAAGTGGTATGGGAAATCACATTAAAAAGGCTCTTGCCCTGGCTGGCGTGGCCAAGTGGCTAGAGCATTGGCCAGAGGGTCGCGGCTTGGATGGCAGTCAAGGGTACAGGCCTCCGTTGCAGGCTCGATTCGGGCCCCCTGTTGGGACTCAGAGGGGAGGCAACCAATCAGTGTGCCTCTCACACTGATCTCTCTCTCTCTCTCTCTCTCTCTCTCTCTTCCTTCCACTCTCTCTGAAAAGCAATGGAAAAAAGTGTCCTCGGGTGAAGATAAAAAATAATAATAATAAGGCTCCTTGGAAGGAGAAAGTATGGGCTGCAGGGCCGATGCTGCCAACTCCAGGGAGCACTATGAAGCCACGGTAACCAAGGCAGTGTGGTCCTGGAAAAACGGGAGGAGAGGTCGGAAAGCTAACAAAGGCAAAAACCAGAGACCTTCTCACCCATCTCCCATTCTTCTCCTGCCAAACTGGCCTGTGCCTATTCTGTGAACAGACCAAGCACCTCCTTCTTTTGTATGCTGTTCTCTCTGCTCGAAATGCTCAGATAGGTCTTTGCTCAAGAGTTTCTTCATCAGAGTGGAGTTCTCTTACCATTCTATCAAATACAGCACACTTTGTCTTTGCAGATCATTGTGTGGTTTTCCTCTTTCAGGAACGTGGGAAGCCTGTGGGGCAGTGCTCCCGGTAGAGCTTTATGCAGCGGCGGGAATGCTCTGACAGTCTAATGGCAGCCCCAGCCGCATGTGGCTAAGGAGTATGCGTAGTACAACTGCAGCACTGAAACTTTAGTTAAATTTAATTTTTATTAATTAAATTTGAATAGCCACATGTGACTTGACTTGTGGTTACTCTCTTACACAGTATAGCTCCAGAGGTGTCAGAGCAGAGGAGAAAAAGAATATACACTTTAATAAGAATCACTCAGGCTGTTGAGTTGAGAATGGACTTTATAAGGACAAGAGCAGAAGCAGAAAGGCTACTGAAAATGCTGATGCAAGAAGTGGAAAATGGTGGTACCTTGGATCAGGCAACATCAAAGGTAATGGTGAGAAGTGATCAAATGCGGGATATATTTTATGGCAAACACAATAGGATTTGCTGAAAGGTTCAACACTGGGTGTCTGAAAAGCAGTTAAGGATAAGAACAAGATTTATGGCCCGGGCATCTGTAAGACTAGAGTTTCCCTTGGCTGAGATGGAGAAAATTACACGAGGAACTGGTTTGGGAGAAAACCTTAGGAGTTCAGTTTTGTCATCTTAAGTGTAAGATAACTAATAGATACCCAAGTGAAAGATGCCATATAGGTATATGGATATACAGGTCTGGAGAAGAGAGAGAGATCTGGATCAGAGACAATAAATTTTGGAGTTATGAACATATTGGTAATATTTTTAAGCCATGAGACTAGATAAAATTGCCTAGAGAGTTAAGACAAAAAAGGGAAGCAGAAGCAGTTCAATGACTGTGCCTTATTAGTTAATCAAAATCTAGGGAAGATTATAGAGAACACAACCTGCCCTTAAAGATTTAAAGTTTAATGGCCCAGTTAGGAAATAATGATAATAAAAAGGCTTCATGTTTTTTTATTTAATCAGCACTGGAAATTAATGTGTAGGAAGGGACAGAAGACATATACTTTTCTGAGGGATCCTACTGCTAGTCTTTCTGTCAATCTAGTGAGATATCACAAAAGGTAAGCTGAACAAAGAGTGCATTTGATATATTAACACGTGACTGACATTATAAAGATCACTGTCTTATAGCTGTATTTTAATTGCACAATAAAATATTAAAACCTAAACCTTTATACATTTAAGGCAATATCCCAAATCATTTGAGCTGAATTATTAGCAATATATTGCTATAGTCCTGACTATATATAAGTAGGTAGGTAAATCCCATTCAGAGGACACAAAATGAGAGACAATGTCTACAGCTGGGCAAAATGTTCATGTGATTGCTACTCTGTAGGATGGTTAAACTTTATGTGTCAACTTGGCCAGGCCATGGTGCTCAGTGGTTTGGCCAAATACTAGTTAAGATGTTACTCTGAGATATTTTGTAGGTGTGATTAACACCTCTACACAATTGACTTTAAGTAAAAGATGTTAATATTCTCAATAATGTAGATGGGCCTCCTCTAATTACATGAAGGTCTTAAGCAAAAAGACAGGTTTCCTGGAGATGAAGGAATTCTGCCTCAAGACTATAACAAAAATCTGCCTGAGTTTCTGGCCTGTCAGCCTGCCCTACACACTTGCCAGACCCCACAATCATAAACCAACTCTTTAAAATAAATCTATATCTGTGTCTATGTCTCTATTTATATCTCTATGTCTCACATATATTCTATGGGTCTGTTTCTGAATTTCTCTGGAGAATCCTGACTGACACACTCTGCCACTATTTGGACAGTCTGTGTGATACTATGTACATTTACCTATCCTCTGAAAGCTTCAGTTTCTTCATTGAAATATGTAGAAAATTTCAGTATAAACCTTCATAGAGATATCTGAAGGTTAAACAAAGTAATCCATGTAAAGTTTTTAGTTTGGGTTCTGGCACACAATAAATATTTGATTGATGTTAGATGTCACTGTGTTGCTATTATTATAACAAATATTGAGTATTGACTATTTTTAAAGACATTAAGTTATAATTTTACTTTACATTCAAAAGTAAGGAAGTTCTTTTACATCTATCTTATACTTGAAATGCAAGGACAGTTGGTCATATACTACCCTGGTCATATCCAAATGTTCTTTGCTATCTAAAAGAATCACTTCTACCAGAGTTATTCTTAGTAGTGTCCTGTGCATAATTAACTAACCCCTAAACTCTGCCAGAGAATTAATAAAAATACTTAATGGAATAAAATAAAATGAAGATATACAAATGAACATTAACAATCTAAATATGCTACTTCACTACTAGTTTCCTAGAAAACTTAAACGTATGGAAGAAAAAGAAATTTATACCCATAAAATTTCATAATTTTATGCCCACAAAACTATAATTGAAAAACAACTAATTTTAATTATACTATATCATAAATGCCAAAATCCTTCCTATGGAAGAAAAAAATTTAAAAAGAATATATTACTTCTCCATAGTAAATGCTTATATTATTACTTGCATATAAGAAAAATTAAGAATGATAATAAATTTACGAAGTTGGACGGTTTGATTATTTAAGATTAAAATACTTACCTAAACAAACTTTGTATTATGTTACACATAATTCTAAATTAGAAATAATTTCCATAGGAGCTACTTTTAAAAGTTTAGATTTTCTTCTAAACCATTCTAAAGAGACATTACTAAAAATATGAAAAAATTATAGTAATTTTTAATACTTCCAACCATATTTTCTAAATAATTTAAAAATAGTCATTTTTACTTCTATCATAATTAATCTATGAGTAATTATTTACTTATAATTTGTTATAACTCACCTATGAGAAACTGCTCCCCAAGCACCATGCTTATTTGTGAGAATGTTAAGGATCTTCTGTTTCAGTTGATTTGCTGTAACATGATCTCGATGTTTAGCAGCACTAATAAGATGGTCACACATCTTTTCTTCCTCTCTCCTATCAGCAGCATACTGGGCACACTGCGACTATATAAAGAAATACAAACACTGAATAATGATTAATGTATAACTTCCACTGTGCATTAGAAAGGAATGACATCTAATTTTAAGTTAAAGGCTAATAAACTCAGATAATGTAATCTTTTGAAATTTTATTCCCCTTTCAAACTTGTAAAAATGTGTTCTTTGTATGTGTTTATACATATGTATATGTAAAATAATGTTTGGATAATGTTAGCTATCTGTATTCATGCCCATTGGTATTAGTAACATAGCTAATCATTCTCATTGTGTAGCAAAAGGTTCAAGATTATCATTTCTCTAATCATGTTTGATTTTTTTAATGATAACTTTAGTATAGGGTCGATTGACTGAAAATTTTAACATTACCAAATGGGTAATGTAACATGAGTCATATAATAAGGAAGGAAAGAAAATTATACATCTAAATAAATACATATAACTAGTTCACATTTATCATTACTATGGAAAAGACTGTTTCATGGAAGGTATTTAAATGTCCCTTCCACCTATCTATTGTCATAAACTACTACCACAAATTATTTCTTTCAGAAAAATAACCCTATGGTAATCTAAGAAGGATTAATTTGTATTCCAATTCATCTTTTTGTACAGGAAATCACCAATTAGTACAATGATCTGCCTCCATAATGAAGTTAATATTTCATTAGCTCATTGGAGAATAAAATTAAAATTTCATTTTTCTTCCTTAACAATTACAGTTAACTAAGAAAAACTTAACCATGAAGCACCCATCTCAGATTAAATATACTTTTTCTCTTAATTACAGGCTTATATGGAAGACAGAAATTCCTCAAAAAGTCCCAGTAAAATGTCAGGAATTTTATAAAATACTTTGCAATTTAAAAATGATAACTGTTTGGTAAACTACATACACTACATACATACCCCTCCCCCAAAACACAAACACACAATCAATGCATTTACTAATACAGACCTAACTTAAAAAAAACAAGAAACAAACATTTGGGTTAATAAACAATGTACAATCATTAAGTAACACTGGTAGTACTCTGAAAATTAGATTTAAATCAGTATTTTATGTATACATAATAGAAAAATCACTCAGTCTTCATGTCCCCCTTCATAGCTTATCACCCTTTGCCATGAAGCCTCAATAAAGTAATCTCATCCCCAATGGGGTAAAAACTGATGTTGGGTGTATGTGAAAAACACACACAAACTTGCTCTTTTTATATATAAAATAGAGATGTATATACAGTACAGAAATAGGTAAGCAGCATATTGATGGCAATAAAATATCACTGGGAAACAATTAGGATAAAAACCGTCTAAAAAGATTCCTTAGGGGGGCAATAATTTAAAAAAGGCTAAAAAACACTGCACTTAGTTAATATCATTTTGAGTAAATATGTGTTAAAGCTAGTAACTAATATCTAGCTTCATAAAATTCTGTTAAATGTTTTCACATGACAGATATTAATTTGCTTATACCCCATAAAATGTCTTGATTTTCTTAGTAGAATTACAGAGTGGACAAAAGTAGAGTTACAGTTGTTTGTATGGAAAATAATACAATAATTAATAGATAATAACACAAGAATAAACTGTGGGGTGTTGCGTATTCACAACTGTTAACCTATTTTTGCCCCACCCTGTATAATTGAGTCAAAGTGATCCTGCATGGAATTCAGTTAATATTCTAAATCTTATTTACTAAAAAGAAGTAGAAAATTAATGAAATATTCTTGTGCTTAGAGTTCTCATATATTTTACACCTAAAGATATTCTTCCAGAATACGACTATACTGTTATCCAGATTATAGCATTGTAGACTGATAAATAGCCAAATGTTATTTATTTTTCAGGTGATACAAATCTTCACTTTGACAAACACTTAATTGTTAATGTACTTTAATCAAAGTTTAAAATATTTGGTATTTTTTCAAAATAAGGTTTTTGCAATCACATATGACAAGTGTATGCTGTCTCATCTGACAAATGAAGCAGACGTTATTGGTATTAAAGTGCCAACAGCTATTTCTCTGTCTCGTGCTTTTCAGCTGGCCAGGTCAGAGATCACCAGACCTAAGATATCAACTTGCACGACTAAGAGAGCTGGTTTACTGAGATAAAAACCTCATCAAATCTGAAATCTTGGGCTCCGGCTTCCAGCCATAGAGCACTTGTTCGCATATGGATTCAGAATACATCGGAGAAGTTATTTATTATTTTCAAGGCCACTGGCAGTCCAACATAAGCCAAATACCAGGTCACCTAAATATTTCTGAAACCATTTTTGTTTTGTTAACTGAATGAACTGAAGTAATTGCTATATTTAAACCACTAAAATAAAAATATTTGTTGAATTGGGGCAATATAAATAATGGTGAATAATTATTGTCATGTTATAAATATAGAAATGCTATTTTAAATTAAAAAAATGATTTCTATGGAATATATAGTACTTCAACATCCTTTAGTGTTTAAATATAAAATAGAAATGATTGTTAATTTGTTCTTTACTCAAAGTACTTATGAGGGTTTTTAAACTATTGTATTTCCATATATACATATAGATCTACATATATATGACAGAATAGCAATGCTTCAATTGTCAATAAGATATCACTCATAAAAATAAAATCTAAACTAAAATGTTCTGTGGACACTCTAAAGATGGACATATAAACAAATAATAAATTATTGAATATTTGGTAAAACTGAGTTTCTTTATATAACCCCTTGTTATACTCATATCTAACGGTAAGTAATCTTTGCTCGCTTAAAAACTATGAAAGTAATTGCATTTCAAAATTCTATTTGCCTTTAACTTAGAAGAACTTCAGTCTACCGAGTGGTTACTGACAGGGCTGGAGGGATCTGTTCATGCTGTAAATGAGGTAAAAATAAACTAATACTCTGAGTTTGACATTTACTAAAGAACTCAAATGCCTTCCGTGAAATTTTCCTTTTCAAAACACCCTTCTTAATGTAAGCTTACCATCAGTGATGGCTGACTTATAAAAAGAAAAGCAGAATTTAATCTGCTCCAAAAATCTTACCTCGAACTCTGCATGTTTATGTACATCCTCAGCCCTCTGTCTGTTCAAAATAAACTCAGCTTCATTTGCAACACGAACTATGTGGTCTTTCATAGCATGGCATAGTAATCTAAAAAGAAAAGTACCTTTGAAATAATTATTTTAATAGCTTTTGTTAATCCAACTTTTCCAGTAATCAACCTTCAGTATTATAAGCATCAATTATGAATAAATTTCAGATAAAGCTACATTATAAAATTAATATAGTTGAAATTATAATTCAATGCCATTTGACATATAGAAATATGCCATAAAACTGTTACAGCAATGTTTCTGTTAAATACAGTGTGTTTTGTGAACAAATCATCCAGTGAATTCAATATAGTTAGTTAATGCAATAAAAAAAAAAAAAGAGTTTTTGATAGAGTATTTAAAAATGTATAAAACAACAGAATTCACTATCTTGGAAGTAAATTTTTCTTACAAAAGCTAGATGACACTATGTTAGGAAATATATAGACTGGATTCTTACTTTAATGCAGGTGATAGGGTCTAACTACTGGGTTGGACACCTGAAAATAATATCATCTTGTATGCCAACTATAATTAAAAAAATGATTTAAAGTAAAAAAAGTACAGATGATAGGACTAAATGGCATCTGAAATTCATTTAAATGCTAAGATTCTAAACTCTAACATGAAGCTACAGTGAATCAAGTTTAAAAATGTAACCATGGGGTATTTAAAAATAAAAGTTATTTAAATATTCAAATTGTTTTTTACAAGTGCAGAAAGACATACAGCGAGAAGCCTGTAACTATATCCCCTCTCTGCCCAATTTCCATCCCCAACAGGCACCCACTGGCATTAGTTTTTTACATATATTTTCAGAGATTTTAAAGATACAGATAAGAAAACACAAAAATATTCTTTTCTCACCACTTTCTTACACTGATACTAGTATATTATACAGTGTTTTTTCTCTACCTAGCTTTTCTCACTTAGCAATTTATCTTGGACATTTTTTCAAATCTACACAGGGAGCTTTTCCATCCTTCTTTTATAGTATAGGCAGAATTGATTTCCAAAGATGGCTAAAGAAATATCTCTCATCCCACATGTTCTTTTGCAGTGTGATTTTGTCACTGCTCTACCAAAAACAGGAGTCTTTTTCTACTCCCCTTAGAGCTGCCCAGTGATTTCCTGTGACCAACAGAACACAACAGAAGTGATGCTATGTGATTTCTGAGGCTAGGGTATAAGATTCCTGTTTTGCCCTTCTTTCTTGGAACTCTGTCTTCTAGAATCTGCTGCAATGATGAGGAAAGCTTGCAGCACATGGAAAGTCTCCAGGAGAAAACAGGTGCTCAGGCTCCCAGGCCTAGATAAGCTCTCAGCCCAAAAAGCCTTCCAGGTAACTGCAGCTCCAGACAACTCCACATGGAGAAAAATAAATGCATAGCTGAGCACAGTCAATGAGACTCATGAGAGATTTAAAAGAACAAAAATAAATGGTTGTTGGTTTAAGCCACAAGATGATGATGATCATAAAAACTATCACCAAACAATTTACTGAGAGCTAGGTAATAAAATAGGTAGTTTACAAATAATACTGAATACTCACAAGAATCCTCACGGATATATATCATTATTTTAATTTTTAAACATAAGACAATACAGCTAAGAAAAATTAAGTTCCTTAATCAAGATCACAATTTAAAAAATAATTCTCATGATTTTGTATTTTGCAATGCATCTTCATTAACCAACAATACATTTTTAAAATTAAAACCTTGTAATTTTCTTTACTTCTGCAATCTTCTCTTCCTGTGGACATTCTAAGATTAGTTTTTTCACTTTGTCCACTAAAAGCGATGACTAAGACTTTTCACATCTTTTAAAATAAACAATAAGTAATTACTCTGTTTAAAAAAATAATTAGAATATTTGAAAGTTAATTCTAAGTCTTTTTGCTTTTTTTTTAAATTTAATTTTATTATTTTTATTGTTGAGAGTATTATAGATGCCCCCCCTTTTTCCTCCACTCCTTGACCGGGTTCTGTCCTGCCCCAAGCCTCCACCACGCTATTGTCTGTGTTCTTTGGCAATGCATATATGCATATAAGTTCTTTGGTTAACCCCCCACCCCCCAAGTTCTCTTTGAGATTCCTCATGTATCCATGAATCTGGTTCTATTTTATTCATCAGTTCATTGTGTTCATTACATTCCACATATAAGTGAGATCACGTAATATTTGTCTTTCTGTGACTGGCTTTTTTCGCTTAGCATAACCATCTCCAGGTCCCTTCATGCTGTCACAAAGGTTAATAGATCCTCTTTTTTACAGCTGCATAGTATTCCATTGTGCAAACGTACCACAGTGGTTTTTTTAAACCATTCATCTAAAATAGGTACTTGGGCTATTTCCAGATTTTAGCTATTATAAATAACACTGCTATAAACATAGGGGTGTATATATTCTTTCTGACTGGTGCTTTGGGGTTCTTAGAATATATTCTTCGAAGTGGTATCACTAGGCCAAATGGCAGTTCTATTTTTAATTTTTTGAGGAAACTCCACATTGTTTTCCATCGTGGCTGCACCAGGTTGCATTCCCATCCCCAGTGTACTAAGGTTTCCTTTTCTCCAAATCCAAGAGAAAGAATACTTCCAAGCTCTTTTCATGAGGCCAGCATTATCCGAATCCCAAAACCAGATAAAGACACTACAAAGAAAGAAAATTACAGACCAATATTCCTAATGATCATAGATGCTAAAATCCTTAACAAAATATTACCAATTGGATCCAGTAATGTATAAAAAAGATCATACACCATGACAAAGTGGGATTTATTCCAGGGATGCGTGGCTGGTACAATATTCACAAATCAATAACTGTGATACATCACATAAACAAATTGAAAGACAAAAGTCACATGGTCGTATCAATAGATGCGGAAAAAGCATTTGACAAAATCCAACACCTATTTTGATAAAAACTTTCAGCAAAGAGGGAATACAGGGATCACACCTGAACATAACAAAGGCCACATATGACAAATCTGCAGCCAACATCATACTCAATGGCAAAAACTAAAACCATTTTCCCTAAGAAAAGGAACAAGACAGGGGTGTCCACTCCCACTACTCTTATTCAACATAGTACAGGAAGTCCTAGCCACAGTGATTAGAGAAAAAAACATAAAAGGCATCCAAACTGGAAAGGAGAAAGTAAAACTGTCATTATAGGCTGATGATATGATATTGTACATAGAAAATCCTAAAGACTCCACCAAAAAATTACTAGATTTAATAAATGAATTTGGCAAGGTACTGGGATACAAAATTAACACCTAGAAATCTATGGCATTTTTATACACCAATAATGAGCTCTCAGAAAGAAAGATTGAAAAAACAATCCTATTTATCACTGCAACTAAAAAATTAAGAAACTTAGGAATAAACTGAACCAAGGAGGTAAAAGACCTGTACTTAGAAAACTATAGGACATTGCCCACTGGGCGTGGCTCAGCGGTTGAGCGTCAACCTAGGATCCAGGCGATTGGGGTTCGATTCCCGATCAGGGCACATGCCCGGGTTGGGGGCTCGATCAATGACTTTCTCATCATTGATGTTTCTGTCTCTCTCCGTTCCTCTCTCTGAAATCAATAAAGATATATTTAAAAAAAGAGGAGAAAAAAAAGAAAACTATAGGACATTGAAAAAAAAATAAATGAAGATATAAACAGGTGGAAGAATATACTGTTCCGGGTTCTTTTTGAAAGAGCACACTTATGAAGTAATTTCAGCTCCTTTCACTACATCTTTTTATAAACTTTAATTCTCATATTCATTATCTAGATTTGCTTTAAATTAATTTTAAACAAGAATGCTATATTCAAGATCATCATTCATTATTTTCACTGCTCATTATTTTTTTAAATCTTTTTTTTAAGTTTCTTTATCTTTATTGTTGAAAATACTACAGATGTCCCCTTTTTACCCCCATTGATCCCCTCCACCCAGCACCCATCCTACCCCTAGGCATTCCCCATACCAATGTCTGTGTCCATGGGTGATGCTTATAAACGTGTAAGTTCTTTGCTTAATCTCTCCCCACCAACACCCACCTCCCCACGTTACCTCTGAGATCCTTCATTCTGTTCCATGCTTCTATGTCCCTGGATCCATTCTGTTCATCAGTTTATTTTGTTTATTATATTCCACATATAAGTGCAATCATGTGGTACTTGTCTTTCTCTGACTGGCTTATTTCACTTAGCATAATACTTTCCAGTTCCCTCCATGCTGTGCCAAAGGATAAAAAATCTTTCTTTTTTACAGCTGCATAGTATTCCATGGGGTAAATGTCCCACAGCTTTCTTGTCCACTCATCTTCTGACAGGCACTTGGGCTGTTTCCAGATCTTAGCTATTGCAAATTGCACTGCTATGAACATAGGGGTGCATAAGTTCTTTGTGACTGGTGTTTCACTTTTCTTAGGATATATTCCTAGAAGTGGGATCACTGGGTCAAACGGCAGGTCCATTTTTAATCCTTTGAGGGAACTCCATACTGTTTTCCATAGTGGCTACACCAGTCTGCATTCCCATCAGCAGTGTACTAGGGTTCCCTTTTCTCCACATCCTAGCCAGCACTTGTAGTTCATTGATTTGTTGATGGCAGCCAGTCTGACAGGTGTGAGGTGATACTTCATTGTGGTTTTAATTTGCATCTCTCTGATGATTAGCGATGTTCAGCATTTTTAAATTTGTCTCTTAGCCATTTGTATGTCCTCTTTGAAGAAGTGTCTATTTAGGTCCTTTGCCCATTTTTTAATTGGATTGTTTGTCTTCTTTTCGTTAAGTTGTATGAGTTCCTTATATATTTTGGATATTAACCCTTTATCACATGTGTCATTGGCAAATATGTTCTCCCATACAAGGGGTACCCTTTTTGTTTTGTTGATGGTTCTTTTGCTGTGCAGAAGCTGTTTATTTTGATGTAGTGCCATTTGTTAATTTTCTTCTTAATTTCTCTTGCCCTAGGAGATATATCAGCAAACATACTGCTATGAGAGATGTCTGAGAAGTTGCTGCCTATGTTTTCCTCTATGCTGCCTATGGTTTCATGTCTTATATTTAACTCTTTTATCCATTTTGAATTTACTTTTGTGGATGGTGTCAGTTGGTGGACTAGTTTCATTTTTTTTTCATGTACCTGTCCAATTTTCCCAACACCATTTATTGAAGAGACTGTCTTTACTCCATTGTATGTTCTTGCCTCCTTTGTCAAATATTAATTGACCATAATGGCATGGGTCAATTTCTGGGTTCTCTGTTCTGTTCCATTGATCAGTATGTCTGCAAGTACCAGGCTGTTTTGATTACAGTGGCTTTGTAGTATAACTTGATATCTGGTATTGTGATCCCTCCAACTTTGTTCTTTCTCAAGAACGCTGTGGCTATTTGGGGTATTTTTTGGTTTCATATAAATTTTTGAAGTGTTTCTTCTAGATCTGTGAAAAATGATGTTGGTATTTTAATAGGGAATGCATTTAATTTATAGATGGCATTGGGTAGTATGGACATTTTAATGATATTAATTCTTCCAGTCCATGAACATGGTATATTTTTTCATTTGTTTATATCTTCCTCTACTTCTTTTTTCAGAGTCCTGTAGCTTTCCAAGTAAAGGTCTTTTACATCTTTGGATAAGTTTATTCCTAGGTATCATATTTTTTTAGTTGCAATGGTAAATGGGATTTTTTTTTTTAGTTTCTCTTTCTGATAGTTCATTATTGGTGTGTAAAAATGACATCAATTTCTGGGTGTTAATTTTGTATCCTGCTTCCTTGTTGATTTCAATTATTAAATCTAGTTTTTTGGTGGAGTCTTTAAGATTCTCTATGTATAATATCATGTCATCTGCAAATAATGACAGTTTTGTTTCCTCCTTTACAGTTTGGATGCTTTTTATGTTTTCTTCTGTCTTATTACTGTGGCTAGGACTTCTAGTACTATGTTGAATACGAGTGGTGAAAGTGGTCACCTCTGTCTTCTTCCTGTTCTTAAGGAAAATGGTTTTAGCTTTTGTCCACTGAGTATGATGTTGGCTGTAGGTTTGTCATATATGGCCTTTATTATATTGAGGTATGTTCTATTCCCACTTTGCTGATAGTTTTTACCAAAAATGGGTGTTGAATTTTATCGAATGGTTTTTGCCAAATGCTTTGTCTGCATTTATTTATAGGATCATGTGATTTTTATCTTTCAGTTTGTTTGTGTGATGTATCACATTTATTAATTTGTGAATACTGTACCAGCCTTGCATCCCTGGAAGAAATCCCACTTGGTCATGGTGTATGATCTTTTTAATATATTGCTGGATCTAATTTGCTAATATTTTGTTGAGTATTTTAGCATCTATGTTCATTAAGGATATTGGCCTGTAATTTTCTTTCTTTGTAGTGTCTTTATCTGGTTTTGGAACTGGGCTAATGCTGGCCTGGCATAAAGAGTTTGGAAGTGTTTCTTCCTCTCGGATTTTTTGAAACAGTTTGAGAAGGATAGGTGTTAATTCTTCTTTAGATGTTTGATAACACTCCCCTGTGAAGCCATTGTGGCCAGGGCTTTTGCATGCTGAAAGCAGTTTGATTACTGCTTCAACTGCATCAGTTGTTATCAGCCTATTTAGACTTTCTGACTCTTCCTGATTGAGTCTTGGAAGGTTGTATTTTTCTAGGAATTTATCCATTTTATCCAGTTTTTCCAGCTTGGTGGAATATAGTTGTTCATTTCCCTGATCATTATTGAAATGAATCATTTTTTTTTTTTTCTTGCTTACGTTGTCATAAATTTCAGAATGGGATAGGTTTAAGTTTGTCTTAGCTTTTTGTTTAGCAAAAACCAACTCATAGTAATTCTGCATTTATTCTTCACTACATGCTGTATATCCATGGGAAACTAATCTTCTTTACTGATAAACATGTATAAGCAAAAGTAAAGAATTATATATCTTGATATTCCTAAACTATGATTTAAATATAATTTTAAATCCTCACTTGAAGATATGTTTTTATTGATTTTAGAGTGAGGAACAGAGAGAGAGAGGAAAAGAGAGAGAGAGGGAGAGAGAGACACACACAGGCATTGATAGGTTGCCTCCAGTGGGGAAACCACCCATCACCTAGGTATGTTCTGTGACTGGGAAATAAATTTGCAACGTTTTTGGTGCATGAGACGATGTTTTAACCATCTGGGACACCAGGCTAGGACTAATTTTTAAAACCTATATATGTCAAGAATAAAGATTGCAACGCACAGAGGTGGAAGCTACACTGACACTCTCCCAAGACCAAACTGTAATTAAAACTAAAATATAGAAAAACCATCCTGAATAATCAACTGCAACTGGAGACAAGCTGATGAGCAACTCATAAGCAAGGAGTAAAAGTGGAGACCACATAGAGACTAGGAGGATATGCGGAGGCATGAGAGGCCTGGCTGGGCTCCCACAGACAGCAGCTGAAGGTCTAGAGGGATATCTTAGCTATGGGGGGTTTTTGTTGAGGACTCTGGCACCTAACTCCTAGGTTGGACTTCCCAGCCAAGAGCACCAGAACAGAGAAAGGTGTCCGTATAGCATCTAGCTGTTAAAAGCTACTGGGTTTTTGTCTTCCAGGGAGAGATGACTGGAACTGCAGGGACCCTCTTAAAGAGCCAACCCACAAAGTTTCATGTGCAGTCACTCACCTTGGGCTCCAGGAGAGGGAGGGCGGAGTGGACTGAAGCTGTGTGAAGAGAACCTAGGATTGTGGGCTGTGGAGATAGAGCTCAGAGGGCACCCCTCTGGATTCCTGTGCAAAGTCATTCCCCCATACTGCAGAGGAAATCTTTCACAGGCAGGCACTTGTCTACATTCTAAGCAGCTTTTGCCTGAGAGAGAAGCAATTGCCCCAGCCTGCTGGAAAACCTCTTGCCCTACTCCAAGGAGTTTCTACTTCTTGAGGCTCATTAAGAGAATCAGATTAATCAGCCTGCAGGCAGAGGCAGACCTCAGAGTGCTTTGAGTCTTTGCCTGATATGCTTATGGATCGAGGCCTTGGAAAAGCAGACTTTGGTGTGCATCTTGGTCCTGTCCAAATGCACCCAGCCCTAAGAGAGGGGACCTCAAGACATAGGTTGTGTATAGCTCCAAACGGGGTACTCAAGGCCAATCACAAACAGCGTCTGACATTGTCTTGCACCAGAGACCTTCCAAAAAGACTGAGAGTCCTAGCAGGCCTACCTAAACACATAGAAACAAACACAAATAGGGAGCCAAAATGGAGAGAAAAAAAAACAAGCCCCAAATGAAAGAACAGGAGAAGTTTCTAGAAAAAGAGCTAAATGAAATGGGGATAAGCAATGTATCAGATATAGAGCTCAGAATATTGATTGTAAGGATGCTCAACAGCATGGAAAAAGATATGGAAACTATGAAAAATGACCAGTCAAAAATGAAGCATGACATAGCAGAAATAAAGAATATATTGGAAGGAAAAAACAGCAGATTAGAGGAAGCTGAGGGTCAGATCAGCCAATTAGAAGAAAAATAACCATTTAAAAATAGGAGGACAGACTAAGGGAAGTGTGAGACAATATGAAACGTAACAATATTTGTCGCATCATAGAAGTGCCAGAAGAGGTCGAAAGTAAGAAAGGGTTAGAGAACCTGTTTGAAAAAATAATGGCAGAAAACTTCCCTAAGCTGGTGAAAGAAAAGTCACACAATTCCAGGGGGCACAGAGAGTCCCAAGCAAGAAGAGTACAAAGAGTTCCAAGCCCAGACACATCATAATTAAAATGCCAAAAAGACAAAGAGTATATTAAAGGCAGCAAGAGAATATCATCTGTTAGCTACAAAGGAGCTCCCATAAGGTTGTCAGCTGACTTCTCATCAGAAACTCTACAGCCAGAAGGGAATGGCATGAAGTATTCAAGGTAATGCAAAACGAGGATCTGAAACCAAGACTATTCTATCCAGCAAGGCAATCATTCAAAATAGATGGCAAAATAAAGAGCTTCCAAGAAAAAAAAAAAGCTAAAGGAGTTTATCACCACCAAACCAGCCTTGCAGGAAATGTTAAAGGGACTGCTGTAATTAGAAATAGAAATAGAAGCATTGCAAGAAATGTTAAAAGGGTCAGCTGTAATAATAAGAAGAAATAGAGAGAGAAACATAGGCGTAAGAATTAAAATGGCAATAAATAAGGACCTGTCAATAATAACCTTAAGTACTTTAAGGGAGAGATCAACAGCAATACAGTCATAGCCGTGGACTTTAACACCCCACTGACTTCACTGGTAGATCTTCCAGACAACAAGTCAACACAGGAACAGTGACTCTAAATGGAGCACTAGATCAGATGGATTTAATTGATATTTACGGAACTTTTCAACCCAAAGCTTCAGAATATACATTCCTCTCAAGCGCACATGGGTCATTCTCAAAGACACAAAACAAGTCTCTACAAGTTCAAGAAGACTGAAATCATATCAAGCACCTCAGATCACAATGGCATGAAATTAGAAATCAACTACAATAAAAACACTCAAAAATATTCAAACACATGGACACTAAATAGCATGTTATTAAACAATGAATGGGTTACCATTAAGATCAAGAAAGAAATCAAAAACTTCCTGGAAAGAAATAAAAATGAACACACAACAACCCTGAATCTAGGGGACATAGTGAAAGCAGTCCTAGAAGGGAAGTTTATAGAACTACAGGCCTACCTCAAAAAGCAAGAAAAATTTTTAGTAAACTATCTAATCCTACAACTTAAAGAATTAGACAGCTCCCCTGTGAAACCATCTGGACCAGGGCTTTTGTTTGCTGGCAGTTTATTTTTTATTTTTTTTATTACTGCTTCGATTCCATCAGCTGTTATTAGCCCATTTAGGTTTTCTGATTCTTCCTGATTCAGTTTTACATGATCTCACTCGTATGTGGAATCGACTGAGGAACAAAATAGGCTGAGAAACATAGAAACATGGAAGAGATTGATGAATCTCACTGGGAGGGGGGGGGTGTGAGGGAGTGGATGGGGGGAGAGGTTAATCAAAGAATTTATATGCATATATGCAGAACCCAAGGACACAGACAATAGTGTGGTGAAGGATTGGGGTGGGGGGCAGGATGTGGGGTGTAGATCAATGGGAAAAAAGGGGGGCATCTGTAATACTTTTAACAATAAAGATAAATTTAAAAAAGTAAAATAAAACTTAAAAAATATAAAAAAATTAAAGCTATATATGTCTTTGAAGTGAGTTTGAGTGTAGTAGAATTTATTTCTGCTTTCTAATGTAGAAAGCTTGAATGATATAGCATTAAATTTTATTATCTTTTCACCAATTTATGTTCAGTGTCTATGTGGCATCTTCCACAAAAACAGGAGGTGAATAGTCTTTTTCAAGGCGGTAATTTAAATTCTGAGCAGCACTAAAGTGCAGATATTTCTCAATAGAAATTTTCCCAAAATCTGTGTTTGGTCTGACACAGAGTTCATTATTCTATGATGAGATTTTGGTTATATAAGGACTGTATTACTCTGGACCAGCAGGAACTTCCTGGCAGTATGAAAGAGGCACCACTAAAATCTTGCATAGCAGCTGGATCAGTGGAGATATCAACTAGAAATATTCAGAGGTTATGTCTTATATCACTTGAAAGGGACAGAGACACATTGCAATGGGAATATTGTCTAGTTTCCAGGAAAAAGTTAACAAGATCCCAAAGAACCCAAAGGCTAGGGCAATCTGTTCGAAACCACAATGCTTAGGGGAAAAAAGCTCTAACTCTACAAATAATGTTCAGGGCAAACAGTCATATAGATAGTCTTAATCTCAATCACTGAGGGAGCTGGAAAAATAGGCAGTTAAAGACAGTCTGTAAGAAACTCTAAGTATTAATTTTGATGAAATCATCAGCCTGTATTTTATATAACTAAAGTTTCGAAAGAGAAAAGAGATGTGAGATGCTGGTATTCGGTTCAATAGTGTCTGAAGGCTGAAGAAAGCAAGAAAAAAAAATCAAATATGTGCAAATTAGTGCAAATTACAAAATTAAATAGATTAACAGAAAAAAGCAGGAAATGAGAGGGGTTCAAGATCTGGCTGATTAATAGGTATTATAGCCAGGAGCAAAACAGTGTATTGGCAAAGAGGCATGGGTGGCAGAGAAGGGGATGGGGAGGGGAAGAATCTTGCCTCAGAAACACCAGAGAAATTGCAACAATTATTTGAAAGTCTGTTCCATTGCTGACATTTATGAGTTATATATCAACTAATTATGTTGTTTTATTTTCAGGCAAAGAAAGCATCCTTTTATCTGACTCAGTCATTCTGGGAAACTTCATTATCCATGTGGAAAACCATTCACCAATCCAAAAAAAATCTCCCATACTTTCCCAAGGGGCTGTGTGTGTTTACTTGGACAGCCCTTCAACACAGCCAGGCAGGTTTCAACTCTACCATAGCATTCACTTTCTGTTTCCACAGAGTCTCAATGTCAGCAGGAGGTAAGAGCTTACTTAGGGCCTTCTTCAGGTCTTTCCAGAGCATGCATTTAGCCCTAAGCATGTGTGTGGCCTTTTAGATTTCTAAAATATGTCACAAGTTTTTAAAGCCCCATGTACATCTCATAGCTGTTCTTCCTAAGCTTTTTGGTTAGTCTATTATTTGCCCCAACTGTTATGTATCACCTCAGGCAGTGGCACCTAAGACATTAGTCTATAAATGTTTTCCACAAATGGGCTCAAGGAACCAGCTTTATTCATATTAGACTGGAACAAATAATTAAGTAAAATTCTTTGCTAGCGAGGTCCATTTTGCTCCCTCTGGTACAGTATTTATAATGTGATTTTTTTTTTTTTAAATAGTTCCCATTGAACTGGGGAGCAAAGAATGAATGGGACTGGGCTACTTAAAATGTCACAGTTACACCTTCACCCCCCAAAATTTTTGAAAATATTTTTGTTGCATATACAATTACTGAGAGTTATTTTTTTCTCAACACTTTAAAAGTATTATGTCACATCTTCTAACTTTCATTGATGTTTTGCTAATTTTTCTCTTTTTGTTCATACCTATTCTTTTATGTGGGTGCATTTATCTCTTTACCTTTAGTGTTCTACAATGTCAGTACCATGCATCTAGGATGAGTTTCTTTTATTTACCTTACTTTACATGGTGATTCCTATACCTCTATAGTTATGTTTTCAATCAATTCTAAAATACTCACAACAATCATCTTTTAAAATATTTCATCTACTCTGTAATCTCTGATTTTTCAATTATGATGATGCAAATTAAACTTATTCCACTTTCATATCTGTTAACACTACTTTCATTTTTCATCTCTTTTTCTCTCTGCATTCTGGATAAATTTTTTAATATATAAATTCCAGATCACTAATTCCCTCCAACTTTGTCTAATTTGACAAATCATCTATATATATATTTTTTTTTTTTTCAAAAATGTAATTTTAAATTCTACAATTTTTAATTTCAAAAGTTTTCCCATTCATTTTATTTCCTGTGTTTCACAATTCTAATCTTGACAGTCCTTGGAGATACAAATTTTTGTGTTTTTTTCCCCTTATTGATGTTCATACAAAGTGTCTTTCAATTTCATATACTTAGTCATCTTTGATTGTTACCTCATTTGTGGTTTTAATCTGTGTGAGTCCAACAGAACTAATGTGGGTATATGTTTGCTTTTATCTCTGCTAATATGAAGGAGAGCCCCCTAGAACCATATCAGCCTCTTTTAAGGATGTAGGCTTAACCTGGAATTTCCAGGCTAGATCATTTACTTAATTTATGGCTAAAAGTTTAAAATCCCAAAAGCAGTGTTGTTTCAGGCATATGACCCAGGGCATTCATACTCTCTGAGGCACTAACTTATTGGGTGGAGGGGTGGCCCTGGTAAACTCTTAAACCATTTATAAGACTCATATTGCCTTATGTAGTATATGAATGCTTTACAGCAGAAGGAACCTTAGATCTCTGAGTAACTCATACAGCTTTAATAAAAGTCCCTATTAATTTTCAATCCCTTGAAATGTGACTTTAAAAAAATCCTATACTAAATCAAGTTCTGTCAATGTTTACTTCCTTAATGGATTTTAATATATTTACTTACTGCACTAACATTGCTTTAATTTAGGCCTTATTTATCTCTCATTTAGATTACAGTAGCTTCTTAATTTTTCTGCCTCTTCCAAATCCTCTATATTCCACTACACTTTTCACTGTGCCATTAGTATTATTTACAATTAAATATCTTCAGTGAATACATATAATAGACAAGATAATAGTCAAACTTATTTTATATATGTGTGTGTGTGTGTGTGTGTGTGTGTGTGTGTGTGTGTGTGTGTATATATATATATATATATATATATATATATATATATATATATATATATATGTCTGTGTACTTCTCCAAGCTTATCTGTGGCCACTTTTTCACACTTATTCTATGTTCTAGAAAAGCCTTTGAAGTTTCTTTACTGAGTCATACTATTTTAGGACCTTTACGTGTGCCATTTTGATTCCCTGTAACTCCTGTGATCCCCTTCTCCCAAAAGAACTAAGAGACCTTCTCAGAATTTTGCACACATTCTGGGCATTATAATATTTATTACATTGTCTTATGTTTATTTTTATTTCTTTTCTTTTTAACAAGTCTCTCTCTCAGACTGTAAAGTCTGTTAAATAAGTTACAATGCTGATTCATCACTGTATCTACTATGATTTGTATGGTACCTGTCATAAAGTATGGACTTATTCATATTATATAGCTAAATTGATAAATGACTGAATGAAGGATGGCAAATAACATTTTAGCTTTTAATGATAACCTACAAAATTCTATGACATTTAGTACATAGAAAATGAGGTAAATAAAAATATCCGATAATTTAGGAATTTCTATTGCAGAACGTTTTCCTCCTAACAGTATCTATACAACGTAGGAAGTGAATGAAGTGGTCTTTGCCTTCTAATGAAAGTTTATTTTTCAAAGGAAATAGAAAAAGAAAACAATTTGTTCAATCACATTCATTCTTGTTTTAAAACAGGGTTGTTATGGATGTAGGAAACAATAAGGGACAAAACAAAGTATTTTATTTTCAATGAAATAGTTATCAACAAGTAAAGTGCTGATGTTCTAGGAAGTATCCAATTTTATTTAGTTTGTTATAATTTAAATTGCTTGTGTTTGACCCAAGACTCTGAAATCCTGAATTTTAAACATAAATAATTTCTGTAATTTGATGAAAGAAAAAGACAAAAAAAAAAGAAGGCCATATGAGAGGTCAGACAAATTAGTCTTCCACCACCTATAGATAAATGAGGAGACTAAAGGAAGAACTAGTTTGTATTTAAGTTCTACCTTTTAATAGTGTTAAAAACTTGGACCAATAATTTTCCTTGTGTCTGAGTTTTAGTTTCCTGACTACTGTTACAGATATCCTATAAATTAGAGGTAAGAGTGTATTCCCAAATTGTAGGATTATATTTTAAGATCCCTTTTATTTAGTCAAGAAGACAGACTCTGACTGGAAGTGAAGTGGCTACACAGTGCAGGAGCAGATGTAATAACTCAGCATAACTTCCTCTGACCCTAAAAATCTCAAAAGGAAGGCATAGAGTTTCTGGTGGCATTTCAAGGTGGAGTCTGGCTGGATCAGAGAAGCTCAATTTCTTCCAGTGTTATAGTCCTTTAATAGACTATTTAAAAATCTGGAAAAATTTACAATTTGTATTGTTAAAATTTTTTATTTTGTAAAATGTTTACAAACTTTGGTTCATGAGCCATTTTAATGCCAACAAATCTTTACCTAATGAAAGTAGCAGAACAAATGCCTTGTTGCCCTAGGAAGTATCTGACACTAAATTTTCTGCATTACCAAAAAGTACATTTTCTTTAAAGAGGGAAGGCATTTAGCTCATATGGTTTTTAGGAGCAAGTGAGAGATTATTTGGAAAGTCTTTGACATTAATTAAGCACACAAAAATAGCAGTTCACTTTTCTAAAAGATACACATTGACACACTGGTTATCTTTATACTCATTAAAAGGAAAAAACAAAGATGACGGGTGGAACCAAGATAGCAGCATAAGTAAAAGTGGTACTTGTTGCCTCCTACAATCACATCAAAATTACAACTATAATATGAACAACCATCATTCAGAATCACCTGAAATCTGGCTGAATGGAAGCCCTACAGCTAGAGAATTAAAGAAGAAACCACATTGAGACTGGGAGGAGGTGGAGGTGGGGATGGGCTGATCTGACACTCAGGTATTGCGTGTTTCTAATCAGGAGGTATATCTTGGCTGTGGAGATATTCCCTGAGGAGTGAGGGGACCCAGCCTGACTCCACACCTCCCAGCCCAGGGTTCCAGTGCTGGGAAGAGAAGTCGTCATAACTTCAGGCTATAAAAACCAGCAGAAATTGTGGCTAATAGGGAGACTGCTGGAGTCCCAGGCAGTTCCTCTTAAAGGGCCCTTGTATGGACTTACTCAGATTCACTCCCTCTGAGCTCCAGCTCTGGGGAAGCAGCTTAAAAGTATCCAGGGACATATGGAGAGGAACTAAATTATCTGGCATGAGGGCAAGAACAAGGAAGAAGCTTTCTCCCAGACAAAGTGCTGGCAGAGGTCTTTGTTCTTTTGCTGAGCCCTCCTCGCCACAGTGCCAACTGGCAGGAGCCATATCTTAGTCTCCATCCACCTGTTTGCCCTGCCCTGGTGATTCCCCAGGCACCACCCCACCCAATTTGCAGCCTCACCCAAGCTGTTTGCATTGACTTTTCCATATAAATGGCCAATCCTGGAACAGAACAAGCTTTAGACTTTCCTAAAATCTCTCAAATAAGCAGCAGCTCACCTCAGTGTGCCCCATACCTCTTGCTAAGTGGTCCGAGGCCAGGCACTAGCGGCAGCTTGCCAAGGTTCACAGCTTGGTGTCTTCTGGGCACCTCCAAGCCCAACACAACTAGCAGCCATCTGCAGATTGCTTTGTAGCTCATGGCAGGTAGCCCCAGGTAGGGCACAGGCAGAGGCTGATTTTGCACCTCCGGAAGGCCCCAGAGCTAGTGCACCCAGTGGTCAGCCATGCCACAGTACAACCCTACCACATCCACAGGTGACACATTCAAGGGGCAGACCTGGTGAGCACCAAAGCCCTACAGAAGCATGTCCTGCTTCATAGGGGTGCCTCCTGCACAGCAGCTCTTCTGCTGTAGCCACATGCTGTTCCTCATAGCCGACTGGCCTGGGGAATCAATTCCTCCCAGTGATGCCAATAGCAATCAAGGCTCCACTACAACAAGGCAGTTCACACAGCCCGCAAAGGGGAGCACCTAGAGTGCCCAGCTCAGGTGACTAGGGAGGCTGAGCCACTGTGCCCTACAGGACAGCTACTACACGAGGCCACTCTACCAATTCCAGGAGACAAAGCAGATATATCTAATACATAAAAACAAATACAGGGAAGCAGCCAAAATGTGGAAGCAAAGAAACGTCACAAATTAAAGAACAGAAGAAATCTCCAGAAAAATAACTAAATGAAATGGAGCCAAGGAAGGTACTAGATACAGAGTTCAAAAAAATGGTTATAAGAATGCTCAAGGAACTTAATGAGAATTTCAAAGAACTGCGTTAGAATTTCAAGGAAATCATTGAGAACATCAACAACATAAAAAAGTGCCAGTCAGAAATTAAGGATACACTAAATGAAATCAAGAGTAGAGTAAAGGACGCTGAGAATCAAATCAGAGATTTGGAATATAAGGGATCATAAACCACCCAACCAGAAGAGCAAAAAGACTAAAAGAATAAAAAAAAATATGAAGATAGTGTAAGGAGCCTCTGGGACAACTTCAAGCTTACCAACATTAGCATAATGGGGATGACAGAAGAGAGGGAGCAAGAAATTGAAAACCTATTTGAAAAAGTAATTACAGAAAACTTCCCCTATCCGGTGAAAGAAATAGACTTACAAGTCCAAGAAGTGCATTGAGTCCGAAACAAGATGAACCCAAAGAGGCCCACATCAAGAAATATCATAATTAAAATGCCAAAGGTTAAACACAAAGAGAGAATCTGAAAAGCAGTAAGAGAAAAGCAATTAGTTATCTATAAGGAACATCTATACTAATGTCAACTGATTTTTCAACAGAAACTCTGCTGTCCAGAGTGAGTGGAAAGAAATAGTCAAAGTGATGAAAAGCAAGGACCTACAACCAAAATTACTCTACCCAGCAAAGCAATAATTTAGAAGTGAAGGAAGCCCGGCTGGGCGTGGCTCAGAGGTTGAGCCTCGACCTAGGAACCAGGTGATCGGGGTTCGAATCCCGGTCAGGGCACATGCCCGGGTTGTGGGCTGCAGCCGATCAGTGACTCTCTCATCATTGATGTTTCTACCTCTCTCTCTCCCTCTCCCTTCCTCTCTCTGAAATCAATAAAGATAAATAAATAAATAAATAAATAAATAAATAAATAAATAAACAAACAAACAAACAAATAAAATAATAGAAGTGAAGGTCAGATAAAGAGCTTCACAGACAAGAAAAAGCTAAAGGAGTTCATCACCACCAAACCAGTATTACATGTAATGTTGAAGGGTCTTCAAGACAAAGTTAATGAACAAAATAAATTGATGAACAAAACAAACCCAGAGACAATGAAGCATGCAACAGGCTGATGTATTTTAGAGGAAGGGGACTGGGGTGGGCGGGAAGAGATTAACCAAAAAACTTATATGCATATATGCATAACCCATGGACACAGACAATAGTGCAGTGAAGGCCTAGGGAAGGCGGGAGTCAGGGTGGACGGGGTCAATTGGGGGAAAATAGGAACATCTGTAATGCTTTCCACAATAAAGATAAATTAAAAAGAAAAAAACAGAAAAAACAATGATGACAAAAAATAATATTTAGCTATATGGTGCTCCATAACAAGCTCTGGTGGGGTTCAAAGTATTCCTGCATATTTATAACTTAGACATAAACTTAAAAATTTAAAAATATGGCTGCTATGAAAAAAATTATACAGGAAACCTAGTTATTCTCTTAAAATACTAAATCTTTCCCAGAGGATAAAGTCTATCAATTATTCATGCATTTGGGTCAACTGAGCATATAAAAATCTATTATATAAAAATATTATCAGACCTACATTTGTCTTAGAATAAATTCACTATGGAAATTGGGGTTTTGCTTGGGCAGTAGAGAGAAGGGAGATAAATGTAAAGGGTAATGTCAGAACTTCAGCTTGATAACTAAGGACTTGATGTGGAAGAGAGAGAGGCATTAAAAACAGAAGGTGGGAAGAGGAGAGAAAATTAGTATTTGTTGAAAACTATCATCTAATTAAGTGTTATGAGAACACTCTGGAATGTAAGTAATTATACTGGATGGAAACAAGGACCCACAAATTAGTATTTTCAGTTTCTTATCACTTTAATTTGTATCTTCAAATAAATCTCATAATTTTAAATACATAAAGCAGATGGTTACATTAATCTACCATGAACCTAAATAGTTAATGATTCTTAGAGCAGCATGGAAAACAACTGACTTAGTTTATGAGTCTATGTTGAGAGTTATGGGTAAAAATGGTGATAATTTTATATGGCTGGTAAAATGAAGGAATAAAGTGTAATAGTTGTCAAACTCTGATGTATATTAAAGACCCTGATCACTTGCAGAACATATTGCAAATAGTGATGTCCAAGTCCCAAATAAAGATTCTGATTACATAGGTCTCAGGTGAGACACTAGCATCTACATGATTAATAAACTTTTTTTTTTTAACCGTTTGACCCCTTTCACCCATTTCTCCATCCCTCAAAACCCACCTCTGGCAACCACTGATCTGTTCTCTGTATCTATGAGCTTGTTAGTTTTTTTGTTGTTGATTTGTTTTTATAGATTCCACATATAAGAGATCATACAGTAATTGTTTCACTCAGCATAATGCTCTTCAGGTTCATCCATGTTGTTGCAAATGGCACAATTTCATCCATTTTTATGACTGAATAATATTCCACTGCATCAAGAGGCACTCACGTTGTTTCCATATCTTCGCTATTGTAAATAATGCTGCAATGAATATGGAGGTGCAGATATCTTTTCCAGTTAGTGTTTTTGTTTTCTTTGAATAAATACCCAGAAATAAATTTGCTAGGTCATATGGTAGTTCTTTATTTTATTATTATTTTTTAATTTCCTGAGGAACCGACATACTGTTTTCCATAGTGGCTGCACCAATTTACATTCCCACCAACAGTGTATGAGGGCTCTCTCTTCTCCACATCCTTGCTTACTATTTTTAATCCTCACTTGAGATGCTTATTGATTTTAGAGAGAGGAAAGGGGAGAGAGAGAAATGAGAGAAACATGGATGTGAGAAACAAACATCTATTGGTTACTTCACAAACACACCCCAACCAGGGATCAAACCAGAAACCGAGGCATTCTCCCTGACTGGGAATTGAACCTGCCACCTCTTTTTGGTATACTGGATGATGCTTCAAACAACACATGGCCAGGGCTTAATGTAGTTTTAATTTGCATTTCGCTGATGATTACTGTGACGTTGAGCATGTTTTTATGTACCTGTTGGCCATCTGAATATTTTCTTTGGAAAAACAACAATTCAGATCTTTTGTCCATTTTTTAATGAAATTCTTTGTTGTTGTTTTTTTGCTATTGATTTGTATGAGTATTTTATATATTTTGGATATTAACTCCTTATCTAATATAAGATTTGCATGTGTGTTCTCCCATACAATAGGTTGCCATTTTGTTCTTTTGATGGTATCCTGGGGATGTGCAGAATCATTTTCTAGATTTTTTTTGGGGGGGGGGGTAGGAGAGATGCTGCCCACTAGAATATCCTCCAAAGATTTCCAATGCACATTAGCATCTTCAAAGCTTTGAGAAGTGCAGCATTGTGTTGACTTGGATTATGCATTTCCCAGTATAATTTGACCATAGAATCATTTTTACCCCAAAATACAACTTGAGAATATTTGTTTAAAAAGATGTACAAACATTTATTATAATAATAATAATTGTTATTATCATTACCATAAACAAGTGCAAGCCTTCAAGGGCATTTGGATTTTAAAGAGCTCTTGAGAACAAAAGAAACCAATCTGTAACACCAGCATTTGTGGTAAAAGGTTAAAGATAGTTTAAGACAATCTTAGGGGATCAACCGTACAATCTTCAAATTCCAATATCTTTTTTAAATTTATTTATTTTTATTGTTGGAAGTATTACAAATGTCCTCCTTTTCCCCTATTGATGCCCTCCCCCTTGCACTGCTCCCCCCAGGCCTTCACCATACTATTGTCAGTGTCCATGGGTTATGCATACATATGCATATAAGTTCTTAAGTTACTCTCTCTCCACCCACCCACCTCTGCCTTCACGCTGAGATTCATCAGTCTGTTCCATGTTTCTACATCTCTGGATCTATTTCATTCATCAGTTTATTTTGTTTATTTGATTCCACATATGAGTAAGATGATATGATACTTGTCTTCCTCTGACTGGCTTATTCCACTTAGCATAATCCTCTCCAGGTTCCACCATGCTGTCTCAAAGGGTAAGAGATCCTTCTTTTTTATAGCTGCATAGTATTCCATGTTGTAAATGTCAGAAAAGATGCTTGATATGATTTCAATCTTCTTGAACTTGTAGAGACTTGTTTTGTGTCCTAACGTGTGGTCTATCTTTGAGAATGTGTCATATGCACTTGAGGAGAATATATATTCTGCAGCTTTGGGTTGGAATGTTCTGTAAATGTCAATTAAGTCCATCCTGATCTAGTGTGTCATTTAAGTCACTGTTTCTTTGTTAATTGTTTGGAAGATCTATCCAGTAAAGTCAGTGAGGTGTTAAAGTCCCCTACTATAACTGTATTGCTGTTATCTCTCCTTTAACATCCTCCAGAAGTTTTGTTTGTTTTTTTCATCCTGTGTGAGTCTTTTTTTCTGAGGTGGGTCTCTTGTAGACAGCATATATTTGGGTCTTGTTTTCTTATCCATTCAGCTACCCTGTCTTTTCATTGGAGCATTTAATCCATTTATATGTAAGGTTATTATTAATAGGACTTATCTTTTGCCATTTCATTTCTTTATGCCTATGTTTCTCCTTCTATTTCAACTTCTTATTATAGCAGTCCCTTTAATATTTCTTGCAATGTTGGTTGGGTGGTGATACACTCCTTCAGACTTTTCTTGTCTGGGAAGCTCTCATTTCACCATCTGTTTTGAATGACAGCCTTGCTGCATAGAGTAGTCTTGGTTTCAGATCCTTGTTTTGCATTACCTTGAATACTTCATGCCATTCCCTTCTGGCCTATAGAGTTTCTGATAAGAAATCAGCTGACAGCCTTATGGGAGCTCCTTTGTAGGTAACAGCTTGCTTTTTTCCTGTTGACTTTAATATTCTCTCTTTGTCTTGAATTTTTGGCATTTTAATTATGGGCTTGGAACTCGTTGTATTCTTCTTGCTTGGGATTCTCTGTGGCTCCTGAACTTGTTGACTTTTTCCTTGACCAGGTTAGGGAAGTTTTCTGCCATTATTTCTTCAAACAGGTTCTCTAACCCTTGCTTACTTTCTACATCACATATTCCATGATGTGAATATTGTTACGTTTTATGTTGTCCCAGAGCTCCCCTGAACTGTCCTGTTTTTTAATTGTTTTTTCTTTTTGGTTCTCCGATTGAGTGATTTTTTTCTACTGTCTTGTAATCACTGATCTGATCCTAACCTATTTACCCCTTCCAATGTTTTTGTTTGTTTGTTTTTAATTTCTACTGTCATTCTTAATTTCCTTTACAGTTTCCATTTCTTTTCTCATGCTGTTAAGCATCCTTATGATCAGTATTCTGAACTCTATATCTGATAGATTGCTTATCTCCATTTCATTTAGCTCTTCTTGTGGAGAATTATTTTGTTCTTCCATTTAGGGATTTTTTGTCTCCCCATTTCGGCTACCAGTTTGGGTTTGTTTTTATGTGTTAGGTAAATCAGCTAGGACTTCCAGTCTTTAAGATGGTCTCTTGTGGAGGCCAATGGCAGACACTGTTTCTGACTGGCCTTGAATGCCCTGTCTGAAGCTTTGCACACTCCACAGCTTGTGGTTCCCTCTGCTGGGGCTTGGTGTGTTTGGAAAGGACCAAGACACATACTAAAGTCTGCTTTTCCAAGCACTGGGTCCAGAAGCAAATCAGGCCAAAATTCAAAGCACCCCAAGGCTGATTTTTATTCCTGTAGAATATTTTTAGTAAGATATGGTAACACTTGATTTTTTCTTGTAGTGTCAGTTTCAAAAAATCATTGCCAAGACCTTTGTTAAGAAACTTACTGCCTATGTTTTCTTCTAGAAATTTTATTAAAATTTAATGTCACATATATGGAACCAAATAGTATGTCTTTGCTGTCTGACTTCTTTAGCATCACATAATACTTTTAAGTTCCACAGATGTTGTGTGTATTAGCTCAGATCTTCTTATTGCTGAGTAGTATTCTACATAATAATATATCATGATTAGTTTATCCATATACCTGTTGATGAATATTGGGTTATTTGTAGTATTTGGCTCTTATGAATGAAGCTGCTATGAACATTCAGATACAGGTCTTAATGTGGACCTATGTATTTCTTTCTCTTGGGAAAATGTCTAGGCTTGGGTCAAATGTTAACTGTATGTTTTAGTCTTATAAGATGCTGATAAACTGTTTTTGAAGTGAATGTATCCTTTTGCATTCTCACCAGTAAGTTACAAGTATTCCAGTGGCTCCACATCCACACCATACACCAATACTTAGTATTGCCAATGTACTTAATTATATATAATACAGTAGGTGAGTAATGCTATCTGTGGTTTAAAATTTAATTTCCCAAATGAATAATAATGTGGAGCATCTTTTCATGTGGCGATTGGTCATTTGTATATCTTCTTGGGTGCAGTCTCTGTTCAAATCATTTGCCTAATTTGTTGAACAATTTGTCTTTTTGATGAGTGTTAAGATCATCTTTCCTCCCTTCCATTGATCAATTTTTGTATCTTTAAAACAATCTCCCAACTCTGTTCCTTTTCAATTTGTTTTGTTTAACACAAGTCCTTTGTATTTTCACAAAAATTTAAAAATCAGCTTTTATTTTCTATCAAAAACAAAAATCCTGCTGGAATTTTGATTAGATTTGAGTGTACATATAAGTTTTGGGAAAACCAAATCAACCATATTGGGTGTTCTGATCCACCAACACAGTCTATTTTTGTATTTACTTATTTATAATTTTTTCACAGAAACATTTTGTATATTTTATTGTATAGGTATTTCACACATTTTATTTAATATACCCTTGATCATTTCATATTTTATACTGTTATAATGGTTTTATTTGAATTTCCAATATTTCACATATATTATAATTATGTTATAATTTATTTTTGAATATTGATCTTATATTCTGTGACTTTGCTAAATTCACTTATTTGTTCTAGTACTCTTAGAACTTTGTAGCTGCCTAATTGAACTGGATAAGACTGCCAATCTAACCCAGTGTTGAATACAAGTGGTGAGTGACAACTTCCTTGCCTTATGTTTGATCTAGGGGAAAAGTGTTTAGTCTTTTGCCACTAACAAGAATATTAGCTACGTGTTTGTGGATACCATCTATCACATCATGGGAGTTCACTTTCTAATTTACTGACGGCTTATATCATGAATGATGCTGTATTTTTTAAATGCTATCCTTACATCTATTGAAATATCCATATATATTTTTTCTTTTTTAGTGTGTTGATATGGTGTATTACTTTGATGCATAGTTTTGAATATTAAACCAACTTTGAATCTTTGGAATAAACACCTCTTGCTCATGATGTAATTCTCTTCATATATTGCTAAACTTGTTTTGCCAAATTTTATTAAGGATTATTTCACCTATGCTTATGGTGGATATTGGTCTGTAATTTTATTTCTTGTAATGTCTTTGGTGTTCTATCAGGGTGATGCAATCTCATATAATGGGCTATAAAGTGTTACTGTGTTTTTGGGAAACAATGAGTATAATAGGTATTACTTCTTTAAATGTTTAGTAAAAATATTTAAAAATTATTTTTAACATCAACTTTGCTCCTAAGTCCATTGCTCCTCTTACATTTTGCTAGAAATAAAAATATCTAGACTTTGGTATAAGGAACTTTTAAAAGATCTGTTTAGAAAGTATGAGTAATGCTTTTGAAAAATATGTAAAAGCCCCATACTCATTAAGATATAGAAATAAATATCATAACTTTATCAGCATTAATAATTTAGTAAAGTGCTGGTCGTTACTTAAAAGTTAGAAAACTTTGACTATTTAAATAATATACAGCTCAAAGGCAGATTGTGTTATTTACAAATAAAATTATGCCCATATTTGTTACATTAGATAATAAAGAACATAAAGGTATTTTCTATTATTCTAAGTCAAATTTCACAAATAAAGCAAGGAATGATTTTTTTTTTTTTTTCATCTCACACTGTGTGCTTATACTTGTTTAGTTTCTATCTCCTAAAAGATGACTTTTCCAATCATCACTCTCTATAAGAACAGTCCCTTCTTCTGAAGTCATTACCATCTTTATATTATTTATTTGTAACTTTGAACTGTTTATTATATACTGTTTATGAAATTTTGAACTGTTTATTTATTTACTTTTGGTATGTAAATCCTAATTTTTAAATTATAAATTACTTAAAGATGAGAAATACATGTAAAATGTATTTGTATCACTACTAAAACAAAACCACCTAGTAAGTATTTCATAACTATTCAGGTGTTTTTTTCATATGTAATGTAATTATGTAGGTGTTACAAACTTCATGAATATCTGACAGGTATTATACTACTTTGTAATTAGAAAACAATAATAACTTTTTCTTAGTCATTGTCTAGCACTGGACTGTGATTATGACAGACATGGTATAAAAGTATTCTGTTTTTCACATGCTGGTCTGTACAATACAACTGAGGAATATAAACTGTCTATGTATTCTTATACTACACACATGGAAACTAATTGGCCTATACTCAGTGCTTCAAGTCCCTTGGCACCTCAGGAAGATTCCCTAGACTAAAACCCATGGCCAAGGCCATGAATATATTCATGTCTTACCTGGCTTGCTTATCCTATTTCTTCACCTCGCATCTTTAGTGTGTCCTTATACTGGCCACACACACCATAACTTTTTGTTGGCATAATCCCTCCCCACAGCCTATTAGTTCACTTTAACCTGTCTCTGCTATTTAAACATTACTAACCACAAATGCAAAGGCCAACTCTAGTAGCCTCTGTTGCCAAGTTGAACCTAGTTATGTCACAATGGTGTAGAAACTAAACCAACATTTTGTTTTCTAATAAAGACATGGATCATCTGAATCTTGACTAGAATTTGCTTGCAATAAGTAAGCTAAGAACAATAAAAACATTTTTATGTCCCTAAGAAATAAAAAATGGGGAACTTGGCAGAAAAAACAAATATACCCCAAATAGGGCATGCTTCCCTCTTTTTGTTTTTTTTAAACATAAAGAATTATGGACTGTTTTATGAAATATTACTTAATTCTTACCACATTAAAAAAATGATGCCTAGAAAAATATTGAACTTCACTATAAAGGAAACAATCTCAATACACATGTACATGCAGATATATTTTAAACATGATTTAAAATGTAAAATTATATTTCACATAAAATCTATGATCACTGAATTCTGAAATATATTTCTCCCTTACTTGAATTCTAGCCATTAGTAAAGAGCACCAGTTTATCTTGTTTTTAAGCAAATAACATTTTATTTATCATCAATGTGTAAAGTCTATACATTAGTAATCCTATTTATAATCTATACAGTTAATTTTGCAAAAGCACAAGGTTTTTTTTCACTTTATTCGTTTAGAAAACAATCTATTTAATAACTTATTACATGTGTAAAATTAATAGCAGTAATAACAAAAAGGTATAGATTAGATTCTACATGAAAAAAATATATAGAAAGGGAGCTCCTGTTTTCCAGGAGTTTCCAGGAATTTGAAGTTCAAAATTAAACCTGAATCTCAATGCTAAGAAAAAGTTTCTTACCTTTCAGTTTTGGAATAAAAACTTTTTAAAAAAATAGTTTTTTGGTTTTTATTTGCCAAATTAAAAGCACAGAGCAAAAGCCAGTAAACCAAAGCTTATTGGTTTGATTATTAAGTAGTAATTGTTAAAGTAAAAGAAGGTATTCAAGTTGGGGTCATATACTAATTAGTAAAGAATTATACTTGGATGCAATTGGGTTCTCCTCTTCAAAACCTAAAAAAATGGAAGCTATCCCCCCTCCCCCCCCCATTTTAAAGAACACAATGAAAGCTTGGAATCTTGTAAATTTTAGGTTAAATTCAGTGCTAAATAATAATACAACCTGGCTTTTTATGAATATCCATTAATTGTATCCTATACACTTTCAAAAGGCTGATAAAGGTTTATTTTAGGCAAATGATTATTTCTAAAGATCATTCAAATTCCATAATTTAAAAAAGTCATATTTGCTTTATGGCTCAATTCCTATTTTAATAATTTAAAATCCAATTATTATTGCCAAGATATTATAGGGAATTTTACATCCCATTAACCTTGCTTTGTTTTAATTATAAAGATCCTTTGTTAGATTCCTTTAAATGATCCAGTTTATAATTTCAGCCTGTCTTAGGGAGTACTTTAATTCAGCTGCACATTCATCAACTGTTTTTGTCCTGATAATTGCAGACAACTGCACAATTGCTTTCTCCAGCTATGATTGATGAATTATATTCAAGAGTGTAGCTGTATGATAAACATTTATCAAAATTTCCATTTAAAGATTTTTATCTTCATTTCCAAAAGGACAAATTAAAGCCATATTCTATAAACCAACAGAAAGTGTTTTTATAGGTTTCATTTTAAATTATTAGAAAAAGTTAAGAAAGATGCTCTATGTTCAGGCCAATGAGACACAAGCATTTGCAAAGAATCTAATTTATGCCTAGCACATAGTAAGCATCAATGAATAGAAGCCAGGTAGAAAGAGCAATTTGTCTATAGTAGCTACATCCCAACTACCTAAATATATGTTTTGATCTGGAACTCCCAATTCAAATTCATGAAAGAGAACAGTCTAAATGGAAAGAAAATGAACCAAACTAAAGGAGAAAGTCAGAAAAATTCTAAATACCTATTATATGTAATAACAAAACAAAAAACCCTTCCATTTATTAAGTGCCTATATTGTAGCAGTTTTAAATAAATGTGGTAGATTTCCAACCTTCAGAGAAACTGAGCTTCTTTCTTAGGTGTTACACTATTCTGCATATGTGAAACAACGTGAGAAGGAGGATATGTTACATGCCTAGCATCTAACAGTTTATCAATAGGAGAACTGGTATTTGAATTTGGTACAAACAGTAAACATATGATTTGTATTATGACAGACACTGTGGAAATAGCCACAAAATAGTGTATTATACACTACAAATAAACAATCACTAACACTATGGTATGGAAGTATAAACCAGGGAAAATGGAAGGTGCTATGAAACTTCGGAAAGCATCTATAACCTGGACGAGGTAGAGATGGGAGGGATTGGTACTCAGTGAAGAGATTATTTTCACTAAAGTAAGAGAAGTAAATGTCTTAAAGCAAATACCCACCTTTTTTGTGCTGTGTACTGTTGGGAAAAACATTACAATAACAAAGAAAACCTCAATCAGGTCTCCCAAACATCTTGGCAAGATTCTTAGCCTTTTCTCTTCCTTATGTTTCTACACTGTTATTTTCAATACTCTCCTAGCTTCTCAACTATAACACCCACCTCTCCAAATTTCCTTCATTCTCAGTAAATAGCCCTATCTGACACTTCATTGAGAAAAGAAGGCATCATAAAAACACACACACACACACACACAAAAAAAACAACCCTCTGAATCCTGCTAAAATTTAAATGTCTGCATCCTTTCTCAGTGCTCTTCTACAAAAGGCCAATCCTTGGACCCTAGTCTCACCCTTCTCAGAGACTTTACTCTTTCAATAGAGTAGAAACTTTAATTCTTTCCTTCCGGACATATTGGCTTCTTTCCATTAGCAATTAAAAATACTCAAGTCTTTCCTTCTAAAAAATACACCACACAGCTGTTAGGGGCAGAAATATTAATCATGCTCTGTTAACCATGATCGTTCTGTTCTGAGTAAGCACATTCTAACCTGGCTGAGAGTTGTATGCCCCAGGACATGGTAGTTAACTTTGGAATTCAGACTAATACCATGGGAAGATTAACAGCCATGTTCCCGAAACAAGGGAATCTCAGAGGTGCCTTCCCTTTGTGACCCCAGCCCACATTGCCTGTAACCTGTTAGCATTATACCTTGCCTACTTCCCCATGCCTATAATTCCTACTTTCCCATGTAATCTCTGTCTTTCTACCCAATATAAGCAACTGGCTTAGGGGGGTGGTAGAACAGATTTTATGTGGAAGGATCCTGCTGCTCTCCCATACTGCCAGCATTATTGGAATAAACACTTACACATGATTTAACACTGTTTCTGCTTAATTGGCTCAAGTGGTGACAGGCAGCCCGGACTCATGGTTTTACATCCTCCCTCACCAAATTAAAAAAAACCTCTATTTACCTCTAGCAACCACTCTATGAGTTTTCCCTTCTTGGGCACTCAACAAGATGGTAAGGGGAGCTTCTCTGAGAGGTGACATTTTAGCTGATTCCTGAATGACCCTAAACAGCCAATCACATGTAGATGTGAGGAAAGAGGATTCCCAAAAGAAAGAGCAGTAAAGTTGGCCCCCAGGTTTTTCTCTCATTCTACATAGTCTCCCTGAGCACCACACATGTATCCTTACCTACCACTTACTATATACACGCAGATAACCCCTAAACTTAAATCTCCATTCTAGCTATATCTTTGGAGAGCTGGAGACCCAGTTTCCAAGATGCTTATTCAATGATTCCATTGGACATTGCACAAGTGTTATACATTCAGCAGTGCAACCCAAAGTGAAACCATCTCTCATCCAAGCCATGCTCCTCCTTCTGTATTATTCTAAGTAAACTATGTTTACACTATAAACCATCCAGCTACGAAAGCTAGAAATTAAGTTATCTTGCATTCCTTCATTCACTTCTTACCATCCAATATATGAGTAATTCTGCTGATGTAATTTCCAAAAGATACTTCAAATTTATCCACTTCTTCCATCTTGGTAGCCCCTATTTGTCAGTCTGACATCACCATCTTCAAGAGGATTACAGAAACCTCAGATTGGTATCTCTGTTACAGTCTTGAGGCCCTGAAATCTGTTAGCCACATTTCAGGCTATGTCTAAACCTCTTCAGTTACACCTCAGCAGCTTTACCACAGTTTAGAAACCATTTCCTGGCATGACCCTTTCCTTCAGGGATGATCCTTGCCTCTATGTGGCTAGCTTAAAACATACAATTAAATAACTGTTGGCTGACTAAAAATAGCTCTCCAGCAACACGTCTTGTTGTCTTTTGCCCCCATACTTTTATACTACACTATTCCCTTGGCTCAGAATTTTATTCTTCTCTCTCTTTCTATTTTATTTCACATAGCTATGTCCTAATCATCTCTCAGTTCTCAACCAAGATGGCATTATGTTTAGGAACCTCCTTTTCTTGTAGACTATTTTTAAGCAGTTTTAAGTTCATAGTAAACTTGAGCAGAAGATACAGAGATTTCTCAGATACCCCCTCAGTCCACAACTCTTCCCCCACCATCCGCCATTTGTTACAAATGATAAGCTTACATTAATACAGCATTATCACCCAAAATCCATGGTTTACATTAGGGTTCATTTTTGGTATTGTATATTCTATGGGTTTAGACAAATGTATAATGGCATGTATCCACTATTACAGTAACATATAGAGTAGGTTCACTGTCTCCCTCCAACCCTTAGTGGTCATTGATCTTTCTATTGTCTCTATAGTTTTGCCTTTTCCAGAATGTCATATAGTTCAAATCATACTGTATGTAGCGTTTTCAGATTAGTAATCGGCTTCTTTCATTTAGTAAGGTGCAATTAAGTTTCTTCTATGTCTTTTCATGGCTAGAAAGCTCATTTTTTAGCACTAAATAATAAAGATTCCATTTTCTGGATGTATCACATAAATGAATGAGTGTTTATTTATCCATTAATTACTGAAGTACATCTTGGTTGTGGCATCCAAGTTTTGGCAATTATGAACAAACTGGTTATAAACATCTGCATGAAGGTTTTTATTGGACATAAGTTTTCAGCTTCTTTGGGTAGACAGAGTGCGGCTATTAGTCTGTATAGTAAGAGTATATTTACTTTTGTAAGGAACTGCCAACCTGTCTTTCAAAGTGGCTGTACTATTTTGTATTCCCACCAGCAACAAATGAGAGTACAGTTGTTCCACATTTTTATCAGCATTTGGTATTGTCAAGTGTTCTGGATTTTGGACATTCTAATAAGTGTGTAGTGGTATCGCATTGTTGTTTTAATTAGCATTCCCTTGATGACATGTGGTGCATCTTCTCATATGTTTGTTTTCAGTCTGTGTATCATTTTTGGTTAGGTATCTATTCAAGTCTTTGGCCCATTTTCTAAAGCAGGTTGTTTGTATTCTTATTGTTGAGTTTTAAGACATCATTGTATATTTTAGATAACAGTCCTTTATCAGATATGTCTTGTGCAAATATTTTCTCACAACCTGCAGTTTGTCTTCTCCTTCTCTTGACATGCTTCTTCATAAAGCAGAAGTTTTAAATTTTAATGAAGTCCAGTTTATCTTTTTTTTCTTTCATGGATCATGGTATTGTACCTAAAAAGTCATCACCATACCCCAAGTCATGGAGGTTTTCTCCTATGTTATCTTCCAGTAGTTTTATAGTTTTGTATTTCACATTAATGTCTGTGATCCACTGTGAGTTAATTTTTGCGCTGGTATAATAAAGTCTGTATCTAGATGTATTTTTCACATGTGGATATCCAGTTGTTATAGCACCATTTGTTGAAAATATTGTTATACTGTACTGGCTTTGCTTGGATATACTTTTTGAAAACCCTGATAACCCCACCATTTGGAGAATGCATCCCTCCAGACTAGGTTAAGTGCCCTGCCTTAGGCTTACATTAATACCTATACCACCTCAATCATAGCACCCTTGTATTATTTTATGTGCCAGTCTAATGTTTGTCTCATTCACTTCTGTATTCCCAGCTCCTAAAATAGTGATTGAGATGTAGGAGGTGCTGAATAGACATTTGCTGTATTAATGTATACATGATTTGTTCTTGATATTTATAGCTAATCATGTTTCAATTATTATTGCCAAATTATCTTTATTGGAGGAAAAATTTGTATAAAAAATAGAAACACAATACTAGAATGGCACAAAGAATATTATGGTGAGCATTGTGGAGGTTTACATGGATTTAAATTTAAACAAAATTATAGGAACTTTCTATAATTCCAACTTTTTTCTAAAACAAAACAAAGTAAACCCCAAACTCTACCACTAAGCAATAAAACAGTATTAAAAGTTAAAAACCTCTAATATTAGCAAATTCTCCATACTGCTTTTTGCCCAGGACAATATTATAATCTTAAGAGTTAAAGGTTCAGTTTTGTTAACTCTTAAAAATTACTGATGACAAAATAATTTTTGTTTTTTTACTTCACAGTTGAAAGAAATTAGCAAAATTAGCATGTATGTGAATTGAGAGATTTCTATAACTGATATGACAATGAGTAAGTAGCCTGGGAAATTGTTTTTTTTTTTATTTTTCATCATCTGAAGATTGATAGTAATTATTATCAATTCTTACAATAATAAAGTTTTATAAGAAGTACAGTGTATTATTTTGTAAACTTATTTATATTATTTAAAAAACTAATATTTTGCTGCATCTTTTGCTTTGCGGTGAATCCAAAATTTATTTTTAAAGTTATATAATTATGACTAGAAATAATTCAAGCATGGAATATCTAAAAGATAAATATACATTAATATTCATTGTTGTAACAACAGAGGCTATTTCTCAGGTTCTAATGCATTGATGATGAAAAAATGATAATACTAAACTTATTTAATTTACTTTAAAAAATAGATTTCTGTACCATATATAAAGTAATTTTCAAGGAATGTGTTATAAAATATTCTTTCAATATACTTACCCTTTGACAAAAGTTTTATATACAGTAAGCATTATTTCTTTATCAATTTAATTAAATTTGGTATGAAATAAAAAGTAAATAGATTATGCCAAATATCCAGTCATTATTTTCCAAAGAATACACTATATCATAAAAGAAACTCAAGTTGCAAAGGATGCAGGTCTTTGGCTGATAGAAGCTGTACATGTCAAAATGATGACAGTTACATCTGTCTTACTGTATCCACTGCCAATAAAGTACTGGGGAAATCATAGTGAACAACTGTTTATAATAAAGAGAAAATACAATAGTAGGCTCAAACATAATTTTACTTATAGCATCATTTTAACAATGGTATATATAAATTCCTAACCAGACTGTTATACTTCCTATATTTAACATCCTTCACATTTTCAGCTGGGTACCAGATAGCATAGCATGTTCAGATAAAACTATTTCTCATGAGCTGAGATAGGCAGAGGGAGTCCACATGGAGCATAACACTGAAACCAGATGGAATGGCAGATGGAACTGCAGACTGGGTTCACTTAATGTAAAGCAACTTTACTACTCAGTAAGATGTGGCTCCAATCTCACAGAAAACTTTCTAAAGTACTTTCCCAGTACTTCATACATGTTTTTGCCTAAATAAATACTTTTAACAGTCTAAATTTTGTTCCTTTAAAGTTTCTCTGATAAATTATTTAATTAAAACATTTTCTTACACATTTTTGGACCAGGTGGTAGGAAAAAACAGCTGCCCAGTGGAATAAAATGTACACTGATGAGTTGCCTAAAAATTGTGAAATTAATTACCTTCCTTCATTGATGAGTTCAATAAATGCAAGTCCTGCATTCTTCTGAATAGAATTTTGCCATTCCTAGAAGGAGAAACCAAACCAAGTGTCAGAAAAATGAGCATGTAAATGAAAGTAACATCTTGTTTAAGGATACCTTTGATGCTGTTAATAACTTCCATGTGATGATATTTCTAAATATTAAAAAAAAAGTTACTGTGTTATTCAGTTTAGAAGGTGCAACTGAATTCCTAGGTTTGATGCCGACTGAGATAGAAAGTAAGATCATAGGTATAGATGACAAATTCTCAGTACAAAGTGTCCTTCCTTCCAAAAGAGATCAAATGCCTAGTGATGCAGCTATGCAAGCACAATAAATATTTGGAATATAAATTATAGTCCTTGATATAGAAAATTTTCACTAAGACTATAAGATGAAAATTACAAATACAAATAACATAATTACATTGATTTGGAAATGAAATGTTCTAGTTATATGGGTAGTCCAAAAGACTAAAAAGTATATAAGAACTGTAGTTTGATAGTAAATAAATTCTTTTGAAACTTATAAAAAAGAAAATATTTAATATTAAAACTATATCCAAATGTTATAGTCTTCCTATGACATATTTAGAATATGCTTTAAACAATTTTTTTGGTTATTGGTTTATCCCAGTAATTTCAATTGTTGGGCTTTTTTAAAAATATAGCTGGTAAATTGAAATTTTTGGATTAAAATTATGTCCTTTTCAATAGTATGATAAATACTTCCCTAATACATTTTTATATAAAAAATTCTTATTGATTATTTATGTCACTCATCTATAGATTTTTTTCTCCATGAGTTAACAATTAATGTGCTGGCCACACAAAAGTGGTCAGCTCCTTGCCCATGAATTCAGCTCCACAAAAAGAACAGTCTCTATGTCAACGCTTTACTCTATTCCTGATCACATGCCCTTTTAAAGCTTTATACACATGCTGTGAATAAATGTGGTTCCCAAAAGTAGGTATTTGGTATGTAAGTATTCTCTGCTCTAAGTAAATTTATGAAGAATTATAGAAGAACAAATCATGAATCCACATTTCCACAGGCGAGTAAGTCATCAACTTAAGGAGAGTGATGTGGTAGCCTGGGGTCAGTAATGATTTTATAAAGGCTTACATGTCATCATTTTTAGCAAAGTCATTGTGTTTTAGCTACTGCAACATTTAACTAAAGTTTATCAAAATGGTAAGACTGTTATTGTATTTTACAGAGCTTATTAAATCTTTCAAATCATTTGTTGAAAAAATGATAGGAAACTTTTTTCCTACATTTTAACAAAATGACACTACCATTTTCTCAAATATTTTGCATATTACCATTATATATCCTATATTTACTGCAAACAAATATCCCACAATGTGCCAATTTATCAGGGATACTTGACATTTATTGTTATATTATCTTAAAGAAAGAACTGATTCTTACATAACAAGAACCATGTCACTCTGAAGAATAGATTCTTGCAGACAATTTCTTAAACACGATTTTCTTTATGATGCTGCTTGTACATCAATGGTCTTTATCAGTATAAACTTATAATATGAACAAGATTTTTAAAGAAGATATTTTACAATGTACATTCAGGTATTATACATATATCCCAAATTATGCTGTACCTAAAAGATCAGAGTTGAAAAACTCTCTTCAAATCAAACAAAACATATCTGTAAGGTGCCTTCAGCCCATTAGATACTTATTTTTAATATTTTATAGAAGAACAGTAGAAATAAATCTGAACTAAGCTAAAGATATTAGAGCTTATAGGATGGGAGAGCCAATGAAAGTGTATGAACTGCAACACTTCATCCAAGAAATCAGTGTTTTAGAAGAGTAATTTGTCATTTCTGAACAAGGGGAAATAGCAGGAAATTCTTTCATTGGTCCCTCCAGAAGAGAGAAAACAGGGACCTAGACAACAATTGTGAACAGGGAAATGAAAACTAAGAGATATTATAAAGAAGATAGGCCAGGACTGAATGAGAAATTAGATTTAAATGCTAAAGTAGAAGAGTGAGTCAACTAAGGTTATTACATTTTTAACATGGATGACAGAGAATGGTAATATTATTATGAAACTACTAAGATGGGTACATATTTGGGAAAATCATAAGGTAGTCTTTAGTTTATATTTGTTGGATTTAGAATGATGATGGCATATCAAAAAGGAATGTTGCTCTGGCTGGTTTGGGTCAGTGGCTAGTGTTGGCCTGTGGAATGAAGGGTCTGAGGTTCGATTCTGGCCAAGGGCATGTACCTCGGTTGCAGGCTCTACTCCCTGGCCTGGGTTGGGGAGTGTGAAGGAGGCAATCAATTGATATGTCTCTCTCACATTGACGTTTTTCTCTCTCTATCTCTACCTCTCTGTCTCCCTCCCTCCCTTTCACCCTCTCTGAAAAGCAAAGGAAAAAAAATATACTCAGGTAAGGATTTAAAAAAAAGTAATACTGAATTTGGAATTACTCAGATAGAAATATTGACTAAGACACAGCATTAGGCAAGTCTCCAAAGAAGAATAAACAGAAAGAGGATCAAAAGACCCAGGCTGATTCTTGGGAGCCATTCACATTTTTAAGATTAGAAAAAGAAGCAGTTGAAAGGGACAAGAAAAGATCTACTAGAATTTAAGAAGAAAAGGGAAATACTATAATATTATTCAAAAAGAAATAATCTACTCTATACATTGGCTCAGAAAAAAAAGATACAATACCCTTTAATCACTAATATCATTTTCTTTTACTAATGATTTAAAAGTTAAATTTTTGTGTATGTAAATTGTAACATTCAAATATAGTAAACCATAAAGAATAATAAACATGAAAACAAAACTACAAAAACAAAAAAAATATGTCATTCTAAGGAAGGGAAGAAAATTCTCTGGTGTTCGAGCTGGTGCTAGCTTAGGCTGTAGAGCTTTACAAGTCCTAGTTCCTGTGCTGGCTCTAGCTCTAGAGCAGACTCTATTTTTAGTGCTGGTGCTGGATATGGTGTTGGAGTTGGCACTAGGTGTGCAGCTGCCCAAGCTCTCTCTCAGAAGCTGGTGCCAAGGCTGGCTCCAGCTGGGAGGAGTAGTGTTAGAAGTTGTTGAATTGGCTCTAGTTCTGGGGCTCACTATAACTTTGGCACTGGTGCCAGATCTGGTGTGAGGATTGGTGATAGAGATGACTCTAGATCTGGAGCTGGAGTTGGTACTAAGTTTGGAGCTGATACAATAGCTTATACTGGAGTTGGCTGTAGCTCTATAGCTGGCCTTAGCTCTATCTCTGGAGCTAGTGCAGAAGCTGGCTCTAGCTGCAAAGTTCATTCTAAGACTGGTTCTGGAATTGTCCCTAGCTCTAAAGCTGCTACTGGAGCTGGTGCCAGCTAATGATGGAACTGCCTCTATCTCTGGAGTTGGCTCTAGTACTATAGCTGGTTCTGAAACTGTCTCTAGTTCTAGAACTGGCACTGTCTTTAGATCTCAAGCCAGAGCAGGTCCCAGAGTTGTATGAAGCTCTAGAACCTGTGTGAGAGCTGGCTGTCCCTAGCTGTACAAGTGCTAGAGTTGGTGCTAGAGCTGGCATATGAACTGGTATATAAGCTACGAATACCACTTTTGAAGTCATTACCTAGAGTCCTTCTGGCAACCTGATATGCAAGACAGAGACCAAGACGAGTGGAGGAGGGATACCAGGAATAACAACAACAACAACAACAAAGGAAACCTGAAAAATGAGAGACAGTGAAGAAACAGAAAAAAATAACACTAATTATACAGTTGATATGTGAAGATACTGCAACATAAAAAACAAAACCGAAGGCTTAAAAAAACAAGTTAAAAACAACTAACAGAAAATAGAAAAGATAGTAAGATGCAATCAAAACATTAAGAGATGCAAGAAGCACAAAAGAGATAAAGAAATAAGAAAATTAGAGGTTCTTCTGTGGAAAGGCCAATATCCACTGAGTAGGAATTGTAGGAAGAGTGGATAGGGAACATGGATGAGAGGAAATTATCAAATAAATATAAAAATTTTCCCAAGAATTAAACATATGACACAAAATCTTCAGCAAGGCAAATCATCATAAAATTTTAGGACACCAGGGTTAAGGAAAAGGCTAACAGGGAAAAAAAGTTTAAATAAAGAATCAAGAATTAGCACAGCTGGGCGTGGCTCAGCGATTGAGTGTTGACCTAGGATCCAGGCGATCGGGGTTCGATTCCCGGTCAGGGCACAGGCCTGGGTTACAGGCTCGATCCCCAGTTGGGGGGGGGGGGCAGGAGGCAGCCGATCAAGGACTCTCTCATCATTGATGTTTCCATTTATCTCTCCCTCTCCTTTCCTCTCTCTGAAATCAATAAAGATATATATATATATATATATATATATATATATATATTTATATATATTTATGTATACTTATATATATAAAGAAGAATTAGAATGACACTAGACTTCTCAACACCAAAACAGGAAGATAGGAGGTAAGAAAATAGCATCTTCAGAATAATTAGAAACATAATACTCAAACACAATATCCAGTCAAACTATCAATAAATATGAAGATAAATAAATATATTTTCGGACATGCATAAACATTT
Source organism: Miniopterus schreibersii (assembly GCF_964146895.1). Taxonomy (NCBI): domain Eukaryota; kingdom Metazoa; phylum Chordata; class Mammalia; order Chiroptera; family Miniopteridae; genus Miniopterus; species Miniopterus schreibersii. The sequence continues at coordinate 86,418,224 of NC_138102.1, read as the reverse complement.
ATTTTTCAACCACTTCTTTCAAGAACTTACTGATAGTGTGCTCTGCCAAAATGAGACACTATATCAAAAAGGAGAGACAAGATTATACTGTGACAGTGCCCAAATCTCAGGGGCTTAGGAAACAAGGGTTATTTCTTCCTCAAGTTCAATACCCACTGCCTGTGTTCTGCTCTGCATCTTAGTCACCCTCACTCAGGGAGCCAACTGGCAATGTGGCCATTGTCTGGAATGTTATCAGCAATCAAGGTGGAGGGAAAAGAGCATGGGTTTAAACATCACTGGCTCTTGTAGCTTCTGCCTAGAAGTAACACATGTCACTTAGCACATTTCACCAATCAAAGAAAGTAACATAACCAAGCCTCAGTTTCCTGGAGCAAGGGAGTGCAAACCCACCAAGTGCTCAAGAGGTGGGAAAGTACCAAATGCATATGAACTCAAAACATTACTACAAGGGAAAAAGTGGTAGACACAGACCTAAGAAACTAGATCTAGCACAGGAGAGAGGCCATGGGGATTCTCCAAACAAAGGTGAATGGAAGTAACAAACGTACACAAGAGTGCTATCTCATTCAGGGTTTCAGAGAATACCTGATTTGCATTATATTTAGAGTAGGCTTTCAGTGCAATTGGAAAGTTTGGGGGAAATTTAATGATAGGCATGCAGAAAACTTAGCCAAAAAGGAGCAAAGAAGCAGTTAATTTCATGAAAAAAGAGTTAAGGGGAAAAAAAATGATGATGTACAAATAACATTTGCAAGGAATATCGATGCACTCAAAAGCTGTAACGTAGTCAATGCTTTATGGTTAGGACAGAATAACTCAGAACACGGCTTCAAGTCCACTCTTCTTATTTTTTAGTAGAGAGTAGTCACAGAGGTAAAATGCTGCAATGAAGTCAAAATGTAAAAAATGTTAAAATGTGTCTTGCATGAAGCAGGGGTCTAATTTTGGTTTTACTTTGTTATAAGTCTTTAAACTATGCCCACAAATTTTTTAATTACTTCAAAAATAAACTTTTTTATTTATAACAGTGTTAGATTTACAAAACTATTATAAATCTATCACAGTTTCTGTAAAGAATTAGGAGACTTATTTGGCATGCAGAGTAATAGACTGTCAAGAAGGAAATAGTTAATTTTATCAGATTGTAGGGAAGTTTTTAATATGGAAGACATATAAAAATTATAAATGGAAATTTATCATTGCAATGCACATATTTTTTCTTCCAAAATTGTTTTTTATGAGTAAGCAGGCAATATAATTCTTGAATCTGTTTGATGACAATGCTACTGGCAGGCTTTGTATTTGACTTAACTCCATCCTCAAAGGCCTGAAGTTACAGAATTGCTATTTTCTCAAAGTTTCCTACCTGAAAAACAGGGTTGAAGTCTTCTTGCCCAAGAGAATTTTCCTGAACATTTTTGTGCTGGTGAGACTCTGTCACTTGTTATTTTATTGTCTAAATTTTGCACATTAGGCATTAGAAACCTATCATTATTTTTGTTTGTATATGGTTACATTGTTAATGCCTCACACCTCAGAAAGGTTAGGTATGATGAGGACATAGAATTAGGCAATTAGAATTAGGCAATTAGAATTCTGTGAATTAGGCAATTAGAATTAGGCAATTAGAATTCTGTGAATGAAAGCCTGATTGAACTGGGTTGATGAGGGAAAGGTAACTGAGGAAAAGAGGGTAGTAACTAGAACAATCTCTTTCAAAAAATTTTGTGGTTAAAGCTAAGAAAAAATTGGATAGGAGTTTGAGAGAAAGGTAGCTTTGTAGTTTCTATGATGAAGAGAAAACTGGTTTTAAATCCTATATCCTACTATAATTTTAATTTTTAGCACCTGCTGAAATCAAGCCACATAAGTAATACTCAGTAAGTATTATTAGTGACTTACTGGGTAAGCTGCAATTCACATGCAATCCCCCATTGCTATTATTAGAGATATAAGGCCATGTGACAGGTAATAAAACCTTTTATTTATTTATTTTTAAAAAATTTTCTTTGTTGTTGAAAGTATTACAGATGTCCCCTCCCTGCCCTTGATCCCCTCCACCCTGCATCCACCCCACCCCCAGGCCTTTCCCATACCTGTATCCATGGTTTACCATGGAATGCTATGCAGCTGTAAAAAAGAAAGATCTCTTACCCTTTGAAATAGCATGGATGGAACTGGAGAGTATTATGCTAAGTGAAATAACCCAGTCAGAGAGAGAGAAAAGTATATGATCTCACTCATATGTGGAATGTAATGAACAAAATAAACTGATGAACAAAATAGATCCAGATACATAAAAGCATGGAACAGACTGAGGGATCTCAGAGGGAAGGCAGGGTTGGGGGAGTGGGTAAGGAGAGATTAATCAAAGAACTTATATGAATAAAACCTTTTAAAATGTCTCTGTTAAGGATGTTCCTAACTAACCAAACAAAGAGTTTTCTCTTCTCCTGTGGAAGCACAGACTAACTGGGTTCTTTTTCTGTGAAGTCATAAAAAAGCATTGCTAATTACAAAAAGAAGAAAGGATAAATCTCCCTCTGCCTCTCCCTCCTCTGCCTCTCCCCTCCCCCTCCCTCTCCCTCTCTTTCTCTTTCTCTCTCTCAGATATTTTCTGTTCTCCAAACTCTTATGAGAAATTTAAGAGGCTCTGTCTATCTAGCTCTTCTGCTACTCCTGATTGTCCTAATCTTCTGTCCTCAGACATGAGTAAATGTCAAATACTTACCTGATACAATATTTTAAAATAATATAAGCTGAAATACCAATTTTCTAATATAAGAGCTTAACACTAACTTGATTAACAGTATTTTCCATATGTCTCTGCAACCCCAGTTTACTCTTTACATGTTTTATGAGCATATTATATGATTAGATTTTAGGTACTGCATTTTTGAAGGAAGAGCCATATTTCATTCATCTGTGACAACTGTAGGGCCAGAAGAAATAGCTGATATAATTTTCAGAGACTATATTAAGCATCAAGACAACAAGACTTTAATTCTAGAAGGTTAATGAGACTGGAAGGAAAATACAGGAAAAAAAAAAACACCTTCTATATAAAATATAATGAATATCATACTCCCCGATATCTTTTTTTTTAGATTTCATTAGTTATTTGCTTGCCAAATACGAATATTTTCTTCCCTGATACAGAAGCCTACTGGGTTATGCATTAACGTGCTATGGCTGAAAGGACAAGACTAGTTCTGCGGGCCTTGATCCAAGTAAGAGCCAAAGTGTATTCTACCTAATGTTAAAGTGTAATTTAGTTTTTGAAGGTTTTCAAAGTTTCTCATCAACTATAATAACCAGTTTGCAGAATTTCAATTTATCAAGGCCATCTCTGTTAACTATATTAACTATTAACAGTTTGTAAGGTCACAAAAGCGTTACCAATTGCCTTTCCTTAAGAAAGAGTGTTGTGAAAACTGTTTTTCATATTGTGATATGAGATATAAAAGTCTCAGGCAAGAGATAAACTAATGCCCTCAATATACATATTCATCCCCCTAGTGTCTAAGAAAAAAAGCCAAGTAATTTAATTAAATATTATAAGCAATAAATGAATATAGTTAAATATGAATTTAAAACACAGAGCATAGAATGTTTGTGCTTATGGTGGGTTGCATGGGTTACAATTTGTGTCAGCCCTTCAACTCCTCCGTACTATCCACTATGTCCCAGGGAGACGCTTCAGTAGAGAAGTGAGGATTTAAGCCACACAAGTAGCAATAAAACTAGAAATTTTAAACATGAGTTTTCATCAGCTGTTTTCTGAGATTTAGCGTAAGACATTTATTTTAGTCTTTCATTGTTTTTGTAAATTTTAAACAAATTCATTTCATATGGCAATGAGGAAAACACAAATTTCTTTCTTTCAACTAATAAAGAAAACACTAAATGAGAAAGAAAAAGGGAGGGCAAAATATTCTTCAAAAGTATATTTTTTCCTGCAGAAAATATCAGGATTGAATATGTTTTTAAATCTTGATTAAAGATTTCTGAATAACAGTTGTCAAAGTAGCACAGATAATCAATTTTGGTGCATTTAGATGAAAATCCAATCTCTCTACATCCTTGGTAAAAATATGGTACACAGAATTGAGCAGAAAACAAAACTGCATAAGTGGAAAGGAAAAAATGGAATGGGGATAAAAAGTATCCCATAGGAAAAATTTAATAACTATCATATTCTTCAGTTATCTCAAGCTACAGATGAATCTTTGGACCTTATTCCTATGGAAAAGGGCAATACTGCAATAAGGGTTCATGTTGGCAAAGTAATAAATATTTAAGTGTGTAAATGAAGTAATTTTAAGACTTTGGAAATAAGAAATAAGATAAGCCTATATCATTATTTTCTCAGCACTTAATATTTTTATTAATCAGACATTTCCTCTGAAATATAATCATTTATATTTTGTAGTGATCTACTTATACACGTTTCCCTACTGGATCATAAAATCCTCAGTTAAAGAAGAATCTTGTTTTATTTAACTATGCATACCTAGTAAGTAGCAAGTGACTGGCATACTGTTTGCTCTCAGTGTTATTTTTGTTGTTGAATGATTCAATCTTCCCAAATCAATGGAATCACCTAAATCTATGTTTCTCAATTTTGCCTGAACAAAAGAATCAATGGGGAGTTGTTAAAAAATACCAATTATATCAGAATAATATCTAAGAATAGGGCCCAGGGATCAGTATTTTAAGGCTTCCAAAATAATTTTAATGTGAAGGTAGTGTTGAAAACCACTGACTTAGGTCATTTCTCCCTCTAAACAACCCTGAACTAATAAAAACCCCAAAGTACCTAAAGTTGGGTAATACAGTTGTCATTAAGTGATGTGTATATTTTCCTTCAAATTGTTCAATTTCATTTCCTTTGTAAAAGAGTATACAATTGGTATCATAATTACATCATAATGTATGTCATAATTATTTAAGTATCCACATTTCTAAAATAAGGCCAGTCTTAAGATACTTTGAAACTCTGACATGGCATTTCGTTCTCATAAATGGTATTTTTGTAAGACTGAAAATGTTTAATCTTTTTAACACATTAAAATAAATGTGTTAAAAATGTGAGTAATGAATTAGGTTAGGCACTGATTATATTCTTTTACACTGGAGGACATTGGGTTTGTATTTTTTAAATGCACGTTATTGTGATTCTAGGAGTTTCAAAAATAATTTGGGAAAATATTGAAACGGAGATAAAACGGAGAAGTGTACATAGCATAGAGGAGGTTTGAATATTTGTTTGCTATGGTTTCTCAGATAGAAAGTACCATGAGAGTTAACAAATGAGATAGCTAGATAGGGAATGAACACTTTAATTACTGCCCTAGCTCTCTAACAATTCTCTTTCACATGTAGGCTTAGGGAAATTACTTAAAATAATAAAAATGCATGCATGAGAATGTATATAAGGAGATCAAAATAATTTATTGTCATTTCTAAAAAGATAATCTCTTGGCAATGACAGGAAAAAAGTATATTTTAAAACCTTATCTATAAATCATTCCAGAAAGTCTGCTTTCAGAAAACACACAAACACACACACAGATACAAATTCACTCCACTACTGAAGAAAATTAACTGCCACAAGAAAAGATGTAAGTTACATGTAGGCATTGAATTCTTTTCTTCACAAGGAAACATACTAAACTGGGTTTAAATGCTTGCAGAGAATTGCTAAGGCTTTAGACAGTTTTGTCACAATTTTTTAACTCTTTTACATGGATGCATAAAATTTCCTAAAGATGAAGGACTTTTTCAGAGAATTGAGTATCAAGTTAAGGATCCTTTGAAACTAAAAACTTTGAAGACAAATAGGTTCCAGAAGGATGACAATGAAATCCCGATGTTCTCTTTACAATCACTTTATGGTAGTTAGATGACCTAGTAGAAATCTCAGACCTAGGACATAATTTCTTTTCCCTACAAGTTTTTTTTCCCTCAATGTCAGCTCAATGAACATTTCTCATTCTCTTTTGGTATGTATAAAATTAAAAAAGCAATTTAATGTCTTTGGAAACTCAATCCATCTCAACATCTTTCAAAATATGAAAAATATTTCAAAGTAAAAATAGTAGGTTAAATTGAGATCTTAAGTCTTCTGGAACTCCCGAACTGATTTTTTACTTCCTGTATCTTAATGTCTACTTATCTTAAACTGCCACTAAAAGAAGTAGATATGCTCTGCAAAAATCTTCATAATGAATGCCCATTATGACCGGCATGTTTATAAATCCTGTGCAATAAGTTAGAAAAGTTAATAAGTACAAGGGCTAGCTCAAAAATATATTATGTAGAGAGAAAAACAGATGAGTAATGTTTTCAATATACATAAAAAATAAACTAAGAAAAACATGTGCAAGTATTCAAAGTATCTTTTTTCATTTTCATTGTTTATTTTTATGAACATCTTACTAAAAGCATGATGGGAAAAAATTAATGTAAGAAACGAATAATCAATGAATGATCAGTTCAAAGAGATTATTGATAGAACGTTCAACCATAAAAAAAAATTAGGAAATATGGACATATGTCTCGTTGGTTACTAAAAGAAAAGTTGGTGTATCATATAAATATAAAGAGGATTACCAGGATCTTAGTTGATTACTAAATTATGTAAATAACTGTAAAACCACTTTTTATTACAAGTATTTATATATATATACACACACACACACACACACCCATATACCGTATTGGTATTTATAATGAGAAATAATCTAGGTTATTTTACAAGATAATACCTTTAAACAAAGCACTTTCTATATCTATGAATATATATAACATATAAGGATATTTATATGCTAAGTTGAGTTGTTGAGGATACTACTTCCTTTTCAAAAAACCATCTGCTATTAGAAATGCTCAGAAAAAAATTCAAGAAGTGCTAACTTTTATTAAACAAGAATTTAGAAGAAATGTTTCCGATTTTAAGATCTATTTGGGCAAAACAATAACAAAAGCTAGAATAGGGCTTTTATTTTTTAAATATGTTTTTATTGATTTCAGAGAGAGGAAGGGAGAGGAAGAGAGAAATGGAAACATCAATGATGAGAGAGAATCACTGATTGGCTGACTCCTGCATGCCCCCTACTGGGGATCGAGCCCGCAACCCATGCCTGTGTAGAGACTGGGACTCGAACCGTGATCTCCTGGTTCACGTTGAAGCTCAAACACTGAGCAACTCCAGCCGGGCTAGATTAGGGCTTTTAAAATAAACTTGCAATATTTGTACCTTTTTAAATTAAAAAAAAAAAATCACCTTAAATTAAAAAATAAAAATTAACATGGAACATTTAAAAAGTGTGTTTGTCATTTTAAAACATGCAGTTTAAGATTTAATAATAATGTGGTTTTGAGTATCTTCAGTTCTTAAAGTTTGAAGAACTTTTAAATCTATTTAACAAAACAAAATCCTATAGTGAAACAAAACCTGTAATCAGTGACTTTCTCTAATTTTTATGATTTATCATGAAAAACATAATTTATATTTGCTCACAGACATATTTCTTAAGAGTTTAGTACATGTTTGTGTCATGACCAATGTACTACTATATTGTCTTAAGTTATACTGTAATGCTGGTATCACTCTTTTGTTGATGGTGTTTGAATGTTATATTTTTATAGTGCTAAGAGCAAGAAAATCAGTAGAGTGATAATCAAACATTGTAACTTAAAAAGATATAGTAAAATTGAATAAAAGGTGTCTAACACTAAAAAAAGATATAGTAAAATATAAAAATAAAGAAAATTATACCATTAGTATCAAGAGCTCTAGCCTGTATTCATCTACGTCCTAAAAGTGCTGTGTACTTTGAAGCTATTCTACTGAAAAATGTTCCTAAATAACCTAAAGCTACAATAGACATTTCATATTTTTCAAGATCTGCATTCCAAGACCTTTTGGTACACACTCATATTTTATGACAATTACCTAGACTTATATTATACCCCACAGCAAAATACCATTATAATACCACAATAAGATATCATTTCACACCTGTCGGAATGGCTATCATCAATAAGTCCACAAACAAGTGTTGTCAAGGATGTAGAGAAAAGGGAACCCTCATGCACTGTTTGTGGGAATGTGGATTGGTGCAGCCACTGTGGAAAACAACATGAAGATTCCTCAAAAAATTAAAAATGGAACTGCCTCATGACCTAGTGATTCCACTGCTGGATATTTTTCCAAAGAATTCCAAAACACTAATTTGAAATGATATGGTGCACCCCTTAGTTCACTGCAGCACTATTAGTCATAGTCAAGATATGGAAGCAACCCACATGCCCATCAATAGATTGGATAAACAAGTTGTGGTACATACAATGGACTATCACACAGCCATAAAAAATAATAAAATCCTGCCATTTGTGACAACGTGGATGGACCTAGGAGGTATTATGTTAAGTGAATGCAGTCAGACAGAAAAAAAAAAGGAAAAGACACCATTTGATTTCACATATTCAGATGTGGCATTTAAAGAACAAAATAAACAAAACAGAAATAGACTCATAGATACAGAGCACAAACTGATGGTTACCAGATGGGAGGGGATTAAGGGAATGGGTGAAAAAGTTGAAGGGATTAAGAACTTCAAATTTGTAGTTACAAAATAGTCATGGGAAAGTAAATTACAGCATAGGGAATATAGTCAATAACACTGTAATAAAATCCTCAGGTGGGGATCACTTCATAAATTATATAAATGTCTACCAGTAAGCTATACACCTGAAACAAATATAATTTTGTATGTCAATAGTAATTGGAAAATAAATTAATTTTTTATTTTATTTTATTATTTTTTAAATATATCTTTATTGAATTCAGAGAGAGGAAAGGAGCGGGAGAGAGATAGAAACATCAATGATGAGAGAGTCATTGATCAGCTGCCTCCTGCACGCCCCTAACTAGGGATAGAGCCCACAACCCGGGCATGTGCCCTGACCAGGAATTGAACCCTGATCATCTGGATCCTAGGTAGACGCTCAACCGCTGAGCCACGCCTGGCCGGGCTAAATTAATGTTTTAAAACTGTGACATAGGAAGTGGTGAAAAGAACAGATGAGGGGGTAAAGGGTGTTTACTTTTCATTCAATATTTTTCTGTATATTTCAGGGTTGGGTTTTTTTTTGTTTTTTTTTACAATGAACAGGTATTATTGTTTAAGTCAAACAAATAATCAGTTGAAGTTTTAAAAATTAAAATTTAAGCATTTTTAAATTTATGAAGACCCATTTAAAGATCTGGAGAATTATAATTTAGTATAAAAGAAAAACCAGATTACACTATTATATATAAGTATGCTCTCAACTATTTTAAAAATTATATGTGAATATGCATATAGAAAAAATTACTAACAGGAAACACACCAAACGATAATGATAATTACTTCTAGTTATAATATTATAACATTTTTATTTGATTCTTTTTTTTTATTTTTCAAATTTTCCAAGATTAATATTACATATAATCAAAATTAATGATCTATTCAGAATTCACTAAGCAAATAATTATGTATCCCACAGACCAGGATTCAAGAGGAGAAAAAAATGTGGGATGTAATCCCTTCCCTCAAATAATTTACAGTTCATGTGTAGTGCCAGATGGGTACTAGACTTTTTGAAGTAATTATTTATAAGGTATATATTTGTATAATCAATATGTTATACATCTGAAATGAATATATTATTGTATGTCAACTATAATTGATTTTTTTATTTTTTTTTTAAAGAATAGGGAACAAACATGCTGCATTGAGCTGTTGAGGCTCTGTTATCTGATTGGTTTATTCACTCCCACATACAAAACTTGTATCACACATGATCTCAATTTATGCCTTGGAAAAATAATAAATTACTCTATGCCACTTATCTACCTTACTACTTAAGAACTTAAGGAACTTCCAGTATTACAACTTGAATGCTAAGACCCTGCTGTGCTTCATTGGCATGAGGTAGAATTGTGTACAGCTACAGTAAATATTTCACATTTATTCACGAATAATCATGCAGGAATAGTTGCATAAGCCAGTGTAGGGATATTAGTTTTGTAGAGAAATTTAGATATCAACCTTTTTAACGCTGTGCAAGAATCTTTGACATACAGCTGATCTTTGTTGAAGACTTACAATATTCTGAGATTCTGGAACAGCTGGTTTTACTTTGGACTATATTAACATTAAAATTGTAACAACATAGATATTCACATACGGAGGGGAGAACTGTGCTGAACAATATAGCATCTACTAGTTACATGTGGCTGTCACAAGCACTTGAAAGCTAGTATGAACTGCTATGTGTTCTAAATATAAAATATATCCCTGATTTGAAAGAATTAATAAAGGGGATATGAAATATCTCATTAATAAGTTTTTATATTGTTTACATGTTGATATTATATTTAGGTTAAGTAAAATATAATATTAAAATTAATCTCACCTTTTTAAAAATCTTTTTAAATGTTATGAAAAAATTTTAAATACTATATATCTCATATTTTTACTAGATAGCACTGCTTTAGAGTATCAATCAGAAAAAGCAATTTGTAAACTATTGCTCTTATAACAGTAATTTTGCTTATACCAATAACAAGAGAAATAATTTTGCATTTATATGCAGAATTATAGTTTGAAAAGATACACATTAAGTGATTATAATTACTCATAAGTACTGAAAATATGAGCTAAGGAAAAATTTTATTTAATCTTATAATATTTAAAAATTGTTTCTCCTTTAATATTTACAAAACATTTTGCATTAGAAATGATCTTGGGCATCTATGCTGAATTGATTTTCAACAAGGGTATTAAGACCATTCAATGGAAATAGAATAGCCTACTCAACAAATGGTGTTGGGAACACCAGATACACACATGCAAAAGAACAAAGCTGTATCACTATCACACAACATATATAAAAGTTAACTCAACATGGATCAAAGACCTAAATTTAGGATCTAAAATTATAAAACTATTAGAGAAAACATAGGGAAAAATCTCCATGAGCTTGGATTTGGCCATGAGTTAATACACAGGATACCAAAGCATAGGCAAAAATAACAACAAAAATAGATAAACTGGACATTATTAAAATTAAAAACTTTTGTGCATCAAGGAACACTATATCAAGAGAATAAAAATAACCTACAGAATGGGGGACAATCACTTCATATCTTGATAAGGGTTTAAAATCCAGAATAAATTATGTACAACACAACAGTAAAAAACCCAATTTAAAAATTGAGAAAGAACTTGAATAGACAGTTCTCCAAAAAGGATATACAAATGGCCAACAGGTATATTAGAAGATGCAACATTAGTCATTAGGAAAATGCAAGTAAAAGCCAGATGGTATCACTTGACACTCTCTAGCATGACTAAAATTAAAAACAACCACCACCACAAATTAAAACAGAAAAACAGAGAGATAAAAAGGGTTGGAGATGATATGAAATAATTGGAAAACTTTTCTATTACTCATGAAAATGTAAAATGGGGAAACCATTGTGGGAAACTGGCAATTCCTTGAAAAAAACCTAGATTCAGCACATGACTCAGTAGTTCTACTCATAGGCATAAGCCTAAGAGTATTGAAAACAGAAAATCAAATAGATCCTTGTAGGCCAATGTTAATAGCAGCATTATTCACAATAGTCAAAAGGTGGGAACAACCAGTGTCTATCAAAAGATTAATAGATATATAAAATGTAGAATTCTATAAAAGAATAGAATATCATTCAACTATAAAAAGGAATTAAGTTCTGATACTTGTTATGTGAATTAACCTTAAAAACATTATATTAAGAAAAATAAACCAGGCACAAAAGACAAATATTATATGATTCCACTTACATCAAATACTGAGAAGAGGCAAATTGTAAAGAAAAAGTAGATTAGAGATACCAGAGTCTCAGGGAGAGACATACAGGTAACGACAACTTAGTGGGTGCAGTTTTTGTTTGGGGTGTTGCAAATTTTTTGAAATAAATAATGGTGTTTGTTATACAAGATTGTGAATGTAATTAATGCCACTGAATGCCACTTAAAAATGGTTAAAATGGTCCTGGCTGGTGTCGCCCCATGGTTAGAATGTCAGCCCTCAGACAGAAAGGTCACGGGTTCCACTCCTGGTCAAGGGCACTACTTGGGTTTCAGGTTTGATCCCCAGCCCCAGTCAGGAAGTATGCAGAAGGTGAACAATCAATGTGTATCTCTCACATCGATGCATCAGTGTTTCTCTCTCTCCCCCTCTCACTCCCTCCCTTCCACTCTCTCTAAAAGTCAATGGAAAAAATATCATTGAGTGAGAATTAAAAAAAAAAAAAAAAAGATAAAAATGGCACATTTTATTTTATCTATATTTTACCACAATTTTAAAAAATTTAATCAAATCATTTTGAGGACTGTGTTTTCCTTTTACTCATGAATTAATTCAAGTAATTAATCTACACAGTGCACTGAACACTGTGCTAAATGCGGATGCCACAGTAGAGAGGCAAAACAGAAAACATTATTGGCAACAGAAAAATAAAATAAACTCTGTTATAGTGTAAATATGTAGCATAATTTAAAAAAAACATCCATAAAGTGACCTTGGAAGACTTAAGGCTTTTGTGTTATCCTTAAGTAGTCTTTCCTTTTTTTTAGACAGTTTTAAATAGATATTCTATAATGTAAAATGCTCTCAGTAAATGTTAAGTAAATATGGTGATGAGGCTATTCAATACTTATTTTCTCCATTGACTGAATGGAATGCTTTAAAAAGAGAGGACATACTGAACATAATGCTTATTCTAAAAGAAATGCCAATGTAATGAATAAGAAAAACCATGCCTTTATCACCTATGAGGTCATCCAATTAAAACACGTAAACATGTAAAATGGGGACATATATTTACTATCTAGATATATGCACTTCAAATGCTAAGGGTAATGATGGAGTGATTAGAACCACCTAAGAATAAACCAGAAAAGCTTCATGAAAGAAAAAAATTTGAAATAACTGGGAAGACATGAAGTAACGGTAATGATTCCATATTTTGATTAAAGTGGTAATTACATCAATATAAGGGATGAAACTGCATTGATCTCTAGATGCACACACAAATGAATGCCTGTCAAAACACTGAAAGCTTAATAATGTCTGCAGTCTAGTTAAAACTATTGGAGCAATATCAATTTTCTGGTTTTGATACTGTATCACATTTATATAAGATGGCACTAGTGGAGGAAGTTGAGGGAAGGGTACATGAGACTCTGTACTATTTTTAAAACATCTTGTGAATGTATAATTATTTAAACAACGACAAAACTACAGAAAACATGATCATGAGGAAATGTGAAACAGAAGAAAAAGAGGACACCAAAGTTATTATATGATAGCTAATAAAAATAAAGTATGTTGAAATATACATAAGACAAAGGAAAATATCCACCAAAAAACAAGTGAATATTTAATATAGTAGGATTGTGAAATATACAGGGTGTCCCAAATAATGTATAAACACTGTAACAGCTGATAGCTCAATTTTGAAAATGAAATGTATTTTAATAAACACTGCCTTTATAATTATTCAAAGTGTGTGTATACATTTTTTGGGACACCCTATATAAACAGTTTCACTATTTTTCAAAGTTTTTATAATGTGCTCGAAGAATTTATATAATATGTGAAAAAATAAAAATGAGGAAAACAAACCAAAATAAATGGGAAGAATGAAAGAGAGGATAATGTGGCAAAGTATAAAAAGGGCTTTTAGGTCAAGGAGGTGGTCTGTCAGTGATGCAGGGAAATCTGTTTACTTTAGAATATGCTACATTTCTCCTCTGCACAGAAACTGCAATACTCTTTAGGATTAACCTACAAGTGGCCAAGGCTTACTGATTTCATTATGTCCCAATTTTAGTAGAATTATGAGAATTCAGACATGAGAATAGGATCTGTCATTTCTCATTCTCATATTTAACCCTTTTCACACAGATGAACTCAGAACTTTTATTCATCTATATTTTCCTTCTCTTTTTATACTTTGGGTTAAATATGAACTATTTAATATACAAGAATGAAAGTGCTAGAACATATATGACTATCAAATACTTTATAGGTAGCTTAGGAAAAATATTTTATAACATAAAAGTGACTGACTCAAAATTTATTATACCTCTTAACTTCTTAAGTTAAAGTAAAAGAAATCAACAATAAAAGGCCTCAGGTAAATGAGCAAAAGTAATTTGAATTTTATGCTTTTTACATCATTGATTAAATTTTCATAGAAGGATGCTGTAAATAACAAATAGCTGTTGCATTTGTTCAGTGGGCATTCTCTCCAAGGTACAATAAATAGAAATTTTCAGATTATTTAATATTTATAACCTCTTTCTTTTCCTCTAAAATGTCTACATTTTTACTATATAATTTTCTCTATGTTGTCTAATAATTTAAAATCTTTATTATGACCCAAATTGACAATAATATTCATGCATCACCACGTTTTCAATCTCCTGTTTAACTTTTATTTATACTTAGGGCATGCTACAAACTTTATGGCAATAGAGATGATACAACCATTGCAGCTCTAAAATTTTTAAATGTCCATTTTGTCCCGTTAACTTTGGTATGATGCTATACCACAGATGAGAGTTGGGGTCAGGTGTCACCCAGAGAAAAAGGCAGGCATTTGTTAGATATTCAGGAATGAAACTGTATCTTTATTCCTTCTAAAAATAGAGGCATTCCTGTGAAGGCAGAAACAACAAAACACTCAATACTATTCACAAGTTAGACATTTCTTATTAACTTCAATTCTGTCCTACTAATAGACTACAATATATTATACTAAAAAAAATACCTTCAAGGAAAGTATTGTTTCATGTATTGCCTGGAAATGGGGAATTCCTGACATAACTCAACCAGCCCAAACAAATATAAACCAGTTACTTCATTTCTGATGTGCCCCAAATGAGGCAGGTCACTGGTCTGAGCACATAACAGGTTCACTTTTTTCAAGGACGTTGCTCAGACTGTTTCCTAAGCCTGAACTCCCTTCCCTGATAATGTTTATATAATCACATGATCATATCAATAGATGCAGAAAAAAAGTTTGATAAAATCCAACACCCATTTTTGATAAAAACTCTCAGGAAAAGTGGGAATAGAGGGATCATACCTAAACATAATAAAGGCCATATATGACAAACCTACAGCCAACATCATACTCAATGGACAACAACTAAAACCATTTGCCCTAAGAACAGGAACAAGACAGGAGTGGCCACTTTCACCACTTTTATTCAGCATAGTACTGGCAGTCCTAGCCACAGCAATCAGACAAGAAGAAAACATAAAAGGCATTCAAGTTGGAAAAGAGGAAACAAAATTGTCATTATTGGCAGATGACATGATATTGTACATAGAAAATCTTAGACTCCACCAAAAAACTACTAGATTTCATAAATGAATTCAGCAAGGTAGTAGGATACAAAATTAACATCCAGAAATCGATGGCATTTTTATACACCAATAATGAACTCTCAGAAAGAAAAATTTAAAAAAAATCCCATTTACCTTTGCAAGTAAAAAAATAAGATACCTAGGAATAAACTTAACTAAAGATGTAAAAGACCTGTACTCAGAAAACTACACAACACTGAAAAAGAGAAATAGAGGGAGATATTAACAAATGGAAAAATATACCATGTTTATGGATTGGAAGAATTAAAAAAATTAAAATGCCAATATTACCCAAAGCAATCTATAAATTCAGTGCAATCCTCATTAAAATACGAACAGCATATTTCACAGATCTAGAACAAACACTTCAAAAATTTATATGGAACCAAAAATGATCCCAAATAGCCACAGCAATCTTGAGAAATAACAACAAAGTTGGAGGGATCATAATAACAGATATCAAGTTATACTACAAAGCCACTGTAATCAAAACAGTCTGGTACTGGCACAAGAACAGACATATAGATCAGTGGAATAGAACTGAGAATACGGAAATTGACCCACGCCATTATGGTTAATATTTGACAAAGGAGGTAAGAACATACAATAAAGACAGTGTATTCAATAAATGGTGTTGGGAAAATTGGACAGGTACATGCAAAAAAATGAAGCTAGTCCACCAACTTACACCATACACAAAAGTAAACTCAAAATGAATAAAAAACTTAAGTGTAAGACTTGAAATCATAAAAATCCTAGAAGCAAACGTAGGCAGCAAAATCTCAGACATCTCTCATAGCAATATGTTTGCCAATACATCTCCTAGGGCAAGAGAAACTAAAGAGAAAATAAACAAATAGGACTACAGAAAGACAAAAATCTTCTGCACAGCAAAGGAAACTATCAACAAAACAAAAAGGGAGCCTACTATATGGGAGAACATATTTGCCAATGACACATGTGATAAAGGGTTAATATCCAAAATATATAAGGAACTCATACAATTTAACAAAAGGAAGACAAACAATCCAATTAAAAAATGGGCAAAGGACTTAAATAGACACTTCTCCAAAGAGGACATACAGATGGCTAAGAGATATATGAAAAAATGCTCGACATCACTAATCATCAGAGAGACGCAAATTAAAACCACAATGAGGTATCACCTCACACCTGTCAGAATGGCTACCATCAGCAAATCAACAAACGGACAAGTACTGGCTAGGATGTGGAGAAAAGGGAACCCTAGTACACTGCTGGTGGGAATGCAGACTGGTGAAGCCACTATAGAAAGCAGTATGGAGTTCCCTCAAAAAATTAAAAATGACCTGCCATTTGACCCAGTGATCCCACTTCTAGGAATATATCCTAAGAAACCTGAAACACCAGTCACAAAGAACTTATGCAGCCCTATGTTCATAGCAGCACAATTTACAATAGCTAAGATCTGCCTGTCAGGAGATGAGTGGATAAAAAAGCTGTGGGACATTTACACCATGGAATAGTATGCAGCTATAAAAAGAGGAATCTTTTATCCCTTGGGACAGTATGGAGGAAACTAGAAAGTATTATTCTAAGTGAAATAAGTCAGTCAGAGAAAGACAAGTACCACATGATCTCACTTATATGTGCAATGTAATAAGCAAAATAAACTGATGAACAAAATGGATCCAGAGACATAGAAGCATGGAACAGACTGAGGGATCTCAGAAGGAGGGTGGGGTTGGGGGAGTGGGCAGGAAGAGATTAATCAAAGAACTTATATGTTCATAAGCTTAACCCATGGACACAGACACTGGTCTGGGGAAGGCCTGGGGGTAGGGTGAATGTGGTGTGGAGGGGTCATTGAGGGTAAAAAGGGGACATCTGTAATATTTTCCACAATATATATAAAGAAACTAAAAAATAATATTAATAATCTAGTCCATCCTTAGTTTTTTACAGTCATAATCTTTTTATTATACACCCCAGAAACATTTTCAATACTGAGTACTCATGAGTGAATATTCCTTAGTAGGCTTCCATATTCATCTTATCTGTGTCTTTGTACCTCAGTGTTAGACTTATTATAACTAGATGAAAAGTATGACTTTCTGCTGTATACCATCTTACTAAACTGTATGATATTGAAGAAAAATGAAAAATTTAAATGTTCAAAGGCCAAATCAGTTGAAAAAGGAAGACTGTTCTTCAGTTGTGGTTCTTTTTTAAGTGCTGGGTTATGGCCTTGATCACATCAGTGAAGTCACTAAAGTCCTTTTTTATTTAAGTATATAAAGTATTTAGAAAAGAAGAAAGGCAAATAAAACCACAAAATAATTCATGTTAGTAACTTCATACACAGATCCTAAGGAGACATGCAGGGCTGACTTTTACTTTATGTCACTTATACATGTTTGAGCTTTTAATGAGACTAAAAATGATTTATGAAGCCTACATTTGCTTAATCAGTGCTTCAAGTCAGCAAGTACTTAAATACTTAGAGACATTATTTTTTACATAAAAGTTTCTCAACTTATAAAACGTTTTCTACTGACAGATAAGGCACAGAAAAATGCTAGTGACATCTGCTAAGCTTTACTTATGAAAACTTAAAGAAATCCTACGGGATAACATCATTCCACTTTTCCTGGAGTACCTCTGATGGAGACTTCCCAAAAGAAAGTCTGGAAATAATTAGAAACTATTATAATACCTAAAAAAGTTTATTTGAAAACTAAATCTGCTATTCATCAAAGAACACAACGCAATCTGAATAAGGTAATGGTAAAATAAGGTGCACATATAGAATAATGTAAAGCACCTCAACCACATCTGATTGAAAAAACTTAAAACAAGTTTAGAGAAGACAGCATTGGACCTGATATGCTGAAGAACTCTGTAAAAAATACTGAATTTAAATGATTAAGCACTGACTTTTTTCAAAATAATATATATACTTTTTACTTCAGTTCATTTTACAAATTACAGAAAATCATTTTTCAAAAAGATGCTAAGCACACCTTTAATACAAACTGAAATGGAAGAGTCAATTATTAATATTTACTTTGTGTCATAAATTCCACATGGAAAAGTAAAGTATCCAAAATACAGTTAAAAATGCTCTGGGTATTTGTGGGAAAAAAATGCAATATAATGCCAATGCTAATAGCTTCTTAAGATATAAAATATGTTCTCTACAGAGACCAAAAACTCCACTGGGGGGTAGAATGGATGGCATGTCCTTTGGAGTTGAAAAGGCTATCCACATGAACTGAATTATCTTTGACAAGTACCTTCAGACACTTGTAATGTGATCTCATGTAAATTTAGACCATATTTTGCACACAAACCACTGGTAATAGTAATCAGGAGCTCAGATAAGAAGTTTAATCAGGAGCTCAGATAAGAAGAAAACAAAAGCTAATATCCTTAATAATTATAGTATTTAACATGAAATTTCCCAAATAAAAAGCACAAAAAATAAAAGCATTTAAGGTGTTGTAGTAAATAAAAGATAAGTGGTGCAAGAAATGGTGCATTTTCCTTTCCTTTTTCAACCCTTAGCTACTTATTCTCTACAAACAAAATTGTATCTAAATTTGGAAAAATAATTAAGCACATTTTAAGAAAATAAATAAACTGGAATATTCCATTTGCATTAAAAACTTATTTTAACCAAGAATTAAATCACAGTGTGGATAACATCTTAGTTGCAATTCCCACTCAAAAAATTACATATATAGTGCATCAAGATAGTAGTATTCATTCAGATTTTAAACTATTTTATTAGTAGTAATAACTGCTCATCATAATAACATGGAGCTATCAATACTTAAAAAAGGGGGACTGTAAAATAAAACAAAAATACAACACAGAACTAGGTGGCTTAAAAGATTCCTTAGGATTGCCTTCTGCCTTGCCACAAACACAGCCTAATTCTACAGGGATCAGCTCCAAGAGATGCATTAAGGCCTGCAGAAGAGAACCCAGCTTTGGAGAGTGCTATGCCAAGCAATCTCCCACAGTAGCATTAACTATATTTATTTCTCTTCATCAGAAGTCCACCCTGCTAATGGGTGAAACTAAGATATAAATCACATTGAATTTGACCAGTAAAGAACAATGATAGATTATTTTTAGAAACTTTTAAGACATGTCCATTTTCTTGTGTCCTTAAAACCAAGGTTTTTATACACCCATGGAACAATTAATGCCCTACAAAGATGGTTTTATAAGCTAATTTCAAAGTAGAATATAAACTCCTCCCAACTGAACTGTAATAAGGGAGATTACTCAATTGTTCCTTTAAAAATGTTTTGTGAAAAGCAACATTTCAGCTTAACAGAAAATAACACAATTGGAGCGTTTCTGAAAATAAACATGCATTTCTAAGTCACTTCAGTGAGGTGTATTTAATCAATTAACCACTTGAAATATTTAAATGCACTGTGAATTATTTAAAAAATTCCACTTAAAAATCAAACTGACAGACATGTTTATAATTGCTTTGCTGAAACACTGAAAGAAAGTGCACTGCATAGAGAGCTTGAATTTCTCACTCTTCCTTTCAATCAATATCTGAGGCAAAGTTTCATCTCTTGGGCCTTTAATGGCAGGAATTCCTGGAGCCAGCAAATGAGTAATGTTAAACCTATGATTAGATGATGAGGCCATCAAAGACATTAGACCCTAATGCTACATTCCTCTTTATTTCTCTGAACTGCAGTGAAACCCAGAGCTAAGAAAAAAGAAATTTTAAGCTATTTTTTTATAAAAGCATTTTTTTGAAAATATGCATCAAGATCCTAAAAGGTGCAGATAGATTTCTCAGAATGTCTCTTGAACTCAAGACTCTGGTATTAGGTAACAATTTTCAAATGCCTTGAAGATGAATGCCTGCTGGGGATGCTGTTTTATTTAAGTCTTATTAAAATTCTTCCTGGCTGAAAAGGGGGAAATGGACCTAATGATTTCCCTATGAACATATTCTTGAAGAGAGTAAACCTGAAGACTGGAAATCACTAGGTAAGTTTTTGATTGTTTTGTTTCTGCTGATGTTTTACAGGATCTACTGAAGCCATATTGTTTTTTATTTGGGAGTTAGCTTTTAGGCAGACCTCAGGTCAGTAACTACAAACAGTTTAAGTGTGTTTTTCTTTCTAATGAGAAAACTAGGAATAAATGTAATAATTATTTATTATATAACATATATAACTTCTTTGCTCATTCTCATATTACAAAATATTTATAGATAAATAAAATGAGAATCACTAAGAGACTTGAAAGAGCTGGTGAGAAGAACATTAGGTCCCTATTTTAGTTATCAGAAAATGTTATATATATATATGTGTGTGTGTGTGTGTGTGTGTGTGTGTGTGTGCTTAGTTTTCTTATAATTGCTAAGAAACAATATCCAACAATTACTATTCTATTTTCAATTCTGCTTACTAAAGAAAAATAGGACAAGTTGATTTTTAGAATTTACACTGAAATTTACAAATCCCATTAAAAAAAGGAAACAGAAAGGTATCACACTAAGGCCACTCACTAATGAGCTTTATACTTTGGCTATTGCATGATAGAAACTTGATGTTCATTATCTTGAATCTAACAAAGAAGAAGAAATCATGTAATTAACAAGGTAAATTAAAATTATAAATGCTACTGTATCATCTTTAAAAGATGGAATATCAAAAAATCAACAACAAATTTTGTGTATATATATGTATATATTATATTCAGAGATCAAAAGATAGGGAACAACAGGATAAAAAGGGTGGGAAAGAATAAGAAAGCTACAGAGAGCAGAAGAAGGGAAAGGAAGACTAAATCAATATTTACATGGTAAGATCATCTACATACAACTATATCTCAATATAAGTTACTTTCTTCAAATGTGAGATAATAGATGGATGTTTAAAATATACAAACATATACATATACATGCATAATCATTCTATTGTTAGAAACATACAAAAAAATTGCCTCGTTGTTTAACTTAATCAAGTGAATGAGATTTCGTACCTGAGAACAAAGCAGCATAACAAGCTCAACCACAGAAGTACTGGACTTCATACAAACAAGGCCTACAACAGAGAAAAGTTAAAACAAAATGAAATTACATCATTCCAAGTTAATTAATGATATAGTTTTAACTTATAAAAATTTTCTTTATAATAGAACTCCTAAAATAACATAAATAGACACATTCACCAACATATTTTTTATTGAATTTATTGGGGTGGCATTGGTTAATAAAATTATGTAAGTTTCAGGTATACAATTATACAGTCATCATTTGTATATTGTATTGTGTGTTTACCACCCCAAGTCAAGTCTCTTTCCATCACCATTTATCTCCCCTTTACCACTGACATATTTTTATAGCATTAATTTAAAAATACTTAAATATTCAAGATGTAAAAAATACTAAAAATTGACTTCGTGCTTGGGTTATTTATTTGGTCAAGGCATTTCTTATATTTAAACAAGGTGGGGGTAGTTATCAAAATTGATGAGGTACTTAGACCTGCTTTCATGACAATGACATTTGTTATGTGATTCTCTCCTGAAGTGCAGAACAATAGTCATTGAAGATCCACTTAAATTTTCTTCCAAAAGACAAAATTAAAATGATTTACAAATAGATAATTCTTCATTGGCTGTCAGTTGTTAAATAATTTTAAATATATTGAACATGGAATTTTACACAATTAACATATTAGTCAACACATAAAATCTTCCAGTGTTCTGCTTCCAAAGTCTCTGAACAGATGTCAAGAAAAAAATAATTAAATTTAACAATATCTATGTAATAATGGCTACTATTCATTGACCACTTACTATGTGCTCAGCAGTATATGTTAAGTGCCTTATTTGCATGTCTCATTTAATTTTCACTTACACTTTGTTACATACTATTTTTATTCCCATTTTATAAGTAAGAAAATATTATTCCTATAAACAGTAAGTATAAACATTAATTAATCATCAAAACTTTTTCCAATAAAATGGATAACTGCTGTATAACATATAACAAAGCGGATCGTGATTGGTATTTTTAAAAGTGCCAACATAGAGGAAGATTAACCCAGAAGTAATAATCTCTGGATGAGAGTATGCTAATAATGATGTTTGCTAATTTGAAATATACTTTTAAAAGTTTGTCACTGTTTTTTAAAATTAACGTAATAGACTTGGTTTTTCTTTTTATCTGAGGACAAATGTAATCAGTTAAAGCTTTTTATAATAAGAAATGCCATCATCTTACATTAGTGTTGGCTAAATGGAGAGTTGAAGCAAGACCCAGTAATTTTTTTTCTTCTTAAAGTGATTTCAATAAACAGTTTCAATTGCCTTCTAGACACTAGCATGTATATTTGTTGTAGCTAGTGATAAATACCCTTTTGTGCCCACTCTGCTAATGACCCTATCATTGTACAGACAGACAGAACAAGCTGTGAAAAGGCACTAGTATTCCATCTGATCTTTGGGCAGACACTTAACTAATGAAATAAGAGGCAGATGTGAAAAGCTCAGTTAAGAGACAATTGCTGTAACTGATCAGCAATTCTCATGCTCAGGAGCTAGAGAGTCAGAAAGAAGATAAATGGGACATTTATTACCTGTTGGCTACTCAACTATTTAAAATTCTGACACAGAAAAACCAAGTAAAAGGCCAAAGGATTATGCATATCAATTTAGATTTTCAACTGTAAGGCTATATAAAGAATGATTAGACTACATAGCCATTTGAAGTGACTATATAAAGAATCACTCACCGTATATTCTGTGTATTAAGAGTTTTTTAATACATAACAACTTGAAGTAAAAATTAAAAAAAACATGCAATTACATTCATTTCTCACAGAAAAATGATTTAATTGAACATCCAAAAAACCTCTATGTAACAAAAACATTCATAATTTGTACAAATACTATCATTCTACCATAAGAAAAATATAAACAAATGCTCAATAAATACTTTGTTCAACGAAAATGACAACAAGTGAATAGAAAAATTGCAGTTTGCAAACAGTACTCTCAGTACTTTGAAAAAGGCCACTGTGATTTCAATTCCACAGATCCTCGCACATTTACTAGTATGTTGTCTAATTAGTTTTAAATGATATGGACTAACGGATTCTCTTAAACAAACAAACAAACAAACAAAAAACTAACCTTGACAATGAGAACACAGCAGAGGCAATTTTGGAAGATTTACCAACTTTTAAGAATTACATAATCACTTTGGTTGGAACTATTTCTAAGTGTTAATAAAAGGATTATTAAAATAAACAGGTAAACTTCAATTTTTTAAGAGATATTGAAAATAAAGCATTGTTTGATGACACTCTATACTTGTCATCCATAAAACACTCGTTTGAAAATTTAACATGTAATTATAAAAGAGGTTTTGTATAACTCTAATCATAAGCTCAGATTGCCAAAAGTGCCTAATGATGTTATAAATAAGGCAGGCTGTATATGAATACGGCAAATATTTTACAAGAGTATGTCTCAAACAGGTTGAGTTTTTCCTTTTTGGCTCTGGCAAGGATTTCATAATCAAATTCATTTCTTTGATATTTCCTCATATGGGCAAAGTATAGTGTTTGCACTCAGGAATTTACAATAATGAACAAGACATAATCTACACCTTCTCATGTTCCATACGTTAATTCAATCTAAGATTACCCAACATGGACATTGAACCTTATTATTTACAATCACTTCTATATACACTATCTCATCCGATGTTCTTAACAACTCTGAATTAGTTATTGTTACCTCATGTGATGGATAAAAAAATGGGTGTTTGATCAGTAAGTGGTGGAACTGGGATTTGAATTTAAGTCCTCTAACTTGCAAGTTCATTTCATTTTCGCTGCAGTGCTACATAAGTCATTTGACATTAATAGGATGGAAATATGTGACTGAGAAAGGTCATAACGCTTAATTTCAACTTGGATGATTTTGACAGTTTTGTTGGAGAAAGTAGCATATGTTGTTCAGACGTGGGGATAAAAAGAACAATCATAAGCAAGAAGTACAGAGGGAGCAGGGAACAAAAATTTTTTTTGAAAGACCTTTATTCCTTGGGGGATGTATGACTTAAGAGTTTAGGGGGTTTTTGAAAGTGGGACTGAGAGGCTAGGGTAAAATTCAAAGATAGATTAAGATAGAAAGAAATAAAATTATGTTTTTGAAAGTTAAGAGGAAGACTTTAGAGCAAGTTATAAAATGGGGAAAGGATACTAAGACTTAGTTACGGCATTACTGTTCCATGATGACTTTTCCTGCCTTGTCAATTAAGAAGTGTCTCCCAAAGGAACTGTACATATGTGCCTCTCCAACAAAATCTAATTAGAAGTATTGACCAATTAATAGAACATTTTCACCAGTAAATACATATTCACCAGAATAAATATTTTTACTAGAACTACTTATTCAATACTATATATCACATTAGGTTACCAGTATAAGATGAATACCTAGAGTGCAGACAATAAATATGCAAGAGAAGGCCTGTATGTATGGGAGATATTTCATATATAGTGGAAAAAATTAGCTTTTGAATATATTGTGATAAACTACTTTGTTGAAAGAGAAGGTTGGATGAGTGGCTAACATATAAGTACTTGAGATGATTAATTCAGTAGACAAATTTGAGGTGGTGTAGATTCAGGCAACAAAGGAAGAATGGGCAGAGCTGAGTAAACGGTCATGCAGGACAATGGCAGTTCTTTTGGGTTCACACTTACTAGGGGTAAGAAGTTACTTTAACTTTCAGAACTACACTCCCTTGCCATTAAAAAAAACACAAAAAAAACCCCACTAAGTTGTAAAATGAGTGTGAAGTTAAAGTTTTATCTTGGAACACAGCTATCTTTCTTTAATACAAAGAAAATTAAAAGGCACAGTGATGCTCTTTTAATACAGAGTTGTCAGACTCTTCACAGTCAGTCTGTGGGTTCACTTTATGTATCTGTAGAAGTAGATAATCAGGTTAAAAGAGGCTTTAAGCTTTAAAATAGTGTAGAAAAATTCCATCTCTAGCTGGATGTTCCAGATGGTGTGAGGTGAAGGGTTTTAAGCATTACAGCAACAGCAAGGGATCATATCTTAGGTGGAATTCATCTTTCAAGTAACATCAGAGTTTTCTTTCAGCAAGGGCCCTCTTCCAAGAGAAGAGACCAATAGACATCTATGACTAAGGTGGTGCACTGAGTGTATTCTCAATAATTACCAATTAAATGAATAAATCTAGAAACCATCACTCACAGAGTAACACTGTAGTTGATAAAGGAAAAAAAAAATAAGATTTTGATGAAAAATAAGAGTATTTTTTTTAGAGCAAGAGCCCAAGTCATTCAAAAGGCATTTATTGACCATGTCTATTGTGATAGAAACCATGTCATGTACTAAGTATAAAAAGAAGTGAAGTATGTGGGGCAGATTATGTAAATAAAATCATTATATACAATCCTAGGAGGTACAAAGTGTAAGAAGAACAGAAAGAGTCAAGAGCCATTCTGGAGAATTTATAAGGAATGTGACATTTGAATTGGATGATGCTAAGCTTATCTGAATGGAAGAAGGAAAGAAGGGAAAGTCATCTGAAGTAAAAGAGAAATGTTAGAGGTACAATGAAATATGAAATAGCTAGTAAAATCAAGTTGGAATGTTATATTGGGGGGTGTAGATCTGGAAGAGGGTGAGTTGAAATGAAGAGAGAGAGACAGACAGAAGCAGAGCCATAAATGGCATATTTTTCCTTATTGGCAACAGAGAACCAGTGAAGGATTTCAAGCAGGGGGCAGATAGAATCCAATTCATTTTGGAAAGATTGCTTTCTCTCAGTGGTATAGGAAGAAACCTGTAACTGCAAGTCAAGTCAAGATAATGAAGGCCTGAGCAGAAAGCGGTGGCAATGCAAGCAAAGACAGATTTGAAATATATTTTGCCTTGAGACAATAAAATATTTTAGATAGCAGAATATGAGGTTAAAGGGTAGTAGGGTAAAGGAGCAACTGAAGTGCGAATGATGATACATTTAACTGAGATAAGGAAACAAATGAAGGAGAGTGGGTTTGCAGAAAGAAAGGGTTGAGTTTAAATCTGAACAAAATTAGAAATATAGACAGGCAAAAAACTTAATTTTGAGTTTACAATTGTTTATTTTTTAGATATCTCTGACAAACCAGATATTTATAAATTAGTTTTATAGAGAACATGGTATTGAAGAAAATATAATTGTGAAGTTTTTATAAGAGTCCCACTAGTAGATTACCAATACTAATAATCATACCAGTACAGTTTGAAGATCTAGTTTTTCTATTTCTCTTCTAATAAAATATACTAATTTATTTTCCATCAAATAGACATGACTATTCTGGTAATCTGAATTTTAAAAATCAAGTCTTTAGTTACAAGAAAAAGCTTTTTTTTTAAGAAAATATGTTTTTATTGATTTTAGAGAGAGGAAGGGAGAGGGAGAGAAAGGGAGAGAGAAACATTAATGTGAGAAAGAAACATGGATCAGTTGCCTCCAGCACACACCCCAGGGACCAAACCCACAACCTGAGAATGTGCCCTGATGAGGAATCAAACTTTTGACCTTTTGGTACACAGGATGACACTCAATCACCTGAGCCACACCAGCCAGGGCAGAAAAAGCTTCTTAAGCATAATTGAACCATTACAGCTTATTTTTATATTTACATTATAAATTTTAACTGAAAAGTAAACGCTCAAAATCTTCTAGAGACAGTGATTTACTTTATTTCACTAAAAACTAAGTTATTGTACATTTATGGAAATTTTACTGTCTTTAGAATAGAAACAAAACTGAATCTCTGGATCTATCATATATAGCAAGTCAGCAAATATTTTCTTTAAAGACACAGATAAAATATATTGGCATGGGGCAGCCATAAGTTTCTGTCACAGCTACTCAACCCTGCCACTGTAGGGCCAAAGCAATCATAGACAATGCATAAACATATGAGCTTGGCTGTCTTCCGATAAAACTATTTACTCATCCCAAGGCATGTATGTATATGTGCATGGGTGTGTATGTGTGTGAGAGAGAGAGAACACAGACAAATGCACACATACACATCTATAGATTTTTTTAAAACGGCAGAGGAAATTATTTTAGATGCATGTCTATGATAATTTATAATTCCAAAACCCCAAAGCTCTGAAAAAAGCTTTTTTGTAGTATTGTAGCAAACTCAATTATCAGCAAAATTTCACCCAATGTGATGCTATTAAAAGTTTTATTCCACTTAGTGTGAATATCTCTATGAATTACCAGGAACATATCATTGTGTTATCCCAGACTCCCCAGAAGATGTTATGAAATATACATATAAGCACTTATTACCTGTCTTAAATCCCCAAATATCTGAATTACAAGCACAGCTGGCTCTAAGGTTTTGAATAAGGCATTTCAGACATTTATCAAAATAAATGTTACTCAGATTTTTAAAAGTCAGAAATTAAACATGAAATATTTTGCAAGATTCATAAAAAAATAGTATTATTAATATTAATTACAATTTCAAAAGAATTTGGTATTGCACTTTTCCCCATGGATATTCCATATATTTTAAAAGAAATAAAAATCTATTTCTGTATGGGAATGTTTGGCTAAGTGCTTTTAAACTGTAAATTTTGAGCATTTAGATTGCTCAGAACAGAATTAACTGTAAATGGAGTTATATAATACCCCAATAACCAATTTGACTAATTTACTGAAATTAAATTGTTTCTCTAAATTGTTTCTTTTTTAAAATCATTCTGTTGATACAGCTAAGAATCTTATTGACTTGGATATTTTTTCTTTTTTATAATTTTGGTTCTGCTAACAATTTTTGCAGAGTGGTAGAGGTGAAGTTCCTAAAACACTTTCATAGATAATTTTTACAAAATGATAGATTACAATAAAAAATGAAGCTACAGTGATACTTCCTACATAGATATTTGCTAGTGATTTGATTGTAATATAAGATGAGCTGAAGAGATATTCTCATGGCAATGACAACTATTACATGTGAAACACTGCTGTTCTTTTGTAATATGCTTTAGATACAAAGTTTGCGTTAGTTCATCAAAAACATCATGTCAAAGGAAATACTCTGGCAAATTCTTGAGCCCAATGTCACTTTTTTCTTGTCACCATGTGACTTTAACTTCTGTTTGCACATTCCATTGAAATAACATATTTCATTATCACATACTAAAATACATTACAATTTCTAAATCACTTGGGATTATTTAAGTTTTGAGTTGGCTGACTCTTGAGACATGTTTATTTAAATAATTTAAGTAAGCCACAGAGATAACAGTCTTTGACTTCAAGTAACTAACGGCACAGTTACAAAGACAATATATTTATGGAAGAGTCTAGTGGTATTATACTGAAAAAATGACAATAAAACTATATGCCTCAAAATAACTTAAAACCATCATTTCTGATGTTTTTATTAAATACTCTTATTCATAGTATTAGCCTCAAGTTTCCACTATAGAAATGACTGACCTGAGTATCTTGCCCTTTTCTTCACTGTGATTTAATCACAACAGAAATGAATAAGTGTGAAATAAGGGAAATAAGAGACATTTTCACTATCATAAATCATATGGATCCCTCAATTGTCTTTAGGTTAAATTTAATTTTAGAACCAATTGTTATTCCTATATCTCTCCTCTGCACCAACTTTCTTCTTGAAATTCCAAAGAGGTTCAATCAAATTCTAAAACTACTAAACTATGTCCGGCTCAAATTTTCACATTACCCAAGAAAGACCCTGGTCCCATACTTATTAAGAATGATATATTTGTTTTAATCATGTATTTAACTTCAAGAAATATTAATAATCAAAAGATGAAAAAATAGTTAAATAGTCATACAATTAAATTACATGAATAGTTACAGTTGAGTAAAAATGGTTATACTAATGCCTTTATATTAAAAATAAAACAATTTATATTCTATAAAATATGGGATTCTCCTTTTAAACACAGTATGTATAAATGCATAATTTGTATAGTTATATTTCTAAACAACTCAAATTCTTTCATTTATTTACATTCTCAAATAAATACATTTAATAACTTTAAATTCTCAAATTCACATAAATTTAAAGTTGCTATTGTAGTAATATATACCTTTAAGTTCTTTATTTTTTGGATTCAGAAAAACATTGGCTCATTTTCTTTCAATACTTAAATATAATGCAAAATGGAAGTACTATGTACCACTTTTCTTGATCATACATTCATGAAGTCAAAGATAAAAAACTAAGTAACATAATTAGTAAAATAAAATTGTTTGATAATTGTGATAAAGGCATACAGCATAAAAGTTGCAGATTTAGGTAGGCTCAAGTAGAGGTCAAACAGGTGAATCCCAGTTATCTTCAAGAGCACATTAACTTTATTCAATAATTATAGGCTGAAATAACTGAAGTACTCAGAACAAATTAAATCTTCACAAAGTTACTTATCTGTGCTCAAAACAAATTCTTCAACTTGACCCAAGCTGAATTTTCTTTACTGAACTCTCCATTTAAGGCAAAGTATTAAGTAGAGATGAGAAATTAGTCCAGGTTTACCTATTCTTAGAAAGGAAATAGGACGTTCTTGGAAACTGAGAAGTTCCTTAAATTTTACAACATTGAAGATACTCTCGTAAGTCAAATAAATTATTATAAGCATATTATTTTATCCAATACTTTACTGGGATTACATGCTATAGCTTATATGAACATGAAACTAAAGGTCACAGCATTAACAAGATTATTTAGCCTATACCCTATATCCAACTCACACCTACCTACAATTAAGAGTGATATTTTGGAGTCAAATTTTATGGTTAGATACCAGAATATGATCCAATTATGATACAGTAAATAAGTCAATGTGGAATTTTTTTGCAATTAAAAAACACGTACACTTCAAGCATGAAATATTAAACCTACTTATAAATTAAAAGCAATGATGGTTTTATTTCTTCTATTACTTCTTGCAATAATAGATCTATTACAAAGTAGTAGTTATCTTCTGAAATAGTATGGATTGGGAAATCTAAAAATTGGATCAAATAAATGGCCATAAAACATGTGTGTCAAAAAGTGAGGAGCTAGTCCTTTGGAGGAATTAAAGACATTCAATAATTCAGTTCTAAAAACAGCTCTGCATACTTACTATACCGAACGCACAACTATGAAACAGGTATGTCCCATGTCCTAGAGAAACCTGCATTCTAATGGAGGACACAGGCAGATAAACTGATTGTTTTAATGTGGTGAGACCAAGTGTTACCTCAGAACTGTTACAGGATGTTGACTTGGTAAGCAAGATAAACAGTGTTATTAAAGAAATTCCTACTGTAAATATAAGAAAATGGTGGAATTGAGAAATAACAACAGGTAATATTTATTTATTTTTTAAAAAATATATCTTTATTGATTTCAGAGAAAGGAAAGGAGAGGGGGAGAGAGAGATAGAAACATCAATGATGAGAGAGTCATTGATCAAGCCCGCAACCCGGGCATGTGCCCCGACCGGGAATCGAATCCCGATCGCCTGGATCCCAGGTTGATGCTCAACCGCTGAGCCACGCCCGGCCGGGCAACAGGTAATATTTAACTTGAAGTAATGAACAGTTATTAATTTCTTGGAAAACATGACTTAGAGATCACTCCAAGTTCAGCAATCACAAACGGCATTATTCAATTTGTAAAACAGAATCTGTTTAATTTGATACAAACTCCTTCTGACAATGCCCCAAGTTTTCTCTATCAAAACAAATACAAAAACAAGTAACAGTTAATGTGAGAATTTTTCTAGTTTAAATGTTGCAATACACAGCTGTTGAAATTACATGTATAATCTTTTCAATTAATTAGTTTTAAAGTTAAAATAATATGCTTAATCTTTGGACTTAGTGTAATTAGAATAACCCTATTGAGCCCAGCCAGGTGTGGCTCAGCGGTTGAGCATCGACCTAGGATACAGGCGATTGGGGTTTGATTCCCAGTCAGGGGATATGCCCTGGTTGTGGGCTCCGTCCCCAGTCAGGGGCGTGCAGGAGGCAGCCGATCAATGAGTCTCTCATCATTGATGTTTCTATCTCTCTCTCTCCCTCTCCTTTCCTCTCTCTGAAATCAATAAAGATATATTAAAAAAAAGAAAAAAGAATAACCCTATTGAGTATATTGACAGCAACATTTTAGGCATGGATGATAACATGTGTATCATGTGCACAGGTCATATTTCCACATGAAAAATAATCTTCTAATAGTAAAACCCAGTATCACGAGTCTAAATTGTAGCTTTCATGGATTCTATTATGCACAACAAACTTTATTTTATATACAATCCACTAAATTCTGTTGGTTGGATACCAAGCAAACACAGGTTAAAAGCACTAATTCTACACAGAGGGGCAATGTATATACAAAATAAAGCAGTGAAAACAAAGAAGCTACACAGGAAAATAACTTTAAAAGACACAGGGAGAAAAGCTTAATCCTCTGGAAAAAGTCCACAGAGATAAGAGGTCAGATAACCTACTGGATTAAAAATAGCTAAAAAAAAAAATTGATCAAAATCTCAGCAGATCTGAAAAAACTTACACAATCTTTGTTTGCATTACTATATAGTAGAAAAACTAAAAATGAAATCACTGTCCCACTGTACTTGGCAATAATGGAGCCAGAGCTAGTTGTTCATAGAAGTACTACAATTTCAATAGGACATAATGAAATGAAGTGCATCTAGAGGGAAAATATGAGGTTGGTATGAGGTAGGAAGGGAGGTCTAGGAAATAATTACAGGAAACCAAAGATGCTTATTTGGCAAATGAGAAGGTTTCTGGGGAAAGTGTTACTGTAGAAAGGGCTTATTCTCTGTGATCAGGTCCACCTAAATTGTAGCAACTTTACCTAATTAAGGGGCATCTGTAATGTGGAAAACTGTGTGTGTGTTTTTTTAAATATATCTTTATTGATTTCAGAGAGGAAGGGAGAGGGAGAGAGAAACAGAAACATCAATGATGAGAGAGTTGTCATTGATCGACTGCCTCCTGCACGCCCCTGACTGGGGATCGAGCCTGCAACCCAGGCATATGCCTTAACAGGAACTCGAACTGCGATCTCCTGGATCCTAGGTCGATGCTCAACCTCTGAGCCATCCTGGCCGGGCGAAACCTGTGTTTTGATATCTGAGAAAGACAGACTGGAAACTGATGGTCAATGGTGATATTCCCTAGACCTGACTTCAATCTCTGAAACTAGAGACAAGGAACAACGTGTATGGACAGCAGAGATCATGGACCAGAAAAACATCTGCCTATATGTATTCTCTTTAATTCTACTGGTGTTTAAAACACAATGGTAGGTGGATACTACTAAATCTGAATGGTAGTTACAGACCAGTTAGCTCTTATATCTCTTTCTAAATATTGTAAAATTTTGGTTTACCCCGAGTTCTCAGACCAAGGCATTTTTATTAGCATTACAGAATTCTTTATTCTGGATCTAGTTTTTAATTAAGTCAAAGAAGTTCTGGACTGAAAATTGAAAGAACTGGCTACAGTGTCAAACTAAACAGCTGTGTAAACTTGAGCTGTAACACTCGCTTTTCTTGATACAAAAAATATTTGCTGGTAAATAGCAGATTAATGATTGCAATTTTTTTTTTATTACATCTTAAAGCAATACATTTTACATCATGATCCAGTATATATAAGTGAAACAAATGTTTCACAACCGCACTTCGTTTCATTGTGTCCTATACTCTGATCTATGCTATGCTATGCCATGGAATGTAATTTAAAAATATTGTCCAGGCGAACTTTACTGATTGCACCATACCATCAATGAATTATAATCTGCAAGCTGAGTATCACTACAGCTGGACTGCCTCCAGTTTTTATATTTTTAAATGGCTTAAAAAAAAGAAAAATATTTCATGACATGTGAAATTTATATAATATTAAAATTTCAGTGTTCATAAATAAAGTTTTATGGGAACATAGCCAAGCTCATTCCTTTACAAACTGTCTGGGGCTACTTCCTCAACTACAATGGCAAAGTTGAGAGGCTATGACAGAGACAAAGCTTAAAGTGTTTTGTTTTCTTTTTTAGGTTTTCTAAATTAAATTCTTTTTAAAAAAATTATCTTTATTTTTGAAAGTATTACAGATATCCCCCTTTTTTCCCCATTGACCCCCTCCATCCCGCCCCACTCCCATCCCAAACCTTCACTGCACTATTGTCTGTCCATGGGCTATGCATATATGCATACAAATTCTTCGGTTAATCTCTCCTCACCCACCCCCTTCCCTCTGAAATTCTTCATTCTGTTGCATGCCTCAAAGTATTTATTTTTTGGTCCCTTACAGAAAAATGTTGATGACTCCTGCACTAAAAGACACCTGCACTAAAAGACACCTCTTTCTGACTTGAATATCCATGGTTCTAGATCCTTCCTTCATGTCCTACGGGTCTAAACTAGGACCAAAGAGTAATTACATGATATTGGGAAGGAAATGACATGGAATAGTACATGTTCTTGGTTTGTTATTTAGGCATCAAATTTCTATTTTATTTTGTACTTGAAACCAAGAATGCAAAGTGGGTAAATCGACAGTCAATATTTGGTGGTAGGATAAAATTAAAATCATTTAGACAATCAGTCCCTGTAAGTTCACAGGACTTTAACTTATATCCCATTCCTCAAGTGTTTCAATTTTAATGGTGGGCACAGTGAAAGCTGGCAACCGTTTTAGCAGGAATTAGTTATGAACAATAAAATGGCCAATTAGGCCCTGGCCGAGTAGCTCAGTTGAGTGGAGCATTGTCCTGATACACCAAGGTTGCAGGTTCGATCCTTGGTGAGGGCACATACAAGAATAAACCAATCAATACATAAACAGGTGGAATAAAAAAAAAAATCTGTGTCTCTCTCTCTCCCTTCCTCTCTAAAATCAATCAATCAATAAAATGGCTAATTATGTTATACTGTACTGATAGGTACATGCCAAAATTACAATGAAAAAATACCCTTTGGGTGGAGAAAATGAAACCAGTAGCTTCTCTTCACTTTTACATTCTCTGAGTTAGAACTATCTTTCAGCTGTCCTTTTTAAAATCTTTCTTGTTCATGTTAGACCATTATTTAAACACTAGATTTGTTCAACAAAATCTTATTTGTTCTTCTGCCTCGAGACTATCCTACTTAAACCTTCTATATAAAACTGACAGATTGTTTCATAATCAGATTTTGATTTTGTTCCTCCCTGTTCAAAATTCTCCCAAGGATTACTAGAATCTAGTTTTTATCCTTATATGTGTACATCTGGTAAACTCACTGTCCCTGCTTTTCCACAATTTTCAACAGTAGTCATGAACAAATATGTGTGTTTTTGGCTCTAGTTTCTCTGACAGGTTTAAACTTGGCTAACATATCATCCATGTTGTGTACTGCTATTTTACAAAATTTTGTTTTAGGAAAAATGTTAGGAATAAAACAATATCAGGATAAATATCTTTTTAGAATAAAATAAAAATGAAACGCTGTACTGAAATATATTATTTTCAGGGCAATATTAAACATGAGCTAACTCCTGTCTGCACTTACATTAATTTAAGTAATTTTAAACACCTTGCTGAACCAAAGAAGCTGGACACACCAGTGAGTTCTGGCTTGAAATGGCCAGTCAGGAGGGTGTTAAAAATTGGTTACTATCACCATCACTCATAAAATCTTCAGGCAATGTTAGAATAAGATAATCAAGAAATTTTTGAAAGGTGCCCACAAAACATCTGACTGTGAAAAGCAGCCCAGATTCTATCTGCCAGGGAGAGATGGCTGGAAATGGCAGGCACCCTCTTAAAGAGCCAAAGCACAAAGTTTCATTTGCAGCCACTCACTTTGGGCTCCAGGAGAAGGAGGACAGACTAGACTGAAGCTGTACGAGGAGAACCTAGGGTTGTGGACTCGGGAGAAAGAGGTGAGAGGGCACCCCTCTGGATTCCTGTGCCAAGTCATTCCCATATACTGCAGAGGCAGACATTTACCTTCCAAGCAGCTTTTGCCTGAGGGGGAAGCAATTGCCCCACCCTGCTGGAAAACCTCTCCCCTTACCCCCAGGAGTATCTACAGCCTGAGGCTCATTAAGAGAATCAACTTAATCAGCCTGCAGGCAGAGACAAACCTCAGAGTGCTTTGAGTCATTGCCTGATTTGCTTCCGGACCTGGGCCTTGGAAAAGCAGACTTTGGTGTGCATCTTGGTCCTGTCCAAATGCATCCAGCCCCAACAGAGAGGACCTCAAGCCATGGGTTGCTGATAGGTCCAAACAGGGCACTAAAGGCCAGTAATAAAGAGTGTCTGACATTGTCTGGCACCAGAGACCTTCCAAACAGACTGAGAGTCCTAGCAGGCCTACCTAAATACATAGAAACAAACCCAAACAGGCAGCCAAAAAGGGGAGGCAAAAAAACAAGCTCCAAATGAAAGAACAAGGGAAGAATCTAGAAAAATAGCTAAATAAAATGGAGATAAGTAATGTATCAGATATAGAGTTTAGAATACTGATTGTAAGGATGCTCAACAGCATGGAAAAAGATATGGAAACTATGAAAAATGACCAGTCAAAAATGAAGCATGACATAGCAGAAATAAAAAATATATTGGAAGGAAAAAACAGCAGATTAGAGGAAGCTGATTAGAAGAAAAAAATTAAAAAACAAGAGGACAGGCTAAGGGAACTGTGGGACAATATGAAATGTAACAATATTTGTCGCATCACAGGAGTGCCAGAAGAGGTCGAAAGTAAGATAGGGTTAGAGAACCTGTTTGAAGAAATAATGGCAGAACACTTTCCTAAGCTGGTGAAGGAAAAAGTCACACAATTCCAGAAGGCACAGAGAGTACCAAGCAAGAAGAGCACAAAGAGTTCCAAGCCCAGACACATCATAATTAAAATGCCAAAAAGACAAACAGAGAATATTAAAGGTAGCAAGAGAAAATCCATCTAACTACAAAGGAGCTCCCATAAGGTTGTCAGCTGACTTCTCATCAGAAACTCTACAGGCCAGAAGGGAATGGCATGAAGTATTCAAGGTAATGCAAAACAAGGATCTGAAACCAAGACTACTCTATTCAGCAAGGTTATTATTCAAAATAGATGGTGAAATAAAGAGCTTCCCAGATAAAAAAAAGTCTAAAGGAGTTTATCACCACCAAACCAGCATTGCAGGAAATGTTAAAGGGACTGCTATAATTAGAAGTAGAAATAGAATCATTGCAAGAAATGTTAAAAGGGACAGCTGTAATAAGAAGAAGAAATAGAGAGAGAAACATAGACATAAAGAATTAAAATGGCAATAAATAAGGCCCTGTCAATAATAACCTTAAGGACATTAAGGGAGAGATCAACAGCAATACAATCATAGTCGTGGACTTTAACACCCCACTGACTTCACTGGTAGATCTTCCAGACAACAAGTCAACACAGAAACAGTGACTCTAAATGGCACACTAGATCAGATGGATTTAATTGATATTTACAGAACATTTCACCCCAAAGCTTCAGAATATACATTTCTCTCAAGTGCACATGGGTCATTCTCAAAGACAGACCAAATGCTAGGACACAAAACAAGTCTCTACAAGTTCAAGAAGATTGAAATCATATCAAGCATCTCAGATTACAATGGCATAAAATTAGAAATGAACTACAGTAAAAACACTCAAAAACATTCAAACACATGGAGGCTAAATAGCATGTTACTAAACAATGAATGGGTTACCAATAAGATCAAGAAAAAACCCAAAAACTGCCCAGAAACAAATGAAAATGAACACACAACCTCAAATCAATGGGACACAGCAAAAGCAGTCCTAGGAGGGAAGTTCATAGCACTACAGGCCTGCCTCAAAAAGCAAAATAAATAAATAAATAAATAAACAAATAAATAAATAAATAAATCTTTATTGATTTCAGAGAGAGGAAAGGAGAGGGAGAGAGAGACATAGAAACATCAGTGATGAGAGAGTCATTGATGTGGGCTCCCCTCTGGGGATTGAGCCCACAACCCAGGCATGTGCCCTGAAGGGGAATGAAACCTTGATCTCCTGGATCATGGGCTGATGCACAACCGCTGAGCCAGGCTGGCTGGGCACAAGAAAATGTTTAGTATACTATCTAACCCTACAA
Organism: Miniopterus schreibersii; assembly: GCF_964146895.1. Taxonomy (NCBI): domain Eukaryota; kingdom Metazoa; phylum Chordata; class Mammalia; order Chiroptera; family Miniopteridae; genus Miniopterus; species Miniopterus schreibersii. The sequence continues at coordinate 86,380,523 of NC_138102.1, read as the reverse complement.
CTTAAAGAATTAGAAAGCTCCCCTGTGAAGCGTTCCTGACCAGGGCTTTTGTTTGCTGGGAGGTTTTTTATTACTGCTTAGATTTCAATGATTGTTATTAGCCTATTCAGGTTTCTGATTTTTCTTGATTCAGTTTTACATGCTCTCACGCATATGTGGAATCCAATAAACAAAATAGACTGAAGAACAAAACAGATCCAGAGACAAAGAAGCATGGAACTAACTGATGAATCTCAGTAGGAAGGTGGGGGTGGGGAAGTAGATGGGGAGAGATTAATCGAAGAATTTATATGCATATATGCATAACCCAAGGACACAGACAATAGTGTGGTGAAAGCCTGGTGGGTGGCAGAGAGTTTGGAGGGGATCAATGGGGGAAAAAAGGAGAATATGTGTAATAATTTCAACAATAAAGATAAATTAAAAAGAAACACAAAAATAATAAAAAACAAATAAAAATGAAAGAAATGTTCGCTTTTTGCTTGTTTTGTGTTAAATAAATTATACCCTTTTCTTCTATCAAGGCAATTAGTGAAATATACTTGTATATAAAAAAATTCATTTGTTCTATGGTCCACTTACCTACTCATAAATGTTTTGGGGATACAAATTTTATGTCAGATACACTGGCATCCCTTGTGGAGCTTCATGTATGGCAGGTGATAAAGACATTACCAAGTAATTAAACAAACATGGGTTACCAGTTACAATTTTGATACATGCTCAAAAGAAAAAGTACACTGTGCTATGAAAGATTATATAACAAGGGAACCTCATAGTCTAGGACAGTGATTTTCAACCATTTTCATCCCATGGCACATATAAAATAATTACTAAAATTCTGCGGGACACACAAAAAAATATATTTTGCCAATCTTACAAAAAAATAGGCATAATTTTTATTCAATTCACACTGGACAGCTTTTGTTGTGTTGACTGTTATTTTTTTCTTTGACAATCTAAGGGAAAGAGGTCAGTCGGTGTTTTAAAATTTCTTTCAGTGCAGCAGTTGAATGTCTCTGTGTTCTAGGGTATCACATAAGTCTTCTCAGAGAAAGTTTATGATACAAGGATCTAAAGGAGTCAGCCAGGCAAAATTACATAAATGGAAAGCATTTCATTGTTATTACAAAAGAATTCAATCATGGAAAGTTTTCTGAATCCCTTGTACTCTTAATTACCACGAACACATTGATTTCATTGAATTCTGTAACTATAATGTGTAAACATATAAATCACCAAAGGAAAATTCTACTTTATCTGCTATATATAAAAAGAACCTCTGAAATGCATATGAGGCTTCATGTTTGTTGATTCTATAGTTAATGGAAATTAAAGGGTTGTATAAATAATCCTTAAATTGGTTTCTGTTTCATTACCTGGATCAATCACTCTACCAACTGGCACACAAGAATATTTATATATGGCAAATACACTGTCCCTGCCCTTCCGGTCCCAGTAACAGATGTTGCTGTTTCTTAATTTAGAACAGTGGTCTGTTATTCTTATGTAGGAATCTTGTCCCTAACTGGCTAAATTTTACATATAGTTATCTCCTGTCATCCTCACATATCCTTATCACTTGGGACCAAGATGCTTCAGTTCCATTGTGACTATTGAGAGTACATACTTTCCATGAATCTATTAAAATAGAAAAAGTAAATAATATTCTCCAGGTCTTTTAAAATTATGTAATTAATATTATAAAGTTTTAAAAATCATAAATTTTAAACTGGAAAATCAGAATTCAAATATGCATTTTTTCATAAAGTAACATAGAGACACAGAGAACCATCAGGTACTGAATAAACTGAGAATAAACACTAAAATATTCTCATTTTACAACTTTATTATGTCCGTAATAAGAATATAAAGTGGTTGGAAAATATAACCACTATAATACAGTAGAACTGCTCAGCAGTATATTTCCTTTTTAAAATTTTCCAATTTAATTTTTCTTTCCAAATTGTTTATGTGTTTCTCTAATGTGCATAAATAACTCAGAGAGTAAAATAATAAAATCCTATACTAATTTCAAGCTTAGTATCTGGAAGATCCCACATACTTTACCATATGTGTAGAAATTATGTCTAAATCAGTATCCAAGCAATTTTCCACAATATACAAATATTTCTCTGTGTCAATTAAAACTATACACATTGAATATGCGTAGCCTCCAAAAACTGATTTCATATTCAATGTTATATGTTTCATGAAATACAAGATATCCCCAAAAATGTATATACACTTTGAATAATTACTAATTCCAATGTATTAAATCTGAAAAGAAAAAAAAATCAATTGAGCTATCAGATGTTGAAGTGTATATACATTTTGGGGGTACATCCTGTATATAGACCTTGTCTTCATGCTATTAACAGTATTTAGAGCACCATTTGTCCTGATTTGTCAAAGCAATCCAAGTTCATACTAGTTGTCTGGGTACAATTCTGAAAATGGGCCCTTTCTGTTTTGGAATTGTCCTGATCTGTGTGAAAACATTATATGAATACTTTAATCCCCTTTATTAGAAAATAAGAGAAAACTGTTTCCTTTTAAAATTATGTTATAATGGAATATATGAGACAGGTACCATAGTGTTTTGTGAAATAAAAATATTATCCAATCATTATGTCAAAGTAGATGATCTATTTCTTAGTAAGGGATCAGTTTATCTGCTACTAATGACAAATTCATATTCAGTTATTCTTGTAGCAGATAGTTCAGATATGCCATCTATGTCTTTTATTTATTTATTTTGTAATATATTTTTATTGATTTCAGAGAGAGAAAAGGAAAGAGGGAGGGAGAGAGAAACATCAGTGACGAGAGAGAGTCATTGATTGTCTGCCTCCTGCATGCTCTCTGCTAGGGATCAAGCCAACAACAGGGCATTTGCCCTGATCTGGAATTCAACAGCAATCTCCTAGATCCTAGGTCAATGTTCAACCACTGAGCAACACTGGCTGGGCACATCTACGACTTTTAGACAGCAATTCATGGTCTACTTTGTATTTTTATGTTGTTATTCATATTTCCTCTCTCTGTGAATAAGATGCATTCCTGCATGTTTTCTTTCTGATTTCTCTCTTGGAAGATTAGGAGATGATATGTTACCTCTGAATATATTTTTTAAGTAAACTCTTCTAGTAATTATAGTTTCTCTAACTTCTCATCAATACTCCATTTTATATTACTTTGTTGGAATATAGTTCCAGCCTAGCTAGTCAATAAGAGAACAGTAAGAACAATAAGTTTAGAAAATAAAAAATAATCACCCTCTTGACTTCTGTGTAATACTTACCACTTCCACGCATTAAGAATAAATGTGCAGGGGAGTCCAAGATGGCAGCAGCCAGGCCCTGAGGGAAACTTAGAGGGCGAGTGGGTGCATGTGTGCAAGGGAGTATGTGCCTGGCTGTGAGTGTGGGGGTATTAGTCAGTCAGTGCAGGAGCTCCTGGGATTCGGATATCTTGGCAGAGCTGCCACTGTGGCCCTGCTGCTCAGGTGGAAATTTCTCTCTGATTGAGAGTGGAGAGCAGGCCATTTGGGAGGATCCTCAAGGTCCTCCTCAGGAGGAGGCTGCAGGGAGCAGCCCCACCCAGCCACCAGCTCACACACCCCTCAGGTAAAGAGCCAGGGATACCCACTCCAGCCGTGATGGGGGGAGGGGTCTGAACTAGTACCCACACACAAACGCATGGCCACAGCGATTCTGTGCACCCAGCCTACCTTCCTGCTGCCCTGCCAGCAGAGCCTTCCTGAAGCAGAGCCCAGTGCCCACCGCTGCCTAGCCTGCCTGCCTCCTTAAATTGGTAGGAGGCCTGTCTTCCTGCGGACCTAGCCCACCCCCTTAATGGGGCACTCACTGACTGCCTGCTGTGCCACATGAAGCCCAGTGCATGGCTCAATGCCTGAGGTGCCTCCTCAACAGAACCCACCAGGCATTCCTGACTCCTTGATGCAGTGTGAGGAGCCTGCGTTCCTACCTGGCCTACAGCCTTCATGTACTGCTCCTGGCCCTGCCATCATGACCCAATGCCTCTCAGACAAACAGGCCTGCCATCAGGACCTGTATGCCTGACCCAGTGCCCCAGAACTATGGGAAAGGAGGCCCTATTCATGACCTGCAATTTTGACCTGGTAACCCTGGACAACCAGCACAATAAAATGGGGAAACAAAGAAACAACACCCAAAAGAAAGAAAAGGAGAAACTGCCAGAAAAAGAACTAGATGAAATGTAGGCAACCAAATTATCAGATATAGAGTTCAAAATAATGGTTATAAGGATGTTCAAACAACTTAGTGAGAATTACAAACAACTTAGTGAGAACTTCAAAAGCTTGCATAAGAATCAATTGGAAATGAAGAATGACATAGGTGAAATAAAGAATACACTGGAAGGAATCAACAGATCAGAAGAAGCTGAGGACTGAATCATCGAATTAAAGACAAGGTAGAAAAAACAACCAATCGGAACAGCAATTAGAAAAAAATTAAAAAGCAGGAAGGCAGTTTAAGGGAGCTTTGGGACAATATGAATGTAACAATATCCACAGCATATGAGTCACAGAAGGTGAAGAATCCAAGCAAGGATTACAGAACTTGTTTGAATAAATAATGACAGAAAAGTTCCCTAACCTGGTGAAGAAAAAAAGTCACTCAAATTTAGGAAACACAGAGTCCCAGTCAAAATGAACCCAAAAAAGACTCACACCTAGATAAACATTAAAAATAAAGAAGGACTCAAAAGCAGCAAGCGAGAGACAGAAAGTTACCTACAACGGAGTTCCCATTAGACTGACAGCTGATTTCTCAATAGAAACAATTCAGGCCAGAAGGGAGTGGCATAAAGTATTCAAAGTAATGAAAAATAAGGGATTGAATCCAACACTACTCTATCCAGCAAGCTGTCATTCAAAATTGAAGGTGAAATAAAAGCTTTGCAGACAAAAAAAAAGAGTAAAAGAGTTTATTACTACCAAAGCAGCACTACAAGAAATGTTAAAGGGACTGATGCAAGAAAAAGAAGAAGAAATCTAGAGAAAGAGAGGAACAAAGACATAAAGAAAGAATGGAAATAAATAAGTGCCCATCAATAATAACCTTAAATGTAAACAGCTTAAATGTTCCAATCAAAAGTCATAGGGTAGCTGAGTGGATAAGAAAACATGACCCAAATATATGCCGTCTAGAAGAGATCCACATCAGAACAAAGGACTCACACAGGATGAAAGTGAAGGGATGGAAAAAAACTTTTCTATGCAAATGGAAATGAAAAAAAAGCTGGAGTAGCCATACTCATATCTGACAAAATAGACTTAGAAATGCAAACCATAACAAGAGACAATGAAGGTCATTATATAATACAAAAGGGGTTAATCCAACAAGAGGATATAATGCTGGTAAACATATATACATCAAAAAGAGGAACACTAAAAATATATATAAAAAAACTTTTGGAGGACTTTAAGGGAGAGATTGACAGCAATACAACCATAGTAGGAGGCTTTATACCCCACTGAAATCACTGGAAAGATCTAGACAAAAAATCAACAAGGACACAGTTTTCCTAAATAACACACTAGACCAGATAAAATTCATTGACATTTACAAAATATTCGACCCCAAAGCTACAGAAAATAAATTCTTCTCAAGTGCACATGGGACCTTCTCAAAGTTAAACCACATGTTAGGACACAAAACAAGTCTCTACAAGTTCAAGGAAACTGAAATCATATCAAGCATCTTCTCAGATCACAATGGAATGAAATTAGAAATCAACTACAATAAAAACACTAAAAAACATTCAAACACATGGAGGCTAAGAAATTAAGAAAGAAGTAAAAAACTTCTTGGAAACAAATGACTGTGAACACACAACAAGCCAAAATCTATGGGACAGGGTGAAAGCAGTCATTAGAGGGAAGTTCATAGCACAACAAGCCTACCTCAAAAAACAAGAAAAATTTCTAATAAACTATCTAACTCTACAACTTAAAGACTTAGAAAGAGAAAAAGGAAAGCCCAAAGTAAGAAGAAGGAAGAAAATAGTAAAGACTTAGAAAGAGAAAAAGGAAAGCCCAAAGTAAGAAGAAGGAAGAAAATAGTAAAGATCAGAGCAGATATAAATGACATAGAAACTAAAAAAACAAAACAAAAACAAAAAGAGCAATGAAACAAAGAGGTGGTTCTTTGAAAAGATAAACAAGATTGATGAACCTTTAGCCAAAATCATCAACAAACAAAGAGAAAAGCCCCAAATAAACAAAATCAGAAATGAAAGAGGTGAAGTACCAAGTGACCCAACAGAAATACAAAGGATTGTAAGAAAATGCTAAAACTATAGGCCACCAAGCTGGAAAACCTAAATGAAATGGACAAATTCCTAGAAAAATACAATCTTCCAAAACTCAATAAGGAAGAGTCAGAACACCTGAGTAGGCCAATAACTACTGATGAAGTTGAAGCAGTAATCAAAAAGCTCCCAGCACACAAAGCCCTAGTCTGGACAGCTTCACAGGGGAGTTTGACCAAACATTCCAAGAACACACACCTATCCTCCTCAAACTATTCCAAAAAATCCAAGAGGAAGGAACACTTTAAAGCTCTTTTTAGGAAGCCAGCATTAGAGTAATTTGAAAAATAAAGATATTACAAAGAAAGAGAATTACAAGCCAATATCCCTATGAACACAGATGCTAAAATCCTTAACAAAATATTAGCAAATCATATCCAGAAATATATTAAAAAGATCATACACCACGACCAAGTGGGATTTATTCCAGGGATGCAAGGCTCATACAATATTTGCAAATCAATAAATATCATAAATCACATAAACTGAAAAACTTAAATCACATGGTCTTATAAATAGATGCAGAAAACACATTCAACAAAATCCAACACCCATTTTTGATAAAAACACTCAGCAAAGTGGGAATAGAGGGATCAATAAAGGCCATATATGACAAACCTACAGCCAACATCATACTCAATGGGCAAAAACTAAAAGAATTTCCCTTAAAAATAGGAAGAAGACAGGGGTGTCTACTTTCACCACTCTTATTCAACATAGTACTAGAACTCCTTGACACAGTAATCAGACAAGAAGAAAGAATAAAAGGCATTCCAATTGGAAAGAGAGGAAGTAAAACTGTCATTATTGGCAGATGACATGATATTGTACATAGAAAATCCTAAAGACTCCATGAAAAAACTACTAGATTTCATAAATGAATTCAGCAAGGTAGCAGGATACAAAATTAACACCCAGAAATCGATGGCATTTTTATCCAACAATAGTGAACTTACAGAAAGGGAAACTAAAATAGTAACCCCATTCACCATTGCAACAAAAAAAATTAAGATACTTCGGAATAAACTGAACCAAGGAGGTAAAAACACTTGTATTCTGAAAACTACAGGACTTTGAAAAAGGAGATAGAGGAAGATATAAACAACTGGAAGAATATACTGTATTCATGGATTGGAAGAATTAACATCATTAAAATGTCCATACTACCCAAAGCAACCTATAAATTCAATGCAATCCCTATGAAAATACCAATGGCACGTTTCACAGATCTAGAACAAACACTCCAAAAATTTATATGGAACCAAAAAACACCCTGAATAGCCAGGGCAATCTTAAGAAAGAAGAACGAAGTTGGAGGGATCACAAAACCAGATATCAAGTTACACTACAAAGCCACTGTATTCAAAACAGCCTGGTACTGGCACAAGAACAGGCATATAGATCAGTGGAACAGAACAGAGAACCCAGAAATTGACCTATGCCATTATGGTCAATTAATATTTGACAAGGGAGGCAAGAACAAACAATGGAGTAATGACAGTCTTTTCAATAAATGGTTTTGGGAAAATTGGACAGATACATAAAAAAAAATGAAACTAGACCACCATCTCACACCATAAACAATAATAAACTCAAGATGGATAAAAGACTTAAAAGTAAGACATGAAACCATAAAAATCCTAGAAGAAAATGTAGGCAACATCATCTCAGACATCTCTCATAGCAATATGTTTGCCAAAACATCTCCTAGGGCAAGAGAAACAAAGAATAAAACAAACAAATCAAAATAAAAAGCTTCTGCACAGCAAAAGAAACTATGAACAAAACAGAAAAGGAGCCCACTGTATGGGAGAACATATTTGTAAATATCACATCTGATAAAGGGTTAATATCCAAAAATATATAATGAACTCATAAAACTTAGCAAAAAGAAGTCAAATAATCCAATTTAAAAATGGGAAAAGGACCTAAATAGTAACCTCTCCAAAATAGAAATACATTTGGCTAAGAGACATATGAAAAAATGTTCAGTCAGTAATCATCAGAGAGATGCAAATTGAAACAATAATACTCACCTCACACCTGTCAGAATGGCTACCATCATCAAATGACAAGTGTGGTGAGGATCTGGAGAAAAGGGAACCCTATACACTGCTGGTGGGAATGCAGATTGGTGCAGCCACTATGGAAAACAGTGTGGAGTTTCTTCAAAAAATTTAATATGGAACTACCATTTCACCCAGTGTTCCCACTTCTAGGAATATATCCTAAGAAACTCAAAACACCAATCAGAAAGAAGTTATGCACCCCTATGTTCATAGCAGCACAGTTTACAATAGCTAAGATCTGGAAACAGCCCAAATGCCCTTCAGTAGATGAGTGGATAAGAAGCTGTGGTACATTTACACCATGGAATACTATGTAGTTGTAAAAAAGGATCTCTTACCCTTTGAGACATCATGGGTGATACTGGAGAGTATTAGGCTATGCAAAATAAGCCAGTCAGAGAAAGACAAATATCACATGATCTTATTCATATATGGAATATAATCAACAAAATAAACTGATGAACAAAATAGGTTCAGAGATATAGAACCATAGAGCAGTCAGATAAATTTAAGAGGAAAGGAGGAGGTGAGGAATGATGGTGGGAGAGATCAACAAAAGAACTTAGATGCTTGTATGTATGACCTATGGACACAGAAACAGTGTGGAGAAGGCCTCGGCTGGGTAGAGGAGATCAATGGGGGAAAACGGAGACATATGTAGTACTTTCAACAATAAAAATAAATTTAAAAAAATAATAAATGTGCATCTACCACGCTCAATAACAAAGTTATTTTCTAATTAAAACTTTTTAAATTAAAATACAATGTATCCATTTTGAATGTATACTTCTTTGAGTTAGCACACGATGTGTACATCTATGTGGCCACCAGTAAATATGCTGCCTGAAAAGTTCCCTTGAGCCTATTCCCAATCAATCCTATCTACAGCCCCAGTCTCATGCAATCATGACCTGCATTCTGCATTATAAAAAAAGATTTGTCCTGGTCTAATGTTTCATACAAATAAAATCACACAATATGAACTTATCTGAGCCAGTCTTCTCTTACACAATGTTTCTGAAATTCATGCATTTTGCTATGAATATAAGTAGTTCTTTCATTTATTACTTTTTATTGTTGAGCAGTAATCTATCATATGGATATACAAGCATTTGTTTATTCATTTTTTGAATATCATAATGGATTCCAGTTTGTGGTCATTATGAATGTTGCTATGAAATTTTATGTCTTTATGTGGATGTGTTTGCATCTCCCCTGAATAATAACTATAGAGGAAATGCAGGGTCAAAGTTTAATTAAATGTTTAACTATAAAACACCGCCAAACTGTTTTTCAAAATTGTACAATTTTATATCCTGATCAGCAATGTATGAGAATTGTCTTCATACATGATAATTTCATCTGCAATTGAAAATCGTTTTACTTCCTTCTCTCCAATCTGTATGTCTTTTATTTTTATTTCTTGCCTTACTGTACTACTTAGATCCTCCAGTAATATATTAAAGTCATGAGAGGAAAAATCTTTCCCTTCTTCCTAATCTCATTTGGTTTTTCACTGTTAAGTATGACACTAATTGTTTTTTGTTGTTGTTGTTGATACTAATTTCGGGTTAAGTTTGTTTTCTTTGGGGCCATTTTTCTTGGAGGTTGTATCACAAATGGTGTTGAATTTTACCAAATGCTTTTTTTGCATCATATAAAAACAAGAAAACAATATTTCATATATATCCACACATTTCTTGCACTCTCCTTTGCATGTATCTATTTTTCTATCTAGTATCATTAACACTTTGCTTGAAAAATTTCTTTTGACATTTTTTGTAATACAGATGTGCTGGCAATGGTCTTTATCTCTTGTCTGAAAAAGTCTTTTTCCCCCCTTCATTTTTGAAGAATATTTTCAATGGAGTAAGAATTTCAGTTGGAAGTCTTTTATATCAGCCTTTTAAAGATGTTCCATTATTTTCTCATTTGCATAATTTCTGACTAAAAGTTGGTGATAACTTTTATTTTTGTAAGTAGTGAGTTTTTCCCTCTGACATCTCTTTAGAAATTAAATTTTATTTTATTATTATGTTTTGCAAGTTCTTTTATTCTTTTAATTACAGCTTACATTCAATATTATTTTGTATTATTTTCAGGTGTATAGCATTGTGGTTATTTGATAAGCATATATTTTACAAATTGTTACCCTCGTTATTTCCAGTATCCACCTGGCACCATAGTTATTAAAAATTTGATGATGTTCTCTATTCTGTACTTTACATCCATATGACTATTATTTAACTACCACATGCACTTCATAATTTCTTCACCTTCTTCATCCTGTCCTCCAACTTCCCCTATCCTCTGATATTCTTTTGAATTAGGAATTTGAGTTATTTCAGATATATACCCAGAAGTGGAATTGCTAGGTCATAAGGCAGTTCCATTTTCTTAATTTTTTGAGGAAACATCATACTATTTTTCATAGGGCTGCACCAGTCTGCATTCCCAGCAACAGTGCACAAGGGTTCCCTTTCTCCATATCCTAGCCAACATTTGTTTTTAAAAAAAAATTAAAACTGAATTTTTCACTTTGTGTGTAAATTTCAATGAAAGCTAACACTTGTATTGATTCATGTATCACCACAGCAATCAGAACACAAAACAGTTCTATTACCCCAAGAAATCTCGTGTACTATTCCTTTACAGCGTCACCTTCTCCCTAGCCGTAAACCATGGCCACCACTGATCTGATTTCCATCGCCATAGTTTTGAATTTTTGAGAATGCCCAAAGAAATGGAAACATAAAATATACAACCCTTTGAGATGAGCTTTTCTCACTCACAATAATGTCTATAAGATTCATCCAAATAGTAAGGTTTATGAATAATTTGTTCCTTTTTCTGTTCAGTCATATTCCATTCTTTAAATGCACCATAGTATATTATTTTACTCATTGAAGGACATTTGAGTTTTTCCAGCTTCTGGCTATAACAGATAAAATTGCTGTGAGCATTCCTGTACAAAGTAAAACTGCAGTGATTCAGCACTACGAACCACAATGACTCAGCACTACAAATCAGTTATCATTTCTCTAAAAATCAGTTATTTCTCTAAGGAAAATATCAAGAAATGAAATTAGTGGGTCACACAGTAAGTGAATGTTGAATTTAATAAGAAACTTCCAAACCATTTTCCATAGTAACCACTGTTTTGCATTTCTAAAGCCATGAATGGGAGAACCAGTTGCTTTATATTCTCACCAGCATTTGGTATTTTGATGATTAAACTTTATCCATTCTATGTTTGTAGTGCTGAGTCATTGTGGTTCATAGTGCTGAATCATTGCAGTTTTACTTTGTATTAACCTACTGCTATTGATGTTGACCATCTTTTTATGTGCTATCTAATATCCTAATGTTATCACCAATGAAGTATTTGTCCAATTCACTATTAAATGAGTTGTTTTGTTTATTGTTGAAGATTGCTTTTTGAAATTTTCTCTTTAACGCTTATTTAGAATAGTTTAATTATGATGTTCCATGGTTTACTTTTCTTTGTGTTGATCCTGCTATTGGTTAGTTGAACTTCTTGGATCTTAGGATTTATAATTTTCAAAATATTGGGCTATTATTTCATCAGATATAAATATACTGTCTTAACCTCCTTCGTTTTGGACTCCAGTTCCATGTATGTTAAACTACTTGATGTGTCTCATAGGTTCCAGTGACTCTGTTCCCTTTTTATTTAGTCTTATTTTTCCTTCTGCTTCATTTTCATATCTTCTAGTTCACTATATTATTGATTTAATCCATCTAAAATCTAGTAAATAAATTTTTTCATTAACAATTTATTTTTATTTTCTCAGAGTTCCATTTTTTTTTTTTTTACATTGTTCATTTCTCTCCACATTGTCTTTATGCTTTCCTTTAAATACCTAAACACCTGTATAACAGTTAATAATCTTTGTCTTTTAAACTCATTATCTCTGTTATTTTTATTAGCTGATTTTCTTTCTGGTTTTATTTTACTGCTTTACCTCATGTCTAGTAACTTTATTTGGATGCTGGAAATTGCAATTATTACACAATTAAGTGTTTGCATTTGTTGCATTCTTTTAAAATGTGTTGGGCATTTTTCTGAAAAGGTATTGTAGATCAATCTGATCATTTTGAGGCTTAAAGCTTTTTGTTTTTTTTAAAGAATGGATCTAGACTAGAGTGTCCTTTACTCTAGAAATAATTTAACTCTACCACTAATGTGTTTCCCTTCTGGGCTCTCTACTCATTGTTCCAGGTAACCAATGAGGACTTGCTACTCTGGCTGGGCAGTTAAAATAATGTTTTCTCCTCTGTGAGCTATGGAAATTATTCACTTCAAAGCCACTGGATCATATTTTTCTAGGTCTTACTGAATTTCTTCTATATATGTACAGTTTAGTATTAAAGAAAGATTTAAAGGGCCCACACACAGGTTTCTGGACTATTTTACTGTTTAGCTATCTCTTCTATGAAACTGCTCTACAGCTTCCTTAACTCTTATCACTGTCTCCTCAACTCAGTAAGATTGTTGTTTTACATGAAATTCCTCTTCTTTCTCAACAATCTATAATGTGCCTCCAAGAAAAATGCAGGGAAATAATAAAGCTCACATCAATAATTTCCATTCTTTCAGGGATTAGAGTACTTATTGGCCTACTGTCTAAGGTCTAAAAACTTCTAGTGGTTTCAACAAGAGAACAAGGCAACCCCCTATCATGACAAAAAGAGGAAATCACACTGTCTTTTAGGATTTTCCTTTTTTTGTGTGTGGAATGGAAAGGCCTTTTTAATTAAAGTATAGTTGGCATACAATATTATATTAGTTTTAGATGTACAATTATAGTTATTGTAACAGTATTGACTGTATTCCCTGTGCTCTACTTTACATCCCTGTGACTTATTTGTAAGTTCATACCTCTTAATTCCCTTCACCTTTTTGCCTATCCCCCCTACTGTCCCACCCTCTGGTAACTCAGTTTGTTTTCTGTATCTATGAGTCTTTGTTTGTTCATTGTTTCATTTTTTTAGATTCCACATATAAGTGAAATAGTATTTGTCTTTCTCTGACTTATTTCATGTAGCATAATACCCTCTAGGTCCACCCATGTGTTTTTTAAAACATTATTTCACTGCTGCTTTCTTCCTGTTCCTGTCAACATTTTTTGCAGGGTCTTCAATTACTCAGAATATATAATCTTGACTAAAGATTGTCCTTGTTATCCCATTTTTTGAAAGCACAGAGAAGGCAAGACAGAATCTTATGCATGTAAGGTAAAATCTTGCCCAGCTGGCGTGACTCAGTGGTCGAGCACTGACCCATGAACCAGGAGGTCATGGTTTGATTCCCAGTCAGGGCACATGCCCATATTGTGGGCTCGATCCCCAATAGGGAGCGTGCAGGAGGCAGCGGATCAATGACTCTCTCATCATCGATGTTTCTATCTCTCTCTCTCTTTCCTTCTCCCTTCCTCTCTGAAATCAATGAAAACATTAAAAAATAATAATAAAGTAAAATCCTTAAGCACATATAGCACATTATATAACAGATACACAAAGATACTCTGATCTTCACAATGTTGAGTAAACTAACATAGCTAATCAATCAAACAGCCATTTCCATTCTGTTGATTCATACGAAAACATTTGTTAAAGATGTTGTTTCTGAAAGATTATTTCTTTTAAAGTTATGTTATACTATGACATCTTGACATAACAACCACCCAGATAATTCAGGTACATAAAAGACTCGGTAGCTACTTGAAAATTGTAATGAGAACCTTTAATACAATGTCATTTAACTAACATATTTGTAGTAATTCAAGTGACCATCTGTTCATATATCAGCAAATATCTCACAGAATAATTTGGAACAATAAATTTTTTAAAATTCCACATAGAATATTTTACTTGATAAAAATTGATTATAAATTCCTAAATTTTTGAAGTTTAGCACAATATGTGAATTTTTTTTTTTTCCTAATGTGAAAATGGATACATCACTTGCAAAAAACTGGACTTTTACACAAAATATCATTGCTGTATATTTGGAAAGTTTTGCTAAAATGTTAGTGGCCATTTTCATAAATAACAACACTAGAAGCAACTCTAGGAAGTAAGGATAAACACTACTGCTTAGGCAGAACTATGCAAAAACTGAACAATGGCACCTAAGTGTCATTTAACAACATTTATCAAAAGTAATAATCAAAAATAGGAAGAAAATGCTTTCTGCAATTAATACAGTTCAGTCTTAAGCAATATGGCATTGGATCGCGGTTGGCTGTTAAAGTATAACAGTTGAGCTTGTTTCTCAGTGAAAAAAAATAAAATTTATCTTTTAAAATAAAGTTTTCAAGAAGAACAGTATCCAGGACAACATGTAATAAATAAGATAGAGAAAAATAGCTTCTTATAACCATTTATTAAGGAAAACCTTGTGAGTACTTAGTATAGAAAGGAACTAATACTTTATGAGACTTTCAAGCTATACTATCATATAGTATAATAATCACAGCCAATTAAGTGAAGAATATTGGTATCAGTAGTATTTAAATTTAATTTTTATTTTGATGATGCCATTATCTCTAACTCTAAAATTGAGGCTGGCAAACTATATTCAAATTTAGCCTGCAGCATCACTTTATTTTTATTTTTTAATATGTCTTTATTGATTTCAGAGAGAGGGAGAGGGAGAGAGATAGAAACATCAATGATGAGAGAGTCATTGATCAGCTGCCTCCTGCACGCCCCCAAATGGGGACAGAGCCCACAACATGGGCATATGCCCTGACCAGGAATTGAACCACTTTTCTCCTGGATCATAGGTCGATGCTCAACCACTGAGCCATGCCGGCCAGGCTGCAGCTTCATTTTACATGGCCAGTAAGATAAGAACCTAATTTACTTTATTGAAAGGTTGTAAAAAACACATATGCAAAACAAAAAAACAAAAAAAGACACATGCCATAGAGACTACTTGTTGGTCCACAAACAATCTAGACCTTTAAAAAAAATGTTTGCAAACCCTTGCTCTAGAGTACTTCTGGATTTAAGCCATTAAAGACATTTAAGACATTTAAGACACTTCCTGAGAACAAAGAGAAATGCTAAATTCCTTAAAATCAAAATTTGCATAACACAAAATCCATTATAAGTAAAAATGTTCAATATGCAAATTTGTAAAAGTTCTTCATAATTCCATTTTATGAGATAAAACTTGTGTTACTACACAGTTTATCTAGCTTCTTGTAAAAGGTAACTGGTGTTAAATTTTTTAACTCACCATCAGATGCAAGAAAATTATATTTATTCAAATATGAAAAAAAATTGAAGATTTTCCTTTTACATAGTAGAATTTAAATTTCTTTTATTAATGATTTCTGAGAAACAGAAAAAAACTTATAATTATCCATTTTAGTGTTTACAGGGTCAAACAGCTCAATGGAATATACAAAGGTGGAGTTTGACACATTTTAAAAAGTAGGGACTGCATTTTTTATTCCTAAAGAATGAGTTTCTGCCCAGTCAATGTGGCTCAGTGGTTAAGCATCCAGGAGATCTCCGTTCGATTCCTGGTAAGGGCACATGCCCATGTTGTGGGCTCAATGCCTAGTGGGGGGCGTGCAGGAGGCAGCTGATCAATGACTCTCTCATCATTGATGTTTCTATCTCTTTCCCTCTCCCTTCCTCTCTCTGAAATCAATAAAGATACATTAAAAAAAAAAAAAAAAAGAGTTTTTAATATGGTTAACCCCTTATATACAACTTCTCTAAAAGTGTTTTGTTGTTGTTGCTGTTGTTAGATTATTCATCTATGTCCAAAGTAGGACTTATCTGAGCTTCCTTTCCATTTGCTTAAGGTCACACCATCATCTTGTGCATTAAATACTCAAATTGTGTAAAAATGAAAACTTTAACCATATAAAGTTTTTTAAAAACATCTCAAATAGTCACTAAACATAATCATAATTGCCATGTCCACTGCTACTCTTACAATGTAAATTTTAATGGAAGTTGTGTTAAAAATTATGTGGCTACTGTACCATGTCATCTCCCAGAAATTAGTCACATATACAATATTTTGTTTTATTTACATATAGTCTCATATAAAATATTTTGTTTTATTTAAATATTTTTATTGCTTTTCAGAGAGAGAGGAAGGAAGGAGAGAGAAAGGGAAACATAAGTGTGAGAGGGAAGCATCAATCAGCTGCTTCCTACACACCTCTTACTGGGGATCAACCTGAAACCCAGGCATGTGCCGTGACCAGGAAGGTTTTGAACCAGAAATCTTTTGGTGCATGAAACGATGCACAACGAACTGGGCCACACGAGCCATGCCTATACAATATTTTAAATAGATCATAAGATCCTGGAAGAGTTAGGAAGGCTAAAACTGAAAATTCATAATTGTTAGTGTCAAAAATACATTTTTATATCAGGAATCAGTGAGAATTTATAGATTTCAGCTCATATATTTATTCTTATCAATTTAAAATTTTGGATATAACATTGCAAAATCACTTTTCTCATGAAAGACATATTTGTTGTATCAATTTTGAATATTTTTAAATTTAAGTAATATAATTTGAAGTTGTAGTATTTCAACAATTATGAGCAAGAGAGGTAATATAAAATAGTTAATTAAGGTGTAATGTTTTTAATCTTGGAAAAATGATTTGTCAGTTCTGATTTCAAGAACAGGAAAAAATTTTATATTAACACTGATATCAAAAGTGGGAATTAAAACTATGAAACCTATATAAATATTTTTGAAGTATTTACAATATAATTTTAATTAATAGTTTTATAATAAAAATATTACCCCTGAAGATTCTGGTTGGAATGGAACAAATATCAACCAAATGCTTTATCTAGGGGTAAAATACTTATGTACACTATTGTCATCATTTACTCAAAAAGGTGGGAGAAATAAGATCATGTTAGTTCATTATTTTTAACTGCTAAGAAATTTAGATAAGGACTTGATTATACAAGAGATATAGTGAATTATGGGGCATAATGAGTGATATTAAGGTTTGAATCTGGAGAAACAAAAAGTGTATGTAACTTACAAATTTTCAGCACCGTGTCAAAGATTAAATAACCAGGAATCAATCAACTTTACTTTAAAAAATAGCCTTTCTGCCCGGCCAGCATGGCTCAGCGGTTGAGCATTGACCCATGATCCAGGAGATTTTTTTAAAAACTTTTTTTTTTTATTCATTTTTTAAAAATATATCTTTATTGATCTCAGAGAGAGGAAAGGAGAGGGAGAGAAAGAGATAGAAACATCAACGATGAGAGAGTCATTGATCGAGCCCGCAACCCGGGCATGTGCCCTGACCGGGAATCGAACCCCGATCGCCTGGATCCCAGGTCGACGCTCAACCGCTGAGCCACGACCGGCCGGGCAAAGGAGATTGAGGTTTAATTCCTAGTCAGGGCACATGCCCAGGTTGTCAGCTCAATCTTCAGTGGGGGGCATGCAGGAGGCAGGTGATGAATGACTCATCATTGATGTCTCTATCTCTCTCTCCTTCTCCCTTCCTCTCTCTGAAATCAATCTATATATATATATATATATATATATATATATATATACGTATATATGTATATATATATATTTAATATATATATGCATATATATATTTTAAAATAGCCTTTCTTACTTCATAGAACATGTAAGCATATCAACCAAAAATCCTAATATATCACTCCTTTATTCTTTTTTTTTTAAATACTTATGATTTACCAAAAGACATAGATATATAGATCAAGGGTCAGCAATTTCTTGCTATAAGAGTCAGCAAATATTTTCGGCTTTTTGGGTTATATGATCTCCGTTGCAATCAATTAATTCTACCATTGCAGTACAGAAGCAGTTTAGATAATACATAATAATATATAGCTTATCTGGGTTTCAATACAACTTTCTTTACATAAACAGGTGGCCACCATATTGGGCCACTAAGCCATAATTTATTCATTCCAGGTATGGACCATAATGTAGTGATAATCAACACTCAGTTCCTTTGAGACAGCGTGGAGGGACCTGGAGATTATTATGCTAAGCAAAATAAGCCAGTCAGGGGAAGACAAGTATCATATAATCTCACTCATATATGAAGTCTACTGAACAGAGTAAACTGATAAACAAAACAGATCCAGAGACCTAGAAACATGGAACAGACTGACAAATCTCAGAGGGAAGGCTGGGGTGGGGGTAGAGGATGGGAAGAGATTAACCAAAGAATTTATATGAATATATGTATAACCCATGGACACAGACAATAGTGTGCTGAAGGCCTAAAGGAGGGTGTGGGGTGAAAGGGGCCAATGGGGGGAGGACAACGTTAATACTTTCCACAATAAAGATAAATTAAAATAAATTGGAGGGGAGAAGTAAAAATACAGACTTGAAGCACTTGTGTAACCCTCCCTGATCCCATTCCTGTAGAAACTATTGTAAATCAATCATTTCTATTCACATTTTATATTTTTACCATATATGAATGAATCTCTAAACAAGATATATTCTTCTCCATGTTTTAAGCTTTATTGCTCAGTATTATTTTTATGAAATTGAATTTCACTATTGCATAGTACTACCTTGTATAAGTGTACCAGTTTTGCTCACTCTTCTATTAATGTACATTTAGGTTACTTCAAGTTTGTCCTCGGCAAAACTTTATCGTTATAAACGTTTTATACCTAGATCTGTTTGTGTACATATGCAAAAAATTACTTCATGGTGCATACATAAGAATGAAAATATTAGTCAATGTACCTTTACAGATTCAACTTTATAAGATAGTGCAAACTTATATTTCAAAGTGTTTGCAGCAATTTATAGTCCCACTAGGAGATTTTAAACCCTTCATAATATATGGATTTTTAGATACACATTTTGTACCAATTGGATGAGTTTTATGTATTTTGTAAAAAATGTAAACAAATACATATTTTGTAGTATGTACCTGATTACAAATGAGGTTCAATTTTTTTTTAACATGTTTTTTGGCCATGTGCATTTTTCTCATCTGCAAATTAAAGATTTTGTCTTTTACCCACTGTTCAATGAAATTGTGTTTTTCTTATTAACTGGTAGTTTTTGTGTAACCAGGATAACAACCTTAGTCAATCAATGTCTGGTGTTAGATATACATCTTTCCATGGGTGGGTGAACTTATCACTTTTATTGAAATTGCAGTAAAATATATATAATACAAAAATTTCCATCTTAACCATTTTTAAATGTTAATTTTATTGACAATACTGTGCAAACAATTTCCAGAACTTTTCACATTGCAAAACTGAAACTCTATCCCCAGTAAACAACTCCACATTTCTTCCTCATCCCAGCCCCTGGCAACTACTATCCTATTTTTCCTTTACATAAATTTGACTATTTTACAAAATTCATATAAGAAGTCATACAATATTTTTGTGACTTGCTTATTTCACTTAGCAAAATATCTTCAAGGGTACAGTCATGTTGCAGCATGTGTCTGAATTTTCTTCCTTTTTAGACTGAATAATACTCAATTGTGTGTGTGTATGTAGATAAATCACATTTTGTTTATCCATTCTTCTATAGATGGACCCTTGGGTTGCTTCCATCCCTTGCCTATTGTGAATAATGCTGCTATGCACACGAGTGTGCAAATACATTTTTGAGATCTTGCTTTCAATTCTTTTAGAGATACAGCCAGAACCGTAACTGCTGATTCATGTGATCATTCCAGTTTTAATTTTTTGAGGACAACCATACTGTTTTACATACTGGATATACCATTTTTACATCCCCACCAATAGTGCACAAGGTTTCCAATTTCTCCACATCCTAACAAACATGTTATTTTCTGGTGTTTCCATAGTAACCAATATAGTGGATGTGAGCTGATATCTTGTGGCTTTAATAGTCTTATCTTTAAATTATTTGTATTTATCTTGTTGAATTGGGGAAGTTCTTCATATTCCCAATATTTACTCTGTAACAGGTACATGGTTTGTAAATATTTCTCCTTTTCTCTAGGCTGCCCTTTTCACTCTGTTGATTTTGTCATTTGATACACAGAACTTTTTAATTTTGATGAAGTCCAATTTATCTGTTTTTGCTTTTGTTGACTGTGCTTTTGGTGTCATACCCAGGAAATCATTACCAAATCCAATGTCATGGAGCTTTTCTCTGTTTTCTGCTAGAGTTTCATACTTTTAATTCCTACATTTAGGTCTTTGAATGTTTTGAAATTAATTTTTGCTTAGGGTGTAAAGTTAAGTGTTCAACTTCATTTTTTTGCATTTGGACATCTAGTTTTTGTAACGTGATTTTTTGACAAGACTATCCTTTCCCCATTGAATGGTCTTGGCACTCATGCCTCAAACAATTTAACTATATATTCAAGTGTTTATTCTGGGTTAGAGATTATATTCCACTGGTCTATATGTTTCTGGGCTAGAGATTTTATCCCATTGGTCTATATGTTTGTATTTATTCCAGTATCACACTGTGTTATGATTATTATAGCTCGGTAATAGGTTTTGATATCAGGAAGCACGAAACCTCCAAATTTGTTCTTTGTCAATATTGTTTTGGCTATTTGGGGCTCTTTGAGATTCTTTTAGTAGAGATTTAGCTATCCTGAAATAAATACCTTTGGGATTTTAGCAGACAAGGATTGTATTAAATCTATAGATTGCTTTGAATATTGACATTTTTTAAACTTCATTTTTATTGTTTACAGTTTTACAGATGTCTCCATTTTCCCCCACCCTTGCCCACCTCCACCCAGCCCTCTCTAACCCCTTGCCTCTGGTCAGCATCACACTGTTGTCTGAGCCTATGGGTTATGCATGTATATTCTTTGGCTAATCCCTTCACCGTCTTTCATCTAGTTTCCCCACCCCCACCTCCCTCTGGCAGCTGTCAGTTTCTTCATGTAACCATGCCTCTGGATATATTTTGTTTATTAGATTCCACATATAAATGAGATTATATGGGATTTGTCTTTCTCTGACTGGCTTATTTCACTTAGTATAACAATCTTGAGGTCCACCCATGCTGTTGCAAAAGATAAGAGATCCTTCTTTTTTACAGCTGAGTAGTATTCCATTGTGTAAATGTACCACTGCTTTTTTATCCACTCATCTACTGATGGGCACTTGGGCTGTTTCCAGATACTGGCTATAGCAAATAGCACTGCTATGAACACAGGAATTTATTTTTTCTTTCAAATTGGTGTTTCAGGATTCGTAGGATATATTTTTAATTTTTTTGAGGAAATTCTATACTGTTTCCCGCAGTGGCTGCATCAGTCTGCATTTAGACTAACAGTGCACATGGGATGCCTTTCTATTTATTTCTGTCTTCTTTCATTTTTCTCACCAACGTTTTGAAGTTTTCAGTGTACAATCCTTTTACTTTCTTTGTTAGGTTTATTCTTAAATAATTTATTATTTTTGATGCTATTATAAATAGACTTGTTTTCTTAATTTCCTTTGTGTATTTTTCAGTGTTAGTGTATAGAAACACAACTCATTTGAGGGGTATTGATTTTGCATTCTGCAACTTTGCTGAATTCATTTAAATAGTTCTAACAGGTATTCTGTAGAATCTTTAGCATTCTATATATAATATCATGTCATATGCAAAGAAATTTTACATTTTCCTTTCCAACTTCAATATCTTTCACTTCTTTTTCTTAAATAATTACTCTCATTAGGACTTCCGGAAAGATGCTGAATGTGAAGTGGCATCCTTATCTTGTTCCTGATCTTAGGGGAAAAGCTTTCAGTTTCTGTGGGTTTTCATATATAGCCTTTATTACACTGAGGTGGTTTCCTTCTGTTCTGTTTAAGTGTTTTTATCGTGAAAGGGTGTTGAATTTCAAATGCTTTTTCTGCATCAATTAATAGAATCATTTTTTCCCCCCTTCATTATCTTACATTCATAAATTTCATATGTTGAACCATCCTCGCACTCCAGGAATAAATCCCTCTGGATCATGAATACAATACTTTTAATATAATGCTGAATTTGGATAGCTAGTATTTTGTTAAGGGTTTTTGCATTAATGTTCATAAAGGACTTGGGTGTGAATTTTCTTTTAGTGTCTTTGTCTAGTTTTGGTGTCAAAGAAATGCTGGCCTAATATAATGAGTTTGGAAGTGTGCACTTCTCTTTAATTTTTCAGAAGAGTTTGAAGAGAACTGGTGTTAATTATTAAACATTTGGGAAAAAGTACCAGTGAAACCATCTAGTCCTAGACTTTTTCTTTTTGGAAGATTTCTAATTGATTCAATCTCTGTATTGTTTTGTGTCTGTTTAGATTTTCTATTTCTTCATGATTCATTAATGGATAAACTGTATATTTCTAGGAATTTATTCATCTATACAATTTGTTGGCATTTAATTTGTCATAGCATTCTCTTCTAATCCTTTTATGTTTGTAACATAGGATGTAATGCCCACTTTTTTGTTTTAAATTTTAGTCATCGAAACTACCTCTCTTCTGTTCTTGGTTAATCTAGCTGTAGTCTTGTCAATTTTGTTAATCTTTTTTTTTTTTTTTTTTTAGTGTATCTTTATTGATTTCAGAAAGAGGAAAGGAGAGGGAGAGAGAGATAGAAACACCAACGATGAGAGAGTCATTGATGGAGCCCACAACCCAGGCATATGCCTTGACCGGGAATCGAACCCCGACTGCCTGGATCCTAGGTCGATGCTCAACCGCTGAGCCACACCCGGCGGGGCCAATTTTGTTAATCTTTACAAAAAGCAACTCTAGGTTTTGTTGATTTTCTTTACTGTTTTTCTGTTCTCTCTTCTGTTTATCTTTGCTCTGATCTTTGTTATTTCCTCTCTTGAGTCAGCTGGGGGTTTATTTTGTTCTTTTTCTAGTTCCGTAAGGTATATAGTCAGGTTATTGATTTCAAATAATTTTTTTCAATGTAAACTTTTATAGCCAAAAATTTCCCTCTTAGCACTGCTTTTGCCACATCTTGTAGTTTTGGTATGTTGTACTTCAGTTTTAATTTGTCTCAAGATCTTTTCTAGTTTCCCTAGAGATTTTTTTCTTTGGCCTAATGGTTATTTCAAGTGTGTTAATTTCCCCATATTTGTGGATTTTCCAATTTTCCTTCTGCTATTGATTTCTAGTCATTCCATTATGAACATAAAAGATACTTTGTATGATTCAAATGATTTAAAATGTAGTAAGACACATTTTGTGTTATAATTTAAAGTCTGTCCTGGAAAATACTCCATGTGCACTTCAGAAAAATACCTATCCTGCTGTTGAGTATTATGTTCTGTATACTTTTGTTAGTTTCAATTGATGTTCAAGTCATCTGTTTCCTATTGACCTCTATCTGGTTGTTTTATCCATTATTGAATCTGGGGAGAATCTCTTCCTCGTATTCTAGACCATCTATCTTCTCTCCCTTCAATTCTGTCAGTCTTCTCTATATATTTAGGAACTCTAATATTTGACACATATAAATGTGTAAATGTTATCTTTCCTTAGTCAATGGATCCTTTTGCCCTTATATATTGTCCTTCTTTGTCTCTTAAAACAGTTTTTTACTTAAAGTCTATTTTGCCTTATATTAGCATAGCCATCCCTCCTCTTTTTTTGGTTACTATTTGCATAAAATATATTATTTTCCCCCACCTTTTCACTTTCACTGTGCTTCAATTTAAAGTGAGTCACTTGTAAACACCATACAGTTGGATACTGTTTTATTATTATTATTTTTTGTAATACACTCAATCTATGCCCTTTGATTGAAGCATTTGATACACTTAACGTTTTCATTAATTACTGACAGGAAAGAAGTAACAACTGGCATTTTGTGAATGGATTTTGTATGCCCTACAGCATTTGTCCCCCATTTCTTCCTTCACTACATTACTTTGTGCTTAGTTGATTTTTTAAAGGTGATATGCTTTAATTCTCTTAGTTTCTTTTGTGTAAATTCTATAGATATATTCTGTATAGTTTTCATGGTGATTACATAAAACATATTAAAGTTTTAACAATCAATTTTAAACTGAACAATTCTAATTGCATGCTAAAACTCTACTCCTTTACACCTCTGCCATTCTCCATATTTTGTTAAAAATTATATGTATCTATAACATGTACCTATTCTCATTGAGTTATAGTTGTTTTTATGCTTTTGTCTTATAAATCTTATAAAAGAACTGAAAGGGGAGTTATGATAATACAGGTTTTTCCACATACATACCTTTAGTGGAGAACTTTATAGTTTTATATGTCTTCAAGTTATTGTCTAGAATCCTTTTGTTACAACTTGAATGATTGTTTTTATCATTTCCTCTAGATTAGGTCCAGTGATAATGAATTCCCTCATTATCTGGAAAATTCTTAATTTTCCTCCATTTTTGAAGGACAGTTGTGGTGATATGATATTCTTAACAGTTTTTTTGTTTTTTTCTTTAAATGTATTATCCCACTACTTTCAAGCATGTAGGCTTTCTGTTGAAAAATCTGCTGACAATCTTATAGAAGTTTGCTTGTATGTAACAAATCATTTTCTTTTACAGCTTTTAGATTTCTTCTTTGTTTTTGACTTTCCACAGTTGGATTATATTTTAGTATGTATCTATTTGAATTTATCCTACTTGGACTTTAATTTCTTGAAATTGTGTTTCTCTTTCTTTACTCAAATTTGAGAAGTTTTCAACCATTATTTCTTCATATATGCTTTCTGCTCTATTCTTTCTTCATCTGGGATTCCCATAATGCCAAATGATGGGCCTAAGTCCTTTAGGCTCTGTTCACTTTTTTTCTTCTTTTTACTTTTTGCTCCTCTAACTTAATCATTTTAAATAAACTGTTTTGAAATTCACTCATTCCTTCTTCTGCCTGATCATGTTAGATCTTAAAACCCTCTAGAGAATTTTCAATTGAGGTACTGTATTTTTCAGCTCCAGAATTTGTTTAGTTTTTATAATTTGTCTCTGTTGATATTCCCCTTTTATTCAAAAGTATTTTTTCTGTTTTTATTTAGCTATCAGCTTGTGTTTTCTTTTTGCTCAGTAAGGATATTTAAGACATATTTTAAAATTTATTTTTCAAATAAGTCTGAGGTCTGCATTTCTTTAGGGCTACTTTCTGGGTTTATTTTGTTCCTGTGAATGAGCAATGTTTACCTATTCTTTGTATGACTTGTATATTTTTATTGATATTTGGGCATTTTTAAAAGTCGTCTGTCACAGGATATATGGCCTTCCTTTGTGTAGGGAAAGGCCTTCACTAACTAGCCTGGCTTAAAGGTTCAGGTACTTCTCAAATATTTTCTGGGGTATGCATTCACTGGGTCTATATATGTCCTTTTATTCCTGTTCTTGTATAGACCACTGTTTTTAAATGTCTTAATTTCCCTAAGGGTCTCAAACTTGCTTCCTCTCAGATGACTTGTACTTTTATTATTTTTTTGTTCCCATAATCTCTTGCCCCCAATTGCACATAGGTCAGACATCCTGCATCTCTAATATGCCATCATGATCACCACTGCTTTCAGAGCCTTTATCCTACTATCCAAACTATGCCACTATTCACATGAGTGCAAAACAGGCAAAACAGAAATCAATCACTTGGGCAGTCATCAGACAAGCCAGAATGTTGCACGAAGTTCCATCTTTTCCTTCCATCACTTGGAAAAAGCTGGGAATTCAGTAATTTCCTCCTGGAAATTATGCCACGTTGTACTGTGGAGGAGATGGCACAAGAACAAACAAAATGCCCTGAACTTTCCGATCATTTTCAGCATTTGCTTGATTGCTGCAATTTCTTAAATGTTTCCTGGAGTTTTAATAAAGCTAACTTTGCTGTGCATATTATTGTTTATTCAGTGTTTCAGTGGGGAAATGAAAGCCTAGAGCTTCCTAGTTCACCATCATACTGATGCAACTCTCCATATTTTAACTTTTTTAGAAAACATGTTTTTTATTGATTTTTTAGAGAGAGAGGAAAGGAGGGGGGGAGAGAGAGAAAAAAACCACACCATGGACTCGAGAGTGACGCATCAATCAGCTGCTTCCTTCACACGCCCCAACTAGGATCAAACCCACTACCTGGGCAACCTTTCAGTGCATGGGACAATGCCCAATCAATTTAGCCACACAGGCCAGGGCTCCATCTTTTAACTTTTTAATGGCATCTTCTGATATACTAAAATCATTTTAATATGGCTAAATTTATTAACCTCTACATTTTATGCTTTCATGTTTAAAGAAATATTTCCTGCTTTTGGCAATACAAACATTTTTTCTCTATTTTTTCTCTGCAACATTTGATGTTTTTCTTTTTCCCATAAGCAGTGATTTTTATATATTTAATAAGAGATCAAATTTCTTTCTTGCTTTTAATTAACAAATGATATCCAACTGATTTAGCTGCATTTATTTCAATGTTCATCTCTTTCTGCAACAATAGCAGCTCTGCATATAATGCGTGTGTTCTGGATATTTATTATAATACAGCGATCTGTCCATTGCTGGGCCATTACCACACTGTTTAAATTATAATAGCTTCTTTACTTTCAAAATTATCTTGGTTATATTCAACCCCTCATTCAACTGTTGAAATTTAAGAGAACGTTCATCAAATTCTGTGAAAATAATTTGAGATTGTTTGAAATCAAATTTTCATTGAAGTTGATGTATTATTATGGGCATAAATCACTTATTTGTGATACTGCCTTCATACTATCAACATGATGTAGTTCACCATTATTTATGTCTTTAATGCTATTAAATTCTTTATAACTCTTTCCAAAGAAGGTATTAAAGACACTTTTGTAAAACAACACAATGAACACCTTGTAACCACTACATAGCTCAAGAAACAGACTTTTGCCAAGTATCTCAAGAGCCCTCCATGTGTCCTGTCCTAATTATAACCTTCTCCATTCTAGTAACAAACTATCATTTTGATCACTGTGCTTTTCTTTAAAGTTTATACCTACCTAATTCAGTTATATCTATAAACAACTTACTTTTACCAATTTTTGGTATGTCTCTTAAAGCTCTTTTAATTTACAGTTTCCCTTTCTATCACTTTTTTTTTTTACATTTAATTAATTTTGAAGAGACCAAGACAGAACTTCCACCAGTGTTAATGTTGATGAGGAAATTCCCATGATATAGTTTAAAATGCTGGGAACACAAGCCTAATCAGATTCAGGTTTATTTTAATTCATTCATTCATTCATTCATTCATTCATTCATTCATTCATTCATTCATTCGTCAGCTAATAAGTCATGACGAGTGATGGTTATTTTCCCCACCTGGTTGTCTAGTTTTCTCTTGCTATGGTGTTAGTGGCAATTTATGATAAAATCAATTCATTCCTGAGGGAATGCTAAATTGTATTAATCTAACTAAAATATCCTTCTGTCATTTATCCCATATATTTATATTTCTTTAAAAAAATTTCCCTCATTAATGACTTGATAATACAAATGATATAATTTTTAAAAAAATGACAGAATACATTTTCCCCTTTATCAGTTTTCAAAATAATGTGTTTGTTCCCTATCATTCTCTAAATTCCACCAAATCACTTTAAAAATCACTCTTACAACTCATAGATTTAAATATATTCATCTGTTAATGCATTTCAGAAATTATATTTACTGAGGCTCAAAATACTCCATCTTTGGCCAATAAGAATGTCTTCAAGTTAACTCTTTAGCCTTTTTGACAATCTTTGATATCTTCCTTAGTTTTTGGTATTACCAGGTGGTGCAGGCGAATCATGAACATTTCTTGTCCCGGCCTTGAAATCACCCATTTCTCTAATTTCTGGTTTATTTCAGTTGCAAATGATATTTCAGGACCATAATCTGCACTTTAGGTGTGCTCACTGCTACTGACTTGGTCACTGTGTCTAGGCAAAACAGTAGACATGGCTAGAGTATATATGTGAGTGTGAGTGTGTGTGTGTGTGTGTGTGTGTGTCTGTGTATGCACAGGCATGCATGTGTGTACATAATAATTTCTCATTTATAATGTCCAATTTAAATTCAGAACTAAATGCTTTCAATGCTTTCACTTCAACTCTTCTATTTTACATCTGGCTCCCCAATTTTTGAGCATATGAGATAAAATAATTAGAACATCAACAACTACTAATTAGATTTATCCAACAATATGCAACAGTTTCAGATAATTACCAGTAATGGCATTAGAAATATAATTACTGTCCCCCTACTTTTTTCAGTTATAAAGCAAACAGCCATTATTTCTATACTGTCTCCCATATAACCATTTAGCTAGTTCTCCAAACAAATCCATATTTGATGGCATCATGAGTCCTTATGTTGACATCTTTCCAGTAAGTTTGGTTGCCTGATACTAGTTCTATAGAAAATTCCTCAGAAGAGGTTCAAAGGAATAATATTCCCTGAATTCTTGATTGTTAACAGTTTATCTGCAGTCTCTGTACATTAAAGTCAGCTTGCTAACATTCATTACTAGAGCATCTTAAGTATCCTACTCTATTTTCTTCTGTTTAGAAAATATGTCTTTCAAAAAGTATAATAACAATATGATTCTCTTTCATTTGTAAGTTAATTTGTATTTTATCTAGATACCTGATATATTTTTTTCTTTTTTGTTTAAAGGCCATTGACTTTATTAGAATATGTCTCAATGTTGGTCATCTGGGTTATTTTTTCAAATATCTAATGTACATTTTAATAGAATTTAAAAAAATCTCCTTTTTATTTTTATTTAAAAATTTCTTTCAATTACAGTTTATATTCACTATTACTGTGTATTGGTTTCAATTGTATAGCATAGTGGTTAGACAATAATACACTTTACAAACTATTCCCCCAATATTTCAAGTACCTACCTGGCACCATATATAGTTATTACAGTATTACTGACTATAATATCTATGCTGTATTATATATCCTCATGACTATTTTGTAACCACCAATCTATACTTCTCAATCCCTTCACTTTTTTCACCCAGTCCCCCAAACCCCTCCCCTCTGACAGCTGTCAGGCTGTTCTCTATATCTATGAGTCTGTTTCTCTTTTGTTTGTTCACTTATATTGTTCTTTAGATTCCACATGTATGTGAAATCATATGCTATTTGTCTTTCTCTGACTGACTTATTTCACTTAGCATAATGCCTTATAGGTCCAGCCGTGGTGTTGCAAGAGATAAGAGTTTGTTCTTTTCTATGGTTGAATAATATTCCATTGAATATATGTACCGCAGTTTTTTTATCCACTTATCTACTGATAAGCACTTGGGTTGCTTCCATAGTGTGAGTGTTGCAAATGACACTGCTATGAAGATAGGTGTACACATTTTCTTTCAAATTAGTGTTTTGGGTTTCTTTGGGTATATTCCTAGAAGTGGAATTGCTGAGTCATAAGGCAGTTCCATGTTTAATTTTTTGAGAAACCTCCATACTGTTTTCCATAGTAATTGCACGAGTCTGCATTCCCACCAACAGTACACGATGGTTCCATTTTCTCCGAATCCTGGACAGCACTTGTTGCTTGTTGTTTTATTCATGATAGCCATTCTCACAGGTGTGAGGTGATATCTCATTGTGGTTTTAATTTGCATTTCTCTGATGACTAGTGACATTGAGCATTTTTTCATATGTCTATGTGCCATCTGCATGCATGTCCTCTTTGAAGTGTCTATTCAGGTCCTTTGCCTATTTTTAATTGGATTGTTTGTGGTTTTGGCATAGAGTTGTATGAGTTCTTTACAGATTTTGGATATTAACCCCTTATCAGAGGTAGCACTGGTGAATATATTCTCCCATTAAGTGGGTTGTCCTGTCATTTTGTTGATGATTTCTTTTGCTGTGCAAAACCTTTTTAGTTTGGTGTAGTCCCATTTGTTTATTTTTTCTTTTGTTTCCTTTGCCTGAAGAGATATATCAGAAAAAAATATCCCTAAGAGAAACACCCAAGATTTTATTGTCCCTGTTTTCTTCTAGTAGAGAAATCTCTCTTTTTTTTTTTCTTCTTTTTTTTTTAACTCTAGGAGTTTCTTTGAATAACAAATCCTATTATTTTTCTATTATTTGTTCCCCTCCACCCCTTTGGAAACTTGTGCATGTTAGATATTCTAAATTTGTCCCTTATCTTTTATAGTTTCTTTAGCCATTATTTTTGAATATTCAAAATTTCTCTTTTTATAATTCTCTTACTCTTTATCTATAAAGTTTTTTTCACTTCTTTCTTTTAACTTAGCCTTCATTCCTAAAATTGTTTTCCCCTTTATTTTTAATTCTTTCCTACGTTCTATCACCTAATTTGTGAGATTCCCTAAATTCTGATTTAAATTGTTCTTTCATATCCTGTATCATTTTCTAATATCCTTTAGCTTATTTTAAAACTTTTCATCTTTTTTTCTGGCATGTTTTCATGGTTTGAGGGGCTTTTTTCCTACTTATTTTCATTTCTCTTATTGTAATATACGGAATTAAGATCCTTTTTGCTGGTTATTGTTTTATGTTCAGTTATTATACCTGAACTTTTAGATAACTCAGATAGCTTTTATTATTTTTCTTCAGGTTCTAGAGATCCCACTTGTTCGTTTTCATGGAGTTTTTAAAAATACGACAGCCTAATTTCTGAGGTATACTAGCTCTGTCTGTCCCGTTTTTTATTTGGGCTTTCTCTTTGAGTTCTAGTCATAGAAGTTTAACCTAAATGTGAGACTTTGTCTTGAAAGAGAACTTTAGTTGATTAATTTCTCATGGGGCCTAGATGGCTCTAACTGTGGAAGCCTTACCATGGAACCCTTGGACTCATCTGCTATTATAGTGTGTAAAAGCTTCCCTGTTTTAGCAGCTGTCCTTTAAATTGGCCCTCCTTAGGTTTTCCAGGGAGTATTGTAGACGAGGCTCCTCAGATACTCTCTTGATCTATACCATTTCTCCTTGCATCTGCTGATACCATGTATATCTTATACCTCTAGATGGATTATCCCTACCCAGTCATATTTTGGAGTTCAATGGGATATACTGTCATTTAGTTTCACTGTAAGCCTCCATTTGGTTTTACTAATGGACTAGTGGTTCTTATGGGAGTAGTAGTTATTATTTTACCATCTATTGCTATGTCTGTTTTTCATGGAAGAATTCAGGGATATTTAAAAACTTTACCCCCATTGCCATCTACCCTGAATGTAGTTTTTTTGTTTTGTTTTGTTTTTCAAATATATCTTTATTGATTTCAGAGAGAGAGAGATAGAAACATCAATGATGAGAGGGTCATTGATCGGCTGCCTCCCGCACGCCCCCCGCTGGGGATCGAGCCTGCAACCCGGGCATGTGCCCCGACCGGGAATCGAACCGCAATCTTATGGATCCTAGGTCGATGCTCATCCACTGAGCCATACCCGGACAGGCGTCATGTACAGTTTTTTGAATTATTGCAATTTCAAAATAACTTCTGAAATTACATTCAAGACATAATTTTTGAATTAAAATGAACACATATATTTTTCTAATTTTGTAGCCATATTGCCACTGTACATCACCCAAGGTAAGACAGAATTCTTGGCTAACCTCATTCCCTTAATAGGAATTAAAGGATTTGTTCTCTTTTGATGGAGGTAGAAATTTCAGGCTATATTTACATACTTTAAAAATATGTAAATAGTCTTGGGAACTATAAATATTCTTGAATATTATATGAGTTTAACAAAATATTTATTAATGTCACTAAAAGTAGTAGACACTTCAGTGACATTTCCTGTACTGCTACCATTCTTTTCTAAGATGCTTCAACTTATATATAGCTTCTTATATATAGCTTGTAAGCCTATGTATTACATAACTCTACCCTTCCCATGCACATCAATCTTAACTAATTATAACACGGGTAGACACCTAACCTGAGGCTAAACCATTCACATTCTCCCTTAATAGGTAACGACTTATAGTCAGATGATGAAAGATACTTACATTGAAAGCACATTTGAAGTTAAGAATGAATGCTATACTAAGCTATGTTCTGATGACTAAGAAAGTGAAGCTAGTCTGGGAGAGAAGTAAAAATATTGAGTTCATACACAGAGAGAAGCAAAAATAGGAGGCTATGAAGTTGCTCTAAGAGTTAAAGGGCCTGGCCGGGCGTGGCTCAGCAGCTGAGCGTCGGCCTAGGATCCAGGCGATCAGAGGGTTTGATTCCCAGTCAGGGCACATGCCTGGGTTGCGGGCTGCAGCCAATCAATAACTCTCATCATTGATGTTTCTATATATCTCTCTCCATCTCCTTTCCTCTTTCTGAAATCAATAAAGATATATTAAAAAAAAAAAAAAAGAGTTACAGAGAGTAGTCTTGGTTACTGACTCACCTCTCCCATTTCCAGGCTGCCTGAAGTCTAACTGTATTTCATTTCCTGTCTTTGGATGCTTATGAAACTTCTGTTGTATTCTCATGATAATTAAGTTACCTTTAATATTCTTATGAGTTCTCAAGCAAACATAAAATGCTCACAGAATATAAATAGTGATTTTCCAGGGCCACTCTATGCCATGGTGAAACAAAACAGAGTGAAGGACACCATTTTAACAAACACACACACACACCCCTAAGCATTTTCTCTTCTAATTAACTTGAGTGGTTACTGTTTCTTTATTACTAATTACAACTCTAGGCCCACTGTAGTTCTTAGGTCCCCTAAATAAAAACTACCAAGATCTAACCCACCTCCTGACAGTCCGCAAACAATCTACAACAGGGCCCATTTACTTAAATACAAACTTTAAAATAAACTCAACTTCTTCTTTAAAAGAAGCTCCACAGTACCTCTGAAGTGCATTCTCCATTGCTGCAGCAAGACAAATATAACAATTTTGGACCAAAGGTTGCTTTATCATCATGGGCTGATGGGTTTGATAGTTTCATACATATTTACTCTAACTTTTTTGTATTAGTTTGCAAACTGAAAACCTAGAATTTTCTTAAAGAAAATTCACTAAGCTCCAAATAACTACTGTTTTCAAAAATTCTTACTTATTGCCAAGAGAAACATATACACATCAAAAGCTATGTAAAAATAGCTACTGTTAATGAGTGTCCTTACAAGATGTTAACTAAATTGATTACTCTAGAATCATTCAGGAATAAATTTAACACAAGTTGACTAATAAAAGTCACAAACTTAAAAACTTAAGGAATATTATCTTTCTTAGTTTGCATTTTAAAGTACATAACAATATAAACTACCAAAGATCAATTATCCTATAAGAAAAAATTTAAATGAATACATGTGTGAGTTAAGAAAAAATGAATATAAAATAAGACATAAAATGCAATTCAAATATATGTTATGATTACTTAAGAGTACTCGCCTTTTCTTTTTGTAAGACATTAAAATATCTTTAGTTACCTAAATCCAGCTTTGTTCCTAACATATACAGATATATGATAAAAGTCAAAAGCAATGAGATTTATTCATCATTAGCACTATTTTTTAAACAGAACTATTCCATAGCTTGGGTAAAGCTATTTTTATAATTAAATCTCCTGAGTTCTTCACAACAGTTTGAGTTTTTCTTCTCAGAGGAGAGGAACAGTGTATCAAATTAGAGGAAAAAGGAAAATGGAACTGAGGGAAAAAGAAAGAATGATCAAGAGTACATGTTTAAGAATGAGAACATGAAAGGACATGTGTTTCCATAGGTTGGGGTGAAGGGCAAGAATGAACCTTGGATGAGTATAGCAGCTAACTCATGGGTGTTCATGACCAACATTGGGAATTCTGATGACAAAACACACAGTTTTACCTCTCTTCTTATTTTCAAAACTTACCTTTACCAAAAATTATTAGCGAAAAAAATAATGTTCTATTCAAGTACAAGAAAAAAACTACTGAAGATTATGTACCATAATATGTTAGGCAGTGTTAGTATAAACAATAAGGTTCTTTCTGTTTACAAGTGAAAAATAATTTTATTACTATTGCATAAATAAAATGGCACAGGACCACACAAAGAAGGCATTAATTTGGCATAAGAAACCAGAAGCATGACTCAAAAGATGAGAATAATTTGGGGGATAGAAAAAAGGAGAAAGATCCAATGAAGAAGGAAGAGCTGTACAAAAACAAGGAAATGTGATAATGTATAACTTGTTTGAATGTTTAAGGAATATTTTCTACAGCAAGAGGATGGAGATGAGTTGAATCTGAAAAAGATGGTTATGACTAAATTGTGAGGGATACCAAACATTGTTCTGTTACATAGCAGAAGTTTCTAGATTTTTGGATTGTATAAACGGGCAGCAATTTGAAGGACCATATTTTAAGGTTCTCAATTTTATATTTTGCTAAGTAATGGTATTTAAAAAACAGAACTCAGAACTTAAGATCTATCATTTAATATAATTTTATTAAGAGAAAGCATTTAAAAAAAAGAATACAAATATTACATTTACATAATCTTAAAAATAGGGTATATACCTTATATATTAAAATTAGGTTGCATCTTTGGATGCAGAAAAGTTACAAAATAAAATTGTATTTTGCCTGATGAACACAAAATGAACTTTCAATGTTTCATTTTTAGCACAGTCACTTTTTTAAAAATTCAAGTTGCATACTCTTAATGCTCTTTTCAATTCAATTCAGAATATCTGAGGTAAACTCAGAGAAGCCCAAGAACAAGTATTTTCCATTACCCAGCCATTTCTCCTATCTTCTCTCTGAAGTGCTGGGAAGAATATAAGAAACAGTCCAGATGTCTGGCCAAGGAAAATTCTGGAAACCCATATATGTGAGGTCCTGACTAACAGACAGAGCAGTTAAAAAGTTACCTGACAGCAGTTCCTTACATTTTAAAGTGTCATTAACTATCATTTAGGAACCAGTAATGTGAGTCTTATAGCTTAAAATAAATCTTTCTTTGCTTTGGCTGCTCAGAAACTTGGGGCTGATTTGGACCCATTACTAGCATTGCTACATTACTAAATGTGTTCCCTGCTTATTTTAGAATGTTCTTGATAATTATAAATTTCTACTATAAATTTGTCAAGTCATTTTAGGAAAAGATACACATAAACATAGAAAAATAAAAGATTTTTAGGGAATAAAGAAACATGTAAGATTTATGTTTTCAATAATGCTTATAAAACTTATTTCTTATTGTAAAAGTAACACATTACAGAGTCACTGCTCTGACTATTCTCTCTGCCTAGAGCACTCTTCTAGTAAGCTGTATGGCTCACCTCCTTTAAATCTTTGCTCAAATGTAACTTTTACTATTGGCCTATTTAAAAATCAATCACCCTTTTTAAAACTGCAATATAACCCTGCCATTTCTGTAATCCCAGTCAGTAGTGTGGTACTTATCCTTTTACATACCATTTACCAACTTTCAACATTCGACATGATTTAAATATTTATGCTTAATGCTTATTTATTGCCTCTCCTTGCTAGATTATAAGATCCAAAAGGCAGGGATATTTGTCTGTTAGTTACTAATATATTCCAAGTACCTACAATAGCACTTAACCTAGAGCAAAAACTCAATATGTTTTATAAAAAATGAACAGCCCACCATGTGTTCTAAAAGCTTTACATTCATTATATAATTGAATCTTCACAAGAGTCCCATGAGGGAGGTGCTATCACTGATTACATTTTATAGAAAGGAACTAAGCTACAAAATGGCCAACTTAGTCTCAAAAGGTCATAGCGTTAAGAAAGTGGTGGAATAAGGATTTAAACTTAGTCCAGTTAGTAAATATTTCTGTCCCCCTAAAGGAAACAGATTGTGCAAAAGCAGTTGAGACAATGATAGAACAGGCAGAAGAAACCTGTAGTAAACAGGAAGTGAAAAGCAAACAAATACATAAGAGCTTCTAACCCCAACAAATGGCACTTAAAGCCATTATTCACTTACAGGATCATCTGAATATTGATTACACTTTTCTGAATTTCATGAATATTTATAAAACAAAACTTTTTAAAATAAGTAAGGCTTCAGATAACATTTTTTCAAAGCTACTCTCCTATTACAAGTGTATAACTTAAATCTTCCCAAGAGTTATTTACCTTCTTTGCCTTCTTACTCCATTTAAGCTGCTATTGAGTAAAAGACAACAGCTTCGATTCCCAGTTAAGTATTTCTTTACATTTTCTCAGTTAAAGATTCTCATATAACAAGTGTTATATGAATCAAATAAAGTCACTTAAAGAAGCCCGGCTCTTTGAAGGACGTTTTAGAGATCCTTGCTTAGTAAATACAGCATCCTAATGAAGGATATACAGCAGCCCTGATAGATTAGGACCATAAGAGCCAGAGTGTCCCATTCCAACACCTTTTCAAAGTTCTCCATTCTGTTATTAGCTGTGCAATAACACTGACTGTGCAAACATGTTATTTTAAAAAAATGAACAAGGAGAAAGCATATATGAATATCTTATTAGCATTCATGGATGCAATGTCTTTATATTCTTTTGGCAATAAATATTCCTTCAGAAGTACAAATTATTCCATGATTAATAGAAACATTATAGGAAACTAAAATAATTAGAATAGAGAGAGAAATCATACCTTCTATCAATAGTTCTTGTCCATGACTGCCAAGAAGTGTACGAGATAGGAATGGGGCAAAGTCTACAAAAATTTCACGAAGAAGAGGAGCAACTTTTTCTAAAGCTCTTTCAAGTTTTGCAGTGATGCTGTTGAAATTAAGACATAAAGACTAGTAAATATAATTCAAAATAAGAAGTGAAATAAACTTTACTTCTAAATTAAAATCTTTGAAAATAATAAAAGTCCAATTCTAACACACTGAATAATAGTAACACTTCATGTAGAAGGGACATGGTATAATTTCACATCAGTCATAAGGCTACTCAAAAGGTGACAGCTAAATTAGAATGATTATATGGTAAAAAGGAATTGGGGTTCTGTAACCTACCAGGGCCACAGACTCCATACATAATTCTAAGAGTTTCAAGAAAAGAAGTTCTTGTATGTCTTCTTTATCTTTCTATCCCTCAAAGAAAACAGTTTTCGAACACTTACTACATGGATCACTGTGCCAATTACAAAGAATTAACTCTTGATCTCAAGAGTTCCCTGAAAATTTCCTCAAAAGCTAAACAAGCCCAGCTAGCACTGCTCTGGGGTTGAGCATCAACCTATGAATCAGGAGGTCACTGTTCAATTCCCAGTCAGGGCACATGCCTGGATTTCGGGCTCAATCCCTGGCAGGGGGAGTGTAGGAGGCAGCCGATCAATGACTCTCTCATCATGAATGTTTCTATCTTGGTATCCCTCTCCCTTCCTTGCTCTGAAATCAATAAAAACATATTTTGAAAAATCTTAATGTTGGGGAAAAAAAAGCTAAACAAATAAGGGAGTAACTGGAATTCAGTGTAATGCAATTGAATTGCTTTGCTAAAGTAGGCATGTTCCATTTCATAAGTCCACTTAGTTTTATTTACCAATCCCTGCATTATTATTTACAGTGGAACCTCACTTCTCAAGTTTAATTCATTCTAGAAGGCTGATCGAGAAGCAATGTGTTCAAAAACCGAATCATTTTTTCCCATTAGAAATAATGTAAATTGAAATAATTCGTTCCAGACCCTCAAATGATTCCCTGTTTTAAACCTTTCTTATAAATAGGGCATATGTAATGTACTGTTTAATATATAAACAAACACTTCTTTTCTTAAATTTATTGAACCATCCCCTTCTAGCCTTAAAGGAATCACTTTCAGCACTCCTTCCAGGGTTGTCTTTCAGGAATTCAGCATGTAGCATCTTCACTTTTTCACTTATCACTTTCCTCCAAAATGCAGTCACTGGCTAACTGCTTTTAGTTTATCCAAATCAACAACAGTTTTTCTACCTCTTCAATTGCCTGCGATCATTGCTTCTTCCACCCTTAGCAACATTAGCACTCTTGATGGTCTCTTTTTGTTCTAAAATTGTGCTAATTGTCCATTTTGCCAGCAAGGAAAGCAAAAAAATACACAAAAATATTCACAGCACAGTTTCCTGAGATATTAACAATGGAGGTTTAGTGGTAAACTGACTCACTCGCACATTCTCTCCTTTGTGGCCTGAGAGATGCTTTTTGCCATGCTGATGTAGCAGCATGAAAGGACTGTCAGGCCAAGAACCAAACTTTGGTCCAACAACCAAGACATCATTTTCCTAAACAACTTAGTCAAGAACCGAATTGTTGGAGATGGGAGACTCTCAAGAACTGAGGTTTAACTGTATATTGTTCACTATTAAATTTTAAGTTATGTAACCTTATATAAGCACTGTTTGAAATTCTTAAAAACACCTTGAGTAGTATATGTAAAAGAAAAATCATGGGTAAAAAGTAATTATGCTCTGGCAAATAAAAAAGTGTTTTGAAGGAAGACTGCTTAGACTGGAATGCTGGTTCTATTATATGCTACCTACATGATCTTGGGACATTAGAGTTCCCATGCCTGAAAAATGAAGATGATCATAGTCATTACTCAGTGAGGATTAAATAAGCTAAAGGATGTCAAGTACATAAGAAAGTACCTGGACACAGTGAGAGAGCTCTTATAACTGATACTTTGATTAAAAAACACCTATATTTACTCTTACAAAATGTGACTCTGATATATTTTAAAAATTCAATTTAATAATATAATATTAGATGACCACTCCCTTTGTCCATACAGAAAACATGTACAGTAAGGAATTAACTAATGCTTCAAAATAATACAATTTTTGCCACAATGCTAAGAAACATTTCTGTTATGCATGAGGAAAACATAATGACAAAAGGTAGTAATGGAGTAATTTGCAACATATTACTAATATTTAAAACTAAAACCACTGCTTTTTTTAAGCAATTCAATGATTAAATAAGGATTAGGAAATAATCTAGGATGCCTTCTTTCCTATTTTGAAAACAGCATGATCTGAATCCTTTGTGTACACAAAGCCTTACCATTAACACTTCTATTTGATTTTTGTCTCCTCTTATCTGAGTGGACAATCTTAGAGAAAGGAGAACTCAGAGAGGAAACTCATATGTAAGTACTTGCACAAACACTTAAAGACAATATTCTGAAGGAACAGCTTTAGGCAGGAAAAAAAGTTTGGGTGGGTCTTCGCAGACTTGCCGAAGCTAAAGTTTTCAGTATTCTTCCCTATTCTGTTATTCCTGAAACAAGCACCTATTTTAAGATGATGATTCGAAGACTTTAGTGTAGATCACAATCACCTGCAAGGCTTGTTTAAACACAGACTCCTAGAACCCCACCCCCAGAGTCCCTGATTCAGCTGGTCTGGGTATACTGTGAGAATTTGCACTTGTAACAATTCTCAGGTGGTCTAATACTGCTAATCTAGAAAACACATTTTGAGAATAACTGTTTTAATGAAAGTATTTACTACTAGTAAGTTGTAATAAAACAGCAAAGGAAAGTCTGCCTAAAGTCATAGAATAATCATGTTATTTCTAACTTTTAGTGAATATAGACATAAGTTCTTTTTTTTTTGTATCTACTACTTCATTCATTCCTTTTAACTCTCCAGGACCATTTCCTATGATTCTTCCGAGCTAAAGTGATCCCCTCTACTGAGGAAATGTAAGTAAGAATGGTAAGCATGAACCTATGAAGGGAGAAAAATCTAGATGGAATGATTCTTGTTTGTTTCTGTAGCTGAATTCTGAGTGAAGCATGAATATTTATTTCTATTTAAGATTAATTAATGAGACTAAAATTACTTTTGAAAAATTCTAGATTTATACAGTTTCACATCATAGTTATCCTATTGGATTATACCATACTATTATACAATTAAATCCAGGAACATATTTTCCCTAGTTTAAAACTTTCCCCCCACATTTTACAGGTTTATGTATGATTTAGAGACTTCACAATTGCAAAAATACTGTTTTTGGTGATTAAGTTAAATATCAAATGGAAACTAATCAAAGCAATTAAGTGCATGTGTATTTAAATAGCATGTATTATTTACCTTGACTTAAGTATATGAATAAAAACAGACATCTCTCAGAGACTGAATCCCTATAATAAGATTTTTCACAACTATTTTTTTATAAAATTTAATAGAATATTAAATGATGTTTATACACATCATCCTGCAACCATAATTTTAATTTTCTAGTAGGGGACAAACAATGTAACATTTTACCCACCAACAGATCAAAGTTTTACCAAATAATACAACCAGATTTCTCTATCAAACAATAACAAAAATCTATGTGTAGAAATCCCATCGTCACCTTTTCACAGTGAAGAAAAAAGATAGGTGTTCTTTTGTTGTTGTTAATATTTATAGATTCCTCACAATGTACTTTAAAGGAAAGTAAACACTGTATGTGATCTTCTTACTTACATAATTTAAATTCTCAAAGAAAATGGTATAAACATAAATCTCAGCTTTATACCAACCTCTATTACCTAGCAAATAACTCCCAATTATTTAAAAAAAGACATTGTGCATGTAGTGTTATTTCAATTCTCATCTGAAACACAATAAAAACTCCTTTTTCCCAATTGCAAGGCACATATTAAAAATGAATCTGTTAACATGTAAAAAAAAGTAAAAATAAGAATTGAACAAGGGAATACATCTTGGTCTTGTTTCCTATACATTTTTAGTATAATTTTTACTTTAAAATAGAAATAACACTTAATTGCCAGAAAAAAACAAGGTTCCATGAAAAATTATTTTATAAGAAAAATTAGCACAGTTTAGGAAAAATAAACTTTTCAGTTTTATTTGAAAGTTTATTTTTATTTATTCAATAAAATATTCATTCAGTTTCAGGCATTTTATGCACAGAGATAATACAAGGGTGCACTAGATGGGAAATTAGCCCTATAAAGTCTTGAGTGAGGTTTATAATCTTAACACTTTAATAAGTTCTTAATATCTGGGAAAGTTCTTGGGCCCTAAATATAGAATTTGTCAACTCTAGAGTGAAATGCATTCTCTCAAGCTATCCACTTCTTTCTCCCACTCTATACTTTTTCATTCCCCTCAGTCACACCAATGATGCTTTTGATATTATTTTGACTTTGGCTATTTTTCTTGATAGTAAGAGTAAATTCTTTTAAGAAAGAGATTACTGATTTCCATGAAGAAAATTACCATTATGACATGAGAAATTTATCAAGTACTCTAACAAATTTACCAACTAAAGATAAACAAAACATTCAAAGAAAATGATAATGTTTTAAATGAAATTCTATAGATCCAATGCCTAGATTAAAACAATATGACTTAAAACATAACAGTTTATTATTATGGTTTGAAAAGCACAATTATGCATTGGTCTTTACCTGTATTAAGAAAATCTCATTTACAGAGATTTATAGATTTTAAGAAATTTGACTAAATAGCTAATTAACCTGTGGGAGAAAAACTGTTATGAAAACCCATAGTTGCAATGATTATCAAATCTTACCAAGTGTAACTGACCTGGAGACATATCCAAGGCCAAGGTGATTATAAATACATGAATCAGCAGAAAAAAGTAAGATTTATGTTTCTTGTTTTCTAAAGTCTGATTTCACAATAATGTTGATTATTTTCAAATATGTTTTATAATTCTAGAAAAAAATAATAGTTCTTCTTTTATTTAGGACATTGCTTACATTGTGAATTGTATTTTAATAAACAGCCTTATGTTTTTACCACTTCATAGTGTTACAATTTTATTTACTTTTGATTTTAATTTTTTGCATTCTCCTAGGTCCTTAGCATAATGTCAAAATATACTAAACACTTAATATTTTAAGTTGGTATGTTAAAGTTCTTACATTTTTGTCATTCATTTCATAAATCATACAAAATAATAGGTATATATAAAAATAAAATCTGGAATGAAAATGAGTAATTATGTACCTTTAAGCAATGTACCTAAAAGATATGGCTTAGATATAAAGAAAATTATTCCATTAGTGAATTCCACAGATTTTATTAATCAAATGCTCCTATGCAAATTAGGAAATGCAGGCAAAGGTAAGTGAACTGATTTGTCTAAGACTCGTGCAAAAAAAAGATAAGGAGAGTATTAATGATAGCAAAACCATATACTGTAAAGTTAAATTCTTAATCAGTTACATATTATGACTAATAATGGACAAACACTGACTTTAAATAATTTGTTCATATTTCACTAAACTTCTAGTATGAAATATAGACATACTAGACAGACATACTAGATAGATGAATAAGGTGCATCCTACATATCAGATCTGTGACACTAGAACCTACTGATAAACAGTTTCTTTAAAACAGCCACTAAGCAAAAAACATGAAGCTGAAAAAATTCTTGTTTATTTTATTTCCCCATAATCTTTTAAATTAAAAACTGATTTTCTTCTTATTCTTTTTTTAACAGAATCATATATATTTTCAAGTTCATGATGTACTTTCTACTAAGAAAGTAGATACAATTACAAAAGACTAAGAAATTAAGCCTAACTGGAATTCCTTTGTATGGGAGTTTGCTCTTTTATATGGTAAACTAAATTTGCAATACACATTTTTCAGGTTTCAAGAAATGTAATGCTGGGATGTCTTTAGATAATTATAAAAGCTTTTTTGGAGTTCACTTTTGAAAATTGCTAACTGCATATTTGTAGGGGAAAGAAAATGAAAGAAAATGAAATGGAGCAACTCTCCCCTTTCTAGTCAATTAGTCAAATAAAATGACATAAAAATTAACTATAATAAAATACAAATATAAGGTCAAGAATATATGTCCATTTGAGCAAAAAAGAAAAGAAAAACAAAGAGAGAATTCATGGAAATGGACAACAGTGTGGTGAGTGCAGGGGTGAGTTGGTGGGGTAGGTAGAAGAGGAACTAGAAGGGATAAAGAAAAGAATATATGCCATTTAACTGAGATAAAACAACAAACCTAGTAATATAAAGAAGGCTGTGTTTTAAATAAGTGATGTAAAATTTGAAGAACTAAAACTTTTACTACTAAACTACAATTTTAATATAATATAAAGAATGTCAATGTAGTAGATATTGTGGAAGATCATCAAAAACCTTCTTTAGGATAGAGACCCTCATTCCCTGGAAAGTTCAAAGTAGGACTACTGGGTTATGGCTCACAGATGAATTCCTCCCCAGAAGGAACCTGTCTCACCCAAAGTTGTGTCCCCACATCAGGAACAGGAGCAATTTACATTCAAACACTAGTCTTTAGGAGATAAAAATGCTCATTTGAGGACATTTCTCAGAGCCAGTCCACTTTCATAGCTTTCCCATGGAATGGCCTGGGGCGTCCCTTATAATTGCATCACTTTCTTTCTGACCAGTCCTTCCTTTCCCACTTCATTCTAGATTGTGTGATCAAGAACATTCCTTAGTAAACCACCCGTATTCGATGCTCGATCTATGAATTTGTGTCCTGAGGTAGCAGTCAGTTAATGAGTGTTTTTTAGTATAGTTCTTGGTTCACATAATATTTTTTGAAAATACAAATTGGAAAATCATTGATAAGGTATATGAAGATTTAAAGAGAAATAAGGAACTTCCATTTTGCTTGTAGAAAGCTGGGAAGGGTCATTCCCACACTAATCACAAGAGAAAGCAAGATAATCTACAGAAGTATGCGGTTGTTATAATATATCAGAGAGATGAGATTGCAGGCCAACCAACTAGCCTTGAAATCTGAAGACAGGAGCCTCCAAGGAGACATGGGAGGGGTGCAAGAACTTGCTTCCTTGGGGCAAGAGAGCAGGAAGCAGAAACAGATAAATCAAAAAAGAAAGAAAGAAGAAGACAAAGAAAGAAACAGATGCTTTTAATAAATTGCTGACATCCAAATGTGAGCTAATGTGAGATAAAACCTTCAGAGCTGTAGACACTAAGAGTTTGCAGTCATCTGCAGGCTCTTCTCCACAGCCCTCATCATTACTCATGAGGAAGCCCAGGACAGCATAGAAGACTGAGCAACTTCTTCAGGGCTGCAGGTGAAGGGAGAGAAACAGTAACTGCTGCAGAAAGACACAAAGCCCGGCTTAGATCCTTCTTCTCTATATCTTCTTCGAAACAAAGTCTTCTACATCTTAGAAAAGGGTAGCAAAGCCT
This sequence comes from Miniopterus schreibersii, assembly GCF_964146895.1. Classification (NCBI taxonomy): domain Eukaryota; kingdom Metazoa; phylum Chordata; class Mammalia; order Chiroptera; family Miniopteridae; genus Miniopterus; species Miniopterus schreibersii. Next base: position 86,335,994 of record NC_138102.1, on the reverse strand, counting down.
TTCACTTTCAGGTTTCAGGAGAAAGCCTGTTGAAGCTAGAGAATGGGAACAGAAAAAACTCTCTACTCTGGAGAGGGGCAGGATTTTATCTTGAGTCCTTATATCTAGATATTATCCAACCACTTGGGAATGGGTAGGAAGAGTGGAAAAGCCCTACTTCAGAGACGCAGAGCAGCACCTGCCCAAAACTAAGTCTGAACCAGAACAACAGAAAACAAGCCCATGTCCCCCAAACACCAGGCTTGCAAGTATCCAATAACAAACAACAGAATACTGTTGCAGAAGCAGAAGCTGCTATACTATAGAGAACCTCTTTAAAGTATAGGATCAAAGGAAAGCCTAAAGATGAGGGTAAAATAGGAACACAGAGTAAAATACTCTGACAAACCAGCCCCTAGACTAACACAAAGAAGCGGTAGAGGAATTAAAAGCACTGAGAGTAACTAAAAGAAAACACAAAGCTACCTCAACTCCTGAGTAGAATGTCTTAAATCTCAAAATAGAAGGCCTAGCATAAGAAGAGTCAGGAGCATTTGCGGCATAAATATTATGAATGTCAGTCACTATTGTCCTATATACAATGTCCAGTTTTCATCCAAAAAATATAAGACATACAAAGAAGAAAAATCAATGTAGTCAGAATCACAAACCAACAGAATCAGAGCCCACAAATAAACCAGATATTGAAATTAGCAAAGAATTTAAAATAACTATAATAACATTTACAAGTTAATTAATAGTTGAAAAGATAGTCAACATGCATAAACAGATGAGGAACTTTAGCACAAAGTAAAAAACTATAAAAAAAGAAACCATGCTACCAATTGAAAATATACTAAAAAAGACAATAATACCTTCAATAGGCTTATCAATAGACTTAATAGCACCAAGGAAAGAATCCGTGAATTAGAAAATAGTCCAATAAAAAAAGACATATTAAAACAAATAAAAATTAGCCCAGCCGGTGTGGATCAGTGGTTGAGCATCGAACCAAGAACCAAGAGGTCTCTGGTTCAATTTCCGGTCAAGGCACATGCCCAGGTTGCGGGCTTGATCCTTGTTAGGGGGAGTGCAGGAGGCAGCAGATTGATATTTCTTTCTCATCTATCCCACTCCATTCCTTTCTCTCTAAAATCAATTAAAAACATACATATTAAAACAAATAGAGATTAACCAAAGAACTTATATGCATATATGCATAGCCCATGGATACAGACAATAGTGTGGTGAAGGCCTGGTGGGGATGGGGCAGAGGCTGGGTGGAGGAGGGCAAAGGGGAGGAAAATGGGGGATGTCTGTAATAATGTCAACAATAAAACAAAAATTTTTAAAGAGAGAAAAATATATGTATATATAATGGGAGAGGGAGAGAGAAAGATACAGGGCAAGTGCACGCAAGAGCTACGAAACAGTATAAAATAGCCTTATATAAATGTGATTAGAATCCCAGAAGAAGAAATGTGGTATGCTAAATAATGGCTGTCCAAAGATGACCAAACTATAATCCCTGGAACTTGTGAATAAGTTTTGATACATGGTGAAAGGGACTTTATAAATGAAAATCAGGTTATGTAAATTAAGTTAGAGAGATTATCCTATATTATGTAGGTGGTCCCAAACTAATCAAGGAAACCTAAAAAAGCAGAAAACTCTATGGGTGAAGTCAGAGAGTTGTGGAAGTAGAGGAAGGCAGAAGAGATGTATCAGCAGAAGTCAGAGGGACCCCAATTACAAAAAGAATGTGATACATTGTCACTGATTCTGAGTGCAGGGGCCACATGTGAGGATTTGAAAAGAGAACCTAGGAGCTAAGAGCTACCCCAGACTGACAATCAACAAAGAATTACAACCAAGTCATTTTAAAAATTATCTTTATTATTGAAAGAATTACAGATGTTCCCCTTTTCTTCCCATTGAGCCCCTCCACATTGACCCCCCCCAGGCCTTCACCACACTATTGTCTATGTCCATAGGTTATGCATATATGCATATAAGTTCTTAGTTTATTCTCTCCCCACACACACACCCACACACCCTGCCTTCCCTCTGAGATTTGTCAGACTGCTCCCCTCTTCTATGTCTCTGGATCTATTTTGTTCATCAGTTTGTTTTGTTTATTTGGTTCCACATATGAGTAAGATCATGTGATACTTGTCTTTCTCTGACTGGCTTATCTCCCTTAGCATAATACTCTACAGGTCCCACCATGCTGTTTCAAAAAGTAAGGGATCTTCTTTTTTAGAGCTGCATAGTAGTCCATGGTGTAAATGTCAGAAAAGATGATTGATATGATTTCAATCTTCTTGAACTTGTAGAGACTTGTTTTGTGTCCTAACATGTGGTGTACGTTTGAAAATGCCCCATGTGCCCTTGAGGGGAATTCATATTCTGTAGCTTTGGGGTGAAATGTTCTGTAAATGTCAATTAAATCCATTTGATCTCATGTGTCATTTAAAGTAACTGTTTCTTTGTTGATTTTTCATCTGGAAGGTCTATCCAGTCAAGTCAGTTAAGTATTAAAGTCCCCTACTATTACTGTACTGCTGTTGATCTCTCCTATAAAATCCTCCAGAAGTTTTTGGGATTTTTTTCAGCCTGCATGAGTCTTTTGTTCTGAGGTGGGACTCTTGTAGACAGCATATTTTTGGGTCATGTTTTCTTATCCACTTGTGTGACATTTTCCCTAACCAGGTTAGGGAAGTTTTCTGCCATTATTTCTTCAAACAGGGTCTCTAACCCTTGCTTAATTTCTACATCTTTTGGTATTCCTATGATGCAAATATTGTTACAGTCCACGTTGTCCCACAGCTCCCTTAAACTCTTCCTGTTTTTCAATTGTTCTTTTCTTTTTGATTCTCTGATTGATTTTTTTCTACCCTGTCTTATAATTCACTGATCCAATCCTCAGCTTCCCCTTATCTGCTGTTTATTCCTTCCAACGTATTTTTTATTTCTACCATGCTATTTTTAATTTCCTTCATAGTTTCCGTATCTTTACTCATGCTATTGAGTATCCTTATGATCAGTACTCTGAACTCTATATCTAATAGACTGCTTATCTCCATTTCATTTAGCTCTTTTTGTGGAGAATTCTTTTGTTCTTCCACTTGGGGCTTGTTTTTTGTCTCCCCATTTTGGCTTCCTGTTTGGCTTTGTTTCTATGTGTCAGAAAGATTTGCTAGGACCCCCAGTCTTTTGGATGGTCTCTGGTGCAGGCCAATGTCCAATGCCTTCAGTACCGTTTGAAGCTTTCAGCACTTCACAGCTTGTGGTTCCCTCTGGTAGGGCTGCGTGGGTATGGAAAAGACCAAGATGTGCACCAAGGTCCGCTTTTCCAAGCCCTGGTTCCAGAAGCAGATCAGGCAAAGACTCAAAGCATCCAGAGAATGACTGCTATTCAGTCTTTTAATGAGCCTCAGGCTATAGAAACTCCACCTGGTAGGGTGAGAGGTTTTCAGTGGGTGGGGCAATTGCTTCCCCTACAGGCAAAAGTTGATTGGATGGTAAATGTCCACCTGAGGAAAGTGTCCTCTGCACTATGGGGAAATGACTCAGCACAGAAGTCCAGATAGCTGCCCTCATAGCTCTATACTCCCAGTCAGCAACTCTGGATTCTACTCACACAGCTCCAGTCCACTTTGCACTCCTTCTTCCAGAGGCCAAGGTGAGTGGCTGCACATAAAATTCTATATTGACCCTTTAAGAGGGTGCCTGCATTTGCAGCATTCTCTCCCTGGCAGAGAAAAACCCGGCAGCTTTTCACAGGCGGATGTTATGTGGGCACCTTTCTCAGTTCTGGTGCTCTGGGCTGGAAAACCCAGCTTGTGGTTTAGGCCCCAGAGTTCTCAGTAGGAACCTCCCACAGCTGAGCTATCCCTCTGGAACTTCAGCTGCTGCCTTTGGGAGCCTGTACAGCTCTCTTGAGCCTCCACACTTCCTACCAGTCTTTATGTGGTCTCCACTTTAGGTCCTTGGTTATGAGGGTGCTCTTCAGCTAGTCTTCAGTTGATTATTCAGGATGGTTTTTCTATATTTTAGTTGTAATTCCAGTTTGTTCCTGGGAGAGTGTCAGTGTAGCTTCCATTCAATCTGCTGTAACCTTGGAATCTCCCATAAGTCCTTTAGTTGTGTAAAACTAAATTCTGCCAACAACCTGAATGAATCTGATTAGCTTCCAAAGCCTTGAATAAGGAACACAATAAGGAATGCAAAAATCATGATTTTATCCCAGTGTGACCTCTAATGTACTTTAACCAAGAGATCATTACATAATAAATGGGTATTGTTTTAAGCTGCAAAATTTGTGACAACGTATTATGGTAGCAATAGAAAACTAACACAAGGAAAGAGAAGATAGAGCAGAAAAAATGTGAATAGATAATGAATGAGAATTTTCCAGAAATGCTATAAAGGCTCTTAAATAGTCGATGCAAAAAGCACAGGAAAAACAAGCATAATAAATATTAACTAATAACCTATATTTGTTATAATAAATTGTTGGAAATCCAAACAAAATGAGCCCGGCCGGGCGTGGCTCAGCGGTTGAGCATTGGCCTAGGATCCAGAAGATCGTGGTTCGATTCCCAGTCAGGGCACATGCCTGGGTTGTGGACTGGATCCCCAGTCGGGGGAGTACAGGAGGCAGCAGATCAATGACTCTCTCATCATTGATGTTTCTATCTCTCTCTCTCCCTCTCCCTTCCTCTCTCTGAAATCAATAAAGATATATTAAAAAAAAAACCACACACACAAAAAAAAAACAAATATAAAATGAAACATTTAAGAAGGCCGTTAGAAAGTAAAGACAAATTATAAAAAAGAACAATGGTAAGAATGACATTCTCATTAGAAACTCTGCAGGCCAGAAGACAATGAAATAAAATATATTTCATAAAAATGTCAGTATTAGAAGGCAGGTCCAAAATGTCAATGTAGGGGAACACTGTGCTCACCCTCTCCCAAGAACACATTGAGCATACACCTATATTTAGAGCAATTTCTCCTGAGAGACAACTGAGAGCCAATTCAACCGTTTCTGCACAGCGAACGAGAGAGAGAGACCACATAGAGAAAGTTGGGGAAACACAGGAACTATCCAGGAGCTGAAGGAACTATCCAAGACCAAAGGAACCAGTGAACGTCACTGTTTACATTTCCCCTGCACTTGGATAGTGGGTGAAAGCTCTATCCAGATTCTCTGGCTGACCTGCAGGACTATTTTAGCAAGTCCCCAGCCACCCCTCTCAAAGCTAGATCTAACAGGAATAGGAGAACACCATAGCTCGTGTACAGGGGCTCTGCAATATAGAGATCTAGCAGGTACAGCCAACGGGCTGCATGTGCACACAGAGCCCACCCCTGAAGTGAATGTGGAGCTGGCAAACTGCTGAGGTACGCACACACAGATCTGCCCTTTTCAGATAAAGTGTGAAGTAATGGTGTGCTCCAGCCCTCACACTTGGGGCTGTCCTGCCCACAGAGGTTGCAGAACAAGCAAAGTGCAGCAACGTATGCACACAGGGTTGCCCCATCCTCACAAAGTGAGGAAATAACAAAGTGTGAGGTACCTGCAGCCAGGGCTGCCCTGTGCAGAGATAGTGGGGCACTGCTGTGCACACACATGGGGTTGCCTGCCTGGCAAGGGTGCAGAACTAGCAAAGTATAGTGGTGTGCACACATAGTATTGCCCCATCCAGAGAAAGTGAGGAAACAGTAGGGAGCTACAAAGAGTGCAGTCAGAGCAGCCCTGCCTAAACCTGGCTCAGAACGCAGACAATTAAAGCAACAAGGCATACCTCTTGCACACCGGGCAACCCAACCTGGATCACAAAGGGTAAGAAAGTGCTGTCAGACCAGGCTGCTCCACCTGGAACCCACTTCTGACGAGCTGGCACACTAAGCAATGCATGCAACTTCCCCAACTACAACTAGCCTGCCAAAACCATCCAGCACAAAGTATATATGAAGAAATAATGGCCGAAAACATTCCTAATCTGAGGGAGGAAACAGACATCCAGGTCCAGGAAGCACAGAGAGTTCCAAACAAGATGAACCCAAAGAGATCCACACAAAGACATACGTAATTAATATGGCAGGAATTAAAGTTAAGAGACAATCCTGAAAACTGCAAGAAGGAAACAAGTCATGTACAAGGGAAATCTCATCAGGCTATCAGCTGATTTCTCAGCAGCAACTTCACAGGCTAGAGGGGGTGGCAGGAAATATTTAAAGTGCTAAGGAAAGCAAACTATAACCTAGTGTACTATACATCCCACAAAGTTATCATTCAAAATTGAAGGAGAGATAAAGAGTGTCGCAGACAGTTGAAAACTGAAGTTCACTACCACTAAACTGGCTTTACAATAAACATTCAAGTGTTTTCTTTATGCAGAAAAGGCCTTACCCACAAATAAGACACAGAAAAGAATCACCCATTACTATGAATGTTAAAAGAAAAAGTAGCAAAACTAAAGATAACTGTTAGGGCAGTAAAGAGATAGGAAAATTCCAGGGCAAGTGGAATAGAGAAACTGAGACAGGAAAGTTAAAGCAAGGCCAAACAGTGTGGGCAATTTACAGCCAGCTTGTAAATAACAAGCCATTATTTTCCCCAGCCAAGGACACTTGAGGGCAAATGGTTAAAAGCCTCCCTAACAAGAGAATGCAGGAAAGGACAGGACAGGAAAGGGGAAAGGAAAAAACAGTTTTACTCCCTAAGCAGAGAAGACAGCAGTCTCAAGGCGTGGCAAGATAAAATTGCCAGGTGTTAGTCATGAATTCTGGGAAGGCCATAACAAAGTAAAAAGGGACCTTAAGAATCTGTACCACAAAATATTCAGCAGAGGAATGTGGGTTTTTTTGTAAATATATCTTTTTATTGATTTCAGAAAGAGGAAAGGAGAGGGAGAGAGAGAGGTAGAAACATCAATGATGAGAGAGTCATTGATTGGTTGCCTCCTGCACACCCCCAACTAGGGATCGAGCCCGCAACCCAGGCATGTGCCCTGACTGGGAATCAAACCCCAATTGCCTGGATCCTAGGTTGACGCTCAACCACTGAGCCATGCCCAGCCTGGCAGCAGAGGAATATTTGAAACCTATAATCAGGAGGGTATATAACTCCTCAAACCCCCATCCAACTTGCTCTTCAGATTAGCTGAGAGCCCACCTGTGCTTCATAAGTCAGATGACAGGTTTGCTTACCTTGTCTTTAATAAAGGTACATGTTTCAATTGTTTTAATAAAATTGACTTAACCACAATGCAATCAAGGCCTCTCATATAAAGTCATTTAAATGAGAGGACAAGGATCGAAGTTGGAGACAACCCTCTACCTCTGCTCTGACTCAGGGGGCTGACTGATAACACCTTTTCTGGGGTCTCTGGGAAGCCTCTAACATAACTACAATAAAATAGTCAGGGATGCATAAAACAAGAGATGTAAAACATGATGTCAAAAAGAGAAAGAGTGGCAGGAGAAATATTTAGTAATTTTTGTTTGCATTTGAAATTAACCAACATTCAGGTTCAAATAGACTGCTGTAAATATAAATGGATATGTATGAACCTCATGGTAACCACAAACCAAAACCTACCAAAAATACAAAAAAATAAAGGAACCTAGTCAAAACACTAAAGAAAATCAGCAAATTCAAAGGAAAGAGATCAAGAGACGAACAAAGGAACAGAGAACAACAACAAATTGCCAATTAACAAAATGACAATAAGCACATACTTATCAATAATGTAAACAAACTAAATGCTCCAGTAAAAAGATATTGGGTGGCAGAATGGACTTTTAAAAAAAAGACCCATCTACATGTTGCTTATAAAAGACTCACTTTAGATCAAAAGACACACACAGACTGAAAGTGAAGGTATGAAAAAAGATAGTCCATGCAAACAGAAATGAAAAGAAAGCTGGGGTAGCAATACTCGTATCAGACAAAATAGACTTTAAAACAAAGAACCTAAAAAAGAGACAAAAAGGACATTACATAATAATAAAAGAGTCAATCCAAGAAGAGGATATAACAATTGTAAATATCTATTATCCAATGTAGTAGCACCCAAGTATATAAAGCAAATATTAATGGACATAAAGCAAAAAATGAACAGTAATACAATAATAGTTGGGAACTTTATGGACCCAGCATGCTTCCGCTGTGCCACTCTGCTACCGGTATTAGTTGGGAACTTTAAACCCACTTATCTCAATGGATAAATCATGCAGACAGAAAATTAATAAGGAAACAATGGCCTTAAATGCTACATTATAACAAGTGGACTTAATATACATTTATAGAACATTTCATCCTCATTGCAGATGACACATTTTTCTCAAGTGCACATGAACTATTTTCCAGGATATACTATGTATTGGGCCAGAAAACTAGATTCAAAATTTAAGAAGATTAAAATTATATCAAACTTGTTTTCTGACGACAATGACATTAAACTAGAAATTAACTATAGGAAGAAAACTGTAAAAAAATCATAAATACATGGAGATTAAACAGCATGTTATGTCCAGCTGGTGTAGCCCAGTTGGTTGAGCATTGTCCAGTGCACAGAAAGGTCACCAGTTACACTCTTGGTCAGAGCACATGCCCAGGTTGTGGGTTTGGTCTCCAGTTGGGGTGTGTACAGGAAGCAACTGATCGATGTTTCTCTCTCTCTCTCCCTCTCCCTTCCTCTCTGTGTGAAATCAATAAAAACATGAAAAAAACAAACAAAACAAAAACCAGCATGCTACTAAACAACCAATAGGTCAAAGAGGAAATCAAACAGAAAATCAAAAATTACCTTGAGAAAAATGAAAATGAAAACACAACTTTACAAAATGTATAAAATGCAACAAAAGCAGTTATAAAGGAAGGTTCATAATTATACAAGTCTATCTTGAGAAACAAAAAAAATCCCAAATAAATAATCTAACTTTACATGAAAAGAAACTAGAACAAGAAGAACAAACAAAATCCAAAGTAAGTAGAAGGAAAGAAATAATGAGTATCAGAGCAAAAATAAATGTCATAGAAACTAAAAAAAAGCACCAGAAAAAAATCATCGAAACTAAGAACTGGTTCTCTGAAAGGATAAATAAAATTAATAACTCACTAGAGCAAGATGCATCAAGAAAAAAATGGCTAGGCAAATAAATAAAATCAGAAATGTAAAAGGAGAAATTACAACCAACACCACAGAAATACAGAAGATAATTAAAGAATACTATGAATAATTATATGTCAACAAATTTGACAATCTAGAAGAAATGGATAAATTTCTAGAAACATAAAACCTTCCAAGACTAAAGCAGGAAGAAATAGAGAATCAGAGCAGACTGAATACAGGCGATAGAAACAGTAGTAAAAGAACTCCCAAAAATAAAAGCCCAAGACCCAGCAGATTCACACTTGAATTCTACCAGACATTTGAAGAAAAATTAATATTTATCCTCAAACTATTCCAAAAAATTGAATATGAAGAAACACTTCCCAAATAATATTATCCTGATACCAAAATCAGCCAAGAACACCACAAATAAAGAGAATTACAGGTGAATACCCGTGATGAACATACGTGTAAAAATTCTCAACAAAATACTAACAAATTAAATTCAGCAATATATTTTTTTTAATTATACACCAAGATCAAGGGAGATTTATATTAAGGATGCAAGGGTGGTTCGGTATCTACAAAATAATTAATTTGATTCATTATATCAACATAGCCAAATATAAAAATCATATAATCATCTTAAGAGATGCAGGAAAATTACTTAACAAAATTCAACACCCATTTACGATAAAAAATAAAAACTGTCCAAAAAGTGGTTATACAGGAACTTACTTCAATATGACAAACTGAAAGCTAACATCATACTCAATTGTGAAAAGCTGAAAGCTTTTCCTCTAAAATCAGGAACAAGACAAGAATGTCTACTCTCACCACTATTAATCAATATAGTTTTGGGAGACTAGAAAAAAAAATAAAAGACATCCAAAGTGTTAGAGTTCTTAAGCAGAAAAATAATACTTGCAGATGGTATGGTACTATATATGACAAACAAACCCTAAATAATCCACCAAGGAATTAACAGAATAAATGAACTCAGTAAAGTTACAGGATATAAAATTAATGTACAGAAATCCACTGCATTTCTGTACACTAGAAATGATCAGAAGTAGGAATTCTGAAAACAATAACATTTACAGTTGTATCAAAAATAATAAAACACCTTGGAATAAATTTAAACAAGTAGGTGAAAATTTGTACTCTGAAAATTATAAGACTATAAAAAAGAAACTTAAGAGGACACAAATAAGTAGAAGGATATACCATGGGGCATAGGGGTTATAAGGGATCATGGACTAAAAGGGTTAATATTATTAAAATGACAATACTACCAATATCAACCTACAGATTAAATTCAATCACTGTCAAAATACCAGTGGCACTCTTTTCAGGACTAGAACAAATAATCCAAAATTTATGGAATCATAAAAAGACCATGAATAGCCTAAGCAATCTTGAGAAAAAACAAAGTGAGAAGTATTACACTCTCTGATTTCAAAACTATACTACAAATCTATAATAATCAAAACTGTATGGTATTTGCAAAAAAACAACAACAAACAGACACATAGGTCAATACAACAGAATAGAAAGCCCAGAAATAAACTCTTGTTTCTATGGTCAATTAATCTGCAAAAGAGAATGCAAAAATATACTACGGAGAAATTACAGTCTCTTCAATAAACGGTATTGAGAAAGCTATATACAGGTATATGCAAGAAAATAAAACTGGATCACGTTCTTACACCGTATATAAAAATGAACTAAAAATTGACTAAAGACTTAAATTGAAGAACTTGAAACCAAAAAAATCTCCTTGAAGAAAACATAGGCAGTAAACTATTTGACAGAAGTCTTAGTCATACATTTTTGGTTATGTCCCCTCAAGCAAGGGAAACAAAAGCAAAAATAAACAAATGGGACTTCTTCAAACTAAAAATTTCTGTTCAGCAAAGGAAACCATCAACAAAACAAAAAGATAACTTAACAAATGGGAGAATATATTCACAAATGATATGTAAATTAAGGAGTTAATATACAAAACTTATAAGGCATTCATACAACTTAATAACAAAAAATAATTTAATCAAAAAATGGGAAGAGGACATAAGACAGTTCTCCAAAGAAGACATACAAATTACCAACGGACATATGAAGAATGATCAACATCACTAATCATCAAGAAATTCAAATCAAAACCACAGTGAGATATCATCTCACACCTGTCAGAATAGCTATTATCAAAAAGTCAACTAGTAACACGTTGGTGAGGATGAGAAGAAAAGGGAAACCATTGTGTAGTATTGGTGGGTCTTCAAAATGCTGCAGTCACTATCGAAAACAGCATGGAGATTCCTCAAAAAACAAAAAATAAAATTAACACAAGACTCAGCAATTTCTCTTCTAGGTATTTATTGGCAGAAAATGAAAACACTAATTCAAAAATATATATGCACTCTATGTTCACTGAAGCAGTATTTATAATAGTGAAGATATAAAAGCAACCCAGGTGTCCATCAGCAGATGAATGGTTAAAGAAGGTATTATTCAGCAATATAGAAAGAAAATAATATCTTGCCATTTTCAAAAAATAGGTATAGACCTAGAGGGTATTATGCTAAGTGAAATAAGTCAGACAGAGAAAGACAGATAATGCATTATTTCACATATGTGAAATCCAAAAATCAAAACCACCAAATAAACAAAACAAAACAAAAACAGACTAACGCAAACAGAGATCAAACTGACAGTTGCCAGAAGGGTGGAGGGATGGGTGAGAAAGGAGAAGGGAAATACAGTCAATAATACTGTGATAAGTTTGATTACTTATCAGTGATAGAAGATTACTAGACTTAGTGTGGTAATCACATTTGTAAGGTAGATAAATGTTGAATCACTAATATTGCACACCTGAGATATATATATAATATTATATACCAACTATACTTAAATAAATAAAAAATGTCACCCCCACAATTCTCTTCCTATCTAAAAATATCTTTTGAAAATTAAGGTAAAATAAGAACTTTTTTCAAACAAACAAAAACTGAAAGAATTCATATAGCTGACTTCTATTATAACAACTTTTAAAGGAAGGTCTTCAAGTATAAGAACTATGATACCTGACATAAACTTATATTTATACGAACAAAATAACAGTGTTAGAAATGATAAATAAAAGTAAATATAAAATTAATTTTAATTGCTGTATTAATAATGGACTACTGAGACTAAAAATAGTAGTGTACAGTTTCTTAATAAGACATGTAAACGTAAAATGTATGACAACATTAACACAAAGGATGAGAAAGAGTATTTAAGAGTAAACCACTATAAGGATCTTATGCAACATATGGGACATTAAAATGCTATTAAAGATTATCTATGATCATTTAAAGACATAGTGTAAACCCTAGGATAACCTCTGAAAATGCGTGGAAGATAAATAAACAAAAAGCCAATATTAGGGAAAAACTGAATAAAAATTACTCCACTACAATAGAAGAAGGCACAGTAAGAGAAAAGAGAAAGTAAGACAGATAGAAAACAACAGTTTTTAGAAAACAAGTAGCAACTTGATAGATATTAATCTAACCATATTAGTAATTCCATTAAATGTTAATTATGTTAAAACATTTATTAAATATAAATTGTCAAATTGATTTCAAAAATAAAAAAGCACGGTCAATTGATATGTTAAGAAAATTCTGCTTTAAAACTAAAAATATAGATAAGTTTAAAGAAAAGAATGGACAAAGAAATATCATTAAAATCCTAATATAAACAAAGCCAGAAATTCCAAGGTGGTGGCAGCTTAAGTGGAAACCACACCGCCACTCTCCCAGGAACAAACTGGAATTACAACTAAAATATAGAAAAACCATTCCGAATACTCAACTGAAAACTAGCTGGAAAGCACCCTCATAACCAAGGACCTAAAGTGGAGACCACATAGAGACTGGTAAGAAATGTGGAGGCACAAGAGGGTTGGTCAGGATCCCACTGGCAGCAGCTGAAGTTCCAGAGGAATCTTTCGGCTGTGAGGGGTTCCCAATGAGAATTCTGGGGCTTAAACCCCAAGCTGAGCTTCCCAATCCAGAGCACCAGAACTGAGAAAGGTGCCTACATAACATCTGGTTGTGAAAAGGAGCAGGGTTTCTGTCTGCCAGGGATAGATGGCTGAAAATGCAGGCACTCTCGTATGCAGCCACTCACCTTGGAATCTGGCAGAGGGACTGGCAGAGTGGACTGGAGCTGTGTAAGGAAAATATGAGGATGCTGGCTCTAGGGATAGAGCTCAGAGGGCAGTAATTTGGATTTCTGTGCTGAGTCATTCCTCCATACTGCAGAGGACATACTTCTCAGGCAGATCTTTACCATCCAGGCAGCTTTCACCTGGGGAGGGTGCCGAGCAATTGCCTCACCTTTTGGAAAACCTCTCATCCCACACTGTGGAGTTTAAGCCTTGCTGTGGTCTACAGCCTGAGGCTCGTTAAGAAACTGAGAATAATAGTCTGCAGGCAAAAGGGGACCTCTGGGTGCTTTGAGTCTTTGCCTGATCTGCTTCTGGACCTGGGGCTTAAAAAGTAGAATTGGTGCTCATCTTGGTCCTATCCAAATGCACCTAGCCACAGCAGAGGGAGCCACATGCTGTGGATTGCTGATAGCTGCAAAAAGGGTCCCCAAGGCCAGCCACAAATGGTGTCTGTCATTGGACTGCACCAGAGACCCTCCAAAAAGACTGGGAGTCCTAGAAGATCTACCAGATACATAGAAATAAACCCAAACAGGCAGCCAAAATGGGGAAACAAAAACCCAAACGAAAGGATAAGAGAATTCTCCAAACGAAGAGATAAATGAAATGGAGATAAGCAACCTACCAGATATAGACCTCAGAATAATGATTGTAAGGATGCTCAACAGCATGAAAAACAATTGGGAAACTATGAAGGAAATTAAGAATGACACAGCTGAAATAAAGCATACATTAGAAAGGATAAACAGCAGATTACAGGAAGTTGAGGATCAGATCATGAAAATAGTAGACAGGACAGAAAAAAGCACTCAATCAGAGATAAAAAAAAAAAAAAATTAAAAAACAGGAGTATAGTTTAAGGGAGCTGTGGGGCAACATGAAATGAAACAATGTTCACATCATAGGGATAACAGAAGGGGAAGAAAGTGAGCAAGGAATAGAAAACCTGTTTGAAGAAATATTGGCAGATAACTTCCCTAACCTGGTAAAAAAAAAAAAGTCACACAAGTTGAGGAGGCACAGAGAGTCCAAAGCAAGAAGAATCCAAAGAGGCCCATTCCCAGACAATCATAATTAAAATGCCAAAAATTCAAGACAAAGAGAGAATCTTAAAGGCAGTAAGAAAAAAGCAAACTGTTGCCTACAAGCGAGCTCCCATAAGGCTGTCAGCTGATTTCTCATCAGAAACTCTACAGGCCAGAAGGGAATGGCATGAAGTGTTCAAGATAATGAAAAGCAAGGATCTAAAACCGAGACTACTCTATCCAGCAAGTCTATCATCAAAATAGATGGTGAAATAAGAGCTTCCCAGACAAAAAAAGTCTAAAGTAGCTTATCACCACCAATCAGCATTACAAAAAATGTTAAAGGGACTGCTGTAATAAGAAGTAATATGCTTGGTGGGGCTCCCTTGTGAAGCCGTCCACAGAGGGGCTTTTTTTTTCTGGGAGTTTTTTGATTGTTACTTCGATTTCATCAGTTGTTGTTGGTCTATTCAGGTTTTCTGACTCTTCCTGATTGAGTTTTACATGATCTCACTCATGTGGAATATAATGAACAAAATAATCTGATGAACAAAATAGATCCAGAGACATACAAGCATGGAACAGACTGAAAAATATCATAGGGGAGGTTGGGGTGGGGGAGTTGGTGGAGGGAAATTAATCAAAGAACCTTTATGCACATATGCATGGAGATAGACAATAGTTTGGTGGAGGCCTAGGGGGAAGGAGCAGATGTAGTGGGGAGGGAATCATTGGGGAAAATAAAGGGGCTACAACTGTAATACTCTGAATAATAAAGATAAAATTTTTAAAAAGAAAGCCAGAGTAAGGAACTGAAAACATTTAAATGGATGTGATATTAGAACTTATGTCATACTTGACTAATTTTTTTATAAGTTGAAAATACAAGATAATTAAATTTGTCCATGATATAATTACAGGATAAAAAGAATGGATATGAAACAATCCTGTTCAAAGAGTGATTAAATAAAACTAAGCCATTCAATGCTGATAATCAATCTAATTTAGAACAAAAGAATAAACTAGCTATATAAAAACAATTTGGATTCCCACTTTTCATAGTCTGACCCTCCTACTTAGAACAACTAGGAGAGCTGGAGTAAAACCAAAATAAAACACAATCACCTCTTTGAGGGCAATGGAGAGTAAAGACAGGGACCCTTTATTTGACCATGATCCTAAATAAGAAGAAACCCCAAAGATGTGATTTTGGCATTTGGGCCATTTTTCTCAATATGGGCATGTTTCTGAAAGAAGCGGTTCAATGTCTTAGCATTTGAACAAAAATTTTAACACACTTATGGGAAAAAAGGGTTCAGGGGCCACCAAACGGGAGGAAGCACTTACAAAAACCTTATGATTCAAGGTGCAACTTTGTAGACTTACACCCTAGAGTAGTGGTGAACCAGAAAATTACTAGCCTTATCACCTTGACTTTATTATGTCATGTAGGATTGCTAATGCTTACTGAAAGTAAAAATAATTGCTTTTAAACAATATAAACAATGATCTCAAAAAAGTTAATTTGAACTAAATACAGAAAAAGATACACATACAAAATATTAAAATTCTCAGAGTAAGTCAAATAAGAAATATGTAAGACTTCAACGTAGAACAGTAAAAACTGTTACTGAAATAAAATTTAAGAAAAACTAAAGAAATTGAAGTGATCTATGACGTTCACAATTTGGAGGTCACAATCTTGAAAGAGATTTATGTATGCAGTATAAATCCAGCTACAATAATCTAAAAATTCTATTCCTTGCCAAAACCACAGCAAGTTGTTTTTAATTTGTATTTTGTCAAATTAATCCTAAAATCTAAACAGAAACTCAAAGAATCAAGAATAGCTTAGACTTTCTTGAGAAAAAGGACAAGGTTGGAAAGACCTTACTCAGCAAGATACTGATCTTAATTGAACACTAAAAGTAATTATGACACTATGGCACAAGGATAGACAGACAGACAAATGGGGTAGAACTGTCTGCCAAACAAGAATCTAGTATATAGGGACATTTGATTTATAACAAAAGTGGCAGAGCATGGGGGGAAGAAGAGTTTTTCAAATAAATAGTGCTGGGTCATCTTGATATCCATATTACTCCCATCCTCATTAAACTCAAAAAACTTAATTCCAGATGAAAGACACATCTAAATATAAAAAGCAAAGAACAAGTAGCCAGAAGATAAGGTAGGAAAAATGTAGGCAAATATATCACCTACAATGGAAAAAGCACTAACAAACAAATCTAGATAAACTGTTGCATTAAAATTTACAATTTCCATTGATCAAAACAGATCATATAGGTAATGATATGAAAAGCCACAGAATAGAAGATATACATATTATATACATACACACACACGTATATATAAATGCATAACACACATATATATAAATGCATATGGTTGTGTGTGTGTATATATATATAAACATAATCATCAAAGGACTCAATTTAAAAATGCATAAAGAACCTTTACAAATTAATAGGAAGACGACAAGCAACTCAGTTTTGTGTGTTTGTTTTTTTTTAAATCAGCAAAGGATTTCAACAGGCAAATAACAAAGGAAGAAAACCAAAGGACCAATAAATATATAAGAGGGTGCTCAATTTCATTAATTATCAAGAAAATGCAAACTAAAAATACAATGGGACACCACCATACTTCTACCAAAATGGTTAAAATATAAGATTGATAATACTAAGTACTGTTAAAGATATGAAGAAATATGAACTCTCATATGCTTCTGCTGAGTAAACTTACATAACCACTTTAGATATCCAACTGGCATTATTTAGTACAATTGAACTTGTACAAACACTATGAATCATAAATTCTACTCCATGTTATTTACCCAAAAGATATACATACAAATGTGCAGCACACCTAAGAGTAATGTACAAGCAGCATTGATATGTAAAATGTAGCATTATTTGTAACAGCCCGAAACTAGAAAATTCCAATGACTATCATCAGTGAGATAGATTAATATACACCCACAAAGGAATAAAAAATGGAATAAAAATAAACAAACTATTACTATATACAACAAGGATGAATCTCATAAACATAATGTTGAATGAAAGAAGCCATAGATAAAAGAATACATACTGTACAATCCCATTTATATAAAATTTAAAAAAGACAAAACTAACCTAGTATTAAAAGTCAGGATGGTGAAACTGAAGAGGGGCAAGAATAGTGTCAAGAAAAGGAGCACAGCCCGGCCGGGCGTGGCTCAGCGGTTGAGCATCGACCTGGGATCCAGGCGATCAGGGTTCGATTCCCGGTCAGGGCACATGCCCGGCTTGCGGGCTCGATCAATGACTCTCTCATCACTGATGTTTCTATCTCTCTCTCCCTCTCCTTTCCTCTTTCTGAAATCAATAAAGATATATTAAAAAAAAAAAGAAGAAAAGGAGCACAGTGTGGGGGCTTCTGGAGTACTAGTAACATTCTACTTCTTGACTTAGGTGATGGTAATATGAGTGCGTTCATTCATTCATTGAGCTTATACACTTTGCATTTGCGTGACACTTGAATTAAAAATGTGAATACATACACATGTGTGTGTGTGCACATGAGCAATTTAACTCCAGGCCAGTCTCTTCTAGGAATGCTCTTTGATATGTTACTAAAAAACATTAAAAAAAAATATTTTTACTGACTTTTAGAGAGAGGAAGGAAGAGGGAAAAAAAGAAATAGCTGTGGAGTTGAGAGCCAGACATCAATTGGCTGCCTCCTGCACACACCCCCTACTGGGGACTGAGCACACAACCTAGGCATGCGCCCTAACCTGGAACAGAACAGGCAACCTTTCAGTGCGCAGGATTGATACCCAACTAACAGCCATACTAGCCAGGACTAAAAAACATTTTTATCTATTAATCACAATAAAAAAGTGTTTGGTTATTCAAGCTCCAATTATATATGTTAGCTATAATTTGAAAATTTATTTTGAAAGTCTATATTTAAACTTTTCATCATCACCTCAAAGATGTCTACTTTTTATCATGTTACCATTTGTGCAGGTTTTTATTTTATTGGATATTGAAACATGCTATATGACAATGGATTATAAATTCAGCAGAGTCAATGTCTGAAAATTATTCAAGATCTCTGGACACTGAAATATAACAGATTTTGTATAATGAATAACAAGCTAAAAGTATTAAAACAGTGCATTTATGAAATATATCACAAAATATGTAATTAACCATTCTCAAAAATTCTTAACTATACCATTGTGTTTATTGTGTACTGTTTCAATATGTTTGAAAGGGCAGGAAAGGAGTAAAATGAGTAAAAAACAAAATAAATTGTAATGTATACCTCATATTTTCAGCCGAGTCTTCTGGCATTGGAGCAACAGTTTGTACAGCTGGAAGGTTTTTGCTGGTAGCACCATTCACAAAACTAGAAGAGGAGGAAGTGGAGGAGGACCCTGAATCCACTGCACCTGTTTCCAAAATAATAATTTTAGCTTTAAATATACATTTATTTAATAAAATAATTTTCATTACATCATTGCCATCTCATTTTGAAGAACTACTCATCTGAATTCCAAAACAGAATTTAACAATTAAAATCACTGGCTATTAGTACACTAATTACTATTTATATTTATAATTAAATTCTAGTTGATTTACTTATATTAATCTAACAAAACTACATATTACAAACGGGGTACAAATAAAAGACATCAATAAATGAAAATAATTTTAGATAAAATGCTGATAAAAACCATGCAAATTTAGGTGTAGAAAATTTATCTGTTTTATGGATGTGCTGTAATATTTTCAGTTTCCATCATCTAAAATATAATTTACAATAGATTGAGCATAAATTTGTGGCACTGGAGAATGAAATGCTTTATTCTGATAGAATGATTGCTTAAGAAAGGATATAATGAGTATAATTATACCTGATTTTAAAATGAGTTCTCCTCAACGATATGAAGATGCCATTTTAGAACAGATTTTTCTACAATACACTAGGTAAGTTAAGTATATGAAATAGCTGTGGAGTTGAGAGATATCTAGTGTTCCTAAATATCTTATCTTACATTAATTCCTATAAAATGGGATTGCTTACTGGAATTTCCACTCTTAACACTTACACAGCATCTATGTGCCAAAATATTGGGTGTCGCAAAAAACATACACACACTTTAACAGCTGATAACTCACTTAATTTTCACTCCTTTTCAGGTTTAACTGATTTGAAATAATGGGTGAAGCCAGACTAAGCTTTGAAAAAAGAAAATTTATCCTAAAGTGCCGCTAGACTTCTTTTTCTATGGGATACATGAAAGATAAATTTTACGGTACAAAACCGGTAACAGTTGATGAATTAAGGGTGCACAAGTACCCAAAGAAATGATTCCTGATGTTTGTGATTCCATTGCTTCATGTTATCAGGAGTGCCTGGACCAGAATGGTCATCAGTTTGAAAATAAGCATTGACAAAAAAATTATTCATTTCTGTAGATTGTTTAAAATTTTTTAAATGAACTGTATGTTAATAAACACTGACTTTATAATAATTCAAAGTGAGTATACTTTTTTGGGACACCCTGTATAAAATGGACAATGGGTCCCATTTAGATGCTGACCAACAAAACCTCTAAGGAGGCGGTTTATTACTTATATTTTATTTTTCATTGTAATATTATATACTTTATACTATCAGTAGAGCTCTTGCTACCATCATTTCTTATATCTCTTATTAGTTCATAAAATAAAAATTAGAAAATAACTTGTTTCATATAAAAATAAAAAAGGTGATTTAATTTTCCATGTATGTATATTTTAAAAATAAGGACTTAATAAATACCAAATGCAGTTTTTTTCTACTACATTGGCATATGTTAAAAACCTAAACACTTTTTATGGTATATATTTTGGTAAAAGAAACATTTTTATTCCTATTTCTAGAAAGCAAAATGAATATAAAGAGTAAGATTATAAATGGAATACAAAAATTTTATATAAAGTCTTCAGAAAAGCCAAATATAAATATTTATTTATAATATAGGTAAATCAGAGGTGTTATGTTCTTTAAAACAATGCCATTAATGATATCTAATTGCTCATATAAATATCAGAGTACAGTCTATTTACTACAACCCCATAAATGTGTTGTTTATGGTATGTCACTCTGGTGGTATGATAAACAAGACAGATACAAAAGGCACAAAGAAGAGCTATGAAATTAATAAAAATGGGAAGAATCTAAGTAATGGTAATAGATGTAAAAGTTCAAGGCTATACAGTTTGGAGAAGAGAAGGCTACTATAATCAGGGAAGAAAAGTCAGGGATCATTCTGCAGTGTATAAATACCTAAAATGGAATGACAAAGATTTGGGTAAGGATTTATTTAGCTATTAAGCAACAGGAACATTTCTGAAAATTTACAAAAAAATAATAAGAAATTGTAGTGATTTGGAACTATCTGTCCCTAGAATCATTAGAAAAATGATTGGACAATGAATTGGATACAAATGTAATCTAGGTGTCTGTGTGTGTGTGTGTGTGTGTGTGTGTGTGTGCATGTGTGTGTGTGTATGTGTATATTCATAGTCACACATGGTTCTTAGTCACCATGTGTTTTTAATCAAGTTGAAGATCTTACATATCTAGGTCCTCAGGGGAGCTCTGCCTTCCTTTAGAGGATTTAGAAAAATATATAGATTAGGATTCAACCAGTAAATGACACTAAAGCTAGTTTCTGTCACTAACATAGTTAGTACAACTTCTTATTCTTAATAAAATTTACTAATTTTTACATATTATACTTCAGTGTTCAACTTACCTTTGGTTTTGCTCCCCAAATACCTTTCAGCAATCTGATTTCACTCTGAGAGTAAATAGAACTGTTTTGAGAAGACTCAACACAAACCTAATAGTGTCCCCTAAAATGACTATGAAAAACACACACCCTACAACTACAGACAGATTCTGAAAGGCAGTAACATAAAGTAGAACCATCTTAAAGATTAAGAGAACCTTAAATTATCAGGGTATTTTATTTTTAAGATCAAATAAGCACAAAAATGAAGATACAAAAAACAGAAAGAAAAAGATGAGGTATCACAAAAATATGTAAGGACAATACCTGTTGTATTAATCATACTTTTTGGTGTAGCTCCAGTAGCTGCAAATATATTAGAAGTGCTGCCTGTTGGCAGCCCACTTCCAGCTGCAGTGGCTCCCACAGTGGTTACAGCTAAACTGCCTGGAGGTGGCTTCTTCACAGGCACCACGACACTCCTGCAAAGAAAGAAATGATAGGAAATAATAAACAACACAAGACGAATTCTAATCCTACCATGGGAGATACATCTAGACAACATATTATTTTCTTTACTTTTTCCTGTTTTGAAAACTCCTGAGTACAACTTCATTGCTGAAAACAATATTGATATTAAGGATGTTAAGGATATTAAGGATATTAAGGATGGATATTAAGTGTGTTGACTACTATAATTCACATGGAAAATAGTTATGTAGAATTTGGAGTTTGCAAATATGTCTCAAGATGGCATGTAGGTTATAATCACAAATTTTGGAAAATGTATGCTTAAGTCAGAATATTCTGCATATGCACACAGACTTTTTTTGCAAATTATACATAAAATGTCCATCTTACCTACAATATAGTCTCCATGTGTCAAATAGTCATAAAAACTTCAAAATCCAAATTCTAAATCTTCTTTATAGTAAAGCAAAAAATTAAACCAAGAAATCTGATATTAAATAAGTTCATATTTTATTTTTATGAAAAAAAATTAAATTTTTTTTCCAATTTGCATTCACTTTATAATGTCTCAAATTAAATTTGTTTTCATAGACGGAATGTTAATATAATGAAAAAGAACTAAGATTATACATTATACATTTGGTGAAAATCTATTTAGCTTTTAAGCCTTGACTTTTTGAAGATAGGAGGTGAGTCTTTTCTCCCATATTTCTTTAGCATATTTAAGTGAATTTCACACAAGAAGTCTGAATAGGACATTGTGTTAACCTTAAATTATAAATGAATGGTAATATTAGTCAACTTAAAAGATAAAGAAACTATTTTTCCAACATAATAAATATCTTTGTTTCTTTGCAGGAAGCTTCATTCTTAAAGTTTACAGCACTGCGACTTCATTTAACGCATACTTTCAAGCACTCATTGAACTTATTTATCTAGAATAGTGATTTTCAATCTTTTTCATCTGATGGCACATATAAACTAATTACTAAAATTCCTAGCACACCAAAAAACATTATATTTTTTGCTGATGTGAAAAAAAAAGGTATAATTTTGCTTCATTCAAACCAGGCAGCTATTGTTGTGTTGGCTGTTCTCTTTATTTTATTTGACAATATAAGAGAAAAGAGGTCCGTTCCCCTGACTAAATAGTCAGGTATTGAAAGATTTAAAAATTCTTGCAGCACACGAGTGTGCCAAAGCACACCATTTGAAAATCAATGATCTAGAAAGTACATATACGAGATGTTTTAAACTTAAGTGTAATGCTTGAAAACTGGTGACTGAGAGTAGAAAATATCCAATCTAAATGAGGTCTTTAAATGTATCTATATTTTACAAATTACCCATTAAAAAGCTCTACCTAAAGGCATCTATATCAATGGCTCATGATCAAATAAGTATGACTTAAACTTCCTTAATGCCAACATTTTTTCAAATAAATACTTTTGTTAATGTTGTCAATGACTTCTTCAATGTCAGAGCTCTAAATTTGTAAGAATTACTCTTTTTAAAAAATATTTCCAGCTAATGAAATTATTATTATTAAACATTATTAACTATCATTGTTTTTTGGTAAACAAAGGTTATTATAACCTTAAATAATTTTACTTGTGCCAAAAATTTTTCATCATTACTTATGGGTACTTTGTTCTTTTCTCTTTACAGATACATTCAAATTCATTAGACTCAGCCCTAAACTCTCAACTATTTTATTAAACTACCTAAATCACAAATTATGTTTCCACTGGCCATTGCTTATCTAGTAACTTCATTTATACCACTGAGAGGCAGTGTAACATGGAAAGAACATAGGATGTGGAGTTAGAATATTAAGTTATGGGAACTAAATCACTCTCAAGCTTTGTGATCTTAAATTTGTTTAGCACTGTAAAAATGGCAAGATGAATGCCACTTATGTCACATATAAGGGGAGAGATTAAAGAGGACTATTTAAAAGTACTTTGTCAATTATGAGTTATCTTATAAATGTTAGCAATTGTAACCACTGTCTAAAATGAAATAATTCTCTGCCAATAAGACACACGGTATCAAGTTATCATGATCTACATAAAGATCAATTTAAAAAAGAACAAACTTGCTCAGCCAGGGTTGCTCAGTGTCTAAGTGTCAACCCATGAACCAAGAGTTCACCAGATCGATTCCTTGTCAGGGCACATGCCTGGGTTGCAGGCTCAATCCCCAGTGAGGGGTGTGCAGGAAGCAACTGATCAACGTTTCTCTCTCATCTGTTTCTATCTTTCTATCCCTTTCCCTTCCCATCTCTCTAAAAAAATCAATAAAAACATATTAAAAGAAAAAGAGGACAAACTATAATTTTGGGCGTATCTTCTCTAAACTTCTAATGTTGAGATGCACTATTACACTGGCTATCTAGAAAGAAAACAAACTTATCAAGTCGTGACTTGAAAATAAGTCATTAGTGAAACTATAATATTTTTTTCTATGTCCCTCATTAATATGCTTATGGATAAAATAAAGCAACACAGGTTGATTAACAGTGTGTGAGACAAATTTACAGATGGTAGAAAGACTATTATCAAAAATTTCTGATTAACAGATCATCACTAACTTTGGGCAAAAACTCTCTGTAAGGCTAGTACAAACATAACCTCAATAACCTGTAACGATGGCTTGTAAATCAATGCAAACATTAGATGCCTGTCTACTAAAAAACTGAAAGCATCTTATTTAATAACAATTGATGTGAAAGTCTCCAGACACTTCATTGACAGCAAACTCAGCTGTGTCTGATAGCATGACATGGTACTTAAATATAGTAGCACAGTGGCTAAAAGTCCAAGTATTAATGACAGGCAAACCTGAGTGAGAATCCTACCTCCACCAATTACTAAGACATGTGGGCATGTCTTACATTGGGCAAGTAAATCTGTCTAAGCTCCATTCTCCTCACCTTTAAAATGAGACATATAACAGTTTGAACCTCATAAGACTGTCATAAAGATAAAAGGGTATAATGCATATAAAGTGCTTAGCACTTTACCTAGAATATTTTAAGTAGTCAATACATTTTAACTATTATTAGTATTTTTATGATTCCCAAAAGTGCTGATGCAATCTGTGTCTAGATCAGTACCCAGATTGAAAGAAGCAATAAATCTGATACACTCTGTGATTGTCAGACCTCATAAACAAAATCCTATGTGCAGTTTTGGGCACCATATTTCAAGAATAATGCCAAACAGTATCATGCCCACATGACAGTAAATCTAGAAATTAAGTCATGTGAGAAAAGGCTGAGAGACTAAAATATTGTAGAAAAAAGTGAAAAAAATTCTACCAATTAAAAATTTGATAAGGAAACAAGGTATATGATAAAGAAACAAGGTAAAACTTCCATGTATTTCCAAGTATCAAATTAAGATGAACAAGAGGATGAAATCTCTAGTAACTCATGAACTCCATTTTTCAACCACTAATGTGTTCAAAAGGCTTAGATGATCATGTCACAAGGGATGTGCTAAGATGGGTGGGAAGCTAGATTTGACTGTTTTCTCAGATTCTTTCTCCATCTACAACTTTATGCATTTATAAGAACTACTATTTCCCCTGTGATTATTATGGCCACATTGTTTATCTGGAATCAGAGGACTGTACATTCCTGTTTTTAATATCATTTCTTCACCAGCACTATCCATTCCATAGCACCTGAAATCATTCTATGTCCATTTCAAATAATTTGAAAGTTCATACTTATCAGTATGTATTGATAACAAAGTCATGATCTTTTAAATAATTATATATTTTCTTTCTTTGTTATTGTTGACAGTGTTACAGATGTTTCCCATTTTCTCCTTTTTTGACCCCCTCACTCAACCCCCAGCCCAGCTCAGGCCTTCCCCACACTATTGCCTGTACCCATGGGTTATTCATATATGCATATGTTTTTTGGTTAATCTCTCCATGCCTTCCACATTCCCCAATATCTGTTATTCTGTCCAATGTATCCATACCTCTGGTACTTTTTGTTCATCAGTTTATTTTGTTCATTAGATTCCACATTTAAATAAGATCAAGTGATACTTTTCTTTCTTTAACTGGTTTATTTTGCTTAGTATAATAGTCTCCAGGTCCATCCATGCTTTTTCAAAGGGTGAAAGCTCCTTCTTTTTTATAGCTGTATAGTATTCAATTGTGTAAATATACCAGTTTTTTAATCCATTCTTCTACTGATGGGCACTTGGGCGGATTCCAGATCTTAGCTATTGTAAATAATGCTGCTATGAACATAGTGGTGCATATATTCTTTCTGATTGGTGTTTCAGGATTCTTAGGATATATTCCTAGAAGTGGGATCACTGGGTCAATCAGCAGTTCCATTTTTAATTTTTTGAGGAACCTCCACTGTTTTCCACAGTAGCTGCACCAGTCTGCATTCCTAACAGCAGTGTACTAGGGCTTCCTTCTCTCCACATCCTTACCAGCACTTGTTGTTAGCCAATTTATTAATGGTAGCCATTCTGGCTCTTATAAAATCTTCTATCAGGTTGTTACTCAACATTTGCCACTTGGTTACCTATTCCACCTACTTTAAAAGGCTTACCTAGAAGTCTATTGTATCCATTTGGGGTACCTACTAGGGTGCATAAATTCTCTAAAACATACCCAAGTTTTTAGAGTACATACACGTTTTCTTGGTTGGGCATATAACTTTTATCTGGATTTCAAAAATATAGCCAAACAAAAGTTAAGAGCCTCCAACCTAAACTATTAACATATTCCACTCTTCTTCTACACTGCTATTTATACTTATAGAATCCTAGAATCCTCTACATTACACATAATTTACCAATTGCATTTTTCTATCTTAAATATATTCTATGTTTTCCCACACAATTTCACACTTCTGTCCCACACCATTAGACTGCAAACTATAAAGAAGAGGATAATTCCCTTATATACATATACCTTTACATACTCCAATACTGTAACTGTTATCATTAAAATAGAACAAGCCAGGAAATTATGCAATCTAATTAATCTAATTCACTTCATCAAAATGTTCCACTGAAAACAAACAAATGAACAAAAACCCCCAAAATGTTCCATTGAGTAACTGATTATATGTTTTGCAATCCACTGAGATATATATATATATAAAGTAAAAATTCATTCATTATCAGACTTATCTCAAAGCCAGAGATTTGTGGGAAGAGACTGGATAGGAAAATACTACCATCATCCAAGCATGAAAAGATGGTAATTTGGATTGGAATGGTAAAGTGAAAGTGGTGAAAAGTGCATCAAATTCTGACTATACTAAAAAGGTAGAGCAAACAGAATTTGCAGAAGACTGGATGTGGGAGAAAAGTCAAAGATGATGTAAAGATTTTTGCCTTAAGCAACTGAAAGAATAGAGGTGCCATTCCTTAACACAGGAAAAACTATGTTTGGAGCAAGGTTTTTAATAACTATTAACTTATTAATCATCCAAGTAGTTATGCTGAAAAAGCAATTAGATAAACAAGTCTATAGTTTAGGTGAGAGGTTTGGGTTGAGACATAAATTTGAGAGTCATCAGTTTATACACTATTTAATGCTAGGAAAGTGGATGAAATCAATCACCAAAAAAGTGGATTCAAATGGAGATTAGATGTGGTCCAAGGACAGAATCTTGGGGAGGTCTGCATTAATTGGTTCTATGAATTTTGTAAAAAGATTACTTTATCTGTATACCTCAAGATTTTTTAAGTATAAAGTGAGATACTGAAGAAAGGGCTTTTTAACAGTGACTCACTGAAGCAAGTGAGTTTGATAATTATTCACGCACCATGTAAAAATCCCTTTCTTACCTATGTTCCTTCCTCCTTTCCTGTAACACTTATTGAGCACTGACAGGTTAAGGGCATACAACTACACTGACATGTTCAGGGGATACAAAGACAAGACACAACTCGTGCCTTTAGAGATACTTTAAGGAAACATAAGATACAAACAAATCAACTGTGTAATATATTTCAATAACTGCTCTGGAAAGTTATGCAAAATGCTTTTTAGGAACACAAAAGGTGTGTGTTATTGGGAAGAGTGAGCTGAATCTAGAGGGATCAATAAAAATTAGCCAAGAGGAGAAAATTTTAATAGTAAAAACTTAGATAGGCAAAGACATATTGAAAAAAACAGCAGAATGAAGGAACTCCAAATAAATCCTTACAACTGGTGAAAGTTGAGAACTTTCCATTCCAAATTAAAAGTTCCTCCTTTACTGGGTAGTAACAGGAATTTATTTTAGACCTGTATTTAAGAAAATTGTCTCTGGCATATGTGAAAAATACATTGATGGTGGGGAGGAGCATCTGGAAATAGGGAGGCCAGGTAGGAAGTAACAGAAGGAATCTACTTGAGAGATGCTCGGCCTAAAGTGAGACAATAGCTTTAGGAATGGACATGTCCTATCTTTTCTGGAATTCAGGTACTTTAACCAAGTTCAAAAATAGTCATCTGCTACTTACTTGAGACTAATTATAGGGCCATTTCATGTATCATAGAATTTTGAAACTTTATGACACTTGGTAGAAAGAATGAATTATTCTGAGTGTTGGGAAATGGAGTTCCAGAGAGCCAAAGACAATATTTAAATGTTACACAACTAATTACAAAGAGACCCATTATTAAAAGTCAGTTCTCTGACTTTCCAGATTATCACTCTTCCCTCAGGCTTATAGATGTTAAACATTTATTTTAAAAGAAAAAAAAAAAAGAAGAAACTGTGGAGAAAAACAATCTGGTAATGATTTTAGGGTGACATTACAATTTACTGATGTTCATGAGAAATCACAAGGTTACTGCTATGATGTTTTCATGTTATATGAGTCTTATTTTATATTTAGAATACCAACCAAAAAAGATATATAAGAAATAATTGAGTATTGTATTAACCTGCCCTTTGAAGAGAGAAATTTTTCAGCTCACTGACTGCCTATATAAATGCCAGGAGAGACAAAGGCAACAAAATTGCGGAAATGAGGGTATCATCAAAATTGCATCTTCTGTCAACTGGCCTTAAAATACTATACCCAGGACACTTGGAGCATAATAATAACTGGGATTTCAGTGGGTAGATATCACAGAAACTATGAAATGTAAAGGTTGACAGCTTTTTAATAAATTTGGCTCACATTTACCTATTAATCCTTTAAATAATATAATCAACACATTAAAAAAAACTAGAAAACTATAAGAACAGAAATTGAAATTCTCAGCAAAATTAATTCCAAGTTTAAAGAAATCAATGTAGGAGGATCCCATGAACTCTATTAAAACGTATCTTTATTATATACTCTAAATTGTCATCCTTAGCCTTGATGTCAAAAATGTTAGTGTTAAAATGTTAGAGAGAAATACCTAGCCTAAGCTTGTACTTTGGGTTTAATAATACAAAAGCTATCTATATTGATTTTTTTAGTCCTCTAATATTGACAACTTTTTTTAAATTTTAGAAATTTTCTTTCTCAGAGAATGATACACTTGGAAACAAGAATATTCAAGTCTGACGGGAGAAAATGCAGACTACTTTGCCTGAACATATCAAACCCAGGAATTTGAATACAAGCAGATTTACAAAATCCTGAGGGATCATGTAAGATAAATATTTATTAGCTAGAAAAGCAACAAAATCTATTTGTGAAATCCCATACTTACAACAATTTTCTAACCATAAGAATAGTTAAAATCTATGGAGAAGCATATTGTCCTCTGACTTTTTTTGGGGGGGGGATGTTGTCCATACTAAAGGGGAACCTCAAGAATCTCAGGAAAACCAAGACTGAGCTAAACCACAAATTCTCAAAAGATTAAAAACGTGGATATGTAAGAAATTTTAGTATAAAAGATAAAACTTAATTGGCGGTTTAGAAGAAAAGCATCACCACAACCTAAAAGTTACAAGGTTACTAATTCATAAAATATATAGCTCACCTAGAATATTTTATTTTATTTATTTATTTATTTATTTATTTATTTATTTATTTATTTATTTATTTATTTATTAAATTTATCTTTATTGATTTCAGAGAGAGGAAGGGAGAGGGAGAGAGAGAGAGATAGAAACATCGATGATGAGAGTCATTGATCGGCTGCCTCCTGCACGCCCCCGACTGGAGATCGAGCCCACAACCCGGGCATGTGCCCTGGCCGGGAATCGAATCGCGATCTCCTGGATCCTAGGTCGATGCTCAACCGCTGAGCCACGCTGGCTGGACAACCTAGAACATTTTATAAAGCATAGACCTATATAGAAATCTACTAAAAGAGAGTATTTGGGGAATCTTTAAAACTTGATTTATGAGTTCTGTGGTGAGATTATTAAGCACTTCTGTTAAAAATAAAACCATAATAAATATTTCTCTTTGCTTCATGGTAATAGAACATTAGAAAAGCTGTTATAGTTTTAAAATTATAGTTCCACTGTGCACACAATGTTTTCTCATTATACAACAATACTAGAGGATCTCTAGCATTTTCAGTGCTTTACAATTCATAAATAGACATTTGTTAGGGCCACTCAGTGTAATCAAAGATACCTAAATCTGCACAGATGATGATGAGAGGGAATGAAAGGAAAAGAATCAGCTCTTTCCATATATGCAGATGAGAATATTTCTGTATTTCATAATACAATCTGATGAAAGATTTTAAACTAAAAGAAAAAAGGGTCATTTTAGTTAGGTCATGATGTTTCTAAAATTTGATATTGTAGTTTACTTAATGAAAATGAACTTCAAAAAATAAACAATAAACTTCAAACCACTGAAATTCATCAATGCTCCATCCACTCCTAAGTGGTGAGAAGCACCCTATGGAGAACCTAAGTTAACACAATTCAAATCACATTAGTTGTTTCAGGAAGCTATTTCCAAATTTATAATCTAGAATAAGTATAAAGAATACATGTTTGCAATAGAACAAATAAATGATTGGCTAACAAAAGTAAAATCCTAAGTGATTTCCATGGGGATTGCACAATATTATTAAGTATGATTTAGTTATAAAGAAATGAAAAAATGAGTTTATAGCTATTTTTAAACTAAAAATAATGTGATAAATACATTATCAGTACAGTAAGACCCATGATAATTCTGTGTTTGAAACTGGTAATATTCAGGACTTTGCTTTGAAAGCCTATGATCTTGGATCCTATTTTCAAAAATTTGATCTGATGTTAAAAGATAAGTCATAACTTGGGTTTCAGACTTCAGTGTTTCAGAAATGTGTTTATATACTTCATAATGTAATTATAGCTATCTTAAAACAGATAAGGCAAATGGTAGCAATATTTTAGAAATATAATTGAAAAATGCAGTTGTCCAGAAGCACTTGTGGGTATGATGTCTCTGAAAAGCTGCTCAAAGCTCTAGAGTTTGAAGTTAAATTTTTGATATTGTCACTCTCAATCTATTGAATGGCTGACAGACAATCAAACCCTTCTGGCTGGCTGGCAGCTCATTTTGCTGGCAGGTGGCAAACAATTAGACACACCAATTTGTGCCTCCTGATGACATTAAAGCATGAAACTAAGTTGTATGCAGGGCCTAGTGATTTGTGTGAAAGCATTTCAAAAATAATACTCTTTGCCGTGGCAACTCATTTCAGACTGCCACCTCCCATTATGGCTTTGAGCAGTGAAGACGACAGACTTGAGTTACGTGCAGTGCAAGGCCACTTCTGTTCAATCCTTCATCTGCGCCCCCAGAGACCTCAATCCCCTCCTTTCATCAATATCACCTCATCATTTACATTTGATAATACTTGAGCTACTGCATATATTAACTACGCTGGAGACCCTTTTCCTAAAAAGAATTAAAATATGCTTTGTGCACTTCAATTTCATTTCTACTTATAAAATTTACACTAATGATTCCACTCCCATTGCATGTTGCACAAAAGCTCCGAAGAACAAATCAAATAGTTCAATTTTTTAAAGCAATATTCTCAAAAGTGTAATAAATTTTGAGTAGCTAAGAATATTGGCACTCAGGTGATTGCTTTGTTAAGGTTTATAGAACAAACTGTTCTAACAATAATCCAAAGTAAAAATGTTTTACTTAATCTTATTTTACTACCTTTTCTTGTGCAAATTACAAGAATTCTCTGTATTTACTGTTTTGTATTTTAACAAAATTTAAATATATAACAAAATTAAATGGAATGCAAACTTTCATTACTCTAAACTAAATTATCATAACATTTATTTATAGAATTATATAATTAAAGATACTTACATTCATATTTATATGCACTCATAAATGCACATACCCAGATATCCTGGGACCATAAACCAAATAGGTGAGATAGAGGACATTAACACGAAATGACATAGGAACATAGAAGATATCACATGAATGAACATCTGAATATTAACACAAACTATTTTAAAAAGAAATGTCTTTCTACATTTATAGAACCCTCCTTTTTCAGTTTTTTAAATTTTTGACACATAACACATTTTATCTTATATAAAAATTATTTGCAAACAGTTTTATCTCTATTACTCCTAAATACATAAAAGACAAAATATTTTATTCATCTTTATATCCTACATAATGACTAATGTCATTTATATCTTCACAATAGATTTTCAAGAAATATCTGTAGGACACTGGTTAAAATGTGTAAAGGCAAATTTAAATTTTGTTTTTATATAAAAAAGATAATCCATCCTAACTGAAAATGGCTTTCCTGCCACTCCTCTACTCCTAAACACCAAAAAATTACTGTCTCTAATGTAGACAAAACAGTTTGACGATTTTAGAAAAAGTAATATGGAATAGAGATTATAGTTTTACATTACAGGTTAAGAAACATTTGATTTCCTAACTTGATTCTTTCTAAAAAGAACTGCTTGCCAATCACTTCACATACATATATACGTTTTTATGTAGGAAAAAGTGTTTTGAACATTCAGAAGGTAAAAAAAAAAAGTATATAAACATAATTTGGAATATGTATCAAAGTTAAGTAATATTGTCAGAATTAATGACTATTCTAAAATATTTTTCTAATGCTGCATATGTTTTTAAATAGTAGAATATATTATTTGCACAAGTTCTTTGTTTCTAAAATATTTTACTCTTCTGTGACAAGTATAATGGAATAGAAAAACAAATTTTTGGTTCTCAATTAAAAGTTCCTTGTATGATTAACATCTGAATCTAAACAGATAGATGGGACCATGTTATAAATCGTTTACAACCTTAAAATGCCTTTCAGCAATATTTACTTTCCAATATATGTCTCAAAATATGGCTTTTACATGGATAATATAAATTCCATAAGAAAGATGATCACACATTTAAATTTTTTTTCTATACACTTCCATTTAAAACTCAAATTTGAATTTTATTATTTAAGGTAGGCTACTTAATATCCAACAATTATTATAGTTTTCATTATTATTATAATGGAATTTCAGAACCAGACTTTGAAGAAATCTGGCCTATCCACTCCCCATTTATATCCATAAAACAATTAAGTCCAAAAAGATCAAGTGACTTCCCCAGTGTAGTGTAGCCATTTGATGGTCGATTATAACCAGAATCTGAGTTTCTCTATTTCTAATTCAATGTGCTATGCCTTACTAAGAGTTAAATCAAGGTGGTCTGTCACTTAGACCTAATATTTTTAAATTAACACTCAAATGTTCCTTCCATGTATAGAGCACTGTAAATAATCAGTTCAGTATTTACCTGTCAAAGGAATGAAACTGCATAGGAAGAATAGCTTGCGCTTCTCTTTTCAGTGCTGGATCCGGGTATGGGATAGGATCAGGGCCACATTCTGCAATTTCAATTGGAGCAGCCACAAGACTTTTCAATATTTCCTTGACATTGATGCCTTTGGTTTGACTAATGCTAGATATGGATGGTGCAGGCTTCAAAATTTCACTGGGGTTCTCAGTTAAGCTTTCCTGTGATTTTTTCACTTCAGACGACAAAGTGGATAACAATTCACTCATGGCATCAGGGCCTGTACTAGGCTCTAATTCTGCCCCATTCAAGATGCTAGCCACTTGCTCTTCTCCAATTCCTGAATCTGTATGAGGAATAGAACTTTCTAGCTGAATTTCTTCACCGGGTGCTGGTGTTTCTTTTTCCTTTATAGTGTCTGGAAATGCAGCAGCTGTTTCTGTAAATGAAAGAAAATGGTTTAAATAAAAAGTAACAAGTGGAAACCCAATAATATTAATAAAATATTCTCACATATTAGAGAAAGTAAAACCTGTAACAAACAAAAAAATCTGCTATCTGGATGTGTAGGACAACTGGGTTAAAATATATTCATATATACCTGTATTTGTTCAATAACCATCAACAGACCCTGTTTCTTTAATAAATCATCTGGCATTTCAAAACTGGTATCTTTAAAAACAAGGACAAAGTTCCTATACAATTATTCATAACATCTTATAAATAATTATAATATGAAGTTCCCCCTTTATCCTTTCATTGCTAGCTAAAATATTTAAGATAATTTTTATACTTTTCTAATACTGTTCTTAAAATTATATCATTTTTATACCTTTTATGGTACTTTAATAACCAATATGTCTAATTAAAATATCCAAACTAGTTGAAGATAGCATTTTAAAGTTCCATAAACATAATATGTATAATTCTGAAGAGTTAAGTGTAAAAAGCATGTCAAATGATTAGTTCAAAATAATAGTTTAATAAGAAAATAATGATCCTCAAGAATTTAGCCTACATGTTCCTTTCTTCAAGAATTATTTTATGATACTTAGTTTTTTTTGAATAAAAACTTCAATTTATGAAAACTTAACTAGAAAACTATAGGTATTAAATACACATATAACATTACCAATTAAAATAAAGAGAAAAATATCTTTAAACTATTAAATTCATATTAAATCTCATTACACAAAGGTTAATATAATAAACTTCTCCATATAATAAAATGTTATCAAATTGTAAATGATGACCTTAAAAAGTTTATCTAATCTAGAAAATGATAAAGATAATAATAGATCTTAAGTAACTTTGAAGAAAACAAGTTACATGTAAATTATTTACAATACCTTCTTAGATTCTTAGTAAATGTTAGCTATTTACAAATAAATAATATCTTCATATTATTCAATAGTCCTAGTAAGCAATATTTAATTAAATTGACTTAGTAAGCAATATTTAATTAAATTGACTAAAATATTAATTTCTCACAGTTCAGTGTTATATTATTTTTCCTTGTATTTATTAAATAGGTTTTAGTTTTGCATATTTGTTTGATGTTAAAATTGAAATAAGAAAATATTAATTAGTATGATATGATGATAATATTTAAAAAGTGGGTGACCAACATGAAGAGTAGAATAGACCTATTCTTTGTTGATCATAAGACTAAAAATTAAAATAACTTCACAAAAGTTTTAAGAAGACAAATGATTTCAATAGTACTACTGGAAAAGCACTACAGAAAGAAAAATTTAAGAGGTAAAGATAACAGTTTGGCTGTTTTATAAAACCTTGTAAAAGAAGATTGAGACTTAGAATAATACCATTAGGAATAAACAGAAAGGGAAAGAATCAAGATGTTTATGGAATATCTAGCTTAATGAAAAAAAAGAATGGTGCTCTGCCACTAATTAAGAAAGCAAAAGAGGAATGTATTTGTTCAGAAAAATAATGAAAGGTTGTGAATCAATTAAGTATACAGAATCTCTGGTATATTTATATCTTCAGGTCAAGATAAGTATAGAATTATACTTCGGGATCATTTAAACTAAGGTGCTAATAAAAATTTTTGAAGTTTCAAAATAACAGGGATACAAAATGAGAAGATAAGTTGTTGAAAGCAGTTATTTCCACTATCAGTGATACTACTGAATTTATTTAGTACTTGTGTGCAACTACAGATAATATATTTTTGGACACAAAACAAAAAGAACTAAATAGTAGTAGTGATATTTCTGTGACAATAGGACCGAGAATGTAAACACAGAAACAAAATAAGAACCCTAACATCAAGAAAGAGTCAGTATCATGGTCACCAGCATGGCCAACTTTTCTTACAGAGTTTTATTATCAAAATGTGTAAAATCAAGTCTACCACTTAGTCTGACTTTAACTAATTTGTAGATTTCGCCTACAGTTTTCACTTTACCCTAATGTGATGTCTCAATATCTTTATTTATGGTGTGTTTTACATCGAGGTACATGAAAAATGTAAATGTTTCAAGTTTTATTAGTATAAAATATAAGCATTTTGCTAGCAAAAAAAATATCAGAGGAAATAAAATATTTAATTTGGTATCTACAGGTACCATAAAAATGATCTATCCATCAAATATAATTTTTTACTGTTTCGTTCCATTGATTCTCAATGGACCATTAAAATCTTTAACTCATTAACTAGATACTTAAAACTCCATTATAAATGTTAACCTCTCCATTATAAAATACAATGAAAAGTTTATTAAGTTTGAGCATTATAAAACTTTCAAATGAATCATCAAAATATTTACACAGTAATAAAAACCTTAGTTTTATTTTTACTGTGGCTGATAAAAAAGATTTCAAAAATGAAGCAGTAAATTGAATATTTCAGTAAGAATTCTATTCAAATAAATACATTTTGTAAAGCTTCCCTTGTGATCATGTCACACAGAAATAAAAATAAACACCAATGGAAAATTTTATAATAGCAATTATAAATTACTATTACTATAAAAAAATAGATGAATAGTCAAAAATCTTAATTTCCCATTATGCGTTAACATCTTTTACAGAACATGCATAAACATCAGTTGATAGCATAAACATCAGTATGTTTTATTGTGACACTAAAGTGCTTTCAGGATTTAACCCAAGTAACTTCAATAGGATGGTAAGCAATGGGAAAAAACGGGGGACATCCATAATACTTTCAACAATAAAGATAAATAAAAAAACCCACAAAAAAAAAAAAAAAAAAAACAGGAGAGAAAGAATAAATGTTTGCATCTGTGCAGGTTATATCAATGACAGTAGACCTGTAACTTTTCAATAGCCCCCATCAGTTTACTTAGGAGTATGCCATGTCAGTACACAAAGCTGAAACATTACTAGCCTAAGTGATCTTAACCTTCTCAGAAACAAGCAGTTGGAAGCCAGATGCCTCATTTTATTACTGTGCTTCATTGAGTCTAATTGAGTTCATCTAATAAATTTTGGGAAAATTATGGGGTTAAGTCCAGCAAATGACATGATTTCTACATGGTGGCCACATTTATCACATTCCTTTCTGCAAAAATCTTGTTTTACAGTGATTTATAAAGTATTTCAATATGTCTTATCTATTAAATTATTCATATTGCTATTTTCCAAACTAAATAAGGAATAACACGAAAGTAACAATCAGTTCCTTGTAGTATAGCACTAAATACTAAGATTAATTATTTTACTACAAATAGTAATACTAAGGAAACTAAATCACATTAGAATGATTTAAAATAAAACATTAAAATCTGTATATAACAACCATGTATATTTTGTTTATATTAAATCCAAAAATGTTAAGTTACATAAAAATTAACCTGAATTACAAAAAAAAATTCATAAAATTTTAAAAATCATTATTAAAGTTCATTTTATACAACAAAAGAATGCAATAAGCATTGAGTAATTATTTGCAATTAATTATATGCAATTCAAATTTTTTGTTTGCTACAATAAATGTATAAAAAATACAACTTCAGGAATTCAACATTATTACCAAAAACATGGCCATAACAGACAAAATTATAATTTAGAAGAAACCATTACGGGCCAAGAAGGTACTACCAACTGATGCTTTGACTATGATGTGTAGATCTGTATGAGTTTATTCTACATGGAGGGCTTTGAGCTCCTTGGATTGCACAGTAATGACTTTCATCAAATTGAGACTTTTCAGGCCAATATTTTATCAAATATTCTTTCTGCCCATTTTCTTTCTCTCATGTCTTCTGAAACTCTCATATGTGCATGTTGCTTCACTTGATGGTATCTAACAGGTCTCTGAGGCTCTCTTTATTTTTCTTCATTATTTTCTTCATTCTGTACCTCAAAGTATGATAATCACAATGTACCTTTCTTAAAGTATGCTGATTCTTTCTTCCGCCAAGTCAAACCTCCTGTGGAGCCCCTCTAATGAATTTTATATTTTAGTTATTAAATTTTCAACTCCTGAATTTCTACTTGGTTCTTTTCTATAATATTTCTTTACTTATACTCTCTTTGGTGAGACATCACACTCATACCTTTAATTCTTCAGAAAAAAATTTCCTTTAATTATTTGAGTATATATTTAATAGCTGGTTTAAAGTAACTATTAAGTCCAACATCAGGAGCAATTTCTATTGACTGTTCTTTTTTTTATCCTGTGTGTCAGCCTTACTTTCTTATTTTGTTGCATGTTTCATAATTTTTTTGTTGAAAACTAGACATTTAAAACATAAGACGTGTCAATTCTGTTTGTATATTGACTCTCCTGAACTAATTCTGTAAAATCTATATTCCTTGTCACCTGCAGCCACTGAAGTCTCTACTCAGCTCAGTGGTCAGCTAATAATTGGACAGATTGCCTTCAGTGTCTTGAACAAGTAAGACTTTTACTCATTGCCAGAGGCTCTATGTGTGTGTTGGAGCACACTTTCAACACAGTCTGTTTACAACTCTCCCTTACCCTTTACTTCCTGCTTGCACAGGGTCTAAATATTACCCAGAGGTAAGTGACTGGGACCTTCTCAGTTCTTTCCTGGACCTCAGTAAAGCCCCAGGGATATGAACATCTTATTCTCAGATCTTCCTTTTAAGTTTTTTGGTAAGGTTCTTGTTTGTCATGGCTAGTACTGCTACCTTAGGCAATTGCAATGTTAAAAATAAAGTTGCTGATAATTATTTCAAAAAATACTTTGGGAATAGGGCTTTACTCACCAAGCACGCACTGAACAGATAAAATAATAATGAGCCCTGTGAGTGGAGCTTTACCAGAGGGAGCTGCCAGACAGATCAAATAGTGAAAATGCCCTAAAATAGGACATTTTAAAACCTCTAAACCTAGTTGGCCTCCTTCCAGTGGCTACTAGATTGCTGGTGACCATTACCATGGTTGACTGGTTGCTAGTTTTCAAGGTTAATGCAGAGCTGGGGAGAGGAAGATGGCAAGAGGGCAAGTTAAGTCTCCACAAAGCTTGATATTCTCATAAAAATCTGCAGTTTTTCTTGATTTAACAATCTTTGGATTGCTGCAAGGTTTTGATTACTTTCCAGAGAACTGAAAAAGGGATTGTTAAATAATTTTTGCCAATGTTCTCACTGCTTTTATGGAGGAGGAGTTTTTTGGAGGTCTTTACTCTTCCACAAGTCAAGCCTCTAAATGATATTTCAGCTCCAAAATTTAGGACAGTTCCAATTTGTACATTTCTAACAAACAGAAATTATAAAATATTCACATATACATGTTTTGCTCTTCTCTTGCCTTATCTTGTTCATACTTTTTCTTTTTTCAAAGAAAAAAAATACATCATGTGTTTCTCCAATGAAGGCAACCAATAGCACTGATAATAAAATGCCAGCATATATGTCTAAAACTTTTCTTGAGTTGCAGAGAAACAAAAACAGCCAAATATGATATAACACTGTTAATATCAATTAAATAAGCCAAAAATTGTATTTTATAGAGGGGTGGGCAAAAGGATGTTTAGAGTTGTAATACAAATACAATAATAAATAATAATACAAAAATAAACTATTTGCATATGCACAACTGTAAACCTACTTTTGCCCATCCTCATATATGATTAAGAATTTAGGGATTAAAATTAAGATTGTTTTACTTTCAATCAAGACGTATTTATGATTTGTGAGGCAGGATGAGCCATTTAACTTTTCTCAGCCTTATTCATAACAACAGCACATACAGTACATAGGTGCTGGGATGATTAAAGAACATAATTCATGAATAGTATCTAGCATAAAGTAATGCTACTATAAGTTTTTCTACCTGTTGCTGTCATCGATTTTACTGTTATCACTACCATCATCATCACTATAATCATATCTTACATGAAAATAGAGCCCAATTACTCTATCAGTTATTCTCTCTGCTCGTCATTTTCTGTCTCTTTTCTCTAGCTTGGCCCATTTATCTGCAGACCAATATATCTTATCCTAAAAAAAATGACCTCTCAACCCAACCTCCTTTATAAGCTAGCCCTTAAGCTATTCTGGGTATTTCTCCTTCCTTTCTGAAGGGAATATGGCATAATGGAAATATGGGAATATAATCAAACTGATCAAAGTTCCAATTTGGGCTCCACAACTTACTAGTTTTCCATGTTGCTTAGATAAATTAGTTACACTTTCAGAGTAATAGGAACTTCACTTGAAAAATGTAAATCTTGAATATGCTGTGAGGATTAAGAAACTTATCAGGCTATCACTTGTATTATCCTTGCTAGATTCAGCTTTCCAAAGAATTAAAAGATTCCCACAAACACCTCAAAATTCACACATCTAGATTTCTATTTCCTTCTGCAGGTTAGTAAAGTTTTCAGACATTATTTCTTCAAATAAGATTCCTACCCCTTTTTCTTTCCCTTCTGGGAGGCCTATAATGAAAATGTTATCCTGCTCAATGTTGTCCCATAAGTCTCTAAAGCTATCTTCACTTTTTTAAAAAAAAGTTTTTCTTTTTGCCCCTCTAGGGTGAGTTCCATTGATCTTTTTATATGCTTCATATAGTGTGCTATTGAGCCTCTGTAGTATATTTTTCAGTTCAATTATTGCATTCTTCAGCTCTGTCACTTCTATTTGGTACTTTCTTATATTTTCATTTTCTTTGTTGAAGTTACCACTGTATTCATCCATTCTTCTCCTCACTTCAATGAGCACCTTTATGACCAATATTTCAAACTCTTTATCAGGTAAATTACTTATCTACATTTCATTAAGGCTTTTTTCAGAGGTTTTATCTTGTTCTTTCATTTAGAACATATTCCTCCCTTTCTTTATGTTCCTTGACTCTCTGTGTTAGTTTCTATACAGTAGGTAAAACCACCATCTCTCCCAGTGTTGAAGGAGTAGCCTCATGTAGGAGATACATCTTGTCCTTCAACCCTGCCCAGCACTTCATCATCTCTCAAACCATTGTTACTGTACAAGCAGCAAAATCCATGTTAGACTTTTGACCTACAGAACTGTAAGATGTTAAATGTATGTTGTTTTAGGCCAGTAAGTCTGTAGTAATTTGATATGGAAGCAATAGGACACTAATATAATATGCCCCTCTGCTTAGTTTAAAAATCAGATCCTTAATACAGTTTACAGGCCCTATGTAATTTGGTTCCTGCCTACCTATCTAAACTCATGGAATACTTCTAGTTCCCTTGATTATTTTATTCACCCATATGTCCCCAAAATATGCCAAGGAATTTCTCAAAATCTGCATTTACCTTTTCAAGAATGTGCTTCCACTGTCTCCATTCTTTTACCAAATTAACTGAATTCATCCTCAGGTTCCCAGCTAAATGTGACTTCTGTGATGTCTTTCCCAACCCCAAATTAAGTTAGGTTTCCTCTTTTGTACTTTCTCCTAATAGTATGTAATTTAATTTCTTAGAATGCACATACCTTGCAATGATATATGCAAGTGTGTGCTTTGTAAAAGTGTACCTCCCTTGCTAGAATGTTAGCTTCATAAGGATAGGAACTTCTTGTACACCCTTATATATCCCAAGTACCTAGGATGTAATAGTAAATCATTCATTTATTCAGCAAATATATAATGAAGGAATTGTAAAGTAAACTGAAAAAAAGGCAAAATGAGAAGATAAAAAAAAGAAAGGGAGAGAAGAAGGGAGAAAGAGAGGAAAGGAAAGAGAGAAAGAAAGAAAAGACTTTCTTGGTACCTTTAGAACACTAAAAATAGATATTGAGAAGTTAATATTTTTAAAAATAAGTGCTATGAGTAACTGGATATGATTTTCAACTGAAATACATAATATATTCAACATCACTATCCAATAAAAATTCTATATTATATTAATGATAGTGTACTTATAAAATAAATTATAATGCACCCATATAATAGATTCCAATAGACCTATTAAATATAATTCCAAAAGCAAGAAAAAATAACAAACTTGCAATATTGAAATCCTTAGTGTTAGTTTATAATATAAAAATTTGTTTAATAAATATTAACTTTATTTTTCAGTATACAACAAAGAAAAACTGAGCAGTAAAAATATTTATATATAAATGATCTATTGTTTTTTCAATAAGATGCAACTCTGAAACTAAAATTACTAGATCAAGGGTTATGGATATATTTATGCTAAGTAAAGTACATATATTTATATTCTCATTTTTCAAAATTTTGCCTAATTTGCAAATTATGGTACATTTTTGTTTCAATACAAACTTATTTGATTACTGGTAGAGTTAACTAATTTTTTTCTTACTTGTACTGTATATTGCCCTTCTTTTGTTAGTTGTTTGGTATTTTCTACATTTTTCCATTAGTGTTATGTATTATTTTAATTGATATGTAAGAGCTTTCACTCATTAAGGTTATTCACTTTTATAATATAAATGTAAAAGTTTCTCTATTTGTATTTGTTCTTTAATTTTGTTAATATATACAGACATATAAAACTTTTATTTAGTCATATTTTTTACTTTAGAACTTCAGTCTTTGATGTTATGATTTAATCACTTTTTCTTATATATTAATTTAAATCTTCTTAAATTATGTTTAGTTTTACCTTTAAATTTTAATACAGGTTAAACTTATTTGGCATATTACAAAACAAGGATATGAATTTTTCAATTGGTTACCCTATTTGGTAATCCCCACACCATTTGCCAAATGATCTTTCCTCATCCAGCTGATTAGAAAAGTTATATTTATAATAATAAAATATACAAACTCCAGTCCATGTATAGACTGTTTATGTCATATGTCTATTCTTGTAACAGTATCATATTCTCTTAATTATTTTATTTCCTGTGTTAATCCTTTCCTTGATTATCAGTTGTTAGACAAAAGACATAACATATTTATTTATAAGTTCGCCTACATATTAACTTTCTTCTTATTAAGCTTAAAGTGAAGTAATTAACATAAATCTTCTACAGTTTCCAGGACAAGTTATCAATGGAAGTTTCTTGTGTCTGGTTTTCGTGTACATTTTATGGCTACCATCAATACTGAGCTTTTTAAAAAACTGTTCAGCTTTCTCACTGACTTACTCATTACCTTAAAAAATATTTACTATCTCCACTTCTAAGTGCCAGTCAAGGTCAAGGGGGTTACCTTCTTGAAGTATACATTTTAATAAACAATTAGACAAATAAACAAATTGCATAACTGCAAGAAGAAAAATAAAGAAGATGCATGATAGAGAACAGGGTGGCCAAGGTGGAAGCTATTTAGCTAAGTCAGGGAAGACCTCTGTGAGGAGGTCACCTTATGCAGATACCTGAAGGATAAATAAGATAACTATACAAAAAACAGGAAAGAGAGAGAACCAAAATTCAGGAACAAAATACAAAGATCACACAGCAAGAAAATGCTTGAAATGATTAAAGAACTAAAAAGGAATCTGACTGTAACATAGTCTGATTAACATAGCAAATGGAAGAATAACGTAAGATAAAGTTGGAAAGGTAGCCAGCAGTGAGATTATCCAGGACCCATTTGATATTTTACTCTAAATGATACTAGAAAAATTTAAGTCAAAATGGGACATAATCTCATTTATGTTTTTAAATAAAATGCAACAAAACTAGAAAGAATGATCAGTAGGAGAAGAGATAAGAAAACCATTTTGGAAGCAATTGCAGTAATCCAGGTAAATTAGAACTAAAGTAGCCTTGCCAGTATAAGCTTAGACATTTTAACTTTGTCCCAAAATTATAGAAAACCTTTAGAAAGAAAAATGATTTTATTATATTGGTTATATTACATATTATAAAATATTATATCAACATATATTAAATAGAAATTATATTCCATTACATTGCTTTTTAAATTACATACTGGTGCTATTTTTAAATTTTTCATCAATTAATAGACTAAATGACCACAGAGAAGTCCAATGAAGAAACTGGCAATACTTAAAGTAGGGATAAGACCTTGAAATGAGGGACTATCAAGGATTAAAAAGAAGAGAGAACAAGGCCAGAGAGCTAGTTCAGAAATTTTTAAAAGGATCAATAACGAGCTGCAAGAAGGTAGTGAAGTGTGAAGGAGTTATCATGCTACCTGTGAAAAATAATTTTTTTTAAAGTACACAAAATAAAAGCACAAATATTTTTTTATTATTTGACTCCACTGAACAAAGATAACATTGGGGGGGAAAATAATTGTAAAAGCTGTCCATGATGTTTACTGAAAGTGTACCTACACAAATGTTTTTATACTTGTAACTGTTTTCATTACACATCATAGCTAAACAAAAAGTTTTAAGCAAAGATCCCGAAAAGAAATGACTACATAAGCACTTTGAACAAACATTGATAATATAAATATTTAATGTTTATAATGTGACCATGAGCTTTTTGCTTATTAAACTTAATCTAATCCAAGTTGAACCAGCAATAATGTTACTCAAGGGAATAACATAGAGCTAACCTGTTTTTATTTAATTAACATGCAGAGTGGAGAGAGCAGTGTCACAGAGGTATGCTGATAGAACGAAAACTCAGCTTAGAATATTCATTTTACACTTTTATCCAAAATGAAATTAGAAATGCTATCTCTTCAAAACATACCATTAATGCTCAATTTCCAGTTCCAGTAATTTATTCTGCATAGTTACAATCACATATAAATTGCTTCACTGAAAGAAATAGTTCCAGTTCCATGAATTTCTTATGTATGAATCTTCTTTTAACAGAAAATAAAATACAAAAACATTCTAGCAAATACATAAAATGACAAGAGCTAACTTTTAAGGATGAACAAAATCAAGTTTGTTCTTAAAGGTCAGGATAGTTCACTGACAATTGTT
Organism: Miniopterus schreibersii; assembly: GCF_964146895.1. Taxonomy (NCBI): domain Eukaryota; kingdom Metazoa; phylum Chordata; class Mammalia; order Chiroptera; family Miniopteridae; genus Miniopterus; species Miniopterus schreibersii. The sequence continues at coordinate 86,291,343 of NC_138102.1, read as the reverse complement.
ATTAAACAATGAAACATGTCATAGAAATTGTGTACTTCCAAGATTCTAACTTTGATTTTTGTCCTCTGACATTTTCTGCTAGTAAAAAAATAAAAAGTTGTAATCTTTCTTTGTTTGAAAGTACTACGTTTGTTAAAAATATTTTACATGTCTGACAAAGAAGCCAGTCCTATTAAAGAGTAGAATCCAACTGACTTTTTACCTTGTGAAAAGACTTAAGAGTTGACTTTGCAGTTCTAATATCATCAACAGAATTTTCCTCTCAATAACCATTGTCCCGCAGCATGGAATCACAGTTACATATAATCAGCTTTCATATTATCACATAATACAGAGAATAACAGAATATTTACCATATCAACCTAAAAGTACTTCAAAATTTTATTATACCACTAATACCACTGTGCAGGTCAGCTAAAATTGTTTTCATAACAAAATTTTCTTGATAAAGAAAGTAGTGCATTGATATTTTGATATAAGCTTAGTCTAGAATATTTCCAGGTCACTACAGTAAAGCCTTTGGAATATGCTTATATACAACACAAACTCCAGAGGACATTTAATTTAATTGAATCTAATCTTACTTTATACAATTCAGAGGAATGTGCTTATAAGAAATATAGCTAATAAATGTTTCCTTTATTTCATTATGATACTTAAAGGTTGCATATTTATAAAAAATATCTGTGCATTCATTAAGTTATAATAAAACCTATTCTGCTGTTTTATTTGTTCTATAAATTGGTCTTCCATAACTTTAGCCAATGTATGGAGTACACTAAACTACGGTATCACCTGGAGCTCAAGTCCTCTCCAAACTCACTCAGTTCCTTGCTGTTGTAGGCTAAAGTCTCCCACTTTTTTTGCTGACTATTAGTCAGGTGGTGCTCTCGGTTCCTGCAAGCTGATGTCATAGCTTTGTCCTGTGGTAATCTTAATGTTAGCAATGTCAAATTCCTCTCACACTGTTCTGCAACCATCCAGAGAAAACTCTCTGCCTTTACAGAACTCCTGTGTTTAGGTCAGGGCTACCTGGATAATCATCTTTAAAGCAACTGTCATATAGAAAATAACCAGTCACAGGAGTAAAATCCATCATTTTAAGTGTCTCAGGAATTATACAGGGCGTGTACACAGGAAAATCTTGGGGATGAGACATAGGGGTGAGAATTCGGCCTACTGCAATCCTTTGTTCTGCAGAGACAATTCTCATGTTAATCTTACCCAGACATCATTTTGGCTATTTAAGTTTTCATCTCTAAAACTTCCGATTGGTTCTTTTTAAAACTCTTCATTTTTCTCCTCATTTCGTTCACTTTTTTTTTTTTAGATTGAAAAACATCTTGTACATACTTGATAATAGCTGTTTGAATGGCTTTATCTAGTAATTCCGACATCTCTGTCCTTTCTGAATCTGTTCCTATTGACTAATTTTTTTGCCTCCTGCTTATTCATCACATTTTCCTGCTTCTTTGCATGTTTAACAATTTTTATTAGATGTTTAACATTGACCTTTATGTTGCTTATTGAATAATTGTTTTTATATTTCTTTGAAGAGAGTTAGAACTTTGCTCTGATAGAAAGTTAAGTAACTTTAGATCAGTTTGATGCTTTCAAGACATCTTTTAAGCTTTTTTCTTGTGAATCTGGAGTAGCCTTCATTTTAGGGATAATTTAGTCCCTCTACTAAGGTGTGATTCTTCTGCGTTCTCTAATAAATGCTACCACAGTACATATTAGCCTACATATATACTCAGGTATCCTTAATTTGCAGATGGTACTTAAAAATGTAATGGAATATAAATATAAAAGCTATATTTTGCTCTCATTAGCCAGGTATAAATACAACATGTATTTCCATGAAACCTAAGGTATATACTTGTTTATAACAATAGCATTATGGATATTTATTATATAACATGATGAAATAAAAATACTCAAACAGGTCAGGAGACAAGGTCAATATTACCTTTGTAAAATGAGTGGGCAAAGCTCTGCTCAGGAATTAACTTGGCAAGGAATCCATGGTTCAAAGTTGGATGAGGGATAGATGGTATGACCACAACTGTGAAGAAAATCATGGAATCAAATTTGAGCCAGCATGTAACAGCATGAAACATGGTCAATAATAAAACATGACAATTTTATATTACTGCAACATGCAAACAGTACTAGCAACAAAAACTACATCTCTGGGGGAAGGAAAATGTTTATGTATTAAGAGAAAGAAAATATAATAAGTAGTTTAAGCAACAGACACAAACATATACAAACATACACAAAAATCATAACTGGTTTTAGTGAACTGGCAATTCACTAATATATTGCTTATTTTATACATATATGACTGATGGGAGTGCATTAAAATAAAGAAAAAGAGTTAAGATAATAAAGTTTTAGTATTTTAAATGGTCAAAAGATACAAAATGCAATGGTAAAATAATGTTTAATTTGAATAACAAAGTTAAAAGAGTATACTATAATGAAATATGTTTATGAGTTTAATATAAATATAGCATGCAACAGCAAAGTATTATAGCTTCCACATAATCCATACTTCCACAACAACAATAAAAGGTAAATGAGATATGATATGCTATTGAAAACAAAATACAGAGATTTGACCACTAATTTCTAAGCACTTGTTAAAATATCCATTTTATTTATATGTCATACACATTTATTTAGCAAAGACAATTTCAACTACAAATTAACCAAGTGGTACATGAAATAACCACTGGGTTACCAAAGTTACAATGCAAAAAAACAGGGAAACAATTTTCATATAAACACCTAGCCTGAAATGCAATTGGTAGGAGGAACCCCCTGATATTAAAATACTAGTTGCCAGAAAATTTCAAGCATGGTAGACAAAGTTGATAATACAAAAATTCCTACATGGGTATTTTCTATAGATAAGAAAGACAACATGAGACAAAATGAAGATGGTTCATTGTTTTCTATGTCTTTGATTTTAATTGAAGCTACTTTGCAGGTATAAAGTTTAGAATGTATGTTTGCTTATTATGAATCTCTGATAGAATATTGATATTGAATATATAAATATTTTGAATATAAAATATATGAAATATAGAATATTGATACTTAGACACTAAAATAACTACATAGGCAAAAGAAAGAAAAGGAAGGCAGGCAGGCAGGAGAAAAGGGAAGGAAGTGAAAGAAGGAAAGAAAGAAAAAGAAAGGCTATCTTTGAACTTGGTTATAAAGATTACATTTTGGCTTAGCCTTGGTCTTGTACTACTCTATAAGAACTTCCTAATTTCATGTTTATAAAAAATAAAAGTAATATATTTAAAATATATGAGTTACTTGCATATAAAATAGTATTGTAAATGATATGTATTAAGTGTAAAACATTAAAACCAAAACTGCACTGATAAATGAGAATATAGCAAATATCATGGAAACACCATTCAGACATTTTTGATGAATTAAATAATATTAAATTGGCCTTTATATGCCAATTTATAATTTATAAATATTTGAGGAAATTATGAATAGAATTAGTTTAAATCTGGATATAAAAATAAAATTAAAAGAGGCAAATGATAATGGAAATTAAAATAATTTAAAAAATATTAAGTACCTGTACTTGTTGGTGAATTTATTTCCTGTCTGATGTTTCTACCTGGTTGGCTTCCAGTTCTTGCAGTCTCTCGCTGGGGTTCTAATATGTCACGATACTTGGAAACCATCAGAACCGAAATGAAGTAAACAACAGCTAGAGCTAAGAACTGGGCCTGCTTGCTATCATCCTGTGTAAAATGAAAAGGCAATTTTGACATACAAAAATTTTAAAGTGAAAGAGGCAGAATACAAGGAACTATTCTTATTTCATTTTCTTTATGGAGGCAAAGTATGACATTAAACTTTTATTAAAACTTGTTAAGTATATATTATAATTCAGTAATTATCATTTAAGTATAAATACAAACTCCAGGAATATATCATCTGAGTTATAGGTCAAAATGTAATTTCAAAATAAAGTTAAAATTTTGCTGAATATGCCACAAAACTATTCTTTGTGCTTTTCACCATTATCTATTACTTCCAAAACAGAGTATGTATGTTTAAAAATATGTAGATATATGCAGTATGCAGTATGTATATTAAAATATGCAGTATATATATTAAAATATGTACAAGGTTGAGGAGAATAATTAAATACCACAATTATAAAAACAGAGTTTCAAATGTTATAACTAAAAATTAATACAATAATGTTACAATTGGACTATATATATATTTCTGACATATTACTATCTGAGCAGGACACTATTAATACACAATAGGGGATATAAACAATGGGGAAGAATAAAACAAATTTTATACAAGCTCAATATGAGCTATAAGGGTGAAGGCCAATGCAATCTTTATCTGCAAAAACACATTAAAAAGAAGTAACAATCTCACTATCCTGCACTGGAAAAATAACCACTAAAACACTGTCAATACTGATGCTCCTAACTTCAAAAGCTCAATAACAAAATGAAGTTCTTCCAGAGGAATAGAGCAAAACAGTAAAAGGTCTGGAAGAGATCAGCCTAGTTTGGGTAAAGAGATAAGTTTTAAAAAAGCATCTTGCAATCCAGTAGAGAAGATAACTTTATAATAAGTGTGCTTTGCAAAAATATAAGCAGTGCATACCTTGAAAGCTGCATCCAAAAAGCCTAGATAACCATCTTATAGGGAAAAATTGTTGAAATGAAGAAAGAAAATGGGGGAAGAAAGTGGAGGTGGAGGTGGAGGAGGAGGAGGAGGAGAAGGGGGGGAAGGGGAGGAGGAGGTGAAGAAGGCTAATTTATGTGACCCGTATGAACACTTCCAAATTAGACCATATCTAAATAATCAAATATAAATGGTTATAAAGCCTTTTTCTAAGCAAGGTAAAAGTGATACTTCAAACCAAAACTTCAATTACTATGCCCCACAGAGAACAGGTGGAAATTAGTGTCATAAAAATAAGGAAAACAAATATGCATTAAAGTCTAGTTACTCTATTAATGGGTTCTTTATATTTATTACTTCACTGAAGTACAATATGAACAAAAGTAAAAATTTATGTGCACTTGTCAGAACAGAAAGTAAAAAAAAAATTTACTGATAATTTAATACTATGAAACAAAATTAGTATAGCTAATGGAGAAAATGACCAAAATAGATTACATTTGTCCTGGAATATGAATTTAGTATTTCAAACTCTGTGGGTGACAGCTTTTTCATGAAGTGTTTAAAATGTATACTCTTTTCTGATTAAATAGATACATAGAAAAAGGGGGGTGGGGAGGATAAAGCTTAAATGGTTATTATAAAGTATATGAATACAATCAAACTAACAAAAGATACTGACCAAGAATAAAGAATAAATGTGAACACAGCTCAATGTGTGATATTTCATAATAGTCCATGACACTTTTTATTTCCACCATTGGAAACTCAACACCAAGCAATTAACAGGCATTTAACAAATATGTGTGAAATGAATAAATGTCAACCACCAAGTTGTAGAACTGCAAATAATACTGTGTTCTAGCCAATCTAAAATCTTTCTTATATATGACATGCAAATAGTTGCCATTTCTTTTCAAATCCAGATCTGCAAAATAATTGTACTGCTTATTCCCTGTTCTATCTTTGAAAAAGAATAACAATATATAGAGAGGCTAAACATCTGGAGAACAACTAAATTTTATAGAGATTAACTGACTTTCTTAGGTATTTTATTGTACGAAGACATGAACTTTATTATGTTTTCCCAATCAGCTTAAAAAATGGGATTCTCCACTATGCAAATATGAATCAGTAATATAATTAAATAACTGAAATCCTTTAAAAATTGTAACGCTTCATGCAGAATGTTGGAAAACTTTCAATTCAATTTCTAAGGATTAAAACTACTTCAGCTTATATAATTTTTGATATAGGTGACCTAGAATAATAAACTTCCTTTCAAATTTTGCTTACTAGGGAACACCAAAAACAAAGTTGTTTTTTCAAAGCCCCTTTTCTGGGTTGTTGTTTTTTTTACTACTTAGAAAAATTTCGCCACACAAATATTTTACTTGAATTTAAACAGTTCACGTGGGTTTAAATCAGCAATGTCTTTGGGATAAAAACAGTCAAGACATAATTAAAACAGGAGAGCCCAAATAATTCACACAAGGGACATTCCTAGAGTATCCAGTTCAGAAGATCAAACAGACTGCACCACTGGGTCCCAAAGCGGTTTTAATATAAAGAAACAAAGACAAAGAGACAGCTAAAATGGGGAGGCAAAGAAACAACCTCCAAATGAAAAACAGGAGGAATCTCATAGCAAGAGCTAAGTGAAATGAAGGCAAGCAATTTATCAGGCACAGAATTCAAAGTAATGGTTATAAGTGTGCTCAAGGAGCTTAGTGAGAACTACAAGAACTTAGTGGAAACTACATCAGCATGAAAAAGAACATAGATACCATGAAAAAGAACCAGTTGGAAATGAAGAATACCATATGCATACATCAAGAATACACTAAAAGGAAATAAAAGTAGGCTGGATGAAGCAGTAGACTGAATTAGCAATTTGCAGAAAAGACAGGAAAACAACACCCATTCAGAGCAACAAAAAGAAATAAGAATTAAAAAACAAACAAAAAATGAGGATAGTTTAAGGGAACACTGGGACATCAAGAAACATAATAATATCCACATCAAGGGGAACCAGAAGGAGAAGAATATGAGCAAAGGACAGAAAACCTGTTTGAAGAAATAATGGCAAAAAAACTTCCTAATCTAGTGAAGGAAAAAGTCACACAAGTGCAGGAAGCATAGAGAGTCCCAATCAACATGAACCCAAAGAGACCCACACCAAGGCACATAATAATTAAAATAGCAAAGGTTAAAGACAAAGAGAGGATCTTAAAGGCAGCAATAGAGAAACAGTTTGTTACCAAAAAGAGTTTCCATAAGGCTGTCAGCAGATATTTCAACACTTCAGGCAGAAAGGAATGAATGACATGAAGTATTCAAAGTAATGAAAAGCAAAGACCTGAAACCAAGACTACTCTAATCTATCCAACAAGAGTACCATTTAAAAATGAAAGTGAAATAAAATTTCCCAGACAAAACAAACAAACAAACAAACACTAAAGGAGTTGATTACCACCAAACCAGCATTTCAAAAAATGGAAAAAATGATGGTTTAAAAAGAAGAATTAGAGAGAGAGAAACGAAAGAAAAAAAATGGCAATAAATAAGTACCTGTCAAAAGCAATCTTAAAAGTAAATGGAGTAAGTGCTCCAATTAAAAGACAAAATGGATAAGAAAACATGACCCATATATATGCTACCTACAAGAGACCCAACTCAGAACAAAAGATTCACACAGAATGAAAGTGAAAGAATGGAAAAAAATATTCTATGCACATGGTAACGAAAAAAAGTTGGGATAGCAATACTAACATCTGACAAAATAGACCTCAAAACAAATGCCATAACAAGAGACAAAGAAGGTCACTACATAATTCTAAAGGGATCAATCCAAGATGAGGACATGACTATTGTAAACATATATGCACCCAATATAGGAGGCACCTAAATATATATTTACAAAAACACAGAAAAAAACTCTTGGTGGACTTCAAGGGAGAGATCAGCAGAACAGGTCATAGTAGGGGACTATAACAACCCACTATCATCACTGGATAGATCTTCCAGACAAAAAAAATCAACAAGGAAAATAAAGACCTTAAATGACACTGTACATCAGATGGATTTAATTGATATTTACAGAAAATTTCATCCCAAAGAAGCAGAATATACATGCTTCTCAAGTACACATGGAGGAGTCTCAAAGATAGACCACATATTAGGACATAAAATAGGTCTTAACAAATTCACGAGGACTAAAATCATACCAAGCACCTATTCGAATCACAATGGCATGAAACTAGAAATAAACTACAATAAAGATACTCAAAAACATTAAAACACACAGAGGCTAAATAGCATGCTATTGAACAAGGAATGGATTGCCAATGAAATCAAGGAAGAAATAAAAGCTTTGTGGAAACAAATTAAAATGAACTCACAACCCAAAACTACTGGACAAAGTAAAAGGAGTTCTGAGAGGGAAGTTCATAGCATTACAAGCCTACTTCGAGAAGCAAGAACAAGATCAAATACATAACCTAACCCTACACCTAAAAGAACTAGAAACAAAACAAACAAACAAACAAACAAAAACAACAAGAAACCCAGGCAAATCAGAGGAAGGAAATAATAAAGATCAGAGCAGAAATAAATGACATTAGAGTCTAAAAAGCAATGCAAAAGATTAAGGAAATCAAAAGCTGGTTCTCTGAAAAGATAAACAAGATGGATGAGCCTTTACCAAGACTCATTAAGAAACAAAAAAAGAGGACCCAAATAAACAAAACTGAAAATGAAAGAGGCAAAGTAACAGCTGATATCACAGAAATAGAAAGGATTGTAAGAAAATATTATGAGCAAACATATGCCAACAAATTGGACAACCTGGGTGAAATGGTCAAATTCCTAGAAACATACAATCTTCCAAAACTCAATCAGGATGAATCAGAAAACCTGAATAGACCACTAACAACTAATGAAATTGAAGAAGTTATAAAAAAAAAAATCCCAGCAAACAAAAGTCCTGGATCAGATGGTTTCACAGGGAAATTTTAGAACTTCCCAACTGGTGTGGCTCAGCAGTTGAGAACTGACCTATAATCTAGGAGATGGAGGTTCGATTCCTGATTGGAACACATGCCTGGGTTATGGGCTCGGTCCCCAGTGGGGGACATGCAGGAGGCAGTCCATGGATGACTTTCTCATCATTGATGTTTCTAACTCTTCCTTTCCTTCCCTCTCTCTGAAATCAATAAAGATATATTAAAAAAACACACCAACTAACACTGATCCTTTCAAAAAATTCAAAAGGAGGGAAGACCTCCAAACTCTTCTTATGAGGCCATCATTACCCTAATTCAAAAAACCAGAAAAAGATACTACAAAGAAATAAAATTATAGGCCAACATCCCTGATGAACATAGATGCTAAAATCTTCAACAAAATATTAGCAAACAGGATCCAGCAATACATTATAAAGATCATACACCATTACTAAGTGGGATTTATTCCAGGAATGCAAGGCTGATATAACATCTGAAAATTAAATGTGAAACATCACATAAACACAATGAAAGATAAAAATCACCTGATCATATCAATAAATGAAGAAAAAAGTATTCAATAAAATCCAGCACCCATTTATGATAAAAATTCTCAGCAATGTGGGAATAGACAGATCATACCGCAACATAATAAAGGCCATATATGACAAACCTACAGCCAATACCATACTCAATAAGCAAAAACTAAAAGCATTTCCCTTAAGATCAGGAACAAGATAGGGATGTCCACTTTCACCACTTTTATTCAACATAGTGCTGGAAGTCCCAGCCACAGAAATCAGACAAGAAGTAAAAATAAAAGGCATCCAAATTGGAAAGAAGGAAGTAAAACTCTCATTATTTGCTGATGACATAATATTGTACATAGAAAAACATAAAGAGTCCACCAAAAATCTACTAGGTCTAATAAATGAATTCTGAAAAGAAGCAGTCTACAAAATTACTATCCAGAACTTGATTGCACTTTTATACACCAATAATAAACTCAGAAAGAGAAACTAAGGAAACACTCCCATTTACTATTGCAACAACAAAAAATAAGGTACCTAGGAAAACTTACCCAAGTAGGTAAAAGACCTGGACCTGGAAAATTACAGGACATTGAAGAAAAAAAGAGAGGAAGATCCAAACAAGTAGAATCACATACCATGTTTATGGATTTGAAAAATTAACATAATTAAAATGTCCATACTACCAAAGCATCCCATAGATTCAATGCAATTCCTATCGAAATACTAATGGCATATTTTACAGATCTAGATCAAGTATTCCAAAAATTTATATGAAACCAAAAAAGATCCCAAATAGTCTCAGCAATCTGGAGAAATAAGAGCAAAGTTGGAGGGATCACAATACCAGATATCAAGCTATACTACAAAGCCACTGTAATCAAGACAGTCTGGTACTGGTACAACAACAGGCATTTAGATCAATGGAACAGAATTGAGAGCCCAAAAATCAACCCACACCTTCATGATCAATTAATTTTTGACAAAGGAGGCAAGTGCGTACAAGGGGGTAAAAACAGTCTCTTCAATAATCGTGTTGGGAAAATTGAATAGGTACATGCAAAAAAATTCAACTAGACCACCAACTTACACCATACACAAGAAAAAAACTCAAACATGAAACCATAATATCCGAGAAGAAAAAATAAGCAGTAAAATCTCAGACATCTCTCAGGGTAATATTTTTCCCAATATATCTCCGAGGGCAAGGGAAACACAGAAGAAAAAAAAACCAAATGGTACTATATCAAACTAAAAAGCTTCTGCACAGCAAAATAAACCATCATCAAAACAAAAAGAGAACACACCGTATGGGAGATCACATTCACTAATGATTCATCTGATAAGGGTTTAATCTCCAAAATATATAAAGAACATTATACAACCCAACACCAGGAAGACAAAAAACCCAATTAAAAAATGGGCAGCCAGGCCGGCATGGCTCAGTGGTTTAGCCTCAACCTATAAACCAGGTAGTCACAGTTCGATTCCCAATCAGGGCACATACCAAGTTGCAGGCTTGATCCCCAGTAGGGGGTGTGCAGGAGGCAGTTGATCAATGATTCTCTCTCATCATTAATGTTTCTCTCTCTCTCTCTTCCTCTCTCTGAAACCAATAAAAAAATATATTTTTTAAAAATGAGCAAAGGACCTGAATAGACACTTCTCCAAAGAGGACATACAGATGGCCAAGAGACATATAAAATAATGCTGAATATCACTAATCATCAGAGAGATGCAAATTAAAACTACAACGAAGAATCACCTCACACCTGTCAGAATAGTTACCATCAACAAATCAACAAACAGCAAGTGCTGGCGAGGGTGTGGAGAAAAGGGAACCCTAGTACACTGCTGGTGAGAACGCAGACTGTGTAGCCACTGTGGAAAAGAGTAGGAGGTTTCCTCAAAAAATTAAAAATGGAAATGCCTTTTGACACAGCAATCCCATTTTTGGGTATACATCCTAAGCATCCTGAAACACTAATCAGAATGCATAAATGCGTTCCTATGTACACAGCTGTGTTATTTACAATAGCCAAGATCTGGAAACAGCCAAGTGCCCATCAGTAGGTGAGTGGATAAGAAAGCTGTGGTACTTTTATACAATGGAATAATACTCAGAAATAAAAAGGAAGGAAATCTTACCCTTTGAGACAGCATGGATGGACCTGAAGATTATTATGCTGAGTGAAATAAACCAGTCAGAGAAAGACAAATAACATAATCTCACTTATATGTGGAATCTAATGAACAAAATAAGTTGACAAACAAAATAAACTGATGAAAATGGATACATAGAATAAACAGACCAACAAATGTCAGAGAAGAATGGGGTAGAGGTTTCTAGATAAAGTTAGGTGAAGGGATTAGCTAAAGAACATATATGCATAGTCCATGGACACAGACAATAATATGGTGTGGGCCAAGATGGGGGGTGGGGTTGGGGCAGGGGCTGGGTGGAGGTGGGCAAAGGGAGGAAAATGGGGGACATCTGCCATAGTGTCAACAATAAAAAATTTAAATTAAAAAAATAAACAATGTCTTCATCATCGAAAGACAAATGAGGGCAAGAAAGGAATTTATGTGACACGTTATCAAATTATCCTATTGCCACTACAGGGAGTATTTACTTTCTTTCAGGGTCAACAAAACTCAAAAAGCCTTGAAAACATGAAAATCCTTCATCTCTAAATTTAAGAGAGAGAGCGGTCTTACTAAGAAAAGTATATATTTAAAAAATAAAACAGCTGACAAACACTGTGGAAGAAAAGGAAACGGTTCTCCACGCCCAAGGTTATATTCTATCACCTAGTTATCTGATCTATATCCATATATATACATATTACACATAAAATGTACATATATTTTTCTTTACAAACCTAATTTATATAACTTGTTTTTGAAATTAAGGCTAGTAAAAATGACTATTGATTTATAAAAAATTCAAAGGTCAAGTAGAATTTTTAGCATAATATCTACAATTAACTCTAAAATGTATCATTTGCCCTCAAGGTCCATCCACGTTGTCACAAATGACAGGATTTCCTTCTTATGGCTGACGTAAAGACCATTGTATGTATGTTTATATGCCACATCTTCTTTATCCATTCATCTGTTGATGGACGCTCAGGTTGTTTCCATGTCTTGGCTATGGTAAGTAATGCTGCAGTGAACATGGGGGTGCATGGATATTTTTGAGTTAGTGTTTTCATTTTCTCCTGATATATATCCAGAAGTGGAAATTGCTGATTATATGGTAGTTCATTTTTAATTTTTTGAGGAACCTTAAGGTTTTTCATAATGGCTGTACCATTTATATTTCCAACAGAGCACAAGGGTTACCTTTACTCCACATCCTTGTCAACAGTTGTTATTTCCTCTTTTTTATAATAACCATGGGAACAGGTACAAGGTGACATCTTGCTGTGGTTTTGTGGTTTTGTTGTTGTTTGTTTTTAAATCCATATATATTTTTTTAATTTCTTATTTATTTTCTGCATTGCACCATGTATATTGACATTCTTCCATATCAATACCTACAGACACTGCTCTCTCTGTTTCTCTCTCTTTATATATAGGGTGTCCTCAAAAATGTATACACACTTTAACAGCTGATAACTCAGTTAATGTTCACTCCTTTTCAGGTTTAACTGATTTGAAATAATGGGTGAAGCCAGACTAAGCTTTTTTGTTGTTGTTGTTTAAAATATTACAAATGTCCCTTTTTCTCCCTAATGACTGATTCCACCCCATCCCATCCCCCTCCCCAGTCCTTCTCCCCACCATTGTCTGTGTCCTTGGGTTGTGCATATATGCATATAAATTCTTTGGTTACACTTTCCCCCTCCACTCATCCACCCTCCTCCATCCCTCTGACATTCGTCAGTCTGATCTATGTTTCCATGTCATTGAATCTACTTATGCTAAGTGAAATAAGCCAGACAGAAAAAGGTAAATACCAATGGACTCAGTTATATGTGAAATCTTAAACAAAACAAACGAAACTAAACTCATAGATACAGATTGCTAGTTGCCAGAGGTGGCAAAGGTAAGAGGGAAGGAGGGTGACAGCAAAATGGGTGAAGGGAATCAAAAGCTATAAACTTCTAATTATGAAATAAATAGATCGTGGGGATGTAATGTACATCATGGTGACTATAGTTAATAATACTGTATTGTATACTGGAAAGTTGCTAAGGGATTAGCTCTTAAAAGTTCTCCTTATAAGAAAAAAATTTTGTACCTATGTATGGTAACCAATGTTAACCAGACTTATTATGGTAACCATTTCAGAATACTGTATATATAAAAATTGAACCATTACATTGCACACCTGTTATGTCAATTATATCTCAATTTAAAAATTTAATAAAAATAAATAAATAATAAAACAAAATGTATCATTTGTAAAACTTTTTAAAATTTCACGGATTATTTTAAGTGAGGAAAAAAGTGTCTTAGAATCTATGAAATACGGTGATGAAAAAAGAGAACATTTTGGAAAGATCTACCTTGGGATTCTAACTGTACCTCATACTAGCTATGTGATCTTAATCTTTCTGAGGCTTAACTAGCTCTTAACCCTTAACTATAAGCTTAGGATAATATAAAGTGTCTGATACACACTATAAATTCAATGAGCACAAGTTATTTGCTTGTAAAATACACCTAGAAACACTTAATTCCTTTCCTTCAGGAAGAAAGCTAAGCACCCCTGCTTAGTTATCCAACATATTTATTAAACATTTATGATTTGCAGGATGTGATTGGAGAGACATACTATGTTCTGGAAGGGAAGACTCGATGCTGTTAGGATGTCTCATTCTCCCCAAAGGAAACAAGGGGTTTAACTCAATTCCAGTCAAAGTCACAGCTGGACTTTTTGTAGTAATTGACAAACTATTCTCAAATTTGTATGGAAAAGTTCCAGTTTTACAATTTTCCCCAAACTCTTCCATCACTCCCTTACTGAAGAGAGGATTGTGTGAATATATAATTCTTTCAAAAGAAAGTAAAATGTCTGGATTTCACGGACTTTCTCTTAGGTCAGCTCTTACAAGAAACAAACTTTAAAATTTTCAAGTTAAGGCAGTTTCACCTTTGTGCCTGAGAAATCTTTTTTGGGGGTGGGGGTGAGGTAGTAAGCAAACAGAATGACTCGCTGGATTATTTCTTGTCTGATTTTTCTCTAGTTGACTATTATAATCTGTGTAATTGAGCAAAAACAAAACAAAACAAAAATCTATAATTAGAAAAATTATCATAATCTACCAAATTTATCATAATCTACCATAAGAACCTAATGCAGAATTTACTATTTAAACACAATGTCACACCTGTTAGGTCTGACTGTACCTCTTGGAGATAAAGATATGCTCCATGTTTTAATCACTCTTCATTTTTAAATTCTCTCCACAAAGTATTTCTTTCAAGATGAATAATTTCCATTTCTAAATGGTCAAATTATTAGTAAGTGGTTTTCCCCCCCAAGTCTAGATTACAAATCAGATTGTGGTAAAATTCTCATATGATAGCTTTTACAGTATTATGTGTTTTATCTCCTATTTTTAAAATTCCTTTATCATTTATTAATTACAAAGCAATATGTGTTTATCATAAAAAATTTGAAAATACAAAAAAGTATAAAAAATTAAGCACAAAATAAGAACTGCTTACCTAGAGATAATCATTGGTAGTATTTTGGTATTTTTTTCTAGTCTTTTTTTTTTAATAAAGACATATACATATACTCAGCATACAAATGTAATATTTGTGTAATATAAGTACTTTTGTATACTGCTGCTTTCTCTTAAAATATATTATGAGTGTTTTACCACGTCACTAAATTTCCCTCAAAAATATAATTCTAGTGGCTGCACAGTTTCTCCCTGAATGAATATACTATGATTTATTGGGCTGAAACTCTATTGTTAGATATTTACAATGTTGCCAAATCCTGTAGGAATCTCTGATGAGCACATGAGGTTAAATAGCTTCTGAGGAAAACAACTGGATCACAAGGCATCAATATTTATAAGAGGTTTTTTTGTGTGTTTTTTACAACTATGTTTACAAGGCAACAGGTACTTTTTATCTATTAATTTTTGTAATCATAATAGCAATGACTATAGAAGTTGTTGGTAAGTGTATAGAACTAATTAAATTTGGCATATTTTAGATCATCTTTTTATTCTTTTCAGTTATGTACGTAGTTTATTTGCCTTCTCTTTTTCTTTTTTTTAATGTTTCTTTATCTTTATTGTTGAGACCATTACAGATGCCCCCCTTTTAATCCCACTGATCCCCTCCACCCCACATCCATCCCACCCCAAGACCCTCCCCACACCAATGTCCACATCCATGGGCCATGCCTAAAAACATACAAGTTCTCTGATTAATCTCTCCCCACTCACATCCCCCTCCCCGCCTTCCCTCTGAGATCCCTCACTTTGTTCCAAGCTTCTATGTTACTGGATCCACTCTGTTCATCAGTTTATTTTGTTTATTATATTTCACATATAAGTGAGATCACCTGGTACTTGTCCTTCTCTGACTGGCTTATTTCACTTAGCATAATACTCTCTAGTTCCCTCCATGCTGTGCCAAAGGCCAAAAGGTCCTTCCTCTTCACAGCCGCATAGTATTCCATGGTGTAAATGTGCCACAGCTTTTTTATCCACTCATTTACTGATGGGCACTTGGGCTGTTTCCAAATCTTAGCTATTGTGAATTGCACTGCTATGAACATAGGGGTGCATAAATTCTTTGCAACTGGTGTTTGAGGTTCCTTAGGATATATGCCCAGAAGTGGGATCACTGGGTCAAATGGCAGGTCAATTTTTAATCTTTTGAGGAAACTCCATACTGCTTTCCATAGTGGATGCACCAGTCTGCATTCCCACCAGCAGTGTACTAGGGTTCCCTTTTCTCCACACCCTCACTAGCACTTGTAGTTTGTTGATTTGTTGATGGTAGCCATTCTGACAGGTATGAAGTGATACCTCATTGTGGTTTTAATTTGCATCTCTCTGATGATTAGTGACTTTGAGCATTTTTTCATATGCCTCTTAGCCATCTGTATGTCCTCTTTGGAGAAGTGTCTATTTAGGTCCATTGCCCATTTTTTAATTGGATTCTTTGTCTTCCTTTTGTTAAGTTGTATGAGTTCCTCATATATTTTGGATATTAACCCTTTATCTGATGTGTCATTGGCAAATATGTTCTCCCATACAGTAGGCTCCCTTTTCATTTTGTTGATGGTTTCCTTTGCTATGCAGCTTTTTATTTTGATGCAGTCCCATTTGTTTATTTTCTCCTTAGACTTTCTTGCCCTAGGAGATGTATCAGCAAACATATTGCTATGACAGATGTCTGAGATTTTACTGCCTATGTTTTCCTCTAGGACTTTTATGGTTTCATGCCTTACATTTAAGTCTTTTATCCATTTTGAATTTACTTTTGTGTATGGTGTAAGTTGGTGGTCCAGTTTCTTTTTTTTGCTATTTATATGAGTTTTAACACATATTAGTTAAAAGCTATTCAAAATATTTATTTAAATTCTACTCCTACCAACGATAGATGATATAGATAGATGATAGATAGATAGATAGATAGATAGATAGATAGATAGATAGATAGATAGATAGATGATAGATAGATAGATAGATGATAGATAGATAGATGATAGATAGATGATGATAGATAGATAGATAGATAGATAGATAGATAGATAGATGATAGATAGATGATGATAGATGATAGATAGATAGATAGATAGATAGATAGATAGATAGATAGATGATAGATAGATAGATAGATAGATAGATAGATAGATAGATAGATAGATAGATAGATGATAGATAGATATCTACTGCTGGTAGGAATGAATATATACATATGTATGTATACATCATATATACATGTATACACATGTACATATATACATATATACATATATACATATATACATATGTACATATGTACATATATACATATATACATATATACATATATATATATATATATATATATATGACACAGTGTATTTCAATGTACCCTTGCAGTTTTGGTATTAATAGTTTTACATGTTATGTTTATTTAATAGTAAAAATATCTCACTTTTGTTTTAATTTGCATTCTTTTGACTACTGGTGATAATGAATTTTTATCATATGTCTGTTACCTTACCTCTCATATTTTATGTCCACTGCTTATTTTTGTGTTGGTATATTTATAATTTTCCCAGTGACTTAAAAGAACTGATATATATTAGAGTGATGATTTTTCTACTGTATATTCCTACCATGTAGTAATATACTATATGACTTAAATATA
The DNA here is from genome assembly GCF_964146895.1 of Miniopterus schreibersii. Classification (NCBI taxonomy): domain Eukaryota; kingdom Metazoa; phylum Chordata; class Mammalia; order Chiroptera; family Miniopteridae; genus Miniopterus; species Miniopterus schreibersii. Next base: position 86,273,780 of record NC_138102.1, on the reverse strand, counting down.
CTTTAACCACTTTCTAAAGTACTCCATCCCATTATTAAGTATAAATTTTAAACATAAACTTTCTTCTATGTTTCATGAATCAATAATTAAAATAATGGTATACACCTGAAACTAATACAAATCATATTGAATGTAAACTGTAATTGCAAAAAATGTTTAATAAAAAAGAAAAAGAAAAATAGAACCCAAAGTGGCTGATAGATAACAACTATAATATGCAGTACTGTCATATTGAATCTGCTCTGAAATACTGTATACGTTTCTACACAATATGTGGAAAGGCCAATCTTATTTTTACTTATCTTAAGTGATGATATAACTGAAGTATTCCATGAAACTGTCTGCTTAAGCTATCTTTTCTTTAAGCTTTATTAAGCTACCTTTCTAACTCAATTTCCCATAGATAAATGTATTTTTAAAATGCAGATTCTTCTTTCAAATTAATTATTCCCCCAAAAATAGTAATTGCCAGTAATACCATAATGAATTTTTTGATCCCTTTTATCCACAATACAAGAAACATTGATACTCAGTACCTACACATGGAGCAGGGATTACTAAAAGAGAAGAACAGATGACTGAAGGCAATTTAAATTATAATATTTCTTAGTATACATACAACTTATATCAAAATTTCACATAATTTAAAAAATAACACATAAATAGGCTTTCAGAGAAAGCTAAGGCTCAACCATTTTATAAACAGAAGTATGTTATAAACCCTACAAATCCTAACATTGGGATCTTTAGTTTCAATATCCAACTTTCTTCTAAAATTTAAATTATTTTACACAAATGACAGTGGAAAGTTTTCCTGGGAAATCAAGTGGGCATAACTTACCACATCCCGGAAGACAACAGCACGAAGCCGATTGATATCAACATCCTGCAGAAGTCTATCAGGGTCCTTAATTGGAGAAAGATTACCTGGAACATTTTCTAATGAATTCTAAAAAAAAAGATAAAGAATTTAAAAAAAATAGTATAATACATAAACTTATATAGTAATGTAATTTCTAATACCTCTAATTTAGGCATTAAATTGCCCATGTTCTTTACCTCCTCATCAATGGATAACATTTAATGATGACAATACTCTATTATAAGACACTTTCTGATCTCCTATATCTTGTCAATTTCCTTTACTAGTTACTCTTTTTTTTTTTTTTTTTTTTTTTATTACCAGAGCTACCAATATAGATTTAGAAAAGTGGGTAAGATTGTGGCAGAAAAAAGACTGATTTTGGACTTTAGAAAATCTGGGCTCTAATCTCTGTTGTGTGACCTTGGGCTTATAAAAAAAAAATTTCTGAGCCTCAATGCCCACCTCTAGTTAGTTAATCTCTTTGAGTCACTGGGTTTCATTTAGCTATCATACTTTTTATAATAAGATATTATTATATTACATTATTATATGAGATTTTTTACGTATAACCATTTCATGAGCTACAAAAAGTTAGACAAGGTAAACTTAAAAAAAATACAAACATAGACTTAATATTAAAGCTGAAAGACATTAAAGATCATCACCATCAAAATTATTTTTATAGTTGAAGATACAAAAATTGACAAATTTTATGTAATGTGTTACATAGCAAACTAATAATAGTCAAGTTCCCTGAAACTCAATCTAGTACTCTTTCACTTACACAACATGTTAAGAATTGTGTGTACACAATATGTTAAGAATTGCATGAATTAGTTGATTAGAGCATCATCCTGATTTGCCAAGGTTGCGGGTTCAATTCCCCAAGGTTGTGGGGTTCAATTCCTGGTCAGGGCACATACAAGAAGCAGTCAGTGAATGCATACATGAGTAGAAAAATAAATAGATATTTCTCTCTCCTTTCTCTCTCTCTCTCTCTTCCCCTCCCTCCCTCTCAAATCAAATAATTTTTTAATTGCATGAATTAAATTAGATAATATATGTGATGAACAACATATAATTCCTGTAAATAAAATAGCTTGCTGTTACTCCGATTAAAAATAAATAGGCCTCCTTCTCATTCTCTATAGACTTCAATTATGATATTTCATTTCTACAATTAAGATGCTTGATTCCATTGCAGCTAAGGGTAGTAAAAAGAGCATGATCTTTTGAAGGTAGATAGTTATTTGATTTATATTGCAATTTCAAAACTTACCAGTGAGATATTTAGCCTCTATAAACCTATTTAGATATTATCTAAATAATAGGATAAATAATATAATAAGAAGAAATAATATTTATCACAAGACAATTAAAGAAAATAATGCACTGACAGCATAAATGAAAAGTGCATAATTTATAGCATAAATTAAAAATGACATTTTAATTTATATATCATTTTACAAAGTGTTTCTATATCCATAATATAATTTAATCCTTATAAAGACTTTTTATAAAAAAAGCTTGTATCATCGCTCCTTTTTAGAAAGTATAAAAAAATGAGACCCAATGAAAATATGTGACTCATGCAAACCCACACAGGTTAGGACCACACCCAAACTAAGTTTTCCTTATTAAAGTGGCACATAAAAAATGCATAAAAACAGGGAGTAAAAAAAGGAACATTCACGAACCAGGTCCATTGCTTTTCTGTCCTGAAATGAATTATCTTACTAAGTCAACTATTTCTATAATATTTCTATATTCATCACTGATTATCCATTTTTTTTACCAATGTTCTTGCTAGAGACATGGACTACCTCAACTTAAATACTACAAGTTTCCTTTTAATTGAGCTTTTCTGTACATATTCTACAATCAGGTTAATAGTTGGCTTTACATTCCTGAAAAGCTCCCTATTGCCTCCTGAATTAAGTACAGACAACTTTAAGATCAAAGCTCTCAAAAGTATTAGTATATTTATTCATTTCCTGAGCTCATACAATGAGTAAGGTTAACTGCTAGAAAGAGGAAGGGAATTAGTATTAATTGAGTGTTCACTTCCTGTCATAAATTAAGTACTTGAAGACATACAAACACCTTTAAAGTTAAAATTTGATCCATTTTAAAGACTGGAAAACTGAGGCACAGGAGATTAAGGAATTTGTCTTAAGTCACAAAATCACTAAGTGGTAGAGCCAGGATACAAACTCAAAACTGTTTAATTCTAGAGTTTGTGCTCTTTTGATAAAGTGTTCACAGTGCTATACAAGCTCTGAAATTACAAAGATGTACAAGATATGGAACGTTGTCAGGTAACTTACAGTCTACTATGCCCACACAAATAACATGAGGCATTACTGCTAATGTATTTATATTTAATTTTGTAAGCAATGGAGAGCTATGTGGAGACTTGTTAGCAGTAAAATAATACATAGTTTATTCTAGGAATGTTTCTCTAAATATAGTGAAAAAGAAAGATGCTGTAATACAAATGTACTAACTATGTGGTTGCTCTATTTAAAAGCTACAGAACTTTAAAACCATAGAACTTTTTAAATGAATTAAACTTCGATTTCATGCCTTTACTTTTTGAGTAAAAAAATCATGTGTCGATATCAAACATCTAAATACAAGTGTAGTGAGTGATACGAGACATACAGGGTTTTATGGAAATATCAAAAATATATCTATCCTAGACCAGGGTGGTGGTGAGGGTATCTCAAAACATTTTCCTCAGAGTAGCCCTTAAGTTACAGCCAAGAGTTGAATAGATTTTAGCTGGGTGAAAAATAAGAATGCAAACTTCAAGGAAAGGGAACCCATGTAAAAATTGGTAAATTGGTAAATAAAGAAAAAAATATTCTTCTGATGTAATGAATGAAGTCTATAGTATGACTAAAATGGTAAAAGCAAGGGTAAGGGGACAAACTGCAGAGTCACTTAAACATATGATAAAGACAGCTAATTTAGAATGATAATAGCATGTTCCAAAATACACTGTTCATTCATTTCTTAGACATTCAATATATTTTTGTTGAATCTTATAGGAATGTCTATCACTAAAACCATATACATTTAAAAAGAACATTATTCACTTTTCAGATCTATTTATGTTATAATCCTTATAAGAAACCTATGAAGTAGAAATTATTAGTATCTTCATGTAAAAACCAAAAATTCAAGCCTCAGAGTGGTTAGATAATCTCAGTACCACATCATGAAGAGGAAAAGCCAGCACTGGAGCTTAGTGATGTGTGATTACCAAACCCTTGGTGTTTCATTAAGCAATACCATGAAGCTTTGTTCTCATAAAGTTAAAAAAAATTTAAAGTAAATTATATTAATATAGAAAATATTGAGTTACCTTTGAAGTTGCTGTGGCAGTCATACTTTGGGGAGCTTCTTGAGGTTTACTGCTGCCATGGGAAGATTTGTTCCCTCTGTCTCTTTGTCTCTGCCGACATTCTAAACAGTTTCTCACAGCAACACAACAAACTATTTAAAAAACCAAAAGCTTATTATTAATACAAATTATTGACTCTGACATGTTGAAAAAAGTTACTAGGTTCTATTTTTCTTTCTTTCCCCACCCCTCCATCCCATTATTATTCTTAAATCAACTAGATCAATAAATATTTCTGATAATTATAAAATATAGTAAAGAAAAGTACATATAAAACATGTGTAGTTAGAATATTTAATCAAAATACCCAAGTACTACCAACTAGCTAAAAAACCAGAATATTACCAGGGTCTCTGAAGCTCCCAATGTACTCTTCCACAGTCTATCCACTCCATCATTCAAAATTCTAAATTTTATGTGTGAATATTTTTTAAAATTAATATTCATATTTGATAAATTCTTTTGGATAAGACTTCTTCCTATAATTTGACTACCTTGGCGACTATCACAAATCCCAATTTCCACCTTACCTTTCATCATGGTAGGAAAGTCTATGGCCTTTGTCAATAAGCACTCAATAAGAACAAGCTTTTTATTTATTTACTTATTTTAAGAAGCAGTAAATTATAGCAATAAGCAGTACCCAATTTTGGAAACAGACCACCTGAGTTTGATTCCTGTGTCTACCACTTTTGACCTGGGTGATCTTGGGCCAACTGCTTAAATTTTCTTTGCCTTAGTTTCCTCATATATAAAATGAATATAAACATACTTCCTTAAAGAATCCTTATAAAGATTAATTGAATTAACATATGTAATGAGCTTAGAATGCTAAACAGTCATATTGATGTATAATTGTTTGCTTTATTATTACTATTATTATTCACTTATATAAAACATTCCTATGGCTAAAAAATAAATCTACTAGGAATTATTAGGATAAAAATCAAATCAGCAGTTAAGACTTGAAATATATTCAGAAGTAAAAACTCAAAATAACCAAATAAATACTGGTTTGAAGATATTGAGGCATTAAAACTATTTCTCTTTCACCCTAGTTGATTTGGCTCAGTTGTTAGAGCCTCGGCCCTTCAACTGATGGGTACCAGGTTCAGTTCCGGGCAAGGGCATGTACATCAGTTGCAGCTCAATCCCCAACCCTAGTCGGGGGAGTGTGGAAGGCAACCAATTTATGTGTCTCTCTCACATTGATGTCTCTCTCTCTCTCTCCCTCTCCCTTCCACTCTCTCTGAAAAAGCAATGGAAAAAATACTCCTGAGTGAGGAATAAAATACATATACACATATATTTTTCTTTCTCATAATGTTCAATCTATCAGCTATTGTAAAATATGAGTGGCAATATCCATGATGGCCCACAGTAAATTATCTCACATCTCTCACTGTTAGAGAGATTTCTACGTGTGTGCTCAGTCTCTCTCTAAAATTACAATAGGCACGAAATGATTCCTCTCAGCCTGTCTGTCTTTAAAAAACACAAAACGAAAAAGTAGATTTCATTCCATCATACTTTTTTAATTCAGTTATAATTGACAAATAAAATTGTATGTATTTAAAATGTACAACCTAATACTTGACATATACATTGTGAAATGACAATCACAATCATGTTAATTAACATATCATTCTTAAAGCAGTTCTTATGCCTTCCTTAGATCAGAAACAACTTCTCCCCTAAAATTATACATGTGTAGATTTTTACATACTTTTTTTTAAATAATGGGTAAAAATAGTACTCATCAGGAATTTCCTCCCTATCTAATGTCTTGCTTTCTTACATGCTCTAAGGCAAGTATGTAAACAGTAGCTTTCTAGTTCTTTATAAAGTCTAAATAGTATAAATAAATTTCCCTTTAAGAAAGGTAAGAGAGGTAAAGATGGTTCCTGACTAGAGCTGGTCTAAATTTACTAAGAGTTGTCACTGCTAAGTTTCCTTCCTCCCTCCCTCCCTCCCTCCCTTCCTTTCTTCCTTCCTTCCCCCCTCCCTCCCTCCCTCTTTCTCCTTTCTTCTCTTTCTTTCTTTCTTTCTTTCTTTCTTTCTTTCTTTCTTTCTTCCTTCCTTCCTTCCTTCCTTCCTTCCTTCCTTCCTTCCTTCCTTCCTTCCTTCCTTCCTTCTTTCTTTCTTTCTTTCTTTCTTTCTTTCTTTCTTTCTTTCTTTCCATTTTTTAATATTTGGAGGTAGCCATATGGACACATCCTGTTTTATTTTTCATTCCCAGAATATCTACAGGTTTTTAAAATATATTTTTTTAAATTTTCAATTATAGTTGATGTACAATATTATATTAGTGCTAAGTTTCTTTACAAGATGGAACGAACTGCACAGACACAGTAATGTTTATTAGAGTTAACAGTTTACTCTGAGAAACATAGTGAGACTGGCACAGTCAGCATTTTGTGTATAAAACTATGTCTTGAATTTTCTGATATGTGTGTGAGCCCAGGGCAACTGCCCTCTGTATTCAATTACCAGAAAAGAATTAATAAATGAATATACATTAAAATCACTTCAATAAAAAATGTTACAGTCCTATTAATTTTTAAATAATTCAAAATACATTTAATTCTATTTCAAATTATAATCCATTTAAGATGATCAATACTATCTCCACTGTGAAGATACTATAATTTTCTGTGATTTACTATAATAATCTCTACATTACACAATCATCAACTTGTATCATCAATACTTTACGTACCACAGAATGTCAAAAAACAAGTCTGTAGGTAATTATATAATGTACACCTTTATTCTTAACAGACTTACCTAGCCTTAGGCACTGTCGCATTAAACCTCCAGAAGACATGTTTTTTTCAGCTTCAATCTCACTAAAATTTAGAGAGCTGGCAAATACAAGTACATCAACCATAGCCATCAATCGGCTGAGGAAAGTTACTGCTGTCTCAGCTGACATGCCTTGTGTCACTTCAATGTTTTCCAATTCCGTCTTTAAAAAAGAAGATTTAAGATGTGTTAAAATTTGGAGATATAATACATGTACATACATATTATAGGTGAAGAGTAGTTTAGTATATTTAATATATTTTGTAAACAAAATAAATTATAAATTATTATCTAATTCGATATATTGTAAAAGCTGGTTATCAAATTTATTTAGTTTACCTATGAATTATCCATGAATAAAGGAAGTTTATTTTTTAAATCAATGTTAGATTTAAATGTCATTACCTGTAAAAACTACATTCCAAACTGAGGATAAGTTTGCAAAGATATTTGGAAATAATAGCACATGTTAGTTTTATGTTTTATTAGTTAATAATATAAAATTTGTATTTCCTAAATTCCTCACTCTTGTTTATAAAAAAATGTTAATTTTTCTTTCCTGTAAATGTATGATGAGTAATAGGGAAGATATATGGCACTTTAGTTTGGCATCAAAATGAGACAACTGTCAAATTAGAATGTATAACAATTTCATATCCATTTCAGATATGAATCTCAAATATACAGTAAAAATCTAAGGTAAAAATAATCAGAAGATCATTAATTATTCTACAGATATAAACAATAGTAATAAAAAGAATCAAAAGAATCAGTAGAATTCTAGATTGGTGAAGCTTCACTTCACTAAAATATTGTCTATAATAAAATATAATTTCCTGCTTTCAAGGGGAATGTTACAAAGTGTTCTGTTTCTTAAGATGTATAACTGGATTTGATAAACAATAGCAACATTTCTTATTTTTCATTGTTTATCACATAACATTTTTGTTATTTTGGTTTATTATGACTAGGCTTCATTGACTAGTCCTCATTTTCTTAATGTCTCAAAGAGCAGTATAAAGTAAGGAATGCTTTATAAATAAAAATTATTACTCTTTTAAATTTTCTGAAACTAGGCATGCTAGCCATATTGATTAACTTTAGTTCTTCAAGTGATAAATTAAACTACAATGTAAGTATATATTATATGTATCTCTTCTAATTTATTGTTTCATTTTGACATTGCTTATACCCATCATTCTACTTAAACATATTCTTGCTCACATTAACATGGAAATGTCAGCAGAAAACAATGTTTTTTAATAGGCAACACTTAAAAACTTCTTGTGTACAAGATGGGTATTAAAAGTGATAGATGATTACTGCAAGCACTATGTAACTTGATTCTAAATGGAGAATAAACAACCTTTCTTCCTTCTATTTATTATCAAAATAGTGGAGAAAACTTTCTTTTTAAAGTGATCTTGAAAATATTCAAAAATTTGTTTTTAATGTTAATTGACAGCATTATGCCAATCCAGTATCTATGGACTAAAGAAGTGATTAGATTTTAAAAATGAAAATTCCTTATTTCCTAGCATTTCATTGATATACAGTATCATTTTATAGCATGAATTAAAAATCTCTGACCACAACACAATAGGCTATAATGAAAGTCAAATAAATTCATTTTACATAAAACCTCTTTTAAATCACAGTATCAATATAATTTTTTATAATAGAATGGGAGATCTGGTCAATGCTTAGATCTATTAAATATTCTAAATAACTTTTCAGATATTAGAATTTTATTTTATTTATTGGTTTTTTGAGAGAGAGAGAGAGAGAGAGAGAGAGAGAGAGAGAGAGAGAGAAACATCGATTCTTTTGCCCACTTATTTATGCACTCATTGGTTGATTCCTGTTTGTGCCTTGACTGGGGATTGACCTCACAACCTTGGTGTATTGCTCTAACCAACTGAGCAATCCGGCCAGGGCCCAAGATATTAGAATTTTAGGAAACTATAGATATGTTCTCAAATAAATTTTTCATCATTCTGAATTTCTGAAATTATTAGAAGTCTAACTTACTTTGTTAGCCAATGGTCTTATTTTTGAGTCTTTTGGGGTCTACAAGACTTGACCTTCAAAATATGCTTTCATTTTTAAATGAGTGAGTTATATATAGGAATTATAAATAAAATTATTAACCATCCATATAACTTGCCAAACTGTTATTTTTGATTAAACAATGTTTTAATGAAAAGCATTCTTAACATAAACCATAACCTAAAAGGGAGTTCTTATTACACTATACATAAAAGTAATTTATAATTTTAATGAAATGTTATCTAAAAATTTTATCAGGTTCAAAAATAAAGAGCATTCACATATGATTATTACTAATCTTAAAATAATAATTTCATGCAATTTCCTTTCATTGGAACTGGGTAATATCTGATTGTACATATGGCTGAAATATTATTGTTTTAATTATATTGACATTTTAGTCTAAAGATTATTGTATAATAAAATAGTAACTCATCAATAAACTAAGAAAATAATCCTTTCAGCGAAGCTTTTAAATATGCCTAACATGCCTAATGTTAAAGGTGGTATGGAAACGCAAAACATAACCAAGTCAAAAATTTCATAAATAAGTAAAAATAAAATTTAAAACTAAACACCTGAAAATTACTTAAGTAATACTAACCTTAGAACCCTGGACATGCATTAGACAAAACAGACAACAGACCAAAAAAGTACAAGAAAAGAAAATTATTAAAATTAAATAAAAATACAATGTAAAATTGAAACACAAAGTAATATATTTAAGAATTATATTTGAGTATTTTATTAAAAGGAAAAATCTCAGAAGAGGTATTCATTTATAAATTACAATGATTAAGGTCAAATATCAAATATTTAGACTTCTATTTATTTTTTTTCATTAGAATAACTGCCCAAATAACATATATGTAAACATAATTGATGTATTAGAAATTATGCACATTCTATTTTGTAAAACAAATATATTTTTCTAGCAGATGACTAAGGAAACATTTAATAAATAAACTAGTAAGATATTTCTGTCAAAGCTCTAACTCTGTACTGGTTTAATCGGAAATGACTTAGGGAAATAAACTATTTATACCAAACTTAAAGAATTTTCTTTAAAGGATTGTGTTATAATTTGGAGCCCTTCCTATAGATCAAAAGCCCCAGAAGTTAATAAAATAATAAAATATTAGAGTGATTATAACTTAAAGAACACTTTCTCATGCTAGAAAAGAATTTATTGATACACTAAATGAGGACTGCATGTGAACTAACCTAATTACATAGATATTTTACTCAGTTTTAGAATCATATTATAAGAATTATATTCAATATATTGAAAACATCAGATAGAATTAAGCTCACAATGTAAGTCATCAACTATTTCTATTCTCTGATTTTTGGAACAAATATATGTGAGCATAAGTTTCAAAATACACTGTTTACACGGTACATTGTATAGGAAAACATACAAAAGCTTCCTGAGAATACTAAAGTATAATCAGTGTTATAAAACAAAAAATTAATAATATTTCCAAATCTATTAACTAAATATTCTGATAATGGTAAGAAAACATAAATTAAAATTAAGACTCTATCATCATTTTTTAACAGAAAAAGTTGTTCTTCTTTATTATGACTTTGAAACTATTAGGAAAGCCAGAAATATCAGTCTCTATTATTTTTCTATAACAAATAAAATAAAACCATAGGTGACTCTGAATTAAATTCTAAGCATTCAGTGTTCTGGATGACTGAACAAAATGATCAGTCTAAAATCATAAAGTGATTTTGCAATTTGTAGTTGGTCCATGTTCCTTGCTTCTCTTCATTTTTCTCCTTTTTAGAATGTTTTTTATTGACTTGAGAGAGAGAGAGGGAGAGAGAGAGATAGAAACATCCATGAGAGAGAAACATGGATCGGCTGTCTCCTGCTCGCCCCCATACTGGGGATGAAATCCCAAACCCAGGCAGTGACCTCTTGGTTCATGGGTCTATGCTCAACTACTGAGCCACAACAGATGGGCTCTCATATCGCTGGCTTTCATTTATGACCAACTGGTACAATGTATATAGAATAAGTAAGAATTTGATTCAACTAGCCATGAAAATATTAACTTCAAAAATTCAACAAAAATAATGTTCCCTCCTCAAAACAGACTGGTCAAAATACATGGTAAGAGATCTAAATTTTCCCCCTGGCTACCAAAGTTAAAACCATTGTCTTATTTAGAGACTTGAAAATATTTTTTTAATTAATTCTCTATGTCACATATGATTTTAAATAATATAGGCAAAACTGAAACTCCAATAAAGTCCTATTCTTTCCTGAATATTAAGCTGAAGGTGTTCACTATAATATAAATATTGCATAACTATACTATATTTTCCTTAAGGTTTTCATTAAGATATTTTCTTACAAGTAAGATTAATAAACAGCTCAAATTTTCTTACATGATGATACTGCAACAGCAATACACAAATGTTATACTTAGTATGGATTATTGTATTCATATAAGGTCCCAGGGAAGAAAAAAGACCAACATCATGCCAATCCCATAGTAACAAAAAGCAGACAGAAAGATTACACTATTTTAGTCTTTTGCCATCAAAACCCATAATAATTAAATTTGTCTCAAAAAGCCTCTTTCAAACTTCAGAATTCTGAGTATGACAGCCTTATTTTAGAAATGACAAGATTATTCTATCATGATACAATTCTGTAAAAATAGGTCTAAAAGGAAATAAATGGAGGAAACATTCAATAACACCTCTCTAGTGCACTATACATATATACCTAACAATTTTCACATAAACTCCCTGTGGGATCAGTATAATTAACACCTTTAAATAAATGAAGAAGTTGTGGTTGGGGCCATATCCAGTAAGTGGTAGAACCTAAGTTAAAATACAAGATTTATCTTATGCTAAAATTCATATACTTTATATTAAATCATAACTTCAAAAGATCATGTCTGAGTCTCACTGATAACAGGAAGCAAGTTTGTTTTTTATAATAAGGAATAAATTATATGATATCCACACTTCTGATGGGAAAGACATATTCCTGTGTTGATCTTTGAGTCATATTTTTTAAAAGAATAACTATGCAGAATACTTACTGTTCTACTTATTCTCTCCAAATTAAATACAATTTCACTATTAGACATGTTAAACGCTAAAAAATTTAGTATGACTAAAAAGTTACATACTTCCTAGTGGAATATAATGACAATATTGAGAAAATCTGAAAAAGAAACTTTAATAAATGTCCAATAAGTCAAATTCAAGTTCTTGTTTAATAGAAAAGAATGAATTTATCTTAAGCTCTAGCTATTGAATTTTCAATGGCCAGTAATAAGTAACAAAGTTTTCACACTAAAATATCACTATGACATTTGTATTTATTTGAAGAAATAATGCAAACTATGACCCACAAGTCAAACCTGCCCCACTGGCCGTTTTATAAATAAAGTTTTATTAAGACACACATACACCTATTATTTTATCTGTCTATGGCTGCTTTTGCACAACAAAAGCAGAGTTGTAAAGATGGGACCGAGACCATACAGCCCACAAAACTGAAAATATTTACTATCTGATTCATATAAAAAAGTTTGCCAAACACTGCCATATTATCATTCTCATAATTTTTCATTAAATGCATATCTGCATATAAGGCATGAATATTTTGAAAAACTCCACAAACTGAAATAAAATTATCAGATCATTCATGCATTAGCGTCAAATGTTTCTATTTCTCTTTATATATCTAGATTTAAAATTCTGATGGCATCTACATGACAATGTTTGCCTTTGGTAATCTGGTGTCAACAATGTTTCCTTTCTCACTTATTCCTTCCAAATATCTCTCTTGGCTTTTTACATTTTAAATCTAAGTCAAAAAGCTCCATACTTTAGTTCTAATTTCCTTTTTTATTCAATCTCCTCATTCCTAACTTTCCCCCTCAACTACATTTCAATTTTTAGCAAGAATATTATTCAGTCAAGTAACAGAAATCAATACTCAGCAGTCAGCACCAATCACAGTTCTACCAGTATAAAGTGGGAGAAATAGTTATGGCTGTTACTTTTAAGGAAGCAATTTATTCAAAGAACATAAAATAAGCTATGTTGTATAACCAGGCATTGGTACAATCAGTTAATGGACCAAAATAACAAAAATAGAGAGAGACAAAGAAAGTTTCTACAACTAAATGAATTTCCAAGTATTTTGAAAACAGTTTAGGATTTAAGTAATTTCAAACTCAAACTATACTGGTCAAAACTGCACAGGTAATATATTTGGAAATCAAACTTCAAAATGTCAGTATCTTTACTGTGCAAATAAAAATAAGCAAATTTGGGTAGTGAAATATTATATACATCATAATGTTTATCAGTAATATACTTCATTAATTTAATATTTCTCTGTCTTGATAGAGATCTTTTAGCTTTAAAATTTGGAAAACTATTTAGTAATGTGAATATCTGAAACCTATGAAAATTTTAGCACCAACTACTAACTTTATATAAAGTAAATTTTTTGTTCTGTAGAAATTTTAAAATACTTAAAAGTGAACTTCAATACAAACTTTTAAAATTTCTTGACAACAAATAATAAATTTGTAAGGAATGAAACAAAATTTATATGATGGAAAATATGCCAGGAGGAAAACAATGATTGATTGTTTTTAGTATATAAAAACAAGAACAATTCTCCTTGCCTCAATATTAGAATGTTTTTTAAAAATCATATGCAATTCTCAATTTACTGGCATTTGACATAAATCACCAGAGAGAACCAGATTAAAAGAAGGGATGGTACATTAATCTCACAGGATACCTACACTCTACATACACCATTAATTTTTTTTTTTTCCTGGCTCTATTTCCTACTAATTCCATTAAAGCCCTAATGATAATGTGTTCTGCTGCACACCATCCTGTAGCCTGCTTGTCTTTGTAGACTTCTTGAATAAATTCATGGATAAAATCGAAATATATGTGCCTGTGAGAGAAAGGAGTTTTGAGAATATAATTTTTTGCTGCTAATGTTTAAGTTTCAAAATTGCTTTGGGAATGGTAGCAATGACAAAAGAGTAATGAGAAAAAGAGTGATGTAGAAAAAAGCTTGTTAATGATGAAATAAAGCCAGAGATCAAATTGGAAACACTGTCTCACCAAGTAAAAGACATCTTAACAAAACAGGTTTCTCTCTGGAAAAAGCATACTTTTTGGGCTTAGAGATGAGTTCCCAATATGGTAGCAAGAACACAGGTAATATGGGAAGCATTAGTTCTCTAATCTTTCCTATGTACATAGGCAGCTAGGGAGTAAAGATTTTTTTCTATGGATCAGAGATTTTTTTTTTTTTTTAAATCCTCACCCAAGGATATTTTTTCAATTGCTTTTTCAAGGAGAGTGGAAGGGAAGAGGGGAGGGGGAGAGAGAGAAAAAGAGAAAGAGAGAGACACACACACACACACACACATTGATGTGAGACAGACACACTGAGTGGCTGGCTTCTGCTCGTGCCCCAACCTGGGCCAGGCCTGCAACTGAGGTACATGCCCTTGGCTGGATCAAACCCAGGACCCCTCGGTCCTCTGGCCGATGCTCTTAACCACTAAGCCAAACTGGCTAGAGCCAGAGATATTTTTTGAAGTGATAACTAAAATATAAAGTTAGCACTAACCTACTATATTTTAAATTACATAATTAACATTGAATGTCTTTCAACCTTATTATATTAATACATTTCAATGTGTCACATAGAGACAAAGCTGTATTTTTTAAAATAAATGTTGAGCCAGCAAATAAAGTCAGACAAAAATGCTGTTAAAGACCATGTGAGCAACATAAAGCTTTCTGAGGTTTTCAATGACTGAAATTTTTAAGGTAGCATAAAAAAGGCACCTAGTTAGAAAAAGTACAAAACATGCCAAAGTTTTAAATAAGAAACACTCCTAGAATTTATTAATTTGGTTCTCTTTTGAAGCAAAATGCTTCAACATCAAATCTCCAAGATCAAATCTCAGAGAACAGGAAGGTAAACCTCCTAGATGTAGTTTAGAATAATATTAAACTTAGAAATAATATGTCAAGTAAATCATATGACATTGCATTTATAATGATGATTTTTTTCTAAATTTATATTCATGACTCTAATTACTATACAATAAGCATATACTTGTATTTAGAACTTCAAGATTTACAGAACAAGGATTTTAACAGTTTATTATAACATATATTTAAAGGGATAAACAATATATAAAAAATAAATCATTTCTAGTTATGACTTTCTAAGATGTATTCATCAGAATTACTAGAGAAATATTTTTATAAACACACATAGCTGTAACCCAACAATTAAATATGCATGTATAAATATAACTTCATATGATAAAAAGTTACCTTAGATGAACATGTTTTGTCAAAATCCATCTATTTGCAGAGCCGAAGTTTTTGGATACCTTTTGATATGAGGCACAGGTCTTATAAACCTGTTTACAATATAAAACACCACTGACATGCTCTAGTTATGTAATTATACAATAAAACCACTAGATGGAGGCAAAGTACTTACAGTTGGTGATGTAGCTGCAGAGAGCAAAGGTAAAATTCCTCCACAAGCAATGATGATGTTGTCTACCATTTGGGAAATGAGGTGAATTGTGTTATGTACAAAAATAATGTTTTCATTGCTATTGACAAAATCCATTACAGACTTTGTAGAATGGCTAAAATAGCAGAAAAACAAAACAGAAATGAACACTTCCTTGGCTTAAGAATAAGAAATTTAGACAATTTATAATAACATTTTTAAGTGACAAATAATGAAGAATTAAACAATTTAAAATGGAGTTATTAGAAAATAATATAATTTAAAATTGAGATATTATATTACTGAAAATTAAGCATTAATCTTTACACAGTTATTAGTCTAAGTGTATTAATCTAGTGTTTTGTTTCTCCTTAAGAAATAGTGTAGTAGCTTGATTCAAAGGCATGTGACTAGATCAACAAATGCGGCTAAAAAATTTATTTTTTGCCAGAGCTATTCCTTTTGTGTTGAAAGGCAGAACTGGCTAGTTAAAACATTTTACTACCTTTTATGCAGTTTCAGTTTGTTGCATCATCAGACTGAATCTCCTACCTCTGACCAGCCATACTGAAAAGGTATACTGCTAGTGACAGAAGTGGCACAGTAGGTGAGTATAAACAAATCAATAAAAATTTAAGAACTTACTGAATAAAAAGAGAAAAGATCTAAATGATTGGCAATACAACTTCCCCATACAAAACATGCAATGTACATATTCAGAGAAATACATTGCTTTAATTTGGTGTCAGTCAAGAATATGAACTATTTTCTAACGGGGGGAAAATGAAACTAGTCCATGATCAAATTTAAGTCAATAATTCTCAACTTTTTAGAACTGTAAAATATCATGTATTGTATCTTAGATCTCAAGATGCTTTCCCTGTCCTAAATATAAAGTTTTATCTTTTAAAAAATTAAAATTACATAAAATTCTGTTTGGAAAATATTTTGAGAGCCCTTGAAAGGAAATAAAGATACACAGTATGTTAAAGGAAAGAAAATTGAGTAACACTAACTTAGAAGCTACTAACAGTGTAATTAGAAAATTACACTATGTATTTCCATACACTGATAGTCATATAAACCGTAATATATTTCATGGTATTCTAGGTCCCTTATTATCATCTCTAGGTAATTCTGAATATAACAACACTAGCAATGAAAAAGACCTTTGTTTCTACACATTAGTAGACTAAGGACAAACTGATCAAATAACATCAGAAGTAAAACCATTCTGTGGCAGACGTTGACTACTTCCATATTTCTTCTACCATGCTAACACAACCTAGATTTTGTTCTATTACTGAACCACATTGGGTACAGGAAAGGTGGGCTTGACCCCAGCTACTACGTTACTGATCAGTATTGCTCTGTATAGACTAGTCATTATCATTCCATTCCCTTGTGCTGGTGGTTAACTTTGAGAAGAGCATATAATCCTGCTAGCATGTGAGATATACAGGGGAAATTTCTTGAAGGGCTTCAATTAAAACAAAATAAAACAAAACAACAACAAAAAAGAACAAAAGAAGAGGAAGAAGAAAGGAGAAAGAAGAAGAAAAAGAAGAAAAGAAGAGGAAGAGGAGAAAAAAAGAAAGAGGAGGAGTGGGGGGGGGGGAAGAAGAGGAGAAAGGAAAGAGAAGAAGGAGGAGGAAGAGCCCCCATGCCCTCTAGTTTGGGCAAGTTTCCTACATTAATTCAATGCTGGGAGCTGAAGCAACCACCTTGAATCTTAGAAGAAAAATCAGGAGAAGCAGAGAAGCCCATTTGAACTTTGAGAATATCATGCCACTGATCCTTGTTGATGGTGGCATAGTCTGTTACTGAAAGCCATGAAATTCCTAATATATATGCTTGCACATATACATGACACACTTTCATAATTACCTGTATAAATGCTATTAAAATTAAATTGAAAGTGAAGCAAGGGAATGATTTAATTTATGTAGGTTTCGTTTTCATTAACTGATTATATTTGAACTGATATAGTCTCTAAAAATAGACATCATAAGAACACTTAAAATTTTATTTTAACAAGCCTCAAATGAAAGAACAAGAAAAGTCTCCAGAAAAGAGCCAAATGAAATGAAAATAAGCAATCTCTCAGGTATAGAGTTCAAAATACTAATTGTAAGGATACTCCACAGCATGAAAAAATATATGGAAACTATGAAGGAAATGAAGAATGACATAGCAGAAATAAAGAATACATTGGAAGGAATAAACAGCAGGTTAAAGGAAGCTGAGGATCGGATCAGTGAATTAGAAGATGGTGTAGAAAAAATCACTCAAGGACCAAAAAAGAAAAAAAGCAAAAACAGGAGGACAGTCTAAAGGAGCTGTGGGACAACAAGAAACCTAACAATATTCGCATTACATGACTGCCAGAGGAGGTTGAAAGTAAGCAAGGGTTAGAGAACCTATTTGATGAAATAATGGCAACAAACTTCCCTAACCTGGTCAAGAAAAAGTCATACAAGTTCAGGAGGCAAAGAGAGTCCGAAGCAAGAAGAATCCAAAGAGACCCACGCCCAGACATATCATAAATAAAATGCCAAGAATCCAACACAGAGAGAGAAACTTAAAGGAAGCTAGAGAAAAGCAATCTGTTACCTACAAAGGAGACCCCCATAAGGCTGTCATCTGACTTCTCATCAAAAACTCTACAGGCCAGAAGGAAATCGCAGGAAGTATTCAAGGTAATGCAAAACAAGGATCTGAAACCAAGACTAGTCTATCCAGCAAGATTATCATTCAAGATAGATGGTGAAATAAAAACCTTGTGAGACAAAATTAAGGCTAAAGGACATTATCACTACAAAACCAGAATTACAGGACATGTTAAAGAGACTGCTATAATTAGAAGTAGAAATAGGGAGAAAGAGAAACATAAGCATAAAGAAATGAAATGGCAGTAGATAAGTCTCTTTCAATAATAACCTTAAATGTAAATGGATTAATGCCCCAATAAACAGATATGGGGTGGCGGAATGGATAAGAAAACATGACCCAAATATATGCTGTCTACAAGAGACCCATCTCAGAACAAAAGACTCACACAGGATGAGAGTGAAGGGATGGAAAAACATTTTTCCATGCAAATAGAAATGAAAAAAAGCTGGGGTAGTGATACTCATATCTGACAAAATGGACTTCAAAATGAAGACCATAAGGACAGACAAGAAAGGTCTTAACATAATACTAAAGGGATCAATCAAACAAGAGCATATAACCCTGATAAACAAATATGCACCCAACATAGGAGCATCTAAATTTATTGAAAAACTTCTAGAAGACTTTAAGGGAGAGATCGACAGCAGCACAGTCATACCAGAGGGCTTTAACAGCCTGCTGACTTCTCTGGATAGGTCTTCCAGACAAAAGTCAACAAGGAACAGTGACCCAAAAATGACACACAAGATCAGGTGGATTTAACTGACATTTACAGAACATTCTACACCAAAGCTGCAAAATAGACATTCTTCTCAAGTGTACTTGGGACATTCTCAAAGATAGACCACATGTTAGGATATAAAACAAGTCTCTACAAGTTCCAGAAGACTGAAATCATATCAAGTATCTTCTTGGAACACAATGGCATGAAATTAGAAATTAACCACAATAAAACATTAAAAAAAAATTCAAACACATGGAGGCTAAAAAGCACGTTTTTAGACAATGAATGGGTTACCATAGATATCAAGAAATAAATAAAAAAAACTTCCAGGAAAAAAAGGAAAATGAACACACAACTCCAAATCTATGGGACACAATGAAAGGAGTCCAGAGAGGAAAGTTTATAGCACTACACACATGACAAGAAAAACTTCTAATAGACTCTCTAACCCTACAAGTTAAAAACTTAGAAAGAGAACAGCAAGAGAAGCCCAAAGTAAGTAGAAGGAAGGAAATAATATCAGAGCATAAATGAATGACATAGAAAATAAATTAAAAAAATACAAAAGATCAATGAAACCAAGAGCTCATTATTTGAAAAGACAAACAAGATTGAGGCACCTTTAGCCAGACTCATCAAGAAACAAAGAGGACCCAAATAAACAAAATCAGGAACAAAAGAGGTGAAATAACAACTAACCCAACAGAAATACAAAAGATTGTAAGAAAGTACTATGAACAACTATATGCCACCAAGCTGGATAATCTGGGTGAAATAGGCAAATTTCTAGAAAAATACGTTCCAAAACTCAATCAGGAAGAGTCAGAAAGCCTGAATAGGCCAATAACCAGTAATTACTGCTGAAGCAGTAATGAAAGGGCTTCCAGCACATAAAAGCCCTGGCCCAGATGGCTTCACAGGGGTGTTTTACCAAACATTCAAAGAAGAATTAACACCTATCCTCCTCAAACTATTTAAAAAAATCCAAGCAGAAGGAACACTTCCAAGATCTTTCTACAAGGCCAGCATTAGCCCAATTCCAAAACCAGATAAAGACACTACAAAGAAAGAGAATTACAGGGCAATACCCCTGATGAACATAGACGCTAAAATCCTCAACAAAATATCAGCAAATCAGATCCAGCAATATATTAAGAAGATCATACACCATGACCAAGGGGGATTATTCCTGGGATCCAAGGCTGGTACAGTATTTGTAAATCAACAAACGTGATACATCACATAAACAAACTGAAAGACAAAAATGACATGATCATATCCATAGATGTAGAAAAATCTTTTTATAAAATCCAACACCCATTTTTGATAAATTCTCTCAGCAAAGTGTAAATAGAGGGATCATACCTCAACATAATAAACACCATATATGACAAACCTATAGCCAACATCATACTCAATGGACAAAAACTAAAACCATTTCCCCTAAGAACAGGAACAAGACAAGAGTGTCTACTTTCACCACTCTTATTCAACATAGTACTGGAAGTCCTAGCCACAGCCATCAGACAAGAAGAAAACATAAAAGGCATCCAAATTGGAAAGGAGGAAACAAAACTGTGATTACTTGCAGATGACATGATATTGTACAAAGAAAATCCTAAAGACTCCACCAAAAAACTACTAGATTTAATAAATGAAATCAGCAAGGTAGCAGGATACAAAATTAACACCCAGAAATTGATGGAATTTTTATACCCCAATAATGAACTCTCAGAAAGAGAAACTAAAAAAACAATCCATTTACCATTGCAAGTAAAAAAATAAGATACCTAGGAATAAAATTAACCAAAGATGTAAAAGACCTGTACTGGGAAAACTACAGGACACTGAAAAAAGAAACAGAGGAAGATATAAACAAATGGAAAAATATACCATGTTCATGGATTGGAAGAATTAACATCATTTAAATGTCCATACAATGCAAAGCAATCTATAAATTCAATGCAATCGCTATGAAAATACCAACAGCATATTTCACAGATTTGTAACAAACCCTTGGAAAATGTATATGGAATCAAAACATACCCCGAATAGCCATGGCAATCTTGAGGAAGAAGAACAAAGTTGGAGGGATCACAATACCAGATATCAAGTTATACTACAAAGCCACTGTAATCAAAACAGCCTGGTACTGGCACAAGAACAGACATATAGATCAGTGGAACAGAAGAGGACCCCGAAATTGACCCATGCCATTATGGTCAATTAATATTTGACACAGGAGGCAAGAACACATAATGCAGTAAAGACAGTCTCTTCAATAAATGGTGCTGGGAAAATTGGACAGGTGCATGCAAAATAAATCAAACTAGACCACCAACTTACACCATACACAAAATTAAACTCAAAATGGATAAAAGGCTAAAATGTAAGACATGAAACCATAAAAATCCTAGAGGCAAACAAGGCAGCAAAATCTGACATTTCTTGTATCATTACGTTTGCCTATACATCATCTTGGGTAAGAGAAACAAAGGAGAAAATAAACAAATGGGACTGCATCAAAATAAAAAGCTTCTGCACAGCAAAAGAAACCACCAACAAAACGAAAAGGGAGCCCATTGTAGAGGAGAACATATTTGCCAATGACACATCTGATAAAAGTAGTTGATGAGTTAATTAAATTTTCAAAGGGTAATGATAAGAAGTGTTAATACATTGTGACCCATAATTCAAAAAATAAAGGGGAATTACAAAAAAAAGAAAAAAAGGTGTATTTTAACAGTGCATATATGTTATATGCTGATTAACAAAAATAAATTTAGTATGTGGTATTAATTTTAAGAGGAAAAGAAAAATGTGGAAATTTATTTGAAACAGAACTTTTTTTTGTTAAGTCTAATTTATATAGAACAGGAAATGACATATTTCAAAATTTTGCTTTCTAATTGTCTCAAGCTTAAGTTCTTGGATACCTTTCAATATGAGGCCCAGGCTTTATAACCTTTATGAAGATATTTATGACTCTATAAAAAAATTTCAGTTTCATAATCTTAAATAAATTTAATTTGTGAGATTTATTCAACGTTATAATTCACTTGTCAATCAGCTGATGCATGCTGGAAATTTAAAATACCAATTTTCTTAAATGGAAGTAGTCTTATTTCTAGAAAAACAATATTTCTACCTTCTCCAAACATGTACATCTGTTTCTAATGCAAATAGCAGATCGGTGAGGAGTCGCTGGTGCATTGGAGACCATTTGAACTCAGGAATACGGAACATGGTGGTGCGGGGGCCGGGGCTGAACTGGCGCCGCTGTTCCTCGGTCATTGGCATTCCTCGAAATCCTAAATCAACTCGGAGGTCTCTGTCTTGCTGTGTGACAGACCGACCCTGAACAGCCTAGAGAAATAACAGGTAGATATTTGCAGAGTGCAAAAGAAATTACTGATTTCAAAATGAAAACAGTAAGTTTAGTAAAGTGCGTAAAGCTTTTGCTTATGACTTAAGTAGGCAAGTATATTTACATGTATTGCTCACCTGGTGATTCCCTGCACAGGAACCTTTGAGAGCTGAAAAGGCTATTATTACTACTTTTATTTTGCAGTTTCAGAAACTAAGAAAGAAAATCAAATACCTAAGTTTAATAACAATGTTCACATTGAAAACCAGACCCTTTTTACCCATTTTTGGAGCCTTTATATTAGCCCATATTTCTTCCTTATGAAAGTGACAATATATTCAAAGTGAAGTATACTGAATATACGCCATCAACTAATTGTAATTAAAAACATAAGGTTAAAAGAAATATTACTTGAACAGATTCAAGTTAATTTCAAAGTCGATTTCACTCACAACACTTCAATTTAGAAAAACAAATGCATTTGATAGGCTGGAAAATCAGAAAAAATGCCTGTACACTCTGAATGAAAACCAGATATGCCTAGTGACTATTATGTTCAATAAACAATGCACCATGCTTTCCTTTATTTTAAATATGTACCTAAGTCAATATTCCCATCCCCTACAAATTATCAATGTAGTACAACTGCCACAAAAATGGGAAATGGCAGTTAACAGAGAAAAAATAAAAATGCTTTTCTCACAAACAGACTCTGTCATTAAGTATTCTTATTAGAGTATAAAGACACCAGTTAGGTATATGGTTTACTCTTTATAATAGAACATGTTAAATTTATTTTCGATGACATTAAAAGGTGAACGGAAAATTCAGAGAACAACATAACAAATCATTAAGTGTAAAAATTTTCTTCAACTCTTAATTATAAGGTATTATTTAGCCTAGAAAATAAGGAACAAGTTTTAACACTCAAAGCTCAACAATTAAAATCAATATCAGAAAACTTCATCCATTTTTTGCTTTACTCTGGTGAGGCCAAAACTGCAGCAGTAACATTTCCTCACCACCAGGCCTTAAGAGTCTTTAATTTTCTCATAATAAATTCCTAGCCACATGGTTAGGAATAAAAAAAATTCTCACTGCTAATAATTCCAAATTTTCTCAGCCATAGTACCTACCTCACAGTGTTGTTGTGAGGGTTAAATCTAAAAACATATAGCACAGTGCCTGGAACAGAGTAAGCACTTGATATAAATTCCCTTTTCCCTTCCCCTTCATTTATCAGTTCAATCTGGGCTCCAAGTCCTCTTTTCTATAATCTACAGAAGAGTGTTGGGCCTGAAGCTTAAAAGGTTAAAATTAATTACACATTCAGAGTGAAGATCTTAAGTACAAAATGTGTAAATGTAGTCACAGAGTCATAAAATGTTAGAACTAGGAAAGCCCTTAATGGCCATATTTTAATCTAGTAATATGTTGTACTGTGTAAGAAAGTTCAGACCCAGAGAGGTTGAGCAGTTACACAAAATTGGAAATATAATTCAGCTATTTTAAATTTCTTTTATATGTACTACCATACTATTCAATTCCATAAAATACTATTATACCATAATTAAATATAAGCATAGTGTAACTGATAAGAAATTACTCTGTTTTGATGCTAACAATGCAACACCCATTCAATGCATTTTTAGAACTCATGTTAGGTAACTTACTTGTGTTGTAGTAGTTGTAGTCTGAATTTTTCGGATTTCTTTGCCTGATTCTTTGCCATCATCAGATCTCTCAGTATCTGAAAGTATACTTCCTGCATCAATATTTGGTACAGTTTTGCTACCAGAAGATTCAGTTTCCAGAGCTGTAGCAGTCACTTCAGCATACTCTAACCCTTTAGATGATAAGTCTCTTTCAGAAATACTGCTCATTCCATCTGAAGCTGTATGGATTTTGAATTCTTTTTCTTCTATTATACTTGTACAAGTTAAGTCTACACTACCAGTCATGTGAGCAAGCAACCCAAGATCATCACTAACACCAAGATGTACTTGTGTGTCCTGAATATTTGGAATAATGTGATTGCTAGAAAGTTCAGGAAGGAGTTTCTCTTCCTGTTTGGGTATTTTATTAAACAGAAAAGATGCACTACTATTAGGAAGATCATCTTTCTCATCTGCTAATGTTATCAGTGGACCATTATCCTTTTCTTCATTTTTTTTTATGATACCAACACTTCCATGTACATTGTTTTGGAGTTTCTCAACAGCAGCACTATATACATTATCCAACAAAGATCCAACCTCCACAAGGGCACCATTCTCCCCACCTACTAGAGTCTCTGGTGATAAATCCATATCATCCAACTTTACTTCTGTTGCTTCCACTTTCTCTGCTTTTATATCAACTAAAAGATCATGCACTTCCACATGTACACCACTTCCCGGTCTATCTGAATTTCCAAGAATATTGTCTGACACTTTTGTTGACATGAGCAAGTCTCTAGTGTCTGTGCTGACAGGGTAATCTGCCTCACTTTCTGGGCTCTGACTTTGTGAAAGATCTTCTATCTCTCGAATTTCCATTCCACCTTTTGCTCCTGTTGTCTGTGATGAAAGACCAGAGATGGTGCTCACATTCCCTTTCTTTCCCTTTTTAATGTTTTCCTCCTCCTGTCTCTGATATTCTTCATACATTTTGGCTAGGTATTCCTTATGTGCTTCATAAGTGACCTTAGGAACAAGGGGGAAAAACATTAAGGTATTTTATATATATCAAGAAGAAAAAAAAGATACAAATAAAATTATGGTAATAATAGCAAAACGGTATCAAGTATTTTAAGATATCAAACACAGCATGTATTAATACTAAGACAAGTGTTTAATTTCATCAAGTAATTGAAAATAATCATTAAAAAGAGTTATTTATGACTTCTTACACGTCCAAAGACACACAGTTAGATAAACTAACAATATTAAAACTTTAAATAGTGATCTTTTCTTTTAGGTTAAGTATTTTAATGTTACCCTTACCTAATATGCCAGTTGAACTCCTACATATTTGAGGTATTTGAGCTAAAATGAAGATGTGGCTAATATACAGTCCCCAAGTACTACTCTACTACTAGATCAGATTTCACCATCCATTACCCATATGTGTGCCTATTTCAACAATTGATTTAAGAAAAACCCACACATATCCATAAATACATACATTTATAAACTGTTAAAACATCACAATTTTATCTTTACATAGGCTATTTTGTTACTTTATATAGGCTTCCTTAGGAGATATATATATATCTTACATTAAAAATGCAATGTCTTAGGCGAAGGGAGCAGGGGAGGAAATAGGGGATATCTGTAATACTAGCACAATAAAAAATGCAATGTCTTTTCCTATAAAATACTATTTTCAAATTTGTTAATATAATAATAAAAGGTGCCAATATGTTATAAAATTTAAGTTATTAATAGGAATAAAAGCTCTTCTAAAATTAAAAAAAAATTAAAAAATTTTCCTTAGAGTCACATATGATATTAATTTCTACTTAAGTCATAGGATAACAAAAGTTTATTTTGTGATAGAGCTTCCTTTGGAGATTATCTCAATACAAAAACCCCTTCATTTTATGGAAGACGAAATCAAGTCCCAAACTCGGGGTTGACAAACTATGTTCTCCTTCTACCAAAGACTAGATAATATTTAAAATATAAATATATAGATTTCTAGGATTAAATATAGAGAAAAGATAATGCAATTAAAAATACCACTAATATTAAACACTTTAAGTATATTTATGATTCACCTGAAAATAAAAAATAATTTCTGACTACTTTTTAAAAGTCTTTAAAATACTTTAAAAAGTCTTTAAAAAGTATATTTCAGAGTCTATTCTATAAAATACTCTTATAAGAATCAGTAGGTATGTTCTAGTTTTTAAAAGGGCAACTGGCTCAAACTGAAGTTCTCAGATCTGCTTATATGTGGCATCACTTTTGGGGTCCACAATTCCTAATTTATAAACTTGAGGTTCCAATCAAATGATATATAAAATACTTCAAGATTTAACACTGTATGGACAGAAGGGAAAAAAACACAAAAAAGAGAAAACTGGGAAGGAGGAGTTGGCCATAATGGAAGTTGCCCACAAGATGGCACCAGATGAGCATTTGCAGCCATTTAATTAATCCACAGATGAAACCTGGATGATATAAAATGCTAAATCTCTGTTACCTTGGAATGGGCTATTGAGAGTGTATCCACCCAGACTCTCCAGCCTCCCCATTCATATTTTATTGCATGATACAACAATATCCGGAAGATATTATAGACCATCTCAGTAATCTTCTGTTCTTCAGAATTTTTAGGATTGATATAGCCAAGAGAAAACATCCAATCCTGCCATACT
This sequence comes from Miniopterus schreibersii, assembly GCF_964146895.1. Classification (NCBI taxonomy): domain Eukaryota; kingdom Metazoa; phylum Chordata; class Mammalia; order Chiroptera; family Miniopteridae; genus Miniopterus; species Miniopterus schreibersii. The sequence continues at coordinate 86,246,969 of NC_138102.1, read as the reverse complement.
GAACACTGCAATAAGCATCTAGTAGGAAAAACATATTCATTAAAAATACCTAAGTTGTATTAGAATTTACTATTTTGAAATTTAGATAAATAGAGAAAACTGCACCTAGGTAAACAAAGGTGCAGTCATTCTGCTTATTCTATATTCTATACCTGGAATGGCACTGCCCCATTTTTCTACCTGAAAAAATCCAAATTATCATTTAAAATTGCTTTCCTAACTTTCCCAGTCAGACTAAGTTATTATTTTTCTACTCCTTCATCATATGTAGCCCTCACAATGCGCTTAATACATTATAAAGTAACCACTACTTTATTATTCTTTCCCACTAAACTGTACTAAGACTGTATACTAAGACAACCTATGCACCAAAGTGCTTTATACATATCAGACAATCAATGTTTGTAAAATTAATGACTCAGGCAGCAACTATGGCTCCAAAATATACCCCAAGTCCTAGGTAACCAGCTTAAAAATACATGACAACAATTAGTTATCAGACAAATTCAGGAAAAGCATGGATGAATATGAGCAAATCCAACATAATTACAATTAAAACTACTATTGGAGATAGATAGGTAGCACCAAAAGGAACGGTGCATTTTAAATAATGGTTTGTGGATATATATTCATATATTCAATTAAAATATAATACACATGTAAGTAAAAACATAAAAATAAATAGAAGTATAATAAATGCAGATTATATCAAAGAAACATACAATGTCTTCTCATGATTAAAAGCATTTAGCAATGTGGGAAAGATTAGAATTTTTTTTCTATGAAAGAGATTGAAAATAAAATAAGATTAATTATAGAATAAAGTTTTGTTGTACTATTCAATTTGCTTACCTTCTATTTTCACGGCTATTACTGAAAAGTTTTATCATGTCAGATAAAAATAAACGACGTACTTCCATCAGTTCTGCACTTGGTGTAGAGTTTTTTAACAAAGTTGCCACCACCTTAAGAATCACTTTAAAAAACAACAACAACAAAAAAGTTATAGTATAGACTTATAACTGTACATATCTTCTACACAAAAAAGATTTTACTGAAATTTCTTTATTTTATTTATCTTTATTGTTGAAAGTATTACAAATGTCCCCTTTTTTCCCCATTGACCCCTTCTACCCTGCACCCATCCCCTACCCCAGGCCTTCACCATTCTATTGCCTGTGTCCATGGGTTATGCATATATGCATATAAATTCTTTGGTTAATCTCTCCCCACCCACCCACACCCACCTTAGCACCATGGTAGGTGATTTTTAAGTGCTATAAACTATGTGCGCACCATAATGAATTTAGGTGGTTGGGAAAAGTTTTGATTTAGTCTGACATATTACCATGTTACTATTGTATTAAAATAAAAAAATTGCTGTTTGCTCACTTGGATTCTGAATTTTCACTGTAGAATCTGGCTCTGGGTGTGGTTTATGTACAACTTGAGTACATACTTGCTCTGTCAATATCTGGAAGATGAAGAATTTTAGTTTTCATTTAGAAAATAATTTAAAATATAATTGCCAAATATATACATACAAAGAATTTCAAAAAATTCTGTTCAAATCAAAAGAAATATCTCTTCTAAAGGGTCTTCTAGTGAATTCCACATACTTCTAAAACTCTAGATCCTTCAATTTTTAAAAAAATTATAGATAAAAACAAAACCAAGACCAGTATCTATAGGAAAGCTTAATTAGGAAATACAAGAACTTATTCTGTCTGAAATCCTTTTCAACATACATCCTTAATATACTTATGCTGTGAATTATAAACATTTGACTCTTGGTGTCAACACTAATTTTTAAAATTTAGAAAATCAGTAAATAAAATAAAGTTTGAAGCCTGGGCCCCAACTCAAAATGAAGTGTCATAAGGGAAGATTCTTTATTAAAAAAAATGTGGCTCATTATCATTTACTACAGAGTTTTTAAAAACTTCTTTCGAACAACAAAAAAATGACAAAAGTTGACCAAGTAAAGACAATTCTAAAACATTTACAAATTTTTCCACTAACACAAAATCTTGGTGAGTCCAGTATTATTTTCCCCCCCACTTAATTTCATTTATTTATTGAGTATATGTATTTTATATTAGTGATTTAATTTCCTATTTTGCTTTAATATGCTAAATTTTTAATGAAACTTTAAAAATGGTTCAACCTATATTAAGGCTGGGAACTCTGGAGAAACTATAAAAGTTAGTTGAAATAGCTATATTTTAAAAGTTGAGGATGAAGAAAGTAAATTAAAGAGACAGTGACAGTCCCTTCTGAATAGAAAAAGACCATGACATCCAAAAGTCTCATTCTTCTTACCTTTTTGCCCAGACTTTCTTTTGTAAAAAACAAAAAGGTAGGAAATTTACTTAGTTATATTAGCAATGTAAATTAAAAAGGTACTGACTTGAAATAAAAAATAGCCACATTTTAAGTGTTTAATAGCTTTTTATTAGAGTGAGCAGGGGAACAATAATGCATTGAGGTAACCCAATAAATTTGCTATTTACAGACATAGGTGTGAGCTTAGTATTATACATTTAAGTTTTATTTTATAAATGGAATTATATCCTAATTCATGGTAACAGAGAGGAATTTAGGCCCAATCAACAACTACTGGAGCTTCCTCTCTGACATACGTACTCCCCAGCCTCGTCATACATAAATCATCTTTGATCAGGAGGCTTAGCTTTTGACAAAGGAGTAGTACTATTTCATTTCTTAAAATGGCAAACTATTAACACTACTGTTACATCTAACTTCCACTGCAGGTATCTGAGGGCCAGGGAATCTTTGTATCTTTACATCTAAACAAGTTGTCATACTTTTTGGCTCTTAATTTCTTTATCTGTGAAAAGAATATTTGAATAACATGATATTTAATGTACTGTCCCCCTCTGAGATTCTATGTTAAGAAAGGGGTTTTATTATGAGATACTAAAGATTTAAAGTTGAATATCATCTTGTAAAACATTTATGCTCAATAACTATTATGCCCTTACAGAAAAAGACAAAGTAACTAAAATTATACATTTGAAAAATCAGTTAATTATTTCCATAAGAAACTGAGCTCTTCAGGATCCCACACCTAGAAGCCCCTGCACTGTTTAACTGAATTGTAGAAATAATATGTAAAGAGAAGTAGTTTACCCATCCTTATAAAGAGACATTAATATCACAACATTTAATAAAATAATGTATCCGATAGTATGGTTGAGATCTACAAGTATATTAAAAAGAATATAGTTTTGTCTTTAGAAGGCATATTCTGAAATCTAACAAATAATTCTAAAGTGTACTATAAATTAAAAAAATACAATTATCCATAATTTATAGATTGAGTGATAATGTAAATATATAGCAAATAAAATTTAAGACATATTTTGCAAATCTAATTCTCAAAAAAATTTTGGAAAAAAAATAGGTTTGCATAATTTCAAACAGGAGTCCATTAAATCTAACTCACTTTAGTGTATGCGATACAAGAAAATGAGACGGATGTTTTCTTAATAATTTTTTTTTAGTTTTCATAATAATTAAGATAGAGTCTTACATTTTCATAACTTAAGCAATGTTATCTGACATATCCTGCTAAAATAAGTCTAACTTACTTTGTCCTTTAATGTTTATTATTTATTCTATTATAGGTATCCTATCAGATTTAGAGGTATAAGGATCACAGTGACATAGTCCCTGTGGACTTCCACTTTGTGTAAACCACATGTTCTAAAATATCATTATCAACACCATAGGTTTGACGCAGTTCTTTATTATTTCTGTACTTGTTTTTATACCTTCCTACAGTTGCGGTGGTATTGATTTTGATACATTGCTTGGGATTAAGGTAATTTCCCCAAACCAAAGCAGAGAATGAGATAAAAGAAGCTTTCAAACTGTAGATTATCAACCAACTGATTCATTCTAGGGGTACAGACCCAGGTCGACACTCACAAGGTACATCAAATCCAGGTCAGGTTTAGAGGGTGAGTTTTCTTTTTTTAGTTAAATTACACTTACTATATTGATTAGAATTTAAGTTCAAGTCTATCATATAAATTTTAATCTTTTGCAGTAGATGCCACCCTCTAAAATTATACAATCTTTAAACTTTGGTGATCCAGAATTAGTCATCCACCATCCTGTCAGTCTGATAATACAATTTACTATTTGTATTACAGCTTATGTTGAAGACCCTTTCTACGTTCTTGTGAGATCAACACTAGCCAATCATATGATAACCATATTGGGCTTTTTGTATATCCACTAACTTTCCTTTTTAGAATATCAATTCAGAGTCCTCAATTAACCATAATTATTATTATTCTTTAAAAAAGCATATATTATTGCCAAATTGGTCAGATAGTAAGTCAGTCAGTTACATTATCATTTCAGAACCTCTGTGAAATCCAATATCCAATATCAGAAGATCTAACCTTATCCTGGCTGTTTCTACCTAAGATGTGAAATCAGCAACAAATTGGCTTTGTTTAGTGTATAATATCATTAGAGACCAAAATCTAGACACTAAGAGCATGCCTATGGGTACTGATAGTAGGTAAAAATGCTGCTGCACTTCTGTTGAGCCACTCTTCAGGAAGACTGATAGAAATGCATGCGTATATATTCTTATTTTAAGGTTAGGATTATACGATGATTTTTCAAATTCAACATATTATATTGTTATGCGTTACTTCTATTTTAATATAAAGTTTCATTGTTTACAAAGACTTTCTGCTCTATTGACACTATATAGGTCAAAACAAGCAGGTCAGAAATTCATGTAGACCAAAAAAGTGATTAAAAAACATATATAGTCATCATCAATCAAAGCAATTAGTAGGAAGAAAACCAAGATAGAAACACAAGTTAATCAATATTAGACACTAGCATTCAGAACCCTGATATTTTAGCAAGGTTCTCATTCAGAGGAGGATTTTAATGCTGTCAAGTTCAAGGTATATTCTGACATTTTTTTGTCTTACACATATGTATTGCCCATTGTATGACCACTTAGTAGAGGTAAGAACAAATAATTTAAACTGTGAGTCTCAGTTTATCTGTTTAAAAAGGCAATAAAAGCCCAGCTGGGCATGGCTCAGAGGTTGAGCATCAACCTTGGATCCAAGACCTCACATTTTGATTCCTGGTCAGGGAACATGCCCGGGTTGGGGGCTCGATCCCCAGTTGGGGGCGTCAGGAGGCAGCCGATCAGTGACTCATCATCTATGTTTCTATCTCTCTCTCTCTCTCTCTCTCTCTCTCTCTCTCTCTCTCTCTCTCTCTCTCTCTCTCCCTTCCTCTCTCTGAGATCAACAGAGATATATTTAAAAAACAAAAACAAAAAAAAGGCAATAAAAATACCAGTTTTATAGGGTTGTTGCAATGATTTAAAATAATGTTGTAAAGGACTTGCCAAGGTGACTGTCATAGGAAGCACCTAAAAAAGATATCATTATTATTTGGAAAATATAGTATCAAAATTAAGATGCTCTACATAGCATAAGTTTGTTTATCAGTGTTTATTCAGCTCTGCCCACCAAATACTAGAGTAATACAAAAAAACTTATAATTCAAAAAAGCAACACTCTGGAGAGCAGAGTTTACAAATCATGTAATTTGAGGAATGACTGACACAAAGTTGGAATATTCATCTTAGGAACAATAAAACAGAGTAATCAAAAGAGTTTCCTTCATTTATCTAAAGGGCAGCCGCTCTTAAATTTAGTGGGAAGAATATAAAATGAAAAAAAAAAAGATAAAATAGCTAAAATTAATATCTTTATAAATGCATGTATAGAATAAATACATATAATAAGTATATTTTAATGTAATAAATATATCGTAAGTACAGTTTTATTGGACAGCCACATGCATTTGGTTCATATTGGCCATGGCTGCTTCTGATCCACTACTGCAAAGCTGAGTAGTTCCAACAGACACCTGCTGCTATAGACTGAATGTCTGTGTCCCCATAAAATTCAAATGTTAGAACCTACCCCCCAGTGTGATCATATTAGGAGGTGGGCCTTTGGGAGGTGATTAGGATTAACATATCCCTCACGTGAAGGGGTTAGGGATAGGGTTAGGGTTAGTGCTCTTCTAAAAGAGACCCTAAAAAGCTCTCTTACCCTTTATGCCATGTGAGGACACAGAGAAAAGACCACTTGTCTTGGACTCCCTAACCTCTAGAACTGAGAGACATAAATTTCTGTTGTGTATCACCTACCTGGTTTATGATATTCTCTTAAGAGCAGCCCAAATGAACTAATACAATCACAAAATCTAAAACATTTATTATATTATCTGTCCCCTTATCAGAAAAGTTTGCCCTTCCCAACTAAGATGAACACTTTGTAATAAAAATATTTGCAGTATATTGTTAAGTGGAAAACTCAAGACACAAAACTATTTGCAGGATGATAGTTCATAAGAGGTGTGTCTGCAAGTGCGAGTTGAAAAAAGACATATATACATTTAATCTAATGAAGTATATTTAAAGTATATATACTTTTAAATTAATGAAGACACTATGGATAAATTTTATTTTGGTGATTTTATGTATTTTCCAAATTTCTTTAATGAATGCATATAACTCTGATATCAGATTAAAATGTAACTTTAATTAAAAAAACAGAAGCAGATACATTTCTTTGTGTTACAGTACAGAGAGAATTTTAACTTTGAAGCAAAGTTTTTACAGAAAGTTAAGATAATAAATATTTAAGAATTTGTGGGTCTTGTGATCACTCTCACAACTACTCAACTCTGTCATTACAGTATAAAGTCACTGAGCTATATTTAAGTGAATAAGCATGGCTACGTTCCAAAAAAACCCTTCATTTATGGAGACTAAAATTTGATTTTATAAAATTTCATGTCATAAAATATTCTTTTTTCCCTGTCATTTAAATATGTAAAAACTATCCTCTACCTGTGGGCTGTTCATAAACTAGAACTGAGCTGTATCTGGCCTGTGGCTTAGATGAAAAAAATATATAGAGAAGTTTGAATTTGTCCTGTATTAATTTAAAATTGCAGTGCAATTCCATTCAGAATCTCAGCATGTGCTTTCTTCAATGTCTCTCATTTTAGTTTTTCATTTTTGTAAAAATATCTGCAATGATGAGATATCGTTTTATACTTTCTGACCATTGTTTTTCTTAGTTAAGAAAATTATTATGAGTCTTTTATCTAGTAATGCCAATGTATATTGTGTTAGCACAATTACAGTGTCCTTGTATAACAGACACAATGTTTTGTCATCCAAATCTATACGAAAATCATCCATACTCCACTGTATTTTATGAGATCTGAAGTCTACTTTCCTTGTTTTCACATGGTAGATATGCACTAGCATTATTATTTTTAAACGTTAGGTTTTGTAATACATGTGTTAAGTGAAACACTGCCAAGTTTTTGCTTTACTGTGATCTGTAAAGAAAAAATAAACATGAGCAATCTATAAAGAAAGGAATGTGGCTGTTTTCCAACAAAACTACTTATGGACAGACACTGAAAGCTAAATTTCAAATAATTTTTATGTGTCACATATTATTTTAATTTGAGTTATTTTCAACTACTTAAAAATACAGAAACTCCTGAACTTTTGGCTACACAAAAAGTTCAGCTGTTGGAAGTTTGCTAATCTTCTCACTAAACAAAAGAACTAGAGACACTGAAGATCAGTTGCAGGGAAGCAGAATTAACATTACCATAAGAGACCATTCCAAATATTTTATTAGTATTTAAAAATAAAAACAGCTACTTTGGGAGGTAACACATGCATTTCATAGAAAACAATGAACCCAAGCTACATGGCCATTAGAAATGATGAAAAACAGATTTCTGAATTGAAATGCTGAAATAAAAAGTTTCTTCAAGATATCATTTTTACAAATAATTCTTACCTACAATCTATCCCAGTATCAATTCCAGGTTAATTTTGGTAATTGTTGTATATTAGAAAAAGAAAGGGGGGGGCAGGGAAAACTATATATAATACATAATGATTGTGTGGTTTACATAAGAAAAATTCTGTGCAAAGCCAATCATCCAACCCATACTCAAAGAAATGCCCTTGGACCGACATAAAGAATTGCCAAATAAATGTACATGGACATGTTTCAAAATAAAATGTAAAACTGTATCATTTTTTAAAAATGATTACTGGCTTTCTAAATTAACTGACCAACAACTGATCCTAATTCCATAGAGAGTATCCACTTCATACATTTAAAATTGTCATCACACATTTTTAAAACTTTTACCTCATAAAGCGTATTGTATGTAGTGACAGTCACAGTATTTGTATGCAACATCAGCCTTTCTCCAAGAAGAGTGAAAAGACTATGGGTATGCATAATTTCAACTTTTCTCCTGGAGAAAAAGAGGTGAAAAACACAAAATGCTGTAAAACACATTGAATTTTCTATTCTCATGACTTTAAGATTTCTTTAAAAAGTACAAAAAAAGTACAATCTATATGCAGATACAGAATCATATAAGTAATAATTTTTAATAATGCACATCTACAAAAATAAATGAGTTTATAGTATAGGTATCTCCTAAAGTTCCAAGAATACTATTTAAACACTTCTCAAATATCTGTGCAAACTAAAATGTGAAATATTATATAAATGTTGACAGCTATTATTTTCAAATTTCTAATAACTATTTAGGAGTTATTTTTATTAGGTTAAGATTTTTGGTTTCCCCTAACAATAAGATCACATAAGTTTTAAATCCTTTCTGTCCAAATAGAAAGTCTATAAAATAATCTATGACACACTTTAATATCAAGCATTTAAAATTATAGTTAAAAGTGAGTATTCTATCTTAAAGTTGGGATTGCAAAGCAAAAAAAAAAAAAAAATTGACCATAGTGAAGTGGATTCATGATTGCTTGTATTTGTAGTCTGTCATTAGAATAAAAATGAAATGAAATAAATAAATAAACAAACACATCTTTCCACATAGTTACTTACTGTTCGCTCATTTAAAAGCCCTTCTCCCACCCCACCCCACCCCACACACCAAATCCAAAATGAGGATAGAAGGCTCTATTGAAGGCCTCCTAGAACACTTAACTCTAGATCAAAGAATTATTACAAGCCTCTCATTCACACCACTTTCTTAAAATTCAAGATCTGGATCTTGGTTCCCAACCCAATATATTTCATTTCTTACCTTGATTTTCTATGGTTCCCTATTTGGATTTGGCAACTATGACATAAACTGACTAGGTAATCCGCCAAACTCCTGTTCCTTTCTTCCTGAGTCTGAGTCCACAGATACACTGCAGCTAGGAGTGATCACTTAACTGAGGAATGTGAGCAGGAAAGTTGAGAACCAATTTTATGCTGGCCCACAGAAAAAGCACTCATCTGTGTCTTCCTTGCTCTTTCCCCAAGGCAAAAACACAGGAGCCATAGGATGAAAACATACACACATTACTGAAGCAGCAGCCTGAGTCACTAGCTCACAGCTTGGGAGAAAACTGCCTGCTGAAGAATACCCACTTGGATTTTATGTGAATAAGAAATTAATTACTAGTTTTATAAGTAACTAAAATTACATTGTCTGTTACAGCACATATTGTTAATTAATACAGATTTTTTTTAAAAAAAATAAACCATTTTTCAAGATACCAATCACCTGGAAATTCTCTTTTCCAAACATCAGTCTCCAAGCTCCACACTGCACAACAAAAGACATGAGAGCTGTTTCCCTGAACCCAATCCACCTCAGTCCAGGAAGGGAAAGAGAAGAATTACCCAAAACCCATGAGAAGCTTGGGCATTTGTCTTATGGTTGAGTTTGTAAAACACTTAAATAAGATTGAAAAACGTCAACAGGTCATTAAAAGAAAAACAGCAGGACCAATGGATATTATAGTATTATACAGGCGAAGCGTTTAGTATCTGCCAACTCAAGTCACACCCAAGGAAAGGAGGACTGAAACTTTCATTTGCTCCTAATAAAGAAAGAGCACATGCCAAAGCCTATCCCTTGATATATATCCCTCTTACACAGAGCTGGTAACAGTTATCTCAATCAGGCTATTTGGAATTTAGAATAATTTTCTAATTTTCAAATTTATCTTTATTGTTCTAAGTATTACAGATCACCCCTTTTCTTCCCCATTGACTCCCTCCACCCTGCAACCTCCCCCCACCCAAGCATTCATCACACTATTGTCTGTGTCCATGTGTTATGCATATTTGCTTATAAATTCTTTTGTTAATCTCACCTTACCTACTCCCCTACCCCTACCTTTCCTGAGATTCCTCAGTCTGTTCCATGATTCTATGTCCCTGGATATATTTTGTTCAGTAGATTCCACATATGAGTGAGATCATGTGGTATCTTTCTCTGACTGGCTTATTCCACTTAGCATAATACTCTGCAGGTCCCTCCATGCTGTCTCAAAGGGTAAGATATCCTTCTTCTTTACAGCTGCATAGTATTCCATGGTATGAATGTACCTCACCTTTTTATCCACTCATCTACTGATGGGCACTTAGGCTGTTTCCAGATCTTAGCTACTGTAAATTGTGTTTCTATGAACATAGGGGTGCATATATTATTTATGATTGGTGTTTTGGGATACTTAGGATACATTCCTAGAAGTGGGAACACTGAGTCAAATGGCAGTTCCATTTTTAATTTTTTGAGGAAATTCCATACTGTTTTCCATAGTGACTGCACCAGTCTGCATTCCTGCCAGCAGTGTACCAGGGTTCCCTTTTCTCCCCATCCTTGACAGCATTTGTATGTTGCTTTGTTGATGGTGGCCATTCTGGCAGGTGTAAAGTGATATCTCATTGCATTTTAATTTGCATCTCTCTGATGATCAGTGACACTGAGCATTTTTTTATGTCTCTTGGACATCTGTATGTCCAATTGGATTGTCTTCCTTTTAAGTTGTATGAGTTCTTATATATTTTGGATATTAACTCTTTATTAGATGTATCATTGGCAATGTGCTCTCCCATACAGTGGGCTTCCTTTTCATTTTGATGGTTTCTTTTACTGTGCAGAACTTTATAATTTGAGGTGGCCCCATTTGTTTATTTTTTCCTTTGTTTCCCTTCCCTAGGAGATGTATCAGCACGCATATAGCTATGTGAGGTGTCTGAGATTTTGCTGCCTACATTTTCTTCTAGGATTTTTATGGTTTCATAATTTACACTTAAGCCTTCTATACATTTGAGTTTATTCTTGTGTACAGTGTAAATTGGTGGTCTAGTTTCATTTTTTTTTTTTGTATGTACCTGCCTAATTTTCCCAACACCAAATCCACGGTTGGTGGCTCTGGGGATAGAGCTCAAAGTACTGTCTTAACAGTGCCACTAAAATTTCCTCAACTAAAGAAATTCCTGTCCTCCTGAGTATCTCCTACAATGGAAATGTTTATAGAACTTAATTCTGGCCTTTGGGGGAATGTGAACAATGCTATGCATACACGGGAGAATATATGGATCTGCTTCCTCCTGAAGTTTGCTTTAAAACAATGTTTGCCAATAAATTTTGCTGCCCAGTAGTCAAGAGTAGTTGAAAAGTGGGTGTGTCATATGATTTGTTTTCCACAGACCATCTAATAAAAGACCAAACTTGAGAGATCCAGGATGGCAGCAGACTGAGTGGAAGCTACACTGACACTCTCCCAGGACCAATCTGGATTTACAACTAAAACACAAAAAAACATCCTGAAAACCAACTGAAGATTAGTTGGAGAGAACCCTCATAACCAAGGAGGAAAAGTGGAGACCACACAGAGATTGGTAGGAAGTGCAGAGGCGAGAGGGCTGGCTGGGCTCCCACAGGCAGCAGCTGAAGATCCAGAGGGATATCTCAGCTGTGGGGCTTCCCATTGAGGACTCTGGGAGCTAAACCCCAGGCTGGGCTTCCCAGCTCAGAGCAGAAGAACTGAGAAAGGTGTCTACAAAACATCTGGCTGTGTAAAGCAGCAGGGTCTCTGTCTGCTAGGGAGAGGCAACTGGAACAGCACGCACTATCTTAAAGAGTCAAGCACAAAGTTTCGCGTGCTGCCACTCACCTTGGGCTCTGGCGGAGGGGAAGTAGAGTGGACTGGGGCTGTGTGGGGAGAGTCTAGGGAGAGTATTTCCCCCAGGCTGTGGGAGACATCTTTCTCAGGAGGCGAATTTTCAGCTTTTCCCTGATGGGGAAGCAATTGCCCCACCCTGCTGGAGAACCTCTCAACCTACCTGAAGGAGTTTCTACAGCCTGAGGCTTGTTAAGATACTGATAACAACCAGCCACCCCACCCTGTGGAGCTTCTGCAGCTTAAGGTTCTTTAAGAGAATCAGATTAGTCAATCTGCAGGCAGAGACAGACCTCAGGGTGCTTTGACTCTGTGCCTGATCTGCTTTGAGACCAGGGCCTTAGAAAAGCAGACTTTGGTGTGCATCTTGGTCCTGTCCAAATGCACCCAGTCCAGCAGTGGAGACCTCAAGCCTGGGGTTGTTGATAGCCCCAAAAAGGGTTCTCAAGGGCAGTCACAAACTGCATCTAACACTGGCCTCTACCAGAGACCCTCAAAAAAGACTGAGAGTCCGAGCAGATCCATCTAACAATTTAAAACAAACCTAAAAAAGCAGCCAAAATGGGGAGACCAAAAAACAAACTCCAAATGAAAGAAGTCTCCAGAAAAAGAGCCAAATGAAATGGAGATAAGAAATCTCTCAGATATAGCGTTCAGAATACTGACTGTAAGGCTGCTCCACAGCATTAAATAAGACATGAAAACTATGAAAAATGATGAGTCAGAAATGAAGAATGACATAGCAGAAATAAAGAATATATTGGAAGGAATAAACAGCAGATTAGAGGAAGCTGAGGATCAGATCAGTGAATTAGAAGACAGGGTAGAAAAAAATCACTCAATCAGAGACCAAAAAACCAAGAATTAAAAAACAGGAGGACAGTCTAAGGGAGCTGTGGGACAGCATAAAACATAAGAATATTCCTATTATAAAAGTGCCAGAGGAGGCTGAAAGTAAGCAGGGTTTAGAGAACTTGTTTGATGAAATAATGGCAGAAAACTTCCCTAACCTGGTCAAGGAAAAAGGCACACAAGTTCTGGAGGCACAGAGAGTTCAAAGCAAGAAGAATCCAAAGAGGCCCAAGCCCAGACATGTCATAATTAAAATGCCAAGAATCCAAGACAAAGAGAGCATCTTAAATGAAGCTAGAGAAAAGCAATCTGTTACCTACAAAGTACTCCCCATAAGGCTGTCATGTGACTTCTCATCAGAAACTCTACAGGCCAGAAAGGAATGGCATGAAGTATTAAAGGTAATGCAAAACAAGGATCTAAAACCAAGACTACTCTATCCAGCAAGATTATCAATCAAGTTGGAGTGGGAAATAAAGATCTTCCCAGACAAAAATAAGGCTAAAGGACATTATCACTACAAAACCGGCATTACAGGAAATGTTAAAGGAACTGCTATAATTAGAAGAAGAAATAAAGAGAATGAGAAACATACGTATAAAGAAACAAAAAGGCAGTAGATTAGTATCTTTCAATAATAATCTCAAATGTAAATGGATTAAATACCCCAATAAACAGATATGGGGTGGCTGAATGGGTAAGAAAGGATGACCCAAATATATGCTGTCTACAAGAGACCCAACTCAGAACAAAAGACTCACACAGGATGACAGTGAAGGGATAGAAAAAAAATTTCCAGGCAAATGGAAATGAAAAAAAGCTGGGGTAGTGATACTCATATCTGACAAAATGGACTTCAAAATGAAGACTATAACGACAGACAAGAAAGGTAATTAAATAATACTAAAGAGATCAAACAAGAGTATATAACCCTGATAAACATATATGCACCCAATATAAGAGCATCTAAATTTATTAAAAAACTTCTAGAGGACTTCAAGGGAGAGATCGACAGCAACACAGTCATACTAGGGGACTTTAACAGCCCACTGACTTGTCTGGATAGGTCTTCCAGACAAAAAGTCAACAAGGAACAAGTGACCCAAAATGACACACAAGATCCAGTGGATTTAATTGACATTTACAGAACATTCTGCCCCAAAGCTGCAAAATAGACATTCTTCTCAAGTGCACTTGGGAAATTCTCAAAGATAGACCACATGTTAGGACATAAAACAAGTCTCTACAAGTTCCAGAAGACTGAAATCATATCAAGCATCTTCTCAGAACACAATGGCATGAAATTAGAAATTAACCACAATAAAAACACTAAAAAAAATTCAAACACATGGAGGCTAAAAAGCACGTTTTCAGACAAGGAATGGGTTACCAAAGGGATCAAAAAAGAAATAAAAAACTTGCAGGAAACAAATGAAAATGAACACACAACTCCAAATATATGGGACACATTGAAAAGGGTCCTGAGATGGAAGTTCATAGCACTACAAGCTTACCTCAAAAAACAAGAAAAACTTCTAACAGGCTCTCTAACCCTACAACTTAAAACTTAGAAAGAGAACAGCAAGAAAAGCCTAAAGTAAGTAGAAGGAAGGAAATAATAAAGATCAGAGCAGAAATAAATGACATTATGACTAAAAAAAAAATACAAATGATCAATGAAAGCAAGGGCTGGTTCTTTGAAAAAATAAACAAGATTGAGGAACCTTTAGCCAGACTCATCAAGAAACAAAGACAGAGGAACAAAATGAACAAAATCAGAAACAAAAGAGGTGAAGTAACAACTGACCCAATAGAAATACAAAAGATTGTAAGAAAATACTATGACCAGCTATATGCCACCAAGCTGGACAACCTGGATGAAATGGATAAATTCCTAGAAAAATACAACCTTCCAAAACTCAATAAGGAAGAGTCCGAAAGCCTAAATAGGCCAATAACTGCTGATGAGGTTGAAGCAGTAATCAAAAGGCTCCCAGAACACAAAAGCCCTGGCCCAGATGGCTTCACAGGGGTGTTTCACCAAACATTCAAAGAAGAATTAACACCTACCCTGCTTAAACTATTTCAAAAAATCCAAGCAGAAGGAACACTTCTAAACTCCCTTTACAAGGCCAGTTTTAGCCCAATTCCAAAACTAGATAAAGACACTACAAAGAAAGAGAATTACAGGTCAATATCCCCGATGAACATAGATGCTAAAATTCTCAATGAAATATTAGCAAATCAGATCCAGCAATATATTAAAAAGATCATACACAATGACCAAGTGGGATTTATTCCAGGGATTTAAGGCGGATAGAATATTCACAAATCAATAAATGTGATACATCAAATAAACAAATTGAAAGACAAAAATCATGATATCTATATATGCAGAAAAAGCATTAGATAAATTCCAACATTCGTTTTTCAGAAAAACTCTCAGCAAAATGGGAATATAGGGATCACACCTCAACATAACAAACCTACAACCAACATCATACTCAATAGGCAAAAACTAAAATCATTTCCCCTGAGAACAGGAAGAAGACAGGGGTGTCCACTTTCACCACCATAATTCAACATAGTACTGGAAGTCCTAGCCACAGAGATCAGACAAGAAGAAAACATAAAAGGAATGCAAATTGAAAAGACAGAAACAAAACTGTCATTATTTGCAGATGACATGATATTATAAAAAGAGAATACTAAAGACTCCACCAAAAAACTACTAAATTGAATAAATGAATTCAGCAAGGTATCAGGATACAAAATTAACAGCCAGAAATTGATGGAATTTTTATACACCAATATTGAACTCTCAGAAAAAGAAACTAAAAAAGCGATCCCATTTACCAATGCAACTAAAAAAATAAGATGCCTAGGAATAAACTTAACCAAAGATGTAAAAGACTTATACTCGAAAACTACAGGACTCTTTGAAAAAAAGAAATAGAGGAAGATATAAACAAATGGAAAAATATATCATGTTCATGGATTGGAAGAATTAACATCATTAAATGTCAATACTACGCAAAGCAATCTATACATTCCATGCAATCCCTATTAAAATACCAAAGGCATATTTCACAGATCTAGGTCAAACACTTCGAAAATGTATATGGAACCAAAAAATACCCTGAATAGCCATGGCAATCGTGTGAAAGAAGAACAAAGATGGAGGGATCACAATACCAGATATCAAGCTATACAACAAAGCAACTGTAATCAAAACAGCGTGAACAGACATATAGATCAGTGGAACAGAAGAGGACCCAGAAATTAACCCATGTCATTATGGTCAATTAATATTTGACAAAGGAGCCAAGAACATTTAATAGAATAAAGACAGTCTCTTCAATAAATGGTGTTGGGAAAATTGGGGAGGTACATACAAGAAAAAAAGAAACTACTCCACCAACTTACACGATACACAAAAGTAAATTCAAAATGGAAAAAAGAGTTAAATATAAGACATGAAACCATAAAAATCCTAGAGGAAAACATAGGGAGCAAAATCTCAGACATCTCTCCTAGCAATATGTATGCTGATACATCTCTTAGGGAAAAAGATACTAAGGAGAAAATAAACAAATGGGACTGCATCAAAATAAAAAGCTTCTGCACAGCAAAAGAAACCATCAACAAAACGAAAAGGGAGCCCACTGTTTGGGAGAACATATTTGCCAACAACACATCTGATAAAGGGTTAATATCCAAAATATATAAGGAACTCATACAACTTAACAAAAGGAGGATGATCCAATTTAAAAATGGGCAAAGGACCTAAACAGACACTTCTCCAAAGAGGACATACAAATGGCTGAGAGACAAATTAAAAAATGCTGAACATCGCTAATCATCAGAAAGATGCAAATTAAAACTACAATGAGGTATCACTTCATACCTGTCAGAATGGCTACCATCAACAAGTCAATGAACTACAAGTGCTGGTGAGGGTGTAGAGAAAAGGGTACCCTAGTACACTGCTGTTGGGAATGCAGACTGGTGCAGCCACTGTGGAAAGTAGTATGGAGTTTCCTCTAAAGATTAAGAATTGACCTACCATTTGACCCAGTGATCACACTTCTAGGATTATATCGTAAGGATCCCGAAACACCAATCACAGAGAACTTATGCACCCTATGTTGATAGCAGCCCAATTTACAATAGCTAAGATATGGAAACAGCCCAAGTGCCTATTGGTAGATGTGTGGATAAGAAAGCTGTGGCACATTTACACCATGGAATACTATATAGCTGTAAAGAGGAGGTATCTTTTATCCTTTGGCACAGCATGGAGTGAACTAGAAAGTATTATGCTAAGTGAAATAAGCCAGAGAAAGACAAGTACCACATGATCTCACTTATATGTAGACCATAATAAACAAAATAAACTGATGAATAAAGTGGATCCAGAGCCATAGAAGCATGGAACAGACTGAGGGATCTCAGAGGGAAGGTGGGCAGGGGGGTCTGGTGGGTAAATATTAATCAAAGAACTTGTATGTTTATAAGCATAACCCATGGATATAAGACATTGGTATGGGGAAAGCCTGGGTGTAGGATGGATGTGGGGTGGAGGGGATCAATGGGGATAAAACGGGGACATCTGCAATATTTTCAGCAATAAAGTTAAAGAAACTTAAAAAAAAAAAAAAAAAAGACCAAACTCTATGCATTCAGCTCATGAAGACTCCACTAGGGCATACACTGGAAAAGCTAACATATTGAACCAGCTAAACTTTTAGACCTAAACAGACTTCAGGTTTTAAGTGCTATTTGCTTTATGTTCTGAATTTTATAGGATTTCTGCCCACTTGGATTAAGTGTGTAATCATTTATAAACAACAAAAAAAAACAGTAACCTTTATTCTCATACCAATTACACTATTACAGTCACCCTTGGTTTTTGAACGTCTCCCATCTCAAACAATTCAGTTTTCAACCAAGTTATTCATGGGGGGAAAAAGTCTAGGTAGTTGAATAAACCTTTAGTTCTGGACCTGACAACCCTTTCATGCTGATTTATCAGCATGACAAAAAGAGGCTCTCAGGCAACAAAGAATTCAAGTCAGTTTACAGCTAAACCCTGCTTGTTAACATCTCAGGAAATTGTGCTATGAATATTATTGTGTATTTTTCCTTTTGGTTCTGGTGAAAAATTCAAATTTTAAAACATAAAAAGGCTGTCAACAGTGCCAATATTGCTGGGGGTGTGAAGAAACAATGATCAAAGACAACTGAAGAGATAGAAAAACTGTTGATTTGGATAAACGAAAAGCAGTTAGCTAGTGAAAGCATTTGAGATAGTGATAGCTGAAAAAGCAAAGATGCCACATGCTCACCCCTTGAAAGACAACCTGGAAGGAGTGCTGAAAGTGATTTGTTTAAAGCTAGTAGGGGGGTGGTTTAATAAATTTAAGAAAATAAGTGTTTGTTTATAGATTAAACAGTGTATTAGACCTGTACTGTATATAAGAAATGAATCATTTGGGGTCTTGAATGGATTAATTCAATTTACAGTCTTTCTAATGGGGAAAAAAATGATTGAATTTTCTAATAAATTGCTTCTAGAAGAGACTCTGCAACAAAATAAGTTGAAAAACCTAGGTTCCACTAGGTTAGCTTACTAAACATTCCATTGGAAACATACTCTAATTTCCTTCTTCACAAAACAAACAAGCTTTTTTTTTGATTATCAAAGAAATACTTCTTGAACAAATTCAGAAATATGTTGGGACAGTAAAAAGAAATAAGAATCCTATAATTCTGTAACTCAGAGATAATAATTTTAAGTATCAGTTTGTGTTACTCCAGATTACTATGAAGATGACACAAATATAATGATATAAATACAATGAAAATAATTCTGTATAAGGTAATTTGTAGCTTGTATTCTTTAAATCAGTATATTGACTCTTAAATTTTTACTGATTGATATAATTGAAAAGAAAATAGCATAATAATCTATTCACTACTGTGGCCATTTATGATACTTACATTTTTCTCTACCCAAAACTTTGTGCCTTTATTTATATATTTGGGTTATTTCCTTAGGATAAATTCTTGTAACTGAAATGATGTGGTAAAAGCATATTTAATTCTGAGACTTTGCAGTTTAAAACCTCTCAAAATATGTATATTCAAACTCCCATCATCAAAGTATAAATACATTTTACCAGTGGCTTCAACAATTGAAATTCTGACAAATGTTCACAAGTCTTTTGACCATTTACATTACTTCCAAGAACTGCCTTATGCCATCTTCTGACCATTTTTTTTCTCTGTGTGGGCACCTTTTTCTTACTGATTATAAGAACCTTAATAATATAAAGGACATTATTCCTTCACCAAATAATTGACAAACATTTTCCACATTTTCAATTTCAAGGGTTGTTATTTTTTTTGGCATAGAAGTGGTTTTTAATTGTCTTGAATAAAATCTATTAAATTTTAACCCTGTCATTTCTTCACTTAGAGTTGATGTTGGAAAAACCATCTCCATCTAGTGATCTGTTAATATTCCATATTCTTTTTCCTATAGCAATTTTTATTTTAACTAACTTTTCATTATAATTACATTCGTTTTGTTAAATAATACATAACATAGAAATGCAGGCAGAGTAGGGAAATAAAGTAGAAAGTTTTAGAATTCCTCTACCGAGAATATAATAATGATAATCATTAGAAACCACTTCATGAAGAGGAGAGGGAGGAGAAGGAAAAGGAGAGCAAATAAAGAAGGAATTACAGGAGAAATGTGTACTAATGGGATCATACTTAATTTTTATTTTATTTTACTATTTTATTTTATATATTTTATTATTCATTTTATTTTATTATTTTATTTTTATTTTATTATTCTATTTTATTACTATTTTATTTATTTTATTTTATTTTGGGGGAGGAGAAGAGCTACCATTTATTTAAATTTGCTCCCTCCCATCTAAGACCAAGTTGATCTCTAAACAAGCATCAAATCCGAAGCTCATTTGCATCAGTGTGTGCTTCAATAAGGTGAATACTACAATGACGTATAATTATATGCTAACAATTCAATGCCCAAGAGTCCTGTAAAACAATTGTACAGGTCCAGGATAATCACAGTATGCAAATACACTAGGCAAATCATTACCTACTTATTCTCCTTCATTTTGGTGGGTTTAACATGAGAATAATCCATGCTATCAGATGAGATTTCATTTTACAGCTGTAGTAACCAAGTACATAAAAGCATAAATCTGTCCCAATAGCTTCTAAAAGATTTTTCCCATATTGTCAGAGGTTAAAAATAATGAAATCTTGCAAATGTACAGTTAATAGGACCCTGGTGGACTCTCACTTCAAAAATGTATGGTCTACAAAACATTAAAGGCTTGATTTTAGTTTCTGCACTGATCCTGTTAATAAAAATGTCTAATTAAAACACCTGTAAAATACTGATAGCTTTAATTTTACATAAAATTTCCAAAACAACTGTTACACAGTATAATAGGTTTCTGCAATGAATAGGTTATTAATGGAAATATTATTTTAAATTAAAATCAGATTCTAAATTTAAATTAGTCATCTCTGGCTAATGAAGAGAAAAAGAAGTCATCTGTGCTGGGAATAATATAGCAGGTAATCTACTTTTCAATATCTGTTAAAGCAAATACACTCAATCACTCAATTTATTTTGCTTCTTCTGACATGTACTCCACTTGCCACTTCTGATGGGTTTCACAGCTGAACTGAATATTAAAACTACAGTCTAATGCATCCTTTCAATTTTACTCACAATCTGAATCCACCCTCCCAATTCACCAGTGAGGAGACACTTGTATGACTTCCCTTCAGCTAGCTTTCAGGTGATTCTGAATGATGGTTTTTCTGTATATTAGTTGTAATTTTGATGTGGTTGTGGGAGGTGGCAAGTAACACATTTACATTAACTGCCATCTTGACTGGAAGCCACCTACTTCTTATTTTAAATAAAACGCAACAAATATAATTTTATTAATATTTAAGAAAAGAAATGGACATGAAACTAATTTTTTTTTAAACTTTGAGATTAAGGTGACTTTCTTCACCCAAAAAGATACAATTTATTTTTTTTAATTATCAATGAAGTTTAGAAAAGAAAAAGAGTGAAATGATAATATATTTTGACTAAACATTTCAGTTTCGGAAAGTATTAATTTTTCCTTTAAATGAAAAACAGACAATTAGCACTCCTACACTTTACGTCACCTCTCAATTTTTGTGACCTACATTGCTATTTGAACATTATCAAGGTTTAAAACACTTAGATTATGTTCATCTTAAGGCTGTTATATATTAGTTGTTAGGTCTTGGTCTATTCTATTTTATTTTTATTTTTTTAATATATCTTTATTGATTTAAGAGAGAGGAAAGAAGAGGGAGAGAGAGAGAAACATCAATAAGAGAGTCATTGGTTGGCTGCCTCCTGCATGCCTCCGATTGGGGATTGAGCCCGCAACCCGGCATGTGCCCTGACCAGGAATCGAACCATGATCTCCTGGATCCTAGGCCAATGCTCAACCACTGAGCCACGCCTGGCCGGGCAGGTCTTGGTCAATTTTAAATTCAGTTCCTTGACTTTGTCTTCATCATTTCTGGTTTCACTCTTTTGACTCATCTCTCAAATGGACAGATATTCAAGAGAAGATCAAAAAGGCTGTCTTCTGATTTTTTACTTTACTGTCTATATTCTTAACAACCTGGCAGGGAGGGTGTAACATTCTTGGGTTGCATGTTCTCTTAGAACTTGTAGACACTGAACTACTTCTTTTGGCATTGAATTTTAGCTATAGAAAAGTCTGAGGCAAGTCAATGTTTAACCAGATGAAGGTGCCTTTCTTTCCTAGATGATTATAGGAATTCTTTTTTTTAATCTCTAAACTTCAATTTACATACTGTATTCAGTATTGATCATTCTATGATACTTTCCTAGATCATGTGCTTTTTCTGTACACAAATGAGTTATTTCATGGGAGTACTTTCTGTATCACTTGTTAGATTCCCCTCTTCAAAGACTCCAGTTATCTTTAGAGACATTGTCTTCTGTATGTCACTGGCCCATCAGTATGTTTAATTAACTCTTCAAGTTCCTGTTCATCTCATTTTGTTTGTTATTATCTTTGAGAACTTACTGAATTTATATTCTTGAAATTCATTTTATACGTCAAAACATTATTACCTTCTTTTCCTTATTATATGTGTTCTTCTGAACCAAATTCTTCAGTCCTTTATTCACTTTTTCTCTCTCCTTTTGTAGTGTTATATTAGTGCAATTTCTCTGTCATATTTTTTTCATCTTGTTTATGCTTGTATATTTTATTTTTTTAAATGTTTCTTTATCTTTATTGTTGAGAATATTACAGATGTCCCCTTTTATCCCCACTGATCCCCTCCACCCCGCACCCACCCACCCCCAGGCTTTCCCCATACCAGTATCTGTGTCAATGGGTTAGCTTATAAACATACAAGTTAATTGATTGATCTCTCCCCACCCACATCCCCCTCCCGCCTTCCCTCTGGGATCCCTCAGTTTGTTCCATGCTTCTATGGCTCTGGATACACTTTGCTCATCAGTGTATTTTGTTTATTATATTCCACATACAAGTGAGGTCATGTGGTACTTGTCTTTCTCTGACTGGCTTATTTCACTTAGCATAATACTTTCTAGTTCACTCCATGCTGTGCCAAAGGATAAAAGGTCCTTCCTCTTTACAGCTACATAATATTACATGGTATAAATGTGCCACAGCTTTTTTATCCACTCATCTACTGATGGGCACTTGAGTTGTTTCCAGATCTTAGCTATTGTAAATTGCCCTGCTATGAAAACGGGTGCATAAGTTCTTTGTGATTAGTGTTTCGGGTTCCTTAGGATATATTCCTAGAACTGGGATCACTGGGTGAAATAGGTCAATTCTTAATCTTTTGAGGAAACTCCATACTACTTTCCATAGTGGCCACACCAGTCTGCATTCCCACCAGCAGTGTACTAGGGTACCCTTTTCTCCACACCCTCGCCAGCACTTGTAGTTCACTGACTTGTTGATAGTAGCCATTCTGACAGGTGTGAAATGATACCTCATTGTGGTTTTAATTTGCATCTTTCTGATGATTAGCGATATTCAGCATTTTTTCATATGTCTCTTAGCCATTTATATGTCCTATGTCCTATTTTATTGTATAGTATTTATTCTTAATTCTTATATAATATGTGTACTTCTCATCTTCTCTCTTTAACCAAGTTGAAATTTGTTTGCTTTGTTGTCTGAGGTAGTTTTCAGGGATAAGCATTTCCTGTTCTATTTTTTCTGAGGTCTGAAGGCTTTCATTGAACAGAAAAAGAACAGCTGAGGTTGTGTGCAGCTGTTATTAGAGCATCAGTACCACTCCTTTTTTTGAGGCAACTTAAAAAAAATATTCTCTAATATAGTTCAGTCTACTTAAGGGGCTACATCTCATTCTCACAGAGAAATTGTCTCAGGCTTTGGATTGATCCTCGTATTTAATATCTAAAAACTTGGAACTTCGACTTTCATCACAGAATGTCAGCCATAATTGTTCCTTCTCCATGCCTCTCCAAGAACTATTTCCATCCACCCAAAGTCAGAAGCAAAAGAAAATAGGGATACTTAATAAGTTCCTATCACTCCATTGTAGAATAAATCTAGGAATTCTACTGAATATGCAGGCATAAGCATGGGTTAAGGATACATATGAAGTCACATAAAAAATATGGTTTTTCTTTAGCTATTCTTTGTTTGAGGGCATTAAGTTACGCAGCTTTCTTAATCTGGCTATATCTGATTTGTTATTTATTTGAGGGAGAAGTCCCAATTTTTTTAAAAAATATGTTTTTATTGATTTCAGAGAAAGGAAGGGAGGGACAGAAAGAAACATCAATGATGTGTCATTGACTGGCTGCCTCCTACACGGCCACTGCTGTGGATCAAGCCCCTAAGCCAGGGATATGCCCTGACCAGGAACTGAACTGAGATCTCCTGAATCATAGGTCAATGATCAACTGTTGAGAAAACACCAGCCAGGCAAAAAGTTCCTATTTTATTATTTACTATTTATTTCATTAGGTTTGGACAAAAGAAGTTCTTTCATCTCTTTTTAAACTGACTTGGAAGTCCACAATTCCAAATATTCTCTGATATTTATGTGTGTGTTTTTGGGGGGCTGAGGAGCACGGGGTGAGAAGAAGAAAGGGACATGGTTTGGGGTAAGATTCTTCTGTACTTTCTGTCTGTCCAATTCAGCAACTAAACAATTTTCCATTGTCAATTATTGGGTAATTCACCTTCTAATCATGTTGCTAGTACCTAAGCATACATGCATTAATTAGTATTTGTTCCTGGGGTTCTATTCATCTGTTTTATCTTTGCCTTGGTATAAAGTCTACTAGACTATCACAATAGATACTCATTTTTTAATCTTTCATTGACATTTTTACTTATTTCCTCATCTGAGTTAGCTTTGTAGAAGTTTTTAAAAAACTTTAATAAACTTAAAATTTTCTCCAAAACTACATTATGTTAACAATTGATTTATTTTAATTCTACCTTTATATAACTGAGTCTTTCCATTAAAGTACATGATACAGTCTTCATTTACTATAGTTACTAAACATTTTTCATGAAATAATTTATAATTTTATTTATTTTCTAATAAATTGAAAATAATAGCATTTTAGGCTATTGTTCTATATATTATTCTATAGTAATAATCATTTCTCAACTATTAGACATTATTATGCTTTTTAATCTTCTTCAGTATTTTAGGACAATTGGAAGATTGAAGTTTAAAGCTACATTTCCTCAACTTTTTATATTGAGGCTAAAATTGAATAAGCTATATGAATTCAACAATACATATATCTATCAATGTTTATGGGGAAACTGTACCAAAACACAACTATGAATTAACAAGAGGACAGGTTTGTTGAAATATCAGTAATGATTACTAGGTAAGCAAAACAGAGAATGTTTTGGGCTCCTGTGCATTTACCTTGTTTATTAATAATTTGATATTACTCTTTCCACATTTTATTTGTTGGAAGTAGTATGTATATGTATATGTATGGAGAAGACATAAAATAACCATTTAAAAATATCTGGAACAAAATGATTTTATTACCCAGAACTAAAAAATTATCTATTCCATTTTGCCAAAAAGTAATATATTTTCTTTTAATTTTATATTCTGTCCCATAATTCTAAAAGTTTGTCTCCATTCCAAATCTCTCCATTTTATCTTAATGAAGTATGGAGAAGTTTTACCCACCTTATTGATTACTACAAAAAATTACCTTAGGTCCTGGCTGTTGTGGCTCAGCTGGTTGAGCATGATCCCATGCACCTAGAGGTTACCCATTCGATTCCCTGTCAGGGCACATCCCTGAGTTGCAGGCTAGATCCCCAGTAGGGGCTGTGCAGGAGGCACCCAATTGATGTTTTTCTCTCATCAATGTTTCTCTCTCTCTTTCCCTTCCTTTCTCTCTAAAATCAATAAAAACTTTATTTTTATTTTTTTAATTAGCTTTATAGTTAGTGATCCTTTCAAGAATTTTTGTCTTATTTTCTATTTTGTTGATGCTAGACATCATCTTTATTAATTTGTGCTCTCTAGCTTACATTGCTATCCTTTAATTAATGTAATATGAGTATACACTCCTCTAATTTTTAAACTGTTCTTCAGTATTGGAAGTATTTATTTCTGAGTAAGTTTTGTTATAATGCATAGGTAATTTTAGATAATTTCTGATTCTCTTTTTATTTATTCTTTTTACTAAGGGATACTGGGGAATGTTCCTTAATTTTTAAGGACTTAGTTGAGCCCGGCCGGGTGTGGCTCAGCAGTTTAGCATCGACCTAGGATCCAGGCGATCAGGGTTCGATTCCTGGTCAGGGCACATGCCCGGGTTGCGGGCTCGATCAATGACTGTCTCATCATTGATGTTTCTATCTCTCTCTCCCTCTCCTTTCCTCTCTCTGAGATCAATAAAGATATATTTAAAAAAAACAAACATTTAATATTTAAGAACTTGAGATTTATTTTTAACTTCTTTTTTTTTTTAAATTTCTAATGTAATTACATTATGGTCAGGAAATGGTAGTCAATAAAATAATCTACTTTTCTACATTGTTCATTTTATGGCCAAGGATAAATAGATATATGTTTAAGTGTTCTAGAGCCATGAAATATATTCTCAAAAGATGTAAAACTGAACATACATCTACTAAGTTCTATGAATATATACTAAATTTCTCTATATCATTATATATTATCTACTCAATTATTCAAATTCTGGGAAAGATAGGGTGCTTATGCTGTTATACTTTTTTTCATAATTTTATAGTGTAAATAAATGGTATAATTATTCTACATCCTTCTGCAACTTGTTTTTTTGCTTCATATTAGTTTTATAAAAGTTAACTCTTGGTAATTAATTTTCAAAGCTGAATATTTCCAATTGTATGATGATAACTAATTTATCTGTTAGCTTACTGATATTCTTTAGTTTGTTCCAATTTTTCATTATTACCAACAATGTCACACTGAACTTTTATGCATACATATGAGAGCTTCTTTATATTAAACAGAGAATTGCTGAGTCACAGAGCATGAAAATTTTCATCTATTTGACAATTATTAAAGCGCTCTCCAATGTCTCCAATGATTGTATCAATTATACAATTCTACCAGTAATTTAAAAGGTTCTCTATGCATATCCTTACCAACATTTGATACCATCACAAGTTTAAAGTTTTTTGTTTTTCTTTAAGTTTTTTTTTTTTTTTTTTAATGTATCTTTATTGATTTCAGAGAGAGGAAAGGAGAGGGAGAGAGATAGAAACATCAATGATGAGAGAGTCATTGATCGGCTGCCTCCTGCACGCCCGTGACGGGGATCGAGCCTGCAACCAGGGCATGTGCCTTGACCGGGAATCAAACCCTGATTGCCTGGATCCTAGGTTGATGCTCAACCACTGAGCCACGCCCGGCCGGGAACAAGTTTAAAGTTTTGAAGGGGTTAATGGGGAGGAAAAGGAGACATCTGTAATATTTTTAACAATTAAGAAAATTTTTTTAAGAAATTAAAGTTTGCCATCCTAATAGGCATTAAATGAAACTTTTTTTATTTGCATTTCTTTTAATTAAATTTATTGGGATGATAATGATTAATAAGAGTATAAAGGTTTCAAGTGTATATATCTATGATACATGATCAGTATACTGTGTTGTGTACCCACCACCCAAGATCAAATCATCTTTAGTCGCCATATATTTGGCCCCCTTTACCTTTTACTACTCCCTAATCCCCCTTCCCTCTGGTAACCACCATTCTACTGTCTGTGTCTTTGAGTTTTTATTTGTGTGTTTTTCTTGTTTGTTTGTTACTTTCAGTTTTATATCTCACATATGAGTGAAGGGCCTATAAACTGAAAACTAAAAGCATTATTAAAAGAGACTGAAAAATACAAAATGAAATGGAAAGATATTCCATATTTCTAGATTGGAAGAATCAACTAGTTAAAATATCCATGTGACACAAAGCAATGTATAAATTTAATGCAATTTCCATCCAAATACCAGTAATATGTTGTTTTTGTTTTGTTCATTTTTGTTTAAAATATTACAGATGTCCCTTTTTCTCCCCAATCCCATCCCATTCCACCCCATCCCATCCCCCTCCCCAGGCCCTCTCCCCACCATTGTCCATGTCCTTGGGTTGTGCCTATATGCATATAAATTCTTTGGTTAATCTATCTCCCTCCACCCACCCACTCTCCTCCATCCCTCTGACATTCGTCAGTCTGATCTATGCTTCTATGTCATTTTTTAAAGAAAGAGAATGAACATATAAATCATCAGATTTATATGGAAACACAAAAGACCCTGAATAGCCAAAGCAATTTTGGGAAAAAGAATCAGGCAGGAGGTATCACACTACCTGACTTCAAATTATTCTACAGAGCAGTAATAATCAAAATAGCATGGTTTTGGCAGAAAAACAGACACACAGACTAATGGAACAGAATTGAGAGCCCAGAAATAAACCCACATGTATATGGGCAAATAATTTTCACAAAGGAGCCAAAAACATGCACTGCAGAAAAGAAAGCCCCTACAATGAGCAGTGCTGGGAAAGTATTTGCACTTTCCTGATTGCAATTGAAGTTGAACATCTTTCCATGTTTACTTCCAGTTTAGGTTTCCTCTCAAGTGAACTGACTGTTTATATTATTCTTGCTCCAATGGTTTTTTTTTCCTTATTTGTTCCCATAATTTTTCAGATGTTCAAGATACAAGTCCAGTGTATTCCAGATAAACCACAAATATCTTCTTGCACTGTGTAGCTTGTCTTTTCACTTTTTTATGGTATCTTTTAAAACATCTTTCACTTTAATCGTCAAATTTATCAACTTTTTCCTGGATGATTTTGACTGCTTATTGTTTCAAAAACACTTTCTTAATTCAAGGTGATGACACTATTATCCTACATTTCCTAAGAGTTTTAAATTTTGCTTTTCAAAATTGTATTAGCTTTATTGAGGTATAATATACATAAAATTCCCAGTTTATAAGTTTATAATTCAGTGTTTTCTTAAAAATCTTACAGAGTCATGCAGTCATCACGATTATCCTGTTTAAAACACTTTCATCACTCTACAAAGTTCCCTTGTGCCCATTTGAAGTTAATCTCAACTCCCATCGCTAGCCCCACATAACCACTAATTTGAATTCTGGACATTTCATATATAAGTAATCATATAATATATAGTCTTTTGCATCTGGCTTTTATTATTTAACATAATGTTTTTAGGACTCATTAATGTCATAGCATGCATCAGTAGTTTCATTTTATTTTTATTTTATTTTTATTTTTTTATATATCTTTATTGATTTCAGAGAGAGGAAAGGAAAGGGAGAGAGAGAGATAGAAACATCAATGATGAAAGAGTCATTGATTGAGCCCGCAACCCGGGCATGTGCCCTGACCAGGAATCGAACCCCAATCGCCTGGATCCTAGGTCGATGCTCAACCGCTGAGCCACGCCTAGCCAGGCAGTAGTTTCATTTAAATTGTGAAACATTATTCCACTGTGTGGACATATGGTATTTTGTTTATCCACTCACCAATTGATAAATTTTGGGTTCTTTCCAGTTTTGGCCTATTATGAATAATGGTACTAAGAACATTCATGCATAGATCTAGGTGTGAACTTAATGTATCATTTCTCTTGGGTAGATACATAATTATGAAAATGCCAGGTTGTATGGCAAGAATTCGTTAAAGACATAAGAAAACCTTTTTGGAACATGGTTGTAGCATTTTACATTCCCATGCACGAGGATTCAATAAACTGCTAGATTTGTAGGTTTGCTTCTATTTAAATCAAACTATATTCCATTTTTCTTTGATTTCAATATTGACCCAGGGGTTCTTTAGAAGTGTGTTACTTACTATTCAACTACCTAGGGATTTCCAAAATATCTTTCTATTATTGATTTCTATATTAATTCTGTTGTGGTCAAAGAACACATTTTGTCTTATCTCAGTTTTTTAAGGTTTACTGAGATTTGTTTGATGTTTTACTTCCCAACCCATAATATATTCTGGAGAATGCTGCATATGCACTTGAAAAAAATTCTGCTGTCTTTAGGTGGAATGCTCTATAAATGCCAATGAATTGTTCAATACAATCTTGAACCTGAGTGGTAAAAACAGGGTTTCATTTATGTTATTCAAAGAGAATGCTTTTAACATTACATTCCTAAATAGGACTATGGTATGTTTTGGGTAGTTATACACTATTAGGTTAAAAAATAATAATTTTCTATTTGCAGCTTCCTAAAATTTTTTATGACAAATAGGCACTGAATTTTATCAAACGCACTTTTTGTACCATTATAATTATACAGCTATTCTTTAATATGTTAATAAGTAGATCATGTTAAAAAATATCTTGATGTTAAACTACCCTTACATTCAGCATAAAACTGAGAAACTAGGGGGAAAAGGCAAACTACCTTTCTTCTTTTAATATAAATATTTAGGGTTATAAATTGCATCCAATGCGCCTTAGATTAACTCTCAGAAGTATAAACACAAAATTTTCAATATCTTTTAATGCCAAGTATTTTATAATTTGCACAATGATTTTTTTGTTATGAGTTATTTGAAATATGTATATTTCCATTATGATAGTTTGATTTTAATTTATTTTTATTATTTAACTAATTAAATGTATTGGGGTGACACTGGCTAATAAGATTATGTAGGTTTCAACTGAATATTTCCATGATACATGATCTGCACTTTGCACTGTGTGTCCCACCCGAAGACAAATCATCTTCCATCACCATATATTTGGTCCTCTTTACCACTTACTAGCTTCCTCTCAGCCCCCTTCCCTCTGGTAGCCTATGCTATCTGTGCCTATGAGTTTCAGTTTTTAATCACTGATTTGTTTAATTGCACTGTGAGTGAAAAGTCTTCTGGATGATAATAATGTATTTAAATTTATGGAAACAATTTTATGGCTTAATTTGAATACTATTTACAGTTTTGTTTGTGTTTGAGAAAATGTGTATGTTAAGCCACCAGATTTTTTTCTCCTCAAATTTATACTGTTTTTTTTATTTATTGCTTGTTTAAAAGAAGGAACATGTTAAACTTTAAAAATTATTGTGATTTCTCTTCCAAATTTAGAAAATTTTTCTTTCTATATCTCACCTATTTGTTAAGGGCATGTGCATTTGAAATTGTTTTATCTTCCTGGTAAACTGTACCTTTCTCATTACATGGTCCCCCTCTTTAGCCTCATTAACATTTTTGTCTTAAAGTTTATTTTGGTTTATTTAAACATTGGCCTACCAGTTTTTATTACTTAGTTTTAAAAATATTTAATACTTTTATTGGGTTAAAAAACAAAATGGAGATAAACTCATAGACACATATAACAAACTGATGATTGCCAGATGGGAGGGGAGTTGGTGGAATGGGTGAAAAAGGTGAAGGGATTAAGATGTACAAATTGCCACTTACAAAAACAATAACTGGGACTTAAAGGAAAGCATAGGAAATTATAGTCAATGATATTGTAATAACTATGTATGTTGTCAGATGGGTACTAGACTTATCAAAGCGATCACTTCATAAATTATATGAATGTCTAGTAACTATGCTGTACTCCTAAATCTAATATAATATTTAAAAATAAAATTTAAATGATGACAATCAAAAGGTGCAGAAGTTTCATGCCCAACTCAATCCCTCCCTTATTCCCCTCACACCCCAAATAAGTAAACATTTTTCTTGGTTTTCTTATTTGTCTACAGTTTCTCCCCTCCACACACCCTTTAAAATTGATTTTATTTTTTAGGGTAGTCTAGGGGTATAGCAAAATTGAGCAGAGTACAAAAAGAGTTCCCATATATACCCTGGACTCATATATTCTACATACTCATGGCTTCCACTCACTATCAACATCCCCCACCAGCATGGTACATTTGTTAGAGTTGTCCATCAACTTTTTTCACCCCCCACCCCAGTTTTCAAGGTGTAGAGCATCATGCTTTGATATATGTATATTATATGTATATTAAAAGATGGTAAGTTTAACAACTATCACCTCACATAGTTAGAATTTCCTTTTCTTGTGATAAAAACTTAAAAAATTTACTCTTTAGCAACTTTCCAATAAACAATACAGTATTCTTAACTATAGTCACCATGCTGAACATTATATCCCCAGAACTTATTTATCTTATAACTTAAAGCTTGTATCTTTTGACTGCATTCACTCATTTCCTCCACACCCCACTTCCTGCCTGTGGAAACCAATTTTTTACACTCTGTTTCTCTGAATCTGGTTTCTTTGGTTTCCACATATAAGTGAAATCATACAGTATTTGTTTTTCTCTAACTTATTTCACTTAGCATAGTGTCCTCAAGGTCTGTCCATGTTATCACAAATAGCAGGATTTCCTTAATCTTTATGGCTGAATAACATTCTGTTTTTTATATATAGATATCGGTATCTTCAAGTTCATTGCACCATTATTTACAAATAGCCAAGACATGGAAACAACCTAAGTGGCCATCGATAGATGAATGCATAAAGAAAATGTAGACAGTTAGATTGTTTCCATGTCTTGGCTATTTGTAAATAATGCTGCAATGCACTTGGCGGTGCATGTCTTTGTGAGGTAGTGATTTCGTTTCCTTTGGATATATTCCCAGAAGTAATTTTGTTTCCTTTGGATATATTCCCATTTTAAAGTGACTTTTCTGTATTATGTAAGATAGGAGTCTAGTTTCATTCTCCTGCAAGTGGCTGTCCAGTTTTCACTACACCATTTATTGAGTAAACTATCCTTTTCCCCATTGTATGTTCTTGGCTCCTTTGTCATACAACTGATCAAATATGCATGTGTTTATTTCTGGACTCTCTGTTCTGTTCCACTGATCTGTATCTGTTTGTTTTTATGCCAATTTCACTGTTTGATTACTATAGCTTTGTAACATACAGGAAGGGGTGAAAGTAGGTTTACAGTTGTTCATACCAAAAATAACACATTAATTAATAAATAATACAAGAATATACTGTGTTTCAGCATGGATCAGACTGATGAATCTCAGAGGGAAGGTGGGAGTGGGTGGGGAGAGATTAACCAAAGAATTTATATGCATATATGCATAACCCATGGACACAGACAATAGTGTGGTGAGGGCCTGGAGAGGGGAGTGGGTGCAGGGTGGAAAGGGTCAATGGGGAAAAAGGGGACATCTGTAATATTTTGAACAACAAAAAAAAATAGACTGTTTCACATACTCATAACTGTAAACCTAGTTTTGCCCCACCATGTAGTTTAAAATCATGAAATATGAATGTTTCAGCTTTGTTGCTTCTCAAGACAGTTTTGGCTATTAGGGGTCTTTTGTGATTGCATACAAATTTTAGGATTGTTTGGTCTATTTCTTTGACAAATCCCATTATAATTATGAAAGGGATTTCATTAAATCGCTGGATCATTTTAGGTAGTATGAACATGGTAACATCAGTTCTTCAATCTATGAAAACAGAACAGCTTTCCATTTATTTCTGTCTTCTTCAAATTTTTGGTAATTTGTATAGGTTTCAGTGTATAGATCATGTACCCCCCTTGGTTAAATTTATTCCTCAGTATTTTATCAAACCATTCATTCTTTCTCCATATCTCTCAACTTCATTTCCTGGTTCAACTTTGCCTCTTGGTGCTGTATTCAGGTCATTTTTTCATTTCTATCTTCAAGTTCACCAATTATTTCTTAAGTTTTATGTATCTGTTTAATATGCTTATGGAGTTAATTTTCATCACTAACTTTTCAGTCTAGAAGCTACTTTTGATTATTTTTTAAGTTTCATGATTTGTTTTAATATTGTCTCAATTAATAAGAATAATTTCTCCTATTATGCTTAATCTTCATTTTCTGGCATATGAGAATTTCCTTTTGTGTGCTCAGCTATACTTCTAAAATAATTTTTGGTCTATTTTATCCAACATTTCTAAGTTTTTAGTAGTACAAAGTGTTTCAGTATATCGTGTTTGCGCATTATTTTTCTCCAATAATTCATATTAGTCACACACTCAGTCGCCTGTTTTCTACAATTTTACCTTTTCTCTCACTTTGTATTTTTGATTCACACTTTTAGATCTTCCAACATGCTATCTGAGTGAACTGCAGTTAAGTTAAAGAAGGAGAATATGACCTTGCGCGCAACTTGAAACTCGAATCTTCATTTTAAAAGTAAATTTCAAAGGTTCCACCATAGCCTATACCACTAGTTATATTTCATTGAGTACATAGTTTGATTCTCTTTTCTTCTGTCTCTTGATGTTAGGCCCCTTTAATGAGTTATTTCATTTTCACACAGTTCAACTCCGATCTCACTACTATTAACGTTACATGAAGGGATCCTTGCAGGTGTGTAAGGCAAAAGGCCCTCTAAACAGTTACCTGTATTATAAAACTTAGCATGCTATAAACCCTGGAGACAACATGCTAGTACTCTCCCAAGTTGAAGGACAGGGAAAACTCATCCCATCATTTCAGGTACATCTCAGGTTTCTGGTGGTCACTTACACAGAAGCCAACGTTAACATTACTGCGGAAGGGGGTGAAATAGAGAAGACAATATTACTGACTATATACTTTATGCTATACTGTACATCCCTGAGACTATTTTTTAACTACCAATTTGTACTTATTAATTCCTTCACCTTTTTCACACAATCTTCCAAAGCCCCTCTCATCTGGTAGCCATCCATTTGTTCTCTGTATCTATGAGTCTGTTTCTGTCTTGTTTCTTTGTTTATGTTGTTTTTTAGACTCTACATATAGTAAAATAATATAGTATTTCTCTTTCTATATCTGACTTATTTTGGATAGAATAATAAATACCCTGTAGGTACATCCATGTTGTTGCAAATGGCAACATTTCATTATTTTTTTATTGCTGAATAATATTACATTATATATATGTACTACCCCTTCTTTATTCATTCATCTACCAATGGATACTTGGGTTGTGCCCATATAAATAATGGTGCAATAAACATAGGAGTAAGTGGATCTTTTGAATGACAGTTTTTTAATTTTTTGGGGTAACTACCCCAAACTAGAATTGCTGGATCATATGGTAGTTGTATTTTTAAATTTTTTTTATGAACCTCCATAATGCTTTCCATAGAACCTGAATCAATTTACAATCCCTCCTACAGTGCACAAGGATTCCCCTTGATCCACATCCTCCCCAACAATTTGTGTTTGTTGATTTACTGATAACCACTGCGACAGACGTATGGTAATATCTGATTGTGGTTATAATTTCCACTTCCCTGATGACTAGTGACTGACTGAGCATTTTTTCATATATCTTTTGGTCACCTTATGTCCCCTTTGGAGAAAGTTCTACTCATTTCGTCTAGCCATTTTATAATTGAACTACTTGATTTTTTTGGTGTTAAGTTGAATCAGCTCCTTATATATTTTGGATATCAACCCCTTATTGGATGCATCGTTGGTGAATATCTTCTCCCATTCTGTAGGATGTCTTTTCTTTTCTTTTTTATTTCCATCACTATGCAAAACTTTTTAGTTTCATGTAGTCCTGCTTGTTTATTTGTTGTTTTGTTTCCCTTGACTGTGATGACATAGCCTAAAAAATATTACTGATAGCAATGACAAAGAGTATACCGACTCTGATTTCTATTAGAAGTTTTATGATTTCTGGTTTACATTTAAGGCTTTAATCCATTTTGAGTTTATTCTTGTATATGGTATAAGAAAGTGGTCATTTTATTTTTTTTACATGTATCTGTTTTCCCAATACCATTTATTTAAGAGACTGTCTTAACCCCATTGTATATTCTTGCCTCCTTTGTCATACATTAATTGATCATAAAGTTGTGGATTTATTTCTCTATTCTGTTCCAATGATCTATATGTCTGTTTTCAGGCCAGCATCATGCTATTTTATTACTACGACCTTATAGTATAGTTTAAATTAGTTAGTGTGATTCCTCCAACTTTGTTCTTTCCCAAGATTGGTGTGACTACTCAGGGTCTTTTATTGATCTACACAAATTTTTGGAATATTTGTTCTACTTCTGTGAAATATGCCATTATCATCTTGATAGGAACTGCACTGAATCTATAGATTGTTTTAGGTAGTATGGACATTTTAATGTTGTTAATTCTTCCCATCCATGAGCACAGATATGCTTCCATTTATCTGAACCTTTATCAGTTTCTTTCTTCAATATCTTATAGTTTTCTGAGTGCATGACTTTTACCAGCTTCCTTAAATTTATTTCTAGATATTTTATTCTTTTTGATGCAATTATAAATTGAATTGTTTTATCAATATCTCTAATAGTTTCTTGGTGTATAAAAATACAACTGATTTCTAAATATTAATATTGTATCCTGTTACTTTACTGAATTCATTTATTAGTTCAAACAGATTTTTGGTGGAATCTTTAGAATTCTCTCTATACAGTATCATATCACCTGCAAATAATGCCTGTTTTACTTCTTCCTTTAAATTTGAATACCTTTTATTTATTTTTCTTTTCTGATTGCTGTTGCTAGGTGGTGAAAGTGGACATCTTATCTTAAAGAAAAAGCTTTAACTTTTCACCACTGAGTATGATGCTAGTTGCAGATATGTCATATTTAGCCTTTATTATGTTGAGGTATATTCACTACAGCCCCTCTTTTTTGTGAGTTTTTACTGTAAATAGATGTTGGATATAGTAAAATGCTTTTTCTGAATCTACCAATATGATCACATGATATTTTATACTTCATTTTGTTAATATTGATTTGAATCCTGAGAATAATTCTCACTTGATTATGATGTATGTTCTTTTTAATATATTGCTGAATTCAAATTGCTAATATTTTGTTGAGAATTTTCCCATCTACGATGATCATCAGGAATAATGGCCTCTCTCTTCTCCATATGTTACCCCTATGATGCAAATGTTGGTATGCTTGATGTTGCCACAGAGGCTCCTTAATCTTTTCTCATTTTTTTAAATTCTTTTTCTTTTCACTGTGTTGACTGGATGCCTTCTGTTACTTTGTCTTCCAGGCTGTTGATTAGAAACTTTACTCCATGTAATCTGATAATGATTCCATCTAATATATCCTCCATTTCAGTACTCTTTATTCCTGACTGATACTTTATATTTCTATCTCCTTTCTTTATGTTTTCTGTCTCTATGTTGAAATTCCACTGAGTTGATCCATTCTTTCCCTAAATTCATCGAGTATCCTTGTAACCAGTGAAATCAACTCTGTATCAGGTAGACTGCTAGCCTCTATTTCATTTAGTTCTTTTTCATTTAGTTCTTTAGTCTTGTCTTGTTCTTTCAATTGGGACACGTTTCTTTGTCTCCTAATTTTGGCTGCCTCCTTGTGTTCATTTCTATGTATTAGATGTATCTGTTATGTCTGCCAGTCTATAGTAGGTTTCCTGTGGGGCCCAGTGACATAGTCTCCATGATTACCTGAGCCAGCGCTCCAAAAGTGCCACTTGTGTGGGCTATATGTGCCTCCTTGTTATAGGTAAGGCTTGATTGTTGTTGGCACATCATTGGGTGGAACTGACCTTCAAGCTTACTGGCTGTGAGGGTTAGCCATTACTACAGTGGACAAGATGTGGTATGGCAGCTGACCTGATAAAGTAGGAGTCACTTTAGCAAGGTTCCAGTGTCAGCTGAGTCTACCTTTTAGATGTGTCATTTGTGAACCTGATTGGGTGGTGCCATAGTGTGGTGAGATGTCAGCTACCATATGTGTTTGTGGAGCCTCTGGAAGGGGATCCAGTGCAGTCCAATATCAGCTACCACTTGTGCCCATCTTGGAGCTGCTTGGTAGGAGCTATAAAGTGATCTGTGTTTGGTTGCCACTTGTGCTGGGCTTGGAGGCACCTGCAAGAGGCTATGCCAAGAATTAAGGTTAGCTGCCACTAGTGCAAAACAAAGCTTTGGGCCCTTTGGTGGGTACCACAGTGTGACCTGAGCCCAGCTGCCATATTTGTCAAGCTTGTCACTACTTAATTGAAGCTATATTCCAAGCCAAGATCAGCTGCCACTTATGCCAGGCTTGGGGCCACTTGGTGAGAATTACAATGTAAGCTGAGACCAGTTGCTACTTTGTGCCTGGCTTGGGGCTGCTTAGCAAGAGGTACAGGGCATGCCCAGGCTAGCTGCTGCTTCTCTGGGATTTGTGGATCTTTGAGAGACTTTGGGAAAATCTGCAGCATGAGTGAAGCAGGCTGTTTGTGTGGAAATGCCACTGGAAGAGGTTTGGACCCAGCACCTGAGTTGTGTGGGGTGGGGTCTCAGGAAATCACCAGCACAAGGTGAACAGTGTTAGCCGGGTTAATGGAGAGCTCAGATCTTCTGACTCCGGCCTAAACCTGTAAGTTGGGTGGGAGGAAAGTTCAACAAATAATAATACCTGCCAGAACTTCTGTTCCTGAAGAAAGCTGCCCCAACCCCTGCCTCTCCAGCCTTCACACTGAAGTTAGTCAATTCAGTTCCTCCCTGTATGTCCCTGGTGGTCTTTGAGATGCTGCCTCGGAGCTGAAGCTTAAACTGAGTGAGTTTATGAGTGAGAATCCATGTGTGGGCGCCTCAAGAGGAGCAATTTGGTCTCTACCAGCCCTCAGTCTCACTCAAATGCAATTCCTTCCGGTTATTAATTAGATGATAAAGAGACACCTCTTCCCAACACTGCTTGTCTGGACTAAGAGCCCCAGGTAGGGCTGGTACCCCTTGTTCCACAGGTGAAAACACTGCAACTGAGATATCTCTTCTGATTCTAGTCACTATACTGTGGGTGTGGGAGCTCTCCATTCTACATTTCCATCTCTCTTAACAGTCTCAAAGGGCTTCTTCTTTATCTCCTTATAGAAATATTGTTCAACTAGTCTTAAGGTGATTTCAGTGATGGCTGTTCTATAATTTAGTTGTAATTTTGATGTGGTTCTGGGAGGAGGAGAGCACAGAGTTCACCTACTCTACTATCTTAACCAGGTGTCCCCTTTATTTGGAATTTGGGCATTTTGAACATCTATTTGAGTCATTTCTTAAAATTCTGTTTTGAGGCCTGGATGGGCATGGCTCAGCAGTTGAGCATCTGACCTAGGATCCAGGAGATCACGGTTCAATTCCCGGTGAGGGCACATGCCCGAGTTGCGGTCTTGATCCCCAGTCAGGC
Organism: Miniopterus schreibersii; assembly: GCF_964146895.1. Taxonomy (NCBI): domain Eukaryota; kingdom Metazoa; phylum Chordata; class Mammalia; order Chiroptera; family Miniopteridae; genus Miniopterus; species Miniopterus schreibersii. The sequence continues at coordinate 86,208,237 of NC_138102.1, read as the reverse complement.
ATGTGCAGGAGGCAGCTGATCAATGACAACCCTCTCATCACTGATGTTTCTATCTCTCTTTCTCCCTCTCCCTTCCTCTCTCTGAAATCAATAATAATAATAATAAAAGATATATTTTTTAAAAAAATGTTTTGAGGATAACTGTAATCAGGCCATCTCCCCCAAGTAACATTTTGTTTTTCTAGTGAAGCATATATCCAAATATTTTGTTTTGTAAACCTTTAAAATTTACAGAAAAGTTAAACAGCAATTCAGAGTGGTCCTATCTAGTAGTCACACAACTTCCTCATATGTTTGTATCTTATCTAATCATGGAAATCATAGTATGCATGTGGAAACTAAGAAATCACCAGAGATACAATATTATCAACTAAACTACAGATTTTGTTCATATTTAATAGTTTTCCCTCATGCAGTTTTTCTGTTCAGGATCCAATTCATGATACCGCCTTTCATTTAGTCACCACATCTCCTTATACTCCTTTGATGTGTGATAGTTTTCTGTCCTTTGCTTTTCCTGCTGTTCAACAGTTTTAAGGAGTGCTGGTCAAATGTTTTATAGAATGTACCTCAATTTGGGGGCGTATAAGGCTTTCTCTGGATTACATTAGAATTATTTATCTATTAGAAGAATAATACAAAGGTGAGGAGTATGACTGTTGATATCAGCCTTAATCAATAGTGAAAATCACTGCCATGTTTTCTTATTCTTTGAAAGGGAGGCAGTAAGTCTATCCCATACTCATGAAGAAAAGATTTAAGTTCCATCTTCAGGAGGGAGGATTTGTAGCACATATTATTTGGAACAAACTTCTCGATTTTAATAATAGATATCAAACCTATTTCTAGTTCAGCTAACAATTACAGTGTATGGATTATCTCACAAAGTGTATTCCAGGCACTTGACAGAAATAATACATTATGTATTACAAGGGACCAACCCACACAGTCTTCAGTTTAGTTTCATTTCTGGACCCCAGTAAGATTTGCTGTTAGACAAACAATTTCTCCATATTCAACTAAGATGCTGAGTTGGGGCAGTATCTCATTTTTTTAATAGTTTTAAAGATTCTTCTTAGGGTTTTAGCTATATAATAAAACCATCTATAAATGATAGCTATTTTCTCCTCCCTAATAATTGGGTGTTTCATTGAATAAGTCATGATTAGATTATTGTCTGAACATTTTTCTCACTGCTGATCTGAATGCTGTCAGTATTTCATATTTATTTTATGTCAACTCTTTAAGATCTATATCTTATTATACATAAGAAAAGTTCTGATTTTATGAGAACTACATGTTAAATTGTACATATTACCTTTTTGCTAACTATTCAAATTATTTCATGGCAATATACTGTAATTAACCACTTTATATCTGCTCTATCACTTATCCTAAAAACAAAGTGAGGGAATCAGTGTGGTTTTATTTATTTATAGGGTAAAAAATGAATCTCAAGGATGTTTCCAAGATCACTAAGAAAATATATAGCTAAATCTTCAGCTATATGCTATATTTCTTTGAAGTTATTTTTTATAACTTCTGCAATTTCAGTGTGTATTTTCTCTTTGAAACAAATATTGTTTAATAAATTTTAAATCTGTAGGTAGAAGATTCTTTGGTTTGTGACTTTGTTATTATTTCCTAATGCTATTGCATATTGATAAGATAATCTGAATCTTTTCTGTTTTGTTTCCATGTCTTGAAATTTTTTTCTGATGTCTACAACACCACATCAAATTTTCATAAATGCTCCTTGGGCACTTAAAGTTGTAGTCTTCATTAACAAGATAGAGAGTTCAAGCTATATTTATTGGATTTCCATTATTATTTAGATTTCTTTCTCTCTTGACTTGTTTTGAATCAAGATCAATAAATTACTGTTTGTTTTAATGTTTTAAACTATTAATGTTTGTATATTTTGCCTTCAATTTCTGTTTCATGAAGATTTCACCCTTTGATATTATAAAGTATCCTTATTTATATTATTTATTACTTTTGTCTTAAATTCTAATTTGTTAAATATTAAGTCACGATTACTTTTTTCATTTGTATTTATGTGCTAATCCTTTACTCGTCCTTTAATTATCAGCATTTCTAATTCATTGTTTTTAGTATGCTTCTTGAATATAGAACTGTGATTTGTTTTTTTAATATTTTCTTTAATATTTTGAAAGCTTCATAGTTTTATTGAACTGCTTATCTTTGTAACTATAAAGGAATAAGAAGTCCTTTATACATGTTTAGAAAGTGTATTTTCCTAATATGAGCAATGATAATCAGCATATTTACTCTTAATTTTTCTTCTCTCCTGCCATCAAATTTTAGCCAATAGACCTATATTTCTAATACTTCTTTTATCAGCTTACACGGGTATCATTTGATTCTTTGGGCCTATTCCACTTTTCATCTTTCTTCAGTCCTTTCCCAATTTATTATAATTGTACCATTTCTACATTATTAGATCTTATAAAAAGTAAATTCTGGTTTGGAACTCTACTTCAAACAGTTGTGTTAATCTTGGTTTTGCTGTTAAATTAATGCACTGTTCTCCAGTGGTCCTTAACTGTAGTCTGTCTAGTTCTCCCAAAAGGCTGAACTTCATTTCATCCCCCAGCAATTTTCTCAAGAATTATTCAGAAAAAACACACACAATTCCTTGTACAGTTAAAATTTGTTTGTTAGCACCCTTTTTACTTAAAGGATACTTTGGCTCCAATTTTCTTCATTTCTATGCCTTATGGTTGGTGCTCTACATTTCCTATATTGAAGGTTGTTGTAGAAAAGTTAAGGCCAGACTCAATATATATTTTCTCCTTATTTGCGTACCGCTAAACAAAGGATTCTTTACTTATATTTAAATCTAATAGTATATTCCTGTAATGATCATTCAAGAAATTTTCCCTGGTATGACCTTTTGTATAAATGGTAAAATCTTATATTAGGATTTCACTGAATTAGAGCTTTATATACCACTTTTCTTATTTGAAAACTCCATTATGCCACTGTTGGAACTTCTGTACTTTCTACATCAATAATTTTCTCTGTAATCCTTATAAACTGTTATGTTCTTATCAATACATATTATTTGCTCTGTTTCCAATTTTATCTTCTGTGTATCTTAGTATGCTATCCATTCCGTTTTTCCACCAAAGTTATGTTAGTTGCTGATTCAATATTTCCATGTTGTACTACCATTTCTTCCAACTTCTTGAAATTCTGCTTAGTAGTTGTCCTTCATCAGAAGCAAATAATTTGTTTCTTATTTTTTAACTTACAGTAAAATTTTAATCACAATTATGTACTTCATAGCAATATTTTTCACATTTCTATCTTTTTTAAAGTTCTTTCTTAACTTTTAAGACATATATCTTGGCTAGAATCCTTTATTAATATCTCCTAATCAATCTATTTAAATAAGCAATCCTTATCTCTTAATATTATAAGTACATATGTTTCTCACTCTCAGTATTCTATATACTGTTCCTCATAAATGGGTAACATTTTCCTACAATCCTGGCTACTGAATTAGTCACTATATCTTTAATATCTCTTATATCCCTTACTCAACTACAGCTTTTGCACCAAAATGAAAATAATATCTATTCTTCTAGACTATTTAGCAAGCTAGACATGTTTTATCTGGATTTTGTGCAGTTTTCATCAGTGTTATCAGTAAACTCTTGGTCTGTTTAAACAGCAAAACGAACTGACAACAGTAAGTTTTTGAGAGGAATCCCATGTAGCAACACTTAAATAAAAGCACTGATTTCTTGGCCTTATTAGCATAAAAAATAGATTTTAAAAAAGAGTAATCATGTACTGCAAAAACAATATAAAAATAACTCATTATATCAGCAGATGATTTGTTTTTAAAGGATCTGACTTCTGGACTTTGGGGGAAATATATTCTGGGATTTTCAAATCACAAAAGTAATCAATAAGCCCAATGTTAGAAAAGAATAAAAAAATAATAAAATACTGACTTAGCACATAAGCAAAGAAACAGCTTTAAGGAAACCATAATATACATGTATTCCCTGAGTGAAGTAAGTTTTCACTGAAATTATATCCATATGTGGATATAATTTGATGAAATATTGTATTATATCCTTAAAATTAACAATATTTTCTTTTCAGCAAGCAAATAAGAATGCATTATATCCGTGAAGTTGTGATTTTGTTCTATAATTTACTATTGATAAACATTTTTTTATAAAATATTTTTGCAACTTTTACCACAGGAAGCTATTATTTTCCATTGTAAGATTATTCCAGTCAAAGTTCATGTTACATTAGATACAAAAGTAGTAAAAATACAACTTCAGCACACATTTCTACAATTCATTCTTTAAAAAAATCTACTTACTTGTGACCTAAATGCTTCAGAAAGTATCCAAGAACCTTCAGAGCTTGAACCCAAATACTTTCACTTTTTGAAGCCAATAATTTGTAGATTACCCTAAAAAATATAGAAATCGATGATCTTTTCAACTTCTAGAACAAATATTGAAAATATAAGCACTGTATACTTTACAATTAAATTATACATACGTAAAATATAAAATACCTCTCAGGATTTCAAATTCTTTGAAAAAAGAAAAAATCAGCACATTTTATTAATTTTTCTTTAAACTTGACTTTCAAAAATATATAACAAAAAGGGCAATATGATTGCTTGTTCATAAGTATTGACTACCAGCACACTCAATAAAAATGGTCTACTTTAAGATACATGCTTTGTGAAGCCACATTTCCTCTTCTATTAGAATTTCCCCTGACATTTGTACTTGACCTTTGGAACATGGACCTGCCAGATTATTTCTCCTTTTTCAGAATTCAGAATGAGATCAGAGAAACAATATTTAGTCTTTGCTGGGCTCTTGAAATAGGAAACAATTTAAAATAGAAACTATAGGACAGCCTTGCTTTGTTCACAGACACAAGTCTATACATATAAAGAAGCAGAGGAAGAAAACTTATTTCCAGTTCCTGGTTCCTACAATGAGATTTCTATAACAAACAAATTTTTTTTTACTTAAATTTGTTTAAGAAGTTTTCTATTACTTGGAGCAAAAAAGTCTCTAGTAACATATAACCTTACCTAACCTATACAGTCACTTCAGATACAATATAAAAGCAGGGTCATATTCATTATAATATTTGTAGGTACTTCAGAACTTTTGAGGACAAAGATCAGTAATGAAGAAAGACAAGTATGAGAATAAGGAAAGTTATAGATGTCATATAAGAAATATTGACCTGGCCAGCGTGGCTCAGCAATTGATAATTGACCTATGATCTAGGATATAATGGTTCGATTCTGGTCAGGTTTAAAATAAATAAATAAATGGATATTCAGGAAATCATAAGAAAAAACATTTAATGGCAAAAATAATCCTGAGATCCAAAGGAAAAGCTCAAAACCTAAAAATGTGACTATACTCAGATATGGAATCAGTAACTCCACAGAATTCCTATTTTCTAGGAATAACTTTGAATTAAAAGAAAAAAAGGTATAAGATCTATACTGGATCAACAGAAATTATGATTAACATTTGACACATGAAAACATCTAGGATTTTCTTCACAATTAGACAAGTGTTTCTTACAAACAAGATACAAAGGATCACAGTACAGTATTAATAGGGAATTTACTCCCAAATCAGTTAGTGAATATTTACTTGTAATAAATAAGAGGTAAATCCTAATTCATCTGCTCAGTTGTTGATATTAATTATTAAAATTAATTTATTTTTCCATTGAGTTGCACTTGGAGTAACCTAGATTTCTTCTTCATTCCAATAACCAAGACTCTAGAAAACTAAAAAAGGGATAATCCCTAAGGGGCTACATTATAGGTTTAACTTCATAAGAATACTAATCAAAAAACTATGTCTAACTAGTCTACATAATTATTTTATAATTTTCATAAATAAAGTTAGTCTTCAAATTCTTTTGATTTTGTCCGCTCATTCTAAAACATTTTTCATCTATATTATTGCCATTGTACTACCACTACCTTAACTCATCACCTCTAATACTGATGAATAAAATATCTTTACTGATTTCACTACATCAGTTTTGTTTCTCTCCAGCTCTTTTCCACACAGCTGACTGTATACTTCACAAAATGGAAATCAGAGCAAATAAGTTCCACATTAAAAATTCTTTAATTTTCATCAACAACAGAACAAAATCTAAACTTACCATTCTATGGACCCTCCAATCCTGGCCACTATCTAGCTCTTGAGCCTACACATAATTTTTGTGTGCTCTCTTTTGCTGAATTTTACCTTACTCTCTCGTCTTCTTACAAAAACAAATTTGTTCTTCTCACTACCTGAAAAGTATTTTTTAATTTATCTTTATTGTTGAAAGTATTATAGATGTCCCCTTTTTTCCACTGACCCCGTACACCCTACACTCCCTCATCCTCACCCTGGCCTTCACCTCACTATTGTCTGTGTCCATGGGTTTTGTATATATGCATATATGCATATAAGTTCTTTGGTTAATCTCTTCCCAACCCCCCACCTTCCCTCTGAGATTCCTGTCTGTTACATGCTTTTATGTCTCCGGATCTATTTTGTTCATCGGTTTATTTTGTTCATTAGATTCTGGATATACACTTGTCTTTCTCTGGCTGGCATATTTTGCTTAGCGTAATTCTCTCCAGTATAGTAATAATTTAACTACTCTTCTTGAGATCTGAGACTCATTTTCTATACACCTCATCAGATGAGTATTAGAGGATTTATAACAGCTTTCTCTATTTCCTTCTAATGTATAAGGCTTTGCTATATTTATTCAAAAGTGCATGGAATAGGGACTATTCTAGAAAGCACAACTGTATTCAATTAAGGTCTATTAAAAATACTAATATTATACTCATACCTTATTCCATTTCTTTGATCAAATGCTGGTATCATTGAGGCTGGATGTTCTGACATTAAAGCCACTAGTAATTGTAACACATCATGAATATTTTCATCCTGTGTAATAAGAATCACCAATATTTCTTTAGTTAAAATTTTATTCTAATGCTTTGAATAAAATTATTATAATAAAAGACCCAGGCTAAGTCCTACCTCATGCATTGTAAGTAGGTAATTTAATATACTCTGAAGTTCATCTTCTTTGACTCCTCGATCCTAATGTTTAAAAGAAAATTAAAAAGCTTAAAAAAAGTAATGTTTCATTTAAAATATCTAGATACTTCATAATCAATAAACTATATTACTTCAGGTTAAGTAAATAAATATTTAGAAATTTGTATCTGTTCTCTGAAGTTGCTAATATTTGATTCACCTTCCTTATAAAGAGTTAGTATATTGTGATCATCTAATTTTATTAATATCACTATTTTCAAGCATCTACTCTTTTCTTAAAATAATTCAAATTACTGCAAAACTTCACATTACTGTGTATTTTATCTTCATTTTCCATTTTTTAAATCTTAATCTTTTAAAAATCCTATTTTGATAAAATACATTAATGTAAGCCTTACAAATAAGGGACACAAACCATTTTCTGGAATAAAATCTTTACACTTGTTTCTTATTCACATGTCCCTTGCCATTTGTGCTATATCCTTTAGTACAGAGGATCTCAGAGAGTATTTAACAGAAAGTCAAATTAAACAAAAGTTAATAGTAAGATTTATAAACTTTTGAAAGCAATTCATGAATTAAACACAGTTTGTGCTAATTGTATGATAATGATTTTAAACTATGCCAAAATCCCTTTTCACCTAACATATTATACTTCTGAATTACATAAAATTATTTTACCTTTAGTATAAGCTGTTTAAGAAAAAGTAGCATAAATGCCCGTAGTGATATAATTTCTTTTTGTGATGGCCGTGGACCATCTGAAATAAAACAAAAATCAAGAAGAAAAAAAAAAACACAGAAAAAAAATCCATATTAAATAGTCTTAATGAAATAATGTTAGTATACTATGGAATTCTTTAATAGTTATATTTATTATAATTATAATATTTATTACTATTAATGCTGTATAATTTCAATTATAGCAAAGAATCTAAACATTAATTTTTAGATTTTTGGTGATTTCAAATTATTCACTAAATGTCAGATTTGGGGGAAAGAATTAATTTTTAAAAATTATATTACTATACATTGATAAATGTATAATCATCAGGTGGTTACACAGATACTTTTTCCACTCTGTCTACACTTGAGAAAGAAATCTTCTATTAATATGTTGGTTTCCTTTCCACCCTCAAATACAGGTTTTCCCAACACTTCTTCCATCTTCAAACCTGTCTTCATTTAAACATTGTCTCCATTTTCATCTCACACATTATAAAACAAAGCATAGAAAAAGTGACACTCTATTGTAGTTATTTGTTTTGCAGCTTTTTTCTTCCATGTTACCTGTATATAGCAAATACATATTATAGTGGACACTCGATAAATGTTTTTGAGTCAATAAATGAAAATGACAAGAGCAATGAAAGTATATATATCAATTCCATCTTAACAACTAAATTTTAAAGTAATTAACTATAAATATTTAATTACCAACAATGAGAATATACAATAATACATGTAATATAGAATAATTAAATTATGCTTTTAAGTTAGGTAGCTAGAACCATGAAAGTCCTTAAACATCAAACTTTTCTTAATGCAACCAGGATTTATATAGCTTCTCTATAAGTTTTAAAACTACAATCTCTTTATGTATAATTTCTAACATCTCTCATTTATTCAGGAAAAATTAACCTGTAGATTATTATATCTCAAAGCAAATTAACATTCGAACAATCCACCCTGTCTACACTTGAGAAAGAAATCTTTTTCCCATTTCCCATACTGCTCTCTACAGTTCTGCCCCACTCTTGCCAATAGTACATAGATCCTCAACTGGGAATAGGGGAGAATCCCCCCAGAAAGTGTATTATTGAGATAATTGATGAAATTTCAATGGAACCTTTGGATTAGATGACAGTATTGTATTTAATCTTAATTCCTTGATTTTATGGTTGCCTTTGGTTATCTAAGACAAGTCCTTAAGTTTTAGGAAATAAACAGGAGAGTATTTAGGGGTAATAGGGCATCACACATATAATTTATTCTCAAATGATTAAAAAATATGCATATATATGTGTGTTTATATTTACATAAAAGTAGAGAATAAAGTCTACATGGTAAAAACATTGGGAAATATGGTAGGGGCATATGAGAATTCCCTGTACAATTATTGCAAATATTTTATAAATTAGAAATTAATTGTTTAAAGCAGGGATATGTGTGAATATATGATTTGCCTAAATAAAGAAAACTCTATCAAAGTTAGTGTTCAAGAACAAGGGCTCTGAGTCAGATAAACATGATTCAAATTTTAGTTCTGCGAATTATTTTTCCCAATCTACAAAATGCAAGTAACAAAATAGTGAAAATTGGATACAGTCTTATGTGTAAGTGTAAATATGTATATATATAATTACATTACATATAAATGATTAAATAAAATTAACATGTAAAATGCTCAGCATAGATTACAACTCATAGTAAACATTCAGTAAATTTTAGGCATTGTTAAGTTTAAAAGCAACAGAAGGAGATATAAATGACAGAATAATATATCTGAGTTCAAATAACATAATTTTTAAAGTCCCATTAATAAAAGGCATAAAAGTCCTGGCAGGTGTGCTGCCGGAATGGCTCAGTGGTTGAGTGTGGACCTATGAAACGAGGTCATGGTTCTATTCCTGGTGGGGGCACATGCACAATCCCCAATAGGGGGTGCATGTATGGAGGCAGCTGATCTATGACTCTCTCATCATTGATGTTTCTCTCTCTGTCTCTCTCTCTCTGTCTCTCTCTCTCTCTCTGAAATCAATAAAAACATATAAATAAAATAAAAGATGTAAAAACAAGCTGATAAAGGATTATCAAAGTAGTGAAATGCTATTTTAACCTATCAAAAAGATTTTTATAAAACAATAATTTGCAATGCTATTGTCAATAAGCTGAGAAAAGCACTCTAACATGCTACTGGTAAAATTGTAAACTGGTACAATATTTCTGAAAAAAACTGACAGTATTTATTATGAGACCATTTCTCAGTAATTCTAAACAAATCAAAAATGAGGTAAGCCTGGCTGGGCGTGGCTCAGTGGTTGAGCATTGACCTAGGATCCAGTCGATCAGGTTCGATTCCCGGTCAGGGCACATGCCTGGGGTTGCGGGCTCGATCCCCAGTTGGGGGCGTGTAGGAGGCGGCCAATCAATGACTCTCTCATCATTGATGTTTCTATCTCTCTCTCTCCTTCTCCTTTCCTCTCTCTGAAATCAATAAAGATACATTAAAAAAAAAAAAAAATGAGGTAAATGATTATGTACAATGAAATTGACCACTGAATTATTTGTAGATTTGATTATTCATAGAATCAAAAGTTTAGAAATATGTAAATGGTACATCCATTTATAATACTATGTAGAGCCAAGAATAAAAAACATGCGAAAATCTCAATTCTGTAAGAGTTTAAATATTTCACACATGTATTCAATGAGAACTAGTGAAAGAACACATGCCAAACTTGTAACAGTTAATTCCTGAAGTTTGGGTTATGAATAATTTTTCTGTTATATTCTTGTATTTTCTACAATGAGTATGTATTTTTATATAATTAGAAAACCTGTCAATATATTTTAAACAGCACACTGCAGTGAATAATTAGCTTCTACTATACTTGTAAGAAATAGTGAAGTTTGGGAAACAAGTAAACAATTTCAAAATGTTGAAGCAACTGTATTAGAATTCACAGACAATGACCAATATATTCATGTTTTTAATATTATAAATATATATTCAGGCATCACAATAAGCATATTGGCTACAAAGTAGAATATTATTTCTTTTACCTGCCTTTATTCCGAAAATAATTTAATATTGCAGAGTTATAAACTTCTTGACCACAAAAAATCCTCAATATACTAGTTTACTATAAGAAAGACAAAAGTTCAGTGATATTCTTATAACTATGCATATCAGTTCACTATAACAATACTCAGAATATAGAACAATCATAGTACAGTGTAAAGTACAGGTAAGTATTACACTTACCTAATCCTTTAGGTGTAATGCCACTACTGTCAGCAGGATTAATGACCCAGTAGTAATATTTTAATGTGTGCATTAGCTGTAACACTGTTCCTACTCTACGTATGGTGGTATAAATGGTAGCAGTTCCAATAAATTCAGCAGACAAATAGGTATATAGAGAAAGCTGAACCTAATACACAAAATATTAACAGAACATTAAAATAAACTTAAAATGCTTCAAGTGTTTATATTATGCATATACATTCTATTCTAACTTAAATGAAAATGAGTAAAGGCCAACGAAGTAGCATCTATTATGAGGTTAAAAATAAATATTTATTAAATATTTTTATATTAAAAAACAATCTGCAATAACACATTCTAATAACATTTCTTTTAATAAAGGTAATGTAATAGCTATTAACCATGAAATAATTTTAAATAAATCTATATTTCCATTCAAAGTATCTGAAAAGATGATCAAATTATTCAAAAATTCAACTAGACTAAAACCCTATATCAAAGTACATTTCAGCAGCTCAAAAGAACAGAAATAACATCAGACAGCTATGTCATATCTGCCAAAAATACATATTGTTGTCATATATCTTAAAAGTTCATGTAATTTCAAAATACCACAACCCATTGCCACAATACGGCAGTCTAACCATGTAAACAGAGAAATGACAAGTCAAATACCGTGTTGAAATAGTGAACGAACTTCAGGTTTGAGATTAGCACTATAATGAACATGATAAATCATAATAAAAGTCAAAACTTAACCATTATTTACACAAAGTTACTGAAAGATTTGAAAATTGCAAAAGGCAGCTCAAATTCATAAAAGATACCCCTCATTATTGATTTATACCAGACTATAAAAGGGGTAAGTGTAGGTATGTAAAAATACTAAAAATTTTATGTTTATATCTAGAAAAAAAATTCTTATGTATATATCTATTTTAAAACAAATAATATTTACATCATAACATAAACTCTACATTTACAATACAAGCAATTTTCCTATCACATGATAACAATTATCATACTACAGTTGGTTACCTGTTATTTTCTCTTTTCTTAGTCTTCTAATAATTAGTATACCAAATTCTCTTTCTTGGAAAAGTATAAACCACACCTAATGACTTCAGAATCCAGTTATTACATCCAGTATAATTTTAACTATAGTTTCATTTATTTTAATAGTTATGTATTGAATATTTTGATTTCTGATACTACTTAATACAACTGCTTCATAATGACTACAAAATAAGCTGAAAATTCCAAATGTTTTCTACAGGATAGTTTAGATCCAATAAATATTATTTATAACATTATACTAAAATAAAATAAATGAAAATAAACTTTTACCTTTGCAGGTGTATGTATCCAGATGGCTGGGTTGAATAAAATGTGATCACAAAGCTGCTTCAGCAAAGGTGCTCCATGGGATAAACCATCAAGGTATTTTGCAAAGGATAAAAATTGCTCTAGGACAGCTCTAGTTATATGAACTCGTGAGGACTAAAGAAAGAAAACAAATTCAAGCTAAAACTATGGAGAATATCAAAGCGTAAAATTCTTGACTAAATATAAGTACATATTCATTTTTCATATTCTGTTGTTAATATTTTAAATAAAAAGTTGAAAAAAACTTTATATTTCCTTTGCTATTTAAAATTTAATTATATTTAGAAACTTAGAATTTTAAGATAATTCTCTGAATGACAGTTTGTTATCTGAAGCTCTTTCCAGAGCAACTGAAGATAAATATCTGTTTAAAAAATACCACTATTAACTCAAGCTAAAGAAATAAAGTAAGTTATGAATAATAAATGATTTTATTCCATTTTTGTAGAAATTGATGGTAAAAAGATTTTAAACAAACAAAATTAAAATGAACTAATATTAATTGAATACACACACAAAAAATAAATAAAAAGACATTAGGATAGAGAGGTGTTCTTGCTAATTCCAATCCAAAGGGAAGATAAATTGACGCTACCATTCTACTGAATACTTTCTTCAAAAAGTTACAAATGAATTTCACATTGACAAATGGAATGCATCTTGCACATCATAAACTTTTTTGACCTATTCATAGTTGGAAAAACAGATCTTGAAAATACTGCCCCCCTTTGGAGTACATGACCATCAGATTACTTCTGTGTCCTTTGCTTAAAAAGATGGAAACTGCTGAAGATTATTTGGTACTCTCTTCTCCATAAATATACTCTCCCTGGATATTTTAGGCTTCCAAAGCTTCATATAACACTATGTCTATGCTGAGTACTCCCATCAAGAATTTTCAACTGCCAATGTTATTTAGATGAATGATAGATATCCCAAAATTCAAATCAAACCTTAAGGCTTCTGTCCAAAAGAGTAGCCACTAGTCATATGTGGCTACTAAGCCCTTGAAAATGTGTCTAGTTCTAAGTAATACATGCTGTAGTTATGTACATCTTGGATTTTGAAGGTTTAGAATGAAAAAAAAATACAATATACTTATTATTCTTTTTCTTATTGAGTATGTGTTAAAGTGGTAATATTTTGGATATACTAGGTCAAATAAAATATATTATTAAAGTTAGTTGCACCAGTTACTTTTTACTGAAAAAAATTTAAATAGCATATGAAACTTGCATTAGACTTTAACTGGACATTGCTATACTAAAGTATACTTTTTTAAAAAAAAATCCTTACCAGAAGATATTTTTTTTCATTGCTCTTCAGAGAGAGTGGAAGTGGGGGAAGAGAGAGAGAAAGAGAGAGGAACATTGATGTGTTCACATCAATTGCTTGCCTCCCGCACATGCCCTGACTGGGACTGGAGATGGATCCTGCAACCAAGGCACACACCCCTGGCTGGAACCAAACCTGGGACCCTTCAGTACCCAGGCTGAAGCTGACACCACTGAGCAAAACTAGCCAGGGCTAGCATATAATTTCAGTAGAAAATATTATAGAGGAAAAGATGTTCAAAGAAGCTAATAATTGAAAATCAAATGTCAAAAAATGTATCTGCTTACACAAATCTCTTCTTCCTCATCTAGTGACCATTTTTGCAGTATTATCAGCCTCTCCAGGGTAAAGAATCACTTACTACTCAACCTTAAAGTGCAGGTCATATTACAACTTTATCTGCATTATCCACTGATAAAAGTCCAACTATCAGTATAGGATTATTAAGGTGTAATATTACTTACATTCATCATGCTCATGACAAGGACAACTCAGTAAATTTGATTTAAGCATGCCATGGATTTCCATACTTCTACATAAGCAATCACAAACTCAAATGATTATAATATGCGAGTACTCAACAACAATATATGAATTAGGGTAGGAGACAATAAGTAGTGAAGATTGCTCACAGTATCTAAAGGAAATAAAACTCAAAACTAAAAAATTTTCATTGAACCAAGCAAATAATTCTTTTGCCCAGTTTCACCTACCTAACACCAGTTTGTGTCATCATGTTCACTCACCTTGTAAAACTCTTATATACATTTCCTTTACTGTAAAGTTAGAGCATGAAACTTTTCATTCAGCCATTCAGAAAATAAATATGTTGAATATTTACTATTTTCTAGGCACTCTCCTCAGGACTGTTGAAAAAACAGTTAAGAAGATGACAACTGCCCTCATAGAACTTACATTGTAAGGACAAAGAAGGCAGAGGTGCCTGGCCAGTGTTGCCCAGTGGTTGAGCATCGACCCATGAACCAAGAGGTCCATGGTTCAATTCCTGGTCAGGGCACATGCCTGGGTTGTGAGCTCTATCCCCAGTAGGGGGCGAGCTTCCAGGAAGCAGCCAATCAATGATTGTCTCTCATCACTGATGTTTCTCTCTCTCTCCCCCTCTCCTTTCCTCTTTCTGAAATCAATAAAAAACATTGTTGTTTTAAAAAGGCAGAGGTATACAATAAATAAAATAAAAGGATAAAATATGTAATATTCTAAGTGCTTATAAGTGAATGAAGGAAACATGAAGTGGACAGGAAATTTGTAGAAGGATGGTAAAAGGAAGGTATTACTGAAAGGTGGCATTTAATTAGGTTAAGAATGGTAAGACCAGCAATAATTTTCTATTAGTAGGCTTGTATGTTTCACAAAACACCAATGGTTAGTAAATAAGCAATAGTGCTACAAAATTCAAACCAAGCCTTAGGGCATAACTTTACATGAGAATTTTTTAAGAAGATAAAGGAAATGGTTCTAACAAACACTTGAGTTATTAAAGGGGATAGGGAGAGAAAAACAAAAAAATACTTGAGTAAAAACAAAACAGAAAAGATTAGGCACTCATTTTAAAGGAACTTTAATGGAAAGAATATAATATTTTTAAATTCTAAAATATTATTCATGGAAAGGGGAATACAATTAAAAAAGAGATCAATGATTATGGAAAACTTCAGCCAGTCCTTCACTAGTTTTAATTTCATATAGCTTATCTAATATATTCTATTTTTAAGTA
This sequence comes from Miniopterus schreibersii, assembly GCF_964146895.1. NCBI lineage: Eukaryota > Metazoa > Chordata > Mammalia > Chiroptera > Miniopteridae > Miniopterus > Miniopterus schreibersii. The sequence continues at coordinate 86,192,678 of NC_138102.1, read as the reverse complement.
ATAATAGTTTCAAGAAGATTCATATTTGGCAAAATAAAACAAAATACCTTAAACGTTTTTCATGAAACAGTCTAAATGTGATGAATATCAAGGCCTCTATGATCAGATTACTTTCCTTGATAACTTATAGATTTTAGACTACCTTCCTTGATAGCTAATTTATACCTTTTAAGACAGGAAATGAAGGTAAGATAGTTGACCATTAACTTGTTATCAATTGATGATAAAATAGAAATGGAATCATTATTATCTATGCTACTCACCTGGAAGCTGATTATTTAAAAATAAAACAATGTAAACACTCACTGATAAAGCATATTCTCTTTATTTTTTATTTTTATTTTTTAAATATATCTTTATTGATTTCAGAGAGAGGAAAGGAGAGGGAGAGAGAGAGATAGAAACATCAATGATGAGAGAGTCATTGATGGGCTGCAGCCCGCAACCCGGGGATGTGCCCTGACCGGGAACTGAACCCTGATCGCCTGGATCCTAGGTGGACGCTTAACCACTGAGCCACGCCCGGCCGGACAGCATATTCTCTTTAGATAATCAAAGAAGCAAGTAACTATTTCATTTATTCAATTCAAAAAATATTCATTAAGTCAGGCTCTCTGTTAGGTGTTGAAGATACAGCAATAAGGTGAGAAAAAAAAAGATATTGCCCCTGCTTTCATGAATCTAAAGCCTACATTCTAGTGAAAGGAGGCAGAAAATAAACAATTATTTTAAATGCTTTAATTTATCTTTATTGTTGAAAGTATTACAAATGTCTCCTTTTTCCCCACTGATCCCCTCCACCCTGCACCTGACACTATTGTCTATGTCCATGGAATATGCATATATGCATATAAGTTCTTAGGTTAATACCTTCCTATACACACACACACACACACACACACACACACACACACACACACGCCTTCCATCTGAGATTCATCAGTCTGTTCCATGCTTGTATGTCTCTGGATTTATTTGGTTCACCAGTTTATTTTGTTCATTAGATGCCACGTATCAGTGAGTTCATGTGGTACTTGTCTTTCTCTGAATGGTTTATCTCACTTAGTATAACACTCTCCAAGTCCCACCATGCTGTCTCAAAGGGTAAGAGATTCTCCTTTTTAACAGCCGCATAGTATTCGATGGTGTAAAGCCCCAAGAAGATGCTTGATATGATTTCAATCTTCTTGAATTTATAGAGACTTGTTTTGTGTCCTAACGTGGTCTACCTTTGAGAATGTGCCATGTGCACTTGAGGAGAATGTCTATTCTGCAGTCTTGGAGTGAAATGTTCTGTAAATGTCAATTAAAACCATCTGATCTAGTGTGTCATTTAGAGTCACTATTTCCTTGTTGATTTTTTGTCTGGAAAAGTATGTAAAGTCAGTGGGGTGTTACAGTCCCGTACTATGAATATGTTGCTGTCGATCTCTCCCTTAAAGTCCTCCAGAAGTTTTTTTTGGTTTTTGTTTTTTCCCAGCCTGTGTGGGTCTTTTGTTCTGAGGTTGATCTCATGTAGGCAGCATATATTTGGGGTTAAATGCTCCAATCAAAAGACACAGGGCAGCTGAATAGATAAGAAAACAAGACCCAAATATATGCTATCTACAAAAGACAAATTTTTAAAAATATCAGAATGGTGGTGTAAAAAATTCAATTCTATTTGCAGTGATGGGGAAGCCTTCTCTGATAAGGTGTGGTAAGAAAAATCCTGAATGAAGTGTACAATCAAGCTATGTGTGTATCTATGGAAAGAATGATCAAAGCAATGGGGGAAAAATTCAAAAGTTCTGAGATGGGCATATGATTACCATTTTAGTTTTTACAAGAAAGACTAAAGCCTTTTTATGACCAATGTGACTGCAAAAGAGAAGGCAAATAGGAGAATGTTAGAGAGATGATATCAGAAGTAAGAAATTTGTGAATTTACTCAAAAAGAATGGAGTTATAAGATCTGGCACATTTTAGGAGTGCTAGCCTGACTGCAAGTGAAAAGTGGACTATGGGTAACCAATGGCGAAAGATGATAATTTGAACTGAGATAATATCCACGGATATAGAAAGGAGTAGAATAGTAACTATAAAGTAGTCAATGATTCTGAATATGTTTTGACACTAAGCAAGAAAATTTGCTGAGATTATGAAATTACTGTGTGAAAAAGTAGAGTAAAAAAGGATTAACATTTTTGGTCTGAAGTACCTGTTGAATGGTGATGTTATTAACTAACAAAAGACTGAAGATTATAGAGGAAAATAAAAAGTAATAGTTTGGATAATTTATATTTGTGAAGCTTACTAGGCACCACCTGGAGATGAATATGAGAGACTAGCAGTCAAAGGAAAGGTTGTGGTTGGAGATACACATTTGAGAATATTTGGTATTTATAGGATAATGATAGCTAAGGAAATGGTAAACTCAATTAAACTGTAAACAGAAAAGTAAAAAGGTTTCCAGAATTCAATACCAAAGCACCACCATCTTAGAATTTAGAAACAAGGGGAGGAACTACTAGGAGAGAATAAAAAGAGTCCAAGGAGGTAAAAAGAAAAGAAACAAAGAATACTGTCACAAAATACAATTGAAGAAAGCATTGCAAGGAAAGAATGTTAAACTAAAATGTTAAAAGGTCAAGTAAGATGAAGACTGAGAATCATGAGGTTTAAGAATATGAAGGCTACTGGTGATGCACAGCCATTTTAAGGGAAGTAAAGAGATGAAAGCCTAGTTAGAATGGGAATGAACCTAAGACTAGAGAGGATTCCAAGGATATAAGAATGATTTCACATTTTAAAATCAATGTAATTCACTAAACTAATAAAAAATGTAGAAAGATCATAACTAAAGTAATGCAGAGAAAGCATTTGATAAAATTCAACACCTATTTTCAATAAAGAAAATTCTTAGCAAACTTGAAAGAGACAGTTTCTTAATTTGATTTAAAAAATCAACAAAACATAATCTATGACCTTGGTGTGCATCCTGGTCCTTTCCAAATGCACCCAGCCCAGCAGAAGGAACAAGAGCAGTGGAGTGCTGAAAGCTTCAAACAGGGTACTAAAGGCCAATCACAAACAGCGTCTGACATTGGTTGGGACCAGAGACCATCCAAAAGACTGGGGGTCCCAGCGATCTAATTAATACACAGAAAAAAATCCAAACAGGCAGCCAAAATAAGGAGATCAAAAAAACATGGCCCAATAGAAAGAACAAAAGAATTCACTAGAAGAAGAGTTAAATGAAATGGAGAAAAGTAATCTATCAGATATAGAGTTCAGAATACTGATCATAAGGATGCTCAACAGCATGAGAAAAGATATGGAAACCATGAAAGAAATTAAAAATGATACAGTAGAAATAAAAAATACATTAGAAAGAATAAATAGCACTTTATGGGAAGATAAGGACTGAATCAGCTAATTAGAAAACGGTAGAAAAAAAATAACTTAATCAGAGAACCAAAAAGAAAAAAACAATTAAAAAACTGGAGGACAGTTTAAAGGAGCTGTTGGACAAAATTATATGTAAAAATATTCACATCATATGAATGAATGCCAGAAGAGGAAGAAAGTCAGCAAGGGTTAGAGAACCTGTTTGAAGAAATAATGGCAGAAAACCTCCCTAACCTGGTGAAGGAAAAGTCACACAGGTTCATGAGGCACAGAGTGTCCCAAGCAAGAAGAACCCAAAGAGGACCTCACCCAGACACAACATAATTAAAATGCCAAAAATTCAAGACGAAGAGAATCTTAAAGGCAGTAAGGGAAAAGGAAGTTGTTACTTGCAAAGGAGTTCCCATAAATCTGTCAGCTGATTTCTTATCAGAAACCCTACAAGCCAGAAGGGAATGGCATGAACTGTTCAAGGTAATGAAAAGCAAGGATCTGAAACCAACAATACTCTACCCAGCAAGGCTATCATTCAAAATAGATGGTGAAATAAAGAGCTTTCCAGACCAGAAAAGTCTAAAGAAGTTTATTACCACCAAACCAGCATTACAAGAAATGTTAAAGGGACTGTTGTAATAAGAAGTAGAAATTGAGAGAGAGAAATATAGTCACAAAGAATTAAAATGGCAATAGATAAGCACCGATCAATAAGAACCTTAAATGTAAATGTATTAAATGTTCTAATCAAAACATAGGGTACGCGAATGGATAACAAAACAGGACCCAAATATATGTTGTCTACAAGAGACTAACCTCAGATCAAAAGACTCACACAGGCTGAAGAGAAAAAAAAAACTACTGGAGGACTCTAAGGGTGAGATCAAGAGCAATACAGTCATAGTAGGGGAACTTAACACACCACTGACTTTAGTGTATAGATCTTCCAGACCAAAAAATCATCAAGGAAACAGTGACTCTAAATGACACACTAGATCAGATGGATTTAATTGACATTTACATAACATTTCACGCCAAAGCTGCAGAATAGACATTCTCCTCAAGTGCACACGGGACATTCTCAATGACAGACCACATGTTAGGGCACAAAACCAGTCTCTACAAGGTCAAGAAGACTGGAATGGTATCAAGCATCTTCTCGAACATTTACACCATGGAATACTAAGCAACTGTAAAAACGGACCCCTTGCGCTCTGAGTCAGCAAAGTGGGACCTGGAGAGTACAAAGCTATTTGAGATAAACCAGTCAAAGAAAGAGAAGTATCACATTATCTTACTCATATGTGCAATCTAATGAACATAATAAACCGATGAACAAAACAGATCCAGAGACATAGAAGCATGGAACATACAGAGGAACCTCGGAGGGTAAGTGGGGGTAGGTGGGTGGGGAGAGAGTAACCTAAAACTTATATGCATAACCCATGGACACAGACAATAATGTGGTGAAGGCCTGGAGTGGGAGGTGCAGTGTGGTTGGGATCAATGGGAGAAAAATATAATCTATACCATATATCTTACTTAGTTGATAATAATTGATAGTTTTGCCCATGAAATCTGAAATTAGATAGGAATGCTCACCATTACAACTTCTATTCAACACTATAATGAATGTCTTAGATGGTACAGTTAATCAAGGGAGGAAAAACATAAAATGTATTAAAAAGAAAAAAAATTATCATTCTCAGATATATGATTTTTAACAGAATTTTTTAAATCTGCAAACTACTAGGTTTAAGAGAGGAATAACAAGATAAGTATATAAAAGATCAGTATAAACATCAATTATATTTCTATTTACCAATAACAAATAAAAAATTAAATTTATAAAACCTCAACTATCTAGGTAAAAAATCCAGCAAAAAGTTTTCTACACAGAAATCTTCCAAAGAGACCTAAATAAACAGAATGATATACTAAGTGTATGAATTTAAAGATTCAATGAAACATGTCAACCTAATACAATAAAATTCCTAGGATTTTTTTTGGTGAAAATTATAAAGGTGACGTATATACTTGTGCAGAGACTCAAGAATAGCCAAGGCAATTTCAAAGAACAATAAAGCTAAATGGCACACTATGAGATATCAAGATAATGTTGTATTGCCTCAAAGACAGGGAAAAAAAACAATAGATAAGATTCTGGAAATGACCTCATGTACAGATGGTCGCCCAGTCATTCATATATATACATGCACACATACGCACACATATACACAGAGAGAGAAAGAGAGAATACATAAAAAAATAAATTTTGACCTTTATATCTCATACTATACACAAAATTCAACTGGAGGTGTACTGTAAATCTAAATGTGAAAAGTAAAATGTAAAACATAATTTTGAGTCTCATGGCTTTGGCATACATAAGAATCCAAACTGGGCTAATCATAAAAGAAAATGAAAGCATGACCTACATTTAAATTAAGGACTTTTATTCATTAAAAAAACACGATTAGGAGAGTGAAAAGGCAAGGTGCAGAAGAAGAGATATTTGCAATACATATCCAACAGAGGACTCATATCCGGGATATATACAGAAGTTCCATAAATTAATAAGAAAATGGTAGGCAATTCAAATGAAAATGGGCATCACTGCATGTTTTAATGAAAAAAGATAACAAAAAAGACAATGAATATATGAAAATGCTCAACTTAATTTGTCATCAGAGAAATACAAATGATAATACAATATGATCTACAGAATGGAAGAATACCTTTGCAAATCACATATCTAATAAATAAGAATACCTTTGCAAATCACATAACTCCTACAACTCAATAATTAAAACAAACACATAATTCCAATTATTTAAAATTGGCAAAAGTTCTAAATAAACATTTCTCAAAAAATGTATACAAATAGGCAACATGCACATGAAGTTGCTTAACATCATTAGATATCAAAGAAATGCAAAAAAAAATAATATGCCATTTCACACCTACTAAGATGATGGCTAGAAAAAAAAAAGCAGATAGAAATGCAAAATGGTAGAGCTACTTTGGAAAACAGTCTAGCAGTTTCTTAAATGATTGAACATAGAGGTACAATAGGACCAAGAAAATCAATTCACAGATATCTACCCAAGAGAAATAAAAACATATCTCTATACACAAACTTGTACATGACCATTCATAGCAGCATTATTCATAGTAGCCAAAAGATACAAACAATACAAATGTCCATTGACAGATGAATAAACAAAATGTAGTAAATACATACAATGGGATATTGTTCAGTTTCAAAAAGGAATGAAGCTCTGATATATGCTACAACAGGTATGCATCTTGTAAAAATTATACTCAGTGAAATAAGCCAGTTACAAAAGGACAAATATTATATGATTCCTTATAAAAAATATCTAGAATACATAAGATCACAAAGACAAAAAGTAGATTACAAATTGCCTAGGAGTGGGGGTCTCGAAGCTAGTAGGGAAAATTGGCAAAGGACATAAGTAAGTATTTCACAGAAGAGAAACAATAAATGTCCAATACATATATAGGCATATATATATCCAATCTTATTCAAAATCTAAAAAATGCAAATAAATACCACAAAGAGAAAATATTTATACCCACTAAACTGACAGTATAATATTAAGGACATTGATTCTGAGAAAGAATGAACTGAATAAGCGTATTTACTTGATTTGAAGTCTTTTCACATATTTCTAATTTTAAGCTAACTTTTAGTGTAAAAACAAAAGCTCACTTTAGAATGATGCTGATAAACCATCAGTAAATAAGTTACAAGTATATTTAAAAATATATATTTAAAATAAATAAATGACTAGTATATTTTTTTTAAAATGACAAGTATATTTAAGGGGTAGTTCCTGACAGTGATCTTGTCTTGCACAGTAATGTAGCAAAGGTATTTTATAGTATCTCATTCAAGTAAAATGTAATTTAACATAAATCTTCTAAGCAGTCCTCAGTACTCTATACATAGGAAAACAGTTTTCCATGATTAAGAAAGAAGAATAAACTTATAACTTTGAAGAAAAGCAGATGAAAAAAATTTTTTTAGTTTCTATTTTCACTCAGAATTTTTTCATTATATAAACTTTTTCATTATATAAATGAACACCCAAGTTAGTTCAGTGTCTACACTTACATCTAGGTGCATAATATAAAAATGCTTGTGAGTTCACCCGGTGAATTCACAAGCATTTTTATATTATGGAGAGGGAAACTATAGAAAATGTTTAATTAGTGATTGTCAGTTGTCCATCTTTGACGGCTACACAATAAAACCACCATTATATATCACTTACCTTTTCAAGTAAGTAGCCAATGACTAAAAAGCCTTTTCCACCCAGCATCTGTTCTTGCATGGCTACTGAACTTTTAAGGAGTTCAACCAGGAATGCCAAAAGAGTAGCACTGCATGTAAAGTACAGATAATTTCATTATGTCATCATCAAATGTTGATTACAAACAGTGTTCAATTTCAGTATTTTATTATGACAAAAGATAACCATATTCAAATCTAATATGTTTTGCTGACAATGACTATTATACTCTAAATTATGCAATAATATATTTTCTCACAAGCATGAGGAAACTAATTTTATCTATTTAAAATTAAATATCATAAATCAACACATAACTGTGTGAAATTTTTATATTCCAAAGCAAAACATTTAAGTTTACGGAAACACATATAAATTCCCTGCTTCAAGTAAATCTAGCATAAGAAACACACCCACAAATATGTTACTTCATCTAAATAAATACTTTATCATAATATTTATTTGAAGAACCTGATATCTGAAAGATTTTTAAATAGGTATACAAGATTGTTTTGGAAGAACACACCAATTTTTTAAATAAGCTTTTCATTTAAACCTATTTTTCAAAAATAACTTACATTTTTTATAAAATATCCAGAGAATTGTACAACGTTACTTATGACCTTATATGCCCTCGGGAAAAGTTCATGAGAGCAGAGAAAATAAAAGATTTATGTAATAATAAAATGAAAAGTGACAGTAGCACAATGTATATACTAACACAAAAGTGCATGAAGATATGTGCCAGACAAACATAAAACACTTGATATGGCAACTGAATGAAGAAACAAAAGAAAAAGAAATTATTGCATTGAATTAAGCTGTGATAACATATTACTTCACAAAGTTATATAGAACAATTTCAACCAGAAGCATTCATACATGATAGAATTTCTAGTTATATGTTTACCATAGTTTGTAACAATAAATGACTATAAGTCAGACTTTACCAGCTATTAAAATAATATATATTTACACAATGGGTAAAGCCTCAAATTTCTAAATATATTTTAATACACAAGTACTCATTCCTACAAAAAATTTAAAAAATCTGGTGATGAGGAAAACCTGAAAATTATTAAGGCCCCAAAATAACCTAAAGTTATTCTATTCCCTGGAGTTATTCTAGTTCTTTTGGTTTCAATAAAAATGATACCACTTTACTCTGACAATGTAGCCATACTTGTTCAAATAAAAAAAAATTCTCATAAAAATAATTAACAAAAATTATCATTATTATAAAAAGCAATAGTTTAACATTATATTTCAGCTAGAAAAATATAATATATTTGAAAATAAAGTACTTCATTACAGGAAATTAAAATTCAATTACATTATTTGGCACTGTATCTTTAAACCACAGAAACAAACTAGTACTACGAATCAATGTTATTGTTTTACTTTGTCCTTAAAAATCAAAGGTAGACATTTACAAGAAAAACACAACTACCAAGGAATTCCTTGGGATTTTTTTAAAATGTTTTTGTTAAAAAGAACAGCTATTAAAAGTAATCAAGTCCATTTTAAATGAATTGTATCAATAGTCAAAGCCACTTCACAAATAATTGCTTAAGTACTATTATACATACTACTTCTGCCTAAATGTTTGAAAAGAATGAAGAGAGCTACAGCATAGAGATTACACAATTTCCTAGTCTTTTCATGAAACTTTAACCTACACCTCAGTTAGCGATTTAGGAAGAAAGATGACTAGAGTTCCTAAACATCGGCACTGCCAAAAAGACTAGAAAAGCATCACTATGATCCCTGTGGTCCATAAAAAAATGCAAAAAAGTATTTCTTACAATAAATCACTCTCCTATGTAGAGCCATATAAAATTACAAGGATGCCATGGATTTTCTTATGCTTTTATGTAAGAAAGACAACTCTTTCTCAAACATCTAATGAATTAACTCTGACTTCTAAACACTGTAGAGTTTCATTACAAAATCAGAAATATTAATTTTATTTTTCCAAAATCTTAACATGACTATGTTATCCATATAACATTAATTTCACTTCCATTTTAACTATGACAACAATTGAAAAGTCAACCTCATTCACTAACAAAGGTATTATTAATTTATACCTAAGACCCAATGCAATAGCAATACCGTATCTTTTTAAAATCTTTAAAATAGGTATATTTGGCATGGTGGACGTAATAGTAAATAGATGGCCATCTTCGAAGAGGTACATTTTCAAACATAATTTAACAAACTTACCAGTAACTAAAATGCATCGGATTGCTGCAGGGCTCACAATAAACTTGCAAAATTCTGTGTACTGCCATACAAAATTTCTCTCCATTCTTGCCTATTTCCAACTCCCCTAGATACAAAGGCAAATATAAAGGATACTTCAGCCCATTCCTATATCTCCTAGAAACCACTTCCTGTCTAGACACATCAGTTCATCTGTAGAGGATCTAAATACATAGGATAAATCAAAAGCAAGTATCTGTGTCAGCCAAAACTAGTGTATACAACAAAGGAAATTCTTTTGAAAAGTATAGCAATACCTAGGAACATATGTTCACAGGAATTTTTTACTGGTTAGATAAAAAGTGTTCTGATTTTTATCTCATAAGGGAAAATTGCTAAACTTTTCAATAGACACTGTAACGTATGTTCTGTAAGTAGCAATTCCACTTCAGAAACAATTATGGGTTTCTAATTCTGTCTCCTTTTAAGGAAAATGACACTAAGAATCTTTAGGGTCATTTCTTTAAAATAATTGCCATCTTCTAATTCTTAATAAGCCTCAATTAAATTAGGAAGTAATATTTATTTCAAGTGTCATACTTATAAAGGCCTAGACCTTAGGAAAATTCAAGAAAATGGTATAATAATACATTTAATGACAGTATATTTATTAAAATCTCCAAAGCTTTCTGGTCCATACTATTAAAAACAAAACAAAACAGAAAAATATCAGTCTTGGCTCACAAATACCTGAAAATTTTAATAACTATGTATGAATATAACTAAATTCTGTTTCTAATAAAAAATGCTACTATATTTAGGTTCCATTAAAATTTATATAAGTACGGATTTTTAATTGATCTTAATACTACTTTATCTATTCTAATTTTTCCATTATTTATTTTTTTAAATAAGTAATGTAGTTAACTTATGTGATGTGATCAACAAGTTGTATTATTTGAGGTACTTTATTACATAAAGATAAAATATATCATAAAGATAGACCTAATTTATAACTGATATTATTAATATTAAATAGATAACCTAAGTTCAGTTCAAAAGCAGTTCTTAGTATACAGAAATTAACCTTTCAATTTGCTTTTGTACAAAAACAAGCAAGTACCTCAGTTTGATGAGCTATTTAAATATATTAAGGAGAATGGAATTAATAATGTTAAAATTAAATATTCTATATTCGCCCTGAGATTCAGCACCTCACTTTATAAAAAGATGTTTTTAATTGTTAAAAATAAAAACACTACAAGAAAAGCAATTATCAGAATAAATTCAGAAGTAGATTAAGTTCTAAAAATATTTAAGGTACCAGTAAGACAGGGGTATTTTTTGGCTTTTTCATAAATTTTCATGCCTTAGGTAGCTTAATTTAGTATTGAGATACAATGAAATCTTGCAAAAAGATAATTAAAATTATAGAAAATATCTAACATCATAGTTTTTATGCTATTTTTTTTTCATTACAAAACTCTTTGGAGATGAGAGTAATCATAGCAAGAATAAAACTGTAAAAGAAACCAACTCAAGTCCATACTCAAGATAATTTCACACTCAACACAATTTCCAGCAACACACACACACACATACACAATCTCACAATTAAGTTAGAAGAGTTAAATTCCTTCATGGTTCAAAATAAGAAAGCCTAAACCAAAAGTTTCTAATTCTAGGTACATTTAGCAGTCACTTTTATACAATATATTCCTGAAGATTCTATCTCAAAAGACCTCTGCCTACCTGCCTACGATACACAAACTGTCACTTTCATCATATCAGAAATCAAGTGGAAATATATGCTAAAATAAGTAAAATACATTTATCTGCACAGTCAAATAAGAAAAACAGTGAAATAACTCTCAAAGCCTAACAGTTTGCAATTTAACTCCAAATGACCAACAGCCACTTCCAATGCTCTAAATGCCCTACTCGCTTTATGAAAACTTTCCTGAACATGTAACAAGTGGCAACACCACTATGGTAATGATGCATAGCCCAGGGATATATGAATACTTTAGAAATTTGATGATAAAACTTCCTAACCCTCAAGAAATTCAAAATTTCAAAGAAAAAAGAGACAGGTCATAATCACACATGCATGATATTAACTATATATGCATACTCTAATACCCTTCACAATCAAAGCATGCTACCAGGGATGCCAACTGATCAGTGCTTTATCTGGCACTGGCTCTACTTTTAGCCAAGCTCCTAGCCTATTTAACAGAAGCAGGATTAAAAAAATACCTTAGAAGTACTGAAAATACCAAATAAAGAAAATAAATGTTTAAACAGCTGATTATACAGAAAGCTGAAATAATAATTATTTGATACTTAGGCTGTACATACAGGGTGTCGCAGAAGTAGACTTACAGTTCTGACTATGAGAGATGCAGAGTTTTTTTATTGGTATTATTATTTATTATTGTATTGTTTTTCATACAAACAACTGTAAACCTACTTTTGCCCGCCCTGCATGCCCAGGAATTTTATAATCTTTTTATAATTAAATATCTTTTGAAAATTATCTATGCAGTAAAACTGACTTCTTTATTTCTTTTGTGTATGTACAATTCTGAGAATGTTAGATATACAGATTTGTATAATCCCACCAAAATCAAGGTAGAGACCAGTTACGGCACATCAAAAATAGTCATTTATCCTATCCCTTTACATCTTTATAGTCACACTCTCCCAACACGCACAACCTTGGGTAACTACTTATCTCTTATCCATCACTACACTTATGACTTTTCATGAATTTCATATAAATGGAATCACACAGTATGTAATCTGAGTATGTCCTTGACCTCAACATATTGCGCCTTTGGGATTCATCCAAGTAGTTGCATACGTCAAGAGTTTATTACTTTTAATTGTTCAATATTATTCCATTGTATGAATGGATGATAACAGTTTGTAGACATCTGAGTTATATATAGTTAACAGCAATTGTGAATGAGAATACTTACTATAAAGGTTCACATAAGGATTTCTGAGTGAACAGAGTTTTCATTCATTTCTCATAAACACAATCCCAGGAGTAAAAAGGCTGAATAATAAAATAAGTGTATATTTAACTTTATAATAAACTGCTAAACTTCCAGAGTAGCTGTAACACTTGGAAATCCCACCGGAAATATGTCCCAGTTGCTCTTCATCCTTGCCAGTGCTTGACACAATGAGTATTTTTAACTATGGCCATTCTTCTGGGTGTGTACTTGTTATCTCACAGTGGCTTTAATATATATTTCCCTATTGGTTAATGATGCTGAAAATATTTTCTTGTGCTATTTTGGCATTCTTATATCTCCTTGGTGAAGTGTATGCTCAAGTCTTTTGTCCATTTTTAAAAATTAGATTTTACATTTTCTTAGGTTTGAGAATTTAATATATTCTTGATATAAATCCTCTGTCAAATAAATGATTTTCTATCATCTTCCTCCAGTTTGTAGCATGTTTTGTTTCCCACTGCATGTTCTGCAGACTAAAAAGTGTTAACTTTGATAATGAGCAAGTCAAATTTTTCAATTTTTTCTTTTATGCATTATGCTCTTGGTGTTGTGTCTAAAATGGCTTTGCCTAGCCTAGATTACAAAGATTCTCCCCTGTGTTTTCTCTAAAACTTCTATAGTGCTACATTTTACATTTAGAATTAATTTTTTATAAGGTGTGAAGGTTAGATCTAGGTTATTTTTTTGTCAAACAACTATCCTTCCTCTCTTACACTGCTTTTGCACCTCTGCCAAAAATCAATTGTCCATATTTGTGTGGGACTATTTCTGAACTCTGTGTTGTTCCACTGATACATATGCCTATTACTTTGCTCATACCACATTGTCATCATTATCGTAGCATTATAGTGAATCTTAGAAGCAAATAATTATGATTCGTCCAACTTTTTTCTGTTTCAAAATCATTTTCTCTAACCTAGTTACTTTGACTTTCAATATAAATTTTAAAACCATCTTGTCTAGATCAACAAACGAAGCCAGGCAGGTATTTGAATGGGATTGTGTTAAATGTATAGATCAATTTAATGACGCCTTTACTATGTTGAATCTTCCTATGTATGAATACAATATGCCTCATCATATATTTAGGACTTTGATTTTTTCATCAGTAATTTGTAGATTTCAGCACACAGATCCTATATACATATTTTTAACACTTATATTTAAAAATACTTAAATTTTTAAGCTAATGTTAAAGGTATTTTTAATTTGATTTCCTACTACTCATTGTTAATACCGAGAAATGTAATTTATTTTTATGTGAGTACCTTGTATCTTGCAAACTTTCTAAATTTGATTACTAGTGCTCAAATTTTGTTTGTATTAATTCCTTAATTTAAATTTTATGCAGAATCATGTCATCAGTTAAAAGAGATAGTTCCATTTTTTCTTTCAATCTGTATGACTTTTGTTTCTTTGTCTTGCCTTATTGCTTGCAATGGTTAGAGTCTCTGATTGGGATCAGACGTTCCAAATGGGCTGAGTTCAAATATTTTATGGAGTTACTTCCACATATTGTTCCTTGATAATTTCCAGTTCTGAGGCTTCATTTTTCAATTCTGCTGTCAAAATGCTAAGGCTTCAGTATTTGCACTCTGCTATGTATTTCTATAACTCTCACCACATCCAGGACAAACCGGCTGCAAAAAAGAGAGATTTAAAAAAAAAAAAAAAAGCAACAGAGAGGTTTCTAGTTCTGAACATAAGGAGCCTGGAAGCCACCATTATCAGGTATAAAGCTGAACAGACTGAAAAATCAACAACTCTTCTAAGATCCAAAAAGAAAGGGGAACAGGGCAAACGGCTGCCCTCAAGGTAGTGAAACAGACAAAAATCTTCCAGGGAGTCATGGAAAACCAGAGCAGAAACATACACATGGAACCTCCCTGGGAACAAATGCCCAGGTAGGAAAACCTGAATTATAATTGACAAATTGCTGGAAGCTGAGTATATAAACTTTCCCAGTCATAGAGAGGATCCCACATTTACTGTGAGATTTATCTTCAGGAACTCGACCAAGTTTCCATAGTTAATAAGAGAGGAAAATCCTCTGGGCTTCCAGCAGAGAGAAGGAAAATAAACTACTGTGAAACACTCCATTTTTAAAAAGGCCTGCCCTCCGGAGAAACTAGGTAACCAGGCCTAACCTGCTGATGTAGTCTCAGAGCCTAACGGACGTGGGGGAGGGAAATGCTCCACTACTGCCAACTCTGATCATCTTCTTCAAGCTAAGGAGGTTTAAAAAACTGAAAAACACTACTGAAGTTCATAATTGATAGGCACAGAATCACTAAAAGACGTAGTCATAGGGACTATGGGGTGCTTCCTCCCCACCAGATGTCGAAAGACCTATTTACAGCAAATCCATTTCCAGATACAATGTGGCTGACTATCAAGAAAAAAATCACATGGCGTATCAACAAGCAAAAATTACAATTTAAAAATACAAATTGAGAATAAAACCCAGACAAGGATGGGAGTTTAGAATTAGCAGACTTGGAATTTAAAACAACTACAATTAATATGCTAAGGGCTCAGTTTATAAAATAGATAACATGAAAGAACAAATGGGCAAGAGAAGGGAAGATGGCGGCACTCTGACAAGAAGCGGTGTGACCTTGCTTCCAGTCATGGACTGGAGTTACAGCTAAAATACTGTGTAGATAGATAGGGAAAATAAGGGAAATATACCTGACTGGACATATTTTGAGTAAGGAGCACTGAAGAAACATCATAGAGTCTAGAAAGAGAAGGGGGGCATAGAAAAGGGGAGTCCCCCCTGAAGCCAGTGCTGGGCTGCAAGGCCCGAGGGTTAAGAGGCTACAAAGCTCCCTCCCCTTGGGAGTGTGTACTGGCATCCAAAAGCTGGGATCTCAAACCTGGAATGGAGGAGAAGGGAAGGAGAGCCCGTGCATGGTGGGCAGAGAAAGCCAGGGGTACAACACAGAGTGTCTACCAGGAGGGGACCTCAACTTCCCAGTGAAACAACACACCTAATGGCGGCAGCTGGGGTAGAAGAGTTTCACCTCAGGTGCTGACCTCAGGAAAGGCTGTCCACAGGGTGTGGTTTCTGAATAGAAAGAGGCCAGAGGGCTGCACTCAGCAGCAGCCTACGGGGAACCTCTGCTTTCCTGGGAGGCATTGTGTAGGACACCAGAAAGCATTGGGGAGACAGACAAGCAGAAACTGGGATTTGTGTCTGCAGTGTAGATCATTTGAACTGAGTGCCCTGTGAGATCAGCCAACCAGATCTGGGAAAGGTGGGGTGGAGCACATGTACCTCTCCAGCAGGTTAGGAGCACTATCCACAACAGGGAAGGGGCTGGTACAACTAGCTGAAGCCCAAGATATCCCCTGCAGGGCACAGTCCTGAGGGGGAAGGGAGAACAGTTCATAGGACAATATTACATGAATAAGGCTCTCAAGGACTATTGTTTGGGAACTGGAGGAAGAGCTTAAAACCCTTTTTTGGAGCTGGGTAGGCAACATGCTCACCAGAATCTCTTTGGATCAAACCCACTGAGGCCAGGCCACTGAAACTTCCCATATAAAAAAGGCAACAGATGGAACTCAATCTGAACCTGTAGCAGGCCATTGTATGGGGAACCAGAATTGGAGGATTTGGTAGAAACAGAGGAGTTGGTTTTGAAGCAGAGACTAACTTCCCAATGGCAAGTGCCTGACAGCAAAATCTCTAAGAAGAGGAGCAATAGCCCAAGCTACACTAGGCTGCCTGCACCCTAAAGACTCTTCAGAAGACTCTGGAGAAAGACCAGCAACCACAAGGAGGAGGTAAAATAGCTGACAGGTGGAGGTGGTCCACAGAGAGCCTCAGACCAACCAGCTACATAAGGACACCAGACCCAAACCTAGACAGCTCTTGACACTGGTTGACATGCAAGTACCTCCCAGTAGACCCAAAATCAGCATACAAAGCAGTGAGCCTCAGACAACAAAAGCTGCCCAGACAAAATCCACTTGAATGATTTTTTTTCTTCTTTTTAGAAAAAAGAAAAACAGGAAAGAAAAATAAAAATATTTTTACATTTTTTTGTTTTTAATTTTTTAATTAATTTTTGTAAAATTTGTTTTGTCTTGTTTTGATTGTTTTTTCTTAATTGTTTGCTGTTATATTATCAATATTTTCTTGATATTGCCCACTTTATGCTTGGGATATTATCATTATAATCAATAAGTTTATTGTCTTTTTCTATTGTCCTTCCATATCTCCTACTGGCCTCCATCCCTGCCCTCACTTAACCTCTCTAACTATTCTTGTTCCATTGGCATAATTTTTTTTCTCCCCCTTTTAGTCTCCTTCTGTCTTTTTGTTTAGTGTGTCTTTTTCTTTTTTCTTTTTTTTAACCATTTTCATATTTCTACTCTCAAACCTTATTTTTTTGCTTGCTCATCTTTCAGAATCTTTTCTATGCCCCTTTTATCAACTAGTAGCGTCTCTATTTTTTACTTTTTGTTTTATTTTATTTATACTACTAGCAATAACAACCCTTTTCTCTCTTTTTTGCTATAGCAGTTGCATTTTTACTTCCCTTTCCCAATTCTACTTTCTCTTGGGTTGTTTTCATTGTGACTGTCAGGATGTTTTGTAAGTTACTGTAAGATTTCTGGCAGTTTGGTTGTGTTTTCTTTTGCCCTGTCAGCACCTGTACAACAGCTCACACAATCTGGTTGTGGCTGATCCTCACAGTTAGCCCACCTAAGAGGAAGGTCCACCCATGAACAGTTTAACAACAATTTAGATCCAATGACATCAGGGGAGCTCAAAGAACCCACAAAAGGGAAATGCTTACAGCATACAGCTCAGAAGTATAAGAAAAACACACCTCTGGGACCCACTGGACATGCACTACAAAAACCCCACACCGCAAGACTGGGGAAAGCAAATACATCTAATATACAGATATTAAACAATAAGAGGCATTAAAATTGGGAGACCAAAAAAAAAAAAAAAAAAGACCCAAACTAAAGAAAAGGAAAAATCACCAGAAAAAGATCTTGATGAGATGGAGGTGAATAAGAAAGCTATCCGAAATAGAGTTCAGAGCAATGGTTATAAAGATGCTCAAGGAAATTCATGAGAACCACAAGACACTTAATGGGAAGGTCCAGGAACTTAATGAAAGCTAAATCAGCATGAAAAAAACATATGGATATTATAAATAAGAACCAGGCAGAAATGAAGAATACTATATTTGATATCAAGAATACACTGGAAGGAATTAAATGTAGGCTCAATGAAGCAGAGCATCAAAGTGAATTAGAAGATAAAGTAGAAAAAGCCACTCATTCAGAGCAGCAAAAAAAACTAACAACAACAAAACACTTGAAAAGCATGAAGACAGTTTAAAGAAACTCAGACAACATGAAGCGAAACATTAACATCACAAGCGTATCAAAGAGGGAGGAAAGAGAGCAAGGGATAGAGAACTTGGTGGAAAGAATAATGACAGAAAACTTTCCTATTCTGGCGATAGAGAAAGCCACGTAAGTTCAGGAAGCACTGAGAGTTCCGAACAAGAGGACACTAAAGAGATCCACTCCCAGACACATAATTAAAATGGCAAATGTTAAGGACAAGCAGAATATTAAGGGCTACAAGAGAGAGACAATCAGTGAGTTACAAGGGAACCCCCATAAGGCTGACAGCAGATTTCTACACAGAAACACTTCAGGCCAGAAGGGAACGGCATAAAGTTGTGAAAGTAATGAAAAGCAAGAAACTTCAACCAAGACTGCTTTATCCAGCAGGGCTATCAATTAAAATTGAAGGTGAAATAAAGAGCTTACCAGACAAAAGAAGGCTAAAGATTAGTACCTTCAAACCAGCAACACAAGAAATGCTAAAAGGACTGCTTTAAGAAGAAGGAATATTGACAAAAAGGTAAATTAGCATGAAGGGGGAAAAAATGACATTCAATAAGTATATATCATAAATAACCTTAAATGTAAACAGATTAAATACTACAATCAAAAGACATAGCATAGGTGAATGGATAAGAAAACAGGCCCCATATATATGCTGTCTACAAGAGACCCATCTGAGAAATGGAAAAAAATATTCCATGCAAATGGAAAGGAAAAACAAGATAAAGTAGCAATACTTATTTCTGACAAAATAGACTTCAAAATAAAGACCATAACAAGAGACAAATATGGTCACTACATAATACAGAAAAACATAGATCTAACAGGAGGAAAAAACCCTTATAAATATATATGCACAAAATATAGGAGCACTTGAGTACATAAAAAAAAAAAAAAAAATTAGTGGACTTTAAGATGGAGATCAACAGCAACACAATCATAGTGGGGAATTTTAACACCCCACTGCCATCATTGGACAGATCATCAAGACAAAAAATCAACAGGGAAACATAGACCTCAAATGACACACTATATCTAATGGATTTAATTAACATTTAAAGAACATTTCATCCCAAAGCAGCAGAATACACATTATATTCTTCTCAAGTGCACATGGCACATTCTCAAAAATAGACCACATGTCAGGGTACAAGGCAAGTCTCTACCAGTATAAGAAGATTGAAATCATATCAAGCATCTTCTCGGATCACAACGCCATGAAACTAGAAATCAACCAATATAAAAAAACTCAAAAATATTCAAACATATGGAGCCTAAATAGCATGTTATTAAACAATGAATGGGTTACCAATGAGATCAAAGAAGAAATCAAAAATTCCCTGAAAAAAAAACAAGAATGAACAGACAACAACCCAAAATCTATGGGACACAGCAAAAGCAGTCCTGAGGGGAAAGTTCATAGCACTGCAGGCATACTTCAAGAAACAAGAATAAGCGCTAGTAAACCATCTAACACAGCAATAAAAATATTGGAAAGAAAGCAGCAAGAAAAGCCCTGAGGAAGGAGAAGGAAGGAAACAAAGATCACAGTAGAAATTATTGACATAGAGACTAAAAAAACATGATGAACAAATAAAAAAAAACAAGAGCTGGTTCCTTGAAAAGATAAGACTGATGAACCTTTAGCCAGACTCACCAAGAAACAAAGAGGGAGGGCCCAAATAAATACAATTATAAATGATACAGGAGATATAACAACTGCACCAACAGCAATACAAGGGATTATCAAACAATATTCTGAGCCACCACATGCCAACAAACTGGACAACATGGGTGAAATGGACAAGTTCCTAGAAGCATACAATCTTCCAAAGCTGAATCCGGAAGAACCAGAAAACCGGAATAGGCTGATAAAAACTAAAGAAATTGAAACAGTAATCAAAAAACTCCAAGCAAACACAAGTCCTGAACAAGATGGATTTACAGGCCAGTTTTACCAGAGATTCAAAAAGGAATTAACACCCATCCTCCTCAAAATCTTCCAGAAAATTTAAGAGGAGGGACAACTCCCAAGCTCTTTTTATGAGGCAAACACCATCCTAATCCGAAAACCAGAAAAAGACACTACAAAGAAAGAAAATTACAGGCCAATACCCCTGCTGAACATAGACGCTAAAATCCTCAACAAAATACTAGCAAACAGGATCCAGCAATGCTTTACAATACTTTAAAAAGATCATATACCATGACCAAGTTAGATTTATTCAGGAAGGCTGGTATAATATTCACAAATCAATAGATATGATACATTACATAAACAAAATGAAGGACAAAATCATATAATATCAACAGATGCAGAAAAAGCATGGGACAAAATCGAGCACTTATTTTTGATAAAAGATCTCAGCAAAGTGGGAATAGGGGGAACATACCTCAACATAATAAAGGCCATATACGAAAAACCTATAGCCACCATCATACTCAATGTTCAAAAACTAAAATCATTTCCCTTAAAAATGAGAACAAGACAGGGTTGTCTGCTTTTTCCACTCTTTTTTTTTTTTTTTAAATAAATATATCTTTATTGATTTCAGAGAGAGGAAGGGAGAGGTAGAGAGAGAGAAACATCAATGATGAGACAGTCTTCATCGATGGGCTCCCTCCTGCACGCCCTCTGCTGGGGATCAAGCCCTCAACCTGGGCATGTGCCCTGACTGGGATTTGCACCACTATCTCCCAGAACCAAGGTAGATGCTCATCCACTGAGCCACGACCAACTGGGAATTTACCACACTTAATTCAACATAGTACTGGAAGTCCCTGCGACACCCATCAGAGAGGAAGAAAACATAAAAGGAATCCAATTGGAAAGGAGGAAGTAAAACTGATTATTTGCAGATGACATGATACTGTACTTAGAAAATCCTAAAGATTCCACTAAAGCACTACTAGATTTGATAAATGTATTTGGCAAGGTAGCTAGTGACAAAATTAACATCCAAAAATCGATGGTATTTTTATACACCATCAATGAACTCTCAGAAAAAGAAACTAAAAGTACCATTGACCAGTGTAACTAGGAAAATATGCTAAGTAGGAATAAACTTAACCAAGACTGTAAAAACATGTACTCACAAAATGACAGGACATTGAAAAAAGAAACAGAGGATGATATAAACAAATGGAAGAATATACCATGTTCATGGATTGGAAGAATTAATAACATTAAATGTTCATACTACCCAAAGCAATCTACAGATTCAATGCAATTCCCATTAAAATATGAAGAGTAGATTTCACAGGGCTAAAAAATATTCTAAAAATGTATATGGAAAAGGAAAAGACCCCAAAGAGCTACAGCAATCTTGATAAAGAAAAAAGAGTTGGAGGGAACACTTTACCAGACATCAAACTATACTACAAAGCTATTGTAATCAAAATAGCCCGGTATTGGCACAAAAACAGACATATAGATCAATGTAACAGAACAGAGACCTCAGAAATAGACCCATGCCATTATGGTCAGTTAATATTTGACAAAGGAGGCAAGAGCATAAATTGGAATGAAGACAGTCCCTTCAATAAATGGTGTTTGGAAAATTGGACAGGTACATGCAAATAAATGAAACTATATCACCAAGTTATTCCCTACACGAGAAAAACTTAAAATGTATAAAAGACTTAAATGTAAGTTGCATAACCATCAAAATCCTGGGAGAAAACATAGGAAGTAAAGTCAAACACATCTCACATAGTGGAATTTTCACCAATACATTTCCTAGGGCAAAAGAAACAAAAGGAAAAATAAACATATGGGACTACATCAAACTAAAAAGCTTCTGCACAGCAAAATAAATCAGCCTCAAAATGCAAAGAAATCCCATGGTATGGTAGAACATACTTGCCAAGGGTGCAACTCTTAACAGGCTAATTTCCAAAGTGTACAAAGAACTCATACAACTCAACATGTGCAAGACAAACATTCCAATTAAAAAACAGGCAAAGGACTTGAATAGATACTTTTCCAAAGAGGACATACAGATGGCCAAGAGACATATGAAAAAATGCTCAAAATCACAATCATCAAGGAGATGCAATTTAAAACTACAGTGAGATGTTTCACACCTGTCAGAATGGCTACCATCAACAAATCAACAAATGACACATGCTGACGAGGATGTGGAGAAAGGGGAACCCTGGTACACTGCTGGTGGGAATGTGGACTGGTGCAATCACTATGGAAAACATTATGGAGTTTCCTCAAAAAATTAAAAATGGAACTGCCTTTTGATCCAGTGACCCCACTTCTAGGAATATATCCTAAGAATCTTGATACATTAATGAGAAAGATTATATGCACGCCTATGTTCAAAGTAGCACCATTTGCAATAGCTAAGATGTGGAAACAGCCCAAGTGCCCATCAGTAGATGAGTGGGTAAAAAAGCTGTGGGACATTTATACCATGGAATACTACGCAGCTGTAAAGAAGAAGGATCTTCTATTCTTTGGGATAGTATGGATGGACTTGGACAATATTATGCTAAGCGAAAGAAGCTAGGCAGGGAAAGATAAATGTCATATGGTCTCACTTCTAAGTGGAATGTAAGTACAATAATATGATGAACAAAATCGATTCAGTGACACAGAAGCACGGAATAGACTGAGGAATCTCAGAGGGAAGGTAGGTGGGAGTGGGTGGGATATGCATATATGCATAACCCATGGACACAGACAATAGTGTTGTGGAGGCCTGGGGCAGGGAGTGGGTGCAGGGTAGGAGGAGTCAATGAGAAAAAGGAGACATCTGTAATATTTTGAATGAAAAAAAAAATTTAAAGTAAAAAGAACTGATGGCCAATGTAAACAGAGAGATGGAAATCCTAATTAAAAAAATTAAAAAAAGAAGGAAAGGAGAAAACTACACCTATGCATATCTTTTTCAAAATATAGAAAATCAAAGAAAGAACAATTACTGAAAGACGCCAGAAGGAAAAAACAGCTTACATATAGGAAAAACAAAAATGACATTCAACTTTTTCTCAGAAATCATGCAAGCAAGAAGGGAACGGAGTGAAATATTTAAAGCTTTGAGAGAAAAAAAACCACCAATCTCAACTTCTGTACCCTGCAAAATAATTCTTCAAAAGTGAAGGAGAAATAAAGAAGTCTTGTGTAAAAATGTTAACAGAAATTATTTAAAGAGAAGGAAAATAATACAGGACAGAAACTTGGATCTACATAAAGAAAAACCACTGAAGAAAGAGTAATAAAAACTTTTCTTTTTCAATCTAAAGTAATCTGAAAACAGTTTGTTCAAAATACTAATACACACATTAATACACTTATGTACGCTTTATATATAAGTAAAATGAATGAGCAATGATACAAGGAACAAAATAAATAATTTTTATAAAGTACTCAAACTACTCAACAAGTGGTATAGTGATATTTGATAGCAGACTTGAAGTAGTTGCAAACTCTATAGCTATCACTAAAAAAGTTAAAAAACAACAACGCATAACTGATATGTCAAAATGTAGATAAAACTGAATTATATAAAATGAACAATTAAAATCACAACAACCAGAAATAAAGCACAATACAAAAACAGAAACAAAGAGCAATGTAACAAATGGAAAACAGTAACAAATAAGGTAAGTATTAATCCAACTATATCAATAATTTTTTTGAATGTCAGTGTCTAAATGCACCAATTAAAAGGCAGAAATTGTCAGAGTGGATAAAAACACCAATCCACCAATGTTGTCTAAAAGAAATCCACTTTAAAAATAAAGACACTTATGGATTAAAAGTAAATGGATGGAGAAAAATATACCATGATAACACTAATCAAAAGAAAGTAGTATTTATATTACTTTCAGACAGAGCAGTCTTCAAATCAAGGAAAGTTAACACAGATTAAGAATGGCATTGCATAATGATAAAAGGGTCAACTTTCCAAAAAACATAAGAATTCTTAAGGTGTGAGTAACAACAGAGCATCAAACTAGATGATGCAAAAGCTGCTAAGTGCAAGGAGAAAGAGATGAACCCACTATGATAGAGACTTCAACACCCCTCTCTAAGAATAGAGAAATACAGTAGGCAGAAAATCAGGATATAGTTGAACTCAACAATACCAACAAACCACTGGAGATAATTGACATCTATACACTACTTCATCCAACAACAGTAACATAGGCATTTCTCTCAAGCTCACATGAAACATTCACTAAGACAGACCGCCTTTTGGGTCACAAATCACACCTTACAAATTTAAAAAACAGAAATCATACAATTTCTACACTCAGATCACAGTGGGATTAACTAGAAATAACAGAAAGATAACTACAAAAATACCGTAATTTCTTGAGATTAAACAGCACACTTCTAAATAACACATGGGTCAAAAAAAATCACAAGAAATATTAAAACTATTTTGAATAAAATGAAAATGAAAGCACAACTTATCAAACTTGTAGAATGAAATTAAAGCAATACATACAGGTAAATTTATAACATGTGATATGATATTGTGATTTATAATAAATATATATTTGGTCTTCTTCCCAATTTCTGAAACAGAGCTCCTAAAATCCTTGAAATTTTCTAAGTGGTCAGCGCAATTAAAGCTGTCTTTAATTATGTTAATGCGGTGAATTTTGGAACTCATCTAAGAATAGGACTTACCTGTTAGTGATGCCAACCATATGGTTAGTGTGTTGGAACTTTCCGACCCCACCACCCTCCCCAACCTCCAGGGAGGAAAAACTGGAGATTGAATTTAATCACCAATGGGCAATAATTTAATCACTCATACCTATGGAATGAAGCCTCCATAAAAACCCAAAAGGAAAGGGTTCAGAGAAATTCTGGGCTAGTGAACATGTGGAGGTGCTGGGAGAGTGGCAGGCCTGGAAAGGGCACTAAAACTCCAGGAACTTTTTCCATACGTTGCCCTATGAATCTCTTCCATTTGGGTATTCATCAGCATCCTTTATCATATACTTTTAAAGTAAACCAGGAATCCTGTAAGTAAAATATTTCTCTGAGCTATGTGAGCCACTCTAGCAAATTAATCAAACCCAAGAAGGGGGTTGTGAGAACCTCTGATTTATAGCCAGTTGCTAAGAAATACAGGTAACAACCTGAACTTACTATTTATATCTGAAGTCCAACTAGAGTGTTGTTGGAACTGCAAATTTATAGTCAGTCAGAAGCACAGGCCATAGCCTGGCTTGCAACTAGCATATAAAATGTATGTGTGGGGAGAGGAGCAGTCTTGTGTGACTGAGCCCTTAACCTGTGAAATCTGACACTATGTACATGCAAATAGTGTGAGAACTGTAGGACAAAAAGGTGGTATAACAGAGAACTGCTTGGAGGTATGTGGAAAACTACCACTCCATACAGGGGTATTGGGTGCTCATATCTCTATACTCTATAGAACAGAAGAAAGGTCTAAAATCAGTAATATAAGTTTCTATCTTAGGAAACTAGAAAAAAAGTAATTCAATCCAAAGCAAGGAGAAAAAATAATAACAATTAGAATTTAAAAAACTAATTTAAATTTCTTTTTAAAAAGAAAAATAAAATAAATTTTTAGAATAAAAATGAAAGAAATTGAAAAGAGGAAATCAATAGAACCAAAAGCTGATTTTTTGAAAAGGTCAATAAAATTAATAAGCCCCTAGCCAAACTAAGAAAAATAAAATGTGGACACAAAATACTAATATCAAAAATGAAACACAGGGTATAACTACAGAACCCATGGAAAATGATAATAAAGAAATACTAAGAATAACCCTATGCCCCTAGGTTGCACAACCTAGATGAAAGGACCAATTCCTTAAAAGAAACAATCTGCCAAAACTCACACAAGAATAAACAGACATTCTGGGTAGACCTATAACTATTAAAGAAACAATAATAACTTAAAAATTTACCAAAACAGAATGCAACAGGTTCACTGGTGAATTCTATCAAACACTTAAAAAAATATGGCAATTTTCCACAGTTTTCTTAAGAGGGTAGAAGCAGAGGAACTATTTCCTAACTCATTCTACGAGGCCAGCATCATTCTAATGCCAAAACCAGGAAAATACATTAGAAGAAAGAAAACTATAAACCAATATCTTCTATGAACATAGATGCTAAAATCTGCAGTAAAATATTAGCAAACTGAATCCAAAAATGTATAAATATAATTATGCACAACAACCAAGTGGGATTTATCCAAGATATATAAGACTGGTTCAAGACTTGAAAATCAATTAAGGTATTCAATCATATCAACAGGTTAAAAAAATTAAATGCTCATATAAATAGGTGCAGAAAAAGCATTTGAAACCTTTGACACCATCCACCAAAGATTTGTAGTAAAAACAAATAAACAAACAAAAAGTCTCAAACTAGGAAGAGAACCATTTTCTACAGCTAACATCATACTTGATGAAAAACTCCAGCCTTCCCACTAAGATTGTATACAAGGCTAGGCTGTCCCTTTCCCTACTCCTTTTCAACACTGTACTGGAAGTTCTTGCTAAATTGGTAAGAGAAGAAAATAAAACAAAATATGTTCAGATTGGAAAAGAAAGACATAAAACTCTTTGTTCACAGATGGCATTATTGTCTATATAGAAAACTGAAAGAATCAACAAAAAATCTCAAGGAACTAATAAACAATTTATAGCAAGTTTGAAGGATACAAAGTTAATACAAAATAACTCAACTGCTTTCCTATATACCAACAGTGAAGAAGTGGGATTTGGAATTAACACAATAAAAATTAGATAAGCACCCCAAAGTGAAATATTTAGTTATAAATGTAATAAAACATATGCAAGATCTATATATGAGGAAAACTACAAAACTCTCAATAACAAAATCAAAGATGAAACAAATAAATGAAGAGCTATTTCATGTTCATGGATAGTAGTACTAAATACTGTCAAGACGTCAGTTCCCAACTTGATCTTCAGTTCAGTGCAATACCAATAAAAATCCCCTAAGTTATTTTATGGATATTGACAAACTTATTCTAAAGTTTATATGGAGAACTAAAAGGGAAAAAAAGGAATAGCCAACATAATACTGAAGGAGAATAACGTTGGAAGAATGATGCTACCAGCTCTATAAATATAGTTAACTGATCTGTGACAAATGAGCACAGGTAATACAATGGAGCAAAGATAGTCTCTTCAACAAATGATGTTGAAAAAACTGGACAACCATATATAAAAAGTGAATCTAGAAATGAACCTTATGCCTTCATAAAATGTTACTTAAAATGAATCACTAACCTAAATGTAAAATGCAAAACTAAACACTCCTAGAAAATAATGTAAGAGAAACTCTAGGTGACTTTTAGTGTGCTGATGACTTTTTAGATAAAACACCAAAGCCACAATCCATAAAATAATTGATGAGTTAGACTTCATTAAAATGAAAGGTTATGCTCTGAGAAAGACAATACCTAAAAGGATTAAAAGACAAGCCACAAACTAGGAGAAAATACATGCAAAAGATTCATCTGATAAAGGACTATTATTCAAAAATATACAAAGAACTCTTAGAGTTGAACAATAAGTAAAAAGATAACCAGATTAAAAAATGTGCCAAATGCCCTAGCCAGTGTGGCTCAGTTGGTCGAGCACCATTCCTTGCACTGAGAGGTCGCAGGTTCAATTTCCAGCAGAGTGCATGCTCAGGTTGTAGGCTTGATCCCCAGTAGGGTGCATGCAGGAGGCAGCAGATCGATGTTTCTCTTTCATCAGTGTTTCTCTCTCTCCCTCCCTGTCTCTCTAAAATCAATTAAAATAATATAAAAAAGATAATAATAAAAATGTGGCAAAGACCTTAACAAACACCTCACCAAAGATATACAGATGACAAAAAAAGGATATGAAAAGATATTTCACATTTTATGTCACCAATGAAATGCAAATTAAAATTAGATACCAGTATACACCTATTAGAATGACTAAATACCAGAAAGCTGACACCACCAAATGCTGGTGCAAAATTGAAGCAACAGAAATTCTCATTCATTGCTGGTGAGAATGCAAAATAGTACAACCACTTTAGAAGACAATTTGAAGGTTTCTTACAAAACTAAACATCTTTTACCACACAATCCAGCAATCATGCTCCCTGGTATCTGCCCAAAGAAGCTGGAAACTTGTATCTCCACAAAACGTGCACATAAATGTTTATAGCACCGTTATTCATAATTGCCAAAATTTGGAAGCAACCATGTCCTTCAGTAGGTGAATGAATAAATAAGCTGTGTTACATCCAGTAAATGCAATACTCAGTGCTAAAAAGAAATGAGGTATCATGCCATGAAAAGACATAAAAGAATCTTAACTGTATATTACTAATGAAAGAAAATCTGAAAAGGCTGCATACGGTATGATTTCAACTATATTACACTTTGGAAAAGGCAAAAATATGGAGACAATTAAAAGATCAGTAGTTTCAGGGAGTGGGATGAAGAGACAAAGCTCAAAAGATTTTTAGGACAGTGAAAATACTTGTTGTAATATAATGATCAATATATGTCATTAGACTTTTGTCAAAACCCATAGAATGCACAACACCAAGAGTGAACTCTAAGATCAACTATAAACTTTCAGTGATTATGATGTATCATCCTTGATTGAAAAGTACAATTCTGGTGAGTGATATTGGGTATGTATGTGTGGGGAAACAGAGTATATGGTAGATCTCTGTAAAATTTTATTGTAAATATAAAACTGCTCTAAAAAATAAAGGTTTTAACAAAAATAAAATAATGTTAAACAGTATAAAAGTTAAAAACAAAGAGAAAGTGTTCAGAGGATAAGGCAATGAGTTTTTATTTGTGGCATACTGAGTTTGAGATACTTTTCACATGGTTTGGGTAAAGAAGCCTAAATAGAAGGCAACTAGTGGAAAAGCTTTGGAAGCTGTCAGCCAGATAACAAGACCATGAACCTAGAAACAAATTAAAATAAAAGCCAATAAAATCCCAAACTAAGTTAACTACAATCTTCTAATGATGTCCTGTTAATTCTTTTCTTATAGATTGCACTCACTGCACATAATGGTCATCACGTCCAGAAGAGAGAAAAGGAAAAGAGCCTAAGCACTTGGGAGACTCTTAGTATTATACCCACTTGTCCATTAAAAATGTTCTGAGCTTTTGAGGTTAAATCATAAATATTCAGGCATATGAAAATATTCTTTGTAAAAGCAAATAATACTAATTTTAGTTTTAGACAGTATTATCATAAAATTAAAATAAAGCAATTTATCTTACTTATTTTCAAAAAGATTTTAAAGACATAGGAAAGTCAAAAGAAATGAATACTATTCCATGAATAAAATAACAATATCTTCTGTAACAAGATAAGATTGATATATTGAATGACAGAGGATATGGATATGCAAACTAGAGGAAAATGAAGGGAACAAGTTCATTAAAGATTATGTGTTGCAAACTAAAACAGCACAAAGTAACACATAGCATTAAAATGGATTTCACTAAATTTAAAGGAAACTTTTTATGAAAGAATTATTATAGAAGAGCAATTACTTATGAAAAACACTTTAAATTATAGAAGTACTATAAACTTTATTATTATATAGCTTCTGTGCAGAATTCTTGGAGTAAAAAGGACTTGCTTGATAAAGAAGAGAGAACAACTTGAACATCATATTAAAATTTATCTATGTTTCAGGCAGAATGCTTAATGGACTTTATTTTTTACTCCTTACAAATTAATTTGCACAGTGAATTCAACATAAGTTCCATTTTACCCTCATTAAATCTCACTACACAAATTATTATTTGTATTTCTCCTCTGATAATAGTAACATCACATTACTTCAAAGGCAATTTTGTGTCTGTTTCATGTCAAAGAATATTTTCATTACTAATTTAGTAATCTGTACAAAAAAGGCAAACTAGCAAATATATATATTAAGAAGTGACAGATGTACATTTCTGAAAACTATAAAAAAGAGTGGTATGATTGGTAGGTATATAGCCAAAAATATTTAATTACTTTTGGAAACTGAAATAATAATTATCTTATATATATATATATGTAAACAACAGCCTCTACAAGAAAAACAACCATTACAAACAAGTATTGATCTCACGTATGTTGCTTACTGAAAGTGATCACATTTCATTTTTTATGGTAGTTGGTCTAAATGCAGATAATAAAATTTTGACATTATATGTATAATAGGCACTTCTCCTTGAACAAAAATTCAGGAAACATAGCCAGACAAAAGATTTTTATGTCACAGTGAAGTTTAAGAAGAAATCTGTTTTAGGTAGTTAGACACTGAAATGTTGAAATTTTCACGTAATTTTGCTGGTTTACATATAACTAGTGCTAATTAAGACTTTACAATGAAATCTTTAATTATTAAGGGGGCTACTTAATTATGAAGAAGGCTATTATATTCAAGATAATTACTGTAATAACTTTGGTTAGGAAGATAGGTTTTGGGAAAAAGTCTTGATTTAAGTTCACTAAACAAATTAATAAGTCAATAATGTTCATATTACAAGAGTATTCTCAATGACAGAATCATTAACATCAATGCATTATGGGATACTATAATTTTTTTTTTTTTTTTTTTTTTTTCCCCAGAGAGAGAGTGGAAGAGAAAGGAGAAGGCAGGGGAATAGAGAGAGAAACATCAATGTGAGAGAGATGCACGGATTGGAGACCAGGGCTTGGGAGCTAACCTGTAACCCAGGTACACACCCTTGACCAGGAATGAAACACACGACCCTTTGGTGCACAGTCTTATGCTCTAACCACTGAACACATGGGACAGGGAAAAAATTTTTATTTCTTATATTCCATCAGGCAGTCTATCAAACCACAGTTCTCATAATAAAGAAAACGACTTTTCTGAGAAAAATATTTATATACTTCCGAGAATTTATTTAAATTATCACTTGAAATTCATTTTTTATTTATATAACTTATCAGGATTAAAATAAATTTTAGTAATACAAGATTGCATCACATCAACAGACTATCAATAGTTATTGAGGAAAGAAAACTTATTGAATGCCTACTATATACCAAACACTATGAAACTTTATATATACTCTCTTCCTTTAATTCACACCACAATAAAATAAAGTTGGTATTATTAAAATTATTCCACAGCTGGCAAAACTGACTCTCAGTGTTGTCCACAGTGATTTCCAGTGAGGGCTATGGAGTCAGTCTTTCAGGAATAGTGCCCTGGTTTTATTCTGACACTTGGGTCTCTGGGACCTTGAGCAAGTTACTTAGTTTTTCCCTCCCTCATCAGCTGAATATGATTAGATAAAATAACACAATTACAAACAGTGACTGACACATAGTGAGTACTCAGTAAACACCATGTGCGACAACTACTACTACTACACATCCTGGGACAACCCTGTCTCCTAAAATGAGATAGTATATAACAGAATATCAGTTTGCGTCTTAATCCGCCTGACACCCAAAGAGAACCTGCTCAACATATCACACTATCTCTAATGAGAACTACCCTTTTCATGTATTTTTTGTTTGTTTTGTTAATTCTCACCTGAAGATTTTATTTATTTATTTTTAAAATATATATTTTTATTGATTTCAGAGAGAGGAAGGGAGAGGGAGAGAGAGAGAGAGAAACGTCAATGATGAGAGAGTCATTGATCAGCTGCCTCCTGCAGGCCCCACACTGGGGATTGAGCCCGAAATCCAGTCATGTGCCCCGACCGGGAATTGAACCATGATCTCCTGGAACCTAGGTCAACACTCAACTGCTGAGCCACACCCGGCCGGGCCTCACCTGAAGATTTTAGATAGAGTAGAAGGAAGGGAAGGAGGAAGGGAGGGAGGGTGGAAGAGAGAGAGAGAGACAGAGAGAGAGAGAGAGACAGAGAGAGACATAGAGAGACAGAGAGAGAGAAAGAAGGTGGGAGAGACATCCATTTGAGAGAGACACGTTGCCTCCCATAGACACCCCAACATGGCGCAGGTACTGAACCTGCAACCCAGGTACCTGCCCTTGACCAGGAAGTGAAGCCATGACCCTTAGGCCCAACGTTCTAACCACTTAGCTACACTGGCCTGGGCTTCATGAATTTTTAATTGCTTAACATAAAAATGTCTATTCATACCTTCATCCAAAAAACATATTTTTTCAAAGAAAATTCATAAGTCACACAATGAGGAAGATTTATTCTGTTTTGTATCACCCAAAGAATTTAATAACATACATTCTTAAAAAGAAAGGATATAGGCTAAATTTCAGAAGAATATGTAATTTGCATTCAATGCATATGATCATCCAAATCAAAGGAAAATAAAATTTCTCACTTATTGAGTCACTCTTAGACATAAAATACAAAAGATATGATTACTTCACAATTAGTTAGCTTCTTGAAATAACTTATTAATCATCTGCTCATTCTTTTAGTCATTAAGTATTTATTAAAGGTCTAGTGAAAGGCAATTTGCATTGTTACTGCTCTCAATATTCACTGGACTGAAAGAGATCAACCAGTCCAATACAAAGTAGTACTAGTCCCCAAGGAATGGAAAAACAACCAAATAGCTTTGATCACTTGGCAGAATTACTCAAGGTGATCATGCTACTTGAGAATCATTATGAACAGAATAAAATCCTAACACTGACTACATATTGGCCCCATATAGTTATTCAAAAACAGATCATTTAAAAAATACTGTATGTGTTGCCACATGCTAGCTAACTCAGTTCAACAGTATTTATCTACTCCTTTGTTGGTTAACTTTTTTGTGTTATGCTAAGAGCTAACTACATGTTAAAAGAAAAAACTAAAAAATGTTATTCTTGAAGATCTAGAGTAAGAGGACGGCTATACAAAATCATCTTAAACTAGTCCAAGCTTTGTGTGGCCTGGTGTTATTTGTTTCACTCTGTTCAAAACTTGAGTAAACTAATTTCTTGATCTTAAGCCACTCTACCTAGAAAATGGAGAAGATAGTTCAAAATCAGTTTTCATCACTACAGCTAAAATTCAAAATAAAAGTCCTACTTAACTAAGTAATTCTCAATTGTAAATAATATCACTGATAGAAGTTAAAATATAAAGTAACATGGCCCCTGTTATAACAACCCATTCTTAAGAGAGGTGATATTTAATACTTTTAATATGAAACTGTAGTATTTGAGATAATCTTATAGATCACCTAGCCCTCTATCATAATAACAAAACCACAATGCACTGAGTGCTTAGTACGTCGATCTATATATTTTATCGCAATTAAGCTAAATAATCCAGTAAACTATCTTATAATGGTGAAAACTGAAGCACAAAAAAGGTAATAACAAACTCAGAGTTACACTAATAAGAAATGGTAAACAGGATTTGAACCCAAGTCTGGCACACATATAACAGCTATAGTATGCAAAACTTTCATGATAAAAACAAGCCACAAAAATTCTCTTACACAAATAAAGCTTACTTTTAAAGGCTCCAGGGAATAAGACTATTATTTCAATAAATTATTTTAATACTAAGCCCCTTAATTAGAGTAAAACTCATCAAAGTTTATAACAATGGTATAGTAGTATCAACAAAAGTTAAGTCACAGAAACATTAAAAAATTTCATTAAAAATGACTACTGAGTGGAGGAAAGTACATGGAACCTAAAATGCCTCAACTTGAAACATAGAAGGCAAAGAATTAGCTTATTTTAGAGCTTTGCTCAATTTCTCCAAAAAGTAATTAAGAATTAGATAATATTGCAATTCTTGTCATGTATTTCTTATGCAAACAAATTTTCAAAAAAAGTCTATTGAATTTTCTATGGAAGATTGAGAAACTTCAAATAGATTCTCATTCCCCTACAACAATTTATGCTGACCAAAAATAAGATACAGCCTACTTCAAGGTTTCATTCACCTATATGGATTTATGATTTCCCCAGAAAATATGAAATTATATCAATCCTTGCCCTATTTATAGCTAAGAATCTGTGTTCTTCAAATGGAGGGAGAAATACCATTTAACAACTTGCCTTTAACATTTTAAAAAACAAAGGTCATATCACTTATGCACACACTTGTCTATAATGTTCACCTTCAAAACTTTAAATGACAAAAGATTGTATTACTGATACACACAACTGTCCACAATGAAGTGAAACTCAGAACATCACAGGCTTTTGACACAATTAATTAAAAATAGTAACTATGTTGCAACTGGTAAGAATTCAGAAAAGCACATAAATGAATCACAGGGTAGCTTGGAATCGAGTATGTCTTATTATTAAAAAGGAGAGTGATTCTTATATGTTCTCTATTGGTTATAAACTAAGAACACACATATCACTGAAAAAGTTGATCTTATTTATTACTGGAAAAAATTTAAAAGAATGATAAAAAACTCCAAACAAATCAAACTGAAAAACAGAACACTGAACCCTTATACTGTCTTTTATACCCATAATAAAGTAAATACAATTTAAATACCAAAATACAATATAAACACTAAAATGAGTTTTAATGACAGGCAGTGAAAAATAACCATGTGCCTTGGATGAATGGACCAGATAACCTGTTAAATATGATTTTAGCACTAAGATTTTATAATAGCTATTCATAAAGATATAAATTATTGTGGATTTAGTTATAACATTTCAAACTGTATAATCTTCCTAATTTTTCTTTCTCAAGCAAAAAAAAATTCCTTTTCAGGTTAAAATAATTATGGACTTAGTTTCAATTCATAAGGAATGTTAAAATTGCACAGTTTTTTACTGCTACTTCATTTCCAACTTTTTTCATAGCACTTACTAAGTTTTTAATTACTGATCATAAAGTGTACTGGATCACCTAGATGATAAAGACAAAACATTTTTAATTCAAATCCGGGACTGGAATTTAAAGTTTTATTTTTCCAAAAGGCTGATCTGCCTCCCAATGGAATTATGTAAGATCTCATAGCAAAGTGGTATGATAACAGGGCATGACCTCAGGATTCCATTTCACTTCATAGCTTTTCATTTCAAAACCTCAAACTTTATACTGCATTGATATGAAAGAAGGCATGACCCATGGATAGGAGCTGAATTTTCTTAATGTACAGATCCCATTTATATTTATATTTATATTTATACTTTATATAAAGACAGTCCCAACACAGGGACACTATTAATAGCAATAATACAATAGAATTTTGTTAATAGCCAAGTTAGATAATAAATATGAGAAAATCATGTTACACTTCAGTGGACCTTAAATTTTACCATCTTTGCTTCATTCACTAGCTTTTCATTAATTCAAATATGAAGGATTTCATGTATATGTGTGCATAATAATGAAGCATTCCTATACTACTTTTGAAGTAGAGATTAATGTATACCTATAAAAGTTTCCCCTTAAATTCTTTAAACATAGCAATGTACACAGTAAAAATAGCTGTCAAAATTCACATTTAACTTCTTACATGTATGATTCTAAGATATAAGATTAAGTCAGAGTTTTATGAATGAGATGTTTTTTAAGAAAAAGAAGGGAAGTTACAAAAACAGAAAGTAACCTAATTAGAAGATACTGAATTTTTTATAGACATAGATATGCCACTGGTTAGATGTTGGGCTCTCAAAGATGAACTACATATAAAGAAAAGCTAATATCAATTAATGCTGTGCTAGTCTTATGATAATAGCATTATAAAATAATACCAGTATTTAAAATATAAATTATGTAATTGTTATTAAATATTATTCTTCAAAATAAACTTTACCATAGTTATTTTATTTAGCCTGACAGGAGGATTTCATGGACAATCCAAACCATGAGCATTTGCAAAGGATAAGGTTGGGACTAATATTTTTCCTCAACTGCATATTGTAATCATTGTGTTACATCTGGTAAGAATTTTATTTATTTATTATGAAGTAACTCTTTTATGGTTATAAGAACCTCAGAGTCAGAATATTTTTATATTATATAAATATATATCTGCCTTACTCCTAAAGAAGCTTTTATTAGAACTTAAAGAATAAAAACCAAATATTATAATACATTTTATACAACATCGAGTATACCAGGTGTAATCTAAGTATTAAAAACTATAAGAAATTACACATTCAAAGAAAACTTACCAGACAGTTGTTTCCACTTGACTATCATTGAGCTGCCGGTTGTCCAGTTGGGCAAAAAGTGGGAAAAGCACTTGAATCCCTCCAATTGAATGAATTGCACTATGAATTGAATGTGTTACTATAGCTTTCACATCCTATATTCAGAAAACAAAAGTGTTGTTTACATTTCTGAAGCATAACGTTATCATTACTTCCTTGTAACAAATAACTTTGAAAGAGAATTAAATAACATTAGTTAGACATTTTAAAAACCTTTAATTATATAACTTTTGATATGCATATAAAATATAAATTTGAAATCTTAAATTGAGAGATTTTTTACACTGAAAATATGGGACTAAAAACCAAGAAATATTTTATAGTAGGAAATAATGGATTTAAAGATACTCAGGTAATTTAATGTTAGGAAGATATACACTACTATTCTTAAACCAAAGTATATTTTTATATTAACAACTATCTGTTCAGGTAATCAACAACTGATTTTATTTCAAAGGCTAGAACATACAAGACATCAGAAATGGCAGTTATCCTATTAAGGAGACAAGTCCAAGATAAAGCATATTGCCCAAAAAGGGGGAGAAGGCAAAAAAAGTCAAAGAACTAGAAAACCAAAAAGAAAAACAAACAGCAGTAGTAGATTTATATATAAGCAATGCTTAATATGTAAAATAAAGATACTGTCAACCAGGATGAGAACATAAAAACTAAGTTACTATTCACCCACCTGGAGCATTAGGGCATGTGGGGAATGCACAAAAATCGATGCATTTTCCTTTGGTGAGGATTCCAGGCATAGCTGAGCATCAGTGGCCTTAGCATTATATGTAAATGCAATACTACTTGCAAGTTTTCCATCATACAGAACCTGTTTATGATGTTCAGCCAAATGAATATCACTCTCAGATTTAAACTTGAAGGTGCTCTGAAAAAATAAAACTAAGTTAAACACTCATTTTAAAGTTAACATAATAAAACTCTAAAGTTCTGAAGAAGAAAAACATTTAAGATAAAAACTTATTGTGACCCTTCCAGACATTAATCAGTGGTATTATATTATTTTGTTATTCTCACTTCAGTTCTATGAGAGTTAAATTTTACTATGCTAATAAACACACATCTTCATTTTCTCATTTTTATTGTTTTTGACTATTTATAAACTGTTTTTACTAGAAATAATATAAAATCAGATGATATTAAATGTAAATCAAATTTTACTTTAATACTCTATAACATAAATTTTTCTTGTTAACACTTTCAAAACTGTAGTATACACAAACAAGCACAGTAGGGAAAGTGAAAACACTTAGGCTTTCTCATCACCTTCTCCTGGCCAAGGCCCAGTTACATAAACATGATATAGCATAGTCGTAACAGATGCTGTGTTAGTTGACTAATGTCTGACCCATCATTGGCTGAGAGCCACTATTGTCCTGGTTGCTATAAGACTGTCCCAGGACTTTCAGAGGTGCAGTTTGTAGGTGCAGTTTTGTTCCCCCAGGTCAGATTGTTTCCTGGAGTGCCATGTGTCGCCCATTTATGCCCAGCTGGCTGCCACCGGGAAAAAGAGTGTGGGTTTGTCTATCTTGTACATTTGGCCTGCCACAGCCAAATAAAGGAAATGTCTCATCCTTCTTTGGCTCTACTTTTTTCCTTCAGACTGTCCCCAGATCTAGAGTGAACCTCCCTGGCCATGATCCTTGGCATTACGATTGGTGTAGTTCTCCTCACTACACTTGGCATGGTCGTTGGCACAACACACATACACACAAAGTGCCTGACACAAGAATAACTTATATGCAAGTTTATCAACATACTGAATACCAACACTATTCCACAAAAGCCATGTTAATCCCAAACAAGAAGTTCATTAAAACATGTTACCACATGTCAGAATGGCTGTAATCAACAAGACAAGAAGAGATATTGGAGAGGTTTTAGAGAAAAGGGACTCTCACATTCACTGCTGGTGGGAATGTAAACTGGTACAGCCACTATGGAAAACAGTCTGGCAGTACCTCAAAAAATTAAGAATAAAGTTATCATATGACTCAACAATCCTTTTCCTGGGTATCTACCTCAAAAACTTGAAAACATGTATTCGTAAAGATACATGCACCCCTATGTTCATTGCAGCATTATTCATGGTGGCCAAGGCATGGAGACAACCAAAGTGTCCTGCAATAGAGGACTGGATAAAGAAGATGTGGTACATGTACATAATGGAATACTACTCAGCCATAAGAAAAGACGAAATACTGCCATTTGTGACAACATGGGTGGATCTTGAGAGTATTATGCTAAGTGAAATAAGTCAGTCAGAAAAAGCTAATATAATCCTATTAACCAATATCACCTCAATACATTTGATAAAAACTTTAAAAAAAAATTATAACTTTTAAAAACACACATTACCACTTTAAATAAAATATAAAAAATGAAAATATACCAGTTCTTAAGAAAGGTATTGTTAGAAATGGTTAAAATTTCTCTGCAGATATGAACCTGACAATGACAAATTATATTTAACCTTTCCAACAATCATATATATTATCAGTATTATTATTTTCAACTTAACTACTATACAAACCAAATATTATAGATAAGAACTAGAAGGGATCACGCCAAGAAAACATGACAAATTTTCTATCTTATAGTTAGTATTAATGAATTGATAGTGGAGTGAGCTGGATTATAATCCAGGCTCTGCCATTAATTATCTCTTGACTCTTATTTAAGGTCAAAAAATAATTT
The DNA here is from genome assembly GCF_964146895.1 of Miniopterus schreibersii. Lineage (NCBI taxonomy): Eukaryota > Metazoa > Chordata > Mammalia > Chiroptera > Miniopteridae > Miniopterus > Miniopterus schreibersii. The sequence continues at coordinate 86,153,499 of NC_138102.1, read as the reverse complement.
AACTGATGTGGTTACAATTTCCTTACTCGAATGTTATAATAATAATAAACCAAATATTCTAAGCTCAAGTTCTTACAGGAGGCAAAAAGATATGCCTGTAAGTAAAAGAAACCAGGTGGGGACTTCTTCAAACTAGAGTATGCATGTCTTGTCTAAGACTGACGCCCTACTGTTCAGCTCAGGCCAATTGTTGTACTATATTGCCAGTTCTTCCATAATTTTCAAGAGAAACATAACATGAGCATTTTATATGAAGCTCCCTAATTTGTAAATTAATCCAAACATTCTAAAACACTGTGCAGAAGAACATGTCAGGCCAAATGTAAATAGTTTTCTACTTCTGGACTAGTATATAGAGAGCCTTTCAACTTGAAGCTGGATGCAAACCATTAATTATTAAGCATGGCCAAGACAAAAGCAGCATGGATAATTAAAATTTGTGTATATGTGGCTTTGGATGATATTTCTTATCTTTGAAATGGAAGAATGTTTACATATTTCAATATTACAAACTAGCTAACAAAATTGTAGTACTTTGGGCCAGATCTCCTGTTCTTCTCTCTATTCAATAAAATGTAGAACATAGTCTGTCACCTAAAAATTTCAAAATTTAGTATTTTTTAACTCACAGATTCACAGTTCCCATGCTAGAGGTAACAGTTGGGTTTAAAATATGTTCTAGTTTAAAATATTCTATTTCAGTCCCTAACATACTAAAGAATAGATGACAATTACAACAGAAAACTGGAACAAAGAATTTTCTTTCTTTTTTAAAATCAGTATTTGAATGAAATTCGGTAGTAATATTGGTAAAATAAATCCCATCTAACCACCTACTTCACTGATTGCCTTGGTATTGTACAAGAAATATTATCAATGCTCAAAATGTTTATTATTAAAGTAAATAATAAACCCATTTATTATTAAAGTAAAATTTCACAAATATGTTCGATTTTTTATTTATGTTACAGAGCAATGATCAAAAGCAGAATTAATTACTATGGAGAGGTAAAACATATGAGTTAATTTGTAAAAATAAAATTATTGGACTGAGGGAATTGGCGGGGAGACTCTATAGGATATTGAGACACTGGGGGAAACAGACTAAATAAAAAAGAAGAGAAGACAAACGGAGTTGAATGAGCCACGGGGAAATTGGAGTTCAATCAAGCAGAGATGTGCTGCTTCCCTATGTTGATGATACTATACTAAGAAAAGCACTATATATATGATTGGAAGAGCAACTGTAGGAAGAACAATATATGCTCTAGGCAAGCAGACCTACATTAAATTAAGGATTTTTTAAAAATTTCAAATCAAAAGCAAAAACAATAAAAGCAAAAATAAACAAGTAAGACTATATCAAATGAAAAAGTTTCTGCACAGAAAAAGAAATCATCAACAAAATGGAAAGGCAACCTATAGAATAGGAGAAAATATTTGCAAGTCATATACTTGGTAAGAAGTTGATATCCAAAATACATGAAGAATTCATACAACTCAATAGCAAAAAAATCAAGCAATCCATTTAAAAAACAGGAACAGGATCTTAATAGACATGTTTTCAAAGAAGCCAATAGGTACATGAAAATATGCTTAATATCACTAGTCAGGAAATGCAAATCAAAACCACAATGAGGTATCTCCTAACACTTGTTAGAATGGCTGTTATCCAAAAGAAAAGAAATAACAAGTGTTTGGGAGGATATGAAGAAAAGGGGAACACTTGTGCATTGTTGATGGAAAAATTAATTGGTGCAGCCACTATGGAAAACAGTAAGAAGGTTCTTCAAAAAATTAAATACAGAACTACCATATGATACAACCATCCCACTTATGGATATTTATCCAAAGAAAACAAAAAGCCTAACTCAAAAAAAATGTATGTACCCATATGTTCATTGCAGTACTATTTACAGTAGACGAGACATAGAAGCAACCTAAATATCCATGGGTGAATGAAATTAAGAATTTAAGATAGAACAAAAGGAGGTATATATATATACTATCAGTATGTTATTCAGCCATAAAAAATAATGAAATCTAGCCATTTGCAAAAACATGGATGAATCACATGTAGGTGAAATAAGTCAGACAGAAAGACAAGTACAGTATGATCTCATTTATATGTGGAATCTAAAAATTATTTTAAATTTAAAAACCCAACTCATAGATACAGAGAACAAATAGATGGTTGCCAGAGGTGGGGGGTTGGTGGGCAAACTGGTGGAGGGGGTCAAAAAGTACAAACTCCTGGTTAAAAAAAAAAGTCAAGGGATGTGATATATAGCATGGTGATTATAGTTAGTAATGCCATATTACATACTTAAAAGTTGCTAAGAGAATAGATTTTAAAAGTTCTCATCACAAGAAAAAAGTGTGTAACTGTGTGATGATGGATGTTAACTAGATTTATTATGAACATGTGGTAAACAATATGTACAAACATAAAATCATTACATAGTATACAGAGAACTAATATACTGTTATATCAATTATATGTCGCAATAAAAAAAGTCTGACAAACTATTAAAAAAAATACGTCCTGTAGAAAAATTTATAAAGCAAACTAAAGATGAGATCATATGTAGAACTGAGATTATACAAAAATGTTTGAACTGGGCCTTCATACTCCAGATACCCTAAGAATGGTCTGTAGATGTCACTGTTCCCATTGTTAAGTTATACAGCCAGGGCCAGTGGGGAATATCTAAAAGCTCAAGAAATAATGTTCATTATAAAACATAAGTCAATATAAGACAGGTCTACCCCAAGCTTCTTATAAAATATTTTACCCATTAAGTATGTATCCAAGGATCAGAAATTCTGATGCTCCAGTTTTTAAAAAAAAATAAAAAGAAGCCAGTCAGAGAAAGACAAGTACCATATGATTTCACTCATATGTGGAATTTAATGAAGAAACTGAACTACCAAGCAAAATAGAGACAGACTCAAAGAGAGAGAGCAGGTAGACAGCTCTGGTGGGAGGGTGGGGAAGGGGAGAGTGGAGGGATTGAGCAAAAAAGAAAAAAAAAAAAGAGAGAGAGAACTCATGGACAACAGTGTGGTGATTGCAGGGAAGGGTGGGGGTTGGAAGAGGGCATAGGGGGATAAATGGTGATGGAAAAAATACAATTTAGTTAATTTTTAAAAAATAGCACTGCTTCCTGGAGGAGGAGATTTCCCTAATTGTCACCTTTCCTATTAATTATTTCATTCATAAAATATGGATATTTTGTGACAAGTATATATAAAAAGCTTATTTTAAATTAGCAAACCACCTATCTACAGCCCCATTATCTTTTGCTGGTTTCAAAAAGATCCTTCAAATACAGTATTCCTGATAAGTGCATTATTTCAACTGCAACAGATATTCATTCTTTCTACAAGAATCCATATAAATAATGGTTTACTCATAAATGTTTGCCAAAACAGTAAAACATTAAATAGTAATGACTTTAAATGACATGTTACATAATGTTCACTAATAATGAAGCATGTTAAGTTTAAAATGATATCTTAAAATATAAGCCACACCAGCAAAAACATGGCAAATCAGATTACTTACTTTCTTAAAATATCCTAAGGTTATACATCTTCTATATAAAATCAAAATATAAAATGTAAACTTTCCTTTTATGGACTTTCAAAATAGTTTGTATTTTAAGAATTTCTCTTTCTAAATAAAATTCTATATGTATGGAACCAAAACTGATCATTAGTATTAGTCTAAAAATATCTAGAAAAATAGAAACTAAAAGTATAAGTAAATGTACTTCACAAATTATCTTAAAAGGCAGCACATAATGTTTATTAATATTAAATGTTATCCCTCATAGTTAACTCTCAAGTTGTTAACATGTCAAAGTTAGAGGGCATCAAAAACACAATGACTTCCTAATAAATCCCATGAGCTGTCCTACTCATTGGTTAAAGCATCTGATCCTTTTGAAGAGAAAACAAGTAAACAACATAGATAGTAAAATAAACTTGACAAAGAGTAAATAAAAATTGTTATTAGACCACACACACTTCTATATCTAAATTTTTTAAGAACTTAAACCTAAAATTCTATTTAAAGATTTAGAAACACCGAAATCTCAGCATGTAACCAGAATACGTTAGAGCCAAAAATATTTAATTGGTGCCTATAATTAGATATTTTTCACAGTTTACCATGGAATACTACCTAAAATATCCAGTCAAGCTTCAACAGCAGCTTACAAATTTCAAGTTGACCCTAACCTATTGACATATACTGCTAAGTTTGTGATACTATACCCATTTTACTTCTTAAGCAACACTTTGTTTTCCTTGCACATAGTGAAAACTCAGTCAAGAGCTGATAAATGAGTTAGTGAAACCACTATGGAAAACAGTATGAAGGTTCCTCAAAAAATTAAAAATAGAACTACCATACAACCCAGCAATTCCATTTCTGGGTATTTACCTGAAGAAAATGAAAAAACTAATGAGAGAAGATATATGCACCCCCATGTTCACTGCAGCATGGCTTCATGGTAGAATACACAGTAGGCAGGGTGTTTTATAGTGGAATGGAAGGATGATTGATAGGTTGAAACTATCTTACTGAAGGCTTTGAATAGCAAAGTAATAATTTGGATTTTCCAGTTATACAAAATTATCAAAATAATTTGTAGCAGGAGAATGTACTGATTTTATTTATAAATTTTTCTAGAGAAAATATTAGATTATGAATGATTATTTTGTTAAATGAGTTCAGATGGATTATTTGATTATTTTGCAGGACAAACTGCTGTACAATGTATAGGTGGCAACATTCTCCTAATTACACATCAGGCAATATGATTCACTGGATATTGCAATGTCATTATCATGTTAATATCAGCAATACTTGTCACATAGTGATTCTGGGGAGAGCAATATGTATTGTTATGCATATGCCATTTTTACATAAATTCAATGGAAAATGGCTATATTCTTGACATTGGGGCAGTTTTCAAATATTAGTATTAGAAAATAACATTCCTCTGCTCTTGTAGCAATTAGATAAACTTAGTTTTGGGGCGATTAGGATTCTACTCAATGAGGCTTTGCTTTATTAGCAACTATGTTAAATATCTACATTCCACTATCATAAGTTCAATATGCCATCACCATAAAACGTATGGTAAATATTTTATGAGTAACATTTACGTAAAAACTTTTAACATGAAAAAGTGTTTCTTAATGTTAAGTAGAAAGGGCAGAAGTAAAAACTAGAAGCTACAATCGTTAGTTGCTTTAAAGAAACAGATATTGTTCAAAGTGCTCTATTTATATTATATTCTGTGTTAGGTGTATAACAGATGAGAGGTAAATAGGTTGTGGATGGATACACATCCAGTAGGGGATGGATTTGGGATTCACACTCAAGTTTGACAGGTTTTGCAGCTAAGGCTTTCAACTATTGTACTGTGTAGAACTGACAGTAGAGTAGATTTTTTTTTAAGTTTTATTGATATAAATTGTATTTCAATACAACATTGTATTCGTTTAAGTTGTACAACATACTGATTTGATATACGTATATATTGCAAAACGATTACCACAATAAGGTTACTTAACACATCCATTATCTCGCAGTTACAACTTTGTATGTGTGTTGACACCCTGTACTTCCCTGCTTCTATCCCATCATGCCCCGTATCTCACATTCTATCATAAAGTCCTGCACAACATCTAAAAATACATTTATTATATCAAGGAACTTTGGGAATTAAAAATTATTATGCTTATACTCTCTTTATAAGAATAATTATATTCCTGAATGTTTATAATTAAAAACATTCAATAAAAGCAAAATAAGTACAGGGAAGGCCTGGGGAGAGGGCAGGAGTGAAGTGGAGGGAGTCAGTTGAGGGGAAAAAGGGGACATCTGTAATACTTTCAACAATAAAGATAAATTTTTAAAAAGATGATATATGTACCAGGAAGGAAATATAATGCAAATATTATTAAATTTTTGTGGAAGGATGATTAATCTCAGCTACAGAAGATTTAGAAATGTGTAAGAGAAATATGTTTTAAACAACCCTATACAATTACCCTTCCATATGAAGAGTTCCTAAATATTTAACATAAGGATCCTAAGAAACTATTTATATCAAATTAAGGAATAATTTGCCCATTTCAAGCAATTTCATGTAACTCAGTCTTAAGAACACAAACAAAAGTTTTTTAACAAGCTTGTAGTTGTACAGAAGAATGGATATTTTCCTACATTAAAACTTTAAAATTAAATTGCAAAAGTAATCAATATCATCTACTGATAAAAGATACACTTTACAGAAATGATTTAATTAGAAACATGAATAATAATCTGGTAGAGAAAAACCCTGAAACTTCAATACTACTCCTGTCATTCATTTATATAATAATTACTGAGCACCAGAGGATGCGGGTCTAACCTCTCTCTCACAGGGGCAATACACCGAATTCTCAAACAAATGTGTGACCTCTTGTACCTCTCTTCTGCTACTGGTAATAGCTGCTTTCTGCTAAGGCTCAATGAATCTCACACTATAAATATGCGGCTCTGCCTTTGGCAGAGGCTCCACAGGGAACCCTCACAAAGACTTCTGCTCCTACTCCCACAGCATGCTCCTTTTCAGCACCCTGCCTCACACTTCCAGCTGTTTCGGCAGCCCTGAACTCTAATCACAAACCCCTCAGCTCTGCAGGACCATCCTGCTATGCCTGGCCTCCACCTCCTTTGTGCCTCAACAAAAAATGTTGGTCCCAGAATAGGGCTGGGATGAATATTGAGCTCATCTTATATATTTTCTTACTCTCAAGGATCTCAGGGCCAGTACTATATGTATTGATAAATGTCTAAAAACAGATGTTTTATATATTTTGACACTTTTTAATAGTTATTTACAATGTCATGGCACATCCAGTACTAGCTCCCCCATCATGGACAAAATCAGAAGTCAGGTTGAATGCTTTTAAAATTAAACAATAAATTTTATAATTTGGTAGCAGGTTTTATAGACTTTTCAAATTCCAGTTGTCATCGTCATAGGACAAATAAACAAACATTTAAACAGTAGCAATGGAACAAAAAAAAACAAAGCATTTTCAGTTGTGTGAATTCATAATAGGTATTCCAGGGAAGCAGACTGTTCCCTACCAAAAGAAATAAAAATTACTTAAACTTTATGAATTTCAAACTAATCTTAGAAGCTTCATGGGCCTGAATGAACTGGTTTTAAAGATCTTCTCTATGAATCATTTCTCACTTCCAACAATTAGATGCCTTCTCTATGATCCCTCCAATAGAACTTACTCATGTTCACAGATTATATCGTGATTATAAATTGAATCCAGTTTATTTTTTAAGTTTTCCTATGTCTTCTTCCCTTACTTGGTTATAAGCTCCTTAAAGGTAATTAACAGTTTTGCATCTTCCATAATGCCTATACTAGTGTTCTGTGCATAGAAATGCTTTAATAAGTGTTCTCTGAATTGTAAAGTTGTATGAGGAAATTCACCCTAATGGAATCAGTTTAACATTTTTCCTCTAGTCATTTTAAAAGTACTTTTAAATAACTTTTGCTTATTCAGGGAAAATTAAGAATTTAGAGTAATATTATAAATTCTTAACCCAATTTTTAAAATTTATCTTTATTGTTGAAAGTATTACAAATCTCCCCTTTATTCCCCCATTGATTCGCTCCACGCTGCACCTTCCCACCTTCACCACACTATTGTCTTTGGCCATGTGTAATGCATATATGTATATAAATTCTTAATCTCTCCCCATCCATGCACCCACCCCTGCCTTCCCTCTAAGATTCGTCAGTCTGTTCCATGCTTCTATGTCTCTGGATCTACTTGGTTCATCAGTTTATTTTGTTCATTTGATTCCACGTATTAGTAAGATTATGTGATACTTGTCTTTCTCTGACTGGCTTATTTCACTTAGCAAAATACTCTCTAGTTCCATTCATGCTGTCTATAAGGGTAAGAGGTCCTTCTTTTTTACAGCTGCATAGTATTCCATTGTGTAAAAGTCCAAGGGGAAGCTTGATACGATTTCAACCTTTTTGAACTTGTAGAGACTTGTATTATGTACTTAAAATGTGGTCTATCTTTGAGAATGTCCCAGGTACACTTGAGGAGAATATATACTTTGTAGCATTGACGTGCAATGTTCTGTAAAAGTCAATTAAACCCATCTGATCTTGTGTCATTTAGAGTCACTGTTTTCTTGTTGATTTTTTGTCTGGCAGATCTATTCAGTAAAGTCAGTGGGATGTTAAAGTCCCCTACTATGACTGTATTGCTATAGATCTCTCCCTTAGAGTTTTTTTGTTTTTGTTTTTGTTTTTGCCTGTGTGTCTTTTGTTCTGAGGTGGGTCTCTTGTAGACAGTATACATTTGGGCCATGTTTTCTTATCCAGTCAACTACCTTATGTTTTGAATAGAGCATTTAATCCCTTTATACTTAAGGTTATTATTGATGGGTACTTATCTACTGCCATTTTATTTCTTTATGCTAATGTTTCTCTTTCTATTTCAACGTATTATTACAGCAGTCCTTTTAACATTTCTTGCAATGCTAGTTTAGTGGTAATAAACTCCTTTAGCCTTTTCTGGACTGGAAAGCTCTTTAGTTCACCATCAATTTTGAATGATAGCCTTGCTGGATAGAGTAGTCCTGGTTTCAGATCCTTGCTTTTCATTACCTTGAACATTTAATGCCATTCCCTTCTGGCCTGTAGAGTTTCTGATAAGAAATCAGCTGACAGATTTATGGGAGTGTCTTTGTAGACTTGCTTTTCTCTCACTGCCTTTAAGATTCTCTCTTTGTCTTGAATTTTTGGCATTTTAATCATGTTGTGTCTGGGTGTGGTCCGCTTTGGGTTTTTCTTGCTTGGGATGCTCTGTGATCCTGAACTTGTGTAACTTCTTCCTTCACCAGATTAGGGAAGTTTTCTGCCATTATTTCTTCAAACCGGTTCTCTAATCCTTCTTTTCTTCTTCTTCTAGCATGTGAATATTGTTACATTTCATGTTGTCCCATAGCTCCCTTAAACTGTCCTCTGGTTTTTTAATTGTATTTTCTTTTTGGTTCTGATTGAGTGGGTTTTTCTACCCTGTCTTCTAATTCGCTGATTTGATCTTCAGCTTCCCCTGATCTAGTGTTTATTCCTCTCAATGTATTTATTTATTTCTACTATGTCATTCTTAATTTCCTTCATAGTTTCCATTTCTTTTCTTATGCTGTTGAGCATCCTTATGATCAGTATTCTGAACTCTATATCTGATATATTGCTTATCTCCATTTCATGCATCTCTTCTTCTGGAGAATTCTTTGGTTCTTTCACTTTGGGCTTGTTTTTTTGTCTCCCCATTTTAGATTTGTTCAGATTTGTTGCTATGTACTAGGTAGGTCTGCTAGAACTCCCAGTCTTTTGAATGGCCTCTAGTGCAGACCAATGTCAGACAGTTTGTACATGGCCTTGAGTACCCTGTTTGAAGCTTTCAGCACTCCACAGCTTGTGGTTCCTTCTGCTAAAGCTGGGTGTATTTGGAAAACACCAAGATGCGCACCACGGTCTGCTTTTCAAGCCCAGCCTCTATGTGGTCTCCATTTAGGTCCTTGGTTATGCGGGTGCTCTCCAGCTAGACTTCAGTTGGTTATTCAGGATGTTTTTTTCTATATTGTAATTGTAATTCCACTTTGGTCCTAGGAGAGTGTCAGTATAGCTTCCACTCAATCTGCCACCATCTTGAAGTGTCCTAACTCTTAAGATTAAAAAAAAAATACTATTCTATTTCTTCTTCTTCGGGACTCAATTCATTCATAAAACTCTTATTTTCTATGATTGCTAAAACATACTTCTTTTCAGTTTTGTATATTTAAATATTTTTCTTTGGTTCTTTTCATAGACGCTGCTTCCTTTTATTTATTTTTTATAAATATAAAAGAGTTGGTTGTTTTAAGAAACACAGCAATCATTAAATATATATGAAATCAACAATGTTCTCTGGCCCATAATAAACTTGCACACAATAAAATATTTTTTGAGCTGAAGGTCTTATACTAATAATTACTGCTTTAGTTTATTTTTATAATCATCAGTGATTTTAAGTGAAAAGCCCTGCAAAACACTAAAAATATCACTGTCTTTGGCTCATGGTTACTATTCTTTAAAAACAATGTTTATAGTAGTTTAATGATTCTTCTTATCCTTTTTGGTTTTAGGTGGTTTTGTGGGGGTGGTTGTTAATCCTCATTCCAGGATATTTTTCCCATTGACTTTTTTTTACAGAGAGTGGAAGGGAAGGTGGGAGAGAGGGACAGAGGAAGAGAGAAAGAGAGAGAAACATTGATATAAGAGAGCACGCTGATTGATTTCCTCCCACATGCACTCTGACCAGGGCCAGGATCAAATCATGAACCCAAGTATCTGCCTTTGACCAGGAAACAAACTCACCACTCTTTGGAGCATGGGCCGATGCTCTTACCACTGAGCCACACTGGCCAGCACTAGTTTTAGTTTTTGATGGGGTATTATTATAACTGTGAGGCTTAAGAACTCAGAATAACTGTTTTCTAAAAATAATGGTTGAAATGAAATACTGCAAAATATATTGTAAACACTGTGATGAGCTTTTACACATCTGAATTTTAACACCACTGATATTTCTGTAGATTTCATTGTCTGGAACAAAACCATACTTTCATTTTGTTCATACTGCTTATAATGGAATTCACAAGGTTTATATATTGTCTTGGAAGTTATAAAATCATTTAAGAAAAATATAATGTAAGATGTTTAATAAAATCTATTCTTAGTTGGGGAAAAAATTGGTCATAATTTTTTCAGTTCATGATATTAAAAACCTTAATCTCCTACTTTGGCTTGTAGGAGAAAATCAACTTCACCTCATAATTAAGCTAACACTCTTAGATTTTAAAAAATTATAATGCAATTTACATGACTATAAACATGAAACCATTATATAAATATAGAAATTTTCTTATCTTTATCCCATTTGTAATACTTAGATTACTTCTGAGTCTTCAAAATTATATATTAATGTATAATAACATATTTGTGAATAAATATCAGTATCTATTACATTATTCCTTTAAGAGGGATTTTTAGGAGGAGAATTGTTATTTAAAATGGTATGAGCTGGACAGAGATGAGAATGAAGTGAGACTACCAATAGGTATTGTGGGATCTTTCTGGCATGACAGAAATGTTCTAAAATTGGATTGTGGTGATGTTGTTTAACTCTGTAATTTACTTGTGCATTTAACATAAGTGAATTGTATGATATTCAAATTATGGTTCAAAAAATGTTTTGTAAGTTTTTAAAAGAAGGTATGGACATATTTTGTACTAATTATACTCAAAGGAGTTGTGTATGACAGAGCATTCTTAATATAAAACACTTAAGTATAACATTTCAATATGGAATGTTGTGTAACAAGTGCACAATACACATTCTTTTCAAGGACACGTGTAACAACTATAAAACAAGACACATATTTAGGTTCCTAAAAAAGGCTTCAGCAAATTTCCAAAGAGTAAACTCGTAAAATAAAATGAATATATTCCTTGAAAAATAATTTTTTAAAAATATTTTTTAAATAAATATAAAATGTGAACTCAGACATCTATTTAAAAAATTGTATTTGTAATATTAAAAAATACAAATTTCGGCTGGCTGGACATGGCTCAGCGGTTGAGCGTCGACCTAGGATCCAGGCGATCGGGGTTCGATTCCTGGTCAGGGCACATGCCCGGATTGTGGGCTCGATCAATGACTCTCTCATCATTGATGTTTCTGTCTCTCTCTCTCTCTCCCTCTCCTTTCCTCTGTCTGAAATCAATAAAGACATATTTAAAAATATATATATATATACAAATTTCAATACTTGCAAATATTGATGAAAACTTTTTTAAATAACAAATACGTAAAAGATCCATTCACTAAACAAATAATAGTCTTTAGAGTGAAAGATGGAACAATATTACCTAAAATGTCCATTTTCCAACCAAACATTGAGAGATATGGAAAGAAACAGGAAAATATGATCCATAATTAAGGGGGTGTAGGCAATAGAAACTGTTGGTGAGAGTCAACAAATGTTAGATTTAACAGAAAAGAACTTCAAATAGTCATTAAAAATGTTCACAGGACTAAAGGAAACCATAATTAAAGAAGTAAATGAAGATATGATGACAATGTTACATTAAATACAAAATATCAATTAAGAGATAGATTCTATAAAACAATCCAAATGGAAATTTCGGAGTTGAAAAGTATAATTGAATTGAAAAATTCTCTAAAGAGGCTCAACAGATTTAAACAAGCAAAAGAAAGAATTAGCAAAGAGTAAGACAAATGGATAGAGATTATGCAATCCACAAACCAAAGAGAAAAAAGAGGGAAGAAATATAATCAGAGCCTCAGAGAAATGTGGGAAACAAGTGTGACAACATATACAGAATGGGAATACCAGAAGTATAGAAGAAAGACAAAAGAGAGAAAAAATATTCAAAAACTTAACAGCTGACAACTTCCCAATTTATTGAAAAACATTTACACATTCAGGAAGCCCAGGAACTCAAAAAAATATAAAAGCAAAGAAATATACAATAGGAAAAGTCAGTAAAAATGCTGAAAGCAAACACCAAGAAGAAAATCTTAAAAGTAGCATTAAAAAATAACTTTTCACTTAAAAAGGAATACCAATAGGATCAACAGCAGTCTTATCATCTGAGAAAACTAGAGACAAGAACACAGTGAAATAAAACATTCAAAATTCTCAAAAACAAAACAAACAATAAAACCCTTAGTATCAAGAGTTTATATCAAAGCAAACTTGAATCTGAAGAAAAAATAAAATACATTCCCAAATGAATAAAAACTGTGACTTGCCTTACAAGAAATACAAAGGAAGTCCTTCAAATAAAATTAAATGATCCACACAGTAAATTGAATTCATGTGAAAAACAAAGAGCACCAGAAGTTATATGATTATAAAAGATGATATAAATGTATATTCATTCTTTTTACTTTTTACTGATTTCAAAGCAATTGTATAAAATATGTATATTACATATGCTTTTGCCCATAACATATAGAAATGCAATACATTTGCTAATAAGAACAAAAAGGTGAGTGGGAAAGCTATACTAAGCTAAGGAAATGACTCTAGGTGGTAACTAAAGAAGCAAAGAGATTCATAACTGATAAATAAGGTTAATATAATAAAAGCTATAAACATCTAGTTTATATTCTTTCTTCTCTCATCTTCCTTAAAAGACATAAAATTATATGAATAATATAATACTGTAGTGTTGAGTTTGTAACATTTATAGTATAACATGTATAACAGTATCAAAAAACAAGAAAAATACAATAGAGCTATCCAGGAGTAAGATTTCTATATCTCACTGGAATTCAGTTAATAGAAATCTGAAGCTGATTTTGATCACTTGAAATGTAAATTATAAATCCTAGAGCAATCATTAAATAAATAAGTAAAAAAAATAGTGAAAATATCAAAGAAATGAAATTGCTACATTAGAAAATATTCACGGACTTCTAAAGAAAGCAATAAAGAAGGAATAAAGATATAAAAAGGACATAAAACTTATAGGTAACACAATGTAAAATGACAGATTAAATCCAACTATACCAATAACTTAAAGGTGAAAAGAACAAACAATCTACTCTTAAAAGTCAGAGATTATTGGACTGAATAATGAAAGAAGACCCAACAATGTATTGTTTACAGGAGAGATACTTTAGATTCAAAGTAAAAAATAGATTTAAAGTAAAAGAAAGGGGGAAACTATCAAGAAACTACAAGAAAGCTGAAACGGCTGAACTAATATCAGACAAAACAGACTTTAAAACAAAATGTAACTAGAGATAAAGAGTGGCATTTAATAATAAAAGAGTCAATTCATCAGGAAGACATAACAATCATATACATATGTGCACCTAATAACAGAACACGAAAATATACGAATGAGGAGCTGACAGAAATGAAGGGAGAAATACATAACAATAATAGTCACAGACATCAATACCCAGCTTTCAGTGGTGGATAAAACAGCTAGGTAAAAGTCAACAAAGAAACAGATGACTTGAACAGTATTATAAATGGATTAGACTTATAAGACATCTCTAGAAAATTATTCCATCCAACAACAGAAAAATACACATAATTCTGATATGTACATGAAACATTCTTCTGGACAGACCAATGTCAGGCCATAAAACAAAGCTGAATAAATTTACAAGACTAGCTATGATACAAAATACATTTTCTAAACAAAATGAAATGAAATTAGAAATCAGCATTATGAAGAAATTTGGGAAATTCAAAAATATTGTGGAAATAAGCAACAAATTACTAAAAACCATTGTGTCAAAGAAGACATCAAAAGGGAAAACAGAGGATATTTTGAGATGAATGAAAATAAAGTCACAAATGCCAAAACATAAGCAGGTAAAGCAGCAGTTAGAGAGATGTATCACTGCAAATGTTTATATTAAAAAAAAAAAGACTTCGACAACCAAATCCTTCATTTATTAAACTGAAAAAAAGAATAAACTAAAATTAGTCAAGCAGAAAGAAGAAAAAAGTAAAAATTACAGCAAAATTAATGAAATAGAGAAAAAGAAAGAGAAATTAAACAAAATTAACTCAAAAGCTGGTTCTTTGAAAAGATTAACTGAAATGACAAACCTATAACTCGACTGATTAACATACTAATACTGTGGGGCAAAAGTAGGTTTACAGTTGTTTGTATGGAAAATAATACAATAATTAATAAATAATAATACAAGAATAAACTACATCTCATGTACTCTCACAACTGTAAACCTAGTTTCGCTCCATCTTGTATTTTCATTTCAATAAATGATCACCTTCATAAATACAGGAAAGGCATTTGACAAAGTACAACAAGCTTTTATGATAAAAAGCATTCAGCAAAAATGAAATTGAATGGAATGGAATTTCCTCAATATTATAAAAAGCATCTATGAAAAACCCACAGCTAATAACATACCTAATGCTGAAAGACAGAAAGTGTTCCCCCTAAGATCACTAACAAGACAAAGATTAGCTGCTCTATTAGCTGTTCAATATTATACTGGAGGTTCTAACTAAGACAATTACTCAAGAAATAGAAATAGAAAGCATTTAGATGGAAAGGAAGGAGTAAAATTATCTCTATTTGCAGATGACAATCTTACAAATAAAATATCCCAATAAATCCACAAAAAGACTATTAGTGTTAATAAATTCAGCAAGATTACAAGATACAGAATCAATGCGTAAAAATCAACTGTATTTCTATATACTAGCAAAAAGTATGAACATAAAATATAAAAACACATTCACAAAAGCATCAATACTAGTAAAATACAAGAGAATATACTTAACAAAAGAAATCCAAGAATTCTGGAATAACACTATGGCAAAAAGTACAAAATATCTTTGAAATAAAATATGAAGACCCAAATAAATGTAAAAATATCCCGCATTCATGGATTAGAAGACAATATTGTTATAATGGCAATATTCCCCAAATCAACCTTCAGATAAAACTATCAAAATCTCAGCTGAGTTTGTGGCAGTGGTGGCAGTGGTGGTGGTGGTTTTTTTGCAAAAATTGACAAGATGATCAAAAAACTCATGTGCAAATTAAAAGGACACCACATAGACAAAATAATTTTAGAAAAAGAAGGACAAATTTGAAAGATATCTCAATTTTAAAATTTATATGAAATATCCAGAACAGGCAAACTTATAGAAACAGAAAGTAGATTAGTGATTGCTTAGGACTGGGATAGGGGGCAGAAAAAAATAGAAAAGTGATAGCCAAAGGGTACAGCACATCTTTCCTAAAGGATGATATGTTCCAAAATTCACTATGTTGGCAGTTGCACATATTTGTCAATATACTAAAAACCATTGGATTATATACTTTAAGTGAGTAAAATGAATATATGTAAATTATATCTTAATAAAGTTGTCAAACAAACAAAAGGAATGAAGCTGTTTTCCTTCTGTTATTCCCCTTCTCTTCCTGAAAATCTATAAAGCTGCTAGATATGACTAAGCAAGGCTGGTGCCTGCAATAGGGGCAGAGGAGAGGAGTTGCAGTGGTCAGAAGAGTAGAAGAGCCTTGAACTGAGTGAGAGGCATATCCATACAGAAAAGAAACGTGATGTCAAAGCCCTAGAGTGGTGAGAGGGTGTCCACCCAAGGGGGCTAACTTAGCATGGAAGAAAGTGAATGAACAAGTTTAGCAGGGCATTGTTGCAAAGGGGAGATAGAGCCCAAGCAGAAAGTATCCACATGGCAGAGCTTGTTAGCCTGGGGTGTTAAAGATGAGCAGGATGACAAGGGTTATCATACTGGAATGGGGGAAAGCAGTAAGGGAAGGGGCAACTTGATGCAGAATGTCAGAGCATTAGCAGGTTAGGAAGACATCCCTAGGAGACCTATCAAGATCAGGATGTTGGAAATCTAAGGAACTGATAAGCTATCTACCTGAAAGGACAATAATGGGAGGAATGGTTTGTAGCTTCCTGTCTAGTTTCTGCGTATGTTCAGGTGTTCACATAGGAGGGCTTCCCTGTGTGGGACCTAGAGCCCACCCAGGATGAGAAGGGCATCTGCCTGAGAGTACAGCCTGGTATAGGAAGTTAGAAGTAGAATGGGGTTTGAAAAGCATTTACTTATGATGTGGCTCAGCATGTTGGAGCCTGAGCAAGATGACAAGGGCATACTCATAGGAAAGCCGCCTGTCACAGGCTGTTGCAGCCTGAGGAAGATGAGGAGTACATTGACCTCAAAAGATAGCCAGGCAAGGGCTGGCAGAACAGAACCAAGGTAGGGAGTGCATCTGCCTAGTGGGCTACCCAGCATGGGGTAACACAGAGGTCCAGGGAGGGGGCAAGACATCTAAATAAGAGGGCTGCCCAGCAGCAGGCAAAGAGGAATGGGTGGGGAACAGGAAGGAAGGGGATCAGCTTGATAGCCTGGCCCAATTTGGGGAATTGGAGCACAGAAAGAGTTAAGAGGGCATCCCTTAAGAGGTGGGAGGTGGCCAGCAAAGTATACCAATGCCTGCTTGAGGTGAAGAGGTCATCCTTATGGAAAATTAAGAGAAAGATTGAGAAACTGCTCTACAGAGCAGACTAAAGATACATTACAATATAAATGAAGTAAACTGGATCTTTTTCCTACAAAGGACATTATGGACAATCAGCAAATTTTCAATGAGATCTGAGAATTAGATGGTAATAACACATTGGTGTAATTAATTACGTAAAAGAATGTTCCTGCTTGTAGGAATACAACATTTAGGGATGATGGAATTATGTCATCATTTACTCATATGGTGCAGGAGAAAAATTGCTTACTACTGTGCTTGCTGTACTTGTCACTTTTCTGTAAGTTTCATTTTATTTTTAAATTTAAAAATGAAAATCAAGAGAAAGTGACCAATATTAAAGATAAGCAAAGTAAATCAAATCTGTATACTCAAGTATTTTATGAAACGCAAGGCAAAGAAATAGAACAAATGCTGAACAGATAAGAAAAAATTCTTGAAATATAAAAAGATACAAAACTATACACTGCAAGTGCACACCACTTATCTAGATATCAACTCAGAATGACCAAGACATATCCAGCAAAATTACTAGATTTAAAGAAAAAAGAAAAAAATCCTTTGAATGTGTAGGCAAAAAAGAGCAAGTATCTTATAAAAGAATATTAGACTGTCATCAGACTTTCAACAAAAATGCTTTAAGCCCAGCCGGGCGTGGCTGAGCGGTTGAGCGTCGACCTAGGATCCAGGAGATCAGGGTTCGATTCCCAGTCAGGGCACATGCCCGGGTTGCAGGCTGCAGCCGATCAATGACTCTCTCATCATTGAGGTTTCTATCTCTTTCTCTCCCTCTCCCTTCCTCTCTCTGAAATCAATGAAGATTTTTTTTTTTTTTAAATGCTTTAAGCCATAGGAAAATTAGGAACATATTTAAGATGTTCAAAGAAAGATTAGTCAAGGACTTTATAGCTAGACAAATGACTTTCAAGTGTGAAGGCCCCTGTTCGACTAATATTGAACTGAAATTCTCAAGAAATGTTAGATAATACCTTGTATCAGTTTGCTAGGGTTGCCATAATAAAGTACCAGAGTCTGGGTACCTTAAACAACCAAAATTTATTTCTTCAATATTCAGGAAACTAGAAGTCCAAGATTAAGGTGTCAGCAGGGTACTTTCTTGTGAAGTCTATCTCATAGGCCTGTAGATGACAGACTTGTCCTCCCTTTATCTTCACATGGCCTTCCATTTGTGCATATCTGTATCCTAATTTCTTCTTCTTATAAGGACACCATTCATACTACATTAGGACACACTCTAATTGACCTCACTTAACTTCAGTGACCTCTTTAAAGGCCCTATCTCCAAATACAGTCACGTTCTGAGCTAATGGGAGTTAGGACTTCAGAATCTGAATTTGTAGGAACACAATTCAGCCCAAAACATACCTCAAATATAAAAATGGCAAGGATAATAGAAAGAGCATATGTAAAACAAATATACTATTTCCAGTAATTCTATCACTAGGGTAGTATTAGAATTGTTATTCTGAGACTGTTGTATATGTAATTATAGGCTTTTCTAATTCTATCATTCTCTGAGTAGTTGACAACAAGTATTCTCGATGTGAAAGAAAATACAGATTTAACTTAACGGAGGTCAAGTTAAAACACAGAAAGTCCTAAATTTCCCACTAATAGAGACCAGGGATTCTTGGAGTAATGGCTGATTCCAGGACTAAAACAACAAAAATATTTAGGATGAATCTTAAACACTGTCATGGGAAATAGAAAGGAAGCTATCAAAGATGATAGGGTCATATCAAAAGCATTTAGGAGCAATTAGAAGAGGCACCCACTGCCAAAATGTGGGGCAATTTGAATTTTATGAAGGACAATAACTGCTACAGTCTGAAACACCTCAAATACATTTAAGTCCATCAGTTTATAATGCTATTTTTAAAATAGTAATCAGAGATCTCTGAATAATGAGGGAATAGCATTAGATTACACTATTTCCCTTCAGTGGCCATTAGATAGCATCAGAAGTCTGAGTTGGTAAAGAAAAAATTTGTAGGATATACAAAATGTACATTAACAGGATAAACCATGGAGGATTTAGCCATTTTAATTTGAAACCAATGTGTAAAAATTATCTGAATATGGGTGATAAAATAAGTCTTAATGAAGGCATTGCATTGGGGGGGAAATTAGACTTCGGAAAAATAAAACAGTTTTCTCACCATTCATTGAAATTCTAGTATTCTAGATACAGAATAGCAGTAAAGTAATATGCCTGATATTTTAAGCAAATATACCTAAACAAATATGATCAGATGAGTGATTTTACAAAAGATTCACCTCAGAACTACTTACACATATTTTCTATTACACAAAACATTCCTTATATCTATGATATTTTAACTCTTTTCAGAAATTTTCAGCATTTTTTAAAGACCTTTATTAACAGGTATTTGCATTTGATGACTTTTTTGAAAAAAATTAACTTGTAAACTTTTATTAAAAATTAAAAATGAGGTTCTTAAATATCTCAACTTGACCAGATATAAAACAATTGAAAACCTTTAAAGGTGTATTGAGAAAAAGTCTTTAAAAAAATATATATCACATTTTCATTATCAACATCTTTAGGCTGGATAGATAATGCAAATAGTTCGAGTTATCTGGTCAAGGGTGAGGGCTTCAGCTCCAATCTTTTGTTCATTTCTCACTGCTGGAACTTCAAATTTATTTCCTCTACTTGGATGACTGAACCAGATGATGACAGAGATGGTAAACTGGCATTTGCTCTACCCTGCCCTTGGTAGAAGACAATTTTCAGTTGGTGGATTGACTGCTTTGTCTCTTTGCCATCTTGTGGTTTAGGGTTTTCTAGACATCTGCATCAGTAATTAAAGTTGCAGCGGTACCAATGTTGATGTGGCTGCTGACCTGGGGCCACAGCTCCTTGATTTTCATCTTTTTTATTGCTGTTCTCTTTACACTATCTTTGGCAAGGAGGGCACGTGAAGAATGGTTATATAGCTGTAACCCTAATACATACTCTCTTACTGGCCTATCTTTTCTCTTGCACCCCGGTTGTCAGCATCCTCTGTGGCTTCTCCCTGAATAGGAGAATTGGAATGCTGTGGTTGACATCCAAAGATACTGCATGTAGTAAGGTGGGCATCATGGCCTGCAGTAAGACTGGTGCTGTTGGGCCTGGCCCTCAGGAGCACTCTCCAATCCCTCATTCATATCACCTTTTTCACCATTCTGGTAATTCTGCTGGTAATTGTGTGGAAAACCCCTGGGGCATGGATAGCATCTATTACGGTTACAGTCTGCTGCATACATACTGCCTTGCACTGAAACTCCACCAGGGCCTATAACATTTGCTGCCTCTGCACCGTTTTCTCCTTCAACACTGAACTCCACAAGCTCTCCATCTCCTAAACTGCGAGGGGACTTCCTGGAGCTATCTTCCTTTTTGGTAGTCTGCTGAAAAAATACATCTTCCTTAGTATCATTCCTATTGATGAAACCATATCCATTTCTTACATGGAGCCATTACCTTCCTTGCGATAACCTTCTAGTCCCTCCAATCTTTTCTGTCTCTCTTCTAATGTTTCCATCAATCTATATTCAGGTACATTTATTTCTCTATCATATCCATCCTGCTAATATGGATAAAATTTCCATTTTCCAGTTCTAAAATTTCCATTTGATTTTTTAAAAATTTTGTGTCTCATCCCCATCTTTTGATTCATTACAACCACTTTTTTACCTCACTAGTTATAATAAATAGCTCCCTAAAAGTAGCTGTGTGATAATTCCATAATTCTGGGGTATCTTGGAGTTGGTATATGTCAAATTTCTCTTCCATTAAGAGTAAGTTCTGGCTCTTCACAGTATGAGTAACTTGGCTTATATGCTGGACACTGTGAGTATTATTCTGAAAGTATTGATGTTTTCATTTTGGGGGTCATTTTCTTGGCTAGATGCGATTATAGACTTACATGCTTCTTATGTGTCGAGTGATTCAGATGTGATGGTCAGTTCAAGGAGGCTTCTTTACAATCTATTATTAGTTTGTGATGATCACAACATGGTGGTCTCAAGGATCAGTCAGAGATTTAGTTTTAAATTTTTAAATACAAAATTCAGACAGTTTTCTGGCTGGCTCTTCTCCAGGGTTGCCCATTTATCTTCATGTAGTGCCAGTTGTCCCAGTGCTTTTTACCCTACTTTTTCTGGCCAGAGAGTTTTCTATTTTAGTTTTTTAAAATGGGGAACGCAGCCCATGCTGACGACTTGTTCCATATTTTGACACTTCTCTAAAACCTGCCTTCTTTTATTCATTCTCCAGGGCCCTCAGGTAGATGCTTTCTGTATTATGTCCAGAGTTTTTAAGTGGTTATTTGTTGGGAGATCGCCCTTCCAAATGAGTATTAGAAACCCCCCAAAGTGATTTTTTACTTTTGAAGATTGTTTTATACATTTTTCTCTTATCAGTCAGATCTTTATCATAAATAATAAACTGATAAAAAATAATTATGCTGTCATTTTCTTGAATAGAAGAATGCAAAGCTGAAAATTGAGGTATCTACCAATGGAGACTAATAACTTGCCACATGAGGTTATATGACAATTAGAAAATTCCCCCAAAACAATTAAAAACTATCAACTTTGTTAAAATCTGTGTTGCAAGTTTGTCAAAAGGCCACCATATATATGAGAATTCATAATCTTATAGACAGTCCATAACCCCAATCAAATAAATGTAACTCATGCTAAATTTTACTATACTAGACAAAGTTATATTGAGAAATTCTGGATTTTACAAATTACTTTCAAACCTAACAATTTATTGAATTGATTTGTGATACCCTCCCTTATTTACTGTTAACTGAAAATAACCAAGTACAAATATTCACTGACAAGATACACCAATCAAAAACAGGCATTTCACAAGAAGAAAATTACCTAACACTCTAGTGACAGGCCAAAATCACCTGAGACTATGGCTGAAGGTTGGGGGGAAGCCACAATTAATTTATTTTATTTACTTCAGGGCCCAGATGTTGACATGCTATGTACATTAGGCTCTGAATCATATACTGTCTGACCATTACGATTAGAGAAAACTCCATATAACTTGAGGCAACAAATAATAAATTCTGTTATTACACAACAATGAATAATTTAAGCTTCATTTGTTACTTAAACAAAATGTCAACTAATTAATATATCCTACACACATTAAAAATTCCACAACAACCCTCTACTCTTTCACTCACAGGAAGTGACTTTGCTTCCTGCTTTACCAAGAAAATTGAGGCTACAGTGTGTGAACTATCTCAGCCTTTTTTCCAGTCAAAACACAACTTGATCTTCATCTGCATCCATTCTTCCTTCCCTTTTTCATTCTTTAAATTTATAGAAAAAAATGTAATGTCAAAAAATTTTGCAGATATATTTCCTGATAGTAATTATACTTTTAGTATTTAAAAATTGAGAAATTGAGAAAATACATATGCAACTATAAATTTAAAGTCAACTTCCATTAACAACAAGGGACCCTTGAAATGCTGGCAGCTTTCAAACTTAATACTTTTTCATGTAATTCCCAAAATTTAGAGGTTTTTTTTTTAAAAGTTCTAACTTTAATATAGGTACTCTGTATCTATGTTAGGATGCGAGGAATACATTCTGTATCACATGAGTACTTATGCATAGAACTTATTGACACAGGGTTAACACTCATTTTCACTGTTGGTATGGAAGAACGTGATAAGAGCGGGCCATATGACAAATTATTAAGTTTGCAAAGTGGTTCAGGATAATTTCTCCTTTCTAAATGGAAGAATTACATAAGTGTTTATATTTAACCCTTTTTCCTTTTTGCACCTGAAAGCACCTATTAATTCTGAAATTTCACTAGAGCAATCATATTGGACTTATCATTTGCATATGTGTATTTACTTGATTTTCTAACTTTATGTTTCATTGGTTTGGTTGTCACTCTACTTAATATCATTCTATTAGTGCTTCAGGAAAGCCACTTCAAATATTTTATAGAACAAGACAAAGCAGTAAGCAAGGAAGGGAGGCTGCAATTACAAAAACATTCCAATACAAAGCCACTTGGCACAACTAGGTCTCAAACCTAACAAAAAGACCCATGAAGGAAAAAGTAACTGAACAAGCACAAATTCACTTCTAGAAATAAATAAAATTATATGGAAAAAAGATGGTAGCAAGTATTATCTCCTTGACATAAAAATGACAGCATTATCCTCATGCAATTTATGATTACTAAAATCACTGAAAACAGAAGTGTATCTTCATAAGAGTAAATTCAAACTGTCACATATATGTTCAACATGGAACATAAAAATATAAACAGAAATACTAATGCAAAAATAAAAACACAAAAGAAGTATTTTTAATGTTAGTAATCATTTTACATAATACAATCTTTACACTGATTATTTAAACATTAAGTTTAAAAAAACACACCTCTTCCATGAAAGACATGTACTTTTTCAGAATTATAAACACTTTCACATATACTATATAATTATTTTTCAGCTCCAAACAGTTAAGGATGCCATTATTCCCAATGTGATTTTAATAAAACTCTTATATTATCCCTAGCCAGGTGTACTGCATAGTAAATAGTGTGGTGAAGGCCTGGGGAGGAGCAGAGGCTGAAAGGTAGGGGGGTAAAGGGGGAAAAATTGAGGGATATGTGTAATACTGTCAACAATTAAATTAAATTAAATTTTTAAAAAGTTAATTTATATTTGTGAATGTAATATCTTACCCAAATAAGTCTTCATTTTAAATGTTAAAAAGCAGAAGAATATAATAAATCATATCAAATAACTGGTTTTATGAAATTAGAATTCTTACTTGGTACTGACTGCCTAACCAAAAACTGAATAATTTCAGCCACATGTAATATTTTATACCATTTTCCTTTTAAATCTTTAACTATTCTTTCCAGGTTACCTCTAATTTGAAAAATAACAGCCTTTTCATTTGTTTATTATGTAATTTATATATTTTAAAATTTGATATTTCAAAATAGCACATTAAGCAATATGGTTTTATAAAATTTAGTATTTCAAAATTTTATTTAAAAAGCCATGGCTTCAACATTAGAAAACAAACTAAAGAATAAAAATAGTTCATGAAAGGTAAACATTAAAAAGAAAAAGCACATTTGAAACAAAATAAACATTATAATTAATGTTTATTATTATAAACATTATAATAATAAATTATTATTATTTATTATTTTTTAGAACTCAAAAAATAGAGATGACTTTTAAACCACATTGAAGACTATCACTATATATTATATCACATTTCACATAAAATTTACATAAAACTTTCCACAGAATTTATAATAAGAGAGTTCTTACTACCTTATATCCAGGTCCTAACTGATGAATTGCAAATATCTGTGCAGGGTTGAGTGCTTCACTGAACACATACACGGCACCAAGTTGACCACAGAAAACCCTATTTGCATCAGCAGTTTCGGAGGATCCAAGAAAGCACTTGTCATAGCTCTATTTTAAAAAAGCCATAAAAATCAAATGTATTATTTTGAAATGACAAAATATTTAAGGATACCTTCCTTAATTGTCATAAAAGTAACAGAAGAAAGCATCAGTTAAGACTTATGGAGTACTTCAGTAACAAAGCCAGCTGAAGATTTTTAGGAAAAATAAGTCAGTTAAATGTTTTATATTGATGGGCAAGCTAAACAAACAATAACCATTTACTCAATAATCACTTGACCACTTTCCAAATTTTACAGTTAAAAGCAAAAGGGCTTATAGTTATTTATTTGCAATAGTAAAATTATTGTTAAACTCTAATGATTTATAACTATCCAAATACAGAGAGATTCATCTGAATCAGAGAATAACTATTCCAATTTTAACCAAAAATACACAGGGCCTAGTTTTTAAAATTCAACCTAATTTCTCCACTACTGATATATTCCTCTATCTCTCCACACAGTGAAAATCATTTCCCTCTTTCACATATGTAAGCATTATTCATAATCAAATAAAAAAGATCATCAAAGTCTGATGCCTAAAGCGGATGGTACAGTGCTCTCCATCAGGAGATTTGAGCACCTAAGAAGCCACACTTAACAAGACCCTTTCCACTTCTACATATTAAACCTCACCTAATACGTGGTCCCACCCATCCAAACCAGTGAAAGCAGTCACTGCCATTCCCTTCCCCCATCCTCACAGGTTATTCCACACATAGGAATGAGATACAAAGACAGAAATTACTCATTAAATATCCAATCCTTAAATAAAAGTATAAGACCTTAAGAACTGACTTCATAACGTATATGTATATATGTATTATTGTCCAGGCCGCTCTATTTTGTGGAGTACTATTGCAAATAATTCAAAAATCAAAGTATTTCCTTCCTTTTGTTAAAAAATATGTAACTGTAGATAGAGTTAATGACAGTCAACAAGACCACTGAGGTTTTTTCCACTCTATTAAAAAGACTGTTCCCTTTGGAGGGCAAAAATTAAGAAAAATTTAATCTGTATATTCTAATTCTGACAAAATCATCTTCATAAATATTTACTGATTGTGGCCCAACTATGAGTTTCTAGGGCAGAAAAAGCAAATTTTTCCTATAAAGAAACAGATAGTAAATATTTTACGGTTTGTAAGCCACATGTGGTTTCTGTCATCTTCTTTGATTTTTGTTTGTTTGGGTCATTAAAAAGGTAAAAACCAAGATTCTTAGTGTCTAGGTCATACAAAACAGGATGAGGTCCCTGACCTAGAGAACAAACTACAGACTACACATACAGCGCTCACTACAAGACAGAACAAGAGCCAATCCCTGCACTTGAGAGGATAAAGTCTACTGAGATGCAGATAATACTGAGATATGAATTTTATTAAAAAGAAGTGGTTTTTGTAAAACCAGATTTGCTGAAATTATTCTTTTGGCACTAGAACATATCTCTTTCTTTTGCTCTAACAGCCCAGGATGAAGATAAAAGAAGGACCAAAATAGAGAAATAAGAGTTTTTAAGATTTTAAATCTATATATCCTCTATTAGGAATCCAACTGTTACCTCCTCCACTGCTAACATGCAGGTCAAAATTAATATTATCTCTTCGTTATAGCAATAAGCCATTTTATGGATCTCCCTGCTTCTGCCATTGTTTCCCTTCAAAATATTCTCAATACTGAAGCCTGATTGATGTTTCTAAAATGTGAGTCAGCATCACATCACTAGTCTGTACATAACCTTATAAAGATTTTTATGCTGGGTAAAATGGGTAAGCCCATGGCTTATGTTGGTACATGAGGCCCTGCATGATTTGACCCTTTAGTATCTGCTTTGCTTCATCTCTAAAATTATTCTTCTTCCCTCTGCCCCAAACAAACTGGTTACTCTGTTCTTTAAGGAACTTTCCAGTTTTGCCTCAAAGCTTTTGCACTCACTGTTTCCAATGAATAGGATATTCCCCCAAATATCCGCATGGCTTGCTCCCTCAACTCTAATAAAATCATTTCTGTACCATCTGGCTTCTCCCTTGCCTAAACCTATACACTTCCTATACTTACCTGTTCCCACTTAATTTTTGTCCATAGCAATTATCACCATTTATCTAATTAATAGTAGTGACTACATTTTATATTAATCTGTTTAAGGCCTTTGTAATAGTAGTGACTACATGTTATATTAATCTGTTTAAGGTCTTTGTTTCACATACAAATAAAGTGAAAGACACTTTTTTATGCCTGAGATCCTGGAAATATTAGAATATTGTCTTGATATTTTTTTTACCTTATACTTAATAAGTTAGCCAAGCAATTTTCCTTTTTTTGTATCACTAATCATGCCTTGTAGCAATTATATTAAATTTAAGACTTAAAAATTCATTTAATAGAAAAAAACTTCAAAGTAAAACTATTAAGTTTCTAACAAACTATTTTATTATTGAATTCATGTTATAAACAGTGATATGTCATACATACTCAAATATATTAAAACACAGATTTTTTAAAAAGAACTTACATCATTTGTGTTAACATGCCAAGCCATATCACCATAGGATACCAGCTGTCCATTAACATAACATCGAATTTCACTGTTCCTCCATCGGTTGTATATGTGGACAATACTGATCATGTACCACTTTAATGAAAAAAATTAAAGATGTCAAAAGGTAATGTTTATTTTTATTGTATAAAAAGTAATTGTAACATTCATAACACACCTACGAAAAATGCTTAAAGAAACTAACAGTTACCCTCTACCATTTAAATTCCTTCATCTCATTTCTCATGTATCAGATGAATTAAGTGATTCATAACAAATAAATTTATGTTTGGGACAGAGCTAAAACCCCTTGAATCTTGGCACGCCTTCCATTAAACTAAGATCCAAAAATTGTGGAAATACAATTATATTTGCAGTCATTCATTTAACAACATTTACATTATGCCAGATACTGCAAATACCCAGATTTGACAGGACCAACCATAACTCCAACTCTCCTGAAATTGATGGTATAATGAAACAGAAAAACATTTTAAAAAGTAAAAAAATATAGAATCACAAGTCACGATGATTTATTGTGGAGAATAGAGAACATGTAAAATGAGAAAGAATAACCTAGATTCTACTTCAAATTGCATAGTCAAGAAAGACCTATCAAATAAAAAACATTTTAACATTTATAGTAAGATTTAGGTGCAATTGAAACACAATTTAGACTTATTAAATCCATAAATAAAAATAACATATTCTAAACAATAATATATGAATATTCATTAAGAATAAAGAAATAAATTTACATTGATTTCTCATTTTATGGTTACCAAGGTTTTTCTTAAATTTATTTGATGCTCAATTTTTATGACATCTTTCTGATAAGTTTGTAATATTTAGAAACATTTTTAGTCTTTCTAAATATTACATTTTGGTGTTTCAAAAACACCAAATTTTTAGTGTTTATTTTGATATGGGATGGTTTAAGTTCTGTAATAATTTGTGGATCCAAACCTTAGTCACTTTATAGTTAATAGCCAAAAGCAAAGAATATAAAAATATTTTTCTAAAAGATAGACAAATTCAAATGATTTACAGATATTTGAACAGGTATAACTTCAGTGGATAAGGGGTTGTGGATAATTAGACTAGCTGTCCTAAAAAACATAAAAATATAAAATACAGACCTTGTTCTCCAGATTACTTAAAAGCACTATTCAATTATTTAATATATACTTGCAAAGTATATAGCTTTAATAATAATTCTCAACCACTAAAATATGTTATTTCAAGGTGTGTGGAATATGTTGAACAAAATTCAATTTAATTTATTCTGATTTAGAAAATAAAAACTGAACCACCCAAAGAAAACAGTAGTATATAACAATGTGTAAAAAAATGTCAGGTCAAATCATTTAACTCCTTTATATGTCTTTTTTTTTAACAGTTGTTTGATTCTAGGTAATCTAATTTTTTGGAAACTCAGCCATTCAAGTTAGTCATTTAACAGTTCATGTTTCTTTTTTTAAAAATATATCTTTATTGATTTCAGAGAAAGGAAGGAAGAGGGAGAGAGAGAGACAGAAACATTGATGATGAGAGAGTCACTGATTGGGTGCCTACTGCACGCCCCTGACTGGGGATTGAGTCCGCAACCCGACATGTGCCCTGATCGAGAATCGAACCATGATCTGCCTGGATCCTAGGCTGATGCTCAACCACTGAGCAATGCCCAGCTGGGCAGTTCATGTTTCTAAATATTACAAACTTATCAGAAAGATGTCATAAAAATTGAGCATCAAATAAATTTAAGAAAAACCTCATAGACATTTACATATATCAGAATAAAAATTTATCAATATAGCCTGCAATGAGTTTGAAATTTTTCAGCCAGACAGCTATCAAGATAAAACAGGAGATACAGCCCAGCTGGGCATGGCTTAGTGGTTGAGCATTGACCTCCAGACCTAAGATCCAGGAGACTGCAGTTCGATTCCCAGTCAGGGCACATCCTCGGGTTGTGGGCTCGATCCCCAGGCAGGGGCATGCAGGAGGCAGCCTATCACTGATATTTCTCTCTCTCTCTCTCTCCCTCTCCCTTCCTCTCTGAAATCAATAAAGATATATTTATTAAAAAAAAAAAAAAAAAAAGCAGGAGATACAGTCTTTATATTTTCAGTAACATTTTTAGAAATTAAAATTTATAACTATAATAGACATAAATGCTTATAAATACAAAAAACTTTCTGTAGCTAAAAGATATTTATAGGATAAATACTAAAAGCTATACTATTAAGATATTCCAAGATGGAAGTGGATTAAGTGAAACTACACTGACTTTCTACCAAGACCAAGGTGGAATTGCAACTAAAATACAGACAAATCATCCTGAATAAATAACTGAAGACTAGTTGGAGAGAACCGTCATAACCAAGGATGTAAAGAGGAGGGCACACTGAGACTGGTAGGAAGTGTGGCAGTGTGAGGGCTGGCTCGGTTCTCACAGGCAACAGCTGAAGTTCTGGAGAGATATCTCAGCTGTAGGGGGGTTCCCTCTGAGTAGTCTTGGGTCTAAACCCAAGGCTGGGTTCCTTAGCCCAGAGTAACAGAAACAGGAAAGGTGCCCAGATAACACCTGGCTATGAAAAGCACCAGGAGTTCTGTCCAGCAGGGAGAGACAGCTAAAAACACAGACACACCCTTAATGGGCGAACAATCTAAATTTTGTTTGTAGCCACTCTCCTTGAGATCTGGCACAGAGAAGGCAGAGTGGACTAGAGTTGCATGAGGAGAGTCTGGGGTTACTGGCTCTGGGGAGGCAGCTAAGAGGACAGCCACCAGGATCCCTGTGCTGGGTCATTCCCCACTGCTGCAGAAGCCATCTTTCTCAGGCACAACTTTTCCAACAATGCGGCCTTAGCATGGGGGGAAGCAACTGCCCCACCCATCGGAAAACCTCTCACACCATCCTGTGTAGTTTATGTCCTGCTGTGGTCTTAAGCCTGAGGCTCATTAAGTTTCTGAGAATAACAAACAGGATGCATGTAGAGGTAGATATCTGGGTGCTTTGAGTTTTTACCTGACCTGCTTCTGGGCATGGGGCTAGGAAAAGCAGACTTGGTGCACAGCTTGGTCCTTTCCACATGCAACCAGATCCAGCAGAGGGAGCCACAAGTTGTGGCTCACTGATAGCCACAATCAGGGTACTCAAGGCCAATCACAAATAGCATCTGACATTGGCCTGCACCAGAGAACCTCTGAAGAAACCCAATATCAGTAAACTGAGTGGCCAGATTTAGACAACAACAGAGCAGCATACAATAAGATTCACAAGCACTATATTCACAGGAAAATATTGACAGGATCCAAACCCTGCAGAGATGGATTCATCTTCATGTGATAAGCACTTGCACAGAAGCCAGCACATGGTGTTGGCTATTGAGCCTCATTGTAGGCCTGAAGGGCAAGGCAATGCACAAATGGACTAACAGCAAGAAAGACTCAAATACAACAGGAGGGCCCACACAACATGCACAATGGACATTCGAGCATGCAGGTCCAGAGATCAGGGAGACTGCAACACTGTATTCTACAGGTTACCTAAAAAATAAGCCTAAGCTACCAAGACCAGGAATTGTAGCAGATCTACCTCATACGTAGAAACAAAACCAAAATGCAGTGATAGTGGTGAGACAAAGAAGCCCCAAATGAAAGAAGAAGATAATTCTCAAGAAAAGGAGCTAAATGAAATGAAGATAAATAATTTATCACATATAGAGTTCAGAACAGTGATATAAGGATGCTCAAGCATGAAAAAAATATATAGAAACTATGGAAAACAACCAGTCCAAAATGAAGAAAGACATAGCAGAAATAAAAATACAATGGAAGGAATAAAGAGCAGATTGAAGGAAACTAAGGATCTGATCAGTGAACTATGGGACAACATGAAACATAACAATAATTGGATCGTAGGAGTTCCACAAGAAAAAGAAAGTGAGCAAGGTATAAAAGTGAGAACCTATTTGAAGAAATAATGGCAGAAAACATCCCTAACCTGGTGAAGAAAAAAATCACACAAGTTAAGGAGGCACAGAGAGTCCCAAGCAAAAAGAACCCGAAGAGGTCCATACCCAAACACATCATAATTAAAATGCCAAAAGTTAAAGACAAAGAATCTTAAAGGCAGCAAGAAAAAAGCAGTTTATTACCTACAAAGGAGCTCGCATAAATCTGTAGGCTGATTTCTCATCAGAAACTCTACAAGCCAGAAGGGAACGGCATGAAGTATTCAAGGTAATGAAAAGCAAGGATCTGAAACTAAGAATAATTTATCTGGCAAAACTATCATTCAAAATAGAAGACGAAATAAAGAGCTTCCCAGACAAAAAAAAGCCTAAAAGAGTTTATTACCACCAAACTGGCATGGCAAGAAATATTGAAGGTACTGCGGTAATAAGAAGAAATAGAGAGAGAGAAAATCATAGGCATAAAGAACAATAACGGCAATATATAACCTTAAACATAAATGGATTTAATACTCTAATCAAAAGACATAGGGTAGCTGAATGGTAAGAAAACATGACTCATGTATGTGCTGTCTAAATGAGACCCATCTAAGAACAAAAGACTCACAAACTATGAAAGTGAAAGGATGAAAAAAATTTTTCCATTAAAGAAAACAAAAGAGAGGTAAGCAATATTTATATATGACAAAATAAGTTTCAAAGCAAAGACAATAACAAGAGACAAAGACGGTCACTATATAATATGAAAGGGATTGACCCAACGAGGGGATATAACCCTGGTAAACATATTTAAACACTAGATAAGAGCACCTAAACATATAAAAAAATTTCTGAGTGACTTTAAGAGAGAGATCAACAGCAATACAATCATAGTAGGGGAATTCAACACCCGACTGATTTCACTGGATAGGTTTACCAGACAAAAAAAATCAACAAGGAAACGGTGACCCTAAATGACACACAATACCAGATAGATTTAACTGAGATTTACAGAACATTTCACATCAAAGCTGCAGAATATACATTCTTTTTTTTTTAAATATGTTTTATTGATTTCAGAGAGAGGACGGGCGAGGGGGAGAGAGATAAAACATCAATGATGAGAAAGTCATTGACCAGCTGCCTCCTGCACACACCCTACTGGGAATTGAGCTTAAAACCCAAGTATATGCCTAAACCAGGAATCAAACCAAGACTGCATGAATCATAGGTCTATACTCAACCACTGAACCACACCAGCCGGGAAGAATGTACATTCTTTGCAAGTGCATGTGGGGCATTGTCAAAGATAGAGGACATGTTAGGACACAAAATAAATCTACTTAAGTTCAGTAAGATTTCAATCATATAAAGCACCTTCTCAGATCACAATTGCATGAAACTAGAAATCTACTACAGTAAAAATACTGAAAAACATTCAAACACATGGAGGCTACATAGCATGTTATTAAACAATGAATGGGTCATAAATGTGATAAAGAAAGAAATTAAAAACTTTCTAAAAACAAATGAAAATGAACACACAACAACCTAAACTCTCTGGGACACAGCGAAAGAAGTCCTGAGAGGAAAGTTTATAGCACTAAAGGCCTACCTCAAATATATATATATATATATATATATAAAATAAACAATCTAATCATACAACTAAAAGAATTAGAAAGAAAACAAAAAAAGCCCAGAGTAAGAAAAAAGAAGGAAATAATAAAAATCAGAGCAGAAACAAATGATAAAAATCAGAGCAGAAACAAATGACATAGAGACTAAAATCACAACACAAAAGATGAATGAAACCAAGAGCTGATTCTATGAAAATATAAATAAGATTTATGAACCGCTAGCCAGACCTGTCAACACACAAAGGGAGAGGAACCGAATAAATAAAATAAGAAAGAAAAGAGGTAAAGTAACAACTGACACCACAGAAATACAAATAATTGTAAGACAATACTACAAACAACTATAGTGGTACCTCGGTTTTTGAACGTCTCCGTTGACAAACATTTCAGTTTATGAACACTATAAACCCAGAAGTAAATGCTTGGGTTTTCCTACACGCCTCGGAAGTCAAATATGCCACTTAGTTTCCACTGAGTGCAAGGTCCTGAGGCCTAGCTGTCGGCTGTTGATCCCTCGGCTTTCAAATCTTTCAAAACTCTTAACGGTCTTCCACAATGGATTACATTAGAAAACCGAGGTACCACTGTATATGGCAAAAAATTGGAAAGCCTGGGAAAAATGAACAAATTCCTAGAAACAGACAATCTTCCAAAACTGAATCAGGAAGAATCAGAAAACCTGAATAGACCAATAATGACTATTTAAATTAAAGCACTAATCAAAATACAGCAAACAAAAGCCCAGGAACAAACTGCTTCACAGGGAATTTTTACCAAACATTCAAAAAAGAACTAACACCTATCCTCCTCAAGGTATTCCAAAAAATTCAAGAGGAAGGAACATTTTCAAGCTTTTTATCCTAATTTTATCCTAATTCTAAAAACAGATAAAAACATTACAAAGAAAGAAACTTACAGGATAATGTCCCTTATGAACACAGATGCCAAATTCCTCAACAAAATATTAGCAAATCTGATCCAGCAATATATTAAGAAGATTATGTACCATGAATGAATGGGATTTATCCCAAGGATGCAGAGCTGGTACAATTTTTGCAAATCAATTAACTGTGATGAATTGCATAAACAAAATGAAAGGTAAAAATCATATGATCATGTTAATAGATGCAGAAAAAGCATTCAACAAAATCCAGCACCCATTTTTGACAAAAATTCGCAGGAAAGTAGGA
This sequence comes from Miniopterus schreibersii, assembly GCF_964146895.1. Taxonomy (NCBI): domain Eukaryota; kingdom Metazoa; phylum Chordata; class Mammalia; order Chiroptera; family Miniopteridae; genus Miniopterus; species Miniopterus schreibersii. Next base: position 86,119,469 of record NC_138102.1, on the reverse strand, counting down.
ATAGAGGGATCATACCTCAACATAATAAAACCACATATGACAAACCTACAGCCAATATCATACCCTATGGGCAAAAAATAAGTGTTTCCCTTAGGAACAACAAGACAAGGATGTCCAGTTTCAATACTCTTATTCAACACTGTACTGGAAATCTTAGCCACAGCGATGAGACAATAAGAAAAAATTAAAGATATCTAAATTGGAAATAAGGAAGTGAAACTGTCATTATTCACAGATGACATGATATTGTCTGTAGAAACCCTAAGGACTCCACCAAAAAACTATTAGATTTAATAAATGAATTCAGTAAAGTAGCTGGATACAAAATTAACAGCTAGAAATCAATAGCATTTTTATACAGTAACAATAAACTCTCAGAAAGAAAAAGTAAAAAAAAAAATTTCATTTACCACTACAAAAAAAATAATAATAAGATACTCAGGAATAAACTTAATCAAGGAAGTAAAGGACCTGTACTCACAAATGTACAGGACAATGGAAAAACAGATAGAAAAAGATATAAACGAATGAAGAATATACTGTGTTCATGGCAGAATTAAATGTCATTAAAATGTGCAAACTACTCAAACTTACCTATAGATTCAATGCAATCACTATTAAAATACCAACGGCATATTTCACAGGTGTAAAATAAATACTCCAAAAATTATATAGAACCAAAAAGATCCCGAATAGCCACAGCAACCTTGAGAAAGAAGAATGATGTTGGAAGGATCACAATACCAGATATCAAGTTATACTACAAAGCAACTGTAATAAATACAGCCTGCTACTGGCACAAGAAGAGTTATATAGATTAATGGAACTGAACAGAGAACCCAGAAATAGACCCAAACCACTAGACTCAATATTTGACAATGGAGGCAAAAGCATCCAATGAAGTAAAGACACTCTCTTCAATAAATGGTGTTGGGAAAATTGGACAAGTATGGGCAAAAAAAAAATGTAAGTAGACCACCAACATACGCTGTACAAAAGAATAAACTCAAAAAAGATAAAATTCTTAAATATAAGTCATGAAACCATAAAAATCCTAGAAGAAAACATAGGCAACAAAATATCAGACATCTCGCATAACAGAATATTCACTGACATATTGCTGAGGGCAAGAGAAACTATGGAAAAAATAAACAAGTGGGACTGCATCAAAGTAAAAAGCTTCTGCACAGCAAAGGAAACCAGCATCAAAGTTAAAAGAAAACCCACTGTATGGGAGAACATATTTGCCAGTGATACATCTACTAAGGGGTTAATTTCCAAAATATATAAAGTACTTATACAACTCAATAACAGGAAGACAAACATTCCAATTAAAAAATGGGCAAAGAACTTGAATATACACTTCTCTAAAGAGGACATACAAATGGCCAAGAGACATATGAAAAAACGCTCAATGTCACTAATCACCAGAGAGACAGGAATTAAAAAGACAATGAGGTACCACCTCACACCTGCCAGAATGGCTACCATTAATAAATCAACAAACAAGTGCTGGCCAGGATGTAGAGAAAAAGGAACCCTAGTTCACTGTTTGTGGGAATGCAGACCGGTACAGCCACTATGGAAAACAGCATGGAGTGTCCACAAAAAATTAGAAATGGAACTGCCATTTGACCCAGTGATCCCAATTCTAGGTATATATCCTAAGAATCCTGAAACACCTATCAGAAAGAATATATGCACCCCTATGTTCATAGCAGCGCAATTTACAATAGCTAAGCTCTGGAAACAGCCCAAGTGTTCATCAGTAGATGAGTGGATAAAAATATGTGGTACATTTACACAATGGAACACTATGCAGCTGTCAAAAAGAAGGATCTCTTGCCCTTTGAGACAGCAAGGTGGGACCTGGAGAGTATTACGCTAAGTGAAATAAGTCAGGCAGAGAAAGAAAAGCACCATATGATCTCACTCATAAACTGACTAACAAAGTAGATCCAGAGACATGGAAGCATGGAAGAGAATGAGGAATATCAGAGGGAAGGTGGGACAGGGAGTGGGAAGAGATTACTCAAAGAACTTACACGCATATATGCATAGCCCACGGACACAGACAATAGTGCCCGGGAAGGCCTGGGGAGGGTGCAGGAGTGGGATGGATGGGGTCAATGGGGGTAAAACAGAGACATGTGTAATGCTTTCAACAATAAAGATAAATTACAGTTAAAAAAAGAAATAAATTTTAAATTTAAATTAAAAATTTGAAAAGCTGTATTATTATACTGATGGTCATACCTAATGTAGAAAAGCACTTATTCAATAAATATGTATTGAGTTCTTACTACTATGACCAGCTAATTTAGTATACTGGGTAGGATGAACTTTAAACTCATATGGATATAAATTAAGTTCCCAGTTTACTAGACTTATGACTTCTGACGACTTATTTCATCTCTCTGGACCTATTTCCATGTGTAATAAAGGAGGAATAACAATGCCTACTTTGTGGAATGTTTCTATATAATCTAGATAATGGACAATGTACTATTTCCTCATGATGAGAATTTTTCTAAAATTGACAATTTTTACTCCTCAGTGTCATTCATTCATTCAAAAAATTTACTGAGGGCCCACTTCAAGCCTAATACAGCCCAGATTGTACTATATAAAAAAAGATAAAAGAAACACCCTCGAGGAGGTTTCACTAGAGGGGAAAAAAACAAAAAAACATGGAAACAATTATAAAACAATGGAGTATACCTATAATACAGATATTAAAGCAAAAAAACTAGTGACAAATTGAGAGCAGAAAGGAAAGAAAAGATAAATAAAGAAAGGCTTAACAGAAGAATGCACTGAAAAGGAAAAATAAAGTTAAGACTAAGCTTGAAGGATGAGTATGAATTATTAAGTAAACAAGGGACAAAAAAAACATTCCATGCAGAGGTATCTTAATATGGTACATACAGAACAGATGCTTGATAAAACTTTTCCCAGCACTTAGGTTTTATAGGGAAAAACAGACAAAGACCAGATTGTAAAAAGATCTGTTGGACAACTTTGGTAATCAGCCTTTGGTTTTTGCATAATGTGGTATCACTGAACAATTTTGAGCAGAAAAGTGAAATGATCATCTCCATAGTTTAGAAAAATAGCTGGCAGGAGTGAGGAAGTGGGATAGTTAAGCAAGTATGGATAAACTTGAAAACTACAGGAAAGATTCAGGTAAGAACACCATAAGAAGTTAAACTAAGATGAAGACATTGGTAATTTAAAAGAGAGGGGTGGGGCCCAAGCTGTGTGGCTCAGTTGGTTGGAACATGGTCCCTTATACCAAAGAGGCTGCAGATTTGATCCCTGGTCAAGGAGTGATTGAGAGGCAACCAATTGATGTTTTTTATCTCTTGTCAGTGCTTGTCTCTCTCTCCCTTTCTCTCTCTCTAAAATCAATCAACATATCCTGGAGTGAGAATTTTTTTTAAAAAAAGAGAGATAGGGACTAATTAATAAAACTGATTGGAAGTGTTGATATGGAAAAAATGGAGTTCAAGATGGCTTACAATTTTAAACTTAAATGGGTAAAATTAACTTAAGATAATAATTAATACAGTTAACCAGTTAATTACTCAGATAAACAGGTTTGGAGTTACAAAGAAATAGTTTGCTTTTGGTCATAACTCATACATTAAAATTAAATAAATGAATATGTGAATGTATAGTTGAGTGAATGATCACGGTGAAGGTCAGATTCTGTTCTTTCCTTAGTACATCAATATATACTCTACAGACAACACACAACCAAATTTTCCAAACAAAAGTGCCCAACTTTTGACTCCATATATAACATATTTTTTTTACTTTTTTCTTGAATTTTTTGGGGGGACATTGGTTAATAAAATTATATAGGTTTTAAGTGTATAATTCTATAATACATCATTGGTATATTGTATTGTGTGTTCACCACTTCAAGTCAAACCTTCCATCACCATCCCTTTTTCCTTCTTCTACCTCCCCCACTGCCTTTCCCTCTGGTAATCACCATAGTGTTATCTGTGTCTATGAGGGTATTTTTGTTGTTTTTTTGTTTTGGTTTTTGCTTAATCCCTTGACATTTTACACCCAGCCCTGCAACCCTCTACCCTTTGACGGCTGTCAATCTGTTCTCTGTCTATGAATCTGTTTCTGGTTTCTATTTTGTGAATTTATTTTGTTTCATTAGATTCCACATATGAGTGAAATCATATGGTGTTTCTCTGACTGGCTTATTTCACTTAGCATAATGCTCTCCAGGTCCATCTACACTATCACAAAGGGTAAGATTTCCTTCTTTCTTATGGCGGGGTAGTATTCCATCGTGTAAATGTACCACAGCTTGTTGACTTGATATTTTTTGACTAAAGAATATGGAAGTAAACTTGGAGACTGTGTATGCATATTCAGGTCTGCATTTAGTTTGAGACCCAAAAATAGATTTATAAAATAATGCATATATAAATGAATAACTGTGGATTAAAAGAAGTAATTGCCATAAAAAAACACACATTGCAGTAATGAGCCATAAAGAGATTATATCTGGAGAGCAAGGAAAATCAGGGAAAGACTCCACAGAAATAGTATTGTATAAAATGAAACATTATAATAGGGTCAATTGAAAACCTAGACCTATGAGTGAGGAAACAAGTAAATGTACTTGATGCCAGAGATTGAACATTTGAAAAGGAAAACAGAGAAACATATGTTAGTTCAGTTTTGCCAGAATAAAGGATTTAAGTAAAAAGCTGAAAATATATCAAAATTATGAAGGACTAAGCTAAAAATTTTATTCTGTAGTTAGTGAAAAGCAAATGATTAGTTTGAGCAGTGAAATAACATGATCAGGAATATAAATCAGATCTTAGTGGGTAAAATAGTTTAGAAGAAGAGAAAGGATCCAAGATAAGGGGAAAGAAATATGAAGAATTTAAGCAGCAGGTAAAGAATTAAAACAACACACACAGATATATTACAGAGCTATAAAGTATAGGACATAAAAATTTATCTCATATAAAGATCAAAAAGGGGATGAAGAACATAGCTGACTTAAGTCTCTGCTATTATAAAGATTATGGGCCTCATAATTAAAATGGGACTTAAGGACATAAATGAACATGGGACTGAAGATGGTATATATAGGGTAGTACGGAAGCCTATATATACTATGTTTATTTCTACCTATGTTTTTTCCTATACATATATACCTATAATAAAGTTTCATTTATAAACTAGACACAGTAAGAGATTAACAACAGAGCGCAATTATAACAATACACTCTAGTAAAAGTTATGTGAATGTAGTCTCTATCTGATAACCAATCAGATAACCAAGATGGCTAGTAAGTGACTAAAGGAGGATAGCTTACAGAGCACAGATACCATGGACAAAAAGATGATTCATCTCCTGGGTCGGGTGGAGAAAGGCATGGGATTTGGCCACACTACTCAGAATAGTGCCCAATTTAAAACTTATGAATTGTTTATTTCTGGAATTTTCCATTTAATATTATACCTACCTTGCGTGGTTGAAAATCATATTTCACACAGTGCTGAAAACCTTTCCCTTTGGACTTCAGTGATGTGACTATTAGACAGTTCCCAACAAAATGAGCAGAGTAGCCAACTCCTTTGCTAGTACGAAAACTATAAAGAAAATAAAGAACAGTATAATATCCTCTGATACAAAGAACTATGCATCTAAAGAATATTATTATATAAATAACATAAAACATTACTATAAAAATAAAACTTATGTACCAAATAAAGACTAAAACATAAAAGGCTTAGAAAACTAAGAGAAAGAATTTAAATTGGAAAAATAGAAGACAAAAGAGCCATTCAAAATTTCAATTTAAAATATCACAAATACATAAAAACAAATTAATGGCCCACAAAAGCCTACCAAGTCAGTTATATCAACCTTTAACAACTATCTGGAATTAGCAAATTTTAAAAAGCACTTATACAGTTAATGTTTTCTAAAACAACTTGTTCCATTATTTTACTATATCTTGTGGGAGTGGGGTAGAGGGGGTTAATGGGGGGGAGGGGCATATCTGTAACATTTTCAACAATAAAAATAAATTTTAAATAAAACTTACAATTTTTTTTTAAATGTCAGAGACAATTTTGAAAAACTGTAGGTGATCAAGCAATGGAGTACATTTTAATTTTTATTATTTTTTATAAGTATAATGTATAATCTTTTTTAGGGTAATTTTTTTTCTTTATTTTTATTGTTGACATTATTACAGATGTCCTCCAATTCCCAATTTGCCCACCTCCACCCAGTCCCACCTGCCGGCCCTCTGGCTATTGTGGCTATGAAATATAGTTATTTTCTTTTAGAAGAGCAATTCTTCCTAGCTGTCAATTCAACCTCAATATAAAAAATTGATATATGTTTTGAAAAATGACAGTATTATTGAAATAAATGTATACTCTCATAAAATGACCATTCTGAAGTTCATCCCAATTTATGTTTTGAAGTTCAGATATTTGTTTAAAATTTTGTAATAGAACTTACAAGCTATTACTAGATCACATTTTCACACTCACATTTCAGAGCCAATCCCTGTAGAAAAAGCACTTTAAATATTATTCTTTCATTAGAACCTATGTTACAGGTACTACTAATATTTTCATTTTACAAAGACACCAAAGCACAGGAGAAATTAAGTGATGAAGACAGGACTGAAATTCAGGCAGTCTTATTTCAGAGCACTGCAAATATTAAATGAGTTAATACTTGGTAAGCACTTACAATGCCTATTATGTGGCAAGGCAATCAATGAAAGTTTGATAGTATTACTGTGCATTCCTGGTAAACTGAAATTACTAAGCTCTCCTGATAGGGCAATTCATCCTTAAGTTGAGCATTCTGTTAGTTATCTACCAAATAATTAATCTTAACTAATTATAATTTCTTACATGGTTATTATTAATATTTTAAAACATATCCTAATTACGCTCACAGAACAAAGTAAGTAAAAAGGCAAAGTGAATGAAATCAGGTAGGAGTTTTGTTTTGTTTTCCCTCTCCTTGATCAGGAACCAACATCTTCACTAAGAACCCCACAGCTGATCTATATTGAGAGACAGTACAGAGAAGGTCTGCGACCCTTGACTCTTAAACTGTATCTGGGGGGAAAAAACTGTAATTGGGGAAAAAAATAGGGAGACAATAGCAAAAAACAAAAATATATAATTAATTGACTTAACCGTGTCTTTATAATTTTAACATATATTTTAACATATGTATTACTGTGTTACATCTAATATAATATGTTGCTTTGATACTAAGCTGAATAGCTACAAAATTAAAATACTTAAGACAAAAGTACTAAAATTAAATATATTACTTACCAATAAAGATAAGGCTTATCCTTATCAACATTAATGTTATTTAATGGATCCATACGAAACCAAGTGTTTAGGGTGAAGCCATTCTGATAAGGCCACTTTGCAATAGGAGGCAATGCAATTGCCTACAAGGCAATAAAAAAGATACAAAAGTATCAGTTAAAGAAAATGTGATGGAACCCTAAGTCAGACACTGATTTTACAGATTAAAAAATAGTGGAGGTACCAATATCAGAAAATCATGGCAAATATAAAAATAAAAACCATTATCTTATTAAAATAATCTATAAATATTATTTGTTGACTACAGAAGCATTGCATTTCAAATACTAGCTGAATGAAGTTTCATCTCCAGGTTACATAATAGGTTTCAGACTCCAAGAAGTTCTCCTCAAGTATATATATATGCCTCAGAATTTTCAGTTTTCTAAGGCTTTTAGTAATACTTCATTTGATTAAGGGAGGTTGAATCTCTAAATTCAAAAATAACTGTGTAAGAGAATGTTAATGGGATGAATATTGAAGAAATTTAAGTATTAAGAGGTAATGCTCCTAATAGTGAAACAAAGGAGAGGAAAGCATTTGATTTATTATTAAGAAATTAACCAATATAATTTATGACTGAAAGGATTCAGATTTACTAAGTAAGTAGGAAAGGAATAGTACAGTATTCATTTGACAATAGTAATAAAAAAAATCTAGCCATTCTAAGGAAAAATTGAGAAAGTGGTTCATTACTTGATCTGATGTGAACAAAACATCTGAGTGGATTTATTTACCTTCCTATGAGATATTCAAATTCTTATCACATAAAAAATAATTATTCATTATGATTTAATTACTGATCTGTCCCCCAAACAGATCTTTCATATTGCTGAGTGGACAATGACCTTTCTCAAATATAAGGTAACTTCAATATTGAAAATCCTCAGCACACAGAATAAAGCTTAAATTTCTTCAGGTTATACAAAATTCTTCAAGCACCCCACAGCTCCAAAAAACCCTTTCAAACTTACTCACTTCTACTATCTTACTCCACATTCCAAAGTATGCCTAAATATAACAGCTGCCACACCTGTTATAACTTCCCTTTTTGTATATGGCACTGCTTCTGTCCAAAAGACTTCTTCCAGCAAAATCACAAGCATCCCTCAACACCAGGATCTTCTGTGAAGCTTTCCACCATAGCTTACTCTTTTCATTGTTTTCTCATAGCACTTAGTACATAAATCTACAGTTGCTTATTATAACAAGCTGTTTTTGAATGTGTCAACCCATTAGAGTTTCTCATGAGTAAGGAATATAATTTAGACTCTGAGCATGTGAGAAGACAGAAAACATTCATTATGTGGTCAACTGAAAAATACCAAAGATTTATAAGTGCTTGCTTTAAAAATAAAAATAAATAAGTGGTGCTGGGAAAATTGGACAGGTACATGCAAAAAAATGAAACTAGACCACCAACTTGCACCATACATAAAAATAAACTCAAAATGGATAAAAGACTTAAATGTAAGTCACAAAACCATAAAAACCCTGGAAGAAAACACAGGCAGTAAAGTCACAGATATCCCACATAGAGGAATTTTCACTCATACATCTCCTAGGGCAAGAGAAACAAAAGAAAAAATAAACATATGGGACTACATCAAACCAAAAAGCTTTTGCACAGTAAAAGAAAACAGCCTCAAAATACAAAGGAACCACAGTCTGGGAAAACATATTTGCAAAGGATGTATCTGATAAGGGGCTAATTTCCAAAGTGCACAGAGAACTCATAGCACTCAGCAAGAGGAAGACAACCCAATTAAGAAATGGGCAAAGGACTTGAATAGACATTTCTCCAAAGAGGACATACGGATGGCCAAGAGACACATGAGAAAATGCTCGACGTAGCTAATCATCAGAGAGATGCAAATTAAAACCACAATGAAGTATCATGTCACACCTGTCAGAATAGCTGCCATCAACAAATCAACAAACGACATGTGCTGATGAGGATGTGGAGAAAGGGGAACCCTAGTACACTGCTGGTGGGAATGCAGACTGGTGCAACCCCTATGGAAAACAGTATGGAGGTTCCTCAAAAAGTTAAAAATGGAGCTGCCTTTTGACCCAGTGATTCCACTCCTAGGAATGTATCCTAAGAATCCTGAAACATTCATCAGAAAGGATATATGTACCCCAATGTTCATAGAAGCACAGTTTACGATAGCTAAGATCTGGAAACAGCCCAAGTGCCCATCAGTAGATGAGTGGATAAAAAAGCTGTGGGACATTTACACCTTGGAATACTACACAGCTGTAAAGACGAAGAATCTCATACCCTTTGGGACAGTATGGATGAACCTGGAGAAAATTATACTAAGTGAAATAAGCCAGGCAGAGAAAGACAAACATCACATCATCTCACTTATATGTGGAATCTACAGAACTTAATCAACTGATGAACAGAATAGATTCAATGGCATGGAAGCATACATCAGACTGATGAATATCAGAAGGATGGAGGAGGGCGGTGGGTGGAGGAGGAGAGATTAACCAAAGAATTTATATGCATATATGCACAACCCAAGGACACAGACAATGGTGGGGAGAGGGACTGGGGAGGGGGATGGGATGGGGTAGAATGGTCACTGGGGAGAAAAAGGGACATCTGTAATATTTTAAACAAAAATAAAATTTAAAAAATAAATAAAAATAAAACAGAAACACACACATAAACACATAGATATACACACAATTTCAAATAAAGAATAAAACCCTGAAAAATAAAATAAAAATTTCCCATACAATGTCCTTTCAGATTTTAATGTTTAAACAATCAATTCAGGAAATTTAATCATCAATATAGCTTTTATTGACTTTTAAAAAAAGAAAATATTTTACTTTGTTAATTTTTTGTTTGCTAGTAAAGTGCATTTCTTGCTCAGTTTACCACTAGCTAACACCTCCATAGGTTTCACTAAACCACACTTCACTTACTATAGCTGCTTTAGAGTACCAACATAAACTGGAGAAATAATGATTGAGGACACTGAAAAGCAAAATGAATCTATGGATTTATATAAAGTACTTAGGGAACATTTTAATTTGTTCTTAACACCTGTGGAACACAACTGGCACCGGGTTAGACTCATGATTTTCAACCTTTTGTCAAGACCAGCACACCCTCAGTGCACTTCCCTATCAGCAATGGGGGCTCATTACAGCAGCATCACTAGAACATTAAAAAGCTTTCAGGAGTACCACCTATTCTTTCCTTTTTCCCATTACTCCAAATACCCATGCAATCTCTTATACTTAACCAATGGCCTTATATCATCAGTCTCATCATCCAGTCTACTGGGCCCTACATTAGAACTTAAGCACTGTATTAAACTAGGGGATACAGGAAAGAATTTGAGACAAGCTGTCCTTCAAGTTTTCCAGACCTACTCTTCAACCAAGAAAAGACATACGGTCTAAGAGACCATTTGTTATTATTCTCATGATAGGCCTGAGAGAGCCCTAAATCATATGCAGTTGCAAACGGTGAACCAAATACAACAGAAAAAAAGAAAAAAATTCGGAAAAGAAGAATCTGAGCTTGAACGATAATGAAACTAAATAGCCTTTGGTCTTGCTACAACTGGTACCAAACACCTGAGAGGTTCTAGAATAGCATTTTCATCAGTTTCATTGTGGACTTCCAATAATTCCATGGATAAATAAAGATCTTTATTTTGACCAGTATCTTCAATAAAATTTATGAGACAGTCTCTTATATTAAATGATGGAATAAATGTTTTAGGGACCTGAAATCTCCCATTTCCAGAGGGTATTCATCAACCTCCTGTTTCTAGTTATGTACCAACAACCAAAGCCTTCTACACAGTGCATATAGCCTTTTTCAACTCTTTTTAACTAATACATTTCATCTCCCCTAATCAATGCATAACAGCTAACTTCAGATAGTACTGCCTGGTATGGAACCCAGGCCTAATTACTTTCAAACCATTTTTGCCTAATCTTATCACCAATTTCCTAGGTTCCTTATATTTTCTTTGATTCCCATGGTGTTAATAGCATGCCCTTTGAACTACTTTTGTGATTTTGGACTTAAGCTGCCTTCACATCACCTCCAAATTTCCTTGTACAATATTCTGGTACCCACAATTGGGTACCAGTGAGTCCACAGGACCCCAAACCTCTATCCCTCACTTTTTCTTGGTCTAGCTGACCCCAAAATCTATGTTCTTATCTATAATAAGTGGCAAAAGAAATAATTTTGATGTTCAGATGTGGTGTTTTCAGTAAACTATTTCAGAGAATAGAAAAGTACATTATTTCCTAAATTAAGCAGATTATGAAATGGATCACAATTGTAAATAGCAAATCTAAATAATATATCCATATTGGTCACAGAGTACACATTTCATTCACCTTTACATAAAATCACTGTCGAATGCAATTAACTCTATGAATGAGCAAATGTTACCAAATCCCTCATATGGAGACAGTATAGCTCATAGGCATCTCCACAATACAAAACACAATTCAGAAGGCCTAGTATATATGATAACTTTGGGAAAAAATAAGCAGTGTCATAATTTTAGTTATCCTAAGGCACTGCTAGCAGCAGTGGCCCAAACAATATGCACCTTCTTGTTACTAAGATGCCACTGGTTCATGCTCATTCAGAAGCATTTTATCAGAAACAGTGTAATGGTAAAGATTTTAAAATCAGCTCCTATCTGAATTTTTTAGCAGTCAATAGCAGAAGTAACATGCCTGTAAATAAGCCAGTCTGTTGTTAAATAAAACACTGAATTTATGGTCAAGCAGATTCTGGTTCAGGTTGTGACTCTGCTTTATAATTCTGAACAAGGTTACATTGTTGAGGCTCAGTTCCCTCAACTGATGTAATGATATCATTTATATAGCTAGTGCGACTCAAATGAAATGATAGTTGTAAAACTTCTAGTTCCTTCCATACTTCTTCCTCTACAAAGGATATATTCTTGATCCAAACTACCCTTCATAAAGATGAGTGATACAGGGAAAACCAGGTTGGGGATATGTGGGGTAAACAGTGTAAATCCATCAAATCTGTGAACAAAAACATTCAAACATGCACTACTAATAACATATAAGTAAAAAAAGTTTGTGTGTGTGTAAAATTCATTACATATTGATAAAAATATTCACAGGTTTTACGCATTTGGTAGTCAAGTGACTAAAAACAGAATGAGTTGCAACCTAACTCAGGCAATTAAGGCAATATATTAAAACAGTTATTCACTCTGTTTTACCTCAATTTTGTTAATTCCATAATAAGACAGCAACTTGCTTATATTTCTCTCAAAACACTTTGCTCTTCTTTCCAACCCTTTAAACTGATATCTACCAGATGTCAGACCAATAGTAGTTTTAAAAAATTAAAAATGTATATACGTATGGAAATAAACTATTACATCTAAGAGAACCCCTATGCCCTTAGAGTCAATGATAGTGTTTTCTCTGCTAAGTTCCACAATGTACATTTTATGTGTTCTACCCTAACAATATATTTACGATTAACTTCCAACTGGAAATTGATTTTGAACTTTCCTATTTTTATTCTGCAATTTGTGGAAAGTATAACTTTAAAAAAAAGGGTTAGTAACAAAATATTAAGGCAAAATTTTTAAATTAGGAGAATGGTTAACCAAATGGAAGATTGCAAGTACATTTAAGTACTAATAACCAAAGAGTGTTTAAGTGGTATATTACATCATTACAAGTTCATAACCCTATTCCATAATAAAGTGCTAATATTTTATATGGAAGTCAAGAAACATTAAGGGACTAGTCCTCTACAGTAATGAACTAGAGGATCCAGAAATCAAAACCAGTTTTTCTAGACAAAAATTATACATAGTCTATACAATGCTACTATCTAGACAAAAATGATGAAGCCAAACAGATTGAGAGAGCTAGTTCTTTGAAAAGAACAACAAAATGGAAAACTAACAGCTAGACTGACTGTGGGGAAAATACAGTGTCAGGAATAAAAGAGACAGTACTATACATATCCTACAGACATTAGAAGGATAGTAATGGGATATGATGAACAAATTTATGCCAATATATTCAACAACTTATTTTAACTGGACAATTACTAAAGAGACACAAAATACCAAAACTCACTAAGAACAAAATAGAAAACCTCCCTGTATCTATTATAAAAATTAAGTTCGTATTTTAAAACTTCCACACAAATAAAACTCTAAACCCAAATGGCATCAATAGAGGATTCTACTACACATTTAATAATAAATAATATCTAATAACAAGTGGAGGAGAGGCTGTGGAGAAAAAAGAGCCCTCATTCACTGCTGGTGGGAATGTAAACTGGTACAGCCACTTTAGAAAACAGTATGGAGATTTCTCAAAAAATAAAGAATAGTTACTACATGACCAGCAACCTCTCTTTTCTGTATCTACCTGTAACATCTGAAAACATTTCTTTGTAAAGATATATGTGCCCATATGTTTACTGCAGCATTGTTCACTGGAGCCAAGACATGAAAACAACCAAAATGTTCTTTAATAGATGACTGGATAAAGAAGTGGTACACATATACAACAGAATACTACTCAGCAATAGAAAAAGATGAAATACTGCCATTTGTGACAACATGGATAAATTGAGAATATCATGCTAAACAAAATATGTCAGATGGAAAAAGTCAAGAATCATATAATTTAATTCATATAAAACAGAAAGCAACAAATGAACAAACAAACAAAGAAAAATCTGATAGACACAGACAACTGTATGGTGGTTACTAGAGGAAAAGGGGAGCAGGGGAGGTTGTAAAAGATAATGGGTTTCAAATATACAATAAAAGAAGGAGATCTGACTTTGGGTGGTAGACACACAATGTAATATACAAATCATGTGTTATAGAATTGTACATCCGAAACATGTATTTTTTAACCAATGTCACCACAATAAATTTACTAAAAAAAATTTTAAATAAAAAGTAAAAAAAATTCAAAAATAAAGTTTGTTTCATGTAAAAAAAAGAATAAGTAATATCAGTTCTACACAAGCTCTTCAATAGAGCAAAATAAATACTTCTTAACTCATTTTATGAGGAATTACCCCAACACCAAAACCAGATAAAGATATTACAGAAAAAGGAAAATACCTCCCAAATCATTCATGAGAAATAATTGCAAAATTTCTTAGCAATATGTTAGCAAATCAAATCCAGCATTATATAAAAAGGTTAATACACAGTGATTGGGAGTTTTTAACCGAAAGAATGCAAATGTTGGTTTAACACTGAAATATCAATCATTGTAATTCACCACGATTTCAATAAAATGAGAAAAATCATGTGACAAAATTCAATACTGATATCAACATATTTATGCCTTTTTTAAAAACCCAGGAAATAGGAATAGAAAGGAATTTCCTCCTCTTGACAAAGGAGATGACTTAAAATCTACAATAAATATCATACTAATGATGAAATATTTAATGCCTTCCCAAGACTGAGAATAAGTCAAGAATGTTATTTTAACTCAACATTGCACAAGAGGGCCTAGTCAGTGCAATAAGTCAGTAAAATGAACTAAAAAGGCATACTGATTATAAAATAAGAAATAAGACTGGCTTTCTACACAGATAAAATTATTTTCTTGATGAATAATAATCCTAAAGCATTTACTAAAAACAAAACAAAATGCTAGGACTAGTAAGTAAGTTTACTACCAAGGTTGCAGAATATAAAGTCAATATACAAAAAATATCTATAGCATTTCCTCTTACTAGCCAAAAGCCATACATAATATTAATGAATAAATTTAACCGAAGACTTTTAAGACTTGTATGCTGAAAACTACAAACTGCTGAAAAATCAAAGAAAACTAACTAAAGGGAGCAATATATTGTGTTTATGAGCTGGAAGACTCAATAGTGCTAAAAGATTTATTATTTCCAAATTGTTCTGTAGGTTTAACACAATACAATCAAAACAGCAGGTTTTTTATAAAATTTGACAACTTTATTTGCAATGTATATGAAAATGCAAACAATCTAGAATAGCCAAAAATATTTTTTAAATGATGAAAAAATTTGTAGTACTTATACTACCTGATTTCAAGAACTACTATACAGCTACAATAATAAAATAATGATAGCTATATAGCACAAAGGAACAAAAAAGAGAGTTCAGATAGTTTTTGAGAGAAGTGCCATGGTAATCAAATCTGAAAAGAACTGTTTCTTCAACAAATGGTTAGGAAATACTTCAATAATCATATACAATATAAATAAATCTTAACTTCTAACCTTCCCATACACAATATTTTTAAAATTAACACAAATGGGATCATAGGCCTAAATGTAACAGCTAAAACAACATAACTCTTAAGTAGAAAGAATAAGAGAAAAAAACATCGTGACTTTGGTTTCTTATTTTACAAAAGCATATGCCATAAAAGAAAGAAAATTTTAATTGAACAAAATTAAAATAATTTATACTTCAAAAAATACTGTTAAGAAATTTAAAAAAACATGTCACAGATTAAGAGAAACTATTTGACAAATGCATATCTGACAAATTAACTTATACCCCAAATATACAATTAACTCTTAGGATAAGAAAACCAATTTTTAAAAATAAACAGAATATTTGAACACAAGCAGAACAAAAGCAGAAAAAAGACTGGCCAATAAACACATGAAAAAAATGCTCAACATTCGTCATGAGAACAATACAAAATTAAAACTACAATGAGGTACCACTACATAATCATTGAAATGACTCAAATTAACAAGATGGACAATGACCTGGACGCATATCTACCAGGATTTTCACATATTGCTGATGACATACAAAATTTTCCACTATAAAAAGCAATTTGCCTATTTCTCATGAAATGAAACACACACTTACCAAAAAAACAAACAAACAGCAATAGTGCTCTTACACATTTACTCAAGAGGTAGGAAAGTATGCCCACAGACCTATGTTCCAATGTTTATTGTAGTTTTATTTACAATAGCCAAAAACTGAAAACCCAAATGACCATCAACTAGTCAATGTATAAATAAGCTGTGGTCTATCTATAAAATGTAATACTACTCAGAATAAAAAGGAAATGAACAAACTACTAGTAAGCTACAACATGAATAA
This sequence comes from Miniopterus schreibersii, assembly GCF_964146895.1. Lineage (NCBI taxonomy): Eukaryota > Metazoa > Chordata > Mammalia > Chiroptera > Miniopteridae > Miniopterus > Miniopterus schreibersii. The sequence continues at coordinate 86,102,940 of NC_138102.1, read as the reverse complement.
TCTCAAAAGCATATGGTAAGTGAAAGAAGCCTGACAAACAGACTATAAAATGTGATTTTAATTACATCAAATTCTAGAAAAGGCAAAGTTAAGCAACCACAAAATAAGTCAGAGGTTGCAAGGCACAGGGGCTGGGGAGAAGGTATTGGCTTCAAACATAAACAAGGGAATTTGGGAAAGTAATGGAATTGTTCTAAATCATGATTGTGGTAGTGGTTACCAAACAATTCAAAACTTAGCAAACTATACTTTTTAAATTAGTTAATTTTACTATATGTATATTATGTCTTAATAGAGCTGACTTAAAAATACATAAATAAAAATAAACATGTGTTTTAAACTTACTGCAGCACTGCAACCGGGGAAATTGAAAAAAGTATCAGGACCATGTCTTTGTGGCATCTGATTAAGAACTGATAATAATTTTACTGCATGTCTTGGCTGAGGAAACAAGAAAAATAAATGGCATTGTACAAATTTAGCAAAAACACCTAACATATCACATTCGCCACTGAACTGTTGTTCTAACCAGAGAGAAAATTAATTTTAAATCATTTATGTAACTCTTTAAGAGGAAGAATTTCCATTACAAATTCAAGTTTATAGCTCTCTAGAGACAATTATTGAACATTAAGTATTAATGTACTGATATTAGATACTTTTCATTCTGACCACAGCTTACCCAGATTCCACTTTCTCCTCGAAGCATGCTGAACAAAAGCTTCAACTCCTTGACAGTGATGCTGTAGCTGGCAAGAACCCCCAACATATCAACTAGAAGATCTTCAAAGGAAAATAAAGTTATTCTGAACTCTAGTCATGAGGTGCAATCTGTCAAGATGATATACTTTTTAAAAGAACAGAAGTTATCAAGTGTCATTTTAACATATATATAAAATATATAGCTAAATATCTTCATGAATAGTCATTCTAATTAATTTTTAAGTCATCAGAAAGCCAAGAAGTTATATGTAAGCTTTAGAATTTTTCCACATCAGGTATACCACTCCAATTAAGTTTTCTTAGCAAATAGATAAAATAGATTTTTATAAGTTCCCAGAACACAATACAAACACTTATACACACACACAATCCTGCTCTATGCAGGGAAAGCTAGGCAAAAATATGCAAAGGTACAATGATTTAATATTTTAAACTGGTTATTTCAAGTGAAAATATGATAGCCTACCACATTTTCATTTAGGAAATGTTTTTGAAATATTCCTTGGCACATTAACAAGTTTGAGCACTTACTCCTTGCCTGGCATTATTCCAAGTGGTTTAACTTCACAAATCCTCATAACAAGCCTATGAGGTAAGTACTACTATCCCCTTCTGAAAATGAGGAAATTGAGGCATAGATAACTTAATCACATTTCCTGCAACACACTCTACTTAGTAAGTGGTAAAGTCAGAATTCAAACCTAGGTAATAAGGCTTCAGAGACCTCATTCTCTTACCCAACAGTCTCTAAATAGAAGTATCCTTTAAATGCACTACTAGTGATATGCATTATATCAATGTGTTTGTGTGCATATAAGAGACACACCAGTTCACCAAATAAGAAAAAAGAAATATATTTAATCCCTTGTCCCTGATTACTTTCTCATCTCTAGACGTTGTGGTCATACCTCTATCAATTGTTTTTTCAAGAAATTAAACATCTAAATATTTTTACTTTACTTTCTTGATTTCTAACACACTTCTTAAGAATTAAAGATTCTACACAAGTTATTACAATCAATATACATATATATTCTAAATAATTAATCATTAATTAATAAAAAAGATTAGGTTAGGATAAGTTAAAATAATTAGTTACTGATATACTATATATATTATCCAATATCATAGATTAATAACTGGAATTTGAAACTTTAAAATATTTATGATGTATTTCAAAACAGAAATTTAACTGGTTATTTTCATCAATAAACAATTAACTAATTCTCACTGTCACAATAAGAAAGCAATCTCTATGATAAAATTGTGACAGTGAATATGCCATTTTTGAGAGAGATCTTTGAATAAAATAAAATGTTTCCTCATTCAAGTAACAAAATTTTCACAGTCAGAAGATATGGTTCTAAGAAAGAATTCTGGATGAAAGTCAAGCATCTTAAAATCCTAAGTTAATATAAAGCAGTCTAGGAAAGAATTCTGGATGAAAGTCAAGCATCTTAAAATCCTAAGTTAATATAAAGCAGTTTTAAACAATCAGCTTCAATGACAATCTTCCAAGATTTCTTAAAAGTTCAACTACGAATACTTTTTTGAAATATGTAATTTCCATTTCCAAACCTTTATCTCATCTCCTATGTATGTCAAAAAAAGTGGTGTATTAAATTTGTATTTAATTACATATTTATTAAAATTTCTTATTTATTATACATATAACATAACAAAGCAGCTCAGTTTAATGATGTAACAGGTCTTTTTTTCTGTACAACAAGATTTTTAAGGGAGAAAAAAAATACTAGAACTATTAAATTTTCTTGTCAATCTACTCCACCTTCTAGTGATACTTTCACATTATTGAATAAAAAGTATGCCTTTGAACTTATGCTACAAAAGAGTCTGAGTGAAAATTTAGTAGGGTTTTGGTGATTACTGATGCTTCATTAGTATAATATCTAAATTTTAATTTCTCTACTGAAAAGGTGGAGGTATTTTCTGATAGTTATTCAATGCTTAAAACAATAAAAAGTGAAATCCGTGTATATTATTGTTTAATACAAATAATACAAGAATTAAGAAGCTTACATAATAGAAACTTATGAAGATATGAATTTCTGTGATACTAGCACACCTACTATCACATCTCAATACTCATCAATTATTTACCTGTAACCACTATGTATGTAATTGTGGCTCATTTTGTAAAATGCACTCTATAAAGTGGTAGCCACTTTATTATTTACCAAAAAAAAATTAAGGAGTTAAACTCAAACAAAGTATTCAAAGATCACATGATCATCAATAAAATGTGTACATATAACTTTATAAAAATAAATTCCTTTAAACAATGCTAGAATTTACAGAACTGGTACATCTACATTAAAAAGGTGTTTTGTTTTAATCTAACTTTTCAAGTAAATCATTAGTAAACAATCCAGAGAATGCTAAATCATTCTAAATAGATAGATGCCACCATGAAAGCAACTGAAAATGATTTTAATATAGTCTTTAATAAAGACAAAAATTTTAAAATACTATTTAAATTTAAAAAGCATTAATCATTAACCTAGTTTTCATTCCACTCTTTCTTGATTAAAGTTTTACTCTACTAATATTAATTAAAGCATAAATCAAAATAGCATAGTGAATTCTCTAGAGTCTGAAATATTTTTTTATACGTCTTTATTGATTTCAGAGAGAGGAAGGGAGAGGGAGACAGACAGGAACATCAATGATGAGAGAGTCATTGGTTAGCTGCCTCCTGCACGTGCCCTGCTGGGAATCAAGCCTGCAATGTGGGCATGTGCCCTGACCGGGAACCAAACTGTGATCTCCTGGATCATAGGCCGACGCTAAACCACAGAGCCAAGCCGGCTGGAATGTCTGAACTATTTTTAAGGATCAGATATGATATTGTGAGGAGTCACATTAGAACATTTAGAATTATGAAAACCTTTTCATGTCAGAAGAAACGTATGCTAAAGATTCATGGCTTAAGAGAATCAGCACTTCAAAGTATAAACTTATTTTCTGGGAATGACTATTGCTCTGGGACTATCTTTCAAACTATGTGTACTTGAGTCTATCTAACCACAAAGACGAATGAACTGGCAAGGAGGTAAAGAACAGGTGGTGAAGAATCATAGACTTCAAAGTTATTATTTAAAATAACACATAACAAGCACAAGAATTAATATTTTTATCTTGAAATTTCATGATAACTTTATATTCTATTCCACAATATATCTGTTTATTTTCATACAAATGTTTCTTCAAAAATAGTCAAGTGAAATGGACACTTCCAAAAAATAATAAGTCTATCTTAAGACTATTAGTGCCTCCTGTTCCATGTATGCCAAATTGAAGAGCACAGAGTTCCAAGAATCGATAAAGTGCCCATTATACAGAAATATAATATGTATTGTGATTTTAATTATGGAAAATTTTAATTAAGTACTATATAGAAAGTACTAATTATTTTTCTGGTAGATTTCATAGCACTTATTTGTATGACTGAGATTTTCTAAAACCTGGAAAAGGAAAATTAGTAATTGTGTTTCCCTATACAAAAGAAGTCATCCTCCATTTGCCAGGTTTTCCCTTAATATAAATAAAAAGCAAATTTTCCACACATTTCTATTTACCTATTTAAAAACAAGGTAGCTTCAACAAATCTATATTACCTATAGAATATAAAGAGAAATACATAAATCTCTATAAACATTTAAATTATATTTTCCTGTCACATAACCTCATACCTGCTATCATGTCATCTACAGCACTCATTTTCAGCAATACTTGTTCAATTAGCCCAACTTCCGTGCTAGTCTGTAAATTCCGAACACTTTTTCGTAGAATGGCTGTAAACATGCTCCATATTTCTGCTTGACATGTTACATCACAGTGCTCCAAAAGCTCTGTCATGCATGTTATACTCTCAGCATCCTGGATAATAAAGTTCATCTCCAAGTCAAATTCTCCACCAACCAGCTGAAAAGAAACAAAAAGACACAATAATTAATAATAAAGAGGGAGGTTATTTATAACAATATAATAATACCAAACATTCAACTAGCAAGAAAGCATAGCTATTCTAGAAAATTTCAAGTCCTCTAGTCTAAAACTAATTTGATAACAATTTGTAAGATACAGATAAAGTGAACACAGGTGCTTTATAAGAATTAAAATTGCAAAGAGAAATCAATTTTTTTAAATGGAAAAATAGGATTTCAAATCTAGAATAAGAAAGGGAAATAGAGAATATGATTCCTGGGTAGAATTCAGGAAAACTTCCTACAAAAAAATGGGCTTGGATCTTAAAAGTCATAATCATTACAAGATGAAATTTAAGTATAAATATTAAGACATAAAATATAAATGCTGAAATGAGAGAACCAATGTTGAAGAGTTTAAAAGAGAAATACCTAACATCTTGCAATTCTTTAAAAATTATGTGAATTGGGGAGGGGGGAAGATGGCATCACTGTTACAAGAAGCAGAGTGCCCTTACTTCCACCCACGGACTCAATTTACTGCTAAAATACTGCATAACCAGTTTGGAAAAAAACAGAGAAATATACCTGAGTGGACATATTTAGAGTAGGGAGCACTGAAGAAACATCATAGAGTCTGGTAAGGAACGGAGCGTAGAAAGGGGGGGATAGAGGCTGCAAAGCTACCTCCCCTTGGGAGTGTGGACTGGCATCCAAAAGCTGGGATCTCAAACCCAGGGCAGAGGAGAAAGGAAGGAGAGCCCTGCATGGAGAGCAGAGTGACTCAGGGGAACAGTGTGCCTGCAAGAAGAGGACCACGACTTCCTAGTGAAACAAAGCTTCTAATGGGGGCCGCAACAGGCATCTTTGACACCCCATGCTTACCATAGAAAGGCGGCCCCACAGTGTGTGGCCACAGAATAGAAAGGAGCCAGAGGGCTACACTGAGCAGCCATGGTACAGGGAATCTCTGCCTTCCTGTAAGGCATTGTATAGAACCCCAGAAAGCACTTGATCTATGTGTTGTGGAGAAAGGGAAGAGAGCCCTCCCACCACCAGAGGCAGACAGGAGCTGCCTAGGGGTGGGTCGGTTCTCTAGCTAGCTGAGCTCCAGGAAGGGCAAATCTGGGATTTTTGGCCTGCCCTGAGGGGTGCCGGAATAGCACTCAAGGAGCTGCCCCATTTACTGAGATCAGCTGTGCAGGGAAGCTGCGTGGGACTAACATTGTGACCCCTCCTGATTGGTGCCTAGGTACCAGGGTGGCAGGACTTAGCAGGAAGGATTCTGTGCTTGTGTGCTGCTTTCTGCATTTTTGAGTTTTTGATCGCTGAACGGACGTTCACCTTCCTGGCTTGCATGGGGGAGATAGACCAGAGAAAGCTGGGATTTATGTCTGCATTGTGGAGAAATTGAAATTAGCGCCCCCTGCAATGAACAAACCAAATCTGTGAAAGGAGGGGCAGAGCAAGCCTACCTCTCCTGTAGGCTAGGAGTACCACCCCCAACAGGAAAGGGGCTGGTTCAGCTCACTGAAGCCCCAGATATCCCCTGCAGGGCACAGTCCTACAGCAGAAGGGAGAACAGCTCACAGGACCACAATACATGAATAAGTCTCTCAGAGACTGTTTGGGAACTGGAGAAAAGCTTAAAACCACTGCAGGGGACTGGGCAGGCAAACTGCTCATCTGAATGTTTTTTAATCGAACCCACTGAACCCAGGATGCTGAAACTGCCCATACAGAAAAGGCAACAGACCAAAGTCAATCTGCAACTGCAACAGGCCACGGTATGGGGAACTAGAATTGGAGCATAGGGTAGAGTCTAAGGAGTTTGCTTTGAAGCAGAGACTAACTTCTCCACAGTGAGTGCCTGACAGCAAAACCTCTAAGTATGGGGAGCAATAGCCAGAGCTACACTAGCCAGCCTGCACCTTAAATACTCTTCAAAAGACAGTGGAGTAACACGGGGCAACCACAAGGGGAAGGCAAAATAGCTGACTCCAAAGAGAGCCTCAGATCAGGCAACTACTTAAGGATATCAGAGCAAATCCTAGACAGCTCCTGACTTTGGCTGACACACAAGTACCTCACAAGAGAACTGAAATCAGCATACAAAACAGTGAGCTTCAGACAATATAAGCTTCCCAAATGAAACTCATCAGACTATTTTTTTTCTCCTCCTTAGGAAAAAGAGAGGAAAAAAAATTCCCTTTTTAAATTTTTAAATTAAATTTTTTTTTGTTTTGTTGTGCTTGTTTCAGGGTTTCTTTTTTATTTGTTATGTTTTGTCTTTCTTGTATTATTAAGATTTTCTTGATATTCTCTGCTTAATTACTGGGACAATATCATTATAACTAATAAGTTTACTGCTTTTCTCTATCGTTTCCCCTGTATCTCTAATTGCACTCCCTTCCCTGCCCCTTGCTTTATCTCTCTCTTCTCGTTCCATTGGCATAACTTTTTTTTTCTTTCTTTTCTCATTCTCCCTTCTGTCTTCCTGTTTTTTATTTGTGTTTGCATTTGTCTCTTTAATGTATTTTTATTTTTTCATTTTCAGATATTTTCCTATTCCTACACTTTACCCTTAATTATTTCCTAGTACTTCGTTCAGAATCTTTATTCTGCACGTTTATCTCCTAGTAGCTTCTCTTTTTTTTACTTTTTATTTTAGTTTATTACTTTTTCTTTTTCATTACTATTAGCAATAATATCCTTTTCTCTATCTTTTTTTCTCTTTATTTTATTTTTATTTTTTGCTTTAGCATTTGTGTTCTCACTTCATTCTCCCAATTCTACTTTTACTTGGGATATTTTCATTGTGATTGTCAGGATATTTTGTAAGATACTGCTTGATTCCTGGAAGAATGGCTGTGTACTGTCTTGCCTTGCCAGCACTTGAGCAACAGCTCACACAATGTGGTTGGGGCTGAGAAAACAGTCAACCTGAGAGGAGAGTATTCACAAGAACAGGTCAACAACAATCTACATGCAATCACATCAGGAGAGCCCAAAGAACTCACAAAAGGGACACCACAAAAGACACAAGCACAGAGCAAACAGATCAGAAGTATAAGGAAAATACACCCCTGGGCTCTATTGGACATACACTACAAAATCTCACCCTAAAAGACTGGGAGACAGCAAATATATCTAAAATACAGACACAAACACTAAGAGCCACCAAAAAGAGGACACAAAGAAACAACCCCCAAACTAAACAAAAGGAAATATGGCCAGAAAAAGACCTAATGAGAAAGAGTTAAGAAAGTTATCAGAAATAGAGTTCAGATTAGTGGTTATAAAGATGTTCAAGGAAATTAATGAGAACAACAAGACACTTAATAGAAAGGTTGAAGAACAGTGAAAAAATGATAAAAGTGCTAAATATCATAAATAAGAATCAAGAAGAAATGAAAAATACTGTTCTGATAACAAGAATACACTGGAAGGTATTAAAAACAGGCTCAGTGAAGCAGAGGATAGACTAAATGACTAGAAAATAAGGTAGAAAAAAACAATCAAAGCGGCAAAAACAAAACAAAACAAAAAAAAACACTTAAAAACCATGAGAACAACCTAAGGGAGCTCTGGGACAAAATGAGGCAAAACAACATTAGCATCAAAGGGGTGTCAGAGAGGGAGGAAACAGAGCAAGGGATCGAGAAATTGGTGGAAAGAATTATGAAAGAAAACTTCCCCACGCTGGCGAAAGAGTAAGCTACACAAGTTCAGGAAGCACAGAGAGTTCAAAACAAGATGGACACAAAGAGACCCACTCCTAGACACATCATAATTAAAATGGCAAATGTCAAGGACAAAGAGGGAATATTAAGGGCTGCAAGAGAGAGACAAGCAGTGACCTACACGGAATCCCCACAAGGCTGACATCAGATCTCTCAACAGAAACTCTTCAGGCCAAAAGGGAGTGGCATGAAATTCTGAAAGTAGTGAAAAGCAAGAACCTGCAACCAACTGTTTTATCCAGCAAGGCTATCATTTAAAATTGAGGGTGACATAAAGAGCTTCCCAGACAAAAAAAGACTAAAGGAGCTCAGTACCACCAAACCAGTACTGCAAGAAATGCTAAAAGGACTGCTTTAAGAAAAAGAAGAAATACTGAAAGAAAGGCACATCAGCATAAAGGCAAAAATTGGCATTAAGTAAGTATATATCAATAGTAACATTAAATGTAAAAAGAATAAACGTTCCTATCAAAAGACACAGGTAGCAGAATGCATAAAAAAACAGGATCCAAATATATGCTTTCTACTAGAGATCCACCTGAGAGCAAAAGATTCACACAGGTTAAAAGTGAAGGGATGGACTAAAATATTCCACGTAAATGGAAACCAAAAGAGCCAGAGTAACAATACTAATTTCTAACAAAATAGACTTCAAAATAAAGACCATAACAACAGACAAAGATGGTCACTACATAATACTAAAGGGATTGATCCAAAAGGAAGAAATAACCTTTATAAATATATATGCACCCAATATACAAGAACCTAAATATATAAAAAATTTATTGGTGAACTTTAAGGGGGAGATTGACAGCAACACAATCATAGTGGGGAAATTTAACACCCCACTGTCATCATTGGACAGATCATCAAGACGACAATCAACAGGGAAACATGGAACTTAAATGACACACTAGATCTAATGGATTTAACTGACATTTACAGAATATTTCCTCCCAAAGCTGCAGAATACACATTACATTCTTCTCAAGTGCACATGGAACATTTTCAAAAGTAGACCACATGTTAGGGCACAAGGCAAGTCTCCACAAATACATGAAGACTGAAATCATATCAAGCATCTTCTTGGATCACAATACCATGAAACTAGGAATCAACAACGATAAAAAAAACTCAAAAATAGTCAAACACATGGAGGCTAAATAGCATGTTATTAAACAATGAATGGGTTACCAATGAGATCAAGGAAGAAATCAAACACTTCCTGGGGGAAAAAAAATGAACAGACAACAACCCAAAATCTATGGGACACATGGCAAAAGCAGTCTTGAGAGGAAAGATCATAGCAGTATAGGCCTACTTCAAGGAATGAGGAAAAGCTCTACTAAACCATCTAACACAACAACTAAAAGAACGAGAACAGCAAGAAAAGCCCCAAAAAAGGACAAGGAAGAAAATAATAAAGGCCAGAGAAGAAATTAATGACAAAGAGACTAAAAAAAATAAAAATAAAGCAATGAACCCAAGAGCTTCCAACGAACCCAAGGTTCTTTGAAAAGATAAATAAGACAGACGCCCCTTTAGCCAGACTCACCAAGAAACAGAGAGAGGACCCAAATAAATAAAATCAGAAATGAATGAGTCAATAAAACAACTGACCCAACAGAAATACAAAGGATTGTAAGAAAATACTATGAGCAAATACATGCCAACAAACTGGACAACATGGGTAAAATGGACAAATTCCTAGAAGCAGACAATCTTCCAAAGCTGAATCAGGAAGAGGCAGAAAACATGAATAGGCCGATAACAACCAATGAAATTGAAACAGTAATCAAAAAACTCCAAGCAAACTAGAGACCTGATCCAGATGGATTTACAGGCCAGTTTTACCAAACAATCAAAGAAGAATTAACTGTTACTCTCCTCAAACTATTCCAGAAAATTCAAGAGGAGGGACAACTCCCAAACTCATTTTACGAGGCCGGAATCATCCTAATCCCAAAACCAGATAAAGACACTACAAAGAAAGAAAATTACAGGCTAATATCCCTGATGAACATAGATGCTAAAATCCTCAACAAAATACTAGCAAACCAGATCCGGCAATTAAAAAGAGCATACACCGTGACCAAGTGGGATTTAATTCAGGAGTGCAAGGCTGGTATAATATTCACAAATCAATAAATGTGATATATCACATAAACAAAATGAAGGACAAAAATCATATGATAATATCAATAGATGCAGGAGAAGAAATCAACAAAATCCAGCACACATTTTTAATAAAAACTCTCAGCAAAGTGGAAATAGAGGGAACGTACCTCAACATAATAAAGGCCATATACTACAAACCTACAGGCAACACCACAGTCAATGGGCAAAAACTAAAACCATGTCCCTTAAATAAGAACAAGACAGGGATGTGCGCTTTCACCACTCTTATTCAACATAGCATTGGAAGTCCTTGCCACAGCCATCAGAGAGGAAGAAAACATAGAAGGTACTCAAATTGGAAAGGAGGAAATAAAACTGTCATTATTTGCAGATGACATGATATTGTACATAGAAAACTGTAAAGACTCCTCAAAGTACTACTAGATTTGATAAATTAATTCGGCAAGGTAGATGGCTACAAAATTAACATTCAAAAATTGACAGCATTTTTATATACCAACAATGAACTATCAGAAAGAGAAACTAAAACTACAATCTCCATTTACCATTGCAACTGAAAAAATAAGATACCTAGGAATAAACTTTACCAAGGATTTAAAATAAGATACCTAGAAATAAACTTTACCAAGGATTTAAAAGTCTATACTCGGAAAACTACAGGACACTAAAAAAAGAAATAGATGAAAATATAAACAAGTGGAAGAACATACCATGTTTATGGATTGGAAGAATTAATATCATTACAATGTCCATACTACCCAAAGCAATTTATAGATTGAATACAATTCCTATTAAAATACGAAGAACAAATTTCACAGAGCTAGAACAAATACTCCAAAAATTTATATGGAACCAAAAAAGACACCGAATAGCCGGAGCCCCCTTGAGAAAGAAGAACAGTGTGGGAAGGATCACTTTACCAGATATCAAACTGTACTACAAAGCCAATGTAATCAAAACAGCCTGGTGTTGGTACAACAACAGACATATAGATGAGTGAAACAGAACAGCGGCCCCAGAAAGAGACCCACACAATTAGGGTCAGTTAATATTTGACAAAGTAGGCAAGAGCATACAATGGATTAAAGACAGTCTCGTCAATAAATTGTGCTGGGAAAACTGGAGAGGTACATACAAAAAAATGAAACTAGACCACCAACTTACACCATACACAAAAATAAACTCAAAATGGATAAAAGACTTAAATTAAATGTAAGTCTAGAAACCATAAAAATCCTGGAAGAAAACATAGGCAGTAAAGTCACAGACATCTCATGTAGTAGAATTTTCACTGATACATCTCCGAGGGCAAGAGAAACAAAGAAAAAAATAAACAAATGGGACTACACCAAACTAAAAAGCTTCTGCACAGCAAAAGAAATCAGCCTCTAAATGCAAAAGAAATCCGTGGTATTGGAGAAAATATTTTCCAAGGATGTATTTGATAAAGGGCTAATTTTCAAAGTGTACAGAGAACTCATACAACTCAACAAGAGGAAGGCAAACAATCCAATTAAAAAATGGGCAAAAACCTGAAGAGACACTTCTCCAAAGAGGACATACAGATGGCCAAGGGACATATGAGAAAATGCTGGACATCACTAATCATCAGAGAAATGCAAATTAAAACCACAATGAGGTATCACTTCACACCTTTAAGAATGGCTACCATCAATAAATCAACAAATGACATGTGCTGGCAAGGATGTGGAAAAGGGGAACCCTAGTACACTGTTGGTGGGAATGCAGACTGGTGCAACCACTATGGAAAACAGTATGGAGTTTCCTCAAAAAGTTAAAAATGGAACTGCCTTTTGACCCAGTGATTCTACTTCTAGGAATATATCCTAAGAATCCTGAAACACTAATCAGAAAGAATATTTGCACCCCTATGTTCATAGCAGTTCAATTCACAATAGCTAAGATCTGGAAACAGTCCAAGTGCCTATCGGTGGATGAGTGGATAAAGCTGTAGGACATTTACACCATGGAATACTATGCAGCTGTAAAGAAGGATATTGTACCCTTTGGGACAGTATGAATGGATCTAGAGAATATTGTGCTAAGTGAAATGAGCCAGGCAGAGGTAGACAAACCTCACATGATCTCACTTACATGTGGAATGTACAAAACTTAATAAACTGATTAACAGAATAGATTCAGTGATATGGAGGCATGGATCAGATTGACATAGCTCAGAGGAAAGGAGGGGGGTATGTACTGGTAGAAAGATTAACCAAAAAATTTATATGCATATATGCATAACCCAAGAACACAGACAATGGTTTGCTGAGGGACTGTGGTGGGGGTGGAAGGGGTGAATGGGGTAAATGGGGAGAAAAAGGGACATCTGTAATATTTTGAATACAAATAATTTTTAAAAATTATGTGAATTGCTGGCCGGCATGGCTCAGTGGTTGAGCATAGACCTATAATCCAGAAGATCACGGTTCGATTCCAGGTCAGGGTATATGCCCAGGTTTCGGGCTAGATCCCCATTAGGGGATGTCCAGGAGGCAGCTGATCAAATTACTCTCTAGTCATTGATGTTTCTATCTCTCTCTCCTCCCTTCCTGTCTTTGAAATCAGTAAAGACATATTTTGGAAAAAATATGTATGTGAATTCATAAAGAAAGTTGATTTAACAGCAACATATTTGACTTGTGGCATTATGCCAAATGAATCATAAATATTACAGTACCTCCCAAATGCTACTTTACATATAGTGTTAGATAAATACACATAGAATAAAAGATATAGTATAATGACACTCATATTCTCTAATGGCGAATTACACGTAAGCTATTATATTCAGTTATAAGTGCCATTCTTGAAGAACAATGACAAACTGGTATCTTTTTGTTCAAGAAAATGGGAACTTTTGGAAGAGAATAACAGCCATATTTGGGGGTTTCAAGATGGCAGCAGAGTAGGAAGACCTTTCTTGCACCTCCTCCCATGGTTAGACTAGAAATAAAACTAAATTGGGGAGCATTCACCTAGAATTACCAACTGAGGATTAGCTGAAGAGGAGACACTTTTTTTAAATATATCTTTATTGATTTCAGAGAAAGGAAAGGAGAGTGAGATAGAGAGAAATATCAATGATGAGAGTCGCCTGGATCATACCTTGACGCTCAACTGCTGAGCCACACCGGGCCGGGCTGAAAAGGAGACATTTAACAAGGGCAGAAACCACCTAGAGACTACTAGGAAGATCAGGGTCAAAAGAGGGACTGGCCCAGCTTCCAAGGGTGACAAGCAGAGAGTAAGGAGGAATCTCTTGGCTGTGGGGGGGTTTTCTCTGAGAGGATCAAGGCCTGGCCCCCAGGCTGGGCATTCCAGCCTGGAGCACCAGAGCCAAGAACAGCAGCCCACATAACATCCAGCCATGAAAAGCAGCAGGGCTTATGGCCAGTTAGAGATAAAACCACATTTTTTTTTTAAACTCAGAGCACAGGATTTTCATTTGCAGCCACTCAACCAGGCTTTAGTGGAGGGAGGGTGGTTTGAACTGGAGTTTACTGAGGAGACGCTAGGGTGGGAAGCCTTGGGGGAGGCATGGAACAGAGGCAGCTGGGAGACGTGCAATTGTTCATCCCACCCCCAATACCTTATTGGCCATTTTTCCTAAGAGGCACAGGCCAAAACTCAGGGGGGGCAAATACCCCACCCTTGGGGATACAGCTCTCCCCACCCTGCTCGCCACACACTGCATCTCCACCCCTGCAAAAAAGGCAGTAGCAGAGGCCAAGCCTATGGGTCTGGACAGTCTTGGATGGGTGTTAGTGACTGGCTTTGGGGTGGGGCTGACCCCCTTAACTACTGTCCCTGGAAGCTGTCTGGTACTTCCCCCTCAAGGGACAGCTGAAACTCCTGGATTCCAGAAGATCCCAATGGACTGCATACAAGGGGCACTGCCCAGGTGAGAACAAGGAAATATTCCAGGACAGTCTCAAAGGAGGGGCTCTGGGTCAGGGAACACACCTATCATCTTCCCTGAACCCTGAACAGCACCTCCCCACTCAGGGAGAACCCTCATACTCCTGATTCAGCCAAAAGGACTTTCAATAAAAGCCTTTACAGTGACTAAGACTGACAGCTTACAGGCAGGTGGAGGTGGGCAAAGGCGGAGCCCTGGGAGCCTTGAGATGTTTGCTGATCTGTACCTGGGCCCCATGGTGCTAATAAGCATGCCCTAGACTGCAGATTGGCCCCTCCTTCCTGCAGCCAAGCCCTGTGGAGACAGATACTAACTACAGATCACTTGAAGCTTCAAACAGGTTGCTGAGAGCAAAAGATGGACAGCTTCTGACAGTGGTTACCAACAAAGTACCTCCTGGGAGGCCCACGTTGTAGGAGAACATATTTGCCAAGGATACATCTGATAAGGGGATAATTCCCAAATTACGCAAAAAGCTCATACAACACAATACCAGGACTACAAACAATCCAATAAATAATGGGCAAAAGACCTAAATAGAGACTTCTCTAAAGAGGACATATATATGGCCAATAGACATAAAAAAGCTCAACATTAGTAATCATCAGAGAGATGAAAATTAAAACTATAATGAGGTATCATCTCACACTTGCCAGTACCGTTACCATCAATAAATCAACAAACAAGTGCTCGTGAGGATGCGGAGAAAAGGGAAGCCTAGTACACTTCTGATGGGAATGCAGACTGGTGCAGCTACTGTGGAAAATAGTGTGGAGGTTCCTCAAAAAATTAAAAATTAAAATGCTGTTTGATCCAGCAATGCCACTTCTGGGAATATATCCTAAGAAACCCGAAACACCAATCAGAAAGAATTATATGCACCCTATGTTCATAGCAGTGCTATTTGTAATAGCAAAGATCTGGAAACAGCCCAAGTGCCTATCAGTAAATGAGTGGATAAAAAAGCTGTGATATGGAAGGGTCTCTTACCCATTCAATGGCATGAATAAACCTGGAAAGTATTATACTAAAGGAAATAAGCCAATTAGAGAAATACAAATATCACATGATCTACTTATATGTGAAATCTAATGAACAAAATAAACTGACAAACAAAACAGGGCCAGAGGCATTGAATGCGTGGAACAGAATAACAGATCTCAATGGGGTGGGGGGTGGAGGGTATGGGAGGAGATAAAACAAAGATTACATATGTGCATATGCATAACTTGTGGACACAGATCATAGTATAGGAAAGGCCTGGGGTGGGCGGGGATTGGGTGGAGGGGGGCAAAAAGTAATAAAATGGGGGACATCTGTAATACTGACAATAAAAAAATAACAGCCATAGACAAAATGCCTAACAATTTTGAAGTCATTCATTCATTCAACAAATATTTTATTTATTAAAGATTTTTACTATTCTAGGAACTATGGACATATCTGTGGACAAGAAAAACCTATACACTAATAATGCTAAATTCCAAGAATAAAAATGTATATATGTATATAGCGTGTATACTCTACCTTATTCCAAAAAATGTTGAGGTTGGCTTACAATTAACATAAAGCATAAAAAAAGACATAAATTGTGAGTAGTTGACAAAGAAGAAGCAATGGAAAAATAAGATTAGGGACAGACAGGAACTAGAAATTAAATTCAAAAAGTAGAATTAATTTTCCATCAATGAAAGGTATTTATTAATATGGATGAATGACTACATGGTATGATATAAATGAGATAAATAATAATAATACCACCACCTAACCCTACATGTCATTTTGTGCTATTCTAAGTGCTTTATATATATTAAATAACTTAATTCTCATTACAACTTATGAGAAAGTAGCTATATTTTCTTCATTTTACAGGTAAGTAATCATAAGCACAGAGAGTTTAATTAACTTGCAAAAGGCCACAAAACTAATAGGTAGAAACCCCAAGATCAAAACCTTATAGGTCTGTCTTCACACAAATCCATGCAAGCAATAAAATCTCATTTCAGAATTTTTTAAAGTCTTCTAAAATTTAAGAAATAAAAAATATATATTCTCAAATTTTAATATATTATACTTTATACACTTTTCTCTGTAACAGCTCCAAAATTTAACTTTATTAGACACTAGCCCTTATGTTAAATGCTGACCTAGATATTCTCTGGTTAAAGGTTAGTTTTACTTTTATGTATAAAACAACTTCAACTATTCTTAATAATAATAGCTACAAGAATGGTTACGAGTTTGGTTCTGAATTCAGACTTCCTGGATTCAGATTTTAGCTGCACTACTCACTGGAAGTGTAACATTAATAATAATACTTCTCAGTTATTTCATCAACAATATAGGAATAAAAGTTCCTCTGTAATAGAGTTGTTGTGAGGATTAAATAAAGTAATTTGGTTATAAGCACTCAGGAACAAAGTTGGGCATATAGTTAGCACTATTGGTGATCTATGAAAACCAATTCAAACATCATTTGAACATGCCATAGTCTTACCAAAGAACTGCTTACTATTTATTATTATATGCCCAATTGATTTGTGTCACAACTATGAACCTTGTACAGCAGTGATAAGTAACTCAAAAGATGTTCTCTAGAATGAACAATATAGAAAAATATAAAGGTTTGAAAAACAATGACATGGACACTTACTGATTGAACTAATAGAAGCAGATACCAAGATTTAAGCCTATGAGCCACTGAATAAATTTGTGCAAGAACTAGTATACAATAAAGTGGAAGAACACTGAAGAATTTTTTTAGACTAATCTAAATGAGTTCTATGTGCTTTAGTAGAATCTGAAGTAACCAAGAACCATTATGAAATGTGTAAATAACAGAAATGGGTTCAGCTAAAAAAAATAATAGACTGCTTTTAAAGGAATTAATAATTAATATGTGTAAATCCACCAATCAGCCAAAGTTATATGAAAAAAAATCTTCCATCTTTCAATTAGAAAGAACAATGTCACTTTAGATATAGCATTTAATTACAAAAGAGTTCACTTAAGGCTGATTTCATTGCTAGAAGCTGTAAAAATATTTATTGTACATAATGTAGAGTGGGCCTATGTTTTCTGATGGTCTTTTTAATTTTTATTATAACTTCTAATACATTAGTGTTAATGTGGTAAATGCTTACGAAACTATCATTCCAAGATTGGGAAAATATTTATTCCCCACTTCTAAGAAGTGTTTCAATACTTATCAACTAAAGTATATAAGAAAAAGTAGAAACAAAAGGCCTTCATCATGTAAACAATTATCTAACAATCCTATAAGGAAAAGGCATAACTGTCCTCATAGAAACTATACATAAATGAGATAAATCAACATGACCTAGGTCACACATAATTAAATGGTAGATCCAAGATTTTAATCTAGACTACAAAGTGCACCTAAACACGATGCTATGAAGTCCAGGAGGGGAAACTTAAAAAATACATTTCAGCCGGGCCAGCATCGAGGTTCAGTTCCCAGTCAGGGCACATATCTGGGTTATGGGCTCGATCCCCAGCAGGGGGCATGCAGGAGGCATCTGATCAATGACTCTCTCTTATCATTAATGTTTCTATCTCTCTCTCCATCTCTCTTCCTCTGTCTGAAATGGATAAAGATATATTTAAAATAAAATAAAAAAATACATTTCAGATATGCCATTAGCTACCTAAGTGAAAAAATCAGTGTTTCATGAAGACTTTGAGGGATAAAACCAGGAAAGACAAAATGTTTTCTGTGGGTAAGAAAAGAAATATCCAGGAGTAGTAAATCACAATAAAGAAAAACAAAACAAAAACCCACAATTTAATGATGCTATTTCAGGCAGAAAGTAGAAAAATTTGAAGGCGTAAATACTTTAAAAAAAAAAATTAGCAATAAATACTAAAAAATAAAACTCGTAAAAGAACATTTTGAAAAACAAAAGGCTAAAACAGCTAAATTTAAAAAATCTAAAATCACTGTTACCAGAGCATAAAAAAGATTTATAAGTCAATTGAGACATCCTGTAAATATGAATGTGTCATTGTGATATTCTATATGCACAGTTAAGGGTGTTCTTCTCTTCCAGGCCTTCTTAAAATTCTAAACCATGTTGCCACATAAAAGAGATCAACATGGAGCTTCTGATTCAAGAAGCAATCATAACTGAATTTATATAAAAAAGCATACCTGAGCTTTTTTCTTTTTTAATCTCTCCCCACCTACCACTCTCCCATTACACCTTCCCTCTGAGATCCCTAAGTCTGTTTCAAACTTCTGTGTATCTGGATATATTTTGTCCATCACTTTGTTTTCTTTATTACATTCCACATATGAGTGAGATCATGTGGTATTTGTCTTTCTCTGATAGGATTATTTCACTTAGCATAATACTCTCCAGTTCCATCCATGCAGTCCCAAAGGATAAGAGATCCTTTTCTACAGATGCACAGTATTCCATGGCTTAAATGTACCACAGCTGTTTTACCCACTCATCTACTAATGGTTACTTGGGCTGTTTCCAGATCTTACCTATTGTAAATTGTGCTGCATTGATCATAGAGGTGCGTAAGTTTGTTCTGACTGGTGTTTTGGGTTTCTTAGAATATATTCCTAGAGGTAGGATCACTGGGTCAAACGGCAGGTCAATTTTTAATTGTTTTGAGGAAACTCCATACTGCTTTCCACAGTGGCAGCACCAGTCTGCATTCCTACCAGCAGCTTACTAGGGTTCCCTTTTCTCCACACATTAGCCAGCACTTATGGTTCCTTGATTTGTTGATGGTAGCCATTCTAAAAGGTGTGAAGGGATACCTCATTGTGGTTATAATTTGCATCTCTCTGAGGATTAGTCACTTTGAGCATTTTTTCATATGTCTCTTGACCATCTGTATGTCCTCTTTGGAGAAGTGTTTATTTAGGTCCTTTGCCCATTTTTTAATTGGATTGTGTTCCTTTTGTTAAGTTGTATGAATTCCTTATATACTTTGGATATTAACCCTTTATCAGATGTGTCATTGGCAAATATATTCTCCCATACAGTGGGCTCCCTTTTCATTTTGTTGATGGTTTCTTTTGCTATACAGAAGCTTTTTATTTTGATGCAGTCTGATTTATTTTCTCCTTCATTTCTCTTGCCCTAGGATATGTATCAGCAAACATATTGCTACGAGAGATGTCTGAGATTTTGCTGCCTGTGTTTTCCTCTAAGATTTTTATGGTTTCATGTCTTACATTTAAGTGTTTTATCCATTTAAAGTTTACTTTTGTGTATGGCGTAAGTTGGTGGTTTAGTTTCATTTTTTTGCATGTATCTGTCCAATTTTCCCAACACCATTTATTGAAGAGACTGTCTTCACTCGATTGTATGTTCTTGCCTCCTTTGTTAAATATTAATTAACCATAATGGCATGGGTAAATTTCTGAGTTCTCTGTTCTGTTCCACTGATCTATATGTCTGCTGTTTTGCAAGTACCAGGCTGTTTTGATTACAGTGGCTTTGTAGTACAACTTGGTATCGGGTATTGTGATCACTCCAAATTTGTTCTTTCTCAAGACTGTTGTGGCTATTCAGGGTTATTTTTGGTTCCATATAACTTTTTGAAGTATTTGTTCTAGATCTGTGAAATATGCTGTTGGTAGTTTAATAGGGATTGCATTGAATTTATAGGTTACTTTGTGTAGTATGGACATTTTAATGATGTTAATTCTTCCAATCCATGAACACAGTATATTCTTCCACCTGCTTATATCTTCTATCTCTTTTCATAAGGTCCTGCAGGTTTTTTAATTCTTTAAGTTACAGGTTTTTTAATTCTTTATTAAGTTTATTCCTAAATGTCTAAATTTTTTTGTTGCAGCAGTAAACAGGATTGTGTTTATAATTTCTCCCTCTGAGAGTACATTATTGGTGTATAAAAATGTCATCAATTTCTGGGTGTTAATTTTGTATCCTGCTACCTTGATGAATTCATTTATTAAATCTAATGGTCTTATGGTGGAGTCTTTAGGATTTTCTATGTACAATATCATGCCATCTGCAAATAATAAAAGTTTTACTTCACCCTAATTTGGATGCCTTTTATGTTTCCTTCTTGTCTGATCACTGTGCCTAGGACTGCCAGTACTTTGTTGAATAAAGTGGTGAAAGGGGACAACCCTGTCTTCCTGTTCTTAGGGGAAATGGTGTTAGTTTTTGCTCAATAAGTATGACATTGGCTAGAGGTTTGTCATATATAGCCTTTATTATGTTGAAGTATGATCTCTCTATTCCCACTTTGCTGAGAGTTTTTCTGAAAAACGGGTGTTGGATTTTACCGAATGCTTTTTCTGCATATATAGATATTACTGTGATTTTTGTCTTTCAATTTGTTTATGTGATGTATCACATTTATTGATTTGCAAATATTGTACCAGCCTTGTATCCCTAGAATAAATCCCACTTGGTCATGGTGTATGATCTTTTTATTATATTGCTGGATCTGATTTGCTAATATTTTGTTGAGGATTTTAGCATCTATGTTCATCAGGGATAATGGCCTGTAATTCTCTTTCTTTGTAATGTCTTTATATGGCTTTGGAATTAGGTTAATGCTGGCCTTGTAAAAACAGCTTGAAAGTGTTCCTTCCTCTTGGATTTTTTGAAATAATTTGAGCAGAGCAGGTGTTAGATCTTCTTTAAATGTTTGGTAAAACTCCCATATGAAGCTTTCTAGGCCAGGACTTTTGTGTGCTGGAAGTTTTTTGATTAGTGCTTCAACTTCATCAGTAGTTAACAGCCTATTCAGATTTTCTAACTCTTTCTGAGTTTTGGAAGAATTTATTTTTCTAGGATTTTGTTCATTTCGTCCAGGTTGTCCAGCTTGGTGACGGACAGTTGTTCACATTATTTTCTTACAACCCTTTATATTTCTGTTGGGTCAGTTGTTATTTCATCTTTTTCCTTTCTGATTTTGTTTATTTGGGTCTTCTCTTTTTGTTTCTTGATGAATCTGGCTAAATGTTCCTCAGTCTTGTTTATCTTTTCAAAAAACCAGCTCTTGGTTTCATTGATCTTTTGTATTTTTATTTTAGTTTCTATCTCATTTATTTCTGCTCTGATCTTTATTATTTCCTTCCTTCTACTTACTCTGGGTTTCTCTTGTTGCTCTCTTTCTAAGTTTTGAAGTTGTAGGGTTAGAGAGTCTATTATAAGTTTATCTTGCTTTTTAAGGTAGGCCTGTAGTACTATGAACTTCCCTCTCAGGACTGCTTTTCATTGTGTCACACAGATCTGGAGTTGTTGTGTGTTCATTTTCATTTGTTTCCAGGAATTTTGTGATTTCTTTCTTGATCTCTTTTGTAACCCATTCATTGTTTAAAAACATGCTATTTAGCCTCCATGTGTTTGAATGTTTTTGAGTGTTTTTACTGCAGTTGATTTTTAATTTCATACCATTGTGGTCTGAGAGATGCTTGATATGATTTCAATCTTCTTGAACTTGTAGAGGCTTGTTTTGTGTCCTAAAATGTGATCTATCTTTGAGAATATCCAGTGTGCACCTGAGAAGAATGTATATTCTGCAGCTTTGGGGTGGAATGTTCTGTAATGTCAATTGAATCCATCTGAACTAGTGGTGATTTAGGGTCACTGTTTCATTGTTGATTTTTTGTTTGGAAGGCCTATCCAGTGAAGCCAGTGGGGTGTTAAAGTCCCCTAGTATGATTGTATTGCGGTCAATTTCTCCCTTAAAGTCCTACAGAAGATTTTTTTTATAAATTTAGGTGCATATATGTTTCTCACGGTTATATCCTTTTTTTGGATCAACCCCTTCAGTATTATTTAATGATATTTCTTGTTTGTCCTTATGGTCTTTATTTTGAAGTCTATTTTGTCCAATATGAGTATTGCTACCCTAGCTTTGTTTTCATTTCCATTTGCATGGAAATTTGTCTTTCCATTCCTTCAGTCTCATCTTGTGGAGTCTTTTGTTCTGAGGTGGGTCTCTAGGAGAGAGTATATATTTGGGTCATGTTTTGTTATCCACTCAGCCACCCTGTATCTTTTTATTGTGGCATTTAATTCATTGACACTTAATGTTATAATTTATAAATACTTACCTATTGCCATTTTAATTCTTTATGCCTGTGTTTCTCTCTCTAGTTCTACTTTTAATTACAGCAGCTCTTTTAATGTTTCCTGCACTACTGGTTTGGTGGTGATAAACTCCTTTAGCCTTTTTTTGTCTCAGAAGCTCTTTGTTTCACCATCTATCTTGAATGATAGTCTTGTTAGGTAGAGTAGTCTTGGTTTCAGATCCTTGTTTTGGATTACCTTGAATACTTCATGTGTCATTCCCTTCTGGCCTGTAGAGTTTCTGATGAGAAGTCAGCTGACAGCCTTATGTGGGCTCTTTTGTAGGTAAGAGATTGCTTTTCTCTAGCTTCCTTTAAGATTCTATCTTTGTCTTGAATTCTTGGAATTTTAATTATGATGTGGCTGGCCATGGGTCTCTTTGGATTCTTCTTCCTTGGGACTCTCTGTGCCTTCTGAACTTGTGTGTGACTTTTTCCTTCACCAGATTAGGGAAGTTTTCTGGCATTATTTCATCGAACAGGTTCTCTAACCCTTACTTACTTTCAACCTCCTCTGGCAATCTTATAATGTGAATATTGTTACACTTCATGTTGTCCCACAGTTCCCTTAGACAGTCCTCCTGTTTTTTAACTGTTTTTTTCTTTTTGGATCTCTGAGTGATTTTTTTCTACCCAGTCTTCTAATTCTCTGATCAAATCCTCAGTTCCTCTAATCTGCAGTTTATTCCTTCCAATGTATTTATTTCTGCTATGGCCTTCTTAATTTCCTTCATCGTTTCCATGTCTTTTTTCATGCTGTTGAGCATCCTTACAATCAGTATTCTGAACTCTCTGTTAGATTGCTTATCTCCATTTCATTTAGTTCTTTTTCTGGAGATTTCTCTTGTTCTTTCATTTGGGGTTTGTTGTTTTGCCTCCCCATTTTGGCTGCCTATTTGTACCTGTTCCTATGTATTAGGTAGATCTGGTAGGACTCTCAGTCTTTTTGAAGGTTCTGGCGCAGGCCAATGTCAGACGCAGTTCGTGACCATCCCTGAGAACCTTGTTTGGAGTTTTCAACAATCCTCAGCTTGAGGTCTCCTCTTGCTGCTGGGTGCAGTTGGGCAGGACCAAGATTCACACAAAAGTCCGCTTTTTCAAGGCCTGGGTACAGAGGCAGATCAGGCAAAGACTCAAAGTACTCTGAGGTCTGCCTCTGCCTGCAGGCTGATTAATCTGATTCTCCTAATAAGCCTCAGGCTGTAGGCACTCCTCTGGGTAGGGTGAAAGGTTTTCTAGCAGGGTGAGGCAACTGCTTCTTCCCTCAGGCAAATGCAGCAAATAGTCTGCCTGAGAAAGATGTCCTCTACAGCCTGGGGTAAAGATTCAGGACAGGAATGCAGATGGCTGCCTTCTGATCTCACTCTCCAGAGCCCACAACCCAAGACTCTCCCCACACAGCTCCAGTCCACTCTGCCCTCCCTCTGATGGAGCCCAAGGTGAGTGGCTGCACACAAAACTTTGTGCATTGACTATTTAAGAGAGTGCTTCCAGTTCCAGCCATCTTTCCCTGGCAGACAGAAACCCAGCTGCTTTTCACAGCCAGATGTTATGTGGGCATCTTTCTCAGTTCTAGAGATATTGGCAGTGATCCCAGCTTGGGGTTTAGGCCCCAGAGTCCTCAGTGGGGAACCCCCTATAGGTGAACTATCCCTCCGGACGTTCAGCTGCTGCCTATGGGAGCCTGGCCAGCCCTCTCATGCTTCTGCACTTCCTACCAGTCTCTAAGCGGTCTCCACTTTAGGTCCTTGGTTATGAGGGCGCTCTCCAGTTCATCTTCAGTTGATTATTCAGGATAGTTTTTCTATATTTTAGTTGTAATTCCAGTTTGGTCCTGAGAGAAGAGTCAGTATAGCTTCCACTCAGTCTGCCGCCATCTTTAATAGCTGAGCTTTTTAATAAAATACTTTTATTTAAATAAAAGTATAAAAATTATTGTATATCTTTTTTGGAGAAATTTTTGCCCATTTTTAAAAATCAGATTATGAGGTTGTTTTTTTAAAGAAAAGTTTCTTGATTTTTAGAGAGAGAAGAAGGGAGAGAAAGAGAAAGAGAAACATTAATGTAAGAGTGCAACTTCCATTGGTTGGCTGCCTCCCACGCACGCCCTACAGGGGATCAATCCTGCAACCCAGTCATGTGCCTTTGACTGGGAATCCCACCCAGCAGCCTTCTGGTGCATGACACAACACCCAACCAACTGAGCAACTTGGGCCAGGGCAGATTATGAGGTTTTTTGATGTAGAGTTGTAGGAATTCCTTATTTATTTTTTGATATTAACCCCTTATCTGATAAATCATTTGTGAATACCTTCTCCCATTCAGTAGGTAATGTAAATCAAAGCCACAATGAGATACCACCTCACACCTGTCAGAATAGCTATCATCAATATGTCAACAAATAAGGTGTGCTGGCAAGGATGTGGAGAAAAGGAAACCCTCGTGCACTGTTGGTGGGACTGTAAATTTTAGTGCAGGGACTATGGAAAACATTATGGAGGTTCTTCAAAAAATTAAAAATAGAACTGCCATATGACCCAGAAACTGCTCTTCTGGGTATTTATCTGAAGAAAACACAAACACTCATTTGAAAAGACATACGCACCCTTATGTTCATTAAAGCATTATTTGTAATAGCAAAGATATGGAAGAAATCTAGGTCAATCCATACATAGATGAATGGATAAAGAGGTTAAAGAAAATGTGGCATATGTACACAATGGAGTATTATTCAGCAATAAGAAAAACAAGATCTTGCCCACTGTGACAACACTGGATAAATCTAGAATGTATTATGCTAAGTGATATAAGATAAAGTGAATTACATCTAAGTGTGTAATCTAAAATAAAACAGAATGGAACAGAACCACAGAAACAAAGAACAAACTAGCGGCTGCCAGAGGGGAGGAGGGTGGATGGAATGGGGGAAAAGGTAAAGGTGATTAAGAATTACAAATCTCCAGTTATAAAATAAATAAGCCACAGGGATATAGTGTACAGCACAAAGAATATGTTAATATCTAATAACTTTGCACAGTGACAGATGGTTACCAGATTTATTGTGATTATCACATGGTAAGGTATATAATATAGAATCACTGTGTTGTATACATGAAATAATATTCTATGCCAAATGGACTTGAATAAACATTTTAATGCAGTATAAATATTTGGAATATAAAATGCTGACTTGGAAATATACTGTTTCCTGAAAGTACTAATTTAGGTATCTTTGTTTTTTTTAATATAGAGTACTTTAACTTTATTTTGAAATCTTAGTTATTAATTAGGGTCATATGAGATAATACAATGTTCATTAATTAGATCAAACTGGACAATTATCAACCAGTTGGATTTCTTTGTTAAGTTACCCTTCTGGATAAACTCAAAACTCTAAACATTACTTATACTGCTCCAATATAACACCCAGATTCAGTTTCCTCTACTTCCCATTTCTTACCTACTTTTGTAAGGAAAACTGCTGCTATGCCATCTCTCACTTCATTTAAAATTATTCATATATGTTATTCTCTAGTCATGATATAGGGTTCTCTCCCAACCCTTACATTTGTTAACTTCCATTAAACCTCCAAATGTCAGTTTAGATATCACTTAATCCAGAAAGCCTTCCCAGAAATCACAAACATGACCTTTCTATGCACTCCCGTTATGACCTATCCACACCATAGCAGTCATTACATATCATAGATGCCTACAAATTTCCTTCTACCCCCCACATTACAATTATTGCTTATTACAATAAGCTTTGTAGAGGTAAGGACCATTTCTAACTGTCCACTATATTTGTATCATTAGCACACTGTTAGGCCCATGTAAATTATTCAATATTTAACATGGAATGTGAAGATGGCATAATGGAAGAACAGGAAGGATGAAAGCAGGCTGGCTAGAAGGCTTTCACTTATTCATGGTCAGTCACCAAGTTGTAAGTCAGACTTTCTACTGTACTCTACATTTCCCCTTCAGCAAAGAGTTACTCTTATTACCATTTAACTTTTTTAATGCTCCAGAAATGATCACAAAGCAAAATAAAATGCTTTCTCATTGCTGTTTATACCTCTCAGTTGCTTTACATGGTTTTCTATCATTACATGGAAAATATGTAAGGTTCCAAAGGTAAAATTCAGGAGATTTATATTATTGCCTAAGACACTAAGTATACCACACACAATTTGTAGTTGTTAAAATCAGTCTTAAATATATTTCTACTTCCAGTTTCTAACTATTTTGAAGTGATATCAGTTTACATCTTCTTTTGAAAGGGAATCTTGGGAGTGTTATCGCCAAAAAAAGACAGAGTGGGCAATTCTAGGGCTATGTCCTCCCTAAAAAACTAGTGAGCTGGCAAAAGCTGTCAGAATGAACTTCTGAAGAATTCTGGAATCAAGTAAAAAATATACAACAATCACAGGAAGAGAAGCTACTGTTTTGTTGTAAAAAGCATTGTCCCACCTGCAATCAATGAAAACAGTCATGAAAGTAACAACCTGCACTGCACTCCTGTGGATTGCTAGAGCCACGGAAAGCAGTAGGGACCTTATTTTCAAAGAATTGTGGTTGTGGGGCTCAACTACCTGACAGCTCACTAAAAGACACACGCAAAGAATGCCTTTTGTTTCACAGAACTCAGAATATTCCCACAGCTGGGCCACTTTTGCTGAAAGCATTTAATGCTACGGGTATTAAGTGCATTAGCCTAGAACAAGAAGAAACAATGATATATTCTAAATTATAAAGCTCTTCAATTATTAATTTCTAAAAGTATTTTCAAGATAAAACTATATCTAAAGCAGTCCTATGTCTATCATAGCAATTAAATTTGCAGTTACAAACCTTCTCACAAACAAAACCCCAGATCCAGGTGATTTCACAGATGAATGCTATCGTCTGTGAAAAAATTACTACCAATTTTACACAATCTTTTCCCAAAATTTTAAAAAGAGAAAATACTTCCAAACTAACTTTATGGGCCAACAATACCATGATAATAAATCCAGGAAAAAAATATCAGAGGGAAAGAAAAAAAACTACAACCAAACAACCCTCATAAATATAGCCACAAAAAACATTAACAAAATATATACCAGGAATGCAGGTTTACCTTAATAATCAACATATCAAACAATGTAATTCACCATATCAACATTAAAAAACAAAGCCATATGATTCTCTCAAAAGATATTTTTAAAAAATCATTTGAAAAGATTCAAAACAATTTATTAGAAAAACTTTCAGCAAACTAGGATTATAAAGAAACTTCCTCAAACTGATAAAAGGCACCTATGACGATAATGAATGATTAATGAATGCATACTTTTTAGGAATAAGACAAGGAAGTTTTCTCCAACTGCTTGTATTCAGCATCATACTGAATATATTTGTAAGGTCTGTGCACTTTAAAGTACAAAATTAAAATTTTTTTCAAAAAAGAAAGAAAACGAGAACCTAAACAAATAGAGAAATGTGCCATTTTCAAGGATTGGAAATCCTAATCAAAATTGTGGCTGTCTTTTTATTAAAAATTCACAAATTGATTCTAAAAATGTATATGAACAATAAAGGGGACTATAATAGTCAAAACAAATCTGAAACAGAACAAATTGGAGAGGTCCTAAACTACCAGATTTTATGACTTACTATACAAAGCCACATAAATCAAGACAGTGTGGTACTGCTGTAAGAATATGCATATGCATTAATAGAACATAACAGAAAAGCCAGAAATAGACCTACACAAATCAAAAAAACAAATCAGTAAATAATCAACAATTACAGACAAAGGTACCAAGATGAATAATGGGGAAAGAACAATATATACAAATAGTGAGGAAAAACTGGACATCCACATGCCAGGAAATGAACCTGGACTCTTATTTTACACTATTCACAAAGTAAGAGTTACATTTATAAAACATCTAGGAAAAATCTCCTTATCTTTTTGATTAGGCAAACATTTTTTAAACAGGTCACAAAGGACAACCTGCATAGGGAAAAACTGATAATTTGGGCTTCTGCAAAACTAATATACTGTTAAAAGAATGAAAAAACAAACAACAGCCTGAAAAGAAATATGTGGAAATCATGTGATAAAGGAACTGTATCCAGAATACATAAAAAGCTCTCGCATCTTGCTAGTAAAAAAATAAATAACTCAATTTTTTTTTAAATGGGCAAAAGATCTAAACATATTTTTTAAAAGATATTAAAATGTGTTCTAAGCACATAAAAAGATATTCAACATCATTTGTAAGAAAATGAAAATTCAAACCATAGTTAAGCTACCATACACACCCACAAGATTCAAATAAAAAAGACCGATAAATACCAAGTAGAGTATATGAAACAGTTGGAACTACCACACATTTTTCGTGTGAATGCAAAATGACACAGCTACTTTTGAAAAACATTTGGCAAATTTCTTATAATGTGAAACAGATACTTACCCATACATCCCAGTAATTCTACTCTTGGTATTTACCCAAAGGAAATGAAGACATAGATTCATGAATTTTTACTAATAGTTGGTCTAAAAATGGAAATAACTACTGGAAAAAACTAGAAACAAAACTCTTTGCTTAATTTTCATCTCATTGCTGTTTGTTTGTTTGTTTTAAATGTTGTGTATCTGCTATACCAGATCTCCGCTTCCTTTGCCCTTGTGCCTTTCCACTACAGCCAGATCTGTTTAAAACAAATGCCACCCCTCCAGCTTACAGCCTCTCAATGACTCCTTACTCTTCCTATAACAGAATACAAGTTCTTTCCCCACAGTGTAAAACCTGAATAAATCTTCACATCTACCTCACCAATTTCACCTTCTGTTGCTCACCCTACCCCAACTCCTTTGCTCATTACAGGCTCCAATCTCTCAGACTGAGATCAGTTTCTCAACAGACCTTTATTTCCCCCAGTTCCCAGGCGTTCTGCTAACTGTATCCTCTGTCTACAAGGATCTCTCACTGGCTCTTTACATGATGTGAAAAGTTGACATTAAGTGAAGCCATTTTATTATTATTATTATTTTAAACATATCTTTATTGATTTCACAGAGAGGAAGGGAAAGGGAGAGAGAGAAACATCAATGATGAGTCATTGATCAGCTGCCTCCTGCACCCCCCACACTGGGGATCCAGCCTGAACCCGAGCATGTGCCCTGACCGGGAATCAAACCCAGATCTCCTGGATCCTAGGTCAATGCTCAACCACAGAGCCACGCCTGGCCGGGCAAGTGAAGGCATTTTAAAATAGGGCTTGAGAAGCCATTCTAAATGAACTGCTTTGTAGGTCTTACCCCTTAAAACTCTGAAATACTGAACTGGGCAAAATAACCTTTGGACTGGGCCAAACCAACACTGTCTTACAAAGAACTGTTTAAAAATCTAACAGGAAAGTAGATGAAAAGAAAGGACTAACGATTATTTATGTTCTTTAGAATCAGTAACCAGCCATTTATAGCTAAAGAGCAACCTAGCTTGTTAGTATCAATAGAAAATCCTCCCTTCTATTGATGTAATAATTTCCTTTCCTTTTCTCATAAAAACTCCTTTCCTTCACCCCATAATGGAGACAAAACTTGGGCTGCTGCCTGAATCACTGCTTCCGTATTGCAATTCACTTTTACTTTATATAGACATTTGTTGCCTCTCACTTTTACTTTTTATTTCTAAGGTTAGAAATAACCAGCTCTTTCTCATATTTCAGGTCTCAGTTTGAATGATCATCTCTTCAAAGAGGCATTGTCTCCCATGTTCTATATTAAAATACATTACAGGTATTTCATTCATAGCATTAATTACAATCTGTACTTGATTTATGTGTGAATTATCTGTCTCCCATAAAAAATATAAGCTCCTTAAGGGCAGAGTCCTAGTCTTGCTCTCCATTATATATCCTAGTGCCTACTTCTGTATCTGGTACATAATGTAACTTTCATGCAAGAGGGCAAAGAAATCCCAGTAGCTAATGAATCAATTACAGTCATGCACACTGCTTAATGACAGGCATATGTCCTAAGTGCACCATTAGGTGAACATTAGCGTGTACTTGCACAAACCAAGATGGTAAAGCCTACAATACTATACACTTAGGCTATATGGTATAGGCTATTGCTCCTAGGCTACAAACCTATACAGTATGTCACTGCAGTGAATACAATAGGCAATTGTAACACAGTGGTATGTGGTAACTATTGGTGTATCTAAACATATCTCAACAAAGAAAAGGTACAGTAAAATTACAATATAATGCATAAAAAGAAATATACCTACATAGGGCACTTAGCATGAATGGAGCTTGCAGCATTGGAAGTTGCTTGGGGTGAGACAGTAAGTAAGAAGTGAGTGTGAAAGCCTAGGAAATTACTATATACCACTGTAGACTTTATAAACACTGTACACTTAACACACAATAAATTTATTTTAAAATTTTTCTTTCTTCAATAAATTAACCTTGGCTTTCTGTAACTTTTTTTATTTTATAGACTTTTATTTTATTTTTAACATTTCTACTCTTTTCTAATAACACTTAGCTTAAAACACAAACATACGGTACAGCTATATAAAAATATTTTCTTTATACCCTTATTCTATGAGATTTCTCCTAATTTTTTTTACTCTTTAAACTTTTTTGTTAAAAACTAGTAACAAACACACATAGTGTACACCTATATAGGGATAAGATCATCAATATCACTGCCTTCCACCTCTACATCTTGCCCTACTGGGAGGTGTTCAGGGTCAATTAACACACATGGAGCTGTCATCACTTATGATAGCAATGCCATCTTCTGGAATACTTCCCGAAGGACCTGCCTGAGCCTCTTCTTGAGGAGGTGTCACTCTTTTTCAGAAATATGTCTATCCTAGTTTGCTTGGTTCATTTTTTTCTTCATCATGGATTTGTCTGTGAGCAGATAAAGCATCATGAATATTCTTCTCTATTAATGAAAAACTTTTGGTGTTGGGGTCTAGGTATTCAAACTTTTTAGGGAAATTGTTAAAGTTTGAAAAAAGCTTCTGCTAACTTTTTCACTGTAAATTTTCTTGCAGTTTTTGCTATGTGTTCCAGTTCCAGTTCCAACAATTCATTATTCAATTCCTCAGGAACCAGCTCTAGGAGCGCCTCAATGTCAATACTAAAGGTTAGAGTTGTTTACCATCTCAACGACAGCCTTGTTGATTTTGGCAAACTCATCATCCTTAGCAAATCTTTTGAAGTCATAGGCTGTAAAGTCATTAGGTGATAGGAACTTTTCAGCTCCATTATAATCTTATGGAACCACTGTCACATATATGTGCTCTGCTGTTGACCCAATCAATGTTATACAGCACATGATGCACTACAAAGCGTGTTTCCCAATTAGATACTTAGATTATAATTCAAAGTAATAAACTCCATTTTTCACCATAAAACTTAAAAATCCCTTCACAAATAATCCTCATTATATATTTTATTGTGTGCATATATACACAGAGATGCGTACACACACAAATATACACATATGGCAGTGTCTACACAGAAACTATGGAATCAGTCACGTCAAAGTCTGACTCACAAATGTTATATA
Organism: Miniopterus schreibersii; assembly: GCF_964146895.1. Classification (NCBI taxonomy): domain Eukaryota; kingdom Metazoa; phylum Chordata; class Mammalia; order Chiroptera; family Miniopteridae; genus Miniopterus; species Miniopterus schreibersii. The sequence continues at coordinate 86,070,764 of NC_138102.1, read as the reverse complement.
AGAGCAAAATGTATTTCATTTCTAACCTTTTAATGTTTAATTGCAAATAATATTGACTATCTGAGATTTTCAAGAGTTGACTGCTTTGATATTAAAATATAACTTTATTCCAGTTATTTCCTTCAATTTAAATTTAACTGTGTAAGAAATGACTTTTTTTTTTTTTAATTTATCTTTACTGTTGAAAGTATTACAGATGTCCCCATTTTTCCCCATTGACCCCTTCTACCCCCACCCACTCCCTCTCCCCAGGCCTTCACCACACTATTGTCTGTGTCCATTATTGTTCTAGAAATTGCCCTCCTTCTCTCTGGAGACCCAGGAGCCTTATCTCATTTCTTGGCTCAGTATGTTGTATGTACCTCATTTTACCTTTCTGTATCTGAACCACTCATGTATATGGGGATCTATAACTCTCTCACGTATGTGGGGCTCCCGTAAGTATGCATGTAATTAAATTTGGTTATTTTCTCTTTTTAATCTATATCATGTCTATTTATTAGGCCAGCCAAAAGAACCTAGAAGGGTAGAGAAAAATTTCTTCCTTCCCGAAAATCCATCTCCAACACATCATGAATTTAAAAATAAAATAAAACTATCTCCCTAAAGTAAAATTTTTTTCATAATTACACTTCTCCCAATCATAACAACTTGACACGTTCACTTCCCTGACTCTTCTGCTTTTTCTCTCCATTCCAATTGTCAAGTCCTAATATTTCTTTCTTACTCACCTATCTCAGCCTCAAACCTTCCTCATTTTCCCTAGCTACCACACCAAGTAGTTTCAAATTCCTTCTTTTTTTCTTCCTTACAATACCTTCCTACTTCAAGTCATCACTGAATACCACTGCCAACTTCATCTTCCTAAAATAGCACTTTGATCTCATAATATTCATTTTCTCAATAGCCTTTCTACTAAATTAATTTTTATTTATTATCTGAATATATGAATTATCTGAATTTATTGTCAAAAATCCTACAATAGATTCTCACAGATGTACTGACTAGGCCCAAAAGGGTAATATAGAAAGAGAGCTAGACCTCTGCTAAACCCTATGGACAGAGTACATTAGTATGCTAAGTACATCAGTTTATTTCTCCTCTAAGGCCCAGTTTCCACATGTTTATTACAATCTCTCAGATATTCTGGTTCTAGGATGCCACATACTATACAATCTCTACTAAGATGATAACTGTGATGTATGCAACAGCAATGGTATCATAGAACAAGAAGGAATTGAGAATCTCAGGACCCTAAGTGGGTAAAATAAATTTTAAAACACTGCAAGTATTTTAAAAATTGCACTGGATAAACTACAGTAATTTTCTAATGAGGTTAAAGCAAAAGAGAAAATGTAATGATTCAAAACTTCAGTTTGAGAGAAATAAAAAATATGTGACTAGAACCAAAAAAATAAATAAATAAAATAAATCCTGATTCCTACAAGTGACAAGTTGTTTGAGATAAATAAATCAAGTACTTCACTCAAAGAGCTGGAAAAAAAATTTTTAATGTAACCATGAGTAAATTATGAGGAAAGAAATTATAAATGTTAAAGCAAAATTTCATGGGTTAGAAAACAGAAATAAACCCACAATGTCATTCCTAGGAGAAAAAAGATTAATACATACAGCCCTTAGACAAAAAAAGAAAAGACTCTGAAAATTGTAAGTAAAATATAGCAAATAAGTAGATTTTTCTTCTCGTAAGACGTGTTCAATCTGTGTTAATAAATTTATAGAGAGAATAGGAACTGAATCAAATGTTTCTCAAAGTTTATCTCTGAGTTGTGGGCTTACAAATCTTTTCCTTTTAGTTTTACATATTTTCTGATTCTATAAATTTTCTAAAAGAATCTTTTAGCCTTGGTTAGTATGGCGTAGTGGATAGAGTGTTGGCCTGTGAGGTTTGACCCCTGGCCCTGGTTGGAAACAACCAATCAATGTCTCTCTCACATCTATGTGTGTGTCTAATTCTCTCTCTCTCTTTCTCCTCCTCCCTCCCTCCCTTCCACTCTCTCTAAAATCAATGGAAAATATATCCTCTGGTGAGGATAAAAAACAAACAATCTACTTTTATAATCAGAAAAAAAATTAATTTCTGGAGGACAGGGTTGTGAAAACTCTCAGTATCAGGGGTTATATATAAATACTAGATTATAAAGCCCCTGAAAATAGGACCCAAATTAGTCTTAATGACCAATCCATGAGCAGTACCTGTATAGTGTGCACTGAAATAGCTGAAACTATTTTATATCTATTAAGCAAGCATTCAATATAGTTTTCATGACATTAGTATATTTAAAAGCAAGTTTAAAATAATATTAACATTTTTAAACTTTCCAATTTTATAGCCCTGCAGACTACTTGGTAAAAGAATTCATGCCAATTCTTCCACAAAAATAACCTACCCCTTAGATACAAAATTTCCAGCAAACTTAATGCTATTCAACTTTCCACCTTTAGTTCTACTCCATAATATCCAAAGTAGTCCCCCTTCCTTACACAATTTCTCTTCTTTCCATAACATGGAAATTTATCAAGTTTCCAATCAGAAAATAAAAGCTAATTGAAGGAATATGATAAAGTCTAGGAAAATGCTGATTAAGGGTAACTCTTATTAAGAAGAAAAGGAACTAGCACAGGGATAAAAGCCAGTTTTATTTTTAAGTGCTATGTTACAAGTGGTTGTTGCTGACCTACAATTGATGACAACACAAATCTTTGGAGTCAGCTAACTTGGCGCCAAATCCCAATTCTGCCACTTACTAAATCCATGACTTGGTAAGTAACTCTTCAGCTTAACACCAGCTATCTCATAGGGAAATGATTATTAAAGAGGCTATTTCGTGTAAAGTATCCAACAGTGACCAGCTCAGACTAGGTTCTGAATAAATTTTAAGTTTCCTCACTTTTCCAGTATGAGGTGGGCAGTTAGAAAAAAAGAAGGAAAAAGGTCTGGTTCACATGGTAATGATACCCATGATTTTAATTTAATTACCAATATGTGCTGATCAACAAATCTAAACACCAAGCGTTTGATATTATTAAATATTACAGCAATATTATTTTTTAAAATTACCCAAAACTTTTAAAGATAGTAAAAAATCACAAAGTACTGGTTTTTCTTTTTAGAAAACAGAAACATACATTTTATATTGTCATAAAAATTAGTAATTTCCCTAATAAATATAATACCATAAGTTAGCATCATCTAGCCTAAAATCAATAATCCCTGAAATAAAGAAACATGCCTAACCTCAGCTTACATAAATATTTATTAAAAATTCTTAGGTGTATTAAGATCAGTACGTATTTTATACAGAATTCCCAACTTTGGGTAATTTCTTCACTTTTCCTTGATCTATAGCTTAAACTATGTACAGAAATCAGAATCAAAACAATTTTTACTAGAAATAAGATTCCATTTTTATGTCAAATTTATATCAATTAATGTAATATACAGCATTAGGCAAAAGTAGGTTTACAGTTATTTGTATAGAAAATAACACTAAGTAATAATGCAAGAATAAACTGTTTCACGTACTCACAACTGTAAACCTACATTTGCCCACTCTATATATTTACATATAATGCAGTTTAATTATATCAAAGAGCTATTTTAACCATTTGAAAATTATGTCACAGCAAATACTACCAACAATTTAACATTCAGAGTGTAACAGTCAAGTGCTTATTCAAGAGGATCAGAATATGCCACCCAAAATATGCCACTTTGGCAGTAGGATTATTTTAAACTGAAGGTAATTAAGAACCAACAGATTCAGGAAGAGTTCTCTACCCACCCTTTTCTGCCTAAAATGCAGGGCATAAATTTACCTTTGTGAAAGAGACATAAATATCCTGCTTCTGCTGTGCTAGGATGAGAAGAGCAACCCTTAATCACTGGAAATGGAGAGCCAGGCACCAAGATGAGTCTGCATAAACCAATTTTACTAAAAATAACCCTTCTACTAGTTCTCCTAAACACTTCCCAGTCACTACTTACATGGAGTCCACTGAAGTCCAAAGCCTCTTTCCTTTGTTAAGGATATATAAGCTCTGATTTCACTTCTTTTCCATGCACTTCTGTGCATGTAAAAATATTAAAAATCTGTATTCCTTTCCTCCTGTTAATATCTCTTGTCAGTCAATTTCACAAGCCCCAAGTCACTGAACCTAAAAGGGTAAAGGGAAAGTTTTTCCTTCTCAACAATACCATAAAATAGTAAAAAGTTTAGAGATGGATCTCTAGTTCTTTCAATTTATATATCACCAAGTGAAGTTATCTCATTGTTCCTTTACTATCCTGCATTTCCCTAGTCTATTGACTTTCCAATACACTATCTTAAAGTTTCTCTTCTCTGCTTAAACTTTCAAGACCCCCTACCCCTTCCTTACTCTAGTGATGGCAAGCTTTTTTGCACTAATAGAAGCAAGTAAAAAATAGTTTCATCATCTTCTATCACATTAACACTGCAGGTGAACCCATATAATCCACCGTCCCATCTCTTCATATGGATGAACTAACCAAGTTCCTATATATTAAGCCAACTCTTCCATCTATGCCCTCTACATTCTATACCCTTTCCTTTTGTGAATATAGTTCCAAGAATTGTTCCTAACTTCTGCGGCCATGCGTCATCAGAAACTGGATCATTTCACCACTGAACCATTCCTATCAGAGCATAAACATCCACCCAATCTTTAATAATCATTTACTCAACCTCACCCTTCAGCCACTAGCCTATCTGTTTCTTCTTCTTTACAGAATCCTCCTCATCTCCAGGATTTAACAAAATTTGAATTGCCCGGGTCCCAATACTTGCATCTCTTCTCTGTCCATACTCACTCCTAGATGACTTTATGTAATCTCATGGCTTTTAGTAGCAACTAGGTATTACTGACTCACAAATGTTTATCTTCAGCTCTTACCATTTGCAGCCTCCTATATTGAATTGATTTCTTATCATCTCCTCTTATATGGGTAATAGACACCTAAAATTTAACAGGGCCAAGAACAAACTCCTAATCTTCTTCCCATCCCATCCCCATATTAGATCCTCTAGTGGACTTTCCAGTCTCAGTCGATTGCAAACCCTCCACCTGTCCAGTTAGTCAAGACAAAAGTTTCAGGGTCATTTTGACTCCTCTCTTTCTCAAGTGCTCCCATCCACTGGCTAACAAATCCAGCTACTGTGCCTTCAAAATATATCTATAATTTGATCAATTCTTACTCTTGTACTGCTACCACCATAATCTGAAACAGTATCTATCTCTTGTCTGTGTTACTGAAAGAACCTCCTCAATGATTTCTCTGTATCCACCCTCACTGCCTAGGGTTTATTCTCAGCACGGGTTTTAATAGGATTGATGTAATTGCTAAGTAGATCATAACTCTCCACTGCTCAAAACACTCCAGTGGCTTACCAAGTTTCAATAAAATCCAAACTTGTATAGCCAGCCACCTACATGATCTATTCATCCTCCACCTCTCAAGTCTAATCTACCAACTTCACTTCTGCTTCAGCTATACTGTTGTTTTGACAGTCTCCATCCATGCATACTTGCTATTCCTTCAGACTGCCATAGTCTTCCCCTAATATCCACATGGCTCTCTCCCTTAAGGTCTCTCTTCAGGTGTTGGCTTATCAGAGGCCATCCCTAAACTACTTTACTTAAAATAGTAAACTACTTAAACCCAGAACTCCCTCTATGCTTCTTTTCCACCTTATTTTCTTCATAGAAAGTTTCTATTCTTACATAGTATGTATTTTAGGTGTGTGTTTATTGTATACCACCTATCCCTAGAATGTAACCTCCATGAGAGCAGAGACTTTTGTCTGCTTTGTATGCACTTTTGTCTGCTTTGTATGCTGTTGTTTTACCTCTAGCACCTGGCACATATTTGCCATTTAATAAATACTGGGTAAATAAATACATTTAGTCCTTCAGCATAATTTACAGAGCCCAATTCTATACCCCCACAGGGAATTATGAAAGATGCACAAAATATGAAACAATATTTGATGATGATATCAGAGAGCTACAAAGACAATGAGCAATTGCAAAGCCAGACCCAGAGAGGAAGAAAGCTCAGAGAAGTAAGCCCAATATTGGAAATATCTTTCCCTTCAAAGCAAATGTCCACTGCAAAAGCAACAGTTGAAAGGCTGAGAACCTGAATATAAATTTTAACATACACATGGAAATAGTGTGACAAACACTATGGTTCAGACACAAGAGAAAGGCCTTTACAGGCACCCCAGGCTTTTTTCTTGCTACACTGAAGAGATACTCCCCAGGAGTAAGGGTGGGGGGAAAATAGCCCAAACATTCAAAGTGAAAGAAACCAGGAACAAAAGACTATATATTATATGACTCCATATAGAATGGGCAAATCCACTGGGACAAATAGCAGATTAGTGGTTGCCTGGGGATAGAAGGAATATAGATTGGGAGATACAGAGTTTCTTTTGGGGGTGATGGAAATATTCTGGAATCAGACAGTAGTGATGGTTGTACAACAACATAAATACTAAAAGTCACTAAATTGTACCATTTAAAATATTTATGATAGTAAATTACATGTAATGTGAATTTTATGTCAGTTAAAAAAGAAACAAGCAAGCCCTTACAGAGACCAAGCACAAATTCAGCTTATCTCAATTCCAGACTGGATTATAACAGTTTGAGATGACTAGGGTCTCAAGCCTAAGGTGCCAGCCTGAACCAAAACATGGTTATTAAGAAATGGGATGAACAGAATGGACACAGATGGAGTTTAAGGCTGGGTGGGCCAAAGAGACCCTCTGTTGCTCCCCCACCATTAAAGGGGGGCCCCAAACAAATCCATCCTGTTTACCCCAGTTTTGAAAAATGTTTAAAGCCAGAAGGCAGAGACTGCAATAACAGACCTGACCTACAATACCTTGGGACAGTGGCTAGGTAGGTTAATCAAAATAAATATTGACAAAAGGGCAGGGTTCCATGGCTCAGTACCTCACCAGGGACCCAAAAATTTTTGCACCAGAGTGGATAACATAGGGGGTGGAAAAGAGATGTTTCCAGGACTCTTTTAGACAAGAGTTCCATGAACTTTGATACTAAAACTCATTAGTGAAGTCCTGACTTGAGTTACAATTAGATTGGGAGAACATAAAAATATAATGGCTAGCAAACGATATGAAAGTTGGAATGTTTAAGTCAACATTATGTAAAGAAGCTGTATCAACCTTGCCTGAATATTTATGGGGATATTATATCTGGTTGGGGAACACTATCCCCTACCTAATAGTATGAAACCGAACCCTGTGGATGAAGTCCTAATAGGAGCTACAGTTAGGAATGTTGGAGTTGATGAAATTAAGATAAAGGTTTGCAGAAGAATTGGTATATTTCAACAGGCTTTATGTAGTCTCTTTTTTCTGACTGTATTATGGGGATGGACATTCTGTCTGACTGGGAAACATTTACCCTACCTAGTATTGTAAAACAGAAGTCATATAAATCCACCCTTCAAGCAGTATTAACTGAACATGCTAAATGGGTAATATGGCCTGAGCCCTAAAGTATGGGACAGAAGCTAGAGTGCTGGTTGGGACAAATTATCTGTGTGATAGCCCTATGTGAAGTATAGACTAGGGCTTATGGGGTTTACTCAAAGAGGCTGAGAGAGAGCCTCCCAGCAAATATGACTGGAACTTTGGACTAGAGAATTTACATTTGAGGGACATTTACTACCTGGCTATTGGAGAGTATTAATTGAAGCTACCTCTTTGACTGAAGGGCATATAATGATTTTGAAACCCGAAATAGCCATAATGTCCAGAATGAAGTCAGAGAAACACTATTATGGGGATGACAGTGCCCACAAAAGTAACATAATAAAATGGATATGGTTTATAAAGGATCATGCTGCTTGGGGAATACAAGGAGGAGATTCTCCCGAGCAGGGAGCCTCTTTTCTCCTAGGACTGAATATGAAACTGTGCAAGGAGCTGCTGGATTCTATTGTCACTTGGAAAGTGCCCTATAAACCATTCTTGACTGACCAACAAAGAGACAATAGTGTGGTGAAGGCCTGGGGTGGGACAGGAACTGGGTGGAGAGGGACACTGGGGGGAAAATGTGGGATATCTGTAATACTCTCAACAATAAAGATAAATAAAATATAAAAATTTTAAAAAAAGAGCTGCTTTGTTTGTGGATGGCAGCGTCAAGGTGAATCTACAACATCCTGTTTGGAGGGCCACCACTCTGATTGCAGAAAGTAAAAATAGATTACCCTCGTGGCTGAATTACATGCTATTTTCCTATTTGATTCTTCCAATGGAAGAATTAAACAGTGGTAAAAGCCCCAAAGTTTGGATTTTTACTGGCCCTATGATCAAGACAGAGGGCAATGTAAACCTAGACTATTAAAGGAATGACTATATAGGACATGACCATATGGGAATCTGAGCAGTGCATTAGAGTAGGACATGTTGATGCCTATCAGAAGTCTCTTTCAGTTCAGAACTGCAATTGACAAGCAGGTAACCCTATGTCCTCACTTAAGCTGGTCATCTGGGCCCATGAAATGAGTAGACATGGGGGCAATGCAGTAGACTGCAGCAATGCAGAGATGGGCTGAAGTTTCTCTTGAACTCTCTGAGGCACAAAATGCCAATAAGAACTGTTCTGTTCTGTTAGCCAACAGAAGAGGTAGAGACTGCAGATGGCCATGTGGCAAATTGCCTAGTGGGAAGGCCCTGATCATAGATGGCAAGTCAGACTGATATTAGCAGCCCTGGGGGCTACAAATGGGTCTTGACAGGAATAGACAGACACTGATTCTGGATGGGGTTTTGTCTACCTGGTGGTAGATGAAAATGCTCAGAGAGCTATAAAAGAACAGAACAGACAATACTGCACCAATTTGTACAGCTGACAGTCATTTCTTCAGACCAAGATATACATTTTACAGGCCTAATATTCAACAATGGACAGACAGATATCCTCCTCAGAGTAATAGTTTGATAGAGAATTGGAATGCACAATTAAAACACTGGTTGTCTAAAATGGAGGGAAATAAACTGCATGGCCATACTAAAGTTGACAGATAGATAGATAATGATACATGATGATAGATAGGAAGTAGAGATATATCTTATAATCCATGTAAAATGTTTACAAAATATCTAATATATACTAAATGCTTAGTATTATTATTATCCGTTATTTTTTCCTAGACAAACCTAATGTTAGCAAGTATATCTGTCTATCCTCGCAAAGAGGACCAGAGCCATAGCTCATCTTGTTCTCCTCTACACATTTTTTTCTCTCAACTTCCTTGTAATTTTAAAAATTATATTTAACAACACGTTTTATGGCTTTATTTCTGCATCATTGTATCCAGTGTCCCACTATTCTATTTTGGTTCACTGATCTTCTTGCTAGAGTACATACAGCATTAGTAATTCTTTCATCAATGATCAATGGATAGGACAGATTCCCTGTCTACCTGACATTGTATTTATTTGTATCTTATTCTAAAATGTTAATTTGTCTAGATAAGACATTTCTAGATTCAAAGTTATTTTCCTCTAGCCCTTTTATCAGTGCACTGTATTGTGAACTCCAATGTTGCTGATAAGATATGTGCTGTCCATCTGATTCTCAGTCCTCTGTAGATAATCTGTTGGTATTTTAAATACGTGTAAATATATAGAGAGAAATACAAAAATAAAATAGATACAGATATATCCATGGATGGTGGGCATTACAGTTTAATTTGCATGATTACTAGTGAATGTGAGCACTGTATAACAGTTAGGTGTCTTGAGTTTGAGATAAGACTCCCTGTGTTATAATCTAGACACTAACACTACTGTATGTATAACCTTAGGCAAGTTACTTAAACACGCATCCGTGCTCAGCTTCCACATCTGTAAAGTGTGGATAATAATAGTATCTATCTCATAGTGTTGTTGTGAGATTTAAGAAAGACAGTCAAATGAATGAATTCAAACCCATGATATTGAATAAAAATGAAAATGAAAATCAGAAAAACTCACAGGCTTCCATTTTTATAAAGCTTGTTTTTTAAATCATAATTAAGTAGTAACAGATGGTTGAGGACCACATTTTTTTTTAATCATGTAAAAAGAAAATGATAAATATTCATAAAATCAGTTACTCTAAGGAAGATGAGGAAAAATGGGATTGTAAAGTAACACACAGGGAGCTTCGACAATATTGGTATTATTCTAGATTACAAGTGGATGATGGGTATTATCTTATTATTAAGAATGGGGACTGGGTGAAGAACAGAAGATCATTACCAAATACTTAATAGCTGAATTTATCTTATCCCACTACACCTGATTGCAAGCTTTCAAATGCACTGGAAAAAGTCTGAGAGCATATACACCAAAATTAAAGATATTAAAAAATTGAGAGACACTAAGAAGCCAGATAAGGTTGAAGAACGTAAGTTTTTAATAACACAACCAAGATGATTATGTGACTTTTACCCTCAGGATTGACAGCTAGTATAGAGAACATACATATATATGTTTTCATGAGATTATAAAAAAATAAGAGTGCCAAGATCAAATAAGCGAAAGACTCTCACATATGTACATAACTGAAATAGTATTCAGTTGGATCTGAATTTGGTCTTTGCTCATCTTGAGGTACACTGAACTATAGAGAATGCAGAAGCACTTAAGTTTCAAAAAAGGAGGTAAAAGAGAATACCAAAGGGAAATGGTGGGGATACAAAGAAACATTTTCATGGAAAAGGAGCCAATGATAAAGAAGCAGGTCAAAGAAAGAAAAGGCCATGTTTTCTCACATCTCTAAGCTTCTGCATATGCTTGAAATGCCTTTTTAATCCCCTTGATCTGGCTGACAGGATTCAGCCCAGGAGTTACTTCTTCAAAGAAAGCATTTTCTAACCTATATCCCCAGTACCATTTCCTAAGAATGTACAACTGAGCCTATCTTTATGAAAGCATTTATCAATCTATAATTGTTATTATTTCATTATCTGTCTACAACTAAATAATGTGACCTGAGTAAAAACTATGTATTTAATTGCTTTGACCCATTATAGTGCCCAGAAAATAAGTACTCACCAAGTGGTGACCACATACTTAACCACAGCACTATATACCAAGTTTACATGAGAAGAAACATTTTCACAGAGGTTTGTATTTTGGGCAATGCCCATGGAAGAATAACATGCACAACTGAAAGAGGTGAGAACATGGCTTAGAATTAACCTCAAGATATCTAGTTTACCAGTAAAACAGCATTTCAGTCAAAGTAAATACAATTCATTTTGATTACTGAATGTATTTTAATTCTCAAACTGTATTCACATTTTAAAACTTTGAGCTGCTTAACAAAAACTAAATAAAAGTGTTAAAATATTAATTAAAATACTGATTATTTTATTATTAAAGTGCTAATTAAAATTATTAAAATAGCAAACTTAATTAATTTCTATGCCCACTTTGTGCAAAGCTTTGTATTACCTGAGTCAGTGAGTGAACACAAATAATGGTTTAAATACCTCTTGATCAAAAAACATTTTCAAATATTATTCTTTTCCCCCCTTGTTTTTTTGTTAATCTTCACTTGAGGATATTTTTCCATGATTTTAGATAGAGTAGAAGGAAGGGGGGAAGTAGAGAGAGAGACAGAGAGAGAGACAGACATACAGACATGGATTGGTTGCCCCCCAAATGCCCCGGCGGACCAGGCAGGGGACCGAACCTGCGACCCTGTGGTGTGAGGGCCAACACTCTAACCTCTGAGCAACACCAGCCATGGCTCAAATGTTATTCTTATAAAATGTAGGACTAAAATTTACTACATTTTTACTTGTTTTTTGGAGGAATTAGCATTTACAGTATTTCACTAATTCTATAGTAATGTAAAAGATGTGCTTTTTTAGTTACAGGCCTCTATGAAGTCTACACGGAAAAATACCTGATAAGCATGAAGCTGGAGGTGTGTCTATTAAAAAAAGAAGTAAAAATAAGCCAAATAGCACTCTGAAAAAGGTACCATATTGTATCTCACTGGTTTCATTATAATGTCAGTTAGAATTGGCACTAACAAAAAAACAATCTGTAACGTGTGGGATACTAGAAAACCCTTTCATCAGTTCATTAGTACATAACTATACTAACAGTATCTGACAGTAGACATAGATGGATATACCACCAGAAATTACAACAATGAATGAAACTTTAAATAACAGCTTCATAATACTCAGCTTCCACTGTTAGAGGGTAAAATGATTTTCTGATAACAATTTCAGTAATATTTGGTTTAAAAAGAATGGCACAAAATTATTTTTAGTTATTTATAAAATTATTAGGCAAAATAATATGATAAGTTTGAGAAATACTATGTCTGTAACTCATGAATTATTTACATTACACAGCATAAATATATTAAAATAAGTATATTCATATGCAAGAGTTTTTACATTAGCTTGCTGGTCTGGAGAGCAAAATAATTACCCTTTTGGGAGTAATAGTAAGGAAGAATGAGTTCATACAACAATGTGGAATGAAATCACAGTATCACTGTTTTAAACCTGAAAAGTATTTTATTATAGACCATCTACTCCAATTGCTCCCTTCCTCAAGACACTAGGATTTTATAGAGTCAAGTGGGCAATACTCAATCTACTCTTAATACTTCAAAAAGTCTAAAATACCATATTGCCCATAATTAAAACTGTATGAACTAACCCAAACATCATCTCCCTTTGTTCTCCATTGAGTGTACTTAAATGCAATGTTGTTAAACCATTTATGTCACTAGAAATAAAATGTTATTATTTAACAGAAATAATTTAGTAGGAACTGGAACAGAAGTTGGTAATCATAAAACCCCTACAACTGAGGTCAACAACTATACTAATGGACAGGCAGAAATTCCCTAATTTGCAGTCCAGTGGTCTTGCTCCCTAACCACTTTTAATGCAAAACATAAATAATGTCATTAACAAATACCAAGATGTTGTCTCTGGCTGGGTAGCTTAGTAGATTAGAGAGCCGGCCAGATACAACAACCGAGGTTGTGGGTTCCATCCTAGTTAGGGCACATACGAGAATTAACTAATGGATACAAAATAAGTGCAACAACAAATCGATGTTTCTCTCTGTCTCTCTCTGTCTCTGTCTCTCTCTCCCCCCTTTCCTGTCTCTTTCTAAGATCAATAAAAATTATTTTTAGAAAAGGGTTTATACTGATTACTATGGAGCAATGAGATTACTGGTAATTTTTAAGTTTTTCTTAATACATACAGGGGTGGAAAAAAAGCAGGTTTACAACAAATAAATAAAACAATAATTAATACATAATGAAAGAATAAATTCTGTTTCACATACTCACAACTGTAAACCTACTTTTTCCCACCCCTGTATTTTCAAAATGATGTGTGAGCATATACACTATTAAAATCAGAAAATACATGCACATGTGAGCAAGCACGCACACACACACACTCTTAACTGTTTAAGAGTGACCTTCCTAAAACACACAAATCTGTTACATATACCAATCATGTTCAAAAGTATGACTTTCCAATGTGCCCCTATCATTCCATTCTTACAACCTCTGAGTATGTTTCCTCATCTATAAAATCAGGGTAATAGTTGGTTCTCACTTTTATGTTTGACTAATTATTGCTATGACAATTCAAAAGAGCAACGGCAAAAGTAAGTCTACTATAAATCACTTGCAAAGCCAAGTTATTTTTATTACAGTATAAATCTCATCATACTCAAGATTACATAGATATATAACATTTTAAAAGCCCACCTCCTCTGACTATAATTTCAGGTAGCAGCATTCATTCAACAAACATTTACTGAACCCTAATATTGCTAAAAGTACTTTAATCTAGAAGTCTTATGTTTTGAACTCAAACTTCAAAATATAATATTAAAATGGAAAGATATTTAGATGCAAAAGTGTTCTCTACAACATGTTGGTAATAGTCAACAATTGTTGTAATATGTTAGCTAAAATAATATTTAAATATGTGTATATAAACATATACATAATTATAATTATATAAATAAGTTTTCTGTATTATGCGGAAAATCTAAAAGAAAAACAATAAAAACATTCACAGTTGTAGTATTTCAGTGGTGAAACAATGAATCATCTTGTTTTCTTTATATCCTAATCTTGTAATATGGTTAGATTTTAAAATAAAAATTCTAATAATCAAAATGCACAAGTTCATGTATATGTGAATATTAGACTCTGAGAATATAAAATAGCCATTCAGCTAGAAAAAATGCCTAAAATTGAATACTTTCTCCTCAATTCTATATAATACGTAGTGTTGCTTCTACACAACATAATTTTTTCCATCAAAAGCATCTCTATTTGCATCATACAAACATCTTTTATGTCTTATACAATATACTCTAGGGAAGGAAAAGACAGGAAAATAAAAACCAGTTCTCAAAAAAATGTACAATGTTGTATATACCCAACATAGGCATAAAACAAATAAGAAAACTTTAAAAACCAAGTCATAAAGTAATTGTAAAATTGATATAAGACAATTTGATACTATGTGTATTAATTTGCTAAGGCAGTATTAACCATGTGCCACAAACTAGATGGCTTACACAAAAGAAATTACAATCATCTCAGTTTGGGGGACTAGAAGTGTGAAATCAAGGTGTCCACAGGGTTGTTTCCTTCTGAGGGCTGTGAGGGAAGGATCTGTTCCAGGTCTCTCTCCTTGGCATATACATTACCATCTTCTCTCTGTGTCTCTCCACATCATCTTCTCTCTATACAAGTCTCAAGTATCCAAATTTCCCCTTTTTATAGGGACAGTCAAAGGATTAGGTCCCACAGTAATGACTGCATTTTAACTTGATTATCTCCATAAAGATCCTATCTCCAAATATGGTCACATTCTAAGTAACTAAAGATTAAAACTCCAACATATTTTTGCCACCCTTCCTGGGGGAGGAGGAAGGTGAAGGAAAGGGGGAGGGCTTAGAATTCAACCTATAACACCTGACTGCAACATCCCAAATATGTACCAATATGGGTGAAGCTGCCTTTTATTCTGCCCAATGCCTATCCAAGGCAAAAACAAAAACCCTATACCAAATCATAATACTCTCAAAAACAGCATTATGAGTGACTATTACTTCCTAATGCCCTGAACTTTTCACTGAGAAAAGATGTTTTTAAAATAGAAAAATGTTTAATTAAAAAGTGTGGGGCCTTCATTGGTCTCTGACCCCAATCCATTCCTAATTACTAATTATCTTTTGGAAGAGGCAACTTCTTTAGGATAGAAGTCTCAAAGGCATGGATTCCTCTCTGCTGCCATGATTCTCTAAGAAGAATACAAATTATAAGAAAGTTTTAAAGATTTCAGGTTAAATGAGATAAGTTTTATCTTAAATTCCAAATAAAACAAAATCTCACTTTTAAAAAGCAAATCTTATTTTTAAAAAGTAAACCCTTTATACTACAAGCACTATAACAAAAGAGAGAAAGAAAAACAAAGGGCAACATTCATGAACATGTGTGCACACAGAAAAACATACACACACTCCTACTCTCTAGGAACTTAAAAACAAAAATATATAATACAAAAATAAAATAAGTGAGCAAATAATTATATTTGACATATTGAAACTAGTAAGTATATTAAATAAAACGAGGCAATTACACAATCACAACTGGAAATAGATGAGAGGTCTTGTTCAACACCATTGATAACCTTACAACTAATATTTTCCTATTTTCTTCTTAAAAGGTCTTCAAGGATGGGCTGTCAACATCCTCACTTCCTAGAATATTCATGTCTTTTTCACTCTTAACCTTCAAAATGATTTCCAGGTCTGGCCAGGTGGCTCAGTTGGTTGGAGTGTCATCCCATACATCAAAAGGTTTCGGGTTCAATTCCTGGTCAGGGCACATAGCTAGATCGCAGGTTCAATCCCTGGTTGGGGCGCTTATGGGAGGCAACCAACTGATTCTTCTCTCTTGCAACGATGTTTCTCTCCCTTCCTGTCTCTCTAAAAATCAATAAAAAAAAAAAAAACAACGAATATATTCTTGGCTGAGGATGAAAAAAAGAACAAAGCAAAACAAAAAACCCTTCCAACAAAATGAAGACAGATGTTTTCATTAATGACTTCTATAAAACTCATTCATAAGAGTTGGAGGAAGAAACAATTCCAAACTTATTTTATGATAATTCTAATCATAAAATCTGACAAGGACATAAGAAAATGAAATTACAGGACAAAATTTTTCATGAATATAGACACAGAAATGCTTAAAAATTGTAACCAGACCAAATCTAGCAATATATATAATGCAAAATATATCAGAAAATTATCCTAAGAATGCAAGTTTGTTTTTTAACACTCAAAAATCAATGTAACATTGCCAGTAGGAATGCAACATGGTTTAATCACTCTGGAAAACAATTTGGTAGTTTAATAAAAAATTAAACACAGATTTGCCATATTACCAAGAATTCCACTCCTAGATATCTACAAAAATATATGTCCATGCCTTGCCGGCATGGCTCAGCAGCTGAGCATCGACCTATGATCCAGGAGATTGAGTTTCCATTCCCAGTCAGGGCACATGCCTGGGTTGTGGGCTCAATCCCCAGTGGGGGGCATGCAGGAGGCAGCCGATCAATGACTCTCTCATCATTGATGTTTCTCTCTCTCTCCCTCTCCCTTCCTCTCTCTGAAATCAATAAAAACATATATTAAATATATATATATATTTATATATATATATATCCATATATCCAATATATATATATATATATATCCATACATACCTGACAATGTTCATAAAATCATTATTATTAAAAGCCAAATATTGGAAACAATTCAAATGTCCATAAACTGGTAAATAGATAATCAAAATGTGGTATATGGACACAAAGAAAGGAAAGTCATTTTCAGCAATGATAATAACACAAACGGATAAGAATATAGTGGGAGGGGGGAATAAAACCTGAACCTCTATCTCAAACACGTAAAATTAATTTCATATAGATTATAGATTAAACTTAAGAACTAAAACTATAAAGCTTTAATAAGAAAATACAGAATAGCTGCAAAATCTGTAGCAAAAACAATGTCTTCTAAAGACAGAAAGCAATAACCATAAAAGAAAAAAAAAAAATGATGAATTAGATTTCACCAAAATTAAAAAGCATTTTCTCATAAGAAGACAGCCTTAGGTAAACTGAAAACTTAGACTGAAAAAAAGAATCAAACCACATATATCTGGACAAAGGAATGGTATCTATGATATATACAGAACTCCTAAATAATTTTTTACTTCAAAAATTGGCAGAAGATTTCAATATGTACTTCACAAAATATTTAGAAATAGCCCATAAGGATGTAAAAGTACTAAACATCATTAGCTATCCCAGAAGTTCAAATTAAAACTACAATGAGATATTATACATCCATCAGAATGGCTAAAAGAACTGACCACATAAAATGCTGGTGAGTGGGATCTCTCACACATTGTTAGTTATACAAAATGTTTCAACCACTTGGAAAAAGGTCTAACAGTTTCTTGTTAAACCAACACACATCATTTCTCTGACCCAACAGTTACATTTTTGGGTATTTATCCAAAAGAAATGACTTGTATAAGAATGTTCAAGAAAGCTTTATTCATAATGGCCAAAAAACTGGGAATAGCCCAAAGTTCCATCAACAAGAGAAAGGATACTACTGTATATCCATATGACAGTTTCCTTGACAACAAAAAATAACAAATGCTGATAAACACAATATAATCAAATCACCAAAGCACTAGCTAAAGGAAAGAAGCTTTACTCAAAAGAGTTCATTCATGTTGTCAGATTCCATTTATACAAATTACTTTAACAGACAATGGTGGGGAAAAAATCAAGAGTGGTTGTCTCTAGGGATATCAGGTAGGGATTAACTAGGAAAGGTACGAGGAAACTTCCTGAAGTGACTGTAATGTTCTTTACTTTGATAGGGGTTTGGCTACCCAGTCAAATGCATTTGTCAAACACAGAGAATATAATTATTATACTTAAGATTGATCTTTTCACCATATGTAATTTTATTTTTTTAATTTATCTTTATTGTTGAAAGTATTACAGATGCCCCTTTTCTTCCTCATTGATCCCCTCCACCCTTCACCCACCCCTCCTCCAGGCCTTCACCACACTATTGTCTGTATCCATGGGTTATGCATTTTTGCATATAAGCTCTTAGGTTAATATCTCCCCACCCAATCCCCGACCCTTGCCTTCCCTTTGAGATTCTTCAGTCTGTTCTTGCTTCTATGTATCTAAATCTATTTTGTTTATCAGTTTATTTTGTTCATTAGATTCCACATATTATGGGTGAGACCATGTGATACTTGTCTTTCCCTGATTGGCTTATTTCACCTAGCAAAATACTCTCCAGGTCCCTCCATGCTGTCTTAAAGGGTAAGAGACCCTCCTTTTTTACAACTGCATAGTATTCTATTGTGTAAATGTACAACTATTTTATCCTCTCATCACCTGATGTGCAATTGAGCTGTTTCCAGATTTTAATTATTGTAAATTGCTCTGCTATGAACACAGGGGTGCATACATTCTTCCTGATTGCTGTTTCAGGTTTCTGAGGAAACTCCATATTGTTTTCCATAATGGGTGCACCAATCTGTATTACCACCAGCAGTGTATTAGGGTTCTCCACATCCTCGCCAACACATGTCATTTGAATTGTTGATGCTAGCCATTCTGACAAGTGTGAGGTGATACCTCATTGTAGCTTTAATTTGCATATCTCTGATGATTAGTGACAATGAACATTTTTTCATATGTCTCTTGGCCATTTGTCCACTTTGGAGAACTGTCTAGTTAGGTCCTTTGTCCATTTTTTAATTGGATTTGCTTGTCTTCCTTTTGTTAACTTATGTGAGTTCCTTATATATTTTGGATATCAACCCCTTATCAACTATATAATTGGTAAATATGTTCTCCCATACAATGAGCTCCCTCTTCATTTTCCTGATGGTTTCTTTTACTATGCAGACCTTTTTAATTTTTTTCTGTAGTCCTTTTTGTTTATTTTCTCCTTTGTTTCCCTTGCTCTAGGAGACATATTGGCAAATATATTGCTACGAGAGATGTCTGAGACTTTGCTGTCTGTGGTTTCTTCTAGGACTTTCATGGTGTCACAACTTACATTTAAGTTTAAAATACTTAGGAATAAACTTAGCAAAGGAGGTAAAAGACCGGTACTCAGAAAACTATAGGATATTGAAAAAAGAGATAGAGGAAGATATAAACAAGTGGAAGAATATACAGTGTTGATGGCTTGGCAGAATTAACATCATTAAAATATCCATACTGCCCGTCCGGACGTGGCTCAGCGGTTAAGCATCGACCTAGGATCCAGGCGATCAGGGTTCGATTCCCAGCCAGGGCACATGCCCGGGTTGCGGGCTGCAGCCGATCAATGACTCTCTCATCACTGATGTTTCCAGCTCTCTCTCTCCCTCTCCTTTCCTCTCTCTGAAATCAATAAAGATATATTTTTAAAAAATAAATAAAATAAAATAAAATATCCATACTACCCAAAGCAATCAATAGATTCAATGCAATCCCTATTACAATACCAACAGCATATTTCACAGATCTAAAACAAACACTCCAAAAATTTATATGAAACCAAAAGAGACTCCAAACAGCCACAGCAGTCTTGAGAAAGAACAAAGTTGGAGGGATCACAATACCAGATATCAAGTTAATACTATAAAGCCACTGTAATCAAAACAGCCTGGTACTGCCACAAGATCAATGGAACAGAACAGAGACCCTAGAAATCGACCCAAGCCATTATGCTAAATTAATATTTGACAAAGGAGGCAAGAGCATAAAATGGAGTAAAGACAGTCTTCAATAAATGGTGTTGGCAAAATTGGTCAGGTACATGCAAAAAAATGAAAGGACCACCAACTTATACCATACACAAGAATAAACTCAAAATGCACCATATGTAGCTTTAAATAAAGGAGGTTGTAGGGAAATCATAACCAAATACCACATTTGAGTTAACTGATATGCATGGCTACAATCTAGTTTGAAATATATCCCCAAATCACAACAACAACAACAAAAGCCAAGATGGACAGAGATGTGATAAAGCAAGTTTAGTAAAGTGTAAAATCGAGAATCTATGTTGTGGGCACATAGGTGTTAACTGTAAAATCTTTCAATTCTTCCTATAGTAAATATTGATTATCAAAGGACTGTGAGCCAATATGACTCATCCAGAATCTTTCTGAATATTTCCCAAACTCAATGTTACCTACTTTTTCATCAGTATTGCTTAGAAGATTGGTTAAAGAACTTTAAATTAAAACTGTATCCTTCTATACTTCCCTCCCTCCTTCCACAGGGACTGAATACACAGTGTATGATAGGCACAGGAAATGTGAAACAAAATCCTGGACCTTATGAACCTTCATTTGTGAAAAATAATGACCCCAACTTTCAAGATGGATTCGATTTCTTTCAAGTACTGATTATGGTAGCATCTGTTCTAAGATATTTATGTGCAGTCTACACCCATATATATTTACACTAAAATACATAAGCACTGGCATGCAAATGAGAAGTAGTTCTAGAAAAGTCCTTTAGAAACAAAATGCCACCACTACAAAGCTTCAAAAGCTGAACATTTTTTTCTAGAGAATAAAGCAGCATGGAATAGCATACAGTAGGCCACAATGAATAAATGGATCAGCTTTATGACAGATAACTCTTCATGTTGTGACCTAATAGCCAAAGCCCTTCAAGCTCAAAAGCTTCACCTTGTATTTTCACTTTGCCTTTGCATGTCTCTCCTTTAAGATGTCCCTGAAACTCCACTCTCCGAGTTCATAATTCTTTGTATTTCTCATATAAAACTTAAGAAATTAGTGTTTATTAGGAAGACAACTGTTGAAAGGTTTGGCCATCAGGCGGCCAACTCCATCTGCCTGACCTAACATAAATTATTTAATCTTGTTGTCTCATATGTAAAGTGTGGATAACAGGACTTTATCGCACAGGGCTATTGTGAGAATTATTATGCCTAGCCTCTTACATAAACCATTGGATAAAATTGATTCTTCTATTATTATCTCCATATAAGCCTAACTCAGTACCAACATTTAATAGGTATTCAACTTAAAAACACTTCAATTGAAAGAGTAAATGAATAAGCTATTCATATATTGTTGATTGACAAAATGTTGCTGTGGTCCATATATATGAACATTTAAGTAATTAGCCTTTATGTTTAAAGTAGACAGTACTAACTTATCTGTGGTTACTAATTAAAACAAATGAGCTCCACTTTGGTTCCTCGGAATTTTGCTTTCATTTTATCCCTAGAACACTAGATTATTTGTCCATTACCCTAATTTTCATAATTTCTGCATGTATTCATAAAGTCAATTATCTTTACTCCATACCCTAAATTTGCAGTCACAAGCTTTGATAGCAGCAAACCCAACTCTCCCCGTCCCTGTTAAAATGGTTCTGGCTGTTCCCAATTTTAGAAGCCTGCTTCTAGTTTAGAGGCCTTCCAAATGTTCGTCTTTATAAACATTTGAAACTTCATAAATACTAAGACATAAAATTCACCGGATAAGTTGGTAAATTGTTATCAGCATGATTATTCATTCCATTGTGAAACCTCGAGGCAAGAACAGGAGACAATTTATACTCTGGCAAAAAAAAAAAAAAAAAAGAGGCAGAAACCAAAAGTTTTTAAATGATTATACCTTGATCTACATTACACAGCAAATTTTACAAGTGTCAAACTTCTATTCTTTCACTGAACAGCTCTCATAAATTGGAACTTGCCTAATTAAAGGCTCCCTTAAGTCAAAAGGATAAAACTAAAACCCCAAGTTCTAATTCTTTTCACTAAAAACAAAAGAGGGAGACTCAAAATAAAAATGACAGAAGGAAAACAGCATTCTAATGACAACAGATTAGATACAATATCATTAAATGAGGTATCACTTCACACCTGTCAGAAAGGCTACCATCAACAAATCAACAAATGACTCTTGCTGGAGAGGATGTGGAGAAAAGGGAACCCTGAAACACTGCTGGTGGGAATGCGGACTGGTGCAACCACTATGGAAAACAGTATGGAGTTTCCTCAAAAAGTTAAAAATGGAACTGTACTTTGATCCAGTGATCCCACTTCTAGGAATATATCCTAAGAATCCTGAAACACTAATCAGAAAGAATATATGCACCCCTATGTTCATAGCAGCACAATTTACAATAGCTAAGATCTGGAAACCGGCCACATCAGATGAGTGGATAAAAAAGCTGTGGGACATTTACACCATGGAACACTACGCAGCTGTAAAGAAGAAGGATCTCGTACCCTTTGGGACAGTATGGATGGACCTGGAGAATATCATGCTAAGCGGAATAAGCCAGGCAGAGAAATACAAATATCACATGATCTCACTTATTTGTGGAATCCACAGAACTTAATAAACTGATGAACAGAACAGATTCAGTGACATGGAAGCATGGATCAGACTGATGAATCTCAGAGGGAAGGAAAGGGGCATTTGTAGGGAAGGGAGAGATTAACCAAAGAATTTATATGCATATATGCATAACCCAAAGACACAGACAATAGTGTGGTGAGAGACTGGGGAGGGGGGTTGGGTGGGTTGGAAGGGGTCAATGGGGAGAAAAAGGGACATATGCAATATTTCGAATTAAAAAAAAGAAATATGACAAAAATCGTGGTCACTCGGCATGATAAAAGCTAGCAATAATTGTCTCACATAGGTAATATTCAAAACGTCTTAATCACAGGAACTAAGAGGAATTAATGTCTGAGAACGGAAGTCTTTCTCAATTGATATTAAAACATCAGTAATCAGGGTATTTGTGTGGAAAAATTTCCTTGCTTACGCACTAAGCATCTTTAGAATACACACACACACACACACACACACATACACACACACACACATATATATATATATATATATGGTGTCCCAAAAAATGTATACACTCACTTTGAATAATTACTAAGGCAGTGTTTATTAAAATACATTTCACTTTCAAAACTGACCTATCAGCTGTGAAAGTGTGTATATATATTTTTGGGGACACCTTGTATTATGTGTTGGTAAACAAACAAATACAGAGTAGTAGTTAAGAGTATAGATTTTGTCATTATATGGATTTGGGTTCTCCCTTTTATTAGTGCTAGATGGGCAAATTATTTAACCTGCCTAGAGTTCAGTCTTCTCATCTGTATAAAAGGAAGTAATAGTGGTATTCATTTTATAGGACATTTAGGAGCCTTAAATAAGATGCACAAAAATTAATAAGCACAATTCCCTGCATATAGCAAAGCAGTGTTCAATACCTGTTAGCTATTATTATTTTTACCCCCAGTTCCTTGCAAAGGACTTCAAAAAAAATCCTTGAAATTTTATGAATGATAAGAATGTCTTTTGTTATTCACAATTAGCCCCTTTGGATCATACAGAAGATTATGCTAATAAGGTGACTAATGGTCAGCCCTTAGATAATTCCAGGAGAGAGGCCAGCCAATGAAAGACCAAGTATGTGACTAGAGTGCTGGAAAATGAATTGAATTTGGCAGCCAACGATTAAATTAATCATGCCTACATAATGAAGACGTCATAAAAATTCTGAATGATGAGGTTCAGGGAGCTTCCAAATTGATTAACACATCTATGTGCTGGGAGGGTGCCTAGAAAGAGCTTGGAACCTCTGTGCACCCACTCCCCCACCTCCAACACATTGTCCTATACATCTATTCCATTTGGCTGTTCCTGAGTTGTATATGGTGCTTTCCTGAGTTCTGTAAGTCATTTTAGCAAATTATCAAACATGAGGGTGGGGTTGTAATCAGACAGGCAGAAATGCAGGTAGCTCCACCTGCTGTGGCTGGCATTTTGTGGAACTGAGCCCTTAACCTATTGGGTTTGCATTAATTCCAGGTAGTTAGTATCAGAATTGAATTGAATTCCAGGACACCTAATTGGTGCCAGAGAATTAGTGTCAGAAAATAATGTATTTTATTTAAATACTGGTATGGCTGCCTTATACTGACAACTGCAGAGTTGAGTAGCTGAAATAGACAACATACGGCACACAAAGCCTAAAATACCTGGATCTTTATGAAAAGTGTTTGCCTACTTATTGTTCTAGAGAATTCGTTTCTCACAGCCTCCTATTTCTTTTTTTTTTTCTTTATTGTTGAAAGTATTACAGATATCCCTCTTTTTCCCCCCAATGATCCCCTCCAACCCGCATCTGCCCCCCACCAGGCCTTCACCACACTATTGTCTGTGTCCATGGGTTATGCATACATGCATATAAGTTCTTTGATTAATCTCTCCTCACCCACTCCCCCACCCCGCCTTTCAACTGAGGTTCATCAGTATGTACCATGCTTCCATGTCTCTGGATCTATTTTGTTCCTCAGTCTATTTTGTTTATTAGATTATACATGAGTGAGATCATGTAAAAACTGAATCAGAAAGAATCATAAAACCTGAATAGGCTAATAACAACTGATGAAATCTAAGCAGTAATAAAACGAACATCAAACAAAAGTCCTGGTCTGGATGGCTTCACATGGGAGCTTTCTAATTCTTTAAGATGTAGGGTTAGACAGTTTACTTAAAAATGTTTCTTGCTTTTAGAGATAGGCCTGCAGTGCTATGAACTTCTCTCTTAGGACTGTTTTTGCTGTGTCCCATAGATTTAGGGTTGTTGTGTGTTCATTTTCATTTGTTTCCAAGAAATTTTTTATTTCTTTATCTTCTTGGTAACCCATTCATTGTTTAACAACATGCAATTTAGCCTCCATGTATCTGAATGTTTTTGAGTGTTTTTACTGTAATTGATTTTTAATTTCATACCCTTGTGATCTGAGATGCTTGATATGACTTCAGTCTTCTTGAACTTGTAGAGACTGATTTTTTGTCCTAGCATTTAGTCTATCTTTGAGAATGACCCATGAGCACTTGACAGGAATGTGTATTCTGCAGCTCTGGGGTGAAATGTTCAGTAAATATCAATTAAATCCATCTGATCTAGTGTGCCATTTAGTCACTGTTTCTGTGTTGACTTTTTGACTGGGAGATCTATCCAGTGCGGTCACTGGGGTAATAAAGTACTCGACTATGACTGTAATACTGTTGATCTCTCCCTTAAAGTCCTTAAGGTTATTATTGATAGGTCCTTATTTATTGCCGTTTTAATACTTTATGCCTTTCTTTTTATGCCTTTAATTCTTTATGCCTTTATTATTAAGGCAGTCCCTTTAACATTTCTTGCAATATTTCTATTTCTATTTCTAATTAACATTTCCTGCAATGCTGGTTGTGATAAACTCTTTTAGCCTTTTTTTTTTGTCTGGGAAGCTCTTTATCTCACCCTCTATTATGAATTACAGCCTTGCTGGATAGAGTAGTCTTGGTTTCAGATCCTTGTTTTGCATTACCTTGAGTACTTCATGCCATTCCCTTCTGGCCTGTAGAGTTTCTGATGAGAAGTCAGCTGACAGCCTTATGGGGGCTCCTTTGTAGGTAAGAGATTGCTTTTCTCTAGCTTCCTTTAAGATTCTCTCTGTCTTGACTTCTTGCCATTTTAATTATGATGTGTCTAGGTGACAGCCTCTTTGGATTCTTCTTGCATGGGACACTCTGTGCTTCCTGAACTTGTGTGACTTTTTCCTTCACCAGGTTAGGGAAGTTTTCTGCCATTATTTCGTCAACAGGTTCTCTAACCCTTGCTTACTTTTGACTTCCTCTGGCACTCCTATGATGTGAATATTGTTAGATTTCATGTTGTCCCACAGCTCCCTTAGACTGTCTTCTGTTTTTTAATTATTTTTTTTTCTTTTTGGATCTATGATTAAGTGATTTTTTCTACCCTGTCTTCTAATTCATTGATCCGATCCTGAGCTTCCTCTAATCTGCTGTATATTATTTCCAATGTATTCTTTATTTCTGCTATGGCCTTCTTAATTTCCTTCATAGTTTCCATATTTTTTTTTTCATGCTGTTGAGCATCCTTACAATCAGTATTCTGAACTCTATATCTGATAGACTGTTTATCTCCACTTCATTTAGCTCTTTTTCTGGTGATTTCTCTTGTTTTTTCAGTTGGGACTTGTTTTTTGGTCTCCCCGTTTTGGCTGCCTATTTGCGTTTGTTTCTATGTATTAGGTAGGCCTGCTAGTACTCTCAGTCTTTTTGGAGGGTTTCTGGTGCAGGCCAATGTCAGACACTGTTTGTGACTAGCCTTGAGTACCTTGTATGGAGCTTTCAACAATCCACAGCTTGAGATCCCCTCTTTTGGGGCTGGGTGTGTTTGGACAGTACCAAGATGCACACCAAAGTCTCCTTTCAAGGCCCAGGTACAGAAGCGTTTCAGGCAAAGACTCAAAACACTCTGAAGTCTGTCTCTGCCTGCAGGCTAATTAACCTGATTCTCTTAATGAGCCTCAGGCCGTCATATCTCCACAGGGTAGGGCAACTGCTTCCCCCTCAGGCAAAAGAAGCTTGGAAGGTAAATGTCTGCTTCCGCAGTATTGAGGAATGACTCAGCACAGAAATCCACAGAGGTGCCCTCTGAGCTCCTTCTCCAGAGCCCACAACCCTAGATTCTTCTCACACAGCTCCAATCCACCCTTCCCTTCCTCTGCTGGAGCCCAAGGTGAGTGGCTGCACCAAAAACTTTATCTGTTCGCTCTTTAAGAGGGTGCCTGCATTTCTAGCTGTCGCTTCCAGTCTCTATGCAGTCTCCACTTTTCCTCCTTGGTTATGAAGGTGTTCTCCAGGTCATCTTCAGTTGCAATTGATTATTCAGAAATTTTTTTTATATGTTAATTGTAATTCCAGTTTGGTCCCCGGAGAGTGTCAGTGTAGCTTCCACTCAATTCACCGCCATCTTTTCACAGCCTCCTATTTCAACATTTTTGTCTATATCACTAACACATCATCTATGTTTATATATTTGCATGTACACAGTGATGCAAAATTAGGTTTAAAGTTGTGAGTACATGTAAAAGAGTTTATTTTTGTTACTTATTAATTATTGTATTATTTTCCATATGAACAACTCTTAACCTACTTTTGCACCACCCTATATAAAAAACAATTTAAGGTCTATCTCCCCCAGGGAGATTACCACTTATGAATAAAAACCAGTTTCACTAACCGTTTTATCTTAAGAACAAAATTCTTGGCATTTGGTTGACAGAAGCTTAAAAAGAAAATTATTCCCACCAAAAAAGCTTCTTAAAGCATGTTTCTATTCCAGTGTATCCTATCATCTACTTTAATATCAGCCCATGTTCTGTTTCTTAAAAAAAAGAAGAAAAATACTATTTAAAAATCATAAATTATTAGAATATTAAAGCCTAAAAGGACCACAGACATCATCTAACCCAATCTGTCTAATTTTCAATTAGATAAAATAAGGTCCACAAGACTTAAATGAACTGCCCAATTAATTAGTAACAAAGACAAGATTAGAATCCAAGTCCAAAATCAATATTCTTTTCACTAACAATAGCACACATATCTAATACCACAAGTGAAAAAAATCACAGAAATTAAACTAAACTTTGTTCAATATGTACCCCAAAAGTACTCTCAGGGCACTTCATCCTGCTCAAGGTACCAGCCAATAAGGAGACTGAATGACAACATGAATCAACATACTGTTTCCTTCACCAAGAAAAAAAAAAAGTTGTTTGAAATAAAAAGTGTGTTTATTGACAAAACTGATTTACATTCTGGCACAAGCTCCTTATCCCATCTTAGACCAGCAAACACTTCACAAATATGCAACGTGATTTGCGGGTCACATTTTGAAGAGCAATGTGCTAAATGAATATTCAGTATAGTAGCAGAAACAGTTAATAATATAATGATCTGTCATATATATAATTCATACACACAGTTGTCATTTGAGGAATAAAAATATCCTTTATTTTGTTTTCATATATATATATTGATATGTATGAATATGTATTCATATATCTATGAAGGATATAGATACAGAGAGAGAGAGTATATATATATAGAGAGAGAAACAGAAGTTCAGAAATGTAATACTTGGCTCCAGGTCACAAAGTGAAGAAAAGGAAGAGCCAAGATTTGAATTTAGATTGGTTATACCACAAAGGCCAACCTCTTTATAGAAAATCAGGATACAAAAATGAATTTGATTCAAATAGAATTTACACATTAACTTATAACTCGAAATATTGAGAGTCAGGTATATTAATTCATAGTTATAAAAGGCCTAAAAGGAGAGGTAAAAGCTGGCACATACAGATCATATATACTTCACGACTGAAAAAGCTGTTCTTTCTGACCAATCCTGTTGTTTCAGGACAGAAACACAAGAAATACTGAAAGAGTAAGAGAATACTATATCTAATCAGATCACTTACATGGAATGAACATATTGCTTCCCTCATGCCAAAACTTCTTGGTCCACATTACCCAAAGTCCTTAGTTTCAAATTCACCCAGCTTCACTTTTCTCATGTGTACAATGGGACAGGAATACCTATGTCATGGAGTTATTTTATTGAGAATACTGTACTTCCTTTATTCTAAGAAATACTTTTCACATTTTAACATTTCTGAGATCAACATAGCTCATAATTTAAGTGTACATTTAATGTAACAGTGTTTTTTCTCTCCCCACCAAGAGCTGTTATTAAAATCAGTGACAGTCAACAGCCTAGCAGCATACCTAACCAAAACTTGTAACTACTACTATTATTTTATTATATTTGGTGCAAACAAGCAACAGATGATTCTGGTTTGTTTTGGAAACAGCTGTTTCTATAACGTTATGCGCTTATATGTAAGTATACACATATTTTAGTCATCGTTTTTATTTCTCCTCTTCTCCCTACCCCTTAGCATCTAGAGACCTTGGTTTTGCAAATTGCAGTTTTGCAATCCACATTACATTTCAAGAATGTGACTCCTGAGACTGTTGAGAGGTTAACAGGTTTACAAGGCGCTGATAGATGCAAAAAATGGAAATGGTTAACTGTCTCAAAACCCTCTTTGAGTTAAAGAAGGATCTATAGTAGAGAGAGAAGCTTAAGCTAAGTCCTAAAAGACTAAGTACCAATTTATTGAGAGAGAAAAACACTCCTAGAAAAAGGCACTACTTTAAATACACTGTGCTGATTCAAACTTCCAGATCTGGAATGTCCTTGCTCAATCCTGTCTACTCAACAAACTTCTGTTCACCCTTCAAAGCCAATCTCAAGAGAATCCTCTACCTTAAAGTCTTTCCTGACTCCTGCAAATAACATCACTTTCTCCTCTGTGATACCGTATCCTAATAGATATTTTTACTCAAGATCACAAAAGAAAAGGCAGCACCAGCATTTGAATTCAGATAAGTGAAACCACAAAGGCCTGATCGCACCATTTAGTATTTTTTTTTTAATTTATCTTTATTGTTGAAACCATTACAGATGTCCCCCTTTTCCCCCCATTGATCCACTCCACCCCACATCTGCCCCACCCCCAGGCCTTTCCCATACTATTGTCTGTGTTCATGGGTTCTTCATTTACGCATATAAGTTCTCTGACTGATCTCTCCCAACCCACTCCCCTACCCCCACCTTCCCTCTGAGATTCCTCAGTCTTTTCCATGCTTCTATGTCTCTGGGTCTATTTTGTTCATCAATTTATTTTGTCCATTATATTCCACATATGAGTGAGATCAGTTGCTACTTGTCTTTCTCTGACTGGATTATTTCACTTAGCATAATACCCTCCAGCTTCATTACACACTGATCTCTTAATAGAATTTGAAATCCTTAGAAAAGAATCATCTTTCCAATCCTACTTTGTGCCAGGTTTCAACATACTATCCCTAGGTTTGGGCACTTGAGATCCCAACCACCACCTAGAAACAAATATATGTTTAAATTAATCCCCTTCTCCTCTCCATCAGGTATTGAGAAATCTTTCAGGGTTTAAGATCATCCAAGAATGTTTCGGAAGCATATTCTAAAATCGTAATGGACAATGACAACACATACCACCAACTCTCAAAAACTAGGAAACTCCCCAATTACATAGTGTTAGATCTCTAGGCAAGTCATCCATAGAATACTGCTGTGATGGGTCCTCTACTTTGGGCACTGCTGTGGAGCATTCAGAAGCTACCCACAACAGTCCTTTTCCCAGTCCACTGTCTCTCTACTCTGCTCCAGCATTAACTGGATCCAGGTGGGATCAAGTGTTTGTCTACCTGGTAACCTAGTTAATGGTCTTCCCCTACTCCTTCACAACTCTGCCCCTCTCCTCTTACCTCCCCTTGAAAATACAGTTGTTTAGATACAAATAGGTATTTACAGATTTTCTTCAAGGCAGCCCACATCAGTCTGTGAATATTCCTTTTTGGTCCATAAGAAGTAATTATCTTTTGGGCCCCATTATCACTCTCAATAGTGCAGAGACAAAAACAAATATATGTTGCATACTGTCTCAATAGGTAATCAATAAAATAGTTCCTAAACAACCCTTAAAAATATGTGCAACACCTCAGAGAGATAAGAGTATGTTAAATTCCTGAAAGTAAAAGTAGTAGTTTATTATGACTAAAGCATGTACAGCTTATGAAGAAATAAATTGTCACCAGAAAGAGAGGCAAGGGCAGATCACAACATGCAGGATAAATCATGCTACTGAACTTGGTGGTTATGTGCTAAGTGGAAAGGAAATACTGAATGAATGACTGGGTATGCAAACAGACTTTTGAGGGCATAAGAACTGAAATTTCAATAAATTTAAACATCCAAAGTTAAGTGTGCTGAATGCTTGCCAAAGTTAACACAGAAGCTATGAATACATGATGCTATTTCCATATCTTAATTTCAATGAGACTACAGTTAGAATTTGAGACCGCAGCAAATTAAATTGTCAAGATTTCTAAAATAGAGTAAGCATAGCAAGTCCTGCCTCTCTTCAAAACCTAACAATGCTTATAAAATCTTGACAATATTATTTACATCTTTAACCCTGAGTTTCTTCATCACTATCTAACTTCATAGGGCTCTGGTGAGATTTAATGCAGGTAAAGCACTTAGCAGAGAGATTTTCAACCGGCGTGCCACAAGAATTTGTAAAATATGCAATATCCGACTGTTTAGTCAGGGGCACTAACTTCTTTTCCCTTAGATTGCCAAATTAAAAAAATGACAACAGCCAACACAATAGCTCTCTGGTGTGAATGCCCTGTCTTGAACCATAAATATATAGATCATATGTTAATAGAGTCGCATCTTATTGGTCACATCACATAATAAGGTTGTGTGTGATTGGTTAATTCTTGGTACCAGAAATCCTTCTATACAAACATAGGCACCTGATTTTTTATAAAGTCACTTTGGAGCAAAAAGAGTAGTTATTATTTTTTTTGTAAATCAATCAAAATTATACCTATTTTTTGTCACCCTGGCAGAAAATAGAACATTTTTTGTTGTCCTGCAGAATTTTAGTAGTTACTTTATGTGTGCCATGAGATGAAAAAGGTTGAAAATAGCTGACTTAGCACAATGCCTGTCTGGTACTTCATAAGCTCAACAGAGGTTTGTTATTATTATCCTTATTGCTTTTATTGAAGGAGAGCGAAGACATAATTTTCTACAAACATTGCAGCAGATATAAAAAGAACACTTGGAATTAGCTGAAAAGTCAAAACTGGGCTTAGTGACACCAGTAAATAATGACTTTTGATGCACAGGTGAAGGCATAGGAAAATAGACATGAGAAAGAAAAGAAGAAAAAAGTAGAAAAAAGGAAAAAATAAAATAATTCAAATTAAGAAAATAAGGGGTTTGGATAATGGAAAAACAGTGTAAATTTTAAAGGGAATTTTTCAAACACTATAATAGAAGATCTCATAGTTTTATCACTATCACTCATTGTATCCTTATTTCACTTTAAGAGCTGCTGTGTATCTCCAAAATTCATGTTAAAATGCTAACCCTTACAGTGCAGGGGCAGTGGCCTCAGCCCTGGGGCAGCCAGCAGTTGGAGGAGGAGGATCTGAGCAGCCTCTGGTGGGCCAGGGCCAGACCAGAGCCCGGCAGGGGAGCTATCTGGTTCTTCATGATGAAAGATCTTGGGATGCTTCTCTCTCCTCTAAGTAGCTGGTAGTTTGGATATTGAAGAGATGGCTGACAGTGTCAAACCTTTCTCCAGGATCTTACCTAGGGAATCAAATACTCCATCTGGGGAATTTGTACCATCTCAAACCTTGATGCTTGAAGTCAGCAAGAGAGAAAGGAGCATCATCCAAAAAGGGCAGGTAGTGTCCTGGCACAGAGGACAGTCCAGAGCATAGAGAGGAAACAAGAGTGAGCCACATATTAGAATTTTTCCAGGCTGTGCTTGAAATGGCAGAGTATTCTGGTTTAGTTACCTCTTGTTTTATCAAGTGTTTATTCTTGTACATCAGTCAGTAACTGCCCAAATTATCAGTGATCCGTCTCTACATGGAGATGTTTGGCTGTGGCTGGAATTCTTCCTCACATCAATTTTCAGTGTTCTTTGGGTACCCCCCATTTGTGCTCAGCAAAGTTGTGAAGGCCATTTGGTTTCAAGACATAACTGACCTGGCATTCAAGGTATCAGGGAGGAAATGTCACACATTCCTTAGTATTAGCAAAATCACTGCTGACATGCTCCTCAATCTTCTGCTTCAGGCACTTTTCTTCATCCAGGGGATGTTTGTAAGCCTCTTTCCCATCCATCTCGTTGGTCAGCTGGTTAGTCTCCTGCATATGTCCCTTCTCTACTCACTATACTGATTTGAATATTGTTGGCTTAACAAAGGAATTGAACTGCATCAGCAATTGTAAAACACAGAGAAGAATTGGCCTTACTACTTCCGATTTGGTTTGTCCTTGGCTTTCCTCACAACAATGCAGTCCTCATACAGTATCAGTGCCTGTGTCTTCCCTATCCTCTTTCCTTTATCCATTATCAGTGCCAATGAAGCAAAGACCCCAGGCAAAGCTTATCTTTTCCAGTTGTGCCTCTCCTCCTTGGTGGTTTTCTTAAGCAACAGACTCTCCCACAAGAAGGTCTACCTAGTCTGCCCTGAGTATCTCAACCTCTGCAGAGGAGTTCCCTCCACTGCATGTATCTCCTGCCAAACTGAAGGCTACTATAGACCACTGAGTCACCTGCCATCCAGGGAGAATGAGTGGGATTGGAAGGAGGTTCTGCAGCTCTTTCCTTGTTCTCCTCCCCCACCAGGAAAGGCAGGACCCATTCTGCCAAGGGCCCTCTGCATATTCCCTTCTGAGGAATTGAGAGATATGTAAGGCACAACCTTCCTCACACCAATATGTGGACTTTTAGCACCCATGAGTCTGAAAGGACAACAGGTGTTTCTGCAGCTCTTTTCTAGCATTTGCCAGCCCTCATGCCTGGACTGATCTGAATACTTTTTCTCCCCATGACATTTAGCCCACCCCCACCTCCCCTTCCTGCCTTTCACCACCCTTGGATAAATGGATTTATTAATTCTAGCTTTTGTATTTTGTGAACTTATTTTTGTTGTTTTTCAGTGAAGCACATAGATTGGATGTGGGAGGTAAAGGAGTATTTCAGTTGCTTCAGGTCACTCCCTTTATAGCCATTGCTGTCTTGTTTCTTCTAACTCAGGTTAGATTTTGGTCTCTCTTGCTCCACTGCAAAAAATAAGGCTGAAGAGATGGGATGGGAGGAAAGAACTCACAGCCAGATCTGTTGGGTTTTGAGGAGTGATTTTCCTTTTCCTTGAAAGGGAAAAAAGCTTTTTTCACTAGTATATTTAAAGCTCCCCAGCTATAGGGAGGTAACAATTTTGAATAACTGCCACTGCAACACAGAATGCTCAGAGAACCAGAACTTAAACTCTGCACTTCTGAAATTTACTGTTGGCCACTGAGTCCCTGTGGTGTTTCAAAGGAATATTGGGTGCTGCAAATAGGAACTGAATGGGTAAACTTATTAAACCCATTAAACCTGTGATTGGTGTTTTTCTTTCATTTTAGAGACTAAATGTGAGCTGACCACCCCACAAAATGCTAACCCTCAGAACGGAAGACTAATTGTATTTGGAGAAAGGCCCTTTGAAGAGGTAATTAAGGTAAAATGAGATCATATGGGTGAGCCTTAATCCACTATGACTGAAGTCCTTATAGAAAGAGGAAATCAGGAAACAGAAACAGAGAAGAAAGACCATATGAAGACACAGGGAGAAGCTGGACATCTGCTGGCCAAGGAGAGAGGTTCAGAAGAAAGCAGTTATAACTGATAACACCTTGATCTTAGACTTCTAGACACTAAAACTGAGAAAATAAATGTTTTTTAATCTACCAAGTCTGTAGTATTTGTTACAGGAGCCCTGGCAAACTGATAAATATACCAGCCAAACCCAAGTAACTCAGATTAATATAATGAAAAGGATACTTGCTAGACTAGAAATTTAGAGATCTGAAATACATTCCTACAGTTGGGCAACTTAAAAAGTGAGATTAAATTAGTAACTTTTCTGTGCCTAGGTTTACATATCTGAAATCCAGAAAATCTTTGAAATCGTATCAAGCACTGGCATATCAGTATTTTACTATTCAATTAACAGTCTTATTTAAAATATAGTACTCCAGATTAATACAAAAATTACAATCTAAACACAATGGGGTACTCTTTATTCTAATAAATCAACTAAATCTTCACAAAGTACATATCCTGTTTTCCAGATAAAGTTACTTCTTCTGAGAAGATGGTGGGGGGTTTAGATCTTTTTTTTTAATGTTTTAATTTATCTTTATTGTGGAATTACAGATGCCCCCCTTTCCCCACATTGATCCCAACACTACACTGCCCCCACGCACTATTGTCTGTGTCCATTGGTTATGCATGTTTTTAGATTAATCTCTCCCCACCCAATCACTCATCCCAATCTTCCCTCTGAGATTTGTCAGTCTATCACACACTTCTAAGTCTCCAGATCTATTTTGTTCATTAGATTCTATATAGGAGTAAGATTATGTGATACTTGTCTTTCTCTGACTGGCTTATTTCACTTAACATAATACTCCCTAGGTCCCACCATGTTGTCTCAAAGGGTAAGGGATCCTTCCTTTTTACAGCTGTGTAATATTCCATGGTATAAATTTCAGAGAAGCAGCTTGATATGATTTCAGTCTCCTTGAACTTGTAGAGACTTGATTTGTGTTCTAATGTGGTAGATCTTTGAGAATGTCACACATGCAATTGAGAAGAATGTATATTCAGTAGCACTGGGGTGAAATGTTCTATATATATCAATTAAGTCCATTTGATCTAGTGTGTCATCTAGCATCACTGTTCCCTGTTGATTTTTTGTCTGGAAGATCTATCCAGTAAAGTTAGTGGGGTGTTAAAGTCCCTACTATTACTGTACTGATGTCAATATCTCTGTTAAAGTCGTCCAGAATTATTTTTTCAGCCTATTGTTCTGAGGTGGGTCTCTTGAAGACAGCATATATTTGGGTAATGTATTCCTACCCATTCAGCTATCCTACATCCACTGACTGGAACACTTAATCCATTTACACTTAAGGTTATTATTGATAGGTACTTATCTATTGCCATTTTAATCCTTTATGCCTATGTTTCTCTATTTCTTGCTCTTATTACAAGCAGTCCCTTTAACAGTTCTTGCAATGCTGGTTTGGTAATGATAAACTCCTTTACCCTTTTCTTGCTGGGAAGCTCTTTATTTCACCATCTATCTTGAGTGGAAATCTTGCTGGATAGAGTAGTCTTGGTTTCAGATCCTTGTTTTGCATTACCTTGAATGCTTCGCTTCATTCCCTTCTGCCCTGTAGAGTTTCTGTTGAGAAATCAGCTGACAGTCTTATGGGAGCTCCTTTTTAGGTAACAGATTGTTTTTCTTATCTTGCCTTTAAAATTCTAACTTTTGGCTTTTTAATTATGATGTCTCTCGGTGTGAGCATCTTTGGGTTCCTCCTGCTTGGGACTCTCTGTGCCTCCTAAACTTGTGTGTCTTCTTCCTTCACCAGGTTAGGAAAGCTTTCTGCCATTATTTCTTCAAACAGTTTCTCTAACCCTTGCTTGTTTTCTTCATCTTCTGATACTCCTATGATATGGATATTGTTACATTTCATGTTGTCCCACAGCTCCCTTAAACTGTCCTGTTTTTAAATTGCTTTTCCTTTTTGGTTCTTTGCTTGAGTGATTTTTTTCTATCCTCTGTCTTCTAATTCACTGATCCAATCCTCAGCTTCCCGCAATCTGCAGTTCATTCCTTCAAATGTATTTATTTCTACTATGTCATTCTTAATTTTCTTCAGTTTCCATATCTTTTCTCATGCTGTTGAGCATTCTTATAATCAGTATTCTGAACTCTATATCTGATAGATTGCTTATCTCCACTTCATTTGGCTCTTCTGGAGAATTATCTTGTTCTTTCATTTGGGGCATTTTTGCCTCCCCATTTTGGCTGCCTGTTTTGGTTTATTTCTATGTATTAGGTAGATCTGTAAGAACTCCCAGTCTTTTGGATGGTCTCTGGTGCAGGCGAATGTCAGAAGCTGTTTGTGAGTGGCCTTGAGAACCATTTGAACCTTTCAGCACTCCACAGCATGTCACTCCCTCTGCTGGGGATCTGTGCATTTGAAAAGGACCAAGAAGCATACCAACTTATGCTTTTCCAAGCCTTGGATCCAGAAGCAAATCAGGCAAAGACTTAAATCACCCAGAAGCTGGTGGTAATTTAGTCTCTTAATGAGTCTCAGGCT
Source organism: Miniopterus schreibersii (assembly GCF_964146895.1). Classification (NCBI taxonomy): domain Eukaryota; kingdom Metazoa; phylum Chordata; class Mammalia; order Chiroptera; family Miniopteridae; genus Miniopterus; species Miniopterus schreibersii. Next base: position 86,033,839 of record NC_138102.1, on the reverse strand, counting down.
GTAGAAACTCCTCAGGGTGAGGCAAGAGGTTTGTAAGGGATGGGGCAATTGCTTCTCCCCACTCCCCCCCCTCCCCAAAAGCTGCCTGGATATTAAATGACTGGCTGAGAAAGATGTCCTCTGCCATATGGGGGAATGACTCAGCACACAAGTCCTGATGGGTGCCCTCAGAGTTCTTTTTCCAGAGCCTGCCACCATGGATTCTCCTCACAATGCACTAGTCCACTCTGCCTTCGCTCTGCCAGAGCTCAAGGTGAGTGGCAGCACATAAAACTTTGTGCACTTGCCCTTGAAGAGAGTGCCTCAATTTCCAGCTGCATGTTCCTGGCGGACAAACCCTGGGGGCTGCTTTTCACTGCCACATGTTTTGTGGGCACCTTTCTCAGTACTGGTGCTCTGGGATGGGGAGCTCACCTTGGGGTTTAGACCCCAGAGTTCTCAGTGGGAACCCCCAACAGCTGAGATATTCCTCTGGGACTTCACCTGCTGCCTGTGGAATTCTGTCCAGCCCTCTCAAGCCTCCACACTTCCTACCAGTCTCTATGTGGTCTCCACTTTACATCCTTAGTTATAAGGGTTCTCTCCAGCTAGTCTTCAGTTGATTATTCAGGATGATTTGTCTATATTTTAGTTGTAATTATAGTTTGGTCCTGGGAGAGTGTTAGTGTAGCTACCACTTAATTTGCCGCCATCTTGGAATTCTCATAAAGTTAATTCTTGACTTCAGGTTTTAGAAAATAGGGCATATATGAATTTCGAGAAAGTATTTACACATATATTTTTTAGTAGTAACTCAAACGAAGCAGTTGTTTATTTCATTAAGAAGTAGTCTATCAATTAGCAAATATATTAAAAATAACAGTACTTTTATCCAGCTCCTACAAAACAAACTCCTATATTTCATTAAAATTGTTTCTTCAACTCTGTGGTAATGTTTACAATTTGCCTTCCAAAGTATGTGCTGACAATAAAATGCATTTAATTTGTTGCCATACTGATTTCCATTAATTATTTAGGCAATTTTTACCAGAAGAACAAATTTTTCCCCATGATTTGTGGTGTTTAAACCATTGCTATAAAGTCAATGCATTATTTAGGATTAGGTTTACTGACACATAACATAAAAACCCAAAATAAGTCAATGCATTATTTAGGATTAGGTTTACTGACACATAACATAAAAACCCAAACAATACAATAAAGATTATATAGATGTGTGTATTTGTAAATATATGTTGTATATGTATATATACAAGTATATATACAAATATATATACAAATATATATATGTGTATATATATGTATATGTATACATAAAAAGTGTATGCACACTTACATGCATACATATGAAAAGCGGAGCATGCTAAAATATCTATTAGTTTCTTTCTATAGTTCATATATTTCTTAGGTGTCACCTCTAAACCAGTAGTATCCAATATAAATATAATGCAAGTCACATATGTAATTTTAAATATTCTATTAGCCACATTAAAAGAAAAATGTAAAAAGAAACAGGAGATATTAATTTGTATTTTATTTCACACACTATGTCTAAAGTATCATTTCAACATGTAATAAGTATTTGAAATTATAAATGATAGTTTACATTTTTATATCAAGTCTTTGAAATCAATTGTGCATTTCATGCTTTCAGAACATTTCACGTGTTCACTAGCCACATGTGGCTAGTGGCTACCACACAACTGTACGCTTCTAGACAAATCTAGCCATCTTTCAAACCTCAATCCAAGCAACATGACTTTTATGAAGCCTTCCCTTGACTCCATTGTACATTTCTCCCTTCAGTATGGCCCACTATGCCTTAATTTATTTCTATTATAGAATTTACACATTTCATTGCCTGCATTTGTCCTCCACTACAACAGTATAAACTCCATGCCTAACATTACATAAAGTCAGTATTCAATAAATATTTTTTGAATAAAATAGATATGTGGTCAGAGATGCAGTTATGCTAAATATGAGTATATATATTCAGACCCAACAGAAAAGTATTTAAAAGGGGCAAGGAGCCCTAAGGAAAGATAACCATGAACAAAGAACTAAATCTGCAAATTAAATATAGTAATTGATTTTATATAATTAAATCAAGTAAAAAATAAGTCAACTGTAGAATATGATTCAATAACAGGGTATATTAAGCATTAATAGCTAACTATCATAACATAAAGCAAAACTTTTATAAGGTCTCAGAAATAAACTACATAAATAGCACCTTTCTTTAAAAATTAATAACACATGCCACAAATGTACATAATTATTAAATTTTAATATCATAAACTACCTCCCCATTGTATATCTTTATTCCTTTTACAAAGATAATAAATTAAGGCTCTAAGATACAGAATGCATTATCATATTGATCCAAAACCTCAATCACTCTCACTGAAACTATAATCACTATTGTAAATGTCTATGTTCTGTATTTTCTAAGTAGGTCATCTTAAATTTATTTCAGAGTTTGGAAGCATAATTTTTCAATGTAATTGGGTCCAGCTGTCATTCTTAATGACAGTTTGACATGCAGTAACTAAAATACATTAGTTTACCTTTCAGAGTACAGATGACTAACAACTATTAAAAATCATTTCTTAATTAAAAAGCGCAATATAATTAATTTTTTAAAAATTTGCCTAAAACCTATTTGCTCAACATACTTCCTATAAAAGTATCTAAGTATTTCACAGAGAAAAATGTGAAATTTTTCATAACTACTCCACCCAATGTTAAAATAAGTCAATATTCCTACAAATGAATGTTGTTTTTTTAAATATATTTTTATTGATTTCAGAGAGAGGAAGGTAGAGGGAGAGATAGAAACATCAATGATGAGAGAGAGTCATTGATAGGCTGCCTCCTGCACACCCCCTGCTGGGGATCAGCCTGAAACCTGGGCATGTGCCCTGACCAGGAATCAGACCACAATCTCCTGGATCATGGGTTGATTCTCAACCGCTGAGCCACGCTGGCGAAGCTAAATGAATGCTTTTGATCCTAAGGCCTGAATGAGGAAATGTGAATGGTTCAAAACAATTCCATGACCATCAGGCAATCTTGTAGAACCATGACTAATTAGTTCAGCTAGTTACTGTGTGGTATTAATGAAACTGAGGAAATGGTTATATTTCCATTTGAATCTAAACTTAGTACAGTATAGTCAATGGTTAAAAGACTGCACCTACAATCCTACCCAATAAGACAGATGTCTGCTGGGGGACGACTTCAACAATTATATCAACAAAACAAGCATGTGAAAAAATTAATACCTAAAAAGATTTCACACTTTGGCATGATACCATTATAACTAGCTAGTTATTAATAATAGGGAAGGAGTAAAGGGAAGGACAGACACTATAGGCATGTCATTTGGGCAGCTTCACCAGGAAGCTGCAATTTCACATTCCCCAGGAAACATCAGCCTATTCCCTGCAAATATTGGGGGAAGAATCCAACCAAGGAAAGATAGATGCATGCCCAGTAAAGTTGGGGTGACTAGAGAAGGTGCCTGTCAGTCAAATGTGGGGACAGAGATGGTTGGCCAGAATTGGTGTGGCCACTGCAAGCACTTGAAGATTTGGGAATACATAATCCCCTAAACAAAGAAAGTCTCTTTCTTGTTACTTTTGGTCTGCTTGGCTTATGGCTCTTGTTGCTCTTGGCTCTTGTTGCTCCAGGCACAATCTCTTGGTTCCCTTGCATTTGTCCTTATGGCCCATGGACATGCAGACAAACCCCACAATCAATGGACTAATGGACTGCAGCAGAGAAACACAAAATAAACTAGCCTGATGCTTGAATGGACCAGGCTCCCACATGGAAAGGAAACTCTAGACACTGGCTCTGGTTTTAGATCTAATGAAGCCCCAGCTACATTTCTTTTATGCCTGGTCTAAGGGGGTAAATGGGACTTTGGAAACACAGTGTCAAAATTCCACGGAAATAAAGCTTTCTACCACATCTCATCCTCCCACAGAGGCCTCCAGGAATTCTTATTCTTATACTGCAAGAGACCCACCCCCAGCAGCAACAGGGAGAGATGAGCCCCTCTCCTATCCTATGACAAGCACATTTTATTCATAGAAAGAGATACTCCAAAGAAACTTACAATATGAAGTCACACTTTGGTAAAGGTGAATAATTAAATCTCAACTTTAAAAACCATGACAATATGCTACTTTATGAATAGTTGTTGCATTATTACATATTAATATTATTTGATCTAGCTTCTAACATTTTCTGCAATTTTATTCTAATCTTGTAATGCTGGTAAATGAAAAACTTTAATTTACAGAAAGGTAAAATGTATGTAAAAAAATAAAATAACTCAAGGAATACATGCAAGATATGTAACCAATATAAAAGTTATTAATGAACTATTAATTTACAAACTAGGTCTTCGAAACTTGGTATGTAATTTATATTTAAAGCACATCTCAATTCTTACTAGGGACATTACAAATGCTCAATAGCCACGAAAAGCACTCGCTTTTACTCTCAATAGTATAGCTATAGACAAACAAAAAGAAAGGGTGATGGGGTACTTTTGAACAAGTAGTAAATATATAAAATGACAAACATACAATGAGAAAAATCTTTTGATATACTTAATAGGGGCATAAATATAGCCATGACTGATAAATCTTTAATAATTATAATAATCTAGCATTACACTGCAATGGTGTAAAAGGAGATAAAATATACCATTTCCTAAAAATACAAAAATAATGCAATATATAGATGATGTATGATATATGAAACTCATTATGTCATTAATCAATGTCACCCCAATAATTTTTTTAAAAAATACAGTAATAAAGTGTTAAAACTAAAGTGTCATCTTTAGAAGATGTATACTACATAAATGAGTCTAACCAGACTTGGACATGCTCTCTAGAAGCTTGTAACTACACAGGTAAGATGAAAGATGAATTTTAGAAAAAAGGATTTTTTTATTTTAAAACACAGATTGTTTAATGCAAGCACATTAACAAACAACCTCTTAAGTAAAAATAAATTAGCAGTGTTCTGTTTTTTTAAAGGAGAAGTTAAGGTAAAATCACCACTGAATATTCCATAAGAAATTGAAATCACTGTAACAAAATACCTGCTGTCTCCCATAAATAATTAATTTTTTAGGTGACAAGAAAAATTATTCATATATCAGTGCTCCTGATCTTTCTTTCCCTGTACCTACTCAACAGAATTCTGGCATAGTATGCTGAGTCTCTTCACTTTCCCCACCCTCTGACACTGTCTTGTCAGTGTAAATGAAGATTATTTTAGGCTTTGCAATATAGGGAGAACAAAGAGAAGTACTAGGGTTAGAGCTGGGTGCTGAGTCTTTCAGAAAAGTTCCAGGACAAGAAAACAAAGAACTGTACTATGGGAACACAGCAAATGAGAGAGAAAAAAGTAAATTTTTAAAGAAATATTACTATAGTCTCCATCTCTATTCCTCATAATATACAAGAAATAGGAGTAAAGAACCTGAGTCACGCAGAAATTACTTCTGCTTATTGGAGATTGTTCATTTGGTTCCATAAACACAAAGACTGGTCCATGTGGATCATGAGTTTATGAATGTAAAATACAAATATAGCCTCAGAGTTTCTCATCTGTCTTGCCAATGGAGACTAGTTTCAATCAAAAACTCTTACTTACTCTTTGATGACAAATGCTAAGTGAAATAAGCCAGAAAGAAAAGGACAAATACTGTATAATTACACTTATGAGGTACCTATAGTCAAACTCACAGACATGAAAAGCATAATGGTGGTCACCAGGACCCGGGTGAGGAAAACTTGGAATTTAACTAGGGAGTTATTGTTTAATGAACACAGAGTTTCATTTTGGGAATAAGAAAAACCTCCGGAGATGAATGGTGATGATGGTTGCACAACAATGTTAATGTATTTAATTAGTGCCACTAAACTGCATAATTAAAAAAGGTTTAACTGGTCAATTTTAGGTTATTTATATTTCACTACAAAAAAAAGATCAAGTGACACTTCTCTTTCTCAGACTGGCTTATTTCACTTAGCATAATACACTCTACACCCATCCTTGCTGTCTCAAAGGGTAAGGGATCCTTCGTTTTTACAGCTGCATAGTATTCCACTGTGTAATGTCCCAGAAGATGCTTGATATGATTTCAATCTTCTTGAACTTGCAGAGACTTGTTTTGTGTCCTAACATGTGGTCTATCTTTGGGAATGTCCCATGTGCACTTGAGGAGAATGTCTATTCTGCAGCTTTGGAGTAGCATGTTCTATAAATGTCAATTAAATCCATCTGATCTAGTGTGTGATTTAGAGTCACTATTTCCTGGTTGATTTTTTTGTCTGGAAGATCTATCCAGTAAAGTCAAGAGGGTGTTAAAGTCCCCTATGGTGACTGTATTGCTGTTGATCTCTCCTTTAAAGTCCTCCAGAAGTTAGTATTTTTTCCCAACCTGTGAGTCTTTTGTTCTGAGAATGGTCTCTTGTAGATAGAATATATTTGAGTCCTATTTCCTTATCCATTGTTTTGATTGGGACATTTAACCCATTTATATTTAAGGTTATTATTGATAGGTACTTATCTATTGCCACTTTGTTTATTTACATCTATGTTTCTCATTCTATTTCAACTTATTACAGCCGCCCCTTTAACATTTCTTGCAATAGTGGTTTGGCGGTGAAAACCTTTCTTTGTCTGGAAAGCTATTTCACCATCTATTTTGAATGACAGCCTTGCTGGATAGGGTAGTCTTGGTTTCAGATCCTTGCTTCTCATTACCTTGAATACTTCATGCAGTTCCCTTCTAGCCTGTAGAGATTCTGATGAGAAGTCAGCTGACAGCCCTATAGGAGCTCCTTTGTAGGTAACAGATTGCTTTTCTCTTGCTGCCTTTAATATCTTTTGTCTTGAATTTTTGGCATTTTATGATGTGTCTGGGCATGAGCCTTTGAGTTCTTGCTTGGGACTCTCTGTGCCTCCTGAACTTGTGTGACTTTTTCCTTCACCAGATTAGGGACGTTTTCTGCCATTATTTCTTTAAACGGGTTCTCTAACCCTTGCTTAATTTTGACCTCTTCTGGCACTCCTATGATGAGAATATAGTTATGTTCCATGTTGTCCCAAAGCTCCCTTAAACTGTCCTGTTTTGGGGGGTTTTTTTTTGGTTCTCTGATTGTTGTTTTTTCAACCATCTTCTAATTGGCTGATCATATCCTCAGTTTCCCCAATCTGCTGTTCATTCCTTACAATGTTGTTGTTTTTATTTCTATTATGTCATTCTTAATTTCCTTCAGTTTCTATATATTTTTCATGCCGTTGAGCATTTTTATCATCAGTATTCTGAACTCTATATATCTGATAAATTGCTTACCTCCACTTCATTTAGCTTTTCTTCTGGAGAATTCTAGTGCTCTTTCATTTGGGGCTTGTTTTTTTGCCTCCCCATTTTGGCTGCCTGTTTGGATTTCTGTGTATTAGTAAGATCTGCTAGGACTCTCAGTCTTTTGGATGGTCTCTCACAAAGCCAATGTCATATGCTGTTTATGACTGGCCTTGAGTACCCTGTTTGAAGTTTTCCACACTCCACAGCTTCTGGTTTCTTCTGCTGGGGCTGGTTGAGTTTGGACAGGAACAAAATATGCACCAAGATCTGCTTTTCCAAGCCCTGGATCCTGAAGCAAATTGGGCAAAGACTCAAAGCACCCAGAGGCTGAAATTCAGCCTCTTACAGAGCCTCAGACTGTAGAATCCACAGGGTGGGGTAGCTGATATGTTATTAGTCTCTGAAGAATCCTCAGGGCTGTAGAAACTCCACAGAGTGGGGCCAGAGGTTTACCAGCAGGGTGGGGCAATTTCTGCCCTGCCCCCCCCCCCTTAAGCTGCTTGGAAAGTAAATGTCTGCCTGAGAAAGATGTCCTCTGCCATATGGGGGAATGACTCAGATAGGTGCCCTCTGAGATCTATTCCCCCAGCCTGCCCTCCCTGGATCCTCCTCACACTGCTCCAGTCCACTGTGCCTTCCCTCCACCAGAGCCCAAGGTGAGTGGCTGCACATGAAACTTTGTGTGCTGGCCCTTTAAGAGGGTCCTGCATTTCCAGCCTTCTTTCCCTTGCAGAGAGAAACCCTGCTGCTTTTCACAACCAGATGGGTGGGTGGGGAGAGATTAACATGAGAATTTATATTCATATATGCATAACCCACGGATATAGATAATAGTGGGGTGAAGGCCTGGGGGGAGGGGGGAGGGGGGAGGGGAAGGGGATCAATTAAGGGAAAAGGGGGACATCTGTAATACTTTCAACAATAAAGATAAATTTCAAATAAAATAAAAAAGAAAATTTTTTTAAAAAGAAAAGAAAAACACTCTTACAGACTTCTAAAGCCACAGTTTGAGCCCTGTCTGGTGTGGCTCAGAGAGAGCATTGTCTTATACACTAAAAGGCTGCAGGTTCGATTTCCAATCAGGGCACACACCTAGGTTGCAGGTTCAATCAGGTTCAGCGCACCTACAGGAGGTAACCCATTGATGTTTCTTCCACACATTAATGTTTCTTTCGCCCTCTCCTCTCTCTCTCCTCCCTCCCTTCCTCACTCTCTAAAACCAATTTAAAAAAATTTTTTTAACATATTCTCAGGTGAGGGTTAAAAAAAATAGTTTGGCCCTGGCTGGGTGGCTCAGTTGGTTGGAGTGTCGTCCCATACACCAAAAGGTTGAGTGTTCAATTCCCAGTCAGGAAACATACACAGGTGATAGATGTTTCTCTTTCACATCAATGTTTCTTTTTTTCCCTTCCTCTCTTTCTTAAACCAATAAATCAATTAAAACATATCCTTGGGTGATGATTAAAAAATAGTTTATTAAAATATTCATGCTTATTTGTTGAAAATAAGTATGCTGATATATAAATTATTTAAAGACAACTGACAGTGTAATATAGTAGCTAAATTAATGTAGCATATAGAAAATAGTCTTTAAATGTTAAAATTCAAAAGATTCACTTGGAAATACTCACTTGTCAGTGACAGCACCTATATCCTTTCTTGGTTGGATATAGTAAAGAACAACATTTTCAAATGTTACAGTTTCATAAGAATACTGTTTTAAACTGCATGATGTTTTGCTTCCTGAAAATTATCTGTGATGGTTCAGAGATTAATAGAGAAACAGAGCAATTCAACATGAACAAAGGGCTTCAGAAAAAATATCTGGTAACACCATACCTTATGTCTACTCTATAATCCTAGTCTCATAACCTCCCCTTATTTAAGGTAGGGATTATGCAATTATTTTTTATATGGCCAATGTGTACCTTGACTCTGGCAACAGAACACTAGGCTAGGATCACTCACTACTTTATCCTCACCTGAAGATATTTTTTTCCATTGCTTTTTCAGAGAGAGTAGAAGGGAAAGAGGGAGGGAGGGAGGGAGGGAGGGAGGGAGGGAGGGAGGGAGGGAGGGAGGGAGGGAGGGAGGGAGGGGAGGAGAGGAAGAGAGGAGAAACATGGATGTAAGAAAGACATATCTATTGGTTGCCCCCCACACAGGCCCCAATCGGGGGGGGGGGGGGGGGAGCAAATCCTCAACCCAGGTACACACCCTTGACTGGGAATCAAACCCGTGACCCTTTGGTGATAGGTTGACACTCTAACCACTGAGCAACACCAGCCAGGGCTCACTACTTTATTTAACTATATTTTAAGTATTCTGAGCATGCCTGAGTTTTAAAAGTTGGGGGAGTCATACTTTTAGATTAAAACTATAAACTATAACCCCAAATGGGCTGGCATAAAGTGAAACCATAGGCAACAAGATAAAATTTAAAAAGCACCGACTAAGAGGAATCTAGGTGTTAAATTCCAAGTCTGTGAAGGACTGGAGGATCTTCAACCTCCCTGTGTTTCTTACCTCGCTTCCACAAGTGATAAGAGTGTGGCCATTCACCAGATGTGAAGATGCTATGACTACTCACTCATTTGAAATATCCAGAAAACTTTCTTTTAAACATAACCCATGCATATATACACCTAAATACGTCGATCTTACTCTCTCAAAAAAAAAAATTTCAAATGTTAAAAAGAGTTAAACTCAGGAACTAAAAGAACCAGAACAGCTAGAAAATAGAAGATTTGAACCCAAGTCAGAAGTGTTCAAAATAACAAAACTAAATCAAAGGTAAAAAAATCTTCATTCAAAAAAAAATTTCACTAAGCAACACAAAAGTTCAGATTCTATGTTAAGTTGAATAAGATAATGTTCTGATCTCAAAGGATTCAGAGTCTCTAGGTTTGTCTGACAAGTAAACAAAATTTAACACAGAATATGCAAGTGCCAATTTGAAGTATGTACAAAAAAAATGTTATGGGAGAACAAAGATGGGAGGAAGAGCTTTTAGGGGTAGATCAGGGAAGATGTCACTTAAGTGGTGACAAGAGCTCAATCCTGTATATAAACAGGAGTTCTTTAGGCAAAAATCAAAGAACATGGTGACTTCAGAAGTGCAATAATTATTACCAAGTAATGGTCAACACAGTATAAAAAATATTCTCCCACTGATGATTCACATCTCATAAAATGTTAAAAATAATTTAAATACTTCATTTAAATTCAAGGACTTTGAAAAGATCATCAAGTTATAGAGAATTAGTACAAATCAAGTAAAATGATTCTATGACATTTTATAATAAAATATTTCCTATATAATTAAAGCTGAAAACACTTCTCTATTAAGATACCAGATTTAGTTTAACTTACAAAGTCAATGACTATTTTTATTTCATTGAAGATTTTATATTCCAGGTCAAGAAGATAAAATGAGATAATGCAGATTATATGCTTAACATATAGTGCTTGGCAAAGATTCAGGAAATATAAGCATATTCTATCACCTTCATCGTGATCATCAAAGGTAATGGTATATTTTAAAGAACAGAACTGGAATATCTAGCTCTGAGTCTCATTTCTGCAACTAAACTGCTTTCCAACCTTGCACAAGCCTCTTACCTTCAGCCACTGTTTACTTATTATATTAAAGTAAACCACATTTACTTCGAAGGGGGTGGGAAAGGATATTAAAACCAAAAGGTATGAAACTAAACCCAATCTATAAAAGCCAATTCCCTCCCCATAGGTGAAAAAGTTTTAAACAACAGTAGAAATAACATATATACCATTTTAAAATCAGCTGTAGTTTATTTCTCTCAGAAAAGTGTTTGCTAAAGATAAATAAACCTAGACATTCATACTTCCATAAAATTTGCTATTAATCAGTTTGCTCTACTTTAGTATGCTGAGAGAGGAATCACAATTATTAGAAATTATATTATCTAGACTATAGTATAACCCCACCTATAACTCATTTGTCTTATTCAAGAAAATATGGTATATGGGGCGGTTCATATAATTAATGCTGATATATAAGAAATCTAATTTATATATATAATATATTAATACATACTATTACTCTAGCTCACAGTAATATCTAAAGTATCCACATTTTGCTAGTTACCATTTATAATACTGTATAACCAATTATTCCTAAAAACTCAAAGTTATTTACAATACAGTTCTTGCTAAATCACTTTTGTGTACAAATCTATCAACCTGTCCTGCATTCATTTTTATTTCCTGTGAACAGCTTGTCCTGAGTCCTCTATGGGTAGCATTCCCCACCCCAGAATCAACTCACTGAGGCTGTCTGGTCCCTTCCCTTCTAACATCCTCTCTTCACATAACATTGGCCTTTGGGATACTTTCTAAGTACTGTAGATACACTTCAATTAATAATGGAAAAGACTCCAGCTTTTGAATCTGAAGGCCTGAGTCCCAACTCAGCTACTTAATACCTAGATAACCTTGTGTAACTACTCCACATTCCCTGCAGCCTTTGTTTCCAAATCTGTAGAGAAGGAATGGTATCTGAAAAGAGGGTTATTCTGAGGATTAGTTAATGTAGAGCAATCACACAAGTGAACTGTAAACAGTTAAGAGGTATTAAAATATAGATTGATATTTTCTAAAACAAATGAACACAAATAGTTTTTATTCCTCTAACTTGTCCCTTAGGCTTGTTACTCAAGTAGTCTTCTAAATATTTAAGCTAACACTCCCAGAGGGAGGTTTTATTTACCTAGGATCATCATTCATGTCCTACTAGATCTACATGTGAAATTCATCCATGTGAGGGAAGAGATGGGAGAAATTCCAGGCAAAGGAACTTGTATAAGCTCATGTCTATTCTTTCTCGTTTTCCATCCACCTCACTCAAAATAGGAAATTAGGAAAAACTACCCAAGGCAGCATTAAATACTATGCAAGATTCAGGGAACAGACGTCCTATGATTCATCAGGGGATCATGATCTGTGCATACGTGAGATCTGTTCTCTGACAGATTCATTAGGCTCAGGTACTCCAAGCTAAAAGAGAACAGCTCAGTTTTAATTAGATCATTATTTTTTGTCTATGATCAGAAGATCTCCAGGCTCAGGATAAGAATAAAAAATAACAGTAAGTACTAAATAAAGTTAGCTTTGTACCAGGCACTTTAAAGATATTAATTCATGCCTGGCCCAGTGGCTCATACACCAAAAGGTTGCAGGTACGATTCCCAGTTGGGGTGCATATGGTAGGAAATTGATCAATGTTTCTCTCTCACATGTTTCTCTCTCTCCCTTCCTCTCTCTCTAAAAATCAATAAAAACATATCCTCAGGGACTCAGATGGGCGCCATTCCATGCACCAGGAGGCTGCCAGTTCAATTATGGTCAGGGCACATGTCCAGGTTGCTGGCTCAATCCCTGGGAAGGGAGTATGCAGGAGGCAGTCCATCGATGTTGAGCTCTCACACTGAAGTTTCTCTCCCCCTCCCCCTTCCACTCTCTCTAAAAAGCAGTAAGCTATTAAAAAATTAAATATATATATATATATATATGTAAATTCATTCAACAACCTTAAGGTAAATATCCTCTTTTACACATAATGAAACTGAGGCACATAAAGTCTTGATGACTGCATGATATTATGTAACATGGATGTAAAATAATTTAACCTTTCCTATTGTTGAAGATTTAGGTTTTTGCCAATTATTATATCATACAACTACATTTAACCCCATAATTGTCCCCAGATAACTCTTCCTTAAAGAACTAAGGACTGATGTCAAAAACCTCTTGACACATATTGTTAAAATGTCATTCAGTGCAGCTTAACATTTATATGTTCAACAACATCATTTAGGATTGTTTTAGCATGCCTAGAAAACAATGGTAATTTTTTTTTTAATTTAATTATAATTTTCTTCTTATTCATGGTACCTCACTAGTATTTAGTGAAGATTAATTTTGTATTTACTAGTGATATATATTTCTTCTTTCTTGAAATATATCAAGTCCTTTACCAAGTTATTCTTTTTCTTATGCTCTGTTCTATAATACTTAAAACCCAATATTTTTTTAAAAAATTAATTCAGAATATTAATCAGAAATTGAAACAGGCCAGTAAGCCAGGACAAGTGGAATAGGAAAACTGAGATAGATAGCTAAACAAAATGACAAAGCCATTTACAGCAGATACAGAGGGTCACCTCCCTAGAAATAACATCTAGGCCTCAATTGTATTTCAGCTCCAGACTCAGAAGAGCAACAAAACCAGGTGTTACCAGGACCAGCTACAATGACTAATGACCACCTGCCCTGACACTGACCAATCAGTGAAGACCACGACTTTGAAGAAATGCATCAAGAAAATTGATGAATATTCTACTGACACCCTTCCTGAGACTTCTCCTAAGATCCCCACCTGTAAGAAAGAAAGAAAACCTCAAGACAAAGGACTCAGTGCAGGCTCTCTCTCTGGGGAGAGGACCTCTCATTCCCTTTCCCCTCTTCTCCTACTTCTTCCCACACAGGCATGCATCTCTTAAACCCTAAAGGACCCCGTGAAGCTTGCAACCAGGGGAGCAATGGGCAGCAGTAGCTTGTCCCAGTCTAACCCCTGAAACTGATCCCAAAGCCCCTTTCTCTCTGACTTCCCAGAGAGCTAGGGCAGCCCAACATAGGCTCTCCTGTTGCTTCTTCTATGCTAAGCCCGTTCTTGTTTTACTGTCCCCAGCTTTAACAAATATTCCCTCATAGTCACTTGGACTCATGAAATTTTCCTGCAAAAAGTCAAGGACCCACACAGTACCAGCCAGCCCTAGACAGACATGCTCAGGGCCAGATCCCCTTTGTGGTAACAGAATCATGGGGATGAAATGGATAAAACCCAACTCAAACTGTCTTAAGCAAAACAGGAAATGTATTAGCTTAATACACTGAAAGTCTAGGAATATAACTAACCAGAAAGGCTTCAAAGATGCCATTGGTTCTAGTTGCTTCTGTCCTAACTTCATTCTCAAGCATACTCTGCTTAATGGTGGCAGATTGCCAGTCAAATCTAAACTTACATTCTAACATCTTAGCAACTCCAGTCAGGAGCATTTATTTTCTCTGGCAGAATGAAAGAAGTTATCAAGCTATCTCAGATGTGCAGCTAAATTTTTAACCAATATCTGTTACTGATGGGCCAGGTCCAGTTTCTGTTTCTGGTCCAGGAAAGCAGAAAGGAATTCAGGGAAATCTCAAACCTTATAAACCAAGAATTAAGAAGGAGTGACTTCCCACAGGAGTATCAAAAAGTCTAGAACTATTAGCAACAGAAACAATGGATTCTATGCAGCTAAAACCAACAGAAATCTGTAACATTCTAGCTCATGGCTGCCCATTCGCCCTATAAACACACTCTCTCTCTCTCTCTCTCTCTCTCTCTCTCTCTCTCTCTCTCTCTATATATATATATATATATATATATATACATACACACACACACACACATACACACACATATATCATTTTAAATACCCTTGTTTAGCAATATTACTGTCTTGGGAAAAACAAAAAACACACTTATCATCTCACCATGGGGAAGGAGGCAAGACAAAGACAATGCCAAGTTACTGTATCCAGCTAGAAATCTGAATTCTTTGAGCTATGAGCAATTGGTCAGACCTAAATCTGCATTCTTTTGGGTGGTAACACATAATCTGACAATATAGCTATATAATTTAATATATATAATTATAATATATAATGGTAAAAGAACATAACTTTTTAAAACGTTTTAAAAAGTGAAGAAGGTAAAACCAACCATGGTAACTAATTCAAAGCACAGACCACATACTAATGGTCAGAGCAGTAAAAATTCCTTGTCCTGGCAATGAAGTGCCTTAGTGAGCCAATTTGGAAGTACTCATTACTACTATCTCAGAAGACCTCTCTTATCCATTATCTTCCATGGCTTTAAATTTTCCTTCTAGCAGTGGTACTGCTTTAGCAGCCCACTTCCTTTTACTGAGAACTGCCTTTGAAATATGGGAACACAGGCCTTTTTTTTTTTTTTTTACCAGACTTGAGGTTACCCTGGAAGTAGTTACCCTAAAAGCTTAATAAGATTTTAGTCAATTTACTTCAGGAAACTGGTTGAATTAGCAAACAAAGCCAGCGATCCTGTCAGGATATAGTGCATGAATCTAGATTTCTACCTTTTCAGTGTAGGAATATTCAGTCTCATAGCAACAGGCCTTCACAGGACTCATCCCTTAACCCTCAGCTTAATGATTTTCCTTGAAGCAATGTGAAACAATAAGCTGTGTGACCCAGCACAGCTATTCTAGCACTTGTTCCCTAGCTGCATCCTTTTTTAAAGCTCTGAAGTAATTGGATTGTTACTTTGGTCAGGAGTCTGGAAATATACATGAGATGCTTGGACAAAGCTTATAAAGCAGAACTTTACCTGGTTCTAATTTAAACTCCTATCCATCCTCTTATCAACTTTAGCATGGGGCAAAAATAATTGGGCTTTCAAACCTTCAAGGTTCTTGGTATGTATTCTGATTCTCTGCTATCTTGGATGGTGGTTAAGGGCAGAAAAGGCCTCTCTTAGTTGGAAACACAATATTCTCTTCCCTCTATGATTTCAGGCATGCCAGCTTGGACCAAAGCTAATTCCTCTTATAAGGCATTATCAAAGGCCCCAAGAAGTGGCCAAAATGCTATAATATCATTAAAGTTCCAGCATCATTAGTTCCATGGGCAAAGATAACACAGGTGACTATTTAAAACAGCTGGTCTATAATTCCTTAAAAGGAACTGGTAGAGAAAGCAAGATCCTCACTGCCTTGCACTCTATTTCAACATTTAAGGTTTGTTCTTTACAATGTCCCATTTCCAGTTACTAATGTCTACATGTCTAAGGATCCCTTCCCTTTATAAATGACAAAAACCCAATTTAAATAGACTTCAAGCTAATCACAACAATAATAATAAGCTTTAAAAGAGAGAATTTAATGGTTAGAAGATAATTACTATAGGCACAGAGAACTCTGGGTTCTCAAGCAGAATCACAAACATATTTCTTGCTCTTGGATTATATTTGGTCAAATTATAACACAGGCACTGTCAGCTATGGGATGAGCTGACTTGTTCAGTATTCCTAACAGAAGGAGTTCCAGCACAAGTCCTGAGCTAACTCTGAGGTTCCCCATTACATTACCAAAAGGGGATATGTATGCTAGACAGACAAAAACAAGAGATATCCACTATTCCTGGTAATATGACAAATGCGAACAATCATTTTTTAATTTCTATTCAATGCATTATATATTATTTGTTAATAATAGACTGTTATGTGCTTATATATTTGACATACACATAGGTTTACTGAAAATAAAAGTTTTTATCAGATTCTTACTTATTGCAGTATACCAGTTTAAAATTACAATACTTAAAAATGACTACATAGATAACATCATAGATATTCAACACACATTTCTAGTCATAGGAATAGATAATACATTAATTTGACATGAGTCTAATTTATTTTAGGATCTTGGGTCTGGTCCCTACAATCGAACAGAATTTCAGAAACTGGTCTTCTGCCTAATAATGTTACCCTGCACACTCAAAATGATGCATTAACATATCCAAGATCCATAAATACAAAGAATATACACACACATATATACTTATATATATACACATACAGGCTCCTGCCTTCTTGGAGTTCACAGCATAGGAGGGGAACTTCCTGTAAACCATAATACCAGATAATGATAGGTATATCTTCATATAAAGAGATACACTGATAATTCATAAAATATGAGAAGTACAGGCAAGAAATGAAAAACCTATGAAACTTATGCAAAATAATATTTAAATAGTCAAAAATGTGGACGATTGAAATTTATAATACAGC
The DNA here is from genome assembly GCF_964146895.1 of Miniopterus schreibersii. Lineage (NCBI taxonomy): Eukaryota > Metazoa > Chordata > Mammalia > Chiroptera > Miniopteridae > Miniopterus > Miniopterus schreibersii. Next base: position 86,016,530 of record NC_138102.1, on the reverse strand, counting down.
TACATCAGTGAACCAATATGAGGCCTGGGTCTGCTAGAACCAATAGATTTCCTTACATTGTGTTGGAGAAAGTATAGCAAAAGAAAAGAGATCCTTAAGATATATTTAATTAACAGCATAGTATTTGCCAAAAACTGACTAACAATATACAAAGTACTTATTTAAAATTAATATCTAGGTTATAGACTGGCTATAGAATATTTGCTGCTTTAGTGTCATTATACGACCAAATTAATATTTCTGTGGAAAACCTCAGAACTCAAGATTCTGAAAGTTCAATAGTTACATATACATTTTAATTTAATTTTCAACACCCAATAGCAAGAATAAAATATAACTCAAGTTAATAGAAAAAGCTTACATGTCAACATAAATTAAAACGCAAGATATTATTTTAATATAAATCAATGTGGTTTTATTAATATTAAGGACTGTGATTCTAGAATACAACTTCATATTTTAAAACAGATTTAGTTCAAATACAGAACATACCTCTTGTTTGTAAAATTTTAAGTATCTTTAAATTGAAAATTATTCTGATTAGCAAGCTTCAAACCAAAAAAACCCTCCAGGAACAAAAGTTACTGTCACATTCAAGTATGGAAGAGTAACTTAAAAATTTCCATTTAACCAAAATACTATGATCAATATGCCAAGACAGCAGAACTTAGCCCAAAAATCCCCTCAAAGTATCTTGTTATGCTTTCAATACAGTATACAACGTGCCACTTAAATGTGAAGAAAAAAAAAATGATCATTTTCTACAACTAAAGATACACTGATATATCATGCAGTCATTCATGGGAGGAAAAAAGTCTACAAACTAAATGCTATAGAATTATAGACAGCTATTCAAAAAAATCTCTACTGTGAATTCTTTCATTAAGAAAATATTAATCCTCTATTTTCTTTTCTAAAAATATGTTTACATTAAAATTTTGGGTAAAAAGAAACTTCCATGCTATAAACAAAAAACACATGATATTTACATAGCATTTACCTCAAGGAAGGAAAAACCTTATAAAAACATATGTTAAGGAAGCAATGGATTAAGTAGTGTGCCTGCTTTATAACTGAAACGGCCAACAAGGTTTTTTTCTATAAAGGCTCTTATACTGCCACATTAAATAATTCCTCCCTAAGACAAAGTTTGTTTATGATCAGTTTCTTTCATTGGTAAAGCTACAATGCAAAATCCTTGACAATATGCTGTCATAACGTTATTTACAGACTAAGGTACTCATCTTCCTGATGCTACCCATTATACAAAATACATCCATCTACAATGGAAATTATTCATTTTATTTCTTATTATATTGGTGATTCTTGAACAAACTCCCACAATCCACCTGAGTAATGAAAACACATTTCTACCTTTGGCAAACAGAAGCAAAAAATTACAGCTACAGCTGTGTTGAAGAAGTTCTATCTATATTTTGCTGCATGCTTAATCTTTACTCTGGAAAAGTTAATTTTTTGGGCAAGACATGTGAGAAACAGCACCTAAAAACCAAGTATTCTCATACTGTATATAAATAATGTACAAGAAAAATAGAAAAGTATTTTGACAGAGGTGGCTGAGAAAAGGTTATTGTTTATGGTAGAAACACTATTATTTTGAAGTTTCACTAGTTTTTCTCTTTTCTGTGATAAAGGGCACCGTGACAGATATTACACTATTTCTACCTATAATTTTTATTTAATGATTTAAATTAAGATTTTGAGAAAAACTCAATTTAGAGATAATATTAGGGGTTTCCAGTCTCTAGGTAACAAGACACTGAGTTTACTAAATGGATTTTACTGGGTTTACTTGTTAAGCAAATAGTATTAAGTTTTGATAATTATTTTTTAAATTCCTAAGATTTCCAAATATTTTCAGAATCAGCTTAGGTTTTCACATGACATTTTCATCATGAGTATATTGGAAAGATAAAACTCTAAACCTACTATTCAAGAAATATGACACTTCATAAGACCAATTCATATTCCACAATCAATATAATTAACAACTTAAGAGTAAATAACTCCTTTGTCATTTGTTTGATTCCCCAAAAAGTGCCATTTAAAGATTGATTGCATTCTTTAAAAATATACAACGAAATTTTAAACCTAACTCTTTTGATTCCCAAAAAATCAGTGCAGTTACAAGGTGTGAAGAAGATCTGGGGATATACCATTACAGTACTACCTTATTTCGGATTACTCTAAAGCTTAACAATAAAGCTAATCTCTACAATAATTTTTGCATATGAGACTTCATGGTAGATTTTCATTGCACTGAAGAGTTAAATGCCTTTTTTTATCTCAAAAGAAATATTTCACTTCCTTTCCTAATCTACTCTGTATCTATAGAACCCCATCTGTTAAGGACTGATCTGGCAGACATCTATACTGCTGCAGATTCAAAGCCCATTCAAATCAGTTTCCAGCTTGTGAGAGCTCTATTGCCTCTTATCACGTTAAAAATGTATTAAAAAGCATATAAATAGTTATTAAAATAACCTAATATAACATCTTCTAAAGTAAAATTGGTATTGGTTAGGTGAAAACTGGAAAAAAGCTTTAAACGTGTTCCTTTAAATTTACAGAAATAAATTTACAGAAATACAGTATCTGCTAACATACTAACATATTTTGAGATCTAACTTCTTTGCTTTTAAAAAGGAAGAAAAAAAAAGACAAGTACCAGCCTCCTACCTGCAGCTGGTTAAAATTAAAACTCCCAACAACATTTCTACTAGTGTTTTTAAAAGAATTTGGCTATATCAATGTGGTAAAATTACTCAAACTTATAACTGACTTTTGTGGTGACATATTTAAAGAGTAAAGAGAAGTAGAAAGGGGTGTTCTGTACTTAAACAGTAATAAATATAACAAAGCAAGGACAGGTGTTCTCCTGTCTTTGACTTGAACACTAGCAAGACGAAGAAAAAAAAAAACAGCTTTAACTTTTCTGTGAATTTAAGAGGTTCATAAACAGTAAACATTTTCTAATCCACACTGCTATAGTTGCAATTTCCTTTCAGTTTTCCAATAGATCAAATAAAAATAATGGCTTAGTTGAAAAATCAGACTACATGGGTGTTATAAAATCTCCGTGCAAGAATATTTTTATATTGCTGTGACTCCACACCAAATACAATAGTCAGCTGATTGCTCCTGATTTAAACCTTGCCTTCCAAAACCCAACCTTACTGTATGCAAAGGAAACTGCTGAAAAGCTTTGCTGCAGCAAAAACTGCATTTACAAAACATTAAAAATGAACTACTCTTAATTATGTGCAATTTATGATTCCCCTCTCCTGTTTCTTCCTATTTTCCCCCCTGACATTTTGAACGCTTCTTAGCCTCAGTAGATGGCTCAAAACATTAAGTCATACACAGTTCTGCAGTAACGCTTTCTAATCATGAAAGAGAAAAAAAAAAAAAAAAAAACTAGGGCTACATCTAACACCTTTCCTTTAGTCTTTATCCATATGCCACGCTCTCTAAGACAACCACAAAAACCAACCTGTATGATTTGGTGCCCTCACATTTTAACATGTTGTGAGCGCACGCGCGCGCGCGCACACACACGCACACACCCACGACTAAAGAGGTGAACACATTCAGGACATTAAAAAGAAAGGCTACCTAAAATAGAGATGGGAGTTAGGGGGACACAGCCACAACACTCTCCACATCATAGTCTCGTAATATATTTAAAAGCAGATGCAAAACTGCATCATTTTCCTCCTCATTCGACATCACGCCCCAGCTGCTCAAGTTCGAGCTAATGCGCTCCCCACATTTCAGAAGCATCGGGGGAATTTAGGCTCCAGGGACAAGGCTTTCATCCTCGCCTTGGACAATTAATAGTGTGGGAGGAAAAACTCCACAGAAAAGGAGGCCTCCTCTCCCCTCAATTAAACTCTCAAATCGACCCAAAATCTGCACGGCAAGGAATGATTTACTACTCAGCGGTATTAAGTTGGGCACAGCGCTCAGGTGGCTGGAGGGGACCAGAGGAGACCCAGGAGGTGGCGTGGCTTGGACTGCGCGCTGGCAGGTCACCAGCTGGCAATACCAGTTGGACGATCTGGGCTCGCAGGGACGCGCTGCGCGGTGACCCTGGGGGTGCAGGGAAGCTACGGGGGCTGGGAGGCAGACAGCACGCATTTTCCCTTACCAGGTTCAGCACGGTCTCGACGATGTCCCTGTTGCTGACCTCTCCGACCTGTATGAGTCCAATCAACACTGCGAATTTCATCCGGATGTTGCGGATCGGCACCGAAGGGTTAATCATCCCAGCGGGAAGCACCACGGAGCCGGAGCCGGACGCTCCCATCGGCTCCCCCATCCCGCTGCCCCCGCCGCCGCTGCCCCCGCCGCCTCCGCCTCCGGCCCCGACGGCGATGAGCCCCACGGGCTGAGGCTCGAGCGCCGGGCCCGGGCCCGGCTTCTCGCTCGCCATATGCACTCCTCCTGAGGAGAAGAGAAGAGCAGAGGCGCTGCCTCCGCCGGTACCGTTATACCTGCCTCGTCCCCCGCCCCCCGGCCGTCGCCTCGGAGCCCCAGCATCCACCAGCGCCGCAGCGCCGGGCTCGCTCCCCGCCTGCGCCCCTGCCCTGCCGGCTCCGGAGCCCTCCCTGACCGAGGCGGTGGGTTATTCTCAGGCTTATGCCCGGCGGTGAGGGCGCCGCTAACCGCTGCACGAAGAGCAGCTGTGCCACCGCCGCGGCTGCCTCCTCTCTCCCCCCCTCCCGGTCGGTCCGGCCCGGCCCGCCCCTCGCGGAGATGCTGCTGCCGCTCTGAAAAGCCCTGGCGCTCGAGCAGCTGGCCACTGCGCTGGCCGGAGCTAAAGCCCCGGCTGTGGCCGACGCTACTGAGACTGCTAATGCCGCTGCTACAGGCGCCACAGTTGTGAAGCCCCGACGCCGCCGCTCACTCCGCCATGTTGCCGCCCCCTGCCTGCAGTAGCGGCCAGTGCGCCTGCGCAGCGCCTTCGAGGGGCGGGGCCCTCGGTGCACACCCCCCCCGCCCCCTTTTGCCTCGCGCTCCTGATCTTCCCTCCCACCCATCCCGACACCCTTAGTCCCTCCCCCAACCACCCTGAACCGATAGGTGACCAGGTGCATAGGGACCGCTGCCAGACACTGGAGCTAGCTGGCAGAGGCGAGGCGGGTGGTGGCTTCCTCGTAGTTTTTCCCTTGAGGGTGAATTCTCCCTGCGGGGAAGGACACTGTGAGTGTGTGTCTAGCCTTCGCTGCCATCTCCTTCCTTCAATATCCTCTTGCTGGGAGGAGGTTCATTATCTTCATACTCAGCGTCGCATCCGGCAGCCGCCACTGGCTGTACCACGTGCCTTGTAAGGTAGGGGAGTGGCAGGCGACCTATTTCTGCCCCTCTGCGCCTTCCTCTAGTCCTGCTCGCCTGCGCCCCTGGAATTTCCAAAAAAAAAAAGTGGCTGGCAAAGCAGAAACAAACGCACTGTGGGGAATGATCCTGCGTTGCTGGGGCAAGGATACAGATAAATGTCATGGGTCTTTTTTTTCAGCCGTGAAAGAAGCGCACGGGCACAACCTGCGCGCACAGGCACAACTTAAATTAGAACCTGTGAAACAGTGATTTGCTCTGGATGGAGCTTTGAACAACAAAAAGCTCTTGAACTCACCTCCCAACTTAAAAAGGCTGCACCCTGTGCCACTGGGGTAATTTGGTGGAATCTACAAATCCCGTAATTTAAAAATCCCTAAGGATCCTCAGGTTATGATGCCAGTTAATGATAATGCCTCCCTTTTTCTTAGGCATGTACACTTAAGAGGATTTCGAAATTATCTAAAAATGTAGGCAATTCTCATTGCCAGCCTTGGTCTGTGACAAAAATATATTTCTGTGTCTGCACAAATATAGAAGCAAAAAATACTTTTAGTTTAAAAAATTAAAATGTACACAGTAATCTGCTCTAATATTGAATTAAAACTAAATAGGTATGTCTGCCGTTTTTGTCCTCGAAATGAAGGATGTGATTTTCTTTAATATTTCATGAGGTATGCCCTTTTCAGTAAAGGTATATTAAAAGCCACTAGAAATATTAGATATCTTAAGAAATGTTGAAATTATTTTAATTGTCAATATACAAATCTATCATAATTTGTTTTGCTATTGCGCATATTATATTGGACTGGCTAATCAAGCTAACTCCTGGGATATTGGAGCATGGTAAAATTCTAAACTACTATAGATCATATGTAACAAACTTCCTCAAAACCAGTGCTTAGGATTAGTTTGTGTGTGCGTGTGTGTGTGTGTGTGTGTGTGTGTGTGTGTGTGTGTGTGTTTAAATTTGCACTGGAGAGATTGAGTTATGGGAATAGTTAAGCAACAATTTATGAAAGAAGTGATAATTGGCACATCCATTAAAATTAAATAGCAATTGAATTATAAAATGCTAGAATGATTGCAACTGTGTAGAAAATTTGCAAAACCAATAACTTTTAATAGTGTGACTTAGATATGCTATATAATTGAAAAATCTTGTGACATGTATATCCACCTACAGCACTTCTGTGTCCCAAATGTGTATCATCTACTTTTATGAGTGCTATTGTCATTTGCAAATTTAAAATGACATATGTATCTTAAATATGTAAATCCATACTGAAAGGTCATTGCACTAACTTTTTTTCACTCCACTGGGCATATACAGAGTGGGGCAAAAGTAGGTTTACAGTTTTGAGTACACAAAACAAAAATTATTCTTGTATTATTATTTATTAATTATTGTTGCATTTTCCATGCAAACAATCGGACCTACTTTTGCCCCACCCTGTATTACATAAGGTTCTACCTCTTGTTGTTTTTACCTTTCTTGCATTAGTGCTTTAAGAGACAGTGACAACTTGAACTTTATATTTTCTTTCTGAATAGATAGCATAAGATCATTTTATATTTTTGCTTTTATTTTCTCAGTTTTGTTTGTTAAGCAGTACGTGTGTGCATTTTGGTTTTGGTTTTCTTGTTTGTTCATTTTCCTTCAGTAGAGATAGGGGCTGTGTAGAGAGGTTTTCACTATTTCAAATAGGAAAACCCCACTACTTTTGTATACTTAATTCAATATCAGAGATATTTAAAAGAGCTTACCAATTTAAGCGCATTCTCCAGTACACTATCAGGTCCTTTAAGGTAGTGTGGTACTGTGGAAAGTGCACAAACTTTGGAATCACACTCACTACTTAACTACCCATGCAGTCTACTCAAGTTATTGAACTCAGTCTCACGCTCACAGCAGTGAGAATTTAGTGAAATAGTTTCAACTCAGCAGCCAGCATACGTTATATGTGTCCTTGTACCTTTAGTGTATAGGCACAATGTGTTGAATGACCTATAAACATATGTAAGACCAATTATAATCACATGCAAATTTTTATAATTGCACAGTTATGTGTTTTCAATACTATCCCCAAAACATAAAGTTTAGAAAAAACAGCAGTTCTGTTTTTTTTAGCCTACAATGCCTATTTTCCCTGAAAATTTACAATTAACTTAGCTTTTGCATTAAAATTATTTTGAAGTAGAAGATAGGTATAAAATAATAGAAGCTACATAAAATGTTAATTTTTAAGATTAAAAAATATTTTATGTGGTGAATATTAATTTTGTATACATTTTTGCTTTAATAGATGCATATTCATACTTCTAAAGGTCAATTCTTCAAAGATAAGAAGCCCATGAATCTGAATTCGAAAAGACAATATTATATAGTGATGGAGAACAAAGACCCCAGATTTACTGGGACCTGGGTTTGAATTCCATTTCCACCGCCCACTTACCTATGTGAATTCCAGGCCAAATGACTCTCTCTGAAGTGTTAGTTTACCCAACCCAAAGTAGAAATTCACAGGATTACAGGATCAAAGGAGCTAATATATTTAAGGTAATTAATATAGTAGGGTTAGAGTAGGCAGATAGAAGGATATGAGCTGGGAAAGACTGGGAGAGGCAGCTGGGGCTTGGAGGAAGTACGTGTGAGACATGACAAACTGAAAATAGACAATGGAGGTGGCAGGCCCCTATGTGAGCAGGAAAGATTCAGAGCCCGCCAGGACATGGTCTAACCAGTGACATAACACCTAGATGAAGGAGCCTTGTAGGTTAAAGATACATTTTTCTGAGACATGAGGGAGAGGTGACTTGCTCCTGCATAAGGGCACTCCAGCCTAGGGGTATATATCATCTAAATTCCCAAATATGTTGGTGCACTGGGTTGGGTTTTTGCTAACTGAGTTGTCTGCTCAAGTCCTATCTGATTGTATCTCTTTCCTACAAATAAATCCTCGCTTGTTTTTGCTGTTATTTGTTGTCTGTTGTTTGAATTTATTTGTACAAGCAAGACAACTGGGGGAGCAGAGTACTGTCTCTTGCCAGGGGCTATCTCTGGCCAAAGGCCCCCTTGACCACCGGTGACAGTAGCAACTGTCAATAAATAATGTCTCCCTTCTTTGGTTGTGGAAAAAGACAACCTTGTAGTTATTTTTATCTTTTCAGCACCTACCATGCCTAGCTCGTAATTTACGTTTAATAAACGTGTTCAAAAATGAATGAATGAAAACAGCAGTTCTCCAGGCTAAATATTCCCATTCCCTTCACCTGTTATTTTAAAAACAGGTTTCTTGCTGTGCTCTAATCCGAACAGAGTACTCCAAATGTAGGTTCAAACCAGTAAAGAGGGAAACTCTTAACTAACCTTAACCTTTGGAAATACAGCTCCTGTTAATGTAACCCAAATCAATTTAGTTTGGTTTATCTTGCTTTGGTTCAGGGTTTTTTAACAGTACGACAGTAATGATTCATGTTTGGCACACAGTAGATTCTCAAATAATTTTGGTACCGTTTCCCTCTTATGTTAAAGTTTTTATCAACCGAAACACCAAAGACTTTGTTCTGTTGTTTTCTTTTATTTCTAAACATGCTGCTCCAAAGCAGCAGCACATCTGCAATATTGGCTTTACATGTAGATTTTGAGATATAAAGTGCAGAAATGTACAAATCTATTTAAATTTAATTTACTTTTTATTCAACTTTTCTATTTAATTTTCTTTTGTGTGTGTGTGTTCCCACTTATTCAACATGATTGAGTAACTATCATATGTATGCACCATACAGAAATACCAAGTTTTTTAAAAAAACAGAACACTGAGTATTTAAGAAGGTATTATAACCTTAATTAAATCCTTAATTGAGAAGGCACTTCAGTAACTCTGTTTCAAAGTCATGGTCATCATCAGTGTACAGCACTGAAGAGTAAATTTATTTGAACTATGTACAAAAAATAATTTCCAGTATTATGCAAGAAAATCTTTTTTAGACATTTTCTTTATCTTTCTGTACAACTAAAATAAAATGGAACATTAGTACAATTTTTAGAAATATTTTGTTTATTTTAATGAAGCTAGTACAAACAGTGTCCATTTAAAACCCATATCCCAGGCCAAAAAGTACAAATAAAATAAAAAAGAGCAGTGTTCTACTGTACACACTTTTGCATGAATAACTTCATTAACTGCTAATGAAAATTAGAACTTTTCTGGGATCTTCTTTCTTTACTCTTAAAATGCTTTCTCTTCAGTGAAGCCATCTTTGGAGTTAGTTTTTACTCTCACTTTATCTGTCATCTTGATTCCAACCTGATATTCCTCTTCTTTTGGTCCAGGCCTTCAGATTTTAAAAGTAGCTTCAAGTTGAGGAAAGGTCATTTTTCCACAGTTAGTTCTCTGGAAAACTTCCATCTCCCACTGAAAGTAATAGTCTAGGAGTGAAGTAATCACATGCTAGAACTTCAGGGCCAATTAAAAAGTCATTATGCCCATTTGCATTGGTCAGCCTTATTTATCACAAGCCTGAAAATGCACAGTCCTGGCAAAGGTGGCCTCCCTGTGCAGACGTGTAGTATTTCAAAAGGAGACGGCAGTATGAAGGGGGCTGAACTTTGATCACCAGAAATCAGCACAATGAAAACAATAATGAATAATGGGCACTAGAATTTAAATTTTAAAGAGATAGGGGATCAGTTTCCACTTCCATTTTGAACACATTACAAAAGAACTATTTTTAAATATTAAAAAAGAATTGAGGGAAAAGAAAACGAAAAGAATATCTAAACCATTGAATGATCATGTTTGTTCCTGACAAATTTCAATTGCATCTTCTTCCTCCATCCCCAGTTCTTTTGGAGTGTGACTATCAGCATTTCTCTGACCTTCAAAGAGAAACCTAAGTGAATCCATTGGAACTCCCTGTCTTTGACAGCATGATTCTTTGAGTTTCTTGAGATGTGTTTTCATTTTCACTTTGAAGTGAACCTCACTGCTATCCTGTCCAATGACTTTGAGTTTAGTGTATTCTCCTTCTTTCTTATCCCCCAAGTCCTCCTCAATTTAATGTTTTGCCTCAGTAATGGTTGTAAAACTTCACTGTGCTTCAGAATCACCTCAAGGACCTGTTAAGACTCTAATTTTGTATTTAATTTTAAACTGCTAATAATTTCATGCAAAAAAATGGTCTTATTCCTCCTATTATGTTATTACCTGCAAATCTGAAAACATTTCTTCTATGTCTTCATCCAAATATTCATTTGAACAAGATAAAAACAGTTTTGTAATAACTAAAAACATTCTGATTGAAATCAATTCACATTTTTCAAACTGTGGGTCACAACCAATTAGTGAGTCATGAAATAGATTTAGTGGGTTGCAACCAGCAGGTTTTTTAAATGAAATAGAATAGAAAAACATAGAATGGAAAATATCAAAGTGCACTCATTATTGTAAATAGGTATACACATAAACAAACATACATTTGAACATGTATGCTTACCAGGTAATGATGTAAAATGTATTTCTTACTACAAATCATAGTGAAAAGGTTGGAAAATCACTAATTTAAATCACTAATATAAGCACCTGTTTGGTATAATCCTTCAATTGTTAAGTAACTACCATCTTCTGCTAACAACTAACTTGTCCAAATGGGGGACATTGACAACTAGTCAGTTAGAGTCTGGATACACTCTGTCTCTGTATCTGAGCAAAATTAAAGTAAAAATAGAGAGGTGAATTATGACTGTTTCCAATAATTATATCACAAACAGTAAAATGTATTTAATCTGATAACATAACTCACTGCTTTCTTTTTCTAATGAATGATATATTTTATTATCTCACCTAGAAGTAATATTAAACTATTTTCTGTGAGTTTTTGAGAATTTATCTCCTTGTCCCTTTGGCTTTTTAATTATTTGGCGCTTCTACTTCTCTGTAACTTCTCAAAGACCACTGAGAGTTGTTTAATAATCTAATTTTCAGATTCTTTCAGGATGAATAGATATAATTTGTCCTGTCTTGGATACTTGAAATCATTTAGACTAGCTTGATACCTATTTACAACTTCTTCACCAAACTCAAACTTCGGTTTGCTCCAACTACTATTACTTCTACCTTTTTCTCTCCACTACTTTTTCTCCTAAACATAAAACACTATACAAAATAGCCCTGGCCTGTGTTGCTCAGTGGTTAGAGTGTTGGCCTGCACACCGAAGGGTTTTAAGTTTGATTTCCGGTCAACGATTCATGCCTTGGTACTGATTCTGTCTCAGGCCTGGTTGGGCTGCATGCAGGAGGCAACCAATCAGTGCATCTCTCTCACTCTCTCATACTGATGTTTCCCTCTCTCTCTCTCTCTCTCTCCTCCCTCCCTTCCACTCTCTCTAAAAATCAGTGGAAAAGATATCCTCAGGTGAGGATTAACAACAAACAACCAAACAAAAACTGACACAAAATAGAAATTCAATATGTGTTAACAAATTTGGAATGGCTAAAATGTTGATGTTTACCAATCAAGAAATATGTGATGAGTGCCTACTGTGTGTAAGAAACTAGATTGGTCAAAATTGATTATTAAAATTTTTTTATTTAGAGAAATATCACATTTACAAATGGAAAGTGAACCAGCAAGTCAATACATTAAAAATATCAAGTGAAATAAGTACTCTTTAATTCTGAAAGAGCTAGACACCATATAAGCCCCCTAATTCACATGTGTACCCTCAAACATCCACAAAAAATATACACACAAATGCATCATACACATTTACACACTCATCATAGCTCTGCCTCTTTTTCCTTGGTAATATGTCTAGCATTGATCCTATTCTCTTCATTATTACCGTCATGCAGTGAGATCCTGCTCACTTCATACCTGATGTGCTCTCCACATTCACTCTTCTCTAGTCCATCCTGTACCTGGGTAATTTTCCTAAAGCTCCACCTTGATGGATGGATTGTTGGTTCAGAATTTTTACTTTATTAATCACAATAGCTTTTACATGCATATATGTCATCTGCTCCAAAAATCACTAGTAATTCTCTTTGCCTAACAAATGAAACCCAAAGTTCTTTTTCTGTTACCAAAGTCCCTCCATACTTTACCTTACTTGTTAGTTTTACCTTATTTTATTCCTGACACAAAATCTATACCAATGGCTCCCAATCTCTTTGATGTGTATAACTCTTTTTATCATTAAACAAATTCTCAGACTCCTAGACTCTTACCTGAGGTATTTATTCCTTTAATATCCATTAATTGAGAAAACACAGTGATGAAAAGCTATTTTCAATTTAAAAATGCCACTTAATAATGTTTTACTTTTTAAAACTTATATCTACATATATTTCAGACACGCATAAACACACACACTATTGTGGGTTGAATTGTGTTCCCCCCAAAGATAAGTTAAGTTCTGCCCCAGGTACATTGTGAACTTGTTTGGAAGTAAAACCTTTGTTGATGTACTTAAGTTCAAATGAGGTTATACTGGAATTAGGTTGGACCTAAATCAAATATGACTGGTGTTTTTGTAATAAGAGGGAAAGAGGTACACACAGAGGGAAGGTGATGGAAAGACAGACACACAGGGAAGAAGGCCATGTGAAGAGAGGCGGAGATTGAAGTTATGCAGCTATGGACCAAGGAACGCTGAGAATTACTGACAGTCACCAGGACCCAGAAAAAACATGACCCTGTTGATACCTTGATTTTGCACTTTTAGAATGCAGAACTGTGAGAGAATAAATTTCTGTTGTTTTAAGCCATCTGGTTTATGGTACTTTGATACAGCAGCCCTAGGAAACTAATATACATACATGTGTTTGATATTTTTCATGTCCACAAAAAAATGCCTGATGTAGAATCACCAAAGGACATCAGCCATGCCTATGTAATGAAGCCTCCACAAAAACGCTAAAAGGACTGTGTTCGTAGAGCTTCCAGAAATTCTTTCCACAATCAGAAACACTGATAGCAGGAGATCCAACGTGGTGGCATTGTAGGTGGAAGCTACACTCACCTCCCCCCAGGACCAAGATGGAATTTCAACTAAAATATAAAACAACCAACTTGAATAACCAACTGAAGACTAGCTGAATAGAAATCTTATAACCTAGGATTTACAGAAGAATCAACATTGAGACTGGTAAGAAGGGAGGAGACACAAAAAGGGCTGGCGCCACCACTGCATGCTGTGGCTGAGGTTCTGGAGGGATAGCTCAGCTGCAAAGGTTCCCCTGAGGAGTGTGAGGTTTCAACCCCACACAGGGCTCCTCTTCCCAGAGCACCAGAGCTGGGAAGAGGAACCCACATAATATCTGGCTGTGAAAATCAGCAAGGATTTTGTTCACCAGGGAGAGACAGGAATCTCCTAGAAATCCGGGCACCCTCTTATAAAGCCAGCACACAAAACCTCTTTTGAAGCCACTCATCCTGGGCCCCACCAGAAGGAGGGCAGCTCAGAGCAGACTAGAGTTGTGGGAGGAAAGACTGGGTTGTGTGGCTCTGGGGAGACAGCTGAGGGCCAGCTGACAGGGTCTCTGTGCTTAGTCCTTCTCCCACACTGCCCACAGACACCATCTTTCTTGGGTTGAGCACTTCCCTCCATATGGCATCAGCCTGGGGGAATGCAATAGCCTCATCCTCCCAACTCCCTGTTCCCAACCCTGTGAAGCTGTGGCTCTGAGGAGGAATCAGCTGCCTGGACCCAGGGTGTAGAGGTCCTGGCAGAGATCTGGTGGGTGTCAGAGCCTGAGTTGTATGGCTCTGGGGAGGGGACCATTCCAACCACCTTCCAACTAGCTTGATGGGCACCACTATCCCACAGGAGATCTACTAGCCTCACCTTGCTGACCTCAAGCTTTCCAGGAGGTTCAGGCAGAATGCAGGACAGAGTGAGTTATATGGCTCTAGGACAGGGTCATTCTTCCCTCACACATGTGACTGACAGGTACAAAGGTCACTCTTCACAAGGCTAGATTTTGGTCTCTTGGGGCCTGATAAGCATTGCTGACCTCCCCCTGACAACTCCCTGAGACCCGACTTCAAGACAAAGGTCTGTGGGCACTGGGCAAGTGGCAACTAGCCTTGGTATATCCTGGGACATTTGCTGAGTAACCTCAGGTCCAGCACCGGGAATGAGTTTGAATCTGTATCAGTCAGGTGAACACCTCTTGCCCCTACCTTGTGATGCACTGAAAACCTACCTCACACAACTAGAGTACCTCCAGAGGCTCTTTCAATGACTGAGCCTAACAGGCAGTGACAGGCAGACACAAATGGATATAGATTTCAGAGTGCTTTGGGCTTTTTGCTGACCTGCCCCTGGACATTGTGTTGGTGGAGGTCAGACTTAGTGTGCAGCTTCGTGCATTCCACACACACCCAGGCCTAGCAGAGACAGCCACAAACTATGGATCCCTTTGTAGCTCCAAACAGGTTGCCCAGGGCAGTCACAGGCAGCATCTGAAATTGATCTGCTCTAGAATCCCTCCCAAGAGGCCCCAGAACCAACACACACAGTGGCAACCTTCAGACAACATCAGAGCAAAATCCAATTAACTCCACAAGTGGCACGTCCAAAGGGAGATCTCTGCAGAAGCCACACCCTACTGAGGCAGATACCACTTTGTGTGGTCAGCACCCACACAGCAGCTTGTATAATGTGGTCTGAGTCAATCCTCACAGCCAACCTGAGGGTTGACCCCATACACAGATGGGCCAACAGCAATCAAGACTCATCTACCATAGGAGAGCTCACATAACCCTATTGTGTCACAGACATTCCTGAAACACCCAACTCAGGTGATCAAGGAAATTGTTCCCCTGGGTCTCATAGGACACCTGCTACATAAGGACAATCTATCAAGACTGGGAGACATAGCAGACATAGCAGACATACAGACATAGATAGGCAGCCAAAATTGGAAGACAGAGAAACATGCTCCAAATAAAAGAGCAAAAGAAATCTTTAGAAAAAGAACTAAACAAAATGGAGGCAAGCAATTTACCAGATATAGAGTTAAAAACATTGGTTATAAGAATGTCCAAAAAACTTAGAACTTCAACAGCATGAATAAGGACATAGAAACCATAAAAAAGAACCAGTTAGAAATAAAGAAAATATCTGAAATAAAGAATACACTAGAAGGAATAAATAGTGGGTTAGATGGAGCAGAGGATCAAATCAATGATTTGGAAGACAAGGTAGCAGAAAACAACCAATCAGAGCTGCAAAAAGAAAAAAAGAATTAAAAAGAATGAGATTAGCTTAAAGGACTTCTGGGGCAACATGAAAAGCTGAAAAGAAAGGACCAACAACCAAGACTACTTTACCCAGCAAGGCTATCATTTTAAAAATTTAAGAAGAAATAAAGAGCTTCCCAGACAAAAAAAGCTAAAGGAGTACATTACCACCAAACCAGTATTACAAAACATGTTAAAGAGTCTTCTTTAAGAAGAAAAAGAAGAAAAAAGAGGAACATAGTTATAAAGAGTAAAATGGCAATAAATATGTACCTATCAATAATCACGGTAAATGCAAATGCTTAAATGCTCTAATCAAAATACAGGGTAGTTGAATGGATAAGAAAACAAGACTCATATATATATGCTGTTTACAATAGCCCCACCTCAGAATGATACACATAAACTAAAACTAATGGGATGAAAAGATTTTTCATGCAAAGAAATAAAAAAAAGGGCTAAGGTAGCAATACTTATATCAAGTAAAATAGGCTTTAAAACTAAGGCTATAATAGAGACAATGAAGTGCATTACATCATGATAAAGGTATCAATCTAACAAGAGGATATAACTCTTTTAAACATATATGTATCCAACATAGGAGCACCTAAATATATAAAGCAAATCTTGATGGACATAAAGAGAGAGTTTGACGGAAATACAGTCATAATGGGGTATTTTAACACTCCATTGATATCAATGGGTAAATCTTCCAGACAGAAAATCAATAAGGAAACAGCAGCCTTAAATGACACACGAGACCAGATGGATTTAATTGATATGTTCACAGCATTTTACCCAAAGCAGCATAATATACATTCTTCTCAAGAGCACCTGGAACATATCTCATTAAAAAGAATTAAGATAGACCACATGTTAGGATACAAGACAAGTCTCAATCAATTTAAAAAGATTGACATATCAATCATCTTCTCTGACACAATGGTATGAAAAGAGAAATAAATTACAAGGAAAAAAAAGCGAAAAGCAACACATGGAGGCTAAATTATATGTTACTAAAAAATGAACGGGTTAACAGTGAAATCAAGGAAGAAGTCAAAAGACACCTTGTGACAAATGAAAATGGAACTACAACAACCCAAAATCTATGTGGCAAAGAGAAAGCAGTTCTAAGAGGGAAATTCATAGGATTACAAGCCTACTTCAATAAACAAGAAAATCTCAAATGAATAATCTAACCTTACACTTAAAGGAACTACATAAAGAACTACAAACAGCCTGGCCAGGTGTGGCTCAGCAGTTGAGCGACAACCTAGGATCCAGGAGATCACAGTTTGATTCCTGGTCAGGGCACATGCCTGGGTTGCTGTTTCGATCCCCAGATGGGGGAGTGCAGGAGGTAGCCGATCAATGACGACTTTCATCATTGATGTGTCTATCTCTCTCTCTTCCTCTTCCTTCCTCTTTCTGAAACCAATAAAGATATATTTAAAAACAAAACAAAACAAACAAACAAAAAAAAACTACAAACAAAGCTCTAAATGAGTAGAAGGAAGGAAATAATAAAGATCATAGCAGAAAAAGTGGAATAGAGTTTTTAAAAAATAATATAAAAGATCAATGAAATCAACAGCTGGTTCTCTGAGAAAAAATAAACAAGATTGGTAAACCCTAAATTGTACTCATTAATAAAGAGAGAGGACCCAAATAAATAAAATCAGAACTGAAAGAGGAGAAGTAACAACAGACACCACAGAAATACAAAGGATTGTAAGAAAATGTTATAAACAACTATATGCCAACAAATTTGGACAATCTGGAAAAATGGATAAATTCCTAGAAACAAAGAATCTTCAAAAACTGAATCAAGAAGAAAGAAAATCTTAACAGAAGGATTACAACTAATGAAATTAAAGCAATAATCTAAAAAAACTTCCAACAAACAAAAACCCTGGACCTATGGCTTCACAGGTGAATTTTACAAAACATCCAAAGAACTAACACCTTTTCTTCTGAAACTATTCCAAAAAATTCAAGAAGAGGAAAGACTCCTAAACCCGTTTTACACAGCCAGCTTTATCACAAAACCAGATAAAGACCCTACAAAGAAAAAAAATTATAGGCCAATATCTCTGATGAACAAAGATGCAAAAACCCTCAACAAAATATTAGCAAGCTGAATCAACAATACGTTAAAAAAATCACACACCATGATCAAGTGAGATTTATTTCAGGGATGCTATGCTGGTACAGTATCTGCAAATCAATTAACATGACACACTATATATACAAAATGAAGGTTAAAAATAATATGATCATATCAATAGCTTCAGAAAAATTCTGACAAAATCCAGCACCCATTTATGATAAAAAAAAAACTTTAAGCAAAGTGAGAATAGAGGTCTATATTTCAACTTTAAAGGCCATATATGACAAACCAACAGTTAACATCATATTCAACAGGCTAAAATTAAAAGTATTTCTCTTAAGATTGGAACAGATCAAGGATGTTCACTTTCACTACTCTTATTCAACATCATACTGGAATTTTTAGCCACAGAAGTCAGACAAGAACAAGAAATAAAATACATCCAAACAGAAAAAGAAGTAAACCCAGTGCTATTTGCAGGTGACATAATACTGTACCCTAGAGATTTCACACAAAAATTACTAGAACTGACAAATTCAGTAAAGTAGCAGGATTAAAAATATATATCCGGAAATCAGTTGCATTTTTATACACCAATAGTGGACTATCATAAATGGAAACTAAGAAAACAATCCCATTTATAATTGCATTAAAAAAAAAATTCCTAGGAACCCATCCAGTGTTACTTAGTGGTTGAGCATTGATCCCAGTCAGGGCACATGCCCAAGTTGCTGGCTCAATCCTCAGTAAGGGGTGTGCAGGAGACAGCCAACTGAAGAATCTTTCTCCCTCTCCTTTCCTCTCTCTGAAATCAATAAAAACATATATATTTTTAAAAATACCTAGGAATAAATTTAACCAAGAAAGTAAAAGACCTGTACTCTGAAAATGGTAAGACACTGATGAAAGATATTGAAGAAGATACTAAAAAATGGAAACATATACTGTGCATATGGATAGGAAGAATTAACATTATTAAAATGTCCATACTACCCAAAGAATCTATAAATTCAAAATAATTCCTATCCAAATGCCAATGGCATATTTCACAAAACTAGGACAAATAATTCAAAAATTTATATGGAACCACAAAAGACCCTGAATAGTGGCAGCAATCTTGAGGGGGAAAAAACAAAGTTGGAGTTATCATACTACCTGATATCAAACTATACTATAGGCTACAGTAAGCAAAATAGCATGGTACTGGCCTAAAAACAGACATATAGATCAACGGAATAGAACAGAGTCTAGAAATAAACCCACACCTAAATGGTCAATTAATATTTAACAAAGGAGGCAAGAACATAAATGAGGTAAAATAGTCTATTCAATAAATGGTGCTGGGAAAATTAGACAGGTACATGCAAAAAAAAAGAAAAGAAACTAGACCACCATATACAAGAATAAACTTGAAATGGATAAAGGACTTAAACATAACTTGAAACGATAAAACTCTTAGAAGAAAACATGGACAGTAAAACCTCTGACATTTCTCTTAGTAATTTTTTTCTGATATATCTACTTGGGGAAGAAAATAAAAAACAAAAACAAAAAAATCAACAAATGAGACTGTATCATACTAAAATTTTTGCGCGACAAAGGAAACCATCAACAAAATGAAAAGCCAACCAAATGAATGGGAGAAGATAATCCCCATGATACATCTGATAAGGAGTTAATATCCAAAATTTCTAAAGAACTCATACAACTCATCACACACACACACACAAAAATCCAATTAAAAAAATGGTCAGAGAACCTGAATAGGCACTTCTCCAAAGAGGACATACAAATGGCTAATAGACATATGAAAAGATGCTCAAAATCAGTAGTCATCAGAGAAATGCAAATTAAAACCACAATGAGATGTCACCTCATGCTTGTAAGAATAGCTATCATCAATGAATCAACAAACAGCAAGTGTTGATGAGAATGTGGAGAAAGGGGGAACCATTGTGCACTGTTGGTGGGAATGCAGATTGGTGCAGCCACTATGGAAAACAGTATGGAGGTTCCTCAAAAAACTAAAAATGGAACTGCCTTATGACTTAGCAATTCTACCTCTGGGTATATATCCAAAGAAACCAAAACACTAAGTCCAAAGAATATATGCATGCCTGTGTTTATTGTAGTGTTACTTACAATAGCCAAGCTATGGAAGCAACCCAAGTACCCATCAATAGACAGGTGTATAAAAAAGCGGTGGTACATATATATAAAGGAATATTACTTGGCCATAAAAAATGTAATATTATTTGTGACAGCACAGATGGACCTAAAGGGTATTATGCTAAGTGAAATAAGTCATTCAGAGAAAGACAAATACCATATGATTTCACTTATATATGGAATCTAAAGAACAATGCAAATGAACAAATCAAACAGAAACAGACTCATAGATACAAAGAACAGACTGATGGTTGCCAGAGGGGAGTGGGTTTTGGGACTGGATGAAAAATCTGAAGGGATGGAGAAGTACAAATTGGCAGTCACAAAATAGTCACTGTAAAGTACAGCATAGGGAATATACTCAATAATATTGTAATAACTATGTATGGTACCAGGTGGGTACTGGGAATATTGGGCGGAACACATTGTAAAGTTTATGATTGTCTAACCACTATGATGTTGTTCACCAGAAAGTAATACAAAATAATATTGAATGTAAAGTGTAATTAAAAAAAGAAATGCCTCATATATATAAAGTGTTTATGGATCACTTTCAATAATTTTAGGGTCCCCAGTTTGGGAAACAATGCTTTAGCCAACCTGAAATACTCTTTTCCCGATTAATACATTGTGCTTTCCTACTTTGGTACCTTACTCGTGTTCCTCCTTCTAGCTATAGTGTTGTCCTCCTCATATCCTCTACTGAAATTCCTACCAGCATAAATGCCACCTTCAGGAATACATAGGGCATTTCACCTAGATGAAAGTGATCTGAAACTTTGTACCCATTTTCAGAATTTAATTTTTATCCGGTTTTTATCAGGTAGCAAAGTTTCACAAATTTTCCCTTAAATAAATTAATAGTTTTAATCTTCTTTGCCTTATTTGCAACAGTAAGAAATTGACAAGACAATATATGTAGTCACACTTCATTCACAGAACTTTTATAAATATATATATAATAATTTTCTTATTAGCAAACATTGACCAGTAAGTTTCTTTCCCTTTCTTTCTTCTTTCTTTCTTTCTTTCTTTCTTTCTTTCTTTCTTTCTTTCTTTCTTTCTTTCTTTCTTTCTTTCTTTCTTTCTTTCTTTCTTTCTTTCTCCTTCCTTCCTTCCTTCCTTCCTTCCTTCCTTCCTTCCTTCCTTCCTTCCTTCCTTCCTTCCTTCCTTCCTTCCTTCTTCCTTCTTTCCTTCCTTCCTTCCCTCTCTTTCTCTTTCTCTCTCCCTCTCTCTCTCTCCCTCTCTCTCTCTCTCCTCTCTCTCTTTCTTTCTTTCTTTTTACATGACATCCATTGCACTGTAGTTGCCATTGTGTTTGGTATACATACATTAGAGAGAAAAAATTATGTTAAAGAATGAAGTTTATGGTTGATTATTGTTAACCATTATAGCTATTATATACTATTCATCTCTTATCTGCCATTTACTTTCACATGTATCTCTAATCCTTACAACAGTCCTTCACATAAGATGTTCTTGTTCACACTTTTCAAATGAGGAAACAAATATGAATAGAGGTTGTCCGTTGTGTGAGGTCATACATTAGGAAGTAATAAAATTAAGATTTGATCTCAGTCATGATTATTATTTCACTATCCCACAAAGCCTACTCTGGAACCTAGACTAAGGGCATTATTTCATTTCTATCAAATATGCCAGATGAAAGACAATGAGACTGGGAAAAATCATTTTTGTCAACATGTTTTTACATGTTTTGGTGAAAACTGCCAAACAAGAGGTGCTCTCTAGAATCAACCTGATTTTATATCTGTACCTATAAGGTTTAGAGAACTCCATTAGCTTTTATGCTTCCTGGAAATAATTTTAATTGTAGAAAATTTTATCTAGAATGAATAAATAATTTTTAATTATTTCATTAATTATATTCATTAAGATTAACCAAAATTTAATTTCATAGTTCCATTAATATATCACTCCTTATTATGATTTTCTGGAAAATATTTTGTTATGTGTTTAACCATTAATCTTCTAGTGTATATTGAAGGTATTGTCATTACATGTCTTTATAATTATAATAAAAAGCACATACTCTGAGTAAAAGGAGGGAAAGAATGCTATGAGGAAATGTGCTAGAGTCATTTGGAATAGTTATCTCATTTATAAAATCTCTCCAGAGAAAGAGAGAGCATATATACCAAAGTTTAGCCCTACTAAGGAACAGTGCATAGAATCAATCTGAGCCTTCTGTGCATAAAACTTTGGAGCCTTTCTCTAATGGCACCAGCAGCCATGGATTAACCAGTGGAAAAATGGCTTGAAATAACTAACTCATTGATCAATTAGCAAGTATTATGGAGACAGTCAGAGGTTTATTCTTTGATTTCCTCAGGGCTATAAAATATCTCTTTTCATTTAACTAGCAGAGGGTCAGGAAGAGAAAAGAGAGATAAAGTAAAAGAGAGTATTTATACTATACCTTCTGACTGAAAGTTTAATTTTATACATTTTGAGGTATACATTATATATAGTTTCTTTGTTAATGTGAAAATGAATATTAAATAACACAATAGCAGAGATAATCCAAGGGTTAAAGGAAACTTGAGGGGATCAAGATGATCATTTAGTTTTTGGGTATCTGTTAAATATACATAGATATCTATATAAAATTTTATTTCTAGCCCGGCCGGGCATGGCTCAGCTGTTGAGCATCAACCTAGGATCCAGGAGATCAGGGTTCGATTCCCGGTCAAGGCACATGCCCGAGTTGTGGGCTTGATCCCCTGTTGGGGGCATGCCGATCAATGACTCTCTCATCATTGATGTTTCTATCTCTCTCTTCCTCTCCTTTCCTCTATCTGAAATCAATAAAGATATATTAAAATAAATTATTTCTATTTGGCTAATCTAAACTGTGAGATTAGATAGAATGTGTCATGTGTTGGCCATGGCTTTATCACTAGTTTCATTGTTTTTATTAAAACAAGTTTAGCCTGATTTCTTTTGCAGTGGCAAGAAGACATAACAGTGCGTTTTGGGGCTATTTGAATTCGGTGAAGCCTATTAAGATGGTTACCACATGATTTGCCCTCATAATTCATATCATAGTGTTGTCTTTCATAAGCACAACAGAAAACTCACATGGTTACATTATAAAATAAAACATTTTCTTCCAAACATTTCATTGTTTTTGTTTTACCATTCCCATCCTAATCCCAAATAATTCTTTGAAGTGTGGGATAGTGGCTAAAACAATGGTTTTGAAATCAGATAGATTAGGTTCAAATCCAGACATTTTGCCCTTGAACCTATTTCTGCACCTATAAAATGTAAGTACCTCATATATATCACTTAGAAGATTTAAAGACATAAACACATAAAACATTTTGAGCAATGCCTGTAGCTAGTATTCAAAAGATGATAGAAGCTGTGATTATACACTAATACAAAAAGGAGACTTGCATGTAAATAATACTTTAATTACTCTGAAATCTAGAGAGACATGGTCTCAGTACTCCAAAACTGTAAAATGTAATCTATTTGACAGTTAAATTAAAAAAGCCAATGAAAATATAGTCACATATAATACAGAGGAGTAAGAGTAGAGATGCACTGGAACTTAGAACACAGCAACTATAAACAAAATGGTCAATATAACTGAAATATCAATTCTTTGAGCTTTGTGATCATCTATTACTCAATAAACATTAACCAAAAATGAAATGTCATATAAACAATTAATAAGAACTTATTCTTCTATTATTACATAAATAAGTAGCCTCTCTGTAATATTCGTTATGGATTTATCAAAAAGCATACTAGTCTCAAATAATGAATCCATGAAATAGAACAACTTTAAAGAACCATTATATATTTGTTATAGTACATATTTGTTAAATGAAATAAATTTTATATTTTAAAAATTGTGTGACTATTAAATAATATAATACAAACGGCCTGTTTGATAATTGTAGAATACTTGAAAAGGAAGTTCAACTTAAAAGAACCAAAACTTTAAGAAAAAGATACATTGAATTCATGTATTTGATAAGCAGTCTTCCTTTACTAGAAACATAATATGAATAATTGTTTTAAAAAGCCTAAAATAAAATAAACATCTTTGTTACTGCACATACCTATTGCATATATTCTGCAAGCCATGAATAGTTTCACAGCCCAGGAAATACAGCAATGAATAAAACAAAGTGCCTGTCTTTGTGGCACTTACATTCTAAGAAGAAACAGACAATAAATTTGTAAAATTTATGTAAATAATATGATTTCAGAAGGTGATAGTTTTTATGGTAATTATTTTTATGGATAAAACATGGAGGTGTAGTCATTTTTTCAAGTTTTTTTTTTTTTTTTTTTTTTTTCCCCTCAGCAAATTAGCAGCTACTTGACAGCAGGGATTACATCTTCCCTACAAATAAAATCTTCAGTAATATACTGTGATCATTGACTCATGGTTAGTACTCAATAAATGTTTGGGCAAAGGAAAGAAGGAAAAAGGAAAGGCAGAGATTTTAGCAGTTGAATAAATTCAATAACTTGATACAAATACATTTGCTTACTTCAACTATTAATGAAAGAAGAACAAATACTTTTTAAATCAACACAATCATTCTCTAAAGGACTATTGAATTTCTTAAAACATGGATTTTGAGGATGTTAAATTTCCTCAAAACTAGCTTTCAAATTATTGTATCTTCACTGTTTAGCATTAAGTAAACTATTTAACCTCTTTTAGTCTCAGTTTTCTTACCAATAAAATGGGAATGAGTAACTCACTGTATAATGAAATTGTAAGCACAAATGAGACCAATTGTGATCATGATTTGAAAAGTACAAGTAGTGCAGACAAAATGATATGAATTCTGACAGCCATCTGGGATGAGCACTCCTCTCTCGTTTTTGGGAATGAAGGCAGTAATGAGTCATGTCTGTAGACTCAGAACAGGAAACTGGTTTTGATAAAGTGTGTGACAAGTCATGGAGCTAGTAGTCAAGAATCCAAACTGATGAGACAAGCCATAGTTAGTATAAACTTAAAAAGGAGAGGTGGCAAACATGAATCCTCAAGAACCAAACAAGAAGTCAATCCAAATTTGGGCAGTCAAGAACCTGGAAACATGAGTGAACACAAAGAAAGAGAAACATGAAACCAAATTGGAGATCCTCAAAAGACTTCAAGGCAACTTTTATTCCTCAGTTTCAGTGCTCCTTTGGAGGAAAGCAATAATCCCTTGGGGACAGATGTTTAAGAGTACATAGTTGAGGTAAGGAAATAAAGTTACAGCCAAACAGCCAGTTTCTCTCAAGATTCTGGCAATAAATATATTAGCCAATTTTTAGAAGACTCCTATAATCTGTTTTCTAATTAGACAGCAAAGTAAAGCTTTGTCAAATCTCTAGACAAATTTCCCTTGGGATTTACAGCATATTTTCATGATACTATAAAATATTTTGAAAGGGGAAAAAACCCCTGTAAATCAGTGATTTCTGTACTCGTTATTAGATACTCAATATGTATGGTTTCAGCTGGAATTGAAATTGCTGACTCCACTCTCATTTCCCATGTCCTGGGTTTACTAACTTATTGGCTAAAGTTTGTTGATTAGATAAATTTTACTGTAGCAAAGTGCACCCGAATACTCGGCAAAACCTTCAACCTTGTGGATGGGAACAATTTACTAACATCAGGTACCTGCTAATTTTCTCTCTCTACATTCAACAGTGACCAACCAATATCACTAGCTAGACATTTGCTGTGATCATCAGTGAACCTCAGGCCAGGCTCACTGAGGACTGGTTCTCTCCAGATGGAGTGGCATGTCAGTAAGGAGTCAGGCCTCAGCATCAGGTTGTTTTTTCCTTTTCTTTTTTTTTTCTTGTTTTTTTTTTAAATATATCTTTATTGATTTCAGAGAGACAAAAGGAGAGGGAGAGAGATAGAAACATCAATGATGAGAGTCATTGATTGAGCCCCCAACCCGGGCATGTGCCCTGACGGGGGGATCGAACCCCGATTGCCTGGATCCTAGGTCAAGGCTCAACCGCTGAGCCACGCCCGGCCGGGCCAGGTTGTTTTTTTCTACAAGTATTGTGTACCTCTTCTAAAAACTTTGTGCCCTTCAGTTTATAGGAACTGAATTCTGGCCATTTTACCTTGCATTATGGGTAACTGCATTTTTGAGTACTAGTTTTCTTTCTTTTTTTAATATGTCTATTTATTGATTTCAGAAAGAGGAAAGGAGAGGGAGAGAGAGAGATAGAAACATCAATGATGAGAGAGTCATTGACCGGCTGCCACCTGCACGGCCCCGTCTGGGAATCGAGCCGGCAACCGGGCATGTGCCCTGACCGGGAAGCAAACCCCCATCGCCTGGATCCTAGGCGATCTGAGCCATGGCCGGCCGGGCTTGAGTACTAGTTTTCTAGGTCTAGCATCACACTTAGATGCCTGTTAACTATAAATTGGTATAATAACTAGGATGTTAACATAGAGATGGGTCCACCAAGGAAAAATACGTTGGATATTGGTGCTCTCAAAAAAAATTATATTTGTTGTTGGTATATAAACATATAAATGGCCGTATGCAAACTTGTACAGAACCCAGGTTACCTAGTTTCTAATGAAGAATATGTGTTAATTCAAATATACCAACTTACATATTGATTTTTTTTTCAAATTGGTCAACTTTTTCAAAAAACAATTATACTTTAAAAATTGAGATGTAAGGAAATTCTAATACATAGATTTGTACTCATTCTTTGGGTGGACATTCACACTTTTTGGTAATTTATATAAATTACTAAATATATTTTAACTTCCTAGAGGTTTGGGTGTCTTATTTTCACTTTCACTTAGAAATATGCATAATTGTAAATAATAAATTATGGTTGGTAAACAGTGCACAAATTGTTTTATTCTTCAAAGCATGCAGAAAAATGTACCAGTAAAATTGTAGTATACAGGAAACCTATGGCTAAGTTTTCTTTAAGGCTTTATGCTTTTTTTTTTTTTACTTTTGCAATCAATTTCAGTTTGATTGAAAAACTTCAACTCATGATTATTTTTCTTGTACTTTGCTAATATTGAGAAATGGTGGTCCATTGTACTATATTTTAAATTAATATGCATAGAACAATAAATATTTAATTATGGTAATTAATTTTCCCCATTTTATGGATGTCTGTGACTAAGCAGAAATATACCTATCTTTTTATAGCATTAACATCACATATAGCCAGAATAACAGCAAGAGCAACAAAACATTTATTGAATGTTTTCCTTGTGCCTGTACTCTTAACTATTATGTTATGCTGACTCATATAAACCTAGCAATTGCTGTATTATGACGTTCACCCTTATCCAGGAAATTACTATCCTTGGTGCTGAAACTGCTCTGTGCAGTTTTTGTGGTTGAAGAATGAAAGTTTCCCTTCGACATACCTTTTCAGTGAAATTATGAATTGGATAAATGTACATACTTTAAAAGAAGTATTAAATTCCATATGATAACATCTTGGTTAATGATTATGAGGTCAAAATTTAATATTCTGCTTATTCTTACTATATTATTGGAAATTTTTTTCTAGAGGATAATTAGCAGTTCAAAAAATTTTTTAGTACACAGGACATTGAAAAATCCATAAATGTTTCAGATATAAAAACTTATCACTACCCAACAAAAAGTTGATTCTCATGTGATTTAATGTATCAGAATTAAAGCATCTGATTTAAAAATAAATACTGGCAATCAAATTCCCTAACTGTATTATACCCCACTTGATTACATGTAGTTAGCATTTATTCAATACAAATAATTGGATAAAACTAATAACTGGTTTAGTATCACTCACCTTTTATGTGTTACACCCCCCCCCCCCACACACACAACTTTTAGTTAAGGTATAAATTTACAAAAAGAAAACACACACACAGAGGTTAGGTTATATTTATGATTTTATTAGTCAAGAACGCAAAATTGGGTGGCTACATCAATCAAGAGCAGATGTTTCATGTCCCAGCATAGAGTCCTTTGGCTCCCAAAGTCCCCAAGTGGGCACATAAGTACATGTGGCACTGTCAGAACAAGATAAGATCTCACTAGTTCTATAATGTTCTCTTGCTGTGCCATTTACTCTGGCTTACTTGTCTAAGGAGAATTTACACCAACACTCCATAACAAGAAATTTCTTTATTTTTAACTTTAAATATCAAGCAAATTTCTCTGGGTCACTCAAGAAGAATAGTACCTGTATTTTATGACTAAGTAGGTTAATTTCTTCTACTGTCTAAAAAGACATGTCTTTACTATATAAGCACCATTTTCAAAGCCTTCTTCTCCTCCTCTATTATCTATCTTGGTGATTGGCATCATCAACCCCTCTAGACTACTTCTGCTCTCTATTAATTAGGTCCTACTGACACTACTTCCTAAATATTTTTCAGGTCTGTCCTACCTCTCCATCACCACCAACTCAGTTCAACTTTAGATCTTTATGGTACCTTCCCTGGATTACTGCAATAATCAGAGAGTTGGTCTCTTTGATTCAGGTCTTACATTTTCTATTCTGTTCTTAACACTGACATCACAAAGATATTTTTAATGAACATAACAAATTAAAACAAAAATATGCACACAAAAAGACACATTTTAAATCTTTCAATAATGTTCTCAATTATATAAAATTGGAGTCACTTCATAATCTTGCCTTGGTCTTTCAACCCAAACTTGTCTCCTGTCATTATTTCCCTTGTACATTGTATTACGACTACTTTAGAATAATATGTAATATTGATGGAGCTCTCCCTGGGTTCCAGCCACTGTGTAATGTACTTTACATATGTTATGTCATTTAATCCTCAATAACTTTATTAAGTAAGTCCTATTACTATCCATATCTTATAGGTAAGAAGAGAGAGGTTAAAGATTTGCCAAAGTTACATATCTAAGAAGTGCAGCAGGTGATATTTGAATCTACATAGCCTGCCTCTAAAGTCCACAGTAGCTTTTCTCAGCTGAAGTTCTTGCAGTTCCCCAAATGTGACACATCACAAGCCTCTATGTCTTTCACCACTGTGTCTACTTGTGGGACTCATGCTTATTCCACAAAACTTGACTTCATTTGTCCTCATTTTGTGAAATTTTCTGATTCCTTGGGGTTAAAGTCTTGGCTCCTGCAGCCCCTTGCAAAGCTCAGGGCAGGAGGTGGAGGGACGACAGTGTACAGTGGAGAGAGTGCAGTTGTGATGTGAGACAGGCATGATTTGAATTTATAGCTCTGTTGAATATTGGTTTTGTGACTTTGAGAAAGTCACTATTTCTCTGAATTTTAGTTTCTTTTGGGAGTAATATCCTTTTTACAGAGTTGTTATAAGGACTAAATGAGTTATTTTTGTGAGTTACATCTAACACAATGACTAGAACGTAATGAGAATTCATTAGTTCCCGCATCACCTTCCCCTCTGCTGCAGCCCTTGGTACTTGAATGGTTATTGTTCATCTCCTCACTTGTCTGCCACCTGCTTCTCCTTTCACCTGTGGCTGTGAAGTGCCTAGTCGGCACTAGTAAAATGTGTGGAGTGAATGAATTAACAACTCTATTTTTAATACTTAATGACACAAATTGATCCTGTTTTGATTTTACGGCCAGCAAATTAATATAATTAAGAAATGACAAGTGGCAAAGAAGAGAAACTCCAGCTATATTTTGTCCTTTCCTCACATAGAATCTAAAACCATTTTCCTCTGATTAAAAAATTATAACTAAATGATATATTTGGTTATTACTCAAATTTTATGTAAATAAAGCATTAAATTATTAATGTTATACTGGTCTGTGATTACTTTTATGTGTGTGTGTGTGTGTGTGTGTGTGTGTGTGTGTGTCTTCATATATGTTGAAGTTGCTGCTACTTTTCTGAGGCTATTCATTGTTTTATTTTTTAAAATACCTGGTATTGTTTGATGTGTTGGATCTAGGTATTTATGAATAGGAGAAGAAACATTCTAGGGTCAGCTTCCCAGGATTTTGAATTATGACATATGAAAGTAAAAATGAAAGAAAGAGGCAACCTAGGTGGTGTGTTTGAGAACACTGTATATTAATGTTTCTTGCATTTACTTATACCTTCCCTTTTTCATATATTTCAAGCACTATGGGCTTTTGAACCCAAACATTAGAAGATGCCATTGATGAAAAGACATAGAAAGTTATTCTAAATGTGTGAACAAGTTAAAGATCTACAGAATTAGAGATCAACATTGCTAGAGTCCAAACAGACTTAGTTGCTTTTCAGAGAAATTAAACCATGGATAATCATGTGATAGGTGGAAACTGATCATTATTTCTAAAAATAATTTTATGTAAATTACCTATATAAATACATTAAAATATAAATTATTTGAAAAATGAATAGCAGGTCCTTAGAACATCTCTCTAGATAAGTATAAAATAAGAGCATGGGTTCAAGAGCAAGTATTTTTTTCTTGTTTAAACCACTTTTATTTTAAACCTCTTTCACAGCTGCCAGACCTATATCACAACTATTACATAACCTGGTACTTGGAAAAGAGGATGACAGGAACAGAATCTGAAATGTATGGCATTAGCTTAAAGTTTCCCAACTGGTGAGTCTTGCTAGGTCATGGAAAAATATTTGGTAAAATTATTGCCTGTGATGTCAGAAAAAGCAGATCACATGCCTTCTGAACCTATAATTCCAAAGAAAGTGGAGAGAAACATTTCAGGTCTTTGATGTAAGTTGGCTGCTTCTTGCCACTTTCAGCAAAGCTTCCAAAAGAGAGAGGAACTCTGGCTACATCTAGTCAAATTATAGCAGAGCAAAAAAGGATAACAATTATACTAAGACAACTCTCTGCCTGTGACTTGCCATCTAAGTTGACTGACAGTCTGGGAGGAGCCTCACAGTCACCTTGTCAACACTTTTGTACACTGAAACAGCTATTAAAAGGTGACTCTTAAGAGGTGGCCTTACAAGGAGATAAAAATTGAAGCCCCAAACAATGGCAACCAGACAGTGACATACAACTCAGGGGTAAAAAATGAGACTGAGGGTGTTGACTTCACACACAAGACGATTGTTTCACTTGGCTTCAAGCTTCTGCTATTAAATTGAGAAGTAAGACAGGAGAGGAGAGTGACAGAATCCAAAGTCTAATAAATAAAAGTCAAGGAGTACTCAAGATTAAAAATCTTACCTAAATAGGATCCTTGGTTGTATCTACTTGTTTAGAAATTGATCAGAAGCAAATATAATAGGCATCTATTACAATTTTGAGAGAAATATGTTCCCAAAGAAAAGAGAGACCTGACTTCAAAAGCTATATTGATAGTTAGCAAACACTGAATTCCTAACTTGCACAATCAGGTGGGAGCTACAAAAACTGTGCCCTGTCACCCAGGCTCCCCTTCCCCACCAAAGGATCTATATTCCTTCTACTCATCAGATAAAGTCATAATGGAAAATGGACTCTGAAATTCCATTATAATAATTTTAATCTGAAAGTAAAACTAGGGACCGTAGAGGACAATAGACAAGCAAGTTCCTCCAGAGAACAGACCCAGAGTCTGAAAAAGAACTGTACTACATTTCCAGGGGAGGAAGATGTAGGATTTGATAATTCCCAGGATTTTATAATTAATAAAAACCAGAAGTGTATGTATGTTTTCTAGTCTTTCCTTTCCAAAGGGGTTATTATAGGTATCTTATTTATAACACATGGTTGTTATATATGGTTGAATATGGAGGAATGCTGATAACTTTTCCTTTCATTTATAAAGAGACACCTCTGGACTTTATAGAGGGACTATATATCACTGTGAAAGGCATAAATGTACCCTATCTTTAGGAAGAAGGGTACATGAATGAGTGGCTAAAGAGGTGGTATGACAGACAGCCAAGTGCCTGACAATATTTGCTCTTTCCTTTCTTTATGATAATTGAACCCCAATAGGGGTGTCCTGGCCATTCAGAATAAAGATTGCACTTCTGAGCCTCCTTGTGGTTACTATGCCAAGAGACTACAAGGTAACGTGAACAGAAGCAAGGTATTAAACTTCTAAGACATGCCTTAAAGACATGTCCCTTCTCCCTTTCCCACTGGTTGGTGGATATGATAGCAAGCCATTGTAAGTCATACAGTGTGAGTGACACCTCAGTCTCCTCTAATGACCTTATGCAACAGAACCACAATATTGACATGCACTTTTAAAGTGAAAAAGAAACAAACTTCTGTGCTGAGGGATTTCTTTTAATTTATACATTAAACATAGCAGCAAAAGCTACATCTTAACTAATATAACGGGCTTAATTAAGCATTCTATTAAAAGTGAAAGTCACTAGAAAGACTATCACAATGCAGAGACCTCTCACATTAAGCTTCCCATTATTTGGGGGAGGAAGTATTATTCTGGATTTAGAATAAAACTAGGAATTTGAGAACACATAATCATTTACCTCTCAGTTTATAGCTCATTTATTTTGAAAAATAGGTATCAAAGAGTACCCATTTGTCATAGAAGTGTGTTTATACATACACATTTACATTTATTGAACTTGGTAAAATAAAGACAACATCCCAGTCTTAGTCTCATGTAAATTGAGGAATGAAGGACTCAGAATGAAGGTATAGACTTTTCATGTTATCTATTTTTGTATTTTTTTTCTGAGAGTGATCCAAGATTTATAAAAATGAGGGGTGGTCCCCCATGAGGTAACATTGAGAGACATTGTAATGTTCTGAATAATTTGGGCTTTTAAAATTTCTTATGATTCTATCTACACTCCTTAGATAGTAATATTAGTTTTAAGCAGTGAGTGCTTAAAACTAATGAGTATTGTTCCTAATTGATCCAGTTATATTTATTGAGCACCTAAAGTATACAGGACACTATGCTGGGGCTGAAGATTCAAAGGTGAGTAACCTAGTCTTTGGCATCAATAAGCTCGCAGCCTAACAGGAGAAACAGAATATAAATAATTACAAAACCCATGTGATAAGTAATATAATACAGGATGATGGAAACAAGTGTAGACTTATGGTAGCATAAATAAGGAGATCTAGTCAGACCAAGGTGAACAAAGGTAGGAAGTCTTCTTAAAGTAAAAGATGACTGAACTGTGTCTTGAAGAATGAGTAGATATCATCCATGTGATGAAAGAACTTGGGTGAAGGCACTGTTTTGAAGGAATATGGCAAGTTTTTATGACCTCCAGTAGCTAGAACAGCTTGAGAACAGAATGTCAAGGGAGGTATTTGAGACATGAAGCTGGAAAAAAATGAAGAACTCAGGCTATAAAGAGCCTAAATATCTTGTTGAAGAGTATGAATTTTGTCCTGATTTCAATGAATAAATATTGAATTATTTTTTTGTAGGGAATTAGCACACTCAGATATGCATTTTAGAAAATCATTTCACAACAGCAAGCAACTGGACTGGGAGATAGAAGCCTAGAAGTAGGCAAATCAGGAGACTATGAACAAGTCTAATGAGAGTGTAGGAAGTCTCAGAGAAAGAAGAATGCAGTAGGGACTGGTGTTGCCAAAGTCAAGAAATAAAAGTTTTAAGAGGAAGTGGTCAACATTGTAATGCTGCAGAAAAGTCACATAAAAAGGCATTGGAATGTTTCCATTGAACTTAGCAAAGTAGCAGGAATCTCTTCCATACAATAAAAAGTGTGAAAGCCAGAAGTCAGGAGTAAATGGGTAATGATCAATGGGAAGAGCAATCATCTTGAAGGTAGCTTGACTATGAAAGGAAGAACAAAAGTTAGAGGTGGACACGTGGTTAAATAATTTGTCTTACGATGGGAGAGACTTGAGCCTGTTTATATAAGCTAAACCTACGAATCAAGAGAAAATAGTGAGACTGAAGTATCAGAAAAGGAGCAGGTAGAAATGGTATCCAAAGCTAAGGAAAAGGACTAGCCCCAGACTCTTCCATCTGGCAGCAGCCATCAGGTAAGCCAAGATGGGCACTTGCTTAGCAGTACATCTAGGAGCTATGGCAGAAGAAGCAGTCTGAGGTGATGCACTTCCTTCCCAGAGTGAGCTGCTGGCAGTACTGCCAGCTCTCTGCACTCCACAGGAAATCCTGCCCTGTGGAAAGATACAAAGCCAAGCAAGGTTATATTATATGTCAGATTCATGTGCACTGTGGTGGCCACAAATGCCCTGTTCCTAAGGGTGTGACCTATGGCAAGCCTTTCCATCCAGACATGACATGGAGTACAGTAATAGGTGAGAAGTAAGAGAAAGCCGAAGAACATATATGTGCTGTAAGGGTGAGTAGTAAGTAACTAAAAGTTTTGTTTGATATGTTTGTGTGTATGTTTTTTCTGAGGTATTCTACTTTTACCTGAAGGTGGAAGATCAGGTAGTCTGCTAAGAATAAAAGAACATAGTTGGAGTAGGAAACCCGAGTGGTGTTAGAAGAGTGAGTAGGGGTGCAAAAGTAAGCAAAATAGCATCACATGAAATAATTATCTTAATTCCTGAGGATATTGCTGGTTGTACATTTGTAGTAGCACCGGCTTCTTGGTTGCTGGGTTTTCTCCAGCAGCATTCAGCAGCTTGAATTTAGGAATGGAGGTCTACAACAGCTTTGATGCAAGATTAGAACTTCTCTGAACTTCTCTAACTCATTTCATGTGATAAAAGAAGTTAAATATATAAGCTTGAGTTTGATTATATCATGTGTTGTATTATATCACATATCGTAATTTAGACAAATAAGAAAGTTAATAAAGGAACAATTGATAAATTTGGAAAATAGATAAAAGGTCTAGATCATTCTGAGGTCAGAAAACATGTAAAATAGCAGTAAGAAATAAGATCTTTTAAACAAAAGTAAGAATCAGAGAATAAAAATATTGAAACTTATGATTTTGGATATGGAACACTTGAGACCATTAAAAATGTCTAGTCTACAGGCTGTGTGAGTTTGAATACAGAAAGAAATACAGGTTGTTAAAGCTGAGGAAATTAAAAATTTATGAGGTTAGATGTTAGATGCGTCAACCAAATGGGCACAGAAAAAAAGCCAAGTAAGACAGTAATAGGACTTGGGTGGAGAGGAAGTTTTGGAAATTAATGTGGTGGTAGGTTGTTAGAAGATAATATAGGTGAACAGAAGATGCTCAAAGAAAGTTTTTTTAACTAGGGTAGAGGAACTGAAACTGGACACAATGGGTCCAGTCTGCTTGTCACTTCTTCAGCCAATTAAACAGAGACAAGGTTGAATCAAATATGAGCATTTATTCCATTTTTGCCAGCAAATGGGAGAGCAGTGGGATATGTCCACATAAAATCCCTTCTCTGCCCTCCCCTTATTATGTGGCTGGTTATATAGGGCTGTATGCAAGGGAGGGGGGTGGGGTGGGGATGGCTGAAGGGTCTGTGGTCCGTGTGTCTCCTTCCAGGATCTTGGAAGTCCAATGACAATGTAGTTAATTGTCAATGGTGTTAAAACCCAGTTCCACTAGTTTTGGGGATCTAAGAATAGTCAGCATGCCTGAGGTAAGCTCCTGGAGGGGGTTCAGGCTCCTGGCACAGCAACCAAATCAAAGTGTATCCTGTCCTTTGTCTGTTCACAAAATGCATTTTCTTTTCTGAGCAATGGATCCATCCAGGCCCCAAGCTGTCTCATCTTTTTACAGCTCTGTTTTTCTTCTTGCAGCACATCCTCCAGTTTCCCAGTGTCTGTAGGAAAACTTCTTATCTATAGTTAGTAAGGTGAATGATCTTTAAACAACTATGGTCCTATTCCTATTAGGTGCCCTCCCCCCTTTCACAAGCATGGTCAGAGCACAATCAACATCTCTGCCCCCAACAGAACCATGACTTGTAATAGGCAATGTGAAGCTAAAAACATGCAAACCCACTGCTAAATCTTGTGATCACCTAGCCTTTGGGAAAATGAACACCTCTGTTAGAGGCAGAGATGTTGATCATGCTCTGTTAGTGGTGATTGCTAGCTGTAGTTATAAGAAATATTAATCATGTTCTATTAACTGTGATTGTTCTCTTGGAATTGGAAAAAGCACTTTCTAACCTGGCTGGGAGTTGTACTCCCCAGAGACATGGAAATTACCCTTGGAACATGGTCTATTCTACTTTTCCAAGGAATGCCTATCATCATGGAAAGATTAACAACCTTGTTCTTGAAATGATGGAATCCCAAGGCACCTGCATTGCAAGCCCTGGCCCACCTTGTCTATATCCTTGTGCCTGTAATTCCTGCTTTTTATGTAATCTTTGTCCTTCTACCCAATATAAGCAGCTCGCTTATAGGAGGCGGCTGAGAAGATTTATGTGGATGACCATTACCGCTCTCCCAATTTGCTGGCAATATTGGAATAAATGCTCATATACAATTCAACCCTGTCTCTGCTCAATTGGCTCAAGTGGTGATAGGCAGCCCAGACCCATTGTTGTCTGGTTTCATATTCTGGTGACTCTGGTGGGATCAACAAGTAGGGGATTCCTCTGAAGTGAGTACCGGGTATCCCACTTACTGCCTGGACTGAGGGTTCCTAGGGCTGAGGCCTGGATTCTTTTATTTGCAGTGCTGCCAGGAATTTTTCTGTTTTGGGTCCCAGCCACAGCCTTGGCAATTCCCTTTGTCTCATCTAAGACCTAAGTTGAATCGAGCATTCTGTAACCCTGTAAGGAGAGTTGTCTGTTGTCCCCCATCTGGGGTGAGTTTGGCCAGCTCCTGGTTGCAAGCAGCCTCTCATGGTCCTTACCTGATCTCTGCACCCAAGCCTGATCAACTCAGGGTTGAGACATAGCCCTGCATGGTGCAGGGCATTTGATCTGGTGTTCTGTCTGGCTACGCATAGTAAGCCACAGGCGATTGTCTGTCTGTTGCCTGTCGTCTGTTGTGAGCATTTGTCAATATTGTATATTAGGGTGTTTTCCCCTTTTGTAACCTTGCCTGTAATCTTGCTTAAATTGTTTAAGGATGAGTGCTGATGGCTGGATCCCAAAAGACACTCTGTTAGGATGGATCTTAGGGGATTGGTCTACTTATGCTAACCTGCCAATGACAAAAAGAAAAATGGTGTTTTACTGTAATACTGCTTGGCCTATGTATGCTCTAGATTCTGGGGAAAGATGGCCATAAAATAGGTCTTTAAACTATTATACTGTATTATAGTTAGAACTGTTTTGTCAGAAGTTGGGGAAATGTTCAAGCCTTTGTCTTTGCATAATTTGACTCAGAAAGAAAAATATGGGAAATAAATCTTTTAAACCTCCCAAGTTTTTCTTGCAGAAGGGCCAGAGCTGCAGAAATGCCCTCAGGCAGAGGAAGGGGCCACACCCACTCTGTAAAGGAAAAAAATTAGGTACTTTCACTTTAAGGCCTCCTGTCCAGGAGGGCCTTAAAGTGAAAGTACCTAATTTTGTAAAATTGGCCAAGAAAATGCCCTGGGAAATAATAATTGTCTTTAAAATCTCAAGGTTGTGGAGACATAACAAATAGATATAACTAAAATGAAGGGTTTTTATAAAGCTTTTCAGTAATAATTATATATATCTAAAACAGTTTTCCAAAGTCTTTAGTAACTTAAGACTGAACTTTTGCTGGGTTAAATAGTAAAAATTATTAAATATGTAAGCATTTTGAAATAACAGGATACTGAAATATTAATCTGAGTTGCCTACTTTAGGCTTCTTTTTACAGAGCATCTAAAGAATGGATTTGAATCTG
The DNA here is from genome assembly GCF_964146895.1 of Miniopterus schreibersii. Taxonomy (NCBI): domain Eukaryota; kingdom Metazoa; phylum Chordata; class Mammalia; order Chiroptera; family Miniopteridae; genus Miniopterus; species Miniopterus schreibersii. The sequence continues at coordinate 85,978,933 of NC_138102.1, read as the reverse complement.
TTAATGAATATGTCTTGCATTTTACTTGAAATATATCTTTTAAAAATGTGACTGTATTGCTAACCTGAGGAATGTTAATTACTTACCTGTCACCTAAAACTAAAGTTTCTAAGAATTAAGAATTCTAATTAATTGGGAAGAAATTACATGGTTTTGGTAAAAGAAGGCATGAGGCATGGAGATACATTTTGAAGGAAAAAAGAAAGTGAGTTGCTGTAAAGCTGGTTATTTCTGAATGGGTAAGAAGGTTTGTGAATGTTGTGGAAGGCTTGTGAAGTGAAATCTTAAAAGTAAATTAGAGGTGATCTGAAGTATAACTTTAATTAGATAAATGAATCTAAAGTAAACTAATACAGAGTTTGTTTAGTCATTTTCCAGTCTGTTAAAAGAGAAAAACTCTTTTCTGTATTTACCTACAATGCAAACATTTTATAAATTATTGAAATGGTTATACATTGTTATATTAATCAGGTACTTGATTAATTAAAGAAACCAAAAGACCATCTTCTTAATCTTAGGAACTGAAGTTTTGCTAGCCTATGTTTGTGTTTAATATCTCTTGTTGTCACTTCGAATTAATAAATACTCTAAAGTTGTTTCCTAATAATAATAATGATATACGATCTTTTGGTCAAATAAGTTTGGCAACCTTTCCAGGGTTTGAAGTTTAAGGAAGTTTTTCTTGACCTATAATTGGCTTTAGGTCATATCAATAGTCCCTGGAATATCTCAAGGATTTTGTTTTCTCTCCTTATGAAGGAAAAACTTATACTTAAGGTAATGGGAAGCTTTGCCAAGTAAAGAAATAATAATTATATTCTGTCTATATATGCATAGATGTAAAAATCTTTAGGAGTCTATAAATTCTAATATATTTTCATTTATAACTATAATTGTTATTCTGGAATATTGTATTTTGCAGAAAGAACAGGATTCCATGTCCATTGCATTATAACCAAATTCATAAGCATGCCATTTTAAATTTCTTCTTGTTATATAGAGACAGTCACTGTTTTGTTGTAATGCATTTCCAGAAATGTCACATCTTCTGAGGGATACATGGAAAGGACTCTGATTTATTTCAAATTACATATCTCTGAGAATAAATTTTCAGATCATCCCCTTCAAACTGGATGAGAATTATTAGAACTCTATAGAGTATCTGGATTTATAGAAGTACCAGCAAGAAAAATTGGGAGAAACAAAAATTGATTATGGGAGTGAATTAACTGAAAATAATTATAGATTTTGTAACTTTTGTTAAAAGTATTTCTGATTTCTAATCTCCCTGTTTTAGACTTAAGTAAACTTGTTTATTTTCTTAAAGCAATTAGGTAAATTATATTTTCCTCCCTACCTGACCCCTCCAGAATTTGGCAATTCTTGATGAGTGAGTCACGGCAATATGTTTCTTTGCATGAATTCAATAAGACCAGTGTTCACTTGTGGTTTTATTAACCAAGACTTTGACTGGAATGTCATTCTGAGAGAGACATGCCTGGACTCCAGATGTAACCAGAAAGCCTCAAGAAAATGAAGACTGACTTTGAAGCCAATAAGAGTACCTTGGAGAAATAGCCTGTTACCTTGCTTGGTCATATGGTTCATGGCAGTCTTTCCAGGTAAGGGACAAAGGTTGCTTCCTTGGGAGATGGCAAGGAAAGAACCTCAAGACATTTTGGGGACCTCAAGAACTTGAGGAATTCACCTAAGTCTATAGGTACTAATGGCAACTAGGTAGCTTGGCTTCTTTACCTTGAGTTGCTAATTAAAGCTCAATCATGAGATTCCAGCAAAGCAGATTTTAAAAAGCCTATATGGTCAAGTGTTATTTTTTTTTTGGTTCATACAAACAAATCAGGCTAAATTAAAACTGAATAATACAGTAAAGAGATTGGTCTCAATATGGCTAGTTAATAAAATAAGGGTGATTTTAGGGGGAACAATGTTTCAATTGGGAAATATTAGAGCTGAAGTGTTTTTTGTTTTGTTGTGTTTTTCCTTCCACCAGATGATTTGTCATAATTCTTGTTGTTCTAGCTTTGCCCCAATAACACTAAAATTCATAACACAGTTTGTCTCCACCAGGTTATAAGCCCCACTCATATTCAGAGAAAAGCACCTCTAGATACCATTGCTACCTCCATTTGTGCCCAGGCCTCGTGGTCCCTCTGACTGAGAGCAAGGATCTCTTGGTTCTAAAGAAAAATGTCACCCCCTTTCAGCAGGAAGTACCTATAAGAAGAGACTCTGTGCCCCTCTTCTCTGAAATAATTCAGAGCCAAGATCCTTGAGGGGTGATGTGGTAGGCAGTTAGACAGACAGGAGCAGAGCAAGGACAAGAGGCCAGGTACAGAAGATCATCAGGGTGGAAAGCACCATGTGCCTAGCAAAAAACAATTGGAGGATAGGGCGGGATCTCCCCACCAGGCTGGCCTGTCCTAGCATATCATTGGTCATGTGGTTTAGACCCCTTGACTTTTCCTCTGTTCACATAACATCTAGGCCTCAGAAAAGGCTGAGAGCCAAAACTATGTCAGGAGACTCATCTGCATTGGGACTGGTTGACAATTGCCCTGTGCCAGGTTAGAGTAGCTCCCCAAAGCAGAATTGGTTTGAGTCTTTATGAAATAATATATACAGGTGACTCAGGATGTCAAAATTAAGAATTATATGCAACATCTTATTCCAAGCCTGACTATAATTAATGACTTGGCATATGCTAGAGATTTTTCTGTCATAGGTCCCCTGCATCCCTTCAGAGCAGGAGACAGAGTTCTACTCAAAACATGGAAAACCAGATCACCAGATGATCAGCTGGAGGAAAATGGACTGGACTCTGGGACTTGTTGCTCATGACTCCAACTGCTCTGAAGCTGGCAGGAGTAAAGCCTTGAATCCATCACACCAGAGTGAACAGAGCCCCAGAAGGGGAAGAATGGATGACCAAATCCAAAGAACACCTCAAGGTCATCTTTCAAAGGCAACATTTGTTATAATCGTGTTCTTGACTACTGCTGGTCTGGCTGAAGGAGAACTGATTCCATTCAGAAGAGATGAAAATATTTGGGTGTAGTTAGCAAAAATGTTCTTTTTTTTATTAATTTATTTTTTGTTTAAAATATTACAGATGTCCCTTTTTCTCCCTGATGACCCATTCTACCCCGTCCCATCTCCCTCCACAGGACCTCTCCCCACCATTGTGTTCTTGGGTTGTGAATATATGCATATACATTCTTTGGTTACTCTCTCCCCCTCCACCCACCCTCCTCCATCTCTCTGACATTTGTCAGTCTGATCTATGCTTCCATGTCATTGAATCTATTCTGTTCATCTAATTTCTTTAGATGCCACATATAAGCGAGATCATGTCATGTTTGTATTTCTCTGCCTGGCTTATTTCACTTAGCATAATTTTCTCCAGATCCATCATACTGTCACAAAGGGTACAAGATTCTTCTTCTTTACAGCTGTGAAGTATTCCATGGTGTATATGTCCCAAAGCTTTTTTATCCACTCATCTACTGATGGTCACTTGGGCTGTTTCCAGATCTTAGCTATTGTAAATTGCACTGCTATGAACATAGGGGTGCATATATTCTTTCTGATTAGTGTTTCAGGATTCTTAGGATAGATTCCTAAAAGTGGGATCACTGGGCCAAAAGGCAGCTCCATTTTTAATTTTTTGAGGAACTTCCATACTATTTTTCATAGCGGCTGCACTAGTATGCATTCCCACCAGCAGTGTACTAGGGTTCCCCTTTCTCCACATCCTCATCAGCACATGTCGTTTGTTGATTTGTTGATGGCAGCCATTCTGACAGGTGTGACATGCTACTTCATTGTGGTTTTAATTTGCATCTCTCTGATGATTAGCTATGTCGAACATTTTCTCATCTGTCTCTTGGCCATCTGTATGTCCTCTTTGGAGAAGTGTCTATTCAGGTCCTTTGCCCATTTCTTAGTTGGGTTGTTTGTCTTCCTCTTGCGGAGTAGTGTGAGTTCTTTGTACACTTTGGAAACTAGGCCCTTATCAGATACATCCTTGGAAAAAATGTTTTCCCATACCGTGGGGTTCCTTTGTATTTTGAGGCTGTTTTCTTTTACTGTGCAAAAGCTTTTTAGTTTGATGTAGTCCCATATGTTTATTTTTTCTTTTGTTTCTCTTGCCCTAGGAGATGTATGAGTGAAAATTCCACTATGTGGGATATCTGTGACTTTACTGCCTGTGTTTTCTTCCAGGATTTTTATGGTTTTTAGACTTACATTTAAGTCTTTAATCCATTTTGAGTTTATTTTTGTGTATGGCGAAAGTTGGTGGTCTAGTTTCATTTTTTTGCATGTATCTGTCCAATTTTGCCAGCACCACTTGTTGAAGAGACTGTCTTTACTCCATTGTATGCTCTTGCCTCCTTTGTCAAATATTAACTGACAATAATGCTGTGGGTCTATTTCTGGGGTCTGTGTTCTGTTCCATTGATCTATATGCTTGTTGTACCAATACCAGGCTGTTTTGATTACAATGGCTTTGTAGTACAGTTTGAATTCTGATAATGTGATCCGTCCCACTCTGTTCTTTTTTCTCAAGATGGCTGTAGCTATTTGGGATCTTTTTTGGTTCCATATAAAATTTTGAAATGTTTGTTCTAGATCTGTAAAATATGCTATTGGTATTTTAATAAGAATTGCACTGAATTTATAAGTTGCTGTATGTAGTATGGACATTTTAATGATATTAATTCTTCTAGTCCATGAGCATGGTATATTCTTCCACTTGTTTAAACCTTCCTCTATTTCTTTTTTCAGTGTCATGTAGTATTCTGAGTACAGGGCTTTTACATCCTTGGTTAAGTTTATTCCTAGGTATCTTATTATTATTTTTTTTTAGTTGCAATGGTAAATGTTATTTTTTTTAGTTTTTCTCTCTGAAAGTTCATTGTTGGTATATAAGAATGCCCTTGATTTCCGGATGTTGATTTTGTATCCAGCTACCTGGCCAAATTAGTTTATCAAATCTAGTAGTACTTTAATGGAGTGTTTAGGGTTTTCCATGTACAATATCATGTCATCTGCAAATAATGACAGTTTTACTTCCTCCTTTCCAATTTGGATACATTTTATGTTTTCTTTCTGTCTGATGGCTGTGGCCAGAACTTTCAGTACTATGTTGAATAAGAGTGGTGAAAGTGGACATCTCTGTCTTGTTCCTGTTTTTAATGAAAATGGTTTTAGTTTTTGCCCATTGAGTATGATGTCGGCTGTAGATTTGTCATATATGGTCTTTATTATGTTGAGGTATGATCCCTCTATTCCCACTTTACTGAGAGTTTTTATCAGAAATGAGTGCTGGATTTTGTCGAATGCTTTTTCTACATCTATTGATACTATCATATGATTTTTGTCCTTTATTTTGTTTATGTGATGTATCACATTCATTGATTTGCGGATTTTGTACCAGCCTTGCATCCCTGGAATAAATCTCACTTGGTCGTGGTGTATGATTTTTTGAATGTATTGCTGAATCCAATTTGCTAGTATTTTAGTGAGGATTTTAATATCTATGTTCATCAGGGATATTGGCCTGTCATTTTCTTTCTTTGTAGTATCTTTATCTTGTTCTGGGATTAAGATAAGGCTGGCCACATAAAAAGAGGTTGGCAATCTTCCTTTTTCTTGGATATCCTGGGATAGTTTGGGGAGAATATGTGTTAATTTTTCTTTGAATGTTTAGTGAAACTCACCTGTAAATCCACCTGGTCCAGGACTTTTGTGTGCTGGGAGTTTTTTGATAAATGCTTCAATTTTGTTAGCTGTTATCAGCCTATATAGGTCTTCTGCCTCTTCTTGATTCAGCTTTAGAAGCTTGTATGCTTCTAGAAATTTGTCCACTTCACCCATGTTGTCCAACTTGTTGGCATATAGTTGCTCATAGTATTTTCTTACAATCCTTTATATTTCTGTTGAGTCAGTTGTTATATTGCCTCTTTCATTTCTGATTTTATTTATTTGGGTCTTTTCTCTTTGTTTCTTAGTGAGTCTGGCTAAAGGTGCATCAATCTTATTTATCTTTTCAAAGAACCAGCTCTTGGTTTCATTGATTTCTTGTATTATTTTTTTAGTCTGTATGTCATTAATTTCTGCTCTGATCTTTATTATTTCCTTCCTTCTACTTCCTCAGGGCTTTTCTTGCTGTTCTCATTCTAGTTCTTTCAGTTGTTTGTGTTAGATGGTTTATTACATCTTTTTCTTGTTTCTTGAGATAGGCCTGTAATGCTATGAATTTTCCTCTCAGAACTGCTTTCGCCATGTCCCATAGATTTTGGGTTGTTGTCTGTTCATTTTCATTTCCTTCCATGAGGTGTTTGATTTCTTCCTTGATCTCATTGGTATCTCATCCATTGTTTAATAGCATGCTATTTAGCCTCCATGTGTTTGAATATTTTTGAGTTTTTTTATAGTGGTTGATTTCTAGTTTCATGGCATTGTGATTCGAGAAGATGCTTTATATGATTTCAATCTTCTTGTATTTGTGGTGACTTGCCTTGTGCCCTAACATGTGGTCTATTTTTGAGAATGTTCCATGAGCACTTGAGAAGAATGTGTATTCTGCTGCTTTGGGGTGAAATGTTCTGTATATGTCAATTAAATTCATTAGGTCTAGTGAGTAATTTAAGGTCTGTTTTTCCCTGTTTTTTTCTCTTAACAATTTGTCCAATGCTGGGTGTTAAAGTCCCCCACTATGATTATGTTGCTGTCAATCTTCCCTTTAAAGTCCCCCTAGAAATTTTTTATATATTTAAGTGCTCCTCTATTGGGTGCATAAATGTTTATAAGGGTTATTTCCTCCTGTTGGATTGATCCCTTTAGTATTATGTCTTTCCTTAGTATCTTTGTCTCTTGTTATGGTCTTTATTTTGAAGTCTATTTTGTCAGAAATATGTATTGCTACTGCAGCTTTCTTTTCCTTTCCATTTGCATGGAATATTTTTTTCCATTCCTTCACGTTTAGCCTGTTTGAGTCTTTTGCTCTCGGGGGGGGGGGGGTCTCTTGTATACATCATATATTTGGGTCCTGTTTTCTTATCCATTCAGCTACTCTATGTCTCTTGATTCAGTTACTCAATGCCCATTTATTCTGTTTACATTTAGGGTTACTATTGATAGATACTTATTCAATGCCATTTTTCCTCTTTATGCTGATGTACCTTTCTCTCACTATTCCTTCTTTTTCTTAGAGCAGTACTTTTAGCATTTCTTGCAATGCTAGTTTGGTGGTACTGAACTCCTTTAGCCTTTTTTTTTTGTCTGGGAAGCTCTTTATTTCACCTTCTATTTTAAATGATAGCCATGCTGGATAAAGCAATCTTGGTCGCATGTTCTTGCTTTTCATTACTTTGAAAACTTCATGCCACTTTCTTCTGGTGTGAAAAGTTTCTGTTGAGAAATCAGCTGTTGGCCTTATGGGGGTATCCTTAAAGGTCACTGCTTGGGTCTCTCTTGCAGCCCTTAATATTTTCTCTTTGTCCTTGACATTTGCCATTTTAATTATGATGTGTCTTGGAATGGGTCTCTTTGGGTCCCTCTTTTTTGGAACCTTCTGTGCTTTCTGAATTTCTGTGGCTTTCTCTCTTAACAGCATAGGGAAGTTTTCTGTCATTATTTCCTCCACTAAGTTTTCTATTCCTTGCTCTCTTTCCCCTCCCTCTGGCTTTCCTATAACGTGAATGTTGTTTCACTTCATGTTGTCCCAAAGCTCCCTTAGACTGTCCTCATGCTTTTTAAGTGTGTTTTTTTTTTTGCTGCTCTGATTGAGTGATTTTATCTACCTTGTCCTCTAAGTAACTTATTCTATCCTCTGCTTCACTCAGTCTGCTTTTAATTCCTTCCAGTGTATTCTTGATATCAGATAGAGCATTCTTTATTTCTGTCTGATTTTTGTTTATGTTATGTATCTATTTTTTCATGTTTTCACTAAGGTCCTCAATCTTATCATCTAGTGTCCTTTTGAGTTCCTTGAACATCTTTATAATCAATACTCTGAGCTCTGTTTCTGATAACTTGCTTAACTCCATCTCATCAAAGTCTTTTTCTGGCAATTTTTCCTTTTTTAAGTTTGGGAGTTGTTTCTTTGTCTCCCCATTTTGGGAAGTCTTAGTGTTTGTATCTCTCTATTAGATATATTTGATGTCTCCCAGTCTTGTGCTGTGGGGTTTTGTATTGTGAGACCAGTGGAGCCCAGAGGTGTGTTTTCCTTATACTTCTGAGCTCTTTGCTCTAGGTGTGTCCCTTTTGTGGGTGTCCCTTTTGTGGTTTCTTTATGTTCTCCTGTTGTGGTTGAGTCTAGATTGTCATTGATCAGTTTTTGGGAGGACTTTCCTCTCAGGTTGGCTAACTGTGTGTCTCAGCCTCAACCTTGTCATGTAAGCTGTTGTACGAGTGTGGACTCTATGATGTTTCTTCAGTGCTCCCTACTCGCACTCCATCTACTCAGGTATGTTTCTCTGGTTTTTCCAAGCTGGCTACATAGTATTTTCGGAATAAATAGAGTCTGTGGCTGGGATCGTGGGTGCTCTGCTGCTTTTCACAGTGCTGCCATCTTCCCTCCTCTGGCAAAAATGTTCTTAATATCTCTGACTTTTGCCTTTCAGGAGGAACCTATGTAGGACAGACCTTTACATCTTGCCTAGTAAGAGTTGGGACACCTATTGCTAATATACAGAGTCATGCTCATTCTATTCATTTTGGGAAGAAAATCACTTACTGGACCTTTATGTGTTGGGACCCACTGTCTGGGAAAAGGATGCAGGGATGTTTTTTCTAAAGGTTGCTGCAGTAGCTTCCTGTGGTGAATGTCTGACTTTCACAGGATGTTCTAGTTATTGTTTTTCAGTATCTAATAACTACAATATGAATTGTTCTGATAATTTCACTCTTCCTTATAGCAATGGACAAACTAATCTGCTAGCTGGTTGGTTTCTGATATGTGGGGTAACTGTTCATTCATATATCCCTGCCAACAGCATTGGGGGGGCCTCATTCCTTAGAATGGCTGACTGTCTTTATGCCCCAGAAACTTCACAAGGTCCAAACCAAAAGAGACCTTCTCACAGCTGTGATACTGGACTGCAATGATGATCTTCACTTGTGGAGTCCTGCTTTACCATTTTATACTGCTTTAACTATTTTTGTTATGCTGTTAATGGTAGGCTCCCTTAATGTAAAAGTGGCCCAGCTGGTTTGTAGCACAGTAAAAGCCCTCAATGCCACTTCCAGAGCTATACATGGGATAAATCAAGAGCTAAGACAACTCAGGGAGGCAATTGAGAATCGGGCAGCAGTAGATTATTTGCTGGTGTGGCATAACCACAGTGTGAGGAATACAAAGGAATGTGCTATTTTAATCTTTCTGACAGTTCTCTGCTTTTTAGACCCTGCATTCCTGTGTTTCATTCCCACAAACTGCTTTCAAGGCAAAAGCAGTCCAGCAGGATGAGACTTTTTCACCTAAAACTAATTTCATAGATTATGAGATGATAGAAATAGCAGTGGGGAAATGTTAGGGGTAGAGATGTTGATCATGCCCTGTTAATGGTGATTGTGTTGGGACCCACTGTCTGGGCAATGAAATATTAATCATGTTCTGTTAACTGTGATTGTTCTGTTAGAATTAGAAAAAGTACTTTCTAATCTGGCTGGGATTTGCATGCTGGGGGCCATGGGAAGTAACCTTGGAATGTGGTCCATTCTTCTTTTCCGAGAAATGCCTATCATCATGGAAAGATTAACAACCTTGCTCCCCAAACAGTGGAATCCAGAGGCACTTGTCCATTGCAACCCCCAGCCTACCTTGCCTACTTCCCCATGCCTGTAATTCCTACTTTTCATGTAATCTTTGTCTTTCTACCCAACATAAGCAGCTGGCTTATGGGGGGTGGCTGAGCAGATTTTTGTGGATGATCATTACTGCTCTCCCAATTTGCTGGCAATATTGGAATAAATGCTCATATGTGATTCAACCTTGTCTCTGCTTAACTGGCTCAAGTGGTGACAGGCAGCCTGGAACCACTGTTGTCCAGTTTCACCTCCACTTGAATTCATTTTAAGCGAAGCAATGTCTCTACAGAGAAAGTGAATTTTAATTAAAGCAAGGGAATGGAGTGAATGTCCTTTGATGAAGTCCCCAGAATTCACAGTGGAAAAGTTTCAGAGGGAAAGAAGTTTTATTCAGAAGTCAGGCACAGAGAAATATGGAGATGAGAGAATGGAAAGAATAAGTACCTAAAAGTTCCCCAAAAAACACAATTACCTACTGTCTTTCCTTGTTGTTCTTACAGAAATACAATTAAAGGGCTTCCAAAAAATCCTAATCACTGTCCATATGGTAGAGAATAGTTCATTACTAAGACCACCTTCTGCAAGAATTACCTGACTTAGGGCAGGGACTGAATGTAAATAACAGCAAAACAGTCTCTGATGTTATTGTAAGGAATGAAATAATTTCCCTTTGAAGAAAAGTAGAATCTTTTCTACAAAGAGAACTGACCAATATCAATTTTAGGGTTAGTCTTAAAATTCAGAAGTGCCTTTCTCATATCACTTAACTGTGCATTTTTCAGTGAAAATCAAGTGTTGCCTTCAGGAAGTGCACCTCCCAAGAGGTCAGTAAAATCAATGAGAAAGCCAATGGCTGTATGTTAGTAAATATATGGGAAGTTTGATGGATCTTATAGGACTGAACCACTAGTTAAAAATTCTAAAAGAGAATAAGTGGAGTATAGATGCCGAAAATCTCAAGAGATCTTTCAGGAATGAAATGTGAAAGATGGAGACAAATTTAGAAAATTGTTGCTGGCCTAGATCTGATCTCCCAGAAGAAGATGGGAATGGAATACCATACAAAGGAGGAAAAAAGAGAATATTTGCACTTTTTGCAAAAAAGAATATGAAACTTACTGCAGAAGGACTTTAAAATGTGTAAATGAATGCAATTTGAAAAAATATCCTTTTGATATTTTAAAAAATCAATCTAATAGCTACTGCCATGACGGCCAAACCCTTTGACAACTACTAACTTCAAACATTATTATTATTGTTATTAAAGAAAGGTAACTGGTTTAAACATTTAAATTAGGAGAAAATATTTTCAAATTTAATTTTATTAAGTGCTCAAATCTACCTTGGAATATGTATTTATGATCTAAGATTGCTGTTTGTAGGCCTCATCATCTTAATAATTTCTTTATATAGCCTCCCAATACCTGCTATGTGCTGCAATGTATACATACTCATGGTTGTTCCTCTTGAAATCCAATATGCCTCAGAGTTCTCTTTTTCTCATCCATGGGTAATAAACTACAGCCCCCATTTTTTAGAGTCCTTAAAGAAGAAATATTACTTACTTAAAGTAAAAGACTAACCTAAAGGTAATCCTTTTGTTGCAGTAGATGGGTTCACCCTAGCAACTCCAAAAAATTAAGAAATTTAACATAGTTTAGAAGTGGGTAACAGTTTGAGTCCAGACTTAACTAGGCAATTTTGAGTCCAGACTTAACTAGGCAATTTATAAACTGTGCAGTCAGGGTGTTACAGAGTCTTGGTCACATCTTTCTAGAGGTAGCAACAATTGTACTGAGTATGGTTCTTTCAGATGTACTATCTATTTTCATGTTATTGAAGAGGTGATCCTTGAACCTGCAATAATGGCATACCTATTTCTTGTTCGTATTCATGAGCAGCATTAAATAAGATAAAATATCTAACAAAGAGGTTCTAGTAAGAACCCAGTCTCTCATCACTGAAGTAGTCACAGCAAGTCAACTGTGAAAATAAAAGACTGCAGGTTTCTTGAGTCTTTGTCTCAGGATTTCTTAAGTGAGAAAACTGCAGATAGAGAAAAACATGAAGACATGGTAACTCATCATATTACTCTGTATTTCTCAATATGCAAATCCAAATTAGAATAAATCCAAAGGTTTTTGCAATGTTCATTGCACCATCTTCTCTGCCCTTTGGCAATGACCTTCTTCATTTATTCAACCAACAAATATTTATTAAGGGCCTACTTGTTCTAGTCACTATGGATCTAGCAGTGCACAAGACAGAGGAGTTCTCTGTTTTCACGGACAGAACAATCTATGGGAGCTGACAGACAATAAACAAATAAATATATCAGTGATATGTGTGACGGAGGAAACGGTGATAAGATAGAAAGTTCTGGGTGAGATGACTCTCTTTTACACTGGAGTCTCTCTCTGAGGAGGTAGGATGAAAATAAGGAGTAACAATAGAACTGTTATAACAACATTCCAGTCAGAGGAAACAGTGCTAAGATCTAAAATGTTAGTCAGTTCAGAGGAAGAAAAATACCATGTGATTTCATTTATATGCAGAATCTAAAGAACAAAATAAATGAACAAACAAAACAGAAACAGATTCATAGATACTGAGAACAGATTGATGGTTGCCAGAGGGGAGGGACCTTGGAGGGCTGGGTCAAAAAAAGTGAAAGGATTGAGAAGTACAAATTGGCAGTCACAAAATAGTCATGGGGATGTAAGTGCAATATAGGGACTATAGTTGATAATATAGTAATAAACATGTATGATGTCAGATGGACACTAGATTTATAGGGGGATCACTTTGTAAAGTATATGATTGTCTAACCACTATGTTGTACACCTGAAATTAATATAAAATAATATTGAATGTAAAAAAACAAAAAATGTAAAATAAAATGGAAGTCAGTTTGTCTTGTTCATGAAACAAAAGAAGACCAATGACTGGAGAGTACTGACTAGTTACTAACCTACCAACTGCCTTAAGTATCATATATATTAGCAAATTTCCCAGAGTAGTCTATTAATTATTTAAGGACATATTTATTAATTTTGTTTCAATAAGCATTATTTAGGTTGTGCAAAGTACTGGGGATGTAAAGATGAATGAGGCATTATATAGGCCTTCTGGTATATTGAATATAATCAGGAACAACAAAATGTGATAAATACTTTGTCAGAAGTGGTATAACATATGTTGGGAACAACAATTACATGGAATTCTGCCCTTACATGTTGGTGAAAGGAAGCATTTGAGTTGGGCCTTGAAGAATAAGTATGAGTTTATTGTCAGACAAGAAATAAATGATCTAGAATTTTTTACTGAGTACCTAACCCATATACCAACAGCCTCTTGGAAATCTTCATCTGGACAGTCCACCTTATCTAGATTTAACATGGTACCAAAAAGACATTTTCTTGCCTCAAGCATGTTCCTCATACTCTAGTCTTCATTTTAGTGAACAATCCCACTCTGAAAACTGGTAATCAAATTTGACTCCCTCCTCTCCCCAGTTCCCACATCTTTTCTTAATCAAATATTGCCAGTTTCACCTCTAGATAGTCAGTCAACCTTTCTCTTCTTCATTGTGCTCTTCCCTCATAATTTTTAATATGGATTCATCTTTCTTTCTGGAATACACCTCATACCTCCAAGCCAAATTTCAGTTCAAGACATCCAAGGTTGTAGGCACAAAAAGGCTTAAGATGTAAGGCATGAGAGTTCTTACCCTAATCTTCCAAAGCCTGTTTCTGTCAATGCTCTTCTTGGTTCAGAGACATTCTTTCGGACACAGTTTCTACTAAGCAAGATTACTAAAGCATTATCACTATATGTAAAGTTAGAAATCTCAGCCTGTTCATCTTCTTGTACATTATTCTCTTGCTTCTCTCTCTCTCTCTAACATGTAGACATGATAGGACCAGCATCTTTGAGGCAGTACAGTCAGATTATTTGTTTTTCCACTTCTGATTCCTTCTGTACTTGTCTCTGGCTGATAAATGAGATCAAATTGATAAATTAAACTGACACTTATCATATATATGATATATATTAACAAATATACATATATAATATCTTTTTTTCTTCACCTTTCTCAATTCAGTCATATGGAAATTTGTGTCTATGTATATGGAGGTAGAGATGTAGGCTAAGTTGGAGTAGAAACTTCAACATAGGCCTCTCCACATAAACCTTAGTTTCTAACCTAAACTTTTGGTAAACACTGTCCTTGATGTATCAGACATTTGTTCAGCCATTAATGAAATGATGTTTTGTCTCCATTTTGCTATGGTTCTTCCTGTGTAGAACTCTTTTTGCAACCTCATAGGATGGGCCCAGGGATGGAGGAGGTTGACAATGAATAAAGACAATTTGAAAAATGCTCCTGAAGCTCTTGTGAGGGAAAACAGCATGATGAGAGGCAGCAATTAATGTGAGGATCTGAGGATCTAGGTCTGGCAATAAACCCATTACTATACCAAAAAACTCCTTGTCAATTCCTCATTAAAAAATACATATATATGGCATGATGCTAGGCTGTTCAAATAATTTTAGTCTGTTTTGCTGAAGTGCTTGGGTCTGTTTAATGAGCGTACAAATAAAGACATCAAAAGAATCAACATTTTTCAATGAAGAGAATTATTAACATTTTAGATGAGAAAATTCTTGTGTCAGACTATCCCAAGAATTGTAGCATTCTTACACCCTTCTCTTCACTAAATGCTGGTGGCATGTTGTAATTATTGTGACAACTAAAACCATTGCTGCTTCCTATTTCCAGATGCCTTCAATGGAGGTAATACCACCCAGGAATGAGAATGACTAACAGGAGGGAAGCAATCATGAACCTACCGTAGATTTCAGCGTCACATTTGAAAATAGCATTTTAGGCGAAAAATGTATATCAGGATCTGAAATCAAACAAATTATCAAATAGAAAAACATGGCCAGGAACACAGAGGAAAGCAGAGACAAACTAACCAGTTTTAGGAAGATCAGAAGTCAATGAAGAGAGAGAGAGGTTTATAAGTCCAAACAGAGTAAGAGAAAATGAACCGATTACAAATCAAAAAAAGAGAAGTAAAGTGTCATAAATATCCCAGGGCTTTTCTTCTTCAACCTGCTCCTGATTAACAGGTGAACCTGTTTGCTTTAGCACCTTAGTTTCCCCCTAAAGGGTTCCCAGGTATTTTGTAAATAGTCTCCATTTTTTATGAACTTGCATTTTTATCTTCTAAGGAGGTAGATGAGCATAAAGCAATGCATCTGGATTTGTGGCTCATCAGTAAGGCAGTGATTTTTATGTATAATAACATAAAAATAGGAATGAAAAAGTCATTTGGGCCATTCAGAATTTCAAGACTTTCTTATATTAACTACTTAGAGTTTCTTGAATGTGGCTGCACTCTTCTGCACCCAAGTTTCCTTCTCTGGCATCCCTCTATCTATACATTCCTTTCCCACCCTCTCCTTTTCTGTTCACACACATCTTCCAAGCTTTGACTCTGGGACCACTTCCTACAAAAGCCCTTTCCCAACTCCCATGCTTCTTTGCTTTTTTTTTTTTTTTTTTTCCTACGGACCTTGAAGCATTTTGCTTTATTTTATACCTTTTACACATAGGTTTGATTTTTCTGACATGGTTTGAAAACACCTTTAAAGTAAGGACTAATGTCTTATTTTATCATATTACCTGCCATACTTGTAGTTATCTGCAATTTCAGGTATTCTACTTGGTGTGTCGAAAACCTTCACAGATATGCCACCAACTTCTCAACAGTGTGTAAAAATTATTTTACTGTATAGCTAAAGGTTCATATCGTTACAGCAATGTCTTTAGATGAAATACAGTTGAGAGGATGGTACCATATAGTACAGGGCAAGGTATAATTTGCTATAAATAAGAAGCAGCTTGACATTATAAAAACTGCATCAAAGAAAGATTATAATAACTAAAAGAAGAAGTGATCATTTAAGACAAAAATTGATTGCAACTGCTTTGCCTTCTAGAGAAGTAGCAAAATGCATATTTGGGGTGGGTGAATATTTTATTTTAAAAAATATCTTGATGGATAGGAGTGAGAGATCAAAAAAGCTAGACTGCTCTGTCAAATAAAGATTGATTTGCAATCTTTCACTAGGCAAAGTAAGTGAATTACGGAGCTGGAGTGGGAAGTGTGGGATGTAACTTGGAGAAGAGGAGATATAGGCTGCGGGCGATAGAGAGAGGTGGAAGGGCCTTGAGCACAGGAATCAAGCCAGACTAGAAACTAGAAACTAGAGTTTGACCAGGAGAAAATTATATTAGAGTCTTTATGTTATTTTTCTCCCGTTGGTTTGTGGGAACAATCATAATTTATACCTACTTTTGAGATTCCCTCCTATGACATTTGATCTTCAATTATATAAAACTTTCAAAAAAGTTTGTTATACACAATGGCTTTCTTTTAGTAGGGTTTGGAGAATAAAAAAGCAGAGCTGATCTCCCATGTGGGACAAATTATATGAAGAAAGAGTAGAGTATGGTTATGTGGCTGTAGGCTCTTTGCCCCATTCCTATCCCCATGCCTGAGAGTTTTTGCTGAAGTCCTGACTGTGGCTCATGGGAGGCACTGGGAGAGAGATTAGAGGCATTGGGAGAGAGATTAGGTGGAAGGGGAAAGAAGCCATTTGTTGTTGTTTTTCCCCCTGCTTGTGGCAGTACTTCTGAACAGAAGTAGCAGCAAGCAAGCAAACAGGCTCCTGGGTTTCTGCCCAGGCAATGCTTTGAGCAACAGTTACCAGCATAGGACTTGTGTACTCTGGCTTCATCAGCAGTGGCAGCAGCAGTGGGCATCTTCTGCCCCAGTGTTCCTGGGGTGTCAGTGGGAATGCAGGTGCATGGCTTCCTGCAGGGTGGGAACAGTACAATTGCAACAGCAGCAGTGGCCACAGCAGCTCCCAGCAGCCTCAGTACCACATGGGTCTGGGGTCTATGTAACTTATTTCCTAATTTTTTTTTTCATCCCTGGGTAAACACATCTGTCTATGTTTGTCCCTTTAGCTTTGCTAAAATTTTTGTGATGGATTCCTTCTATTAAGTTCTTTCTGTATGAGAAACTGATAGTTAATTTTTTGGAGAACTTGACTAGGTCCTAGGGAGCCCAGATATTTAATCAAACATTATTCTGGGTGTTGTTTGTGAGGGTATTTTTGGATGAGATTAGAACTTGAATCAGCAGACTGAGTAAAGCATATTGCTCTCCCTTGTGGGTGGGCCTCATCCAATCAGTTGAAGATCTGAATAGAATAAAGGCTAATAACTTGCAGTAATAAGGAACTCTTCTTGTCTGGCTGCCTTGAGCTGGGACACTGGTCTTTTTCTATTTTTGAACTCCAGTGGAAATGTTAGCTCTTCTTAGTTCTTGAGTGTGCAGGCTTTCAGATTGCAACTCACACCATTGGCTCTCTTGGGTCTCTAGCAGGCTGACTACAGATCTTGGGACTTCTCGACTTCCATAATCATGGGTGCTAATTCCTTACAAAAGTGTGTGTGTGTGTATATATATATATAGTTGGTATATATATACACATATATATTTATATATGTGTGTGTGTATAGTTGTTTCTATATTTCTGAAGAACCCTAACTAATACAGATTTTGGTACCAAGAAGTATGGTGCTCCTGTAACAAATACCTAAAAAATGTGGAAGTGGCTTTGCTACAGGGGTGGGAGAGTTTTGATGTTCCTACTAGAAAAAACATAGGTGGCCAAGAACAGAATATTAGTAGTAATATGGCCATTAAAGATAATTTTGAACACTGTGAAAACCATATATTTCTTTCTATTTTATTGTGATATAGTTTACATAAGACATTGTATTTGTTTTAGGTGTACACATAATGATTTGATATATGTATATATTGCAAAATGACTACCGCAATAAGTTTAGTCAATATTCATTACCTCATTTAGTTACAATTTTTTTTCTTATGATGAGAACTTTTAAGATCTACTCTCTTGACTACTTTCAAATATACAATACAGTATTGTTACCTATAATAAAAATGTTTTACATTATATCCCCAGTACTCATTTTTCTTATAACTGGAAGTTGGTACCTTTTGAGTAACTTTTTCCCCATTTTTCCCAAACCCCATGCCCACCTCTAGCAACCAGCAATCTGTTTTCTGTATTTATGAATTTGTTTTTTTAGAATTCACATATAAGTGAGATCAGAGAGTATGTGTCTTTCTCTGTCTGACTCATTTCACTTAGCATAATGCCCTCAAGGTCCATCCATGTTGTCACAAATAGCAGGATTTCCTTCTTTTTTAATGACTGATTAATATTCCATTGTATACACGTACAACATTTTCTTTATCTGTTTATCCAACTTAGTTTCCCTGTTTTGGCTATTGTACATAATGCTGCAGTGAACACAGGGGTGTAGATGTAGTTTTAAGAAAGTTACTTAGTTTTGTTTACATATAAACCTAGAAGTGAAATTGCTTGGTATATGATAGTTTTTAATTTTTTAAGGAACCCCCATACTGTTTTCCATAGTGGCTTCACCAATTTACTTTCCCACCAACTATGCATTAGGGTTTTCTTTTTTTCACATCCTCAACACTTATTATCTCTTTTTTGGGGGATGATAAGCCATTCTAACAAGTATGAGGTGATAATGACTGTACTTTTACAGACACTGTAAGACATTATATTTTGGGATTGCAGTATAATTATTGCTAATGTATGTATGGTACATTTAATCTTTTCAAGTTTATTTGGTTTTCATGGTATCCTCTCAAACTCAAAAAGATTGAGAGCCATAGCTTTTACAGAATGGACATTCAAGAAATATTTATTTTAAAAATAAATAAATAAATAAATAAATACATAAATATTTATTTAGTGACCTCTGAACTTTGTATTATCTAAAAGGTTTTGAGAAAGATATTACAATAAAAAAATCAGTATTTTTTTCTGTTATCTAAAGAATGTTTCAATATATGTTTTAGTACAATTGACATTTATAGTGAACAATAAGTTATGTCACTATGAAAAATAAAAAGAAATATTATTAATTACAGCATATGTGTGGCATCAGAAAGAGTAAAAACGTCCATCTTAAAAGTAGAACTAATGGTCAATAGAAACCTTTGAATGTAACTTAAAAGTGTGTAGGTACTGCCCTGGTCAATGTGGCTCAGTGGTTAGGGTGTCGAGTTGGATTCCCTGACAAGGACACATATAGCTGGGTTGTAGGTTCCATCCTGGCCCCAGTAGGAGTGAATGCAGAAGGCAACCAATGGAAGTGTCTCTCTCACATTGATGTTTCTCTCTCTTTCCCCCTCCCTCTCTCCCTTCCTAGCTCTAAAAATCAATGGAAAAAAATATCCTTGGGTGAGGATTAATGACAGCAAAAAAGAGTGTAGATATTTATTTTTATTGAATGAGCTAAATTGAGCATTATAAACTAACAGATTTTACTTAAAGACAATTGAAGTTTAAAACAGAAATAAAAACCCTAACTAAATGACAATCGTAGTTTTTAGAGTCTATGCATGAGTAGTTACAGTACAGCAGACGACTTCTGGGAAACTGGAGGAAAAGAAATATTTTATATAAACTATTAAAATGGCTGGCTACATAATTCTTTATATTTAGAAAATGATATTTTATTTGTGACCACTCTAATATCAATGAAAAAAAGGGCTGCTTTTCCTATTGGTAATATTATTTGGTGTATCACTTTTTTTCTTATACATTTTTATTGCAGTATAATTCAGATACCATAAAATTGACCCATCTAAAGTGTACAATTCAGTGGCTTTTGCTATATTCTCAAGGTTGTGATCCCATCACCAGTATCTAATTCCAGAACATTTTTATCAGTTCACAAAGAAACCTGTACTCAGAAGTAACTTCCCATTCCTCCAGCCCCCAGCAACCACTAATCTATTTTCTTTCTTGATGGATTTGCCTACTCTGGACATTTCATATAAACAGAATTATTTAATATATTGCTTTTGCATCTGGCTTTTTTCAGTTAGTGTATTGCAGTATAGATGAGGATTTTATTCTTTTATATGATCATATTACTTTTTAACTGATATTACTCAGGTATCTCAGCAACTAGCTTAATTATGAAAAGTTTCTTGGTGCTTTCCTACAGTAGCCTTCAGCCTAATATACCTTTGGGAGCTAACTTCATGTTATTTGAACAGTGTTAAGAACTTCTCCTATAAAATTTATCTTTCCCCACCTTATCGTTCTACACCCACTCCTCCTGATATACTTCTTTAAATCCCATCACAAAAAATTAATTCCATTGTCTTAACAAGTGCTTTGTTTGAAAATACAAATATCCTTTAGAAGTATATTGAATTGTAATTACTTATCAGTTGATTAGCTCAGTTTCATTACTGAAAATAAACTTAATAGTGTTACTTAGAAATTGGGATTTTTAACACAAGAAGAAATAGAATAAGAATAATTTTGGAATATGGTACTTTTCTGAAGCAAAAGTGGTCTCCAATGAAAATAAATGATAAGTTTTTTAATTCACCCAATAATCATTTATTGACCCCCTAGTTCACAGTGTTAAACCTTGCTCAGTTGTATCCTGTATTTGAGGAACACACAGGGTATTGAATGCTGGGATAAAGGTATCTATAAAGAGCTATGAAGGCACAGGGGAAACTAAATCAGAATCAAGTGGAAAGATTATGGAAGCCTTCCTGGAAGAAGTGACATGAGAAGATTTTTTTGTTGTTGTTAATCATCACCGAAGGAAATTTTTTCCATTGATTGTTAGAGAGAGTGGAAGAAATAGAGGGAGGGAGAGAGAGAAAGAGAGGAAGAGAGAAACATTGATGTGAGAGAGACACGTTGATTGGTTGCTTCCTGCACTGGCCCTGAACAAAACTGGGGATGAACCTGCAACCCAGGTACATGCCCTTGACAGGGAATTGAACCTATGACCCTTTGGTGCATGAGCTTATGCTCTAAATGTTAAGCCTCATTGACCAAGGTGAGAAGAATTTTTAAAACTAAGTGTGTGTGAGCTAGATAAAGAATAGAGGAAAGGCATTACAAGTATAGGAAGCAACATGGTAAGCAAGCCCAAATGAATAAAATTACAGGTTGTTTTCAGAAATATTGAAAAGTAGACCTGTATGACAAAAAGGAAAGTAAGAAAAGGATGGTAATAATGATAACTACTATCAAAATGAATTATAAAAATATATGCTAGGCACTGCCATAAGTGCTTTACGTGCCTCACCTCATTCAATGCTTATACAATATTATCACAAAAGTGCTATTCACATCTCTGTTTTCAAATGGAGAAAACCGAGCCATAAAGAATTTAGGTAACTTGCCTATACGCCCACCTCTAGTAAGTGGAGTATGATGCCAGAGTATTTACCTCTCTGCCATCAGATCACAATATGCCTTATGTGGTAGGCTGAAGAATTTTACATTTATCCTGAAATTGATGGGAGCCTGAGGGTTTTTAAGCAGGAAAGTGACTTGTCATGAGCAGATTTACAGTTTTAGAAAAATCCCTCTGGAGATTGGGTGGGAGAAAGGATTTGTGCAGCTTCCAGGCAAAAAGCAAGGAGGTCCTAAGTTCATGGCAGTATAACAGGAGAGGAGAAGAGAGCTCAAGGTATATTTAGGAAGTAAAATCAGAGTCTTATGTGATAAGGATAAAAGGGGCAGAATTTAGAATGATTGGAATACTAGGTCTTTGGGACAGTGATTGTTCCTTCAGCTAGGGAACAAAAGAGGGAATAAGAAGTTTTAATTTGTTTTGAGAATGATTTGATTAGGCAACTTTCAGACAGAAATGTTAAATACAGAGTAGACCCTATAGGTCCAGAGCCCAGCAGTGATGTCTGAGCTGGGTATAAGGAGTTGGAGACACTGGGTCATAAGGGGTTGTTGAAGGAAAGCAGAGACTTAATTTAAACATGGTCACCAATGAAAATATATGTGGACAGAAGAGCACAGAACAAAAAAGCAGGCCCTGAGCAGCTGTGGCAGCATCACTGAGGTAAGACTGAAGAATGATTGGAAAAGGAGGCGGGCAGCCAGGCAAGAATGGTTTCAGTAATACCAAGGCAAGTTTTAAGAAGGGATTGTGAGCAGCAGTGTTAGATACCACAGTGAGGTCAAATAAGACTAGGACATAAATTGTCACTGAAATTGACATTTCAAGACACATTATGACTTTAGTGAAGACTTCAGTGAAGAAGTTTCAGAGACTGGAATCAGATTGCAAGAAAAAGTGAATATGCAGAGAGGAAGTAAAGAGAGTAAGCATAGAACCACTAGTTGTGAAGAGTGGCTTTAAAGGTGGCATGAAAAGGAGAAAAAAGGCATTTGAGTGGACAGATTTGTTTTGACCACATCTCTATACATGGGGAACATATTCTAAACCACCCTTTCTAGGGTTTGCTGAGCTCTCTGTTGCCTTCAGAGCATGAAGTTCCCTGATGAGATGGCAATATAAATTAGGAGAAGGCAAGAAGCACCTTCAGCTTCCTCTGGAGTCAAGGTCAATTAGGAGAAATTTGTAGGTTTCATGTAGGCTTAGAGTTAACTAAGGAAGATAGCTGAGGTCTGCAATAAGAGGCTGCTTTCCAGTGGGAAGAGGGCCTTATATACCAAGCCTATGTGGGCTCACCCTAATGGTATGCCTAACTGTGAAGCTGCTCCAAGGTTTTCTAGGCTGATATAGAACCTCTAAAGAACCACTCCAAAAGATCAACAGTGATAAAACACCAGCATCAGTGGGCAGGCTAAGGACTCTAGCAGCCAAATTTAGCTGAAGAAACCTCCCCACACCTAGCATACTGCCCATGATGTAACTGAAATCTCCATTCTTCCCCTGCTGCTGCTGGACGTTTTAGTCACCTCTTATTTACCCTGTAGTTGAGAGAGGGATTCCTGCTGAACACAGGTCCCTCAGCACTGGACACATGGCATGACAGCAGCTTATTAGTTACACATATTCACAGCCCAGGGGAGGAGGACACAGCATGCCATGTGAGGCCTCACAAGGTTGCACTCAGGAAAAGAGTAAACAAACAGGGATGCCAGCCCTTGGAATATAAAGAAAGAAAAGAGAGCCTGTGGGAGGATGCGATTGGCTTGTTTGCATAATTCTGTAGGCAGACAGGGAACTGATTCCCTTATGCTTTGGGATAAGCAGCACTGTGCCTGGTCCCCTTGATAAGGAGGGTTGATTGGTTAGGGACCTTATTCACAGAGCAGAATAGAATTCACAGAGAAGAATTTGGGATTAGGCCATTTGAGGCCCTCTTAATTTTACCAGATGGCAAAGCAGCATCTAATATTGGATCTTAATTTTCGGTCTTATGCGACAGGGGTGATGGGCCAGAGGGCTCCTGTGAGTTAGATAATTACAGGCTGTCTTAGCCCATTTGGGCTGCTAAAACAAAATATCAGAGACTGGGTGGCTTATAAACAGCAGAAATGTATTTCTCACATCCTTGAGGCTGAAAAGTCCAAGATCAAGGCACTAGTGGATTTGTGTCTGGTAAGAACCTGTTTCCTGATTCAGAGTTGACCATCTTCTCACTGTGTCCTCACATGGCAGAAGGGGAATTGAGAGGTCTCTGGAGTCACCTTTATAAGGTCACTAATTCCATTCAAGGGTTCTTTCCTTATGACCTAATCACCACCCAAAGGCCTAACATTGGGGGTTAGAATAACAACATATGAATTTGGGGAGAGACACAAACATTCAGTCTTTCACAGAATTTGATTAATGTAGGCAGAGAGCAGGAACTGAATGGAACAGTGACAGTTAATAATAATAATACCTGCATTTGATTAATATTTAGCTGAGAGTTGCTCAATTTTAAATCAGAAACAACTGGAAAATTTGCTGGTATGGACTATTTTTTTTATTGGACCAACTTAAGTTTTTTTTTTTTTTTTTTTGCTAATGAGCAATAACAGAGCCTATCAAAGAAAGGTGTATGTGATCATAAAAATAAAATGGGTTTTATGTTTCCACAAAGCTGATTACAGACATCCAATTCATACTCACCATGCCCACTGCTAAAGTTGCAAAGGAGCTATAGAAAAGTTTAGGGTGCTTCCAGGAGAATGTGAAAATACCACCTGTCAAGAAGCTTCATAGGTGACATTACTTTCGGTGAATTTAGCAAGGCCCCCAATCTGGCCCTCAACCTTGTCCATTTTTCAGAGCTGAAAAGCCTCCAAAAAGATAATTCATGGCAATCTATTCACAAGAGGCGTAAGTAATTTACAGTGTGAGATATTCAATCTTAGTTTCTGGAATCCATATATTCTCTATCCCTGTATTCCTTGGCTGGAATTGGGGACTCAGGAAGATAAACTAATAATTGAGCGCTGGTGAGTGATCAGGGGGAAATATTTCATTAGTCTGTGAAAGGCCTGATTAATCATCTCTATTCCACTTACAGAGATCCTTTACTAGTGACTGGAAAGTGCATCTTGACTGTGGTCGGTGGTTCTGTATTGTAATGAAAAAACACCACCCATGTCTACCTTAATTCTTCCTTCTTTAAGCTTTGCACTGACCCAAACCCGGGTCAGTATACCTTGTTTGGGCTTCCTTAGAGTGCCCTGACCATGTAGAGCCCAGAATCTATTTTGATTATCTGTTTGCTAGTGTATCTCTTATCACTGTAAAACCTTTAGGGAAGGAGAGTAGTCTTGTCATCTTGTTTACCCTACTTCCATTGTTGATTTCAGACTAATTCACTCAGGCAAAAACCCCTCTTCAATTTCCTGCATCAACCTTCAAGTTATTCTCTTACAGTCACGAGAATGTTTTGGTATCTGGCTCTAGGTCTTCCTATACTCCTCTGGTCCTGCTTTACTCTGGGGAACTTCAACTGCTCTGTGACTAATCAATGGAAGGTTTTCATTCCCAACTGCACCCCACATCACTTTCTTCACCACACCATGGATTTCCCCATCATCTGGAACTGCTCTTCCAAGTGGAAGGCAGGACTAAACTGAGTGAGAACTGCCCTGGGAGCAGGGCTGAACTTGAAGGGACCAATGGTTAAGTTGAATTGGAAAGCAGGTTTACTGAAGGAGGAATTAAGCATGACTGCCGAGGGCACTGGCCTAGTCACCTTGTTAACATTGATATTACATTGGAGAAACTCTTTGAGGACTTATATCATGTGCTTTGACTCACTCTCTGAATGGGGTGGTGAATGCTGAAAGGGTGAATTTGTTCTTAGATGGCCTTTAAAAGGACTCTTCAAAAGTGAGATGCAAACTGGAGATTTTGGTCTTATATATGAATATGTTAGTTCACTAGATCTGCCATACCAAAATACCATAGATTGGATGCCTAAAAATTAGAAATTTATTTCTTACAAGTCTGGGAGGCTAGATATCCAAGATCAAGGTGCCATCAGGGTTGATTTCCTCTGAGGACCATATATAAAGGTCTGTACCAGGCCTGTCATCTTGCAAATGGCCGCTATCTTGCTGCCTCTTCATCAGGGGATTCTCTGTACGTGTGCCTTGGTGTTTCTTCTTCTTATGGCACCACTCATATTGGATTAGGGCCCCACCTTATTAACCTCCTTTAACTGAATCACCTTTTTAAATACCTTAACTCTAATATGGTTACATTAGGAGGTACTGGGATTTGGGACTTCAGCATATGAATTTGCCACAGGGAAAGACACAATTCAGCCTATAACAATGAACAAAATTTGGACAGAATAAGTGCTGAATAATTATTTGTTGAATGATTATTTCTATTCTTTTTTAGTTTTTCTAAGCCATGAAATAAAATAAAATTTTATACAACAGAGTGGGACTCTGTTGTGAATATACTCTTCTGAAACAACTTTCTCAATGGAAATTTTGATAGGATAAAATAAAATCACAAAAATTTTAACCAGGATGGAAGGTTTAATAGTTTTGTGAATAAATATTGATATTGCCTATCAATAATTACATTTACATTGATCTAATAAGTAAGTACTGTTAAAAATAATTTTTAAAGATAGGAAAAATCATCACTCTCATACAGATATAAAACAAACGTGTTAAAGATCTTATTTAACCCATTGATCAATGAGCTTATAAGCAATTCAAAGAAGTATCCAAAAAACAAACAAAAAAACAAACCAACAACAGACACAGGACTTCTGAAATAAATTTAGAAATGAAAACAAAACTTTTTTCCATAGGTGGGAGGGCTGGTCCATCCATCTTACTTGGCAGAATTGTCAGATACCTATGACTTACAGAACAGGAAAAAATATCTCCCATAGAATGAGAATCAAATAAGTGAAAGAACACCATAGATAATGCATATTTTTTTATGGAAGCACAGATTTTTCCTTCCAGTCTCAAAGACACTGAAATTTTGGTACTCCAAATTAAAGAATATTGTAATAGTGAATTGTTAAAATACATCCAGAAGGATTCTGATTGAAGAATTTCAGGCATCAAAGTCATGTTGATAGAAAGAGATTTTGGTGTAGTGGGAAGAAGCTTTCTCACTTCAAACTCCACCATATGATCGCCTATAGGTCATCAACCACCTACTCAATTTACTCAAGAAGTTTATTACAGTACTGAGTTAACATTATTGAAAACTGGGAGTGTGTAGGCCTCTTATTTTGTTTAAATTTTGGTAGAGGATTTATTAGCTGGAAAACAGTGCATTAACAGATAAGAACCTATCTGATAGCTTTGCTACTCTTTTTCTATAAATAAATTTTTTCTGGAGTTCAACAGAAGTCGATGCATGCTAAAAAATAATTTCAAAACACTCAAATGCCCTTGCCTCAAAGATATCCTTGGGGAGGATAATATATTTTAATTACTTTCTTGGTTTTGGTCTCTTGATCAAGAATTAAAACACTAAAAATAATTATCTTTGAGGTTGCTTTCCAGTTTTGTTTTTAATTGATTCTCTTTAAAATAAAATATCTGGACTTTTATTCAAGAACATTCTAATTATAAAGTGCAACTTATTTTGGTAAATTAAAATCAGCCAGAATGTCAACATAGATTAAAATATTTAATAATCTGACACCTGACTGGTCTATAGTAGTGAAACCTTGCTCTGATATTTTTACATCACAAGGAATGTGAAAAAGTTATATCTTAGGTGTCTGTTAGGTCAGCTTGATTACCTTCCTCCTTGAGTGTTGAATATGTTAGCTTGATTTGTGCATAATCAGTTATGAGCAAAGGCACCTGACCATTGGCAGGGCCCCATGTTCATTGGAAGTCAACACTCCATTTTCTCAGGCTCTGGGGAACTTGGGAAAAATATATTTAATTGAAGAGTTAAGGCAGTAGGGGCAGCTGAAAACATTTATTCTACCACCATCAGCATTAACCATCACAGGCATAGTCTGGTTGCAGAATGGCAAGTAGACGTCTATGTACCATCATTCAACATTGATAATTCAACATAGCACTTTCTCTGCTGACCTAGAAATAGCCTTTGAGTCCTCAATCCAATGCTCAGGGCAGCCAGTACTAATGAATCTGAGTTGGTATGCAATTTAGAAATTATTTACCATTCTTGATCCATCTTTTGTTTTTGAATTTCAGTCTCCAAGAATACCATGAAGTATGCAATGACTAACAGGATCAAATACTGTTCTTCCAGAAGTCACAGAATGGGAGACCTCAGGCAGAATCCAGGCTGCTGCAGACAGATTTTGTTTGGCCTAATTCAACAGCAATTTTTTAAAAAAATTACTGGTTGCCAACATTAAAACATCAGAAAATTTGATTCAAATACTCAGATTTCTGTCTTGTCTTTAAAAATCCGATTTTGGCTCTGGCTGAGTAGCTCAGTTGGTTAGAGAGTCGGTGTCATCCCCAATATGCCAAGATTGCAGGTTCCATCCCTGGTCAGGGCACATACAAGAATCAATCAATCAATGAATATATAGATAAGTGGAACAACAGATCTCTCTCTCATCAATAAATAAAAATTTTAAAAAATCAGATTTGGCAACACTGAACTTTTATTGGCACATCGCCACAACTGACTGAATCTGAGAACTGACTCTCCCCTAAAGCTATGTAAACTCAGTGGTTGGCTGTGAATCCCACTCAATCCGACTTGGCTCATTTACATGATAGACTTTGAATGCACATCCCTTCCTTGTTCTACTTTGATGCCCCGTAGGGTCTTTCATTCTGATCTTATGAAATTTTCAGGCTGGGAAGTATGGGGGTAGGATCTGTAGGTCCCCTTTGTGGTGTTAAGGCAGCTTTGGAGGTAAAGAATGAGAGCAATGGGAACTCCTGCAAATTATCTTCTTCCCCTGTGGTTCAGGTCACCAAAGTAAGGCATGCATTTCTCAGCTAGCACTGGAGTCCAGAAGGCCAATCCCCTCAGGTGCTGAGTGATTTCATTTTGGTAAGATTGGTATGAGGTCTGCACCCTTGCAGCTGTCAACAACACATCATCTCTAAGCAATTAAAGACACAGCAGTTGTGGGGGGAGAAAAAATCCAAATAGATCCCCAAAGTATTTTATTATAGCTTATACATTTAGAAGAAACAGATAGGAAATGGTTGCTCTTTGAATAAACTGGCCTAAGCTGCAAGGAAAGTAGGAAAAAAGCTTCTAAAGATCCCTGTGTACTAAGGAGTTCTTAAGACAGCTCAGTGATCTCAGATGCAGTAAGGATCAAGAAAACTTATGAAAATGAGAAGCCTTATGCTTAAAATTTATAATTTTCTTGATTTTAGGAAAATATTAGTCATGGGAGATCTAAGTGTTCTAGTTTCTAGGTTCTTATCTTTGGCCCCTTGCTGTTTTAACACTCCAGGCACCTTTTGTCTCAAGTGTCCCTTTGCTGCATCTCTTTCTTCCCTTAAGGTTTTGTGTGATGTCTCTGAGTTATACCCAGACCTCCCCATCTCCCTTTCCTCTTTAATGTTTCTTCTTTGCTCTTATAGCTATCTAATATATTTATGTTCAGTTTCCTCATTTTGTTTAGAGTGGGTGTTCCTTCCACTAGCTGGATGAGGGGATTAGGTTTTGTCTTTGTTGTTTACTGATGTATCCCACACAGAGAAAATACATAGTAAGCACTCAACAAATATTTGTTCAATGGGGTGAAAACTACTTGGATGCAGTACATGCATAGCACCAGGTCTATGAGAAGTTGTGTCAGGTTTCCCAGATCCCATGAATTTTTTTAAAAGCTAGGGGCAGAGATGACAGAATATAATAGCCTCAATCTCTCAGATTTCATTATTGAAAAAATGCAAGAAGGTTATATTAGGTGGAAGGTGTAAATTCTCATGCAGTTTTCACCCAAACTGTTTAGAGAGACACCTTTAAGTTATGCAAATGTAAGAAAACACCTCTTGAAATAGAGATGTGGGTCAAAGGTTCTTACATTGCTTTGAGGAGGAGAATGTGAAGGGCACAATGGCTGATTTTCTCTGCTTGAAGGAGAGAGGCAGGGGTTCTTTTTGTGGAAGATGAAATAAAACATAAAACAAATCAAAACATGAGGATGACTCATTTTAATCTCTGGAACAAGGTTTATATTTTATAGTCACTCCAACTATTTTTTGTAGTTTTAATGGAGCGAAAAGCCAGTCAGTGACAAAACAAAACACATTTTAATTTTACTGCTTACATGGCCAAGTAGCTGGGGCTTGAAGCTGCACCATTGGTAAGGCTAAAGGGTGAACTCTAACTTGTTAAGAAACATTGCTTAACTTCAATAACTATAGCTCCCAGCATGAAGGCAAGGGGTGGCAGCTATACTGGGCTTTAGCTATACTGAGCTTTAGCTAAAGTTGCTAGGTTGAAAAAGATTGCTTTTAATTTACCCAGAAATCCTTCTTGGGAAGATCTCTGAACATGAATTATTTTATATTATAGCTCATTATCATTTAGTGTCCAAACCTTAAGTCCCAGGCCTCTTGGAAGACTGAAAAATACTTCTAAAATGATATGTTCATCTATTTTAATACACTGTGCAGTGATCATCATAAGAAGTTAACAACAACAACAAAAAATCAAGTGTGATTATAAAAAGAAATTACTGCCCAGCTGGAGTGGCTCTATAATCCAGGAGACTGCAGTTCAATTCCTGGTCAAGGCACGTGCCCAGGTTGAGGACTCCATCTCCAGGTGGGGGGGGGGGGGTGCAGGAGGCAGCTGATCAATGACTCTCTCATCATTAATGTTTCTATCTCTCTCTCTCCCTCTCCCTTCCTCTCTCTGAAATCAATAAAAAACATATTAAAAACAAAGAAATTACTGAATTTTGGTGGTACAAGCCCATGGCATTCTGGAAAGATGATACAGTAGAGGAAGTAACATCTTAACATCAGATTATTCCTTATTCTTTATACAGTAAAAAAAAAAAAAAAGTGTCAGTTAAAAAGGGAAAATAACAGAATCCAATAATTTAAGTTTGAAAAACAATGAGACACGTACAAACTCCATGACCAATGAATGGGTATTGCAACATCAAAGGGCTAGGAGAGTCAACCTGGGGAAGAAACCTGTGATGCCTGAAATAAAAAGACTGACCTGTACATGCAAATGAGCTGACACTCACTATTCCTGAGAAGAAATAAAAGTGAAAACAAAGATTACAGAAAAGTAAGTAGTCTTGACAATGAAAGGCAAGTTTTAAACCAGTTAATACCACAGATAAACACACTTCCAGACATGGTAAAGAGAAGTAATAAACCAACAAAAAAAAGCTAATCAGAACAATGTGTCCCATTGTGGATAAAACATATAATTAACGACACAAGGGAAAAGGACAGGCCTAGTAAAAAGGAAATTTAGCCTGCAGTATTATAGATTAGCCATGGAAATTCAAAAATCCTATGATATAGGAAATCTCATTTGAAGAAAAATTAAACTTTTTTTTTTTTAACTGGAAGAGCATCACACCAAAAGAGTAGCTGGACCTCTTGAAGCTATCGTCAAAGACAATAAAAATGTTTTCAGCTATATTTACTGAAATATAATAAAATAAATAATAAAAGAAACTAAGAGAAATGTAGTGTGGTTCATATAATTGATGCAAGCTTGTTATTTAAAAACATTTTTCTGCCTATTTTATATGTGAGGTTATGAATACTCAGACTCCATGTGAGAAATTGACAAGAGGAAAAAGAGATTTTAGAAACTTAATTACCCAAAGAGTAACGGCATGATGCTCTTTGTGTGTGGGAAGCTACAGAAACCAAGAAATGAAGGAGAGGGAAAGTTTAGGGCAGACAAATTTAAAAAGTATTCCTGAAGCATTCTATCCTGCAGTTTGAAAATCACTGTGTGCAGTGAGAGAAAATTTTGTTCACAATGGGTTGTGTTAATGAATGGTGTGAAAATCAGATAAAGATATCTGGTTTCAAATAATCATTGAAAGTACACACTTTGCTAATTATTAATATGTAAAGTAACAGTTTTAAGATACAATTAAATTGGCAAAATATATAGTTCATTGTTTTAAAAGCATATGTATATGTAGATCAATGTTAATCATTGATAATCAGAAGCATATAGCAACATAAAGTGTAATTTCCTGCTGAGGAAAAGATTTAGAGTTGCAGATTACATTTTTGAATTTAAAAGAGCTAACCAAACCTTAGTGAAAATATAGCAATATTGGTCCAAAGATATTTAAAAGGAAATCTTGAGGTTTTTAATTCATATGTGTGCATGTATATTCATATGTGTGGATATATATATATACATATATATATGTACACACGCACACATAAACAGAAAGAAAGATTTTTTGATTAGAAGAATAAGTAAACATCAACACTTTAACCACATTCTTAGTTCTACTCTAGTAGTATTTTTTTTTCCTTGGTCCTTTTTTTCCCTTTCTTTATCTATCAAGTATAATCCTGAAAGTGATACTACAGAAAAGGAGGACAATGAAAGTGATGAAAATATCATGGAGCTCTAAAATAACTCCAGAACTGTTTGGGCTGTGGCCATGCTGGCTGGACTTCAGATCATGTCTTTCTGAGGCGAGTGTCCCTGAAATGCTCTAGGAAGAACTCTTAAGATTGTTTAAAGTCATACCCTTGAAATTCACCCTAATGAAGAATCTGATATTTTCTCAGAAAACACCCTTGTGAAGGGATTTTATAGGTGGTAGCAGATTTAGAAACTTTTTGGTGATAAAGCAATGATCCAAATTTTAGCTTTTGATAAATTGTAAATGGTCACAAATTTGGAGAGAGGGTATTGTAAAACAAAATGAAATGTAATAATTTTATATATTATAATAAATTTCATGGAGAAGACCCAATAAATGGAAGAGATAAGAGCCATTTTGAAGAATTCTTACTCACTGCTCTGACTACTGTATCTGCTAAATATTTACAGATTTGAGTTCATATATGACTTTGGGAATTTAATTCTCACAAAAGGTCTCTTATAGTTTTAGAGTTTGACTAAGAAAATTAACTATTTTTATAACTCTTTATTGCAAAATAAATATTTATTATTCTTTCTGAATTTATTTGCATCAGTTACAAAAGACAAAAGTATCATTTTTTAAATAAGAAGAAATAATAGGCTATGTTACAATAGAAAAATAGAACATATGTCCTTAAAATGATGATAGATATTGTTATTAAAAAATATAACAGCACAAAATTTCTATAAAACCCCGCAGGATTCATAATGATCATAAAAATGTACCTGCTATCCTTTAATACAACTTTAATTCTGTTTTGTATCTTTCCTTCAACTTGGAATGAGGATGCTCCATAGGTAGAAGAAATACTTAGGGTAGAAAATAAGGGCAAATAAGACTTTCTGCCAATATCCTGGGTGGAAGAAGCTGAAAGGGCAAAAGTAAGTTGCCAAAGAACAACAAAGTATGCAAATCCTGCTGAGGAAAAGATTTACAGTTGCAGATTACATTTTTGAATTTAAAAGAACTAACCAAACCTTAGTGAAAATATAGCAATATTGGTCCAAAGATATTTAAAAGGAAATCTTGAGTCATAAAAAAACAGAGAATATTCATAGAGAAATACATGTAGTACCAAGTCATAAGTTGAAATTTGGCTACACTGTCAAGACTTATGGTAAGTAAGGTCACATGAGAATTGTGTGGAATGTGCACACTGTACTGTACTGGAATTTGAAAACTAAAAAAGTTAAAGTTTAAATAATTTCTATAAAGAAAAGCCAATGTGAACTGTTGCAGGGTATGATGAATGATAGAGCTGTGAGTCTTTGTTTTTGCAACAGAAATAGTTTCAAATTCACTGCCATTTGTAACTTGGATTGGTAGTGTTTTGGGCAAAGTAACCTGATGCTTTTCTCATGGAAAAGGGGCTTGTGCTAAAATCCAAGGCCTCTGCTCTCTGCCACTAGCTGAGCCATATGATCCTGGCCTTTGTGAATTTTAGTTTTAATCCTATAAAATGAAGGAGTAGGGACAGATGATTTCTAAGATTCTTCTTGGGTGTGATTCTGTGTGTCCTGTCTTTAGTTTATTTGTCCATGTTTATTTAAGGTTTGTTAAAGAACTGATGTGGGCATGTGGACTTTGTTCATGAAACCAATAAAAAGACCCTCAAAAAGAAGGCTTGTATTGCCTTCTGAGTCAATAATGGTTCAGGTGTTTTCAATGAAAGTGTAGGGTTGTTATAATCACAGAGATAAATTGTGGGTACTCTGCATGCCATAGTATTTAACATAACTATCTACATTGTTGAGTTGTAAACGTTTTCACCTCCAGCTATTTAAATCTCTCTAAATCCTTAAACACATTTAGTCTTTCCAGGTGGGGATCCAAGGTTCAGTCTCTTGGTATTTAAAAATCAAAACTGTACACTTTGCAGCCACCTGATCATGAATTGAATTCTTTGTATAGATCCTAAAACCAAAACACTATACTTGATTTCACCACTCAGATCTTTTAAACTGGGTCAAGTTTCATAAGAAGCTTCTTTGATTTAGTCTTGACTTTTGAAGCTCCATCAAACTGCTCTATTCTTGTTAGCTTACTGTTGATTCCAAATTGTGTTGATTTGCTTTTCTTGTCTTAAGGCTACATTCACTACTGTCCTCTAAAATTCATGTAAAGAAAGTCTCTTAAACTCCTTATCCTCTTTTAACAACTTCAGGACCTTCTGTTGTGATTATCTTATCCCCCTTCACTCCCAATGGCCTGCATTTGGTCATCAAGAAAAGATGAAGAAGGCAATTCAAATTCAAATAGAATTTAGGGCTTAGATCATTACACAAGTTAGACTAGGATTTGACTCAATGTTAGCCTAAATTGTATGCTTATCAGTGTTCAAAAGAGAATCATATTGGATCTTTATGAAAACAAATTTTTCTTTCTTGGGTTCTGAGTGAAATTTCTTGAGTGTGACATCACACTGAAAAAAATGTCACCAAGTGCCATACATTTTTGGGTCTATTATTCCCTCAGTTCCAGTTAAGGACATAGAGCTCAGGTGGAACTCGGAGAAAGAATTTCTGGGGAGCAAGACAAACACAAGCACATGAAGTTTTCTATGATCTGAAATGGCCTAATCTACAGAGAAATATAAATACTATCCTTCAGGCAGTCTTCTGTATTATTTTTCTCAACTAGGGCTTTGATATAAATTGGGCAGCAATTTGTTTGAGGTTACTCAGATGTATACTTGTGATTCCCAAATATTACGAAGATGATACAACACTTCTTTATTTTCATCTACTTTCTTTCCTACTGCAGGAGCTGCCAGCCCTATTTCAAAGTTTTCCTTGAAAAACTTGTTTCCTGGCCTTATTCTATGTACCTCTTCTCCTTATATCCTTTTATCTTTTCTGATTCTGCATCATCAAATTCAAATTAATAAACCTGGCAAAGGCAGAATCCTCCTTGGAAGGCAGGGAAGGAGAGGAAGATGAAATAGAAAGAAGATTTTCTTTTGCAATGAGGTTAGTGGCTGAATCAACCTTTGCTACTAATTTTTGTTCAATCACCATACATTAGCTTTGTTAAACTTCACAATAATTCTGTGTGAGAATTATTGTTTTTCTGTTTACAATCAGGAAACTAAGGTTCAGAGAGCTTATATAATTTGCTCAAGGTCTGATAGCTAGCAAATGGTTCAATTGGAATTGTGAACCCTGGTCTTGGCAAGATCCTAGAGGACAAGTTTTATCTGTGATTGGCTAAGGACAGATCCATGCCCTGTAAAAATTGGATGAGGCAATGGTAATGTTAATATTTTTTATTAAAATGGAAGGGCTTGATACAGGCTTTCACCAGTTTCAATGGCTTACCTACTCACATATCAGCTAGGGAAACTTTCACACACAAACCACAGCTAAATGAATGTAATGTACAACAGAGCAGAGTACAATAATTACACCTGTATTTGATGGAGAAGTTATTAATCTAAATCTTACATTTTTCATTCATGTATATTTGCACAAATAGTTATGTGTTTGGGGATCCCCAAGACCACTCTCAGTTTCAGTGATTTGCTAGAAAAGCTCACGGAACTCAGAAAAGCTGTTATACTAATAGTTACTATTTATTACAACCAAAGGATACAGATTAAAATCAGCAAAGGCAAAAGCCTCAGAGAATGGAGTCCAGGAGAGACCAGGCTTAAACTTCCAGTTGTTCTTTCCCAGTTGAATCATATAAGCAGAACTTAATCCTCCCTGAAATGATGAGTAACAACATGTACAGAGTGTTGGCAACAAGGGAAGTTCACTCAAACCTTGGTGTCCAAGGTTTTTATTGGGGGTCGGACACATAGACATGTGACAACCGACAGTTATTCAAGCTTCAAGCCCTCTGAAAGTCAAACTGATATGGCATGGCCCAAGGGCCCCAAATAAATCACATTGTTAGCTTAAACTATTTGGCATGGTCCAAGCCCTGGGTAGACAAATATACTCTTATCAAGCAGGATATTTCAAGAGATGAGAAGTGATCTCCCAAGAGCTGATCCAGAGCCATTCTTTGTTTGGAAGGTGCAGAGTTTGAATATTAAGCCTTTACTGCACAGTTAAAATAAACCTAACAGGTATATATAGAAACTAGATTAAATAAAATTGGCCATGCAAAATAATGTAATTTCTCAGAGAACATTTAATCACTTATACATGGGTGGGCAAAAGTAGGTTTATGATTGTAGGTACATGAAACATGGAATTAATAAAGCTATTGTAATAATCATAACCTGCATGTCTTTTTCCATATGATCAACTGTAAACCTACTTTTGCCCACCCCAATATAGTAACTATTTAGAAAGGCATAAAATTTTATTTTCCAATAGAAAAGATTTACTCAGCATAATAATTGAGAGAAAATATAATCTTTTAGAATATTCTATATTTGAAAGAAACATCACTCAAAGCCAGAGTGTACATAGACCAACGGTTCTCAAAGATTATGATTCAAGGTTTCTGAGTCAATATTGGAGATGTGAGCTTGAAAAGGGAAATTGGTGAGTAAGTGGGCCTGTTTCTGTGGTGCTTACTGTTCCTTCAACCAATGCACCTCTGTTTTAAACTACGCTCCTAATTTACACTTCTGGGTAAAAGTTAATCTGAAAAAAAAGTTTAGTTGGTCTAAAAAAAGCAAAAACAATACTGAAAAACAATTGTTTGTGTTTAACTGTGCCTCTCAAAAACATTATGCTGAAGTCCAAACTCCCAGTACCTCAGAATATGACTGCATTTGGAAATAGGTAATTATAGCTGTAATTAGTTAAGTCAAGATGAGGTCCCACTAAAGTGGGCTCTTAACCGGCTATGATGGGTGTCCTTATAAGACAGAGATACACAGAGAGGGGACAGGCATTTGAAGCCAGAGGCAGAGGATAAAAGGTTGCAGCTCCAAGTCAAAGAATACCAAGTAATGCCAGCAAGCATCAGAAGATAGGAAAGGCAAGGAAGAGTTCTCCTCTAAAAGTTTCAGAGGGAACATTGTCCTGTTGACACCTTAATTTAAGACTTCTAAACCTCTTTGCTGTGACACAATGAAGTTTTGTTGTTTTAACCCACCCAGTTTGTGGTACTATGTTATGGTAGCCCTAGAAAACTAGTACATCAGATAGACTAATTTTATTCTGTCAATCAAAAATTATGACCTAAAAGGTTAGGCAGCCTGAAGACTAAGAGTGCCAAAGAGGTTATGAATCTACTGAAAGTCCCCCATTTTTGCTCCCTTTGCCTCCCTCCAACCTGCCCCTGCCCTACCTGGGCCTCTACCACATTGTTGTCTGTGTCCATGGGCTATGCATATATATTCTTTGGTTGCTCTCTTCCAATGCTTCCCACCCTCCTCTCATCTGAGAAATGTCAGTCTTTTCCACTTATTCATGTCTCTGGTCCTATTTCATTCTTCAGTTTACTTTGCTCTTTAGATTCCATATAAGTGAGATCATGTGATATTTGTCTTTCTCTGACTGGTTTATTTCACTTAGAGTAATAAACTCCGGGTCCATCCACCCTGTCACAAAGGGCAAGAGTTCCTTCTTTTTTATAGCTGTGTAGTATTCCATTATATAAACATAACACAGCTATTTTATCCACGGATGTGCACTTGGGCTATTGTAAATAATGCTGCTATGAACATAGGGGTGCATAAATTCTTTCTGATTGGTGTTTTGGGATTCTTAGGATATATACCCAGAAGTGGGATCGCTGGGTCAAACGACAGTCCCATTTTAAATTTTTTGAGGACACTCCCTACTCTTTTCCACAATGGCTGCACCAGTCTGGATTCCCACCAATAGCTCACTAGGGTTCTCATTTCTCCACATCCTTGCCAGCACTTGTTGTTTGTGGATTTTTTGATAGTTGCCATTCTCACTGGTATGAGGTGGTACCTCATTGTAATTTTTATTTGCATTTCTCTAATAATTAGGTACCTTGAGCATTTTTTCATATGTTTATTGGCAATCTGTATGGCGTCTTTGAAGTAGTGTATATCCAGATCACTTGCCTCTCCCCCCTTTTTAATAGGATTGTTTGTCTTGCTGGTGTTGAATTGTATACAATCTTTATATCTTTTGGAGATTAACCCCTTATTTGATGAATATGTTCTCCCACACTGCTGGCTCCCTTTTCATTTCGTTGATGGTTTCTTTTGCTATGCAGAAGCTTTTCAGTCTGATGTAGTTTCATTTGTTCATTTTGTCCTGTGTTTCCTTTTTCTCAGAGACATATTGGAAAAATATTGCTCTGAGAAATGTCTGAGATTTTACTTCCTATGTTTTCTTCCAGGATTTTTATGGTTTCTCAACTTACATTAAAGTATTTTATCCACTTGAGTTAATTATTTTGTATGGTGTACGTTGGTGGTCTAGTTTTATTTTTTTTACATGTACCTGTCCAATTTTCCTACCATCATTTATTGAAGAAACCATCTTTACTTCATTGTATGCTCTTGCCTCCTTTGCCAAATATTAATTAACCATAAAAGTGTTCGTTGACTTCTGGGCTCTCTGTTCTGTTCCATTGATCTATATGCTAGTTCTTGTGTTAGTACCAGGCTGCTTTGATTACAATGGCTTTGTAGTATAGTTTGTATTGCGTATTATGATCCTTCCAACTTGTTATTCCTTTCAAGATTCCTGTGGCTATTTGGGGTATTTTGGATTCCATGTAAATTTTTAGAATATTTGTTCTAGATCTGTGAAATATGTCATTGGTATTTTAATAGGGATTGTGTTGAATTTATAGATTGCTCTGGGTAGTATGGACATTTTAATGACGGTAATTCTTCAAAGACATGAACACAGAATATGCTTCCACTTGTTTACACCCTCCTCTATTACATTTTTAGTGACCTATAATTTTCCGAATATAGGTCTTTTACCTCTTTGGTTAAGTCTATCTAGGTACCCTATTTTTGTTGTTGTTGCAATCTTAAATGGAATTGTTTTCCTGGTTGCTCGTTCTGTGAGTTCATAATTAGTTCATTAAAATGATACTGATTTCCTATTTTAACTTTGTATCCTGCTATTTTGCCAAATTTATTTATTAAATATAGTAGTTTTTTGGTGGAGTCTTTAGGGTTTTCAATATACGATATCATGTCATGTGTGAATAATGAAAGTTTTACTTCCTCCTATCCAATTTAGATGGCTTTTATTTCTTTTTCTTGTTAGATTGCTATGGCTAGGACCTCTAGCACTGTGTTAAATAAGAGTGGTGAAAGCAGTCATCCCTGTCTTCTCATCTTAAGGAAAACGCTCTTAGTTTTTGCCCCTGAGTATAATGTTGGCTGCAGGTTTTTCACATATGGCTTTTATTATGTTGGTATGATACTCTATTCCCACGTTGTTGAGAGTTTTTATCATAAATGGGTGCTGAATTTTGTTGAATGCTTTTTCTGCATCTACTGATAAGATCATGTGATTTTTATCTTTCATTTTGTTTATGTAATGAATGACATTTATTGATTTGCAAATACAGAACCAACCTTGCAAACATGGAATAAATCTCACTTGGTCCTGGTGTGTGATCTTTTTAATGTATTGCTGGATTTGATATGCTAATATTTTGTTGAGGATTTTAGCATTTATATTCATCAGGGATATTGGCCTGTAATTTTCTTTTTGTGTTGTGTCTTTATCTGATTTTGGAATTAGAATAATGCTGGCCTCATAAAAAGACCTTGGAAGTCTTCCTTCTTCTTGAAATTTTTGGACTAGTTTGAGGAGGATATGTATTAGTTCTTCCTTGAATGTTTGGTAAGATTTACCTGGAAAGCAGTCTGGTCCAGTACTTTTGTTTGGTGGTAGTTTTTTGATTAGTGCTTCAGTTTCATTAGTTGTTATCTGTCCATTCCAGTTTTCTTATTCTTTCTGACTGAGTTTTGAGAGACTGTATGCTCTAGGAATTTGTCCATTTCACTCAGGATGTCCAATTTGTTGGTATATAGTTGTTCACAGAATTTTCTTAAAATCCTTTGTATTTCTGTGATGTCAGTTGTTACTTCACCTCTTTCATTTTGGATCTTATTTATTTGGGTCCTCCCTCTTTGTATCTTGATGAGTCAGGTTAATGGTTCATCAATCTTGTTAGTTTTTTTAAAGAACCAGCTGTTGGTTTCATTGATCTTTTGTATTTTTTTTTTTTTATCATTTATTTCCACTCTGATCATTATTTCCATCCTTCTACTTACTCTGCTCTTTTTTTGTTGTATTTATTTTAGTTCTTTTAGCTGTAGAGTTAAACTGTTTATTTGAGATTTTTCTTGTTTTTTGAGGTAAGCCTTTAATGCTATGAACTTCCCTCACAGGACTGCTTTTGCTGTATCCCATAGATTTTGGGTTGTTGTGTGTTCACTTTTATTTGTTCTCAGAAGGTTTTTGACTTCTTCATTGATCTCATTGCTGACTCATTCACTGTTTAATAACATGTTATTTAGCCTCCATGTTTTTGAGTTATTTTATTGTAATTAATTTCTGGTTTCATGCCATTGTGATGAGGAAATGCTTGATATGATTTCAATGTTCTTGAACTTGTAGAGACTTGTTTTGTGTCCTAACATGTGGTGTATCAATGAGAATATCCCATGTGTACTTGAGAAGAATGTATATTCTGCTGTTTTGGGGTGAAATATCAGTTAAATTAATCTGATCTTGTGTGTTATTTAGGGTTGCTGTTTCCTTTTGATTTTTTGTTTGGAAGATCCATCCAGTGATGTCAGTTAGGTATTAATTAAAGTTCCCTACTATGACTGTATTGCTGTGGATCTCTCCCTTAAAGTCATCTAAGAGGTTTCTAAAAAATATATATTTAGGTGTTCTTATGTTGGGTGCCTATATGTTTACAAGGGTTATATTTTCTTGCTGGGTTGATCCTTTTATTATTATGCAGCAACCTTCTTTGTCTCATTTATGGTCTTTGCTTTGAAGTTTATTTGGCAGATACAGTGGAACCTCAATTCTCAAACTTAATTTGTTCTAGAAGGCTGTTTGAGAAGTAAATAGTTTTAAAACTGAATCATTTTTACCCGTTAGGAATAATGTAAATTAAATTAGTTTGAGATTCACAAGTGATTCCCCCTTTTAATCTTTCATATATACAGTACATCTATAATATACAGTTTAATCTTTAAATAAACACTTCTTAAATTTATCAAACCATCCCCTATTAGCCTTAAACGAATCATTTTCAGAACTTATTCCAGGGGTTTCTTTCAGGAATTCAGCATGCAGCATCTTGGCTTTTTTCCACATATAATGGCTTCTGAAATGGTGTCACTGGCTAACTGCTTTTGGTTTATTCAAATCAACAGTGTTTCTAACTCTTCAATTGCTTGGGATCATTGTTTCTTTCACACCTTTCACAGCATTAGCACTCTGATGGTTTTTTATATTTTAAATTTATGCTAATCTTCCATTTTGCTAGCAACAAAATCAAAACAAAAAAATACCCCACAAAAATATTCACAGCACCAATTTCCTGGGATGTTACAAGGTGAGGTTTAACTGTAAATGGACTGTACTGGCACATTCTCTCCTTTGTGGCCTGAGAGATGGTTTTTGTCACGCTAATGTATCAGCATCAAAGGGTTCCCTGGTTGAGAATTGAAATTAACTGATGCATATTTTTCCCTGAACAATTTGGTCGAGATATGAATTGTTTGAGATAGGAGATGTTCAAGAACTGAGGTTTGACTGTATAGGTATTGCTACACCAGCTTTTTCTTTTCTATTTGCATGTAATATATTTTTTAATCCCTTCACTTTTTGTTTTTCATTATTCAAAATATTACAAATGCCCTCTTTTTCCCCATCAAATTCTTCAACCCCACACATGCTCCCCACCACAACCTTTGATCACAATATTGTCTGTGTCCATGGGTTGTGCATATATGCATATAAATTCTTTGATTAATCTCTCTGAGATTTGTCAGTCTGTTCCATGACTCTGAGTCACTGAATCTATTTTGTTCATAAGTTTTTTATATTCTTCAGATTCCACATATGAGTGAGATCATGTGATATTTGTCTTTCTCTGACTGGCTTATTTCACTTAGCATAATATTGTGCAGGTCCACCAGTACTGTACTAAAGGGTACAAGATCATTCTTTACAGCTGCATAGTATTCCATGGTGCGAATGTCCCACGGCTTATTTCTCCACTCAT
This sequence comes from Miniopterus schreibersii, assembly GCF_964146895.1. Classification (NCBI taxonomy): domain Eukaryota; kingdom Metazoa; phylum Chordata; class Mammalia; order Chiroptera; family Miniopteridae; genus Miniopterus; species Miniopterus schreibersii. The sequence goes on along the minus strand of NC_138102.1, from coordinate 85,936,952 downwards.
CTACTGATGGGCACTTAGCTATTGTAAATAATGCTGCTGTGAACATAGGAGTGCATTTATTCTTTCTGATTAGTGTTTCAGGAATCTTAGGATATATTCCTAGAAATGGGATCACTGGGTCAAAAGGTAGTTCCATTTTTAATTTTTTGGGGGACCTCCACACTGTTTTCCATGGTGGCTGCACCAGTCTGCATTCCCATTAGCAGGGTTCAAGAGTTCCCCTGTGTCCACATCCTTGCCAGGACATTTCATTTGTTGATTTGTTGATGGCAGCCATTTTAAAAGGTGTGAAGTGATACCTCATTGTGGTTTTAATTTGCATCTCTCTGATAATGAGTGACTTTGAGCATTTTTTCATATGTCTCTTGGCCATCTGGATATCCTCTTTGCAGAAGTGTCTATTCAGGTCCTTTGGCCATTTTTTAATTGGATTATTTGTCTTCCTCTTGTTGAGTTATGTAAGTTCTTGGCACACTTTGGAAATTAGTCCCTTATGAGATGCATTCTTGGGAAATATGTTCTCCCATACCATGGGGTTCCTTTGTATTTTGAGGCTGATTACTTTGGCTGTGCAGAAGCTTTTTAGTTTGATGTAATCCCATTTGTATATTTTTTCTTTTGTTTCTCTTGCCCTAGGAGATGTATCAGTGAAAATTCCACTACGTGAAATGTCTGAGACTTTACTGCCTAGGTTTTCTTCCAGGATTTTTATGATTTCAGGGCTTACATTTAAGTCCTTTATCCATTTTGAATTTTTCTTGTGTATAGAGTAAGTTGGTGATCTAGTTTCATTTTTTTGCATGTACCTCTCCAATTTTCCCAGCACCATTTATAGAAGAGACTAATTTTACTCCATTGTATGCTCTTGCCTCCTTTGTCAAATATTAACTGACCATAATGTTGTGGGTCTATATGTGGGGTCTCTATTCTGTTCCATTGTTCGATATATCTATTGTAAAAATACCAGGCTGTTTTGATTATAATGGCATTGTAGTATAGTTTCATATCTGGTAACATTTTCCCCCCAACTCTGCTCCTTCTCATGATTGCTGTGGCTCTTCCAGGTCCTTTTGGGTTCTATAGAAAGTTTTGGAATATTTGTTCTATCTCTGTGAAATATGCTATTTGTATTTTAATAGGAATTGCATTGAATCTATAGATTGCTTTGGGTAGTATGGACATTGTAATGATATTAATTCCTCCAATCCATCAACATGATATATTTTTCCACTTGTTTATGTCTTCCTCTATTTCTTTTTTCATTGTCCTGTAGTTTTCTGAGGACAGTCTTTTACATCTTGAGTTAAATTTATTCCTAGGTATTTTATTTGTTTAGATGCAATGGTACATAGTATTCTTTTTTCAGTTTCTCTTTCTGACATTTCATTGTTGGTGGATAAAAGTGCCATGGATTTTTGGAGGTAAATTTTGTATCCAACTACCTTGGTGAATTCATTTATCAAATCTAGTAGTACTCTGTTGGAGTCTTTAGAGTATTCTATGTACAATATAATGTCATCTGCAAGTAATCACAGTTTTATTTTCTCCTTTCCAATTTGGATACCTTTTATGTTTTCTTCCTGTGTGATGCTGTGGCAAGGAATTCCAGTACTATGTTAAATAAGAGTGGTGAAAGCAGACACTCCTGTCTTGTTCCTGTTTTTAAGGAACATAGTATTAGTTTTTGACAGTTGAGTATGATGTTGGCTATAGGTTTGTCGTATATTGCCTTTATTATGTTGAGGTATGTTCTCTCTATTCGCAGTTTGCTGAGAGCTTTTATCAAAAACGGGTGTTGGATTTTTGTCAAATGCTTTTTCTGCATCTGTTGATATGATCAGGGATATTGGCCTGTAATTTTCTTTCTTTGTAGTGTCTTTATCTGTTTTTGAGATTAGGATGATGTTGACTTCATAAAAATAGTTTTGGAGTTTTCCCTCTTCTTGAATTTTCTGGAATAGTTTGAGGAGAATAAGTGTTAATTCTTCTTTGAATGTTTGGTAAAACTCTCCTGTAAATCCATCTGGTTCCAGGCTTTTGTTTGCTGGGAGGCTTTTGATTACTGCTTCATACATATTCATTAGCTGTTATTAGCTTATTTAGTTTTTCTGACTTTTCCTAATTCAGTTTTGGAAGAATGTATGTTTCTAGGAATTTGTCCATTTCATGCAAGTTGTACAGTTTGTTGGCGTATAGTTGCTCATAGTATTTTCTTATGATTCTTTGTATATCTATTGGGTCAGTTGTTACAGCACTTCTTTCATTTCTGATTTTATTTATTTGGGTCCTCTCTCTTTGTTTCTTGGTGAGTCTGGCTAAATGTTCATCTATTTATATTTTCAAAGAACCAGCTCTTGGTTTCATTGATCTTTTCCGTAGTTTTTTTAGTCTCTATGTTATTAATTTCTGCTCTGATTTTTATTATTTTATTCCTTCTACTTCCTTTGGGCTTTTCTTGCTGTTCTCTTTCTAATTTTCTTATTTGTTGTGTTAGATGGTTTAGTAGAGCTATTTCTTGAGGTATTCCTGTAATGCTATGAACTTTCCTCTCAAAACTGCTTTTGCAGTGTCCTATAGATTTTGGGTGGTTGTCTCTTCATTTTTGTTTTTTTCCAGGAAGTCTTTAATTTCTTCCTTGGTCTCATTGGTAACTTATTCTTTGTTTAATAACATGTTATTTAGCCTCCATGTGTTTGAATATTTTTGAGCTTTTTTCATAGTGGTTGATTTATAACTTCATGCTACTGTGATCCAAGAAGATGCTTGATATGATTTCTATCTTCTTGAACTTGTAGAGACTTGTTTTTTGCCCTAACATGTGGTCAATTTTTGAAAATGTTCCATGTGCACTTAAGAAATATGTGTATTCTGCTGCTATGGGATGAAATGTTGCATAAATGTCAGTTAAACACATTAAATGTAGTGTGTCATTTAAGGGCTCCATTTCCCTGTTGATTTTTTGTCTTGATCTGTCTTATGATAACAATGGGGTGTTAAGTTCCCCCACTATGATTGCGTGGCTGTCAATATCCCCCTTAAAGTCCAATAAGATATTTTTCATATATTTAGTTGTTCCTTTTTGGGGTACATATATATTTATAAGGGTTATTTCCTCTTGTTTCATTGATCCCTTTAGTATTACATAGTGTCCTATTTTGTCTCTTGTTATGGTCTTTATTTTGAGGTCTATGGTGTAAGAAATATTTATTGCAGCCCAGCTGAGAGTGGACCAGTGGTTGAGCATCAACATAGGATCCAGTAGATAGCCCTTTGATTCCTGGTCACGGTACATGCCTAGGTTGTGGGCTCCATCCCCAATCTGGGGTGTGCACTGATGTTTCTGTCTCTCTCTTTCCCTCTATCTTCCTTTCTCTGAAATCAATAAAGATATATATATATATATACATATATATACATATATATACACATATATACATATATATATATATATATATTTTTTTTTTTAAAGAGATAAGTATTGCTACTCCAGCTTTTATTTTCTTTTCAATTTGCATGGGATATTATTTTTCATCCATTCACTTTCAGTCTGTGTGAATATTTTACTCTCAGGTTGATCTCTTATAGACAGCATATATATGGGTCCTGTTTCTTATCCATTCAGCTATCCTATGTGATTTGATTGGAACATTTATTCCATTTACATTTAAATTTAAAAATGATATATACGTATTTAATGCCATTTTTTTCATTTATGCTGATGTACCTTTTTGTCAATATTTCCTTTTCTTAAAGCAGTCCTTTCAGCATTTCTTGCAGTGCTGGTTTGGTGGTACTCAACTCCTTTAGCCTTCTTTTGTCTGGGAAGGTCTTGATTTCACCTTCAATTTTAAATGATAACCTTGCTGGTTAAAGCAGTCCTGGTTGCAGGTTCTTGCTTTTCATTACTTTGAGAACTGCATGCGCCTCTCTTCTGGCCTGAAATGTTTCTGTTGAGAAGTCTGCTGTCAGCCTTATGGGGGTTCCCTTGTAGGTCACTGCCTGTCTCCTTCTTGTAGCCCTTAATATTTTCTCTTTGTCCTTGACATTTGCCATTTTAATTATGATGTGTTTTGGAGTGAGTCTCTTTGGGTCCCTCTTGTTTGGAACCCTCTGAGCTTTCTGAACTTGTGTGGCTTTCTCCCTCGCCAGGATAAGGAAGTTTTCTGTCATTATGTCCTCTACCAGGTTCTCTAGTCCTTGCTCTCTTTCCTCCCCTTCTTGAGCCCCTATGATGCGAATGCTGTTTTGCTTCATGTTGCCCCAAACTTCACTTCAAGTGTCCTCGTGCTTTTTAATTGTTTTTTCTTTTGCGGCTCTGATTTAGTGTTTTTTTCTATCTTATCTTCTAATTCACTTATCTGATCCTCTGCTTCATTGAGCCCACTTTTAATTCTTTTCTGTGTCGTCTTGATATCAGATATAGTATTCTCCATCTCTGCCTGGTTCTTATCTATCATATCATTATCTCTTTTCTTTCTTTCACTAAATTCTTGGACCTTCCCATTAAGTGTCTCGTGGTTCTCATTAATTTCCTTGAGCATCTTTATAACCATTACTCTGAACTCTATTTCTTATAACTCGCTCACTTCCATCTCATCAAGCTGTTTGGAGATTTTTCCTTTTCTTTAGTTAAGGGGTTGTTTTTTTGTCTCCCCATTTTAGTGACTTTTGCTTAGTGTTTGTATCTGTATATCAGATATATTTGCTGTGTCCCAGTCTTGTGGGGTGGGATTTTGTAGTGTCTGTCCAGTGGGACCCAGAGGTGTCTTTTCCTTATTTTTTTGAGCTGTTTGCTCTAAAGGTCTTCCTTTCATGAGTGTCCTTTTTGTGGGTTCTTTGGGCTTTCCTGTTGTGATTGGGTCTAGAGTGTTGTTGACCTGTTCATGGGAGGACCCTCCAGTGTGGTTGGCTAACTGTGAGGTTCAACTACAACCATGCCAAGTGAGCTGCTGTACAGGTGCTGAAAGGGCAAAACAAAACACAACCAAATGGCCAGGAAACTTATGGTAACTTACAAAACATCCTGACAATCACAATGAACACAACCCAAGAGAAAGTAGAATTGAGAGTTGAAGCGAGAACTCAAATGCTAAAGCAAAAATGAAAGAGAGAAAAGGATACTATTGTTAATAGTAAAAATAATAATGATAATAAAATAAAATGAAAAGTAATAAATAGAGAAGCTACTGGGATATAAAAAGGGAAGGAAACATTGTGAAAGGAAATAAGGGGAAGCAAAAATTAAAGGTAGAACATAGGAATAGAAAAATGTTTGAAAAATAAAAATAAAATAAAAAGACAAACACCAACAAACAAAAGACAGGAAGACAGAGAATGAAAGGGGAGAAAAAAATAAGAGAAAGCTATGTCAATGAACAAGAAGAGAGAGAGAGTTAAATCAAGGGCAGGTAAGGAGGCTAATAAGAGATATGGAGGAAACAACAGAGAAAAGCAATAAACTTATTGGTTATAATGATAATATCCCAACAATAAGGCAGAGAATATCAATTAAATCTTGATAATAAAACAAGAAACAAAACAAAACAAAAGAAAACCAAAACTCAATCAAAGCAAGACAAAACAAATCCTAAAAAAATTAAAAACAATTAAAAAATTTTTAAAAACAATTTTTTTCTTTTCTATCTTTAAAAAAAAAAAAAGTCAAGCAGGTGAGTTTTGTATGGGCAGCTTAAGTTTTCTGAGTCTCACTATTTTGTATGCTTATTTTGGGTCTTCTAGGTGGTACCTGTGTACCCACCAATGTCAGGTGCTCTCTAGGTTTGGCTCTGGTGCCCTTAGGTAGTTGGCTGGTCTGAGGCTCTCTTTGGACCACCTTCACCTGTCATCTATTTTGCCTCCTCCTTGTGGTTGCCTGGTCTTACTCCAGACTCTTCTGAAGAGAGTTTTTAGGGTGCAGGCAGCTAGTGTAGCTCAGGCTATTGCTCCCCTTACTTAGAGGTTTTGCTGTCAGGTACTCACTGTGGGGAAGTTAGTGTCTGCTTCAAAACAAACTCCTCAGTCTCTACCTTATCTTCCAATTCTAGTTCCCCATACAATGGCCTGATGTGGATTCAGATAGAAGTCCATCTGTTGCCTTTTCTGTATGGGCAGTTTCAGCTGGCCTGGGCTCAGTGGGTTTGATTAAAAAAGACTCTGGTGAACATGTTGCCTGCCCAGCCCCCAGAAGGGGTTTTAAGCTTTTTCTCCAGTTCCCAAACAATTTTCTCTGAGAGTCTTATTCTTGTTTTGTTGTCTTGTGAGCTGTTCTCCCTTCCCCCTCAGAACTGTGCCCAGCAGGGTATATCTGGGGCTTCAGTGAGCTGAACCACCCCTTTTCCTATTGAGGGTGGTGCTCCTAGCCTGCAGGAGAGGTAGGCATGCTCTGTCCCTCCTTTCCCAGTTTTGGTTGGCTGATCTCACAGGGCGCTCAGTTCACTCTCTCCACAATGCAGGCACAAATCCCAGCTTTTGCTGGTCTGTTTTCTCAATGCAAGCCAAGAAGGTGTACACGTGTTCAGCAACCAAAAACGCAGAAAGCAACAAACATGCAGAGAACCCACCCTGCAAGGACCTGGGGCCCCACACCTCAGAACCAAGCAGGAGGGGGTCATAAAGTCAGCCCCATGTAGGTCTCCTGCACAAAGGATCTCAGCAAAGCCCAGGTAGCTCCCTGCACTAACCAGGCTTTCTTCAGACCAGTTAAAAAATCTCCAATTCTTCCCACCAGCAGTTCCGGTGACTGGAGTCCCAATCCTCCCCACTAGCAGCTCTGGTCCCTCTCTCTGTTGGTGGGAGGACTCTTTTCCCCTTCCCCATGCCACACAGTTCAAATGCTTTATGGGCTTCTACACAATGCCTTACAGGAAAGGAGAAGGTCCATTTAAGTTGCTGCTGAGTGCAGCCCTCTGACCCCTTTATATTAGGAAGCCACACCCCACAGGATAACCTTTCCTGTTTCCAGTATCTGGGGTGAAATTCTCTTGTTCTGTCTGCTGCCATTAGGCACATTGTTTCACAGTGAAGGCAAGGCCCCCTCCTTGCAGGCACGCTGTACTCCTGGCTCTCTGTGACCCCAATCATGGGCTCTCCTTCCCTTCTCCTCCACTCTGGGTTTGAGATCTAAGCTCTTGGATGTCAGTCCACACTCCCAAAGCGTGGGAGCTTTGCAGCCTCTAACCCTCAGGTCTCACAGCTGAGCACTGGCTTCAGGCTTCACCTGCCCCCTCTTACCAGACTGTGTGATGTTTCTTCAGTGCTCCTTCTCAAAATATGTCCACTCAGGTATATATCTCTTCTTTTTCCAAGCTGGCTACACAGAATTTTATCTGTAAATCCAGTCCATGTCTGGTGGCTAGGGTCCTCTGCTTCTTGTCAGGGTGGCCCCATTTTCCCCTCTCTCAATCAATCTTTTCACTTTTAATCTGTGTGAGGCTTTTGTTCTGAAGTGGATGTCTTGTAGATAGCATATGTATGTCCTGTTTTCTTGTCCCTCAGTGACTTTATGCCTTTTGAGTGGAGCACTTAGTCAATTTCTTTATAAGCATTTATTGCCATTTTTTCTTCTTTATGCCTATGTTTCTTTCTCTATTTCTACCCTTTATTACAGCAGTCCCTTTTACATTTCTTGCAGTGCTGGTTGGTGGTAATAAACTTCTTCAGCTTCTTTTTTGTCTACAAAGCTCTTTACTTCACCTTCAGTTTTAAATGATAGCTTTGCTGTATAGAGTAGTCTTGGTTTCAGATCCTTTCTTTTCATTACTTTGACTATTTCATGTCATTCCCTTCTCTCCTATAGTATTTCTGTTGAGCAATCACGTGACATCGTTTTGGGAACTCTTTTGTAGGTAACTAATTGCTTTTCATTTGCTGCCTTTAAGATTCTCTTTGTCTTTAATTTTTGGAGTTTTAATAATGATGTGTCTTGGTATGGGCTATTTTGGGTTCATCTTGATTGGAACTCTCTGCTTCCTGAACTTGTGTGACTTTTTTCTTCATCAGGTTAGGGAATCTTTCTGTCATTATTTCTTCAAACAGGTTCTTTTTCCCTTGCTTTCTTCTCTTTCTGTCTCTCCTTCGATGTAGATGTTGTTACATTTCATAGCGTCCCAAATCTCCCTTAAACTGTCCTGCTTTTTAATTTTTTTTTTTTTCTCTTTGGAGCTCTGATTGATTTTTTTTCCACCTTTTCCTTTAATTCTATGATTTGTTTCTCTGCTTCCTCTAATCGATTGTTTATTCTTTCCAGTGTATCCTTTATTTCAGCTATGTAGTTCTTCATTTTTGACTGGTTGTTTTTCATGGTTTCTGTGTATTTTTTCATGCTGTTGAGCATCCTTATAATCATATAACTGTGAATTCTATATCTGATAAATTGCTTATCTCCATTTCCTTTGGCTCTTCCTCTGGAGAATACTCTTGTTTTTTAATTTGGTACCTGTTTTGTTTTCTCCTCATTTTGAATGCCTCTTTTGCTTGTTTCTATTTATTAGGTATATCTGCTATGACTCAGTCCTGGTGATTTATGTGATATATCATATTTGTGAATATTATATTACCCTTGCAGCAACAGAATAAATCCCACTTGTTTGTGGTATATAATCTTTTTAATGTATTGCTGGATCTATTTTGTTAGTATTTTTTTGAAGATTTTAGCATCTGTGTTCATCAGGGATATTGTCTTCTGTAGTAGATGTTTTGTAGGAATCAGCAGTGTAGTCTCCTAGATCTTCTGAACTGGGTGTTCTAAGAATGTCCCTTGGGTGGGTTATGTGGGCCCTCCTATTGTAATTGGCTCTTAATTGCTGTTGTCCAGTTCATGGGTGGACTCAGCTCTTAGACTGGCTGACTATGAGGCTCAATCCCAACTATGTCTTGGCAACTGTTATACAGGTGCTGACAGAACAAAACAAGACAGAACACCACCAAACTGAAAACAACACACACACACTAAAAACTAACAAGAACAAAAATAACACTACCACCATCAAAAAAGAATGAAAAAACAGAAGAGAATACTATACTACAAGAGACCAAAAGAATTGGAGCATAGAAAAGGAAATGAAAGAGGAGAATATGAAAGAAAAGGAGGAGAAAATTTTTAAAAAACGTCTAAAAGAGCAGCAGGAGAAAAAAAATGAAATTACAATAATAATTTTAAAAGGTAATAATAATTATAAAATAATACATGGAATAAGAAAAGAAAAATGGAAAAAATAAATAAAAATTTAAAAAGTAGAGGGAAATAAAAAAAGTAAATGATGAAAAAGAAAGAGAGAAATAATGGATATGAGAGAAAAAAGAGAAGAAAAAGAATGAAATATTAAAAAAATAAAGAAAAGGTTATACACAAAATAATAATAAATAAATAAAAAGAATAAGAAAAAAAGTGGAGTTTACCTCAGCAGATTTCTGTGCCTGCTGTGTGTGTCACCCTTTTGATCTACTATTTCTAGAGCTGGCTGGATTTTGCTCTCACATTGTCCAAGACTTGACCCCTTGGTGTGGTATTCACAGGCCTCCCATAGGTTCTCTGGTGCAATCAGTGTCAATTGCTGTCCCTGTCTGGCTTTCAGCCACCAGTTTGACGCTAGGCAGGACAGAGCCCCAAACAGTCTTGTGGATAGGGCCTCCTAAGCCCAGAGATTGGGTCTGCCTTGGGTCTTGCCTTTGAATGTCCTTGTTCTGAATTGCTTTCCCTTTCCCCAGTGATCTATGCTTTGTGGGGGTATCTGGGACCTGGCCAGGGTGGTTTAAAGGGACTTGAGGTGGGGATGGTGTTTGTAATCTGTAGGAGTGGGGGCGGACTTTTCCTCTCCTTACCAGGATTGCTCTGGCTCCTGGTTATTTTCACTGGGCTGCTTGGATCTGCTTCTCTATAATGCTGCTGAAGGACTCAGCACATGCCTGCCTGGCTCCTGGAAAGAAACCTACCCAGGAGACAATGTTGGAATACCTCAGCTCCGCCTGGTTCCCTGGCACCCCCTCACTGCTACACAAGTAGGAGGGGGCCAAAACAACAATAACAACAACACAAGATCAGCCTTGCTTAGCACTCCAATCTTTCGAAACAACCTTCCCCTCATTGGGCAGGGCCTCTGTCCAGACTCTGACCATCTAAATTGTCTGTGTCCTCTGCGCCATCAGATAGAGCAGTACGGGCTCAGATTTCTAGTTCCACACCATTTTCCTTTGTCTCGGATCACAGCAGAATGGAACAGACTTAGCCTTTTGTAGGTTGGCGGTGGGGTGCCCTCTGAGTACTTGAGATAGAAGGGAGGTGGGCAAGTCCAATCTCTTTTATTTTGCACACAGACCAGCCTCTGTCCACTTCTCTACCCAATGTTCTACCAGGGTTGGAGGAACTCTGAGACAGTGCTGTGTGTGAACCGATTAGCCCCTCCATGGTTGAATTCTGTGGTGTTGAGCTTTGTCAGGGGACCCTCCCCCAGTCCCTGGCTGGCTGCAACGGAGATCCCTCTTTGCCTGAAATGTTGCAGTTTGAGCTTCCCAGGTGGAACGAATCTTTACTGCTTCCCACTGCCCAGTCTTACACAGATTCCCCTTCCCTTCTCTGTTTTTCTGAATTGGGAATCCCTGCATCGGGCTGATATTCCACACTCCCAGGCAGGTGGGGGCTCTGCTCCCACAATATCCCTGGGCTTCTTAGCCTTGTACTTGTGTGAGTTTGTTCACCCTCTCTGCATCTCCTTCTGTTTTTCATCTGTGTTCCCTGTTCATAGTATTTCAGATCAATATCACTTCAACTGGTTTTTCATGCTGGTTGCCCTGCAGTTCAGCTGCAAATGTATCTGGTGCTGGGAGCAAGGGGTTGGAGGTTTCAGCTACTCTGCAAGCCAAGTTGGATTCTCTATAGATTCATTTCTTAAAAAAAAGACTTTATGAAATCAGCATGTTGTACACCTTGAAATGTACAATTTTTATTTTTCACTTATCGTCAATAAATTTTGGGATTAAAAAGAAAGAACTTGGTAGAGAAAGTTGCTGAAACAGTTCAGATTTTTGCAACTGCAAGTAAGGAGTAAGATTACATAACAATTTTGCTGGCCTGTGTTAAGACAAAACAAACAGGTAGATTCTCAGTCCATTCAAGTGCCCATTCACTACTATTTTCTCGGGGGGGGGGGCGGGGGGGGGCGGGAAGGAACGAAGGTGGGGATGGTGAACAATATTTGTACTAGATGACAAAGTTTTAGTTGTATAAGCAAAGCACATGCAGGAAAAAAAGTCAGACTTACTATTTTTTTTTTTTCCAATATCCTACTATATTGGATATTAGTAGGCTTATTTTGGGAATTTAATGTTAAATTTAACCTTTAAATTAATTAGCTATTGCTATATAACAATCCATCCTGAAACTCAGTGGCTTAACAAAAATTACTTATTCTTGTTTGTATCTGTAGGTGAGCTGGAGGTTGTGCTTGGCTGGGGTAGCTCTGCTACAAGAATCTTTCATACTCCTTAAATCAGCAGGATAGCATTAAAGCATTTTTTTTACTCTCATATCAGTGAAAGAGATGTAGTTAGGGCAAGTGGAAAAGTGTGAAATTTCTTCAGGCTTAGACTGGGAACTGGCACACTGCTACTTTTAAACATGCATCATTTTGCAAAGCAAGTCAAACGGTATATTAATTTCCTAGGGCTGCTGTAACAAAGTACCACAGACTAAGTGGCTTAAAATAATGGAAATTTATTGTCTCATAGTTCTTAAGGCTAGAAGTCCAAAATCAAAGTATTGGCAGGATTGATTGCTTCTAAAGTCTGTGAAAGAAGGATCTGTTCCAGGCCTCTCTCCTTGGCTTGTAGGTGGCTATCTTCAAACTCACATAGTACTTTCCCTCTCCCTGTCTATTTTCAAACTTCCCCTTTCTCCACTCAGATTGGATTACTGCTCACCCTAAAGACCTCATTATAATTTGTAAAGAAACTATCAACAAATAAAGTCACCTCAGGTACTGGTGGTTAAGACTTTAAAATATCAATATTTTGTTTGGGAGGGGATACAATTCAACCCATAATACACGTTCAAGCCCAATGTAAAGGTGTAATAAACTGTACACAAAATGAAGATATGGCAAGGGTATGGATGCAGGAAGGGATGAGGAATGTGGGTCTTAATAGCTTAAACTTTAAATTAAGTGCAGAGATTGGTAAATAATGTCCCCTGGGTCAAACCTGCCCTGTATTTTTATAAGTAAAATTTTATTGGGACACAGGCATGTTCATTTTTAAATGTATTGTCTATTTCTGTTTTCATGCTACAATGGCAGACTTGAGGAGCTGTGACAAGAGGTTGTCTGGTTTGAAAAGTCTAAAATAATTATTATCTGGCCCTTTACAACAAGTTTACTGGTCCCTGATCTTGGCATAGCATAAACTCTACGCGTAAAGACTAGTATACATTTCCTGAGTTCACGTAACTGTCCTAATGGAGCAATGGGAAAAACACTCTTTGGGGAGTGGGAAGTTTTGTCTTATGGCACAGGTTTTGCCATTAGCTAGCTCTGTTATTTTGAGCAAGGCCCTTCCTTCCCTGCCTCTGTTCCTCATTTAGGAAACCAATGAATTGGTCATGTTGCCTTCCTAGCTTTGCTTCTACTTAATTATAGTCAGATAGTAAACCTTTAGTCACTAAAGAGTACTGCATTACACTATTCAAAAAAAGAAAGTGGCATAGTTCTAGAAAAATATGATTTTCCACATGGACCTCAATCTATTATTTTAATAAAATAAAAATTATTTTTTTCATTAATTGGCAACCGTGCTTACAATAAAATTTAATGATATTTAAGGTCCTTTCTTCTTTTTAGTGTTGGGATTCTGAAAAATTAAATATGAGAGGTGAGTGAAAATATAAGATATAGCTTTCTTAAACAGAAATAAGCTTCTTTGTGACAGAATTTTATTAGACCAATTTCTTATCTATTTTGGCCACTCTGGCAATCAGAACCTTAAAAGGTGTCAGAGAGGCCATCTGGTTCTGCTATCCATACATAATATTTGGAATGGCTTAGTTCAAGATTTTATGAAGAAACAGAAAATGTATTAAATAAGATGACAACTCCAGCATGAGTGGCAGATCCAAAAGCATGTCCAAATATTTTGTAGGCCCTTCCACTGAGTTTTATTCCTATGCCTTGAATCTTGCTTTGACCCTTTGAATGTGGGTGAAGTGATGCTGTGCAAGTTCTGTACCTTAGGCCTCAAAGGCTTTACAGCTTTGGTCTTTGCTATATTGGAATGTTCCCTGAGACCATAATGCGAGGAAACTGGTTTAGGAAACTGGAAGATGAGAGATCAAATGGAGGAGAACCAGGTTGTCCATGTGACAGCAGAGCATCAATTACCAGTCATGAGAGTGTGGAAAAAGCTTTGGAACAATCTGGATCACCTTTTGTGTGCTCCACATTTCTCTAGTTATCCATTAGCTACCCAAAAATTTCTGCTTCAGGCTTTATTTTATATAAATTGTAAATTAAATAAATGTTTTATAAATAGAAAGTTTTAACTGTTCTTTTTTGTAGGAGCCCAAATTACAGTCTTTACAGAATTTTTATCAATTGATTTTTATATGAATTATTGCTGTCTTCCAAATATGTTGTGTGAAATGCCACTCTTCAGTGAAGTGATGGGATGGGTATTTATAGCGCTGAAGAGAATAACTTCCTGCTTGCTGTCTGAGCTGGAAAAACATCTCCTATTGTGCTAAGAATGTCACATAAATTTCATCTAGTCTGCTAATTCAGATTTGTGGTGACTACCTGTAGCAATATTAAGAAATATTATGAAGCCACATACAGACTTTGTTATAATTGATTGGCAATGTCTTTCCTGGAGAGGAAAGTGGCCCTTTATGTACCAAGTATTCTTTACCATTGGCCATGGTACTTTCTATGAAAATAATTAAACAGCTCCTTTCCTCTAGTAGTAGTAGCACCGATAAATTTCTATTTAATCACTTTGTATCCAGTAGGCATAGTTTATAAAGTTATATTAATTAAACTAGGTAAAGTCTAATGAAATACACTAACAACCAACATCATTAGAGATGGTAATTTCATCAAAAGTGCAGAGGTTATTATTTTGATCATTCTCATTTATACATTTTCTTTAAAAATCATGTATATTAGCTACTTAGTTAATCCATGGTAATTTTTAACTATACAATAGAATTGAGAGATCATGCTTTGTAGGTGGTGGCAAATGACTGCCAGGTGCTGGCAAGCCTCATGCAGCCTGCCACCTGCTTTTTTAAATAAAGTTTTATTGGAACAGAGCCAAGCCCATATGTTTCATATTGTCTATGGCTGCTTTGTGTTACAATGACAGGATTTAGTAGTCCTGACAGATTTTATAGCCTGCAAAACCTGAGATATTTACTATCTGACCTATTACAGAAAAAGTTGCCAACCCTGATGGGTTGAAATACTTAAGGCTCTAGTATTTATTGACTGTTCTCCATATTCAGCGAACATAGCTTTTTGTCTCTTTCCTATCTAATAAAAGCCTTTATTGGGAGCAGTGCTTTTTAATTTTGTTTGCACATTAAAATCAATTGGGTAAAGTTAAAATTACTAATACTGGCACATGACCTGTGTGGGAGATGGGTATTACATGTTTTTGAAAGCTTCTCAGCTGAATTTGATGTATATCAAAGTTATGAAGCATTGATCAGGGTTATTATTTTACACTTCAGCTATTTTCTCTAAGGGTTATATAGTGTAACTCTCCAGTTTGACTTATGGTGACTCAAATATGATATAATGTAACTCTGAAATAGCTTAACAAAATAAACAATTTAAAAAATTCAAGGACTGGTGAGTGTTAATTTAGACTGGGTGGGCCCTCTCAAAGTCCCAAGCCAATGGAATTTTTGCTGGTCCAAGTTTCTTATATGTAAAGTACCTTTGCTTTCCCCACAAACCTCCAGATAAAACTAATTGTCAGGCAACAGAAAGTCACTTAAGTCTATTTTTTTGTGCCTCATTCTTTTAACACTCTTGAATCATCAACTTTAGAAAATAGAACTTCATATATAGTTATATTCTGTCCTGCTGTTAGAAAATTTGGTCACATTGCAATACTTAGAAAGTATTTGGGAAACTGGGTACAATACAAGAGGATTAAGTTTTGGTAAGCTAAAGACAAATAATTTTTTCTAGGTTAACATGTGACAAATTATAATGAATATCCCAGAAACAGTGGATCAGGAAGCTCTCTCACAGCTCTGGTTTTAAGTGTTCCAAGGATATATACTCTGGTTGTCTTGTCTAGTACACTATTGACTTATGGGCTTAAATAATAATTTGAATAAATCATATACCTAAAATTTCCATAGACATCTGAAAGTAAGACATGTGAATTATTGGAATTACACACAGACAGAAATTATTTATAGATGAAGAAATTCACACTTTAGAATATTTATCTCAAAGAAATATCTTGAGAACTTCTTGGTCAGGTTAGCACACCAATAGTAAAAATTACGCATTTATAATTTAGTATTTTACCATCCCAATAGCTAGTTTGAGCATAGATATGTAGAATTTAAAATTTCCACCCATTCTGCCAAAATCACACTTCATCAGTCTGCAAAATTTGTCTTGGCCACACCCATCCTTTTTGGTGCCAATACTTCTCCTTCATTACTATTTTCTCTAAGCCTGAAATTTCTTCTCCCAGAAAACTGAAAAACTTTGAAATCTGCTCTAGATATTCTTACAGATACTTAAAAAAATTACAATTAGCACAGAGAGAACAAAAGGATGAGAGACTGTATTATATTTTTAAAATTTTTTTCTTTTATACTCTCATTACATTGTTCTGCTCTTATTTTCCATAAAATTGATAATGCTACCATGAAAGCCATTCTGCTCTTTATGGTCCATGAATATCTGTTTTTCTACTGAGACTAGTTTTACTTTAAATTATGAGCAATACTCTTTCCTTTGCAGAGTACTTCACAGTCCTGGTTCTGCTCCCCTGAGTCGTCCCTATCGTGGAGCAGGCCCCCGAAATATACCAGAAGCAATGTTTTCCACAAGGAGATATGTATAAATACATATACGTACACATACACATACACATATACATATACATTATATTCTCATTTTTAGAGAGAAAGTACTAAGAAGCACAATGCAAGTAAGTATGATAGTATACACAGGAAAGAAGCAAATTTTTATTTAGTATCTAATGTATGCAGGGCACTGATAAGTGCTTTCACTTATGTTACTTAATGGTCATAAGAAACCATCGTGTATTCTCATTTTTACTGACGAAAAGTAAGTGAATTTCTCAAGGTTACACAGCTAGTAAAAAATCTGTGTATAGTCATATATAGCTAACAAGTGATCAATTAACATTAATTATATATCAGTGGATTTTTCATTAATGAGTTTCTGCTCATTAAATTTGAAAACTTACTTTTAATTTTCACATATATGTTTCAGAAAACATCCTAGGCATTTAAGGATGAGTAATTTCCACCTCCATATGAGGGATATAGGTAACTTTCCAAAAATATTTATGCACACAGAGTAGCTTCCCACCATTTTCTAAGAGTAAGTTAGGCCTCTTTGTGATGTCCACCCTCTGCCTCTAATCTGTTTTTGTTCAGTTGAAGGACAAAACTGAAAATTACTGCAGTTTGATGTCTTACAACTTATTTCAGTTCTTTGCAAGTTCAGACATTTTCTGAGTTAACAGAGAGTACAAATGTAGCTAAGTGTTAATTAAAAAGAACATCTTGAGTGTAAACATTAAAAATTGATTGCCTTCTGTGAGCAATTTAATTTATGAGCATTAACATATTCTAAGCTGATGTCTTGAGTTTTACTAGAACATCTCTTGGTGTATAATGAAGGGGGAGATGGAAAAAACCTTAACATGAATACATTTAAATTTCTCTCTTCTCGCTATGGGTATGCAGATTCTAAGGCCAGAGAGACAGCTACAGTATTGCTCTAACAGCAGTAGCTGCAAGAGCAGCAGAATCCCCAGCATCCCAGCTCCTCACAGCCAGGTTCGTAAGATCAGTTCTGCACCACTATAATCATTTCCGGCAAAGTGGGAGACCTGGGGAGTAGCTCTGGCAGCTTTCCTTTTCTTTTGGGTTATACTAAATCATTAATGAATGAATTTATTTATTGAATTTTCAGCTTGTTCAGTAAGGTGCAGCAGAGTGTGCATATCAGAGAATGGGAAAAATAGTAAATTAAATTTCATTGCCAAAGTCAGCCAACTATCTCGGTGAACTTAATTAAGAGAATAATTCCGCCCCCCCCCCCCCCTAGTTCCAGGGTCTGTTTTCATTGTCATGACACTGATATTACATGTTGAAATGTTATTAAATGGAATTAGTGCTGCCTAAAATGTGAAGTAGGTGACATTTCTTGTGAGTTTCTCTTTAGGTCCTTTAACTTTCCTTGCCTTTTATTTCCTCCCTTCTGTACTCTCAGAAGTCTAGTGGCCCAGTGACTTTGCTGAAGCTCCCTGCTCCATGCAGTCATCTGGGACTTTCTTCCTGCCTCTCCTCTCCTCTCCTCTTCTACCAAAACACATTGATTCTCTGTTTCATTCCTTTAATGTTTCACTGTAATAGAAAATCTGATTTGTTAATCTATGGCTAGGTGTTAGCAGCAGTTGACAATGATACTGCAAGGAGGTACACAGACTCCTGCTCTCAGACTGTATTAAGTGATTTCAATCTTGAGAGATGTGGAGTCTTCAAAATCATATTACATAGACAGTTACTAAGACTGTGTACAGAATTGAGTCTGCTGTGTCTATTAGTTCATGCTTCATTTTTGTGTAGGCGACATGGAAATAAGTTCAGAAAAATTCTTAAATAGATTTATCTTATAATAACCAAAGAAGGATTTCAGAATGAGTTTGGAAAAGAAGTTTTAGATTTTTTTCTTTTGCTTAATATATAAATAAGGTAATATTTTAATGAAGAATTTGTAGTTCACAAACACAAATATGAGATTTATTAAATGATCCCAATCTATGTTAATGTGTAACAAGTGATGATATTTATATTTCAAAATAAAGCTTTAATTAAGAGCACATCAAAGTAAAAGTGGTGATGAGTGGTGTTGGTGTTGAGTGGTGATGGCCCCTGGCTTATTTTAGCATGTAATTTAACAGAGGGCTTTGAGGTGCATAATTGTTGGTGCCATCCTTCAAAGACTGACAGAAAAATAACAAGATAGTATCCAAATGGAATTCAAAGGACTAAATATCTAATGGAGTTTGAAAGAGAAAGTTTAATTTTATTAGGCTGTCAAGAAATTAAAGTGAAGAACTCCATTTTAATGTAAATTTAATTATAAATGAAATTATAAAATAAATAGTATTTTAAATGCTCCAATCCAAATTTAATATTTCTTAGGAATGTTTTAGAGAAAAATATTATTTCTGTCTCCGAAATCCTACAGACTTAAGGATCATATCTCATAGCAGTATAGGAAATTTTTTATTAAAAAATAAATAGTTGCAGTTTTCTGGGTTTTATTTTTTGTTCAGGACTCCTGTATATTTAAAAGAGAAGAAGAATCTGGATAAAAAGGATCTTTCTGTCTATTGTCTATGTGTGATTATTGCGTGATTATACCTATGTATAACTATTTCCAGATATTTTGACAAGTTTCAAAAAATATGCATTTATCTGCTACATTAAATAACTTGGAGTGGTTCAAGGTTCTTGAAAAATCTGTTTATACTATTAACATCAAAAATTTGCATATGAAAATTAAACTCTTGCTGGGTAACAAAATGTATGTTATGATTTTAATTCCTCAAGAAAAATAATTAAATAGATTGATAATTTCCCAGTGGGCATTTTTCAGTTAGCACCCCAAGGGACTAGCGTTAGACCTAGTGGTTGATTATGATGGCACTGAGATTGAAGGACTGGATTTGGGGGAACAAGAATCAAAGCTTTGGATTGGTGTCAGAATGACATTTCAAGTACCAAATCAGTCACTTTGTAGCTAGTCAACCTTAGAACACCACTGCAAAATGGTGTTCTAATATCTACTTCAGAGAAATGGCTGAGGGCCACAGGAACTTGTGTGAAGAACTGGTGCATAAAGTATTATTCAAATGAATTATTACAACCTGGGAAAGAGTACGAGGAAGATAGGGCAAGTCAATTTTGTTCTCCACATCCCCCATCCCATTAAACCCTTTGATCAGGGATTATTTATGCATGAAACAAAAATTTATTTATAATAGCTGTATTAGTAAGAATACTTTTAGTTGTGACTGAAAACAACTCATGTAACTTAGGAAAAAAATGAACTAATTGGCTCTGTTACTAGAGAGCATTAGAGATGCTTAAAAAGATGTTATTAGGGACCTTCGTCTTTTTCAGAATCTCTTGGTTCTGCCATCCTCTACGCTTTATGCTTGAGCAAATTCTCTCCAAGTGGCGGCAAGAACAGCTCCAACAACTATAACCTCAAAAGTCTGTGCTAGATAGAGATCTCAGAAGGACTGAGACTTTCTTTCAATTCTGTCAGTCCCAACAAAAGGATCCCAAGTCACCCAAGGACAATTCCTATAATGATAGCATCCGAAAGGTGCTGGGTAGACAAAAAGCATCAGATATCTAGTATGCTGGTTCAAGAGAAAAATGAGCTTGTTCTTGAGGTAATAAAGAGAAATCTCATTTGTATCAAAGGATAGGAAATAAAATACAACTGGACCACCAAAGGATTGGAACTGGAAAGTCTGTACTAGAGATAAACTGGGTTGGGTTCTCCAGTTTTATGTTCTCATAGCATCCTGAACTTTCCCTATCATAACACTGGTGATATTTCATCATAATCAGTTCTTATCAATTCTTTTATAAGACTTCAAGCCCTATGAAGTCCACAGCATCTATGGCAATGGAGGGATCTTAGGAGGTTCAGCAAATATTTGAATGGATGGATAAATAAATGAGGTTGCTCTTTTCATCTCCCATCTTCATCTCTCTTCATCTCTCTTCATTCCATCATCCAGTATGCTCCTCCATTTATCTGCTTTTCTATGCTGTGCATGGTTCCCTCTGTTCACTGGAGATAAGCTTGTCATTGGCTTTGTTCTGCAATAGAATGGTTTGGCCTTGATTTTGTGTGTTCTTTTGGCTCCAGAGCCTCCCAGTTTTCCAATTGCAAATTTAATGAAGAGAATAAAATTAGACACATTTGGATCAGGTGTTCATACCTTATTTAAGCAACTGCAGATGGGGGTGGGAATGTGTGGTTACAAACTATATAGCACTGTTAAACCCATGCCTTCAGAAAAAAGCCTTAGTTATAAGTATATTCATCCCTGAATACTCAAGTTATCTATGGAGGAAAAGTGATATGATCAATTTATCTCAAGTCAGACCTAAAGGAATAAGACCTGTTCCAGTCCATAATTTAGTGGGAAATAAAAACCACTAAGATAATCATTATAACATGTCATAAGAGCTGTGAAAGAGGGAGAAGATGTAAGGAAGCAAATAAGAAGGTAACCTAACTTCAGCTACAGAACTAGGGAAAATTCCTGAGAAGAGAAGTGGCTAGAAGGTGGTCATGGGAAGTAGGATTAGGACTTGATAAGAGGAGAAAATGGTAAGGAAGAATATTCCAAGCAGGAATATCATATACAAAGGCCTAGTGGAGCTGAAAGAAAACACACACACACACACACACACACACACACACACACACACACACACACACTGTATACATTAAACAGGGTTTTAGAAGGGTCACTTCCATTTTAAGGAAAAGATATCCTATTACATATAGTTTCATCATGCATTTCTCATTTAACTACACATCATGGAAATCCCTACAAATCAATTAATGACAATCTAACTCATTCCTTTAATGATTGCACATTTATCACATGTTATAAATGTACTGCAAATTATTCAACTATGTATTCCAAAATGCTATCTTTGATTCCATATTTTGCCAGTAAAGAAATGTTGCATAAACATCATATTCTTATATATTGGAAAGTTTTGTTTCCTAGGAATATTTTTGCTGGACTTAAGACGTGTATTTTAAGTTTTAATAGATATATCAATTATTTTCCCAAAATGCTATCACAATTTATATTTTCACCAATTTGTTTGAAGGTACCTTTTTTACAGCATCTCTAACAACAGTAGATATCGCCAAAATTTTAAATTATTAATTGATTGTTACATTATTTTCATTTCCCTGATTTATCTGGAGGTTAATATGCACACCAGTGATTTAAATTTGCCTTTCTGTGAATTGTCCACTCATATTCTTTTCCTATTGTTTTCATTAATTTTTATGAGCTCTTTGTTTAATAAATATATGAATACCATATATGTACACATTTTAAAAATTGATTCATTAGTGTATTGACTTGGTCTATACACCTTTTGCCATATAAAAGGCTAAAATTTTATTTATTTATTAATTTGTTGTTAATCCTTACCTGAGGATATTTTTTCCATTTCTTTAAACTTTACTGTTGAAAGTATTACAAATGTCTCCACTTTGAACCCCTTTACTTGCCCCAACCTGGTCCCCGAAACACCATAGGCTTTCACCACCCTATTGTCTCTGCTCATGGGCAATGTATAGATGCATATAATTCTTTGATTAATCTCTTTCTGGGCCTTCCACCCCTTGCCTCTGAGATTCCTCAGTCTGTTCCATGTTTCCATACCTCTGGTCATATTTAATTCATCAATTTTTTGTGATCATTAGACTCCACATATAAGTGAGATCATGTGATATTTGTCTTTCTCTGACTGGCTTATTTTGCTTAGCCAGGTCCCTACTTGCTGTCTCAAAGGGTAAGAGATCCTTCTTTCTTGCACCTGCATAGTATTCCATCGTGAAAACGTACCGCAGCATTTTTTATCCACTCATCTACTGATGGGCACTTGGGCTGTTTCCAGATCATACTTATTGTAAATTGTGCTACTAGGAACATAGGGGTGCATATGTTCTTTCTGATTGGTTTTTTAGGGTTCTTAGGATATATTCCTAGAAGTGGGATCACTGGGTCAAATGGCAGTTCCATTTTTAATTTATTGAGGAAACTCCAAAATGTTTTCCATAGTGGCTGCACCAGTCTGCATTCCCACCAACAGTGTATTAGTTCCCTTTTCTCCACATCCTCACTAGCACTTGTTTGTTGATTTATTGACGGTGGCCATTCTGACAGGTGTGAGGCAGTACCTCATTGTCATTGCAATTTGCATCTCTCCAACTATTAGTGACTGAGCATTTTTTCATAAGCCTCTTGGCCATTTGTATGTCCACTTCAGAGAAGTGTCTATTTAGGTCCTCTGCACATTTTTTAATTGGGCTGTTTTGTCTTATTTGTATTGAGTTGTCTGAGTTCTTTATATATTTTGGAAATTACCCCCTTAACAGATATATCATTGGCAAATATGTTCTCCTATACAGTGGGTTCCTTTTTCATTTTTTTGAAAAAATTTATCTTTCTTTTTCTTTTTTTTTCATTGTTCAAAATATTACAGAAGTCCCCTTCTGTCCCATTGACCGATTCTACCCTGCACCTACTACCCTCTGCAGGCCTTCACCACACTATTGTCTCTGTCCATGGATTATGCATATATGCATGTACATTTTTTGGTTAATCACTCCCCACCAACCCACCCGCCCCTGTCATCCCTCTAAGATTCCTCAGTTTGATCCATGCATCCATGTCACTGAATCTATTTTGTTCACCAGTTTATTATGTTCTTAGATTCCACAAATAAGTGAGATCATGTGATATTTGTCTTTCTCTGCTTGGCTTATTTTGCTTAGCATAATATTCTTCAGAACCATCCATACTGTCCCAAAGTGTACAAGATCCTTCTTCTTTACAGCTGCATAGTATTCCATGGTACAAATGTCCCACAGTTTTTTTATCTGCTCATCTACTGATGGGCACTTGGGCTACTTTCAGATCTTAGCTATTGTAAATTGTGTTGCTATGAAAATAGGGGTGCATTTATTCTTTCTGATTACAGTTTCAGGATTGCTAGAATATTTTCCTAGAAGTGGGATCACTGGGTCAAAAGGCAGTTCCATTTTTAATATTTTGAGAAACCACCATACTGTTTTCCATGGGCTCTGCAACAGTCTGCATTCCCACCAGCAGTGTGTAAGGGTTCCCCTTTGTCCATATCCTTGCTTGCACGTTCCATTTGTTGATTTGTTCATGGTAGCCATTCTGACAGGTGTGAAGTGATACCTCATTGTTGCTTTAATTTGCATCTCTCTGATGATTAGTGACTTTGAACATTTTTTATATGTCTCTTAGCCATCTGTATGTCCTCTTTGAAGAAGTGTCTATTCAGGTCCTTTGCCCATTTTTAAATTGGATTATTTCTCTTCCTCTTGCTGAGTTGGTTGAGTTTTTGGTTCACTTTGGAAATTAGCCACTTATGAGATGCATTCTTGGGAAATATGTTCTCCCATACCATGGGGTTCCTTTGTATCTTGGGGCTGATTTCTGTTGCTGTGCAGAGCTTTTTAGTTTGTTGTAATCCCATTTGTTTATTTTTCTTTAGTTTTTCTTGCCCTAGGAGATGTATCAGTGAAAATTCCACTACGAGAGATGTCTATGACTTTGCTGCTTATGTTTTCTTCCAGGATTTTTTGCAACTTACATTTAAGTCCTTTATCCATTTTAAATTTTTCTTGTGTATAGAATAAGTTGGTGATCTAGTTTCAGTTTTTGCATGTACCTCTCCAATTTCCCCAGCGCCACTTATTGAAGAGACTGTTTTTACTCCACTGTATGCTCTTGCCTCCTTTTTCAAAAATTAACTGACCTTAATGGCGTGGGTCTATTTCTGGTGTCTCTGTCCTGTTTCATCAATCTATATGTTTTTGTGCCAATACCAGGCTGTTTTGATTACAATGGCTTTCTAGTACAGTTTGATATCAGGTAAAGTGATCTCTCCAACTCTGTTCTTCTTTCTCAGGATTGCTGTAGCTACTTGGGGTGTTTTTTGGTTCCATATAAATTTTTGGAATATTTGTCCTAGTGCTGTGAAATATGTTGTTGGTATTTTAATAGGGATTGAATCGAATCTAAAGGTTGCTTTGGGTAGCATGGACATTTTAATGATATTAATTATTCCAATCCCTAAACAAGGTGTATTCTTCCACCTGTTTATATCTTCCTCTATTTCTTTCTTCATTGTCCTGTAGTTTTCTGAGGACAGGTCTTTTACATCCTTAGTTAAGTTTATTCCTAGGTATCTTGTTTTTTTTTTAGATGCAATGGTAAATGTTATGGTTTTTTTCTTTACCTCTTTCTGAGAGTTCATTGTTGGTATATAAAAATGCCATTGATTTTTGGATGTTAATTTTGTATCTAGCTACCTTGCCAAATTCATTTATCAAATCTAGTAATACTTTGATGGAGTCTTTTGGTTTTTCTATGTACAATATCATGTCATCTGCAAATAATCACAGTTTTGCTTCCGCCTTTCCAATTTGGATACCTTTGATGTTTTCTTCCTGTCTGATGGCTGTGGCTAAGACTTTCAGTATTATGTTGAATAAAAGTGGTGAAAGTGGACATCCCTGTCTTGTTCCTGTTTTTAAGGGACATGTATTAGTTTTTGACAGTTGAGTATAATGTTGGCTGTAGGTTTGTCATATATTGCCTTTATTATGTTGAGGTATGTTCTCTGTCTGTTCTATTTGCACTTTGCTGAGAACTTTTATCAAAAATGGATGCTGGATTTGGTCAAATGCTTTTTCTCTATCTATTGATATGATCATATGATTTTTGTCCTTCATCTTGTTTCTGTGATGTATCAAAATTACTGACTTGCAAATATTACACCAGCCTTGCATCAATAAAAGAAATCTCACTTGGTGGTTATGTGTAATCTTTTTAATGTATTGCTGCATCTGGTTTGCTAGTATTTTGTTGAGGATTTTAGCATGTATGTTCATCAGAGATATTGGCCTGTAATTTTCTTTCTTTGTAGTGTCTTTATCTGGTTTTTGATTAAGATGATGCTGGCCTCATTAAAAGAGTTTGGGAGTTGTCCTTCCTCTTAAATTTTCTGGAACAGTTTTAGGAGAATAGGTGTTAATTCTTCTTTGAATGTTTGGTAAAACTATCCTGTAAATCCATCTGGTTCCAGAGTTTTGTTTGCTGGAAGTTGTTTGATTACTGCTTCAGTTTTATTAGTTGTTATTGGCCTATTCGGGTTTTCTGATTCTTCTTGATTCAGCTTTGGAAGATTGTATGATTCTAGGAATTTGTCCATTTCACTCAGGCTTTCAAGTTTGTTAGCATATAATTGTTCATAGTATTTTCTTTGTACTTCTCTTCAGTCAGTTTTGTGGTTTTTTTTTTTAACATTTTTTTTCCAGTCAGTTTTTATATCTCCTTTTTCATTTCTGTTTTTATTTATTTGGGTCCTCTCTCTTTGTTTCTTGGTGAGTTTGGATAAAATTTCATCAATTTTATTTATCACTTCAAAGAATGAGAAGTTGGTTTCATTTATTTTTTGTATTTTTTAGTCTTTATGTCATTAATTTCTGCTCTGATCTTTATTATTTCCTTCCTTCTACTTCCTTGGGGTTTTTTTTGCTGTTCTCTTTCTAATTCTTTTATTTGTTGTGTTAGATAGTTTAGTAGAGCTTTTGCTTGTTTCTTGAGGTATGCCTGTAATTCTATGAACTTTCCTCTCAAGACTGCTTTTGCCATGTCCCATAGATTTTGTTTGTTGTCTGTTCATCTTCGTTTTTTTCCAGGAAGTTTTTGATTTCTTCCCTGATCTCATTGGTAACACATTCATTGTTTAATAACTTGCTATTTAATTTCTTTGTATTTGAATATCTTTGTGTTTTATTAATAGTAGTTGATTTCTAGTTTCTTGGTATTGTGATCCAAGAAGATGCTTAATATGATTTCTACCTTCTTGAACTTGTAGGGACTTCCTTTGTGCCCTAACATGTGGTCGAATTTTGAGAATGTTCTATGTGCACTTGAGAAGGATGTATATTCTACTGCATTATGATGAAATGTTCTTTAAACATGAATTAAATCCATTAGATGTAGTGTGTCATTTAAGGGCTCCATTTCCCTGTTGATTCTTTGTTTTGATGACCTGCCCCATGATGATTTCCCTTTAAAGTCCAACAAGAAATTTTTCATATGTTTAGGTGCTCCTATATTGAATGCATATATATTTATAAGGATTATTTCCTCCTGTTGGATTGATCTCTTTAGTATTATGTAGTGACCTTCGTTGTTCTCTTGTTATGATCTTTATTTTGAAGTCTGTTTATCAGAAAGAAGCATTGCTCCTCAGCTGGGCTTGAATCAGCAGTTGAGCAAGGACATAGGATCCAGTAGATCGTCTTTTGCTTCCCAGTCAGGGCACATGCCTGGGTTGTGGGCTCCATCCCCAGTCTGGGGTGTGCATGAGGCAGCCGATCAATGATGACTCTCTCTTTACCGATGTTTCTGTCTCTCTCTATCCTTCTTCCTTCTTCTTTCTAAAATCAATAAAGATATTTCTTTTTTTAAAAAGAGAGAGATAAGTATTGCTACTCCAGTTTTTTCTTTTTTTCTTTTTCATTTGCATGGAATATTCTTTCCTTCCCTTCACCTTCAGTCCTTGAGAATGTTTTGCTCTCAGATGGGTCTCTTGTAGACAGCATATATATGGGTCCTGTTTCTTATCCATTCATCTACATTACGTATTTTGATCGGAGCATTTATTCCATTTACATTTAGAGTTATTATTGATGTATACTTATTTAATGCCATACTTTCCCTTTATGCTTATGTACATTTTTGTCAATATTTCTTCTTCTTAAAGCAGTCTTTTCAGCATTTCTTGCAATGTTGGTTTGGTGGTACTCAACTCCTTTGGCTTTTTGTCTGGTAAGGTCTTGATTTCACCTTCAATTTTAAATGATAACCTTGCTGGTTAAAGCAGTCCTGGTTGCAGGTTCTTGCTTTTCATTACTTTGAGAACTGCATGCGCCTCTCTTCTGGCCTGAAATGTTTCTGTTGAGAAGTCTGCTGTCAGCCTTATGGGGGTTCCCTTGTAGGTCACTGCCTGTCTCCTTCTTGTAGCCCTTAATATTTTCTCTTTGTCCTTGACATTTGCCATTTTAATTATGATGTGTTTTGGAGTGAGTCTCTTTGGGTCCCTCTTGTTTGGAACCCTCTGAGCTTTCTGAACTTGTGTGGCTTTCTCCCTCGCCAGCATAAGGAAGTTTTCTGTCATTATGTCCTCTACCAGGTTCTCTAGTCCTTGCTCTCTTTCCTCCCCTTCTTGAGCCCCTATGATGCGAATGCTGTTTTGCTTCATGTTGCCCCAAACTTCACTTCAAGTGTCCTCATGCTTTTTAATTGTTTTTTCTTTTGCGGCTCTGATTTAGTGTTTTTTTCTATCTTATCTTCTAATTCACTTATCTGATCCTCTGCTTCATTGAGCCCACTTTTAATTCTTTTCTGTGTCGTCTTGATATCAGATATAGTATTCTCCATCTCTGCCTGGTTCTTATCTATCATATCATTATCTCTTTTCTTTCTTTCACTAAATTCTTGGACCTTCCCATTAAGTGTCTCGTGGTTCTCATTAATTTCCTTGAGCATCTTTATAACCATTACTCTGAACTCTATTTCTTATAACTCGCTCACTTCCATCTCATCAAGCTGTTTGGAGATTTTTCCTTTTCTTTAGTTAAGGGGTTGTTTTTTTGTCTCCCCATTTTAGTGACTTTTGCTTAGTGTTTGTATCTGTATATCAGATATATTTGCTGTGTCCCAGTCTTGTGGGGTGGGATTTTGTAGTGTCTGTCCAGTGGGACCCAGAGGTGTCTTTTCCTTATTTTTTTGAGCTGTTTGCTCTAAAGGTCTTCCTTTCATGAGTGTCCTTTTTGTGGGTTCTTTGGGCTTTCCTGTTGTGATTGGGTCTAGAGTGTTGTTGACCTGTTCATGGGAGGACCCTCCAGTGTGGTTGGCTAACTGTGAGGTTCAACTACAACCATGCCAAGTGAGCTGCTGTACAGGTGCTGAAAGGGCAAAACAAAACACAACCAAATGGCCAGGAAACTTATGGTAACTTACAAAACATCCTGACAATCACAATGAACACAACCCAAGAGAAAGTAGAATTGAGAGTTGAAGCGAGAACTCAAATGCTAAAGCAAAAATGAAAGAGAGAAAAGGATACTATTGTTAATAGTAAAAATAATAATGATAATAAAATAAAATGAAAAGTAATAAATAGAGAAGCTACTGGGATATAAAAAGGGAAGGAAACATTGTGAAAGGAAATAAGGGGAAGCAAAAATTAAAGGTAGAACATAGGAATAGAAAAATGTTTGAAAAATAAAAATAAAATAAAAAGACAAACACCAACAAACAAAAGACAGGAAGACAGAGAATGAAAGGGGAGAAAAAAATAAGAGAAAGCTATGTCAATGAACAAGAAGAGAGAGAGAGTTAAATCAAGGGCAGGTAAGGAGGCTAATAAGAGATATGGAGGAAACAACAGAGAAAAGCAATAAACTTATTGGTTATAATGATAATATCCCAACAATAAGGCAGAGAATATCAATTAAATCTTGATAATAAAACAAGAAACAAAACAAAACAAAAGAAAACCAAAACTCAATCAAAGCAAGACAAAACAAATCCTAAAAAAATTAAAAACAATTAAAAAATTTTTAAAAACAATTTTTTTCTTTTCTATCTTTAAAAAAAAAAAAAGTCAAGCAGGTGAGTTTTGTATGGGCAGCTTAAGTTTTCTGAGTCTCACTATTTTGTATGCTTATTTTGGGTCTTCTAGGTGGTACCTGTGTACCCACCAATGTCAGGTGCTCTCTAGGTTTGGCTCTGGTGCCCTTAGGTAGTTGGCTGGTCTGAGGCTCTCTTTGGACCACCTTCACCTGTCATCTATTTTGCCTCCTCCTTGTGGTTGCCTGGTCTTACTCCAGACTCTTCTGAAGAGAGTTTTTAGGGTGCAGGCAGCTAGTGTAGCTCAGGCTATTGCTCCCCTTACTTAGAGGTTTTGCTGTCAGGTACTCACTGTGGGGAAGTTAGTGTCTGCTTCAAAACAAACTCCTCAGTCTCTACCTTATCTTCCAATTCTAGTTCCCCATACAATGGCCTGATGTGGATTCAGATAGAAGTCCATCTGTTGCCTTTTCTGTATGGGCAGTTTCAGCTGGCCTGGGCTCAGTGGGTTTGATTAAAAAAGACTCTGGTGAACATGTTGCCTGCCCAGCCCCCAGAAGGGGTTTTAAGCTTTTTCTCCAGTTCCCAAACAATTTTCTCTGAGAGTCTTATTCTTGTTTTGTTGTCTTGTGAGCTGTTCTCCCTTCCCCCTCAGAACTGTGCCCAGCAGGGTATATCTGGGGCTTCAGTGAGCTGAACCACCCCTTTTCCTATTGAGGGTGGTGCTCCTAGCCTGCAGGAGAGGTAGGCATGCTCTGTCCCTCCTTTCCCAGTTTTGGTTGGTTGATCTCACAGGGCGCTCAGTTCACTCTCTCCACAATGCAGGCACAAATCCCAGCTTTTGCTGGTCTGTTTTCTCAATGCAAGCCAAGAAGGTGTACACGTGTTCAGCAACCAAAAACGCAGAAAGCAACAAACATGCAGAGAACCCACCCTGCAAGGACCTGGGGCCCCACACCTCAGAACCAAGCAGGAGGGGGTCATAAAGTCAGCCCCATGTAGGTCTCCTGCACAAAGGATCTCAGCAAAGCCCAGGTAGCTCCCTGCACTAACCAGGCTTTCTTCAGACCAGTTAAAAAATCTCCAATTCTTCCCACCAGCAGTTCCGGTGACTGGAGTCCCAATCCTCCCCACTAGCAGCTCTGGTCCCTCTCTCTGTTGGTGGGAGGACTCTTTTCCCCTTCCCCATGCCACACAGTTCAAATGCTTTATGGGCTTCTACACAATGCCTTACAGGAAAGGAGAAGGTCCATTTAAGTTGCTGCTGAGTGCAGCCCTCTGACCCCTTTATATTAGGAAGCCACACCCCACAGGATAACCTTTCCTGTTTCCAGTATCTGGGGTGAAATTCTCTTGTTCTGTCTGCTGCCATTAGGCACATTGTTTCACAGTGAAGGCAAGGCCCCCTCCTTGCAGGCACGCTGTACTCCTGGCTCTCTGTGACCCCAATCATGGGCTCTCCTTCCCTTCTCCTCCACTCTGGGTTTGAGATCTAAGCTCTTGGATGTCAGTCCACACTCCCAAAGCGTGGGAGCTTTGCAGCCTCTAACCCTCAGGTCTCACAGCTGAGCACTGGCTTCAGGCTTCACCTGCCCCCTCTTACCAGACTGTGTGATGTTTCTTCAGTGCTCCTTCTCAAAATATGTCCACTCAGGTATATATCTCTTCTTTTTCCAAGCTGGCTACACAGAATTTTATCTGTAAATCCAGTCCATGTCTGGTGGCTAGGGTCCTCTGCTTCTTGTCAGGGTGGCCCCATTTTCCCCTCTCTCAATCAATCTTTTCACTTTTAATCTGTGTGAGGCTTTTGTTCTGAAGTGGATGTCTTGTAGATAGCATATGTATGTCCTGTTTTCTTGTCCCTCAGTGACTTTATGCCTTTTGAGTGGAGCACTTAGTCAATTTCTTTATAAGCATTTATTGCCATTTTTTCTTCTTTATGCCTATATTTTTTGCTGTCCAGAAGCTTTTTTGTTGATGTAGTCTCATTTTTTTTCTTCTTTGTTTCTCTTGCCCTAGGTGACGTATTTGAAAATTCTGCTTCATGATATTTTGCTGCTTTGTTTTCTTTTAGAATATTTATGGTTTAGAGACTTGCATTTAAGAATTTTATTCAGTTTTAGTTTCTTCTTATGTATGGTGTAACTTGGTGGTCTAGTTTCTTTTTTTTTGCATGTTCCTGTCCAGTTTTTCCAACACCATTTATTAAAGAGACTGGCTTCACTCTATTGTATGCTCTTGCCTCCTTTGTTAAATATTAACTGAATATATTGCCTTGGGTCAATTTCTAGGTTCTCTGTTATGTTCCATTGCTTTATATGCCAAGTCTTGTTCCAGCACCATGCTGTTTGCATTACAGTGGCTTTGTAGGGTATCTTGATATGTGGTATTGTGATATATCCAACTTTGTTCTTTCTCAAGCTTGCTGTGGATATTCGGGGTCTTTTTGGTTCCACATACATTTTTGGAGTATTTGTTCTAGGTCTGTGAAATATTCCATTGGAATTTTAATAAGAATTGCATTGAATCTGTAGATTGCTTTGGGTAGTATGGACATTTTAATGATGTTAATTCTACCAGTCTATGAACATGGTATATTCTTCCTCTTGTTTTTATCTTCCTCTATCTCTTTTTGCAAAGTTCCTTAGTTTTCCAAACACAGGTATTTTACCTCCTAGGTTACATTTATTTCTAAGTATCTTAATTTTTTGTTGTAATGGTACTTGTGATTGTTTTTTTTTCACTTTCTTTTTTGGAGAGTTCATTATTGGTGTATAAAATACCATCAATTTTAGGGTGTTAATTTTGTATCCTGCTACACTGCAGATTTCATTTATTAAGTTTAGTGGAGTCTTATGGTTTTCTATGCACAATATCATGTCTTCTGCAAATAATGACAGTTTTACTTCCTCTTTTCCAATTTTAATTCTTTTTCTTTTTTTTTTTTTTGTTTGACCGCTGCAGCTAGGACTCCTAGTATTATGTTCAACAAGAGTGTTGAAAGTGGACACCCCTGTCTTGTTCCTGATCTTATGGTATATGGTTTAATTTTTTGCCCTTTGAATATGATGTTGGATATAAGTTTTCTGTTGGGAGCCTGTGACATGTCTCAACATGGTCCACGTAGCCTGAGGGCCTGGAGCCAGGGACTCAACCCTCCCGGCAGGTTCCTGTGGGGAGCCGAAATGAAGATAGTTACAAAGGTCTGAGCTCATGCAGGAGGCAGGATGTTTACGCTGAAAGTGTGTTTGTGCAGCCATGAAAGAACTACTTTGTATCACCCTCACTTCCTTCCCAGTTGTTTGTTACTCACGATATAATAAAGGCATTGAAGCCATTTGAGGCTGCACCTCATTGGAGGTCAGCCCTCTTGATCCCATAACTTTGTTTGTCTCTTTAATTTCCACCCTTTGAACTCAGGTTTGTTCGTCTTTCAGGCTGGTTCTTGACAGTTTTCCATATATGCCTTTATTGTGTTGACATATTTTCCATTGATTTTTTTATAGAGAGTGGAAGGGAAGAAGTGATGGGGGAGACAGAGAGAGAGAGGAAGTGACAGGGGGAGAGAGAAAACATTGATTTGAAAGAGACCCATCAGTTGGTTGCCTCCCATATGTGCCTTGACCAGGTTATTTTTTCCCCTACTGGAAATGGAACTTGTGACCCTTTGGTGCCTGGGCCGACACTCTTACCATTAAGCCACACTGGCCAGGGCAAAATCTTAAAAATTTTACTGACTGTATTATTCAGTGTTCTCTAGAGAAACAGAAACAATAGGCTACATAGAGACATACATAAAAGGGATATTTGTTTTAAGAATTGTTTCATGCTATTATGGACTCTGAGAAGACCCATGACATACTGTCTGCAGAAAAGCTGCTGGTATAATTGTCTGAAGGCCAGGAGCCAATGTCTGCGGGCAGTCAAAGACTGATATCCTAGCTCAAGAAGAGAGAGAGTATTTGCCTTTCCCTGACTTTTTTTCTACTCTTACCCTCAAGAATTTGGTGACACCCTCCCATAGTGGTGAAGGTGATCTTCTATATTTAGTCTGCTGATTCAAATGCTAATCTCTTCCAGAAACATCTTTACAGATACACCCAAAGATATTTTGTCAGCTATGTGAACATCTCTTAGCCCAATCAAGTTGACATATAAAATTAACTATCACATTTAGTTAAGTCTATCAAATTTTTTTTTTTTAATCCTCACTTGAGGATATTTTTTCCATTGCTTTTCAGAGAGTGGAAGGAAGAGAGAGAGAAAGAGATAGAGAGAGAGAGGGAGAGAGAAACATCAATGTGAGAGAGACACGTTGATTCATTACCTCCCACATATGCCCTAAACGGGACTGGAGATCGAGCCTGCAACTGAGGTACGTTTCCTTGGCTGGAATCGAACCTGGAACCCTTCAATCCACTGGCTAATGCTCTAACCACTGAGTCAAACCAGCTAGGGCAAATATATCAATCTTTACTTTAGAGCTTTGGGCACTCTATTTGGTTTAAATAATCCTTCCAACCCCTGGGAATTTATAAACTAAATTTCCTTTTATAAAATAGTTTTTATATTATTTTCTACATTTAATTCCTTTATCTACTTAGAATTTCATTTTAAGATTGTGTGAAATACAATGTTCCAACATTATTAATTATGTAAACTATAATTATTCCACAGAATTGAAATGCTATCTTTATAACAGATTAAATTCTCCTATATATATTTCAAGTTTTTTTTCTTTGGTTCCATTTACTTACTTGTGCATTTCTGTGTCATTGTTATTCTGTTTAATTGCATTGGCTTTTAGACGTATTTTAATATACAGTTAGGCAAGTTCTCCTCTCAGTACCCTTAACATAGTTTTTTTCATTATTCTTAGACATGAATTCATCTACATTGACTTTAATATTATACTATTTAAACTCTTCATTTTTTAAAAATGGATATTATAATTTCAGTTACAT
This sequence comes from Miniopterus schreibersii, assembly GCF_964146895.1. Classification (NCBI taxonomy): domain Eukaryota; kingdom Metazoa; phylum Chordata; class Mammalia; order Chiroptera; family Miniopteridae; genus Miniopterus; species Miniopterus schreibersii. Next base: position 85,903,260 of record NC_138102.1, on the reverse strand, counting down.
TTTCTGTATATATTGAGCTGAAGAGTTTGACAATTTAATATTAAGTGTTCTAATTCAAGGATATAAAATCACATAAAAGTCTATGTCATTCAATAACATTTTCCAGTTTTCTTCATGCAGGCCCTATTATTCTTGTTACACTTAGTTCTGACTGTTTTATTTGTTTTCAACATCATTGTGAATAGAATATTTCTACTAGTCATCACTAATGGAAGAAGAAAGCAATTACCTTTTATTAACATTCAGTCACCTTAATAAACTTCTTACCAAATTCTAGTAGTGTTTTCCTATAGTTTCTTGGATTCCTTAGATAGATAATCATGTCATCAGCAAGTATGGACTAAGTCTTAATATTTTCAAATTTGCACTGATTATTTAATTTTCTTGCCTTATTTCATGTCTAGAACCTTACAATAGTGTTGAATCATACTGGTGGTAAAAGCACTTCTATCTGAATTTAATGAAAAAGTCTAATTTCATAATTTAAAAATAATATCTTATTAAGTATTATTTTAGTTTTGGTAAGTAGTTTTTAATCATATTCAAGTAGTTTTTTTTATTGTTACTTGGAGTTTTTATTAAGAATAGCTTTTGAATTTATCAAAGACTTTACAACATCTATTGATAAAGTCATTTGTTTTTCTCCTTTGTTAATGTAAAGAATTATACTATACACAAATTACAAATGGGCAGAAAGCTTAAATGCATACTTCTCCAAAGAAGACATACAGATCGCCAAGAGACCTATGAAAAAATTCTCAAAGTCACTAATCATCAGAGAGATGCAAATTAAAACTACAATGAGCTATCTATCACCTCACACCTTTCAGAATGACCACCATCAATAAATCATCAAACAACAAGTGCTGGTGAGGATGTGGAGAAAAAGGAACCCTAGTACACTGTTGGGAAAGCAGATCAGTGCAGCCAGTATGGAAAACAATGTGGAGTTTCCTCAATAAATTAAAAATGGAACTGCCATTTGACCCAGTGATCTCACATCTAGGAATATATCCTAAGAACCCTAAAACACCAATCAGAAACATATGCACTCCTGTGTTCATAGCAGCATTGTTTACAATAGTTAAGATCTGGAAACAGCCCAAGTGCCCATCAGTAGATGAATGGATAAAAAAAAGGTGTGGTCCGTTTTCACAATGGAATACTATGCAGCTTCAAAAAGAAGGATCTCCTACCCTTTGAGACAGCATGTAAGGACCTGGAGATGATTATGCTAAGCAATATAATCTAGTCAGAAAAAGACAAATATCACATGATTTCACTTATATGTGGAATGTAATGAACAAAAAAAACCCTAATGAACAGAGACATTGAAGCATGCAACAGACTGACATATTTTAGATGGAAAGGGAGTGGTTGAGAAGAGATTACCAAAACTTAGATGCATATATGCATATATCATAACCCATGGAGACAGACAATAGTTTGATGAAGGCCTGGGGAGGGGCTGGAGTGGGGTGGAGGGTGTCAATGGGGGGAAAAAGTGGGGCATTTGTAATACTTTCAACAATAAAGATAAATTTTAAAAAAAGAATTTTTTAAAATTCTGATTTTGAAAAATTCTTGAAATCCTAGAGTAAGTACTAGTTAATCAAACATAATTATTTACTTTTGATACAACATTGAAGTCTGGTCATTAATATTTTAATAAGATTTTGTGTATCTTAATTCAATTTGATATTTTCCTGCAGATTAAAAAAAATCTTATATTGTTATCATATTTTATTTCATCTTACTGTGGTAACTATTCTGAGGTTTCTTTTTCTGTTTTCTTTTTTTGTTGGGATTTGCTATTACTATGAATTGTCTTCTCACCCTCACCCCCTCCTTAATTTAGAAATCTTCCTGTAGTGTTCCAACAAACTGGTAGTTACCCTCTTCTAAAACTCATAAATGCCTATGTATCTATTACTGAGTGACAATAAGAAAAGGTTTCTCCCAATTACCCCGACGCATTATGAGGCATTTTAGAATGATTTTACTTTCCTCATTCCAGTTTCCCATATAAAAATAGGAAGTTATCCCTTTCTTCACTAACATCTCACTTCCTCGGTTTTGTTGAGATAATTTTTTACAGTCGAATCTATTAAGTTTTCACTTGTATTATAACTGCTTTATTACAAGAGTTTTCTGAATTTCTGCTTTGGACAAATATCTTTCCTTTAACCTACCTGTTAAGTGGTAATTTGGAGAGCTTTAGGATTCTTCGGCTGCTGTCCTTTTCTCTTTACACCAGTTGACAGTATTCTATCATTTTCTGTTCCTCTCTTGTATGTAAATGAGAAGCCAAGTTTGTCTGATGTATTTTTTAAAACAATATGTTTTTATTGATTTCCTAGAGAGAGAGCAAGGGAAAGGGAAAGAGAGAGAGAAACATCGAGGAGAGAGAAACCTTGATCGGTTGCCTCCTGCATGCCCCCTACTGGAGATCAAGGCTGCAACCTGGGTATGTGCCCTGACCAAGAATCCAACCAGTGACCTCTTGGTGCATGGAGTGGTGCTCAACCAACTGAGCCACACCGGCCAGGGCCTAGTGCTTTATTTTTAACTTGTTCTTTTTTTTTTTTTAAGTTTAGGAATTAAAATTAGTTATGCTATATGTATGTTCTGCTCAGAACTCAGTGAGCCCTTCAAATCTATTCTCTTCCATCAATTCAGAGACAGTATTTTTCTTCTATGTACATAATTATCCCCTTTTCTCAATCTGTAATTTTTTCCTGGAATTTCTCTCATTCTCGTGTTTCACATCTTGGACCTGTCTAGCAAGTCTTGTGTTTTCTCTCATAATTTCTAGGCCTTTTAAATGTCTCCCACTTGATTTTTTGATTTTTTTTTTTTTAAGTTTGAAAATCATAGATTTTCATTCCCCAATATCTTTTAAAAAATTTTTTGGTATGTGGTGGAATTGACTTCTTCCCAGTACTGCTATTACTATTGTTGTTGGTAGTATTAGTAATCATGCCAGGAATATTTTTGTTTGGGTTGATATCTGTCTTCTTTTTCAGTTCCCCATTTGCTAAAAAGCCTCTTTTCAGGATATTTTAACCAAGTTTCCTCTCCCTGGTTGCTATGTCACTTTTGGATGAGTTTGTTGTTCTCTTTGCCAACTCACTGGGGGCTCAGGTCCTATTTCTGGGGTATAAGGACTAAGCTTATCTGCTCCCAGATATCCTTTGCTTTAAAGGAAAACATTTGGTCAGTCTCAGAGGCAAGAAGGATTCAATACCAGTGAATTAGTTGTTCTAAGAATGATATAAAATATGCTGAATGAAACAAGCTAATATTCATTTCTGAAAGTTTAAGTGTAAGTACCTAATAATTTCCCATTTAACATTACTCTAGATGCACTACTGAGACTGCAATTAGCATTTATCAGCATATTATGTCCCTAAACAAAACACTAAACTCCAGAGACCAGTTCTAGTCCAGCCTGCTCCACTAACAATAGAAGATGAGCTGTTCCCTGACCTTGGCATGCCCCAGTTTCTGTATCTTTAACAAGGGAAAAGGATATTTGTTGCACTTCCCTCCTAGAGTTGTTGTGAGACTAAAACAACAGAACAAATTTAAAGTGTCAAATAGAGATATTGACATTATCATAGAGCATTAACTTAGTGCATTTTAAGTATAAAAATACAAAAATTCTTTCTTATGTGAGGTTTCTATATTTTGCATATCTATATTCTACTATTAATGCCTTTTTTCTCCTCTGTTCTAGCCTGTAAAAGAAGGAAAAAAAAGAAACTAACATACACTTTACTAGATGACAAGTACACTTCTGTAAGAATCTCTCTAAAAAGTAAGGATTATCCCCATTTTACAGATTAGAAAGTTTTAGTCAGTGCCAGAGTAAAAATGTGAACTCAACTCTCCTGAGTTCCACAACATGTCAGTTCCACAACATGTTGTACAGTCACCTGAGCCTACAACAGTTGCTCTCTTACTCAGATTCCTTGCATGCCCCACTATTACTTGTCTGCTTCACATTTGTTCATGTTTGTTGGCATGGCTGCCTTAGAAGTGGTCTCTGATTTTTGTTGTTATGTATCATCTTCTCAGTACACCCTATCTTCATTACATGTTCCTCTCCAACTACTCTTCTTCAGTCCTCTCCTTCACAGGCAAACCTCCTGAATGAATTTCTGTATTTGGCCTCTCCTTTTCACCTTGTTTCCAGAGGCTCTGTAATTTGTTTTTGCTCTTACTGCTTCATTGAAATTGCTCTGTCCAAGGTCCACAGTAGCACCATATCCTTAAAACTAATGAATACTTTTCAGCGATTGTTACTTCTCAGTATATTACAGATTAACAGCATTACTTCTTGTACATTTCTATGAATTTTACTCCCCTGATATTTTGCCTTCTCCCTTTCCAATAGACTTTCCTAGTCTTCACCCAGGCCTTCTTTTGGATTCTGGTTATTTGTGCCAAATCATTTTCCTGGGGAGATCCTAGCATTGCTAACTATATATTGGTAATACCAGAATTATTTTACCCAGTTCAAGTTCTTCTCCTGACCTCCAAACATGAATGTTCAAGCCACTGGACATCTCTACTTAGAGGCCTCATAGGTGTCTCAACTTCACAAGGTTTACAATGGAACTTTCTGTGTCCTATGTCCTGTAGCTCAACAAATGGCACCACCACATACGTAGTTGCTTAGATAAAAAACCTGTAATTTTTTCTTTACTCTTCCATTTCCCTCATCATCCACTTTCAATCAGTTACTAAAATTCTGATAAATAGCTCTCAAATCTATATTTTTTCATTATCACTGTAGCTACCATCTACTCCAGGCAACCATTGCCTGCTTATTGCTCTTATTTCTCTCAAGTTCATTGTTCATTAGTATCCAGAATGAGCTTCCTAAACAATAGATAGAGAGGGGACCAGAAACCAGGAGGGGATCTACGTGGTTCTCTTTGGTCCACATGGAGGAAGTTAACACAAGACTTCCCTCCATCTGGGCATGTAAGGCTGGAGCTAAGATGGTGAAGATCAGAACACAATGACTGGGGATTCATAAGGCAAGGGTCTGATACACTGTGAAAATGATTCTAAGAGGTTCTGATGCTCATTTTGGTCCCTGGAGGGATTATAGGGAAGCTGAACAGATGGTTTGACTCCCCCTTTCCTCTGATACTAGCCAAGTGTGAGGCTTTTTAGCTAAGGAGATCTGGGGACAGAGAGGTTTAGTCCTGATATCCCAACAGCAGGACCTGAATCCCAGTGATAGAAGATTATCTACATAAGATGAGTTTCCTACCTTTTCTTTATATTTCTCTGTCTTCAACATCAAAATTTATCGCTACAGTTATTTCTAGTTCAAGCTATGGTAATAAGTTTTAGTTCTAGGTAAAAGGCATCATTTTCAATTAGATGTAATGCAATAAATGCTTTTGTATATGTATCCTCTTCCCTCTTCTCTCCATATTACTTTCTCTGAACTCCATACAGCATTCAGCTTTAGTACAACACATTTCCAAATTTAAAGATCTTATGCGCCCAGTCAGCATGGCTCAGTGATTGAGCATCAACCTAGGATCCAGGAGATCCAGGTTCCATTCCTTGTCAGGGAACATGCTCGGGTTGCGGGCTCGATCCCCAGCGGGGGTGTGCAGGAGGTGGCTGATCAATGACTCTCATTTATGCTTCTATTTCTCTGTTTTCCTTCCTCTCTCTGAATCAATAAAAATATATTTTTAAAAATCTATGCTTTTTCTTTTAAAATTACCTTTTTAATAAAGTTTTAAGTCATCTCAGGCCACCAATATGCCCCTTAGGAGCTTTAACAATTGCCTGCTTAACTAGCTTCTCAGTCTACATCCCATTCAATCTATCCCTCTCTTTACCTCCAGAATACTCATTTTAATCTGCTGATTGAATCTGTGTTTAATACTTCAACAGCTATCCTTTGTTTACAGAAAGAAGTCCAAAGGCTTAGATTGGCCGACAAAATCCTTCACTACGTCTTCCACCCACAATTCATTCTATCTTCCATGTTCAACTACTTGGGAGTTCCTGAGTTTTCTCTGCTAGAGTTCCCTTTTACCCTCATCTTCAAAGCACACTGTACTCAACTTAAAGACTCAGCTCAAAGATCACCCTGAGGAGCTTTTCCAGACCTCCTGGTTAGATCTGATCATTCCTTTCTTGATGTGTTTGCTTTGCTTGTATCTTGTTATTACCTCTTCATCACACACTATGAAAACATTTTTGTTAGCATGTCTATTTCTTCTACTAAATAAAATGTCTTTTGAACCTTAGATAAAACCTAGTACATAATGGATGATCAATAAATTCTTGTTTTGAAAGATTATATATATATATCTTTTAAGATATATCTATATCTTTTAATATGTTATATACCTTTTAATGTTCTATTATTCTTTCACTGTTTTTAGATAGAAGTGATAAATGAATGGATAATGTGTGACTTATCCCCATACTATCCTAAAGACTCACATTAACCTTATTTCCTAAATCATTGAATATGATTTCCAAATTTGTCAAACTAAAATTTAGCCTGATACCTCTTAAAATAATGCTTAAGCCTGCCTTCATACTCACCCAGAAAAGCTGGGCTTGATCAGAGTAAGGAACTGAATGAGAAGGAAGGGAAAGGGGAAGAGAAGAGAACTCCCTCAATCTGCTTTTCTGTTATCCCAGGTCTACTCTTCAAAGCAGGCCTTTTATAAAGGGTGGCCATTTGATCATGTAGAAGAAGAAAGCCTATCTCCATGACTTTATGAATATATCAGGATATTGTACACTGTCCCACTTCAAGTGAGAAGCTGCTAGTCCAAGGTGGGATGAAAGTTTCCACCAGATCAAGCATTTACATAAAGAATCCATGTCTGTAAGCCCAGATTCAGCTTCACATTTGTCTGCATCTGCACCTTCCTTCCTGCCCAACTGCTGTTTATCCCATTTCTGTCCCTGGTGTTAGTTCGTATCCCTGTCTTTCTGGGCACTCAGAAGCCTGCTGCCAGTTATGCTCATCTCCCTACTGTTCCATTGAGCTTAGCTGATGCCTTCTTGGTGGCAGTTTCAGGGCCACCTGAGCTTGGGTTTAACCCCTTGCTTGGCTAGTCTTACACAGGATCACCTACCTCATTGTAAGTATAAAATCATATCAGAGATTGAATACAGGTGACCAATGTAAATCAAACAATTCTGAATCACATGTGAATAGGTCTTAATATGATTTAAGATTTGGCTTCACCATCCCTAGGTAATTATAATAATACCTAGGAGCTAAGTGAAAAAATAAAAGAAGAGGGGAAATTACTATTCCTTGAACGTAGAATGGTGTCCACCGGTTAGAAGACTTCACAAGTGAAAAAAAATATCACTACTGTCAAATAAAATATAAAAATTTAATAAACCAATTTTAATGGAAATACATATTTTTGTTTTTAAGACACATAGACAGAGCATTTATACATTTTAAAAAGTTCTTTACTTTGAATAAGCTTGTTTTTTTTCAATGCTCCACGATAACATTATTAAACTATAGTCACAAAGAATGGCTATCCTTGAGACAGAGAATCAAGTTTTAGCAAATTTTACATAACATGCCATATGCTGTGCTTTCTTATATCTATATATTTTGGTGGGTAGTCATATTAAAATTTAAAAATTTCTCCAAAGTAATTCTTACCTAATAAGAAGAAAAAGAAGGTGAATTTAATGAGGTTATAACATTTTATATCTAATGCAAAATTATCCAGCTTATACATTTCATCATAAATTTAAATAAATGCAAAGCAAGGATCTTCATGTTTTGGGTTACTTGAACTGAGGTAATTTAAAAAATCGTCCACAATTTGGAAATATAAATACTTGTGAAAGTCAGGTAATGCAGCCTATACCTGCTTCTTGTCCTGTTGCTCTTTTCTCCGTCCGTGACTAGGTGGGTGTAGCATAGTGCCTTCACAGGGTAAGCATTTGATAAACCTGCAAGAAATATAGGTATGAGAAATGAAGGGAAGATAAGGGGGGCTATGCAGTGATATAACGGAAGTCCTGATTAAAGTTGAGGTTGCAAACCAAAATTAATTCTAGGCTGTAATAAAATGTAATAAGCATTTATTAGAACAAAAGAAGCTATAGCTAGGGAAACACAGATTCAGGTGTTCCACCTATACAAAGGGGAAGTCACCATTTATGGTAAAAATTCTCACTCAGGCTCTCAATTAGGTCCTTTTTATGTAAATGAGAGATCCCAATTGTGCAGTTCTGATTGCACAGAGCAGGTCTGAGTCCATTGGTAGACAGAAAACAGGGCTTCCTTGCGGTCATTCACTCAGGTGGAGTGAACAAGCAGGGAATAGTACAGGCAGCTGAGAGGTTCAGTTTGAGGTTCTTCTCTGTATTAAGAGTACATGAGGAGCTCCTGTCAGAAGCTGACCCTAGGCTTTTAGTATTCATTAAATTTGGGCCCATGATTGACTGAAGAGGGTCCATCGCAGCAGATAAATTTCTTCTGGGAGTTTATATCAAATGAAACTTTTCCCCTGGGGCCTAAAGGGTGTAGCCTTGGCATATTTAGGTTTATTCTGAGAAGACACTAGTTATGTAGTACTTATCCCATAACTAGTTCTCAAAGACTGTGCCCACTCTTGGGACTGGTGGTTAATTTTACCTTATCATGTATCTCAGTGTTCATAGGAACAAAAACTGTATATTGAAGGAGCAGAGAATGCAAACATTAGCTGTGAGAAAGGCGATAAATTCCTTCAGTTCTAATTGAATGGGAATTAATAAAAGGCAATGTATGTTGTCTTAAAACACTTCAGTTTTCTTTTTTTTGACAGATTAATTTAACTTTATTGTTGAAAGTATTACAAATATCCCCCTTTTTACTCCATTGAGCCCCTCCACCCCACCCCTGCCCTTGCACCCAGACCATTACCACACTATTGTCTGTGCCCATGGGGGCATATATGCATATATGTTTTTTGGTTAATCTCTCTCTCACCCCATCCCAGGCTTACCTGAGATTCTTCAGTCTGTTCCATGCTTCTATGTCTCTGGATCTACTATGCTCATCAGTTTATCTTGTTAACTACATTCTACATACGAGTGAGATCATGTGATACTTGTCTTTCTCTGCCTGGCTTATTTCACTTAGCATAATACTCCCCAGGTCCCTCATGCTGTCTCAAAGGGTAAGAGATCCATTGTTTTTTCCAGCTCCGTAGTATTCCATTGTGTAATGGTACCACAGCTTTTTTTATCCACTAATCTACCGATGGGCCCTTCTGCTGTTTCCAGATGTTAGCTATTGTAAATAATGCTGCTATGAACAAAGGGGTGCAGATATTCTATCTCATTGGTGTCTCAGGATTCTTAGGATACATTCCTAGAAGTGGGATCACTGGGGCAAACAGCAGTTCCATTTTAAATTTTTTGAGGAAACTCCATATTATTTTTCATGGTGGCCACACCAGTCTGCATTCCTGCCAGCAGTGTACTAGGGTTCCCTTCTTTTCACATCTTCACCAGCACTTGTCATTTGTTAATTTGTTGATGGTAGCTACTCTGACAGGTGTGAGGTGATACCTATTTGTCCTTTTAATTTGTATCTCTCTGATGATTAGTGACTTTGAGCATTTTTTCCTGTCTCTAGGCCATTTGTATGTCCACTTCAGAAAAGTTTCTATTTAGGTCCTTTCTATTTAGAACTCAATTTCTAGGTTCTCTGTTCTGTCCATTGATCGATAGCCTAGTTACTGTGTCAGTACCTGGCTGTTTTGATTACAACGGGTTTGAAGTATAATTTGATATCTGGTATTGTGCTCCCTCCAACTTTGTTCTTGTTTCTCAAGATTTCCATGGCTATTTGGGCTGTTTTTTGGTTCCATATAAATTTTTGGAGTATTTTTTCTAGATCTGTGAAATATGCTGTTGGCATTTTAATAGGGATTGCATTGAATCTATAGATTGCTTTGAGTAGTATGATCACTTTAATGATGTTAATCTTACCAGTCCATGAACAGGGTATGTCTTTAGTGTTTTCTTTGTACAATATCATGCCATTTGCAAATAATGACAGTTTTACTTTTTCTTTTCTAATTTCAATGCCTTTAATTTTTTCTTCTTGTCTGATCACTGTGGCAAGGACTTCCAGTACTATGTTGAATAAGAGTGGTGAAAGTGGACAACCCTGTCTTGTTTCTCTTCTTAGGGGAAATAATTTTACCCTTTGTCCATTGAGTATGATGTTGGCTATAAGTTTGTTATATGTGTCCTTTATTATGTTGAAGTATGATCCCTCTATTTCTACTTCTAAGAGTTTTTATCAAAAATGGGTGCTGGATTTTGTCAAACACTTTTTCTGTTTCTATTGATATGATCACGTGATTTTTATCATTCATTTTGTTTATGTGATGTATCACATTTATTGATTTGTGAATATTGTATCATCTTTACATCCCTGGAATAAATCCCACTTGATCATGGTGTATGATCTTTTTAATATATTCCTATACTGATTTGCTAATATTTTGTTGAAGATTTTAGCATCTATATTCATCAAGGATATTGGTTTGTAATTCTTTTTCTTTGTAGTGTCTCTATCTGGTTATGGAATTGGGATAATACTGGTCTTGTATAAAGAGCTTAAAGAGAGAATCTTAAAGTAAGCAAGAGAAAAGCAATTTGTTACCTACAAAGGAGTTCCCATATGGCTGTCAGCTGATTTCTCATCAGAAGCTCAATAAGCTAGAAGGCATAACATGAAGTTTTCAAAGTAATGAAGAGCAAGGATCTGAAGTCAAGATGACTCTATCATTCAAGACAGATGGTGAAATAGATTCACAGACAGAAAAAAAGGAGGGAGCTAAAGGACTTTATTATCACCAAAACCAACATTGCAAGAAATGTTAAAGAGACTGCAATAATAAGAAGAAATATATATAGAGAGAAACATAGGCGTAAAGAATCAAAATGGCAATAAGTACCTATCAATAATAATTTTAAAAGTAAATGAATTAAATGCTCCAATCAAAAGACATAAGGAAGCTGAATGAGTAAGAAAACATGACCCAAATATATGCTGTCTATAGGTGACCCACCTCAGAACAAAAGACTCACACAGGGAGTGAAAGGATGAAAACAAATTTTCCATTCAATTGGAAATGAAAAATAGCTGGCGCATCAATACTCATATCTGACAAAATAGACTTGAAAAAGAAGGCCATGCCTTGCTGGGCATGGTTCAGTGGTAGAGTGTTGATTTAGGACCCAGGAGATTGCAGTTTGATTCCCTGTAAAGGCACATGCTTGGGTTGTGGGCCCTATCCCCAGTTGGGGGCATGCAAGAGGCAGCATATCAATGGCGACTCTGTTATCATTGATGTTTCTCTCTCTCTCTCTCTCTCTCTCTCTCTCTCTCTCTCTCTCTCTCTCTCTTTGAAATCAGTAAAGATATATATAAAAAACAAAACAAAAAATGAGGCCATAATAGGAGACAATGAAAGTCACTACATAATACTAAAGGGATTGATCCACCAAGAGGATATAACCCTGGTGAACATATATGCACCCAATATGTGAGCAACTAAAAGCATAAAAAAACTTCTGAAAGACTTTGAGAGATCAACAGCAATACAGTCATAGTAGGAGACTTTAACACTCCATTGACATCACTGAATACATCTTCCAGGAGTCTAAATGACACACTAGATCAGATGAATTTAATTGACATTTATAGAACATATCACCCCAAACCTGAAGAACATACATTCTTCTCAAGTGCACATGCGACATTCTCAAAGAGGGACCATATGTTAGGGCACAAAACAAGTCTCTACAAGTTCAAAAAGATTGAAATCACATCAAGCATCTCCTTGGATCACAATGGCACAAAATTAGAAATCAACTGCAATGAAAACACTCAGAAACATTCAAACATGTGGAGGTTTAATAGTATGTTAGTAAACAATGAATGGATTACCCATGTGATCAAGGAAGAGATAAAACATTATCTAGAAACAAATGAAAATAAACACAAAACAACCCAAAATCTATAGGACACAGTGAAAGCAGTCTTGAGAGGGAAGTTCATTGAGCACTTCAGGCCTAGCTCAAAAAACAGGAAAAAATTCTAATAAACTATCTAACATTACAGCTTAAAGCGTTAGAAAGAGAAAAACAACAAAAGCCCAGAGTAAGTAGAAGGAAGGAAATAATTAAGATCAGCGTGGAAATAAATGCCATAAAGACTAAAAAACAATACAAAAGATCAATGAAACCAAGAACTAGTTCTTTGAAAAGATAAACAAGATTGATAAACCTTTAGCAGACTCATCAAGAGACAAAGAGAGAGAACCCAAATATACAAAATCAGAAATGAATGAAGTGAAGTAAAAACTGACACCACAGAAATACAAAGAATTGTAAGTAAATACTAAGAACAACTATACTCCAACAAAGTGGACAACCTGAATGAAATGGACAAATTCCTAGAAAAATACAATCCTCCATAACTGAATCAGGAAGAATCAGAAAACCTGAATCGGCAAATAACTCCCAGGCCCAGCAAACTAAAGCCCTGGTCCTGATGGCTTCACAAGGGAATTTTATCAGACATTTAAAGAACTAACACCTATCCTCCTCAAACAATTCCAAAAAATCCAAGAGGAAAGACCACTTCCAGACTTAATTTTGAGAGAACTCAGAGAGTCCATGGGAAATTATAACAAGACATCCTTCCCAGGCTCCCTGAGGTTAGCACTGAATCTTGCTGACACTGTCTACTTTTGAATTTTGGGCCAATCCCACTTAATTTACTTTTAGGAATTCAAATATCATGGACTCCTTGGCTTCTAGTTAACATCCTAATCATCAGTTAACACCTTAAGAGGGATTTGTACACTGTCATCTGGAAGTCAGACCTGGTAGGAAGTATGGATATCAGTTGGCTTAGACATCTTGCATCTTTTACTTAATTTAACCTCACATATCATGCCCTGAAGGACACTAACAGTATATTTCCACATTAAAAATGTGAAAATTTTGAAAGGGAGCAGAGAAAATGACTTGTCTCATGTCACAGAGCTAATTAGAGGGAGAGCTGCATCTGGGTCTTTGTTTCAGACTCTCAGAAGCCTGTGGTTCTCAATTCTGTGACTAGGCCTTAAGAGGTGGAAGGAATTCAGCCATGAAACTACACTTGCTTGTTTCTTCACCTGGTAATTAGTCTCCACAAAGAAATCTAAGCTTTGAAAATATCAAAATCATCTTCAAGAGTGGAGATGACTCAGCAGAATACAAACTTGTGAAAAAATAAAAGGGTCACTAATTGTTTAGAAAATTTCAAAACTCACCATAAGACTGACACTTTCAAATATGGGCTCATTAGTTCCAGGCCCTTTAGCCATTTATAATCAGAAAAGTTGGTTCTCTTTTTTTTCTTCTTCTTTTTTTAGCTTATTCACAGAAATCTTTCAAGTGCTTGGATTTACATAGGAGACAAAATGTCACATTCTTATTCATAACCAAATTTGAAGAGATTGAGAGCTAACCTGTCCGGGGAAAGATATTTCTAACTGTAATAATATATGTACCTCCTGGAAAAGAAAATGAAAGCACCTATAACATCTCTCTAAAATTTATTTGCTGGTGTTTTTTCCCTGCCCCTGTCACCTTCCTCAGAACAAATGCAATGTTCTAACTAAAAAATCACTTGAAAAATTTGAAGATCTAAAAATACAAAAACAATACAAACCCAATATCTGTTCAGTATTTTTTAAAATCCCAAATCCCAAAACACTGATGATAATCAGTGTTAACAATGTAGTGATTTTGCTCACACGGTACATATATATGCCAATATATGATTGGGCCCATACTGCATATACTACAAGGGATGGCAGATATTTTGCATGTGTGATGCCCCCCCCCCCCCCCCCGCTTCATGCCCATGACAGATATTAGTTTCCTGCTGAGCTCAAATGCTCTTTCAGAATATCCTTCAATGCAGCAAGACAGACAGGCCCTACCAAAATAGTTCAAAACCTATTCCTAATTAATCCTATTCTGTATCTTGATCTTTTTGGTTATTTGTATTGGATTTTTCATAAATCATTAAGAACTATTTGAAATTTTTATATGACTGTATCCTATTTGTAAAAATGCACAAAAGTCTATTTAATCCTTGATGTTGAGTATATGTTTTTCTCCAAAATTGCTGTTTTACATAAAGCCTTGGTAAACACCTTTGCACTTTAACTTTTGACTAAAATTATGATTATTTCCAGGGAAAATTTTCTAAATTTTCTTTAAGTGGTCCTGACTGGATCAAGGATTGAAAACATTTTATCACTTCTCATTTATTTAGCCAAATTGCTTTCCAGAATAATTGGACCGTTTTCATGAGAAGGTAATAAGAATCCTCATCATACTGAACATTTACCAACATAAAGTATTAACATATCTCAAAATCTTTGCTAATTTGTTAAGGTAAAAAAAGTATATAGTATAAAATTTGCAATTATTTTTCAACCAATGAAAATTATTTGTGTATATTTTTAAACTTTATTTCTGTTGGGATGTTAAAATATTTTTTAATTAATTTATATGAATTATTTGTATATTATGAATATAAATCCTTTATGGATATTGTTATTTGTTTTAATTTAGCTTATAGTGCTTCCTAACATATGGAAGGTTTCAATATAGCCAAGGTTTTATTATAGTCAAATCTGTATATCTTTTACTTTGTGATTCCTTTATTTATTTATGCTTAGAAAATTCTTCCCATCCAGAGAGAAGGAAAATATTTACTTAAAATTACTTTCAACATTCTTCTAGTTATATGAAGAATGAAACACTTCATGAATAAGAAATTACTTTTAAAGAAAGCTATGTATATGCCTTATAAAATTTGTAATCAATTGGCTAGCTTTGGGAGAAAGTAATCTTTATAAGCTGTAACATAACTGGACTGAGAAAATCTTGCTTCAAAATGGCAATTTCCTCACCCATCATTACTATAAGTTTATTCTGTAGGGTTCTGAAGGTTCTTTGTTTTTAAAATGCTTCTTTACTACTGAAAGGTATATTCACAAAATCCTTTGGAATACTCATCAGTAATGGATATGTTAGCTAATCCACTATCACAAGGTATAGAGGGTGTAGTACCTAGGTGGGCACCAAGGGGAGGAAGAGTAGTAGATGCTGGAGGTTGGGAAACAATACAGCTACAGTAACAGGATAGTGGCCAGAATCTATGGTGATTTTAGTGTAAGTCTTACTCCACTTTCTAAGCACATGTAAATAGACTTTCAAGAATCCCTTTGATTCTATTGTTGATTTTTTTTTTTTTTTTTTACATTTCAATTTTAAAGCAGTCACTCTTTATTAACTGACCAGGGTACAAAAATAACCATGGTAGATACCTTAGTTCATCCTTCTAATAAGCCTGTTGATCTGGTCTTGCCTGTTACCAGCATCTCCACCTTCTACAAAATGAGTGGAGAAGATAATTTGAAGGGCCACAGTATAGATTTATGAATCAGATCCTCCATACAGATGATGCTATATTTACCAAGAGATGGAGCAATCAATGTGTTATCTGTCAGGGAAATTCTTTTTTGTTGTTTTGTTGATTTTGCCATAACCATGCTTGTGGATCAATCATTTACTGAGGTCAGGCTTGGGTACTCCCATGCAATATATGGTTCCACAATCCTCAGCATGTTAATCAAAGCCTTGCTGAGCTCAACAAAGGTACCATTGAATATCTGGTGAAGGCAAAGAAGCTGC
This sequence comes from Miniopterus schreibersii, assembly GCF_964146895.1. Lineage (NCBI taxonomy): Eukaryota > Metazoa > Chordata > Mammalia > Chiroptera > Miniopteridae > Miniopterus > Miniopterus schreibersii. Next base: position 85,887,465 of record NC_138102.1, on the reverse strand, counting down.
AGTATCTTTTGGACCTTTGGGCTCGCATCATTGGTACCTCTGATCCTGATAACAAATGCCAGTTTGGTTCTGCAGGTACATAGAAGTTGCCAGCTCTTTTTCTTGTCCTAGCTGTTCAAATCTCAGCTCTGCGCATCTTCCTATATTTCTTGTGACAGTGTTTAGCTTTTTTTTATAGATAAGCTTCCTTCTTGCCTTTTTTTTCTTTTTCAAATTTTATTTTTCAGTTACAGTTGACATTCAATATTATTTATTTACAGATGGACAGCATAGTGGTTATACAATTATATAATTTATAAAGTGATTCCTCGAAAATTCAAGTACCTAACTGGCACCGTAATAGTTATTACAATGTTATTGACTATATCCCTTATGCTCTATACTAAATCCCCATGACTATAATTTAAAATTTTATCTTTATTGTTGAAAGTATTACAGATGGCCCTTTTCCCCCCCTCGACCCCTTCAACTTCACACCTGTTCCCAACCCAGGCATTTGCCACACTATTGTGTGTGTCCATGGATTATGATTAATATGCATATAAATTCTTTGGTTAATCTCTTCCCACCCACCTCCACCTTCCATCTGAGATTTGTAAATCTGTTCCGTGCTTCTATATCTTTCCATCTATTTTGTTCATCAATTTATTTTGTTCTTTAGATTCCACATGTGAGTGAGATCATGCAATACTTTTCCTTTTTGCCTTTTGAAGCATCTTTTGGGCAAACTTTTATCTCAGGAGCTTGACCTTCAGCTCTGAGAAATTCCTTATCTTCTTCTTAAGGGTTTCTGGCACAGCAGGAAACTTCTCTTCTTCACGCTCCATGGTTCCAGCTGGAAAAGCTCTATTGTTGACTTTTAATAACACATACTCCCTTAGGATTTGCTCAGTGCCAGGCAAAAACATTTTGTGTATTGCTGACATCCCACCCCTAATTGTAGACTATTTATTGGAGTAAAACTTGCTCATTTGTACTTTCTGCCTCTGGCAGTATCCTGTTTCATAGTAATAATGATAATAATAATTATAATAATAATAACTACCATTTATTAAACACTTATTGTTTCTCTATTATTTAATCATAACAATAATCTGTAAGGTTGAAATTGTTATTCTGGTTTTGTAGATGAAGTTTTAATTCTCAAGTGATAAAAAGTCTATCTAAGGGCACATAATATTTCTTTTTTAAAATTTTAGTTTTTAATTATAGTTTACATACAATATTAGTTTGTATTACTTTCTGTTGTACAGCATAGTGGTTAGGCAATCATATACTTTACAAAGTGTGCCATTGATATTTCCAGTGCCAACCTGACACCATACATAGTTATTACAATATTATTAACTATATTCCCTAAGCTGTACTTTTTAAATTAAATTAAATTTTTAAAATTTATCCTTATTGTGGAAAGTATTACAAATGTCTCCCTTTCCCCCGCATTGATCTCCTCCACCCTGCCTTCACCATACTATTGTCTGTGTTCATGGGTTATGCATATATGCATATAAGTTTTTAGATTAAACTCTTCCCACCCACCCACCCACTCCTGCCTTCCCTCTGAGATTCGTCAGTCTATTTCATGCCTCTATGTCTCTGGATCTATTTTGTTCATCAGTTTATTTTGTTTATTAGGTTCTACATATGAGTAAAATCATGTGACACTTGTCTTTCTCTCACTGGCTAATTTCGCTTAGCATAATACTCTCTAGATCCCACCATACTGTCTCCAAGGGTAAGGGATCCTCCTTTGTTTACAGATACATAGTATTCCATGGTTTAAATGTCTGAGAAGGTGGTTGATATGATTTCAATCTTCTTGAATTTGTAGAGTATTGTTTTGTGTTCTAACATGTGGACTATCTTTGAGAATGTCCCATGTGCACTTGAGAAGAATGTGTATTCTGCAGCTTTGGGGTGAAATGTTTTGTAAATGTCAATTAAATCCATCTGATCTAATGTGTTATTTAGAATCATTGTTTCCTTGTTGACTTTTTGTCTGGAAGATATATCCAGTAAGGTCAGTGGGGTGTTAAAGTCTCATGCTGTGACTTGGGTCTTGTTTTCTTATCCATTCAGCTATTCTGTGGCCTTTCATTAAAACATTTAATACATTTATATTTCAGATTATTATGATTATTATTATTATTATTTTAAAATATGTCTTTATTGATTTCAGAGAGAGGAAAGGAGAGGGAGAGAGAGAGATAGAAACATCAATGATGAGAGAGTCATTGATCGGCTGCAGCCCGCAACCCTGGCATGTGCCCTGACCTGGAATCGAACCGCGATCGCCTGGATCCTAGGTCAACGCTCAACCTCTGAGCCATGCCTGGCCGGACATATATTTAAGATTATTATTGATAGGTACTTATATATTGCTATTTTTTAAATTTATGCCTATGTTTCTTGTACTCTCTATTTCAACTTCTTATTACAGCAGTCCCTTAACATTTCTTGCAATGCTGGTTTGATGGTGATAAACTCCTTTAGCCTTTTTTTTTTTTTTTTTTGGTCTGGAAAACTCTTTATTTCCTCATTTATTTTAAATGATAGCCTTGCTGAGTAGAGTGGTCTTGGTTTCAGATCCTTGTTCTGCATTACCTTTAATACTTCATACCAATCTCTTCTGGCCTGTGGAGTTTCTGATGAGAAATAATCTGACAGGCTTACAGGAGCTTCTTTGTAGGTGACAATTTGCTTTTCTCTTTCTGCCTTTAATATTCTCTTTTTATCTTACAATTGTGACATTTTAATTATGATGTGTTTAGGTGTAGGCTTCTTTGGATTCTTCTTGCTTGGGACTCTCTGTGCCTCCTAAATTTGTGTGATTTTTCCTTAACCCAGGTTAGGGAAGTTTTCTGCCATTATTTCTTCAAAGAGGTTCTCTAACCCTTGCTTACTTTCTTGTTGACTTGTATGAGTTCTTTGTATATTTTGGAAATTAACCCCTTATCAGATGTATCCTTAGCAAATATCCTCTCCTGTACTGTGGGGTCTCTACATTTTGAAGATGTTTTCTTTTGCTGTGCAGAAGTTTTTGGTCTAATGTAATCCCATTTGTTTATTTTTTTTCTTTGTTTATCTTGCCCTAGGAGATGTATCAGTGAAAATTCAACTACGTGAGATGTCTGTGATTTTTCTGCCTATGCTTTCTTCTAGGATTTTTACTGTTTTGAGACTTATATTTAAGTTTTTTATCCATTTTGAATTCTTGTGTATGGAGTAAGTTGGTGGTCTAGTTTCAGTTTTTTGCATGTATCTTTCGAATTTTCCCAGCACCATTTATTGAAGAGACTACCTTTGCTCCATTGTATGCTCTTGTCTCCTTTGTCAAATATTAGTTGACTGTGATGAAGTGGGTCAATTTCTGGGTTCTCTGTTCTGTTCCATTGATCTATATTCCTATTGTACAAGTACCAAGTGGTTTTGAATACAGTATTGTAGTATAGTTTGATATCAGGTATAGTGATCCCTCCAACTCTGGTCTTCTTTCTTAAGATTACTGTGGCTATTCAAGGTCTTCTTTCATTCCATATAGATTTTTGGAATATTTGTTCTTGTTCTGTGAACTATGGTGTTGGTATTTTAATAGGAATTGTGTTGAATCTATAGATTGCTTTGGATAGTATAGACATTTTAATGATATTAATTCTCTGAATCCATGAACATGGTATATTCTTCTACTTGTCCTGTAGTTTTCTGAGTACAGGTTTTTTACATCCTTGTTTAAGTTTATTCCTTGGTATCTTCTTTTTTTACTTATAATGGTGAATCATATTTTCTTTTTAGTTTCTCTTTCTGAGAGTATATTGTTGGTGTATAAAAATGTTATCAATTTTTGAGTGTTAATTTTGTAAGCTGCTACTTTCCTGAATTCATTTATTAAATGTAGTAGAACTTCAGTAGAGTATTTAGGGTTTTCTATGTACAATATCGTGTTATTTGCGAATAATGACTGTTTACTTCTTCTTTTTCAATTTTGATGCCTTTCATTTTTTCTTCTTGTCTGATCTCTGTGGTAAGGACTACCAATATTCAATGTTGAATAAGGGTGATGAAAATGGACAAACCTGTCTTGTTCTTGTTTTTAAGGGAAAATATATTAGTTTTTGCCCATAGAATATTATTTTGGCTGTAGGTTTTTCATATACTCCTTGATTATGTTGAAGTACGGTACCTTTATTCTCACTTTGCTGAGAATTTTTATCCAAAAAGGGTGCTGGATTTTGTCAAATGCTTTTTCTGCATCTATTGATATGATAATGTGATTTTTGTCTTTCATTTTGTCTATGTGACATATCATGTTTATTGATTTACAAATGTTATACCAGCCTTGCATCCCTGGAATAGATCCCATTTGGCTGTGCTGTATGTTCTTTGTAAGGTATTGCTGGATCCAATTTACAAATATTTTTTTGAGGATTTTAGCATCTATGTTCATCAGGGATATTGCAATGTCTGTAATTTTCTTTTTGTAGTGTCTTTACCTGGTTTTTGATTAAGATGATGCTGGCCTCATAAAAAGACTTTGTGAAAAGAGTTTGGAACTTTTCCTTCTTCTTGAATTTTCTGGAATAATTTGAGGAAAATAGGTTTTAATTCTTTGAATGTTTGGCAAAACTCACCTGTAAATCCATCTCATCCAGGACTTTTGTTTGGTGGAAGTTTTTTGATTACTCCTTCAATTTCATCAGTTGTTTTTGGCCTATTCAGGGTTTCTGACTTCCTGATTGAGTTTTTGAAGATTGCATGTTTCCAAGAATTTGTCCATTTCACCCAGGTTCTCCAGTTTGTTGTCATATAATTACTTGTATTATTTTCTTGTAATTCTTTGCATATCTGTGGTGTCAGCTGTTATATTGTCTTTTTCATTTCTGAGTTTACTTATTTGGGTCCTCTCAGTTTCTTGGTGAGTCTGGCTAAAATTTCATCAGTCTTATTTATCTTTTCAAAGAACCAATTCTTGGTATGATTGATCCTTTTACTGTCCATTAGTCTCTAAGCCATTTATTTCTATTCTGATCTTTATTATTTCCTTCCTTCTACTTCCTTTGGGCTTTTATTGCTGCTCTCCTTCTAATTCTTTAGTTATAGTGTTAGATAGTTTATTAGGGTGTTTTCTTGATTCCTGAGGTATGCCTGTAATTTTATAAACTTTCCTCTTAGGACTGCTTTTACTGTTTCCCTTACATTTTGGGTTGTGTGTTGACTTTTTTTTGTTTCCAGGAAGTTTTTGATTTCTTCCTTGATCTTTTTGGTAATGCACTCATTGTTTAATAACATGCCATTTAGCCTCTATGTGTTTGAACCTTTTTGACTTTTTTCATAGCGGTTGAGTTGTTGTTTTATGTTATTGTGATCTGGAAGGTGCTTGATATGATTTCAATTTTCTTAAACTTGTAAAGACATGTGTTGTGCCCTAACATGGGGTTGATTTTTGAGAATATTCCATGTGCACTTGAGAAGAATGTGTATTCTGCTGCTTAGAGGTGCAATGTTTTGTAAATGTCAATTAAATTCATTAGATCTATTGTGTCATTTAAGATCTCTGTTTCTCCATTGACTTCTTTTTTTGATGATCTGTCCAGTGATGACAGTGGGGTGTTAAAGTCTCCCAGTATGATTGTATTGTTGTCGATATCCCCCTTAATATCCACCAAGAATTTTTTATGTATTTAGGTGCTCTTATATATGTTTATAAGGGTAATTTCTTCCTGTTGGATCAATCCTTTTAGTATTATGTAGTGACCTTCTTGGTCTCTTATTTTTATCTTTATTTTGAAATTTACTTTCTCAGAAATAAGTATTGCTACTCCATCTTTTTTGTTTGTTTCCATTTGCATGTATTAATTTTTTTCATCCCTTCACTTTTAGCCTGTGTGAACCTTTTGCTCTGAGATCGGTCTTTTGTAGACAGCATATATATGGGTCATGTTTTCTTATCCATTTAGCTACCCTCTGTCTTTTGTTTGGAGTGTTTATTCTTTTTAAATTTTAGGTTATTATTGGCATATATTTATTTAATTCCATTTTTTTCTCTTTCTCCCTATATTCCTTCTTCTTAAAGCAGTCCTTCTAGCATTTCTTGCAGTGCTAGTTTGGTGGAACTGAACTCCTTCAGCTTTCTTTTGTCTAGGAAGCTCTTTATTTCACCATCTATTTTGAATGATAGCCTTGCTAGATAGGACAGTCTTGGTTGCAAGTTCTTGCTTTTTATTACTTTGAGAACTTCATGCCAACCCCTTCTGGCTTGAAGTGTTTCTGTTGAAAAAATCTACTGAGGGCCTCATGGAGGCTCTCTTGTAGGTCACTGATTGTCTCTTCCTTGCAGCCCTTAATATACTCTCTTTGTCCTTAACATTTTCCATTTTTATTATGATGTGTCTTGGAGTGAGTCTCTGGGTTCCACTTGTTTGGTGCCCTCTGTGCTTCCTGGACTTGTATGGCTTGCTCCTTCACCAGCTTCGGGAAGTGTTCTGTCATTATTTCTTCAATCAGGTTCTCTATCCCTTGCTCACTTTCCTCTCCTTCTGCCATCTCTATAATGAAAATGTTGTTTTGCTTTATATTGTCCCAAAGTTCCCCTAAACTTTCCTCATGCTTTTTAAGTGTTGTGTTTTTGTTTTTTTTGCTGCTCTGATTGAATGTTTTTTTCTACCTTATCTTCTAATTCACTTATTTGATCTTATGTTTCATTGAGCCCACTTTTAATTCCTTCTAGTGTATTCTTGATATCAGATATAGTATTCTTCATTTCTACCTGGTTCATATTTACAATATATATATATTTTAATGCTGATGTAGCTTTCACTAAGTTCCTGGAACTTCCCATTAAGTATCTTGTGGTTCTCACTAATTTTCTTAAACATCTTTGTAACCATTACTCTGAATTCTAATTCTGATAACTTGCTTACTTCCATCTCATCAATATCTTTTTCTGGAAATTTTTTATTTTCTTTAGTTTGGGAATTGTTTTTTTTTCTCTCCATTTTATTTGTTTCTTTGTGTTTGTATCTGTGTATTAGGTGTGTGTTGTCTTCCAGTTTTGTAGGGTGGACTCTGTAGTGAATGACTTGTGGGACCCAGAGGTGTTTTCCTTATACTCTGAGCTATAACCTTTAGGCATGTCCCTTTTATGTTTTTTTTTGGGGGGGGGGCTCGCCTGTTGTTCTTGGGTCTATATTGTTGTTTTTCCATGCCTGGGAGAACTTTCCTCTCAGTCTGTCTAACTATGAGGCTCAAACACTACCACATTATATGAGGTGCTTTACAGGTGCTGATGAGGCAAAACAAATTACAACCAAGCTGACAAGGAACAAACAGGAACTTACAAAACATCCTGACAATCACAATAAAAACAACTCAAGAAAAAGTGGAATTAGGAAAGAAAGAGAACACAACTATTAAGGCAAAAAAGAAAGAGAGAAAAGTATTATTGTTAACAGTAAAAAAAGTAAAAAATAAAGAAGCTACTGGGAGATAAAAAGGGGCAGAGAAAGATTCTGAAAGGAAAGAAAGGAGAGGAAAAAACAAGGTAGAAGGTAGGAATCGGAAAATGGTTTTAAAAAAGATAGAAAAAGAGAGAAAGGGGGAAAAAAGTTATGCCAAGTGAACAAGAAGAGAAAGGTAAAGCAAGAGTGAGAAAGGACAATAAGAGATATGAAAGAAACAATACTGAAAAGCAATAAACTTAATTAAAATAATAATAATATCCAAGCAATAAAGCAGAGAATATCAAGAAAATCTTGAAAAAACAAAGAAACAAACAAAAATAAAACAAAACAAAAAAGCAAGCAAAGCAAGACAAAACAAATTTTAAAAAATGTTTTTCTTTCTTTTAAAAAGACAGCCAAGTGAAGTTCATTTGAGCAGCTTATGTTGTCTGAGGCCCACTGTTTTGTATGCTGATTTTGGGTCTCCTGGGAGATACTTTTATGTCAGCCAATGTCAAGAGTGCTCTAGGTTTGACTCTTGGTATCCTTATGTAGCTCATTGACCTGAGTATATCTGTGGACCACCTCCACCTGTCAGCTATTTCACCTCTGCTGTGGTTGCCTGGTCTTACTCCAGTGTCTTCCTAAGAGAGTCTTTAGGGTGCAGGCAAGCTAGTGTAGTTCCAGCTATTGGACCTCTTACTTAGAGGTTTCGCTGACAGGCACTCACTGTGAGGAAATTAATTTCTGCTTCAAAAGCAACTCCTCAGTTTTTATCATATCCTTCAACTCTAGCTCCCTATAAAATGGTCTGATACAGTTTTGGATTTAACTCAGTCTGTTATCTTTTATGTATGGGCAGTTGCAGCTGGCCTGGAGTCAATGGAATTGATCAAATGAGACTCCAGTGCACACTCTGACTGCACAGCCCCCAGAAAGGATTTTGCGCATTTTCTCTCGTTCCCAAGCAATACACCCTGAGAGTCTTACGCTAATAATGCCTTCCTCTGAGTTGTTGTCTCTTCCTTCAATGAACCGTGCCCAGTGGAGGTTATATGGGGGTTTAGCAAGCTGAACCAGCCCTTTTCCTGTTTGGGGTGGTGCTCCTAGCCAGCAGGAGAGGTAGTTGTGCTCCCCCTCCCCCTCTCCCAGTTCTGCTTGGCTGATCTCACAGGGTGCTCAGTTCAAACTCTCCTCAATGCAGACACAAACCCCAGCTTTCGCCAGTCTGTCTCCCCAGTGTAATCCAGGAAGGTGGATGTCCTGAGATGTTGTTCAACAATCAAAAACATATATAAAGTAACACATAGGTAGAAAACCTGCTCTGTGAGGATCTGGCACCTTGTATCTCCAATCCAAGCAAGAGGGATTAAAAAGTCAGTTCCATGCAAGTCTTCTGCACAGCTGAACTCAGTAAGGCTAGGGGCATGATTCTCAGTTCTAGTTGCTATCCAAGCTCACTTCAGAGCATGTCAAAAATTTCCTCTATTCCCCTACAGCAGCTCTTGTCTCTCTCTGGTGGAGGGAGGGCTCCCTTCCCCTTCCCAGCACTATACAGTTCAAATGTTCCCTGGGGCTTGCTATGCTTATGGCATTGCATGTTCTCAAACATGAACAAATGGTGCTCCTCCTTATAACATGATGTGCTTTGTACAACATGTTACATCATTACTTTCCAGGACCAATAATGCACTCTGTTGAAGGAAGAGAAAATTACATAAGGATTAGACTTTAATTCTAAGTATTTTACATTGCCACCATCATGGCACAGGACTTTTCAGGGAGGCTGAAGTACAGAGTTCCTCTGTCCAGGTTACCAATGATTTCTACAGTAACTGCAAAAGCACAGTATTACTGTTTAAAGCATAATTCAAGCTAGTTAGTGATCTTTCAAAGAAAGTCTTCAAGAGTATGAAACATTCTAACCCTCTATAAAGTGTGTTTGTGCATGTGTACACACATGTGAATAAGTTATAAGTCAAGGAGAAGGAAACTCAATGAGGAGAGCAGCCCAGCTGGGCTTGGCTCAGTGGTTGAGCATCAACCTAGGATTTAGGAGATTGGAGTTTGATTCCCAGTCAGGGCACATGCCCGGGTGGTAGGGCTGCAGCCAATCAATGACTCTGTCATCACTGATGTTTCTGTCTCTCTCTCTCCCTCTCCCTCTCTCTCTCTGAAAACAATAAAGATATATTTTTTAAAAAATAAGGAGAGCAAATAGCCTCCTGAAATGTTTCCTAATAATTTGTTGTATCAGGTTTGAACTCACAGTTTTCCTGGTCTTCAATAGTTTCCTTTCACTTTTCAGTTTTGTTTTGTGTATTCTTGTCCTTCCGCTTCAAATAAGTGAAGCTGTTTTTTAAAATCCATCTGTTTAATTGTTCATTCATTCACTTATATTCATGCATGCATTTGTTCCACCAAATGAGTGACTGAGGGTACAAAGATAAATAAGGCATGGTTTGTTTTCCAGAAGCTCACATATAAAATAAATGAACAAATATTTATTAAGGTATCATTTGAAGTATAATAGTGGTAGTGACAAAAAAAAAAAAAAAAGAAAGACTAGGATTGTATATGTATGTTAAACTGTGCCTAGGAGTGTAAAATAAGGAGAAGCATGACTGATAAGACAAGCTTAATTGGGTAAGAGTTGAAAAGAATGTTGAGGTAGGGTAGAAGTATTGGGAATTCATACCATTCCTTGGGAAAAACATTTTTTTATTTTGATTCTGTCATCTAACATATTAGTTATTCCTTTCTGCTAAGTATCATCTACATGGTTTATATCTTTTATGTACTTATTTGCTGCTGATGAAAAAAAATATTCAACAGGAGAAGCTAAAGGCAGAATAACTCTTATACATACTACTGAAGAATTCCCTAAATTATTTAACCTACCAACTTAAATCACCTTAAAATCCACATGACTTCATCAAATCAACAGGAATATTATGAGACCTCTCAAATGTTTTGCTATGATAAACATGCTCTGTAGTGATTAAAATGTCTTTGGCTGCAAACAATAGAAAATTCCAACTCAAGTGGCTTAAACAGTAACAATATGTATTATCTCACATAATAAGTCCAGAGGTAAAGCAGCTCCAATTGGTTAATTCAGGAGCTCAATGACATAACCTGAATTCCTCCAATTTTTACATTCTGCTATCCTTAGTATACTGGCTCATCTTTAGGACAGTGTTCTTCTTGGTCACAAGCTAACTGCAGTAATTCCAAACATTTCATCCAAACAAAACACTTTCTAGTATAAAAGGGTATTATTTTTTCTGTTTTTGTTTTGTTTTGTTTTGCTTTGCTTTGTTTTGTTTTAATCAGTGAAAAATTCTCCACAGTAGACTTCTAGCTTATGTTTCAATGATCAGAATTACACCACTCGCCCATTTCTAAGCTAGGCACTGGTGAGAGGTTACCAGGATTGGCATAGATTAATTAGCATTTACTCCTCAGCTAAGAATTAGAATATCCTTCCTAATCACTTGACCACAGGAAGTAGTGTAGACAAGTGCAACGCTACAAAGCACAGATCTTCTGGGAACAAAATTTAGAGAAGAATAGATTTTGGGATAACTAATAGGGCTTGCAATGCCTATGGCATTGTATGTTCTCAAACATGAACTAATGGTGTGCCTCCTTATAATATGATGTGTTTTGTACAACATCTTACATCATTACTTTCCAGGAACAATCATTTTTTTAGTAGAAAATATGTTTCTACCAGTCTCTACATGTCAAAAGCAATAAATATAAACATTTTTAAGAAATCATATTTCTGTGTTTCCTACTATTATTTCTTTACCTTTCATTTTGTTGTCTGCTAATGATTGGTGCTAGATGACTGACTATGGCTTTCACAGATGTTTTTAAGTATAATAAAAAAATTATGTCTATAGATTTTATTTTTATGATTTAGCATTAAATTCTTTTGATATTATGAAGCAGTATAAGTCCATTGTATTTTAGTAGTAGTAGCAAGCAAACTGAGCTATTTATACATACTGTATTATCTCTTATCTAACAGCTGCTTTTCCTTATACATGTCCAGCATTTAATTTGATTGAAGGGCTTATACTTGGGACATAAATGTGCACATTGGAACATTTACTTCTTTAAAATTTGGGATAATAAAACCTTACATAAAAGGCAAGAACAAAACAAAACAAAACCCCTCAAAAACCAAAAATGCCTTCTAAGTGTGAAATTGTAGACATCAATGAGTAGAGTTGAGGCTCGTCTTGATCCTTTAAAATATATGACATTTAAGAATTTTTCTCTTTTACTCACTGGGTAAGGATGGCCTTGTTGAAAGATATTTCACACTGGCCAGGAAATGCCAAGATTGCCCAAGAAATACTGGCCACCACTTCAGTGTCTCCAAATTTTGAAAAAATAATTTTGCATTTAAAAGTCAATTTCTTTTATTTTTCATTTTTATAATAATGGAAATGAAAAAGCAAGCATCCAAGTGATTTCACCCCTCTTGCTGGAACCTGAATGGTTGCTGATTGCTGTAAGCTGAATTCTATTTTATTTACCTAGTATAACTAGTGTTACTAGGAAACTATGCTTCATAGTTTAGCATTTTATTCTGAAAAATACAATATCCAATATTGCAAAGGTATCTTGATGTGATTTAGACTTTTATATTTAAAGCCTTTCCACATTTTTCCAAAAGTTATTTTATGATGAATTAGGTAATACATATATACTTTCTTTTAGAAATTATTCAGCTTTCCCAAAACTGATTTATAGTTTACATTCTTACATTTCTGTCTACTTGCTACTTTGATCTAAGCCCTAAGTGAATTTTTTTGATGAAAACTGTGGATGTTAAAATAGTCATTGTGTTAATGGCAAAACTTATGTTGTATCTGCTTTGTAGTGATTTATTATTCTTACAATACAGTATACTTTTGGGAAACTACATTATAAACACATATGGATTTTGATCTCTCTGTTGACATTTCCTATTATATTGCAGATGAGTTTATCTGTAATTTCTCAAATCCACTCTTCAGATTGTTCAGAGGGTAAAATTATACTGGTATAACAACAACAATGACAAGACATCTTAGATTTATATTGTTCTTTCCAATGAATTATCTCATGTGATTTTATCTCATGGGAGTTTCATGAGAAGGGTGAAATGATTAAATAAAGAAAAGAAGACTCATAGATGCAGACAATAGTACAGTGATTGCCAGAGGGAAGGGAGTTTGGGAAAGGTAAAAGAATGTTAAAGGGGGATAGATGGTGATGGAAGGATACTTGACTTGGGGTGGTAAAGACACAATACAATATACAGATGATGTATTGTAGAACTGTACACCTGAAACCTGTATAATTTTTTAATCAATGTCACCCCAATAAATTCAATAAATAAAAAAAATAATCATTTAAAAATAATTTTGCATTGGAAGTTCACAGTGGTGTTGAATACTTGTTTCAGTCTATGAATAAAGATCTGGAGTCAGGGCTTGATTTTGTTATCAGGCTTTTGTTTGCCTATTTATATCTAAAAAGGTAATGATTTTCAAAATATAAATATTGATATTGCCTTTCCCAAATGGCTAAGGTGATTATTTGTATTTAAGACTGCTTTTTCAGTATAGTAGCATACGTTCAGCCATAGAAGCACACTAAAATTTGGCAGATATATTAAAATTTTGAATTTGGTACCTTGCTGCTAAGCTACTGAAGCACAAAGAACAGGCTCAGGGATTCAGAACCTTTAGTATCAGTAAGAGAGCCAGCAGAAATAAAAACATTAAAGGAGATTTTTTTTTTAGCAGTAGTAATTAAAAGCCACTGACTCAACATAAGTGGTCCCATTAGCTATCTAAAAAGGTGTGCTATTATAATCCTCTGTCAATTCAAGGGTGTGAGTGTGTGTGTGTGTGTGTGTGTGTGTGTGTAGGGAATGGATTGCAAATATTATGACTTGACTCCCAATAAGTAGATACCATAAAAAGCTATTATCTGCCTATTAGCAGCATTGTAGTTGCAGATACATTAAGCCTGACCAAGCAATACACACAACAGAGCCAAGGAATTGGTGGATAAGAGTATGCTAATCACAGTTAAAATGTTGTTCCAGGAGGTGGGATTGAGAAGATTTAATTAATTAAATAAATTACAGGAGTTATGCAACTACTTATTAAATAGTTACTGAACTGTAATTTAATTTATTCAAAAAATATTTCTAAATATCTCTTGGCTACCAGTCACCCTACTTGACCTGGGGAAAATGATAATAAATAATAAATATCTTCTGATCTCAAGGACATTTCAGTTCAGTGTGGAAAAGACAGACACAAGATAAAATATAAATAAATACAATACAATATTTTAAAATGTCACCATTACCAAATCAGATTATTCCAGAAATGAAAGGAGAATTCAGTGGTTAAAAATAATTTAATTTAATAGATTAATAGATCAAAAGACAAGAATCATATGACCATCTTTACTGATGCTGAAAACGCATGTGGCAATAATTCAAAATTTATTCTTGATAAAATATCTTTGTAAAATAGAAATAGACACTTCTTTAACATCATAAAATACACATATGTCAATGCTAATTTCAGTAATCATTATCCTTAATTGGAAACATTAGAAGCATTCCCATTAAAGTCAGGAATAAACTAAGAATCTTCATAATTATCATTATTATACATCATTGTCCTGGGTTCTACCAATACAATAAGACAAGAGAAAGATAGAACATAGTGGAAAGGACACTGACAATGAACAGGTTCAACCCTTAAACAACCAGCAACTTCCCCCTTCTGTCTTTTGGCTGCTCACTCTTGGCACCTAGCCCCTGTGCCATGAGAAAACCTAAGTTGACTGCAAGGAGGGCCACATGGACAAGTCCACAGCCCCAGACAAGCTTTTAATGGATGGCCAAAGCCAACTTGCCATCTTGAAAGCCAGTCCTCCAAATTCCAGTCAAGCTGACCCAAATGATGCCAAAGAGTAAAACTGAGCTCTCATCTGACCTCTATCCCAATTGAAAATTTTTGAGCAGAACTAGTGTTTGCTGTTGATTCTTAGCTTTTTAAAATACAGTTGACCATTGAGCAATGCTGGACTTAGGAGCACTGAACCCCCCACACAGTAAAAAATCCACAGATAACTTTTGACTCTCCCAAAACTTAACTGCTAATAGTTAACTACTAAAACTTTACTGTTGACTGGAAGCCTTATCAGTAACATAAACAGTAGATTAACACATATTTTGTATGTCACATGTATTATATGCTGTATACTTACAATAGAGTAAGCTAGAGAAAAGAAAATGTTACTAAAACAAGGAAGAGAAAATACATTTATAGTATTTATTGAAAAAACACACACATATAAGTGGGTCCATTTTTTTCAAGGGTCAACTGCAGTGTCACTTATAAGATCCTATTTTATACATTTAAATTCTATTGAAGTAACCAGATCAGCTATTGCTATATGATCCCATTTTGAGATAAGCAAATCAGGAGGCTGAATGGTAAATGCAAAGTACACACTTATCTAAGGGCAAAGGAAGTGCTAGATCTGGCTCTTTTTATTCCTGATTCTACAGTGGATGGTCTCACAGTGGGTGGTAGTTCAACACTTGCTACCATTGGAGAGGGGTAGATTGTCTCAGGGGCTGGAGAACAAATGACCCAGCCAAGGCAGGACTCCATTTGCTTGCCTCTCAGTATTTCTCTTTCAGGACACACATTCTGGGAAAAATGGAACAGTGTGGTAATATTGACTTGTTTTTCTTTTCTTTCCTAGCTCTATTCTGAGTTCCTTTCCAAATAAATATTTTAGGTATCAAGGGTTAGTTTTTGCTCCAAGAACTTCAATATTTGATGAGTTTGGTAACTGAGAAGCTGATAAGAGACACATCCCACTGTTGCTCTTAAATTGCTTTTATACTTTTTTCCTAAATTTAAACTTAAAGATGAATCCTAGATACAATTCACTGGTCCAATTATATGTGACATTTCTTTTCTAAATTGGAGGAAGCCACAGAGGACAGCAATTGTTCATGGATGGGTCTTTATAGCAACCACCCTGTGCAGAGTGCCTGCTTCTTTAAGTTATGTGTAAAGGAGGTGATAAGCTATTTTTTCAACTCTTAGGTCATGCAAATATGACAGTAATGCTTCAAGACTTTTCCCCTTAGTGAAATATATTGAGAAGTTTGAAATAATGACAGGTAAGAGGTAATCTCTTAAACTTTGAAATTTAAGAAACTACAAAGAAAGTTTCTAAACTATATTAATCTCTTTGGTTTTCTCCTTTGCTTGAGTATTGGGCCATTGCTTCTCCAGCCCCCTGACTTCCCAGAGTGTCCCCATCATGCTGAGTGTTTTCCTCCACTAAACACCGGGATCACCTATGTAGTGTTTTTTTTTGTTTGTTTGTTTGTTTTTGTTTTTGTTTTTGTCATTTTAAAAATAAAAATCAAATGATGAATCACATAACTGGCAGCCTTCTTTCTTAAGAAGCAGCACCAATGTATTTGAAGCCTAGGTGAGCAGTGCTTTAATTTATTCAAATAAGTGAATAATGTACCTCAATCCAAAGGAAAATTTTGAAATAGATTCCTTGTCCATATTTTGCAGAGGAGAAGATGAGATGAAGAAAGTGTGCTGGAGAATTTCCTTTTTTGCTGCCTGGCCCCTTAGGATGGGTGACTGCCTGTGTGACCACATTCCCCTGGCTATAGTATTGTCTAAAAGTGAACACCTGGCACTGATTGGTCCACACATTGCTTGCCAGTGACCCAAGACTCGAGTGGATGGTCTGACCATGAAAGAGGTGCTACCACAACCTAATATTTGCTCTCTTGAGAAGGAACTAAAAATTTCAAGAGTAAGTCACTAACTTAAGGATTTATAGGCCTAATGAGTAGGCTGCTATTTACAGTAGTGTTTAAAATGGTTAAGTAGAGGAAACTCAACAACAGGAAAGAGAATGACAAACATTCTAAGAAGCACAGAATTGGTGAGAGAAAGGGAGACTAGAAAGTGAATACTCCCCAAAGTTACCTTGGAGTTCACCTTTGACCTTGGGGCTTACTCTTGGTTTTCCATATTACTCCACTGAATTAAAAGCAAATTCTCTTTATTTCTTAAGAGAGATGGGGTGATTTTTTTTTTGATTTTTTTTTTTTTTTTTTTTTAGTTATAAGAACCTTAAATGGAAGAAAGAATTTATTGCTGGATATTATATAGTTAAGTATTGGGGTACAAATTGGGCATACATCACCTTAGATCTCTCCCAGCTTTAAACTCAATCTTTAATCCCAAGAAATATTTTCAATATTAACTAGGGCCCTGTTGGAAGGCTCAAAGATTGGGCCAGATTTTGTAGATTCTAAGCAACATGGCACTCCATTGATAAAAGAGTTTTGGGCAACCTTCAAATTAAGCCAATTAGGCAGCCATGTACTTTGTTAATGAGCATTGCTGTTTCATTGATTTTAAGGTAAGTATGATTTAGATCAATGCCTTGAAACACTGTAAATTACCACTTGGAGAGCTTTACATTTTCTTTTAAAAGCAGCCCTTATCTTCATTGTAACAACTGCACTTTTTATTTTTTATTGAATTTATTAGGGTGACATTGGTTAATAAAATTATGTTTCAAGTATACAATTCTATAATACATTATCTGTCTATTGTATTGTGTTCACTTCTCTAAGTCAAGTCTCCTTCTATCACCATTTATTTCCCCTTAGCCCTCATCTACCTCCTCAAATCCCACCTTCCCTCTGGCAATCAACACACTGTTGTTTGTCGCAGGGGAGGGCTTTGAGGGTTGGGTGAGAAGGCTAAGAGATTAAGCAAAGAAAAAAAAAGAGTCATGGACACAGACAACAACTGTGCTTTATATTATTTTTGTCTTTGAATATTTTATTGTTTAATCTTCAACACTCTGGTATATAATTTCATGAAATATATATATACACATATATATATATACACACACATACATGTATATATGTATATATATGTATATATGTATATGTATGTATATATGTATGTATATATAATAAATATATATTCATTTTCTTTATCTTTATTGTTAAAAATATTATAGATGTCCCCTTTTTATCCCCAGTGATCCCCTCCACCTCGCATCCATCCCCCCAGGCCTCCCCCAGACCAGTGTCTCTGTCCATGGGTTATGCTTATAAACATATAAATTCTTTGATTAATATCTTCCCACCTACTCCCCCACCCCTGCCTTCCCTCTGAGATCCCTCAGTCTGTTCCATGCTTCTATGGCTCTCAGTCCATTTTGTTCATCAGTTAATTTTGTTTATTATATTCCACATATAAGTGAGATCCTGTGGTACTTGTCTTTCTCTGACTTATTTCACTTAGCATAATACTTTCCAGTTCTCTCCATGCTGTCCCAAAGAATAAAAGACCCTTCTTTTTTTACAGCTGCATGGTATTCCATGGTGTAAATGTGCCACAGCTTTTTTATCCACCCATCTACTGATGGGCACTTAGGCTGTTTCCAGATCTTAGCTATTGTAAATTGGGCTGCTGTGAACATAGGGGTGCATAAGTTCTTTGTGATTGTCTTTTGGGTTCCTTAGGGTATATTCCCAGAAGTGGGATCACTGGGTCAAATGGCAGTTCAACTTTTAATCCTTTGAGGAAACTCCATACTGCTTTCCATAACGGCTGCCCCAGTTTACATTCCCACCAGCAGCATACTAGTGTTCCTTTTTCTCCACACCCTCGCCAGCACTTGCTGTTCATTGATTTATTGATGGTAGCCAGTCTGACAGGCGTGAAGCGATACCTCAACATGTTTTTAACTTTCATCTCTCTGATGATTAGTGATGTTGAGCATTTTTTATATGTCTCTTAGCCATCTGTATGTCCTCTTTGAAGAAGTGTCTATGTAGGTCTTTTGCCCATTTTTTAATTGGATTGTTTGTCTTCCTATTTTTAAGCTGTATGAGTTCCTTATATATTTAGGATATTAACCCTTTATCAGATGTGTCGTTGGCAAATATGTTCTCCCATACAGTGGGCTCCCTTTTCATTTTGTTGATGGTTTCTTTTGCTGTGCAGAAGCTTTTTATTTTAATGCAGTCTGATTTGTTTATTTTCTCCTTCATTTCTCTTGCCCTAGGAGATGTATCAGCAAACATATTGCTATGAGAGATGTCTGAGATTTTGCTGCCTATGTTTTCCTCTAAGATTTTTATGGTTTCATGTCTTACATTTAAGTGTCTTATCCATTTAAAGTTTACTTTTGTGTATGGTGTAATTTGGTGGTCTAGTTTAATTTTTTTGCATGTATCTGTCCAATTTTCCCAACACCATTTATTGAAGAGACTGTCTTCACTCGATTGTATGTTCTTGCCTCCTTTGTCAAATATTAATTGAGCGTGATGGCTTGGGTCCATTTCTTGGTTCTCTGTTCTATTCCACTGATCTATATGTCTGTTCTTGTGCCATTACCAGGCTGTCTTGATTATAGTG
Source organism: Miniopterus schreibersii (assembly GCF_964146895.1). Classification (NCBI taxonomy): domain Eukaryota; kingdom Metazoa; phylum Chordata; class Mammalia; order Chiroptera; family Miniopteridae; genus Miniopterus; species Miniopterus schreibersii. Next base: position 85,868,507 of record NC_138102.1, on the reverse strand, counting down.
GCTTTGTAGTATAACTCGATATCTGGTATTGTGATCCCTCCAATTTTGCTCTTCTTTCTCAAGATTGCCGTGGCTATTCAGGGTGTTTTTTGGTTCAATATAAATTTTTGAAGTGTTTGTTCTAGATCTGTGAAATATGCTGTTGGTATTTTAGTAAGGATTGCTTTGAATATATAAACTGCTTTGTGTAGTATGGGCATTTAATGATGTTAATTCTTCCAATCAATGAACATGGTATATTTTTCCATTTGTTTATTTTCCTCTATTTCTTTTTTCAGTGTCCTGTAGTTTTCTGAGTAAAGGTCTTTTACAACTTTGGTTAAGTTTATTCCTAGGTATCTCATTTTTTTAGTTGCAATTATAAGTGGGATTGCTTTTTTAGTTTCTCTTTCTGAAAGTTCATTACTGATGTATAAAATTTCCATCAATTTTTGGATGTTAATTTTGTATCCTGCTACCTTGCTGAATTCAGTTATTAAATCTAGTAGTTTTTTGGTGGAGTCTTTATGATTTTCTATGTACAATATCATGTCATCTGCAAATATGAGAGTTTTGTTCCTCCTTTCCAATTTGGCTTTCATTTTTTCTTCTTGTCTGATCTTTGTGGCTAGAACTTCCAGTACTATTTTGACTAAGAGTAGTAAAAGCAGACACACCTGTCTTGTTCTTGTTCTTAGGGGAATGGTTTTAGTTTTTACACATTGAGTATGATTTGTCATACATGGCCTTTATTATGTTGAGTTATGATCTCTCTATTCCCACTTTGCTGAGAGTTTTTCTTAAAAATAGGTATTGCATTTTATTGAATGCTTTTTCTGCATCTATTTATAAGACCATGTGATTTTTGTCTTTCAATTTGTTTATGTGAAGTATCATGTTTATTGATTTGCAAATATTGTACCAGCCTTGCATTCCTGGAATACATTCCACTTGGTCATGGTGTATGATCTTTTTAATGTATTGCTGGAGCCTATTTGCTAATATTTTGTTCAAGATTTTAGCATCTATGTTCATTAGGGATATTGGCCTGCAATTCTTTTTCTTTGTAGTGTCCTTATCTGGTTTTGGAATTAGGCTAATGCTGGCCTTGTAAAAAGAGCTTGAAAGTGTTCCTTCCTCTTGGATTTTTTGAAATAGTTTGAGGAGTGTAGGTGTTAATTCTTCTTTGAATGTTTGGTAAAACTCCCCTGTGAAGCCATTTGGTCCAGGGATTTTGTGTGCTGGGAGCCCTTTGATTACCACTTCAATTTCATCAGAAGTTATTGGTCTATTCATATTTTCTGACTCTTCTTGATTGAGTTTTAGAAGGTTGTATTTTTCTAGGAATTTGTCAATTTTATCCAGGTTGTCCAGCTTGGTGGCATGTAGTTGTTCATAGTATTTTCTTGCAATCCTTTGTATTTCTGCGGGGTCTGTTGTTATTTCACTTCTTTCATTTCTGATTTTATTTGACTCCTCTCTCTTTGTTTCTTGATGAGTCTGGCTAAAGGTTCCTCAATCTTGTTTATCTTTTCAAAGAACCAGCTCTTGGTTTCATTGATCTTTTATAACTTTTTTCAAGTTTCTATGTCATTAGTTTCTGCTCTGATTTTTATTATTTCCTTGCTTCTACTTGCTCTGGGCTTTTCTTATTGTTCTCTTCCTAAGTTTTTAAGTTGTAGGGTTAGAGAGTATATTAGAATTTTTTCTTGTTTTTTGAGGTAGGCTTGTAGTGCTATGAACTTCCCTCTCAGGGCTGCTTTCATTTTATCCCATAGATTTGCGACTGTGCTTTTTAAAGAGATATTATGCCTGCAGTAATTATTCATGTATTACATCATAGGCTCCTGTGTCACGTTTGTTGCAATATAATTAGTTCATGTTTATTCTATTTTACAATTAATTTGGGGAAACCAGGAGCAGTTGAGCCACTAGAATGAATTTAATCTATTGAAAAATTTTATCTTCAAGAAACTTATTCTGAGTTACATTTCTTTAGATTTCTGACATATTTGAATCAAAGATTTGAGCATACTAAAGTCACTGTCAGTTATCACAAGGGAATGCATTTACAAATATTTTTCAATTTGGTAATCACAAAAAATTTTGACATATATTTTAAAACTGTCAGTTTATCATTCTGTAGTTACCACCAAGGATAAAATTCATTGTACTTTTAAATGGTCTAGTGTGTTATAAAAATCAATTTTGCCATTGTCTTTTGGGTATTGCAAATGCTAAGACCATATTAAAGTAAAGGGTTTATATAATCTTTATGGAGAACTCTGTGATAAACCATGTATATGAAATTTTATGACATGTATACATCAAACATATGACTATGAGGCCTTGTGATGAGTGGTAGAATTAATTACTTCTCAGGCCTTTGCATTCATCACTTTGAAAATGGCAGGGGCAATGACCATGATCTGTGGTGCTCGAATGGCTTAGTAATCACAGTGCCTACATTCTCCATTGTGCACAAAGAAAGTTTCTTCATGGATGTTTAAAGGCATTAAATTAAAATTTATATATTAAATGTAATTTTACTTGAATTTAAAGAAAAAACACTGAAGTAAACCTTAAGAATCTTCTGTACTTCAGGTAAATATTTTCTCCTTTTCCTAACAAGTGATACAGATACCATTATAATAACCTGGTTATTACTTAATAGGAAAGGAGAAAAGGAAAGACTATATAATATAGGCATACCATTTACACAGCTTTGCCAGGACGTTGCCCTTTAACACTCTCCAGGTTTATTCCCTGCAGATCTATGGGGGAAAGGACTGGACAAAGGCAGTTTAGATGTATGCTCAGTAAAGTCTGGGTGACTCAGGAAGGTGCTTACCTATCAGTCACACTTGGGAGCAGGTCACTGATCAGAATAGGCTTTGCCACTGCAAGGGTGCTAAATCTGAGATACTTAACTCCTGAACAAAGAAAGTTCTCTTTCTTGCTCTCTTGCTGCTCCCTTCTGACTCTTGGCTTGTAAGGCTCTCACCCTCTGCACTTCTCTACATGGTCCACAGCCATGTGAGACCCACATAATAGACTAATGGACTAAATCTAACCTAATGTTCTGCCAGACTCAACTCAACTATGGAAAGAAAACTCTGGACACTGTCCCTTCTTTTAGCTCTACAGAACCTCCAGCTACATATTTTCCAGGACTGGTTTAAAGGACATGGGACTTTGCAAACAGGGATATAATTCCATGCAAATAAAGTTTCTACTACATCTCATCCTCCTGTGGGGCTCTCTGGAAGTTCTTATTCCAGAGGCACCTGAAGAACACCACTCCCACTAGCACTGGAGGAATTCCACCCAATCAATCTTCCAGCAACACTACTGTTACCTTAGAGATTCTTCAGGTTTCTGGCTCAAAATAGAGGACTAAACATTTCTTTATATGTGTCTCTCATTAAATTCAAAGAAGATGCTACTGAATACATATAAATGGGAATAGAATCACTAGAGGTAGTGCAGAAGGTGATGTAGGCAAGGGCAGCAGTAAACCAGGCACTTTGATAGAGAATTTATGAAAGATTGAAAAGAGATGAAATTATACTAAGAATAAACTAGACTGGAGGGCACTTCATCTCACAGAAGTCTAAGGTGGAGAATTATCCCTGTGGGGAAGAATACTTCTTCACTCAGAGACTTGGAAGCAGTATACAGACAGAACAAAAAGTGCAAGGAGGGAACCATTGAAATAATTAGTGGAAGGGACCTTTTCAGAACAGACATGTTAGTCTTGCCTTTACATTTTTCTTTCCTACTTTCCTCTGTCATCAATATACTGAGTTCCAGGCCTCTTGTGTTTATTCTCAGACTAAATTCAGACAACTGCACTGTAAAACAATAAACTGACCTGTTAAGGCGTAGATCTGGTATAGGCGCAAAGGGTATAGCTCATAATTTTAGCCTGATGACTGAGGCTGTGCCAGATGGAGTGGTTGTGGGTGTGGTTCAAGTACAAATGTTTTTTCTATCTCCAAGCATCTCCATGAAAGGCTTGCTTGCAGCCAGCCCTCCCATTGAGGCAAACAGGACTTGTGCTTGCAGAGGTGTGCCATCCTAGCTGCCTTCATTCATAAATACAAACAGATATCTCTGGATTGTTAAATATTTGAAGAAATAAATGGGACAAAGGAAAAGCAGGAAAAACAAGCTCCACCCTCTGAAAAAACAGACAAATCTTAGACAAAGAATAATTTTTTAAAATATATTTTTATTGTTTACAGTATTTCTGATGTCCCTCATTTTCCTCCATTTTCTCCCCTCTGCTTAGCCCCTATCTCTCTTCCCTCTCCCAAGGTGTTTACAACCCTATTGTTTGTGTCCATGGACTATGCATCTAAGTCTATAAGTTCTTTGGTTTCTTTCTTCTCCCACCCTCCAACCCCCCGCCTCCCCACATACACCAAGATATGTCAGTCTGTTCCAGGCCTCTGTGCCACAGGTCTTATTTTGCTGATCAATTCATTTCATTCATTGGATTCTGCAAATAAGTGAGATCATGTGATATTTGTCCTCTGATTGGCTTATTTCACATAGTATAATAGTCTCCAGGTCTCTCTATGCTATCTCAAAGAGTAAGAGATCCTTCTTTTTTGCAACTGCATAGTATTTCATTGTGTAAAGGTACCATGACTTTTTCATTCATTCACCTACTGATGGGCAGTTGGACTGATTCTAAATCTTAGCTACTATAAATAATGCTGCTTTGAACATAAGGGTGCATATATTCTTTCTGATTGGTTTCAGGGTTTTTAAGATATATTCCCAGAAGTGGGATTGCTGGGTGAAATGGCAGTGCCATATTTAATTTTTTGAGGAAACTCCATATTGTTTCCCATAGTGGCTGCACCAATCTACATTTCCACCAGCAGCTAACTAGTATTTCATTTTCTCCAAATCCTGGCCAGCACTTTTTGTTTGTTGATTTATTGATCTTAGCCATTCTTACAGGTGTGAGGTGATATCTCATTGTTGTTTTAATTTACATCTCTCTGATGATTACTGGCTTTGAGCATTTTTTCATATATCTCTTTCACCGTTTGTATGTCCTTTTTGGAGAAGAGTTTATTCAGGTCCTCTGCTCATTTTTAAATTGGATTTGTTTGTATTCCTTTTGTTGAGTTGCATGAGTACTTTATATATTTTGGAGATTAACCACTTATCAGATGTATAGTTGGTGAATATGTTCTTCCATACAGTGGGTCCACTTTTCATTTTGATGATGGTTTCTTTTGCTGTGCAGAAGCTTTTTATTTTGATGTAGTTCCATTTGTTTATTTTTCCTTTGTTTTTCTTGCCCTAGGGGATGTATTGGGGAAAATTCTGCTATGTGAAATGTCTGAGATCTTACTGCCTATGTTTTCTTATAGGATTTTTAAATTTTCATGGCTTATATTTAAACATATTATCCATTCTGAGTTTATTCTTGTGTATGGTGTAAGTTGGTGGTCTAGTCTCATCTTTTTGCATGTACATGTCCAATTTTCCTAGCACCACTTATTGAAGAGATAGCTTCACTACATTGTATGCTCTTGCTTCTTGCCAAATTGAGCATAGTGGTGTGGGTCAATTTCTGGGGTCTCTGTTATGTTCCATTGGTTTATATTCTTGTTCTTGTGTCAATACCAGGCTGTTTTTATTACAGTGGCTTTGTAGTATAGTTTGATATTCTGTATTGTGATCCTTCCAACTTTGTTCTTTCTCAAGATTGCTGTGGTTATTCAGGGTTTTTTTTGGTTCCATATAAAGTTTTGGAGTACTTGTTCTAGCTCTCTGATGTATGCCGCTGTTTTTTTTTTTTTTTTTTTAATAGGGATTGCTTTGAATCTGTAGATTTTTTGGGTGGTGTGGACATTTTAATAATGTTAATTCTTCCAATCCATGGTATCTTCTCCCACTTGCTTATATCTTCCTCTATTTCTTTTTTCAATGTCTTATACTTTTCAGAGTGCATGTTGTTTACCTCCTTAGTTAAGTTTATTCTTAACTATCTTTTTGTTGGTGGTGTTGCAATGGTGAATGGGATTTTTTTTAATTTTTTTTTTTTTTTAGTTTCTCTTTCTGAGAGTTCATTATTGGTGTATAAAAATGCCATCAATTTCTGGATGTTGATTTTGTATTCTGCTACCTTGCTGAATTCATTATGTCTAGAAGTTTCCTGGTGGAATCTTTAGGGTTTTCTATGTAAAATATCATGCCATCTGCCAATAGTGATAATTATACTGTCTCCTTTCCGATTTGTATGTCTTTTATCTTTTCTTCTTGTCCGATGACTGTGGCCAGGACTTCTAGTACTATGCTGAGTAAGAGTTGTGAAAGCAGACAACCCTGTCTTGTTCCTGTTTTTAAGGGAAATGGTTTTAGTTTTTGCGCATTGAGTATTATGTTGTCTGTAGGTTTGTTGTATATGGCCTTTATTATGTTGAGGTATGATCCCTCTACTCCCACTTTGCTGAGAGTTTTATGAAAAAAGGGTGCTGGATTTTGTCAAATGCCTTTTCTGGGTCTATTAGTATGATCATGTGATTTTTATCTTTCATTTTGTTTATGTGATATATCACATTTGTTGATTTGTGAATGTTGTCCAGTCTTGCATCCCTGGAATAAATCCCACTTGATCATGGTGTATAATCTTTTTAATATATTACTTGAACTGATTTGCTGATATTTTGTTAAGGACTTTAGCATCTATGTTCATCAGGGATATTGGCTTATAATTCTCTTTCTTTATGGTGTCTTTATCTGGCTTTAGAATTGGAATAATGCTGGCCTCATGAGAAGATCTTAAAGAGAGAATCTTAAAAGCAGTAGGAGAAAAGCAATTTGTTACCTACAAAGGAGCTCCCATATGTCTGTCAGGTGATTTCTTATAAGAAACTTTACAGGCCAGAAGGGAATGGCATGAAGTATTGAAGGCAATGAAAAGCAAGGATTTGAAGCCAAGACTGCTCTATCCAGCAAGGCTATCATTCAAGATAGATGGTGAAATAAAGAGCTTCACAGAGGAATAAAAAAGGCTAAAGGAGTTTGTCATCAAACCAGCATTGCAAGAAATGTTAAATGGATGGCTATAATAATAATAATATATATATATATATATATATATATATATATATATATATATATATATATATATATATATAGAAACATAGGCATGAAGAATAAAAATGACAATAAATAGGTACCTATCAATAATAACCTTAAATGTAAATGGACTAAATGTTCTGATCAAAAGACAAACCTTGGACAAAGAATTCATTTAAAATCATTTATTTCATATTCATTCAACAAATGTTTGCTAAATATTCAATGTGTTTCAAGCTATGTGGTAGGCACTTGGGCATATCAGTGACTAAAACAAAGATCTCGGCTTCATGGAGAGAGGCACTTTAGCAGGAGAGACAATCAACAAATAAATAATAAGCATAATAAATATGTAAATTATGTAAGACTGTAAAGATGAAAACAGAGCACATAAAGCATTATAAAAGGGATAAAAGTATTGGGGAGTGTTCAAATGAGTTATAGTTTTAAATAAAGTAGTCAGGACAAGGATTGTTGAGAAGATTCCATTAGAGCAAACAATTGAAGCTGGTGAGGGGTTAGCTAAGACAAAAAAGCTTCCCAGAAATATGAAATAGCTTGTGTAAAGAGCTAACACAGGAGCATTGTAGTACCTTTCAGTTAAGCAAGGACATATTACTTGTGGTGGCAAGAGAGGACTGAGGCAGGATAATAGGAGAGGAGGGAGATCACTCAGGCCACATCTTGTAAGGCTTTGTAGGTTATTGTAAGGACTTTGGCTTTTACTCTGAGTGAAATGGGAAGCCCTTCTTAGAAAAGGAGCAAAGAATAACATGATCTAACTTCAAATTTAAAAGGATCATGCTGGCTGCTGTAGGGGACGCAGACAAATGTACAAGGTAGAGGACAGTTCAGAGACTATTGTTGAAATCCAGGCAAGTCATGAGGCTAGGTTGGGCTCTGTTGTTAGCAGTGAGGATAGTGAGAAGAGGTTGCATTTAGAATGTATTCTGGAGGTACAGCAGCTGAAAAAAAATTATACCCTTTTTAAGAGTGATTTGATGGAGGAAATTCAAGCTCAGTCACCATGAGTTAATATAAGACCGAAAGAACTTAATTTAAAAAATAATAACCCTCAAAGGGATGCAATAAGATAATAAAAAAAGCTTTTATAGAAATAAGAAACCTCCATTGTTTCCAAAATTAAAAACTTTCTAGATAAACTGAAAAAGACAATTGCTGAGAGTTCTGAAAGATAAAGGAAAGAAATGTCTTACTATGTAGAGAAAAAACACAGATAAAAATTTGGAGGGAAACATGTAGACATGGAAGATAGGTTCAAGAAGCCTAACTTGTGAATAATAGGACTTCCAAATGGTGGAAAATGTACAGATGTGATGGAGGTGGGAGAGTAAAAATTAAGTAAGTTTTAGAAGAAAATTTTCATTAGCTTAAAAAAAAAAACAGTGAGGAAAAGACTTGATATCATATTTTTAAAACATTTAAAAAAGGCAGGAATAGTAAAAAGAAAAAAAACTGTTACACACCTAGACATATCCTGATGAAATTTCTGAATTCCAAGAATCTTCAAAAATTTTAGATTTCTATATTCATAGAAAACTAGCTCCATATTTTCATTTGCTACATTCAGAGATGAAAGGCAGTGTTTTGAGAGAAATGGATTGTGATCTAAGCTTTATATAAATTGATAAGATATTGTAGAGCAAATAAAATTTATACCACCAATGTACACTACCTGAAGAAAAATATTGAGGAAGAAAATAGCCAAAAAGAAAAAGAGAATGGATTCCATTCAATAGTTTGTATGAATAAAACTAGAGGATATTATTGATATGATAAAAAGGGAAATATTTCTTCTCTCAAAAAGAGAAAATATCAATTAAATCTTTTTCTTTCTTTCTTTCTTTCTTTCTTTCTTTCTTTCTTTCTTTCTTTCTTTCTTTCTTTCTTTCTTCTTTCTCTTTCTTTTCTTTCTTTCTTTCTTTCTTTCTTTCTTTCTTTCTTTCTTTCTTTCTTTCTTTCTTTCTTTCTTTTTTTTTTCTTTTTTTTTCTTTTCTCTAACTTTCATCTATCTAATCTTTTATTCATCTATTATTTATCTATATCTATCTATTTATCATCTATCTATCTATCTATCTATCTATCTATCTATATCTATCTATATCTATCTATTTATCTATCTATCATCTATCTATCTATCTATCATCTATCTATCTATCTATCTATCATCATCTATCATCTATCTATCTATCTATCTATCTATCTATCTATCTATCTATCTATCATCTATCTATCATCTATCATATATCTATCTATCTAATCTATCTATCTATCTATCTATCTATCATCTATCTATCATCTATATCTATCTATCTATCATCTATCTATCATCTATCATCTATCTATCTATCATCTATCATCTATCTATCTATCTATCTATCTATCATCTATCTATCTATATCTATCATCTATCTATCATCTATCTATCATCTATCTATCTATCTATCTATCTATCATCTATCTATCTATCTATCTATCTATCTATCTATCTATCTATCATCTATCTATCATCTATCTATATCTATCTATCTATCTATCTATCTATCTATCTATCTATCTATCTATCTATCTATCTATCATCTATCTATCTATCTATCTATCTATCTATCTATCATCATCTATCTATCTATCATCTATCTATATCTATCATCTATCTATCATCTATCTATCTATCTATCATCTATCTATCTATCATCATCTATCATCTATCTATCTATATCTATCATCTATCTAATCATCTATATCTATCATCTATCATCTATCTATATCTATTTATCTATTTATCTTCTATCATCTATCTATCATCTATCAATCTATATCTATCATCTATATATCTATCATCTATCATCTATCTATATCTATCATTTATCATTTATCATCTATCATCTATCATCTATCATCATCTATCATCTATACCCATCTATCTGTCTGTGTATCTGTATCCATCTCTAGATATCATCTAGCTAACATCTAGCTAGCTATCATCTACTTCCTTAGATAATAAAAATATTACTGGAAAATGATAATGCAAGTACTAAGTAAACCTCAAAATAGAAGAGGCATATAAAGGAAAACTAAATGACAGCCTATAGCTGAAATTCTAAACTATCTTTGCAAAATCCAGGAAGAAATTGAGACTAGGACTAAGAAAAGGAAACTCTGGCCCTAGCCAATTTTGCTCAGTGGTTAGAGCATTGGCCTGCAGATTAAAGGGTCCCAGGTTTGATTCTAGCCAAGGGGAAAATATATCCTTGTATCCTCTGGTGAGGATTAAAAAAAAAAAAAGAGAGAGGGAGCTCTAGGTTGGAAGTTAAAGCAATCTCTTGTTTCATTTCCAGTTAGGGGAATATTGGCAAATAATATATCTTAAAGAAGGTAATGGTTATTACATTGTATACGTCATCAGCCAATTTGAAAAGCACAGGAAAATTTCCTAATTAATTTTGGCAGGAAGAGAGGAGAAAATTAAAAAAACAAAAATAAAACACACACACACACATCCAGACAACAAGTAACAAAGTGAATAAAAGGAAATCATAAAAGTTACAAGTAAAAACATGGAGAGGATGGGAAGTAAAGTGAACTACAGTATATTACTTTCCAAGATAATTGTGGACAAACTGAATTTACCTATCAAATATGGAGAGCAATAAATTGGAATAAAACAGTAAATCCAGCTATACAGTTAAATCAAAGTAACAAAGAAAGACCAAATATAAAGCCTCATTTTTAAAAAAGGATGCAATATTTCTTTGTCACTTAATGCACCAGAGACTGCCTATTTGTGCTTAATAGAATTCCCTTGAGCAGTTCAAGATGCCCCAGCAATAATTTCCTTATGGAGAGGAGTCCTGGGTACTAAACCTTCCTAGGAAATTCTGAGCATTTAATCTGATCGGAGTTCAGGGACTAAACTGATAATTAGCCAGAGTTCCTCCAGGTGAGAAAAGCAAGGAAGAGTTAAATTATGCTCCCCTTTTTGTGGGAATCTTCTTTATTAGTAGAACCCACTAGTAGAGAAGATTCTGCCCTGGGTTTCCACCTTAACAGATTTTCCAGTATAATCACACTCAGATGAGGTCTTGGATTTTGTAATTTTCCTAAGCTCCCTGGGGGTTCAGAAATGCAGCTGTGTTCAGAAAAGTTTCCTCTTGCTTTAGGTTCAGCTTATGTTAGTAGTGTCCAATACAGTGAATATAGAACAGAAATGTCACAACCTGAACGATATATTAGTAATCATGACAGTCCTGGAATGTGCCCCTGGTCTAGGCATACACAGTAGAAATATTTCATGCTTTGGCCTACCTCACTGGCTTGACAGTTGACAATAGCACAGACACCAGCAGGATTAGGCAGCCCTTAAGGTTAGAAAGCTTACTTCTGCTTCCTAAATGTAGGTGCTCAAAATAAGCAGGTAGTCACTATTAGCAGTTAGAAAACTTCTATATGATGTTGATGAAATTCATTTTTGCTTGCCCAATGACAAAAATCTAGGGACAGGAAATATGTGTTACAAGTTAATTTTTGCTCTCTGTGCTAGACGGATGAATGCTGACATCACTCTCTCTATTGAAGGCACCATCACTATTTTTCAGTTAGCTCAGTTACATATAAAATGTGTTTTAATCATGTTTCTTTCTTTGGCCTTTGCCCTCCCATCTTTTTTTACAAAAAGGAGCAAGAGCCTCTACAAACATTTGATGTTATTTTTAAGATTCAATCCATGAACTAGTTGGTTTGCCCAGATGCAGTAGTATTATGGAGTTATAGTTAACTTTGTCTATTGGGGAAATATCTATAGTCTCAAAGTCACTTAGTTTCCAGATTGGACTAAGAATGGAAAGGAATAAAATAATGCACAAGTTCTTCCAGTTCTCCACAATTTTCCCCACACTGAGGTTCTGCACTTCTAACAATGACCATAAAACTTCCTCTACCTTCTAAGTCCTTCAATGTCAAAAACTCTGTAACCTTCTTGAACAGCAAGTTTCCAGCCTTTTGTGTTTGCATCAAGCTTCTGATTTCTAGATTTATTTTGCTTGACACAGTAAAAAGAGATTTACATATTCAAAATGGGCTATTTTGCAAGGTATTAGTCTGGTTCTTTATTGTTCTCATGGAGATGAATCTTAGCATAAAATATAGTGGGACAACCAGACATATGAGTGTCTTGATGTAATGCAATTTGAAATTCACAGCAATGCCTATAAAGTATTCATGCCAAAAATGCTGCCCTGAAACTAATCAAGCTTTTAGCTCTAACTTCTAGCTTACAGAAGACACAGAGGAAGAGAGAATTAATTAACACTATCTCCTCATGTCCATCACTCTAATGCTCCTCCCTTTTCCTGCACCCTCAAATCCTTCCATCTCATGTCTCTTCATTGCATTTGTCTGGAAAACCCTCACTTTAATTGAACCCAACTCTCCATCCTCTGGCCCAACTCCATGCCTAATTCTGAGCAGTTACTTACGGCTGGTATAAAGCACACAACCATGCTAGCTGGTATCATTTTGAATCTCTGACCACAAACTTCAAGCGAGCCCTTGGTACTCTTTGGTAATTTCACTCTCCTCAGACATTCAAAACCTCTTCCCTCTTCCTCACTCTCTGCTGAACAGCTCCTTTTTCATTTTACTAAGAAAATAAAAAGCAGTCAAAGAACTTCCTCATCTTCCCACCACAACATTTATTTTTCTACCTTCATCTTTATCATAAATTCAGCCTTCCCTATTCAAAGATGGATAAACTTGCCTTGTACCTATCTAGGGCCAACTTCTTCCTTTCATGAGCTGGGATTCATCCTCTCTCAGCACTCAAAAACGTTGTTCCTGCAATGTTCCCTTTTATTCATGTGTCAAATTTCCCCATAAATTGGATCAACTTCAAGAAGGCAGTAATATCTCATTATAGCAAAATTCTAGGAAAGCGTTGGCTAAATTTAATGTATTAGCTTCTTAACTTCCAAATGTTCTTCCCTCACAGCCCTCCAAAATAAATGAAAGAGAATAATATAGTGAACATCTATGTCCCCACTGCCCAGCTTTAGAAATAAAATGTTACAAACACAAAGAGCTCTTTTATAACTCTCCTGGATCACATTCCCCCTGCCCCCCACCCCATGCCCTAATCCAGAGAGAGCTAATGTGACCCTGTGAGAATGGAGCCACATAGATCCCCTGCAGCAGGAAGGGTGGTTGAAGATGGTCCCAGATTATTCTCCTCTGAATTTACCACTGTATTTCTTTCCCCGGGCTGCTCCCAGCAATGACTTAACATGGTGGGGATACAGACAGGTTCAGGTGCATTTCTGTTTGATACAGGACCTCTCTAATAGGAGACTTTGGCTTAAGGACTCCTCATTGGCCTGGCGACAACTTTCTTAGATTGCTGCTGCAGTCTGAGTCATTTCTCACTCAACCTTTGTTTTTTCCTGTCTCCTTTCACAGGTATCACCCTACATTGTGGTGTGAAGGTTTTTCCTTTTTATTCCTGCTTCTTCCCCTTTGCACTTTGCTGAAAACTTTAATGTCATCTAATCCCATCTTGGTGTCTGTTTCTTGGAGAACCAAAGTAACCCAAACACTATTCTGATTTTGGTGCTTATTTTTTTCATATCTATCTTCTATATATTCATATGTTATTATATTATTAATCTTTATACATAACCTTATGTAACTTGCTCAGTTTTGCACAATAATATTTGTTTAAAAGATTATGTATGTTGAATTATGTAGTGCATAATTCATACTTACTGCTATATTAATACATTATATAAATATACTATAATTTATTTATTCATTCTCCTGTTAAGGTACATCCATTTTGTTCCAACTTTTTGCCATTGGAATGTTGCAGAGAACACTCTTTTATCTGCCCCCATGGTACACTCCTATGAGAGTTTATAGGATTTAAGTGCTGAGTCATAGTGTATGTGCATCTTTGACTTGACAAGATATTGTCAAATTGCTCTCCAAAGTGGTTGTTTCCATTTTTACTTGTAGTAGCAATGAATGAAATGTTCTTGCTTCTCTATATTCTTGCCATCTCTTGATAAAGTCAGATTTTTTTAGTTTTTACTAATGTCATGGCTGAAAAGTACCTTAGCATGGTTTTAATGCCCATTTCCCTGATTACTAGTAAGACAACATCTTTTTATATATTTATTAGCCTTTTGGATGTCCTCTTCTTTGAAATATCTTTTTAAAGCTTTTGCCCATTTTTCTACTAGGTTGCTTTTTAATTGACATTGGAATTCAATTTTGAATCACAGAAGTTTAAAATTTTAATATAGTCACATAATTCAAAATTTCCTTTATGTTCTCTCTCTCTCTCTGTTGTTTTGATGTGCCAGGTTTCAGAAATTCTACTCTATCTTGAGATCATAAATATATTCTCACAATTTATTCTAGAGAATTTAAATTTTGGCTTTGGGATTTCAGTGTATCTGGAATTGATATCTTGTGTATCAACCCAATTTTTTTTTTTCCATTTGAATACTAATTGACCTAACATCATGTGTTGCATAGTCTTTTCTTACTGATTAGTAATGCCATATATCAACTATATCTGTATATATTTAGATCTACTTAAAAGCTTCTTATTCTGTTTTACTGATCTATTTGTCCATTCTGGCTGATTATCACACCTTTTAAAAATTATTACAATTTTAAAACTCTTGCTATCTGTTTTTCTTCTTCAAAACAGTCTTGGCTTTTTGATTTTTGCATATCAATATAAATCTAAAGTTATCTTGTCATATTCCATGAGAAAACCTCTTGAGAATTTTATTGGAATTGCATCAAAGTAGTCAATTAATATGGGGAAAATGAGCATCTTTATAAAACTGACTCCTTTTATACATGAACATGGTTTATCTTTTGACTTATTCATATCTTTAATTTCTTTAAATAAAGTTTCATAATTTATTCCTAAATGCTTTATGTATTTTTGTTATTATTTCAAATGGCATTTTTTAAAAGTTCACTTTCTCATTCTTTTTTTATAGTAACTCTATTGATATTTGTATGTTGATACTGTATCTAGCAGTACTGATGGTATTGATGATCTCTCTTATTAAGTGAAGTATTTTTGACTACATATTCTTCTGGTTTTTCTATGTGGACAATTATATCATCTGTGAATAAAGACAATTTTATTTCTCTTTCTAATCCTTATGCTCTCACTAACACTTCTAGTATCAATCTCAACTTAATCAGGCTTTTATTCTCATCAATCCACTGAAACTGTTTTTACCAAAGGCATGGATAGCCTTCATGTTGCCAAATGCAATGATTGAATCTCAATCTTTAGATTAATCAACCTCTTAGTATCATTCAATAATTATGCCCTCCTTTTGAAAGACGTTTTTTCACTTATCTTCTGGGACAAAATCTCTTGGTTTCCTCCTACATCCTTGCTTCCTATTCTCAGTCTTGCTTGCTGGTTCCTTCTCATTTCCAAACGGCTCAGTACTTGGTTCTTCAACCTCCTCTCTTTCTTATTTGCTCTCACTCTTTAGGGGATCTTGTTAAGCTACATATGCTGATAACTCAAATTTATATCTTTAGTACCAGTCTCCCTGGAACTCTACACTCTTTAACCCAACACTCAACTCAACCTCTTTTCTTGGAAGTCTAATAGATACCTCAAGCAAAACAAATCCAAAACACAGGCTTTTTGTTTACCCTCACAATAAAATCCTTCCCAAGTGTCCTTCATTTTGGTAAATGTCACCTCCATTTATCTGTTGCTGAGACCAAAACCAAAGTGTCAATTTGGATTTTTTTCCTTTTCACATCCGACATTTAAGTTGTTCATAAGTCCTGTTGTCTGTCTTAAAAATATATTACAGATATGACCACTTCTTATTGCTTTCATTGCCATTGCCTTGGCTGAGTGACTATTGTTTTTTTCTTAACTACTGCAATAATCATTTAGTTGGTCTCCCTGTTTCTACTTTGTCCCACTACAATCTATTTTCTCACAACAGTTGGAGTGATTTTTTTAGAAAACAAAGATATTACCTTGTCGTCTCCTTGTTTAAAACTGTTGATGACTTCCTGTCACAGTTAGAATATAATTCAGTGCCTTACTTTGGTCTAAAAGGTCTTATGTGAGCTGATTCTTGGTGACTTTCTGACTTCATCTTCTACCACCCTTTCATTTATTCCACTCGACCCATAATGACCTATTAGCCATTCTTCAAACATATCAAAGTAGGTCTACCTCAAGGCCATTATGCTTACTATTTCCTCTGCATAGAATGTTCTTTTTCCTTCAGATTTTTGCATGAATCTCTTCCTCACTTAATTTAGATATATACTCAAATATTAACTTATTGGAGAAGACCTCTCTGACCACCTTATGTAAAATTTCTGTCCCCCTCCTTATTTCCTCTTACTTTGCTTTATTTTTATTTCTCTTCAGAGTACACACCACTCTCTGACTTATATTTTGTATGGTTATTTACTATTTTCTCAACCAGAATATAAATTTCTTGAGGGGAGGTGTTTTCTATATCTATACTGCTGTATTACTAGTGCCCAGGGAAGTACCTGGAATATAGTAGGGGCTCAATACATGTTTTTTGAATGAATGAATGAGCAATGTAATTTAAGACTTATGAAAATATCTACAGTTTCTTTCTTTGGACCTGTTTGCTTTTTGGCCCTACATCACACCTTGAGAAGAACAATTTCCAGTCCCATATATTTTCACAGAAAAATTCTTACTTGTTTTAGTAAACACACAATCTTACTTTAGTTGTGATTGGGTGATAACTATTATCTCTTTATTTATAGCAAGTTTTACCTTTGAAGTACAATCTGCTGTATCACAGTCCCTTTAACAATATTTTATTTTATATTAAGCAATTTGAATAGAAAAAAATAATGTTTACACAATAGTCAAATTTGACACACATATGTAAAAGGTTGGCTGTCTAGAATGTGATCTTGGAGAAAATATTATCTATAGCAAAGACTCATTTCTAAAAGTGTGAAGACCACAGAAATGAGAATGAATGTTTTATAACCTAAAACCATGCTGCAGGAAAGCACTGAGGAGGTATTTATTTTTGGCTCTCACTTAGTTGTCTGAAGCCTATGATCTCTGCTGATGGAAAATTTCCGGGTGATCTTCTAGTTTTATGGAAAGTCATGTCCTCAGCATTGGCTGTCTTTATTATCATAATTATAGTTGGCCTGCACATTTACTCATACTATGACTGAAATGTTCAAAGAAAATGTGATTTGGTTCCTAAACATACCTAATCACCATCATGAGCCTACTGTGTTGTAGACGAAGTCATAACTTGTCATCAATGATATCTCAGTGTCTTTAAGTTTAATGTGATATTGTATATAGAAAGTGGTGGCTCTGTGTATGGAGCATGAGTTTGTTAAACATATGTTATTAATTTCTTTCTATAAATGATTGAAAAGGCTGTCACAAGCAGATAAATGTTCAGACTACTTCTCTCTGTGTAAATGTCTTTATGGTGGCTCTGTGTACATGCCATTGTGTTACCCTCTGGCTCCCTGCTCACTTATGCCATGATGGTGGTGCTTCTTTCCTTGGCCACTGTTTCTGCCTGGGGCATCTGCTGCTGGTCTCTTATCTGGGATGAGTGGCCCCTCTCTGCTGAAGCACCTCATCAAAGTTTCAGGGCCTCATCGGCCTCTCTGGTGATGATGTCACTTTGTTCTTGGTGCAGCAACTTCCTCTAGGAAGTTTTCTGATCCTATTCTTAACCACTTTGCTCAACAACCTAGAGTCATACAGGGGCTTCTCCATCTTTTACACACTATCTGAAAGCCAACCACAGCTCAGGAGCTTTAACTCAAACTTTCAGCTTAACTATGCTGCATGACCATGGCAATTTCCTGGGGCTGTCTCTGAGAGGTGGGCGCTGCGGGCAACTGGAGGTGTAGTTTCTATTCTAAAGCTACAAATGTAGCATAGGGAAAATAATCTCTGTATTTCCGGCTTTCCCTTCAGGATCTCACTGGGTTGTGGACTAAAGCTGGGGTGTGGGGTGACATAAATGGAAAGTTAGGAACTCCTGATACATATATGACTGTTTTCCTCTGTCTCCATCTCTTTCTTCTCTTTATCACACTCCACTTGGTATTCCTCTCCTCTCTCTCTCTCTCTCTTCCTTTCTTCTTTCTTTCTCTTTCTCTTTCTTTCTTTCTTTCTTTCTTTCTTTCTTTCTTTCTTTCTCTCTCTCTCTCTCTCTCTCTCTCTCTCTCTCTCTCTCTCTCTCTCTTTCTTTCTTTCTTTCTTTCTTTCTTTCTTTCTTTCTTTCTTTCTTCTTCCCTCTTTCTCTTTCTCTTCTTTTCTTTCTTTTTCTTTTCTTTTTAAATATATCTTTATTTCAGAGAGAGGAAAGAAGAGGGAGAGAGAGAGATAGAAACATCAATGATGAGAGAGTCATTGATTGGCTGCTTCCTGCATGCTCCCTACTGGGACTGAACCTGCAACCCAGTTATGTGCTCTGACTGGAAATCTAATCTCTATCTCCTGGATCATGGGTCAGTGCTCAACAGCTGAGCCATGCTTGCTGGGCTTTTCTTTCTTTCTGACAATGACTTTCCTATATTATAGCCTTGGCTTCTTTGAGGTGGATTTACCCTCCACTTGACTTTGTGCCACAATGTTACACAGAATTCAGCAAGAGAAGCCAGATTTCTGATTATAGAGGATCCAAAAATGTTACCATGTTACATTTGAAAAGTAATAATATTAAAACTATTTAATTGTATTTTATTAAACTGCAGTTCTAAGTGTCTTGAAGATTTAGCCTCTCCTTTATATAAAGTGGATCTAATAAACCTGCATTAAAGGACTACTGTGAGGGTTAAAAAGACCAGCAAACATAGCTTAGGCTTAGGCCTGGATCATGGAAATTGCCTCAGAACTGGCTCATTGCTTCTTTTTCTCTGCCTAGGAGAGGAATGGGATGCTATTTTTTCCCCTACAGAATGCATTGTTTTAATTATGGATGTGTTACAAGATGTTTGTTATTAATTCCTTCATATAAATGATTAAAAGCCTTCCTCCCTTCTCTATGCATTTAGTTAAAAGCTTTTCATTCTTAATGTAGGCTCTACTGAAGAAAATGTTTGAAAGAGGAATTATGTGCAGGAGATACCAAGAAGCTATTACTGCTTAAGTAAACTGATACTCAATGTTATTAAGATCCCCAAGTGCTTATGCCCATCATCTCAACAATTGTCACAATTTCTTATCAGTTAGAAAGAAAATACCTTATTTTCAATATAGAAAGAACTAAGGGAGAAATTATGTACTTCTCTCCAAATCATAGAAAATTAAGTATTAGAACAGAGTCTGTTTACAGTGATTTATAATCTGGTTCCTCTTGTACTTTGCTCCTATAGAAAGAATATTGAGTTTGGCCCATATTTAAACTAAATAGGAAAGTAGGTCACTTTAATCATTTTATGTTTTAGGGCTGGTTGATGCTTATTTTGATTGTGATATTCAATAAAAGCAAAGAAAATCTAGAACTATCACAAGGAAGCAATACGAGACACAATTTCCAAAACTTGTACTCACCCACTTCTCCAGGCACTTATTTAAAAGCATTTCAGTTATTGTTGGCTATGGAAGAAAATGTTGGAAAAAAATTATATACAGGAGATGCTATAAGGTTGTTAGTAAGAAAGCTCCAAGAAAATTGAAATCAGCCTTCTGCAGATTGTAGATTTTGGGAGAAACAGTGAATGTATTTTGCCTTCACTTAGTTGAACACAATCAGTCAAGACTAGATACTGAGATTCCTTATGTGATTTGATTTTTTTCTGCTCAGTGGGAATAAATAGGGCTTGGATAACAATTGTGGTGCTTTGCTAATTTGGGGGGAAAGAATGCTTAATTCTATATTTTAAAGGTAGTGCAGACCTTGAGATAAAGATTCATTGTTATTGCATCTCCTATAGCATGGAGCAGAAATTAAATTCCAATGACTAGTGTGGGTCACTGTTTGAATAATTAAATATTTATTAATTAGTCAATCATGTGTTCATTCCTTCAACAAACATCATGCTAAGTGGTGAGGATATCAAATAAGACATAAGCTCTTTCTCTAAAAATGAGTTTCTGTGTGTGCAAAGATTATGTGGAAATAAGAAGAGGTTAGAGCATTAAAAGAGGACTTCACTGATTTATCATCTTGTAGCAACTGTGGCTTCTGGTTCTATAGAGAATTTTTGATAATTTGAAAGAGAAGTCTGGGCCCCTTTGACCAACCCAAGGGGTATAGTGGGAACCCTCATGGTCCAAAACAGAACACCTCCTAGGTGAAGATGTTGAATTAGGCAAGCAGAGGCAACCTGAGTAGTCATGTGACCTGCATTTACACTTCAACTGGAGTAACTTCCTGGAAAAAAGAGAGTAGAACATAACCTAGTCATCACTTCAGATTTCTTGCTCATGGAAGAACTTAGTATTATAATGAAAAAAGGACACTTATTATGGTAGATTGGGGAACACTAGGTGGTTGTAAGTATCTACAGATAATATAAAATATTTATTTTGTTTTTTGTCTCAACAGAAACATCCTCTGAAATTTTGTTTGGTTTCTGAGTAGGAGCTTTGCCAAGAGGCAAGTATGAGACTACTATACATGTGTGACAGAATTCTGTGAGGAAAAATCATGAATATTGATTTTATATAAAATGTCACAAATTTTTTGTTCATCCATTCATCAGTCTAGTCATCAATTCATTCATAAAATATTTATCAACATACTAATGAACAAAACAGGTCCTGAGACATTGAAACATGCAACAAACTGATGTATTTCAGAAGGAAGGGCTGGAGGACAGGAAGAGATTAACCAAAGAACTTATATGCATATATGCATAATCCATGGATAAACAATAGTGTGCAGAAGGCCTGGGGTGGGGTCAGAAGTGAGGTGGAGGGGGCCAAGGGGGGGGGGGGGATGGAAGGAGACATCTGTAATACTTTCAACAATAAAGATTAAACCTATTTAAAATAAAATAAAACAAATAGTTATGAAGCATCCTTTTCCATTTCAGGAATTGTGCCCACTACTTCAGTAAAGAAGATAGATACACTCTATCTCAAGAAGTGTATAGTGTTGCTTCCTTGGCTATTGAATTAGGGTAGGAGAAAATATATTATGGAACCAATTTCTCTCAAAGTCTATCTACTAGTCTCTTAGCACTGCTATAATGGGTAGGCTCATCATCTTCTTATTTAAGGTCAACTTCTCCACTTAATCTCTGGATCCCATCTTCTCACCCCTTTCCATCTACTTAGGGATTTGGTTCCAATAGTTATACCTTCTCTCACTTGCTTCTCTCTTCCATATTTAGCCTTCTCTCCTAGATTATTCCACTAGTATGAAAGCATAATACAGGTGAAGTGCTTAGGGCAGAGACTATGCACAGCAAAGACTCGATATATATTGCTTATTAGTATTATTATGGCTATCATCACCTTCTTTCTTCTTTTTCAGGATCATCCATACTGAGCTTTGCCACCGTGATAAGTATCAGACCTTCCATATTTAAGCCTTGAAGTAATTCACTTCAAAGACTGTCACCAGGACCAACATTTAAGCACTCAAGGATGATGAGAATAAAAAACAGGCTCTTAGTATTTTCTGCCTTTATGTAAATAAAGAGAGAAGACAGAATGAGCAAACACCACAAGATGTCTATGCATGCATGGTGGTTTTTGGGGAGATCCCAATATAAAACATGTAATGTGTTGCACTCATGACAATTTATTTGGAGGAATCTCAAAAATGCAAGTAGAAAAGTAGTTCAAAATTTCTTAGCTGAATAGGAAGAGAAATTATTAGTTACTACTTTGATTAACTATTGTTTGAATAGGATATACTTTTCTCCTCAAGGAGTTGCTCTAAATGACAAGAACATACAGATTTTTTTTTACATAACAAGAGGATTTATTAGTGTGTTCTCATTGTTATTTACTTGACTAGGTCTTAAAAATTTACTCTTTTGGAGAATGGTAGTTTCTCTTCCATGATTTATACTTAATTATTATTTGAGAGCTATATCTTCAAGGATTTTGGTGTTCATATGCTGAGAGCTTTGGGACCTATATGGGACCACTTAGAAAGCATGCTGAAACTTTACACAGGCAAGTGCAGAGACTGAGACTCTGAGAACTCACTCAGCAGCAAGACTGATTCTTAGAGTGGACATTTTTATTTTTGCAGTTCAGTGTCTATTCTCCTTTTTTTGTGATAACAACATCTCAATTGTGCTTTGGCTAATGACTACTTTTCCATTGGATATAGTCAATAGTGATGACTCTCTTTCTCTGGCCAACGGGTAGGCACATGGCTTAAGCTTCACTAACTTGATGCCATCTCCCTAGAATTGAAATTTTGGGGAATGTGTTCAATGTAGTTTTTCCCAGTGGTGGCTTCAATGCCCAAAATAGCTCTGATTTCTGAGCTTCATTTTTTTTTCCTCTTCCATTAAAGAAGCTCAAAATGATTTTGTTGTTTGCAAACAAAGAACACTTAACAGATAAACATCCCCACCCGAAATGAGGGAACAATTAGCAGTGTCTACTATATCACAATGTTCATGGAGATGTGGCTACCTACTGATTAAATGGTATTTCTTTTCTCAGGTCTAATTTGAGAGGTGAGATTAGAGGCAATTCTTATGACTTCTATTTGAGTTGAAGTATGAATCCATTCTGTAATGGAAGTTACTGGGAATTGGACCCTTTGATTGCTGAGAAGGATGGGAATGAGAATATGAAAATTTGGCAAGAGCTAGGCAGAGGGTCAGGGTCTTGGACAAACCAGTTGGTGTTCAAGAAAATTTGAAATTCACTGTGAAGGCCACGACATCAACACTTTTAGAGTGCTGACATAACATTACACCTTGGGAGGCACAATGTCTAGGGCGCCCTCAGGCTCATTAAGTAATGGATTTAAGGAAGCAAGATCAACTCAAGCTTGAACCACTTGGGAATGGTGCGGTACCAAGAAGTATGATTGAGAACAGTCACATAAAACTAGGTTTAAAATCTAAGTTCAAAATCTGCGTTCTTCCTCTGATAATTATTAGACCTTGGGAGAGTATTTAAGGGGTGAGATAAATATATTTTCCTCTGGGATGTTTTCCCAACCATTTTCCCTTTTTCATTTCTTCTCCCTATACTGGTTTTGATCTCCTACTATGTGCCTCAGTGGTAACCTCTACTTTTCTTATCATGGTGCCTGTAAACTTCTTATTATTTGTTTGTCTCTCCAACCAGACTTTCAACTTCACATAAAAGAAATCTTGTCTTTCTTGTTCACCTTTGTATCATTAATGTCAAGCACAGTGACTGACACTTCATAAAATTGTGTTGAGTATTGAATAAGCAAAAAGAAGGCTGAAGAGTTTTAATATGAGAGGTAGAAAGAGATTCTGTGAAAAACAAGGCAATGGAAAGTTCTTTTTATATCTTGTAGTAGCACATTTTTTATGAAGCACTATATCTGAGGTCAATTCTAAATGATAAAAACCAGAGGTCCCCTGGGAGTAATTATGAAATTTTTAATAAAACATGTTAAATCTTTTCATGAAGATATTATTTTAATTATCCCAGACTAACCAGTTAATATGTGTAGAAAATGTTTCACTTCAGAATAATATATAACACTTTTAATAGCATTTATTAAAGTGGTTACACATAATAGATTTGCAGCAACTATTTGTTAATGGAGCAAATATATTCAGCAAAATTTGCCTTTTTTAATAAAACACTTAAAATTTTTAAAAATTTAATTTATTTTTTAATCCTCCCCCAAGGACATGCTTAGATAGAGGAGGAGAGGAAGGAGGGGAGGAGAGAATGAGAGAGAGAGAGAAAGAGAGAGGGAGAGAGAGAGAGAGAGAGAGAGAGAGAGAGCATCAATGTGAGAGAAACATCAGTTGGTTCCCTTCCATATGCTCCCTGACTGGGGATCAAACCTGCAACCCAGGTATGTGCTCTGACCAGGAATCAAATGGGCAAACTTTTCGTGCATAGGACAATGCTCAACCAACTGAGCCACCCCAGCCAGGGCTATAAAACACCTTTAAGACCAATTCGACATTAGTTCACTTTGCAGTAAAAGATTAAATGAGAATACAAGAAAACATACATTTTTTTTTCCTGATATAAACTTTGTGTCATAACTTATTCTTGCTCTTACAACCAATGAGGTTTGAATTTTGAACTGAATTGCTGCACACCTTGTCACCTGATACATTGTTTAATAAAGAACCTTTGATAATCTTAACTGCACACATTAACTTTATTAAGGTTTTAATCCTACACATAAGAATATTTCCATTACCCAATGAGAAAGGGTCACTTTCTTCCTCTTGTTAGAAAATAAAAGCTTGTAACATTTGAAAAGGTAGACTCTGCCAATGGACCTCTGTCTCTGGAAATCATCATAGACAGTGATACCTTGCAAAACAGGTTTCATGCAATATTTAAGTAAGCTGCTCATGACCTTGAATGTAAGCAAGGATCAGGAGAAAGTGTCCTTGTTAGACAGAATGCTTCTCTATTTTATCAAATATTATTTACTCAGGCCATATGAGATTTTTATTTTTAAGGATGAAATAGAAGTTGTTTATTTTAGAGCTAAGCTATGGGGAAGTATGGCATTTCTTTTTAGAATCAATACTATTTTATCTTGTACTTGTCAAAAATCTCTTTAAATAAGCAAAAAAGAATACCACCAGCAAAGCTGGGTATAGGATGAATGTGGGCAAAGTAGAACATTAACAAATTTGATCTTACCATTCCCAAAGTTAATTCTGGAGAGAATCATGAAAGCAGATGGAAAAGACCAGATATCAAAGAGGTAGAGTACAGGTTGCTGTCTTAGATAAACATGTGCCCTTATCCTGTTTTACAGCTCCAAATAAAATCTGTATGGTAAAGAGAGGCAGTGATACTGGATTCTAGCTTGGCCTTTAGAATTTATTAGATTCTTAGGCAATTAACTTAATTTCTCTGAACTTTTCATTGTGCATAAAATAAAATATAGAGCCATTACCTGGGTTACTTATATTATAAGCCTTCTACTACCATTTCTGTTTACCAGTCTTTCCCTAGCACTATAGGTGCCAGTTATATTCAACTCCACATCACTTCTTATTATCTTTATAGGACTCCCTGAAATGTCTTGTTCATGTGTTTGTTTTCCTTCACCAGAATGTAAGTTTCATGACAGAAATGATGCTGGGTGCTGTTTGTACCATGCACCAAGCACTGGAACAATGCCAGGAAATTAAGTGGTGCATAAAATAATCTGTTAATGACTTCTGGGTATATATCCAAAACAATTGAATGTGGGATCTCAAACAGATACTTGTACACCTCCATTCATAACAACCTTATTTATAATAGCCAAGCAATTCAAGTGTCCATCGGTGGATAAATGGATAAAATGTGGTACATAAATACAATGGAATATTACTCAGCTCTTAAAAAGAAAGAAAAATCTGACACATTCTACAACGTGAATGAACCTTGAGGACAGTATGCTCAGTGAAATAAGCTAGACACAAAAGAACAAATACTATATGATTCCACTCATACTAGGTTCCTAGAGTAGTCAAATTCATAGAAACAGACTTAGAAGGGTGGTTGCCAAGCGCTGGAGAAGGGAGAATGAGGAACTCTCATATAATGAGTACAAAGTTAAATTTAGGAAGATGAAAAAGTGCCAGAGATAGATGATAGTGATAGTTGCACAACAATGTGAAAGTACTTAATGCCACTTAACTGCTCACTTAAAAGTGGTTAAAATGGTAAAGTTTGCCTTGGCTGGTGTGGCCCAACTGATTGCAGCATCATCCGATGCACTGAAGGGTCTTGGGTCCGATTCCCAGTCAAGGCAGTGGCCAGGTTGAAGGTTTAATCCCTTGTCAGGGCTCATATGGGAGCCAACCAATCAATGTTTCATCCTCATATTGATGTTTCTCTCTCTCTCTCCCTCTCCCTTTCTCTCTCTCAAAAATCAGTAAAAACACATTCTTGGATGAGGATTAAAAAATAAAAACAAAGTGGTAAAGTGTATTTTATGTGTATTTTATAATAAAAATAAAAATTGCTTAATCAATCAGTGTGGAGGTCCTTCACGTAAGTGCTTCTCATTTCCTGGAACACTATCCCCAGCTAGCCAACTCCTAGTCATGTATCAGGTCTCAGCTCAGATAAAGGTTTCTCAGTCACAGCACTGTTGACATTTTGGACTAAACAATTCTTTTCTTCAGGGGGTTGTCCTGCAGGTGATAGTTAAAAGAGGTTTACCAGTATCTTTAGTTTCTGTCCACTGGAGGCCAGGAGCATATTCCACCCACCACCCCAACTGTGACAATCAAAGATGTCTCCAGACACTGGGAAGTGTCCCAGAGATGGCCGCTGAGGGCAAAATTGCCACTGGTTGAGAACCACTGGTTTAGATGTTACTCTTTCTCTGGAAGTTTGAGCTAAGATCTGCGTTTTGTACCTTTTCTACCCTAGTACCTTTATTCTGCTCTGTGCTTTCCCACCATGGCACTTATTACACATCAATTATACTGTCTCTGTCACTAGACTGGTAACTATAGCACCTAACACAGTACCTGGAATGTTATTGGTGCTCAATATATATATTTATTGTTTTATCAATTTAAATTGTTTCCTTGTCTTCAAAATAGAAATACCCAATTGCTTCTCAGAAATGTTGTAAACATCATTTATTAAGAGAAACACTTTAAAAAACATTATAAGGTATTATATAAAAATGAATTCACATTATTATTGTTATAATACAATCTTCATTTGGCTCTAGTTTACCAAAGTTTTATCCTCTTAACCTTTAACACTTTCTATATTTTGCATTACTCACATGTCTCACTCAATAAGTCAATGGCTGAGTTGGGATAGAGTAAATTCTATCACTAAACCAAATTTTATCTTTAGAAATTTAGTCTGGTACTTAAAGCCATTAGTTGGAAATGCACTAGAAGACTGTTAATTTGGGACTTGATCTTTAGAAGACAAAAACTAAAACAAAGGTGAAAAAAGAATTTATTTGTGCTATGGATTTTTTACAAGAGTTCTATACTTGCCCAGACGGGCGTGGCTCAGCGGTTGAGTGTCAATCTAGGATCCATGTGATGGAGGTTCAATTCTGGGTCAGGGCACATGCCTGGTTGCGGGCTTGATCAATGACTCTCTCATCATTGATGTTTCTATCTCTCTTTCTGCCTCTCCTTTCTTCTCTCTGAATTCAATAAAGATATATTAAAAAAAAAAAGTGTATGAGAAGAGTTCTATACTTAAAATACCTATAGGAGATAGCTTATTTTTATTAACATGTTATAAAAGTACCAAATACAGAAAGAGAAATCAAAATTGTGTTCATTTTTTCTGTTCTGAAAGAAATAACTTAGAATTGTGGTTTCACCTTTGAGTCTTTGTTGTTGTTTGTCAATCAGAGTCAATATGTGTTATAATCAGAGGGTTTTATTTTCCTACACAAATAAAAATGAATACAATATATTTCAAATCACAAGATAAACTGGAAGAAACATGTAGATAGTATGAGCATTAGAAAAATTTAGAAGCAGATAATGTTCTAAAGACAAAGGAAATAATTGCCTGAAAAGAAGAAAATAAATAATATTTTTGAAGGAATAATAATATATTTTGTTAATTAAAAGCTAAATTTGAATTACTGTAGCATAATTTGGAGGAGTTAAGATTGTAATTATGATTTTTATTTTTTATCCTTCTAGATAAAAATTTTTTATTTTTTATCCTTCCTCTTCATCATTTATTAGGCATTCATGTGAGAGGATAGTGCAAAGTAGCTGATTCATTACCCATTCCAGCCTCCTTTTGCATGGCTTCCTGAACTATCGAGGAAGGTTAAAATTACATTTCCTAGACTCCTTTGCATCTAGAATTCCACACATGAGCTATGTTTCCTCAAGCACATATAAACTGCATGGAGTGCCTCAGGATATGGCTTACAGGCTCTGTGTGATGTGATAGCACTACATCAGTTGTGCGAGTATCACCAAGGTGCGACTTGGAAGGAAAAAGTAAGTAAAAAGTGGTTGGTGCAAGTATGTAGAGATAGAATCTTCTGGTAAGTGTGGTGGAGCAAGTTTGTTGTTCTGGGGAAGCTTTGATAAAGGAACTACTGGTCATAGCATTGCCCTGGAACAGTGAGAGTGACACTTGAGCTAGAACAGATCCTTACAGGGACTAAGTGTTCTAACTGTGAGTTGTTGGTTGAGTAACATCTAAACTACACAACCTGCCTCTCCCAGAAATTTTTTTAGCTACCTTACACCTTGTAATAATTCTTTTTTTTTGCATAAACTAATTAAATTGGATTATATTTCCAGAAACTATTAAATCTGACAGACAACATCTGTGATAGGAATGATAGATAGAAAAAATGAATTAATGCCCAACTCTTTGTTTTTGCTCACTAATATTCATCCTGAAGGGCTTTGCAGTCTTGTGGAAGGGGCAACAATAAGCATGTAAATAAACAATAATAGTAAAATTTAATAGATGTTGTTATAAACTTATAATAAAATGAAATAGGAGCACAGAAAAGGAACAAAGACCTAGGAGAATAATTGGTGAAAGGGGTCATTGGACGGAAGAGTTTCATAGAAAAGGTGTCAAGTACATTGGATTCTTAAAAATAAACAGAAGTATCTCAGGTGAAAAAAATTGGAATACTATTTCAAGAAGGAACAGAGTGTTCAAAGTTACAGAGTGATGAAACAGCATGGGGCATTCAGCAAAGTGTAAGGATTTTGCTATATAAGTGAGGTATAGAATTGATGTCAGGGAAGTGAACCTAGGAAAAAAAGGTGGGGGTTTGTATGCCAGACTTAGGAGTTCAGCTTTGAATATTTTGAGGAGGGGAATAACATATTTCAGGAAGATTACTTGGGGAACTATGTGTAGAACAGATAGGAGGGACATTACTGGAGGGGTGATGCAGGAAAGAATTAAGAGGCCAGTGCCGTAATCTAAGGGAGAAACAGTGAATCTGTGACACAACAAATGGAGAACATATGGATCAGAGAAATATTATAGTTGCTGGCCTGTGGCAGGAATCCCATAAACATTAGCTAAATAGGACATAATGGGGGAAAGTTGAACATAGCAGAGAAATTCTTGGTTTGGATGAATAGGAGGGAAGAGAGCAATGCTTTTCAGGAAATGCAGAGAGTGTGACAGTTGTGCTCTTTGTCTCTATCTTTATTTAAAAGCAGAAAACATGCCTGTCTGGCGTGGCTCAACAGTTAAGCCTTGACCTAGGATCCAGGAGATCAAAGTTCAATTCCCAGTCAGGGCACATGCCCAGGTTGCTGGCTCTATTCCTAGTAGGGGGCGTGCAGGAGGCAGCTGTTCAATGGCTCTCATCATAGATGTTTCTATCTCTCTCTCTCTCTCTCCCCCTTCCTCTTTCTGAAGTCAATAAATATATATATTTAAAAAGCATAAAACACTGGATAATCTACATTCTAATATATTCATTCACTTTTGTCCATCCATTCACCCATTCTATCAACAAGTATTTATTGAGTATTATTGATGTGGTACACACTGGGTTAAGCATTGTGAATTCATGGTGAATTAGCCAGTATAAGTGGGATAGCAGACATAAATAATAATAAACTAATTAATTGTAATGAGTATAGCACTCTTAAGGACAAGCCCAAGTATTATATGATAGGGAAGGTTTAGGGATATGTGAGCCAAAGGGGGAGATGCTGTGAAATAGTAAGTTCTATTGGTGAGACTAAAACTTGTTTTTCCAAGGATTATATTTTTAAAAATCTATCACATTAGCCAGATTTCATAAAGGTTGTTTTTCTTATACCTTTAGACATTATACAGTGGTGTCATTGTTAAAAATCTTTCTCTATGCAGGGCAAATCTACCTACACATTCTCTCTTCTGCCACTATTAGTAGAGAATCTTCTGATTAATTATTAACTAGCAAATGTATTCTAGAACACCATAATAAGTGGTAACATTAATGAAGATGAATTTAAGGTCCTATTCACACTTCTTGAGGAAAGGAAGCTGGACTCTGCTGACAACCATCCCTATAATCACTTTCTGTTAGCTTTCTATGTGATTTAGTTTGTGTTTTAGTGGGGATTCTTTTCTCCATTTGAAAACAGGTACTTTTTACAGATAAAGGAAAGAACTATAAGATTTACACTGACACCAACCATACTAATTTACAGAAAAAGGCTGCATGGGTTAGTAGGAAGAACATTTATTGGTTGGTGGACCAATATGTCATATATTGGTCTTGGCTATCACTTTGTAAATTACACAATCTATCTCTAGAGAATAATATTAATTGAAGAAACCTGAAGTAAAGTACAATGTTTAATTGGCTTAGAGCTGTGTTTTTCAAACTATAGATTGCAACTCATTACTGGTTTGTGAAATCAACTTAGTGGTTGTGATCAGCATTTTAAAAAAGAGGAAATATAACAGAAAAAGAAGTGAAAATAGCAGAGAATATTGTATATAAAAGAAGTAACATTTTTAAAAATCATTGTTTCACATATGCATGCATAATATATACATAAAATTGTGTATATTTGTAATATGCAATGTTTATATACATATATAAACTTACATACTAATATATAGTAGGTAAATATAAAGTTTCAAAGAAGCTTCAAAGCCATATATTGGGAAAAATAATTCTAGAAAAAGCCCCCTCCATTAATCTACCAATCCTAAATTAATATCTTATTATTGCTTAAAGCATATAGGGATCTACTGGAACTATTAGGATGGAGAATTATATAAAATATTTTAGCTCTGAATGAATGCTGGGTAAAACAAGAATATAAAGGTGCTCTAGGTTTGGTAAGTATATATCCAATATACTAAATAAAGGTGTCTGTAACCCTCAACATTTACAAATTTTGTTTTTTAAAAAGAATTCTATCTATTTCAATTCACATTTAAGGAATTTTGTATTAAATATGTAAGGGGGGTTGACTAACTTTTATGAATGTATTAAATTTAGTAACCCAGAAGAGACTAGAGATTCAGATTTTGAGTTCTGTTTTTTATTACTTTTTATTGTTGATACTATTACAGAAGTCCCCCATTTACTCCCCTTGTCCTTCTCCACCAAGCATCCCATCTCTTCCCTGGCCTTCACTACTCTGTTGTCTGTGTCCATGGGATATGTATATATGTTCTTTGGTTACCCTCATCACCTTCCTCTTCTTTATTTAAATTTTTTTTACAAAGAAACACTTTATTAAATTTTAAATTTATTGGAGTGACACTGGTTAATATTAACATATAAGTTTTAGGTGCAAGTTTCTATGTTACAAGATTTGTGTATTGCTCTGTGTGCCCACCACCCAAAGTCAAATATTCTCCAGTCACCTTATATTAAGACCCCTTCACCTTTCACCCCCCACCCCCACCCCCTGGCAACCACCACACTGCTGTTCGTGTCCACAAGTTTCAGTTTTATATCCCACATATGAGTGAAATCATATGGTCCTTTGCTTTTTCTGACTGACTTATTTCACTTAGCATAATATTCTCAAGGTCCATCCATGTTGTTACAAATGACAGTATTTCATCTTTTCTTACGGCTGAGTAGTATTCCATTGTGTACACGTACCACATCTTCTTTATCCATTCACCTATCGCAGGACACTTTGGCTGTTTCCATGTCTTGGCCACTTGAATAATGCTGCAATGAACATAGGGGTGCATATATCTTTGTGAATACATGTTTTTTTTATTTTTTTAGGTATATACAGAGGAGAGGGGTTGCTGGGTCATATGGTAGCTCTATTCTTAATTTTTTGAGGAATCACCAGACTGTTTCTCATAGTGGTTGTACCAGTCTACATTACCACCAGCAGCGAATGAGGGTTCCCTTTTCTCCACGACCTCTCCAACAGTTGTTATGGCTTGTCTTGTTGATAATAATGACTCTAAGAGGTGTGAGGTGGTATCTCATTATAGTTTTAATTTGTATTTCTCTAATTCCTAGTGAGGTTGAACATCTTTTCATACATCTGTTGGATGTCCTTATGTCTTCTTGGGAGAGGTGTCTGTTCGGGTCCTCTGCCCACTTTTTGATTGGCCTACTTGTTTGCTGTGGAGTTTTAGGAGTTCTTTATATTTTGGAAATTAAACCTTTGTCCTATCTACTGTTTGCAAATACTATTTCCCATCTGGTTGGCTGACTCTTTGTTTTGTTGATGGTTTTTTTTGCTGTGCAGAAGCTTTTTTAGCTTGATATAGTCTCATTCATTTATTTTCCCCTTTACTTCCCTTGCCTTTGGGGTCAAGTTCACAAAATGTTCTCTACGACCAAGGTCCATAAATTTGGTACCTATGTTTTCTTCTATGTAACTTACTGTTTCAGGTCTCATATTTCTGTCTTTGATCCATTTTGAGTTAATTGTTGTACATGAGGACAAGCTGTAATCCAGTTTCATTCTTTTTCATGTGGCTTTCCAGTTTTCCCAGCACCATTAATTGAAGAGACTATCTTTACTGCATTGTGTGTTTCTAGCTCCTTTGTCAAAAATTATCTGCCCATATACATGTGGTTTTATATCTGGGCTCTCTGTTCTGTTCCACTGATCCGTGTGTTTGTTTCTGTGCCAATACCATGTTCTCCTGATTATCATAGCTCTGTAGTATAATTTGAAATCAAGTAGCTTGATACCTTCAGCTTCATTCTTTTTTCACAGGATTGCTTTGGCTATTTGGGGGTCTCTTGTGGTTCCATACAAATCTGATGATTTCTTGTTCTATTTCTTTAAAAAATGACATTGATACTTTGATGGGGATTGCATTAAATCTGTATATTGCTTTGGGGCAATATGGTCATTTTTAACTATGTTGATTCTTCCAATCCATGAGCACAGGTTATTTTTCCATTTTTTCTGTGTCTTTTTCAATCTCTTTTAATAATGCTTTGTAATTTTCAGCATATTGGTCTTTCAAGTTCTTTGTTAAGTTTATTCCTAGGTATTTTATTATTTTTGGTTGCAATTGCAAAAAGAATTGTTTTTTTTTTATTTCTTTTTCTGAGGTTTTGTTGTCAGTATACAGGAAGGCAATGGATTTTCATACATTGATTTTATATCCTGCAACTTTACTATATTTGTTGATTGTTTCTAATAGTTTTTTGATGGAGTCTTTAGGGTTTTCTATATACAGAATCATGTTGACCACAGAAAGTGACAGTTTTACTTCTTCCTTCCCTATTTGGATGCATTTTATTTCTTTCTCTTGCCTTATTGCTCTGTCTAGGACTTCCAGAACTATGTTGAATAAGAGTGGCCTCTTTACTTTCTTTTATCTAGACCCCCAACCCACCTCCTCTCTGACATCTGTCACTCTGTTCCATCTATACATGTCTCTGGTTCTATTTTGTTCATCAGATTATTTTGTTCATTATATTCCTCATGTAAGTGAGATCATGATATTTGTTTTTCTCTGGCTGACTTATTTTGTTTAACTTATTAATCTCCAGGTTTATCCATGGTGTCACAAAAGTTTCTTCTTTTGTATAGCCATGTAGTATTCCATTGTGTAAATGTACCACATCTTTTTTATTTACTCATCTACTGATTGGCCCTTGGGCTGTTTCCAGAGATTGGTTATTGCAAATAACACTGCTATGACATAAGAGTGCATATTCTTCATGATTGGTGTTTTGGGATTCTTAGGCTATATTTCCAGAAGTGGAATTGCTGGGTCAAAAGGCAATTTCATTTTTAATTTTTTGAGTAAACTCCATACTGTTTTCCACAGTGGCTATACAATTCTGCATTCCCACCAACAATGCACTAGGGTTCCCTTTTCTCCACATCCTTTCAAGCACTTGTTTGTTCATTTATTTACTGTAACCACTGTGGCAGATGTGTGATACCTTATTGTTGTTTTAATTTTCATCTCTCTGATGATTCGTGATAATGAGCATTTTTTCATATCTGTATGTCTTCTTTGGAGAAGTGTCTATTCAGTTCCTTTGCACATTTTTAATGGGATTGTTTGTCTGTCTGGTGTTGGGCTGTATAAGATTTGTATATATTTTGGAAATTATCCCCTTATCAGAATTATCATTGGCAAATATTTTCTCCAATACAAGGGGTTCTCTCTCTCTCTCTTTTTTTTTTTTTTTTTTTAGTTTGATGTAGTCTCTTTGATTATTATTTTCTTTTATTTCCCTTACCCTAGAAATATATCAGTAAAATATTGCTATGCAAGATGTATGAGATTCTATTGCCTATATTTTTTTCTAGGATTTTTAAGGTTTCCAACTTACATTTAAGTTTTATTTATTTTGAGTTTATTCTTGTATATGGTAAAAGTTGGTAGTCTGGTTTCACTTTTTTTTTTAATGTACTTGTCCAATTTTCCAAACATCATTTATGAATTAGACTATTTTTACTCCATTCTATGCTCTTGCCTCTTTTGTCGAATATTAATTATCTGTAAAGACATAGATTGATTTCTGGGCTCTGTTCAGTTCCATTGATCTATATGCCTGTTCTTGTGCCAGTACCAGATTGTTTCGAATAAAAACACTTTGTAGTATAGCTTGATATCAGACATTGTCATCCCTCCAACTTTATTTCTCTTTCTCAAGATTGCGGTGGCTTTGGAGGGTCTTTGTGGTTCCATATAAATTTTTGGAACATTTTTTCTAGATCTTTAAAATATGTCATTGGTAATTTAATCAGAATTGATTTGAATCTATAGATTGCTTTAGATAGTATGAATATTTTAATGATGTGAATTCTTCCAGTCCATGAACACAGTATATACATTCACTTGGTTGTATCTTCCTCTATCCCTTTCGTCAGCATCTTATAGTTTCCTGAGTACAGGTCTTTTAACTCCTTGATTAAGTTTATTCCTAAGTACATTATCTTTGTTGGAGTACTAAATGGGATTGTTTTCTTAGTTCTCTTCCTGAGAGTTCATTACTGATCTATAAAAATGCCACCAGAGGAGGGAAGATGGCCTCAGTCTGACAAAAAGCAGGGGGGCTTTGCTCCCAGCCATGGACTCAATTTACTGCTAAAATACTGTGTAACCAGCTTGGAAAAATAAGAGAAATATACTTGAGTGGACATATTTTGAGTAATGAGCACTGAAGAAACATCATACAGTTTGGTAAGAGAGGGGGGCATATAGAAAGGGGGAGTCCCCCCTGAGGCCTGTGCTTGGCCATGAGGCCCAAGGGTTAGAGGTTGCAAAGCTCCCTCCCCTTGGGAGTGTGGACTGACATCCAAAAGCTGGGATCTCAAACCCAGAGTGGAAGAGATGGGAAGGAGACCCAGTGCACAGCGAACAGAGTGAGCCAGGGAAACGGTCTACCTCTGAAGGGGGACCCACCTTCTCAGTGAAACAATGTGTCTAATGGCAGCAACCCAGAGGAAAAATTTACCCCAGGTGCTAACCACAGGAAATGCTGTCTCACAGTGTGTGGCTTCAGAGCAGAAAGGGTCCAGAGGGTTGCACTCAGCAACAACCTACAGGGACCCTCAGCTTTCCTGTAAGGCATTGTGTAGAATCCTAGAAAGCATTTGAACTGTGTGCATGAAGAAGAGGAAGAGCACCTTCCTACCACCAGAGAGAGGACTGTATCTGCCAGTGGGGCAAACTGGGGCTCCAGCCACCAGAGCTGCTGATGAGGTGAATCTGAAATTATTGACCTGATCTGAGGGGAGCTGGGATAGTGCACAGAGAGATGTCCCAGCTTTACTGAGATCAACTGTGCAGGGGACCTGCCTAGGGCTGACTTTGTGATCCCCTGCTTGGCTCTGAGGTATGGGGGCAGGGTGGGTTCTCTGCCTGTTTGTTGCTTTGTGCAATTTTGAGTTTTTGATTGCTAAATGGGTGTCTACCTTTCTGGCTTGCATTGTGGAGACAGAACAGAAAAAGGTGGGATTTGTATCTGCATTGTGGAGAGTTTGAACTTTGCTCCCTGTGAGAACAGCCAACAGGATCTAGGAAATGAGGGGCATGCTTACCTCTACTGCAGGTTAGGAACACCACCCCTGATAAGAAAGGGGTTGTTTCAGCTCACTGAAACCTTAGATATCGCTTGTCGGGCACAGTTCTGAACAGAAAGGGAGCGAAGATCATAGGATGACAAGACAAAAATAAGACTCTTGGGGACTATTGTTTGGGAACTGGAATAAATGCTTAAAACCCCTTCTGGGGTCTGGCCAGGCAACATGCTCACCAGAGTCTTTTTTAATCAAATCCACTGAGCTCAAGGCAGCTGATATTGCCCATACAGAAAAGGCAACAGAAAGAATTCAGTATGAACCCACAGCAGGCCTTCGTATGGGGAACTAGAATTGGAGGATAGGGTAGAGACTGAGGAGTTCTATTATCAACATTTTCTTGATATTCTCTGCTTTAATGCTGAGATATTATGGTTATAACCAATAAGTTTATTTTTCTCTATTGTTTCCCTCATATCTCTTATGGGACTCCTTCCCTGCCTTTGCTTTACCTCCCTCCCACTTCTTGTTTTATTGGCATTACTTTCTCTCTTTTTTTTTTTCACTTTCCTTTTCTCCCCTTTTATGCTCTGTCTTCCTGTCCTTTCTTTGTTTGTTTGTGTTTGTCTTTCTATTTACTTTTTACTTTTTATTTTTCAACCATTTTCCTATTTCTACTATCTACCCTTATTTTTTTGCTTGCTCTTCTTTCCTTTTAGAATCTTTTCTCTGCCCCTTTTATCTTGAAGTAGAGTCTATATTTTTTAAATTGTTATTTTATTTTATTTGTACTAGTAGCAATAATATTCTTTTCTAGCTTTCTTTATTGTTTTAGCATTTGTGTTCTCACTTTGCTCTCCCAATTCTACTTTCTCTTAGGTTGTTTTCATTGTGATCATCAGAATATTTTGTAAGTTTTTTTTTTTTTCTGGCAGTTTAATTGTGTTTTCTTTGCACTGTCAACACCTGTATAATGGCACACATGATATGGTTGTTGCTGAGCTTCACAGTTAGCCAACCTGAGAGGAAGGTGCTCCCATGAATGGGTCCACAAAAATCTTGACCCAATCACAACAGGAGAGCCCAAAGAACCCACAAAAGAGACACACACAAAAGGGACACACCTAGAGCATATAGCTCAAAGTATAAGAAAAACACAACTCTGAGTACCACTGGATATACACTACAAAATTCCACCCCACAAGACTGGGAGACAGCAAATATATCAAATATACAGATACAAACATTGAGTCACTAAAATGGGGAGACAAAAAAACAATTCCCCAAATGAAAGAAATGGGAAAATTGCCAGAAATAGACCTTGATGAGATGGAATTCAGCAAGTTATCAAAAACAGAGTTCAGAGTAATGGTTATGAAGATGCTCAAGGAAAATAATGAGAATCACAAGACACTTAATGGGAAGTCTCAGAAACAATGAGAGCTTCATCAGCATGGAAAAAGATATAGATATGATAAATAAGAACCAAGCAGAAATGAAAAATACTAGATCTAATATCAAGAACATTCTGGAAGAAATGAAAAGCAGGATTAATGAAGCAGAGGACTGAAGAAATGAATTAGAAGATAAGGTAGAAAAAACAATCAGAGCAGCAAAAAGAAAACAAAAAAACACTAAAAACATGAGGATAGTTTAAGGAAACTTTGGGACAACATGAAGTGAAGCAATATTCACATCATAGGGGTACAGAGGTGGAGAAAAGTCAGCAAGGGATAGAGACCCTGAAGGAATGAATAATGACAGAAAACTTCCCTAAGCTGGTGAAGGAGATAGCTACACAAGTTCAGGAAGCACAGAGGGTTCCAAACACAAGGACACCAAAGAGACCCACTCCAAGACACATCAAAATAAGAATGGCAAATGTTAAGGAAAAGAGAGAATATTAAGGCCTGCAAGAGAGACAAGCAGTGACCTACAAAGGAACCCCCATAATGCTGACAGCAGACTTCTCAACAGAAACACTTCAAGCCAGAAAGGAGGGGTGTGAAGTTCTCAAAGTAATGAGAAGCAGGAACATGTAACCAAGACTATTTTATCCAGCAAGGCTATCATTTAAAATGGAAGGTGAAATAAAGAGCTTCCCAGACAAAAGAAAGCTAAAGGAGTTCCGTACCACCAAACCAGCATTACAAGAAATGCTAAAAGGACTGCTTTAAGAGGAAGAAATATTAAGAGAAAGGTACTTCAGCATAAAGGGGAAAAATGGCATTAAATAAGTATATATCAATAATAAACTTAAATGTAAACAGAATAAATTCTTCAATCAAAAGACATAGGGTAGCTGAATGGATAAGAAAATAGGACTCATATATATGCTGTCTACAAGATACCCACCTGAGAGCAAAAAGTTCACACAGGCTGAAAGTAAAGAGATGGAAAAATATATTCCATGCAAATGGAGGCAAAAAAATAATAAAAGCTGGAGTACCAATACTTTCTGACAAAACAGACTTCAAAATAAAGATCATAACAAGAGACAGAGAAGATCACTACAGCAATCCAAAAGGAAGGAATAATCCTTATAAATATATATGCACCCAATACAAGAGCACCTAAATACATAAAAATTTCTTGGTGGATTTAAAGGGAAGATTGACAGAAACACAGTCATAGTGGGGGACTTTAACACCTCACTGTCATCATTGAACAGATCATCAAGGCAAAAAATCAACAGGAAAACACAGACCTTAAATGACAGACTAGCTCTCATTGAATTCATTGACATTTAGAGAATATTTTACCCCAAGCAGGAGAATACACATTATTCTCAAGTGCACATGCAACATTCTCAAAATAGACCATGTTTATGGCACAAAACAAGTCTCTACAAGCTCAAGGATATAGAATTCATAGCAAGCATCTTCTCATATCACAATGGCATGAAACTAGAAATCAACCACTATAAAAACTCAAAAACATTCAAACACATGGAGGATAACTAGCATGTTATTAAACATTGAATGCATTACCAATGAGATCAAGGAAGAAATCAAACACTTCCTGGACAAAATAAAAAATGAACAGAAAATAACCAAAATCTATGGAACACAGCAAAATCAGTCCTGAGAGGAAAGGTCATAGCATTACAGGCATACCTCAAGAAACAAGTGAAAGCTCTACTAAACCATCTAACACAGCAAGTAAAAGAATTAGAAAGAGGACAGCAAGAAAAGCCCTGAGGATGGAGAAGGAAGGAAATAATAAAGATCAGAGCAGAAATTAATGACATAAAGACTAAATAAATGATACAAAAAATCAATGAAACCAAGATTTGGTTCTTATAAAAGATAAGTAAGGTTGATCAAACTTTAGCCTGACTCAACAAGAAACAAAAAAAGAAGACTTAAAAAAAAAAAAAAAAAAGAATCAGGAAAGAAATAGGAGATATAACAACTGACCCAACAGAAATACAAAGTATAGTATGAAAATACTGTTAGCAACTATGTGCCAACAAACTGGATAACCAGGGAGAAATGGGCAAATTCCTAGAAGCATACAATTTTCCAAAGCTGAATCAGGAAGAATCAGAAAACCTGAATAGGCTGATAGTAACTGAAGAAATGGAAGCAGTAATAAAAAACAAACAAACCTCCCTGAACACATAAGTCCAGGGGCAGATCGATCTACAGATGAGTCTTACTGTACATTCAAAGAAGAATTAACACCTGTTCTCCTCAAATTATTCCAGAAAATTCAAGAGGAGGAAAAAGTCTTAAGCTCTTTTTATGAGGCAGGCATCATTATAATCCCCAAATCAGATAAAGGCATTACAAAGAAAAAAATTACAGGCCGATATTCCTGATGAACATAGATGCTAAAATCCTCAACAAAATACTAGCAAACTGAATCCAGCAATACATTAAAAAGATCTTACACCACAGCCTAGTGGGATTTATTCTGGGGGTGAAAGTCAGGTACAATATTCACAAATCAATAACTGTGATACACTACATAAGGAAAATGAAGGACAAAATTCATATGGTTATATCAATAGATGCAGAAAAAGCATTTGACAAAATCCAGCACCCATTTTTGACAAAAACTCTCAGGAAAGTGGGAATGGAGGGAACATACTTCAACATTAAAAAGGTCATATATGACTATCCTACAGCCAACATAATACTCAATGATCCAAAATTAAATCCATTTCCCTTAAAAACAGGAACATGACCGGGGTGTCTGCTTTCAACACTCTTATTTAACATATTACTGGAAGTCCTAGCCACAGCCATCAGACAGAAAGAAAAATAAAAAAGAATCCAAACTGGAAAGGTGGAAGTAAAACTGTCATTATTTGCAGATGACAAGATATTCTACATAGAAAACCCTAAAGACTCCATCAAAATACTAAGAGATTTGATAAGTGAATTTGTGAAAGTAGCTGGATACAAAATTAACATCTGAAAATTGATGGCATTTTTATACGCCGATAATGAACTCTCATAAAGAGAAACTAAAAAAGCAATACCATTTACCATTGCAACTAAAAAATAAGATACCTAGGAATATACTTAACCAAAGATGTAAAAAAGACCTGTCCTTGGAAAACTACAGGACACTGGGGGAAAAAAAAAAAAAAGAGGAAGATATAAACAAGTGGAAGAATATACCATGCTCATGGATTGGAAGATTTAATATCATTAAAATGTTCATACTACCCAAAGCAATCAATAGATTCAACGCAAATTCTATTATAATACCAATAGTATATTCCACAGATCTAGAACAAACACTTCAAAAATTTATATGGAACCAAAAAACACCCCAAATAGCCATGACAATCCTTAGAAAGAAGAGTTGAAGGGATCACGTTACCAGATATCAAACTATACTACAAAGCCATTGTATTCAAAACAGCTTGGTATTGATACAACAGACGTAGTTCAGAGGAACACAACAAGGACCCCAGAAATAGACAAATGCCAATATGGTCAGTTAATATTTGACAAAGGAGGCAAGAACATACAATGGAGTACAGACAGTCCCCTCAATAAAAGTGTTGGGAGAATTGGAAAGGTACATGCGAAAAAATGAAACTAGATCACCTACTTACTCTATACACAAGAATAAATTCAAAATGGATAAAAGACTTAAATGTAACCATCAAAATACTGGAAGAAAACATAGGCAGTAAAGTCCTAGACATTTCATGTAGTGGAATTTTCACTGATACATTTCCTAGAGTAAGAGAAACTAAAGAAAAAATAAACAAGTGGAACTACCTCAAACTAAAAAGCTTTTGCCCAGCAAAAGAATTCAGCATCAAAATCCAAAAAATCCTGATACAGGAGAACATATTTGCCAAGAATGCATCAGTTTCGAGGCTAACTTCCCAAGTGTACAAAGAACTCATACAACTCAACAAGAGGAAGACAAATAATTCAACAACAAAAAATGTCCATATCACTAATCATCAGAAAGACCCAAATTAAAACCACAATGAGGTATAAGTTCACACCTGTTAGAATGGCTTGCATCAGCAAATCAACAAATGACACATGCTGATGAGGATGTGGCGAAAGGGAGACCCTAGTGTGCTGCTGGTGGGAATGCAAGCTTGTGCAGCCGCTATGGAAAATAGTATGGAGTTTCCTCAAAAAATTAAAAATGGAACTGCTTTTTGACCCAGTGACCCCACTCCTAGGAATATATCCTAAGAATCCTGAAACATTAATAAGAAAGAATATTTGCATCCATATGTTCATAGTAGTGCAATTTACAATAGCTAAGATTTGGAAACAGCTCAAGTATCCATCAGTAGATGAGTTGATAAAAAGCTGTGGGACATTTACATCATGGAATACCATACAGCTGTAAAGAAGAAAGATCTCATACCCTTTGGAACAGTATTGATGGACTTGTAGAATATTATGCTAAGTAAAATAAGTCAGTCAGAGAAAGACAATTACATGATCTCACTTATATGTAGAATCTAAAGAACATAATTCTCTATGAACAAAATAGATTCAGTGACATAGAAGCATGGACAATTCTAATGAATTTCAGAGGGAAGGTGGGGGTGAGTTGGTGAGTGGGAAGAGATTAACCAAATAATTTATATGCATATATACATAGCCCATGGAAACAGACAATAGTGTGGTGGAGGTCTGAGGCCAGGAGTGGTGAGGGGTGGAAGGGATCAATGGGGGGAAAAAGGGACATCTGTAATATTTTGAACAATAAAAATAAATAAATAAATAAATGAATAAATAAATATGCCACCAATATTTGCATATTAAATGTGTATCCTGCTACTTTGTTGAATTCATTTGTAAGACTTAATAGTGATGGTTGCTGTAGCTTTGTTATATACAACCTTTATTATGTTGAGGTATGAGCCCTCTATTCCCATTTTGCTGTGTTTTTATCATAAATGTATCCTGGGTTTTATTTAATGCTATTTCCATGTCTATAGACATAATCATGTGATTCTTATCTTTCATTTTGTTTATGTGGTATATCATGTTGATTTGTTATTATTTTATCCACCTTTCATCCCTGGAATAAATCCCACTTGGTCATGGTGTATGATCTTTTTAATGTATTACTGGATCTGTTTTGGTAATATTTTGTTGACAATATGAATATATAGTCAGCTTTTCTGATGCTCCTTGACTGAGTTTTGGAAGATTATATGTTTGTAAGAATTTGTCCATTTTGCCCACTTGTCCAATTTGTTGGCATATATAGTTGTTCATAGTATTTTCTTACAATCCTTTGCATTACTGTGATGTCAGTTGCTACTTTGCCTCTTTTATTTCTGATTTTACTTATTTGGCTAGCAGTGCATCAATCTTGTTTACCTTTGGAAAGAACTAACTCTTGAATTCACTGATCATTTATATCTATATCTATATTTATATTTATATATCTATACTTTTATCTATATCATCTATATCTATCTGTATCTATCTATAATCTATCATCTATATGTGTGTGTGTGTGTGTGTATATATATATATATATATATATATATATATATAGTTTTTAGTCTCTATGTCATTTATTTCCTCTCTGATCTTTATTATTTCCTTTCTTTGACCTAATCTGGGCTTTGTTTGTTGTTCTTATTCTAATTTTTTAGGTGTAGGGTTAAGCTGTTTATTCGAGATTTTCCTTGCGTCTTGAGGTAGGCCTGAATTCTAATAAATTCTGTCTCAGGCCTGCTTTTGCTGTGTCTCATAGATTTAGAGTTGTTGTGTGGTAATTTTCATTTTTTTCATGTAATTTTTTGTTTCCTCCTTGATCTTGTTGGTAACCCATTCACTGTTTAATAATATGCTATTGAGCCTCCATGTGTTTCAATGTTTCTGAGTGTTTTTATTGCAGTGGATTTCTAATTTCATGCCTTTGTGATCTGAGAAGATACTTTACATGATTTCAGTTTGCTTGAACTTGTAGAGACTTGTTCTATGCCCTAACATGTGTTCCATATTTGAGAATGTTCCATGTGCACTTGAGAATGTATATTCTTCAGCTTTGGGGTGAAATGTTCTATAAATGTCAATTATATCCATATCATCTAATGTGCATTTAGGCTCTTTTTTTGTTGATATTTTATTTGGAAAATCAGTTCAGTGATGTCAGTGGGGTGTTAAAGTTCCCTACTAAGACTGTATTGTTGCCTGTCTCTCCCTTCAAGTCCACAAGTGATTTGTAAAATATATTTAGGTGCTCCTATATTGAAAACATACATATTTATCAGGGCTGTATTTTTTTTTTGTATTGGTACCATTAGTATTGTGTAGTGACTCTCTTTGTCTGTTGTTATGGTCTTTTAATTAAAGTCTATTTTGTCAGATATGAGTATTGTTCTCCCAACTTGCTTACATTTGGGTGGAATATTTTATCATCCCTTCTCTTTCAGCCTGTGTGAATCTTTTTGTCTGAGATGGGTCTCTATAGTTAGCAATATGTGGGTCATATTTTCTTATTTATTCAGCTTTTTTATCTCTTTCGACTAGAGAATTTAATCTCTTTACATTTAAGGTTATTACTGATAAGTACTTATTTATTGCCATTTTTTTTCTCTATACCTAGGTTCTTTTCTCTTTCCCTTTTTCTTCTAAAAGCAGTCACTTTAAAATTTCTTGCAATGTGGGTTTGGTGGTAATGTACTCCTTTAGTTTTTTTAACTTATTTTTGTCTGGAAAGTTCTTTATTTTGCCTTCAATTTTAAATGAAGCCTTGCTGGGTAGAGTAGTATTAGTTTCAGATCCTTGCTTTTCATTACTTTGTATACTTCAGGCTAATCCCTTCTGGCCTGAAATGTTTCTGTTGAGAAATCAGCCAACAGCCTTATGGGAACTGCCTTGTGTGTAACTATCTGTCTCTCTCTTGTGGCCTTTAATATTCTCTCCTTGTCTTTAACATTTGCCATTTTAATTATGATGTGTCTTGGTGTGGGTCTCTTTAGGTTCATC
This sequence comes from Miniopterus schreibersii, assembly GCF_964146895.1. Classification (NCBI taxonomy): domain Eukaryota; kingdom Metazoa; phylum Chordata; class Mammalia; order Chiroptera; family Miniopteridae; genus Miniopterus; species Miniopterus schreibersii. The sequence goes on along the minus strand of NC_138102.1, from coordinate 85,823,871 downwards.
TTCATTGGGACTCTGTGCTCACTGAACTTGTCTGACTTTTCCCTTCATCTGGTTAAGGAAGTTTTATGTCATTATTTCTTCAAATATAATCTATATCCCTTGCTCACTTTCTTTTCTGCTTGGAACTTTTACCATGTGATATTGTTATATTTCATGTTGTCCCAAAATTCCCTTAAAGTACCCCCATTTTTAAAAATTCTTTTCTCTTTTTGCTGCTTTGACTGGATGGTTTTTATATCTTGTCTCCCTAATCACTTATTGGATCATCTGCTTCATCCAACCTACTTTTAATTCCTTCTAGTCTGTTTTGATGTCAGATATCATATTATTCAGCTGGCTCTTGTTCATGGTTTTGATATCTTTTTTCATGCTGTTGTAGTTCCCACTAAGTTTATTATTGTCCTCATTATGTTCCTTGAGCATTCTTATAACCATTACTTTGAACTCTATTTCTGATAAATTGCTTGCCCCCATTTCATTTAGCTGTCTTTCTGGAGACTCCTTCTGTTCTTTCATTGTGGCCTATTTATTTTTTACACCATTCTGACTGTCTCCTTGTGTTTGTTTCTATATGTCAGGTAGATCTTCTATGACTGCCAGTATTTGTGGTGTGGACTAATGTATTACATGTCCTGTGTGATACTTTGGCACAGTCTCCTCAATCTCCTTAGCTGGGTGCCTTAGAAATGTTCCTTGTGTGGGTTATGTAAGCCCCTCTGCTGTAATTGGGTCTTGATTAATGTTGGGCTGTTTGTGCATGGGACCGACCATCAGGCTGGCTGACTGCGAGGCTCAGCTTTGACAATGTTGTGCAAGTTGTTGTACAGGTGCTGACAGAACAGAACAAAACAAAGCAAACAGGAAACAAATAAAACAGCACCACCAACAAAAACAACAAAAAGAATAATAAAAAGAAAAAAAAGAATATCAAAAGACAAAAGAAGAAAAGAATAAGAGATGAAAAAATAAAGGAAAAATATGAAAGGAAAGAAGGAAAAAAATAAAGACTAGGAAAAGAAAAACAGAATAAAAAGTAAAAGAAAAGATAAACAAGAGACTGTAGGATTAGAGAGGTAAAAGAAAAATAAGAAATATGAAAGAAAAAAAGAACAATAAATAGAAAAGAAAAAACAAAGAAAATAGAAAAAGTGAAGCTTGTTGGATCCTGCTCCAATGCTACCCAAAGCCAGACACTTTCTGTGCAGGTTTTTGGCCTCCCAGGAGGATCTCTAGTGCAAACCAATGTCAAATGTTGTTTACACCTGTTCAAAGCTATAAGCAACCCATAGTTTGCAGCAGCCTCCACTTGACTTAGCTGCACACAGAAAGCACCAAGCTATACTCCAAAGTTGTTTTTTTCTAGCACAGGGTCCAGGAGTGGGTTACCAAATGTCCCAAAATACCCTAGGATCCACCTCTTCCTGCCTCCTTCTGCTGGCCTGCTGCCAGGCTTAGTCACTGAAAAGGTTTAGTCTTTGAAAGTCTCTGGTAGAATTGGGAAGATGGAAATCTCAAGATACCTTGTAGAAAGAAAAAAAGAGAAAGAAAGAAAGAAAAAGAAAGAAAGAAAGAAAGAAAGAAAGAAAGAAAGAAAGAAAGAAAGGGAAGAGAGAGAGAGAGAGAGAGAGAGAGAGAGAGAGAGAGAGAGAGAGAGAGAAGAAGAAAGAAAGAAAGAAAGAAAGAAAGAAAGAAAGAAAGAAAGAAAGAAAGAAAGAAAAGAGAGAGAGAGAGAGAGAGAGAGAGAGAGAGAGAGAGAGAGAGAGAGAGAAAGAAGAAAGAAAGAAAGAAAGAAAGAAAGAAAGAAAGAAAGAAAGAAAGAAAGAAAGAAAGGAAAGAGAGAGAGAGAGAGAGAGAGAGAGAGAGAGAAAGAAGAAAGAAAGAAAGAAAGAAAGAAAGAAAGAAAGAAAGAAAGAAAGAAAGAAAGAAAGAAAGAAAGAAAGAAAGAAAGAAAGGAAGAGACAAAGGAGAGAAGGAAATAAAGTAAGAAAGGAAGAAGAAAGAAAAAAAAAGAAGGAAGGAAAAAAAGGAAAGAAAGAAAAAGAAGAGAGAGAGAGGAAGGAAGGAAGGAAGGAAGGAAGGAAGGAAGGAAGGAAGGAAGGAAGGAAGGAAGGAAGGGAGGGAGGGAGGGAGGGAGGGAGGGAGGGAGGGAGGGAGGAAGGAAGGGAGGAAGGAAGGGAGGAAGGAGAAGGAAAAACACACACATTACAACATTGTTTCAAAGGCTGCAAAGCTGAATATTAAAGCCTATTAACTTACAGATGTTCTTCTGGTTCAAAAGTAAAGCTTATGATTCTTTTTTAAAAGCATACAAGTACTTCCCCCCACACATACTCTGACACTACAATTTAGTTGTCTAAAGAACATAAATCTCTATTCTAAGGTACACCGTAGATGATGGGTCTCAACTTTTTTCTTGATTGAAAAACCCCTTTGAGAATCTGAACAATGCTATGAAATTCTTTAAAAAAAAAAAAAAAAGAAAATTGCAGTCAGAGACCCCATCACTTATTCAATACCATGTAGAAAAACCCATCTTTTTGTTTCTTTTCACTTCTAGTATTTATTCTTGGCCTTTCATAATCACATTGTTTTCAATCAACCTATAAAGATGAAGATGTATTCCCTAGAAAATAAAATTGTGTAGGGGAGTGCAGCTTTCAATTGAGATTTATTTTTCTCTCGTATTTGAAATCACAGTTGCTTTTAACAAAACATTGCTTTAAGAAAGAAGTTGATTTCATACTAAAATTAAATGGTCAGTATCTTGGAATAGGTTTTTCTCCTGGAAAAAAAATTAACCTCAAGAAATATGGTTTAAAATATCTTATTAAGTTGATACTTATAATTACAAATACTACCTTTATGGAAATTTTAGTTCTTAGATCAAACCTATACTTATTTTAATTTCAATATTTTAAACTTTTGAATATTTTGGTAGTTTTTGTGGCCTAAAACATTGAAATAATATTTTAAAAAGTCTAAATCTTCTGTCTTAGCATTCAAGAACTATTAATAATGCTCAATAAAACTCAGAATATAACTAAGTTACAGTAATGATACAAAAATAACAGAACTTTTAATCTATTCCCCAGGCTCTCATCAACTGCATCAAAGATCTTAAGTAATTGTGCCATTAATTATTTTATTCAGACCATTTGGTGAAAAAATAGGAACAAATGACTTCTCTGGAAAGATAATAAGATTTTCAAGATACACACTTTCCACTAAGTGGGCAGCCCTCATTCAATGACTTTAATTGACCAAAAGTTCTATGTACTATACATCCATTTATGAGAAAAAAATGCCTTAAAAATTCTGAATTCAGATTTCAACTGTGTCATAGATATTAATGTAGTCAGTTATTTTTCTCTTTGTTACCTCTATTATTATTATTATTATTATTATTTAAATATATCTTTATTGATTTCAGAGAAAGGAAGGGAGAGGGAGAGAGAGATAGAAACATCAATGATGAGAGAGTTGTCATTGATCGGCTGCCTCCTGCACGCCCCCGACTGGGGATCAAGCCCACAACTCAGGCATGTGCCCTGACCGGGAATCGAATGCCGATCTCTAGGATCCTAGGTCGATGCTCAACCGCTGAGCTGTGCCCGGCAGAGCTTATATAGTGAGTAAAATTAAAATCCATTTCTCTCACATGATAGAAGGTGATTTGATTATAAGAAACATAAGAGCCCAGCCAGCATGGCTCAGTGGTTGAGCATTGACATATGAACCAGAAGGTCACAGTTTAATTCCTGGTCAGAGCACATGCTTGGGTTGCAGGCTCCATCCCCTTTGGGGAGTGTGCAGGAGGCAGCCAATCAATGACTCTCTCTCATCATTGATGTTTCTATCTCTCTCTCCCTCTCTCCTCCTCTCTCTGAAATCAATGAAGACATATTAAAAAAAAAAAGAAACATGAGATAAATGTTAAATATTTTCATTGGATTAAAAAAGTGGTGGAAGATGTGATTTACTGTTGCTTGCATACTAAAAAGAAATGTTTGCATTGCTCCTGTTTGGAGCAGAACTAATATACTGAAAGAAATTATGTAATATTACAGGAGGTAGTTAAATATTAATAAAAAGGAAGGGAGAAAAGGGAGCCAGACAGTTGATTAAGCCAGATTGACTAGGAAAGGACAGTTTCACAGTCACTTTAGGCATCCAAGTAGGCAGGAAAGATGCTTTTCAGTTACTCCAGGGAGTAACTGGCACCCTTCTGCCAGATTAATTGGGAGGGGAGGAAACCAGTGAGGGGAAATTCCTTGCATGCATAGTAGAAGCCAAATGATGAAGCAGAACTATGAGACATGAGCAGTAGGAGCCAAAATAATGACCATAAAGGTGGAGGGAACTAGCTTTGGGAAATCTGGAAAAAAGATCAGGTAATATAAGGGCACAAAACCCCAGAAGATTCAGGAAAAGGATTGGTTACGGGGAGGGCACAAACACAGCCCTGGTAAGAGCCAAGAAAGAGACTGGATAGTTTGAAAGAAAGCCTGCACTTTTCTAAATCTCCTCAAGATATATGGAGGTTTAGCAAGTATCTTGGAGCAGCCATTTCCCTATAGCCTACCTGCTCTCTGCCCCTCATGGAGTGTACCATATCACTTTTCACTGTAAAATCTTGCCACTATCACTTAAAATCCTCCTATGCACGTGCTCATGAAATTCCTTTCCTGTGATAACACAAAAGAATTCTATTTCCAGTCCCTGCAGGGACATACCTGTTTCTGTCTGGAACTTCCTCTGTTAACAGTGGGATTAACAGCAATAGAAAAACAGCTACACATTCCTTAAGGAAGTGGCTATTTGCAGTTTATTGTGAATAAACAATCATTGTGTAATCTATTAAGCAATCTTTATGTATTTTTGTCTGCAGAGTACTTAATTGTGAGATTGAAAAATCAGACCATTGTTGCCTTTGAGTGTCACTAGTAAACGTGGTTGGAATATAACTTCTGAGGATCCTCTGAGAATAATGGGTAATAGATCTACGTTGAAATGAGCTTTGTGAATGAGACTATGGAGCATACATCAGCATATCTAAAATAATTACCCCACATTTCTAAAGAATTATCCTTATTCATACCAAGGAGACAAAAATAGTTGGGTTCTCTCCTAGTTCATGTGTATTTATTGCCAAAATCTGACCATCATTATAAAGCATTCCCTCAGTTCAAAGAAAAGAGATGTTATCATTGTCTTTGTTCCATTATATTTATAAGCACATCATCCTGGGTTGCATGTCCATTCATCATCATACAACCAATAGTCTTCCTGGTATTCTGACTTTAAAGAAAATACTGTATCTGTTGTTGTAGATAGCTAAGTATTAAGAGAAGAAGCAAAGGGAATCAGACACTGTTATATCTGGCAGTTACAGCTTCACATACACTCCAGGGATTTACAGCATTGCCCTGCCAAGGATTAACACCCCTCCGTTCCCCCCTTGGATACTATATTGTCAAGGGTTGACTAGAAGGAGGTAAGCAGATGCACAATAGAAGTAAAAATGGCATAGAGGGTGGTGCTTGACCATAGAGGCCTGTCAGTATAACCTGGGAAAGGGACCATTGGTCATGGTGTGGACCCATCAAAAAGAACCCACAAAATCTTGAGAAGTTGGTTGATTATTTTGAAAAAGCTCATGGTCATAACCCCAGGGGAACAAAGAAGTTCTTTCTCTCTCTCTCCCCCACCCACTAATGAACTCACCTTTTCATTCACACTCTCTTTCTAGCCTGGGAACAAGTGACCATGCAGGTCTAGCAGGCTGCATGGGCTCCAAAGTACTAAACTTTAATGTGAAATAGAAACTCTGGACACTGGCCTTTGTTTTGGCCTTGTTAAAGACAACACTGAACTTTTTTCATGGTAGTAGGTATGGAGATGAGACATTGGAAACCCAAAGGCAGGGGCAGCCTTCCTGAATAAATCTTGCCACACCACAATCTCCTGTGCATGTGTCCTTGGATTGCTTTCCTCGCAATCCTGTGGAAGAGCCTGATTTCCACCAGCAACATATCCAATTATGAAATTTAAAAAGTGTTTAATGTACACTATTGCATAGACCTACCTTTTATTTTATTTTTATTTTCTGGTAAGTGTTGGAAACTAGAGGGCAGAGGTGGGCATTCTGAACCATTAGTAAGGCTCACACATGGTAGGCACCTGAAGAACAATAATGTGGGAAGCTGATTTGTACTGATTACAAAGATTCTGTGGGAAAGTAACTTGTAGAGTGGATTCCTGACAAGATGATCTGGTAAATTTATTTTTTATTTGTTTGTTTGTTTTAAAATAACTAAAGTAACTATACTTGTCAGAAATAAAATTTAGTTAACCACAGTCTTTTTTATATGAAAGAAATAAAATTCATTTGCAATGCCTGTTTAAATAGAGAGTTGGGAGCTTGCCAAAGGACAAGACTGGAATTCTCCTGAAGCAATAAATATTGCTGTGGATTAAATAAAAAAACATTTCTTTTTTCAAAGTGCACCCTGTAAATAGGAAGCAGATGCAGAAAAAGAAGAGCGAGATATAACTTTTTCTGAGCATCTCAGTCAGAAGCTTCAAGACACCAGATTAAGGCAGAAAAAGAGTCAGTGTGGTCAGAGATCTTTTTTTAACAAAAGATATTCACACTTGTTGGTAGGCTTCACTCACTTTGCATAATAAACATTCAAAAGAATATTATGTTCCCAATATCTGTCTTCCTATGAGTACAGAAGAGAACTCATGGCTAAAAATGAAAGGTTAAAGTTGGTGGTATATGGGCATGCTAACAGCCATCTTAGAAGGTGAATAAAGAAAAAATTGAATTTATTTAAGGGAAAGGGGGAGGAGGATGGGGATATCCAAAGGGAAGGGCTACATGGCACTGTGTCAAAGGATATTGGGTCCATCATGGCAGCAAAAATATAGTTGGGACTTTGAAACATTGAAGAGCATAGAATAAGTAACAAGAGAGCCTGGGCTGGGCTGCTTTTAGCTCACTAAGTCAGAGAGAGAGAAGGGGGCTTTGGAGTCAGGTTCAGGGTGTAAGCCTGGAATGAGCTGCCACTGCCCATTGCTCCCCTAGTTGCAAGTCTCATGGGGTCCCATTGGAAAAAGGGAGATTGATATGGCTTTGGCATGCTCCCCTGGTGGGGAGCACGAACTGGGTCCTTTGTCATGAGTGTATTTATCTCTTGCTTGCAGGTTGGAATATTAGGGGAGGTCTCAGGGGGGTGTCTCAATAGAATATTCATCAGCTTTCCAGGTGTGTCCTTTCAGAAAACATGCCTTCTCTGCTCATAGGGTGAATGAAACAGCAGAAAAAGCTGGCTGAGACCATCATGAGAAACCTCTCTGTCTAGATTGAGAGTTTTATAATTCATTTCTCATACTGTCTCCTGTGTGGGTACTTGTCTGGGTTTTTCTCTTCCTTTTATATGCCCTACATTGTTTCTGCTGCTTAGGATGCAGATCCAGGAGAAAGTGGCATCCTACACCCAGCACCAAAGCTGAATCTGCCACATGCTCCAGAAAATACCAGGGAAACTCACAGCCCTGATGTTGCCATGGAATCTGTGCCTAGTGCCCAAATTCTCCTCTTCACTTACAAAACTTGTGTCTCCCCATCTCTTTGCAGTTTGCCTGCATTTCTACAGTTTATATTCTTTCTGTTCTCACCCAAATTGACTCAGACTGCAGCATTGGAACACCCTTTTCCTGCCACCTTGGCTCCAGGGCAAGGAGTCCCTGCAGGGCAATATGCAAATAAATAAGTGCCAGAGGAACACAAAATGCGGGGAGCTGGCCCACACTCCCTGCAGCCTTGAAATGTACTCTGGTGCATAAACCTTCGCACCCCTAGCCATGGCTTAAGGCGCCGCCTTCCATCTCCTCTCTCAATTTTGTGGGCACATGGAGCTGAGGGTGAGAGGGGGTGCAGACCCAGAGTTCTGATTCCTGACTTTCCACTATGAGTTCCCCAGGCAAAGAGCCCCTAGGATATCAAGGAGTCTTTGGCTCCTTCTTGCCTTTCACCCAGTGGCCTGAAACTGGGTGCCAGGGGCTAGGGGGTGGCATGGAAATCCTGGACACAATGAAAGCTGTGGAGAAAAGCTGTTGCAGGGGCCCTGCCCCTGCCAAGCCAGGACTGCTAGGTCCCTGGTCCCTCCTCCTGTCCTGTTCTTGTTAAGGGGCAGGGATCACAACCGTCTCTATGCCAGAAAGCACTGCCCTGGCAGCCATGTTGCTTGGGGCAGAAGCTGAAACCAGGCAATGGACTAAACTGCTATGGATCCTGTGTTTCTATTACAAACCAAATGCTATGTTTTGGCTCATGCCAACATTAGCACTTGTCACTAATGTTTCTTCCATAGCTATAACTAATAAAGTCTCAAATATACAGTTGCTCAGAGAAATTAACTGTTTTTATTACTTAATCTTGAAAATTTGCTGCACAACAGAAATTAACCCCAGGACCTGGGTGTTAAATCTGTCTTGCTAAATTAATAGAGAATGTTCACTCTCCTCTTAAGGGAGACTGTCTCACACTGTCAAGCAGGCCACTAAGGGACCACGGCTGTTAGAAATATAAGAGACAGCAACAGGTTGCTAGCCCAGCTATTAGAGGAAAATTAAAAAGCCAAAATTTTTTCTACCCAAGACAGTAAAGGGTAAAATCTTCCAGTGAAGTCAGAGCCCATCAGCATTACCCATGTTAAACCTAACTGAAACAGTGTCCAATTAACCCTGTTGGTAAAATGCCACACCTTGGCAACATTGTATTACTGTTTTGGAAAGAGTATCTGTCTCTGGCATGGGATGGGAGTATCTGTCTCTGTCTTCTGGCTGTGCAAATCCCACAGTCTGCTTAGGTTGGATGGGTCATGGGACACTTGATGAGCAAGACAGAAAGTTAAGGAACATGGACAGCATTCATGCTTCCCTCAGCTATGGAATCACCCTCTTTTCAGATAATGAAAGTGGATGAAAGGTTGTTTTTTTTAGGTGTTTCTCCAGAGGTCAAAGTAATAAAATCTCCATTCACAGTGCCCCAAGAGTGTTTACTCTGGCAAGAAATTTCATTCTGGGTATGTCAAAAACAGGATTGTCTGCCTTTAAAGTCAAGACCTGGTGTCCAAGAGCCCTTATCTGAGTCATTTGTTGAAATGCAGATTCTAAAAAATGAGAGCTCCTCTGGTTCTCTTACTTTATACCATATGACCCAGGGTCATGTGGACCCCACATACAATGGACTAATGGACTTCAGGAGGAAAATACAATCTAAGCTAGCCTGATACTGAACTGGACCTTGTTCCAACATGGAAAGATGACTCTGGACACTGGTTCTGATTTTATCTCCACCAAAACCCCAACTACGCTTCTTCTATGACTAGACTCAGGGAAATGAGAATTTGGAAACCCAGGAGTATAATTACATAGAAATATAGCTTCCTACTACATTGCATCATCCCGTGGGGACCTCTAGAAATGCTTATTCCAGCAGTACTCCAAAAAGCTCACTCACCAGCAGCAGGGGGAGATGAGGAACACTTCCATCTGATAACACAGTGATTGAATAGTCCCCAGTCAAATAATTAAAAATAAGGTTCTCATTGGTGATTGCTCCTGATCATAGTATTATTTGTTATTTATACCCATTATTCTTCTAGAAAGGATTTGAAGGGCTTGTTTCATCCATGTGTAACTAAGTATATTCACTGTCCTTGTTTGAAGTGGTCTCTGGCATACATTTTCTTTGTACCTTTTGCAATTGTTTTAACTAAATATTTGTTTCATACCCCATGGTATAGTGCTATAGTAAGATATACATATTTTGTCTCTGTCCCTGGGTCCTGGCACAGAGTTTTCAAAACCCTTATAATTTCCTGAGAGATGGGGTGAGAGGAACATCTTTTGTTATTCAGTCATACATAAAATTATGCTAATAAGGCGATTCTTGGAAGATTGGGACTGGTTGTCACAAGAACCAATTATGTAATTAGAGGGTTGGAACTTTGATCAATCATGCCTATAAAATGAAGTCTCCATAAAACCCCAAACTCCAAAGCTCAGAGAGCCATCAGATTGTTGAAAGTGTCCACCTTTGGGAAGGTGACATACCCAAACTCCATGGGACAAAAACTCCTGTACTCAGGATCCTTCTGGACCTCACCTTAAGTATCTCTATCTGGCTGTTCATCCTTTTTAATATTCTTTATAATAAACAGGTAAATGTAAGGAAATGCTTTCCTGTTTTGTGAGCCATTATAACAAATTAAAGGTAGGAGAGTGCTGTAAGGATTCTTATAACCTATATAGCCGGTTGGTCAGTATTACAGATGACAATTTAAACTTGCACTGGTGTCACAAGTTGGGGGTAATCTTGTGAGACTGATACCTGAAACACCAGATAATGTCAGAACTGGATGGTAGGACACCCAATTAGTGTTTAGAAAGTTGGAGACTTGCTTAATGTGAGGGGAAACACCATACATTTGGTGTCAGAAGTGTGGTGAGTAAAGGTAACAAAAATTTTTCTTAACCTACCAGATATTGGGGAGATGTCATCATCTAACAAAAATTTTATCATATGCTCTATATATTCTTTAGGCACTCCTTTAAGAACAAAGTTTGAGGATGGAATTTTTCTGGCAACTGTGAACTGCTTAATCCACTGGTAATGGCTTATAAAGTATTGTAGATCTGGGGACCTAGTGGTTCTCTATTTGAGCAGAACGTTGTCTTTGAGGCCATAAAGACTCTTTAGTTGATGTTACAGAACAGAAAGAATTCATCCACATGACATTAGACCAAACACCAAGAATAGCAGAGGAGAAAGATTGGTTATTTTATTATGAATGGTGTCGCTAAGGAGAATGGGAAGTTAATGCTTAAAATCTTAAACTCTCTGATGGATATAGGTTACAGATTATATAGGGCAAAATCAAAATAAACTGTGGTTAGAGGTTTGAGACTGTGTTGGAAGCTGAGTCAGTATTGGTAGGAAGTGAGGTAAGGGTAATAAATCACTTCTTCAGGTCTTGAGGACAGCTCTGAGGTCTTCTCTGGCTTTCCTCTGTCTGGTTTCATGGAAAAGTAACCAGGGGTCATTTTACTTTAAGAATCAAGAGCTGAAATATAACTTAGGTCAATATATTATCTTTAGGTTAACAGAAACTTGCACCTTGTCACCCTTAGTCAAGGCATGGCCATTGTTTCTGGCTGCCTAAGGTGGTTAAGGCTAAGGCTTACAGGGCATGCTGTGAAGAAACTGAATAGAGTGCTGGGGCTACATATTAAATATGAATCACACATTAAGCCAGGACCCTTAATTTCATTGGCAACTTTGACTGTTAAAGAAAAACAGTCCAGCTGGGTTTGGCTCAGTGGTTGAACATCAACCTATAATCCAGTAGATCATGGTTTGGTTCCCGGTCAGGGCACATGCCTCGGTTGCAGGCTCGGTCCCCAGTCAGAGACATGCAGAAGGCAGCCAATCAATGACAACCCTCTCATCATTGATGTTCCTTTCTCTCTCTCTCTCTCTCTCTCTCTTTCTCCCTTCTTCTCTCCGAAATCAATATCTATATCTATATATCTATATCACCTATATCTATACCTATTTATCTATATCTACATATCATCTATATTTATATCATCTATATCTATAATCTATATCTATATATATATCTATTTTTATATAGATATATATAAAGAAAAACAAATTGCTCATCAAAACTGCTATTAATTTCTTTACATATATATAAATAAAAACATTAAATTGCTCATCAAAAATTTTTGAACCTTATTGTAAGTTTTTATACTTAGCAATAGTTTGTCATTTTATTTGGAACATGAAAATGATCATTCAGCATCATGATTTCTTCAGTCCATAGGTCCTGGAAAATGTTCCATATTTGGGGTTGTGTTACTTGAGTTAAAAGAGATTTTTAAATATAAAAATGTAGTTTCTAGCAACTTAAAGTTGGAGTACATTGCAAGTTCAAAAAACTAAATAATCATTCTGATATAACTCACCCAAAACTTGGCACTAGTTAAATTAAAAACAAACCTATCAACTTTTAAGTGAACTAGGAATCCTAGATAAATATCTGATTTCAGTGTGAAGGCTTTTTAAAGTATTCCTGTGAAGAAGCTTGATAGGTCTCACTACATTAAAAATAAAGTTCTGTACCTCAAAAAACACTATATTCAAAATTAAATGGTAAATATCAAATTGAGGGTAAAATTGCAAAATGTGTGACAGGAAAAAGATTAAGGCTTTAAAAATATAGGTACTGACTAGTCAACAGGAAGCTATTAATGTGGTGAATACAAATATTTGTTTCTTCTCAAAGCCCCACTAAATGATAATATAGGAATACAAAGTAGTAACCTGCAAGGACTAAAAGCACAAGAAAGTAGATAATTACTGACTGTAGATGTCAATCAAATTTTGGGACTCAGAAAGCAGATAAACATGTGAACTGACTTTTGCAGAGCAGAGAAAGCTGATGTCTAACTGACTAAAAGAGGCAAAGAAAACAAGAAGGAACAATTGGCTTCACTGTAACACCTGAAACTAGAAGATATTAGAGCAATGACTCTCATATTATAAAAGGAAATGATTCCTAACCCAGACTTAAATCCAAATTGTCAACCAAGAGTGAAAGTAGAAAGCAGACATTACCAGATATTCACAGTCTTAAAAAATGTATCTTCACATACCCCTTTTCAGGAAGTCTATGGAATGTACTCCAAGAAACTAAGGAAATAAAGTAAGAAAGAGGGAAATGAAATGTTAATTTAGAAAAAATTGAAAACAATTCCTATATAGATGGCAAAGGGAAATCTCACAATGACAGTTTTGCAGCAGACCAAGAGGGCAACCAGTAAAGACTGGATCTGGATGATGAATAGCATTAAGAGATAGTCTCCAAGAAAAGAATAACATGAACAATTGGATAGAATAGTATTTTAAAGTGTTATTAGAAAATGTGGTCACACCAAGCCAGAGATTTAAATAAATCCAAATAAGAGAAATAAATAAAAATTAACCCCATGAATTGTAAAGTTTACACTTAGATAATTTAATTTATATGGACATATAATCATAACATACTGTGTGACTCACAATGGGTAGTGCTTCAGTTCTCTATCATAACACTCATACTTGGTTTGAAATGGTCCATCTGCTCAATTTGAAAGACTAAATGCACCCGACAATAAGGGGATGATTTTATTCAGGGTATGGCAATTGGTAAGAACATTTATCAATGAAGAATAACTCAAAGAATAGAAAAGGGTCTTTGAGTTTTACAGAGGCAGATAAACAAGAGTCATCAGAGAGTCTTATGGGAATCATGAGGAAGGATGTAGGTGGATCTTCCCTGAGTCATTGAGGAAAGGTGTCAGTGAATCTTATCTCAGAATATGGGACAACAGGGAGATCTTTTGCTGATTGGTAGTTTCTTTGAATACAAAAGGTGGGGAGATGTCTCAATTCTCAGTTTCCCAGGCTCTCTGGAGCACAAGCTCAGACAAATTGCAACACTGTTCATCTCCCTTTTTGTTCAATTGGGTAAATATTATTTCTTAATGAGATGCTTACTGCTGATTGTAAACTTCCTGAATGGTGCAAAGCAGAGTCTAAGAAATATTGTTGGTTAAGAATTCTTGTTGGCATTGTTCTTATGAAACTAGGAAAAATCTGTTGAACCATCTGTAGAATGGTGGTAGCAAAGGTCAGTAGTGTTAGGGTCCTGGAGATGCTTAAAATGAAAAAAAAAATGTATATAATTATATACTAATATAAAAGGTTATATTAAAATACACAGGCAAGAGTTGAACCCTAAGAGTAACCAGTCCAGTGGAAGACAATTCTTCTGTTATGCAACACCACTTGTTCATTTTCTTGAAGCTCTCTAGCTACAGTGTTGATGTTCTTGGTTAATTTGTCCACAGTCTTGGTTACCTCTTCTCTAAGTGGTTTCAATGACTCAAGCATTTCAAAGAATTTCTTTAGTAGCTCAGACAGTAGCTTGTCCAGAGAGAAATCTGGCCAATCCATAATCTGCTGTAATGGTGAATCCTCTGAAGTTAATGTCATCTTTTTCTGATGCTGGGGAAGGACCAGCTGCAAGGCAACTGAAAGACCTGATAGTGGTCTGAGCAGTCAGATTTTAGTTTTTAGTGATGTTGATTTGAAGTCAAGCAGGAGTCAGAAAAATGAAAAAAGTTAGTTTGGAGAATTAGAGAAAAATATTTTAAAAAAGGTGAAAGGAATGAAAATTTGGATTAATTGGAGAAAATAACATGTTCCAGTACAATTTGCGGGTAGATATTAAAATTGATTTTTCCACAGTGTGAAGGAATTCAAGTAACCATGATCAGATAATTTGCATATCCATCAGTTACCAAAATTTACAAATTGTGTAAATAGGTGTCGCATAGCAAATAAATAAGGCTAAAATCAGATAACCCAAAAACATGTGTTATAGACAATGCATAGATTCTCAAAAACACAAGATTTTTCTTTCACAAAAGTCCCTCCTTCACTCCACACTTTTTGATCAAAGGTAATCTCAAAGAAAGATTACTCTTGATCATAAAATGAGGCTGGACTCTTTATTTGGCCTAATATTTGCAAAGTATTAAAAAAAAAAATAATTAACCATGTAGGCATTTTAAAATTTCTTTACTGGAATTTTTCATAAGGAATTTGAGGTTATGGCCTTGCAGTATATTTTGATATCAGGTAGCATGATTTCTCCAACTTTGTTCTTCTTTCTCAAGCTTACTGTAGCTATTCAGGATCTTTTGTAATTCCACATAAATTTTTAATATACTTGTTCTAGTTCTGTGAAATAAGCCATTGGTATCTTGCTAGGAATTGCATTGAGCCTATAGATTGCTTTGGGCAGTATGGACATTTTAATGATGGTAACTCTTATCCATGAACACAGTATACATTTCCACTTATTTGTATCTTCTTCAATTTCTTTCTTTAGTGTCTTATAATTTTCCAAGTGATAGTAGACAAAAGTAGTCTGAGGCCGTCTGTCACTACTTGAGCCAAATTAAGCAGAGCAAGGTTGAATCACATAAAAGCCTTTATCCCAACAATTCCAGCAGTATGGGGAGAGCAGTCGGTCACCCTGAAAATTCTTCTCTGACCCTCCTTGCCAGTTGGCTGATTGTATATGGGCCAAAGAAAAGATAACTCCATGCAGCTGTGAGCTGCAAGTGTAACATGGAAAGGGGAGGAGAGATTAGAGCCTGCAGTCTGGCCTTAGGAGCTTGAAGTCTAATAACAAGGTAGTTAATCTTCTATGATGTTATAAACAGTTCAGCTCTTTCCTGGGACAGAAGAATGGTTAGTGCTCCTGAGACATCCTTCCAGAGTGAGCCAGGATCTGGGCATGGCAACCAAGTCAAAGCATGTCTTGTCCTTGGTCTGTTTCAAAAGGGTATTTCTTTTTACAGCCCAGATTTTCTTCTTGCAACACATCCTCCAGTTTCCCAGGGTCTGTAAGAAAACCTCTTATCTATAGTTAGTAAGGTGAATAATTATTAAAAAGCTGTAGCTCTATTCATATCACATGCACTTTCCACTATCACAACTGCATATATCTTTTACATCTTTGGTCAAATTTATTCCTAAGTATTTTATTTGATTTTTTGAAACAATTGTGAATGGGATTGTTTTCTTAGTTTCTCTTTCTGATAGTTTATTATTGGTGTATAAAAATGCAACTGATTTCTGAATATTTATTATGTATACTGCTACTTTACTGAATTCATTTATAAATTATAAATTCTGGTAGTTTTTGGTGGATTCTTTACGGTCAAAACAGCATGATACTGGTATAAAAACAGACATATAGATCGATAGAACAGAATAGAGAGCGCAGAAATAAACCCACAACTTTCTGGTCGATTAATGTTTGACAAAGGAGACAAAAACATACAATGGGGTACAGATAGTCTGTTCAATAAATGATGCTGAAAAATTGCACAGATACATGTAAAAAAATGATACTAGATCACCTTTTTACACCATACACAAGAATAAATGCAAAATGAATTAAAGACTTAAATGTTAGACTTGAAACTATAAAAATCCTAGAAATAAACATATGCAGTAAATTCTTGGATATTTCTTGTAGCAATATTTTTTTTCTGATACATCTCCTCAGGCAAGAGAAACAAAAGAAAAAATGGACAAATGGGACAACATCAAACTAAAAAGTTTCTTCACAGTAAAGGAAACAATCAAGAAAATGAAAAGATAACTCACTGAAAGAACATATTCACCTATGATAATTCTAATAAGGGGTTAATATCCAAAATTTATGAAGAACTTATAAAACTGAATACCAAAAAACCCCCAAACAATCCAATTAAACAATGGGCAAAGGACCTGAATAAACACTTCTCCAAAGTGGACATGCAGATGGCTAATAGGCCTATGAAAAGATGCTCAATGTAACCAATCATCAGAAAGATGCAAATTAAAACCATAACGACATATCACTACATAACTGTCAGGATGGCTATCATCAATAAAACATCAAACACCTAGTGTTGGTGAGGATATGGAGAAAAGGGAACCCTTGTGCTCTGTTGGTGGTAATGCAGATTGGTGTAGCCACTGTGGAAAGCAGTATGGAGTTACCTCAAAAAATTAAAAATGGAACAGCCTTATGATCCAGTGATGTCACTTCTGGGAATATATCTAACAAAATCCAAAACACTATCTGGAAAGAATATATGCACCCCATATTCATTACAGCATTATTTACAACAGCCAAGATTTGGAAGCAGCTCTAGTGTCCATCAGTAAATGAGTCGATAAAAAAGCTGTAGGACATTTACACAATACAATGCTACTTGACAGTAAAAAGAAAAAAAAGGAAATCTTATGCAACAGCATGAATGGACCTAGAGAGCACTATGCTAAGTGAAATAAGCCAGTCAGAGAAAGACAAGTACCATATGGTTTCACTCATATGTAGAATCTAATGAGCAAAATGAATGAACAAATAAGATAGAAATGGACTTGTAGATACAGAGGACAGACTGACACAGCTGTCAGAGGGGAGTGGCGTTGGGAGGGTGGGTGGAAAAGATGAAGAGATTAAGCAAAAAACCAAAAAGGCCTAATATACACTGACAATAGCATGGTGATTACCAGAGGGGATGGTGGTGGGGGAGGTAGAAGAGGGTATAGGGGAGATAAATGGTGATGGAAGGAGACTTGATTTAGGTGGTGAACACTCAATACAATACAGATGATGTATTATAGCATTGTAAACCTGAAACCTACATAATTTTATTAACCAATGTCCCCCCAATAAATTTTATTTTTAAAGAAGGAATTTTAGATTAGACTTTTAAAAGCCTCTTGAGGATATGAAGCCAAGACAAGAACTTGCTGTTAGATTTTACTGACAGTACCTATAAATTCTCTCTTCTGGAAGTCCACAGAATATTTGAAATTTCCTGGGTCTGCCAAAAAGTGACTTTCTTTACTCACCTGTAAGGCCAGGAACAATGTAAACTAGATATAAGGCCAGTCTCAAGTAAGTACTGGCTGTATAATGTCAATCTTAGTTCTTTAAAAGTATCTGGCCATAGTTGATTAAATAAGCATCATTCTCAGATATGACATTGCACGCAAGGACTTGATTGCATAACCAGTGTTTTCAATTAAGTCCTTTTAATAAGGAGGACAGATTCTTATTGAACTTATATAAGAAAGACAGACTCTATGAACATAACTATATTGCTACAAAAATAAAAAATGTTCAATAAGAGATTTCAAATTCTGGAAGTGTTAGTCAAGGATAGTAAAACATCATTTACAAATGTCTTATTTCAGTTTATAAAAGAAGAGTCTATTCAATTGTTATGAGTTATAGAGAGCTTAAAAGGAAAGCAAAAGGGCTTCCTCATATACCAGAAAATAGGAAATTAAAACAGCAAAAATATTCCAGACAAAAACCACAATTATCTCTCATTAATTCATTCAGTCCCATGTAGCTAATTCTTATTCTTGTTGATCTTAGGTTAGCAGTCTCCTGAATTCATCTGCTTCTGGACTGCATTTCTGGAAATCCTGATTCATCCCACTGGTATGGTCTCAAAGTTGTTTAAGTGATGCTATCAGAAGCTTGTTCCATGAAGTACTTGGTATAATCCTGTTCACAGGCTCTGAGATAATTCTTTGTTGAAGATAAAGCACTCTGGCCTATAGCTGATTGCAGGTGCTTTCAGGGAAACATAAGAGCAAAGCAGAAACTATCTGTAGATGACAAGAGACTTAAAATTTCTGGGTTGATATTATTACTGATAAGTAAAAAATAAAAGGTATGATGAAAGTCCATTATAAGAATAATGAAACTGACAAGAAAATCTGGTTGCTTAATATTGTTGGCCAGTATGTTCATGAATAATTGGATGCTATACTTTTACCTGCTTCTTTAGTTATTATTAAGATCACAGATATTCTAAATTTGACTCTTTGGAAGGTAAGAGAAATCAACTTGCTGATACTTCCACAACAAACACTACCTTTAAAGGAACCAGCAGAAGTCAAACCTCTGTCATGGTCCTAAGGGATATTTCCCCAAATGATAAAAAACAGCAACAAAAATATTGGTAAGATTCCAGTCAAGATGGTGGCATAGGTAAAGGCGTACTAGTATACTCCCACAACCACATTAAAATTACAACTAAACTATAGAACAACCATAATTCAGAACTGCTTGAAATCTAGCTGAACATACATCCTACCACTAAAGATATAAAAAAGAAGCCTCATCAAGACTGGTAGGAGGGGCAGAGATGCAAAACTGGCTGATCTCACACCCATGAATGGCAGATAAAAATTAGGAGTGATATCTTGGGACTGCAGAAATTCTTCCTGACAAGAGAGGAGTCCCAGCTCTACACTAGCTCCTCCAACCCCAGTCCAGGATTCCAGTGCCAGGAAAATAAGTTCCCATAACTTCTGGCTGTAAAAATCAGCAAGGATTATGGCTGAATGAGAGGGAAGCTGTTGAAGTCCCAGGTGTCCCTCTTAAAAGGCCTGTGCATAAATTTAC
Source organism: Miniopterus schreibersii (assembly GCF_964146895.1). Taxonomy (NCBI): domain Eukaryota; kingdom Metazoa; phylum Chordata; class Mammalia; order Chiroptera; family Miniopteridae; genus Miniopterus; species Miniopterus schreibersii. The sequence goes on along the minus strand of NC_138102.1, from coordinate 85,804,759 downwards.
GAAGACCCACTTGCTTTGAGATCCAGTGCTGGGGTAGCAGTTCAAAAGGCACCAGAGGAACTCAATTTTCTGGCATCAAGGTGAGATCTGGAGAGGTAGCTTTCTTTCAGACAGAAGTGTTGGCAGGGGCCGTTGTTCCTTTTCTGAGTCCTCCGTCCACAGACCTGGCAGGCAGGTATTATATCTGAGTCTCTATCAACCTGGCAAACACTGTTGGCCCTGCCCTGGTGATTCCCTGAGACCCTGCTCCACCCAGCTTGTGAGCCCACCCAAGCCCTTTGCAGTGACTTTTGCATACAGATGTCCTCTCTTGGCTCGTGATTTGGACTTTCCTAAAATGTCTTAAACAAGCAGCATCTGGCTTTTGTGTGCTCCCAATGTCTTCTTAAGTGGCCCTAGGCCTGGCATTAGCAGCAGCTGGGTAGCAACTGGGGCGTTGTTTGCAGCTTGACCTTTCCTGGGCACCTCCAAACCCAACATAGGTAGCAGCCATCACACCCAATGGACAGCTTCAGCCATGTCGAAGCACCACCCAATGACCTCTACAAGAAACATATTCAGGAAACAGACTCCGCAGGCACCAGAGCCCTGCTGAAGTCCTGCTCCATGAGGACTGCTCCTGCACAGCACATTCTCTGCTGTAGTCCTTGCCAGCCTTCACAGCAGATTAGCCTGGGAGTAAATCCCTTCCATTTTACCCAACGGTAATCAAGCTCAACTATAATAAGAGGCTCTACATAGCTCACATAGGGGACACACCTGGAGTGCCCAGCTCTGGTGATCAGGAGAGGCTGTGCCATTGGACCCCATAGGACATCTACTATACAAGGCCACTCTATTAAGACTGGGAGACATAGCGGCCCCATCTAATACATGGAAACAAACATGAGAAGATGCCTAAATGAGGAGACAAAGAAACATGTCCCAAATCAAATAATGGTATAAACCTCTAGATAAAGAGCTAAACAAAATGGAAACAAGCAATCTACCAGATAAAGAGTTCAAATGCAGTAGATGAACTAGGTGAGAACTTCAACAAAAAGATAGAAATCATAAAAATAAAAATAAAAAACAAGAAAAATAACTCGTCAGAAATGAAGAATACATTAACTGAAATGAAGATACATTACAGAGAATCAACAGTGGAGTAGTTAAAGGAGATGATCAAATAAGAGATTTGGAAGGTAAGGTAGCAGAAATACCCAATCAGAACAGCAAAAAAGAAAGAGAATCCAAAAATTGAGGATAATATAAGGGTTCTCTGGGACAACTTCAAGTATACTAACACTTGCATCATGGGTATACTAGAAGGAGGAGAGAGAGAGCAAAGAATTAAAAACCTACGTGAAAAACATAATGACAGAAAACTTTCCTTAACCTAGTGAAGGAAATAAATATACAAGTTCAGGAAGCACAGAGAGTCCCAAACAAAATGAACTTAAGGAGGTCCCCACCAAGACACATCACATTAAAATGCCAAAGGTTAATGACAAAGAGAGAATGTTAAAAGCGGCAAGAGAAAAGTACTTATCTATCTACAAGGAAGCTCCCATAAAAATGTCAGATGATTTTTCAGCAGAAACTTTGCAGGCCAAGGGGGAGTGGCAAGAAATATTCAAAGTGCTGAAAAGCAAATATTTATAACCAAGATTACTCTACCCAGCAAAGCTAATATTTAGAATCAAAGGAGAGAGAAAGGGCTTCCCAGAGAAGAAAAAGCTAAAGAAATTCATCACCACCAAACCAGTATTATAAGAAATGTTAAAGGGTCTTCTTTAAGAAGGGAGGGGGGGGAGAGAGAAAGTATGAATAATAAAATGGCAATAAATACATATCTATCAACAATTACTTTAAATGCAAATGAATTAAATGTGCCAATCATAAAACATATGGAGGCTGAATAGATAATAAAACAAGACCTTTACTTACATATACTGGCTACAAGAAACTCATTTAAGATCAAAAGACACACACAGACTTAAAATGATGGAAAAAGATATATTATGAAAATGGAAACAAACAAACTAACTAAAAGCTGGGGTAGCAATACTTATACCAGACAAAATAGACTTTAACACAAAGGCTATATAACAAGAGACAAGAAAACCCAGCAATTCCACTTCTGGGTATTTATCCAAAGAAACCCGAAAAACTAAGTCAAAAAGACATATACATCCATATGCACATTGCAGCATTATTTACAATAGGAAGATATGGAAGCAACTTAAGTGTCCATCAACAGATGAGTGGATAAAGAACAAGTGGTGCTTATATACAATGGAATAGGACTCAGTCATGAAAAAGAAAGAAATCTTTCCATGTGCAACATGGATAGACCTAGGGAACACTGTGCTGAATGATATAAGTCAGGCTAAGGAAGACAAATGCTATATAATTTCACTTATATGTGGAATCTAAAAAATAGTAAATGAATAAGCAGAACAGAAACAGACTCATAGAAATAGAGAACATTTGACAGTTGTCAAATGGGAGGAGGATTGGGGGGCTCGGTGAAAACAGTAAAGGGATTAAGAAGTGCAAATTGGTAGTTAGAATAGTCATAGGGATGTAAATACAGCATACAGAATATAGTCAATAATATTATAACAACTATGTATGGTGTCCAATGGGTACTAAATTTATTGAGATAATCACTTAGTAAGTTATATAATGTCTAATCACTGAGTTGTACACCTGAAACTAATATAATTTTCATGTCAACTGTAATGAAAAAAATTATTTAAAGTCAAAAAAGGGGGAAAATTGTAAAAATTTTGACAAACAGTAAACTCTGACATTATGACTAAAAAGTTTGTGCTGTTGTCTAATAACAGGTAAAGTAATGCCAGAACTTTAATAAACAAAAATATATCATAAATAGCAAGGGCATTGACAATTCTTTATAAGCTTCCTATATGACATACAATTTCTAAAATAGTTATACTCATACCTTTCCCCCCATATAAATGTAGTCTAGGGAAAGCTAAGGATCTCTTCTAATTTGACAGCTCTTCCCATGCAACTCATCAATAGGAATATTCTATAAACCTTATAATTTCTATTACATCTCTTCACAGGTGAAAGAAGAATTTCTATGAAAATTTCCAGGCTCTTCTGGGGAATCTTATGCATGATTTCAAGGTGCAAAAGATATCAGTTAGGTTTGGATTTTAGGAAGGCAACCAAAAGTTGGGAGGAGATTTGGATGCTTGATGAAAGTAGGAAAATGGGAGATCACCAAAGTGAGAAAAATTTTAAAAAGAAACATAGGAGTTAACATAATTGGAAAGGTTTTTCTGAAGTGAGAAACCTTTATTTTCTTAAATAATCAAGGAAATAAAAAGTAAACATACACCATGAAATTATTCTGTAAGAGACAGAATCTTTGTTATCTAGGCAGATTACACAGAAGATAAAAAATGAACTTTTATACTTAACTGCTTATCAAGACATGATCAATAATCCAAGAATATTTCTCTTATTTTAACAGAGAGAAAACTAAATTCTAGTTTTGCATACATAAAATATTTTTTATTAAAAATCTTTTTGAAATTTTTATAAACAAGCCCATCAAATCAGGACAAATAAGATACTATTTTCCTATGCTCCCTATAACTTTCTATATTCTACATATTCTTTTTCAAAATGGCAAAAATGAACACATTCATTAACATACTCCAAATGCACAGTCTCTCTGTACCTTAAAAAATATCAGAGATATAAAGCACATAAACAAAATTATGCTTAATAGTTGTTTCAGTATTCCATCTTACTTAGAAATTATCTAGGTAATACTCTATTTAGTATTAGTCTAAAATTTTAAATTAGCAAAAATCTTGGAAGCTATTAAGCTGACATATTAGAAAATATAATTGCTGAAATATAGTTGTTAAAATAACAGTTTCATTTGGTTAAGTACAAAAATGTATTTTTCATAATCTTAAACATGTAGTAGAAGTAATGTTAGCTTATTCAATCAGTAAAGTTTAAGAAGAACATACCCAAATAAAATAAAAAAATGTAAGCTTGTATGATACTTAATGCTGATTACTCAGAAAAGATATAAGGTACATCAGAAGGTACATCTTAAGAACGTGGGAGCCCTTTCAAAATGCCTCAAGATGTAGAGGTTAAAAATGGGGGTCATGGGAATGTCTTCAATCCCAGAAAGATGATGATGGTGCAGAAGACAAAACTAGTGTGTATATTTGGGTAGGTCTTTACAATCATAAAAGTTACTCCCATTAGATATCTGGTAAAATGAAATAATAACCTCGTAGGGTTGTTATAGAGATTGAGACAATGAATATAAAACACTCAGCACAGGTCCTGGCACATATCAGTGCTCAGTAAATGATAGCTAGTAATGCTATCTAAAAGTAACTTTATAAACTGAATTATGGCAATAGAAGACATGTCTGGGAAATGGCACTTCACTTACACAGGGAGGCCTTCATTGAGTTTCATTCAATCTTCATTCAGCCAACATATATTATGTGTATATGTTGCTCCTCTACTCAGAGATGTTCCTTTACTTATAATGGGGATATGTCCTGGTAAACCTATCTAAATTAAATTACCATAAGTAAAAACTGCATTTCGTACACCTAAAGAAGATCACAGCTGAACGTAATCTACCTTAAACTGCTCAGAACACCTACAGTTGGGCAGAATCATCTCACTGCGGCTGTCCAGCATCATGAGACAGTATCCTACTGCATATCAGGAAAATATCAAAATTCAAAATTCAAAGTGTAATTTCTGCTGCGTGCATATCACTTTCACCCAGATGTAAAGTCAAAAAATCATAAGTCAAACCATCATAAGTTGGGGATCATTTGTGAAGGAGACCACAGTGATATATACCCATCCCTGTGCTACATAGAGTAGGGTCAAAATATGTTTTTAAAAAGTATATATAAAACAGTGTGAAATATGTACAGTAAAAGCTATATAACTACTTCAGTGTAGTATTATTAAGAATTCCTTAAGTTAATCTCCCTAGCACTTTCTTTTCTATTTAGCTAGATTCCACTTTCTTTCTAATGTGTTTCTCTTAAAATTAAGACAAAACGTGGGCTTTTTCTAATAAGAATTTTTTCCTACATTATATTGTTATTGGTCATATTGGGTGATTGTTTGTGGCATTTACTAAATCAGCCTTGTTAGTAAGAACTATCAGTAGACTAGACTGTTCTAAAAGGTGCATAGATTGCACTGCATAGAAGACCTTAAAGAATTATGTACCAACCTTTTTCTTACCTTGTTCCAGTTAATTGTTTTTGGAGCCTAATTATAAGAAGTCATGCTTTAGGTTCTGGGAGAGTATGGTTGCAAAGCTAAAGCTCAAAAAAATTTACATTTGACTCATGTTATATATAATTCTCATATTCTACTCTAGAAACAAAAATTATACTTCAGTGTGAAACTATGTATTGTCAAACTTCCAAGCTGTCTTCCTCTAACTCTGGGTTGTTGTCTTTGAGCTATTTTGCAGGGGTTGATAAACTGTAGATAATTGACAGATATACAAACTGTCTTGTCTAGGAGATTTCCTTATCCTGTGTGTAAAAACCAGTTTTGCCTTAGCTCCCATTTACAATATATATAAAATTATTTTGAGAGAGAGAGGGAAAATCATGGATGTGAGAGAGAAACATCTATTGGTTGTCTCCCATATGTGCCTTGACAAGATGAAAGATTGAACACAGAACCTTTTGGTGTACAGGACAACTGAGCCACACCGGCCAGGGACCCATTTATATTTACTTTTTTTACTCCCTATAAGTTTGTGCATCTTGATTTTTTTTTTCTTTGAACTGAATTACTTTTGTCTGTGTCAAAGGAAAAAAATATTCTGATACTTGCTAAAACAGCAAGGAAGAGTTTATTCTATTGTGATAGATTTTAAGATCTTACTAGGGGAGAAATATTGTGCTCAACTCCAAGTACAGCAAAGATAGCTAGGGATTTATGGCTGAGGATTCACAGCCAACCAGCTAAGTTAGGGAGTCAGTGGATGGAAAATTTGTAAAAGGAGTTATCAAGGGTAAGGGGGTTCTTGCTAAACCAACTTAAGAGGATTCTTGCTTTAGGCAGGTCAGGGTGATGAGATATCAAGGGAGGGGGTACTCTTTCTAAGTAGATTTAGTAGCATTATTGCTAAAACTTACATATACAGGCCCAACAGAGATTGGGGCTGGAAGCTGAGGTCCAGTTGAGAATAGGGCTCAGAAGTCACAGAGAGTCTTCATCACCTAGTTATCTCAAAATAAGTATTATGATAATTTTAAACACATTCATTTTCATATTTGTATGAGAGACATTATTTTACTTTTTCCAGAAATTTATCTTTTAACAAAGACAAAACATTTCTAATAGTATTTATTAAACACATCTAGGACATATATTAACTGAATCTCTTTTTAAAAGCTCTCTAAAACTCTGAGAAAAGAATGTCAGTTTTTACATCAAAAATTCAAATATTAATGGGATATATTTTATAAACAACAGAAACAAATACACATCATTTTTTTATGCATAGCCACCACATTTAACAAAATTTGTTTTAATTAAAAAAGGAAAATAAAAGGAGAAAACACTCCAGGTAACATGTATTAACATTTACATAAGGTGAACATTTCAGAAAATAGGTCTTAAATATTCATGATGCTATTTCCATTTAGTAAGAAAACAGTTACCATGGAAATAGTGAATGCATGTGGTAGTTCATGTCCACATTAAGACAGCTTCAAAAAGCATTGCTTTTTGTGAACACTTGTTCTTGACATAGTTTGAAAGTAGAAGTGGCTCATAAAAAATATGGCATTTCAGTTTAGATTCATTACAAGTGTACCTTGGAGATATTGTAGGTTTGGTTCCAGACCACCACAAGTTTCACAATAGAGTGAGTCCTAATCTTAATGTTGGTTGAAGGTCTTGCTTTCAATTTGTGAAAAATGCAACATCTGCGAAGTGTACTAAAATGAGGTATGCTTGTATATTAGTATGACTGTTTGATTTTCTCATTTCATAATAGAATCTGAATAAACCTGACCTGTTTTAGGGATTTTTATAACCTATATGCATTATATAATTTTACTCTTAAGGGTCATATTACTCTTTTTATTATAGGTTTTTTCTTTAGAATATCAGTTTTTTGGGGGGTGGATTTCTATCCCCAGCTAGGGTCATTCACATAATGTTAATCAATTAAAAAACATTTGATGAAGATGTTGATCCAAAGTCAGAAGACACTTATAATGTGAGGACCCAGCCTACAAAAGTGGATTTCCTGAAGGTTTCAAACTCAAGGTTCTTAATCTCAAGACTCAGTAACCGGTTTCATATCTCCATCCCTCTCTGGGGTAAGCCATGACACATGTTTTGAGGACTGGCCTGATGGAAGCTGGCCTCTGCCCTTTGTGGCCCACTGCAGGCTCCCCACCCTCCCCAGCTTCACCTTTCCAGGCCTCAGATCTCCAGGTCTCTTTTGTGTTATGGCCAAGAAGAGCCGCTCACCTTAGCCTGGGAACATATTGACTCTAGGTAAGTAACTATTAATTTCATGTTTTTAACTCTAATGTACCTTTGGGGATAAGGATGGATGTCTTAAAGTGTGGTTTCCCTGATGTTTTAAATATTTACAAGTGAATGCTAAATTGAGAAATCAGCAGTGACAGAGAGTGGTGCAAAGGGTCCAAGTTAGAAAACAGAATGGATTCTAGTTCTGGCTCTGCTATCAATTAGCTATTCGACTTGGGTAAATCATCCCATTACTCCCACAAGATGAGAGAGCTGAAATATCCCTTTGATGTATTTCTTGCATGAACTTCAGGGAGGCTCTAGATATCAGAATGGAAAGGGGTTTTAAAAACACAAGTCCTCACCATCCAAAGTTTTCTAGCTTGAGATTACTGATTTCATTAAAGCAATTAACATAGTCTAGGGCTGGCGAATAATGTTTGAATGGTTAGAGAATGAAGGGGAAGAAAGACAAGTTATTTCCTGAATTTGTCTTGTGCCTGTCATTTCTAAATCTCAACTGTCACTGCCTTACTTTAGCCATCACTATTTTTTTTTCCTGCACTGGTGACTACCCTCTTATGGGGTCTGTTTGCCCTTATACTCATGCTCTACATGATCTTCCAAGGGCCAGACCTATATATCCATCTGACTGCTGTACATCAAGCATTTATTCCTCAATAGCTTTCATATACTACTTAATATCTGCCCAAACCTCAAATCTTGTGTGCTTCTGAGGCAAGGACCTTATTCTGTCATCTGGCAGAGGGAAAAGCACATGTAATCCCTGGAGGGAGACAGAACTGGTAGGATTGTGGCCTGTCCAGAAATGCAGTATAGATGGATCTGAGAGTTGAGTGAGGATTCTTGGGGAATGAGATGAAGCTGAAGTGATCAACAGTGGCCAGACTCTGAAAGCCTTCCAAATTGTGGTGCCATTTCTGAATTATTTTTCCTCTTGCTAATGGACATTGTTTGGCTATATTGCTCTGAACAACAATAAAGCAGGTCATAAATACAATGTTTTTTGTCTTTCTATCAGAGAAGCAAAAAAAATGATTTGCCTTTTCATTTGGGGAAAAAAAGAAAACTGCTAACAAAGGGAGTGGTTTTAGACAATATAATTAACTGTCTTTCCCAGGACTATTATTTGATCTGTTTAAGGCTACTAGATTTTATTTTAATTACTCCATTGTGTACCTTATTTGCATATATTTACATATGTCTATGTGATGCATTTAAGTAATCTAACTAAAATGACTTTAGCTGACTGCAAGCCTTGACTTCAGAGCAGAACAGCATTGAAAGAGAAGGTAGTTTTTAAAATAGCTTCACAGAGAACAAAACAAAATGCCTTAAGACAGAGATATAGCAGAGTTTTAAGCGTTCTCCTCCTGGGGGAAGACTGAAGAAAAGGCCAGGTTCCTGGGCACCAGGGCTTTCCTTTGTCCTCTCAGCCTTCAAACCAGACAATTTTGTGAGGGGCAGGAGAAGTAGTTCCTGGGAACTATATTTAGCTGTGAAGAAATTATTGGAAAAGAAGTACACCTACTGGAGTTTCTTAGTACTAATGTGGATCAACTAGTCTTTTTAGGGGAAAGGGAGGATAAATCCAAACTTTATAAGATGAGCTTAGAAGCTTTCTACAAAAGAGAAAGGAATTGGAGAAGTGGGTGCCGTGTCAGAAAAAATTGTTAAAGACTTAGAAATGGGCTAAGTAAATAAATGATGATTAAGTATCCTGTCTAATGCACCCTTCAGGGTTATATCTATCTTTCACTGACTTTGAATTATTTACAACTCTGTTAGTTGTAGATTATTATCAGAGCAAATGACTATCTATAAATATGTGTGTGATTTAGTCTAGTGGAGAGGCAATTGATTTCCCTTCATCCCCTCAGCTAAAAGTAGCCAATTTAGTTTATTAAAGTGTAGTTTGAGAATTAGAGGTAAATTTTTAAAAGATAAAGCCTTCCTTCTATATGTATTAGAAAATTGAATATTAGGGATAATTCCAAGGATAATCCCCTCAAAATGCTGCCTGAAATTTCGCTGATTAGTTCAGCTCATTCTGTGTACACTTAAGTCTTGTTCTACTGGATCTTGGGTCAGCAGAGTGATTTTCCAAAATGTCATGTGCTTCCGAACTGGTTCTGAACAACCTGATTGGGTTCTCTAGCACAGTTTCATGGTTGACTAAGTCATGTTGAGTTAAGCTTCAAAGCCTGTACCCATGAGTTTGTATCTTGAAATGCCAGTAGCAAAGAGAGGCTGTCAGATCTTACCACAAGGCTCTGAGACTGTTTCTGTCAGACTTAATTTCTACCTTGAGTCTTTACTTACTTCTTCAGACAAAGAAAAGGGAAAAGCAGAAACCATCTGTTGGTGTTAAGACTGATTAAATGCAGCTACTTTATTTCAGCAACCAATAAACAGAATTAAGGAGAGTAAAATCCTCTGTTGGGATATAAAGCATATTTTTTTCATAATGACTTGACCAGTGTTTTCTCTGGGCATACGAATATATTGTAGATAAAAAAGGCCTTGACAAACCTTCAAAGTCTTTCCATCTGCCTTGTAAAAGTGTATAACCTATAAAACATATTTATATTAATAATGTTTTACTTGCACAAAATTAACTTAAGGATAGCTGAACTTCTTTTTTATTTTAACAGTTTTTCCCTGAAGCTTTTATTTAATGCACAGCTACTTAAGAAATTTGAAAATTTCCAGCAAACTTAATTATTTCTGGTAATCCTTTTTTTTAAGGTGTGGTAGTCTGAATAATGGACATGACAAAAACTTTGTGTCTTAATCCCCAAGACCTATAAATATGTTACATTGAAGACAAAGGCATCTTTCTAGACATGATTTAATTAAGGATTTTGAAATGAGTCATTGTTCTGGATTATCTGAGTGGGTCCAGTATAATCCTAAGGGTTTTATATAAGATATAAAAGAAGAGACTGTTAAAATGGCAAAAAGGAATATCTTCATTAACCCAGTAGTTCTCATTTTTCCTCCAGGAGATATTTGTTAATGTTTGGGAATGTTTTTGATTGTCAAGACTTGATGGAGAGGGGCAGTGCTAGTGGCATCTAGTGGATAAAGGCCAGGAATGTAGATATTCTACAATGCATGGGACAGCCCTTCACAACCAAAATTTAACTGGGCCAAAACACTGCTTAATATGATCTCAAGATATAGCCACATTGTAATATAATAAAAGCAAAGATATATATGCCTGATGACCAATGTAATAGTATTCTTATTAAAAATTATTCAGATATCCAAAATATTCATTAATTAATTTTAGATAATAATGTCATTTTTAATGTTAACTAAAGACCTTAAAATTATATGTAAACTGATGCACTATGGAACACAATTTTTATTGATATAAAAATTATCAGCATTATAACCCTGCTTAGTTGAATACATAATTTTATATTTTTTATAACCTAAAACTGTATGTGGGAAAATGTTGTCTTGCCAGTTTAAGAGTGTGAGGAATCAGATTAACTAGTTTATTCATGCCTGGCCAGTGTGACTCAGTGGTTAAGTGTTGAGCATTGACCCACTCACCAAGAGTTTGCACCTATTCGATTCCTGGTCAAGGCACATCCTCCTGTTTCAAGCTCAGTTCCCAGTAGGGGATGTGCAGCTGATTAATCTTGTACTCTGACATGGATGTTTCTATCTCTTTCTCCTCCCTTCCTCTTTCTCTTTAAAAAATCAATAAAAAAATATAAAAATAGTCTATTCATGAGAAAACAAATGGATCTCTTTTGTGACATGTTTTATAGTCTACATACATAAAGTTAGGGAGAAGGCAAATAGTTGCTTTTAAACCAAAGTGATCAAACAAGTCTAATATATCCAAGGATTCACTTTGACCACATGAACTGGGGTCTTTTATCAAAACTCTTCTGAGCTAGCAGTTTCTGAGCTAGCTAGTGGTTTCTTTGTGGGTTTGGAGCATGGGTAGGAGCACACTCAAAGTATCAGAAGTTTAGTTAATTTTCTAGGAATTCTGGCAATATGAAATTTATGTAATGGCTTATTTTCATCTATAAAACAACAGAACTCCTTTATGATGCTTTATAATCTATTTTATTAATACATGCCAAGTGTAGTTAAATATTTTCAACTCACATAAGAAGAAATGATTTTCCCACTTGTAAATACCTGGACAAATGAATAGAATAGAAACTTTCAGTTCTACATCTGCCAGAGGTAAAAAATAAACTGAGAATCACTAATGGTGAATGACCCAGTTCTCAAAGAGTCGTTCAACTTTCCAGTGGGCACATTTTAAAACTGATTGGAGCTCACAAATAATCTGACAAACAAAAATACTAACAAATCAGATTTTCTTTTTACCTCATCTCCATTATTCATTTGAACATCTTGGTGGATGGCCTCCTTAAAATGTTTAAATATTATCTTTGAAATGTTAAAATATGACTTTCCTACAAATAGAATAAGCACATATTAAAGATTAATTATTGATGAAGGTACCACCAGAGTGGCAAAGCTGATTCAAAATGCATTTGAGGTAAGAAGCATTTAAAGGCAATGAAGAAAAAAAAGATTGTTAGGTTAGATTTAAAACTGGTTTATGCCCAATAGTGCAATAAAAGTATAAACTTTGGGGTTATGTTTTTTTCTGCACAGAAATAATTTAATTTCTGATAGTTACTGTGTAACTTCATAGAGTGTGGACCCTAACCAAGAGTAAATAGTATGACAAATAAAGATACACTCCCCTGGAGGATTAAATAATCCCTGCATGGGCCTACCAGACAATGACTCTGTATGACATTGAATCAGGAAAAGCAGCCATTCTTCCCCTTATTCTAAGTTTTTTAAAATTAAATTTATTGGGGTAATATTTGTTAATAACATAATTTTCAGATGTACAACATTTTAATTTGACATCTATTTTCTATAGCATGTTTCTCACCCATAGTTTAGTTTTCTTCTGTCACCATATATTTGACCTCCTTTTCCCACTTTGCCCTGCCCCCATTGCCCTTTTCCTCTTGTTATTGCTATTCTGTTATCTCTATGAGTCTGTTTTTCTTCTTCAGTTTTTCTTACTTTTATTTTATATTGCACCTATGAGTGAAATCTTATGGTTTTTCTTTTTTTCTGTCTGACATTTCAATTAGCATGTTATTCTCAAGATCCATTCATATTATTGCAAATGGCACTATTTCATATTTTTTTATGGCCAAGTAGTATTCCATTGTGTATATGCACCATATCTTCTTTATCCAATCATCGTCAATGGACACATGTTTCTATGTCTTGGCTATTGTAAGTAATGTACCAATGAGCTTAAGGGTAATTTATATTTATTAGTAAGTGTTTTCATACTTGGGGGCGGGGGTAAACACTCAGAAGAGGAGTTGCTGGATCATATGGTAGTTCTGTTCTTTTTTTTTTTTGAGGAAATTCCATACATTTTTTCCATAGTGGCTGTACCAATTTACATTTCCACCAGCAGAGTATGAGGGACTCCTTTCCTCCACCATCATCTCCAACACTGTTATTTCTTCTCTTTTTGATAATAGCCATTCTAACATGTGTAAAGTAATATCTTATTGTGGTTTTTATTTGCATTTCCCTAATAACGAGTGATGTTGAACATCTTTTCATATCTTTGTTGGCCATCTGTATGCCTCCTTGGAAAAGTGTTTACTTGGGCCCTTTGCCCATTTTTAACTGGATTATTTGTTTTTGTTGAGTTGTATGACTTTTTATATGTTTTTTGGATATTAACCCCATATCAAAAGTATCATTTGCAAATATCTTCTCCCATTTGGTTGGTTGCTTTTTTGTTTTGTTGATTGTTTCTTTTGCTGTGCAGAAGTTTTTTAGTTTGATGTAGTCCCATTCATTTATTTTTGCTTTTGTTTCCCTTATCTTTGGGGTCATGTTCACAAAAACACCTCTGCGACCCATATTCATAAGTTTAGTGCCTATATTTCCTTCTATATACTTTATTGTTTCAGATCTTAAATTCATTTCTTTAATCCATTTTGAGTTAATTTTTATGTATGAAACAGCAGTCTAGTTTCATTTTTTTTTTGCATACGGTTGTCCAGTTTTTCCAGCACCATTTCTTGAAGAGACTTTTTTTTTCTCCATTTTATATTCTGGGCTCCTTTGTTGAAAATTAGTTGCCCATATATACATGTGGATTCATTTTGGGGCTCTCAATTCTGTTCCATTGGTCTTTGTCTTGTTTTTTAGTCAATACCATACTGTTTTGATTACTATAGCCTTGTAATTTGAGGTCAGAGAGTGTGATACTCTCAGCTTGGTTCCTTTTTCTCAGGATTGTTCTGTCTATTTGGAGTCTTATGGGGTTCTGTACAAATTTCAGGATTTTTGTTGTTGTTGTTCTACGTCTGTGAAAAATGCCACTGGGATTTTGTAGAGATTGCATCGAATCCATGGGTTGCTTTATGTAGTATGAGCACTTTAACAATGTTAATTATTCCAATTCATGATCATGGAATATTTTTCCATTTCTTTTATCTTCTTCATTTCCTTTCAACAATGTCTTATAATTTTCAGTATACAGGCCCATTTAAAAAAAAAAAATTTAATACAAGATGTTCTTGTACTTGGCCCCAGGGGACGGGCAAGGAAATGTAGATTTCCAAACTCAGAAGAGGAAGGTCTTTTTCATTTATTTAACAAAAATATTTGTTATTTATTATGTACCAGGCACTGCACTAGGCCCTGGGGTATAGCAGTGAACAAAATGTACAAAAATTTCCGAAGGTTATTCTATTCTTGTAGGGGGAGGTAGATTATAAGCAAGATATGGTTACATATGAGATGGAAATAGGGCTATTGCAGATGTGGTTTAGTGGGTTAAATGATGGAAAGTGCTAAGGAGAAGAATAAAAAAGGAAGGGGGAAATGTTAGCATTTGTAGAAAAGGTTACCAAGAAAAGTTCTACAGGAGGTGAGGAAGGATGGTGTCAAAGTGAGACTGGGGGGAAAAAGAAGTTTGCTAAGTTCTGGAAATTTAGGAGAAAAGATTATGAAGAGGGAAACTCCTAATAGCTAGGTGAGGGATTAAATACCATTTGAGAACTTTGCATGTATTACCCTCATTGCAACCATCGTGTGGTTACAAACAATGCAATAACCATACATAATAACTACTGGATGTTTCTAAAGAGGTCTGGTAAGGTTTGGGCTTTATTGTGGCTGATAGATTAGGTGCTCACATTAATAATGTGAATTTTCAATCATAAATTGTATTTGGTTAATTTTAAATAAGGACATTTCAATGATAATATAATCAATATATTGTTTTAGGAATCACTTAAATGTTATAATGGCATGGGTGCTATTCCACCTTCTGCCTTAGGCTCTTTTGAGGGAGAAAAAAAGAGATTTTAGAAAATGTACCTTAAACTACACTATGCCTTAGTCTTTGCCTCTCTCTTATAAGACTGTCTGGAATTAAAGCGCACCTGTCATTGATTTTGGTCAAAAAAGAAAACACCGTCTTTTTTTCCTAATTTAATTTTATTTCTACACAAGTAAAGTACCACTTATAATATTGCATATGTCATACAGAGAAGAGTGGAAATATTAATTGTCAGGGCTTCAGTCCAATTTGGGTGTCTCTGAGAAATGTCATTGACAGGCAGCATGTAAGTCTGCTGCTGATGGTGAGTCAGCAGAACAAAAAGGGCTTAAATAGAAACAACCCAACCATATGACAGAAGATCCTCAGGGGTGATTGCCAAAGTGAGCTGGGTGGTGCAGCAATTAGCTTGATAATGTGAAGAGGATATCTCAGGATAGTATATATTATCTTAGCGATATTAAGGGAACAAAGTAGTCAAAACAGACCCTTTACATCTTTCAGTATTTTTCAGAAATATCAGGTCACAGCCTCTGCAATGTTATAGCAGTAATGGATGTGAATTAGCAATCCAAGAGGAATTTCAATTTCAATTAAAATTCCTGTTTGACTAAGACCTCTTCTCTCTCTTTTAAAAATCAAGTTGACAAGTTATTTGTGCACTTACAAGATTGAAATTTCCTTGCAGGCACCTCAGGAACACCTAGCATATCATAGGTATGCCAAAGTTTTCTGAATTGAGTAACAGCACTGCAACTAAATCTAATGACACTCATAGACACTGACCATGGTAATAAGTGCTACTGAGAGCCATATACACAATGCCAGACACTGTAAAAGGTACTCAGTAGGGCACTCTTTCTTAAGCCTCTCAGTAACTTTCAGACTAAACCTTGAAGGTAAATCTGTGGCCAGAAACTTAAGTAGTTTGTCCAAAGCTATGTGGCAGTTATAAATTTTCAACCTTGGGCTTAAATTCTCTTTCTACCATGCTACTTACTCTGCTCTCAGATAATTTTGGCTTTTTTTTTTCTTTTCATAAGAGCCAAAACAAGCAAAAGAAAAAAATTTTTGAAAAGCTCTTTGTGTATCCCAATTTTATGTTAAAGCACCAAATGAGGTCACACATGGAAAGAACCTTTAGCACGAACTGACAAATGAGGTCTTTTACATTTATAGCTGTGTCCCACTTAGAATCACTTTTTATCTTAAACAAAAGAAAATAATCTCATGAAGTGATAATTTTAACCAACTTGCATCTGAATGAGGACCTCCAGCCCTCCACTTGCATATTCTATTACATAACTCTTCCCTTCCCAGGCTACCTAGTGCTGAACAGATTTATACCTGGACTGGTAGTTCCATATACCAGTAATAATGTTAGGCTGTTCTTTCCCATTTCAAATACCTTCTCTTTTTGTGAATATTAGTTATACAAATGGGTTTCAATAAATATTGCAATACATATTCATTAAAATTGAAAATCAAAATAAACCTCAGGCTCTTTTGGCCGGTGAGAAAAATTTGTGTATTCTAGTGATTTTCTCTTAATATGGGTACAAATTTCAGTAATTTCTAAATTGAGGTAGAGGTATCAAACATTTTATTTCTCATTTTTTTCTCTTCATAATTCCAATATGCTACAAAGGTTACTGGAATGGTTTTCACCACTCAATATAAATGGTATAGTTTGATACAGGTGTTTTTTGCTAAAGTATAAATGGCTTTTACTGCCCTAAAACCACTTTACTAAGGCTCCAAAGTGAAGCTTTTTTTTTTTTTTTTTTTCAGCAACCACTTTAAAATGCATCATTTGATATCAGTGGTTAGGGACAGGGTAAGTTCCCCACAGATATAACTGAAACAGCTTTTTTGAAGGTACATGAGAGGTCCCCTCTCAGAATACTTTTATGTAGGTAGAATCAGAATTGCTACTCCTTGGTTCACGATTGTTTACCAGGCTGGTGTAGATATGTTCAGCAAACAGGATTCCTTTTGAAACAGTGCACCCAAACAGAGTAATTGAGGAACATTTGATGGAGGGACTGACTAACAGGGTGTAAGCAGGATTAAGGAAACCAATGAAGGATGGTGAAGGTTGTCCACAGGAGAAGCAGTGACCATGGCAAGGCCTCTGGGACAAAGGGAAGGGACTGATTACAAAAGCTTGGGAGAGCTATAGCTGTAGGAGAGGTGCAGCTGGGAGGGGCTGTGGCTTTAGTAGAGGAACCAAGATAGAACAGCCTCTGCCAGCTGTGGCCTGGCAGGTAGGGAGCTGACGAAGTAAATACCTGGTCCTATTCTCCTACTGTTCTCCAATCCCTTGCTGCTGCTTCCTGTTGATTGAATCAAGGTAGACCAGGAGCATGAGGGCAGGAAGTCATGGATATGATGCATTCTAGGTGAGCCTCCTGAAACACAGAGCAGGGTAGAACAGAGCTGCAATAGCTCCTATATACCAGGCTAGGGCAAGATTTTTCAACCTTGACTGAAAAATAATGTGGGGGCTGTCTTGCACATTGTGGGAAGTTTAGTAGCATCCTTGGTCTCTGCCTACTAGATGATAATAGTCCCTTCCCTGCCCCATCCCACAAGTTTTACCAATCAGAAATGTTTCCAGACATTGTCAAGTGTCTCATGGGGAGCAAAATTGCCCCTGAGTGAAATCACTAGATTAGTGAATTAAAAGTGAATTTGTGACCTCAAGGATGATCATTCATTTAAGGAAAAATGTGTTGTTTTATTCTGGCTTAACTATTAGAAAACTGTGATGATGACTACTGGAATTACAAAGATGAAAAAACATGATCTTGCTTTTTGAAGTTTACTATTTTATAAAGGAAGGCAGATAACAGGGCAATTACAGATAAAAATTTATAGCATAGTGTTATAATAGAAATTTAAGCAAAATGCTATTAAATCACAATTAAGACAAAAAGGTGTTAACTGTCAATTCTTCAAAAAGATCTTTGATTATGCAAAGTTAAATTTATTAGACAAACTACCACTGTGCAGAGTTTTGGATTGGTATAATAGTTTTGGATTGGTAAATACAGTGAGATGAAGGGATTGAAATGAGCCTTGATGAACAAAGTGTCTTGATATGTAAACTACTTTAGTTGGCTCACAGTTGTATCTCCAAGAACAAATATTTTCAGGAGCAAATAGCTAAGTTATTTTTGTTTGTCTCAGAATTTTTGACATGCACAGCTGAGTCCCAGGATTATTTCACAAAGAGACAGGAAATTAATTTAGCTTCTATCTCAGAGTGGAGAAAATAAACTAACATTTGTTAAACATCAATAATCAACCAGGTATTACTGGATGCTTTAATCCTTACTCTAGCCATGAGGGTTCAGTATTATTATTCCTGCTTTATAGATGAGGACTGTGAGACTCAGTTGTCCAAGGTCACAAAGCAAGTGATAGTGCCAGGAATTTATTTTGCCTGTAGGGATGGAGTGTTGGGGAAGGATTCTAGTAAAGAGAGAATATCCTAGAAGACCTCAAAGATGACTAGGATTTCAACAACTGGGAAAGAACAAAAGGAGTGGGAATGGAAAAGGGGAGAGCATGAATGAAGATCCCAAAAGTGTGAAGGTGCTTGGCATGTTTTAGGGAACTAACTATAGTTTTGTGGGAGATTTACATGAGCAATGAGGTACACACATTAATTAGAATTAGAGTCCCTGAAGGGACACACTCTTCTTCCTCTCTTCATTGCCCTTTATGTAAAACAGGGACTTTTATCAACCCTTCCACCTTCTCAGAAATGTTTTGAGGAAGTAACTTCAACCTGAACTTTCTCCTCAGGGGAATCAGGAATCTGGTTGGTGAGATGGGGTGAAGTTCTCTTCATTTTGTAGGCTGCTGTCTTGACTCTTGCCCTCTCTTACTGAAAATGGTGGCAACACTGTCTCCCTGCTCCTGCAGCCTTGAGTAAGCAATTCCATCCAGAAAAGAAGGCTTGTAGTTCCCTACCTGTTTCTTTATTATTCTATCCCTAGCTTAGAGCAATGCCTTTATCACATTAAATACATACCTTCTATGATAAATATTAATTAATAAATGATTAAGTGACTACATAAAATAAAACATAACCATTTTTGGGGGGTGTTAGATGAAATAATGGTTGTGCACAATTTTCCTGATTCCAAACATACATGCTTTCTTATTCCTTTTTAGAGTCTAGAGGATTTGACAAGATTGCTGGGTGTTTGTTTTTATTTTTATTTTTTAATTTAATTTAATTTTTAAATATATCTTTATTGATTTCAGAGAGAGGAAAGGAGAGGGAGAGAGAGAGATAGAAACATCAATGATGAGAGAGTCATTGATCGGTTGCAGCCCGCAACCCAGGCATGTGCCCTGACCTGGAATTGAACCCTGATCGCCTGGATCCTAGGTGACGCTTAACCACTGAGCCACGCCCTGCCAGGCTTTGTTTCTTTTTGTAAAGCATGTGTTTGTGATATTATTTCATTGCAACTTGAACAGATTTCATTGTTTGTTTGCTCCAGCTGTGGAATTTAGTAAACTGGAAATAATCTAGGTATCAGAAATAATTGCATTTGAAAATTATCCTGAGTCTTCTCCTATCTGAGTCATGGAATAAAGGTCTCCTGCCAAACTTGGTCTTCCACTCAGGCTTTTCCAGGTGTCTCTGATCCTCTCTACCCTCTCTCCTTTCCTTCCCCTTTCGTGTAACAGACAGGCAAAGACATGCCCAGGCATTCTGCCTCTTCCCTCCCTCCCTCCCTCCCTCCCTCCCTCCCTCCCTCCCTCCCTCCCTCCCTCCCTCCCTCCCTCCCTCCCTCTCTTTTTCTCCCTCCCTCCCTCCCTCCCTCTCCCTCTCTCCCTCTCCCTCCCTCTCTCTCTCTCTCTCTTTCTCTCTCTCTCTCTCTCTCTCTCTCTCTCTCTCTCTCTCTCTCTCTCTCTCTCTCTCACAGACACATACACACACATACACACTTTACTTCTGGGCAGGTCACTGATAGCAACCTCTAGAGGCACCAGCTAGTTCAGTCCCTCTTCGCTGTGAGCTTGGTTGAAGATAAACTTAAGTGGGGGCTAGAAGAGGTTTGTACTTGAAAGATTATTGTTTTCCCATGCCTGAGCCTAGTGTGTTCAAGGCTACACTCTACCTTCCTGTCCAATTGTGCATCTTCAGTCTTTTCTTAGATCCATTTGGTTTTCCTTGTCTGGTTGAATAATAGATCTGAATGCTTATAAAACAACTACAGCTGTTCATATTCAAAGTAATTAGTTTGTTACAAGCATAAGTAAAAAATTGATCAGATAATTGGTTGACAGCATGTTTACCCAAAGGTGATTTAGTCTGTTTTGCCTATACTCTCAAGGACTAGTCCTTTAAATATAAACCCCTTTAGAAGGTTTAAGACACCAGTATGATTTTTCACTAAAGCTTCACATAAATTATGTCCCATCTGTGTTTACAAAGCAGTAAAAAATGGACTACAGGTAATTAATTGCCTGTTCAACAAATTGGGATGAATTGTTTGAAAATTAGTCTTTATATCAGTCTTTAGAAAGGTAGACTTAATTTTCTCCCTTCCAAATGTGGGTTCTTCTTATCTCTATGATCTTAATTCAAGTTCTTTATCACTCAAATGTAAATATATGTTATGCCTTTTTTTTTTTTTAATCCTGCATTTAAAAAAGCCATTTTAGATGAATTGAATTTTACAACTGTATAAAAAATTTGAACAATACTTTGCTTATTTTGTTTACCAGAACCACTGGAAACAGTTAATTGTAAATACACTGGGAGATGAGCCATTTCAATTCAAGTGGATAATCATAGATATTTGGAAAAGATGTTTGCCAAGCTCTGAGAGGAGGATTGCCATTACCAAGTGTCATTAGGAGTTTAGTTTATTCAAATTAGACAGTAAACTTATGTTTTGGACATAAATATTTATACAGAATAAACGTATTTTCATTTGACATTTAAACTATGTCAGTTACAACTATGACTTATTATGGATTATATATTTATTACCAAGCTAGTTACTCTTATTATTCCCATTTTATAGATGAGAAAACCAAGATGCATACCTTTCATTTTCTTCTTGCTCTTGTTTCTGAAGAGTAAAATTCACAGTTGGGGACTTAATGGGGCCATCTAATGAGTATATCCTCCTCTTGGTAAGAAAGGTTTTTGTTACTTTGTGAAATTTATGAAGGCTACTAAACCAGAACTTCTAGAGTTGAATAGAGCTTAGCAAGTTAATGGCTTCTTGTGACATATTTATGAATTTGAAATATATAACCTATGTACAACATAATTAGAAACTATAGTCTTTATTCTATTTTGGGAGGGTTAGTAAATCTTAAATGAAAAATTCTCCACTGCAGAGTGGAACACTCTATACTGTAGGTATAAATGTGGGTAGAATTGTACTTGCTTACTGTATTGAGTTTCATAGATTTTTGATGTAAGAGTATTTATAAAATCTGACTTTAGATTAAAAAGTTTTAATCATTTTATCCCCCTTTTTTTTTTTTTTTTGGAAATGTGATGCATGAAAAGTTACAAAATACACAGAAACAAAACTAACTAGGATTTCTACTACATCTCACAATTCCCTGTTCCCCTTCCTAGAGTTAACTACTATGTGCTATATATTCTTCCACAAAATTTTCTGCTTGTACAAGTATATTTCTATGTCTTTTTTAACACAATTAGCATGATACATAAACTGCTCCTCACCTTGACTTTTTTGCTTAACAACATATTTGGTAGATTGTTCCATATCAATTCATAAATTCTTTTTCACTTCAATTCATAAATTCTCTTTCATCTCTTTTTAAATAGCTGCAAAATATTCTATTATATGAGCAAACCATAATTTGTCTAACATGTCTCAAAGTGAACAATCATCCCAGATAAATAAACAAAAAAAAACCCTTTTATTTTTTTCGTCTCTCTTCCTTTTATTTTTCACTTGTTGGGGTTTGGCTTGTTCTGACACTTGTATCACTTTTTTGCTCCACTATGCCTTAGTAAACAATCTATATGATGTGTTTACTTCCCCATATCCTCACAATCTCAAATTCTATTTGCAATTTACTTTGAGAATAAATAAAGGATTTAGGATCTTTGTCATAATCTGTTGAAAACCAAGCTGAGGTTCAGTCGTTTGGGAGTCTTGAACCACTGTGTCATTGAAGTCATCTTTACCCTGTTAATCCTGCCTAGGAGGAATTCGGTATCTTCCCATGACAATCTCTGCCTGGATAAGTGATCTAATCCACACAAGTTTTAACAAAATTGCTTATAGGTTCTTCTGATGAGCTTTGTTGGATTCAGCATATAAATATCAGTATAAATGATATAAATGATATAAATATCTATATTATGAAAATGTACTCTAACTTATTCTTCAAATCAGCAAAAACACATTAAATATCTGTAATATGTCAGGTGTGCAGATACAAATATAAATAGGGCGCGGTTTTGCCTCACATCAAGGTTTCAGAAATAGGTATAAAAAGAGATAGTTTCTACTTTTTCAAAGGTGAAGGTTTGACTTTGTCTTATGGGTTTTACTGTTGTTAAAAGCCTACATACACCAAAAAAAACTACAAAAAAACCACAAACAAACAAACAAACAAACAAACAAAAAACCTGGCTGAATTAAACCAAGGTAATTGGGATCCAGTTGGATTAATTTAACATCCTCAATGATTATAATTCCCTAGTTCACACCTATTATATGGGGAATTACCTTGAAGGAATGGTAGCTTTGAAGTATACAGTGAGGCACTTTGTCTCAGAAGTCAAAGAACAGAAAGACTCACAGACCAAATTACAACATACAAGAAGCAAGGGTAAAGAGATGGGGTAAATTAACATTCTTGAATTAGGGTACAAGCAGATGGAAAGACTGTAACATGTGAGTCCTGGGGTTCACAAGTCTCACATACCCTTTCCCTCTTACTCTGTCATTTTAGTTCTTCTTGCTAAAGGTATGGTTATGAGGACCAGAGTTGAGGTTTGAGGTAGGGGTTCACAGACACAAGGGACCCTGGGGGAATGATATACAGTTTTTCTACTGGAGACACTGAGAGCCAAGACCACCTGAACATAGCTGCAGTTTATCAATTAGCCTGCTAAATAGCTATGGGTCATACATTCATTTCTTGGGGCCAGAAGGAGACCATACTGGATATTGTCAATGGGTGATTGAATTTGAATGTGACATAGTTGTTATCCCAGAGGTGGCATCATTTGGACTTTCCATTCCTTTCTATCTCTAAACAACACTCTTGTTTGTTACATCATGATTTTAATTTATTCTAACTTACTGTCTGTATTTAACATATCACATGAATTCTACCTATGTCTCACAAGATTTTTGCTTACTCTAAATTTACACATAACATATCCTATGAGTTTTGCCTATTTCTTATAATTTATATGAATTACCTTTAACATTTCTTATGAGTTTAGTCATCCTGTTTGTTTTCTTGTCTTCTATATCACAAATGAATCTTCTCAAACAATATAGGAAATGGCCCTCTTCTTAAATTCCAATCCAGTGTTCCACATGGTATATAGATTCAATTTTAAAAGTTCCAAATTGAACTCATCTTTCACTATAAAAACTTCCTTGGCTATTCTATAATAATCAATGGCATGAATTTCTAACCCAATCTTAAAATTTTCTTTACTGTATTCCTTTCTATACCCAAATAATAGAACACTTTTGCTTTGACTAAAAAATACCTCTTATGTCTTCTGTCTTCTCACCATTTTAACTGTTCCAAAAATCTTCTGCTTTATGCTAGCCTTATTTTTCTGTAATAAGTTGATTCCTGACTTCTTATACAGCATCCTCCCATCTCAATTTTCATCCAGGATTTCTTGCTATTTTCCCTAAATACCATGGATATTTACACAGTGGGCATTAGAATAATAAAACACTTTTAATTGTGAAATAATTATAGATACAGGAAGTTGTATAAATGATATAGAGAGGTCCTGTGTACCCTTCCTTCAGTTTCCCCCAGGTACATGTTCCTCTTATATTTGGACTATCTCTCCCTCTCTTAATTACCTGGAATATTCTCATTGTATTTTATTTTCTGTTGAATGTATTGTGGTGACATTGGTTAACAAAACCACACAACTTTCAAGTGTACAACTCAACAAAACATCATCTGCACACTGCATCATATGCCCGTTGCCCAAAGCAAAGTCTCTTTTCACCTCCATTTATCCTCTTTGACCACCTCCACCTCTCTCTACAAACCCCCTTTTCCTCTGGCTGTCGTCATGCTGTTGTCACATACTGTGTGTCACATAATATATTTCATATATATGTTTGCTTAGTCTCTACTTTTTCCATGTAGCCCCCCAACAATCTTCCCCTCTGACAGTTGTCATTCTGTCCTTTGTATCTATGCTTCTGTTTCTATTTTGTTGTTAAATTATTTTGTTCATAAGATTCCACATATAAATGAGATCATATTGTATTTGTCTTTCTCTGACTGGCTTATTTCACTTCGCATAATACCCTGCAGGTCCACCCATGCTGTCACAAAGCGTATGATTTTCTTTTTTTATGGCTGAGTAGTGTTCCATTCTGTGAAAGTACCGTGGCTTTTTTATCCACTCATCTGATGGGCTGTTTCCTAATCTTGACTATTGTAAATAATGCTCCAATGAACATAGGGGTGCATATATTCTTTCTAATTAGGGTCTCAGGATTCTTAGAATATATTCCCAGAAGTGACATTGCTGGGTTATAAGCCAGTTCCATTTTTAATTTTTTGATGAAACTTCATACTGTTTTCCACAGGTGCACCAGTCTGCATTCCCACCAACAGTACAAGAGGGTTGCCTTTTCTCCACAATCTAGCCATCACTTGGTGTTTGTTGATTTACTGATGGTAGCCATTCTGGCAGGTGTGAGATGATATCTCATTGTGGTTTTAATTTGCATCTCTCTGATGATTAGTGCTGTGGACCATTTTTTCATGTTTCTTGGCCATCTGTATATCCTCTTTGGAGAACTGTATATTCAGATCCTTTGCCCATTTTTTAATTAGATTGTTAGTTTTCTTTATGTTGATTGTTTAAGTTCTTTATATATTTTAGATATTAACCCCTTATGAAATGTATCATTGGTGAATATGTTCTCCCATTCAGTGGGTTAATTTTTTATTTTGTTAATGTTTTTTTGTTGTTGTTGTCCAAAAGCTTTTTAGTTTGGTTAGTCCCATTGGTTAATATTTTCCTTTGTTTCCTTTGCCTGATGAGATATATGAAAAAATATTACTAAGAGAAATGTGCAAGATTTTCCTGCTTTTGTTTTCTTCTAGGATTTTTACAGTTTCACCACCCACATTTAAGTATTTAATCTATTTTAAGATTATTATTTTGTATGTTGTAAGTTGGTGGTCTATTTTTTTTTTTTTTCTTGTATCTGTCCAATTTTTGCAACTCCATTTATTGAAGAGACTATCTTTAAACCCATTGTATGTTCTTGCCTCTTTTGTCATAAAGACCTGAATTTATTTTGGGGTGTTTATTCTGTTACATGGATCTATATACCTGTTCTTATGCCAATATCATGCTGTTTTGATTACTATGGTTTGAAGTATAATTTGATATCAGGTATTGTGATCCTTCCAACTTTGTTCTTTTTTTCTGAAGATTACTGAGGCTATTGAGGTCTTCTGTAGTTTTGTATAAATTTTTGGAATATTTGTCCTAGATCTGCAAGATGTGTCATTGGTATTTTAATAAGAATCACATTGAATCTATAGACTGCTTTGGGTATTAGGGTCATTTTCATGATGTTATTGTTTTCCTATCTATAAACATGGTATATGCTTTCACTTATTTGTATCTTTCTCAATTTCTTTATTCAGTGTACTTTAATTTTTTTTTTAAACATATCTTTATTGATTTCAGAGAGAGGAAAAGATGGGGAGGGAGAGAGAGAGAAACATCAATGATGAGAGAGTCATTGATTGGCTTCCTAGGCTGCAACGGGGGCATGTTCCTTGACTGGGAATAGAAACCCGATCTCCTGGATCCTAGGTCGATGCTCAACCACTGAGCCATGCCCGGCTGGGCAATGTACTTTAATTTTTGAGTACAGCTCTTTTACCTCCTTGGTTAAATTTATTCCTAGGAGTCTTTAGGGTTTTCTGTATACTGTGTCATATCATATTCAAATAATGACAATTTTACTTCCTCCTTTCCAATTTGGATGATTTTTATTTCTTCTTCTTGTGTGATTACTGTGGGTAGGACTTCCAGTACTATGTTGGGTAAGAGTGGTAAAAGTGGACATCCCTGTCTTGTTTCTGATATTAAGAAAAACACTTTTAGTTTTTTACCTTTGAGTATGATGCTGGCTGTGGGATTGTCATATATGTCCTTTATTATGTTGAGGTATGATCCCTCTATTTCCACTTTGCTGAGAGTTTTTATCATAAATGGATGGTGGATTTGATCAGATGCTTTTTCTGAATCTATTGATATGATTGTGTGATTTTAATCATCCATTGTGTTTATGTGATGTATCACATTTATTGATTTGTGGGTATTATACCAACCTTCATCCCAGGATAAATCCCACTTGATCATGGTATATGATCTTTTGAATATATTGCTGGATCTGGTTTGCTAATATTTGGTTGAAGATTAGCATCTATGTTCATCAGAGTTATTGGCCTATAATTTTCTTTTTACCTGTATCTGGTTTTGGACTTACAATAATGCAGACCTCATTAAATGAACTTGGAAGTCATCCCTCATCTTGAATTTTTTGGAATAGTTTTAAAAGGATATGTGTTAGTTTTTCTTTAAATAGTTTTTAAAATCCATCTGTGAAGCCTTCCATTCCAAGACTTCTGTTGGCTTAGACTTTTTTGATAATTACTTTGATTTTTATTAGTTGTAGTTGGTCTATTTAGATTTTCTGATTCATTCTGATTCAGTTTTGGAAGATTGTATGTTTGTAGGATTTATTTATTTATTACAAATTGTCCAGTTTGTTGGTATATAGTTTTTCATAATATTTTCTTACAATCTTGTGTATTTCTGTGGTGTCAGTTGATACTTCTTTCATTTCTGATTTTATTTATTTGAGTCTCTTCTCTTATTTTCTTGATGAGTCTGATTAAAGGTTTGTCAATCTTATTTATCTATTCAAAGAGGCAGCTCTTGGTTTCATTGATCTTTTGTTTTGTTACTTTTTCATCTTTATGTCATTTATTTCTGCTCTAATCTTTATTGTTTCCTTTCATCCACTTACTCTGGGCTTTGTTTGTTGTTTTTTTCCTAGGTTTTTTAGGTGTAGGGTTAGATTGTTTATTTGAGAGTTTTCTTCCTTCTTGAGATAGGCCTATAACACTATGAATTTCTGTCTTAGTGCTGCTTTCGGGTGTTCCATATATTTTGTGTGTTTATTTTCATTGGTCTCCAGGTAACTTTTGATTTTTCTTTTTTAAAAAATATATATCTTTATTGATTTCAGAGAGAGGAAGAGAGAGGGAGAAAGAGAGAGAGAAACATCAATAATGAGAGAGTCATTGATCGGCTGCCTCCTGCACACACCCTACTGAGGATCGAACCTGCAACCCAGGCATGTGCCCTATCGGGGAATCCAACTTCAATCTCCTGAATCATAGGCGATGGTCAACCTCTGAGCCACACTGACAGGGTTTTCTTTCTTTTTTTTCCCAAAATTATTATTATGATGATTTTTAAAATATATCTTTATTGATTTCAGAGAGAGGAAGGGAGAGGGAGAGACAGAGATAGAAACATCAATGATGAGAGAGTCATTGATTGAGCCTGCAGCCCTGGCATGTGCCCTGACCGGGAATTGAACCCCGATTGCCTGGATCCTAGGTCGATGCTCAACCGCTAAGCCATGGCCAGCCGGGCTTTATTTCTTTCTTGATGTAATTGTTAACCTATTCATTGTTTAATAACTTTTTTTTTAGCCTCCGTGTGTTTTAATATTTTTGAGTTTTTTTTAGTTGTAATTGTTTTCTTGTTTCATACCATTGTGGTCAGAGGAGATGTTTGATATGATTTCATTTTTGTTGAATTTATTAAGACTTATCTTGTGTCTTAGCATGTGGTCTGTTTTAGAGAATATTCCATGTGCACTTGAAAAAAATATATATTCTGCCACTTTGAGATGAAATGTACCATAAATATCAATCAATTACTTCTGATGGTGCAATGTGTCATTTAAGATCACTGTTGCCTTCTTGATTTTTTGTCTGGAAGATCTACCCATTGATGTCAGCAGAGTGTTAAAATCCTTAACTTTGACTGTATTGCTGTGAATCTCTCCCTTAATGTTCACCAAGATTTTCTTTATATGTTTCAGTGCTCCTATGTTGGGTGCATATATGTTTACAAGGGTTACATTGTCTTGTTGGCTTTATCTCTTTAGTATTATATAATCTCCTTCTCTTGTTGTGGCTGTGTTTTGAAGTTTATATTGTTTAAGTATTGCTACGCCAGCATCTTTTTCTTTTCCTCTTGCATTGACTATTTTATTCCATTATGTTACCTTCAGTCACATGTGTCTTTTGTTCTGAAGTGGGTCTCTTGTAAATAACATATATATGGTTCATTTTTTCTTACCTTTTCAGCTACCTTATGTCTTTTGATTGGAACATTTAATCCATTCACATTTAAAGTTATTATTGATAGGTACTTATTTGTTGCCATTTTATTATTTCTACCTGTGTTTTCCTCTTTCTTGATTTCTTTTCTTCTTTCTTCTTAAAAAAGGCCCTTTAACCTACCTTGCAATACTTCTTTGGTGCTAATAAACTCCTTTAGCTTTTTGTGTCTGGGAAACTATATCACCTTCAATTTTAAATGACAGCCTTGATGGATAGAATAATCTTGGTTTTAGATTTTTGCTTTTCAACGCTTTGATTATCACATGCTAATCTCTTCTGGTTTGAAATGTTTCTATTGAGAAATCAGCTGACAGCCTTATGGGTGCTCCCTTGTAGATTGTTGTCTTTCTCTTGCTGCTTTTAAGATTCTCTTTGTCTTTAACCTTTGCCCTTTTAATTATGGTGTGTCTTGGTGTGGACCCCTTTGACTCCATCTGTGTTTCCTGAACCTGTGAGACTTTTTCCTTCTCCAGGTCTTGAATGTTTTCAGCCATTATTTCCTCAAACAGGTCTTGATCCCTTGCTCACTCTTTTCTCCTTCTGTTACCCCTATGGTGTGGATGCTGTTATGCTTCATGTTGTCTCATAGGTCCCTTAGACTTCCTCACTTATTTATTCATTTTAATCCTCACCAGAGGATATGTTTTTATTGATTTTATAGGGAAATAAAGGAAGAGAGAGAGAGAGAGAGAGAGAGAGAGAGAGACATTGTGTGAAAGAGAAACATTGTTTTGTTGCACCCTGTGCATACCCCAACTAGGATTGAATCTGCAATGTGGGTATGTGCAGTGACCAGAAATCAAACTAGTGACCCTTACTTAGGTGCATGGGACAACGTTCCAACCAACTGAGCCACACCACCCAGGGATCCTCATTTTTTAAAATATATTTTTATTGATTTCAGAGAGAGTAATGGAGAGGAAGAGAGAGATAGAAACATCAATGATGAGAGGGAGTCATCGATCGAGCCAGCAACCCAGGCATGTGCCCTTACTGGGAATCAAATTGTGATCTCCTGGATCATAAGCTGATGCTCAACTGCTGAGCCATGTTTGCTGGGCAAGATCCTCATTTTTAAAAATTCTCTCTCTCTCTCTCTCTCTCTCTCTCTCTCTCTCTCTCTCTCTCTCTCTCTCTCTCTTCTCTCTCTGTTGCTTTGCTTGGGTGCTGATTGTTATTTTTTTCTAAATTGCTGGCCACACCACCCAGATCTCTTAATGACTCTGTATGCCTTGAGTCACCTTCCCTCTACTAGAGCCTCGGATAGGTGCCCAAGAACAAGTTCCTATGTGTTGGCCTTTATGGAGGTCACCTGGGATTCTAGCAGGTTCCCTACTCTTCCCTGTGGACAGAGTCCCTGCTAATTTTCACTGCCAGATGCTATGCAGGTTTTTCTTCCTGGCCCTGGTGTTCTGGGTTGGGGATCCTATCATGGTGTTGAGACCCCATGGTCCCAAGGGGGTACTTTTGCAGCCAAGATATCCCTCTGGTTTCTTAGCTGCTGCACATGGGTACAGGGGCCAGCTTTGTTTACAGCTCCACCCTTCTTACCCATCTCTATGTAGCTTCTTCTATAAATCCTTGAATATAATACTATTGTTCAGCTATCCTTAAGTTGGTAATTCATGTTGATTGGTCTATTGTTTAACTGTAAATACAGTTTGGTGCAAGGAAGAGGTGAGTGTAGCTTCTGCTTACTTTACAGTCATTTTGAAATGTCTCACCTGGAATATTCTTCTTAATCATTCTTTAAATTCAGCTTCAAAGTCATAAACCTTTTCAGACTTCTCCCCATTAGGGTTCAATTAATCACTTCTTTCTTAATCCTGATTTTTTTAGACATGGCATCATAACCATCTTCTTTGATAATCAAAGACTTCCTCAAAGACAATGACTATTATTCATCTTTCAACCCCTGGGGATAGCTCAAAATATGAAACATATTAAGGTCTGGTAAAAATATGATGAATTTAATTAAATTATATTTCGTTTTAAGAAAATGAGATATAACTATCTAATTCTACAAAATAGATGCATTTAATGGGTTATTTTTTGCTTCTTTTTTCTTTATTGGATGCTTTGTAGATGTCATGCAGGTCTAAAAATTACACTGTTAAATAATTATTTAAAAAACTGATCAGGACTAAGACCCTGATCCAAAGCTCTAAACCAGAAATGGAAATGAATGAGGGTGGTAGGCTGAGAGGTATTCCTCCAATATCATCAAAACCCAGAAAAAGAGAATCTTAAGCTCCTTCACAAGCCAACCAGGGTATGGGCCCTTGGGCTAACTCTCAGTTGCTTCTGGTTGCACCACTTGGTGTCAGGAACCAGCAAGGGGCTGGCAGTAACAACCAGCTGAGTCCAGACATGGACAAAAATAATTGGAAGGACAGGAAATGGGCAGGTACTGTGAAACTATAGATGGAATCACAGAGTTCAGCTAAGGCAGATGAGGGCAAGGGAGAGGCTGGAGAGCAGTATTGCAGCAATGCAGGAGTTTGGTCCCAGGGGCAGGGCTCTCCTCAGCTACGTCAGGAGCTCACACATTGTGGTTCATCCTGGCAAGCTGGGGATCCCCACCCAATAGCTTGGACTTGAGGTGCTCCTTGTAAGCCAGGATGTCTCCAAGCCACTTGGTGACTGTCTGCTTCTCACAGACTGAGATTTCTTGTACTACCAGCTGAATGAATCAAAAATCATGGTTAACCAAGATCATACCACACTCAAACTCATTGATGGCATCTGTCAGGGCATTGATGGTCTCAATATCCAGGTGGACCTGTCCAGTAAGAGCAAGTGGGGGCTCAGTCAGGTCAGCTTGGTTAGACATACCTTGGCACTTCTGCCCATCAGACAGGATCTGGATTTGGCTCACTTGCTGTTTCCCTGTGATACCTTATTGCCCAATGATCTTCCTCATTTCTTCCTTTTCCCTGATTTCTGGGTAGCACTTCCTCATGTACCCTAAAGATGAGAGGCCTAAGTCCAGCTGCTCTTATAAATGCTGATGTTAACATTCTATCTTGACATTAAAGTGTTTTTGGATCATCTCATCTGTGTGTAGTAGTTCTCCAGTTAACAGCTTCAGAAGAGTTGACTTCCCTGCTCTATGGGACCTTACCATAGCCATTCCTGTGTTAAGATAGATACCAAATTCTAGAATGTTTAGATGAAAGGCCCATCTTTTGTATACTTGAAGCTCACATTCTGCATCATTCTGATGGGTAAAGGGATCTTGCCACACTATGGGAAACAAAATGACAGTGTCTTGTCACTCATGACCCTCTCGGTCAATCTTGAAGCCATCATTATCTGTAGCATTGTCTCCTTGCTCTCGACTCGCCTGGCCAGCTTAGCACTGCCATGACCAAACATAACAAAGTAGTTCTTTATGTGTATGATCTGAACTTCCTCCCAGTAAAACCTTTTCATCTGGTTCTCCTTCAGCTCCAGTTGTGTCTTCCTATACTGATCATAATTATCCATATAATACTTCAGTTTCTTGTTGTTCATGTGAATGATGTTGGTACAAACACCACTCAGAAAGTCCTGGGAATGAGAGATGAGAACCAGGATATGTTTAGAAGTCTTTGGTTCCTCTTCCAACAGCACACAAGCATTGAGGTCAAAGTGGTTGGTGGGCTCATCCAGAAGCAGCATAAAGGGTCACATGAAAAAGGCTCTGATGATGGCAACCCTCATTCTCCATCCTGCACTGAAGTCTTTTAGTTCCTTGCACTGCAGGGCAAGTGTGAAACATAGTTTGTGCAAGATCTGTGGGACCTTTATCCCTGCCTTGCCGGAATCCAGTTCCTCCAAATGCTTGAGCTCCATGAGCTCCTCATACTCTGCATCCTTGTGAGCCAGCTGCTCAGCCACCCTCTCTAGCATGTCCCACTCTATGTCAACTTCCATCACACTACAAAGGTGTCTTGCCACTAGGGAGCATCTCCTGAGTCAAATGGTAGATGTCAATATGCTCAGGGATGAACACTTCATGTTTTCCAAAAGCAGAGAGCAGCATGGACTTTCCAATTCCATTTAAGCCAATAAAGCCATAATGACAATGGCCTGCGTTTAATTCCAGTTTGGTGTCACTGAGCAGCCCTTGACCTTGAAAGGTGAGGGAAAGGTTGATAATGTGAACATCAATACTGTTGGGGTGAGAAGCAAAGATGCCAGTGACAGCTTAAGCAGCAGCTTTCTTTATCTACCTTCTTGGTCAGCAAATCCATTTCTGTGGTCTCTTAACCATTGACCTCATTTTTCTCCTCTGCCATCTGTGGTTCTGTGACAGTATCTTTGTTTTCTTCATGTCCCTTTCCAAGTTGCTGTTGTGCTTTGGCAGCTCCCTTCTTTTCTGCTGCTTTTTTCTTGGCCATGTCAGAAGGAATAGTGATGAACCACAGGGGAAGGTTACTATTTTTTCAGGGAGCTTGGCCTCAGCACTTGGCTTCTCTTGTAACAGAGCTGCTTCTTTAATGGGCAATGTTTTAATGAAGGATGTTATTAAATATTCATTTCAATATGATTTTCCTAGAGAATTTAAAATATAATTCAGTTTTCAAAACTAATTTACTATTATGTTCATGAAAACATGCACTGGGTAATAATGAGAGAAATATTGAAACAACTATTCAAAAGAAAAATTCCAATCCAAAATACTGAACCAGTTTTATGTTTTGTCATTATTGTTTCAAATATGTAGTAATAACTCCTGGAATTGGGCATTCTGACTTCATATTCTTTTGACTCATGCTTCAACCTGCGGGAGAAAAGTTGCAGGTGATGTGAATGCATGTAAGTCTCTCCAGGTTATGACTGTGAACGAGAAGCGTACATGAACATGTTGGCTGACTTCTGCCCCTCTTCAAAGTCTCCTAAGCTTTGTTTCACTTGTGCCTTTAATCAAAACCTTGAATCTTCTGCCTTTCTGGCCACCCAGGCAATCCACTTGAAGGAGGCTCCAGGCCACAGTGGCTACAGCTAACTTGCACCCATTGTGAGAACTTTGCTGTGCTAGGGCAGTAGGCATAGCACTTTCTTGCTTGTCCATCTTCATCCAATAGCTCAGCACTGCTGCACAGAGGTTTTGACAGAAGCAGTGAATCCCATCCACCACATTCTCTAAAAATGTTTTTATGAATAGTTTTTTAAAAAGCATTATATTTACATTGTGGTTAAGACTATGATGAGAGAAAAATGAAGAAAAAATTGAAAGCAAGACTATGATACACATAGAGAAAATAGGTAAATTTGGTGTTTTTCATACATATGCCCACTTCCTCAGCTACCATTAGTGAAAGACCCACCACCACCACATCAGCCTGCCCATGGCTTGCTTCATCACATATTAGCAACTGTTCATACCTCTGGACTCTGGTAAAGGCACATTATATTTGTTAGACATTCAAACTTGTATCCTGAGTCTCATAAGTTTCCTTATCAAGATAGTCTTCCTATCCTTTTCTGAGGGAAGTTAAACCTTATCCCAGACACTGGTTGTCAATAGATGTCATCTCGCAAAGGGCCCCATGCAATTGCATATTAGGCATAGCTGGCAGATTCTGCTGCAGGTAGGTTAAGTGGGAGGTAAGAGGTAGAGTTGTTATTCACTTGAGTGTGGTCCCTATAAACAAACAATACCATGTTCTGAACATTTAACACTGCTTCTTTTTGGCTTTGGTTTCTCATTAAATTAATATATATTAATTAATATATAACATATATTAATTTATATATATAATATATATAAATATATATAATAAATATATAACATATTATATATTTCTATATATAATATGTTAATTTATATTATATATATATATATATATATATATATATAGAGAGAGAGAGAGAGAGAGAGAGAGAGAAAGTGAAATATTTCTTCAACTGAGAATTAAATCCAGAGAAGTGTCAGACTTCATGTTGTCCTGTTTACCTAGGTAGCCACTGGTGTGGTTTGGAAATGATCACACAAACATTTCTACTTCTGAACACCAAAATTAGTTTTCTCTCTTTTTGTT
The DNA here is from genome assembly GCF_964146895.1 of Miniopterus schreibersii. Taxonomy (NCBI): domain Eukaryota; kingdom Metazoa; phylum Chordata; class Mammalia; order Chiroptera; family Miniopteridae; genus Miniopterus; species Miniopterus schreibersii. The sequence goes on along the minus strand of NC_138102.1, from coordinate 85,770,118 downwards.
CTTTGATGTCTCAGAAATGAAGACAAAGACTTTTTATTGGGTAAGTGACAAAGGTAAGAACCAATGGAGTGAGTGATACAACACTTTTATTCTAGGCAAGCTTGATATTGAAAGAGCCTTGGGAGATAACTTTCAAGTGAGCCTTAGAAAGACATCTAAAGGACTTCCTTTCTGTAGTGTCAAATATCGCTGTCCTGAGTAAATCATTCAGAGCAACAGGGCTGCAGGCAAGTGGACACTGTCAGCCGGCACATACTGTTAGCTGTCACATTCTGCTCTATTATGCAGAAAAATTTACAAGAACAGTGATTCATCTAATAAAATAATTTATTAAGTTAAAATTAGATGGTCAGGAAATTAAGTCAGCATTTTAAAACTGTTGCAATAGAAAAGTACTTTGTAATATGATATTTTAGAATTCATATCCTAAACAATATTATCTTGATTATCTGTGGAGGGCATGTTAATGAAGAACATTAGGAAGCAATAAGTGTTTTTCCATAGAAGCCATTTTTTCTATCTATTTCTATACCAAGCTAGTACACTAAATTGATTCTGAAAGTGCAACACTAGAAAAAGTTTTCATCTAAAAACATAATGTAGATGTTAAATTTTTGTTTTTGTTTTTTAAAAGAGGTGATTTTCATCCCAAGTATAGTTACTGTATTTCACATGGGCAATATTATCTTGTCAATTCTTCTATTTTAGCCATTTATTTCCCTCTCAACTTATAACTAACACTGCATCTTGCTCTGCACACATACAAAACCTACTATTTAGAATCAATAAAATTTAATAAAAAAGCAGGGAGAACAATAGAACTTGGACATTTTATTTCTGTATTTCTTACTAGATTCTTTAAAGAAAAATTCCTATTTTAGGGTTAGCAAAATGATTTTTAAATCTCATTGAAATATCCAATACACAATTTACATTTAGTGATTATCAGTGTTGTGGTGTTAGGTTTCTCAGAACCCCAATGCTGATAATTGCCTCTGAGGAAGAAAGTGCTTGAAGATGCTCAAGACTAGTGCAGTCTAATAGATACTCAATGAAAGCCTCATATATAATTAAAAATCTTTTAGTAGTTACATTTAAAAAGCTAAAAAGAGATATATTAATTTTAATAATATATTTTATTTAATCCAATGTATCTAAAATAGTACCCTTCGATATGTAATCAAAATGTAAAATATGGGCATATTTTATATTTTATAAATATTTTATATTAATGAAATATACTTATACATATTTATATTTAATATTTAATATGTATTTTATACTATCTAAATTTGGACTAACTACATTTTAAGTGCTCAATAGCATTTCAAACTATAGCTGGTTAGTGGACACCATATTACACAGCACAGCTCCAAGAGACAATAAATATACTAAATTTAGTACACATTCTAGATATCTACAAAGCTATATATAATTTTAAAACATTTCATACTTCCAATAATGTTGGGTTTTCTAAACATAAATATTTTGTTTTTAATAAGATGCTGAATTTTGACAGATACTAAAACAAGCATGTTATAGATAATGGGTATGTGAAATAAACTTAATTTAAAAATACAGGCACAAATTGTTTTTCATGTGTGGGTATATGCACACATATCAGTTGAGTTTCTCTGTCTTTTTAAAATTTTCAACTGTAGCTATTTTTTTAAAGTCTTCATCATTTCTTATTAGACTAAGATTTTAATTTTTCTTGTTTGAAATATATTAAATTAATTTAAGAGCAATTTTAGATCGAACATTACAAACTTCACTGTTAGTTGGATGCCCACTTCTGACAGGTATGATTTGCAATTTACATTTATAAATGCAATCATCTGATTTTCCCTGTGATTATTTGATTTATGAGATAAATGCAGCATATTCTTTATTGGTTTCACTTTTTTTTTACATTTAAAATCATTATGCTAAGTGAAATAAGCCAGCCAGAAAAAGACAAATACCATATGGCCTCATACATGGACTCTAATGAACAAAATAAACTGATGAACAAATTAGAAACAAAGGCATGGGTACATGGAATAGGTTGAGAGCTGGCAGGAGGTGGGGGTTGGGGGACTGAATGAAAGAAGGTGAAGGGATTAGGCAAAAAAAAAAAAAATATATATATAATAGTAAACAGGCAACAGTGTGGTGATAGCCAGATGGAAAGGTAGGTTGAGGGTAGGTGGAGGTGGACAAAAGAGGGGAAAATTGAGACTGAAAGGAACTTGGCTTTGGGTGATGGATGCACAATGCAGTGTGCAGATGATGTTTGATTGAGTTGTACACTTGAAATCTGTACCCTAATGAATTCAATTTAAAAAAAACACAGTAACTCATCTCCTAACACTTTTTTAAAAAAAGACCCATAACTGAGATATGTGATGTTTGTCTTTCTCTGCCTGGCTTATTTCACTTAGCGTAATATTCTCCAGGTCGTTCCATACTGTTCCAAATGGTGTGGAGAAGGACTGGGGAGGGGGTTGGGATGAGGTGGAATGGGTCATTGGGGAGAAAAAGGGACATCTGTAATATTTTGAACAACAACAACAAAAAAGGACCCATAACATTCTTGGATTTAACATAGTCTTGTTTTCTTTAAATATATTTAAGATTTATTTTCTTTAACAGTGACAAAAAGTCACTGTTTCTTAGTGACATTTGAGGTCAGGAAGTGATCTTGGACTTCAATGGTTGTGAGACCAGAATGTAGGAATCAGTCACTAAACTCTTGAGTGAATAGCACCTACAGCCAGAAGATTGTGCCTTACCCCACTGTTTTTTCCCTACTCACCTTTGTAATGCACTAATTCTTGGGCAGAGACAACATCTTTTTGTGCAAAATAGATGTGGGGTTAAGTGGCACTCAAGTGTAATCAGTAGAGAGAGAAGTAAGGAGAAATTAAAAAGTTTTAAATAGTTATTTGACAGAAAATGGCTTGTTTGGCTAAACTGAAAGTAAGATGTTGAATGTTGACACATAGATGTGACAAACTGTCATATAGAAATAAAAATAAGTTATACCTGAAATCAGTTCAGTTAGTCAGTTAGAGTTCCTGTCCGTACAAAGGCTGCCGTCTTTTTAGACAGGAGCCAGTAAACCTTTTCTGTAAAGATCCAGATCATAAATATTTTAAGCTTTGTGGACCATATGGTTTCTGTCAGAACTACTCAAGTCTTCTATTGCAGCCCAGAAAGCATCCATCGACAAAAGGCAAGTGAATGAACATGGTTGTGTTTATTTACAAACAGGAGGTTGACTGGATTTGACCATGTAACTCTGATATAAGAAATAAACTTTTACAAAGGGTGTGCTCAGTAGCTAGACTACTACCTCCACTTCCTGTTACTTCTTGGAAATGTCCACATAATGGAAATTACTTTCTCCTGAGTTACATCACATTTCTGCACATCCCCATACTCCAAAGTAACCTATTACATTAGGTAAGGTATGGGTTTGGTTGCTCTATTGGAGACCTGGAATTGCAGTGGCTTAAGCAAGGTAGAGGATAATTTCTGTCACATATTAACTCCACGCATTACATCATCATCCCCTTCATGACTCACCACCATTCAGTCTGCCTTGGAACCAGCAGGAAGGGGAAAAGAGCACAAACTTGAAGTTGCTTACATCATTTTTGTTCATATCCCAGTGGTCCGCACTTAGTTTAATAGCTCCATCTATCTGCAAGAGAGGTGGAGGGGCAGAGTAGTTATTTTGGGCAGCCACCAGTCCAAAAACAATTTCAGGACTTCTGCTACTACAGAAGGTTTTTGCTTCAATTTTATATTTTTTGAATGGGTCTGAAAGGAGTTACTTACATTTTTAAAGTTATATTTTACTGTATTTTATGTGATAGATTGTATGCTGGTGTATTATTTGAGAATAGAGTGTACCAAAGTCTTCAGACATATTTTCAGACACAGATAACAGGTGTCTACTATATGGGATTAGAATATTGTTTTAAGACTTATGTGGCAAGTATCTTGAATTCTCTGCTATTTTCCCTTTCTGAGCCCACATTAGACATTAGAAATAAATTATAACATTCTTTCCCACTGAACTCAGACTTGACCTTCAAACCCTCGTTATACTATCCTAGCCAATCTCTACTCATCAGGTAGAGTTGGTATGGCATCGTCACTTTACTTTCCCTTTAAGTTTTGCTATTTTTTATTGATTTGAGAGAGAAAGAGAGTGGGGGAGAGAGAGAGAGTGAGAGAGAGAGAGAGAGAGAGAGATTGATTGATTTGTTGTTCCATTTATTCATACAGTTATTGGTTGCTTCTTGTATGTGCCCTGACCAGGGATCAAACCCACAGCCTTGGCATATTGGGACGATGCTCTAACCAACCGAGCTACCTGGCCAGAGTCAAGTTTTACTGTTTTGACACCTATCTAAAGAAACTGAAACTAAAAAAGTTTATGGGATTTACCCATGGGCACACAGCCTGATAATGGCAACATTGAAAGTAGAGTCCTGAAATTTATTCACAGTATTCTCACTTTGCCAAAGTCAAATCAATAAATGACAAGAGTAATTACAAATCAGTAATAAGTGTGAAAATAAGTGATTGAGATCAGTTAATAATAAAACTTTAATTTCTCAAGTTTCTGTTTCTTGCATTTGTAGACAAGAATCAATATATTTCACATTTTTTAATGTAAAAGAAATGGTATCCTGAGCAATTCTTGTTTCAATGTTTGGCTGCTTCTAGAACTTTTAAAATTTCATAAAATGGATTTAGCTTTGTGAAAAATAAGATATGAAGACTGCTTTCTAAGATATTCTCATTTTGGTTCACTATAAAAAATGGTGCAGCTGTTCTTATAATTATACCTTAGCTATTTCTGTTTCAATAAGATGTTTTTATGTGAGATCAAAAGTACTGATTTTTGTACTATTTTACAGATTAAGTTAGAATAACAATTTTGAATTCTTTTTAGTATATTTGATCCCATGGTCTATCAGGTTATGTTGCTTCTCATTTTATTCAGATAACCTTGTCTATACAAAATTGCTTCGATTCCCAATCAGGGCACATGCCAGGGTTTCAGGATCGATCCCTAGTAGGGAGCATGCAGGAGGCAGCCAATCAATGACTCTCTCTTATCATTGATGTTTCTATCTCTCTCTCTCTCCCTTCCTTTCTCTGAAATCAATAAAAACATATTTTTTTAAAAGAGATATTTTAAAAGATTAACCCTTCACATTAAAGCTTTGAGTCTTCTAAGTACCAGAAAATATGGTACTTTCACATGACAGAGAAAATAGTTTACTACAATAGACCAAAGGAAATTTTGGAAAGGAACATATTTTTTATTTAACTATTAGTTAGATTAAAAAGTTTAAAACACTGACAAATTTTCTTCCTTTCTTCTTCCAATTTCGAGGGAAGAGCTGGAAAGCAGCGAAACTTCATGACTATAAACAACAGACAGAAAGTAATTTCAGTAGGATGGAACTAAACCTTGAGCTTAGTCTCATTGATCAAACCCTGAGAACACTGTATTTTCTCACAGAGGACAAAGTCCTCCTCCATACTGAAGCACAGCTCTTATGAATTGGGGAATGCTTGTCCATGATTTGCAAACTTTCCCTGGATGCATGGTCTCCACTTTTATTTTGCTGCTTTTAAGTGGACTCAACAAAACACTTTTGAATAGATAAGCAACTACTCACAACCCCATGATGCTCCTTTAGTAGGTTCATTTACTTAGCAAATATTTAAAGAGCATTTATTCTAAGTTAGATATCATGGTACCTAAAGTTGAAAAAATCAATATCATAGCCCTTAAAAGCCTACCATCTAATGTCCAAAATAAACAAATGGGCAAATAATTTCACTCCAACATGACCAATTGCAGTGGAAGTAGCGAGTTCTGCTTGAGTGTGTACAGAAGAGACATTGTTGGAGCTGGCTGGAAGGCTGCGGGTGTTCACAAAGAGAAGAAGGTGGGGTAAAGAATAGAGGCTAAAGCAACATCATAAAAGTATGGAGATGTGAAAAAGCTAAGGCTTTTGGTTGTTTAGTGTGGTAGCAGTGTAAGGAGACAGGGAGAGTGTGGCACACAATTATGTTCAATAATTGAACAAATATTGAGTTACTCTGTTTAGCTTTGTCACTGTGCAAGGACTCTTATGATGCAGAAATAAGTGCAGCTTAGTCCTGGTCCTTGAGGAATTAACAAAGGAGGCACAGGTCATAGATATAATGTATTCCAGGGAGAGTGTGGTAAATGCAACAATAGAAGAAGTGTGAGATTCTTTATCTCATGCTTATTCATTCACAAAGAAGTAAGAGCCTGCTCTGATGCCAGACATCAAGCTATTAGGATAATATCTGCAAAGGTGAGCAAAAAATGCACCACCTACTTGTGAGGACCACATGGTGTAATGGCAACATATATTAATCAAATAGTTACGGCAGCATGTATACAACAGCAACTGACAAGTGTCATCCAGAAGGTACAGAGTCCTAGAGAACCTATAATGCAGATTTTTTTCCAATTACAGAGAACAGGGAAATTGTACTTACCCCCAGCCTTCTTACACACAATAATTTCTCCATGTTTGAATTTTTATTTTATTGCTTTTCAGAGAGAACAGAGGAGAGGGAAGGGGAGAGAGAAAGAGAGAGAGAGAGAGAGAGAGAGAGAGAGAGAGAGAGAGAGAGAGAGAGAGAGAGAGAGAAACATCGATGTGAAAGTGACACATCGACTGGTTGCCTCCTACACATGCCCTAACCAGAGGTGGGGAACAAAACTGTAACTGAGGTACTGGTACATGCCCTTGGCCAGGAATTGAACCCACAACCCTTTAGTGAGTGGGCCAATGCTCTGACCACTGAGACACACTGGCCAGTGCATCCATGTTTGAATTATTAATCTGCTTTCTCCAATTTGGGATTTCACTTCAAGTAATTTTAGAAAGGTTACCTGGGTAATAGATAGTTGGAGCCCTTGCATCTCTGAGAATATCTGTCTTCCATTTTCAGAAATGACTGACAACACTTGTATGAAAGTTTTGTTACAACTTCCCTTCTCTTAAAACTCTCTAAATTTGAATACTTATTAATTGGCAATGTGATTTAAAGTTGACATATTAAGCCTTCTTGATGTTTCCATTTTAGACAGATTATTTTTCTGTTTGAATCTAACAATTTAGAAAAAATACTAAAACAATAACAGTATCTTGAAAGTTAACATATTCAACATAAACCAGGCAATCACACTCTGGTATTTACCCAAATGAAATGAAACCTTATGCTCACACAAATGTTTATAGCAACTTTATTCACAATTTACCAAACTTGGAAGCAACCAAGAGGTCTTCAGTAGGTGAATGGATAAATGAACTGTGGTACATCCAGACAATAAAATATTATTTAGCACTAAAAATAAATGAGTTATTAAACCATAAAAAGACATGGAAGAAACTAAAAGGCATATTACGAAGTGAAAAACTAATCTGAAAAAGCTAAGTACTATAGGCAAAACTGTAGAGATAATAAAAGGATAGTGAGTGCCAGGTGTTAATGGGGAGTTAGGCATGAATAGGAAGAGTACAAAGGATTTTTAGGGCAGTGAAACTATTCTGTATGATACCATAATGTTGGATACATATGATTATACATTGTCAAACCCATAGAATATACAACACCAAGAGTGAGCCCAAATTTAAACTATGGGCTTTGGGTGATAATATGTCCATGTACATTCATTAATTGTAGCAAAACCACTGTGGTGAAGGATGTTAATAGTAGGCGAGATTCTGCATATTTGGGGGCAGGGAGTATATGGCAAGTTTCTATACCTTCTGCTTAATTTTACTAAAAACCTAAAACTGCTGTTAAAAACATAGTTTATTAAAGATAAAACAAAATAAACAAAATTTCTTGTACATAAAAATCTTACTAGAAAATCTATATTTTGACTGGAGTATTATATCTTAGGAGATATTTAAGGAAGCCTCAAAATGCTGTTTTGAGGAAATCTAGTCTAAACTTATTCTCAATAAGACCTCCACTCAAACTATTATAATCATCTCTATTATGATACTATTTTTATGTCTCGAGGATGCAGTGCATAAACCTAGGAAAAATGTGTGAGTGCTGCCATAACTTGAATTTATTTTCATTTTACTTACAAATCTTTTATGAAGGAGGTCACTGAATATATAGCTTTCTCATAAATTTTATGAATTATTTTCTGTGTAAGATTTACCAGTGCATTTCAAGTTAAGATTAATGTACTCTTATAGTCTTTGATGCCAACAGATAAAATATTTTTATTGAGTTTATTGGGATGGCATTGGCTCACAAAACCATACAGGGTTTCAAGTGTAAAACTAAATAAAACACCATCTGCACACTGCATCATGTGCCCATTGCCTAAGCAAGTCTCTTTCCATCCCCATTTCCCACCTGAATATCTTTCAGTGACATATTTCTCTTTTTGCATCTTATCCTGGAACAGTGTATCTTTTACCTCTTAAAACATGTGACATTTGTCTCCTAGATTACTTTTAACATCTTTAAGACATAATTCACATACCATAAAATCTATTCATTTAAAATGTACAATTTATATATTCGACTCCTTTGTCAAATATATAGTGATGGAAGGAGACTAGACTTTGCCTGATGGGCACATCATGGAGTATACAGAAGTTGTGTACCTGAATTTTATATTATGTTATTAATTAATATAACCCTAGTAACTTTAATAAAAAATAAGTAAAATATACAATTTAATGCATACTCAAAGAGTTGTGCAACCATCACCAAAATATAATGTTGAAATATTTTATCACTCCCCAAAAGGTCTTGTACATATTAGCAGTCACTACTTCCCCAGCCCTAAGCAAATAGTAATATATTTGGTCTGTAGAGGCTTTTAATATGAATAGAACTATAATATATGTGTTCTTTTGTGATTGGATTTTTTCATTTAGTATCATGCTTTCAAAGTTTATCCTTTGTCAAATAATATACCTTTGTAACAATTTAAGGAATGATGAGCCATGTCCCAAATATGATACACTAGTTTACATTTCTACCAGCAAAGAATCAGGGTTTCAATTTTTCCATGTCCTCACTAACAATTAAAATTGTCAATTTTTTGAATATTATAATTATAACCATCCTAGTGAGTAGGAAGTGGTATCTCATTGTGGTCTTGACTTGCGTTTCCCTAATGATTGATGATCTCAAACTTCTTTTTATATAGTTATTGGCCATTTTTATATTTTCAATGGAGAAATGTCTATTGAAATCCTTTACATATTTAAAAGTTATTTATATTTTTACTTTTGAGTTGTAAAAGTTTTTTTAATACTACCCGAAACATATATACTTTGAATGATTATAAAGTCAGTGTTTATTAACATACAGTTCATTTTCAAAATTTAAAAGAATCTACAGAAATGAACTTTTTTTTTTTTTTGTCAATGCCTGTTTTCAAACTGATGATTGTTCTGGTGCAGGCACTGCCGATAACATGAAGCAATGGAACTGCAAACATCAAGAATCATTTCATCCAGTATTTGTGCACCCTTAATTTGTTGATTGTTGCTGGTTTTGTACCATAAACTTTATATTTTATGTATCCCCATTAAAAAAAAAGTCTAGTGGCACTTTAGTGTAAATTTTCTTTGTTTACAGCTCTGTCTGGCTTTACCCACTATGTCAAGTCAGTTAAGTGTGAAAAGGAGTGAAAATTAAGTGAGTTATCAGCTGTTAAACTGTGTGTACATTTTTTGGGGGGACACCCTATGTATTCTGGATATAAGCATCTTATCAGATATATGATTTACAAATATTTTATTCTGGTTTCTGGGTTGTATTTTCACTTTCTTTACAGTATCGCAATACAAAGAGTTGAACTTAGAAGTAGTTACATTTATATCATTTTGTGTTTTCTCATTTTTGTTTTTGGTGTCATACTTAAACCATTGCCTAATCCAAGGATATGGAGATTTACTCTTATGTATTCTTTTAAGAGTTTTATAGTTTTAGCTCTTACATTTAGATTTTTAATCCATTTTGAGTTAATTTGTGTATGTGAAATTGTCCAACTTTATTATTTTGTATATATATCCAGTTATCCTAGCACCATTGAAAGATTATTTCTATCTATTTGAATTATCTTGGCCATTAGAACATGAGTTTATTTCTAGACTGTCAATTTTGTTGTGTTGATTTATATATCTATTATTACACCATACCACATTGTTTTAATTATTGTAGCTTTGTGGTAAGCTTTGAAATTTGGACATATGAGTCTTCCATCTTTGCTCTTCTTTTTCAAGATTGGTTATTCTAGGTCCTTTGGATTTCCATATGAATTTTAAGATCAGCTTGACAATTTCTGCAGAAAAGGTAATTGGGATTTTGTTAAGAATTTCAGTGAATCTGAAGATCAATTTTGGAATCATTGATATTTTAACAATATTAAGTCATGCAGACTATGAAACATCTTTTCTAATTTACTTCACTAATATTTTGAAGTTTTCAATGTAGATGTCTTGAATTTCTTTTAAAAAATTAATTCTTAAGAATTTTATTCTTATTCATGGTATTATAAATGGAATTGTTTAATTCCATCTGCAAATTACTCACTGTTCATACATAAAAATAATTACTTTTTGTATGCTGATTATGTATCCTGAAATTTTGTTGTAGTAATTTATTAGTTCTAATAGGACCTCCAATACAAAGTGGCATATGAAGTACAAAAGTAAACATCCGTGTCATGTTTTTGATTTTAGGAAAAGCTTTTAGTCTTTTACCATAAGTTTGATTTTAGCTGTGGGATTTTGTTGATATTCTTTGAGGAAGCTCACTTCTATTCCAAGTTTGAGTGTTTGTATTGTGAAAACTTGTTGAATTTTGTCACATAATTTTTCTGCACCCATTGAGATGATCATACTGTTTTTGTCTTTTTTTTTTTTTTTGGTAAATTTATCTTTATTGTTGAAAGTTTTCCCCCCATTGATCCCCTCCACTCAGCATCCACCCCTACCCTCCACTTTTTTTATATGGTGCATTATATTGCTTGATTTTCTTATCTTAAACCAGCTTTGAATTCCTGGGATAAATCCTACTTGGTTATGGTTAATAATTCTTTTATATGTTGTTGAATTTAGTCTGCTGATATTCTGTTGGGGATTTTTGCATTTATGTTTATAAAACATATTGGGTTGTAATTTCTTTTTTTCAAAAAAAATATATCTTTATTGATTTCAGAGAGAGGAAGAGAGAGATAGAAACATCAATGATGAGAGAGTCATTGATCTGCTGCAGCCTGCAACCCGGGCATGTGTCCTGACAGGGAATAGAACCCCGATCGCCTGGATCCTAGGTCGACGCTCAACCACTGAGCCATGCCCAGCCGGGCTGTAATTTCTTTTTATACTGATGTCTTTTTCTGGCTTTGGTAAAAGTATTATACAGGTCACAGAGAATGAATTGAGAAGTGTTCTTTCATATTTTTGGAAAGAATTTGATTTTTCTTTAAATATTTGGTAAAAATTATCAATGTAGCCGTCTGAGCCTAGGCATTTCTTAGTGATAAGTTTTAGTATTAAAAATACTCTATTTTTTATAAGTCTATTCAGATTTTCTGTTTCTTCTTGAGTAAATTTTGGTAGTTCATGTGTTTCTAGCAATTTATCCTCGTCATCTAAATGATCTTACTGCAACTTTATTTCTGTAATGTTAGGTTATTGATTTGAGATCTTTCTTCTTTGATAAGAGTTTACAGCAATAAATTTCCCTCTGAGCACTGCTTTCCCAGCATCTTATAAATTTTGGTATATTGTGTTGTTTATATTCGTATCAAGGTGTGGCCAGCACAGGAACTGAGAACAAATAGGCAGTGAGATAGTAGAAGACCTAAAGGGTTGGTTTCATGGAAATCAAGGAGAGAATGCTAATTCCATAAGAAGCTGTTCAGAGAGTAAAAGAGATGACTGGATGTGAAAACATAGAGGTAATGAATATTAGACAACTATGTTCATAAGTTTTGCTGTGATGTGAAGAAGCATAATGGGAGAAGTTGTTGAGGAGGAATGCAGGATCACAGGAGCAATTGTTAAAGTTGGGGGATCCTAGAACATGTTTCCATGATGATGGAAATGAGAAGGATACTAACAATTCAGGAAAAAGTCACAGAAATCCTAGAAAAGCATAGAGAGGATGGGATCCACAACACAAATGGTTCACCTATGATGAGAAGAGAAACACTTCTTCCACTATTAACAGGAAGAAAGGCAGAGCATATGGGGAGAGATGCAGGTATAGGGGATGCTGGGAAAATGAGAGAATTTCTGTACAATTATATCTAGCTTCTCGGGGAAATTTGAGGTGAGATCAATAATTAAAGGTTGTAGCGGGCTAATGGAAATATTGGAGGTCAGAAAACAGATGAGCAGATGTTAAGTGGACCTCTTGGAGAATGAGAAAAATGTGTTTCTAGGGAACATATTAGAATTACTGGGCATTTTTAGTACCTATTCTGAATTTTAAAAGATCCCAGTTAGGCCCTGGCTGGTTAACTCAGTTGGTCAGAGAGTTGTTCTGATACACCAAGGTTGTGGGCTCGATCCCTGGTCAGGGCACATACAAGAAGTAACCAAACATGGATAAGTGAAACAAAAATGGATGTCTCTGTTTCTGTCTCTCTGTTCTTCTCTCTCTCTCCAAACTCAATTAAAAAAAAAAAAAAAAAAAAAAAGAACCCAGTTAGCATAGCTATGTTCATTTTCTCAGGGGCAGGCTCAGAGGAGGTGGGTAGTTTAAGTAGAGTTGGTTGCTTTACCAGGTTAATGAATAGAGGATCATAAAGCAATAATGTGTTGAATGTGCTTTACTGCACACACACAGACCTCCACACACATACCACACTCATTCACATCATACTACACTCCTATGTGCATATATATACACACTCACACATCACACTTCTATACATACACTCCCCACACTCATAAGCTCTGTCCCACTTAATTTTTACAATAAACCCCCAACAGCTCCTCACTACTGTTATTGAGGTATCTGAAAATTGAAAGGCACTTTTAATTTTCTCTGTGTAAATCACTTTCCCCCTGTTCTTCAAATGTTTTAAGCATAATCATGAAATTTAAAAAAGTTCATGTTAAGATTTCTTTATTGTCATTTGCTATCCCTTCGTGGAATTTGCCTTTGGAGCTTTTTCCTCTGACAAATTGTTTACTACTGTCCTCAGCTCCCTAGGCAGTGGGACTTCTCCAGACTTTTCTCCATACCCACCCCTACACTTATTCTCTCATCGGTGTAGCTTGAATTCAGGCTATTCTCCTCATTGGCTGCATGGCTCATTATGTAAATGGGAGTAATAATAATTTATTTTGAGAATTGAAAAGTATGATGCATGGAAAGTGCTCAATTCCATGCACATAGTATTCAATAAATGTAAAATTGATATTTTTCTCTTTCTTAATCTCAATATCTACCTATATTTTCTGCTCTAGTCATATTTTCTCTAGGACCTTCATTCAGTTAAGCATTTTTTAACTAGTATAGTTTAATTGATCCTTAAAGATAGAATTTTAAGTTTAATAGTGTTCTTCTGAAAATGTCGGAAGCTACAATGGACTCTAGCAAGACTACAGGTGGGCAAAATAATTGTATTTGGGGCATGCAGATCTTTTCACTTGACTCAAATCATACAGAAAACTAACTATGATCTTTATGCATTAAACTAAACTATAACACAGAAAATTTGATTATTTTTATGTCTTGGTTGTCAGAGTACTTCTTAAGTAAAACGAATTACTAAGCCTCTTGAAATATTTTTAAAATATCACAGATTTGTACTGTATCCAAGGATCTTGACAATGTAACAGACCAACATTGCAATATCATTAAAAAGGGGTTGTGTCAAAAGGTATTTCTTTAACAACATTCCCTTAGGAATATGATTGAAATCATTGTTCTTATTTCACTTTTGACTACTATGACATTGTCTGTCACACCTGCTGCTCAAGTCCCAAGTGGTAAGTCACTCTTGGTCCCTAAGGATAGCAGGTGTTAAAAAAATGTTCCTCATTTACTAGCTTACTTTTCTGCATTGATTATTATTCACTGTTTTATTTAGAAAACAATACTAATGAGTAAGGTTAATCCTGATTGGTGGTGAAAAGTAACAAAATGAACATATTCTTGATTTTTAAAAGTTGTACTACTGAACACACTGGCATTTTCCTATGTGTGGCATATAATCAAGTTGTTCAGAGGCAAAGCTGAGACTTTGTTTTGATCTGTTACAATTATTCCTTTTACTCCTTAGTTCTTAGAAATGGTAACAAATTACATGTTGTGATGATTTTAAAGTGTGTATATTAGCAAATGCAAATAGTACTACACTTGTATTGATCCACAATGATGGCACATAACCTCTGTGGGGTATAATGGACCCCACTGCAGGCATTACTGCCATGTGGTTTTATTGATGCAAAGCCATGTGCCTATTATTTTGATGTTATAGAAAGTAGCAAGCTGTTTTCTTAATTCTCATGAATTGAACTTCCCCCTAAAGATTCATTATGAAAGGGCATGTTGGTGCAGTGTCATTTCAAAATTGTTCTAGCTTGGTGACAAGTAACAAAAGGAGAAAAAAGTTCCTGACAATTTTAAAACTGTGATCACTAGAAATCACTCTCTGAAATTAATGAGATGCTAGAGGAAGTTAAGAGCATGATAGATTATCTCATGTGTGCAAAGTGATGAGTGCTTTCAATAGGATGTAATTATTTGTCAAGTGAATGCAACCATTTTCATGATCAACTACTTTCTCACTACTGCTGCTTAATGAAAATCAAGCAGGTCTACAGTGATAAACACTGAAATGCTTACAGAACATTCTGACCCCGAGATTATATGTAATTAGATTAATGGCTAAGTCTTTAGTTTTACTCACCTGACAGTCTTCATTCTTTTTCTTATTTATTTATTTTTTTAAATGAGAAAATATTTTTTAAAAATCAGCTATAAGGTAAATTCTCCCACCCAAATAAGTGAGTTTTCTATTTGGTGTTTATTGTTTTTCTCCATCTGTTGACTCTTGGCATCTCCCCTGCTGCTCCTGGTTCCTACCTGGCCTGTTTGTGATTCTCCTGTGTGTATCTGTCTCCATGGAAACAGTGCTCAGAGGGAGGAGCCCTTCACAGTATCCAGCCTCGAACCAAACAGGACCTTCCATGGCCACGGCCTCTCTGATGGCAATTCAGAAAGCAGAAGTTACCTCACCTTTAGAGAAGCATAAATGTGTTTGGGACCTAAATTCTTCCCTCCCTGTGGTTCTGCAGGTGCAGCTGGATAAAACAAGGAGACAGTCAGGAGACACACAATTGTCAGAAGGACCCAATGGAGAAGGAGGGATGGGGATAGAAGAGAACAATAAGAAAATTAAGGGTTATTTAACAAAATTACACTAGCAGTCCAACTACGCAGGTGACAAGCGGTTGAGAAACCAAAAAATATATGGTAACTGTGTATATATTCCTCCATAAAATACAGTTATTCCAAATAGAAAAGTAGAAAAGCACCATGAAAATACTGTTCCTTAATTAGAGAAATGGAGCCATTAAAAATGTCAGAAAAAATGGCTTACTTTACAGAGAAGGCAGACAGGTTTAAAGGAAAGCATAAATCCATTGAAAACCTGTTTTTGTGCTGAGTCTCACACTTTGGGCATTCCAGCCTTTTTATTTGTTTCTACCAACAATAATATTTTTCTCATAAGCACATCTGGAAGGTTTCATCCTTAGATTTTTTTAGAACTGAATAAAAAACTCTACTTGCCTATGTGATATATAATAGTTTTAAAATTTAAATGTAAAAAATAAGTATGATTGACATTGATGAAATGCCAATTTTATCATTTTGGGGTGTAAAAAATCACTCTGATATAGGAAGCAGAAGAACTGGGAGCTTATTCTTTAGTAAAAGAGTTGGACAGAAAAATATTAAAACATTCTTGGTGTGCACAGAAATCTGTGGGCACTTGATTACATTGGAATTCACTCCCAACTTGCAGTTATACCTCTCTAAATTACTGCTTTTAAATTGAGCATTTTCCTGCAGTTTACACCCCTACCTTCTAAATATACAGAAAGAATCATCTTGAAAACAATACTGAATAACATGCATAATTTGTGTTATGGTTTCCAGAGTCTCTCAGAACATATCATCCAGGTCTTAAGGGAAGGCTGAGCGATGGGAATAGTTATGATAACTGATGCTCAGAGAGGTTAAATGATTTGCCCAAAGCCTCATAGCTAGTGACAGATCTCAAACCCAGTTCTTTTCATTCCAGAGCCTATGCAATCCAACATGCTAATTGTCAGTTTTTTAATGAAAAGTTTAGGTGTTTTTGTGAGTCCCTCAGGAGTTAGATTAAAAAACACTGGAGGACAGAAACAAGATTCTGTATTTCTTTGGGAATGGTGCCTCAGTACCTTTGGTGTGTGCTCTCAGAATAAAGAGAATTCCAGCTTTACTTATCCACCACAAGGCATAATTCCTAAGAATTTTCTAGGAAGAAAAATGAAAAATCTCTTCAATTTTTCTGCACTGTTTCTTTGATATTTACGCAGTGCCTGTCAAAAACAAGTAACCAGAGATAAGTGGGCCTTAAAATCCTGATAATCTAACAAAGCTTTTTCCTCTTGGTGTTGGTTGGAGGAGATTATGTATAACTGAGATACTGTTTGGGCATGCTCATGGCTCCATGGGCTAGAATACCACACCAGACTTTTCCCTGTGATTCTGTAAGCCATCTTGGGCTAGTCATTCCCATCCCTATGTTTTAGTAGTGTCAGTAGCAACAAGAAAGCCTGTCCAATTAGATACTAAGAGGGTTTATTCATCATTTAGTTTTCTCCTTGTTAATAATTTAGCAAACATTAATTAAATACCTACTGCACCAAGCATTATGCTCAGTAGATATAAAGAAGAATAAAACATTGTTGCTAGCAATGAAGAGCTTATACTCCAGCAAATTTGCCATTTATATGACCTTACAAATCTTACTACTGATGGCTACATCTGAAATTTAAAAAATATATATGAGAGAAGCCGAAGCACTGGGAACTCATTAAAACCTGGCTGTTTAAATTCACATGAGCTGGTGAGAAAGCTAGGAGAAAAGTCTGTGTTCACTGGGCAACTCCACCACCTAACTACCTTATAAAATATGATTGTATTATTTTAGGATGAAGAGCAATGCCAATGATTGGCTAATTTTGGCTCACTGTACTTCATTATCAAATGCATTTCCTTAGAGTCCTGTATTTCTTGGTTTAAATGTGGCTGATGACATATTTGTAACCAAAGGACTTGACTCGGCCCAAGAATTTCTCTCTGACTAATGGAAGCATACCAAGTAAACAAGCACATTACTGTGCTGTGTCTAAGAGAAGAATGCAAAAACTGATTCACTGACCCTAATGCCTTTAATCCAATTATTCACAAACAAACAATGCCATTTGGATTTCTGTAACAGTAATGCTGTAACTGTTGTTGACTTTTATTAGTGTATAATTAACCCTGTAGTGTGTCAAATGACAGTTGTGGTTTCCTTCTCATTCAGAGATGCTCACAGACCTCAGTATTCTAACTAGTTATGTGATATCATTTTAATACATGGATGGTTAATGTCAACATTTGTGATTATGTTGTTGAGAGCTAACAATGATAGATGTGTTTATCACATTTCACAAAGTCAGTTCCTCCCTCCCTCCCTCCTCCCCTCCCCCTCCCCCTCCCCCCCTCCCTCCCTCCCCCCTCCCTCCCCCCCTCCCCCCCTCCCCCCCTCCCCCCCTCCCTCCCTCCCTCCCTCCCTCCCTCCCTCCCTCCCTTCCTTCCTTCCTTCCTTCCTTCCTTCCTTCCTTCCTTCCTTCCTTCCTTCCTTCCTTCCTTCCTTCCTTCCTTCCTTCCTTCCTTCTTTCCATCTTGCTATTCTAAGGCGATCAATTCCTCAACTCTCTGGAACATTATTGGTGCTGCAACTTTTGTCACTATCATGTCTACACTGATAACAGCTCCAAGCCACCACCATGGAATGCTGTTGTTGCAGGGACTCAGTTGTGTGTGCCTTCAGCACATGGGAACCTCTCCTTCCAGTGTTACTCCTCTCCTGGCGTCTGAGCTCTCACAGCTTGGTGTGCTTCATGAAGTACTGTGAGTACTGTTTTCCCAGCTACACCTCTTCTCTATAGTTCACAGACCAAGACTTCCACATACTTTACCTGTGGTACATTCAAGTGCCACCCTCAAACCCCAAGGCCACTAAAGTAAGGCATTGCCCTTAATATGTAGCAAGGAGGCATCTCTCTCTCTCTCTGTTTCCTCATTAAAGCCTCTCTTTTCTATTGTAATAGCCACTTAACCTTTCCTTATTACTTCTGCAAGATGGTTTGCCCTTCTCCAAAAATCACAGAAATAGATGAATAATTTCTGAAATCTCAATCTGAATCCTGGGCCTCACATACTGTTCAGAGGAGACTAGAGAGTTATTAATATTATTTTTTATAAATAGTGGTCCCAGTGTTCACCAGTGTGGAATATGCAGTTAGTCGTCACAGAATAGAATGAAGGATATTGACCTTGAAAGCCTTAATTGAACTTGAGACTTTCACCACATTGGCTTTGTGCTTGGAGCAAATAGCAACTGATTCATATATCAACCTAAAAATTGTAAAATTTTTGAAAACTTTTGGGTTCATTTGATAAAAATGACAAGATATAGAGCTCAAATTGTTTTCTGGGTAATAAATCTTGTTCAAGAATGCCCCCCCCCCAGTGCAGCTTGAAAACCACCTGACAATAATTAAATTATTCTAACATCTTACTCCCATCTCCCAAACACATTTTTCCCTTTTGTCTGGTTGTTTGGTAGTGTGTGCAATTATCTTCTTTTAAGAAATAAGCACAACCACCCACAACTACACATGTTATCTGTAAATTTGAACTTGTGGCAGTGGGAAGGAGGCATCCTTTTCCCTTTTTTTCACAGGTTGTAAACTGGGTATTCACATTTTCTTTGATGAGAATTTTAAGCACCAAACACATGAGGCAGATGGTTAGGAATATTGTGTGATAAGAAAAGCTGGCCAATTTCTTTAGTTATTTTTATTTCCCAAAATGCTAAGACATATTCTAGGGTGTGTCTTTACAGGACCTCTATCTTTAAATATAAATATAATTTGCTAGTGTGTTCCCTTTAGATTGATTCATTTGAGGGATGTCTCTGCTGTAAGAGACCTTGTAGCATTTTCATATAAAATGAGACTTCTTTTGAAAGCTCTCCTGGGTGTTGCTGCCTAGGAATTAACCCAGCTTTTCCTCTTCACCAAAGCAGACAACAACACAGGAGGAAACAAAACAAGATATTTAGAAGACCCTTCATGACCTTTGTGCACATTATCTGTGTGATGAGATAATCTGAATAGAGGACAGAAGATTCTAGGTTACCCAACTTGACTCCACCATTTACTAACTGTGAGACTTCAGGCATGTTTCATAGACCGCGTACCCTCCTATAAAATGGGGACACGGATTACTAGCCCCTCGGGTTGTTTTGAGGATAAAAAAACAATAGGTAGATAAGTTATTTTTTCACAAAAGTGTTCAGTAAAAATGTGTGAAGCTGGTGGATAAATGCTAGAGAAATACAAGTGCACATCTGATTACTGTGCACATGGGCTTTCTTGCTGCAGAGACATTTCAAGGATTCTTCCTTTAGGCAGAGTCCTCTGACAGCCAGCCTTACTCCAGGGAGGCCTTAAAATCAACTGAAAATGCTTGAGGTCAGAAGTGAGCTCCCAGGGAGGGTGGGAGTAGCAGCTACATCAGCAATAAGCCTCCAAGGAGGCTGGGGGCTAGAGAACTGACTGGATGACAGATGACTCACTATTATGGATTGCTTGAACTGTTAGTTCAAAACTCCATGGGTAAAGAGAGTATGCTATTTACTATGTCATCACTATTTCCACTACCTAAACAGCTTCAGCATGCGTGTGGGGTTTTTTATTGGTTTGTCTTTTTCTTTTCTTTTAAAGCTATTCAGGTTTTCTCATCTCATGACTTTTATTTATATATTTTTTCCAGTGTATTGTAAATAACATAAAAAAAAACAATGCTATTGAATCTATTTTTTAATTTTTTTATTTATCTATATTGTTGAAAGTATTAAAGATGTGCTCTTTTTTCCTCCAATGACCCATTCCACCCAACACCTCTCCCCCTTCGCCCTAGGCCTTCACCATACTAATTACTGTCTGTGTCCATAGATTATGCATGTATACATATAAATTCTTTGGTTAATCTCCTGCACCCACCCTTCTCCCCCAACTTCCCTCTGAGATTCATTAATCTGTTCCATGCTTCGATGTCACTGGATTCATTTTGTTCATTAGTTTATGTTGTTCTTGAGATACCACATATAAGTGAGATTATGTGACGTTTGTCTTTCTGTTCCTGGTTTATTTCACTCAGCAAAATATTCTCCAGGCTCATCCATGCTGTCCCAAGAGGTAAGAGACCCTTCTTCTTTACAGCTGCATATTATTCCATGGTTTAAATCGCCCACAGCTTTTTTATCTACTCATCTACTGATGAGCACTTGAGCTGTTTCCAGATCTTAGCTATTGCAAATTATGCTGCTATGAATATAGGGGTGCATATATTTTTTCTGATTACTCTTTCAGGATTCTAAGGATATATTCCAAGAAGTGGGATCACTGGCTCAAAGGGCAGCTGCATTTTTAATTTTTTGATGAACTTCCATACTGATTTCCACAGCGGATGCATCAGTCTGCATTCCCACCAGTAGTGTTTCAGGGTTCCCCTTTCTCCACATCCTCACCAGCACATGTCATTTGTTGATTTGTTGATGGCAGCCATTCTTACAGGTGTGAAGTGATACCTCATTGTGGTTTTAATTTGCATCTCTCTGATGATTAGTGGACATTTTTCATATGTCTCTTGTCCATCTATATATCCTCTTTGTAGAAGTGTCTATTCAGGTCCTTTGCCCATTTTTTAATTGGATGTTTGTCTTCCTCTTGTTGAGTTGTATGAGTTCTTTGTACACTTTGGAAATTAGCCCCTTATCAGATACATCCTTGGCAAATATGTTCTCCCATACAATAGGTTTACTTTGTATTTTGACACTGATTTCTTTTGCTGTGCAGAAGTTTTTAGTTTGATGTAGTCCCATTTGTTTATTTTTTATTTTGTTTCTCTTGCCCTAGGAGATATACCAGTGAAAATTCTACTAGGAGAGATGTCTGTGACTTTACTGCCTGTTGTCTTCCAGGATTTTTATAGTTTCGTGACTTACATTTAAGTCTTTTATTCATTTTGAGTTTATTTTTGTGTATGGTGAAAGTTGGTGATCTAGTTTAATTTTTTTGCATGTACCCAACACCACTTATTAAAGAAACTGTCTTTACTACATTGGATGCTCTTGCCTCCTTTGTCAAATGTTAACTGACCATAATTGTGTGAGTCTATTTCTGGGTTCTCTTTATGTTCCACTGATGTATATGTCTGTTGTTGTACAAGTACAAGACTGTTTTGATTACAATGGCTTTGTAGTATAGTTTGATGTCCAGTAAAGTTATCCCTCCTACTCTGTTCTTCCTCGAGACAGCTGTGGTGATTCAGGGTCTTTTTGGTTCCATATAAATTTTTGGAATATTTGTTCTGGTTCTGTGAAATATATTATTGGTATTTTTATAGGAATTGCATTGAATCCATAGATTGCTTTGGGTAGTATGGACATTTTAATTATATTAATTCTTCCAATCCGTGAACATGGTATATTCTTCCACTTGTTTATATCTTCCTCTGTTTCTTTTTTCAGTGTCCTGTAGTTTTCTGAGTACAGGTCTTTTACATCCTTGGTTAAGTTTATTCCTAGGTCTCTTATTTTATTAGTTGCAGTGGTAAATGGTAATATTTTTTAGTTTCTATTTCTGAAAGTTCATTGTTGGTGTATAAAAATGCCATCCATCTCAGATGTTAATTTTGTATTCAGCTACCTTGACAAATTATTTATCAAATCTAGTAATACTTTGGTAGAGTCTTTAAGTTTTCAATGTACAATACCATGTCATCTATACATAATGACAGTTTTAGTTCCTCCTTTCCAATTTGGATACCTTTTATGTTTTCTTCCTATCTGATGGCTTTGGTAAGGACTTCCAATACTATGTTGAATAAGAGTGGTGAAAGTGGACATCCCTGTCTTGTTCCTGTTTTTAGGGGAAATGGTTTTAGTTTTTGCCCATTGAGTATGATGTTGGCTGTAGCTTTTGGTGTATGGCATTTATTATGTTGAAGTATGTTTGCTCTATTCCCACTTTGCTGAGAGTTTTATCCAACATGAGTGCTGGATTTTGTTGAAGGCCTTTTCTGCATCTATTGATATGATCACATGATTTTTGTCCTTCATTTTATGTGATGTATCACATTTATTGATTTGTGAATATTATATCACCCTTGCGCCCCAGGTATAAATCCCACTGGATCATGGTGTATGATCTTTTTAATCTATTGCTAGATCCAGTTTGCTAGTATTTTGTTGAGGATTTTAGTATCTGTGTTTTTCAGGGATATTGGCCTGCTATTTTCTTTCTTTGCAGTGTCTTTATCTGGTTTGCAGATTAGGATGATGTTGGTCTTATGAAAAGAGGCTGGGAGTTGTCCCTCCTTTTGAATTCTCTGGAATAGTTTGAGGAAAATAAGAGTTAATTCCTCTTTGAATGTTCAGTAAAACTCACTGGAAAATCTTTCTGGTCCTGTACTTTTGTTTGCTGTAATTTTTTTGATTACTGCTTCAATTTCATTAGCTGTTATTGGCCTATTCATATGTTCTTACTCTTCCTGATTCAGCTTTGGAAGATTTATGCTTCTAGGAATTTGTCCATTTCACCCATGTTGTCAAGTTTGCTGGCATATTGTTGCTCATAGTATTTTCTTCCAATCCTTTGTATTTTTGTTGGGTCCCTTGTTATATGTCTTTTTTCATTTCTGATATTATTTATTTGGGTCCTCTCTCTTTGTTTCTTTGAGAGTCTGGCTAAAGGTTCATCAATCTAATTTATCTTTTCAAAGGACTAGCTCTTGGTTTCATTAATTTTTTGTATTTCTTTTTTTTGTCTCTATGTCATTAATTTCTGCTCTGATATTTATTACTTCCTTCTCTTTCCTTGGGGCTTTTCTTGCCGCTCTCATTCTAGTTCATTTACTTGTTGTGTTAGATGTGTTTAGTAGACCTTTTTCTTCTTTCTTGAGGTTTTTCTGTACTGCTATGAACATTCCTCTCAGGAATGGTTTCACTGTGTCCCATAGATTTTGAGGTATTGTCTGTTCATTTTCTTTTATTTCCAGAAAGTGTTTAAATTCTTCCTTGATAGGATTGGCAACCCATTCATTGTTTAATAACATGCTATTTAGCCTCCTTGTGTTTGAATATTTTTGAGTTTTTTGTTTGTTTGTTTGTTTGTTTTTATAGTGGTTGATTTCCAGTTTCACAGCATTGTGATCTGAGAAAATGCTTTATATGGTCTCAATCTTCTTGAATTGGCGGCGACTTGTTTTGTGCCTTAACATGTGGTTTATTTTTGAGAAAGTTCCATGTACACTTGAGAAGAAAGTGTATTCTGTTGCTTTGGGATGAAATGTTCTGTAAATGTCAAATAAATCCATTAGATCTAGTGTGTCAGATTAAGTTCAGTCTGTTGCCTTTTCTGTATGGGCAGTCTCAGCAACCTGGGCTCTGTGGGTTCAATTAAAAACAAAATTCCCATGAGCTCTTTGCCTGCCCAGCCCCCAGAAGGGGTTTTAAGCTTTCCTCCAGGTCCTGAACAATAGTCCCTGAGAGTCTTATCCTTGTATTTTAATCCTGTGAGCTGACCTCCCTTCCCCCTCAGGACTGTGCCCTGCAGGAAATATCTGGGGCTTCAGTGATCTGCACCACCCCTTTCCTGTTGGGGGGTGGTGCTCCTAGCCTGCAGGAGAGGTAGGTGTGCTATGCCCTTTCTTTCCCTGTTCTGGTTGGCTGATCACACAGGGCACTTATTTCAAACTCACCACTATGCAGATACAAATCCCCATTTTGCTGCTGTCTCCCTAACGCAAGCCAGGAAGGAGGACACCCACTCAGCAATCAAAAACTCAAATATGAAAAAGCGACGCACAGGGAGAGAACCTGCCCTGTGAGTTCCATTTACTCCTGCACCTTGGTACCAAGCAGGATGGGTCACAAATTCAGCCCCCCACAGCTGCCCTGCATAGCTGGTCTCAGGAAAGCTGGTTAAAAAAAAAACCCTGATTCACTACATCAGCAGCTCCAGCAGCCAGAGTTCAGATCCACACTTATGGTGGCTCCAGACCCTCTCTGGTGGCAGGAGGGCTCTCTTCCACTTCCCCAAACCACACAGATCAAATGTTTTCTGGGTTCTACACATTGCCTTACAGGAAGGCAGGGGGTCCCTGAATGTGACTGCTCAGTGTAGCCTTCCGGCCCCTTTTTATTTGGGAGCCACACACTGTGGGACAGCCTTTCCTATGGTCTGCACCTGGGGTGAAAGACTCCTGTCTCAGTTGCCATTAGACACTTAGTTTCACTGGGAAGGCACTGTCTCCTCTTCACAGGCACACTGTTCCCCTGGGTCTCTCTGCCCTCTGTGCACAGGCTCTCCTTCCCTTCTCCTCTGCTCCAGGTTTGAAATTCCAGCTATTGGATGCCAGTCCACACTCCCAAGGGAGGGAGCTTTGCAGCCTCTCGTCCTCCGGTCTTGGATCCCAGCACAAGCTTCAGGGGAGACTCCCCTTTTCTATGCCCCCCTCTCTTACCAGACTCTATGATGTTTCTTCAGTGCTCCCAACTCAAAGTATGTCCACTGAGGTTTATTTCTCTAATTTTTCCAAGCTGGTTACACAGTATTTTAGTGGTAAATCATGTCCATAGCTGGGAGCAAGGATGTTCTGCTTCTTGTGACAGTGCCTCCATCTTCCTGGATCCACCAAATCCGTTTATTATATCTAGTAGTAATTTGAGTGGAGATTTTTGGCTTTTCTATTTACAGTATCATGCCATCTGCAAATAGTTACCGTTTTCCAATTAGGATGACCTTAATTTTTTCTTCTTGTCTATTGCTGTGGCTAGGACTTCCAGTATTACGTTGAATAAGAGTGATAAGAGGGCTGAAAGCAGACAATCCTTTCTTGTTCCTCTTAATCCAAATGGTTTTACACTTTGCCTATTAAGTATGATGTTAGCTGTAGGTTTATGATACCTCTATTTTCACTTTGCTGAGAGTTTTTATAAGAAATGGGTGCTGGATTTTGTCGAGTGTTTTTTCTGCATCTATTGATATGATCATATAATTTTTGTCCTTCATTTTGTTTATATGATGTATCATATTTATTGATCTGCAAATATTATACCAGCTTTGCATCTGTGGCATAAATCTCACTTGATCATGGTGTATGATCTTTGTAATGTATTTGTGGATCTGATTTGCTAATATTTGGTTGAGGATTTTAGCGTCTATGTTCATCAGGGATATTGGCCTGTAATTTTCTTATTTTGTAGTGTCTTTTTCTGGTTTTGGGGTTAGGATGATGCTGACCTCATAAATAAAAGCTTGGGAGTCTTTCCTCTTCATGAATTTTCTGGAATAATTTGAGGTGAATAGGTATTAATTCTTCTTGCCTCTAAGTCAGTCTTGTCCTGGACTTTTGTTTGTTGGGAGTTTTTTGACTACTGCTTCAATTTCATCAGTTGTTATTGACCTCTTCGGGTTATCTGATCTCCCTGATTGAGTTTTGGAAGATGAATGTTTCTAGAAATTTTTCTATTTCACCCAGGTTGTCCGGTTTGTTGGCATATAGTTGCTTATAGTATTTTTTACATTTCTATGTATTCCTTTGGTATCAGTTGTTATATGTCCTGTGTCATTTCTGATTTTGCTTATTTGGGTCCTCTCTCTTTGTTTCTTGGTGAGTGTGGCTAGAGGTTCATCAATTTTATTTATCTTTCCAAATAACTAATTCTTGGTTTCATTTATCTTTTGTACTATTTTACACACACACACACACACACACACACACACACACACACACATAAAATCTTTATTGATTTCAGAGAGAAGAAGGGAGAGCAAGAGAGAGAGATAAAAACATAATGATGAGAGTGTTTTCGTTGATTGGCTGCCTCTTGTACACCCCCAACTGGGTAATGAGCCCAGGCACATGTCCTGCCTAGGATCAAACCACAATCTCCTGGATCCTTGGTTGATGTTCAGCCATTGAGCCCCACCTGGCCAGACAAGGTTGGGTTTTTTTTTTTGCTTTTTTGTTTGTTTGTTTTTTTACACTCTATACCATTTATTTCCTCTCTTATCTTTATTATTTAATTCCTTCTACTCCTTGGGGTTTTTCTTGCTGTTCTCTTTCTAATTCTTTTAGTTGTACTGTTAAATAGCTCTTTAGAGCTTTTTCTTGTTTCCTGAGGTATTCTTTTACTGCTATGAACTTTCCTCTCAGGACTGCTTTCACTGTGTCCCAAAGATTTTGGTTGTTATTTGTTCATTTTCATTTTTTTCCAGGAAGTTTTTTATTTTATCCTTGATCTCATTGCTAACCCATTAATTGTTTAATAACATGCTTTTTAACTTCCAGTGTTTTACTATTTTTGAATTTTTTTATAGTTGTTGATTTCTAGTTTTAAGCCACTGTGGTCTGAGAAGATGCTTGATATGATTTCAGATTTCTTGAACTTATAGAGATTTGTTTTGTGCCCAAACATTGTCTTTTTGAGAATGTTCCATGTGCACTTGAGGAGAATGTGTATTCTGCTGCTTTGGGATGAAAGGTTCTGTAAATGTCAGTTAATTGCATTAGATCTAGTGTGTCATTTAGGGTCACTGTTTCCTTGCTGGTTTTTTGTCTGTATGATTTATCCATTGATGATAGTGGGGTGTTAATTCCCAACTATGATTGTATTGCTGTCAATCTCCCCTTTATAGTCCACCAAGAATTTTTTAATATATTTAGGTGCTCCTGTATTGGGTGCATATATGTTTATAAAAGGTACATCCTCCTGTTGGATTGAGCCGTTTAGCATTATGTCTCTTGTTATGGTCTTTATTTTGAAGTCTATTTTGTCAGAAATAAGCATTGCTATCCCAGCTTTTTTTTTTTTTTTAATTTCTATTTCCTTGGAATATTATTTTTCATCCCTCTTCTTTCATCCTGTGTGAATGTTTTGCTTTGAGGTGGGTCTCCTATAGAGAGCACATATTTAGGTTATGTTTTCTTATCCATTAAGCTACCTTATTTCTTTTGATTGGAGCATTTATTCTGTTTACATTTAATGTTATTATTGATATATGCTCATTTAACCCCAGTTTCCCCTTCCTCCTATGTTTCTTTCTCTCAGTATTTCTTGTTCTTCTTAAAGCTGTCTGTTTAGCATTTCTTCCAGTGCTGGTTTGGAGGTACTGAACTCCATTAGCTTTCTTTTGTCTAAGAATCTTTTATTTCACCATCTATTTTGAATGATAGCCTTGCTGGATAGAACAGTCTTGATTGCAGGTTGTTGCTTTGCATTATTTTGACAACTTCATGCCAATCCCTTCTGGCCTGAAGTGTTTCTGTTGAGAAATCTGCTGTTAGCCTTTTGAGGGTTCCCTTGCAGGTAATTGCTTTTCTCTCCCTTGCAGCCCTTAATGTTCTCTCTTAGTTCCTAACATTTACCAGTTATATTTTGATGTGTCTTAGAGTGGGTCTCTTTGGGTTCCCCTTGTTTGGTACCCTCTGTGCTTCCTGAACTTGTGTGGCTTTCTCCTTCACCTGCTTAGGGAAATTTTCTGTCATTATTTCTTCAAACAGGTTCTCTATCCATTGCTCATTTTCCTCCCTCTCTCGAACCCCTATGATGTGGATGTTGTTTATTTCATGTTGTCCTAAATTTCCCTTAAACTGTCATCATAGTTTTTAAGTGATTTGGGGTTTCTTTTTGCTGCTCTGATTGAAATTTTTTTTTCCTACCTTATCTTCTAATTCACTTATTCAGCCCTTTGCTTCAATGAGCCTGCTTTTAATTCCTTCCAAGATATTCTTGATGTCAGATACAATATTCTTTATTTCTACTTAGTTCTTCTTCATAATATCTTTGTCTTTTTTATGCTCTGGTAGCTTTCATTATTTTCTTTATATTTCCCACTAAGTTCATGAATATTTTCATTAAGTAGTTTGTGATTCTCACTTATTTACTTGAGTATCTTTATAACCATTACTCTTAACTCTATTTCTGATAACTTGCTTAACTCCTTCTCATCAGAGTCTTTTTCTGGTGATTTTTTCTTTTCTTTAGTTTGAGGGTTGTTTCTTTTTCTCCCCATTTTAGTATCTGTATCTGTATATTAGATATATTTACTGTCTCCCAATCTTGTGGGGTGGGCTTTTGTAGTGAATGTCCAGTGGGACCCAGAGTTGTTTTCCTTATTGTTCTGAGCTGTATGCTCTCTGTATGTCTTGTGGGTTCTTTAGGCTCTCCTTTTGTAATTGGGTATAGACTTTTTTGACCTGTTCATTGGCGGACTCTTCTCTCAGACTGGTTAACTGTGAGGCTCATCCACAACCATGTCTTTTGAGGTGATGTACAAGAGCAGTCTCTAAAATATTTCTTCAGTGCTCTGTAGACAAAAAATATCCAATTGGCTATATTTCTCTTATTTTTCCAGTCTTGTTACAGAGTGGTTTTGCCATTGATCCAGTCCAGGGCTGGAAACAAAGGTATACTGCTTCTTTTAAAAGTGCTGCCATCTTGCCAATCTCTTTTGATTTTTATTTATATTTATATCAATCAGCTTAAGGGATTTTTAGATTCTTAGTTTAGATTCATCCATTGACTTATATATTATATACACACCTTATAAAGACAAACTACAATTTTTTTTAAATGTGATTTACATTATTTGTAAAGTTCTGTTCTTGGATTAATTCTCAATGTCCATATAAGGTTTTAGATAACCTCTAGTAAATTCATTTTTAATGTTTTCATTTGTATTGACATTTCATCCCTTCTGTCCAATAATCACACATATATACTTTTACATTTAAAATGTTTGGAAAAGTTTTCTTTATCTTTGGAAAACTGGTAATAATCTATTCATTAAAACATCTATATTAGATAGGAAGGGTCAGTTGATTTTTTTCAAAAAACAAGAGAGATTTAGAAGAACTAATAAACCAAATACTTTTTCTCATGTAAGTAGTGATCAGTAGGATGATACAAATAAAAATTCAGTGAGGAAGGAAGTCATGGAGAAAGTTAAAAGCTTTTCCCCATTAATGACTATTCTAGTGTTCAGAAATAGTACACTTCTTTGGTTGTTTCAGTGTAAAGTTCCTTTTCCCTTTGTCCTTGAATCAGTTAAGGTGTTTAAGAATCCACTGTAAAAATGCAGATAACCTTTGCATTTTAAAGTCTAAGTTAATGCCTTAGGTGACTTAAGGTATATAGAGGAAGACCTCAGTGGTTTTGGATTGGAAGTTATGAAGGATCTGAAGAGTGAAGTTGGTCTGTAATATAAGGACTACACTGTTCAATACAGTAGCATTTAGCCAACATGGCTATTCAAATTTAAATTAATTAAAATGTAATTTAAAATTCAGTTGTACTAGCCACATGTCCAGTGCTCAATATATGTATTCGGTTGAGAGATTTCATGTCAGACAGTGTAGAAATGACTAGATCCATCATTGCAGAGTTCTATTGGATAGAAGTGCTCTAGAGATCAACATAAAGAATCATAGAGCCTAAGGTAGTGTGAATTGAGAGACCCTCCAAAATGAAAGGACAGTGAGACACATGTATTATTGGTTAATCTAACAAAGGCCAAGGACTTGGTTGTTTATTTGAGCAGAGGTAGAGTTAGGGGTTCTCAAAGTGGTTCAGGTGGTCAGATAGTATCTTAACAAACAATCTGCAGGTATTGTAAACTATTCACCAGAGTTCTGAGACATGACAGGTCAAGAAGTCAAAATACCTGGAGACTGATCTAGCATGGTGAAAACATAGCAACCCCCCACCCATTGTCATCCCTTACATTATGATTCTGAAGCTGCATTTGATATCTAGCCTGGGGTAGGACTGTGAACCCAGAGGTCAAAGCTGTGATAAACATATGTCAGATTATTGCTTAGAAAATTCATTGACAAAGCTTTGAGCAAAACCTAGGGAATCATGTAGCAGGGGTGGAGAACATTCAGCCTGGAAATCATTTTTTCTGGCTTTGCCAAGGCAATTGCGGGCAGGACTCAAAATTCAATAAATCTAGGAGCTTTTTCATAGCTAATTTTTAAGTTGATAATTTTATATGGCCCATGAATGATGTTATAAATATCCAAATGGCCCTTGGCATATAAAAGGTTCCCCAGCCCTGAGAGTTGGGTTGGTCATATAAAACTGGAATGCACAAATCCATGACCCAGAGAGGCCCTTGACTTTGCTTTATAATTTTATCTAGTTCTGGCTCAAGTTAAACCTGGAAAAGATTAAATTAGCCCTTAAGTCCATTAAAGAATCTCTTTGATTAGATTACAATTCTCCTGAACATTTGGAACCGTTTTTCTTTCTTTATATTTATACTGTCATTACTTCATTCACTCCTTCATTCATCCATTCATTAATTTAACAAATGTATATTAAGCACCCATTATCTGGAAGAGGATATGACAGAAAACAGGCAAAATTTCTGCCTTCAAAATATTTATACTTTAGTGAAGGAAAACAGTCAATAAACTAAAAAAAAGGTAGAATTTATATTATATCAGGTGTTAATAAAAGTGGAGAAAAATGAAGCAGGAGAGGAGGCTGAGAAAGTCATTATTTTAATCAGTCATAGAAGGCACAGAGGTTATGGAAGAACTTAATGAAAGTGAAAAGCGGCAGAGATTCAATCCAGGTAGAAACATGAGGGAAATGACTCTAAACCAAGAAAAGAGTTGTTGGGAGCTCACTTCACTTATTCAAGGAACAGCAAGAAGCTGTGTGGCTTGAGCAGAGTGAGGAAGGGAAACATGGCACAATATGAGTACAGATTATTCCTGATGTTAGTAGACCAATAAGAATTTCACCTTTTGCCGGAGCCCGCCGGCAGAGTCGAACGGTCCTGAGGAAGGGGTGAGGATGGAGAAAAGACAGACACAAAAAAGATGGGATCGGGAGGGCTGCAGCTTGTGCCTGCTGCCAGCTGCCAGCCTCTAGTTTATTTTCCCAGCTCAATATATACAGGCACTGTTGATTTTGCTGAATAGCACCCCTCCCCACATTCCTACAAGGCGTTTGAATGCTCTTTCAGAGTAAACACTCTGCCACCTGCATGAGGTCAGACCTTGGTAACTATCTTTATCTCAGCTCCTAATGGGAACTTTTGGGGAGGATTGAGTCCTTGGCTCCAGAGCCTCAGGCTACGTGGACCATGTCCAGACACGTAGCGGGCTCTCAATATCAAGGGTCATTGTGGGGAGGGTCGAGTCCCTGACTCCAGACCCTCAGGTGGCGTGGACCATGTCCAGACCTGTCACTGGCTCCCAACAACCTTTTTCTTCAAATGATTTTTCAAGGAAACCTTGGAAGGATTTTGATCAGAGGAATGGCATTACTTGATTTACATTTAAAAATAATTACTGTAGATGTGGTTTGGGAATATTATGCGAGGAAACAAAGATGAGAGCAGGGAGATCTATTAGAGGTTATTGAAAAAATTCAGAAGTGATGATAATGACTTTGAACAGAATAATAGTAAAGCAGAATTCTTCAAAAATTTTGGAAAGTGTTAATAGTCCTAAAAATTACTGAGGAACTCAAAAGTTTTTGTTTATATGGATTATATGTATTAATATTAACTATATTAGAAACTAAAACTGAGGCTTTAAAATATGTATATATTGATTCATATAAAAATAGTAATAACATATCTATGGCAATAATAAATTTAAAATATATGAACATATTATTAAAAAAATAAAGATATTCTCCAAAAGAAAAAAAAGTAGTGAGAAGATTGGCATTGCTTCATAGTTTTACAAATCTCTTTAATGTCTGGCTTCATAGAAGACATTTTGATTCTAATATCTGTTACTGCATTCAATCTATTGTGAAATGCTTAAGCTTAAGTTTGAAGAAAGTCCATTCTTACAGAAATATGTACTTGGAAAAGGGAAGAATTTTCAAACACTAGTAGATATTATTATTTGATATTACACCATGTTTTAAGGAATAGTTCTTCAAGGTTAGTTGCAATATGTAATATAGTTTCATCCAAACTATATTAATGAACTTTATGTATTCATTTACATTAAAATATTTATCTGTCTTATATTATGAATACATCTTTATTCATGCTTAATATGATAACATTATAAAGTGGTAATTTGAAAAATATTGAGTTATACAGATTTTTCAATTGTTGTTGCATTTTGTTGTGCAATATAAAAAATTATATTTACAAAAATATAACCACCAAGCTCATAAAAAAAATATTTTTAAGTATTGGGAATCTTTCAAGCCCACAGTGGTGAATATGAGTATTCAAAAATTCTAATTTCCCTACAAAGTATTCAATTTTATCATGGGCATCAATTTCTATGATTTTTCCCCCTTGAAGTGACAACCTCACTGTTATTTATATTTCAAGAAAATATCTACCATACAACCAATGTGAATAATGATAGTTTTTCTATTAGTTTTTATTCTAAGCAAAAATGTTCTAAAACCATGAAAATGACCCACACAGGTCTAGCTGCCTGTTGCCATGAAAACCAAACTTGTGAGATAGGTGTTTGTAAAAAGTTAAGAGGTTTATTCGAGTGCTGGCATCTTGAGAAGATGGGGGACTTTTCATAGTCCTCAAAACCCATCTTAATACCTCAGTACAGGCTGAGGATTTTTATAAGGATGGAGAAGGAAAGCAGAAAAAGAGATCAGGGGAGGGGCTATGGACCTGCCATCTCTAATTTGAAAAAAAAGCTAGATAAGAAATAAAAACGTAAGACTTTATTTTTATACAAAACAGAGAGTTGGTTGTAGCCTTGAAAGAATGCAGAATACACCACCTTTATTGCTTAGTTGAAATGTTAAATTATAGTTACAGTTCCATGAAAAAAGTGATTAAATGAGCTTGTGAAACAAAGAATTGTACAAGTAAATTTTAGCATGTAACAGAGTTCTTTATGTATATTTTTCATTTTATCATCTAGAGCAGAAGGGGAGCTTTTTTTCTGCCAAGGATCATTTCAATATTTATAACACATTCAAGGGCCATACAAAATTATCAACTTAAAAATTAGCTATGAAAATCTCCTAGGTTTATTAAATTTTGAGTCCCTCCTGTGGTTGCCTTGGCAGAGCAAAACCAAATGATTTTGTGGGCCATATATTGCCCAAAGGTTGAATGTTCCCCATCCCTGATCTAGAGTATTATAAACATGTGTACTGAGAAGTTAATATTTAATAAAATTACAACAAAAATTAAAAATTGGTATTGTTTCACTAAGGACATTATTAAGTGAAACTGGTCCTTCTCCCTTAGTTCCTCTCCAGCTGTGAGTGTGAGTCAGTGAAGAATACAAGACTAGTACGATTTGTTGACATTGCTTTTATTTGTGCTTAGATATGAAAAGTTTTGTCCACCATTGCTTTTGCATCACTGAAAGCATCAATGCAGTGAAAAAAATCAAATAATATTTGAATATTATTAAATTTTCTTCATTGAAGTGACAGGCTCTCTTTGTTGGACTGTCCCTTTAGTGAACATCTGTGAACACTCTGTAAGGGTCTTGGGGACTCCCAGGAGTTCACAGACCACGATTTGAGAGCTACTCTAGTTGAAGGTAAGATATTGTCTTTTACTGAATACATTTTGAAAGATTTGGTGATATTTTAGATATGAGGTATAAGAAAAATAGAGGAGGCAAGATTGACTCCAAGGTTGATGACTTGAACAACTGGTGTTACCATTTGCTGAGATGGGAAAGACTGGGAAGAAAGCAGGTGATAAGGTGGGGTTGGGAGAACAGGGGTTGGAGGAATATGTTAGATAGAGATTAGGTGTTATGTATTGAAATTTCTGTCTCAAAATACCTTGTGCTCGTTTTTATTTTTTTGGTTCCACATGTTTAAAGTAGGGGAGGATTTAAGACTTACTCTGGCTTTTAAGCTTCTGATTATTAAAATGAAAGTGGCCATCTTTTCTAAGTTTGGGACTCTTCTTAGGACTCCGTAGAGTAGTGGTTCTTAATGTTAGTATTTTGGGTCAAAGAACCCTTTGAAAATTTGACAACAGATATGGCTCCTTAATGTACTGCAGTGCAATTCTTATGTTAACTACCCAGTGTTACTGTGTTAAATTCCATAGGTAAGGGCACAATTACCTACAAGGCTGTACTCACTTCAGATTCTCATTGAAAGTTTAGGGTCCCTAACCCAACTGTACTTCTCACCAATTCGCTACAAATTCAAAGATTTTCATAATTCACTAGAACAACTCATAGAATTCAGGAAAATGCTGTACTTACAATATTGTTTTATCAGAAAGGATACAAATGTGGACCAGTCAAATGAAGATACTCCTAGGGCAAGGTCTGAGAGAACTTCAAACACAGAGTTCCAGTTGATTTCTCTCCATAGAGTCAGAATGCATTAGCTCTTGCACATCAATTTATCCATGTTTTCAACAACCAGGAGTCTCACTTAAGTTTTTATGTCCAGAGTTTGTTTCTCTGGTGTTTGATTATATGGGCATGATTGATTGAATCATTTGTAACATGGTTGAACTCCACCTCTAGCTTACTGCCTTCTCCAGAGGTTGGGCTGGCTCAAAGCTGTAACCTTTCATATACATGGCTGTTTTTTCTAGTGTCCAGCCTCCATCTGGAGCCATAGTCTTAGTATACTCAGGTGTAATCTGACAGATTCATGAATAATAAAGACATACCTATCACTTGGAAATTTCTGAGTTTTAGACAATCATGCCAGTATCCCAGGACAGAGACTAGACAAATTCTTCATTATACAACAACCCTCTTCACAGAAAACACCACATGCTTTGCTTAAAATGTCAAAGGTTATTAGATACCTGGAAAATCCCTGTGTACAAACTTCTGGCTATGGACTCAAAGGCAGCCTTTTCAAATGCACAATTGATGCCAATACCAAATTCAGTCTTCAAATTATAGGTGCATGAAAAGATTTCCAAGCTTGAGGTCCAAAGATAGCATTCAGAGAGTCATAAGAATGCTAATCCAACCAAGGATAATCACACACACACACACACAGACACACACACACACTCCAGAAACAAAATTCAAAAATAGGGAAAAAACCCTAGATTTTAATTCTGCAGTATGTAGGCTAATAACACTGATTTGAAGAAAAAAATTTTGGAAAGAGCATAAGTTTTTAGGAATTCTTATTGATCTAAATACTAAGGATTACAGAGTTTCTTCACCTGTACTTAAAAATCAGGGTCTTAAAATGGGACTCACAGTAACACTGAGTTTGCTTTAACAACTCCATGTAAGCAGACCCTCCAACACAGTTTATCAGGCTTCCTTCACATGAGGTACTCAGTATATTTTTGTTGATTTATTGCAGAAGAAAGTTTTGGTAAATGAGATGAAGACCATTCTTTTCACTGGCCTATAACTGGTGACTGGTCATGTGCATTAGACAAGTATTTGGATCTGACTTGAGAGGACCTTTTCTTGAGGTGATTTGTACTTGGGGTCATGAGTAGCTATTGTACTTCCTAAACTTATGGGTCTCATGGTACATTTTTGAATAAGCTATGGTATTGACTTAGCTGGACCAGCCAAATTCCAAGCAAGTTCATTACATTCTTTCTAACTTACATTCTATTAATTTTCATAAACTCCTATGAGTTAAGTATTTTCAATACTTTATTTTTAAATGTTACAACTTGGAAAACAGATTCACTAGATGTGTGAAGTGGAGAATGAAACTATTATCCTAGTCAGATAATTGATGTAAAGTTGTTTTAATTTTGCTTCAGTTGCACAGATAATGAGCTTATTTCTCTATATTACTCTCTGTCAAGAATGGATCCATTCTGTCTCGAAGTGTAAGATAAATTTTTTAAAAATGTAAGGAGAAAATCTCACAGATACTCGTCTAGGAGGTGCTAAGGTTCAATTAAAGAGAGGCACTTGTGTAACCATATCCTGGAATAAGTGCTTCATTGGGCTTATGTCAATCTTATATTAGAAAGTTGCATGGAAGTAATTGTAAATTACAATATCTGCTGTATCAATCAGGATTTTAATGATTTTACACAACTTAAATAGAGTAGTCCTTTGAAGGAAATTTATCATCTTAAAATAAATAATGTCATTTATATCAGAGAATATATATGGTTATTATTTTCTCATTTACAGAAAGATAGTGTGTATGTGTGTGTGCATGTGTGTGTGTGTGTAAAAACAAATCACTTTTAGTGATGATAACTTCCATCTCTCTTGCCTCATTCCTTCCAGCCCCTGAATTTTCAGCACAAAACTCTGCATCACTTTGATGTGGAACTCACAGTTAGGGTTCATAAATTTTTCTTTATTGCAGGATCTTTTCTTGTAGCAACTGTATACTGGGGATTATTTTTACAGGGCATTGACAAATATTCAATGATTTTTCCATCATGACCAGCTTATTTGATCAGAACAATAAGTTTACATACAAATTCATGAGTGTACTCACATTTATTCAATCAGAAATGCAATGTGCATCTTTTGTTTTTTCATTGACAAGCAATGATTTAGACAATTTTTTATGCTCTTTAAAATTTTTTTTTGCTTATTTATTCTAAGAATGTTGCTGACTCTCTAGGCATTGTGTGATTAACTGAAGATCGCAATAAGACAGTCATGAATTAGCTCTGTGA
Source organism: Miniopterus schreibersii (assembly GCF_964146895.1). Taxonomy (NCBI): domain Eukaryota; kingdom Metazoa; phylum Chordata; class Mammalia; order Chiroptera; family Miniopteridae; genus Miniopterus; species Miniopterus schreibersii. Next base: position 85,733,093 of record NC_138102.1, on the reverse strand, counting down.
GCTCATGAGCCTGGTAGTGATGGGCAGCTTGCTGTTCTGCCACAATCTATGGAGGGATTAAAAAGTACTAATTGGCAGATACAAAATAGTCACTGGGATGTAAAGTATAGCATAGTAAATATAGTCAATAATATAATAACTATGTAAGGGGCCAGGTGGGTACTGGAAATATCAGGGAGAACATTTTGTAAAGTATGTAATTGTCTAACTACTATGCTATACACCTGAAACTAATAGAAAATAATATTGAATGTAAACTATAATTAAAAATTTTTTAAAATAAAAAATGAGTTGATGGAAATGTAAATGATATTTTAGAGCAATGTCTTTTCTCTGTTCATGACCCAGTTAAGTGCAATTCTAGGAAGATTAGAGATATAGAAGAGTTATTTTTCAATTATTTAAGATATAGATTTAGTAACTTCTAATCATTTGTTTTTCTTGAGCAAAAAAGGACTACTTTCTTAAAGATCATTTACGGGGCCCAACTCCCTCTTGCATATTATAGTCCTACCCCATTATCCATTGGGGATAAGGGGAGGATGCCTGAAACTGAAGGTAGTTCCCAATGCTACATATATATATTTTTTCCTACACATACATATTTTTACACTCAAATGAAGCGCTTTATGGCTTCTCTTTGGCATATCCAAATTGCCAGCATTTCTACTCATGCACTTGGTGCCATTTTTAAGTAAAATAGGACTACTTGAACACAAGCACTAAGATATTGAGACAATCTGTCTGATAATAAATACAGTTACTAAATGACTAATGGGAGGGTAAGGTATAGAGTTTAGAGATTCTGGACAAAGGGATGATTCAAGATTTGGGTGGACAGAGCAGGACTACATGAGATTTCATCATGCTGCTCAGAATGGCACTCAATTTAAAACTTATAAATTGTTTATTTCTGTAATTTTCCACTTAATATTTTTCATACCTTGGTTGACCATGGGTAACTGAAATCACAGAAAGCAAAACTATAGATATGCTGGGGACTACTATACTTATATTTCATCATAATTAAATTCTAAGCTTTTGAGGGCAGGGATGGTAACATATTTTTAACTCTCATCATGCTTTACACTTAGTTACTATTTACTAGATGCTTAAGGATTATTAACTAATGAAATAGGTAACTCCTGAAGACAAGGCTTTGGACCAAATTAAATGACTGTCTAATCATGAAAGTTTAGTTATCAAATAGACTGAAAATTTTTTTGGCAAGAGATTCTATTCGATATCTTTAAATCATATTGTCTGCTCTGATCACCCCTGAATTAAATACTGTCCCTAAAATCTTGGACATGCAAGGAAATATAGTGTGCAGATTTTTCCAATCCCTACAAATTTGAAAAAGTATTTTGAGGACTCATTTTGTTAAATACAATAATAAAATCTGGTGCAACTTTAATTTTTTTAAAAAATCAAGCAGAGAAATTATTTAAATCTTTTAATTTTAAAAATAGAATTTGAGGCCAAGAAGTATTCCATTGTGTATATGTACCACTGCTTTTTTATTCACTTATCCATTCATGAACACTTGGGTTGTTTTCATATCTTGGTTGGTGTAAATAACTTCAGTGAACATATGGATGCATATATTCTTTTGAATTAGTGTTTTGTGTTTCTTTGAATATATTTATAGAAATAGAATCCCTGGGACATAAGGTAATTCCATTTTTAATTTTTTTGAGGAAGCTTCACAGTGTTTTCCATAGTGGTTTCACCAATCTGTATCCCACCAATAGTGCACTAGTGTTCCCTTTTCTTCACATTCTCTCCAACACTTGTTGTTTGTAGATTTATTGATGAAAGCTATTTTGAAAGATGTGGGGTTGTATCAAATTGTGGTTTTGATTTGCAGTTCTCTGATGATTAGGCATGTTGAGCAACTTTTCATGTTTATTGGCCATATGCATGTCTTCCTTGATAAATATGTATGGGGTCAGGTAGGTACTTGAAGCAGTGGACACCACTCTGTAAAGTACATGATTTTCTAAACACTTTGCTGTACATGTGAAACTAGTATAGAATAATACTGAATGTAAACTATAATTGAAAAATAAAAAATAAAATTAAATAAATGGAATTTAAGGGCCTCTATGTGTGTGTGGCAAGGAGCCTCTAAGAGAGGTTCCAGTGATTCTCACCTAGTATTTAAGACCTTGGGTAGTCATTTCCCCTTGAATAGGGGCTGGGATTATTGATTCTCTTCTAATGAACAGAATACAGTGTGAAATGATGTCCCTTCTGAGATTAGTTTATAAAAAGATGGTGACATGTGTCTTGGGGTATTCTCTATAGCTCTTTCTTGTATTATTGACTCTGAAAAGGACCCAGGTGGGTACCTTGTCAAGAGGAAGGTCTGTGAAAAGGCCTATGTGAGTGAATTTGGGAGTGGATGCTCCCCTGTTGAGTGTTGAGATGACAGCATCTTTGTTCAATACCTTGATTGCAGCCACATGAGAGAATCTAAGTCAGAACAACTCACTTAAGCCATTCCCAGATTTTTGACTCTCAGAAACCATGAGATAATAAATTTTTATTGTTTTTAGCTGCTAAATTTAGGAGCAGTTCATTACATCACAATAGATAACTAATAGAGTGCATTTTAGGCCCAGCAGTTCCAAAAGAACAGATAAGCTAAGCTTATTAATCCATTGATCAGTTGGTTTATTGTCTGAGCACCTGTAGTAGCTTTGACTATTAGTTGTATTGAATTAATTTATTCATTCAATGAATATTTATTAAGCAGTATTCTGAGTCAGACATTATTTTAGTCCCTGATGATAGAGCAGGAAATAAAATAGAAATAAATTTCTGCCCCAATAGAGTTTATATTCTAACTGGGATGAAAGACAATAGAAAAACACATGCTCTCTGTTGTTATAATAATACTGCACAACAAATCATCTCAAAGCTAAACAGTTAAAAACCATCACTATTATTATTTTTTATGTATCTAAGGGTTGGCAGATTTGGGTTTGGCTAACTTCACCTGGGCTTGTTTTCTCCTGTGTCTGGATGTGATCTGGGCCAAGGTTGTCTCATGGTGAAGGCTGGGAAGAGAAGTGAAAGAGAGATCAGAAGTGCATAATCCCTTTTGAAGATTCAAACTGACTCACTGTCATTTCCACTGTGTTCTGTTGTACAAAGTAAATAACAAGGCCAGCCCAATTTCAACGGGCAGGGAGACAGATTCCTCTTCCTGCTGGGAGGAGCTGCGAAGTCACTTTGGAAAACATAAATACAGAAAGGCCAATAATTAGAGTCATCAGTACAATCAATGCAATACATTAAGTAAAACACATAGTATATTAGATATTGCTGTATTAGTTATGTAGAAATGGAAGGTAGAAAATGGGGTAAGGAGAGGAAGTGGGTAACATTTGGGTAAATCTCTGAAGAAAAGTGAGCAAGTTCTAAGATATCTGGGGAGTTAAAATTACTGGAAGAGCAAGTCGAAGGACCTGAAATAAAATTGTGGCTGGCATGTTTGAGAAAAAGAAGGCCAGTTGGAATATGAAATGGTAATGTCCTGAAGGCCACTGTAAGAACTTCGGCGTCTCTGAGTATGCCACTAGAGAGTCTTGAGAAAAGGAATGCCATAAGTTGTTTGCTGGCTGTGTTAAGAACAAGCTATAGGAGAGGCAATGGAGGAAGGAGGAAGATAGGTGGAAGACTATTGCAATAATCCAGGGGACAGATGATGGTAATTTAGCTAGAGTGAGAGCCATAGAGGTGATGAGTAGCAGTCAGATTCTGCATATATTTTGAGGGTAGAATTCATGACTCAGTTACTCTTGTATTTATGTTTAGAAATAAAACATAATATGTATAAAAACAAACCAGTTGATTGCTTTATTTTCCAAATATAAAGATTTCCATGAGCCAGACCTTCCCCTAAGCTTTGCCCACTGGTCTTTTCATTTTAATGCTCATAATAGCCCTTTAATGCAGGTTTACTAGCTCCCACTTTTTATAGAGGAGAGGCTAAATCTTCAATACATTTTTTTGTTGTTGTTTCTTTATCTTTATTGTTGAAAATACTACAGATGTCCTTTTTTTATCCTCCAGTGATCCCTTCTACCCTGCATCCATCCCACCCCCAGGGTTTTCCCCATACCAGTGTCTGGGTCCATGAGTTATGCTTATAAACATATAAGTTCTTCGATGAATCTCTCCCCATTCACTCCCTCCTCCCCACCTTCCTTCTGAGATCCCTCAGTCTGTTCCATGCTTCTATGTCTCTGGATCCATTTAGTTCATTGGTTTATTTTGTTTATTATATTCCACATGTAAGTGCGATCATGTGGTACTTGTCCTTCTCTGACTGGCTTATTTCCTTAGCATAATACTTTCTAGTTCCCTCCATGCTGTCCCAAAGGATAAGACATTTAGAATTGTGGTTTAATAAACTACAATTAAATATTTTTAATACTATTACTTTTCAAATGTAACATGGTAACATTATTGGGTCCTCTATAATCAGAAATCTGGCTTCTCTTGCTGAATTCTATGTAACATTGTGGCACAAAGGCAAGTGGAGGACAAATCCACCTCAAAGAAGCCAAGGCTATGATATAGGAAAGTCACTGACAGAATAAAAGAGAAGCCCGGCTGGCATGGCTTAGCTATTGAGCATTGACCTATGATCCAGGAGAATGAGGTTTGATTCCTAGTCAGGGTACATGCCTGGGTTTTGGGCTCAATCCCCCGTAGGAGACCTGCAGGAGGCAGCAGATCAATGGCTCTCATTATTGATGTTTCTATCTCTCTCTTTCCATTTCCCTTCCTCTCTGAAATCAATAAAGACATGTTTAAAAAAATATTCTTCAATCTATATGTTAACATTTTATCCCTATATGAATTTTAAATTTGTTAATAAATCATTTTTATCCATGGTAAATTTAAAGTAACTTAATGTAAGTCATCTGTTTGGAAAACAAAGTAGAAGATTACCTTATGTATATTTTAAACATACTTAAAAACATTTTTAAAATAACTATTATAACACTGTCTTTAATAACTTGCTGATCTTTTAAAATTAGTTCTTTAATTTTTAAAGCCTTGATAAGGTATAATTGACAACAAACTTCACATATATAAAATTGTGCAATTTGATAAATTTTGACATATATGTATCTGTAAAACCATAACTACAATCAAGGTAATAATCATATTCATTTCCTCCAAAAGTTTTCTTGCACTCTTGTAATTCCTCCATGGCCTCTCCCCCAGTCAAACACTAATCTGTTAAATGAGACTATAAGTAAGTTTGAATTTTCTACAATTTTATATAAATGTATGTACTACTTTTGGTCTGGCTTCTTTCACACAGGATAATTTTTTGAGATACATTTATGTTGACTCATGTTTATTCCTTTTTATTCCTGAGTGGTAAATAATCCAATGTATCAAATTTACCTGTTATTCATTTACCTGTTATTCATTTACCTGTTGATTGATATTTGGGCAGTTTCCAGTTCCTGGCTATTGCAAATAAAGCTGTTAGGAATATTTCTTTCTATGGATTTACACTCATTTTTCTTTAGTAAATACATAGGTTTGAAATGACTGGATCACATGGTAGGCATATGTTTAACTTTTTAAAAACACTACCAAACTGTTTTCCAAAGTGATTTTCCATTGCACGTCTCACCAGCAGTGTATGAAGGTTTTAGTTCTGCAAGATCATTGCTGAAACTTTAAATTTTAGTGTAGTTGCATCTCATTGTGGTTTTAATTTGCATATCCTTAAAGGCTAATGATGTTAAGCATCTTTCATGTACTTATTTACCATCTGCATATCTTTTCTGGAGAAGTGTATAAATTTTTAGCTCATTTTAAAATTTGGTTTTTATTGACTTATCATTGCATTTTGAGAGTTTTAAATTAAATATATCTTAAAACTCTCTGGGTTCAAGTCTTTTATCAGATTGTGAATTTGCAATATTTTCCCAAAACAACTGCTTGTCTTTTTATTCTTTTAGCAGTGTCTTTTGAAGAATATACATTTTTAATTTTCATAAAGTTTAATGTATTATATTTCTCTTAGATGAATCATGGTATGGTGACATAGTTAAGAAATCTTTACCAAATCTAAAGCAAGAGATTTTTCTCCTCTTTTTTTCCTAAAAGTTTAAGTTTAATATCTTACTTTTAGTTCTATGCTTCATTTTAAATTAATTTTTATGTATGGTGTATGTAATGTGATGTTCAGATTGAAGATAATATTTTTGTGTACTGATTCCCAATACCACTTCTTTCTTGAAGACTATCCTCTCTCCACTGAATTGCAATTGCTCCTCTGTCAGAAATCAGTAGTCCACTTCTATGTGTTGGTCTGTTTATGGACTCTCTATTTTATTCACTGCTCTATTGTTTATCTTTATACCAAGATCATACTGTCTTAATTACTTTAGCTTTTATAATAAGTCTTAAAATAAGGTAGAGCTAGTCTTCTCACTTGGTTCTTCTTTTTCAAAATTGGTTTGGTTGCTTTAGGTCCTATTTCTAATGAATTTTAGAATGATCTCATCAATTTGAACAAAAAAGTTTGCTTAGACTTTGATTAAGATTGTATTAAATCTTCAGATCATTTTGAGTAGAATTAACCTCTTAATAGTATTGATATCATTAATGGGAATTTAAAATGGTACATCTGTTCTTGAAAACAGTATGATGATTCCTCAAAACATTAAAAATAGAATTACCATATTATCCAGTAATCCACTTCTGGGTATATACATAAAAGAATTGAAAGCAGGGTCTCAAAGAAATATTTTTTTATACCAATATTCAATATAACAGCATTATTCACAGTAGGTAAAATGTGAAAGCAACTGAAGTGTCCATTGATGAATGAGTGGATAAGCAAAATGTGGCATATACATATAATGAAACATTGTGTAATTATGGAAATTATCACATAAAATACCACAGAGATGAAACTTAAGGACATTATACTAAGAGAAGTAAATTGATCACCAAAAACAAATACTGTATGATTCCACTTATATCAGGTACTTAGAGTAATCAAAATCATAGAGGAGGAAAATAAAATGGTCGTTGCCAGGGGTGGGGAGAGGGAGAAATGGGGAGTTAGTGTTTAATGGCTACAGAGTTTCTGTTTTGCAAGATAAAAAACATTCTGGAAATGGATGTTGATAATCATTGCACATTTTGATGTATTTAAGACCACTGAACTGTACACTTAAAGATGGTTAAGATGGTAAGTTTCATATCATATGTATTTTGCCACTATAAAAAAAAATTGAAAAAAAGAAATATTTAGATTATTTATTTATTTTTTAAATGTATCTTTATTGATTTCAGAGAGAGGAAAGAGAGGGAGAAGAGAGATAGAAACATCAATGATGAGAGAGTGTCATTGATCAGTTGCCTCCTGCATGCCCCAGACTGGGGATCAAGCCCACAACCCAGGCATGTGCCTGACTGGGAATCGAACCCCAATTGCCTGGATCCTAGGTCTATGCTCAACCACTGAGCCAGGCCTGGCCAAACTATTTATTTATTCTTGAGTGAACATTGGTATTCTGTGTCTTTCAAAGACTATCCATTTTATTTAAGTTGTTGAATTTATAATATTTTCTTATTTTCCTTTTAACATCTGTGAAATCTTGTGTGATGTTATCTCTCTTATTTTTGTCAATGGTAATTTATACCTTCTCACTCTCCTAATCAGTCTGGCTAGAGATTTATTAATTTTATTTATCTTAGAAAACAGATTTTATTCATTTTTTGTTTTCTTTTTAAATTTTTTCTTTGATTTTTATTATTTTTATTCTTCTACTCACCTTGGGCTTCATTTTCTCTTTTATTCCTCTAGTTTCTTAAGGTAGAAGTACGGGTCATTGATTTGAGTTCTTTCTACATTTCTTTTTCTTTTTTTTGTATCAGACATATGTACTTTATTAGTGAGTCACTAGCTCCTTCAGACAGGTAGCATATTGGTTAACACATATAGGAATAAAAAGAGCTTAAGGGGACAGCCTAGTCTAGATATACACCTAACCTCTACCAATTCTGAATTGCATTAAAAGCACCTACATCCAAAATCAAGTTTACATATTGTAACTTAATGTCCTTTTCAGGAACATTTATTCTTTGGCAGATAAAGCTGATAAGTAACTTTGGGTTTGCTAAAACACCTCTATAAGTCTATGTGATTCCAAATATTTGGATGGAAAGCTAGTTGATATGATGTGAAAAAAATCTCTGGAAAAATAACTAAGATTTTTTCTTTTCTTTGGAGTTTTGAGTGCTCATAAAAAAATCTAAAGCACATGATTTCCTATTTAGAGGTCCTTTACTCTCCTCCAAGGCCTTGGATGTTGATCCTCGCTCTAGGTCAGGGACCAGTCTTTCTGGCCCATTGCTCTTACAGGGCCCTGCAGTTTGTTTGTTTGTTTGTTTCCTTCTCTTGTTCTTTATTTTTTAAAATAAGTTTTTATTTTTCAATTACAGTTGACACACAATAGTATATTAGTTTCAGGTGTACAACCCTCTGATTAGACATCTATATAACTTATGAAGTGATCACCCCAATAAATCTAGTACCCATTGGTTACTATACATAGTTATTACAATATTATTAACTATATTTCCTATGCTGTACTTCACATCTCCATGATTATTCTGTAACTACCAATTTATGTTTCTTAATCCCTTCACTTATTCTACCCATCCCTTATACCCCTTTCCAACTGGCATTTGTCAAAATGTTCTTTGTATCTATGAGTCTGTTTCTGTTCTGCTTATTTTTATTAATTAATTAATTTATTTATTTATTTAGTTAGTTAGTTAGTTCCACCTATAAGTGAAATCATGGTATTTGTCTTTCTCTGTCAGACCTATTGCACTCAGCACAACACCTTCAAAGTTTATTCATGTTGTTGCAGGTTACAAGATTTCATTCTTTTTGGTGGCTGAGTCACATTTTATTGGAGATATGTACCACACTTTCCTTATCCATTCATCTATTGATGGACACTTAGGTTACTTCCATATCTTGGCTATTGTAAACAATGCTGCAATAAACATATGGATGTATATGTCTTTTCCAGTTAGTGATTTGGCTTTCTTTGGATAAATAGCCAAAATTGAGTTTCTGGGTCCTCCTTTGTCTCTACTATAGCCTTATTTTAAAGTCTGTTTTGTCTGGCATAAGTATTGCTACCTCAGCATCTTTTTGTTTCCATTTTCAAGAAATATCTTGCCATGTGGGCATGGCTCAGTGGCTGAGCATCAACCTAGGATCCAGGAGATTGTGGTTCAATTCCTTCAGGGCACTTGCCCAGGTTGTGGGCTTGATCCCCAGTTGGGGGCATGCAGGAGGCAGCTAATCAATGGCTCTTTCTATCTCTCTCTCCCTCTCCCTTCCTCTCTCTGAAATCAGTAAATATGTATATTTTTAAAAATAAATATCTTTTTTCTATCCCTTTACATTCAGTCTGTGTTTGTCTTTTGATCTGAAGTGAGTCTCTTATAAACAGCATATATAAGAGTCTGGTCTTCTTATTCATTCAGCCACCCAGTGTCTTAAATGGAGCATTTAATCCATTTTCATTTAAAGTAATTATTGATAGATGTGTATTTATTGTGATTTTATTATTAATAATTTTTATTTTTTTGCTTCTTTTTCTTAAAGCAGACCCTTTAACATTTCTTGTAATACTGGTTTGGTGGTGTTGAACTCCTTTAGCTTTTTATTGTCTGGGAAGTTCTTTATCTGTCATTTGATTCTAAATGGTAGCCTTATAGGATAGAATAATCTTGGTTATAGGTCCTTTCTTTTCATCAGTTTGAATATTAAGTGCCAACCCATTCTTACTTCCAAACTTTCTGTTGTGAAATCAGCTGACAGTCTTATGGGAGTTCCCTTGTAGGTAACTAACTGCTTTTCTCTTACTGCTTTTAAAATGCTCTGTCATTAACCTTTGGTGTTTTAATTATCATGTGTCTCAGTGTGGGTCTCTTTGGGTTCATCTTGTTTGGGACTCTGAAATTCCTGAACTTGTATGTCTATTTCCTCCTCCAAGTTAAGGAAGTTTTCCGTCATTATTTCTTCAAACAAGTTATCTTTCTCTTGCTCTCTCTCTTCTCCTTCTTACAACCCCATGATATGAATGTTTGTAAACTTGATGTTGTCCCAGAGGTCGCTTTAACTGCCCTTATTTTTTTTGTACTCTTTCACTTTTTGCTGGTCTTATTGGGTGTTTTCTGCTATCTTATCTTCCAACTCTCTGATTTAATCCTCTGGTTCATCTAATCTACTATTGATTCATTTTAGTGTATTCTTCATTTCAGTTGTTGTATTTTTCATTTTTGACTGCTTTTTTGTGTTTTCTATGTACATTTTTATGTTTCCTATCACTTTGAAGTTCTAACTGAGTTGCTCCATTCTTCTCCTAAGATTTTGACCATCCTTATTACCTGTATTTTGAACTTTGCCTCTGTTTAGTTCTCTTTCTGGTGTTTTATCCTTCTCTTTCATCTGGGACATGTTTCTTTGTCTCATTTTTTTTTTTTTTAATATATCTTTATTGATTTCAGAGAGAGGAATGGAGAGGGAGAGAGAGAGATAGAAACATCAATGATGAGAGAGTCATTGATCGAACCCGCAACCCAGGCATGTGACCTGACCAGGAATCGAACCCTGATCACCTGGATCCTAGGTCGACGCTCAACCGCTGAGCCACGTCCAGCCAGGCTGTCTCCTCATTTTGACTGCCAATCTGTGTTGATTTCCATGGATTAAGTAGAGTTGCTGTCTCCTATCTTGGTAGAGTGGCCTTAGGTAGAAGGATTTCTATGCACAAAATCATGTCATCTGCAAATAATGAGAGTTTTACATCCTTCTTTCTAATTGGATGCCTTTTCTTTTTTTCCTTTTTGTCTGACGCTGTTTCTAGGACTTCCAGTACTATGTTGAATAAGAATAGTGAAAGCAGACATCCTTGTCTTGTTCCTGTTTTTAGGGGAAATGTTTTTATTTTTTTGCTCATTGAGTATGATGTTGGGTTTATGTTTGTTGTATATGGCCTTTATTTTGAGGTATGATCCCTCTATTACCACTTTGTTAAGAGTTTTTGTCATAAATGGGTGCTGTATTTTGTCAAATGTTTTTTCTGCATTATTGATATGATCGTGTGATTTTTATCCTTCATTTTGTTAATGTGATGTATCACATTTATTAATTTGTGAATATTGTACTAGCTTTGCATATGGGAATAAATCCCACTTGAAAAGAACATATACAGTGTGTCACAAAAACTGAAAAATTAATAATTCCAATGAGTTAAATCTGGAAAGGAAGGAATATCAATTGAAGTATCAAAAAATGTATGTGTATACAGTGTTTTGGGACACCCTATGTTTTATTATTTCTGAGTCGTGTGTAATAAATATATCAGCTTGATCAGTTATTTGATGATGTAATTTTCTATCTCCTTGTTCTCAGTTATTGACAAAGAAGTATTTTAATCTCTGACTATGGTGTGAATTTGTTTATTTCTTCTTGCATTTCTATCAGGCTTTTCTACATATGTTTTGAAGTTCTGTTGTTAAGTGAATAAATATGTAAATTATTACATCATCCTATTACATTGACTGCTTTATCACTGTGAAACAACCTTCCTCCTTGCTGATGAAATTTACATTCACTAATATTAACATAGTTACTCCAGCTTTCTTATTATAAGAATTAGTATGCTATTTCTTCTTTTTGTTGTTTTACTTTTATCTTATTTCTATCTTAATGTTTAAAATACATTTTTTGTTTGCATCATAAAGTTGGTTCTTATTTTTTGTCCAGTTTGATAATCTCTGCTTTTTAATTGGAAGAGTAGAAATGTCTTACATTTAATATGATTATCAATATGATTTGGTTTAAGTCTATTATGTTACTATTTTTTATTTTCCTCATTTACTTGTTCTTTGCTTTTGTCAGGAAGCCAATAATAGTGTAAAATAAAACATATATATATATATATGTTTACATATTTATATATATATATGTGTATATATACATATACATATATATATATATAAATTGCTTTGTATTTCCCAATCGGCATAGCCATAGTTCATGCTGGAGAGAGACACTTGTTATTGCATAGGAGATGGAAAGTGCAGTATTTACTTTTTGTAAATACTGAAATTGTAGTATTTACTTTTGTTTGTTTACATGTTTATTGTTAGTTTTAACCACTAAAATATATGCTTCATAAAAGCACAACCCTTGTCTCATACCAACAGTCCTTAGCACACATTAGGTGAATAATAAATATTTTTTCACTGACAAGGACTAAAGTCAGATTCTTGGTGTGGATGTAGAGAGATCACCTGAGCTATGTATAGGTTAAATGGGAGTAAAGCCAACAGCTGAATCCTTTCCAGGTATCTGGTGTCAGAAAAAAGTTTTAAACAAAGGCATGAGATTGTAGCAAGAACCAAGGGCCAAGAAAAAAGTCTGTGATCAAACTTGATAGGAACTGGTAAGGAAAGAAGGCAGAAGATACCAGGAATCATATATGAGTGTACCTGCCAAAGCTGCTTGAGTGCTATTCTGATTTGCAAAGATTCTTTTTTGATGACACATGGCCCTAATCACCAAGGACTGTACTCTGAAATGCATCCTTTATCTATTTATTCAGTGAAAATTTATTGGTTAAGTTCTGTTTTTACAAGATTAATATAGTATTGCCACATCTTACTGAGGAGGCAGACATTTACATATGTAGATAAATTATTATAAGGCACCATGATGATTAGAATAACGGGTGTGTGTGCATGCATCTGGGGTAGAACTGTGGAAGACTAGAAGAAAGACTGCCTTCTCCTGGGAGGCAGGTCAGAGGAGACTTCATAAAGTTTTAAGAATTAGTAAGAGTTTCTAAATTGAATTATGTGAACAAGGCAGTGAATGGTACAATAGAAAGATGGAAGAAAATGCTAAAAGCCTTAAGGGCATGAGATAGTATTACATATTCAAGATATAACAGAGAGATTAAGAGAAGAACCTTAGGTCTGGTACTTATTAACTCTGTATTCATGAATATGTTATTTAATATCTCAGAGCTCCACTTCTAGCAATAAACTGAAGATAATAATACCTGCCTTTGGTGTTATTCTGAGAATTAAATAAGAGAAAGTATTTAATATTTTATGTGTCATATAATTGATGCTTAATAAATGATTGCCATTATTACTGCAACTATTCCTACTACTGACACCCTCTTAGTATTGCTGGAACATAGAGAATAAAAAAGTAACCACGGGAGATTAAAGTGGAAGGGTAGGCAAAATCCAGACCAAGAAGAGCCTTATATGAAATGTGAAAGAGCTTCAGCTTGATTTCATGGTATCTGGTGAATTAGTGGTTAAAGGATTTTAGCAGAGGATTAATAATTTTGAAATTTGCTGTTCAGAGCCCCATTCCTGAGGCCCATATACAGAGGTGATTGAGAGAAAGTAGGTAGTGCTGAAATATATATACATTTTTTTATTTTTATTTTTTTAAAAATATATCTTTATTGATTTCAGAGAGAGGAAAGGAGAGGAAGAGAGAGAGATAGAAACATCAATGATGAGAAAGTCATTGATTGAGCCCCCAACCCGGGCATATGCCCTGACCGGGAATCGAACCCAGATCGCCTGGATCCTAGGTCGACGATCAACCGCTGAGCCACGCCCGGCCGGGCTGAAATATATTTTAAATGTCATCATAAGAGTCAGGATATCGTGGAAAATTTGCTAAAAATAATTTATAAAGTTGATAGTTATAGGTTGAGCATGTAATAGACAAAACATAAAAACCCAACAAACCCATAGATAAAAAGATGAGTAGATAGAATTTCAGTGCTTATTCATATTCAGCATGTGATTAACAAGTGTCCCAAGATCTCTTTCCAATGGAATTAGATCAACCAGTTATTCCTGTCATATTTCTGCCTTTTCTCACACTCTCTCCACCCGAAGTATAAAAAGTTATGTTGTACAATGCTTTATTGAATGTTTGGCCACTTCTGATTGTAAAGTTATACTCAATCAGAAATTCTGAATTCACACTGAAGTAATTGACTGGCTAATTACTCTTCTGGGGATGTGGACTTAGCTTAGTCATTATAAGTAATGGGAAACCAGATAAGCTTATTCTTGCTTCAGAGCTTCATTCAAAACAAGGAAGAGGAAACAGTATCATTTTATGGTTTTAGCTTCCCTCATTTTCTAGGTGCTGCAGCTGTGCCCTCATTGTATTTTATAGCCAATATTAAAAAAAAAAAAAACTCCTTAGCAGTTCCTATGATTTCAGATTTATAATTAGGTACAGGATAAATTTACCCATAAGCCAACTAGAAATAAAAATAGTGGAGATAGGCCTATCTGTCTGAGTGATTTCTTAGCTGCAGAAAACATTTTCTTTTCTTTAAAAGCAAAACTGTAAAATCTGTATAAATTCCAATTCATAAATCATGAAACTCTAATTTTTCCATTTCTCTAGTCATTGTGAGTAAATAATTTTGTATATGTGGGATGTCAAAAGTCAACAAAATGGTCCAAGGAAATGTAAGAGGTTGATTTTGACTACCTGAAAGTTTTTAAAGTGTTGGCAAAAATTTCTTCAGGTAAATTAGGACCAAAGGAATTCTACGTTACTTGGTATGGAAAGACCCACATCTTCACTTAGTATTTTGTCCATTGTTTAAGTAAATTTCAACATCTTATTTCGTTATTTTTAATTATGTATATCTTCAGTACTTTTTAAATTAACCATCTTTCCTTAAATCTTTTATCTCTATTCTTAAAATAAGGTCTCATTTAGAAATACTATTAGAGCTATTAAAGAACCCTGGTAAAGCTGTTATTTAAGGGGGAAAATCCCTTATCCTGAATAATTCAGACAAGAGTAATTGTTTTGATTGAATATTTTGGCTATGATTTTATCAAATTTCCTTTTCATTTTCCTGCTAGAATAAAGTCTAGATGCCAAAAACTGCCTTGTATATACAGAAAGCATGACCTTAATTTTTTATGTGATAAATTCAAGGGTGAGTCATATGGAGTAGTTACCACTTGTGCAGCAGGAGCTCCTCTGGTTGAAACCTACACACATATATTCTGTGAAATGAGAGGTTGTACCATAGACTACCACATAATGGCAATCCTTTCACTTTCAACAAGATGATAAAAGCAAACACAATGAAACACTGATGCTTCTCAAGTAATGTCTTGCACCACCACATAATCTTTTCCCATAAGTCACGGATCTTGATGCAATAAACAGGAAGGCTGAGAAACACTAGGAAGTTGTTGGCACTAACACTATTAGTGGAAATAGGCTGAGAAATGCCACTTTTTTATTAATTGACATTACTGGGATAACTTTGGTTCACAAAACCATACAGGTTTCAAGTGTACAACTCAGTAAAACATCATCTGCACACTGTATCTTGGGCCCATCTCCCCAAGCAAAGTCTTTCTTTCCTTCCCCATTTTACCCCACTTTCACTCCTTACCCACCTCCACCTAACCTCCAATTCCTTTTCCTCTGGCTATCACCACACTATTGTCTGTATGCAACTGTTATCACTCCTCCTAAGCATTCTTGACTTCATGCTATATCTTACTAAGTGAAAGGGTCTGACACAAGGGAAGAACCATTAGTTATATGTAAAGCCTATAGCTGTTGAACAATCACTGATGGATAATACTTTTATTATAATTGGATTGTTTGCTTACCATGTTATTTTCTTACCAGGTTGCTTCTGCTCTTTATTTTCTTTGGTTTCTTTATTCTTTCACTCATTCACTCGCTCATTCATTCATTCATTCATTCAATAAATATCCCAGTGCCTTCATAGCTTGGAAGACCCAGACTATATTAGTGGAATTCAAGACTATCTGTGGAAGCTTTCTTTATTCTTTTCCAGCTCATCAAAAAAAAAAAAAAAAAAAAAAGTAATAACTGAGCTGAAAACAATTAAATTTAAATCATGGATTGAACTTTAGAAACTTCACACAAACACAATTTAAACATAAGTATACATACAGCAAACAATGGTTTCTATAAAGATTTGATTCTATGTGTATTTTGGATGTCAATTGCAATCCCTCCTCACTGAAACTCAAGTAACTGACAGCTAGAAAGATTGGGTTTAAGATAGAAAACTTCGGAGAAATATTCTACCAATTTTCTAGTCTGTGTAAACCCATGGTAAATTACAAATAAAGATAAATTTGTCCTTAGCATCTCTCAAATG
This sequence comes from Miniopterus schreibersii, assembly GCF_964146895.1. Taxonomy (NCBI): domain Eukaryota; kingdom Metazoa; phylum Chordata; class Mammalia; order Chiroptera; family Miniopteridae; genus Miniopterus; species Miniopterus schreibersii. The sequence goes on along the minus strand of NC_138102.1, from coordinate 85,716,801 downwards.
TGTTGTGTCCTTTCCTCCTTTCTCAATGAATACTCCAGGGTCTTGATTTCAGTAGTATAAGAGAACAACTTTTCTCAGGAAAGAGTTGTTATCAGTTGATATTAATTATTCTTACTTTGGTGTGAATTTTGATCTGTGCATTACCTCTACCAGAACTATTTGCATTTTAACAGGAGTTTCACAATAAAAGACCATAGTCTGTTGAAGGAAATTCAAGATTAAATGATCATGTGAGGAACACATTATAAGTATGTGGGTTCATTCCCAATAATAGCAAATAACTTCTGACTCAGGCATAAGATTAACACTCATTGATGGATTAATTGGTATAATAAACTTAATTTCCCTTCTGTATGAAGTGGAACTAAGTCTTGGGATCAAGCAAATATTAGTATATTCTTTAAAGCAGTTTTTGATGAGAGCTATTCAAAAAAGACATTTCTGAATTAGAACAGAATGTATGATTTGTCATAGATCTAAAAGTAGCATCAGAGATGTGTTACCAGAATGACTTCAATTAGGGAATGATTCATTGTAATTAGAAAACAAACCACATACCAAGCACTCAATCATCAGAAATCTTATAGAAAAGGAAACTTCTATTAAAATATCATTACACATGGCACCCACACACCTATTATTCTACTAACTCACTCCTTTGTCTTCTAAAGATTAACTGGAGTGATAAAAAATATATGCATTTAAACAGGAAACAATGGAAAATAATAGCACTTTAGGAGTCCTGAATCTCATCAAATGCTTCTGCACAAAGTCAGTTTTCTGTAACAGCAATTCTAACTTAATTCAGCTTTACAAAATCTCTCTCATGTGCTACCTCATGTATTAAGCAACCCTGTGATTTATTAGTTTATATCCTCAATGCCATTCATAGTGCCTAGAACTTAGGTCTCAACTAGTTCTCTTGAAGGCTGAAAAAGAGTATGATTTTTGAAAAGAGTTAACAAAATAAATATGAATAGCTACAGAGAAACTTAATGAGGAAAAGAGAGAAGGTAAGGGATTAATGAAATAAATACATAAAATAAAATAAAATAATAAAATAAAATAAATAAATTCTACCTACCTTAAAATCTAATACATCCCCATCATTTTCTGAAGTTCCTGAGGTGGTAAATCTCAAAGTTCTCAAATAAATTGGTATCTTAGGATGAATTTGGGGTAGAAAATGTACATAAGTAATTAGATTTTCAATAGATTACTCTCTCATTTTTTTTCTTTACTTCTGCAGATGTACCCCTTTTTACCCATTAATTCCCTCCACCCCATATCCATCCCACCAACAGACCTTCCCCATACCAATGTCTGTGTCCATAGGTTATGCATATAAGCATATAAATTCTTTGATTAATCTCTTCCCACCTACTCCCTCACCCCTGCCTTCCCTCTGAGATCCCTCAGTCTGTTACATACTATATCTCTGGATCTATTTTGTTCATCAGTTTATTTTGTTCTTTATATTCCACATATGAGTAAGGTCATGTGGCACTTGTCTTTCTTTGACTGGCTTATTTCACTTAGCATAATACTCTCCAGGTCCATCCATGCTGTCCCAAAATGAAAGAGATCATTCCTTTTTTACATCTGCATAGTGTTCAATGGTGTAAATGTACCACAGTCTTTAGGATTTTTTTACGTACAATAGCATGTCATCTGCAAATAATGACAGTTTTATTTCCCCCTTTCCAATTTGGATATCTTTTATGTTTCTGATTACTGTGGCTAAAACTTCCAGTGCTATGTTGAATTAGAGTGATTAAAATGGACACCCTTGTCTTGTTCCTATTCTTAGGGGAAATGCTTTTATTATTTGTCCATTGAGTATGATGTTGGCTATAGGTTTGTCATACATGTCCTTTATTATGTTGAGGTATGATCTCTGTATTCCCACTTTGCTGAGAGTTTTTGTCAAAAATGGGTGCTGGGTTTCATCAAATGCTTTTTCTGCACCTATTGATATAATCATGTGATTTTTGTCCTTCATTTTGTTTATGTGATGTATCACATTTATGGATTTGTGAATATTGTACCAGCCTTGCACCCCTGGCATAAATCTCATTTGGTCATGGTATATAATATTTTAATATATTGCTGGATTCAATTTGCTAATATTTTGTTGAGGATTTGAGCATCTATGTTCATCAGGGATATTGGCCTATAATTCTCTTTCTTTGTAGTGACTTTGGTTTTGTAATTAGGCTAATGCTGCCCTTGTAAAGGAGCTTTAAACTTTTCCTTCCTTTTGGATTTTTTGGAATAGTTTGAGGAAGGTACATTTTAGATTTTCTTTGAATGTTTGGTAAAATTCCCCTGTGAAGCCATCTAGACCAGGGCTTTGTGTGTTGAGTGTTTTTTGATTACTGCTTCACCTTCATCAGCAGTTATCGGCCTATGCAAATTTTCTGACTCTTTCTGATTGAATTTTGAAAGGTTGTATTTTTTGAGTAATTTGTCTTTTTCTCCAGGTTGCCCAGCTTTGTGGCATATGGTTGTTCATAGTATTTTCTTACAATCCTTTGTATTTCTGTTGAGTCAGATGTTTCTTCACCCCTTTTGTTTCTGATTTTGTTTATTTGTGTCCTCTCTCTCTGTTTCTTGGTGGTCTGGCTAACAGTTTATCAATCTTAACTTTTCATTGATTTTTTGAATTGTTGTTTTAGCCTCTATGTCATTTATTTCCTCTCTGATCTTTATTATCTCCTTCCTTCTACTTAATCTTGTTGTTCTCTTTCTAAGTCTTTAATTTGTAGGGTTAGATCATTTATTAGAAGTTTTTCTTGGTTTTTGAGGTAGGCCTGGAGTGCTATGAATTTCCCTCTCAGGACTGCTTTCATTGTGTCCCATAGATTTGGGGTTGTGTGTTTATTTTCATTTGTTTCCAGGATGTTTTTTATTTCTTCCTTGATCTCTGTGGTAACCCATACATTGTTTACGAACATGATATTTAACCTCCATGTGTTTGAATATGTTTTTTGATTGTATGTTGTTTGAATATGTTTTTGAGTGTTTTTATTGCAGTTGATTTCTAATTTCATGCTATTGTGATCTGAGAAGATGCTTGATATGATTTCAATCTCTCTGAACTTGTAGAGACTTGTTTTGTGTCCTAACATGTGATCTATCTTTGAGAATGTCCTGTGTGCATTTGAGAAGAATGTATATTTTGCAGCTTTGGGGTGGAATGTTCTGTAAATGTCAATTAAATCCACCTGATCTAGTGTTTCACTTAGGGTCACTGTTTCCTTGTAGAATTTTTTCTGGAAGATATATCCAGAGAAGTCAATGGGATGTTAAAGTCCCTTATTGTGACTGTATTGCTGTCGATCTCTCCCTTAAAGTCCTACAGAAGTATTCTTATATATTTATATGCTTCTATATTGGGTGCATATATGTTCATTAGGATTATATTCTCTTGTTGGATAAATCCCTTTAATATTATATAGTGACCTTTCTTGTCTCTCATTATGGTCTTCATTTTGAAGTTTATTTTGTTAGATATGAGTATTGCTGCCCCAGCTTTTTTTTTCATTTCTATTTGCATGAAAACATTTTTTCCATCCCTTCACTCTCAACCTGAAGGAGTCTTTTGTTCTGAGGTGGGTCTCTTGTAGAGAGCATATATTTGGGTCATGTTTTCTGATCCACTCAGCTACCCTATGTCTTTTTATTGGAGCATTTAATCCATTTACATGTAATGTTATTATTGATAGATACTTATCTACTGCTATTTTAATTCCTTAAACCTATGTTTCTCTTTCTCTCTATTTCTACTTCTAATTCCAGCAGTCTCTTTAACATTTCCTGCAATGCTGGTTTAGTGGTGATAAACTCCTTTAGCCTTTGTGTGTGTGTGTGTGTGGGAAGCTCTTTATTTCACCATCTATTTTGAATGATAGCCTTGCTGGATAGAGTAGTCTTGGTTTTAGATCCTTGTTTTGCATTACTTTGAATACTTTATGCCATTTCTTTCTGGCCTGTAGAGTTTCTGATGAGAAGCCAGCTGACAACATTATGGGAACTCCTTTGTAGGTAACAGCTTGCTTTTTTCTTGTTTCCTTTAAGATTCTCTCTTTGTCTTGAATTTTTGGCATTTTAATTATAATGTGTCTGGGTATGGGTGTCTTTGGATTCTACTTGTTGGGACTCTCTATGTCCCCTGAACTTGTGTGACTTTTTCTTTCACCAAGTTAGGGAAGTTTTCCTGCCATTATTTCTTCAAATAAGTCCCCTCTGCTGTGGCTAGGTGTGTTTGGACAGGACCAAGATGCACAGCAAAATTTTTCCTTTTTTCTTGAACACACAATTTATCATTTTCTCTCAAGCAAACAATCGAGTACCACGTATGCATTTTGGACTTCCATTTGCTCAGGACTGCACTGCCAGTCCTGCACCCAGTTCTAGAAATAAAAAACATAGTTTTTAACCTGAGATGCCCACACTCTTTGGCAAAACTGGAACAGAGCAATTAAATGGGAACCAGAGATAGGAAAGAATGTGTACAATGGAGAAAAGTGTACTTTTGGATCTTACTTTCTCTTATTAACAGATTTTCTGGAAAGTAAGGTCTCTTTCAATATTCACCTAATTTGAAGTGTTAAAAATCATTAGGGCAATAGAGTTGTGAGATCAGAAGCTATGCTAACTTTACTTGTCACTTCAGCTATCAAATTTAAACTGTCCAGTGCAGTTTCATCTTCTTTATTATTATAATATTTTGTACACATTATTACTTCAGGTTCAGAATAAGATATTGTCACCCCCCTCCCGGCCACACACACACAAAAGACTTTTTCTTTATTACAGTAAGAATTCACACACACCCAAAGACAGCTACTGTTCTAAGACAGTTCTAAGTCTTTTCTACATCAACAAAATTAGGGTCATTGATACACAATGTGATAAATGGATGCTGTAGTTTGTAAGTTACATTTCATCTCACTGATAGGATTTTTTGACTCTCCTTTAGCTTGGATCCTTTATATTTTTTCTTTGTTTGTTTATATTAGTTAATGACAAACTTTGTTTTCTAAATTTAAGTGTTCCAAATATTAATAATGTTATTACAGATCAAACCTCTTAATAATTTGCTATAAAGTAAGTTTATTTATCTCTTGATATGGGCATGTACACCATTTTTCTAAGGTTTTATTTATCTCAGTAGTAGGAATATCAAAGTTAAGTAAACTCATAACTGAAACACTGTGCCAAATACCTGTTTCACCACTGAAGTGGTGCACTGAATATTGCAACAAATAGCTAAGTTTCCAAAAATTGGATCCCCTTCCTTTGGTTACACAGTCTTCAGCGTTGTAAAGTCCCAACTATTAAATTGGTGTTTTGAGACTTTGAACTTGTTTCCTGTGACATTCAGGAGGACCCTGACAGTTTGTAGAATAAATTTTTAAGAAATAATTTATCACATGATCAAAGTCAATCTTGTACACTAGCTGCAGATTCAGCTTTTTCTTCTGCAAGAGAATGAACTTACAAATGTTATCTTCTGGATATTTTGCTGGAAATTATTTCTGTATTAATAAGACACTCAACAGGTATTTATTAACCACCTACCTTTTTCCTCTAACTTATATCTTCTTTTGGTGTGGTGGGGGAAGCCACAGAAGAATGGCACACTTTCTGTTGCTTGCAACCTTCCCATCTTGTTAAACTAATCAAGGAACAATTTATTTAAAGCTATGTGGCACTTACTGTTTTTGCACTTGGAATTCAGGTGAGAAAATGATGACAATTGCTGAAGTTGACACATGCTTTGTGGAGATCCTTGGGCCTAAGCTGTATCTTGAAAACTGATAGAATTTTGATCAGCAGAAAGAAGAAAAATAAGTGTTATTTGTGGGAAGATCAACAGTGGGAACATGGCTGGCAATGAGAAAAAAGCATGAAGAACCAAGGTGAAGAATGCACTGACTGAAGGAAAATTGCCTGTTGGAGGGTGTGGAAATGAAATCAATTGGCAGGGTTATGTCTGATTCTGGAGCCCTAGAATTCAAGTTGTGGAACTTACAGGCTGGATGGGCTGCAAAAAGTGGACACCACAGATTATAAGTAGAGCAGTAACATGATAGAAGCCACGTAAAAGGAAGACCAGAGTGGCAGATGGAACAGTGGCTGGAAATCAAGTATCAAGCACTATTAACAGCCAAGGTTCTGGTGTAATAAATAAACAATACACCATGCTGTGTACCAACTTAGTGCTTAACTCAGTCCTTTGATTTCACAATGATTTATTTTTTATACCACCATCCTTGTTATCTAAAACAGGACATTACAACTTCATACACAATTTGTGAGCTCCAAATGGTCATAATTTGGACAAAGGTAAAACACAAATGTTTTACAAAAGTGATGTGCTATAAAAAAGCCTTCATGCTTGTCAGCTTTCTATGAAAGAATGAATACATTTTGTTATGCCTTCACATGATTATATTTCTTACACAAATTATGAAACTATAAAAACATGTTTCTCTAATTAGCCATCTTGAGGTTTAATATTTTGACTAAATGGTCAATTGAGACAAAACTATCAAGACAATACCAAAAGTAAGTTTCCTGTAAAAAAGATCTGAATAGTATAGTATTTAGAACACAGGTACTATCTTCAAAGATGCTTTTTGAATGTTGGAAAAATGTCAATTATTTGGGTATATTTGTGGAAAGTGTAAAAAGCTGTTTCATTATTTTGTTACCAAATATTCTCATTCTCCTTCATTCCTTAAGGGGAACCCCATACAGATGTCATGGTTTGGTTTGAAAGAGAATGACCTCCCCTGGAAAAGTTGGGTGGTCTTAGCAAAATTAGGAATGAGAGTTTATTACTTTACTTGTCACCACTGGAAATGGCCATCCTTATTATACACACAATATCTATCTAAACTGTTAAAGCTAATTAGGCAAGCAATGAGCAAAAAGTGCATTAAATGTCATCAAATTGAAATTACTACTGATTGTAAGATCCACCTCTTGCATACTACAAAGAAAGGTAAAACACTTCAACTTAAACCGTGGAATAATGTTTCTGTCTTACCCTTAAAATTTTACTTTACAGTTAAATATATTGAAGAGCCCTTTCAGACTTTTATTTATAATCTAAAAAAATAATATATCAGTCTACTTTATAGAGGGAAATATAAAGAAAATGGATTGCTTAAAGTATCCTTAAAACTTCCCATTAATGGTCTGACTCACCTAAAGGACTTTTGATTCTGATAAAGCAATGCCTGTGTTTTTATGTATAGCATCATTGTCCTTACCATCAGAAGCCTCCATTATACAGTGTTTCTTTAAAAAGTACTCCACTATTTTTTCTGGGATTTTCTTCCAATCCACTAACAAGCTTTATTTTAGCATTTTGTTGTTCTTAATGGAATTGTTTAGACACACATCTCAAAAGCACCAAGGACTAACTCACTTGGGCTATTTAGTGCTCTTGGGCATCTCTGATGAAATTTAGTCACCAGTCCTCCATCTGCTCAGCTGTCTGTTATCTTTTTTGAGGGAAAGTAATTTTCTTTTTTTGGGGGGATGTCTTTTTCTTAGGTTTTTGTGGTTTACAATTAAATATGGAGCCAAACTTTTGGCCATGTGCTATTTTGCATAGTATTGCAGTGATAAACCACTTTTTATCACCCAAACTCATGATTTTGATTTCCTGATTTTATAGTATTAATAATATAAGTTCAAGCCATATCAGACAGAGAATGTTAGGGTTTCATTAGGATTTCTTACTTGCATAAGTCCAATGTCATGTTTTCTTAATTAAATGGCTTGGAAGTTAAGTAGTTTCTGTTCAAAGGGAGAAGGGAGTGTCTGACAAAATTCTATTTGATGCCTTAATGCTAATCTTGTTGGATACATGAATCACTCACATCAGCCAACCATGTCTGAAATTTCCTTCATCCATTTTGGTGGTTTTGGCAACTTCTCCTGCCTTTATATATGTTTCTTACATGTGATTGTCAATTCTTTCCCACATACGTCATAGAAAAATATAAAATATTAATTTATTTGTGTGTTTTTTCCTTTCTTCATTTTTATAAAGCACTTAGATGTTGGTTTTGCCAGAAAATATGAATTGCAGCCATTCTTCTAATAACAAAATTTTGCTTATCTGAAATCAAATTTATGTCCCATTGCTTCTTTTCCTTTCTTCATACACAATAGCTTTTCATATCAATGCTGAATCATTGTATAATTTTCCTGAAGATATTTTAAATGGCAACTCAATTCAGTATGTTTATATAGCATCACTTAACTGAGGTGACTGAAGTATGAACAACTCTGACCAAATTTGTACAGGCACAGCTACATCACAACTAGCCAACCGTTATTATATGACAGTCAGTGTAGTCTTGCGCTGGGGTTGAGGAGCTTCCTGGGGAAAAACTAAACTTGAACCACATCCAAGATAAATAGATTGATGGTCTAAGGATGAGAGCTGGGGAATGAGGATGAGTGTTGAGCAGAAGCCATGTTGCAGAATGATATGGCAAAGTCCCTGTAGGATGGCTCACCGATAAAGTTTAGCCCACGTAAGCAGACTCAGACTCAAGTAGCAAGAATATTATTTATGGCTGAATAATATTACATTGTATGGATATACCACAACTTTATCTATTCATCTCTCTATGGATACTTTACTATTGTAAATAATGCTGCTATCAACATAGGGGTACAGAAAACTCTTTGATATAGTGTTTTTGTTTCCTTTAAATATATTCTCAGAAGTGCAATTTCTGGATCATATTGTAGTTCTATTTTTAATTTTTGAGAAACTTCCAAACTGTTTTTGATAGTGGCTGCACCAAACACAACCCCAGTTTCAGTGTGCCAGGGTTCTCTTTTATCCACATCCATGCTAACACTTGTTCTTTCTTGTCATTTTGATAATAACTATTCTAACAGATGTAAGGAGATAATGTCAGAGATGTTGATCATAATCTGTTAACCATGGTTGTGAAAGGGGGTTGGGCATCTAATAGGAATAAGACCATAGCTGTTTAATGATTATTCACCTTACTAACTATAGATAAGAAGTTGCCCTACAGACTGTGGAAGACTAGAGAATGTGCTGCAAGAAGAAAAACAGAGCTGTAAAAAGATAAGCAACACATTGGGGCCTGGATGGGTCCGTTGCTCAGAAAAGAAAATGCATTTTGAGAACAGACAACGGACAGGATGTAGTTTGATTTGGTTGCTGTGCCTGGAGCCTGAAACCCTTTCGGGAGTTTACCTCAAAAATGCTGACCATTCACAGGTCCTAGAACCTGCCAGAACTAGGTTTTAACACCATTAAAAATTAATTATCTTGTTATTAGGCTTCAAGATCCTGGAAGGAGACACACAGATGACAGACCCTGCAGTCATTCTCACACCCCCCTCCTCCTTCTCCCTTGCATGCAGCAATATATAACTAGCCAGGTAATAAGGGGAAGGCAGAGCAGATTTTATGTAGACAAATCCCATTGCTCTCCCATTTGCTGGCAATAATGGAATAAATGCTCATATTTGATTCAATCTTGTCTCTGGCTGAAGTAGCAACAGGTAGCCTGGACCCACTGTGTCTGGTTTCAATTATGATTTTGATTTTTATCCCCCTTATGCTTAGTGATATTGAGCACTTTTTCATGTACCTGTTAACCATTCATATGTCTTATTTTAAAATGTCTATTTTAAATTCTGCATTTGGATGCTGCCTTGATATGTAGAGGAATTAGCCATGGAGAACTGATAAGAAATATTCAGACCCCAAAATGTCTCTCCCACTGATGTGTTGCTAATTCTTAAAAGTTCTCCATCAGAGATTCTGTCCCACTCTGCTTGCTGGGATTTTTTTTTATTATTATTATCAAAAGATTCTGAGAGAGATTAACACAATAATGCTAGCCATTGGAACTCAGCCATTAACACCATAGTGTAAATTACTTCCTCAGATGACTATCCTTAGGTATGAAGGGATGGGAAGATTTGAGGGCACATATTGCCTTAACTAAGGTAAGAAAATGAAAACATATAAATAAGAGGGTTTAAAAAAACTGAAATAAAATTTAGTTTTAAACTTGTTATAACAAAGAGACCTCAGAATAAAGTAGCTCAAGCAATAGAGATTTCTCTTGCACATAATATTCCAAGGTGATTTTCCAGATTTATGAGCCATTTGGTTTCATGAGGACTTATTCAGGAACCAAGTTCCTTTCTTCATGTAACTATTTGTCATCATATATAATGATATGTCCTTTTCAAAACCCAGTCCAATTTGTAAGTGCCAGACATTTAGAGCAGTGATACCTAATATAACTTTCTACAATGATGGAAATGTTATTTATCTTACACTGTCAAGTAAGGTAGCCATTAAACACATTTGGACACATTTGGCTATAAAGCACTTGAAATGTGGCTAGCATGACTGATAGACTGAATTTAAATTTGTTTAATTTTAAATTAAATAGCTACATGTGACTAATGGTACCACATTGAACAGCACAGATCTGGGTAATAGTAAAGTGTAAGCTCAGTAGGACAGGTTTACATATGCCCCCCCCCACCCCAATCCAGTGTTTTTCACAGCACAGGGACTCTGAGGGAAATTAGTTCACCATTTTATCATTCTCTTAGAGACAGACTCAAACATGGTAACAAGGCCTTGATTTGGTGGGGGACAAAGATTTTTTTAATAGAGTGTGGTAAATAGTACTTGAACTTCTCTCAGCTCAGCTCTCCTGGCAACATATTAGTTCTGATGTGAAAGGGGTCTGGATCCCACCCCCCCTTATTTCCATCCTTTATCCTTTGCAGTATTTCTGAAAATACCACAGAAGGTAATCTTATTAAATTATTGCCTTCATCATGCTAGTATTACTGTCATGGCAAATTAAGATTCTGCCATGTGTTTTCATCTGTTATAATCACTTGTATTTTACCTTAAAATAACTTACATAAGAAAGAAATTTCTTTAACCACTTTCTATTTTCAGGAAACCTGTGCAGTCCCTTAAAGAAGTAAAGTTAATTAGCAGTAGTTTGTTGAGATCAAAATGAGACATAAGTTGGTAGTCAAAGTTAACCTCTTATTGGTTGTTAAATAACAGGAAGGGTGTAAACGGAAGACTAGATAATATAGGTATGCCATTTATACAGCTTTGCCAGAAAGCTACAATCAACATTCTCTAAGTCTATTCCTTGGAGATTGCTGGGGGAAGGGACTGGACAATAGATGTATGCCCAGTAAGATATGGGTAATGTGGGAAGATGCTTACCTGTCAGTATCACCTAGGAACAAGTCAGTGGCCAGAATAGGTGTGGCCACTGCAAGGACACAAAATCTAAATATTTAAACTTCTGGACAAAGGAGAGCTCTCTCTTGGCTTGCTCTCTTTTGCTGCTTGTGCCTGACTCCTGTTGCAGGGGGAGTGCTCTCCTTCATTTGCCCACTTGGCCCACAGCTATATGGGACCCACTCAAAGGACTGATGGACTGAATCTAGCCTGATGGTCTCTTGAACTCAACACCACCATGGATACTGGCCCTACTTTTGGTTCTGCTAGACCTCAAGCTGCACCTTTTTCAGGATTAGGTTAAGGGGCATCGGACTTTACAATCCAAGAAATAAAACTTCATGTCTATAAAAACCATTCACTCTCCTGGGAGAGTCTTAGAAAACTCTTTTTCTGAAGATGTTGAAAGAGCCACCCCTTTCCCACTAATGTCAGGGAAATTGGACCCACTGATTTCTCTTGCAACACTATCACAACTATGGCTTACCACGTAATAGATTACACCATAAACAGTTTAAATAAATATTTTACTATAGAAAAATGTCTTGAGTCAAGGTTACAAAATTAACAGTTCTTGAAACTATTCAAGCAAACCCTTCAAACCCTTATGTATTAGGAAAGCCATTTTCTCTTGTTAGCAAAGAGGCTGACACAGAAATCCAACTTTATAATAACAAGTTAAAGAATATATATACATTTATTTTAAATTTTAGGGTCACAAGTATACAAAATTTTACTAAACTTTTCCTTATCTGTCTAATATGACATAGGGGCTAGGTAAGCATGTCCCTTCTCAAAGAAAGTTTGTGAAATATATTTCATTGATTCAAGGTTTCATTAAATATATAGTTTCCAGCTTCACCTTTAGTTTTTAAATCAAGGCTTTATAATATCTAGGAGAAACACCGGAGTCACTAAAACAGGGTCCAAATGAAGTGAGAGGCAAAGCACTCAGCAAATGCAAACAAAATGAAAGCAAGAATGATAATACAATTTCTCAAAAATAGAATTTAAATCCTAAAAAATTAAGTAGGATATAGAGGGTTATAACCTAATGACAAAGGTTATAATCTACAAAGATATTTGTTAGGGGGGCCAGGTGCAGAAGCCAGGTACAGAAACTAGGGTACAGAGACTATTCAGGGCAGGAAGCCCCAGATGCTTAGCAAGGAGCAAAACTGGGAAAACAAGAATGTTGTCCCCAGGGTAATCTATCCTCCTGTAGCATATTGCTGGTCTTGCGGTTTAAACCCCCTGAGGTTTAGACTCCCTGAGCATTACTCCCTAAAGACAACATCTAGGCCTATTTGTATTTCAGCCCCAGGCCCAGATAAGCAGCAAAACCAGACAAGTGACACTATGGCTAACTCAGGACCACATACATTGACTAAGGATGCCCTGCCCTGGTACCGACCAATCAGTGGTGACCACCACCCTGAAAGAGCAACCTGAAAAGCTGATGAATATTCTATTGAGACATGCCCTAAGATGATCTCCCCTCAGATTCCCTCCTGCAAGAAAGAGATAAATACTGCTCAGGACAAAGAACCCAGCATGATTCCCCACCCCTAACCCCCAGGGGAGCATGCCAGTGCCATCTCCATCCTTCTGAGCAGAATGCAGGAGACTTGCAAAAGGGGAGCAATGGGCAGCAGCAGCTCATCCAGGCTTACCTTCTGAACCTGTCTCCAAAGCCCCCTTCGCTCTGACTTCTCAGTGAGCCAAAGCAGCCAGGCCTAGGCTCTCTTATTGCTTCTTCTGTGCTCTTTCTTATTTCACTGTCCCAACTATACTTTGCTGTCATCATGGACTCAATACTGTTTGGCTCAGCACTATGTAGCCCTTCCCTTTGGATATCCCCATCCCCTTTTAATAAGCTTAATTTTTCTTTATCAACCTGTCTGATATGGCTATTTAGCTTACCCACACACCACCAACCATTAATCTTCCAATGTTGTCATTTTACACTTTTATGTAACAAATAATACAGCAGGAAAAACACACAATCAGAATGAGTGTACAGGAGTACAACTCAAATTAAGACAAGAAAATACAAGGATATAGAATATTGTAAATATTCATTTTTAATTTTAAATAAAAATGTAACATATATGCTTTTTATACAATAAGGTTGAACAATATTGAAATATAAAGTAAGAGAAGAGAACATCTTCACCACACTTCCCCAATCTACAACCTGTTCAGAGATGACTTCTATTGTTTTTGATGCATCCTTCCAGAACTTTTTCATGCATTCATAGATTTTGTCAATTCATGCAGATCAACTTCCTTGATGCATAGTAAGGATTTACCATAATTTAAAAAATATTCTCTGAGTGATAGATTTTAAGTTGTTTCCAAAAGTTGTTTATTACAAACAATGTTTCAATGAACATCTTTATACAAATATCTCTTTGCATATATGGGATGCTTGTGTGACAAAGACAAAGGAAGTGAAGTTATTTGGGCAAAAATATAATATAAAACAAAGCTAGATTTCACAAGTGATTGTCATGAAGTATGAGCAATAAACTTGTTGTAAAAAAAACTGAGATTTGGGTGTTCTTTTTTTCTTTCCCAGGACTGCCTCAAGTACACAGAACTTCTTATTTTTAGTAGCAATTCTTCTAATGTTTCACTTTATAGTTTGCTGAATGCTTCTACGTGTCACCCATATCAAATTAATTGTTGTGATTAAGGAAAATCAAATTCATTTAAGTGTTTTTGAATTCATTTATGATGTCTTAGCCTGTATTTCTTCAATCAATTACCATTAAGTTATAATTCCTCCATCATGAAAGGGAAGTGAAACTTATTAAATTATTTTTGTCATCTTTCAAAATGATCTATGGCTCTTTCTCCTTTAATCTGTTCGTGTAGTTTTTTCTGATATTAAAACATCCTGGAATAAGCTCTACTTAGTCATTGTGTATTATTATTAAATGAAAGGATGCATTTAATTAATCCTTCAGATACTATATATTTGCATTGTGTTCATAAATCATATTAGTCTATATTTTCCTTTTTTTGTTGTTCTTGTCCAGTTTGGATCTCTGTCCTGAAAACTTAGTTGGAAAACCATCTATGCTTTTCAATTCTCTGGAACAGTTTAAATATGACAGAAATTCTCTCTTCCTTGAAGGGAGGGCCCCTTTGGAATGTGGCTACTAATAATTTTTTTTCAGTATTGTTTATGTTTAAAGAACATCCCATTTTTCTATTTCTTTTTAAATCAACTTGGATAATTTGAATTTCCTGGAAGAGGCTATAAATTGTCTTATTAATTTAGAGATATTTTAATATAAAACTTTCTTGTTCATGTTTATGAAATTTATTTGATTTTCATTTTAATCCAAGTATTACTTAGAGGAATTGTTAGAGGAGGTAATCAAGAGGACGTGATGGTTAGTTGACCCTTGAGCCTGATCTGGTCAATAGGAGGCTCTTCACCCTCCCTTGTGCTTGGAATGTAAATTTTCCCCAAACTTCCCACAGTGGGAGCTGTTGTCAAGGACAAGGCCTTGAGGGAACAATATGATGCTGAGACCATCTGTATGATATATGACTGAATCCAGTTAAGGCTTCTGTAAACTTTTAAGATTTGTTGGGCTGGTGCAGAAAATGACTCCTCTTACAGCTGGCCAAAATAAGCCTCCTACGTTACCTTGCTTATTCAAACTGCCACCTACCCATTTGGAGTGGTCTGGCTCTTTCTTCAGGTTCTCCCTGCCCTCTGAGTATGCAGCCAGTTTCAGATTACACTTGAAAAGCTCTGGTGTAGCTAGGCTGCCCCATATACCTTGCCTCCCTTATCTTTTGTTTAAAACTCTGTGGTCACAGAAAGGAGCCTCCAGTATTTATTAACATAGCAGTTCTTAACTTTTGCAGTCTGAGAATCTCATTTAAAAAAATGTTTTATTGATTTTTAGAGAGAGAGGAAGGGAGAGGGATAGAGATAGAAACATGTATGAGAGAAAAATTCATGGAATGGCTCCTTCATGCATGCCCCTCACTGGGGATTGAGCCTGCATGTGCCCTGAAGGAGAATTGAATTGGTGACCTCTTGGCTCATGAGTCAACGCTCAACTGAGCAACACTGGCTGGGCCTGAGAATCTTATTTTAACAATTAAAAATATTGTGCACTTCTTGCCCAGCCGGGCGTGGCTTAGCTGTTGAGCGTCGACCTAGGATCCAGGCGATAGGGGTTCAATTCCCGGTCAGGGCACATGCCCAGGTTGCAGGCTGCAGCCGATCAATGACTCTCTCATCATTGATGTTTCTATCTCTCTCTCTCCCCCTCCTTTCCTCTCTCTGAAATCAATAAAGACATATTTAAAAATATATATATTGTGCATTTCTTAATATGGGGTTTTATTGTAACATTTATTGAGAAAATATACCATAAATGAATTTAGTAGTATTTTAAATAAATATGAATGTACTTAATCACAATAGAACCGAACATTGAAAAATGGTAGTGGAATTTTGTGAAGAGATACTATTTAGCCAGAAGCTTGATGTTCATCTAGATTTACAGGTTTCTTGTAATAGCTCTTTAATACTGTTCCCAGGCCCACAGGCTACAACTGCTATTCTGACTTCTACTCTTCCTCTATTAAAGCTGATTACTTGCCACCTGCTGATTTTATTCCTTCATTTTGGAATGATGTTCTTTTTCTAATCCCAGCTTTATTGAGATCTAATTGACATATAGCATTGTGTAAATTTAAGGTCTATAATGTTCTGATTTGATACCCTTATATATTATGAAACAATTACCACATTAACATTAGTTAATACCTCCATCACCTCACAAAATTACATATTTCTTTTTTGTAGTGAGAACACTTAAGGTCTATTCTCTTAGCAACTTTGAAATATTTAATACAGTATTATTAATTATAATTAACCTTATGTATATGAGATCCTTGGAACTTATTTATCTTATAACTGGAAATTTGTACCCTTTGGCCACCATCTCCTTATTTCCCCCATACCCAGCCCAGGCACCACCATTCTACTCTCTGTTTCTATGAGTTTGACTTTTTTACATTCCACATATAAGTGAAATTTACAGTATTCATCTTTCTCTATCTGACTTATTTTACTTAGCACAATGCTCTCAAGGTTTATTTATGGTGTCCCAAATGGCATGATTTCTTCTTCTTTCTCATGGATGAATAATATTCATATATATATATATGTATGTGTGTATATATATACACATATATATATATATATATATAAAATTTTTATCCTTTCACAACCACAGTGAGATATCATCTCATGCCTGTTAGAATGACTATCATCAAAAAAAGATAACAAATGTTAGCAAGGATGTGAAAAAAAAGGGAAACCTCGTGTACTGTTGTGGGAATGTAAATTGATGCAACTACTTTTTGATACTGAAAAACAGTATGAAGATTACTCAAAATATTAAAAATAAGACTATCTTATGATCCAGCAATCCCACTTCTGGGTATATATCTAAAGCAAATAAAATCAGGATGTCAAAGGTATAAACTGCACTCCCATGCCCATTGCAGCTTTGGAAGGCTCTTCTTATTGCTTTTTGCAATCTATTTCTTGGGGTACTTCCAGACCCGTGCTGACTTCTTCTAGAATATTCCCTGGTCATTTTAGTTATTCAAGATCTCCCAAGACCCTCACAAATATTCTGTGACATTTGGTCATACACAGTGAAGCAAATCACATCTTGCTGATGTCATTAGCTCAATGATTTTATAGCTCCATGTCCCGTAGGTTAAATAACACTCAATAGGTACTATAATTATTCTTAGATTTTAAAAAATTTCAAATGCTGCACATTTATGAAGTCACAAGTAAATATTTCTTGCCCTCCTTCAGGTCCATATCTTCTTATCTTATTGATCTCGTTCACTACTATGATTATACTAGTTTTATATAAAGGAGTATAAAACTTACTTTTGGTTCTGCAAAACCAAAATTAAATCTTTTGCACTTTGTATCTAACTTTCTTCTAAATCAGCTCATGGCCAAATCTGATCTACATCCTGTTCTTGTATTCTTAAAGCCTGCACTTTAAGAATAGTTTTTACATCTTTAGATGATTTTTTAAAACAAAAGAATAATATTTCATGACACATAAAAAATGTATAAAAATCCAATTGCATTGCCCATAAATATTTTTTTTTCAACACAGCTACAGTCATTCAATGCATTGTCTATGGCTACCTTTGTGCTACAATAGCAGAATTGAGAAATTGCAGCAGAGACATATGGCCTGTTAAACCTAAAATGTTTATTGTCTGGCCCTTTCCAGAAAATGTTTGCAACCACTATTCAAAGCATTGAAAATCATAAACATTATTTATAATATGAACATCTCTCATCTGCATGACCAAGGGAATCCCCCAACTGTTCTCTCTGCTTCCTTGCACGGTTTTTACTTATTTTTCACAGTGACCAGAGTGATCTTTCTAAAACATCACTGAGACATTCATGTTGTGTCATTTGGGGTGAATGCCAGAAGCTGGGGGCTTTTGGTAGTGGGTAGCCCCACATCCTAAAGAAAGGTGCTAGACCATATTTGCAGAGTACCTACATAGTACTGAGAAAGAAAAGAAACTCTATGATCGGCTTTACTCTTCTGGCCCTTCTTTTGACCTGCCTTACTTCAAGGGACAAGGAATCTGCAAGGCCAGGAGACATATTTTTCCTGAAACTTCTGTCATTCTTCTTTCATCATGACACAAAGTTACCCCACTTACCTATCATATTTTTGTGAAAATAAAAATCTTTGCTTTTTTTTTTTAAAAAAAGTATTAGAGTATTTTACTTCATTTTTTATTTTATTTTTTATTATTTTTTATTTTTTTCATCACCATTTACCCCTCTATGCTCTCTTCCACCTCCCTCATGCCCCCACAATCATCACACTGTTGTCCATGTCCATGAATTATTTCTCTTTTTTGCTCAATCCCCCCACATGCCCCCACCATATTACTTTTAAAGATGGTGTTCTTAGCAGAGTCTAAGAGGTCAACAAAATCCTCGGCCACTTTCATTTTTTGAGGACCCTGATACTTTTTTAAAAATGTGTCAGATAAATGACATTTGTCAAAACCTATAGTACTTTAAACACAAAGAGTGGACCCTAATGTAAACTTTGAACTTTAGTTAATAATAGCATATCAATATTTATCCATCAGTTGCAACAAGTGTGCTACACTAATGTAAGATGCTAATAGTAGGGGAAACTGTGTGTGTTTTGGGGAGAGGGTATGTTGTCACTCTGTACTTTCTGTCCAAATTTTATGTAAACCTAAAAACTGCCCTAAAAAAAAGTCCATTAGAAAAAAAGAATAAGTACCCAAATTGGGTTACTTACATATTTCTTACTAGTAGAACTATAATTCTTTTGGTGTGGCACTACACCCAGTTAAAAATCTACATTTCCTAGATTCTGTTGTAGATGAGGGGTACTTGAGAATGAGGCCTGCTCAATGAGATTTAAGTGAAAGTCCATTTGGAGAGAATTTGAGCACAGTTTCTTAAAGAGATGGCAAACACACTTGGCATCTGCCCTTTCACTTTCTCTTGTTCCCCTCATTTTGCCTGAAATTTATGAAGAGCTATAGCATGTCCATGAGACAAGGCTTGGTTACCCAGAGTTCTCAGCCTAAATTTCTTTGAGCTGCAGCACTAGCCAACCTTATATTATTTGTGCCAACTGTTATTTCAGTTTTCTTTGAGGGGAGCTCAAACAATAAAAAATTTTGAGTTAAATCTTGTTGATGCATCTCTGTGACTATGTGTATAAGGTGTTTTAGAGGTGGAATGGGAAGCCGTTTGTGAGTGAAAAGCCAAAGTCAGAGGGCCATCCCCCTGGTCCACCCAGAAGTGGCTTCCTCTTACTGGGCCCTCTAACGTCCTTGATACACTATCCCATTGGGTTCCTAGGTGTGCTGCACAGTTGGCATGGAGGATTTAGATTTCTTTTTATTGAACTTCTGGGTTAATTCCATTATTAAGAAATAATTGTCCTTCTTCAACATTTAAATTTTTGGCAGAACAGATCAGTTGCTACACTAATGCAAGATGCTAATATAAGGGAAACAATTTTTTTTTTTGGTATATGGCAGGTAAACATTTTTATTGCATATATAAATATATATATGTGTATATATATGGCATTTTATCTTCTCATTTGTGTACTATATTGCTTCAAAAAGTTTTATCTCCCAGAATGTTGAAGATTGCATTTTTACCTACTAGGTAATAATGTTTACTGGTACTATTGGTACTGGAACCCAGTGTTTCTGATCAGAATTATGGTGTCAATCAGATTGCTATTCCTTTGAAGAAATTTTTTTTTTCACCTTCCTGGAAGCTTTTAAGTTCTTGTTTTATTCCTAGTATTCTAAAATAATCACGAGGATAAATCTAGATAAATTTTTCCTCATTCATCTTTATCACACTTTCCATCTGAATATGCCTAGGTTTTTCCCTTAGCTCTAAGCCTAGTTTTTGCCTATCACTTCAGTACCAGCAATTTATGTTTGAGAAAAAAGTAAGCCAACATATACATTGCCAAAAGAAGAAGTTGCCAGAGATCTGCATTTGCTTTGTGGTCACGAGAACGTATTTTAGATAGTACAAAAGATAGTACAAAAGAGTCAGTAGGGGAAAAGGAGCCTTTTTCGAATTTGGCAGCACTAAGATTTGGGGGTGTTTGCCTGAGAGTCATGAAAATAGGGTCCTAGTACTGTCCCTACTCAATAAAGTCTGGAATGAATTTCATTTTCTCCATTTATAAATGGTAATGTGGAACCTTGATGGCCTTGAAGGGACTCCACAGAGATGTAAAATTCTACTCAGTGGTTCTTGGAAATGTGGGAGGTGGTTTTGAGTTGTCATCATGATTGTAGGTCACTTTTGGCATTTAGTATGCAGGGGCCAGGGATGACAAACATCTTGGAATAAATGGGAAAGCCTTGCAAAAGAAAGAATTGTCTAGAAAAAATATACCAGTAGTGTCCCACTGAGAAATGCCATGAGACTCAGGAGCAACCAGTCATGAGGTGATTTCTTTTGCTTCCTGGAATTTCCTAGCCTGGTGCTTCCTTGTGTGCATGGGAACATGAGACAGAGCACTGTAACCTTGGGTGCAATTGAACTCGGTTGCTGCTTTGCCTCACAGATTGCAGTTGAACCACTCTATCTCCTTGACTTGTCTGCTGTCTTTCTCTAACCATCATTAACTATGCCACATTATATTTGCATGTTTTTATGTCATTTTTTTCCAGCCATTTAGATATGCTCACTCCATTATACCCACTTCTTCAAACCAAAAATTATGGGGCACAGATGACTAAATTGGAGAGGACATGGTATAAGAGGTCCGCTCTTAATACTTGGAGTCTGGGGAATATCCACGGTAGTTTTGATTAAGGAGGCCTCTAAGCAAGACAAGGTCTTTGTCATAATGATTTTACATTTACTCAACATACCTGAGGGACAGAACTTTTGATTTGGTAAGGCATAGCACAAAAGAATAAGAGCTACTAATTGACTCTCGCCTTTGCTGCACTCTCATTAGCTTTGTAACTTTTATTGACTTAATGTGATTTTAAGATTCACCATTTCATCTTAAAATATGTGTTTTGTATGTTGAAACCAACTACTGGCTTGGATATAATCCTCCTTAGAGATATATTTTAACTAAAACAGGCCATTCCAAGGGAAATCTAATTATTTAGAAATAAACTTCCACGGTTCTCTATTTAGCACTATCTGAGGTTCTGAGAAGTGGAGGCAGCAGCTCAAGGTCATGCTACTTGCTCTTTTGTTTGAAATCCAACTGGATCTGCCTTGGCCTCCGTATGTTCTGTAACCCTGGGCCTAGTTCACACAGCCTCTAGAGATACAGGACTATGGTTATTTTCTCTAAATTATTTCCCCTCTACCCACTTTTAGCTTAGTTACACTTAAATGCCACATATTTCCAGATGAGTTTTATCTCTCAAAAGTTTGGTCAATTCTGTTTTTCTATCTAAATGGTTTTCTCTTCTTTCTGCTTAGGTAACTTTCACTGGTTATTTAACACCCTGTTTAAAGATCATCTTCCTTTTTGTTTTTAGACTTACTCTATTATAACTTTTCTCCAGGTGTGGTTTTAGAGAATTACCCCAGAAAAATTTGCTAAAAGTGCCAATTCCTGGCCTACATCCCAAACTTAACTGAATCAGAGCTCTGGGGCAGGACACAGGAATCTCCAGATTTTTAAATAAACTACTTAGAAGATGATAGAGTGATTTTGAATGTACTTCTGTGTCTTTTATATTAAATTATAAACATTCTGAGGGGAGTCATGGCATACTATTTGTATGTGTATCCATAGTGCCTAACCAGTGCCTAATAAATAGTAGGTACTGAATGTATTTTTGTTGCTGTTGAAGTACTGTAATGGTCAAATAACACCAAAAGTGCATTCTAAGGCCAAGGTTAAATCCTGGTTCTACCACTTATTAGATAGAAATGGTTGAAATTATCATAACTTTCTAACTCTCAGCTTCTTATCTATGAAATAAAGATAATAAAATCTACCTTTGAGGGTTTTTTGATGAAAATGAGACATATGTCATTATATTCAGACAGACAGATTTTTAAATGGGTTTAAACCCCTAACATTAAGAAGCTAAGATAAAACTCCTATGAGTAAAGGGATTTCTATGGAATGACATTTCAAAACATTGTGTGAATTGGAAATTTTAACAAATTAGACCACAAACTGAAAAGATTGAGTTCCTTGCTTGATTACTTCAATTCTCTTGTAATTGCATGCTAGACTGGTGTTTTTCTGGTTCCACATCTCTAGTACTCATAGTCTTTTCAGAGAAATAAATGGTGGTTAACAGGTTGTTTATGTCTACAACAACTAAGCTATGTATGTGCATATAGTTACCATTTTATTTTGTTTCAACAAAGCATCCATCTATCCATCCAATCAGCATCTATTAAATATCTGCATGTGTGAAGAGCTATTAGTAGTAATAACAACAGCCATTGTTTTGAGCACTAACTATGTAGCAGCTACTGTGCCAAGAACTTTGTGTGCTCTCAATTTTCCAAACAAATTCATAAGATAATGCTATTGTTTATTCCCATTCTACAGAAGAGGACCTTGAACATACTCTTGCACCAAATCTTGTAGAAAGAAATGGTGGAACCAGGATTTAAAACTAAATCATCTTACAGTAGAGCCCTCATGTTAAGTACTTTTTTAAAAAAGAATAGTTTCTTGATTTCTAGAACGAGAGGGAGGGAGAGGGAGAGAAACATAGACTTGAGAGTGTAGCATTGATTGGCTGCCTCTTGCATGCCTCCTGTGGGGGATTGAGCCCGAAACCCAGGCATATGCCCTTGACCAGGATTCAAACCAGCAACCTTTGGTGCACAAGATGATACCCAACCAACTGAGCCACACTGGCCATTGCTCACATTCTTTAAATAATATGCATGCAGGAAGAAGCACAGAGGTGACCAAAATGAAAAGCAAAATAATTCTTTTTTATTTTAAAAGTTCCCTTTCTCACTATTTTTCAAAGGATTAACAAAGTCTGTTGCTCTTTCAATTTGTGCACAATTTTCTTCCAATATTATATACTCTTTTTATGATTGATAGCAGAAGTGATTATTCATAAAAGACTTGCACTATATAGAAGGGATGTGATGTGAACATTTTGAAATTGATAGCCGATCTTGAAGTTTAGATAGGAAAACAGTAGCTACAGGAAGCCTTGAGAAGGCCCATTCTTATTATGTGTCAGAAAGTGCCCATTGGGCTGACTCCCAACAAATGGTGCCAATATTCTGAAGTAGAAACAGGCTTATATTTACTTCGACTTTAAGAATGTTTCAGACTTTGTTTAGCCACAACCTTAGAGAATGGTAGAGATGATTATATTGGCTTTTCCTTTTTAAATTCTACAGCCTTTTAATGTTGTGGCTGTGTTTGTCTAAGCACTACTGAATGGTATGGCCAATTTTAATTTGCTCCCTAAGCTCAGTTTTTTCCCCACTGTCAAGGTTGAAAACAGTTCCCTAGAGTTTGTCAGAAGTTGTCTGTCTATTCTTGGTCAGACTGGCCCTTCACAGTCTAGCTAGTTTTTTTGTTTGTTTCTTTTTGTTTTTTTGTGATTATAAGTGCTTTGTTCAGTTTACAAGTAGGAAATGTTGTAAATTATTGGGGATTTTTGAAATATCACAGGGATAATTAACATGATATTTTATGAATTCTGCATATCAAAACTGGCTCTAAAATGTGAAAGGTTACTCAGGTGTATAGTGTTGCCTTTCCCATTTTTTAAACCTTTTATCAGATGTGACAGAATGGGAGGAGTGAGGTTATCATATAAATCTTTGGCACAGACACAGGCGATCAATTAAAACACCATAGTGAGAAGCTTCTATACTGGTTTAAACAAATAATTAAATGATTGTAGGCAGAAGAAACAATTCCACAGGTCAATATGCAGGCTTCAGAAAAAACAATACATTAAATTTTAAAGTTTGCTTTTTATAAAAAAGCAGTAAATTTTCCACTAAAGTGGTTTTGATGCATTTGAAGCTGTAAGGAATAAATAAATTTATCTATAAACATTCTTTTTCAAGTGAATGATAAAAAATAAGTGAAAAATATTTGATAATATATACTGAAGAAGAAAAAAACTATTATCAATTAGTATTTATTAAGTACTAATGAATGCTCAGCACAGTAACATAACAGGGCATTAATCATTCATCTTTACATCTCTAAAACTTGTACAGTATAGAAAAAATTTATAAATTGGAGAGTAAAAAGCCTAATCTTCAAAGTTTCCATATAAGAAACTTTGTTAAGTTACGGTTGAAATATCCCTATATAAAACTGTAATAAAATTTTGTTTTTACTTTAGTGTTGTTTGCATGGTAGGAAAAATGCCATTAAAATGTATTTGATATATGGATGCACAATCAGTACTGTAGGATGGTCTATTAATAGCGATAGTACAGTTAATGAGATTTGGAGATTTATCTAATTCTTATATAAAAAATGGTCCAGTAGCATTGGCTATGAATGTTTTTAATTTTTATTGTAAGATTGTTAGCATATAAGCAAATACTTTTCCAGAATAAATAAGACAGGTCTTCATCCTTATATGAACAAGTCAGACAGAATAAATGCTGACATGACTAATGTAAAGACTTTCCATCAAACTTAATGCCATGAATAGGCTGGTAGTGTTAACCAGCAGGGCAGTTACTCCCATGGATGATGCCATGAAGAGATCTTCATGGCTTCAAAAGAAATCAATCTCTGCTTCACAAATCAGAAAACAAGTGCAACATGCAGGGAGTGAGAGAAGGTAAACAAAGAGATTTACTAAAGCATTAACTGTGATAGATGTAATTTCAATAAGTAAAGTTGTTTTTCAAGTATATGAGTTTGTAAATCAAGATAGTCTAATAGGAAGTTCTGTATGGTATTTCCACATCACACAGTTTTTAAAAATATTTGTTTCAGGGCAAATCTTAAAAGATTTGAATAAAGATCTGCTTTACTAAGAATTCGCAATGAGTCATGGTAGCAATTAGTTTTGTTGCTAAGCAACCTCAATAGCAGTTTTGATGTGTAATTTGCTTGAAACTATTAAAAAGGCTGTGCTGAAGGTTTGAAACCATCTGAATTAACCTCAAAGTGTGTTAGGTGTTGTTATTTTAATGAATTGAAGCTTTGTGTTTGAGATTAAGTTTAGTGAAACAAAAATAATTTGCCACTTTGGGAAATGAAATCTGTTGAACAAAGTTAAGAAGAGTTTAATATTCAGGCTTCCTAACCTTTGCCCACTAGTGCCTACCCTACATCTTTTTTGTTGTTGTTAATTTGCACCTGAGGATCTTTTCTCCATTGATTTTTAGAGAGAGAGAAAGGGAAGGAAGAAGGGGAAGAGAGAGGGGTGGGGAGAGACACATTGATTGATTGCCTCCTGCATACACACTGACAGGGCCAGGGAGCAAACCTGCAACCCAGGTATGTGCCCTTTACTGGGAATTGAACCCAAGACCCTTTGGCGTGCAGGCCAATGCTCTGACCGCTGAACCACCCTGGCAAGGGCTATCCTGTATGCCAATTTGGAAACATTTTTTCTTAAAGTGTATGCTGTACAACTTCTGCTTAACTCTGTCTGCCTGTTAGAAGAGCTCTGTCTGTTTAACTCTGCTCTGTTTTGCCTTTCTTCCACCCATTCAGTGGGGGTATGAACACTTTGAAGAGGCAAGTTAGGAAATTTCAGATTCCTCTAATAAATCTTCCCTGCTCCCATCTTGGTGTTTGGAGGGCCATCCCAACATTTTGTACAATGTTTTTACCTCTATAACCAAGCTTTTGATCTGATGCCTAATTTAGACATTTTAAATTCTGACTTTTCTAGAAAGTTGTCTCTGGTGTCCTCCATGTTCCTGTTTTGAGGACTCTGACCCACGGGTTAAGCTTTCAGAATCCCAGTCCAAGTATGATGAACAGGTTTTGGATGTTCAACGGGTGGATTTGGATAACTTCTCTCCACTTTACTCTAGGAGATAACTCTGGCCTTCGGTGATCTATAAACCTCAGATAGTACAACTTCTAAATTTGAGTGGCACTTGGAAGACTCTGTTGTATAAATCAAAATGTGTTTTTTCCTCCATTAGTTTTTTGTTGAGTTTATTACTTTTCTTTTTTTCTCTTAGAAGCTGTTGCATGAATCACATACTATCTGTGTGCTGCCAGTCTGGAATATTGCTGTTAAAAGGTCAAAATCTTACACATGTAAGGGTTATACTTAGTTAAGAATGTGAGTAAATGAATATATTTCTTTAAAAGTTGCCTTATCATAGCCTTAAGTTTTCTTGTGAAAAGGAAAAACAGAAAGCATAAATATGGTTCAGGCCATTAAAAAATATAACTAGAGGCATTTCCTCATGATTATCATAATTTCTGATAGTAGTAGTTTCACATAAAATGATCATTTTGCTTTTGTTATTGTGAATTCTATATCACAAATATTTAGATTAACAACTGTGGTCTACTAAATGATTTGTTTCTGAATACATGTGGTTTGGACCAGTGCATCATCTAGATGGAGCTGATGAATGCCCAAGTATTTTGATGTGAACAAATCAAGGAAGGGCATTCATATTTAGAGATAAAACTCATATAATGTTTGATACTCTAAAATTAGTGATTCATATGTGTTAAGGCTTTTCTTTCTAAGAGTTATCTATTAAGATGCAAATCCTCCAGTATTATGATGTATTGGACTACCAGCCATTAGCATCTGAGTAGGGATTCGGTTTGGGATCACTTAGTAGGAATTCAAATTGTTTTTCCAATATAAGCATTGGCTGAGATGGAGTAGTCCACACAACTGGGGAGTTTTGAAAAAAGCATAAGGGAAAAGACTGAACACTAGACCCATGTTTTATATTTATCCTGACCCTCTTATTTCTGTTTATGTACTGAAAATAAATCATTTATTCATCTTTGGGATTTCCTACAACATCTCTTTTCTACTGTAAAAGACTGATACTACTTTAATGTCAACAGTTAGAAATGAACATGACTCAATATGATGTTGTTTGTCATCTATAATAAAGAAAGAAAAGAAAAGAAATGGACAAGAGTCATGATTTTGATTTCATGTAGTCAGATTTTGAACTTCCCAGGTTTTGGTAGGTTTCAACATTGTTTTTAACAATTAACACTGCTATAATTATTATTAATAATTTGTCTGTTTCCTTCTGCATTGTGAGCTTCTGTTAGCTCCTAGTTGGAGGAACCCTGTGCACCTTGCATAGCACTTAGCCCATAGTAAATGTTTAGTAAGGAGTGGGTGCTTGTGTTGCTGAGTACCTGAGCAGAGGAGCTGTTTCCAAGGTACCTGCTGTTGTTCATGCAGACACAGAGCATCAGATATGGATGCTGTTGTGTGGGGCAGGAAGTTGAAGCCATGACATCTGTCAGTGGTTAGGGAAAATATTCTCTTTCGACTTTGAAATCTTCTTGACATCACATTGTAGTGGATATGGGTTTCCTCAACAAATCTTGGCTGAAACACAAGCAAATATTTGATAAATTTGTAAAAAAATTCAAAGTCAAATATTAGGCTGGTGGCTATACCTAGAATTCCATTAAAGTGATCTAGATTATTGAAGAAGCAAATATTGGGCAGCAAATATCAGTTCAGTAGAGCTACACTAATTGAATGTCTGCTAGATGCTGTGAAGTATAGATTAGTAGATTAAAAACAGGATAAGACCTGTGATAGATAAGTATTCAGTCATCATCCAAGTATTCATAAGCCATTTAATTCTACACATTTTCATTGGTATATATGATGCATAATGTTTTCTATATCTCTGTGTGTTTTATATAATATGTATTTTGCAAATATTTAATCTTGCTGTAAAGTCAAGACAAACAAATAGAATGGACAAAATTCATAGATAGAAAACTCGTAAGATAGAGGATAAAACTCATAGGATATTTTAAGTATAGATAGTAAATAAGAGAGTAGATGGGGAAACACGCAAACTTGATATGATATATTAAAAACAAATAGCCCATCCCAGCCTGTGTGGCTCAGTGGTTGAGTATTGTCCCTTGAAACAGGAGGTTACCGGTTTGATTCCCAGTCAGGGAATATGCCAGGATTGCAGCCTCAATCCCATTAGGGGGCATGTGGTAGGCAGGCAGCAGATTGATGTTTCTATCTCTCCCTTTCCCTTCCTCTCTTGGAAATAAATAAAAACATATAAAAATAAAAACAAATAAGTCAAGTAAGTTTGTAACCTGTAAGACAGCTAAAGATAGGTGAAAGAAAAACTGTTTTTGTTTTGCTTTTTTGTGTGTGAATAGACAGAACTTTATTCCTCTGATAAACCTCTCAGTCCAGCCTGTTATTCATCACCAGGAGCTGAGCAGAGAACAGTGCCTGGCTGCTGCCCCTTTTCCATGAGCTCTGCACTGGGGCAAGGCTGAGGGTTGCACTGCAAGAGAAAGAGGTAATAGACAGAGGACCCGAGGCCAGGGGAGGCTCTTCTTGAGTAGGCCCCAATGCTGTGGACAGGTGGGCCTACCCCTGGCTTAAAACTTAAGTCCAAGAGGTGGAGACACCATTCCTTCTTCCTGTTCCCCTGACAGCAGCCCCATCACCTGCCTCCTTCTAATCTAAGGATCTGTCTTATAAAACTCAGCCACAAGCACCAGCAGAGGTAGGGAGATTCTTGGGAAGAGAACCTCAGACTTTGCAAGCTGAAAGAAAGGTGGGCTGACCTCTGGCCTCTCACCTTGATTTGAGAGGTATCAGGAGCCATCTCCAAAGCAAGACATGGTTAGAAGACAGAGGAAACTTCAGAAAAGGTGATACCCTTGGTGGCATCAGGCCTGGCCACCTTTCCTATTCCTGAGGGAAGCCAGGATCGGCAAATAGTAGAGTTTAGGGGAGAATACTGGCTCAAATGAATTTGTTAAAAAGCTGTGTAACATTAAGTCAAAGTAATTACACTGTTGAATTTCTTTTCCACTGAAAATATCCTCACTGGCAAACAAACACACTGACTTCTAAAATATTCTTGTTCAAAATGTCTGCTTACGGATGGCCAAGAGACACATGAGAAAATGCTCAAGGTCGCTAATCATCAGAGAGATGCAAATTAAAACCACAATGAGGTATCACTTCACACCTGTCATAATGGCTGCCATCAACAAATCAACAAAGGACATGTGCTGGCGAGGGTGTGGAGAAAGGGGAACCCTAGTACACTGCTGGTAGAATGCAGACTGGTGTAACCACTATGGAAAACAGTATGGAGGTTCCTCAAAAAATTAGAAATGGGGCTGCCTTTTGACCCAGTGATTCCACTCCTAGGAATGTATCCTAAGAATCCTGAAACATTAATCAGAAAGAATATATGTACCCTGATGTTCATAGCAGTACAGTTTACAATAGCTAAGACCTGGAAACAGCCCAAGTGCCCATCAGTAGATGAGTGGATAAAAAAGCTGTGGGACATTTACACCATGGAATACTACGCAGCTGTAAAGAAGAATCTCGTACCCTTTGGGACAGTATGGATGGACCTGGAGAAAATTATGCTAAGTGAAATAAGCCAGGCAGCGAAAGACAAATATCACATGATCTCGCTTATACCTGGAATCTAAAGAACTTAATAAACTGATGAACAGAATAGATTCAATGACATGGAAGCATAGGTGACACTGAGGAATGTCAGAGGGATGGAGGAGGGCAGGTGGGTGGAGGAGGAGAGAGTAACCAAAGAATTTATGTGCATATATGCACAACCCAAAGACACAGACAATGGTGGGAAGAGGGACGGGAGAGGGGGATGGGACGGGGTGGAACGGATCATTGGGGAGAAAAAGGGACATCTGTAATATTTTAAACAAAAATAAAAATTAAAAAAGAAAAAAATATACCTGCTTATAATGAGGCAGCCCCATCTTTAAGTTGGTCACTTAGTTGATCTTCAAGAAAACAGCTTTACTATATGCAAATACAGAACAACTTGATGATCCAGCCTTTCAAAATGTGATGTATTGCCTTTTTCCTTGAGAAGTGAATAAATTTTCATAACCTCACAAATCTTAGTAATCAGTTTTCCTCCTGGTTTTAACAATTTCCAGGAAAAGCTCAAGGTGGGGGGGGGGGGTCTATTAAATAAGGATGGTAGGAGACACATAAGGAAAAATAGAAAATGAAAGCTAGAGTTAAAGTGAAAAATGAAGAAAGCATGGGTAAGCCTTCATGTATGCTGACAGACAGCTGACATATATGTAACATAATTTCTGTGTTATCCTTTTCACATGGTATTTGGAAACAGGTTCCCTGAGGGAAGGCCCTTAACTGGTGGGTGGTAAGGATAATTCTGGTTATCAGAAAAGGGTACCGTCTGGCTCTCTCCATTGCAGGGCTCTGGCTGGGTGTCTTCTGGGAATTTCCAACTTCATCCCTGAGAGAAACAACCACAGAAAGATTGGGATTTAAAATCAACCGGATAGATGAATCACCCAAGTCCTAAAGCATATTTTCTATTTTACACTTGGCTTTGGTGTCCTATGCACTTGGATACAAAAAAGTACTGCCATGTGGTGTCATGCAATTTATATGCAAAAAAAGTAGTGTGTGCTTGTTTGTTTTGGTATCCTATTGTAACTGTGTGCTGGCTGCTGCAAGGCTTATATCTCAGAAGCAGGGAGAATGAAAGATAGAAAGTACATTTTCTCTAACTATATTCCTCATACTCTTTTCTTTGATGCAGAATCTAAGTTCATAAAAATTCAGAGGTGTTTGAATTTTCCTGATAAGGAAACACGTGTTTTCAGTGGTCACTGCTTTATGGTCACATAGCAGAATTTAACTAAAGAAAAGCATTTTTTAAAAAATATGTTTTTATTGACTTCAGAGAGCAGAAGGGAAAGGGAGAGAGAGAGAAACATCAATCATGAGAGAGAGTCATTGATTGGCAGCCTCCTGCATGCCCCCACTGGGAAACAAGCCGGCAACCCAAGCATGTGCCCCAACTGGGAACTGAATGGCAATCTCCCAGATCTTAGGCCGAAGCCCAACCGCTGAGCCACGTCCAGCTGGGCAAGAAAAACATTTTTATTTGAGAATGGAAGGTGGGTTTTTTTTTTTGTTATATGTTATAATATGCTAAAGTGACATGTTTTTGTCATTCAATACTATTCATTGAACAAATATTTATTAAGAGCCCTTTAAGTGTCAAGTCCAGTGTTAGGCATTGAAGATTGAGATGCCAATAGGTAAGATTGTGTTTCTGCCATCCTGACACTTTAAGTCCTGTGTAAAATCATGAGCAAGTATTAGGCAATCCTAACAATTTAGTCTGATTTGTTTAATGCTCTATTCCCACACTCTCAATAGTGACTGATGTATAATTGGTGCTCAGAAGATATTTGTTAAATGAAGACTATGAGGTAAGCTTTATGATGGAGGAAGTACAGGGAGTCATGCAGTCAGAGAACTCTTCCCCCTCCCCCAAGCCCAGATTTATTGAAGTATAATATTGAGAAATAAAATTATATTATATTTCAGTTCAGTGTAATGATCTGGTGTAAGTATACATTTTGCAGTGATTCCCACAATCAAGCCAATTTACATATCTATCACCTCACATAATTACCTAATCTTGTGTTTTTGGGGGGATGAGAACACTTAAGGGTTATTCTCTTAGCAAATTGAAGTATAAAATACAGTGTTATTAACTAGAATCACCATGTTCTACATTAGGTCCTCAGAACGTATTATATAACTGAATTTTGTACCCTTTGATCACTTTCTATAGTTCCTTTACCGCTCAGCCTCTGGAAACCACCATTCTATTCTCTGCTTCTAGGAGTCAAAGTATATATACTCATATGTCAGATATAAGTAATACCATGTACTATTTGTCTCTTTCTATCTGATTTAGTTCACTTAGTATAAGGCACTCAAGGTTCATCTATGTTGTCACAACTGGAAGAATTTCTTTTTTTAAGATTAAATAATATTCCATTGAATATATTTATAGCACATTTTTATCCATTCATTTGTTGATGGACACTTAGATTATTTCCACATCTTGGCTATTGTAAATAATGCTGCAATGAATATGAAAGTAGAGATATCTCTTTGAGACAGTGATTTTCAGGGTCACATGATAGTTCTATTAATGAGGAACTTCAATACTGTTTTCCATAATGGTTGCACCAATTTACATTCTCACCAAGAGT
Organism: Miniopterus schreibersii; assembly: GCF_964146895.1. Taxonomy (NCBI): domain Eukaryota; kingdom Metazoa; phylum Chordata; class Mammalia; order Chiroptera; family Miniopteridae; genus Miniopterus; species Miniopterus schreibersii. Next base: position 85,684,677 of record NC_138102.1, on the reverse strand, counting down.
GTACAAGGGTTTCCTTTTCTCCACATCCTTGCTAACATATGTTATCCCTTGTCTTTTTAATAATAGCCATCCTAAAACTTTTGAGGTGACATATCATTGTGGTTTAGATTTGCATTTTCTTGAAAATTAAAAAGATGTTGAGCATCTTTTCGTATAGTTGTTAGCCATCTGTATATCTTCTTTGGAAAAATGTCTATTCAGGTCATTTGCCCATTTTTAAAATCAGATATTTATTTTTTGCTATGAGTTATGAGTTCCTTATGTTTTTTGGATATTAACCCTTTATCAGATATGTGATTTGTAAATATTTTCTAACATTCCATAGGTAGCTTTTTCATTTTCTTGACTGTTTTTCTGTACGGAACCTTTTTAGTTCAACATAGTCTCAGTTATTTTTGTTTTTGTTGCCTTTCTTTTTAGTGTCCAATTCAAAAAGTTGTTGCTAAGACCAATGTCAAGGAGTTTACCCCCTCTGTTTTTCTTTTGAGTTTTTATATTTAAATCTTTAATCAATTTTAATGGATTTTTCTGTATTGTGTTAATTTCATTCATTTGCATTTAGACTTAGTTATTTTAACACCATTTATTGATGAGACGATTCTTTTTTTAAAATTTATCTTTATTCTTGAAAGTATTACAGATGTCCCCTTCAATTCCCCATTGACCACTTTCACCCTGCACCCACTCCCAGCCCCAGGACTTCATCACACTATTGTCTATGTCCATAGGTTATGCAGATATGCATATAAATTCTGTGGTTAATCTCTCCCCACCCACCCCTATCTTTCCTCCAAAATTCTTTTGTCTGTTCCATGCTTCCATGTCACTGAATCAATTTTGTTCATCAGTTTATCATGTTTTTTAGTTTCCGCATACAAGTGAGATCATATGATGTTTGTCTTTCTCTGCTAGGCTTATTTCATTTAGCATAATACTCTCCAGGTCCATTCATACTGTCCCAAAGGGTACAAGATCCTTTTATATAGCTGCAAAGTATCCCATGGTATAAATGTCTCATAGCTTTTTTACCCACTCATCTACTGATGGGCAATTAGACTATTTCCAGATCTTAGCTATTGTAAATTGCGCTGCTATGAACATAGGGGTGCATATATTCATTCTGATTAGTGTTTCAGGATTCTTAGGATATATTCCTAGAAGTGGAACAGCAGTCCCATTTTTAGTTTTTGCAGGAAACTCTTACTGTTTTCCATAGTGGTTGCACCAGTCTGCATTCCCACCAGCAGTGTACTAGGGTTCCCCTTTCTCCACATCCTTGCCAGCACAAGTCATTTGTTGATTTGTTGATGGTAGCCATTCTGACAGGTGTGAAGGGATACCTCATTGTGATTTTAATTTGCATCTCTCTGACGATTACTGACCTTGAGTATTTTTTTCATATATCTCTTGGTCATCTGTATGTCCTCTTTGGAGAAGTGTCCATTCAGGTCCTTTGCCCATTTTTTAATTGGATGTTTGTCTTCCTCTTCTTGAGCTTATGAGTTCTTTGCACACTTTGGAAATTAGTCAGTTATCAGATACATCCTTGACAAATATGTTTTCCCATAACTTGGGTGTCCTTTGTATTTAGAGGCTGATTTCTTTTGCTGTGCAGAAGCATTTTAGTTTGATGTAGTCCCATTTGTTTATTTTTTCTTTTGTTTCTCTTGCCCTAGGAGATGTATCAGTGAAAATTCCACTACTTGAGATGTCTGTATTTTACTGCCTGTTTTCTGCTAGGATTTTTATGGTTTTGCGACTTTCATTTAAGTCTTTTATCCAGTTTGAATTTATTCTTCTGTATGGAGTAAGTTGGTAATCTAGTTTCATTTTTATGCACGTACTTGTCCAATTTTCCCAACACCATTTATTGAAGAGACTGTCTTTATTCCACTGTATGTTCTTGCCCCCTTTGTCAAATATTAACAGACCATAGTGCTGTGAGTCTATTTCTGGGGTCTCTGTTCTGTTCTTTGATCTATATGTTTGTTTTTGTACCAATAACGGGCTGTTTTGATTACAGTGGCTTTGTAGTATAATTTGATATCTCATAAAGTGATGCCTACAACTCTGTTCTTCTTTCTCTAGATGGCTGTGGCTATTTGAGGTCTTTTTGGTTCCATATAAATTCTTGGTTCCATATTTGTTCTAGTTCTGTGAAATATGCTTTTGGTATTTTGGAATATGCAACAGGAATTGCATTGAATCTATAGATTGCTTTGGGTAGTATGGATATTTCAATAATATTAATACATCTAATCCATGAACATGGTACATTATTCCACTTGTTTATATCTTCCTCTATTTCTTTTTCCAGTGTCCTGTAGTTTACCAAGTAGTGGTCTTTATATCCTTGATTAAGTTTATTCCTAGGTATCTTATTTTTTAGTTGCAATGGTAAACGGTATACACATATTTTTTACTTTCTCTTTCTGAGAGTTCATTGTTGATGTATAAAAATGCCATTGATTTTCAGTTGTTAATTTTGTATCCAGCTACCTTGCCTAATTCATTTATCAAATCTAGTAGTACTTTGGTGCTGTCTTTAGGGTTTTCTATGTACAATAACATGTCATCTGCAAATAATGACAGATTTACTTCCACCTTTCCAATTTGGATACCTTTTATGTTTTCCTCCTGTCTGATGGCTGTGGCAAGGACTTCCAGTACTAAGTTGAATAAGAGTGGTGAAAACGGACAAGCTTGTCTTGTTCCTGTTTTTAAGGGAAAAGGTTTTAGTTTTGCCCATTGAGTACGATGTTCGCTGTAGGTTTGTTATACATGGCCTTTATTATGTTGAAGTATGTTTGCTCTATTCCCACTTTGCTGAGAGATTTTATCAAAAGTGGGTGCTTGGTTTTGTGGAATGCTTTTTCTGCATCTATTGATATGATCATATGATTTTTGCCCTTCATTTTGTTTATGTGATGTATTACATTTATTGATTTACTAATATTATATCAACCTTACATCCCTGAAATAAATCCCACTTGATCGTGGTGTATGATCTTTTTAATGGGTTGCTGTATCCGGTTTGTTAGTATTTTGTTGAGGGTTTTAGCATCTATGTTCATCAGGGATATTGGCCTGTAATTTTCTTTCTTTGTAGTGTCTGTATTTGGTTTTGGGATTAGGATGATGCTGGCCTCATAAAAAGTGTTGGGGAGTTTTCCCTCCTCTTGAAATTTCTGGAAGAGTTTGAGGAAAATAGGTGTTAATTGTACTTTGAATGTTTGGTAAAACTCTCCTGTAAACCCATCTGGTCACAGACTTTTGTTTGCTGGGAGTGTTTTTATTACTGCATCAACTTCATTAGTTGTTATTGGCCTATTCAGGTTTTCTGATTCTTCCTTATTCAGCTTTGGAAAATTGTATGTTTCTAGGGATTTGTCCAATTCTCCCAGGTTGCCCAGTTTGTTGGCATATTGTTGTTAATATCTTACGATCCTTTGTATTTCTATTGGGTCAATTGTGTTATCTTCTCTTTCATTTCTGATTTTATTTATTTGAGTCCTCTCCCTTGTTCTTGGTGATTCTAGCTAAAGGTTCATCAATCTTATTTACCTTTTCAAAGAACCAGCCCTTGGTTTCACTGATCTTGTATATTGTTTTTTTTTAGTCTCTATGCCATTTATTTCCTCTCTAATCTTTATTATTTCTTTCCTTTTGCTTTTTTTTTGTTTGTTTCTTGAGGTATGCCTGTAATGCTATAAACTTTCCTCTCAGGACTGTTTTTGATATGTCCCATAGATTTTGGGTTGTTGACTGTTCATTTTCGTTTATTTCCCGGAAGTGTTTGATTTTTTCCTTGACATCTTTGGTGACCTATTCATTGTTTAATATCATGTGATTTAGCCTCAACGTGTTTGAATATTTTTGAGGTTTTTTTATAATGATTGATGCCTAGTTTCATGCCATTGTGGTCCAAAATGTTGCTTGTTTTGATTTCAAGCTTTTTGAACTTGTAAAGATTTTTTTGGTGCCCTAACATGTCATCTATTCTTGAGAATGTTCTATATGCACTTGAGAAGAATGTGTATTCTGTTCCTTTGGGATGAAATGTTTTGTAAATGTCAGTTAAATCCATTAGCTCTAGCGTGTCATTTATGATCTCTGTTTCCCTGTTGATATTTTGTCTTGAGGATCTATCCAATGATGACAGTGGGGTGTTAAAGGCCCCCACTATGATTGTGTTGCTGTCTATTTTCCTCTTAAAATCCAACAAGAATTTTTTATATATTTAGATGCTCTTATATTGGGTGCATATATATTTATAAGGGTTACTTCCTCCTGTTGGATTGATCCCTTAAGTGTTATGTAGTCGCTTTCTTTGTCTCATGTTATAGTCTTTATCTTGAAATCTATTTTGTCAGAAATAAGTATGGCTACCCCAGCATTTTTTTCTTTTTGTTTCCATTTGCATGGAATATTTTATTCCATCTCTTCACTTTCAGCCTGTGTGAATCTTTTGCTCTCAGGTGTGTCTCTTTTAGACTGCATATATTTGAGTCCTGTTTTCTTATCCATTCAGTTGCACTGTGTCTTTTGATTGGAGCATTTAGTCCATTTACATTTAAGGTAATTATTGATATATACTTATTTAATGCCATTTTTTCCCTTTATGCTGATGTTTCTTTCTCTCGATATTTCTTCTTCTTCTTAAAGCAGTCCTTTTAGCATCTCTAGCAGTGCTGGTTTGGTGGTAATGAACTCCTTTAGCTTTCTCTTGTCTTGGAAGCTCTTGATTTCACCTTCAATTTTAAATAATAGCCTTGTTGGGTAAATCAGTCTTGGTTGAAGGTACTTGCTTTTTATTACTTTGAGAACTTCATGCCAAACCCTTCTGGCCTGAAGTGTTTCTACTGAGAAATTTGCTGGCAGACTTATGGGAGCTCCCTTGTAGGTCATGCTTGTCTCTCTATTGAAGCCCTTAATATTTTTCTCTTTTTCCTTAACATTTACCATTTTCATTATGATGTGTCTTGGAGTGGGTCTCTTTTTTTCCTTCTTGTTTGTAACCCTCTGTGATTCCTGAACTTGTGTGCCTTTCTACTTCACAAGCTTTGGGAAGTTTTCTATCATTACTTCCTCCACCAGCTTCTTTATCTCTTGCTCACTTTCCTACCCCTTTTGAACCTCTACAATGTGAATGTTGTTTCACTTCATGTTATCCTAAATTTCCCTTAAACTATCCTCATGCTTTTTAAGTGTTTTTTTTCTTTTTGCTGCTCTGATTGTTTTTTTCTACCTTATGTTATAAGTCACTCATTCTGTCTTCTGTATCATTGAACCTGCTTTTAATTCCTTCCAGGGTATTCTTGATATCAGATATAGTAACTTCATTTCTGCCTTATTTATGATATCTAGCTCTTTTTTCAGGTTTTTACTAAGTTCCTGGACCTTTCCTTTAATTATCTTATTATTCTCATTAATTTCCTTGAGCATTTTTATAACCATTACTTTGAATTCTATTTCTGATAACTTACTTAACTCTGTCTCATCAAGGTCTTTTTCTGGTGATTTTTCCTTTTCTTTGTTTTGAGGGTTGTTCTTTTGTCACCCTATTTTAGCTCTCTCTTTTCTTTTGTTCCTATCTGTAAGCTAGAACTACTATGACACCCAGTCTTATGGAGTGGGCTTATGTAGCAAATGTCCTGTGGTAAGTGTCCAGTGCTAAAGGCTTCTTGAACTCCTGAGCTGAATACTCTAGTAATGTCTGGTGTGTGTGTTATGTGGACCCTCCTGTTATGATTGGGAGCTGATTGTTGTTGGCCCGTTCATGGGTCAGATCGACTTTCACCCACAGAATTGAGCTTAGTAAGATGGAGCCAGCTGGAGATGGGAGTGGAAATCCAATCCTCCCTTTGAATTGTGTGACACAAGATCTGAGACCTTGAGAGGGAAGCTAACTATTTGCCTCCTAGCTCAGCGGTGCCTGTCATAAACCCTTAGGGGAGGTTCTGAGGGGTTCATACCAGGTGCCCTGACTCTGGGATATAACTCCTTTCCCCTGTGTGGCTTTCCCAGCAGGAATGTGCAAGTAGAGCTTCAAGGAAGAGAACTGCCCCCTTCCACTTAGAGTGTCACCTTCCCTTGGGAGGAGAGAAAGTTGCTTGTTTTTTTCTGTCTCTGCAGTGCTCAACCAGAAACCTTATTGGACTGCTCCAAGTGAGTCAGGTCCAATATCCAAGCTCTGCTTTGCACCCCTTCTCCCCCATGGATATGAGATTAGCAGGGCTTTGCCCGGCAGAATCTGGGGGGTACTAGTCTAATCCTCCCTTTGATTGAGGTGATGAGCATCCTTAGCCTTCAAGAGGGGAAGTAGGTACTCTCCTTTAAGCTCCACACCAGACCTCTGTTAGGGAAGCTCCTAGGGGATGCAGCAGATTTCAGTTCTGATTTGTGACCTCTTTACCCTGTGAGGCTGCACCTGCAGGACAGTGTAGGTGGGGCTTGGAGTAATAGATCAAGGCTGCTCCCTCTGCTTGGGGTACCACTGGCTCTTGTGAAGGGTGGTAGAGAGCTTGGCACCCCCTTCTCTCCTTGCAGATTACTGCAAGAGGCCTTGATGTAGACCTCCAAAGGGGTGGCTTCATGTACCCCAGTTCTGACCTGCAATTCCCCCCCCCCCTTAGTTTGCCCTTGGCTGGTGGTGCAGACAGGTTTTAGGAATGCAAATCCAGGTAGTACCTTATTGGAAGTGGTGCAGGTCTTCAGCCCTCAAGAAAGGAGCTAGCCATTTTCCCTATAGCTCATTGGCACCCCACCAGAGCTCTTGAAAGGAGGCTCCTAGTGGGTCACATCAGATTTCACAGTTCTGATTTGTGACCCCTTTCCCAGCAAGCCTGCCCTTGCAGTATGATGCAGGTAGGGTTTGGAGTGATAGGACAAAGCTTCCCCCACTACTTGGGGTTTCTCTGGCTCTTGTGAGGGGATGCCCTAGTGAAGGCCTCTGAGAGGGGGTTCCAAAGAACCAGTTTTGGTTTGCACAAAGGCTGTGGATCTGCTCATGGACTGTCCTGAAGTAAACTTTGGAATGTAAATCCAGGCTTTGGGAATGCAAATTCAGGCAACTGCTTGTTGGGAGTGGTGCAGGACATTAGCAGGTTTGTTAGCTGCTGTCTTTCTGGCTTGGTGGCACTGGGCCAAAGATCCTGAAAGGAGGTTTGCAAGTGCACACCTCCCCCTATTCCACAGCTGCTTGTAGCCCAAGGCCCTGCCAAGGGCACATTTCTTTGGTGATTGCGCCCACCTACACTGTGGGAGGGGAGAATATTGGCTGTTACTCCTCAGCCACTCAGTTCAGTGTTAGTCTAAGGCAGCCTATATTTTCTCCAGAGTAAGAAGCATTGTTCAGGTACCTTTTGGGTACAGTACAGGGTACAGTTCTTTATGCCAGACTCAAGCAAGGTGGTGTCACCAGTATTTGGAGGACAGGGTTAGTGCACTTTCTCCATCTGGTGCTGTAGAATAGAAGTGCTCAACCCTGGGGTATGGTGTCTGGGGAAGGTGTGGGATGTTTGCTTGGGTCAGGGACCTCAGAAGCCTGCCTTCCATATCTCCAGTGTTATGCCACCCTGATCTCCTTCTGGCTTCTCTACACCCCGTGTCTCCTTTCCTCCACCAGAGCCCCAGGTGAGTGACTGAGGGTGAGTCCTTGTGTGTTGACCTTTATGGAGATTGCCCTGGATTCAGGCAGACTCCCTTTCCAGTGGGCCAATTTCATTTAATTTTTTCTGCCAAATGTCATGCAGGCTCTTCTTTCAGGCCCTGATTTTCTGAGTCGGGGGATCCTGGTGTGGGATTGAGACTCCACTTTCTTCTGGGGGTGATTTTGCAGCCACAATATTTCTCCAGCTACAGCCACTGCCCCTGGGTGCAGGGACCAGCCCTTCCCATGTCTCTGTCCCTCTTACCAGTCTCTGTGTAGCTTTTGTTTTTCAGCCCTTGGATATAATACTCCTGTTCAAGTGTCTATCTGTTGTTAATTCAGTTTAATTGCTCTAGGTTTTAGCTGTAACTCAGGTTCGGTGCTGGGAGCATTGCTTTCACTTATTCCGGCACCATCTTCAATTTCCTGAAACTGTTCTTTTCTCATCGTGCATTCTTGGTGCCTTCTCAAGAATTAATCTACCATGCCTTGCTGCGCATGGCTCAGTGGTTGAGCATTGTCCTAAGATCTAGGAGATAGTGGTTCAATTCTCAGTCAGGGTACATGCCCGGGTTGCGGGCTTGATCCCCAGTCTGGGGTGTGCAGGAGGCAGCTGATCAATAATTCTTTCTCATCATTGATGTTTCTATCTCTTTCTCCCTCTCCCTTCCTCTCTCTGAAATCATAAAATATGTAAAAAAAAATTAGTCGACCATATTTCAAGAGTTTATTTTTGTACTCTTTATTCTGTTCTATTTGTCTATGTGTCTGTTTTTATGTCAATACTATATTGTTTTGATTACTATAACTTTGTAATATATTTGGAATCGCATTGAATCTCTGGATAGCTTTGTGTAGTATAGGCATTTTAACATTATTTTTTTTCTAATCAATAAACATAGAATACCTTTCTATTTAGTTGTGTCTTCTGCAAATTTTTATTTTTAAATATATATCTTTATTGATTTCAGATAGAGGAAGAGAGAGGGAGAGAAAGAGAAACATCAGTGATGAGAGAGTGGTCATTGATTGGTTGTCTTCTGCACACCCCTGACTAAGGATCAAGCCTGCAACCCAGGCATGTGCCCTGACTGGAAATCAAACCACAATCTCCTGGATCCTAGGTCGATGCTCAACTGCTGAGCCATGCCTGGCCAGGCTTCTGCAAAATTTTTAATCAATATATTAATACAGTTTACAGTGCTTTTCACCTTTTTGTTTAAATTTATTCCTAATTATTTTGCTATTTTGATGCAACTGTGAGTGGGATTGTTTTCTTTAATTCTCTTTTAAATAGTTTATTATTAGGGTGTAACAACACAATTAATTTTTGTATGTTGATTTTGTAATCTACAACCTTACTGAATTCATTTATTAGTTCTAACAGGTTTTTGGTGAAGTCTTTAAGGTTTTCTGTATATAAAATATCTGCAAAGAGAAATTCTATTCCTTCCTAACCAATTTGGATACCTTTTATTTCATTTTCTTTCCTCGTTATTCTAGTTAGGGCTTCCAGTACTTTGTTGAATAGAAGTGATGAGGGTGAACACCCTTGTTTTCTTCTTGATCTTAGAGGAAAGGCTTTCAGTTTCTCACTGATGTTAGCCATGGGTTTTCATATATAGTCTTTATTATGTTCGGGTGGATTCCTTCTGTTCGTAGTATGTTAAGTGTTTTTTATCATGAAAAGGTATTGAATTTTGTCAAATGCTTTTTCTGCATTGATTGGGATGATCATATAGTTTTGTGATTCATTTTGGTTTTGTGCTGTATCACAATGACTGATTTGTGGTTGTTGAACTATTCTTGCATCCCTGGAATAAATTCCATTTGATCATGATTTATAATACTTCTGCATATTGTTTAATTCAGTTCACTAATATTTTGTTGAGGATTTTTACATCTATGTTCATTTGGGATATCAATGTGCAATTTTCTTTCCTTGTAGTGGCCTTGACTGGCTTTGGTTTCAGGGTATGGCTGGCCTTATTAAATATGTTTGGAAGTCTTCCCTCCTCTTCTGTTTTTATAAGAGTTTTAGAAATATTGGTATTAGTTCTTTAAGTATTTGGTAGAATTTATTAGTAGAACCATCTACTCCTGGACTTTTCTTTGTTGGGAGGTTTCTGATTACTGATTCAATATTTTTGCTTGTAATTGTCCTGTTCAGATTTTCTGTTTCTTCATGACTCAGTCCTGATAGGTTGTATGTTTCTAGGAATTTGTCCTGAGCTTCATTAAAACAACTATTTTGAATTCTCAGTCAAGCAAATTACAGATCTTCATTTCTTTGGGACTGACTACTAAAAAATTATTGTGGCTCCTTTGGTGGTGTTATGTTTTCTTGTTTTGTCATGTTGCTTGAAACCTTGTGTTGCTGTCTTTGTGTTTATGGAAGCAGTCACCTCCGCCAGTATTTACTGACTGGCTTTAGGAGAGAAATAGCTTCTGTCTGTGCTGTTAGGGATTCTGAGGCTTCCTCAGACCTTTTCTGTGGATCTACCTGCTCCATACTTCTTGTTCTTTCTTGGAGGGAAATTGTTAAGACTGTATGCCTTCTCTCAATCTCACAAAGCCAGGATGGGTGTTGACAGCTTCTCATTTACTTTCCTTAGGGTGGTGCTGAATGCTCAAGTTTGTATGCTTTCTACCAATACTGAAGATTTGGGCCAGCTTTCTGCACATGCTCACTTGCTGTTTGTAAAGACACTTTCCCAACCTTCTCACCTGAGGAAATACAAACAGGAAACTGGTCACAGGGTGGGGGTGTGTATGGATGCAGGTGCTTGGAACATTGAAGGTGTCCATGAGCCAGTTGGAGAGATCTTCAGGTGAGATGCCTCTCTGCTTATAGGCAGGCTTCCTGATGGAGTCCATGAAGCACTTAGTAGCATCCACATCCCTTTGCTATATTTCATTCTGAGCCCTGGCTATTGTTTTTCCCTTTGCTCACTCACCCTAGCCTTGGAGTTCATATCTCAATATTCTTGACAGGGTGAGAAAGCAATGTGCTTCCTTGGCAGCATACTGACCAACTAGAGATGCTCGGTGCTCACTCACATGCTCTCTTTTCCCCTTGGTAGAAAGCACAGACAGAAAAGGTATTTCTTGGAATTAAGCTGTGCTTTTTTGGGAGAAGGTTGACAGGTAAAGTGAAACTGTTCCTCTTACCTTCTTCAATGCACCCACTCTCAGACTGTGTTTGTCCAAGGATGTGGTGGAACTTCTCCACTGGATCTCCAGGCTTCCACAGAGACACTTTTACATTTAGGTGATTCTCAAAATCAGTATAATTTGGCAAGGAGATTGTGGAAAAATCCTTTACTGCTGTTTTGATTATGTTAATCTGGGAAGCAATTTTTCTAATGTGATTTTAAGTACTCTGTGGGAGGAATGTGGTTTAGTTGTTGAGAAAAGGGCTCTGAAGTAAATTTGCCTGGATTTTATCCCTAATTTCTCTTCTTTTTACCTGGTTGACCTTATCTAAACTTACTAGGATTCTGTTTGCATGTCTGTTAAGTGAAGATAGTAATAATACTTACACCAAAGGGTTTTTTTGAGAACCTTAAGTGAATTAAAAAATGCAAAGCACTTAGAACAATACGTCTTACACAGGGAATAATCAGAAGATGTTGGCTAACAGCATAGCAGATGATTAAATACTTAAGGACAAATAGAATATCTCTAAATCGCTACTCCAATTTAGTTCCTATTCTTACTCTTAATTAACACACATTCTATTCAGGTTTACAACCCCTTAAATAAACACACACACACACACACACACACACACACACACACACACACACAAAGACCCTTAGGTTCAGATATCCTTATAGTCTCGCTTCAATTAAGGTCAGTTTTTCCCATTGAACTAGTAGTTATTGGGAAAACTTTTCGTTTTCCAGAGCATTTTGGAATTTGGAATTGCAAATAAGGAGTGGAATATATACATTATTTTGTATTTTTTATGTTTTGTTGTTTGTTATCCTGTGTGTATTCAAATACAAGAGCATTATATAGAGAGACCATACGTACTAAAAGGAAAATACAGTCTCACTTCTTGTTGCATAACCTCAAGGATAATATCATGGTTATGGTAGAGATATTTGGTGTTTAATTAATAACTGTGTACTTTCTTGCTTTCCCCATACTCTTTTTCATTTTTGGGGGGGTGGACAATGGACTGTGAACAGAAATTATAAAAACCACTTTCTGGCCAAAGCAGTTAAGAAAAGTGTGTCTGCTCCACTCCTCCCTTCCCCTGTCATGCCAGCCTTGGAAGACAGAACTGGAGATGAAGTGCCACAGATAAAAGAAACCAAGCTCCCTGGGTTACTAATTGTCTGTTGTTGCTTGTATCAATTAATCAATAATGATGATGGAGAGAAAAAAAATGATAGAGAGAAAAAAAGTGAAAATGTAATTTGTAACCCTGATAACACTACACCTGGTCTTACCTCCATGCAATTGCATGTAAATATAATCCAATCACCAAAATAATTTTTAAAATTTATCTTTACTGTTCAAAGTATTATAGATGTCCCCCTTTTTTCCCTATTGGTCCCCTCCACCCTGCATCCACACACCCTTCCCCCACCAAACCTTCTCCACACTATTGTCAGCCAAAATAATTTTTTAAGGAATTTTTATATTTTATTAGAATCTCTTAAAGATCATATATGGGAGCCCGGCCTGGCGTGGCTCATTGGTTGAGCATTGACCTAGGATCCAGGTGATCAGGGTTCGATTCCTGGTCAGGGCACATGCCCGGGTTGTGGGCTCGATCAATGACTCTCTCATCATTGATGTTTCTATCTCTCCCTCTCCCTCTCCTTTCCTCTCTCTGAAATCAATAAAGATATTTAAAAAAAAAATCATATATGGGAATCGAGGTTAGCTCTTCAAGCACTTCTCAAAAGCTTTCCCTCTCCCCCTAATCTTATGTACATTACAGCAGTGGACCATGAGGTGACATCCACTGTAAAGACCATGCCCCTCTGACTGCTTTTCTGATGTCAGAGATAGGAAACAGTACCACATTGATCATTTTGTCCGTTGTAACTCATCAAACATTTATTTAGACATTTACTACTCTCACTGTCCCTTCATATTTATCTAGCAACCACATTCTCCTTGTTTATGTCACTTTTTGTATATGTGCATACAGACCCACCCACATACACACATACAGGAATTTTTTAATGACATTAGTGTGGTGTAATTATATATATATCTCTTTAATATTGTTAAATATATAACCATCAGTTCATGAAATGATTCATTAATACTGCTGCCTAGGACCCACATTTAAAACAACTTCTGGTTCCAATTAATAGCAAAAATATGCATAGATCTTCACAAGCAGTGAAACATATTGGAGGTTAAAGACTTTGTAAATCTACATTTTATATCAATATAGGAAAATGTCTAACACTATAGGAGGTTCATGCCATATGATTGCAATGACAGGGACACTTCAGTAGAAAATGGACTCTAGATTTTCTTCCTCATTCTGGAGCATATAAAGAAGCTAGATGTCAGGGGCAAAACTCATAAGCCCCCTCACCTCAGGCTTCTGCTTACTACTTGTGGATTAAAAGTCCATAGCCTTTACCTTCTTATGGCATCCTTGTACCTATCATATTGACAAAAAGTGAAACTACATATATTATTCTCATATAAATATATAAACATGGCTCTTTTCACAGACACTGTATGTTTAATATAGCAAAGGGAAATGGATGAACCTTGAAGACAGTATGTTATGTCAAATAAGCCAGACACAGAACCACAACTACTGTATGATTCTATTTGTATGAAGTACATGGAATAGTCAAATTCATACAGACAAAAAGTAGAATAGTGGTTTCCAGGGTCTTGGGAAGGAGGGAAATGGAGCATTATTGTTTAATAGACATAGAGTTTCACTTTGGATTGATGATAAAGTTCTGGAATTGGAATTTGGATGGCTGCACAATAATTAAAATGGTAAATTTTATGTTATGTATATTTTACATCACCCTCCACACACAAACAGTGAAGGGCAGGAGTAAGCAATTTTGAAATATGGTGAATACCCTAAAGGTGAAACAATGCATGTCCCCTCAGTGACCAAAGTGAGGGAATAATGCAGCACTCATCTCACCATTAAACGTTGATCTCAAAGTGAATTAATTCTAACAGAGGTATATAATCTTCCGTAGTTTGTTTTATATCTAAATAAATTAGGAAGCTAAATGAGAAGAGAAATATTTCATTGATAGGACATTAATTATTAGGTGATACACATCATGGAAACAGCTCATCAAAATTCATTAATGTTTTATTAATCCAATTTTTGACATTTTTTTCAATTAAAAAATAATGGTCTCTTTTAGATTCTGTGCTTCATAAAAAGCATTGGGGCATTAAACACGTTAAGTAGAGTTTTTCCTGTTGGATGTTACAGGTACTGTAAGTTATAGGTACTCTGATACTCATGATCTTGGGGATTCCTTCTGCACTTTTATCTATAATATGGCTTTTCATGACATTCAGTGCATCACAGTTCCTGGTATCAAAGTTATAAATCAGAAGTCTATGGAAGAAAACTCATTATTATCCCTTTTTGAAAAATTTATTTGGCCTCAGAAGTGGGAAGTTGTCAGAGCAACATTTACTGGCCTTCTTAGTTTCTACACCACGTCTCATAGACAATTGTTTCTTCTCCTTGGCCCTATTACTTCCCTAGACTGGAACATTTTCCCGGTGTCTATTTGCCTGTAGAAATTCTAACCACACTTCAAGGCTTGCTGGAAATCCTATCAGAACCAAGACCCCCTTCCTCAGTAGCCCAGCCCTGCTATGACGTTCTTGCACAGAATGTATTTTCTAAATCATTCATTTAGAATTATCATTCACTGAACTTGCACATTTGCTTTTTGGAAGGAGGTATCTGTGGAAGGCAGCTTCCAGGATGACCCCAATGATGGCCATCTCCAGAGTTCTACATACTTATAAGGCCCTTTTTATATGCATCAGGGCTGGCTTGTGTGACCCAAAGCATATGGCAGAAGTGATGTTATGTCATTTTTGATATCAGGTTGTAAAAAGACTGTGACTTGTGACTTTTGTCTTGGGTACATGCTCACGTTATTTCAGATCATTCTTCATAAGGGAAACCAACTGCCATGTCATGAGTCTACTCAGACAACCTGTGGAGAGGGCTAGGCAGTAAAGAACTGAAGTCTCTGGTCAACAACAAGGGAAAAACTGAGGCCTGACAACTAGGTGATTGAACTCAAAATTGGCTCTCCCCTTAGTGGATAAGACTGTGGCTTCGGCAATGCAACCTTCTCAGATACTGCAACCTTCTCAGATATTTGGGGCCAGATTCACTCTAGCCAAACTGCTCTCACCTCCCTGGCCTATAGCAACTGTGAAATAATAAAAGTTAAGCTGCTAAGTTTGGGGTAATTTGTTATGGAGCATTAGGTAAGTTGATACAGTACTTATCTCTCCTACTCTGTGAGCTCCTTGAATAAAGAGTCATGTTCCTAGACGGTTTGGTTCAGTGGGTAAGATGTTGGCTTGCAGGCTGAAGGGTCTCTGCAGGTACCTCGGTTGCAGGCTCAATCTCTGGCCCCAGTTGGGGTGTGTGTGGGAGACAAACAATCCACGTGTCTCTCTCACATTGATGTTTCTCTCTCTCTCCTTTCCACTGTCTCTGAAAAGCAATGAAAAAAAATCTTCAGGTGAGGATTAGAAAAAAAGGAAGGAAGGAAGGAAGGAAGGAAGGAAGGAAGGAAGGAAGGAAGGAAGGAAGGAAGGAAGGAAGGAAGGAAGGAAGGAATAAGGAGGAAAGAAAGAAAAGAAAGAAAGAAAAAGAAAGAAAGAAAGAAAGAAAGAAAGAAAGAAAGAAAGAAAGAAGAAAGAAAGAAAGAAAGAAAGAGAAAGAAGAAAGAAAGAAAGAAAGAAAGAAAGAAAGAAAGAAAGAAAGAAAGAAAGAAAGAAAGAAAGAAAGAAAGAAGAGAGAAAGAATCTTAGCTTCTTAATTCCTCATGCTGCTTGCACATATGTATTGAAATCATAGAAGTATATATTAAAAATGTTTTTATCTACCTATTTAAACTTATTCACAGGTAGTAACTATTCTTTTTTTAAAAAAATATATCTATACTGATTTCAGAAAGAGTAAGGGAGAGGGAGGGAGAGAGATAGAAACGTCAATGATGAGAGACCGGTCATTGATCAGCTGCCTTATGCATGCTCCCAACTGGTGATCGAGCCCGAAACCCAGGCATGTGCCCTGACCAGGAATCAAACCACAATATCCTGGATCCTAAGTCAATGCTCAACCACTGAGCCACACCTGGCCAGGCAGTAGTAACTATTCTGAACAGTGTTCTGTGTGGTAGGTAGTAGAAAATTGCATTAATTCTATTTCATGTGAGTGGAACAAATTGAAGAAAATAATTTGACCATGGGCCTAAAACTCAGCAGAATCTTATGACAAGGCCCTGATTTAGAAGGCAATATACTATGTCAATGTTTTTCAAATCTTTTCATTCCAGCAGATCACTTTAAGTCCAAAGATGGCCTTTGCTAAGGCTGGATCTTCTGGTCCTTTTTGCAGGCACTCTGTCATTAACCTTCTCTGAGGAATTCTGGTGCTTCAGGCTCTTCCATCTGTTACCATCAGCAGCCTCACTAGGCAGATTGAAAATTGTTTAATGCTGACCCATTACATCCATCATTTCATACTGGTACTACGGTTTCAGATAAAGAGAACATATCAAGCCTGTTTCAAAAGGAGGAAGAAAAGAAAATGCACCATTATATAGAAATGTTATAGACTAAAAATGGAAGTGTGTTTACTTTGGGTCTTTATCTTCAATCACTGTGCACCAAGGTGCTTTGGCAAAAAAGGTATTTTGGGACAAACAGTAACTGATATGAGGAGCACATGTTGATTTGCTGCATAACTAATAACAGATGGATATTATTTATAAAGCCTAACATGTTTATCCCAGTTCTTTTAAACTTTTTTCTATTCTGGGTCTATCAGCTGTTGCCATTTAATAATTAATTACACAACCTAACTTAGTTTAAAATTTTGAAATATACATTCTTTATATAATCTGCATATTAAATTCTCTGTTCGTGCTGTCAAGTGTTTTATATGCCACTTATTGCTTAAGACACACACACACACACACACACACACACACACACACACACACACAATGTGTTCATTAGTTTTTAATACTTCAGATAAGTTTGTCTTTAGTTGTAGTAGTTTTGATCAAACATTCCCCCATCCCCTGGCCATATTGGTTTCAACCTTCAACAGAATCAATAAAAAAAAATGTGGGCCAGCCCGGGCATGGCTCAGCTGTTGAGCTTCGACCTGGGATCCAGGTGATCGGGGTTCGATTCCCGATCAGGGCACATGCCCGGGTTGAGGGCTGCAGCCGATCAATGACTCTCAAATCATTGATGTTTCTATCTCTCTCTCTCCCTCTCCTTTCCTCTCTCGGAAATCAATAAAGATATATTTTTTAAAAAAAAGTGGCCTCAATTATTATATACTGTTTAAAATGTATTAGTATAGGTGCTTAAAATCATTATTAAATAATTATTAATAATATGGCTTATAATAAGAAAATTGTTGAGCCCTGGACAGTGTGGCTCAGTTGGTTGGTGCATCACCCCATACACCAAAATGTGGTGGGTTGAATTCTCATTCAGGGCACCTGCCCAGGTTGCAGGTTTGATCTCAGACTGACAACCTATGGATTTTTTTTTTCACATGGATGTTTCTCTCTCTCAAAAAAAAAATCAATTAAAAATGGTTTAAAACTAAAGAAAATTGTTGAGTCAATTAGTTTTTGTTGAACTAAGATAGCATTCTACTTGC
This sequence comes from Miniopterus schreibersii, assembly GCF_964146895.1. Taxonomy (NCBI): domain Eukaryota; kingdom Metazoa; phylum Chordata; class Mammalia; order Chiroptera; family Miniopteridae; genus Miniopterus; species Miniopterus schreibersii. The sequence continues at coordinate 85,667,125 of NC_138102.1, read as the reverse complement.
AGCTCATTTCTCTAAACAGGAATAGAATGATTTTAGAATCAAAAGTAAACTAACCATTACAACCAAAAACCTGAACTGTCTAGAAGATCAAGGGAATGGAGAAAGAATGAGAGAAAGAGGGAGAGAGAGAAAGAGAGAGAGAGAGAGAAGGATTGTTTTTATGACTATATGTGAAGAGCACTACAATCAGTGCAGTGGTACATGAACTCCCCTTATCACTTCTGAAGTCAAGTCTCTGTCTGGTTAAGACAAAGTGAGTTGAAGTGGAAAAAGACTATTTCAATGTCAAAGAAATTTTAGAAGAGCTTAACCAGTTCTGACTGGCACATTTCTTTTTTTCAGTTAAAAAACACTTGGGGAGGTGGGAAGATGGCAGCACTGTGACAAGAAGCAGAGCTCCCTTGCTCCCAACCACAAACTCAATTTACCACTACAATACTGTGTAACCAACTTGGAAAAATCAGAAAAATATACCTGAGTGGACATATTTCGAGTAGGGGGCACTGAAGAAACATCATAGAGTTTAGTAAGAGAGGGAGGCATAAAAAAAAGGAGTCTCCCTGGAAGTCTGTGCTGGACTCCAAGGCCCAAGGCCCAGAGGCTCAGAGGCTTCAAAGCTCCCTCCCCTTAAGGGAGTGGACTGGCATCCAAAAGCAGGGATCTCAAAACTGGAGTAGAGGAGAGCCTGTACATGGAAGGCAGAGGAACCTCAAAGAACAGTGTGCCTGTGAGGAGAAAATCTCACCTTCCCAGTGAAACAAAGCTTCTAGTGGCAGCTGAGACAGGAGTCTTTCACACCGGGTGTTGGCCATAGGAAAGGCTGTCCCACAGTGTGTGGCTCCAGAATAGAAAGGGGGTGGAGGGCTGCACTGAGCAGCCACATTCAGGGACCCTTTACCTTCCTGTAAGGCACTGTATAGGTCCCCAGAAAGCATTTAATCTGTGTGGCATGGGAAGGGGAAGAGAGCTTTCTTGCCACTAGAGAGGGTCTGGAGCTACCCAAAGGGTGTATTGGGACTCCAGCTGCCAGAGCTTTCGGTGTGGAGAATTGGGGTTTTTGACTCACTATGAGGAGAGCTGGGATAGTGCACACGGAGCTGACCCAGCTTTACTGAGATCAGCTGTGCAGGGGAGCTGCACGGAGCTGACTTTGTGAGCCCTCCTGCTTGCTTCTGAGGTGTGGTGGCCTTGGGTCCTTGCAAGGGAAGTTCTCTGTCTGTTTGTTGCTTTGTGTGTTTTTGAGTTTTTGATTGCTGAATGGGATTCCACCTTCCTGGCTTACATTGAAGAAACAGACCAGCAAAAGATGAGATTTGTGTCTGCATAGTGGAGAGTTTGAAATAAATACCCCGAGCGATCAGCAAACTAGATCTGGGAAAGGAGGGGCAGAGTACGCCTATCTCTCCTGCAAGCTAGAAACACCACCCCCAAAAGGAAAGGAGCTGGTTCAGCTCACTGAAGGCCCAAATATCCCCTGCAGGGCCAGGTTTGAAGGAAAAGGGAGACCAGCTTAGGGGATTACAATACAAGAATAAGACTCTCAGGGACTACTGTTTGGGAACTGTAGGAAAAGCTTAAAATTTCTTCTGGGGGCTGGGCAGGCAAAATGCTCACAAGAATTTTTTTAATAATTCAACACACTGTGCCCAGGTTTCTGAAACTGCTTATACAAAAAAAGGCAACAGACTGAAGTCAATCTGAAACTGCAGCCGGACATTGTATGGGGAACTAGAATCGGAGGATAGGGTAGAGACTGGGGAGTTGGCTTTGAAGCAGACACTAACTTCCCAACAGTGAGTACCACACAGCAACACCTCTAAGTAAGGGAAGCAATATCCCAAGCTACACTAGCTGGCCTGCACCCTAAAGACTCTTCAGAGGACTCTGGAATAAGACTGGGCAACCACAAGGGGGAGGCAAAATTGCTGACAAGTGGAAGTGATCCACAGAGAGCCTCAGACCAGCCAACTATCTTAGGACACCAGAGCCAACCTAGACAGCTCTTGACATTGGCCGAAACACAAGTACTTCAGAGGAAAACCAAAGTCACCATACAAAACAGTTAGATTAGACAACATAAGCTGTCCAGAGGAAATTCACCTGATTGAGTTTTTGTTTTGGGTTTTTTTTTTAGAAGAAAAAGAGAAAAGGAAAAAAATTTGTTTTTAAAATTTTTAATTTTTGTTAAGTTTTAAATTTTTTACTTATTTTTTTAAAAAATTTGTTCTGTTTTCTTTGTTTTTTTACTTTGTTTTGTTTGTTTTTTGTTCTGTTATCAAGATTTTCTTGATATTCCCTGTTTAATGATAATGGCATTATCATTATAACAAATAAATTTACTGCTTTTCTCTATTGTTTCCCCCAAATCTCTTATTGGACTCCCAGCCTGCCCTTGCTTTATCTCTCTCTCTCTTCTTCCATTGGCATAACTTTTTTCTTTTCTTTATTTGTTTTCTTTCTCTCCCTTCATATTTCCTGTCTTTTATTTTGTTTCTGTTTGTCTCTTTATTGTATATTTATTTTTTATTTTTCAACTATTTTTCTATTCTTACTATCTACCTTTAAATTTTACTCACCCTTTTTTCAGAATCCATTCTTTGTGCTTTTTATCTACCACTAGCTTCACTATTTTTTACTTTTATTTTGTTTAATTATGATTATTTTATATTTTTTGTTACTAGTAGCAATAATACCCCTTTCTTTCTCTCCATTTTTTTTTCTCTCTTTTTTTTTTTTCTTTAGCATTTCTCTTCTCACTTTACTCTTCCAATTATACTTTCACTTGGATTGTCAGGATACTTTGTAAGATTCTGTTTATTTCCTGGCAGTTTGGTTGTGTATTGTCCTGCCCTGATAGCACCCATAAAACAGCTCACAGAATGTGGTTGGGGCTGAGCAACACAGATAGCCAACCTGAGAAGAGAGTCCTCTCAAGAATGGGTCAACAGAATTGTAGAACCAACCACAAAAGGAAAGCCCAAAAACTGCACAAAAAGGACACTCAAAAAAGGGACAAAAGTAGAGATAATAGCTCAGAACTATAAGGAAAGCACACCTCTGGGCTCCACTGGACATAAATTACAATATCCCACCCTACAAGACTGGGAGACAGCAAATATAATATACAGATACTAACACTAAGAGCCACTAAATGGGGAGAAAAAAGAAACAATCCCCAAACTAAAGAAAAGGAAAAATCACCAGAAAAAGTCCTTGATGAAATGGAGTTTAGCAAAGTATCAGAAATAAAGTTCACAGTAATGGTTATAAAGATGCTCAAGGAAATTAGTGAGAACAATAAAACACTTCCTAGAAACATCCATAAACTTAGTGAAAACATGAAAAAAGAGATAGATATCACAAATAAGAACCAGGCAGAAATAAACAAGCTTATAACTGATATCAAGAATATACTGGAAGGAATTAAAAGCAGGCTCAGTGAAGCAGAAGATAGAATAAGTGACTTAGAAGGTAAGGTAGAAAAAAAAATCAGAGCAGCAAAAAGAAAAAACACTTAAAAAGCGTGAGGAAAGATTAAGGGAGTTTTGGAACATGAAGTGAAATATCATTTACATCATAGGGGTTCAAGAGGGGGAGGAAAGTGAGCAAGAGATAGAAAAATTGGGGGAGAAAATAATGACAGAAAACTTTCCTACACTGGTGAGGGAGAAAACCATACAATTTCAGGAAGCACAGAGAGTTCTAAGCAAGAGAATCCCTAAGAGACCCACTCCAAGACACATAATTAAAATGGCAAATGTTAAGGACAAAGACAGAATAATAGTGGCTGCAAGAGAGAGACAAGCAGTGACCTATAAGCCTTCCAGCTGATTTCTCAACAGAAGAACTTTAGGCCAGAGGGAGCGGCTTGAAGTTCTTAAAGTAATGAAAAGCAAGAACCTGCAACCAAGACTGCTTTATCCAGCAAGGCTACCATTTAAAATTGAAGGTGAAATCAAGAGCTTCCCAGACAAAAGAAGGCTAAAGGAGGTCAAACCACCAAACCAGTATTGCAAGAAATGCAAAAAGGAATGCTTTAAGAAGAAGAAATTTTAAGAGAAAGGTACATCAGTATAAAGGGGAAAAATGGCATTAAATAAGTACATTTCAGAACCCTTCACCAGAACCGCCCCCCACACTTGTTCATCGTGGATTAATGATGTGCTTTGTGGATGAGGTTAGTCAATGACACCAACCTGACGAATCTTTCTTTCTACACCAAATCCCATTGAGTTATCTGGTCCCCTTGGCTGATGAAGAACCATTAGGTGAGGAGCACTGGCATCATCCAGGGTGATGTTCTTCAAGCGATTAACCAACCTATCAGGTCGTGGAGCTGCAACAGCCTTGGGGCCCTAGCAGACTCGCCAAACATTACAAGTGCTGCACTTGCCAGTGAGCTGATTAAGAATCACTGAGAATTCTACCTCATCTCCAGCCTGTAGCTCAATGCCATCCTGAACTTCTTTCACATGGAAAAAGAGTTTCTTGCTATCTCCTACTTCATAATTAATGAAGCTAAACTGATCTTTCACACACTCCACAGTGGCCCTACGCAGAGGTGTGATGTTGTAAGACATTGTCTGTGCATTTTGGCCCAGGACACACAATTGGAATTTGACAGTCTCTCCTTTCTGCAGGCAATCTCCTTTGTTGGCCATTCCAACTATGCCAAATGGATAGACCTCACCTTTCATATCCCCTTCCTCCACGATCTCAATCATTCCTTGGTACTCAGTCTGTGTTGGATCAACATTTCTCAAAGGGCGAATGACTTTACCAGAGTAGACGGTAGGATCAGCTTCTTCAGTAATGCCATTCACCGAGTGTGTTTTGTTGACTTTTTCTGCACTGACTTTGTTGCCTTTGCCTTTGGACAAGCTGTACTCGACCATGTCCCCCAGTTCCAGGCTATCGACATCACCAGAGAACTCACTGTAATGGAAAAATATTTCCTTATCATGATTGGCTGTTTCAATAAATCCAAAATTATCCTTCAGAGTTGCCACATAACCCAAGAGCCTCCGCCTGTGTAAGTGAAAACTATAGACTGTTACTTTGTTGGCTGTATGAAATTCTGCACTTGATATTTAGTATATACTCTACCTTCACTACTTCTGGCAGGATGTCCTATCTTAGCACTCAGTTGCATTCTTTTCCTTTTGTTTCCTGTTCATTATGCTTAAATTCTGAGGACCATATGAGGGTAGACTATATTAAAGATGAAAAACATTTGTATAGGCAAACCATTTCTTTAAGTTGATGGCCAAATGTTAAAATGCTATTTTTCATATCATTTATAATCTTGTCACAGTGCACTTAATGAATTTCGGTTAGATTTCAATGAAAATTATCTTCCAAAGTAGTTTCTTTTTTCCTGGGATGGGGTGGGGGGTAAATTTACTAAAATTAGTATGTATGGTGCAGAATTTCATGCAAATGAGGTGTACCAGCAGAGTAATAATTTAAACAAAGATGAATGCACAAACTTGCTGCTGCTTAGGACCCAGTTTCTTTTACTGATTTAAAACAAAACAAACCAAAAAAACAAAAAAATTGTGCCTGAAAAATAAATAAATAAATAAATAAGTACATTTCAACAAGAATCTTAAATGTATAAGGAATAAATGCTCCAATCCAAAACAAAGGGTAGGTAACTGGATAAAAAAATAAGACCCAAACATATGCTGTTTACAAGAGACCCATCTGAGAGCAAAGGATTCACACAGGCTGAAAGTGAAGGAATGAAAAAGTATTCCATGCAAATGAAATTAAAAAAAAAAAAAAAAGCTATGGTAGCAATGCTTATTTATGACAAAATAAGCTTCAAAATAAACACCATAACAAGAGACAAAGATGGTCAGTACATAATACTAAAGGGACCAATCTACCAAGAGGAAATAACCTTTATAAATATATATGCACCCAATATAAGAGCACCTAAATATATAAAAAAATTATTGTTGGATTTTAAGGGAGAGATAAGAACACAATCACAGTGGGGAACTTTAACACCCCACTGTCATTATTGGACAGATCATTAAGACAAAAAATCAATAGAAAACAGAGACCTTAAATGACATACTAGAGTTAATGGATTTAATTGACATTTTCAGAACATTTCATCCCAAAGCAGCACAATACACATTCTTCTCAAGTGCACAAAGAGCATTCTCAAAAATAGACCACATATTAGGGCACAAGGCCAGTATCTACAAATTCAAGAAGACTGAAATCATATAAAGCATCTTCTCAGATCACAATGACATGAAACTAAAAATCAACTGCTATAAAAAACTCAAAAATATTCAAACACATTAAGGCTAAATAAGATGTAATTAAACAATGAATGGGTTACCAATGAGATGAAGAAAGAAATCAAACACTTCCTGGAAAAAAAATGAAACTGAAAGTAAAACAACCCAAAATCTATGGAACACAGTGAAAGCAGTCCTGATAGAAAAGTAGATAGCAGTACAGGCTACCTCAAGAAACAAAAAAAAAGCTCTATTAAACCATCTAACACAACAACTAAGAGACCTAGAACTAGAACAGCAAGAAGTGCCCTGAGGAAGTAGAAGGAAGAAAATAATAAAAGCCAGAGCAGAAATTAATAACATAGGGACTAAAAAAAAACAAAAAAAATACAAAAAATCAATGAAACCCAGAGGTGGTTCTTTGAAAAGATAAATAAGATTGAGGAACCTTTGGCATGACTCAAAAAGAAACAAAGAGAGAGGACCCAAGTAAATAAATTCAGAAATGAATGAGGCAATATAACAATGGACCCAATAGAAATACAAAGTATACCAAGTATCATAAGAAAATACTGTGAGCAACCAAATGCCAAAAAAACTGGACAACATAGGTGAAATAGACAAATTCCTAGAAGCATACAATCTTCCAAAGCTGAATGAGGAAGAGGCAGATAACCTGAATAGACTGATAGTAACTAATTAAATTGAAGTAGTAATAAAAAAACAACCAGCAAACAAAAGCCCTGGACCAGATGGACTTACAGGCGAGTTTTATCAAACTTTCAAAAGAAGAATTAACACCTAGTCTCCTCAAACTATTCTAGAAAGCTCAAGAGAAAGGAAAACTCCAAAACTCTTTTTATGAGTCCAGATAAGACACTACAAAAAAAGAAAATTAGAGGCGAATATCACTGATGAACATAGATGCTAAAATCTTCAAAAAAATACTAGCAAACCAGATTTAGCACTACATTTAAAATGTCATACATGATGACCAAGTACTACTTATTCCGGGGATGCAAGGCTGGTATAATCCACAAATCAATAAATGTGATACATTGTATAAACAAAATGAAGAAAAAATATAATATGGTCATATCAATGGATGCAGAAAAAAACATTCCACAAAATCCAGCACCCAGTTTTGATAAAAACTCTCAGATAAGTGGGAATAGATGGAACAACCTTAACATAATAAGGGCAATATATGACAAACCTACAGCCAACATCATACTCAAAGGTCAACAACTAAAAACATTTCCCTTAAAAACAGAAACAAGACAGGATGTCTGCTTTCATCGCTCTTATTGAACCTATTAATGGTAGTCCTTGACACAGCCATCAGACAGGAAGAAAACATAAAAGATATCCAAATTGGAAAGGAAGAACTAAAACAGTCATTATTTGCAGATGACATGATATTGTACATAGAAAACCTTAAAGACTCCACCAAAGTATTACTAGATTTAATAAGTAAATTCTCCAAACTAGCTGCATACAAAAATAACAGCTGAAAATTGATGGCATTTTTACACACCGATAATGAACTCTCAGAAAGGGAAAATTAAAAACCAATGCCAAGGGTGTGGAGAAAGGGGAACCCTAGTACATTGCTGGTGGGAATGCAGACTGGTGCAACCACTATGGAAAACAGTATGGAGGTTCCTCAAAAAATTAAAAATGGAGCTGCCTTTCGACCCAGTGATTCCACTCTTAGGAATGTATCCTAAGAATCCTGAAACATTCATCAGAAAGGATATATGTACCCCGATGTTCATAGCAGCACAGTTTACAATAGCTAAGATCTGGAAACAGCCCAAGTGCCCATCAGTAGATGAGTGAATAAAAAAGCTGTGGGACATTTACACCATGGAGTAATACACAGCTCTAAAGAAAAAGAATCTCGTACCCTTTGGAACAGTATGGATGCACCTGGAGAATATTATACTAAGTGAAATAAGCCAGGCAGCGAGACAAATATCACACGATCTCGCTTATACCTGGAATCTAAAGAACTTAATAAACTGATGAACAGAATAGATTCAATGACATGGAAGCATAGATGAGACTGATGAATGTCAGAGGGATGGAGGAGGGCGGGTGGGTGGAGGGGGAGAGAGCAACCAAAGAATTTATGTGCATATATGCACAACCCAAGGACATGGACAATGGTGGGGAGAGGGACTGAGGAGGGGGAAGGAACGGGGTGGAACAGGTCATTGGGGAGAAAAAGGGACATCTGTAATATTTTAAACAATAATAAAACTTAAAAACAAACAAACAAAAAAACAAACAAACAAAAACACGCAATGCCAGCCAAGCTGGGCGTGGCTCAGCGGTTGAGCATCAACCTAGGATCCAGGCGATCAGGGTTTTTTTCCCGGTCAGGGCACATGCCCGGGTTGTGGGCTTGATCAATGGCTCTCTCATCATTGATGTTTCTATCTCTCTCTCTCCCCCTCTCCTTTCCTCTCTCTGAAATCAATAAAGATATATTTTAAAAAAACAACAAAAAAAAACACAACAATGCCATTTACCATTGCAACTAATAAAATAAGATAGCTAGGAATTAACATAACCAAGGATCTAAAAGAACTGTACTTGGAAAACTACAGAACACTGAAAAAAGAAATAGAGGAAGATATAAACAAATTGAAGAATATACTATGTTCATGGATTGGAAGAATTAGTATCATTACATTATCCATGCTACCCAAAGCATTTTATAGATTCAATGCAATTCCTATTAAAATATCAATGGCATATTTCACAGAGCTAGAATAAATATTCCAAAAATTATATTCGACCAAAAATGACCCCAAAGGGCTGCAGTAATCTTGAGAAAGAAGAACAGGGTGGGAGGAATCACTTTACAGGATATCAAACTGTACTACAAAACCATTTTAATCAAACCAGTCTGAAATTTGTTCAATGCCAGACATATAGATCAATGGAACAAAACAGAGACCCCAGAAATAGATCCACATAATTATGGTGAGTTCATATTTGACAATGGAAGCAAGAGCATACAATGTAGTGAAGACAGTCTCTTCAATAAATGGTGCTGGTAAAATTGGATAGGTAAAAGCAAAAAAAAGAAACTAGATTACCAATTTACTTCAAACAGAAGAATAAATTCAAAATGGACAAAAGAATTAAATGTAAGTGACAAAGCATAAAAACCTTAGCAGAAAACATGGACAGTAAAATCACAGACATCTTACATAGTGGAATTTTTACTGATACATTTCCTAGGTCAAGAGAAACAAAAGAAAAAATTAAAAAATGGGATTACATCAAACTGAAACGCTTCTGCAGAACAAAAGAAATTAGTCTCAAAATACAAAGGAACTGAGGGTGTCCTCCGGCCATGAGCTCCCAGTGCTGAGAGGTTGGGATCTGTGACCAGCCCTGAGGGATGCCATGGTGGTGCATGAAGCCGCCCCAGCTTTGCTGAGACCAGCGGTACAAGGAGCTGCGTGGAGCTGACTTTGGGTCCCCTCCTGCTGGGTGTGTTGGTGCCCAGACAGCAGGACCTTGCAGGGTGCACTTTCTGCCTGTGTGTTACTTTGTGCGTTTGCAAGTTTGATCACAGAACTGGCTCCCACCTCCCCAGCATGCACTGTGTGGACAGACCAGCTGAGGCTGGGATTGGGGTCTGCACAGTAGATGGCCAGCAACCAGCCAACCAGAGCTGAGCAAGAAGGGGCGCAGCCCACCTTCCTCTCCTGTAGCCAGGAGCTCCGCCCCCAACAAGAAAGGGGTGGGTCCAGCTCACAAAAGCCCCAGACACACCCACAGGGCACAAGCCTGAGGGGGAAGGGAGAGGACCTCACAGGAGGACAGTATAAGAATAAGATTCTCAGGGACTTTTGTTTGGGAACTGGAGGAAATGCTGAAAAACCCTGCTGGGGAATGGGCAGGCAAAGGACTCACCAGAATGTTGTCTTAATCAAATCCACTGAGCCCAGGCTGCTGAAACAGCCCATACAGAAAAGGCAACAGGCTGAAATCAATCTGAAGCTGCAGTAGGAAAAAGCATGGAGAGCTAGAATCTGAGGACAGGGTAGAGACTGAGGAACCGGAGGTGGAGCAGAGACTAATTCCCACAGAGTGAGTGCCTGACACCGAAATCTCTAAGGGGAGTGATACCCTGGACTACACTAGCCACCCTGCACCCTAAAGACTCTACAGAAGACTCTGGAGGAAGACCAGGCAACTACAAGTTTGCAAAATAGCTGACAAGAGGAGGTGGTTTACAGAGAGCCTCAGATCAACTGTCTACCTGACACCAGAGCCAAACCTAGACAGCACCTCACATTGGCTGATACACAAGTACCTCCAAGAAGAACTGAAACCAGCACACAAAACAGTAAGCCTCATACAACATAAGCTGCCCAGAAGAAAACCACTAGATTGACTGTCTTTTTTTCTTCTGTTTTTTTGTTTTATTTTGGTTTGGTTTGGTGGGTTTTTTTGTATGTGGGGTTTTTTCATTTTTAATTTTTTGTTTGTTTTCTGTTTGTGTGATTGTTTGTTTTTTCCCTTTTTTCCTTAGGAAAAAGAGAAAGGGGAGAAAATTTGTTTTTTCTTCTTTTTTAAATTTTATAATAATTTTTTAAAAATCTTTTTAAAAAACATTTTCTAACTAATTTTTTTCTCTTTTTTATAAAAGAATTTTGTCTCACTTAGATTGTTTTTAGTTTTGTCTTGTTCATTTGCTTTGTTTTGTTTTATCCTTGCTTCTACTATCAAAACTTTATTAATATTTCCTACTTGATGACTGGGACTTTATCAGTATAACCAAGTTTATTACTTTCCTCTATAGTTTCCCCCACATCTCTTACCAGACTCCCTCCCTGCCTGGGCTATATCTCTCTCTCTCCTCTCAATCCATTCGCATAACTTTTTTTTTCTTTTTCTACTTTTCTTTTGTTCTTTTGTTATCTTCCCTTCTGTCTTCCTGTCTTTTTGTTTGTTAGCTTCTCTTATTCTCTTTATTGTATTTTTGTTTTCTCATTTTCAACTATGATTCTATTCCTATTCTCTCCCTTAAATTTTTGCTGGCCCTTCTTTCAGAATATTTTCCTTGCTTCTTTTATCTTCCAGTAGCTTCTCTATTTTTTACATTTTAGTTTATTATTATTTTCTAAATTTTCACCACTACTAACAACAATATACATCTCTCTCTGTGTTACTTTTCTTTCTCTCTTTTTTTTAAAGCATTTTTTTTTTGGTGTATGTGTTCTCCCTTCACTCTCCCAGTTCTATTTTCACGTGGGTTGTTTTCATTGTGACTGTCAAGATATTTTGTAAGATACCTCTTGTTTCCTGGAAGTTTAGTTGTGTACTGTCCTGCCTTGCCAGCACCTGTACAACAGCTTACACAACGAGGTTGGGGATGAGACACAGTTAGTCAACCTGAGAGGAGGGTCTTCCCAAGGACTGATCAACAACAATCTAGACCCAACCACAGTAGGAGTACATAAAGAAATCACAAAAGGGGCACCCACAAGAGGGACACGCCTAGAGCAAAGAGCTCAAAAGTATAAGGAAAACACACCTCTGGCCTCCACTGGACCCACAAGATAAAATACATCCAACAAGACTGGGAGACAGCAAATATATCTAATAATAAATAGATACAGACACTAAGATCTACCAAAATGGGGAGACAAAGAAACAACCCACAAATTAAAAAAAAGGAAAAATACCAGAAAAACACTTTGACGAGATGGAGTTAAGAAAGTTATCAGAAATGGAATTCAGAGTATTGATTATGAAGATGTTCAAGGAACTTAAGAAGACGCTATATGATAAGATCAAGGACCTTAATGAAGACATTAAAAAAGAGATACATACCATAAACAAAACTCAGATAGAGTTAAAGAATGCTGTATCTGATATCAAGAATGCACTGGAAGGAATTAAAAGCAGGCTCAATGAAACAGAGGACAGAATAAGTGACTTAGAAGACAAGGTAGAAAAAATCACTCAATCAGAGCAGCAAAAAGAAAAAAACACTTAAAAAGCATAAGGACAGTCTAAGGGAGCTTTAGGACAACATGAAGTGAAACAACATTCTCATTATAGGAGTGAGTGCCAGAAGGGGAGGAAAGAGAGCAATGGATAGAGAACTTGGTGGAAGAAATAATGATAGAAAACTTCCTTAGGCTGGCAAAAGAGAAAGCCACACAAGTTCAGGAAGCACAGAGAGTTCCAAACAAGAGGGACCCAAAGAGACCCACTCCAAGACACATCATAATTAAAATGGCAAATGTCAAAGACAAAGAGAAAATATTAAGGGCTGCAAGAGAGACATAAGGCTGACAGCTGATTTCTCAACAGAAACTCTTCAGACCAGAAGAGTTTGGCATGAAATTCTCCAAGTAATGAAAAGCAAGAACATGCAACCAAGATTGCCTTATCCAGCAAGGTTATCATTTAAAATTGAAGGTGAAATAAAGAGCTTCCCAGATAAAAAAAAAAAAAAGGATAAAAGAGTTCAGTACTACCAAACCAGTATTGCAAGAAATGCTAAAAGGAATGATTTAAGAAAAAGAAGGAATAGTGAGAGAAAGGTACATCAGCATAAAGGGGGAAAATGGCATTTAATAAGTTGATATCAATTGTAACCTTAAGTGTAAACTGAATAAATGGTCCAATCAAAAGACATAGGGTAGCTGATTGGATAAGAAAACAGGACCCAAATATATGCTGTCTACAAGAGACCCACCTGAGAGCAAAAGACTCGCACAGAATAAAAGTGAAGGGATGGAGTAAAATATTCCATGCAAATGGAAAGAAAAAGAAAGCTGGAGTAGCAATTCTTATTTCTGACAAAAAAAACAGACTTCAAAATAAAGACCATAGCAAGATACAAAGATGGTCACTACATAATACTAAAAGATCAATCCAACAGGAGGAAATAACCCTTATAAACATATATGAACCCAATTTAGTAGCACCTAAATATATGAAAATTTTCTTGGTGGACTTTAAGGGAGAGAGTGAGAGCAACACAATCATAGTGGGGGACTTTAACACCACACTGTCAACACTGGACAGATCACCAAGACAAAAAAATCAACAGGGAAACACAGACCTTAAATAACTCACTAGACCAAATGGATGTAATTGACATTTACAGAGCATTTCACCCCAAAGTAGCAGAATACACATTCTTCTAAAATGTTCTATTTTTAGAACATTCTCAAAAATAGATCACATGTTAGGGCACCAGGCAAGCCTCTACAAAAAAAAAAAGAAGTTTGAAATCATATCAAGCATCTTCTCAGAACACAATGCCATGAAAGTAGAAATCAACCACTATAAAAAAAACTCAAAAATATTCAAACACATGGAGGCGAAATAGTATGTTAATAAACAATGAATGGGTTATCAATGAGATCAAGGAAGAAATCAAATACTTCATGGAAAATGATGAAAATGAACAGACAACAGCCCAAAATCCATAGGACACGGTAAAAGCAGTCCTGAGAAGAAAATTCATAGCATTACAGGCCTATCTCAAGAAACAAGAAAAAGATCTAATGAACCGTCTAACACAACATCTAAAAGAACTAGAATGAGAACACCAATAAAAGCCCTGAGGAAGTAGAAGGAAGGAAATAATAAAAATCAGAGCAGAAATTAATGACATGGAGACTAAAAAACAGTACAAAAAATCAATGAAACCAAGAGCTGGTTTTGTGAAAAAGTAGACAAGATTGATGCACCTTTAGCCAGACTCACTAAGAAAAAAACAGAGAGGACCAAAATAAATAAAATCACAGATGAAAGAGGCGATATAACAACTGACCCAACAGAAGTACAAAGGATTGTAAGAAAATGTTATGAGCAACTATATGCCAACAAACTGGACAACTTGGATGAAATGAACAAATTCCTAGAAGCAGACAACCTTCCAAAGCTGAACCAAGAAGAGGCAGAAAACCTGAATAGGCCAATAACAACTAATGAAATTGAAGCAGTAATCAAAGAACTCCCAGTAAACAAAAGTCCTGGACCAGATGGATTTACAGGTGAGTTCTACCAAACATTCAAAGAAGAATTAACACCTATTCTATTCAAACTATTCCAGAAAATTCAAGAGGAGGGAATACTCCCAAACTCTTTTTATGAGGCCAGCATCATCCTAATCCCAAAACCAAATAAAGATACCATAAAGAAAGAAAATTACAAGCCAATATTCCTGATGAATATAGGTGCTAAAATCCTTACTAAAATATTAGCAAACCGGATCCAGGAATACATTAAAAAGATCATACATCATGACCAAGTGGGATTTATTCCAGGGATGCAAGGCTGGTACAACATCCAAAAATCAATAAATGTGATACATCACATAAACAAAATGAAGGACAAAAATTATATGATCATATCAATAGATGCAGAAAAAGCATTTGACAAAATTCAACACCCATTTCTGATAAAAACTCTCAGCAAAGTGGGAATAGAAGGACCACACCTCAACATAATAAAAGCTGTATATGACAGACCTACAGCCAACATCATATTCAATGGGCAAAAAATAAAACCATTTCCATTAAAAACAAGAACAAGACAGGGATGTCCACTTTCACCACTCTTATTCAACATAGTATGGGAAGTCCTCTCCACAGCCATCAGACAGGAAGAAAACATAGAAGGTATCCAAATTGGAAAGGAGGAAGTAAAACTGTCATTATTTGCAGATGACATGATATTGTACATAGAAAAGCCTAAAGACTTCATCAAAGTACTACTAGATTTGATAAACAAATTTGGCAAGGTAGTTAAATACAAAATCTACATTGAGAAATCAATTTCATTCTTATACACCAACAATGAATCTTCAGAGAGAGAAACTAAAAAAGCAATACCATTTACCATTGCAACTAAAAAAATAAGATACCTAGGAGTAAACTTAACAAGGATGTAAAAGACCTGCACTTGGAAAACTATGTGACACTGGAAAAAGAAATAGAGTAAGATTTAAACAAGTGGAAGAATATACCATGTTCATGGATTGGAAGAATATCATTAAAATGTCCATACTACCCAAAGCAATTTATAAATTCAATGCAATTCCTATTAAAATACCAAAAGCATATTTCACAGACCTAGAACAAACATTAAAAAAATTTATATGGAACCAAGAAAGACCCCAAATAGCTGCAGCCATCTTGAGAAAAAGGAACAGAGTGGGAGGGATCACATTACTGGACTTCAAGCTATATTACAAAGCCACTGTAAAATTAACGGGCTGGTATTGGTACAACAATAAACATATAGCTCAATGGAACAGAACAGAGACCCCAGAAATAGACTCATGCCATTATGGTCAGTTAATATTTGACAAAGGAGCCAAGAGTATCCAATGGGGTAAAGACAGTCTCTTCAACAAGTTGGGGTGGGAAAATTGAACAGCTACATAAAAAAAAAGAAACTAGACCACCAACTTTCACCATACACAAAAATAAACTCAAAATGGATTAAAGACTTAAATGTGAGTCACAAAACCATAAAAATCCTGGAAGAAAACATAGGCAGTAAAGTCATAGATATCCCATGTAGTGGAATTTTCACTGATACATCTCCTAGGGCAAGAGAAACAAACAAACAAAATAAACATATGGGACTACATCAAACTAAAAAGCTTCCACACTGCAAAAGAAAACAGCCTCAAAATACAAAGGAACCCCATGGTCTGGAAAAATATATTTGCCAAAGATGTATCGGATAAGGGGCTAATTTTCAAAGTGTACAAAAAACTCATACTACTCAGCAAGAGGAAGACAAACAACCCAATTAAGAAATGGGCCAAGGACTTGAATAGACACTTCTCCAAAGAGGACCTAGAGATGGCCAGGAGACAAATGAGAAAATGCTCAATGTTGTTAATCATCAGAAAGATGCAAATTAAAACCACAATGAGGTACCACTTCACACCTGTCAGAATGGCTACCATCAACAAATCAACAAAGGACATGTGCTGGCGAGGGTGTGGAGAAAGAGTAAACCTAGTACACTGCTGGTGGGAATGCAGACTAGTGCAGCCACTATGGAAAACAATGTGGAATTTACTAAAAAAATTAAAGATGGATCTGCCTTTTGACCCAGTGATGCCATTCCTACGAATATATCCTAAGAATCTTGAAACACTAATTAGAAAGAATATATGTACCCCTATGTTCATAGCAGCACAGTTTACAATAGCTAAAATCTGGAAACAGCTCAAGCGCCCATCAGTAGATGAGTGGATAAAAAAGCTGTGGGATATATACACCATGGAATACTACGTAGCTGTAAAGAAGAAGAATCTCATGCCCTTTGGGACAGTATGGATGGACCTGGAGAAAATTATGCTAAGTGAAATAAGCTAGGCAGAGAAAGACAAACATCACATGATCTCGATTAAACCTGGAATCTAAAGAACTTAATAAACAGATTAACAGAATAGGTTCAATGACTTGGAAGCATAGATGAGACTAAGGAATATCAGAGGGATGGAGGAGGGCAGGTGGGTGGAAGGGGAGAGAGTAACCAAAGAATTTATATGCGCATATGCACAACCCAAAGACATTGACAATGGTTGGGAGAGGGACTGAAGAGGGGGGTGGCACAGGCTGGAATGGGTGTTTGGGGAGAAAAGGGGGCATGTGTAATATTTTAAACAAAAATTTAATATTAAAAAAAATACAAAGGAAACCCAAGGTATGGGAGAACATATTTGCCAAGGAGGTATCTTATTAGATGCTAATTTCCAAAGTGTACAAATAACTCATAAATTCAACAGGAGAAATACAAACAATCCAATTTAAAAATGGGCAAAGGTCCTGAGTAGACACTTCTCTAAAGAGGACATACAGATGGCCAAGAGACATATGAAAAAGTGCTTAATGTAGCTAATCATCAGAGAAATGAAAATTACAACCACAATGAGGTATCACTTTACAGCTGTCCAAATTACCAGTATCAACAAATAAACAAATGACATGTGCTGGAGAGGAGGTGGAGAAAGGGGAACCCTGGTACGTTGCTGGTAAGAATGCAGACTGGTGCAACCACTATGGAAAACAGTATGGAGGTTTCTCAAAAAATTAAATATGGAACTATCTTTTGACCCAGTGATCCCACCTCTAGGAACATATCCTAAGAATTCTGAAACACTAATCAAAAATAATATATGCACCCCTATGTTCATAGCAGTGCAATTTTAAATAGCTAAGATCTGGAAGCAGCCCAATTACCCATCAGTAGATGAGTGGGTAAAACAACTTTGGGACACTTATACCATGTAATGCTATGCAGCTATACAGAAGAAGTGTCTCACACCAGTTGGGACTGTATGTATGGACTTGGAGAATATTATGCTAAGCGAAATAGGACATGCAGGGAAAAACAAACATCATATGATCTGATTTATGTGTGGAATCTAAAGAACTTAATAAACTGATTAAAAAATAGATTCAGTGACATGTAAGCATAGATCAGACTGAGGAATCTCAGACTGAAGGTGGGGGTGGGAGGGTGAGTGGGGAGAGATTAACCAAAGAATTTATATGCATATATGCATATCCCATGGACACAGAAAATAATGTAGTGTAGGCCAGCAGAGGGAGATGGGTGCAAGGTGGAAGGTGTCAATGAGGAGAAAAAGCAACATCTGTAATACTTTGAAAAATTAAAAAAAATAAAATACCACTCACATCCCAGAGTTCTTCCTTTTTCAAATTATCAGATAATTACTTCTGTGTTCATCTTTATATACAAATGTCTGTAAAATATCTTGTTTATCCATTAGTGGTGAAAATTGAGTTTCATTCTGAAAGAGTTCAGAATACTAAATCATCATCAAAGTTGGCAATTAACAATAATTTATGTGTAAATAATTAACAATATAGGTGAAAACAAAGTGTAATATATTAAATATATTTAAAAAATAATTTGAGTCATATTCTTTAAAAAGCGTGCATCTGTAAAATTCATTTTTGAAGAAGCAGTTTTTAATTATGTCTTCATAGTGATGCTCTTCTTTTCAAAAATGAGAAGTTAAGCAGCTGTATAGATTACACAAGGAAACAACTGGATATTTTATAACAGGGCAAAAACTCCACCTTTACTTCTAAGGCAAGTAGTATAAGGATGCCCTGCAATGATTCCTGTTGGACACAAGTTCTTTGAATATTCATATTTAGTAATGTGGTAGTAGCCTGAACCTCAACATAGGTTCAAATATACTCTCTGTTTATAGTCTATCTGCCCTTTCTACTTATATCCAAATATGATTCTTTGTAACTTTCCAATTTTGGGACTCTTTAATTGTATAATTATTTTTTATTCTTTAATAGCTTTATAAAATTAACTAGTAAGTTTTCTGTAAAGTTTGCTCTTTATAACATTTATGCCTGGATATTTATCCTGAAATATTTACTCTTAAATATTTACTCCTGCACTGTTTACATATATTTGTGTTATGAAGATGATCTTATTGTAACTGATTAGACTTTGTACATACTCTGCATCCAGGAGACAATACCTCTTTGAGATCTCACCTTGTAAGAGTTCCAAAAAGGCTACATTTAAGAAGACAAGAGAATAAGCAAGACTGGTTGAAACAGTAAGAGATGCGGGGTAAGAGCATGGATTCCAGAGTCAAACTGCCTGGGTATAATCAAATTCAAGCTCCATCAATTATGTGTTATGTAATTGTGCATATTTCACTTAATTTATTTGTATCTGAGTATCCTCAAATATAAATGGAAAATTAATTATCTTATTTACCTTATAGAATAGCTGTAAGAAATAAGTAACATACATAATGTGTTTAGAGCAATGTTTTGACACACTTTTAAATGTAATCAACTGTGATTTATTATTGTAATTATTTTTATTATTAACATGTTCAAATTCCAGCTTTATCACTTACCAAAATGATCTTGTGTAATGAATTAACCCTTCATGTTTTTCATGTCTAAAATGAGGACTATAAGAAATTTCAGGTTTGTAATGGGAATTAATAGTGTATTATGAAAAGTACTGAACATAGAATTTAGAACTTAGTAAGTGTATAAACTCCATTCCTCTAACTTCTTTTTTGTTTGTTTGATTTTTTCCCTTTAATACTTCAGTATAGGTTAAGAACTTTTTTTAAGAAGATAGTAAAGACAAACAATGAAGACCTGCTTTAAAAATGCTAAGTCTCAATACACTTTATCTGGATCAATCAATCTTTCTACTTTATTATCCTTATCCCTGACCTCACCATATACACATACTGCTCATGCTGCCCACCGATCCTCCAGCATCCTCTGTTTTTGATGTCATACCAATATTCCCCAATCAACTTTTGCTATCAAAGTTCTGGATAACTTCTTTAGTGGCTTCCCAGACTGTGACCATGTGGCTTAATATATTTTTTAGATCCTGACCAGTCAGGTTTGAGAGTGAGTTTGAATTTGAGCTTTTACAAGGGGAAATGTCTTGATATGTCATCTTTGAGAAAACAAGATAAATTTTTACTAGAATTAAGGAGACTCAGAGGAAAACCCCTTGCCCCAAACAAAATCACCTCAAACTGGCGTAAAAATTAGAATGCTAGTGAAAAAGGTGGCTGATGAGTAGACTTCTGAGAAGGTAAATATCCTTCTCTCCTGTAGGAAGTTTCACATGGGAGTCAACATACCCTTAGACCACCAAGTTTCACCCTTTCTTTTTCATGGCACACATAAACTAATTACTAAAATTCTGAGACACACAAAAATATATCATAGTTTTTGTCCGTCTCACCCAAAATATGTACAATTTTGATTCATTCACACTGAGTGGGTATTATTGTATTGGCCATTGTCATTTTTTTATTTGACAATCTAAGGGAAACAAAGTCAGTGCCTGACTAGTCAGGTACTGCATATTTTAAAAGTTTTTGTGGCAAATGGGCTGAAAATGAGTGTGTTAGTTGTTTAGCTGGTGATCATCCAAAAAAGTGCTCCACAGGGTGTGTTTCAAGTCCTTGAGACCATTTTAGGGATCTGTGAAGTCAAAATAATTTTTATGACACTATTAAGATGTTATTTGTCTTTTTTGCTCTCATCGTAAGTATACATTGGAATTTTCCAGAATCTACATGATGAGTGGTGATGTCATCAATTGTGCAATGTGTGATCAAGTATGCCTCATTTAAAAATTTTTCAGTTTTAATTTCTATTATGATAAATGTCAATTGGTATAATTCATAAAAAGAAAAGCTCTTTGGCATTCTAGCAATTTTTTACCTAATTTACAAATGTTTGAGGATCACTAAGGAAGCATTTTATTTGTGTTATGGGATCATTCTCTACCTTATGTCTGGATGTTTTGATGCTAGAAATTGCATAGAATACTCACTTGCTTCCATGAATCTGTGCTTTCTTTTCCCCAGACTCTCATGAAGGCTCAGTTGTGTTCACACATTGTTCTTCTGCCAATTATAGGACAATGTAGTTTCCTTTGACCACAATAATTTTTATAACTTCCTGAGATTCTACATTAGTCTTTTTGATTATTTTGCAAACACACTCTGATATTCCTAATTAGATATGGGTTACATTCTCTTTCTGTAATCATCACATTTACAATTTACCTCCCAGGCTCAGCCATTGGTTCATATTTTTCAAAGTCCCACACAACTTCCCAGTGTTTCAAATTCTAGATCTTTCTAATGGAGCTTCCACCTTGCATTAACTGTATCAAATCATAGTAAAAACTTAAGAGGAAAAGCAAATATGGAGTTTGGTAAAATTGTTCCAAGTTAAGTCTTATGATTGTTCTTTGCTATCCTGATTTGATGTAATCATAAAAATCTTTTAGAAATATTCAGACACATAGAATGACAGCTGGAAAATAAAACCATGTTCCTATTCATCTGAAATACATTATGAAAAGGTGATAAAGTGAAAAATTTGAAAGCTTGGAAATATATTAATATAGTATGACACAATCATTCAAGGTAATAGGGTCAAATTGGATAAGGGTCAAAAGAAATTTTATTTTGAACAAATAAGAATTTTACTAAATCTTTAAAATATTATCTACCTTTATTGACCATAATAGCTTACTTTTATTAGATGTTTCCATACCTCTAACTATAAATTAGAAAGACAAGTAAAATATAAGTAGGTTATTAAATTCTGAATTTTTATTTTTATTTTTTTATGCTGTAAAATTTAATTATATATGATCATATCTTATATTCAACTTTTTTTAGTCTTTTTTTGAATACTGAACTAGAGGGTTGAAGTTTCCCTATTTTCAGCTTGGGTGATAGCTGCACAAATTTCAATTAAAAAAAATTTTAAGGTAGAAATAATAATCGCTTTTTCCTCATGAGCTTAAGAGGGAATCAAATTATTCATGAACAAAAAAGTGTTCTGAAAATTAAAGATCTTTTTATGGTCTCCCTAGGAGAGCATAGGCTTCTGTTTGGGTTTAAACATTTGTTTTACCTCTTACTGGCTGTGTAATTTTAGATATACTATTTAACCTCTCTGAGCCTCACTTAATTCATTGGTAAAATGATAATAAAAAACAACCATGGAAAAACTTCAATTCCCTCTTGAATTTCTTCTAAATAGTTTTTGGGTGCTAACAGTCATGTCAAGGATACTCCATGAAATATTGCTCTTACTTATCTAGGGCTCCCATCCTTCTATTCTCTGCCTCAGTGTTGTCATGTCTTTCATAGGTGTAGCAGTTGCTGATGTATTATTATCTGTTATGGAATAACAAATTACTTCAACATTTTGTACATTAAACAATAAACATTTGTCCTGGCAGGTGTGGCTCAGTGGGTTGGGTGTCTTCCCCTGCACCAGGAGAGTGCTGGTTGGATTCCCAGTCATGGGCCCAGGTTTCTTGCTTGATCCCTCGGTAGGTGGTGTGCAAAAGGCAGATGATTGATGTTGAGTTCTCACATCGTGTTTCTCTCTCTTCATCTCCCTTCCTCTTCTCTCTCTAAAAAATCAATAAACTATTCTAAAAGATGCATATAAAAAAACACCAATAAACATTTAATATCTCAACCAGTCTATGGGTCAGGAATTCAGAGGTCGCTTAGCTGGGTGCTTCCAGTTCAGGGCCTTTCATGAGTTTTCAGTCAAGATGTTAGTTGGGGCTGTGGTCACCTTAGGTTGACTGGGGCTGAAGCATCTTTTAACAAGATGGTTCACATAACAAGGCTGTTGATAAGAGGCTCAACTCAGTGCTGTGTGGAAGCTGGCTCATACCTGTTATTGCAAGCTAGTTGTTAAAATTTAATAATTTTGCAAGCCAATTATTAAACACAGCCATTAATAAAAACTAAATTATCTAAAATATATTTAAATAAGTGATATTGAAAGCTAAGGTAGTAAATGCTCAAACTCTTCATTTTCTAATTGCTTTACTATATTTTTCTTTTATTGGTGCCCTTGTGGTTAATCATGCCTATTGTATCTGCATGGAGGAAACACTACATAGTTGTGTTCTATTATATAGGCAGTTAGAAATATATGTTACTGGGGAGATGATGACACCTAATTCTCATTTTCTTGAGGGAAAGCTTTCAATCAAGAGACAAAGTGTAGAAAAGCAAGCAAGAATTTATTGACTGCAGCAAAAATATACTTATGTTAAAAAATTAGGAGAGAGGAAACAAGATGATGGCAAAGGTAATAGCTGTACCTGCTGCCTCCCACAACCACATCAAAATTACAACTAAAATACAGAACAACCATCACTCAGAACCTCCTGAAAGCTAGATGAACAGAAGTTCTAGAAGGAGGGAACTGAAGGATCAAAGAGACCAGTAGGAGGGACAGAGATATGGGCAGATCAAGGCTGAGTCTCAGAGACCCATCCAGGGCCCAAACCCATTGCTTCCATTTAAACCTTGGAGGGACATCTCAGCAGTGGAGGTTTCCCAGAGGAGTGAGGGGTCCCAGCTCAACATCAGGCCCCCCAGCCTAGGTATCCAGGGCTGGGAAGAGAAATCCCCACAACTTCAGGCTGTGAAAACCATTAGGGACTGTTGCTGAGGGTTGGGAAGGGTGCGGGAGTCCCAGGCAGCTCCTCTTAAAGTGCCTGTGCATGGATTCACTCAGACTTGCTTCCTCTGAGCTCCAGCACCTGGCAGCAGCTAGAAAGAAAACTAGGACACTTGGAGAGAAACTAACTTGCATGAAATTGGGGTGAGAGGTGGAGGAGCAGCTTTTTCGCAGACAGAAGAGCTAGCAGAGGCCACTGTTCCTTTGGTGAGCCCTCCTCACACAGAGCCTATAGGCAGGTGCCATATTTGAATCTCAAGCACTTGACTCACACCTTTGGCCCCACCCTGGTGATTCCCAGAGACCCCGCCCCTCCCTACCTGCAAGCTCATCCAAGCCATTTCCAGTGGCTTTTCTATGCAAGTGGCCTCTCAAGCTTCATGCTTAGGACTTTCCTAAAATCTCTCAAACAAGGAGCAGCATGCCCCATAGGGCTTGATAAGTGGACCCAGGCCTGGCACTAGTGGCAGCCTGCATTGGTTTATGGTTTGGCCTCTCCTGGACACCTCCAAGCCCAGTACAAGTAGCAGCCAACTACGGTTTGCTGTGTAGCTCATGCTGGGTGGCCCTGGGCAAGGCACAGACAAAGGCTGACTTTGCACCTCCCAGGAGGCCCCAGAGACAGTGCACCTGGTGGTCAGACTTGACCATGCTAGATTACAACCCTAACACATCCACAAGAGACAAAATCAAGGGGTGCACTTGGTGAATATCAAAGCTCCACTGAAGTAAATCCTGATCCATAGTGGTGTCTCCAGCACAGCAGCTCTTTGGCTGTAGTTGCAGCTGGACCTCACAGCAGACTGACCTGGGGGTCAATTCCTCCCAGTGATTCTAACAGCAACCAAGGCTCAACTATAACAGGTCAGAGCACACAGCCCACAGGGAGCACTAGAAGACACAGATCAGGTGACTGGGAAAGCTGAGTCACTGAACCCTACAGGACACCTACTACACAAAGACACTCTACAAATTCCAGGAGATATAGCAGCTCCACCTAATACATAGAAATAAACACCAGGAAGCAGTCAAAATGTGGAGGCAAAGAAACATGTCCCAAAGAAAAGATCAGAAGAATTCTCTAGAAGAGGAATTAAATTAAATAGAACAAAGCAAGCTAACAGATACAGAGTTCATAATTTTGGTTATAAGAATGCTCAAGCATATTAGTAAGGCTATTATGAAAACAAGTGAGAGCATTGATGACCTAATGAAATACCTATCAGAAATGAAGACTACACGAACTGAAATGAAGAATAATTTACAGGGAATCAACAGGAAAGTAGAGGACACTGAGAATCAATTGAGCGATTTGGAACATGAGGAAACAAAAATCACCCAGCCAGAAGAGCAAAAAGAAAAAAGAATCCAGAAATATGAAGATAGTATAAGGAGCCTCTGGGACAACTTCAAGCAGCCCAGCATTTGTGTTATTGGGGTACCTGAAGGAGAAGAAAGAGAGCAAGAAATTGAAAACCTATTTGAAAAAATAATTACAGAAAACTTCCCTTACCTGGGGAAAGAAATAGACTTATAAGGCCAGGAAGCACAGAGGGTCCCAAACAAGAGAAACTCAAAGAGGCCCACAGTAAGACATATCATAATTAAAATGTCTAAGGTTAAAGACAAAGAGAGAATCTTAAAAGCAGCAAGAGAAAAGCAATTAGTTACCTACAAGGGTGCACCCATTCCACTAACAGCTGGTTTCTCAACAGGAACCTTGCTGGCCAGAAGGGAATGACAAGAAATATTCAAAGTGATGAAAACCAAGGAACCTACAACCATGACTGCTCTACCCAGCGAAGCTATCATTTAGAACTGAAGGTCAGATAAAGAGCTTCACAGATAAGAAAGAGCTAAAGGAGTTCATCACCACCACACCAGCACTACAGGAAAGGTTGAAGGGTCTTCTTTAACAAGAAGCTAATGAACAAAAGAATCTGACAAACTAAATAGATCCAGAGACATTGATGCATGCAACAGATGATCATATTTCAGAGGGAAGAGGGAATGGGGATGGAGGGTGGGAAAAGATTAACCAAAGAAATTATATGCATATATGCATAACCCATGGACACAGTCAATAATGAGGTGAAGACCTGGGGAGGGGGTGGGAGTGAGGTGGAGGGGTCAGTTGGGGGGAAAAATAGGACACCTGTAATACTGTCAAAAATAAAGATAAATTTAAATATATCTCTATCATCTCTATATCTCTATCTCTATCTCTATCTCCATCTCTATCTCTACCTATCTCTATCATCTATATCTATATCTATAGCTATATCTATATCATCTATATCTATATCACCTATATCTATATCTATATCTATCTATCATCTATCTATCTATATCTATCTATCTATCATCTATCTATCTATCTATCTATCTATCTATCATCTATCTATCTATCTATCTATCTATCTATCTATCTATCTATCTATCTATCTATATCTATATATCATCTATCTATCTATCTATCTATCTATCTATCTATCTATCTATCTATCTATCTATCATCTATCTATCTATCTATCTATCTATCTATCTATCTATCTATCATCTATCATCTATCATCATCTATCTATATGTTGGTGAAACAAGGCAAGTGCATAGAAAAAGTAACAGGAGAGCTTAGGCTGGGCTGCTTTGGCTCACTGAGTAGTCAGAGAGAGAAAGGGGCCTTGGAGACAGGTTCAGGGGGTAAGCCCAAGATGAGCTGCCGCTGCCCATCGCTCCCTTGTTTGCAAGTCTTGTGGGGTTCCTTAGATGAAAGAAGGGGAAAGGAGATGGTGCTGGTGTGCTCCCTGGGGAGGAACACATACTGGGCCCTTTCTCCTGAGTGTATTTATCTCTTTTTTGCAGCTGGAAATCTTAGGAGAGGTTTCAGGGGAGTGTCTCAATAAAATATTCTTCAGCTTCGACCTAGGATCCAGGCAATGGGGATTTGATTCCTGGTCAGGGCACATGCCCAGGTTGTGGGCTCAATCAATGACTCTCTCATCGTTGATCTTTCTATCTCTCTCTCTCCGTCTCCTTTCCTCTAAATCAATAAAGATATATTTAAAAAATAAAAATAAAATAAAATATGCTTCAGCTTTCCAGGTGTGGTCTTTCAGGTTCGTGGTCACCACTGACTGATTGGTCGGTGCCAAGACAAGGGACCATTAGTCAATGTCAGTGGAAATTATCTTAACCAGAAAATCCTTATTCTTTTTTGTTTAAAGTATTATCTTTAGCTATTTCTCTCTGCTTGCATTTTGCTATAAGCAGTAACATGCACCTAATCAGCACTTTTACTACATTAAAATCACCTTAGCTAAGTCTTCCCATTGACATGCTATATTTTCTAATTTCCATATAACTGCAGGAAAGAGTGTCACTTAACTTTCTGACATGCATAACAGCATTCCTTTTCCTCTAGTTTCCAACATTTTTTTTGTACATCTCCTTTAAGCCCTGGCTCATACCCTCCTCAAAGGCAATATGGCTTGTATTATCTGTTCACCACACAATAGATTCTCACTAATACTCTGCCCACCATTTTTTTCAAAGTTGCTTTAATATTTTTAGTTATTTGGTACTTTAGTACCCAATTTCCAAGTACTGAAATCTGTCTTAGTTATCTCTTCCTGCATAACAAATTACTCCATAAGTTAGAAGCTTAAATTAATAAACATCATTTCATCAATTTGGATCAGGAGCCTAGGGCAGCTAGACTGGGTGGTTCTGGCTTGGGATCACTAATGAGGCTGAAGTTAAATTTTTAGCTTGTGGGCAAAGTCAACTGAAGGCTGGACTGGGGCTGGAAGATCTGATTCCACTTACAAAGTTGTTGACAAGAAGCCTCAGTCTGTCACTGGCTTTATACAAGAGTTCTCAGTTTCTCACCATGTATTCTATTCATAGGGCTGCATTTTTTCTTGTCATTCATATTTTATAGAAGATTCTGGGTCAATTTCTGCCAGAAAAGCAAGTAGCAGTTCTGACACAAATAAGGAAGACCACTTGCCTTCTTTATACTCATTGAAATTTTAATTAAATTATAGTTTAAAAATTATAGACCCTTGGGTTTCACTGATCTCCTGTCACAGTCCTTTGACTAAGTCTCTGCGGAGTCAGGCCTGTGGATTATCAGAATGATGGACACTCTGCCTCCCTCCACATTTTCCCTAAACATTAATTGTTATTCCTCACCTCTAGCCTGAGTCTCTTCAAACCTTCATGCACAGAATCCTTAGAGGGTTCCCTCTAACTCCAGGCTTGCTGAATCATATGTGTGCTTGAGCTGGGACATTCTCTGCTACCAATACTAGAAGCAACTAAGAAACTGGAGGTCAATTTGAAGCTAGGTTTAAGATATAAAACTCTTAGTTGACTGAACAAGCAAAGTAATTTCTCAATCTAGGAGGCAGGTTCCTTCTTTTCTCATTTATAGCTCACCTCTGAGTAATCATAATACAAAACATAAATGATACTTTTGTTGGATATAATTTTTATTATATATGTTTGTGGCAAAATATACTGCTTTAAAGTAGATACTTCTGTTTGATTTCTGATGAAAATTAGAATGAGAGTCAGGGAAGTATGGAATTCTTTGAAGAGCCGAATGCTTGACATTAAAAAAAATCTCTGAGTACAGTTGTTCAATCAAGGTAAAGAATGCTGCTCATCCAGGTGAGTCTGTGGAATTGTATTATCATATGTCTGTCTCCACCACTGAGTAACACTCTTGTGATTCTATTTAGTGAACACTGTGGAGCCCCACACACAGGTACTATAGCATGTGCTGGACTGGAATCGTGCCACAAGAAATAGATACACAATAGCCTTTTTAAAATAGACCACATAGACCCAGGGGTGGGGAATGTTGGGCCCTCGGGCCATAAATACATTGAAATCATTTAGTCTGGCCCTGCCAAGGCAACTGCAGGAGAGACAGGAAATTCAATAAATCTAGAAGCCTTTATCATAGTTAATTTTTAAGTTGATGATTGTGTATGTTATGCAAATGATGTAAATATCCAAATCGCCCTTGTCAGGAAAAAGGTTCCCCACCCCTAACGTAGACTATAGATTATAAAGATAAATGCTGCCATTATTTTTAAAATACTCAGCTAATAAATTATTTCATAAAAGCAATGTAGAATAGTTTAAAATGGGGTCATATGAGAGGATTGCTAGGAATAAAATCGACATAAGGGCTGTGATTTATGATTTGGTTTCATTATTTCATCTTGATTTGAATCAGATAAACCAGAGTTTTGCTAACTTCTTATTCAGTTTTTGAAGGCATTAGGTGATGCAGATTGGAGCAGGCTGTGGTGAAGGAGCCACAGGACTTGGAGAAACAGGGAGAGGAGAGGGCGTGTGGGAGAATTTCAGAAAAAGTAGGAGAGAAATTATAGACCTGAAAAACAAGAGGACCTGGGCATCTCCTAAGAAGACAGAAAGGTATAAGAAAAGCTGAAAAAGAATAGGTATATGGAAGCCAAAATCTAGGCACATAAGATGGTGAGTGGTGAGTGATTGCCCCATTTTGCTTGTTGGTCCAAATAGATTCATTGGTTCATTCATTAATTCATCTAGTTGCTCACTTAATCATTTGTTCTCAACAAACTTTTTTCAACAGCTACTCTATGCTAGATGCTGGCAAACATTTGTCTAGTCTAAAACATTTGTCTAGTTCAAGGCACTGCCCATTCGTACAGTCAATACCTAAAATGCCAAATATGACAACCATAGCCATCCCCAACAGCCAAGTGTGTACGCTTTTAAACTTCAAGACACTGTAGTGAGACCCATTCCTTTAAAAGCCAAGCTTCAGAAGATCCAGCATATTTCATATCTCAAAGGCAAAAGGATGTGTGAAACCAAATGAAAAGAGGATAGAACACTGACAACACTACCTGGGGGGTTATCTTAAACCAGCTGTAGTAGAAGCAACAGTGTTGATATTTGCTGTTGAAAGGTCAGAGCTGATTTTCAGACAGTGTCTCTGAAATGGTTTTCACTTCTGACACAGTTGCAAGGTCACCGTCAAAGGCAGAAGGCTCCCTGGAATATATTGCATTTTCTATATCTCTGGCCCATTGACGTTAGCAGTTCAGTAAGTGTGCCTCCTACTCCTGCTTTCCTCCCTCTAGAGGTGTACGGTAACAGGTGCTCCACTGTCTGTTTTTCTTCCTTGGCTTGGTCTTTGCAATATATGATTTTATTAAAAATCATACAAAAAGACGATAGGGAGACAGAATCAAACTCATAATTTTGCATAGCCATTAAGCTAAAGCAGTTACTAGTTTTGTTTAAATATTTTCCAAAAGTAAAAGGAAATATGCAGACCTCTTTAGGCAGGGAGCTTCAGCCCTGATGATGGAAAGATCCTGCTAGCAGAAGTAGCCTTGACGTCTCACACCTATGCTGTGGGATTGAGAGCTGCAGTCCTTGGAAGTTATCATTGTTACTAAATGATAGCATAAAAATTAAAGAAAAAATCTACTGAAAATGTCTAGCAGTTAATATTCTTTGAGTTTGTGTTTTAGTATTGCTATATTTTTGAAACGCACTCAAAAGTTTTCCTACCTTGAGTGTAACTTTTGCTACGAAGCTAATTTCCCGCTAAATGACATCTTAATCGTATTGGGCAAGCCTTAAAGGGCTGTCCAGGATGGGAAAAGCACAGCTTGTAACTATTCTACAATTCTGATTATCTAACCACCCACACATTATAACCATGCTGTTATTTAATCATACTTTTTATTTTCAGAAAGGTGCTTAATTTGAACTCAAGCAGCTGAAATAGTTTCATTATTTTAGATAAAACTTGGTTTCTTTCCTTTAGTTCTTAATTACCTTGTTGAACATTATGCAAGCCAGTGTTTCACAAACAACATTGGTCTGTATGCATGTAAGAAAAAGTGATTATCTCTAAACTTAAAATAATTGAGCAATTAATTGAGCCATTTCTGTGCATTTAATTATATTTCATATGAATGAGTAAAATACACTGTGAAGGTTTCTATAAAAATCTCACATTAATTATTTGCTAAGGTCAGAGGAAAGCTTGACCCATCTGAGAATTTGAGTAAAATGTCTGCCCAGATGGATTATTATTAAAAAGAAGCTGGGAGGAAACCCAACATTTTGGCATGTAACACTTGGAGGACTTTGAGGTTGCTTAATTTTGCTCTATTTCTCAGGTAGAAATGTGCCTTCAGTAGAGACAATTATTTTGAAAAATTTTCTTCATTGATTTTCTATGATTGTTACTTTCCAGCTATTTCAACTAATTATCGCTGTCTCCCCAAAGGCTGATGGAACAAGGAATCTGAGCTGAATTAGGCAAATTTTACTTCATGGCTTATTAGGCATCCACATGCCTGTGTTACAGTGCTAAGTACTGTATCAAAAAAGTAAAATAACTGTTATCCCTGCCTTCCACACGATCACTCCTGAGAATTAACCACAACAACCAGTATCAGCTAGAGAGAGTGAACAGCTGCATGACAGAATTCCATGCAGTCACGGAGGAAAATGCAAGGTGTGAGGAGAGAGCAGCTCACAAAGAATGAGGAAATACTGACACTATTCACCCCTTTGAGTAATTTCACTTCTTTGTGTGGGAGCAGGAGTTGCTATATTGGGGTTTGACAAGGGCAAAGCAGGGAGGTGGACCAGGAGAGCTGTCATTTTTGTCATTTCACTTTCAACAAGACTGTCAACATTTTAGTCTGTTGTTTCTGGGGTCCTCTCTGAGTTCTGACATTTAATTTAGGTTGTGTGCATTCTCTGTTCTCCTTGTACATGGTGCCCTTTCTGTGTATTGAGGAATGATGAGAAAGCTTGTTGGAGAAAATCACTAACTTTTCTCTCATTGTGCTTGGTACCCTGTGTGGCCTTGCATGTGGTAAGTCATCTAAAATGCACACAAGTTTAGAATATGGAGAAATGAATAGAAGGCCTATATTTTGCTTAGTCACTTTTTGAAATGTCTACATCAATAAATTTAATTAACTTCCCAGCCAAAGATACAGTAATTATGGATATCAACCTTCCTAAAGGGAAAGAGCTCCACAAAGACCTTGATAAAAACTGAAAAAGTGACCCTTGGTTCTTCCATTAGATCAGTGTCTCCTTTTCCTCAGATATTTGGAATGAATTGGTTCAGGGTGGGGTCCAGTCTTCATTAGGTGTTTAAAGCTCTTGTGGTGAGTCTAATGTGCATCCATGTTGAGAACTACTTTAGTAGAGCAACTACATTAAACTTTCAGAATATAAAAATGTAGGACCAATAAGCACGTTTCCTTTTACACAGATTGGTAGAAACATGAGAAAGATTTTGCTAAATTAATTAGATTTGACAAGCTTTAATATAACAAACCATACTTACTACTAAATTGATTTACTGATCTATACATGATTTGACTTTATTACACTAAAAATATTATAGCAGAATTAATGGAATTCAAAATAAAAAATAGTTTTGTACTTATATGGCCTGGAGAAGTCTAACCATTTCTGTTAATCCTTTGCCTTACAAAGTTGTCATCATTTTGCTGTTTAAATTAAAAGATAGTATTTTTTTTTTCTATCAGTGCATGAATTGCATTGTATTGTCATTGTTTATTTATCTATCCATATTCTCCAATAAACATTTCATAGCTCCATGATACTAAAGATAACATTTTCTTGCACTCTTGTATTCCTAGTACCTAGCACAGTCCTGGTGTGTGTAGTAGATAACATTTGTTAAATGAACTAATGATTGCACATATTATTAATATTAAATGATTTAAGTCAACTAAAGTGCTCAGAATAAGGTTTAGCACATCAAAAGTACACAATGTTTGCTATTATTCATATTCATGAATTATAATATTTGTATAATTTATAAAGTATGAATTCTTGAACCTTTCTTCATTTTGGGGGAAGGCTTTTTCTCATTTTTTGAACATTATAAATCAGATTAGATGAATATTTTCACATATAACTTATTTCCTCTTTTTGATTGCATTCTAGGTAAGCTTTTCAGAAGGGAAATTACCAGATCAATGAATAGATAATTTTTATAATTTTAAAAAATTATTGCCATGTTACTTTAAAAAATACTCATGGAAATTTTCAAACATATACAAGGAAGCAGAATAGTATAATGAACCCCATATCTCTACCATCCAGCTTCAACAATTATTAATGTTTTGTGATTTATGTTTCATCTAGGCATCATTCTGTTTCCCCATTGTGTGAGCATACTTCAGTTTGTTTATTCAGTTACCTATTTACCTATTGATAGACATTTGAACTAATCCCAGTTTGTCTCTTATCAGTAAAACTCCTGCAATCATTCATGTAAAAGTGTTTTTTGCTTTTACAATATGTTTCATTTTTCCAGGTGGGGATGGTAAATATAGACTTGTGAAGTTTTGAGTGGTATGGTAAGTATGTATTTAGGTTAACAAGAAACTATAAAATCTTTTCCTAAGATGATGAGACTATTTTATATTCTCACCAGCAATGTGTGAGATTTCCAGTTGCTCCATATCTTCACCAACATTTGGAATTTTCAGACATTTTCAATATTAGCCATTTTATTGGTCATATTGATATTTCATGGTATTGATATTTCATGGTTTAGTTTGAATTTCTCTGATAACAATGATGTTGAATATCTTTTAATGTTATCAGCCATTCATATGCCTTTTTTGATGAAGTAATTATTCAAACTCTTTGCCTATAATTTTATTGGATTTTTGGTCTTCATATAATAAAGTTTGTTATATATTCTGAATACATGTCCTCTGTTGGAAATCTATACTGATAATATTTTGTCCTGTCTTTGGTTTTCTTGTCATTTTGTTAATAGTGTCATTTGAAGACCTGAAGTTTTAAATTTTAATAAGATCTAACTTATCATATTTTTTCAGGGTTTGTGTTTTTTTGTGTCCTAAGAAAATTTGCATAAATTTCCTCTTCTGTTTTCTTTTAGAATTTTTATAGTTTGAGGGTTTATGTTTAAGGTCTGTAAAACATTTAGAGATAATTTTTGTATGCTATCAGTAGGGGCAGTTTTTCGTTTTTTATATGGATATCCAGTTGCTTTATTACTACTTGTTAGAAAGATTATTCATTCCCCTTAACATCTTTGTTAAAAATCAATTCACTACTTATGGGTTTATACATATGCACATGCATGTATAAACAAAAAATGGTTCTATGAATCTCCACCTACCCATGGACCAGCTCAACAACTACCGACCTTTTGCCATTCTTGTTTTGTCTATGCTTTCATTCTTTCCCATCACTAGTTATTGTTTTTCATAGGTTTTTTTAAAAATAAATTTTCCATAAATTTCTTCTGTTTTATAAGTTTAATTTTAATATTTAGGTCTATTGTCCATCATAAATTAATTTTTGCATATGGTATGAGATAAAGGTCAAAGTCCATTTATTTTCCGTATGGCTCTTCAGTTGTTTCAGCACATTTAAAAAAAATATTTTCCTCTTTCCTATTGAATTCCTTTCATGCTGCTGTTGAAATTCAATTTGATAAGAGTGGATTTAGTTCTGTTCCCCCTCTTTTGTTCCTTTGATCTATTTATACTATGTTACATTTAAGTGCCAGTTTTTATTGTCAACAGTGATGAAATTTTAAGAGTATAAAATAGTTCCTTAGGCTTGCTTAGAAGGGAAGTTTGAGATGGGCTTGTTTCCACAGGTAAGGGGAAAGGACAGTGGTAGTTCCTGGCATGCAGAGCAAAAACAAGTAAATTATCACCAGTTCCCTCTTGTAATCAAGTTCCTATAGAAAAAAGGTGAATTTTTGCATGACCACGTATTTGTTACCATAGAATATTTTTGTTATACATAAAGAATATAATAAGTTTGAGTGGTTGCTTTTACATTCACTCGCTAGTGAACTTGACATTTTTTCAAAATAAAATAATAAGCTCAGAGATTTAAATTCAAGATGCAGACTAGTCACCAGAAATCTTCTATGATTTCCTTAAAAGAAATTCTCAGATTTCTGAAAACTAGATTCAGAGTTGAACCTGGTGGGTGAGTAAACTACAATTTATCTCTAGGTGGTAAGAGGAAACAGCATGACTGGTGACTAGGGTGGACCTTTTTATATGTTGTACACTTTCCCATCAAAAGAAAAAAATAGTAATTTTTACTGACATAGCCAGTGAGACACCATTTGAAGGATTCCTATGTAATTTTTTGCCACCATGTTTGACAATATGATTTTGAAAAGATTTTATTGCAATAACCCTTGAAAATATTTACATCTATAAATTACTCAGAAGATAAATTCTGAGGTCAAGGAGCAAAGATATGCCATCAATGAACCTCAGACAGTATGACAAACAGTTCAGCTTGCTATATTGAGGAACTGACCAACACAGGGCAGCTTTAGACACAAAATACAAAAACATAGGTGACAAACTGAGTTTAATAAATTGATTTTGATTATAAAGCTCAATCCAAGGCTCTTATTGAAGACATTTAATAGTTCCATGAGGTATAAAAATTGAGCAGGATAGTGAATAGTGTGTTATAATGGAAAGAGATGGGAAGAATTGGAGCCTTACTGACCTTGTTTTGGATCTTGGCTTGAACATTTATTAGCCATGTAATCTTTAACAGGGTTTTTAGTTCTTCCCTGGTAAAAATACAACTAAACCTACCTCGTAGGGTTTTTAATGAAGATTGAATGAAGTAAAGTCTAAAGTGGCACAAGGTGGGTGCCATAAACTTTTTTCTCCCAACACTATTGCTCAGCTTTCTTCTTAGGTATTTTAGGCAATTGAAGAAGACATGTATACTTTTAGGCCAAGAAAATAAATCAATGCTTTGCAAAGCTTAACATACATTTGATTTACCTGGAATGTTAAAATGTAGCTTGTGCTTCAGAAGGTCTGGGGTGGGGTCTGAGATTCTTTGTTTCTAACAGACTACCAGACAATGAGGACATTGCATTTTGCAGACCACTTTTGAGTAGCCAGGAGTCAGATCCTGTAACTTCTGTTGTCACACAGGGGGAGTGTCCTTGGGTAATGACTACACACTGCAGGAATAAGCTGGCTTTCAGGACAGTTCAGATCTTGGAGTAGTCTGATTGATCATTATGTAATATCCTGTGGTTTCTGTGAAATGATGAGTACTTGTCTAAATGGACCAGAAATCCACGCAAAATATAACCACAATATAAAAAATAGTAACTCTCATTAAAAAATTGAAATAAAAAGACAAGTTTGTTTGTTTGTTTTTAAACTTCACCTGAGGATATGTTTTCATTGATTCCAGAGAGAGGAAGGGAGATGGAGAGAGAGAAACATCGATGTGAGAAACATCAATCTGCTGCCTCCCAAGAACACCCCAAAAGGGAAGCGAACCTGCACCTGGTTATGTGTACTGAGTGGGAATCGAACATGTGAATTTTCAGTGTACAGGACTATGTTCCAACCAACTGAGCCACACTGGCCAGGGCAAAAAGACAAGTTTTCTATAGTCTTTTTAACTAAAAACTATTTCATCTGGCTTAAATATTTTGTTTACTTTTGGAAATTAAAGAATCATGCATGTGGGTGGAGTTTTTTAGTTTTTTGTTTTACACTTTGATATTTAGTGATACAATCAAGGACTATATATAGTGCAAAGACCCAATTTTTGTTGAGACTGTTTTCAATAATTTTTTGAATTTTTAATGAATTTATTGGTGTGATATTGGTTAATAAAATTATATGGATTTCAAGTGTACAATTTTATAATCGGTATATTGCATTGTCTGTTCACCACCCAAAGTCAAGTATTCCATCACCATTGATCCCCTTTACCCTTGTATACCTCCCCCTGCCTTTCCCTCTGGTAATCACCAGACTGTTTGTGCCTATGAGTTTTTGTTTTTATTTGTGTTCTTGCCTAATCCCTTCATCTTTTTCACCCAGCCCCTCAACCACCCTCTGCTCTGGCAACTGTCAATAGGTTCACTACCTATGAGTCTGTTTCTATTTTTTACTAGTTTATTTTGTTCATTAGATTTCACACATAAGTGAAATAATATGGAATTTCTCTTTCTCTGACTGGCTTATTTCACTTAGCATAATACTCTCAAGGTGTAACCATGCTTTAGCAAAAGGTACAATTTCTTTCTTTTTTTGTGGGTGAGTAGTATTTCACTGTGTAAATGTGCCACAGGTTTTTATCCACTCATCTACTGATGGACACTTGGGCTAGTCCAAATTTTGGCTATTGTAAATAATGCTGCAATGAACATAGGAGCGCATATGTTCTTTTGACTAAGTGTTTTGGGCTTCAGATATATTCCCAGAAGTGGAATAAATGGGATTTAAGGCAGTTCCATTTTTAATTTTTTGAGGTAATTCCATACTATTTTCTACAGTGGCTGCACCAATCTGCATTCCCACCAACAGTGCATCAGGATTCCCTTTTTTCCACATCCTTGCCAACATTTGTTGTTTGTTGATTTATTGGTGATAGTCATTCTGACAGATGTGATGTGATATCTCATGGTGGTTTTAATTTGCATCTCTCAGATGATCAGTGATGTTGAGTATCTTTTCATATGTCTGTTGGCCATCTGTATGTCCTCTTTGAAGAAGTATATATTCAGGTCTTTTGTCCATTTTTAATTGGAATGTTTGTTTTTATGATGTTGAGTTGTATAGGTCCTTTGTAGACTTTGGATATTAACCCCTTATCAAATGTATCACTGGGGAATCCGTTCCTCCATTCAGTGGGTTTTCTTTTCATTCTGATGATGGTTTCCTCTGCTGTGCAAAAACTTTTTAGTATGATGTAGTTCCTTTTTTTTTTCTTGCTTGAGGAGACATATCAGAAAAAAATATTTCTAAGCGAAATGCTGGAAACTTTACTGTCTATGTTTTCTTCTAAAATTTTTATGCTTTCAGGCCTTACTTTTAAATTTTCAATCCATTTTGAGTTTATTCTTGTGTGCTGTGTAAAAAGGTGGTATAATTTCTTTTGCTCATATCTGTCCAATTTTCCCAACACCATTTATTGAATTAGAGTGTCTTTACCACATTGTATGTTCTTGCTTCCTTTGTCAAATATTGTTTGACTGTAAAGGCATAGATTTATTTCTGGGCTCTCTATTTTGTTTCATTGATCCATATGTCTGTTTTTATGGCAGTAATATACTGTTTTGATTACTATGGCCTTGTAATATAGGTTGATAGCAGGTAGTGGGGTTCCTCTAACTTTGTTCTTTTTTTCCAAGATTGCTGTTGCTATTGCGAGTCTTTTGTGATTCCACAAAAAGTTTTGGATTATTTGTTCTAGCTCTGTGAAATACGTCATTGGTACCTTGACAGGAATTGTGTTGAATCTATAGATTGCTTTGGGTAGTATGGACATTTTAATATTGTTAATTCTTTCTATCCATTAACATAGTATATGCTTTAACTTATTTGTATCTTCTTTCATTTCTTTCTTCAGCGCCTTATAATTTCCCAGGTACAGGACTTTTACATTCTTGGTTAAATTTAATACCACGTATTTTATTTTATTATTTTATTTTATATTTTATTTTATTTTTATTTTGTTTTATATTTTATTATTTTATTTTATTTATTTTTGATACAATTGTAGATGAGATTGTTTTCTTAGTTTCTCTATCTGATGGTTCATTATTGGTGTATAAAAATGCAACTGATTTATGGATATTTATTTTGTATCCTGTTACTTTACTGAATTCTTTTATCAGTTCTAATAGTGTTTTAGTGGAATCTTTAGGGTTTTCTATGTACAATATCATGTCATCTGCAAATAATGACAGTTTTACTTCCTCCTTTCCAATTTGGATGTATTTTAGGTATTGTTCTTGTCTGATTGTTGTGGCTAGGACTTCCAGTACTATGTTGAATAAGAGTGGTGAAAGTGGACCTTCTTGTCTTGTTCCTGCTCTTAAGGGAAACACTTTTAATTTTTCCCCGTAGAGTACGCTATTGGCTGTAGATTTGTCATATATGGTTTTTATTATGTTGAGTTATGTCCTATTTATTCCCACTTTGCTGATAGTTTTAATCATAAATGGGTGCTGGATTTTATCATGCTTTTTCTTTATCTATTGATATGATCATGTGGTATTTACCCTTTACTTTGTTGATATGGTATATAAAGTTTATTGATTTGTCTATGTTGTACCAATCTTGTATCCCCAGAATAAGTCCCACTTCATAATGGTGTATGATCTTTTTATGTATTGCTGCATATGATTTTCTAATATTTTGTAGAGGATTTTAGCATCTATATTCATCAGGGATTTGGGCCTATAATTTTTTGTTGTTGTATGGTCTTTATCTGGTTTTGAAATTAGGATAATGCAGACCTCATAAAATGAGCTTGGCTGTCTTCCAACCTCTTGAATTTTTTGGGATAGTGTGAGAGGGATATGTGTTCATTCTTCTTTGAATGTTTGGTAAAATTGGCCTGTGAAATCATCCATTCTAGGACTTTTGTTTGTTGGGGTTTTTTTGATTACTGGTTCAATTTTATTAGTTGTAATTGGCCTAGTCACATTTTCATATTCTTTCTGATTCAGTGTTGGAAGATTGTATGTTCTAGGAGAATTTGTTGGCATATAGTTGTTCCTAATATTTTCTTCCAATCCTTTGCATTTCTGTGGTATCTGTTGTTACTCCCTCCTTTTTTCTTGATGAGTCTAGTTAAAGGTTTTTCAATCTTGTTTATCTTTCCAAAGAACCAGCTCTTGGTTCCATTGATCTTTTTGTATTTTTTTAAAACTCTATTTCATTTATTTTGGCTCTGATCTTTAGTATTTCCTTGTTTCTATTCACTTTGGGCTTTGTTTGTTGTTCTTTTTGTAGTTCCTGTAAGGGCAAATTAAAATTGTTTATTTGAGATTTTTTTCCCCCTGTGTCTTATTTGAGATTTTTTCCTATGAGTCTTATTTTCTTATCCACTCAGCTACCCCATGCTCCCTTTTGATGGGAGCATTTAAGCCATTTACATTTAAAGTAAGTATTGGTAGGTATGTATTTATTGCCATTTTATTCTTTGTAACTATTTTTGTTTTTGTTTTTTTCTAAAGCAGACCCTTCAACATTTCTTGTAAGTATGGTTTGGTGAGAATAAACTCCTTTATCTTTTGTTGTTGTTGTCTGGGAAGCTCTTTATTTCTTCTTCAATTTAAATGATAGCTTTTCTGGGTAAAGTAGTTTTGGTTGTAGGTCCTTGCTTTTCATCCTTTGAATATTTGAGGCCAATTTCTTCTGGCTTGAAATGTTTCTGTTAGTCTTATGGGAGCTTCCTTGTAGGTAAAAAAGTGTCCTTTTCTTGCATCTTTTAAGATTCTCTCTGTCTTTAACCTTTGTCGTTTTAATTTTGATGTGCCTTGGTGCAGACCTCTTTAAATTCATCTTGTTTGGGACTCTGTGCTTTCTGGACTTGTGTGTCTTTTTTCTGTATTAAGTTAGGGAAGTTTTCAGTCATTTCTTCAAATGGGTTCTCAATTCTTTTTTCTCTCTGTTATCCTTCTGGCACCCTTATGATGTGGATGTTGTTATGCCTCATGTTTTCCCAAAGTTTTCTTAGCTCTCCTCATTTTGAAAATTATTTTTCCTGCTCTAATTGGATATTTTCTGCCACGTTGTTTTCCAATTTGCTAGTTTGATTGTGTGCTTCATCCAACCTACTGTTTATTCCTTCTAGTGTATTCTTGATTTCAGATATTGTATTTTTTATTTCTGACTGGTTCTATTTCATGGTTTCTATGCCCCTCTTCATGCTGTTGATGTTCTCCCTAAGTTCTTTGAAGTTTACACTAAGTTTTGTGAGTATCCTTATAACCATTTTTTTCAGCTCTATATGTGGTAAATTGCCTTCTTCCATTTCATTTAGCTCTTTTTATGAAGATTTCTCTTTTCCTTTTATCTGGGGCATGTTTCTTTGTCTCCTCATTTTGCCTACATTTTTATGTTTGTTTCTATTTATTAGGCTGATCTGGTCCCCCCAGTGTGGTAGGGTGACTTAATGTAGTAGGTGTCCTATGGGGCCTAGTGGCTCAGTCTACTTGATCACCTAAGCTGTATGCTCCAGGAATCTCCCATGTGTGCATTATGTGAGTCCTCTTGTTGTAGTGAGTTTTGATTACTGTTGTTCCATTTGTGCATGAGGTAAACCCTTAGTATGGCTGTGAGGATCAACTTCAACCACAGTGTACAAGCTTCTGTGTAGGAGCTGACCACAGGAAATAGAATTTACCTCAGTAGGGTGTGGTGTCTGCCAAAATCTCCCTTTAGATATGCAACTTTTGAAGCTAATTGGATCTTGCTCCAATGTTTTCTGAAGCTAGTCATTGGGTATGTTGGTTCTGAGGCCTCTTAGGAGGGACTGTTGTGCTGGTCAATGTCAGAGCTGCCTGTGACTGGTCCAAGGCTACCTGTTTGCAGCTACAAAGTGATTCACAATCTGTGGCTACTTCTGTTGGGCTTGGGTATGTGTGGAAAGGAGCTTACCTCAGAGTCACACAACTTATCTGTCTCATATTCTTCCTAGACCTCTTGAGGAGCTGCACTGGGCAAGTTAGGGCAACCAAGAGCCCAGACGGTGAGGCTATCAAATCTCTGGTGAGGATGAAGTTCAGGCATGTTCACAGGGAAAGAGGGGGAAATGGCCCCCACCTCAAAACCACACAGCTCAGTCACTGACACCCCCTGGGTCTGCCCTGACCTCTGAATTCTGGCCCAGGCAGCTCTGCAGGTTTGGGCAATAGGGAGTCCAGTGGCTGAGGCTATTGCATTTTCCCAGGCTGATGCCGTAAGGAGAGATGTGCTCCACCCATGAATGATGGCATCTGTGGTGTGGGTGGGGGACTCATCCCAAGAATCCTGGTGGCTATCCCTTCAGCTCTTTCTCCAGAGCCACAAACCCCAGCCTCTCTTCACAGGACTCTAGTCCACTCAACTCTCCTTCTGCTGGAGCCCAGGGTGAGGGGCTGCAAACAATATTTTGTGCATCGGCACTTTAAGAGGGTGCCTACAACTCTAGCAGACTGCTATCTCTCTCTTGTGGACAGGGTCCTCGCTGATTTTCAAAACCAGATATTATGTGGGTGCTTCTTCCCAGCCCTGGTGCTCTGGGCTGGGGAGTCAGTGTGGGATGGAGATCCCATACTTCTCAGGGGGAACTTTTGCAACAGAGATATCCCTCTGGAATCTCAGCAGTTTTTCATGTCTCCACTTTCCCTGCAAGTCTGTGTTACTTCTTCTTTAAATCCTTGGTTATAAGACTTCTGTTCAGTTAGTTTTCAGTTGGCTATTCAGGTTGATTGTCTTATATTTTAGTTGTAACTCCAGTTTGGTTCTGGGAAGAGGTGAGTGTACCTTTCACTACT
Source organism: Miniopterus schreibersii (assembly GCF_964146895.1). NCBI lineage: Eukaryota > Metazoa > Chordata > Mammalia > Chiroptera > Miniopteridae > Miniopterus > Miniopterus schreibersii. The sequence continues at coordinate 85,625,408 of NC_138102.1, read as the reverse complement.
GTGCCACCACCTGGAATGGCCAGTAATTTTGAATTGCAATATTTTTATGTTATTTTTTTCTTAGGGCCTGAGTTGCAGAACATTAGAAATACCAACTAATTTCATGGTCCATGATTTAACATAAGCCATTAATTCAATTCTAGATATTTAAAAGATATTTTAAACAGCAAGGACAGTGGAAATTGCTAATCATCTCAAAATGTGACATTGTTATAATAGCAGCAAAAAGATGTGCAATCACCTAGTCATTTGGTTCTTAAAAATGCTCAGAGACCTTGATGCAGCCCATCAAGGCTTGCAAAAGGACCAACATGCCTTTGGCTAGAGATTTACTACATCTGTCCTTGGAAGAGGAAAAGAAAAAATAAACAAAAAGAAAGGGTTAGTTCAAAGCCCAAATTCTTATTTTATGGATGTATAATGTCGAGGTTGCTATAAGCACCACAGCTTTCAGCCATGCTCAGGAGGTGGATCTCTATGTAGGTTGTTTAATAGTGTTATGCCAGTTGATAGTAGGGAAAGCTAGACTCATAGAAGGGTGCTCATTTAGAAGAAAGCAACACTGATGATCCACACAACTTCCTGAATTTGTGCTATGTCACAGAAAGCCTTATCAGTTCAGTATTTCTAGTTAATCTACCAGGATAATGTAACTACATTTAATTTTGTAAGTATACAACAGTGATCTATTTTGGTGTCTGTTTCTCAATAAAGTTTTGATTATGGGCCAAAAAAAAAAAAAAAATCCATCACACTGGAGGAGAAAACTTAATCCATACAGTGTAAAAAGAAAATAAGTAGTGTAAATTGATTCTTAGAAGGCAGAGATTATGAAGATGAAATGACCATCCTTGCTGTGAGATAGTCATCTCAATATTAGAGGCACAGAAACTGTATAAACACAAATGAATTGATGATTTCATGAATCTTCATCATTTTTATTTATATTTTGAACTTTATCATGTAGCTAAAATCTAGCTACATTTTGTTCCCAAAGGGAAAAAATATGGTAAAAATGATATTTGGAAAGATGACTAAGGACTAATTTTTAAATGTATTCAGCAAAAGAAAAATATTAAGTATTAAAACCTCCTAGATCTGGGCCTCTGGCTGTTTAACAAAGTACACATATCTCCTAAGCAGAGTGTAGGAATTGTAGTCACATGGCTTTCCTTCTATGTACTTGAAATCAAAGAGATAGAAGCAGGAGCACTCCATCACTCAGCTTTTCCTAAATAATAGATATGAAGCTTCTTGAATGTAATAAACTTTGGAAAACCAAAAACTTTTTCAGTTCTCTTTTGGAGGCTATAATGTCAGTTTAATTTATGTGTGGAACAATAGTGTTGATAATAATAAAAGTCACATAGCTAGTAAGCAGTAAAAGAGTAAGAAGTAAGTAGTAGACAATGAAACCAGAATGAAAAGAGTTCTGTTAGACCCCACATCTGTGCTCATTACCACTCTGCTATCTTGACTCAGTAGGTAGATTAGCTGATATTTGCAACTCTAAAATGATGTGAGATCATATTTTCATTTTTTTTCTCCAAGCAAATGCCTACACAAACTATTAAACAAGATGTTTTTTCATCTTATTTTTAATATTTGTAGGGATGACATCTTTTAAACTATATTACGGAAGTCTTTCTGTATAGTCACAGTTATAGTAAAAGTATTTTTTTGTTGTTGTTCTTTAAGTATTCTCTTTTGATATAATTTCAGCACAATTCTTCAAATATTCCTATTTATAATTGTGATAATGTGTTACAAATGTGAAAAGAGGTTATCTGATATCTTGTCTTTGCTAAGATATATTGTCAACATTTTTCCCTCATATCTTCACAATTCTCTTTTCTGATAGCTTGTTGCATTCCCTCCTCCTCCTCCCTGCAATTTCTTCTCATTCCTCTTAATCTGTTTTGTCAAAATACATACATTTATTTATTCAACACACATTTAAGTGTTATTACATGTCAGGCACTCTCTTAGATGCTGAGAATATCAAAATGAACAATTTCTCCAGAATTTATGGCTAGTAATAAAGATAGACAAGAAACCGATTGCTATAATATTAAGCATGATGACTTTATGTGAGAAAGGCTATACAAATATCAAAATAAAGTCCCTGGAGGAAGAGGTGCTTAAAGTGAATGTGGAAGGGAGAAGATGAAGAAAGCCATTTAGAATAGCAGGGACATCACTTTGTGAGCAAAAGAGGTGTGAAAGAGCCCAGTGTGGTCAGGAAATAGACAGGTAGTTGGAAATGGTTGCCTGGGAGAGCTCAGGTCAGGAATGATACAAAGCTGGAGAGGTGGACTGTGTTCAGGTAATGAAAGGCCTGTGATTCAACTGGGGATTTTAAACTTGATGCCCAACATTTTGGAAAATAAATAAAAGATTTAAAGCAGGGAAGTGATATGATGAGATAACCATTTTCCAATAATCTTTCTGAAGAAGAAAGCACTAGGAACTGTCAAAGATGGTATACAGATGAAGTTTTCATTCACAATATAGTCTTTGAGGAGAAATAACTATTTCTCAGAATTGGCACTTCCCGCCTGGCAGAGCATGGCTCAGCGGTTGAGCATAGACCTAGGATCAAGGAGATTGGGGTTGCAGGCTGGATCCCCAGTCAAGGGTGTGCAGGAGGCAGCCAATCAATGACTCTCTCATCATTGATGTTTCTGTCTCTCTCTCTCTCCCTCTCCTTTCCTCTCTCTGAAATCAATAAAGATATATTTAAAAAAAAAAAAAAAAAGAATTGGCACTTCCCCACCAGTTTTATTGATATATATTTGACATTCACATTGTGCAGGTTTAAGGTGTATAATGTTATGATTTGATATATGTATACATTGTGAAATGATTACCATAATAGGTTAGTTAACCCATCATTCATCATCTTACATAATTACTTCTTTTTTTGTGGTGAGGAATTTTAAGATATATTCTCTTAGCAACGTTGAAGTATACATTGTGGTATTGGTAACTATAGTCACCATGCTGTACATTAGATTCCCAGAAGTTATCTTGTAATGAAGTCTGCACCACATTTACCCTTTGACCACATTTACCCTTTTTGCCCATCCCCCTGCCCTGGCAACCACCAATCTATTCTCTGTTTCTATGAGTTTTTTTTGTTTGTTTGTTTTTCAAAAGATTCTACATACAAGTGAGATACAGTATTTGTCATTTTTTGACTTATTTCCCTTACTATAATGCTTTCTAGTTTCATCTATGTTGTGGCAAATGGCACGATTTCCTTTTTTTCTGTGGCTGAATAATATTCCATTGCATAAATGAATCACATTTTCTTTATCTGTTTATGTGTTGACATACACTTAGATTGTTTCCATGTCTTGACTATTATAAATAATACTTCAGTGAACATGGGGTGCAAACATCTCTTCAAGATAGTAATTTTATTTGCTTTAGATAAATACACAGAAGTGGGATTGCTGAATCATATAATAGTTATATTTTAAGTTTTTGAGGAACTTAAATACTGTTTCCATAGTGGCTGTATAAATTTACCTTCCCACCAACAGTGCTCAAGGTTTTCCTTTCTTTCACATTCTCACCAACATTTATCTTTTGTTTGTTTTTTGTTTTGTTTTGTTTTGTTTGTTTTTTAATATATCTTTATTGATTTCAGAGAGAGGAAAGGAGAAGGAGAGAGAGAGATAGAAACATCAATGATGAGAAAGTCATTGATCAGCTGCAGCCCGCAACCCCGGCATGTGCCCTGATCGGCAATCGAACCCAGATCGCCTGGATCCTAGGTGGATGCTCAACCACTGAGCCATGCCTGGCTGGGCTATCTTTTGTTTTTTTGATTATAGCCATTCTAACATGTTTGAAGTGATATCTCATTGTGGTTTTGATTTGCATTTGCCTGGTGATTAGTGAGTGATGCTGAGTTCCTTTTCATGCATGTGTTGGCCATCTGTATATCTTCTTTGGGAAAATGTCTATTCAGGTCCTTTGTCAATTTTAAATTGTATTACTATTATTAGTAATTATTATTTTGCTCTTGAGTTGTGTAAGTTCCTTATATATTTTGGATATTAACCCAGTATCAGAGATTTGATTTGCAAATATTTCCTTCCATTCCATAGTGTGCCTTTTCTTTTTGCCAATTGTTTCTTTTACTGAGCAGAAGCTTTTTAGTTTGATGTACTCCAACTTATTTATTTTTTTGTCAGGGTCCAGTCCCAGTGGTCCAGGGGTTCCCAAAGGTGTGGACAGGGTGGGCGAAGACTGATGGAAGGATACAGAGACAGCGTTCAGAGCATCAGGACAATCAGCTTCTCCCTTTATTGCCTTGTTACAACTGTATTTATACTATTTGATTTTATTGCTGGTTAAACAACATGTCATCATGCTTTGTTCTGGTTTCTGTTTTGGCCTTTCACAGTTAATGAATACACATTCTTATCTGACCTTTGCTAAAGAATTTACATCTGTTTAGGTATGTTAATTTTTAGTCTTACTTATTGTTTATATTTCTATAGGCTATTCTACAGGTTAATATCTAGTTTATTATTTATATTCTGAAGTTACTATTCTATTGCTCTATCACATAGCTAAAAAGAGAATAACTAAACCAGCTTTTCTTATATAAAGATTATGCAAGTCCTAAGTAAGGGTTATGTAGCTTGTGCGTTATTGTTTTTAGCTACGGTGACTGACTGCCTGCCTGGCACCTAGCCTTGGTCTCTCCGTTTACATTCCCTGCAGCAGTCCATCCTTATTGTAATATTCTTGTATATGATAAGGTTTCAGGTGTAGATTGAAATAATCTCTTTCCTAGACTGCTCTTTCCTTGTGGGGATTCCCAGTGTTTTCCATTAATATAAACATCCCCTGGTATACATTCCTTAGTGGGAACTCACTGGTGGACTCCCTGTGGATTGCCCCGGGCCGGCAAATCAGCAGGGGCCCAGACCCAGGCCTTTTCCCCGGTGGGGAACTTCCTGTGGTAATGGGCCTAACAAGTCCTAAACTTTCTGCTGACAGTCTGAGTTCCTTATCAGCAGCACATTATTTTCCCGTACTCCTTGGGGCTTTTATTGAATCATTGTCTTTTCCAGTTCTATCAGACTCCCCTGCTAGGGAAAAGTTTCCAGCTAGGGCAATGCCCTTTTCTGGTGCAGTGACTCAGGTAAGGACACAGAGCATTAGAAAGGGGAACAAGCATGGGAAGAGAGATATGCCATACACCAAGTCCCATGGAGCATTGGCTGTGCAAATGTCTCCTCCTTGAAGGACTGTGTCAAGCAGCAAGGATGGAACGGCTTCCAGCAATTTTTGCTTTTGTTGCTTGTGTTTTTGGTATCACATCCAAGAAATCACTGTCAAGACCAATGTCAAGAAGCTTTTCCAAATGTCAAAAGCTTCCTGATATTGTTTTCTTCTAGTAGTTTTATGGTTTCAGGACTTACATTTAAGTCTTTAATCTACCCTGAGTTAAATTTTATGAGCAGTGTTCTGATAGGAGTCCAGTTTTATTCTTTTGCATGTGAATAAGAATTTATCACTTTTATCAGGTACCTGTAAAAGCCAGCAGGTTTAATGGGGACATGGGGGCTAATGGGGAAAAGTGAGTCACCTGGGAGCATGGAAAGCCAGGCATGGGGATTAACTTGACTGTGAGTCTGACTTCCTATGGAGCCCAAATCACAATTTTATTGTAACTAACCTGAGTTGATCCAGTTTAGTTCAGTCTCCAAGAGAATCCAACCTGTGTGTAGGGAGCTGAACAAGAGTGTTTTAGTTGAGTTATTCTCATAGCTGCATGACAAACCCCTGACATTTTCTGGGGGTTTGCAAAGCACAGTGCAGCCTCATGTGTATGGTTGCCAAAGAGCACAAATGCTTAGATTGGAGTAGAAGTCTAGCAATGCAGACCTTGGACATGAGGTCTACTCAACATTTTGGGTTGAAAATGAGAGGACAGTCTTAGGAATCATGGCAGCATCTAGAAATATTGGATACTACCTTAGACTTGCAGGACTAAATCCCAACTCTTGTCCCCAGTGGAGTTCTTATGCTATCACACTTGGTTATACTTGTCTCAGGAGCTGAGTATGTAAAGATCTTCAATACCTGCTCACAACTGAGACTCTGCAGACTGGGGTTATTGGAGAAATGTCACTGTGTGTATCACTCAGGTCCTGGCAGAGTTAGTTGACTCAATTAATCTTGATTCAAAGATTTAATTGAAAACCATTTAATTAGGGAGTATTTACAGAGGAGTGGGTAAGGTTAAGGTAACCAGTATGAAATGGTGAAGCACTCAGGTGCTTGGAAGAACAGAAAACTATTCAGTTCCCTAGGCCTAGAGAGATAAGGGAGATAGTATTGTTGAACCTAGATGAGACCTGTAGCCAAAGGAGTAGCCACCCACAGGATGTGTGATCACAGGTAGAGGAGAGGAGTCCAGCCTCATACCATGGCCCAGTCTCCTGCCAGGGCCTTCAAGTGGAAGCCGGGGGGTAGGTCTGGTGAAGTAGTTAACAGAAGTCAGCCTCACAAGGCCAAGCAAGGTAGAGAAAGATAAAAAATTGACCTAAAAAGGAAATCAGGGAATAATCAGTACAGAAAATTTGTTTTTCAACATGTTCCAAAACAGCTTTATTTTCTCCTAGCCAGTGATTCAACTTTTGTCAAGGTTGCCAACAAACTCGTGTTACTAAATACAAAGAATAAATCTCTTCCTTTTTCTTGAGCTTCCAGGAGCAATCAGCACAGTCTGGTCTTTCTGGAAACAGCACATTTTCATAGTCCCTCTCTTTCTGTCCAACATTTGAATGCTCAAAGACCTCAGATAGAGGTATATCAGTTTTGTGGGACCTGAGGCTTATACAATGTAGGGTGAATTTTTTTAAGTAAAAAGGTACAAAATTATAAATACAAAAATAAGTATAAAAATAAATATTTATTGAGAAAGAGAAATTATAGGAAATTTTGAAAATGTTTATAAATACCACAAACATGAAATTAAAAAAATATACATTTTTTAACTAAATTATTGTATGATGTGGCTCAATAGTCCTTTTTTTTCTCCTACAGTTTTGGCTGCATACTTTTGGTCACATCTTTATGAACGATGATTTTGCAATATTTTTTATAAAAACACTGCAAAAAGAATTCAGTATTTCTTTTGGTTCATCAAAAACAATTTTATATTACGTTTAGTTTAGTGACTTTTCTTTAAGCTGTATAATTTATTTTTGGTAATGCCATATAAAAATTTAGTGACATTTTATAAAATTTTAGATCACTTTATAAAATGGATGATTTGTACAATTTCTATCAAGTTTCTTTCATACTTAAACTGTAAAATTTTAAGACATGTCAAGTTTTCTGGTGCAGTGATTAATTATAATTAATCTGAAATGACAATACTCATTAATCATTTGTCAACAATGTCCACATTGCAGTGAGGTAGTAAAAGATTTATGTTAACTTGTACATCTTTAGTATTATGTTCCAAATCAACAAGAGCTTTAATTTCTTTCTAATGTGCTCTTAATACTCACTTCTTCACATTAATGGGATTATTAAAAAATAGGAAATCTATTTTTTAGCTGTATTCTAGAACACCTTCTTACACCACACACATAAATAAACTCTAAATGGATTAAAGACTAAAATGTAAGACTAGAAACCATAAAAATTCTAGAAGAAAACATAAGCAGTAAATCTCAGACATTTCTCAGCAATATTTTTTCTGATATATTTCCTTGGACAAGGGAAACAAAAGAAAAAATAAACAAATGAGACTACATCAAACTAAAAAGTTTTTGTACAATAGAAGAAACCTTCATCAAAATGAATAAAAAACCCACTGAATGGATAACATGTTCACAATGATACACCCCATAAGGGGTTAATATCCAAAATTGATAAAGAACTTTTACAACTCAACACAATAAAAATAAACATTCCAATTAAAAATGGGCAAAGGACCTGAATAGACACTTCTCCAAAGAAGGCATACAGATGGCCAACAGACTTATGAAAAGATGCTCAACCTCACTAATCATCAGAGAGATGCAAATTAAAACTACAATGAGGTATCCCCTGACACATGTCAGAATGGCTATCATCAATAAGTCAATAAACAACTAGTGTTGGTGAATATGTGGAGAAAAGGGAGCCCTTGTGCACTGTTGCTGAGAACTCAGGTTGGTGCAACCACTATGAAAAGCAGTATGGTGTTAACTCAAAAAATTAAAATGAAACTGCCTTATTACCCGGGGATTCCAATTCTGGGAATATGTCCAAAGAAACCCCAAACACTAACTCAAATGAATATATGTACCTCTATGTTTGTTGCAGCATTATTTACAGTACCCAAGATATGGAAGCAGCCCAGGTATCTATCTGTAGATGAATTGATATAAAAGCTGTGGTACATTTACACAATGGAATACTATATGGCTATTAAAAAAAAAAGGAAATCTTACCATTTAATACAGCATGGATGGACCTGAAGAGTAATATGCTAAGTGAAATAAGTCAGTCAGAGAAAGACAAATACCATATAATTTCACTTATATGTGGGATCTAAAAAATGAAACATACTAACAAAATGGAAACAAACTGATAGATATAGAGAACAGACTGACAACTATCAGAGGGGATGGTGGTTGTGGGACTGGGTGAAAACGGTGAAGGGATTAAGCAAAGAAAATAAAAATTAAAAAACTCATAGATAAACAACAGTATGGTAATTACCAGAGGGAAAGGAGGGTTGGGGGAGGTAGGAGAGGTAAAGCGGGGATAAATGGTGATGGAAGGAGACTTGACTTGGGGTGGTAAGCACATAATACAGTATAAAGATGATGTATTATAGAATCATACCCCTGAAACCTATATAACTTTATTAACCAATATCACTCCAATAAATTGAATACAAAACAAATAAAATAAACTTACATTTTTCTCTTAATGAATAACTGGTTTTAGTGTGATATGAAGTTATTTTTGTTCCCATTTGCTTTATGATGCTAGAATAATTTCTATAGATTTCCTCTCTTATCATTTTTTTTTTATTACCTGGATTTGCCTTTTGATTCTTTAAAAAATAAATTTAAAAAACAAAAGAAGGAAATCTTTATATAAATCTAATTAACTCTTTAGTTTCTCACTTATTTTACAAAAATATTATAAATGTCTTTCAAAATCACAGTCAAATGGTGATTTTGGAACAATATTTGTTAACTTTTAAAATAAACTTTTTTGCCTTTTGTTTATGTTAAAGTTCCACTTCTAAGTCTTCTGAAATATATTTTAGGGTCTTCAAAATATCATTGTATCCATGGTGTAAGGGTTAAGCAACTTTTTATGATTATATCATCTTGTTACACTTAAATTCTTAAATAATAACCAAGGTGACATGTTCATAACTGTTGTGACCTACTGAAGTAGCCAACAGTTAAGTGTTGTGCAGCAGATTTTCCTCTAGCAAAGTGAGGAGAATAAGCTGTGCAAGGTACATATTCTAAATACTTATTAAAATTTTTGAATTATGCTTGCAGCCCTTTGTTGTTACTTTTTATATAGTTGTACTGTCATATGAGTGTCCACAACTATAGTTCAATGGCAGGCTACAATAGCTCAGAACTTATTTCACTTGGATAAATAGAGACATCTCAGATGTCTTCAGATGATGAAAAAGTTAATAATTGCCATAGAGTCTTCCTTATAAAAGTAGAGCACAATAATTGCCAACCAATTTGTGTTTGTCACATCCAGTGTAGAATCTGTAAGATGGTGGTCAAAGTGTTCCTGAAAGCCATTCTATACTGAGATGGCTAGCAGTAACAACTATATAGAAAAGAGACAATGAACCACAGAAATATGGCTTACTAAACCCACTAAATATATTCATAACTTTACTTCTTATTAGCTAAGTTCCAAAAATGCCCCTAGACCCTCCAATGCTACTTGACTATATAAAAAAATATTGCTAGGACTTATCCTAATCCTTGGAAGGGACAGTGGGGCTCTTTTTTTGTGGTCTGAGTTTCTTTTTTATCCATTCTCTCTTCCTGCTCTATAAGCTTATCCAGTCTTAAGACTTTAAATTCCTTCCATATTCCAACAAATTTGTAGTTGTAGGTATAGTCAATTGACAATAATACAATTTTACTTGTATGTCTAATACTACTTTCATCTTAATACTTCCAAAATGAAGACCTTGATAGCTACCCACTCAGCCCACTTTTACACTCTCCTATTCCTGTGACCAAAGTAGCTCCCTCCCTAGTCTTCCCCTTCTCAGTACATGGTACCACCTTGCGCTCAGTTGCTAAAGCCTCAAAAGTAAGAATTACCTTTGATTCCTTTCTATCCCTTTATTTTCCTTTTCAACAAGTTCTGTTGGCTTCATCAATATACCTTAAATTCATTTTTTTTCTCCATCTCCAGGCCACTGCTTTGAACCAAGATGCCATCATACCTTACTTCTTGATTTTCCCCTCTTGACCTCTAATCTTTTGCTTTAATGGTAAATGTTAATTGAATTGTCTTTTCTCCACTTTAGACCATTAACTTATCTTCCTTTTACTTCAGATAATAAGCTATGATTATTTACTGTGGTTTACAAAGTTCTACTCATCTTTCCAACCTCATCTTATTCTACTATTTATTCACTAAATAACAGCACATTGACTTCTTTATGTTCTTTAAACATACCAGGTTCTTTTCTGCTTTGGGATCTTGTTTTAAAATTTGGGCTGAAATTATTTTTGTCATTTTATTTTTATTTTTCAATTCTCAAGGCAAAGGTCACCTCTACAGAGAAGCCTTTTCTTAGTCCTCTGTCTAAAGTGGCTTCCCCCTGGTACTCTGTTTCATCACTCAAACTAATTATCTGAATATTTCTTATTTTTGACTATTTACCTCAAAAGAAGGTATGTACTATTTGAGCAGAGTCTTAGACTAAATTGCTCATCACTGAATCTTCAGAGCCTAGCTCAGTGTTCACATCTATAGAGGCTTAATAAATATTTGTTCAGTGAATGTATGGCTGGACCTTATTTTCTTATCTGTAAAGTAAGTAGCATAGCTTTTCCCAGCTCATAGAGAGGGGAGAATTTGTGAAATCAATATTTTAGTTAACATTGTGAGGTATTATCTTTTTCTGACTAAATCTGTGCTATTAGGTTTTTTTCTTCCTTTTCCTCTCCTTTTTCCTTCCATCTGGCTCTCCTTCCCTCCTACTTATCTTTTCCAAAGACAGTACCTATTGTCAATATACCCACAATTTACACAGTTAGTCCTAACTTCCATCCTGAGCACAAACCTCATTCACAACATATGCAAAAATAGAATCAAATCTTTCCTTTAAATAAATATGTTTATTTATGTTAATAACATCAACATTTCTCTAATACACTCTGGGTGCCATTCTCAACTCTCCTCTTTAACCTCTCAAAACAAATAGGTTAACTAGCCTGTCCAGTCCTTTCCATTCTCATGACTGCCAACATTCAGAACCTCACTATCCAGGGCCTTAGGCTTCAGGCCTTCTAACAGATCTTTCCAAATCCAATATTTCCCCTATTCTATGTATCCGTCCAATTTCTCCCTAGATCATCTTTTCATATAGATGTTGATATTCCCCTGCTTGAAAATCTTTAAAGCTCCCTCTTAGTTTCAGAGTATAAACCAAACTTCTTAGGAAATCTGTGAAGGTTCTCTTTAATTTGGTCCCATTCCATCTTTCCAGTCTTCTTGTCCAACTGAACTCAGCTGCAGTGAACACACTTTAAGATTCCTTACTGTTTGAATTAACTCATGCTTTATTCTAGGACAGGATTATCTTCTCAAATTTCTATCAGTTAAAAACCTTACTATTTTAAAGGCACAATTCAAATACCACACTCCCCCAAAGCCATCCCTGGTTAGTTTTTAGCTGTTATTTTACTATTAAAGGCCTTATCACATCCTTTCTTATATCTTGTTTTTATAACCCCTTGTTATATTTACCTACTTATTTATTTGTTTGTTTGTTTGTTATTTATTTATATTATTGTGTTTTAATTTATCTTTATTGTTGAAAGCACTATAAGTGTCCCATTTCCCCCCCCAATTGACCTCCTCCACCTCACTCCCACCCCCTCCCCAGGCCTTCCCCCTGTCATTGTCCATGTCCATGGGTTATGCATATACACATATAATTTCTTTGGTTAATCTCCTCCCACCTGCTACCTCCCTTCCCTTTTCCCTCTGAAATATGATCTTCTGTTGCATGCATCAATGTCTCTGGATCCATTTAGTTTGTCAAATTATTTAGTTAATTAGTTTCTTCTTAAAGAAGACCCTTCAACATTTCATGTAGTACTGGTCTGGTGGTGATAAACTCCTTTAACTTTCCCTTGTCTGAGAAGCTCTTTATCTGACCCTCAGTTCTAAATGATAGCTTTGCTGGGTAGAGTAATCTTGATTGTAGGTCCTTGCTTTTCATCACTTTGAATATTTCTTGTCACTCCCTTCTGGCCTGCAAGGTTTCTGTTGAGAAATCAGCTGACAGTCATATGGGCACTCCCTTGTAGGTAACTAATTGCTTTTCTCTTGCTGCTTTTAAGATTGTCTTTGTCTTTAACCTTAGACATTTTCATTATGATGTGTCTTGCTGTTGGCTTCTTTGTGTTCCTCTTGTTTGGGATTCTCTGTGCTTCCTGGACTTATAAGACTATTTCTTTCCCCAGGTAGGGGAAGTTTTCTGTATTTTTTTTTTTAAATAGGTTTTCAATTCCTTGCTCTCTTTCTTCTCCTTCTGGCAACTTAATAATATGAATGTTGGGCCACTTGAAGTTCTCCCAGAGACTTCTTACACTATCTTCATATTTCTGGATTCGTTTTCTTTTTGCTCTTCTGGTTGGGTGTTTTTTGTTTCCTCATGTTCCAAATTGCTGATTTGATTCTCAGTGTCCTCTACTCTACTGTTGATTCCCTGTAAATTATTCTTCATTTAAGTTCCTGTAGCCTTCATTTCTTATTTGTACTTTATTATGTCATCGCTGGTCTCACTTGTTTTCATAATAATCTTACTAAGATCCTTGATAATACCTATAACCATAATTCTCAACTCTATATCTGTTAGCTTGCTTGGATCTATTTCATTTAGTTCCTTTTCTAGAGATTTCTTCTGTTCTTTCCTCTGTGACATGTTTCTTTGCCTCCACATTTTGGCTGCTTCCAGGCATTTGTTTCTGTGTATTAGGTAGAGCTGTTATGTCTCCTGGAATTTGTAGAGTGGCTTTGTGTAGTAGGTGTCCTGTAGGGTTCAGTGACTCAGCCACCCCAGTCACCTGAGCTGGGCCTTCTAGGTGCTCTCCTGTGTGGGCTATGTGCACTTTCCTATTGTAGTCGAGTTTGGTTGTTGTTGGTGTCATTGGGAGGAATTGACCCCCAGGCCAATCTGCTGTGAGGACAAGCTGCAACTACAGCCAAAAAGCTACTTTGCTGGAGACATCCCTATGGATCAGGATTTACTTCAGTGGAGCTTTGGTGTTCACCAAGTGTGCCCCTCGATTATGTCACTTGTGGATGTGATAGGGTTGTAATCCAGCCTTGTCAAGTCTGACCACCAGGCGCACTCCAGGGGCCTCCCAGGAGGTGCAAAGTCAGCCTTTGCCTGTACCTTGCCCAGGGGCTTTCCAGGAGGTGCAAAGTCAGCCTTTGCCTGTACCTTGCCCAGGGCCACCCAGCATGAGCTACACAGCAAGCCGTAGTTGGCTGCTACTTGTGCTGGGCTTGGAGGTTTCCAGGAGAGGCCAAGCCATGAACCAATGCAGACTGCCACTAGTGTCAGGCCTGGGTCCACTTATCAAGCCCTATGGGGCATGCTGCTGCTTGTTTGAGAGATTTTAGGAAAGTCCTAAGCATGAGGCTTGATAGGTCACTTGAATGGAAAAGCCCCTGGAAATGGCGTGGATGCGCTTGCAGGTAGGGAGGGACAGGGGTCTCTGGGAATCACCAGGGTGGGGCCAAATGTGTGAGTCAGGTTCTGGAGATTTAAATATGGCACCTGCTTGTCGGCTCTGTGTAGGGAGGACTGGCCAAAGGAACAATGGCCTTTGCTAACTCTTCTGTCTGGGAGAAAGTTGCACCTCCATCTCTCCCCAATTTCAGGCAACTTAGTTCCTCCCCAAATGTCCCAGGTTCCTTTCAAGCTGCTGCCCAGTGCTGGAACTCAGAGGGAGAGAGTCTGAGTGACTTCATGTGCTGGCCCTTAAAGAGGAAAGCCTGGGGCTCCCATAGCCTCCGGCATCTGGCAGAGACAGTCCCCACTGGTTTTTACAGCCTGAAGTTGTGGGGACTTCTCTTCCTGGCCTTGGATCCCTGGGCAAGGGGCACAATTTTTGGCTGGGACCCTTCCTCTGGGAAACCTCCAAGGTCAAGATATCCCTCCTGGGTTTAAACTGCAGCACCTTGTGTGGGCCAAGGTTGAGTTTCTGGGATTCAGCCCCGATCCACACACCTCTCTGCCCCTCCTACCAGTCTCATTGCTTTTTCAGTTCCCTCATTGTAGGGCTTCTGCTCAGCTAGATTTGGGGAGGTTCTGAGCAATGGTTGTTCTGTATTTTAGTTGTAATTTTGATGCAGTTGTGGAGGCAGCAGGTATAGCTGTTACCTATGCCACCATTTTGTTTCTTCCCCCACCCCTTGTTTTTTAAAATAACAGAAAATACAAGTTTTAAGGCATTCTAACAATTAAGAAATTCAGAAGTATATTAAGTAAGTAGACATATTTTAGCTTCCCTTCCTCAATCCCATTTATTATTTAGAGAAAACACCAGTGACAGGTATTATTTCCAAAACTTTAACTAGACATGGATAAACATATATCCTTAAAAAAACACCAAATGGATGATAATAGGCATATTATTGCACAATTGCATTTTCTCTTGGAAATATTTATTGGACTTCTTTCTTGTCAGTATACAGGGATTTTCCTCCTTTCCAACTACTCAATGGTGAATGTCTTAGAAACTATTCATTGTCCCCCAATTATTTATTTTTCTGTAATAATAGAATCCATGAACCTTAGTTGAACTCATGCATGTCAGGAATAAAGGTTACCTTTCCAGGCTCCTTGCAGCTAGATGTGGCCATGTGACCTAGTTTTAGTCAGTAGGATATTGGGGAAGATGATATGTGTAACTCCTGAGAAAAATTATTAACGGGAGAATGTGTATGCTTCTCCTTCTCTTTCTTTCTGTTGCCATGAATATAAATGTGATTATTGGAGCTAGACCAGTTATCCAGGTTTATGATAACTTTGGGAATGTAGGCCATACATGCTAAGAAATTATGTGAAATGAGGCTGACCCTTGACTCTGTAGAGTACCACCCCAGGTTTGAGCTGCCTAATCTCATATTCTCATATTTTTACATGGCTAATGGACAAACTTTAATTTTGTTAAGAAACTATTGTTTTAGATTTTCCCCGTTTCATTTGAGTATAATCCTTTATGAATGATTGTACTTTGAATGAATGCATTTTGTTCATTATTTATAGAACTTTCCTTCCCTCCTAGGCCCTATGGTCCTTGAAGGCTTATTTATCTTTGGTAATATTTATCCTTATGTTTCCACAAGTACATAGCACAATATCTGGCACATAATCAGGGTTCTTGGTATTAACCTGATTAAAACTCATAGGACTTGCTACTTCTTCAAACCATAAGAACGGGGGTAAAAAAAAATTAAATTTGAAAGAATAAAATCTTTGAACTGCATTATAATGGAACTTACTTCATCTTGAATTAATCCCAGAATACTGCCACGAGTAAGTTGTTGCTTATAATTATAAATGTCTTTTAAATTTACAACAGTGTTGATGTTGATAATTTAAATATTCATCTTAGTGAAGTCTAAATAACTTTGTTTGTCTTTCAAATCTCTGTGTTATGTAACTACACCTTACTTATGCAAATACATTTGTCTCATAGATTTTTGTTCCTTTACAGCTTCTTCTATAAGAGAATAGTATAACAGTTTTTGTGTGAAAGTGGAAGGTTGAACCAAATCAACAGTTCTTATCTTTGTATAAGTCAAAAGTAAGGAAACCACATAATTTATCCACTAAGCAGAAATTTTGAGAATGAAATGGGGGCATAATTAATAATTATGACAGGACACGGGCATACATTTTACTGTTTCATGCAAACTGTGACCTATGGTTTCCTTACCATAGACCTCTATGAGAATGTGAAAAAAGCTGTAGGTTGTCTCTTTAGAGAAACATACACATCTACTCTAAATTACACATAAAATTTGAGTGGTTAATGAACCCACTTCAGCTTATCTATAGAACTGTAAGGATATACCTTCCTAGATTAATAAAAACACCTGAACAAAATTACCCCAAGTTACTTTTGTATTAAGATTCTATACTTTCATCAGCCTAGTCTGCTGATAATCATGAGTTACTGACACAGGATTTAGGACAATTCTCACTATAATTGCTCAACCCTGGCCACAGATCATCACCTGGTGTCTCTTTACACTTAAAGAGCTTTATGCTTTACATTTAAGTTGCAGCCTCCTTCCATGGGTCACCCATGAATAAGGGATAGATTTGACCAACCACCATAGTAGCTTTGATTCCAGTCACACAGCTGCTGGAAGCAAAGACCCACTTTTCTATTTCTCTCAGCAGCTCTTCTAAGAAGTGGAGTTGGCTAAGATCTTCATGGAGTCCCCTCACAAGGTGCTCTCTGACTCCATGGTTCCTGATTGCCTTGCACCTCAGATCATAGGCCTCTTGGAATCACCAGACCAGGAGAGTTCACAGACACAGTAGCTGGGAACAGTTGTCTGTTCAGATAGAATATGATACTCAGCAACAATATTGGTTGATACGCAAATACAAATATCTATTTTTCAATTGCATAAAAAATCATGGACTTGATATATCATTTGAATAAAATAGATAAGAAATACTGGCAGTTTGAGAAGCATTTAGAAAATGCAAATAAGGATGACAATGGAAGAAGTAACTTTAAATTTATAAAGGGGAAAAAATAAGGGAATATACCTGAATGAAATTCAGTAAATAACATGGAATAGAGATGATTATCATTTGAAAAGGTTTGAACCCACTTTTCTATCTCCAAGGCAACCATCACATGATGAAATTGAAAAACAACAAGGAAAAAGCAACAGTAATTGGAACACCAAAATTCTAAATGAGGACAATTTGTGTACAGATGTGAATTTAATAAAGAAGAAGATGAATAGCTGCTTTATTCAAACTAAGTTGGCTGGTAAGCAAAAGAAAGTCTATTTGGAAAAATTAACAGTCTCTTCCATATTTTCAGAAATGAGCAGAGAAAATATACACATGCCATTCAAACTATGTATTAAATACTGCAGAATTCATAGGAGGGTTTGTTGATCTTTTCTTTAAAAAAGGTGGATGTTTCATATACAATGATATTTAATACTTATTTAAAAGTCTCTGTATGATGAGCATTTTAATAAGTTACTTTTTTCCTCCAGAAGTTTAAATTTTAACTTAAGCAAGTGGATAAATTGAACAACTGTTATTTATTTACTTATTTTTATTTTTTTTAGATTTTGTATTTGTAGGAGACACTGAAAGCGGTTAGTACAAATCATTTAAGAGAAATTTTGCATGAAAATGTTGGGTAATTTCATAAGGAATACAGTAGTTCCTCTCTTATCCAGGTTTTGTTTTCTGCAGTTTGTTACCTATGGTGAACCACAGTTTAAAAACATTAAATGGAAAATTCCAGAAATAAATGAGTCATTTATTTTAAATTGCATGCTGTTCTGAGTAACATGATGAAATCTCTCCATCCTGCTCTGTTCGGACCAGGATATGGGTCATCCCTTTGTGCAGAGTCTCCATGGTTTAGGGGCTCCCCCCCCCCCCCGTTAGTCACTTAGCAGCCATCTTGCTTATCAGATCAACTGTTTCCGCGTGACAGTGTTTGTGGTGAAGTAACCTGTATTTTACTATTATAATTGCTCCATTTTATTATTAGCTATTGTTGCTAATCTCTCACTGTGCCTAACTTATGAATTAAACTTTTTAATATAAAAAATGTATATATAGGAGAAAAACATAGTATAAATAAGGTTTGGTCCTATCCACAATTTTAAGCATTGACTGGGTGTCTTGGAACATGTTCCCTATAGGTAAGAGGGGATTACTGTACAGTCATACCTCAAAGATATTGCAGGTTCAGTTCCAAACCACTGACCACTGCAAGAAAGTGAGTATCGCAATAAAATGAGTCATAATCTTTTTGCTGGTGAAGAGTCTTGCCTTCACTTTGTAAAAAATCCTACACCTGCCAAGTGCCGTAAAGTGAAGCACAGTAAAATGAGGTATGGCTGTATAGTACAAAGCTAATGAGAAGTTAAATAGTAATGGTCATCTTCTGTTTTTTTACTGAAAGCTAAATAGGAGCCAAGTATATATATTTATGTAAAACTTACATCAGGCTATGTAGAAAGCACAGATTTTTCCCCCAGCTGTTTTCTAATGCTCTTAAGTTTTCTTTCTCTTCTTTCTACCCATGCCAATTTCAATCCTCCATTCCAATGCATGTATACACACACACAAACACACACACACACGCACACACATCACACACACACACCTCACATACATATACACACATAAAATAATATAGGAAATGGTGACAGGGTAAACTCAACTTGAAGGCTTTTAGTGCCCATGGGTCAGTTTGGAGAATAATCCTATAATTTTGTATTCTTGGATCAGTATAAGGATGGTCCAATGTCTTTAATACTTTTAATTGTAGTCCTATGATGTGTTAGTCCAAACATGACTTATTTGGCTGCTGTGACAAAAATACCATAGACTGGATGGTTTATAAACAAGAGAAATTTATTTCCCACAGTTCTGGAGGCTGGATGTCCAAGATCAAAGTGACAGCACTATTGAGTTCTGGTGAGAGCCCTCTTCCAGCTCAGACTGCTGACTTCTCACAGTGTCCTCACAAGGCACAGAGCAGAGAGAAAAAGCACTCTCTCTCATGACTCTTTCAAGGTCAATAATCCCATTCACAAGGGCTCCACCCTCATGATCTCATCTAATCTTAATTACTTCCCCCAAAGCCCTACCTCCCAAAACCATCCCACTGGAGGTTTGGATTTCAACACATAAATTTTAGGAGTACACAAGCATTCAGTCATAATACATGTTTTTTGTAACATTCTTATTTTCATGTCAAAAAATATCTTTATTGATTTCAGAGAGGGGAAGGGAAAGGGAGAGAAAGGGAAACATCAATGATGAGTGAGTCATTGACCAGCTGCCTCTTACACTTCCTCTACTGGAGACTGAGCCTGCAACCTGGGCATATGCCTTGAACATGAATCGAACCTCAATCTCCTGGATCATAGGTTGATGCTCAACCACTGAACCATGCCACAGGGCTATTCTTTGTATACTATAAAACTTACTCTCCTTCTAACACCCTTGAACCCTGCTGAATCAAAAGTGAGAGCAGTTGGGTTCTCTTGCCACTAGTTCATGAATAAAAAGAAAAAATTGTTAATTTTTGTCTTGGACTTCATTGTGCCTTGGACAACTGTAACTTTGTTCCTGTCATTGTGGTTGTTTTCATTGTTGGTCTTGGCATGTGTATACTGTCACAGTCCTTCTCTTTGGCTGGGGTCACAATAGTGAATGTAGCCAAGAAGACTCAAGGCCCACATTAGCTGGCCAGTCTCAGTCTAAGGGGCATGGGTGCAGTGGGCTGTTTTTCCAGTCTCTTTGTTGTTTTGTGATGGTTGACTCCTGTCCAAGAAAGAGGACATCTTTTCCATCTCTATATCCTTCTAGGCCTGGTCTTCTGATCTTCCTGATTCTTTGAGCTACATGGTGTGTTTTGATTGCATCTCCTTTCTGCCTGCTTACATTAACCCGAATTGTGTTGTTTTGCTTGCCCCAAACCTCCAGTTACATAGTCTCCTTGAAATGAGAAAAGAATTAAGGTCCATTTCTCTTGGCCTAACCAGGCATGCTGCTTCCTGAAAGTGCTGACCTTGTTCCTTAGTGGCATAGATGAGCATGTATTCAGATGGTGGGATTTAAAGGATGGTAAATGCTGAGCACTGTGAAAGGTAGAGCAGGGCTCTGAGGGACATCCAGGGCTTCAGAGACTTCTCTGAAGTCTTATCCTGCTTCCAAGAAATGCAATCTGAGGAGGCTGAGTGATGTGGAGTCTGAAAGCTCAGTATTGCATTAAGTGACTTTCCCATAAAAAGTTATTTGTCTATTGGAAATAAATTTATCTGAATATTGTATTGACCTTTTTGCCAAGCTGGCAAAAATCCCAGTGAGAGAATTTACCACTGAGAATGACTGTGCATCATTATCTTAATAATGATATCCATTTTTAGAGGCTTCTTTGGAATTTTGAAAATGCTCTGATAGAACTAGTGGTTTCTGGATCACTACAGCAGTGAAATATTGTACTCTGGCTTTGGGGATCAAGACTGTAGTTAATTAATGGCTTTCTTTCAGGCAGAGATCATAGATGTTAAAACACCAGAGGCTGTATTCAGCTTCAGATTATCATATATTATTCCCAGCAATGACTAAAATTGTTCTAAAATTGTGCACTGACAGATTAAAACAAAAAGATATTTATGGTTGCTTTGCTATTTGTGGAATATTCAGAATGTGGAAAGAAAAAGCAACCCAAGATAATTGATCCCATTTTTACTATTCTGCATTTTGTTATCAGTCAAACTTTAATTACTTTTCTTGAAATATGTGTTTTTAATAACAATTGAATAAATATTTATTCCTTCTTGTTTGTTCTTGGAGAGGATCTTGATTTAAAACAAGATGAAGTTGGAGAAAATCATGTTGAAAACTTTAATGATAGTGAAATTTTATAGTTTAGTCCCCAAAGGTTAACTTTTAAGGGAATATTAGTGAGATAAAGAACTTCTGCTTGATTTTTAGCTTGTTTGAATTTTGTTATGAAATGATTAGGAGACATGTTCTCTAAACTGATACCTTTACTTCTTGAATATAAAATATCTGAGTGTGCATTTACTTTTTCAATAAAATCTTCTTGATAAAACCAGTCAGTGAGAG
Source organism: Miniopterus schreibersii (assembly GCF_964146895.1). NCBI lineage: Eukaryota > Metazoa > Chordata > Mammalia > Chiroptera > Miniopteridae > Miniopterus > Miniopterus schreibersii. The sequence goes on along the minus strand of NC_138102.1, from coordinate 85,604,275 downwards.
AGATGAAAAACAGAAAAGTCCAGGCATTGTCGGGAAATCACAATGACATCCTTCAGCACTGTTATGCTCCAAACAAAGATATTTGAGTACTTTATCAGTGCAATGCTATACATTAAACAGCATGCGAATTAAGCATGTTTGTCAACTTTACATAAAACCATTAATGACAAAGATTTTAATTCAATGCATTTTTGGAGGTTGGGGGCTATATAGTACTTATCTCTGTGTTTCAGACATCTGGCTAGCATATTAGCTGACCTGTAGTTGGCACTCAGCAAATGCTTGAATAAATGAATAATATAATGATCCTTAAGAATTTGCAGCATATGTCAGGTTTTTCACCTTGTGTTGCAGCCATTCTTTTCTTTCTGTTTCTTTTTAGTTGAATAAAGCAAAAGTCCCTGCCTTATTGGATCTCACATTGCAGTGGTCACTTAGGAGGGGCCATTTTTGTCAATCTTGTCCATTGTCTTTGAACAATCTGGTCCCTTATTGATCAGGTTCCACTTGAGATGCTGGGAGTATCACAGCCATTGGTGGGAGGGAGTGGGGAGTTTTTGTGTCTCGGGCATCACTTAATCAGGTAGCTGATGCATGTGAATTTGAATACCCTTTGAAACACAAGTACCAAGAAAAATGAATCCAGTGAAGTGAAAAAAGAAAGTTACTATGAACCAAGTTAGACTAGTTAACCATGAAGAGAAGATGTTAGTTGATCCCAAAACCTTGATAAGCACTCAATCAATCTCTCTTTTTGTGAAGTCAGAACACACATCCTATTATTATAAAGATTTTATTAACTAGTAATAGTGCATGTTACTAAGACCCTTTGTTTAGATTTATTTTAATTAATTAATAAAGCTCAAGCAGAGAAGAGAGCAGAATCAGGTCTTATTCTAAAAAAAGAAAAAAAAAAGGCATCTGGTATTACTGCTTATGTTGAACAAAACTCTAATTTAACTGTGACTACCTGAAAACTGTGTCTCAAGCATAGCCTGTGGATTTGAGGTAGAATACATAATTGTTTACTAAATGAATTAATGTAATTTATGATTAGCATTTTCTTTTATTAATCTTTTTGGGTCCTTTCTCTTGTTTGAAAGCATGTTTATTTTGTTGTTGTTGTTTCTGATTTGTTTTTCCTACTTTTTCTTTGTTTTCAATCTGCTGAGGTTTGCTAGTCTGAAGCCCAGAATCATCATTTTCATTCCCTTTGCCTCATCCTCCAACCATACTGTTTTCTTACTTCCCTAATCCTTAAAAGATATATTATGTTCCACCTACTCTGGGCCTAAGTCACTTGGAGTCCTCTTTTTTCTAAAAAAATTCTTATTATCCAATCAAATTTCAAGAACTGTATATCCTATTTCTAGATTATTTTTGTCCCTGCTCATTTCTTTTTATCAACATTCCAAGCATCGAGTAACTATTACAATATCTGATCTGGTTTCTGTTTCCAGTAACCTTCTCAGTTCCATTTTGCATATTTAATTAGATTAATCATAAAGCAAAATTGTGATCACACAGCTTCTTGTGCTCAAATTTCCCTTGATACTTCATCTATATCAAAACAAACACAAATTTCTTAGGTTAGCATCCTGGTTTCTACATTCTGGTCTTATCTCTACTCTCAGCCTTATATCTTACTATTTCCTAAAACATACCCTATGTTCCACCAAAGTGGATAAAGCCATTAAGGGTGAGAGAATGAGTATACAGGCAATTAATAGACCACACATAGAAATAGAATTCTGATCCACAGTGTGTAGCAATCAGTTCAGAAAACCAACGCATGATCTGCAGAAACCAGCCCAGGAAGCCAGCTTGCTAGCTGTAAGTGATATTTATCTATTATCTCTACAACACTCCAGGAAGCAAAACAATAACCTTTGTAACAATAGTCCCCAAATGGCCAGGACTTTATTCATAAGTGACAGCTTTTCTAATTTTTGTTCCCACTTCTAAGTTAGGACGAATCAGAGAAAGCCAATATGCACCCCTAACAAATCACATAGGATGCTCCACTTACAATTCATATGCCTACAGCTTCCCCATGCCAAGAGCCTCCAATGAGGGAACACCTAGAGTCTTCCCTTTTTCCACTCCTCCTTCTGCCTTTGAGTCTCTGACAAAACACGTGACAATAGCTGACTCAATTGCAAACTCCAAGTAAATAGCCTTAGCCTGTTTTTATTTGATGGGTCTTCATATATTTTCACAGTGGAATTAAAATTAATTAAATTTATATATTATTAAAAGTTCAGTCCTTTAGTTGCACTAAAAATTGCAAGTGCTCAGTAGTTTCAGTAGCTAGTGGTACCATACTTAACCGTGTAGATATGGAACATTTCCATTGTCTCAGAAGGTATTATTGGACTTCTCTGCCTAGAGTTTTCACACCGCATGTTACTCCTACTGCTTGAATTGCCTTTCTCCCACATTTTCACCTGCCGAGCTCCTATCTAACCTTCATGACTTTGCTTAGTACTTTCTTCAAGAAGCCTTCACTGATTCCTCTATTTAGCATCATCTCTCGTTTCATAGATTATACCTTTCTTGTGTCATTTATCATAGTTTCTTTTTTAGTTCCATGATCTTGTCCACCCTGTTGTGTTGTAGACTCTTTTACCTTAGTAATTACTTTAACCTTGCAGGATCTTGTGCTTCCTAAGAAGAGCTCCTTAATAACCTCTTTTTTTTAAAAAAGTACATAAGTGTGGTTTGGAGACAATAAGGATCAGATTGAATTACTTTAAGAAGCCATGGAATGACAGATGGAATTGAATTTTATGTTTTTCATTTGGGACACAGAATGTACAAAAGCATTGCACACAGCTTTGTTCTTCCTTTCCTGACTCTGCATCTGTTACTTTCTAGACAGCTTCATTTAACATTACTAATATCAGGAGGATGTTTATAAAGTTAAATGGGAACCATCTTAGAGTCTCCCATTGCTATTTCTCAACAGTAGTAATATTATTGTATTTAACCCAGTTATTAATTAACTGGAAAGGAACAAAGGGAAAGCTGAATATTATAGGCGCATCCAGTGAGGTGTGGGTGATGTAGGGAAGATAATTACCTGTCAGTCACACTTGGGAGCAAGTCATTGGCCAGAATAGGCATGACCACTGCAAGGGCACAAAATCTGGGATACATAAACTCTTGAACAAAAGAGTTCTGTCTCTTGTTTTTTGCTTTCTTTTGCTGCTGGTGTGTGACTTCTGGTTTGGGGGGCTCTCACATTCTGCACTCATCCACATGGCTCATGGCCATGTGGACCTCATACAATGGATTGATGGACTGTGATTAGCCTGATGCTACACTGGACTTAATCATGGAGTGGAAACTTTTGACACTGGCTTTGCTTTTAGCTCTGCTAAATCCCTAGTTGCACCTTTTCCAGGACTGGTTCAAGGATAATGGAACTTTTGAAATCAAGAGATATAACTCCACGCAAACAAAAATCACTCATTCTCCCAGGTGTCTTAGAAAATTCTTTTTCTCAAGATATCGTAAGAGAGGGGACCTGAAGATGGCGGCACTGTGAGAAGCAGCAGAGTGCCCCCGCTCCTAGCCATGGACTCAATTTACTCCTAAAACCCTACACAACCAGCTTGAAAAAAACCAGAGAAACACACCTGAGTGGACGGAGAGCGAGTGGGCAGCACTAAAGACACATCATGGAGTCCGGTAAGAGAGGGGGGCATAGGAAGGGGGAGACCCCCTGAAGCCTGTGCTGGGCTCCGAGCCCAGAGGTTTGGAGGCTGCAAAGCTCCCTCTCCTCGGGAGTGCAGACGGCATCCAAAAGTGGGGACCCCCACACCCGGAGCAAAGAGGGGAAGGAGCGCCTCACGCACAGGGCAGGGGATCCCAGGGGAGCGTTGAGTCTGGGAGGGGACAACACCTTCCTAGGAAACAAAGCCTCTAGTCATGGCTGTGACCAGCGTCTGGTGCTCGGGGTGCCAACCATAGGGAAGGCTGTCCCAAGGGCTGTGGCACTCAAGTGGTAAAGGACCAGAGGACTGCACTGAGCAGCCGCACATGGGGACCCTCTGCCTCCCTGAGGGGCATTGGGTTGAGCCCCAAAAGCAAGGAATCTGTGAGGTGCGGGGGGGGAGGGAGGAGCCCTCCCCGTCCTGAGCTCCAGGTGCCGGGAGGCTGGGACCTGCGACCAGCCCTGAGGGGCGCCGTGGTGGCCTGTGAAGCCGCTCCAGTTTTGCTGAGACCAGCAGCGCAGGGAGCTGTGTGGAGCTGACTTTGGGTCCCCTCCTGTTGGGTGCCTTGGAGCGAGGGCGGCAGGACCCTGCAGAGCGGACCCTCTGCCTATGTGTTGCTTTGTGCATTTGCAAATTTGATCTTTGCAAGTTTGATCATTTGCAAGTTTGATCGCAGAACCGGTTCCCACCTTCTCGGCTGGCACTGCATGGACAGACCAGCATAGGCTGGGGTCCGGGTCTGCACTGGAGAAGGTCTGAGGGGCGGGAAACACACCTCTGGGCTCCACTGGACCCACAAGACAAAATCCCACCCCACAAGACTGGGGGTCAGCAAATATATCTAATATATAGTTACAAACACTAAGACCTACCAAAATGGGGAGACAAAGAAACAACCCCCAAATTAAAGACAAAGAAACATTGCCAGAAAAAGACTTTGATGAGATGGAGTTTAGCAAGCTATCAGAAAAGGAGTTCAGATATGGATGATGAAGATGTTCAAGGAACTTAAGAAGACTCTAGATGATAAGATCGAGGATCTTAGTGAAAATATGAAAAAGGAGATACGTACCATAAATAAAACTCAGACAGAGATAAAAAATGCTGTATCTGATATCAAGAATGCACTGGAAGGAATTAAAAGCAGGTTGAATGAAGCAGAAGATAGAATAAGTGACTTAGAAGACAAGGTAGAACAAATCACACAATCAGAACAGCAAAAAGCAAAATCATTTAAAAAACATGAGGACAGTCTAAGGGAACTTTGGGATAACATTAAATTAAACAACATTCGCATTTTAGGAGTGCCAGAGGGGGAGGAAAGAGAGCAAGGCATAGAGAACTTGGTGGAGGAAATAATTATAGAAAACTTCCCTAAGCTGGCGAAGGAGAAAGCCACACCAGTTCAGGAAGCACAGAGTGTTCCAAACAAGAGGGATCCAAAGAGACCCTCTGCAAGATACATCCTAATTAAAATGGCAAATGGCAAGGACAAAGAGAAAATATTAAGGGCTGCAAGAGAGACACAAGCAGTGACCTACAAGGGAACCCCCATAAGGCTGACAGCTGATTTCTCAACAGAGACTCTTCAGGCCAGAAGGGAGTGGCATGAAGTTCTCCAAGTAATGAAAAGCAAGAATATGCAACCAAGATTGCTTTATCAAGCAAGGCTATCATTTAAATTTGAAGGTGAAATAAAAAGCTTCCCAGACAAAAAAAGGCTAAAGGAGTTCAGTTCCACTAAACCAGCATTGCAAGAAATGCTAAAAGGACTGATTTAAGAAAAAGAAGGAATAGTGAGAGAAAGGTACATCAGCATAAAGGGGAAAAATAGCATTAAATAAGTTGATATCAATAGTAACCTTAAATGTAAATGAAATAAATGGTCCAATCAAAAGACATAGGGTAGCTGAATGGATAAGAAAACAGTACCCAAATATATGCTGTCTACAAGAGACCAACCTGAGAGCAAAAGACTCACACAGGCTGAAAGTGAAGGGATGGAGTAAAATATTCCATGCGAATGGAAAGGAAAGGAAAGCTGGAGTAGCAATTCTTATTTCAGACAAAACAGACTTCAAAATAAAGACCATAACGAGAGACAAAGATGGTCACTACATATTACAAAAGGGTTCATTCCATCATTAGGAAATAACCCTTATAAACCTTGATGTACCCAATATTGGAGCACCTAAATATATAAAAAATTTCTTGGAGGACTTCAAAGGGGAGATTGACAGCAACACAATCATAGTGGGAGAATTTAACACCCCACTGTCAGCAATGGACAGATCATCAAGACAAAAAATCAACAGGGAAATGCAGACCTTAAATGAATCACTAGACCTAATGGATTTAATTGACATTTACAGAACATTTCACCCCAAAGGAACAGAATACACATTCTTCTGAAGTGCACATGGAACATTCTCAAAAATAGACCACATGTTAGGGCACAAGGCAAGTCTCTACAAATATAAGAAGATTGAAATCATATCAAGCATCTTCTAGGATCACAATGCCATGAAGCTAGAAATCAACCACTATAAAAAAACTCAAAAATATTCAAACACATGGAGGCTAAATAGCATGTTATTAAACAATGAATTGATTAACAAGGAGATCAAGGAAGAAATCAAACACTTCAAGGAAAGCAACGAAAATGAACAGACAACAACCCAAAATCTATGGGACACAGAGAAAGCAGTCCTGAGAGGAAAATTCATAGCATTACAGGCCCATCTCAAGAAACAAGAAAAAGATCTAATGAACCATCTAACACAACAACTAAAAGAACTAGAACGAGAACAGCAAGAAAAGCCCCAAGGAAGCAGAAGGAAGGAAATAATAAAAATCAGAGCAGAAATTAATGACATAGAGACTAAAGAAACAATACAAAAAGTCAATGAAACGAAGAGCTGGTTCTTTGAAAAGGTAAATAAGATTGATGCACCTTTAGCCAGACTCACTAAGAAACAAAAACAGAAGACCCAAATAAATAAAATCAGAAATGAAAGAGGTGATATAACAATTGACCCAACAGAAATACAAAGCATTGTAAGAAAATATTATGAGCAACTATATGCCAACAAATTGGACAACATGGGGGAAATGGACAAATTCCTAGAAGCATACAACCTTCCAAAGCTGAATCAGAAAGAGGCAGAAAACCTGAATAGGCCAATAACAACTAATGAAATTGAAGCAGTAATCAAAAAACTCCCAGCAAACAAAAGTCCTGGACCAGATGGATTTACAGGAGAGTTTTACCAAACATTCAAAGAAGAATTAACACCTATTCTATTCAAACTATTCCAGAAAATTCAAGAGGAGGGAATACTCCCAAACTTTTTTTATGAGGCCAGCATCATCCTAATCCCAAAACCAGATAAAGATACTACAAAGAAAAAAATTACAGGCCAATATCCCTGATGAACATAGATACTAAAATCCTCACTAAGATACTAGCAAACCAGATCCAGGAATACATTAAAAAGATTATACATCATGACCAAGTGGGATTTATTCCAGGGATGCAAGGCTGGTACAACATTTGCAAATCAATAACCGTGATACACCACATAAACAAAATGAAGGACAAAAATCATATGATCATATCAATAGACGCAGAAAAAGCATTTGACAAAATCCAGCACCCATTTCTGATAAAAACTCTCAGCGAAGTGGGAATAGAGGGATCATACCTCAACATAATAAAGGCCATATACGACAGACCTACAGCCAACATCATACTCAATGGGCAAAAACTAAAACCATTTCCATTAAAGACCGGAACAAGACAGGGATGTCCACTTTCACCACTTTTATTCAACATAGTACTGGAAGTCCTGGCCATAGCCATCAGACAGGAGGAAAACAGAAAAGGTATCCAAATTGGAAAGGAGGAAGTAAAACTGTCATTATTTGCAGATGACATGATACTGTACATAGAAAACCCTAAAGACTCCATCAAAGTACTACTAGATTTGATAAATGAATTTGGCAAGGTAGCTGGATACAAAATCAACATTTGGAAATCAGTGTCATTCTTATACACCAACAATGAACTTTCAGAGAGAGAAACTAAAAAAGCAATACCATTTACCATTGCAACTAAAAAAATAAGATACCTAGGAATAAACTTAAATAAGGATGTAAAAGACCTGTACTCAGAAAACCACGTGACACTGAAAAAAGAAATAGAGGAAGATTTAAACAAGTGGAAGAAGATACCATTCTCATGGATTGGAAGAATTAATATCATTAAAATGTCTATACTACCCAAAGCAATTTATAAATTTAATGCAATTCCTTTGAAAATACCAACAGCATATTTCACAGACCTAAAACAAGCATTTTGAAAATTTATATGGAACCAAAAAAGACCCCTAATAGCTGCAGCCATCTTGAGAAAAAAGAACAGAGTGGGAGGGTTCACATTACCAGACTTCAAACTGTATTACAAAGCCACTGTAATCAAAACGGCCTGGCATTGGTACAACAATAGGCATATAGATCAATGGAACAGAATTGAGACCCCAGAAATAGACCCCCACCATTATGGTCAGTTAATATTTGACAAAGGAGGCAAGAGTATACAATGGAGTAAGAACAGTCTCTTCAATAAGTGGTGCTGGGAAAATTGGACAGATACATGCAAAGGAATGAAACTAGACCACCAACTTTCTCCATACACAAAAATAAACTCAAAATGGATAAAAGACTTAAATGTAAGTCACGAAACCATGAAAATCCTGGAAGAAAACATTGGCAGTAAAGTCACAGACATCCCATGCAGTGGACTTTTCACTGATACATCTCCCAGGACAAGAGAAACAAAGGAAAAAATAAACATATGGGACTACATCAAACTAAAAAGCTTCTGCACAGCAAAAGAAAACAGCCTCAAAATACAAAGGAACCCCACGGTCTGGGAAAACATATTTGCCAAGGATGAATCTGATAAGGGGCTAATTTCCAAAGTGTACAAAGAACTCATAGCACTCAGCAAGAGGAAGACAAACAACCCAACTAAGAAATGGGTAAAGGACCTCAATAGACACTTCTCCAAAGAGGACATACGGATGGCCAGGAGACACATGAGAAAATGCTCGACATAGCTAATCATCAGAGAAATGCAATTTAAAACCACAATGAGGTATCACTTCACACCTGTCAGAATGGCTGCCATCAACAAATCAACAAACAACATGCGCTGGCAAGGGTGTGGAGAAAGGGGAGCCCTAGTACACTGCTGGTGGGAATGCAGACTGGTGCAACCACTATGTAAAACAGTATGGAGTTTCCTCAAAAAATTAAAAATGGAGTTGCTGTTTGACCCAGTGATTCCACTCCTAGGAATGTATTCTAAGAATCCGGAAACATTTATCAGAAAGAATATATGCACCCCAATGTGCATAGCAGCACAGTTTACAATAGCTAAGATCTGGAAGCAGCCCAAGTGCCCATCAGTAGATGAGTGGATAAAAAAGCTGTGGGACATTTACACCATGGAATACTACGTAGCTGTAAAGAAGAAGAATCTCGTACCCTTTGGGACAGTATGGATGGTCCTGGAAAATATTATGCTAAGTGAAATAAGTCAGGCGGCGAAAGAAAAATATCACATGATCTTGCTTATAGGTGGAATCTAAAGAACTTAATAAAATGACGAGCAGAATAGATTCAATGATATGGAAGCATAGTTGAGACTGACGAAATGTCAGAGGGAAGGGGGAGAGGGGATGGAGGGGGAGAGAGTAACCAAAGAATTTATATGCATATATACACAACCCAAGGACATGGACAATGGTGGGGGGAGGGACTGGGAAGGGGGAAGGAACGGCGGGGGGAAAGGGTCATTGGGGAGAAAAAGGGACATCTGTAATACTTTAAACAAAAATAAAAATTATAAAAAAATAAAATATAAAAAATATAAAAAATAAAAATAAAGATATCTTAAGAACCTGACCCTCAGGCCCCCATGGGGAAAGAGACAGCCCACTTCCACCAGTGGATACCCCAATTCCACTTATAAGAGTAGTATGAGCATTCAGATGTCTTCATAAAGCAACTACTGGGGAGGAAGTTGCAGGTTGAAGCTTCCCAAAATACTTTTAGAATCTCTACCTTTTAATAATGTCTTTAACACACCAGGCATACTCATACCTCTGTGCTTTGCCCGTATTTTCCCCTTGCCTGAAATATGACCCAAAGCTTTTTCTGGTGAACTTTCTTTAACTATCAATTTAAATATCACATTGTTTATAAAATTGTTCTAGATCTCAGCAAAGACAGTCACTCTTTTCTCTGGTTATCAGCATTTGTTTGTGCATCTCTTTATTCTTGAACATAAACACTGACTCTTAAAGTAATGTATCTAGGAAAAATTCATACTACCAGTGGAATAAATTAAACCACTTTTATTTCTTTTTGGGGGATTTTTATTGCTGTTATATTTGGACCTTGGGATGAAAGCTGCTACAACTCAGAGAGAAAAGTCTACTGTTTCTCTACCTTCACTGTCTACCTAAATCCAAGGTTATGAGCTCATTATTTCCTAGAGTGGAGCTAGGAAACCCCACATCCTCTCTGCACATTGTACACCAGCAGAACATGTGTGTGGAAGAAACATTTGTTATTCAGTAAATGCCTGAGATTGGGAAATTTGCAAAAAACAGAAATTTATCAGAGTACTGGGACTTATTTATCAGAAGCTTATAGGATATTCTGAAATAGAGGGTAAGAGGGTTATGCTAGGTCATTAGCTGGGGATGAAAATTCAAGGGAGAAGAGAACAGGAAGAAACTGAATTGGAGATGAAAATGAACCATCCATGTGGAGTACCTTTGAAAGGACTAGGCCAAAGAGCCTCTTTCTTTTAAGAGTTCAAGAGAGTGAGGAGACCATTGGCACAGTAATTGATTCCACCCATTGCTGTAACTCCCCTACTCCCTTAGGTTTTTGAAATATTTTCTGAACCCATTAACAAAGATCTACGCCTTTATTATTGTTTAGTTGATTTAGACAAGAAAGCATTTGGTATGGGTAAGCATGCCCTGCTCTGATGCTCATCAAACATTGACCTGCACCCTCTCTATGGGCTTTTGGGTACTAGAACACAAATACTGCATTGGAGAAATGATAAGAACATTCTTCTTTCTGTTTCAAACCTCCAAAAGTGCTGACAAAAGGGGAAAATCTTTCCCTTAGAATAATTATTACAGAATTACAATATTTACTTTTTTATTTATTCAACAATATTTCACATCAGAAAGACTTCTTTGCATGGCATGGGAAACATTTATTTACCGTACATATACTCTTTCCATCTCCCTGTGAATTATTTTCCTACACTTTGAAATCTGAGACTCATACCCATCTCCTTAGCTCAGGATAGCAGCTAAGCCCCAGTTGCCTGACTGTCTAGGAGCCTCATATCTTTGGGGTACCTGTATGTATAAAATTAAATGTTTTCCTCTTGTTAATCTATCTTATGTTGATTTAATTATTAGACCAGGCAAAAAACCTAGAAGGATAGAAGTAAAAATGTTCCTCCCATACAGTTGGCATAGCCGACAGGATAAACATTACTGGCTAGACACTGCTTACTCCAAGGCTGCTGCAGCTGAGAGAGCCTGGTGGTGCCATTGTGATTAGCTAGTTATTAATACTAAGAAAGGAATAAAGGGAAGGCCAGACAATATAGGCATATCATCTGGGCAATTTTATCAGGAAACTGTAACTTTGCACTCCTCAGGGAACCACCAGCCTATTCCCTGCAAAACACTGGGGGAAGGAATCCAACAAAAGAAAGATAGTTAAATGCCGAGTAAAGTTGGGGTGACATAAGGAAGGTACTTGCCTATCAGTCACATCTGGGAACATAAATCATTAGCCAGAATGGGCATGGGTACTGCAAGTGTATGAAAATTTGGGATGGCATAATCTGCTAAACAAAGGAATTCTTTGTCTTGTGCTTGACTCTTGGCTTGTGGGGGTTTTTTGCTCCTGTTTCCTTGAATTCTCCTGTGTTTCCTTCATAGCCATGTGGCCATGTGGCCCCCACACACAATGGACTAATGGATTGCAGTGGGAAACATAAGCTAAGTTAGCCTGATGTTGAACTAGGCCCAGCTCCAACATGGAAAGGATACTCTGGACACTGGATTTACCTCTAGCTTTACTGAAGCCCCAGTTACACTTCTTACATGACTGAACTAAAGGAAATTGGACTTTGGAAACTCAGATGTTTAATTCCATGCAAATAAAAATCATTCACTCTCAGAAAATTCCTTTTCTTGGGATATTGTAAGAATTCCATCCCCACTAGTAACTGGGGGAGATGAGGCCCTCTTCTCCATTAACACTGGGACTACTGATAAGCACCAGCAGAAGGTAAGAATTCTTATAACTTTAGTCTTCCAGATATCTATCTGTAGATCCCAGTGGGAATGAGAGTGGTGAGAGTTTTTTTTAAATTTGAATTAGCAGTAGAAAATATTTGTGAAACTAGTTCTTTAGGTACAGTGACTCTAGTAAGGATTTGTTATGAGTACTCCTGTTTTCTGCTGATTCTTTTCCTCCCTGAGATAGTCATGGATTTCTTTTGCCTTTGTCTTTTGTGTTATTTATCATAAGGAGGAAAAAACATAGGGTAGAACACAGAAATAGGTCCTATAAGTGGGTTTTTTGAGCCAGCCCCACAGATTGATGGGTTCACAATTATTACCAGACTGGCATCTGTTTTGACAAATGTTGGTATGGGTTTCCTTATCAAAACCAGGTGAGTTTTTATTTTCATTTTGTTCTATTTCTTGAGATATTGCTTTTGTGACCAATGAGAATATTCTTTCTGGCTTTTGCTTCCTATAGGCCAGAAGTTAGATCAGGGTACATCTGGTGGCCAGTTGAATACACCAGGATTCTGAGACATAAAGTCACAAGCAACATTCTTTTTGTCTGACAATACCAGCTTTCAGGAGTCCAGTCCATGATGGGCTTTCACAATCTCAATCTTCATTGTCATGTTAGTTCTAAAAAAGTCTCATCCCAGTAGTACTTTCCTGGCATCACAGGTTAGAAGGTCTGTGACTGGAAGCATCTCATGTTCTTGTGCAAGATGGGAGACATCATTTGAACTAACCATTCTTAGTGCCTATGACAATAATAGTTTTTGCTTTCTTAGACTAACTTTGGGAGTGAACATTCTAGATCTTGTGAAGGCTACACCTTTTTTTCTTGCACCCTTCTTTGGGATGCCTCTCCCACCTTTTGTTAAGCCTTATTGATTTGAGTATCTATTGAAATTAATATAAGATCTTATTCATCAATGGCCAGACAATGGATCCTTAGAATTATTTATATTTAAAAGAAATTTTAAAGAGAGCTTTCATATAAACAGTTGTCTTATTGGTATCTGTGATAGACAATATGAATGATGCACACAAAAAAGTATTACAGCTAGCCTTAGGACTTTCTTAATAAGATGAAAGAACAAAAATTAAACTTAGAACAAAATTAAACTTCATATTCAATGCAAATCCTCTTACTAGAATCTAGCCCTATCTCCTCAACAAATTCCTTTTAATTCCAAAGAGTCAAGCATGCCACTATCCAGCACACCTGCTTGTTTATGTCTAAGAATTGTGGTCCCAGAAGCTATAAATATCTACAGAAATGGCAAATCTTGCTAAGCTTATTTTGTTAACTTGGCTTGGTAACTATATGGTGAGGGCCTCAAATATGGATAGATAGAAATGTAGATTGAACGCATTTATAACTAGATGTGACTAAACAGAACATGTGAGTTAAATTCCATTTGTTGCTAAGGTCCTACCATACTGCTGCCAGCAGTCAAGGAAATTACAACCTAGAATTACAATAGCTATTATGAGGAACATCCCAATTAGATAAGATCATTTAAAAAGTGTTCTTAAGAGCAAGACTTCTAAATCAAACAAACAGAATGGGATACCCATTTTGATAGATGTGCAAAAGCCTCCAAAGGCTTCAAAATTCCAAAAGAGCTTCAATAAAAGTTTTATTACAAAATGTTAATGAATATTAAAGATATAAGAGGAACCTAAAACAAAAGAGACTATAAAATTGATGTAACTCCTCCTGCTCCCCTCTATTCCCTTTTATTTGAGTATGCATTTTAATAATCCTTTGCCTTTTCACTCTGAAGAGATTATTAAACAGTTACTTTTAAAGAAAGATTAACCAAAGAATTGATATGTATATATGCATAACCCATGGACAGACAACAGTGTGGTGAAGGTCTGGGGGGGTGACGATAGTGAGGAGGAGGGGGCCAATGGGGGATAAAAAGGCGGGAGACTTCTGTAATACTTTCAACAACAAAGATAATTTTTTTTAATTTAAAAAAAAGATTAGCTGGAAGAAATAAATTAGTTGCTAGTCAACTTTAGAGAAAGTGTACACGTTACCGTGACCTTATGAGGAAACAGAAGGAACAGAAACAACTATGAGCTCCAGGATGTTTGTCTTCTGGCCACCACAAGAAGAGAATAAGCCAGGAGTCAGTGGGAGTTCAGACAGGGAGAATTAAAATTTTGGTCAAGACTCAACTTCATGAGCACTATTCCTCATTGCCCTGGCAATGAGGCCTCTACTTTTTGGTAATGATATTATAGCAAGAAAAATCACATGCCATGCAGATAAGGCAACACAACTTGTGGTCTACTTAGCTTTATTTTGTTAGGAGGCCACAGTCAAAATTAGGTGGTAGTTCTGAACCCCAGGTAAAGAATGACTATTATTCATAACAGAGTTAAGCTGAGCCTATGTGTCTGATGGCTTCTGTAATAATAGAAAAATGGCTATTATTATTAATAAAAATAAACATGACTAATAAAAAAAAAGACCATCTGAGGTTATAGACAATCATTTTCAGGTATCTTTCACTCCTTGATCAAAGGCCAAACTAAGGGCCATAGTTAAAGAATTTCTTAAACTCAGCAAGTATCCTTAAAAGCTTTTGTAAATAAATTACCTCCTGAGATTAGTGGTTAGATAAAAACACAGAAATTAATACTGGAGGTTACAGTTCTGACTGAACTTCAGACTATAGATAATATTCAAAGCAGGATAGAGATTTTTTTAGGCTTTCTCCCTAAGCTAAAATAAAATAAAGTACCAAGAGGAAAAGAGGAAAACTGGAGATGATGTAATTGGATGGGTAGGTCATCCCCTTGATATCATTTAGGCAGCAACTCAATTATTTTTGGAATTAAAAACAGCAGACCTTGCTTTACAAATCTGATCTTTACAGGAGCAGAGGTGTGGCTCCAGAATCAATTCAAGATCCCACCTTTCTTTACCAATCCCCAAACCACCCCTATTCATCTAAAAAAAATGGTTGTAGATAGATGTTGCATTGTTGAAATAGAATTGTTCTGTACTTAAGAAGAAGAAAAAATGTAAATAGTAATTACCCTAGTTCTCTGATAATATGAAAATATGCCCCCCACATTTTCTATTGGGGGAAACTTGGATACTTTCTCTATGATATAGATTTTCTACCTCATTTATTTTTAGGATCTCAGAGCCACTCATCAAAATGCAAATGCTTCTCATCAGAAGGAGAAGAAAAACAGGAGATTGGAAATTGGGGTAATGAAAAATCTTAAACTTAACTTATTTCAATAGCCAAAGCAAAATTTGGATCCTATTACTCTTTTATAAACTAGTGAATTTTGCATTATAATACTAATCTCATGGCTAAAATTTTAAGGCTATACATTTTATGTTTGCATCTGTCTGTATGTTATGTATATCTATATGTATGTGTCATAAATGTGTGATATTTTCTGATGATATTGTCAAAATTAATTAATAAAGAGCTTTAATTGGCTAAAGATAAAGCAAGTGTTATTTAAATTAAGTATACGCACAAGTATAAAATTAACCCTCATTTTTTTTTTAGTTCACATGATTTAGGATAATTTTTTTTAAGTTGACCTGGTCAAGAATAATCTTTGGGAAATAAAAGCTATTTGAAGCCTATTGATTTAATCAAAACAGAAATATCACCTGGCCTGTGTGGTCACCAGTTCCATACCATGCCAGGGCACATGCCTGAGTTTTGGGTTCGATCTCTAGTGTGGGCTGTGCTGGAGGCAGCTGATCAATCGTGTTTCTCTATCATCAATGTTTCTATCTCTTTATCCCTCCCCTTTCCTCTCTCTTTAAAACAAGTAAAAAAATGTCAATTAAATTCATCTGATCTAGTGTGTCATTTAGGGTCACTGTTTCCTTGTTGATTTTTTTGTCTGGAAGACCTATCCAGTGAAGTCAGTGGGGTTTTAAAGTTCCATACTATGACTGTATTACTGTTGATTTCTCTCTCAAAGTCCCCCAGAAGTATTCTTCTATATTTGGGTGTTCCTATATTGGGGGCATATATGTTTACCAAGATTATATCCTCTTGTTGGATCAAACCCTTAAGTATTATGTATTGACCTTTCTTCTCTCTTGTTATGGCCTTTTTTTAAATCTATTTTTTGTTTCCATTTGCATGGAAAATTTTTTTCCATTCCTTCACTTTCATCCTGTGTGAGTCTTTTGACTTAGGTGGGTCTCTTGCAGACAGCATATATATATGGGTCATAGTTCTTATCCATTCAGCTACCCTATGTATTTTCATTAGAACATTTAATCTATTTACACTTAAGATTATTATTGATAGGTACTTATTTATTGCCATTTTTATTCCTCATGCATAAGTTCCTCTCTTTCTCTCCATTTCTTCTTCTTACAACAGTCCCTTTAGTATTTCTTGCAGTGCTGGTTGGTGGTAATAAACTCCTTTAGCCCTCCCCTCTTTTTTTTCTGAGAAGCTCTTTATTTCACCTTCAATTCTGAATCAGAGCCTTGCTGAATAGAGTAGTCTTGGTTTCAGATACCTGCTTTCCATTACTTTGAATACTTTACACCATTCCCTTCTAACCTGTACTGTTTATATTGAGACATCAGCTGACAGCCTTATGGGAGCTCCCTTGTAGGTAACTTATTGTCTTTTTCTTTTTGCCCTTAGAATTCTTTGTGATTTGTCATTTTAATTATGATGTGGTTCTCTTTGTGTTCATTTTGATTGGTACTTCCTGTGCTTCTTGAACTTGTGTGCACTTTTTCTTTCACCAAGTTAGAGAAGTTTTCTGTCATTATTATTTCAAACAGATTCTCTATCTCCTGCTCACTTTCTTCTCCATCTTTAATCCCCTATGATGTGGATGTTGCTCTGTTTCATGTTGTCCCACAATTCCCTTACACTGCCCTCATTCTTTTTAAGTATTCTTTTTTCTTTTCTAGTTGAATGATTTTTTTCTACCTTGTTTTCTAATTTGCTGATTGTCTTCTTTGTCACTGAGTCAGTCCTCAACTTCTTCCAATCTACTGTTGGAATCTAGGTGTCAACAGAAAAAAACAAGACATGACCAGACCAAATAAAAAACAACACACAAAAAATAAAACACCAACAATAAAAACAGCAGCTTCAACTAAAAGATTAAAAAACAAACAAAAAAATAAAACACGCAGGCACACACACAAAAAGAATACTAGAAGGCCCAAGACCAGAAGAATTAGAGGAGGAAAGAAAATATAAATAAATAATAAATAAATAAATAAATAAATAAATAAATAAATAATAAAATATGAAAGCAAAGGCAAAAGAGACCAGAAATAGGGTAAGTATAAAAAAATGATAGAAAATAGTAAATAAAATAATAATAATTAAAAAAATAATACTACTAAATAAAGTGAAATATAGAATAGGAAAAAAGGAAAGAAGAAAAATATTAATTAAAATTATGAACTTAGAAAACCTGAAGAGAAGAAGAAAGAAAATAATTAAACTTAAAATAAAAGATAGCAATAAGAGAACATGGTGGGGGGAAAAAACAACCACAAAAAACAACACTTTTTCTATTTAACTATGAATCTCTTCAATTAAAAAAATATAAATGTCTATCATCAACTTGAGTATAATGCAGACATACAACTTTTATTCTACCCTGTTTACTT
Source organism: Miniopterus schreibersii (assembly GCF_964146895.1). Taxonomy (NCBI): domain Eukaryota; kingdom Metazoa; phylum Chordata; class Mammalia; order Chiroptera; family Miniopteridae; genus Miniopterus; species Miniopterus schreibersii. Next base: position 85,586,507 of record NC_138102.1, on the reverse strand, counting down.
GTCATAAATTCATGTTATCTGTATAAAATTTGTCAGCAAGAAAATTAGCTAAGATGATTCCCTCCTTTGTCTACTGTGTCATGAAGTTTTTGTTAGTTATCTAAACATAATCATTGGGATTAAATGGTTTAGACAGATGCCAGTGAGATAAAAGTTTAGGAAAACTTTTAAACAATAATTATAATTTATGGCTTGTCTACTTAAATAGTTTTCTCCAAATCTTTTTGGTTATAGAAACCTTAATGTTTTGCTAAGTTAAGTTAAAAGATGGAAAGTTATTAAGTACCAATATCATGTCCAAAGAAGATAAAATAGGAAACCTTAATTACTTAACATAAGTTTATCTTCTTTTGGCTTCCCTTTACAGAAAAATTTAAAAAAAAAAATGAGGTCTGCCTTGGCAGGTGTGGCTCAGTTGTTTAGAGCATCACCTGGTTCACCAAAGGGTCTCATGTTTGATTCCCAGTCAAGGCACACACCCAGGTGTGGGTTGGATCCCTCAATTAGGGTTTGTATGGTATTCAACTGAATGATCTTTCTCTCTTTCTCTCTTCCTCTCCTTTCCTGTCTCTCTAAAAATCAATAACAAGTAAAACCTACACATATTCTTGGGTGAGGATTAAAATTTTTTTAAAAAATCAAGTCTATTAGTAAACATGTTTTTTGCCATGATGAGAAACCTTTATATGAGAAAACATGTTTCTGGAAATTATAAAAGGTATTTATAAATCTGCCAATCCATAGAATGTTAACAGTTCACTATTGTTTCCTTCTTAGTTTTCACTAGAAATTAAAACGTTCCTTAGTTTAAGAGTTCTAATTAATATATGTAATTAAAACTATTAGAAAAAACAGTGGAAACAACTATATGTGTGAAAAAGTAAGATGCTTTTTTGGCTAAGAAAAGATATAAGGTATGAAGATTCATTTTTGTTAAAGGAAACCAAAATTATTTTGTCTAAACTAAAATTTCTGGTTATTTCAGAATGGAAAGGAAGAAAATTAAGGATAAACTAAATGTATATAGAAAGAAAGAGTGGGAGACAACCAAAAAAAGAGAGAATTTTACCTTGGATTAAGTTGGTTAAAAATTATATTGTAAGTGTTCTAAAAATAACCTAACTATCAATAGTTTGCTTATGTAATTTTCTCTCATCTGCTAAAAGAATAAAGTTTTCTTAGCATATTGGTCTGCCCCTGATGAAATCTTGTGAAAGTTTTTCTTTACCTTTTTAAGTAATCATCCTAATATAATTCTCATGCCAAAGAGACACATTTTGGGGTTTCAACTTTTGCTCTCCTACAGTATCCAGAATGCAACACAACATATGATACATGGTGGGCGCTTTGAAAAAATTACAGAATAAGTTATGATCCTGCTAATTTATGAGTCTCTATTATTTGGCTAGAAGTAAATGCACTAAACTATTCTTTCAGGGATATTCTGAGAATTTGTTTTTCAAACACGTGGTCTTCCTTTTCCAGGCTGGAAGAAGAGATATGGATTTAAATTGAAAAGTTATGGCCAGAATTCTTTTGGGAAGACAAATTACAAAATTATAAGAGCTCAGAGCTGAGAGAATCTTAGAATGCTCTTTTTTTTAATCCCTTTCTTTTATGGATGAAGATAGTGAGATTTACATGGTTTCTATATAAGTTTTAAAATGTGAAAATATTTTAGTCTTGCCAACTGCCAGGTTAACTTAAAGGTTTGGGCTTTGTAGTTCAAGTTCCCACTTAATTTCTCAAAGTTCATGAACCCTTTCAAGCAGATACAAGTCTGGGTGTGATGCTCACTGGCCCACCTCTTTTCATCCTGCTTCTTTCAGCCTACTTACTGAGAGTTCAGCTCACTTCCATCTTATCCTCCTCTCCTGCTAACTCTGGAAGAAACAAACATTCAGCCAAGAACTCCCTCTAATTTGTCCATCTACCCTTTACCATCTCTTAGATCCAAACTTCCCCCAACATACTTTGAGGAAGAGAGTATCATTTAATTATTAAAACACATAGTTGTTTTCCCCCATACCTGAACATTTACTTTCATAATAGGAATAATCAGATGTAGTTTTTGAAAAATGTGGCAGTGTTTTCAAAAACCTATTATTCATTTTACTACATGAATCCAGAGTTACTATGGATTTTTCAAAGAAAAACTGTGAGAAGCTGATTTGCATTAGTTTATAGAGCGGGATATGTAGAATTTGAAACTTAGATCTGATTAAATGTTGCTGCACTTTCTTTTGTGATTCTACTGGGGTCCAAGTCAGAACTATGTCATCTTTGTTACACTGAGCATGGCAGGGTGGTGGGGTGGAGGGTAGAGTTATCTTGTGTCCTGGGTCACAAAAATATGCATGGTGAATTAATAGGTTTCCTTTTTGTTTTAAAAGCATAAAATAACAATCAATAGTGGTTTAAACTAACTTGGGTTACTTTTCTATCAGAACAGGAAACTTGGAGGTGATGGATAGCATGGCCAGTTCAGTGGCTTGGTGATGTTGGAGGTCTGGCAAGAAAACTTTTCCTCTACCAACTGAGGTCCATGTGGTGGTGCTCAGGAACTGAGAATTAATTGGCAATCTGAAATTTTCTTCAGATTAACAGGAGAAAATTTTATTACTTATGTGTACAGCAGCATTTTATAAGGAGTAGCTTCCCAAACAGCCAGGGATGAAGGTTTATATATATAATAGCATAATAATGGGGTGTGTGGTTAGTGCTTCACTGAGGAAGTGTGGGAGGTTCTGAGAAGGCTTGTTCACATTTATATATTTTCTTATGCAGGAGCTGGTGCTAGTAGTTGGAAGGAGGTTTATGGCAGCAGTGTTCTTATATTCTTTAGGTGCCAACGGTCAGCTTTCTTCCTCACTGGAGGCTGAGTTCTCAGAAAGCTCTGTTATGTATATATGTATTATGTCTTTGTGAGTTCTTAGCTGGTTGGTTCCCTTGGTTAGGAGTAGGGTTGTAAAATCACTCCTATCTCCTATCGCCATTATATTATTAAGATGATAATAGAGAAAGTAAAGGATACTGTGCATTCAGTTTTAGGTTCTATTTTACTATGATTGATTTGGGGCTCTTTAAGAAAATGTCCATGTTATGGATTTTGAGAGAAAAAAAGAGGTGATCTAAGATGCCAGCATGCATGCCTGTGGTTATGAGGATTCTGGTCAGAAACAAACTCATCTGGGACACAAAGGAGTGAATGCACAATTTTGTAGTCCCTAGCTGTGTCTCAAGGTCACCTTGGTTACTGAGTCTCAACATTACTATCTGTAAAACAATAATCATACTCTTTACTTTAAATGAGATAATGTGTGCAAATGTGCTGAATAACCTGTGAAAAGAAATTCTTTGTGACTTCCAAGTACAAGGCTGGGCAAAAAAGAGGTCAAGTGAATTTTTCAGGGGTCTCATTTAGTCCCTGAATGGGGATCCTCAATGCTTTTCTTACATTCAAACAATTGACATGATTGCACAGGTGCCCTCGTGGGTCAGCCTGCAGTACAGGGAGACTGAGTCATCACTAGGAAGTAACTTTCCTTTATATTTGACAAAGAGTCTTTCCATGACCAGCCTGTAATCTGGCTCTTCAAAATCCTCTTCCCAAGTAGGTTTCAACTTTGGGGTGTCTGTGTTTGTATTTGCACTGCCTAATTTTAGAAAGAATCCTGTTAAGTTGTTTTAGGCAGAATCTCCCATCTTCAATATCTGATCACCCTTGATATCTGATTGAGTTTTTCCCCCTCCACCACCCCCACCCCCAAGTAATATCTGATCATCCAGGCCTTCCTTTAGCAAGAATCCTCTTAGGTCAGTTTAGCAAGAACTATCCTATTCTTTTAGTAGTTTTTCATCTACTGATTCCCTCACCCGCCCTTATTGGCTATGAAATGCCTACTTTTCCTTGAATTCTGACTTGAGCCCGATCACTCTCTCCTACTGCAAAACCCCATTGCAGCAGTCCCTATACCTACTGCAGTGACACTGAATAAAGTCTGCCTTACTTTTCTTTAACAAGTGTCAGTATTAATTTTTCTTCAACATACTCAATGCTTTTCTCAGAGACAGCAGTGTTTTATTTTATTTCAAAGACCAATTGGTTAACAGGTAATTTTTCTCCCACCTTTCTTTGCAAAATGTATATGTGTAATAAGACAAACTTTTATAACTATTCCAAGAGAGGAATATAATTTGAACTATTTGTTCCTTATATTTAGTATAGTTGGTAAAGGAACTAGGTGATAAAAATGTAAAATTAGTCTGTTCTTTGGGCAGTAAAGATCTATTAGAAGGAACACAGATGTTTAGTCAAGGCTGTCCTTGGGGAAATGTAGATCAAGATGGAGTGGTTGAATGTGAATTGCTTCATCTACAAATGACACAACCACTTTAGTATAATATGGGCTGGCATCTTTGTCTTACAGGCCTAGGTTTAAGAATATGTACAACTCAGTGGTCTGGAATCTTGAGGGATTTTACATCCCTTCTATTCCACAGTGGTCAGTTATTCTAACCTTGATTTCTGTAGCTGCCCTTGGCTTTACACAGCACAGCTGGGAGTTGGTTTCACAAATTTTAGATAGGAAATATGTTTTTAGTTTTTATTTCCTGTTACCATGAGGAGCTTCTGACAAGTGTCAACCTAGTGCAACAGATCATTTTCCTGAGATCTACTACATACATTGATATCAGGAGAAGCGATATGAATTTTTTATTTGTTTATTTGCCTGTTTCCAAATCTAATCTTGTCCAGTAAGTTCTGGAAGGACATGAAAATACACAGTTCAATGGAAAAAGCAGAGGGGTAGGGCCACATTGTTACTAAGAGGCACTTCTCTGTCACCCTGCTGTTTTATGCTTACAAATCCTCACATTTAAAGAATCTCAAGGGGATAACTTTTAACATAGTATAGATTTAATTCTTTTGACTGTAAATGGAAGTTATTGAATCCCACTAACTCTAATTTTTACATTACCGTGTAAGTTTACTTTCAGATTGCTGTAATTATTTATGATTGCAAAATTAATTATCCATTTAAACGTATTCTAATTATTCAACTGTGTTTGACTTTAAAACATACTGATATTTCAAATTGAGAATGTTCTGTCTCATGGTTGGTCACATCTCATCAGGAAAAGCCTCAGTATATCAGCGATGCTCTCCTAGTAAACACAAGTGACTCAAGGGGGAAATCACTTTGAAAGAAGCCCTTTCTCAATAATTTTTGGACCATGAATATCTAAGGATGTCTGACTGTCACGAGCAAGGTGAGAACCTCATTCTTAATGTACTTTGGTGTCTCCCTATGTGATGTTAAATCAGAGCACATGCCTTCAAAGCTAACATGCCCTTCTGCTGAAGAGGTAACATGGTTCTCAAGAATTTCTGTGTCTGTGGATGGCATCAGGGGCCAATCAATGTCACCCTACCATGCCTCTTAATTATAAATTCAACAGGGGAAAGTGAATCCAATAAAGAACACTTCCTGGTACAGTTATTTTAGAAGTCTAGTTAGGTGACAGAGATTCTATTCAATTTTGTCTATTATTTTCAAAGGTGACTTCAGGAGGGGTGTGTGTTTTAATTATTTCCCTGCATTAGAGCTGGCCTTGTGCCAGTGCAGTCCAGTTTTCACACTAGGCTCCCTTGTGATGAGTGAAATGCCAAAAGACAGAGTGACACTCATAGGCCCTGAGAATGGATCCAATCCATGACCTTTGTCTCATTAGCAGCCTGACCCAACCAATCAGAGAAAAGCCTGCCTTTGACTCTAGTAGCACAGACATGGCTGTGACAGAGGCATGATGTTGCTTTAAGAAGAAGCCTTCATTTCCTTTTAATTGCTTTGTCAGTGAAGACATACGAACTTAAGATATCTTTTATTATCTGCCTTTATGCTTCTCTGTGTCTTGTTCTCTCTTTAATTAAAATGTCAAGATGCTTATGTTACCCACTAATCTAAAGTAAATGCAAGCAATTTGGCCATCTTTATTTCATTTTTCTCAGAAATGCATCAAATGTTCATATAGGTACACTGAAATCTAATATGTAGATCTTTAGATTTTTTTAAATTTAAAATATTTTTACTGTTTATTTGAAATAATTCTATATTCACATAAAAAGTTGTGAAATAGTGTGAATAATTTCAATGTACCTTTCACCCAGCTTCTCCAAATGTTAATATTTTATATAATCTTAGCATAATGATCAAAGCCAGGAAATTAACACAGGATACTACTAACTAATCTATAGGCCTTATTAAAATTTTTCCAATTGTTTCACTAATATCATTTTTTATGAGCCAGGATCCAATCCAGGACTACACATTGCACTTAGTTTTCCTGACTTCTTAGTCTCCTTCAACCTGGGAAAATGTCTCAGTTTTTCTTTATCTTTCATCACCTTGATACTTTTGGAGAATGCCAGTTAGTTATTTTACAAAATGTTCCACAATTTGAGTTTGTCTGCATTTCCTCATGATCAAATTCAGGCTATGCATTTTTTGGCAAGAATATCACAATAGTGATATTGTGTCCATCTCAGTGCATCATATCAGGGAGTACATGTTGTTGCTGTGTCTCGCTTCTGGTGATATTAACTCTAATCACTTGATTAAGGTGATGCCTGACACTGTAAAGGTACCATTTTCCCCTTTGAAAGGAAAAAGTATGTTGTGGAGAGATATTTCAAATTTATATATCACATTTGGTTTTATATTTTTATTTTTGCAACTAAAAGGTGTTGTGGATAAATGAAATGAAATCAAAGGACTAAATACATGAGATATTCCATGTTCCTGGGTAGGAAGACTCAACTTGGTCAAGATATCAGTTCTTCTAAATTTGATCTATAGAGTCAATCTTAGTCAAAATCCCAGAAAGTTGTTTTGTAAATATTGACGAACTAATTCTAAACTTTATATGGAAAGGCAAAAGACAGAATAGCCAATACAATATTGAAGAAAAAAAGAAAAGTTGGAGGACTGACACTAACTGACTTCAAAGCTTACTTTAAAGTGACAGTAATCAATAGTGTGGTATTGGCAAAGAATAGACAGATAGATCAATGTAACAGAATAAAGAGCCCAGAAATAGACAATGTAGTCAAGTGATCTTTGATAAAGAAACAAAGGTAATAAAATGGAGCATTGTATTTTCAACAAATGATTCTGGAACCACATCCACATTCAAAACAATAAATCTAGACATAGACATTATACCCATTTCAAAAATTGACTCAAATGGATGACAAACCTAAATGTAAAACACAAAACTATAACTCCTAGAAGAAACCCTAGATGATCTTGAGTATGGTGATATTTTTTTATTTACAACACCAAGGGCACAATCCATGACCGAAATAATAGAAAAGCTGAACTTTATTAAAATTAAAAGCTTCTGTTCTGCTAAAGAAAATGTTAAATGAATGAGAAGACAAGCCACAGACTAGTGGAAAACTATTTTCAAAAGACACATCTAATAAAGAACTGTTGTTCAACATATACAAAGAAGTTTTCATACTCAATAATAAGAAAAGAAACAACCCAATTAAAAATTGACCAAAGACCTTAATAGACACCTCACCAAAGAAAATCTACAGATAACAAATAAGGATGTGAAAAAATGCTGCACACCATATATCATTTAAGAAATGCAGGTTAAACAACAATAAGATACTACTGCACACCTATTTGAATAGCCAAATTCTCAAACATGGACAGCAATAAATGCTGATAAGGATGTGGATCAATAGGAACTCACATTCATTGCTGGTGGAAATGCAAAATGGTACAGCCACTTTGGAAGACGTCTGGTAGTTTCTTATAAAACAAACAATATTATATAGTTTAGAAATCATGCTTCTTGGTATTTACCCAAAGGAGTTTAAAAATTATGGCCACACAAAAACCTTCACGTGAATGTTTATAGCAGCTTTATTCATAATTGCCAAAACAAGGAAGCAACCAAGATGTCCTTCAGGAAGTGAATGAATAAATAAACCTTGGTACATTGAGACGATGAAATATTATTCAGTGTTAAAATAAGTGAATTATCAAGTCATGAAAAGACAGGGAGGAAAATTAAATACATATTACTAAGTGAAAGAAAGCAATCTGAAAAGACTACATGTTATATGATTTCAAATATAGGACATTCTAGAAAAGACAAACTGTGGAGATAATAAAAAGATCAGTGGTTGCCATGCAGGGAACAATGAGAAGGGGTTATCATAATACCAGAATGATAGATTATGTCATTATACATTTATCTAAACCCATACAATGTACAAGACCAAGACTGAACCATAATGTAAACTACGGACTTTGGGTAATTATGATGTGTCAATGTAGGTTCATCAATTATTACAACTGTACCATATGGTGGGGAAGGTCAATAATAGCGGAGGCTGTGCATGTGTGGAGGCAAGGTGTTTATGGGGGATCTCTGTATCTTCCCCTCAATTTTGCTATGAACCTAAAACTTCTCTAAAAAAATAAAGTCTTAATAAAAAAAGAAAGTGTTAGTGGGACCATGTAATATTATTTTATAGATAGGACAAAACTATTAAGAAAATAAGGGTGAGAATAAAGAGGTTTGAGGTCTAAATTCCACTTTGTCATTGGTACTATTGGTCTTTGTCCTACAAATATCAATTGTAGTCTCTGATGTTTTTGGCATTCTTTTGGTGAATTTCAAAAGTAATCCAATATATGATACATGAGCAAGAATGCTGTTTCAAAAATTCATTGATTGATGCACATGTTTACTTATTCTATATGTCTAGATCCAGTTTTTTTCTCCCTTATTTCATAACATTTATTGGGGCCTATTGTATGCCAAGCAGAATTAAAACAACAATGAATAAAACGTAGTCCTGATCTCAAGAAGTTCAAGATGTCATATACTTCAAATGAGTGCTGGGAGTGTTGGTTGGCTGAAACCACAAAGTGAAAATCAAGGTGCAGTGTTATAAAGGATTGAGGTGAATTAAATCAGGAAGAAGCTTGAAATCTGACAGAAGTAATGCTTAATGAAAATGGTTCAAATTCATCTATTTTTCCTTCCTTACTTTTGCAGCTGTGTGGTTCAGACTAAGAACTAATAGTTTTTTGTTTCTACAAAGGAAAGAAATATCAAATGTGCTGTATGTAAATGTGATTGAGTGGGTGTTCTTGAGAGACATTGAAAAATTCACAGCTCGGCTGCTTGCTGGGAACCAGTGCAGAGGGAACAATGCCAGTGATGAACCTGTTTGAAGTCCTTAGACCATGATCTGAGGACTTCTCTAGTTAAGCCTCAATCCTTTCAGAAAGGGGAACCCTGAACATACCTTCAGCCTTTAAAAAGGTCAATGAAAGAGTCTTATAACCTGTAAACTTTGTTACATTATTAAAGTGTGCCAACTTTTAACTAGTAAATCATGGCTCTTTTCACCATTTGTGATTCATTACATCTTTAAAGTTCTTATTTCCCAGATTTTCTAAAAGGGGATTAAATATCCCAAATTTTGCACCCTTGCAATGGCATGCCTATTCTGGCCAATGGCCTGTTCCAAGGTGTGATTGACAGGCAAGTATCTTCCTGATGTCATCCCAACTTTACTGGGCATGTATCTATCTTCCCTCTGTTGGACCCCTGGGGAGTGTAAAGCTGTAGCTTCCTAATGACATATCTATAATATTTTGCTTTCCCTTTGTTCCTTTCCTGATATTAATAACTAGGTTAATTATAATGGTGTAATTTCCCTCACACAGAGAAAAAAGGAACCTCTTTGTATTCTCACAAAGGAGAAATAAATGAAGGTCTCCATCTTCTTGCAATTGCTTCAGGCTGACAGAGGGGAGCAATCCTTTGCTCTTGCTTGTTCTTTGTTCCTCTTGGCTGCCCTTGGGACTCTTGTTGCTTGGGGCATGTTCTCTTGGCTCTCCTGCATTCCCCTACATGGCCCATGGCCATATGGAGCCCCCCACACAATGAACTAATGGACTGCAACTAGTGTGATGTTGTACTGATCCCTGCTGCAACATGAAATGGAAACTTTGAACACTGGCTTTGCTTTTAGCTCTACTGAAATCCCAGCTATGCTTCTTCCAGGACTGTATTCAGGGAAATGGGACTTTGGAAACCCAGGGATGTAGTTCCACACAAATAAAAGTTACTAATCCTCCTGTGTGAGTCTCACAAAACTTTTTCTTGAGATATCTTAAGGACTCTAACCTCAGCAATGAGTGGGAAAAGGGATGCCTCAATTTCCCTGATAACATTACTGTGACTGGGGAGAAACACAATAGAATTTTTAAAATGTTGTTTCTGCATGGTGGCAATATGGATACATAAAGGATAAACAAAGATATGTACACACACATGCACACACCTGAAAAAATATTTTAAAAAGTGACTTTAAGCAATAAAAGCAACTACTGGGTTATGTAGACCTAAAATTCCTATTATAATCTAATTTTTGGTTGAAAGCATTCTTAAAGAAAATCTCTTGTTAAAATATAAGATATTATATAGTAGTGGGTTGCATTACTCATTATTAACCCCCAGTATAAAAAATGTGTCTGATTTTTTAGCTTGGCAGACTGAAGAACATGAACCTAATGGTTTGGGGGGGGGCATGCATGTGGACAAAAAGAGGTCACATGCTAACCTGACAAGCTCATGAAAGGACTGTGTGATGGCCTTGAAAATTCAGAGACCTATAGTAACCATAAATGATGGTCTGAAATAAAAACTTTTTAATTAAAATCAGTTTCTAGTAGGTAGTCATGTCCTAGGCTAGAATCTTCCTTGACAAAACTCAATCTTTACATTAACCAAGCCTGCCTATTACCTTTTTGCATCTATGATAACATTCCTTTGGAATGTCAGGATAACTTCCCTTTTTCCGGACCCCTTAAGGCACAGTGAATGTACCAGAACTGAGACTACAAATACTCTCATTGTCATTTTTATCATAACATGTTGACTATTTACATCTTACACTCATCTATGAAAGATGTATCATTTTACTTTTTATCCAATCTCAGAGGTTTCCCCAATTTACTTTCTCCCACCTCCCTAATCTGTCACCAATTAATTTAATGTAACCCACTTACATTCTCTCTTTTGACTGTTATGTATAAAATAAGGTGCAAAATTTCCATTCTCTGGAACATTATAAAAATGTGTTGAGGTTTTGCTTCCTGGCAATTGTTGACAGTTTGGCTCAAATAAATTCACAAAAATTCTTTACAGATTTGAGTGTTTCTTATGTTGATGTACAGATGGATTTTGATGGAGAAAGGACCTGTGGAGGGCATAGCTTTCAGGCAAATGCCTGCCAGGGAGTGACACTGAAGAGGTCTTCAAGGTAGAGAAAGGTGGTCTGGTATATCGGGAGGATTAAAAAGGAATGGCCAAAACAAACTTGCTTTTTGTTTTGCCCATCTCCTATGTTGCAGCAAATACGTTTGTTCATAAATCTTTGTGCAAATCTCTGATTTTTAATTCAGAATAATTTCCTGGAAGTAAAAATACTTTATCAAAGGTTATGGATAATCTCAGACATTTGATAGCAAATTTCAGGCACATTCTAGGTGAAAAGCCCAGTTTACTCTGCACCAGACTGAGAGCACCTAGTCATAAAAAAATTTTGTGAGACTTCACATGAAAAGGAAAAACCAGTCACTACCCAGGAACTCTGCTCACTTTTCTGAAAAAGGTACAGCTAGGTTTTTCTCTGGCAAATGTTAGGACTTCTAGGAGGACTTAAGTAGTTATATAGGAAGTGATTTTGAAGTCACTTATTCACAGGAACAGCTGAAGCCACCTAAAAATGAAAGTGAAATTTAACCATCACCAGGGCTTAAACAACCAGTATCAGATTTCAGCTTGGATGTTCAAGCAGACTTCTTTGTTTACAGCAGTCAACTACAACTGTCTACAAGGGGTCAAATTAACTGAAAATTAGCTCAAGAAGGCTAACAGCTTTAACTGTCATCTAATAGACCTATATCCGAAACTCCCTAATATTTTTTGTTGACTACTATTGTCAAGAGTCCCAAGAGTAAATCTAATTTAAACTGATGCTCAATTTGGTCAGGATTGAAGAATTACTGGATGGCAATTGTGGAAAAAAACTGGGTAAAATTCCTTTTGTCCATTGGTGATTAAAGCATTTGTACTTTAATACTTAAAATACAGCCCATCTGGAATCCTTAGATGAAAGCTTTAACTTTCAAAAAAAAGATTTGAAGGTCTCTTTGTCTTCCCCTGAAGGCTTTAAAAGGCAGTCACCAATTCATAAATGAAATCACTGGTAAAATAAAATTCTTTTTTTAACTGCATTTTAATAGGCTCATATCTCAACCTTGGCTTAGGGCTTAGGATAAGAAGATGATGGATATTTGTATGACCCCTGGGAGCCCTGTGATGAGGAAGGGAAAAGAAATGATAATTCTTCAGCCACTCATGCTTGGAAGATCACTTTCAATAGGCACATAAATTATCTTTGTGGTTCCTTCCTTTGGGGAGGAAGACACTTGGAGTCTAGTACAATAATCAGGAAGTATGTAATGGATCAATATTTGCTGCATTAGGTTTTTGTGTTGTTATTTCTCTTTGCCCTCCTTCTCTATAAGGTCATCCTTCTCTGGTTTTATGTTTTTCACATAAAATATCCCTCTGCTCTTCATGAGCTCTCTTCTGTAACAGATGCTGGGCTCACTGTATACTGCTTAAGTTTCTTCTTAAATATTCAAAGGAGATTGAGTCCTGCCACAAAAATCAGTGGAGTCTCTCTGAGACCTCATTATGGATTACATTATTTTTATTGCCAGTGATATAAAAACAGGTTCATTGTAAATATGAGTCACACAAGAGATCCTATAGTATACTCCCATCCATGGCCTTAAGACTATTCCTCCAACCTTTAAGAAAATGTAGCCCTTTGGTTATGTCAGAAGCTGAACAATTATGTCTGCAAAACCCTAACACAGATATTTTTACCCCAATATTCTTAGATATGATAATTTCATTGAAAAAAATCACTGTCAGGTGGGAAAATCTTTTGAGAATTGATGCAGTGGTGCAGTCTTCAAAATCTATGGTTAATAAACCATCCTGGGTTATAAGAAGATGAGTGGTGGGGAAATAAAAGTCAATAGAACATATCTAATATGAAAAATAAAATAAGTTGCTAAATGATAGTTCACATACATAAGTACATGTTTGATTTTATTTTTCTAGTTCTGAATGGACTTTACTACAAGCTCATTCACAAAGTAGCAATTGTGATTTAAATATAAAAACAATGGAATTTGCTGTAATAAAATTTCTCACCCTCATATTTGCTGATGAGTAACAGGTTAATCTATAAAGGAACACATTTATTTTTACATATGTTAATAGAAGATGCAGAAGATAATGATGTAAATCTGAAATAATTAAACATTTATTAAACTTCTGAAAAAGATCTCTTGATATAGCTCTGTGGTTGAGAAAGATATTCTGGTTTACTTTTCTGAGGTTCAAAGGCAAAGGCCATGAGCTGAAGCTCTTTGCTCATTTGAAGTAAATTGTCTTGACAGTGCATAAGAGAGAGGAGAGCATTGAGATAATTGGGTTCAAAGCAAGTGTTTGAAGAATGGAAATAGGAAGATTATTGTGCAGATTAAAAGATGTATAAATGAATAATTGGTTAAAGTTTATATCTGAGAAAAGATACAAATATGGATTATGATTTAGTTAGAGCATAAGAGGGAAAGAATATTTGCATATACATTTGGTAAACACAACTAATTTTTCTGATCATAACTGAGCATTTGGGGAATTCTGGCATGTGCAGCAGCAGGAACCATTGCTGGATCCCTGAATATACCCCTCAGCCCACTCCAAAGGTCACCTGAAGTTTTGAGGGGAAGTTCCCAACCACACTGAGGACTCCCTCACACATCTGAGACTTTCTGCCAGAGGATGTTCTCTGGCCATGGGACTGTACCTTGCCTGTGCACGGTGCAGGCAAGAGGCTCTTGGGGAATCAAGGAAAGTCCTAGAAACAAGCTTTAAACAATAAGGGATCCAAGTTGGTGGAATACGAAATGCAGAATTTCAAATGGTCCCCAGGTTGATCGAGTCACAGTTGCCCACCGTGGTAGCCTGCTCACTAAATCACCCTTCATTTGTTTGTCCGGCTTCCCCAGAGCTACAGGATTAGTCTTGCCCACCTCAAGCACACCAGTGGTGCTCCTATTCCCATCTACTGAACTACACATTTTGCCCCACCCTGCTGTGCTCCAAGGCAAAAGAGATGGTTCTGGCTGAAAACTTGGGTCAGCATTTCTCAGTTTGATGGCATGACGGAGTTGGATATTTGGACCATGCCAGTCCAGGTGGAGCTGGGTCCAGAGACCCCACTGCCAGACTACTAGGAGCTCGGCCATGTAGCACTTTGGACAGGCTGAGCCAGGTGGGGACAGTTCCTGGCATTAGCTTGCACCAGAGAACCTCCTGGGAGGCACAGGATGGGCAAACCAAATGGCCAGCTTCAGACATCAGAGCAGTAACTAGCAAGCTTCACAAACAGCATAACCAATGGGTGATCACAGCAGGCACAAAAATAGGTGGAGGCAAACCTCACTTAAAAAAAAACAAAGGGAGAGAAGATGGTGGCAGTGTGAGAAGCAGCAGAGTGCCCCCGCTCCCAGCCATGGACTCGATTTACTCCTAAAATCCTATGTAGCTAGATTGCAAAAACCAGAGAGACATACCTGAGTGCACGGAGTTCAAGTGGGGAGCACTGAAGAAACATTATGGAGTCTGGTGAGAGAGGGGGAGTATAGGAAGGGGGAGTCCCCCCTGAAGCCTGTGCTGGGCTCCAAGCCCGGAGGCTTGGAGGCTGCAACTCTCCCTCCCCTTGGGAGTGCAGACTGGCATCCAAAAGTGGGGAATCTCACACCCAGAGCGATGAGATGGAAAAGAGCGCCCCACGCACAGAGCAAAGGAACCCTGGGAATTGCTGAGTCCTCGAAGAGGGGACAGCTTCTTCCTGAGAAACAAAGCCTCTAATGGCAGACGGCGCCTTCCTAGCGAAACAAAACTTCTAGTGGAGGCTACGACCAGCGCCTAATGCTTGGGGTGCCGACCATAGGGAAGGCTGTCCCAAGGTCTGTGGCACCCAAGTGGTAAGAGAGCAGAGGACTGCACTGAGCAGCCGCACACGGGAGCATTTGGTAAACATGTGGAGCATTGTGTTGAGCCCCAGAAAGCACTGAATCTGTGTGGCATGGGGGAGGGGAGGAGCTCCTGGTGCCCAGAAGCTGGGATCTGTGACCAGCCCTGAGGGTGTCCTCCTGGCCTGAGCTCCCAGTGCAGAGAGGCTGGGATCGGAGACCAACCCTGAGGGGCGCCATGGTGGAGCGTGAAGCCAGCCAGCTTTGCTGAGACCAGTGGTGTGGTGAGCTGCATGGAGCTGACTTTAGGTCTCCTCCATCTGGGGGCCTTGGTGAACAGGAGGCAGGACCTTGCAGGCAGACTTTCTGCCTGTGTGTTGCTTTGTGAGTTTGTGAGTTTGATCTTGGAACTGGATCCCACCTTCTCAGCATGCACTGCATGGAAAGACCAGCAGAGGCTGGGATTGGGGGTCTGCACAGTAGACGGTCTGAGGGGCCAGCCTGGTGACACCAGACAACCAGAGCTGAGCATGGAGGATCACAGCCCTCCTGCCTCTCCTGCAGCCAGGAGCACCACCGCCAAGAGAAAAGGGGCGGGTCCAGCTCACTGAAGCCCCAGACAACCCCACAGGGCACAGTCCTGAGGGAGAAGGGAGAGCAGCTCACAGGAGGACTGTACAAAAATAAGACTCTCAGGGACTGTTGTTTGGGAACTGGAGGAAATGCTGAAAACACCTGCTGGGGGCTGGGCAGGTAAAGGACTCACCAGAATGTTTTCTTAATCAAACCCATTGAGCCCAGGCTGCTGAAACGGCCCATACAGAAAAGGCAACAGGCTGAAATCAATCTGAAGCTGCAGCAGGACAGAGCATGGGGAACTAGAATCAGAGGACAAAGTAGGGACTGAAGAGCTGGTGGTGGAGCAGAGACTAACTCCCAAAGAGTGAGCGCCTGACAGTGAAACCTCTAAGGGAAGTGATACCCCAAGCTACACTAGCCACCCTGCACCCTAAAGACTCTACAGAAGACTCTGGAGGAAACTACAAATTTGCAAAATAGTTGACAAGACGAGGTGGTCCACAAAGAACCTCAGATCAACCATCTATCTAAGGACACCAGAGCCGAACCTAGACGGTTCCTCACATTGGCTGATACACAAGTACCTCCCAGGAGTACTAAAACCAGCACACAAAACAGTGACCCTCAGACAACATAAGTTGTGCAGAGGATACTCACCTGATTGACTACCTTTTTTTCTTCTGTTTTTTGTTTTGTTTGGTTTTCATTTTGGTTTTTTTTTTTTGTTTTGGGTTTTTTCATTGTTTTTTGTTTGTGTGTTTATTTACTTTTTCTCTTTTTTCCTTAGGAAGAAGTGAAAGAGGAGAAAATTTGTTTTTTCTCTTTTTTTAAATTTAAAAAAAAATTTTTTAAATTTTTTAAAAACATTTTTTAACTAATTTTTTTCTCTTTTTTAGAAAAGAATTTTGTTTTTGTTATTTGCTTTGTTTTGTTTTATCCTTGCTTCTACTATCAAGACTTTCTTGATATCTCTCTTAATGATTAGGACTTTATCATTATAACCAAGTTTACAGTTTTCCTTTATAATTTCCAACAAATCTCTTACCGGAATCCCTCCCTCCCTGGGCTATATCTCTCTCGCTCCTCTCGATCCATTCGCATAACTTCTTTTTCTTTTTCTTTTTTCTTTTTCTACTTTTCTTTCATTCTTGGTTATCCTCCCTTCTGCCTTCCTGTCTTTTTGTTCGATTGTTAGTTTCTCTTGTTCTCTTTATTGTATTTTTGTTTTCTAATTTTCAACTATTATCCTGTTCCTATTCTCTCCCTTAATTTTTTGCTGCCCCTTCTTTCAGAATCTTTTCTCTGCTTCTGTTATCTCCCAGTAGCTTATCTAAGTTTTACATTTTATATTATTATTTTCTAAATTTTCACTAGTATTAACAACAATATACATCTTTCTCTCTCTCTAAGCATTACTTTTCTTTTTCTCTTTCTTTTTTTCAAACATTTTTTGTGTGTGTGTTCTCCCTTCACTCTCCCAGTTCTATTTTCACGCGGGTTGTTTTCATCAAGACTGTCAAGATATTTTGTAAGATACCTCTTGTTTCCTGGAAGTTTAGTTGTGTATTGTCCTGCCTTGCCAGCACCTGTACAACAGCTTACAAGACAAGGTTGGGGCTGAGACACAGTTAGAAAACCTGAGAGGAGGGTCCTCCCAAGGACTGATCAACAACAATCCAGACCCAACCACAATAGGAGTACATAAAGAAATCACAAAAGGGACTCCACAAGAGGGACACGCCTAGAGCAAAGAGCTCAAAAGTATAAGGAAAACACACCTCTGGCCTCCACTGGACCCACAAGATAAAATACCATCCAACAAGACTGGGAGACAGCAAATATATCTAATAATAAATAGATACAGACACTAAGATCTACCAAAATGGGGAGACAAAGAAACAACCCTCAAATTAAAGAAAAGGAAAAATCACCAGTAAAAGACTTTGATGAGAAGGAGTTAAGCAAGTTATCAGAAATGGAGTTCAGAGTATTGACGATGTTCAAGGAACTTAAGAAGACACTAGATGATCAGATCAAGGACCTTAGTGAAAACATGAAAAAAGTGATACATACCATAAACAAAACTCAGACAGAGATAAAGAATGCTGTATCTGATATCAAGAATGCACTGGAAGGAATTAAAAGCAGGCTCAATGAAGCAGAGGATAGAATAAGTGACTTAGAAGACAAGGTAGAAAAAAATCACTCAATCAGAGCAGCAAAAATAAAAAACACTTAAAAGGCATGAGGAAAGTCTAAGGGAGCTTTGGGACAACATGAAGTGAATCAACATTCACATTATAGTTATTCCAGAGGGGGAGGAAAGAGGAGAGCAAGGGATAGAGAACTTGGTGGAAGAAATAATGATAGAAAATTTCCCTAGGCTGGAGAAGGAGAAAGCCACACAAGTTCAGGAAGCACAGAGAGTTCCAAACAAGAGGAACGCAAAGAGACCCATTACAAGACACATCATAATAAAAATGGCAAATGTCAAGGACAAAGAAAAAATATTAAGGGCTGCAAGAGAGACACAAGCAGTGACCTACAAGGGAATCCTCATAAGGCTGACAGCTGATTTCTCAACAGAGACTCTTCAGGCCAGAAGGGTGTGGCATGAAGTTCTCCAAGTAATGAAAATTAAGAACATGCAACCAAGATTGCTTTATCCAGCAAGGCTATCATTTAAAATTGAAGGTGAAATAAAGAGCTTCTAAGACAAAAAAAGACTAAAGGAATTCAATACCAACAAACCAGGATTGCAAGAAATGCTAAAAGGACTGATTTAAGAAAAAGAAGGAATAGTGAGAGAAAGGTATATTAGCATAAAGGGGGAAAATGGCATTAAATAAGTTGATATCAATAGCAACCTTTAATGTAAATGGAATAAATGGTCCAATCAAAAGACATAGGGTACCTGAATGGGTAAGAAAATAGGACCCAAATATATGTTCTCTACAAGACTCACCTGAGAGCAAAAGACACACACAGGCTAAAAGTGAAGGGATGGAGTAAAATATTCCATTCAAATAGAAAGGAAAAGAAAGCTGGAGTAGCAACTCTTATTTCTGACAAAACAGATTTCAAAATAAAGACCATAACAAGAGACAAAGACAGTGACTACATATTACTAAAGGGATCAATCCAACAGGAGGAAATAACCCTCATAAACATTTATGCACCCAATATAGGAGCACCTAAATATATAAAAAATATCTTGGGGACTTTAAAGGGGAGATTGACAGTAACACAATCATAGTGGGGGACTTTAACACCACACTGTCAACACTGGACAGATCATCAAGACAAAAAACCAACAGGGAAACACAAACCTTAAATGACTCACTAGACCTAATGGATTTAATTGGCACTTACAGAACATTCCACCCCAAAGCAACAGAATACATATTCTTCTCAAGTGCTCTATTTTTGGAACATTCTCAAAATAGACCACATGTTAGGGCACAAGGCAAACCTCTACAAATATAAGAAGATTGAAATTATATCAAGCATCTTCTCGGATCACAATACCATGAAATCAGAATTCAACCACTATTAAAAAACTCAAAAATATTCAGACACATGGAGGTTAAAAAACATGTGATTAAACAATGAATGGGTTACCAATGAGATTAAGGAAGAAATTAAACACTTCATGGAAAGCAATGAAAATGAACAGACAACAGCCCAAAATCTATGGGACACCGTGAAAGCAGTCCTGTGAGGAAAATTCATAGCATTACAGGCTTATCTCAAGAAACAAGAAAAAGATCTAATGAACTATCTAATGCAACTAAAAGAACTAGAATGAGAACAGCAATAAATGCCCTGAGGAAGCAGAAGGAAGGAAATAATAAAAATCAGAGCAGAAACTAATGACATAGAGACTAAAAAAACAATACAAAAAATCAATGAAACCAAGAGCTGGTTCTTTGAAAAGGTAAACAAGATTGATGCACCTTTAGCCAGACACATGAAGAAACAAAGAGAGAGGACCCAAATAAATAAAATCAGAAATGAAAGAGGCGATATAACAACTGACCCAACAGAAATGCAAAGGATTGTAAGAAAATATTATGAGTAACTATATGCCAACAAATTGGACAACAGAAGGGAAATGGACAAATTCCTAGAAGAATACAACCTTCCAAAGCTGAACCAAGAAGAGGCAGAAAACCTGAATAGGCCGATAACAACTAATGAAATTGAAGCAGTAATCAAAAAACTCCCAGCAAACAAAAGTCCTGGACCAGATGGATTTACAGGCAAGTTTTACCAAACATTCAAAGAATTAACACCTATTCTATTCAAACTATTCGAGAAAATCCAAGATGAGGGAAAACTCACAAACTCTTTTTATGAGTCCAGCATCATCCTAATCCAAAAACCAGATTAAGGTACTACAAAGAAAGAAAATTACAGGCCAATATCCCTGATGAACATAGATGCTAAAATCCTCACTAAAATACTAGCAAACCTGATCCAGCAATACATTAAAAAGATCATACATCGTGACAAAGTGGGATTTATTCCAGGGATGCAAGGCAGGTACAACATCTGCAAATCAATTAATGCGATACATCATATAAACAAAATGAAGGACAAAAACCATATGATCATATCAATAGATACAGAAAAAGCATTCAACAAAATCCAGCACCCATTTCTGATAAAAACTCTCAGCAAAGTGGGAATAGAGGGATCATACCTCAACATAATAAAGGCCATATATGACAGACCTACAGCCACCTTCATACTCAGTGGGTAAAAACTAAAACCATTTCCATTAAAAATCGGAACAAGACAGGGAAGTTCACTTTCACCACTCTTATTCAACATAGTACTGGAAGTCCTCACCACAGCCATCAAACAGGAAGAAAACATAAAAAGTATCCAAACTGGGAAGGAGGAAGTAAAACTGTCATTATTTGCAGATGACATGATATTGTACATAGAAAACCCTAAAGAGTCCATCAAAGTACTACTAGATTTGATAAAGAAATGTGGCAAGGTAGCTGGATAGAAAGTCAACATCTGGAAATCAATGGCATTCTTATACACCGACAATACACTTTCAGAGAGAGAAACTAAAAAAGCAATACCATTTACCATTGCAACTAAAAAAATAAGATACCTAGGAATAAACTTAACCAAGGATGTAAAAACCCTGCACTTGGAAATCTATGTGACGCTGAGAAAAGAAATAGAGGAAGATTTAAACAAGTGGAAGGATATACCATGCTCATGGATTGGAAGAATTAATATCATTAAAATGTCCATACCACCCAAAGCAACTTATAAATTCAATGCAATTCTGATTAAAATAGCAAAAGCATATTTCACAGATCTAGAACAAACATTTCAAAAATTTATATGGAACCAAAAAAAGACCCCGAATAGCTGCAGCCATCTTGAGAAAAAAGAACAGAGTGGGAGGGATCACATTACCAGATTTCAAACTATATTACAAAGCCACTGTAATCAAAATGGCCTGGTATTGGTACAACAGTCAAATAGACAAATGGAACAGAACAGAGACCCTAGGTATAGACCCACGCCATTATGTTCAGTTAGTATTTGACAAAGGAGGCAAGAGTATACAATGGAGTATGACAGTCTCTTTAATAAGTGGTGCTGGAAAATCTGGACAGATACATGCTAAAAAATGAAACTAGACCACCAACTTTCACCATACACAAAAATAATCTCAAAATGGATAAAAGACTTAAAGGTAAGTCACAAAATCATAACAATCCTGGAAGAATACACAAGCAGTAAAGTCATAGACATTCCATGTAGTGCAATTTTCACTGATACATCTCCTAGGGGAAGAGAAACAAACAAACAAAATAAACATATGGGACTACATCAAAGTAAAAAGCTTCTGCACAGCAAAAGAAAACAGCCTCAAAATACAAAGGAACCCCACGGTCTGGGAAAACATATTTGCCAAGGATGTAACTGTTAAGGGGCTAATTTCCATAGTGTACGAAGAACTCATAGCACTCAGCAAGAGGAAGACAAACAACCCAATTATGAAATGGGAAAAGGACTTGAATAGATGCTTTCTCAAAGAGGACATGGAGATAGCCAAAAGACATATGAGAAAATGCTCAAGGTCGCTAATCATCAGGCAGATGCAAATGAAAAGCACAATGATGTATCACTTCATACCTGTCAGAATGGCTACCATTAAGAAATCAACAAACAATATGTGCTGGGAGGCTGTGGAGAAAGGGTAACCCTAGTACACTGCTGTTGGGAATGCAGACTGGTGCAACCACTATGGAAAACAGTATAGAAGCTCCTCAAAAAATTAAAAATGGAGCCACCTTTTGACCCAGTGATTCCTCTCCTAGGAATGTATCCTAAGAATCCTGAAACATTAATCAGAAAGAATATATATTACCTGATGTTCATAGCAGCATAGTTTACAATAGCTAAGGTCTGGAAAGAGCTCAAGTGCCCATCAGTAGATAAGTGGATAAAAAAGCTGTGGGACATTTACACCATGGAATACTATGCAACTGTAAAGAAGAATAATCTTGTACCCTTTGGGACAGTATGGATGGAGCTTGAGAAAATTATGCTAAGTGAAATATGCCAAGCAGAGAGAGACAAACATCGCATGATCTTGCTGAAACCTGAAATCTAAAGAACTTAATAAACAGATGAACAGAATAGATTCAATGACATGGAAGCATAGATGAGACTGACGAATGTCAGAGGGATGGAAGAGGGCAGGAGGGTGAAGGGGGAGAGAGTAACCAAAGAATTTATATGCATATATACACAATCCAAGGACATGCAGAATGGTGGGTAAGGGACTGTGGAGGGGAATGGGACAGGGTGGCATGGGTCATTGGGGAGAAAAAGGGACATCTGTAATATTTGAAACAAAAATAAAATTGAAAGATTGAAAAAAAAATTATTTTCTTTCCAATTTAATTTTATTCTATTCTTTCATATCTTATTTCTCTTTCTTTTTTATTCTATTTTTTTCTTACTCTTTTTTTTCCATTTATCTTTTTCTATTTTTTATGATTTATTTCTTTATATTTTAATCATCACCTGAGGATATTTTTTTGCATTGCTTTTCAAAGAGAGTGGAAGGAAGGGGATGAGACAAAAACATTGATGTGAGAGAGACATCGATTGCTTACCTACCACATGTGCCCCAACCAGGGCTGAGGATTCACCTTGTAACTGAGGTACTAACTCATGGCCTGAATCAAACCTGGGATCCTCCAGTCCTCTGGCAGATGTTATAACTACTGAGCAAAACTGGCCAAAGCTATTTTTAAATTTTTTATATTTTTTGTTTTTATTTTTACTTTCCTTTATCTCCTTCCCTTTCATTATCTTTTCCATTCCTTTTTTCTTTTCTAATTCTTTTTGTCTCTTGTCTTTTATTATTTTTGTTTATTTGTTTGTTGTTTGTTAATCCTCTCCAGAGGAAGTTTTTTCATTGATTTTTTTTGGAGAGACTGGAAAGGAGGGGGAGAGACACACTGAAAGAAATATCAGTGTGAAAAAGATAAATGGATTGGTTGCCTTCCACACATGCCCAGACCAGGGCCAAGGATGGAGCCTGCAACCGAGGTATGTGTCCTTGACCAGTATCAAACCTGGGACCCTTCAATCTGGGTGCTGACACTCTAACCACTGAGCAAAACTTGTTAGGTATGTTTGATTTTTTGTCTCTTTTTTCTATTCTTATTCTTTTGTTGTTGGTTTGTTTTGGTGTGTGTGTTTCATTTGGTTTGGTTTGTCTTTTTTTTGTTCTGTCAGTATCTGTACAACAATTTGCATGGTGTGGTCAGGGTAAAGCCTCAAAGTCAGCCAGCCTGAGTGTCAAACCCATCAAAGAATGGGACAACGGCAACCAAAACACAATTACAACTGGATGGCCCACATAACCCACACAAGGTACACTCTTAAAGCACCCAGCTCAGGAGATTAAGAGTGCACCACTGGGTCCCACAGCATATCTACTACAAAAGACACCCCAACAAGACTGGGAGTTATAACATTCCTATTAAACACAAAGAGACAGCCAAAATGGTGAGACAAAGAAGCAGGCACCAAATGGAAGAACAGGAGGAATCTCCAGAGAAAAAACTAAATAAAACAGAGGCAAACAATTTATCAGAAACAGAATTCAAAGTAATGGTTATGAGAAGCATCAGTAGCATACAAAAATTCATTATAAACCACAAATAAGAACTAGTTGAAAATAAAAAATACCCTATCTTACATCAAGAATATATTGGAAGAGCCCTAGCCAGTTTGGCTCAGTGGTTAGAGAATCGGCCTTGGGGCTAAAAGGCCCGGGGTTTGATTCCAGCCAAGGTCATGTACCTCAGTTGCAGGCTCCATTTCCAGCCCCAGTTTGGGTGGGTGCAGTAGGCAACCAATCCATATATCTCTCTCACATCAATGTTTCTCTCTGTCTCTCTCCCTTCCACACTTTCTAAAAAGCAATGGGGGAAAAAATCTTCAGGTGAGGATTAAAAGAGAAAAAAGAATACATTGGAAGAAATTAAAAGTAGGTTGGATGAAACACAGGATTGAATAAGTGATTTAGAAGACAAGGTAGAAAAAAACACCTAATCAGAGAATTAAATAGATAATAAGAGAACTTTGGGAAAACAAGAAATGTAACAACATCCACATCATAGGGGTATCAGAAAAAGAAGAAAGTGAGTGAGGGATAGAGAACCTGTTTGAAGAAATAATGAAAGAAAATTTCCCTAACCTAATGAAGGAAAAGTTACATCAGTTCAGAAAGCACAGAAAGTCTCAATCAAGATGAACCCAAAGAGACCCATACCAAGACACATCATAATTAAAATGACAAACTTTAAATACAGGGAGAATCTTAAAGGCATCAAGAAACAGTTAGTTACCTAAAAGGTACTTCCCATAAGTTCTCTTAAGGCTGTCAGTTGATTTCTCAACAGAAACATTATAGGCCGGAAGGGAACAGCATGAAATATTTAAAGTAATGAAAAGTGAGGATCTGAAACTAAGACTACTTGATCCAGCAAGCTATCATTTAAAATTGACCATGAAGGAAAGAGCTTCCCAGACAAAAAATGACTAATATAGTCCATTATCACCAAACTAGCATTGCAAGAAATGTTAAAGGAACTGCTGTAAGAAGAAAAAGAGAGAGGATCATAGGCATAAAAAAATAAAAATGGCAATAAATAATTACTTATCAATAATAACCTTAAAGGTAAATAATTAAATACTCCAATCAAAAGACATAAGGAAGCTGAATTAATAAAAAAGCATAATTGATATATATGTGTCACAAGAAACCCACCTCAGAACAAAAGATTCACACAGGCTGAAAGTGATGGGGAGGAAAAAAATATTCCATGAAAAAAAAAAAAAAACCCAAAAAACTGGCATAGCAATACTTATAACTGGGAAAAGAAACTTCAAAACAAAGACCATGATAAGAGACAAAGAAGAACATTACATAACACTAAGGGATCAATTCAACAAGAAGATATAACCTTGGTAAAAATATATGCACCTGATATAGGAGCACCTAAATATATTTTAAAAATTCTTGATGGACTTTAAAGGAGGGATGGACAAAAATACAGTCATAATAGGAGACCTGAGCAGCCACTGACATCACTGGGTAGATCTCCCAGACAAAAATTCAACAAGGAAACAGTGACTTTAAACGACACATTAGATCAGATGGATTTAATTGATACTTATAGACCATTTCATCTCAAAGCAACAGAATATACATTCTTCTGAAGTGCATATGGAACATTCTAAAAGACGGACCATATGTTAGAACACAAAATAAATCTTGACAAATTCAAAATTAAAATTATATCAAGCATCTTCTCAGATCACAATGGCATGAAACTACAAATCAACTACAATAAAAAACACACAAAAACATTCAAACACATGGAGGTTAAACAGTATGTTATTAAAGAATAAATGAGTTACTAATGAGATCAAGGAAGAAATAAAAATTACCTGGAAACAAATGAAAATGAACACACAAAAACCCAAAATTTATGCGACAAGATGAAATCAATCCTGAGAGGGAAGTTCATAGCATTGAAAGCCTACGTCAAGAAGCAAGAAAAGTCCTAAATAAATGAGATAACCCTAAACCTCAAATAAATAGAAAAAGAACAACATGAAAAGCCCAGAGTAAGTAGAAGGAAGAAAATAATAATGTTCAGAGTGGAAATAAATGACAGAGTAAAAAAATAATTCAAGATATCAATGAAACCAAGAGCTCATTCTTTGAAAAAAGGAGCAAGATTGATGAACCCTTAACCAGACTCATCAAGAAATAAAAAGAGAGCCCTGACTGGTGTGGTTCAGTGAGTTGAGCATTGACCCATGCACAGATTTCACTGGTTCCATTCCCGGTCAGGGCACATGCACAGCTTGGGAGCTCTATCTCCAGTAGGGTTTGTGCAGGAGGCAGCTGATCAATATTTCTCTCATTGATGTTTCTCTCTCCGTCCTCTTTCTCTAAAAAAATCAATAAAAACATATTTTTCAAAAATGAAGCAAAGAGAGAGAACCCAAGTAAATAAAGCCAGAAATGAAAGAGGCAAGGTACCAACTGACATCACAGAAATACAAATTGCAAGAAAATACTATGAACAATGATATGCCAATAAATTAGACAACCTGGGAGAAATGGACAAATTCCTAGAAACATACAGACTCCCCCAACTAAGTAAGGAAAATTTAGAAAACCTAAATAGGTTGATAACAACTAATGGAATTGAAATAGTAATAAAACAAAACAAAACAAAACAAAAAACCAAGCAAATAAAAGCTCTGGTCTGTACAGCTTCACAGGGAAGTTTTACCAAACATTAATAGAAGAACTAAGACCTATCCTCCTCAAACTATTCCAAAAAATTTAAGAAAGGGAATTCCAAGCTTTTTTAAAAGAAGCCAGCATTATTCTAATTCAAAACCAGATAAAGACACTACAAAAAAAGAAAATTATAAGCCTGTATCCTTGATGAATGTAGATACTAAAATCCTCAACAAAATATTAGCAACTCAGATTCATCAATACATTAAAAAGATCATATACCAGGACCAAGTGGAATTTATTCTAGGGATCCAAGGTTGGTACAATATACACAAATCAATAAATGTGTTACATCACATAAACAAAATGAAGGATGAAAATCACATGATCATATCAATAGATGCAGAAAAAGCATTCAATAAAATCTAGCACCCATTTATAGTAAAAATACCCAGTGAAGTGGGAATAGAAGGATCATATGTAAACATAATAAAGGCCATATATCAAAAACCTACAGCCAACATCACAGTCAATGGGCAGATAATAAAAACATTTTCCTTAAGATCAAGAACAAGACAAGGATTTTTGCTTTCATCACTTGTTCAAAATAGTACTGGAAGTCCTAGCCACAGGGATCAGAAAAGAAGAAGAAATAAAAGACATCCAAATTTGAAAGGAGGAAGTAAAACTGTCATTATTCACAGATGCCATAATATTGTACATAGAAACCATAAAGACCTCACCAAAAAATTACTAGATTTAATAAATGAATTCAGCAAATTAGCAGGATACAAAATTAGTATCTAGAAGTCAATGGAATTTTTATACACCAATAATGAACTCAGAAAAAAGTAAAGTACCTAAGAATAAAGTACCAACAAATAAACTTAACCATGGAGGCAATATACCTGTACTCAGAAAACTATAGATAATTAAAGAAAAAGTAGAGGAAGATATAAACAGGTGGAAGCATATGAAGTGTTCCTGGATTGGAAGAATTAACATCATTAAAATGTTCCTACTACCCAAAGCAATCTATAGATTGCTTCAATGTAATTCTTATTAAAACACCAATGGCATATTTCACAGATCTAAAACAAATATTCTAAAAATTTATATGGAGCCAAAAAAGATCCTGGATAGCCTCAGCAATTGGAGGGACTATAATACCAGATATCAAGCTATACTAAAACACCAATGTAATCATAACTGTCTGGTATTGACATAAGAACGGGTATATAGATCAATAGAACAAAAGAGAGCCAGAAATCAGCCAATGCTTTTATGGATAATTAATATTCGACAAAGGAGGCAAGAGCATCCATGGAGTAAAAAGAGTCTCTTCAAAGAATGGTGCTGGGAAAAGACAGGCACATGCAAAAAAAAAAAAAAAAAAAAAGAAACTAGATCACCAACTTACACCATACTCAAGAATAAACTCAAAATGGATAAAAAAAACTTAAATGTAAGCTGCAAAACCATATAAATCTAGAAAGAAACATAGGCAGTAAAAGCTCAGACATCTCTCGTGGAAAAAATTTTGCCAGCATATCTCATAGGGAAGGGAAACAAAGGGAAAAAATAAAACAAACAGTACTAAATCAGTCTAAAAGGCTTCTGCACAGCAAAAGAAACCATTAATAAAATGAAAAGGGAACCCACTTTATGGGAGGACATATTCACCAATGATACATATAATAAGGGGTTAATTTCTAAAATATATGAAGACCATATACAATTCAACACCAAGAAGACAAACAATTCAATTAAAAAATGAGCAAAGGAACTGAATAGACAGTTCTCCAAAGAGTAGACATATGAAAAAATGCTCAAGGTCACTAATCATCAGAGAGATACAAATTAAAACTACAATGAAGTATTACCTCACACCTGTCAGAATGGCTACCATGGATAAAACAACAAACAAGTGTTGGGGAGGATGTGGAGAAATGGGCACCCTAGTCCACTGTTTGTGGGAATATAGACTGGTGCAGCCACTATGGAAAACAGTATGGAGTTTCCTTAAAAAATTAAATATGGAACTGCCTTTTGACCCAGTTTTCACACTTCTGGAAATATACCCTAAGAGTCCAGAACCACCAATCAGAAAGAGTATATTCACCTCTATTTTCAAAGCAGCACTATTTACAATAGCTAAGGTCTGGAAACAGTCCAAGTGCCCATAGGTAGACCAGTGGATAAAAAAGTGATGGTACATTTAGACAATGGAATACTATGCAGCTGTAAAAAAGAAGGATCTCTTACTCCTTGGGAAAGCATGGATGGATCTGGAGAGTATTATGCTAAGCAAAATAAGCCATTCAGAGAAAGATAAATATCATATGATATCACTCATATGTGGAATCTAATGAACAAAATAAACAGAAACAAAATAGGACCAGAGGCATGGATACATGGAACAGATTGACAGATCTGAGAGGGGAGGGGAAGGGAATGGGAGGGACTGGATGGGATTAACCAAAGAACATATATGCATATATGCACAGCCTATGGACATACAGACAACAATGTGGTCGAGGGGAGTAGGCGAGGGCTGGGTTGAGGGTAGCAAAGTGGGAGTATGGGGGATATCTGTAACAGTGTCAACAATTTTTTAAAAAGATATATGCTGAACAGATATTTGACAGAGAAAAATTGGGGGACATTTTTATTAAGAAATATTGATCTTGTTTGATTTGCATTTAGAAAAGTTTAGTAGATTTGTATTTTGTTAGAAAGGAGTGAAAAAAAGTCAGGAAGAGAAATGTTTGAGGGAAATAGGAAAATTTACTTCCCACCTGGTTGTGATGTGTCTCTGTGCTTAAGAGGTTGCAATGGAATATGATTTTTAGCTTTGGGGATGTTCACAATGCTTGCATCATCCATAATGACTGACAATGAAAATAGGAAGAAAAGATTTGGGTAAAAAATTCCACAGGAAATAAATAGTTGTGCTTACCATATCAAGTCCTTAAGATTTAAGTCTTTTCTCTCAACTTGCCATATCATTGTATTCTTTCTAATGAGAATGGTGAAAATATTCAATGCTGCAATTTTTCCTTTCCTTAGAAAAAGACCAAGATGTGGAAATAAAGACACGAGACCCCAGTATTCTTGGAGGTGCTAAATTACCCTAAGGAATGTAATGGGAGTATTTTCTGCCTGCTTCAAACCTCTCAAGTAAAAAACAAAAATGCTTATTACCTGCTATAAATTCAAGTTCAAGTTGACAAGGACAGATTAGAACTGTTTATTGTTTTAATATCTTAATTTTGTTGAATCTTCTTGGCATTTAATACTCATTCACCTAGGTGGTTTTTGAATCTGGTGATATTGTTTGTTTCTTATATTTTAAACTCTTTCCCTACTTTGTCTGCTTATGAATTTATAGTTCTTGTTTGGCTTAATAAGGAGGTTAACTTTCCAGAGTCATCTCCGTGAGTTTATAACCCATAGGGTCCAGGTCTCCTTCAAGGTCATGAACTGAGTTATGTAATGACAGGATGACAACAGTAAAATAGAAGTGATTTTCCCAAGCATCCTCTCTCCCCATCTGACGTGAGGAATTTTTTCCAGCTTTCACAGCTGAGGCACTGCTAATTGTTGAATTTGCATTAAGATTGTAAGCTCTGGCAAGCCTGAATTTCATTTTGGCTCATTTCCTCAGCCTTGTTCCACAAATAGTATCTCTAGCTCCAAACACTGAGGCCAAGGGAAAAAGATCCTGAGTACAGAAAGCGTAGCTTTGGCCTTTTTCTGATTGTAAAAAGATGCTTTTGATATAAGCAAAAAATTCTAAAAATTAGAAAATGTTCCATTTTATGTGACATTGTAAACCAAAGTACTTCATGTTCTGTGAAGGAGGAACTGAGTTTTCTACATCAGGGAAATTTGGACAAAGAGTGGATTAGCTCATTGGGGGCATTTTGATCATTTTCTTCCAGCTTATTTAGGTTGTAGCAACAAAGATGGTGGCCACGTGGGAGGCACATCTATGTTTAAATCCACACTGATTCAACAATTTATTCAAGCCTTTCTTCAGAATTCATCATGTGGTGTTAGAAAAAATAATATCAAGGGTAAATAAACATTTTTTGGAGGGTGGGGATTTTTTATGCTGAAAAAACTACATCAAATGATCATGCTTCTGTGAATTATAAAGAGCTAATGTGGCATGATTTTTTTCTTCCTCGAACTTATTTTTTTATTACTTCATGTCTTTTATTAACCCATATACAATTACCTGTCTTCCAGTTGGCTGAAGCAATAGGTCAGACATTTGTCACAATAATTTCTGTCAAAATGTCTGGTCCTAAAACCTCCAGCACCACATTCATGTGAAAGACACCCTGACAAGGGTGAGTGATTTTGTCATTCACATCCACCTTATAGTATTTCAGGACAGCCAGCTTAACCTTCTTTCTCTTATGCTCATTCTTCTTCAAAGTGGTGTAAGGCTTCTTCCTTTTCTTAGCACTACCATAGAGTCTAACACAAGATGAAGAGTGGACTTCCTTTAAACGTTGTAGTCAAATTACATCCATCTTCCAGTTGCTTGCCAGAAAAGATCAGTCTCTGCTAATCAGGAAGAATTACTTCCTTATCCTGGATCTGGGCCTTTATATTTTCTATTGTATCTGAGGGCTAAACCCCCAGAGTGATGGTCTTCCCTGTAAGAGTTTTTAAGAAAATCTGCAACTTGGCAGCAGTTCTACTGCAAATGGTATTTGGAGAAATTCTTATACTTTGTTGCTTTTACTAAAAATGGAGTCAGAATATCATAGGGAGGAGTCAAGCTGCAGATTCTCTTTTCTTATTAAACACATGCAGTCACTTACCTAAGAGCAATTAGGATAAGCGACAATTAAAAAAATACATAACTCTAAAAAGAAAAAAAGAAAAAAACATAATTGGAATTTGAACTCTGGTGTATGACTCCCAAAGCCCACTTGTACCTCCAACTCAACAAGTGTTAGAACTGAGATACATTCAAAGATCTGTGGGAACAAAAGAAACAGCAAAGTACATAGATCACTCAAGGATTCTTTGAGAGTTAGGCCCTGACTTGATAGGAATTCACCACATAAAAAAGGGCGAAGGACAGTCAAGTGAAAGGACAAGTTATATTCATTGTGACCCTTATACCTAATCATGTCCCTGGCTTTACATTGGCTGCCAGGGAACTCTGAGTCAAATATATAATACACTTTCAGTAACTATATAGAATCTAATGGCATGACCATTTGTGTAGTAAACAAGTCTTTATCAAAATGCCATCTTTGCCCAGCCGGGCGTGGCTCAGCAGTTGAGTATCGACCTAGGATCCAGGCGATCGGGGTTCAATTCCCGGTCAGGGCACATGCCCAGGTTGCGGACTCTGTCAATGACTCTGTCATCATTGATGTTTCCATCTCTCTCTCCCTCTCCTTTTCTCTCTCTGAAATCAATAAAGATATATTAAAAACAAAACAAAAACAAAACAAAACAGAATGCCATCCTCACTTTTACTCTTTACCCAATCTTCATATGTTTTTATCCTGTATAATATAAATAACTTTACAGTTGTCCTCTGATTCTTTTTGGAGCAAAATTTAACTACTTAATATACTTTAAAAAATAAAAATAAAATAAAATATGTATTTAGGGGTTTGGTAAAACACATCTACACTCAACTACATACATTGACCATAATGTTATAAAATTTGGTACTTTATCCTCTGCATTTATCTTAGACTGATAAGGTATTTTTATTTAATTAGTTAATGAAATGCTTTTAGATGTCCATTATCAAACTGACAAGTAATCCTGTTTAATAGCCAAGATACCTCTCCTCCAAAGAAAATCTCAGTAAAATATTGTTGGTTCAGTGGATTTGGGGAAGAGAGAGATTTGAAATCAATAAATCATCGATTTTGTTAAATGTTTTGAATTGTTTTGGGATAATATGAATGCCATGTAAACAACTGGGGCAACTCAGTTCTTAAAAATATTTGCATATAAACAGGAGGGAAAATGATTATAGTAGGATTATTTAGTCTTTGATGGAGAGAGCAGACTATAGCATTCAGACCTTGTGATCAACTTCTCTTAATGCCTCAGTTTATAGTATAATATTGACACTGAAGGAAAGGATTATATTTTTAGACCAAACTTTAAGAACACAGACTGAATGCAGATTGGGTATGGAAGTTGGGAATAAAGGATGATGTTTTAAGATATCTGTTGTGAGAAGGGAAGATGGCGGCACTCTGACAAGAAGCAAGGTTCCCTCGTTCCCAGCCACAGACTCGATTTACAGCTAAAATACAGCATAGACAGCTTGGAAAACAAGGGAATATACCTGATTGGACATATTTAAAATAAGGAGCACTAAAAAAACAACACAGAGACTGGTAAGATGGGTGGGGTATAAGAAGTGGGAGTCCCTCCTGAAGCCAGTGCTGAGCTGCAAGTCCGGAGGGTTAGAGGCTGCAAAGTTCCTGCCCTTTGGGAGTGTGGACTGGCATCCAAAAGCTGGGATCTTAAATCTGGACTGGAGAAGAAAGGAAGGAAAACCTGTTCACAGAGGGCAGAGCCAGCCAGGAGAACAGTGTGCCTGTGATCAGGGGACAGGATATTCCCAGTGAAACAACATACCTACTGGCAGAAGCTGGGGCAGCAGATATATACCTCTGGTCCTGACCACAGGAAAGGCTGTCCCACAGGGTGTGGTTTTGGAATAGAAAGGGGCCAGAGGGCTGCATTCAGCAGCCGCCTTCAGGGACCCTCAGTTTTCCATAAGGCATTGTGTACAACCTCAGAAACCATTTGAACTGTGTGATGTGGGGAAGGGGAGGAGAGCACTCCCACCACCAGAGAGAGGGACCAGAGCCACCAGCTGGGCAAAGCGAGACTCCAGTTGCCAGAGCTGCTGGTGGGGTGATTCTGAGATTTTAGACCTGCTCTGAGGGGAGCCAGGATAGCATGCATGAAGCTGCCCCAGATTTTCTGAGATGAGCTGTGCAGGAAACCTGCATGCGGCTGATTTTGTGACCCCTCCTGCTTGGTACCAAGGTGAGAGGATGAAGGAAACTTGCGGGACTGATTCTCTACCTGTTTGTTGCTTTGTGTATTTTTGATTGCTGAATGGGTGTACACCTTCCTGGCTTGCATTGGGAAGACAGACCAGTGAAAGCTGGGATTTGTGCCTGCATTATGGAGAGTTTGAACTTTGAGCCCTGTGAAATCAGCTAAGCAGAATTGGAAAAGATGGGCAGAGCACCTCTATCTTTCCTACAAGCTAAGAGTACCACCCCCAGAAGGAAAGGGGCTAGATGAGCCCACCAAAGCTCCAGATATCCCCCCACAAAGCACAGTCCTGAGGGAGAAGGGAGAACAACGCACAGGATGACAATAAAGGGATAACACTCTTAGGGACTATTTATTGTTTGGGAACTGGAGGACTATCTTAAAATCCCTCTGGAGGCTGGGCAGGCAACATGCTCACCAGAATCTTTTTGGATCAAACCCACTGAGTCCCGGCCACTGAAACTGCCCATACAGAAAAGGCAACAGACTGAATTCAATCTGAACTTGCAGGGGACCATTGTATGGGGAACTAGAATTGGAAGATTTGGTAGAAACAGAGGAGTTGGCTTTGAAGCAGAGACTAACTTCCCCACAGTGAGTGCCTGACAGTGAAATCTCTAAGTAAGGGGAAAAATATCCTGAGCTACACTAGCCGGTTTCCCTCCTAGACTCTCTTCAGAAGGGTCTGGAAAAAGACCAGGAAACCACAAGGAGGAGGCAAAATTGCTGACAGGAGGAGGTGGCCCACAGAAAGCCTTAGACCACCCAACTACCTAAAGACTCCAGAGCCAAACCTACTTAGCTCCTGACATTGGCTGACACACAAGTACCTCCCAGGAGACCTGAAATCAGCATACAAAACAGTGAGCCTCAGGCAACATAAGCTGTGCAGATGAAACTCACCTGGTTGACTTTGTAAATCATTTTATTTTTAATTTTAATTTTTAATAATTTTTATCACAAAGAGGAGAACAATTAATCTTTAATTGATTTTAATTTTTTAATTAAATTTTTAAGGATTTATTTTGTCTTGCTTTGCTTGTGTTTTTGTTTTGTTCTATTATAAAGATTTTCTTGATATTGCCTTCTTTATTACTGGAATATTAGTATTATAATCAGTAAGTTTATTGCTTTTATCTATTATTCCTCCATATCTCTTATTGGCCTTCTTCCTTACCCTTGTTTTACTTTTCTCTCTCTTCTTGTTCAATTGGCATAACTTATTTTTTTTCTCCTCATTTTAGTCTCTGTATTCCTTTTTGTTTGTTTGTGTTTTAAATTTTCTTTTTTGTTTTTTCAATTTCAACCATTTTCCTATTTCAACTATCTACCCTTATTTTTTTGCTTGCCCTTCTCTCCTTTCAGAATCTTTTCTCTGCCCCTTTTAACTCCCAGCAGAGTCTATATTTTTAAAATTTTTATTTTATTTTATTTTTACTAGTAGCAATAATATCCTTTTCTAGTTTTCCTTTTTGCTTTAGCATTTGTGTTCTTGCTTTGCTCTCCCAATTCTACTTTCTCTTAGGTTGTTTTTATTGTGATTGTCAGGATATTTTGTAAGTTACTGTTTTATTCCTGGCAGTTTAATTGTGTTTTGTTTTGCCCTGTCAATACTTGTAGAGTAGAGCACACAGCATGGTTGTGGCTGAGCCTCACAGTTAGCCAACCTGAGAGGAGGGTGCTCCCATGAATGGGTCAATAAAAATCTTGACCCAATCATAACAGGAGAGCCCAAAGAACCTACAAAAGAGATACCCACAAAAGAGACACACCTAGAGTGTATAGCTCAAAGTATAAGGAAAACATGGCTCTGGGTCCCACTGGATATACACTACAAAATCCCACCCCACAAGACTGAGAGACAGCAAATATATCTAATATACAGATACAAACACTAAGAGTCACTAAAATGGGGACAAAGAAACAATGCCCCAAACCAAAGAAATGAAAAAATTGCCAGAAATAGACCTTGATGAAATGGAATTCAGCAAGTTATCAAAAATAGAGTTCAGAGTAATGGTTATGAAGATGCTCAAGAAAAATAATGAGAATCATAAGACACTTAATGGGAAGGTCCAGGAACATAGTGAAAGCTTCATCATCATGAAAGGAGATAGAAATATGATAAATATGCACCAAGCAGAAATGAAGAGTACTATATCTGATATCAAGAATATACTAGGAGAAATTAAAAGCAAGATTAATGAAGCAGAGGATAGAATAAGTGAATTAGAGGATAAGGTATAAACACACCACTCAATCAGAGTAGCAAAAAAAAAAAAAACTTTTAAAAAGCTTGAGGATAGCTTAAGGGAACTTTGGGACAACATGATGCTAAACAACATTCACATGATATGGGTGCCAGAAAGAGAGGAAACTCAGCAAGGAATAAAGGATGTGGTGGAATAAATGATGACAGAAAACTTCCCTAAGCTGCTGAGGGGAAAGCCACACAAGTTCAGGAAGCACAGAGGGTTCTAAACAAGAGGAACCAAAAGAGGCTCACTCCAAGACACACTGTAATGAAAATGTCAAATGTTAAGGACAAAGAAAGATTACTAAAGGCTATGAGAGAGAGAAAAGCATAACCTACAAGGGAGCCCCATAAGGCTGACAGCTTATTTCGCAACAGAAACACTTCAGGCCAGAAGAGATTAGCATGAAGTTCTCAAAGTAATGAAAAGCAAGAACATGCAACCAATATTGCTTTATCCAGCAAAGCTATCATTTAAAATTGAAGGTGAAATAAAGAGCTTCCCTGAAAAAAAAAAAAAAAACTAAAGGAGTTCACTACCATCAAACCAGCATTGAAAGAAATGTTAAAAGGACTGCTTTCCAAAGAAGTCCTTTTTTCCTTTTCAACATAAAGGAAAAAAATGGCATTATATAATTTTATATCAATAATAACCTTAAATGTAAACAGGTTAAATCCTCCAATCAAAAGACACAGTGTAGTTGAATGGATAAGAAAACATGAAGCATATATATGTTGTCTACAAGAGACCCACCTGAGAGCAAAAGATTCACACAGGGTGAAAGTGAAGGAATGGAAAAAATATTCCATGAAAATGGAACAAAACAAAAAAACCTGGAATAACAATACTTATTTCTGACACAATAGACTTAAAAATAAAGATGGTAACAAGAGACAAAGAAGGTCACTACATAATACTAAAGGTATCAATCCAAAAGGAGGAAATAATTCTTATAAATATATATGCCCCCAATATTGGAGCACCTACATATGTAAAAAAATTTCTTGGTGGACTTTAAGAGGGCGATCGATAACATCACAATCATAGTGGGAGACTTTAACACCCCACTGTCATCATTGGACAGATCATCCAGACAAAAAATTAACAGAGAAACAGAGACCTTAAATGACACAGTAGTTAAGTTTTAATGGATTTAATTGACATTTACAGATCATTTCATCTCAAAACAGCAGAATACATTCTTCTCTAGTGAACATGGAGCATTCTCAAGAATAGACCACATGTTTGGGCACAAAGCAAGTCTTTACAAGTTCAAGAAGACTAAAATTATATCAATCATCTTCTCAGATCACAATGGCCAGAAATCAACCACTATAAAAAAACTCAAAAATATTCAAACACATGGGTGCTAAATGGTATGTTATTAAACAATGAATGCCTTATCAATAACATCAAAAAAGAAATAAAAAACTTCCTGGGGAAAAAAGTGACAATGAACAGACAACAAACCCAAATCTATGGGACACAGTGAAAGTAGTCCTGAGAGAAAAGTTTATAGCATTACAGGCATACCTCAAGAAACAAGAAAAAGTTCTACTAAACCATCTAACATAACAAATAAAAGTTAGAAAAAGAACAGAAAAAAAAAACCCTAAGAAAGTAGAAGGAAAGAAATAATAAAGATCAGAGCAAAAATTAATGATACAGACACTTAAAACACAATACAAAAAAATCAATAAAACCAAGAGCTGATTCTTTGAAAAGATAAGTAAGACTGATGGACCTTTAGAAAGAATCATCAAGAAACGAAGAGAAAGGAGCCAAATAAATAAAATCAGAAATGAAAGAGGAGCAATAACAACTGACCCAACATAAATACAAGGAAATGTAAGAAAATACTATGAACAACCTTATGCCAACAAACTAGACAACCTGGGAGAAATGGACAAATTCCTAGAAGTATACAATTTTCCAAAGCTGAAGCAGGAAGAGTCAGAAAATCTGAATAAGCCAATAACAAATAATGAAAAGAAAGCAGTAATCAAAAAGTTTCTAGCAAACAAAAGTCTTGGACCGGATGGATTTACAGATGAATTTTTTCAAACATTCAAAGATGAACTAACACCTATGTTCCTGAAACTATTTCAGAAAATCTAAGAGGAGGGAAAACTCCCAAACTCTTTTTATGAAGCCAACATCATCCTAATCCCAAAATCAGATGAAGACACTACAAAAAAAGAGAATTACAGGCCAATATCCCTGATGAACATAGATGATAAATTTTTTAACAAAATACTATCAAACTGGATACAGCAATACATTAAAAAAATCATACACCATGATCAAGTGGGATTTAGTCCAGGGATGCAAGGCTGGTATAATATTTGCAAGTCCAGATATTTGATACATCACATAAACAAAATGAAGGACAAAAATCATATGATCTTATCAATAGATGGAGAAAAAGCATTTGACAAAATCCAGCACCCATTTTTAGTAAAAACTCTCAGCAAAGTGAGAGTAGAGGGAACATACCTCAACATAATAAAGGCCATATATGACAAACATACAGCAACATTATACTCAATGCTCAAAAGATTAAACCATTTCCATAAAAAACAGGAACAAGACAAGGATGTCCACTTTCACCACTCTTATTCAACAAGGAACAGGAAGTCCTTGCCAGAGCCATCAGACAGGTATAAAACATAAAAAGTATCCAAATTGGAAAGGAGGAAGCAAATCTGTCATTATTTGCAGATGACATGGTATTGTACATAGAACACCCTAAAGACCCTACCAAAGTACTATGAGATTTGATAAATGAATTTGGCAAGGTAGCTGGAAACAAAATTAACATCTGAAATAAACAGCATTTTTATACACCAATAATGAATTCTCAGAAAGAGAAACTAAACAATTAATACCATTTACCATTGCAACTAAAAAAATAAGATACCTAGAAATAAACTTAACCAATGATGTAAAATGTACTGGGAAAACTACAGGACAGTGAAAAAAGAAATAGAGGAAGATATAAACAAGTGGAAGAATATACTATGTTCATCGATTGGAATTAATATCTTTAAAATGTCCTTATTACCCAAAGCACTCTATAGATTCAATGCAATTCTTATTAAAATACCAAGAGCATATTTCACAGAGCTAGAACAAATAT
This sequence comes from Miniopterus schreibersii, assembly GCF_964146895.1. Taxonomy (NCBI): domain Eukaryota; kingdom Metazoa; phylum Chordata; class Mammalia; order Chiroptera; family Miniopteridae; genus Miniopterus; species Miniopterus schreibersii. The sequence goes on along the minus strand of NC_138102.1, from coordinate 85,547,486 downwards.
TCCAAAATTTTATATGAAACTAAAAAAGAGCCCGGCCTGGCGTGGCTCGGCAGTTGAGCATTGACCTAAGATCCAGGAGATCGTGGTTAGATTCCTGGTCGGGGCACATGCCCCGGGTTGGGGGCTCGATCCCCAGGTGGAGGCTTGCAGGAGGCAGCCAATCCCTAATGATGACTCTCTCATCACTGATGTTTCAACTCTCTCTCTCCCTCTCCCTTCCTCTCTCTGAAATCAATAAAGATATATTAAAAAAATATATATTGAGAAAGAACAGAGTTAGAGGGTTCACTTTACAGGATATCAAACTATACTATAAAGCCACTGTAATCAAAACAGCCTGGTATTGTTAAAAAAAACAGATATACATATCAGTGGAACTGAACAGAGACCCAGAAATCGTTCCACGTCATTATGGTCAGTTAATAATTGACAAAGGAAGCAAAAGCATGCAATGGAGTAAAGACAGCCTCTTTAATAAATGATGCTGGGAAAATTGGAAAGGTACATGCAAAAAAATGAAACTAGATCACCAACTTTCACCATACACAAGAATGAATTCCAAATGGATAAAAGACTTAACTGTAAGTCACAAAACAATAAAAATCCTGGAAGAAAACATAGGCATAAAGTCACAGACATCTCACATAGTAAAATTTTCACTGGTACATCTCCTAGGGCTAGAGAAACAAAAGAAAAAATAAACAAATGGTACTATATCAAACTAAAAAGCTTCTTCACAACAACAAAAAAATCAGCCGCAAAATATAATTAAACCCCACTGCATGGAAGAACATATTTGCAAATAATGCATCTGATATGTGGCTTATTTCCAAAGTGTACAAATAACACATACAATTTAACAAGAGGAAAACAAATACTTATGTTTACATTTTTTTAACCTTCAAAAACAAGGCTACTTTTGGTATTTAAAACAGAAGAGCCATGTAAGTGTCTTCCTTTGGGTTGATTCTACAAGGGACTTAGGAACATCTGCATATCTTCCAGTCTCTCATCCTGAGACCTGTCCATTTACTCTTAGATTTAGCTAGTACCTGAGGCTTAACATAGATCACTCAGGGTCAACGTTGGAGATGAATTCTCATCCTGCTTCTTTGGACAAGTTTTCTTCTGAGCTGCAGTCAAAATTTAGGACAGTTCTGAGAGTCAGGCTCTGGGGAATCCCCATGTCAAGATCCCGTTAGTGGGAAAATGTAATGGGTAAACAGTAAACTGCTGAAGAATTCTAGATGAACATTTTCTCCTGTCACTAGTCTTTTAAAAGTGGAGATGTGTAAGAGATATCCAAACAGTTCCTTGGGTGAATGTCTAATCTGCTTTCCTCAGGAGGTTCAATAAGATAATGTGTTAGGTGTAAATGTTAGCAGTTAAACACAAGTTAGTTATTGAAGTGGCAGCAGACTCTCATGGATAGAGCTTGGAATTTGGACTCAGAGCCCCAGGGATCCAATTTTAGTTACACCACCTGAAATCTGGCTGAATTTGGTCATACAGTTTTCTTTTTTTAATTTCATGTTCTTAGCCTACAAAATAAAATCATGCCTATTATGGGATAAGTTGTGTCTTCTCTTCCTAATCTTCTGTGCCTTAAAATGTGACTGTATATGGAGATAGGGTATTTAAAAGGTGATTAAGATAAAATGAGCTAACATGGGTGAACCCTAATCTAATATGAGTGTTGTCCCTACAAGAATAGGAAATTAAGACAGAGACACTTGAAGGAAGACGCTTGAAGGAAGATGGCAGGCAGAAAGCAAGAAGAGAGGCCTTAGAAAAAACCAACTATGTCAACACCTTGATCTTGGGTTTTTAGAATTGTGAGAAAATAAATTTCTGTTGTCCAAGGAACCCAGTCTGTTACAATTTGTTCTGGTAGCCCTAGCAACCTAATGCAATGCTTTTGGAAAGATTTTTAAACATTTAAATCACAATATCAAAAAAAAAATTATTAGTTAAACAACACTAGTACCTACTATTTATAAACATTTTGAGACTGAAAGAATCTGAGACTTGGGGAATTAGGCAGATACAAAGAGTGACCAGCTATAGAGATTTCTTTAGGACTTCAGTAATCAATGTGTCAAAAGGGTGTTTCTTGACCAGAGTTCATTTAATAGAAAATTGTCATGAAAACTGAGGTATTTCCTAGGTCTAGTCAGGCTGTGTGAAAAACCCAGGTAGAATAAAAATGGAAGCTCTTTGTTGCTCTGGGCTCATTCTAATGGCTGGCTGCCTTTCAGTCCAGCAGGAGAATCCAGTTCCCCCTTATCACTCAGAATCCCCAAATTTAGCTTAATTGGCAGCCAATTTCTAAGAAAGAATTTGATTCATAGGATGAAAGTGATGCTACTATTTAGGAATAGTGAATCACTTTATGTTTTGTAAGGGGCAGGAAAATGCACACAATTCTATAGGCTTATTTTTACTTGTGTTGGATAGAAGTGATTTTTCTAGTCTATACTATTCAATTCAATGTTTATTTAGTAAAGCCCATGGAGAACTAGGCACTGCCTTGGGAGCATTATGGGGTAGATTGAGTATACAGAGAGTCATGAGCCCATTTTTTGCAATTGATATAACTTTTTTAGACAGACCAACAGCAGCCAGGTAATCATACATCAAGAGAGTTTGCAAGGAAAAAAAAACCACAAATATAAGGTTGCCCAGCCAGCGTGGCTCAGCAGTTGAGCATCAACCTAGGATCCAAGAGATTGCGGTTTGATTCCCAGTCAGGGCACATGCCCGGGTTGCAGGCTCAATCCCCAGTGTGGGGTGTGCAGGAGGCAGACTGTCATCGATTCTCTCTCATCATTGATGTTTCTCTCTCTCTCTCTTCCTCTCCCTTCCTCTCTCTCAAATCAATAAAAATATATTTTTAAAAAAAACACACACAAAAAAACAAATATAAGATTAAGTTGGGAGAAAATTTCTGTACTTGTCTTTTATTCTGAGAAAGGCATCTTTTTATGGTGTATTTAGAAGAGTAATTTTCTATTAAGAAGATTTCAAACCTATATCTAAGACTTTCACAAAAAATTATAATTTATTAACCTCTTCTTTCTCTTCTCTTGCTCCTCCCCCCTTGCACAAATTTTTATGAACTCTGGCCCCATCAAGAAAATTGTAATGAGGACTTTGGCAAAAAAGATTATTAACTGGGAAGCTGAGTATAAAAATAATAAAAATAATAAATTCTTAAGTAACTTTTGTATGACACCTTAATTTGTCATTCAGTTTTTTTTAAAAAGCACACACATACACACAAAACTATGAGGATTAAAGCATTTAGTATGAGAGCAATTAGCAATGAAAAAATTATAGTGAATCAAAGTAAGTTATCAGTGGAGTGCTTTGATAACCTTAAGGTAAAGTCAATTTGTAACTGTAAATGGTTCCTGCTTAATCATGTTAACTGTGTTGTTCTGTTTTGGGGGTGAAGGTGTAGCATCTGCAATTCAGGGGAAGTAATGATGATAAACATCACTAAAAGAACAATTATCTTATATGATTAAACAGGGCATTTCATTTCTATCATTTACAGAAGCATTCACTTCATTAGGAATTTTATCACTTATTTTCATTTTCCAAAAGTGAGTCCTTTAGAAAAAGGTGAGTTAAAAGTGCTTTTATAGAAGAAGGCACAGATTCAAAAAATAAGTTCCCATGGTAGAACTCATTGAGGTCAGAGTGAGGAGAAATATGTAGATAGATTGGGCTGGAGAGAGAATAGAAATGATGAGGTTTAGAATACCTTTACATTGGACTTTGAAGGTGCTAGGCATGGTCCATCCATTATCTATGGCTGTACCTGAGGCAATTAATCCTTGTGCTGAGGAAATATATTCCCCTTCTTCTTTCTGTGCAGTCAGGAAGAACAGCCTCCTAGTTGATGTTAGTGGCCTTAGAAGACACTCTGTGCTCTTCAGTCTGTAGGGACTATGGATGTTAACCCATTTTGAAATGGCTTAGAAAGAGTGGACAACAGGTGTAGACCAACAGACCTACCAACCAGTGAGGATAGCTATTAAAACATGGGATGAGGCAGTGTTGGGGTTTTATTTTTTTAATTCCTGTCAACAGCAAGGCCCATTGAGTTTTGGTAGTTGTGTGCATGAGGGACATTAGGGTTGGCTTAGCCCAGATTGTTATTGGCAGTGATAAAAGAATGCTTTATTGAAGACTTGCTTTAACCTTGCGTAATATACTGCTGACGAACACATGTCTGGTGAGTAGCATGTAAGGAGAGAAAAGCATGTAAATTCTGTCTCAATACCTTGGATAAGTACTTAGGAATAATTTTTCCAAGGAAAATTAGGGAGGTGGCTTGCTAAAATCAGGGATACATTGAAAAGTTAGAGTTCAATTAACTAGCTGAGAGATTAACACATTTTTGTCATTGCTTTACTGTTACAACAAATGAAATACATATCATTTTAGACGCATTGAGGAGATAAAGATAAACAAAAGTAAAATAAGAGTGAACTGGAACCTTTCCAGCTGAAGAAAACCACCATTAACAAATGAGCACCCATTTTTCTGATCTTTCTTTGCTGTACGTTCACACATAACAGCAAATACAGATTTACCAAAATGTGATAACTTTGTTATAAGTATTGTCATTTTTAATGGTTGCACAGTAGCCTTCTCTCTATGATTGTACAATAATTTTTTTATACAAGACTTTATTGTTGAAAATTTCTATGATTTATGACTTTCTTTTGGTATAAACCATGTTGTTCTGAATATTTCTGTAAATAATTAGGTGTATCCATCTATTATTATTTCCTTAGGATGAATCCTTAAAGATAATTAAGAACTTCTGATACATACAGACAAATGACCATCCTAAAAAGCTGTGTTCATTCATCATGCATTCTACACTTGTTTACTAACTGAGCACTCGGTCTATGGCTAGGATTGTGCTATGAAATAGGAATATAAGCTGTGAATAAGATGACACAAAACATGTCCTCCTAGAGATATCTGTTAAATATTTAAACAGCAGTGTTGAATGTCATACAAGGGGAGGCCCAGGGGCTATTAGAGCTTCTAGGAGAACCCCACCAAATTCCCCAAGCAGTGTGGAGGGGACACCTGTGTCACTGAGCATTTACCAATGTATTCTAATATAATTTCACTTGCATTTTATGTTGAAATAAACAAAAACAAGAATCATGGGTAAAATTGTGCTGTGTATTTGTATGTCTGTACAGACCAAACATGAAACATGATATAACCTTTATGACTCCTGTCCCACTCAGGATTTAGGCTTATGAAGCACCTGATTCAAAGATTTAAATTTAATCAGCTGAATCAGCAACCTGGGGAAGGGATAGCTTTGCTGGCTGCAGAGCTGAGAAATCTTCTCTCAGTGTTGTTAAGGGGCCCTCACTCTTCCTAAGGGACAAAATCAGTCACTTGCCTATTTGTGGGGGGTCTTTTGAACATCCTTCTTTTAGGGAACTTAATAAATTCATTGTATTTTTAACATATCTTTCTATTTTTAGATCATAAGCAATTTAATATTGGGAGATGAGTTGTAGGCAGGGTTCCTGGATTCAGTAAATACTCAATAGATTGTTGACCAATTTACTAAGTAAGTGAATGAATATCACTTGACTGTTTTACTGTTACCTGAAGGCATGAATTAAGATTATGATTTTATGTTATGGAACTCAAACTTGCTTAAACAGTCTAGTTTTTAAACAAATATTAAGCTTATCTCTTTAAATATTTCTCTCAAGTTTTTCCCTTAAAACCTTCCTTTATTGTTCCAGGATGAAAGACAGATGACTTGTCACCATTTTAGTGGCATAACAGGCTTGAAAGGCTTGAGATACTTCTTTTTTACAGCTGCTTTGTATTCCATGGTGTAAATGTACTACAGCTTTTTTATACACTCATCTACTGATGGGCAGTTGTAAAAAAGAAGGATCTCTTACCCTTTGGGACAGCATGGATGGAACTGGGGAGTACTATGCTAAGCAAAATAAGTCAGTCAGAGAAAGACAAGTATCACATAATCTCACTCATATGTGGAATATAATGAACAAAATAAACTGATGAACAAAATAGATCCAGAGACATAGAAGCATGGAACAGACTGGGGAATCTCATAGGGATGGAGGGGGTGGGGGAATGGGTGGGGAGAGATTAATCAAAGAACTTATATGCTTATATGCATAACCTATGCACACAGGCATTGGTATGGGGAAGGCATGAGGGTGGGATAGATGAGGGTGTAAGGGATCATTGGGGGTGGGAAGGGGGACATCTGTAATACTTCCAACAATAAAGATAAATAAAAATAAATAAAGTCAGGCTTGGGGACAAAATCTTAGGGTTTTATATAAAAGAAACCTTAAGTGGAAGAGAGATGGAAACACTATAACTTCCCGCTGCCAATTGTAGGAAGGAGAGAAGAGACCAACGTGGGTGTGTGCCTGAGAGGGGCAGCTGCAGTAGGGAAGTGGAGGGAAGTGCTGAGGATAACAGCTTTTTCTTGACACTCCAGGAGGCTACACAGGGTTGTGAGGAGGCCTTCTTTACCAGGAGCTCTCAGGGACATAGTGCCAGAGGCTCAATGTGTTCTACAGTCAGCAGGGGCTGCAGGAGACCTTGGCGTAGGGGGTGAGTTGGGAGTGTTGCTACTGTATTGCAAACAGACATAGGGTAGATCATGAGTTACACACTTCAAGGGGTTGCAGCTGTAAATGCCATCAAGCTGAGCTGTGATCAGGTAGACAAAAGACACACTACCAAAGGTCAGAGGAGCTTTGGAGCTCTAAGAAGCTCTGTGTTCCAGAGCCTCAAGGCCATGTGAGCTCTCTTTCCTTTATTCAACCTATACCATTAAGAGAGAAGTTTGCGGATATAGGAGAGAAAATCAGGCACATTTTCTTTCCACAAAGGCCAGATAAAATTTATGCTCTCTCTGCATCTGAGTTATATTGTGAGCAATTTTGCAACTCTGTTAGTATAGTTTATACACAAGGAGAAATTTATGGGTTCACAAAATTCAAAAGGTTGTAGAACACACAAACTAGGTGTGAGAAGCATACAGTCTCACCTTGAGGCAGAGCTATGCCTTCTCTCCTCTTTACTAATCTTAGATTTACTCATTATTGACCTTCTTTCTCACCATTGACCAACCCATCCATATGGAGAAGCTTTATATTCTATACTTTAACCATTAGAGGAAGGCTGACTTCCTTCAAGTTTGTTTTGATGTCAATTTTAAAATCCCAGGAAATGGTTATACTGGCTTAGTTTGAGTCAGGTGTCCCACTTGGACAACTCATTTGTAACCTGGGGATGCTATTTTCAATACTCACCATCCTGAACCAACAAACTATGGTTAGGAAGGCAGGGACATGTAAGTCCAAGGAAGTTCCCATGGTAGCCACATATTAGAAGGCAGTCCCAAAAAAGATGAAGAGTGAGATGATGTTTGATGTCATACCAGCATGACATCAAACTTCTGTCAGAACATGCACACCCCAGGACATTCTTGTTACTTGGGAGCTATGAAATATTCAGTGGCTCATTCAGGGAAGTCCACAGTAACTATGCCAGCCTCCAAGATGGACCCAGTGACTCCTCACATATATGATTTTACCACATGTTGAATCCAGGCTGGCCTGGGTGATAAATAGAACATAATTGTGTGGATGGCTTGTGGGTTTGGAGGCTGGCTGGGTTATAAATGCCATCGTGGTTTCCATCTCCTCTCCTGGGTTATTTGCTCTGGTTGTGAAGACACTCAAGTAAGCCATGGGAGAGACTGATGTGGAGAGGAACTGAGCCCTCAACCAACATCCAGCACCAACTTGCCAGGCATGCGAGTAGGCCATCTTGGAAAATTATCTTGTCCACAACTAGTTGCAGCTCTGTCTGATATCTGATGCTAATTTCATGAAAGACTCTTTCAGGTCAGCCTGCCCAGCTAAGTTGCTCCCCAAATCGTGATCCATAGAAACTGCCAAAGATAATAAATGCTTATTGTTTTTAAGCTACTGTGTTCTGGAATTGTTTATTCTATATGGTTAATTAATTTGTGTATGTTCCCAAACCAGTTAAGTCAGGGTAACCTTTCCAAGTTTGAAGTACCCATAGTACCCGTGTAATATAATTCAAATAGAGAGAATGTGGCTAGAGAACTCTATGCTATTTTCCATGTGTTCTACAGATATTATGTCACACAGAAAAAGTAAAAAGAATGCAGAAAACAAAGCATCTCTGAAATGTGTCTTACCTACATTTCTAAGTTCATTGGACCATTGGGAAAGAAAATAGCATAGCATGTTGGGGGGGGGGGGAGGAACACAACCCTGTAAAGTATTCAGAATATCTGAGTTTCTTCCCAGATTTTAGTCATTAAGTCATTTCTGCTCCAACCTCTCTGGATTGCTTGCTCAAGGAACACATGAGATAATAAAGTTGTAAGCTATTTAAAAGTTTTCAACACCTTATTAATATCATGTGTCATTTTTACCATGAGGATAAAATTAGAAACTGAGAAAAAGAAGAGAGAGAAGAAATAGATGAAATACTTATTTCCTCCCACAGAAAATAACATCTTAATAATAGGAAAATCATTTTTAGTCAATTTTAAATATTACCTTATGCCCGGCCGAGTGTGGCTCAGCTGTTGAGCGTCGACCTGGGATCCGGGTGATGGGGGTTCGATTTCCGGTCAGGGCACATGCCCGGGTTGGGGGCTTGATCCCCAATGACTCTCTCATCATTGATGTTTCTGTCTGTCGCTCTCTCTCTCCTTTCCTCTCTCTCAAGTCAGTGGGGATTTATTTAAAAAAAAAAAAAAAGTATTTGGGAATATCTTTATATGAAGAGAACTTACATATTTCAAGTGGAAGCTGAAGATAACCAGATCTAAGATTGAGAGGTAAGGAGAAGGGAGAAATGTATGAAAATATTTTATTTTTAGTAATTGGTTTTAAAAAATGCACATTCCCAAATATTGCCTGCAAATGATGTATCTCACTTTCCTGACTTCTGAGAAGCTAGTTGTTGCAGTCTGAGCTAAGCCAGTGACTCTTGGGCTACATCAGTATGTGTTAAAAGTATGGCATGGGCCCAGCCAGGCTTGGCTCAGCAGTTGAGCATCAACCTAGGATCCAGGAGATCATGGTTTGATTCCTGGCCAGGGAACATGCCCAGGTTGCAGGCTCGAGCCCCAGTCTGGGAAGCGCAGGAGACAGCTGATCAATGATGACTCTCTCATTATTGATTTTTCTATCACTCTCTCCCTCTTCATTCCTCTCTCTGAAATCAATAAAGATATATTTAAAAAATTGTTAAAAAACAAAAACAATATGGGGTGGTCCTCCCAAAAGGTCTATGCTGCTCTGGCCTTTTCTGATTTTGCTTTGCTTAGTGAGTCTTAACTCATTCTTTAAGACCCGCTTCACACTTTTCTCCCATGTGACACCTTTGCTTGCCTCTAGAGTTGTCACTGGGCACCCTGTCCTTCGTGTTACCCTTGTATCTTGTGCACACTGTGATCAGAGCAACAAAGATGTTTTTGGTTTTTTTTCTCTAAAAGCCAAACAGCAAACCTTGGTCTGAGTAGTAGATCAAAGAAATACAATAGAATTCTTTTAGTAAGTTTATTATGTACTTGCATCATGAACTAAAGCAGTAAAGCCCTAAGATGCATACTTGGCTCATTATAAATACTTGGCACTTGTTTATCATTGTCATTGTTATTCATTAAAATATTTCTGATCAACTGAATATGGTAATAGGAGAGACAAAACAAATTCACAATGGGCTAATAAGAGAGTGGAAAAAGTTGTAGAATAAGAGAAGTATTTGTTTCACAAATGATATCAAATAATGCTGCTGTGTTTTAATATGGAAATTATCTTTAAGTGTCTGAGATAATAAACTACTAATAACAACACATTATGATAATAACAATAAAAACTATAAAAATAATAAGCCTACTAGTCATTCAGTATTTACTTTGTTATAGGCCCTATACCAGGTTATGTAACTCATTTCTATGAATTATCTCATTTAATTTCCACAGAAACCTCTTAAAGCAAGTATTTTTATCCATTTTTGAAAGGTGAGAACTCCTGAAATTTACAAAGGTAATTTTCCTTGCCCAAACTTCCACACTTAGAAACAGTGGAATGAGGGTTTGAATGAGGTGAAATTCATTGTGATTTCACCAGCTCCTCAATGCTCCTGTGCCTGAACTCTGATTTAACCCTTAACTGGAACTTTGTGCTTAATTGGAACTATGTTTAAAGGTCCTTCCCCTTGAAGACTGATGAAAGACACCTCAACTTACAACACCTCCAGCTTGAGAGAACCAAGCAGCACCTCCAGAGTGATCATCCAGGTGCACTTTGGAAATGTTTTTGAGAATTGCAAGGCACATATAAGAATTGTGTCTGAATTTCATGTCACTCAAGGCGTTAGAATTCCTTGTGATCTGTGTGGAACCCTTTACATGTTTCCCAAAGGGTTTGTGCAAGAAGGAGACAGAACGTGTTGAAGCCCCCCTATTGGTAGGCTCTGCTTTTAGTTGGTGTGGAGCAAAGGTAGAGTGGGTAGAGAAGATTGTATATAAAAATGTTATGCAATAGCATTTAAACAATTACTACATTTAGGACATCATGTCAAGGTTTAATAAAGTATCAGCGCTCCCATTTGTTTATTATCTTCCTCTATTTCTTTTTTTCAGTGCCCTATAGCTTTCCAAGTACAGGTCTTTCACAACCTTGGTTAAGTTGATTCCTAGGTATCTTATTTTTTTAGGCGAAATTAAAATTGGAAGAATTAATGTCATTAAAATGTCCATGTTACTCAAAGAGATCTATAGATTCAATGCAATTCCTATTAAAATACCAATAGCATATTTGATAGAGCTAGAACAAATATCCCAAAAATTTATATGAAACCCAAAAAGACAGTGAATAGCCACAACCGTCTTGAGAAAGAAGAACAGAGTGGAAGGGATCACTTTACAGAATATCAAACTGTCCTACTAAGCCATTGTAATCAAAACAGCCTGGTATTGGTACAACAACAGATGTATAGATTAATGGAACTAGACAGAGACCCCAGAAATAGACCCACGTAATTATGGTCAGTTCATATTTGAAAAAGGAGGCAAGAGGATGCAATGGAGTAAAGACAGTCTCTTCAATAAATGGTGCTGGAAAAATTGGACAGTTACATGGAAAAAAATGAAACTAGGCCACCAACTTTCTCCATGTACAAGAATAAATTTAAAATGGATAAAAGACTTAAATATTAGTTGTGAAGCCATAAAAATCCTGGAAGAAAACAGGCAGTAAAGTCACAGTCATCTCACGTAGTGGAATTTTCACTGATACATCTCCTAGGGCAAGAGAAAAAGAAAAAGAAACAAAAGAAAAAATAAACAAATGGGACTACCTCAAACTAAAACGCTTCTGCACAGCAAAAGAAATCAGCCTCAAAATACAAAGGAAACCCACGGTATGGGAGAACATATTTGCCAAGGATGTATCTGATAAGGGGCTAATTTCCATAGTGTACAAAAAACTCATACAGCTCAACAAGAGGAAGACAGCCCAGCCAGGCATAGCTCAGCGGTTGAGCGTCGACCTAGGATCCTGGAGATAGAGGTTCGATTCCCAGTCAGGGCACATGCCCAGATTGCGGGTTGCAGCTGTCAATGACTCTCTCATCACTAATGTTTCTATCTCTCTCTTCCTCTCCTTTCCTCTCTCTGAAATCAATAAAGATATATTTAAAACAACAACAAAACAAAAAAACAAAAAAAGAGGAAGACAAACAATGCAATTTAAAACTGGGCAAAGGACCTGAATAGACATACAGATGGCCAAAAGACATATGAAAAAATGCTCAATAATCATCAGAGAGATGCAAATTAAAACCACAATGAGGTCTAACTTTACACCTATCAGAATGGCTACCATCAGCAAATCAACAAATGACACATGCTGGTGAGGATGTGGAGAAGGGGGAACCCTGGGACACTGCTGGTGGGAGTGCAGACTGGTGCAGCCACTATGGAAAACAATACAGAGGTTCCTCAAAAAATTTAAAATGGAACTTCCTTTTGAACCGGTGATCTCACTATTAGTAATGTAGCCTAAGAAACACCAATCAGAAAAAATATAGGTACCCCTATGTTCATAGCAGCACAATTTACAATAGCTAAGGTCTGGAAACAGCCCGAGTGCCCATCAATAGATGAGTGGATAAAAAACTATGGGACATTTACACCATGGAATACTATGCAGCTATAAAGAAGAAGGATCTCATACCACTTGGGACAATATGGATGGACCTGGAGAATATTATGCTAAGTGAAATAAGCCAGACAAAGAAAGGCACACATCCCAGGATCTCACTTATATGTGGGGTGTAAGGAACTTAATAAACAGATGGACAAAATAGATTTAGTGACATGGAAGCATGGATCAGACTGAGGAATCTCAGAAAAGGTGGAAGGGGAGGGTCAGTGGGTGGGGAGAGATTAACCCAAGAATTTATATGCATATATGCATAACCCAAGGACACAGACAACAGTGTGATAAGGGATTGGGGGGAGGGAAAGGGATGGAAGTGGTCAATGGGGAGAAAAGGGGACATCTGTAATACTTTGAACAAAAATAATAAATAAGTAAATTATATATATGTCAATGCATTAAACCTTACTTTTAAAAGACTATTGGGTGTGCTATGGTTTAAACTGAATAAAAAGAAAAACTTCATTTCTTTACATATAAAAATTGTAATTATTTTTCTGTTTTAATGAAATTTTGTCTGTTAATAATGAACTGAGTACTTAACAATGCATCTCCTACCATTTGTATCCATTTTTATGCTTTTTGCAGATATGCTTGGTAAATATATCTGCTATCTATTGTGTAATTACCAATGGAAAGTTAATTTTTTTGTATAAGCTGTTCATGGATACACATCAATTATTTAGAGATGCAGAAATCCTGTCTCTCTTCCTATTTCAACAGAATGTTCCCACAGATAGATTACCATAGAGACTGATAGGTGGTCCCTGAGAAGATGTGTTTAAGAAGCTTTTTAAAAAATCTTTATTGTTGAAAGTATTACAGATGTCCTTTTTTTTGTCTCCCCATTGATCTCCTCCACCCCACATCTGCTCCATACTATTATCTGTGTCTGTGGATTATGCATTTATGCTTATAAATTCTTTGATTAATCTCTCCCTACCCACTCCCCCAGCCCCATCTTCCCTATGAGATTCCCTAATCTGTTCCATGCTTCTGTGTCTCTGGATCTATTTTGTTCATCAGTTTATTTTGTTCATTATATTCCACATATGAGTGAGATCATGTGATACTTGTCTTTCTCTAGCTAGAGAAAGACTGGCTTATTTTGCTTAGCATAGTACTCCCCAGATCCATCCATACTGTCCTAAAGAGTAAGAGATCCTTCTTTTTTAGAGCTGCACAGTACTCCATGGTGTAAATGTCCCACAGCTTTTTTATCCACTCATCTACTGATGGGCACTTGGGCGGTTTCCAGATCTTAGCTATTGTAAATTTCACTGTTATGAACATAGGGGTGCATAAGTTCTTTCTAATTGGTGTTTTGGGTTTCTTAGGATATATTCCTAGATGTAGGATGGCTGGGTCAAATGGCAGTTCCATTTTTAATTTTGGGGGGAAAAATTCCATAAAGCTTTGGATAGTGGCTGCACCAGTCTGCCTTCCCACCAGCAGTGTACTAGGGTTCCCATTTCTCCACATCCTCACCAGCACAAGTCGTTTGTTGATTTGTTGATGGTAGCTATTCTTACAGGTGTGAAGTGATACCTCATTGTGGTTTTAATTTGCATCTCTCTGATGATTAGTGACTTTGAGTATTTTTTCACATGTCTCTTGACAATCTGTATGTCTTCTTTGAAGAAATATCTATTTAGGTCCTGTGACTACTTTTTTTTTTTTAAATATATCTTTATTGATTTCAGAGAGAGGAAAGGAGAGGGAGAGAAAGAGATAGAAACATCAATGATGGGAGAGTCATTGATTGAGCCCACAACTGGGGCATGTGCCCTGACTGGGAATCTAACCCCGATCGCCTGGATCTTAGGTTGACACTCAACCACTGAGCCATGCCCGGCTGGGCTGTGACTACTTTTTAACTGGGTTGTTTGTCTTCTTTTTGTTAAGTTGTATGAATTCATTATATATTTTGGAAATTAACCCTTTATCAAATATATCATTTGCAAATATGTTCTCCCATAGAGTGGGCTTCCTTTTAATTTTGTTGATGGTTTCTTTTGCTGTGCAGAAACTTTTTATTTTGATGTAGTCCCACTTTTTAATTTTCTTCTTTGTTTTCCTTTCCCTAGAAAATATATTGGCAAACATATTGCTACCAGAGATGTCTGAGATGTTGCTGCCTAAGTTTTCTTCTAGGATTTTTATGGTTTCACGACTTACATTTAAGTCTTTTATCCATTTTGAGTTTAGTATTGTGTATGACATAAGTTGGTTGGTCTGGTTTCATTTTTCTGCATGCACCTGTCCAATTTTCCTAGCACCATTTATTGAAGAGACTATCTTTACTACACTGCATGCTCTTGCCTTCTTTGTCAAATATTAATTGAGCATAATGGCTTGCATCAATTTCTGAGTTCTCTGTTCTGTTCCACTGATCTATATGTCTGTTCTTGTGCCAGTACCAAGCTCTTTTGATTACAACAGCTTTGTGGTATAAATTGATATCTGGTATTGTGATTCCCCCAACTTTGTTCTTCTTTTTCAAGATTGCCATGGCTGTTCAGGGTCATTTGTGGTTCCATATAAATTTTTGAGGTATATGCTCTAGATCTGTGAAATATGCCTTTGGTATTTTAAGAGGTGTTTCACTGAAATTATAGATTGCTTTGGTAGTATGGACATTTTAGTTATGTTAATTCTTTCAACCCATGAACACAGTATCTTCTTCCACTTGTTAATATCTTCCTCTATCACTTTTTGCAACATCCTGTAGTTTCCTGAGTACAGTTCTTTTACTTCCTTTATTTAATTCATTCTGAAGTATCTTAATTTTTTTGTTGCAATGGTAATTTTTTTTTTTTTTTTTTTTTTAGTTTTTCTTTCTGAGAGTTCATTATTAGTGTATAAAAATGCCATCAATTTCTGGGTGTTAATTTTGTATCCTGCTACCTTGTCGAATTTATTAATTAAATCTAGTAGTTTTTTGGTAGAGTCTTTAGAATTTTCTATATGCAGTATCATATTATCTACAAATAAAGACAATTTTCCTTCCTCCTTTCCAATTTGGATACCTTTTATTTTTGTTTCTTGTCTTATCTCTGTGGGTAAGACATCCACTACTATGCTGAATAAGAATCTTGAAAGTGTACACCCTTGTCTTATTCCTTTTCTTAGGGGAAGTGTTTTTAGTTTTTGTCAGTTGAATATGATATTTCCTGTAGGTTTATTATTGTGTATGGCCTTTATTATGTTGAGATAAGATCCCTCTATTCTCACTTTGCTGAGAGTTTTTATCTAAAATGTGAGTTGGGTTTTGTTGAATGCCTTTTCTGCATCTATTGATATGATCATGTGGTTTTTTCCTTTCAATTTGTTTATGTGACATATCACATTATTGAGTTGTGAATATTATATCAGCCTTGCATCCCTGGAATAAATCCCACTTGGTCATGGTGTATGATCTATATAGTATATTGCTGGGTCTGATTCGCTAATATTTTGTTGAGGATTTTAGCATCTATGTTCACCAGGGATTTTAGCCTGTAACTCTCTTTCTTTGTAGTGTTTTTATCTGGTTTTGGAATTAGACTTTGTGAAAAGAGTTTGGAACTTTTCCTTCTTCTTGAATTTTTTGGAATGGTTTGAGGAGGATTGGTGTTAATTCTTTGAATGTTTGGTAAAACTACCCTGTGAAGCTATCTGGACCAAGGCTTTTTTTACTGGGTGCTTTTTGATTACTGCTTCAACTTCATCTGTAGTTATCAGCCTATTCAGGTTTTCTATCACTTCCTCATTGAGTTTTGGAAGGTTGTTTTTAAGGAATTTGTCCATTTCTCCAGGTTGTCCAGCTTGGTGGTGTATAGTTGTTCATATTATTTACCTACAATCCTTTGTATTTCTATAGTGTCAATTGTTACTTCACCTCTTTCGTTTCTGATTTTATTTATTTGGATCCTCTCTCTTTGTTTCTTGATGAGTCTTCCTAAATGTTCATCTATCTTGTTTATCTTTTTGAAGAACCAGTTCTTGGTTTCATTGATCTTTTGTACTTTTTTTTAGTCTCTATGTTATTTCCTCTCTGATCTTTATTATTTCTGTCATTCTATTTACTCTGAGCCTTTCTTGTTATTCTCTTTCTAATCTTTAAGTTGTTGGGTTAGATAGCTTATTAGAAGTTTTTCTTGTTTTTGAGAATGCAGGTAATGCTATGAACATCTTTCTCAGGATTGCTTTCCTTGTGGTACACAGATTTTGGGTTGTTTTGTGTTTATTTTCATTTGTTTAGAGGAAGTTTTTGATTTCTTCCTTGATCTCATCATTGTTTACTAGCATGCTATTTAACCTCCACATGTTTGAATGTTTCTGAGTGTTTTTATTGTACTTGATTTCTCATTTCCTGCTATTGTGGTCCAAGAAGATGCTTGATATGATTTCAATCTTCTTGAACTTGTAGAAACTATATTAGTGTCCTAACCTGTGGCCTATCTTTGAGAATGTCCCATGTGCACTTGAGAGCATATATTCTTCATCTTTTGGGTGGAATGCTCTGTTAATGTCAGTGGAATCTATCTGATCTTGTGTTTCATTTAGGGTCACTATTTCCTTGGTGATTTTTTTGGGAAGACCTATACAGTGAAGTCAGTGCAGCGTTAAAGTCCCCTACTAGTACTGTATTGCTGTCAATCTTTCCTTTAAATACCTCCAGAATTTTTTTATAAACTTAGGTGCTCCTGTTTTGGGTGCATATATGTTTATCAGGGTTATGTCCTCTTGTTGGACTGATCCCTTTAGTATTCTGTAGTGACCTTTCTTGTCTCTCCTTATGGTCTTCATTTTGAAATCTATTTTGTCAGATATGAGTATTTCTACCCAAGCTTTTTTTTTTTTCACTTCCACTTGCATGAAAATTTTCTTTCCATTTCTTCACTCTCATCCTATGTGAAATTGTGTTCTGAGTTGGGTCTCTTCTAGACAGCATATATTTGGGTCATGTTTTCTTATCCATCCAGCTGCTCTAAGTCTTTCGTTTGGAGCATTTAATCCTTTAATATTTAAGGTTCTTTTTCATTGGTACTTACCAATTGCCATTTTATTTCTTTGTGGCTATGTTTCTCTTTCTCTTTCTTTAACATTTCTTGCAATTGCAATGCTAGTTTGGCGGTCATTAACTCTTTTTGCTTTTTTTTTTTTTTTTTGGTCTGTGAAGCTCTTTATTTCACTATTTATTTTTAATTATAGCCTTCCTGGATAAAGTAGTCTTGGTTTCAGATCCTTGTTTTGCATTACCTTGAATACTTCATGCCATTCCCTTCTGGCCTATAGAGTTTCTGATGAGAAGTCAGCTGACAGCCTTATGGGAACTCCTTTGTAGGTAACAAATTGCTTTTCTCTTGCTGCCTTTAAGATTCTCCCTTTGTCTTGAATTTTTGGCATTTTAATTATGATATGTCTGGACGTGGGCCTCTTTGGGTTCTTCTTGCTTGGGACTCTCTATGCCTCCTGAACTTGTTTGACTCTTCCTTCACCAGGTTAGGGATGTTTTTCACCATTATTTCTTCAAACAAATTATCTATCCCTTGCTTATTCTCTTCCTCTTCTGGCAGTTCTATGATGCAAATATTGGTACTTTTCATGTTGTCCCCAGCTTCCATAGACTGTCTTACTGTTTTTTAATTGTTTTTTTTTTCTTTTTCATTCTCTGATTGAGTGATTTTTCCTACCCTGTCTTCTGATATGCTGACCTGATGCTCAGCTTCTCATCTGCTGTTTATTCTTTCCAGTGTATTCTTTATCTCTGCTATGTCATCCTTCATCATTTCCATTTCTTTTCTCATGCTGTTGAGCATCCTTACAATCAGTAGTCTTAACTCTATATCTGATTGCTTTTCTCCATTTCATTTAGCTCTTTTTGTGGCCACTTCTCTTGTTCCTTTATTTGGGGCTTGTTTTTTGGTCTCCCCATTTTGGCTGCCTATATTTGGGTTTGTCTCTATGTATTATGTAGATTTTTGTTGGTTCTCCTGTTCAGACTAATGTCAGACTCTGTTTGTGACTGTCCTTGAGTACCTTGTTTGGAGCTATCAACAACCCACAGCTTGCTGTTCCTTCTACTGGGGCTGGGTGTGTTTGAACAGGACCAAGATGCACACCAAAGTTTGCTGTTCCAAGGTCTGGGTCCAGAAACAGATCAGGCAAAGATTCAAATTCCCAGATGTCCACCTCTGCCTGCAGGATGATTGATCTCCCAAAGAAAGTTTTAATTTTGACCTTGAGAGTCATTTCACTTAGAATACTTAGATCTCTTTTAAAAATCTAGCCTAGATTTTTTTTGTTCAGTATAGAGTCTCTGACTTACTGGAGGTCACTGTTTAATTGGGGTTGGAGTGGAGCAGGATGGGAACAAATGCATAAGAAACTGTCTACTATAGCAGAGTAAAGTGCTGAACATTTTTGTCTTTCATAATTTTGGCTATTACAAAGAATACTGTTATAATTATTCCTTGCATGTATTTTGATATGTTTTTGTGTTGAGTTTATACTTGAAAGTAAAATTTCTGGATAACAGAGTATGTGTGTGGTGAACTTTACAAGATCCTGCCAAATGGTTTTCCAAATTCATTGTATTCATTTAAATACACAATTTTGGATGTTTCTTATTCTTGAAACACTGTGCTGTATTTACCAATGATTCCACTACCCTACCAAATTACTGGAGTTCATATAGTTTGCAGTGGTTTGAAGGGAATGAATCTCTCAGCAACATCTGACAGGGAAAAAAAGAAAAAATGAAGCAAAAACTCTTTGGTCCCAGTGGCACTCAGTGTTTCCTGCTTTGCCAAATCTCTCCATTTGCAAGCTAGTCATTCTGAAAAGGGAGAGGGAGGATGAGACACAGAAAGTCACACTCACAACCTTCCAGGAATGCTAAGAGAAGTGAGTGGACCATCACAAGCCCTATTGAAGCTTTTATATAAGCTCCTGGGATCAATCTCTCACTTGGCAGTTGAGGCAGGTCTGATTCAGATGTTGTGAATGGAAAGCACCTGCTGACCATCCTCATGGATAATCTGTCAGACCCCATGAGGTCACTAGAGAAATAATTTAAATAATGAGAAATATCACATGTGGGCATTTTGGGGTGTAAAGTGTTAGGGAAAAAGCAAAAATAATAATAATAATAATAATAATAATAATGCCAATATGGAAGAAGGCAAGGCAATGGAAAATCATATTGAGTTGCCCTAAGACAGGTACAACACTGCAATGTACTAATTTTGTAATTTTGCAAAGCCCTTATAGAGACCTTTTATAAGAATTGTAAAGGGTGTGTGCAAAAGACCAGCAGAAGAAGCAAAAGTTTTCATGTTGGCTACCTTTCTCTAATTTCAGAAAGCTCACAAAGAATCTGGTCATCCTAAACTTTGCAGATTTTCAATGGGAAAGTGGCTTTGATTTTCCTCCAGGCTCATGATACTAGGGTGCTTTTTATGTTTTGATTGACAACTATACACTCTGACTAGATAAACAGAGAAGCATGTCTTGTAATGATGCTTCAAAGGAGAAGCTATCTGAAAAGATGAATCAATGCCAAGATGGTTCAAAAAGCAATCCAAAAGCTAGTAACCATGGTAAACATTAACAGATGGGGCAAACAGTTGAAAGAGGAGACTTATTCTAGGAGTCTATGGTGCACTAAAAATATACAGTGGAATACATATTTCTTCTTATTTATTTTTCATTGAGATCGCTCAACCTAGAATTATCATCTTTAAGGAATTATCTTGGTTTCTATTATTTGTGCCTGTCATATTGTTTTCGATATTAGGAAGAGAAAAAGTCACTTTATGTTCCCATTCTCTTAAATTCAATGCCACTAATGATTTTGTGCCACATGCTTTCACATTCTGAATGTCTATCATTTCTTTTTTTATTTATTTTGCCCATCATTTCTTAAACTTGAATAAACATTGGCTTATTTCCTTCCTTCTGTCTGGAATTTGTTTTCCCCAAATCCTGCTGGATCAAATCCTAATTAATATTCAAATCCCAACCCAATTTACATATTCTTTGGGGAAACCCTCTCAAATGTCTTCTTAAGTAAAATTTATTCCTGAAAGTGTGTTTCTCTACCACATTGTGATAACCTTATTGTAACATTTACCATACTGTGTAAGTGTCCATTGGTCATGGGCCTCTCTCTCATACTCTACTATAAAGTTTTTTGGTGGGCTGGTCAGTATCTTGCTCATATAACCCCTGCTTCCTCATTAAATGTTTGATGAAAGAATATGTGAATGAAAATCAGAATCTTTCTCTTTGTTCTCTTACTTTTTCACTCTTTTGTATTGTAGAAGAGAAAACTATAGTTAGGAGAGATTCAGAGTCTTGCCCTAGATAACATTATTAAAGCTAATCATACAGAATTAAATCAAAAGATTCTTGTTAGATTCATAAATATGTTTAATGTTAGGGAAAACTATAGAGTAATTTCAACCTGATAAGAGTCAAGTATGTAATGGGCAATAACTTCAGATTGTATAAAGAATTAAAACACACACACACTATTGTTCATGAAAATTTTGAAACTTAAGGTTAAAACCCAGTGAAAGCGTCTACATGATTTACAAAAAAATCAGTCTCTAACAATAAAGGTGTATTCCTTCTGGGTCTGACCTCTTCTTCCCTCAAACTTTAAACATATGCACAGACACTACCAAACTCAAGTGTCTACCATGCTTTAGGGGTACTGATGTCATCACAGAGAAGTGCTGGTTCCTGGGAGTGAAAGGTGGAAGCAGGGATTTTGACTCTCCTTTATTTCTGCATTATAATCCTTCAAGTCCATGTGGGTGTATCATGCAATCATTAGCAAGTGGGAATCTTTATCCACAAGAAAAGAATTTTTCTGACATTAATAAATTTATTCTGTAAATGCAATGGTTGTAAAGACCTTGGAGGGTTCTAATACTACTCTTACGTCTCTCACTGAATTAGCAGAATCAAAGACCAAGGCGAAGTTTATCACCCCTTGGGCTTCAGTCCCTACAGCTGTCAGTGCCCTAGACATTACAGGAACTGGTGGGCAAAAAGTTTTACCTTGGATCAGGAAGCATCCCCTTGTCAGTGACTTTCTGGAAGTTACTGAAAGCTAGAGGTGACTCTGTTAAGGGGTCCAGCAGAACTTTTTGTCAACTGGGTAGTGAGTCCAATCTAAATCTTGAGATTCTGGGCCTTGAACAGGGACAGAACATCCAGGGAACTTGCAAAAGACAAAGGATTTGTTTCCACCATTAAGAGCTGTTTGTCTTTTGGAAAGCTTATCCAGGCTTCATGTCTACTATAGAAAACAATGATATAATTGGAGGCTTAAACCTAGTGTTTTGAGAAATGGCAAAGAAAGAAGAAAATAAGGACTATATGTAGCATCTGCCCTTAGAATTTCACAGACTTCCCTCATCAGATTCTTTGACAAAGAAAATATATTGAGTAATGAAAATGTGTCATTTCTTGGCTCACAGAAATCTAATGAAGTGGGAGTTAGATGTTGATAATGTCCATTCTCAGACTCTGTTGCTGTCACTGCCTAATCAACTCTACAGATTTTTATATGTCTTTGGATGTATAATATCACTGTACTAAGTCCAAAATCTTACATTTGTACATATAGGTATTCACATACTTTTAGATCAAGAGTGTCTGAATTTTGTTGAACACTTACATAAAAAAATCATTTACTACTATTTGTTGGGAAAATTCCTCACCTTTTAGTAATTTATTTATTACTGATGGAGCAAATACTTATTGATCACTTACTATGTGCCCATCACTGTTTTAGGTGCTAAGGATATAGCAGTGAACAAAACAAACAAATTCCTGATGTCATGGAGCTTATATTGTAGTGGGAGAAAACACATGATAACCAAACATGTTAGTAAAATAGATAATGTGTTGATGACAATAAGTGTTAAGGAGGAAAATGAAGAAGAAAAAGGAGCAGGGTGTTGAAATTTAATTAGGGTGACCTCACTTATCAGAGGTTATTAGCACAAAGATTTGAGGGAAGTGAGAGAGTGAGTCATATTTGGGAAGAGCATTCCAGGCAGAGGGAATCACAACTGAAAAGGCCTTAAGCCTGTAGCATGTCTGGTATGTTTGAAAAAGGTGAAAGATTTATGTGATCATGTTTGAGAAAGAGTAAGGAGGCCAGTATGGCTGAAGTGATGTGAACAAGAGGGAGAGAGATAAATCTTGAGATGAAATCAGCAGGTTTCCTGGGCTGGGTGAGCCAGTGGTAGAAGATTGGGTAGTGCTTGATAGCCATTCATGAGGACTTCAGCTTTTATAAAAGGGAATGGAAAGTAATGGAGGATACAACTAAAGTCATGTTTTAAGGAAATTCAGGCTGTATCAGGTCAAGAGAAGAATGAGGGAGACTAATTACAAATCTATCACAAGAATCTAGATGATAGATGATGGAAGGATGGCTTATAGTGAAAAAATAAAGGTAGAGAGATGGAGTTGGATTCTGGAGATATTTTGAGGCTAGATAAATGAGTTGTTGGAATAGGTAAGCCCCAGGAAGGCATATCTTGGGAATGGCTGAGAGAAATTTCCAGAAAGGGACATCAGCAGTCATCACTCTTGGGAGATGGGGAAATGAGTGCCTTGGTTTTCTAGGGGCACAGAATATCTACTACATTTATTTCTACACCTTCCAGTAAGGTAACCAGAATTATGATTGTTATTCCCATTTTACAGATAAGAAAACGGAAACTTAAAGAGATTAAATAGCTTAATCAAATTATCAAGTTGAGTCTTAAACAGGTTTTCTGATGGCATTTCCTGACCAAACTCTTTGATTACACAATCCACCCTCTATCTCCATGTCACAGGTGTCCACTTACTAAGTTGAAGATTCCACCTGCAGTACTGAAGTGCCTACTCTTAAAGTGAGCTGCTGTGGTTAAACTCATTCCCTCATGCATGGTCAGCTTCAAGATCTTCAGCCATGAGTGTGGGCATGGGCTAGCATACATCTGTATGTATGATGGTGCACATTGCCTCCTCTTCAATTCTTCCTCCCTACCTCCCCCCTTCGTTCCTTCCCTCCTTCCTTCCTTTCTTCCTTTGAGCAGCTTGTAATATTAACTGTTTTGTGTCCAGTAAAGTACTCAGTGTTCCTTATACATTTTCCCATTTCTTTATTACAGAAAGTATGACTGCAAGAGCTAGTGCAAGAACCTGAGTGTGGAGCCTTAGGGGGAGAGGGATTTTGAGGTGGGGAGACATTCCCCTTTAAACATGCTCCTTTAGAGATGCCTGTGGGGCACTTAGGAAGAAAGATATAGACTTTAGCCTAGAAAAGTCTGGATAGAGACAGATTTGAGAGTTTCTGAAGATATCTATTCTAAAAATTTGTTTCCTAAAACTCTGATTGGGGATTTGTAAGTTGGTTCCCAACTTTACCTCATTCTTCCTGTTGCTTCTGACTCTGTGTCTGTGGATATAACAGGTAAGTTGAACAAACAATAATTTCCTTTAAAACAAATGTAACTTTATTTGTTTAAACTTTATTTTATGGAGGTTTTCTTCTTCATACGCTGGATGAAGACACTGGCAGATCCCAGAACTTTTCTGTTTGTTCTTAGTTTCATAATGATTTTTTGTTGCAGGCTTGGTCTCAATTTCAAGCCATTTCGTGTCTCTGGTATTCTGGTGGCCACTCGTGGCTTCTTCCTCAGCTTATGGGTTTTGGTAGGATCCCCATCACCACCACCACTCAATCAACCTCTTTTTTCAGATATCACCTTGCTGCCACACAACTCTATTGGCCAGAACAAGACCCAAGTACTTATACCGACTCTCCCTCTGTCTTGCATGGCCATATGTGGTATGACATAGGAGTGCGAGCTATGGTGCCTAGATTTCTTGTGAAAGAGGCCCCATTTTAAGTCCTCTGCAGCTTCCTTGAATTTGAAAATGGGGCACCAGTTCCTGCAGTTTAAGATTTCAGAGAATACAGGGCAAGCTCTCCATGATGAGAGAGAAGCTGAGTGGATTGAGGAAAAACTCTTTTTCTCCTCCTACTGAGGAAGATAATGATTCTTTGATAAAGTGATGATGGGAAATAACCCTCTTTCTACATGTTCCTTTTCTGTTCCTCATATACATGGGTACCCTGAAGTGAGAAATTAAACGGACATCAGAAGATTGGTTAATTAGCAACTTTGGGGAGGTCATGGAGTTTCTGGAGAAAGGACTGCTATGATATCAGGCAAAGGAAGGAGCCTTGAGAAAAGCTGGTGTAGGGAGCAAAAAGTGGGTGCTGTCACTTTCTTCTCATAGCCATTTCTCAAGTAACCTGAGAAGAGGGTTTTGTGGCACTGGCTTCCTTCCTTATTATGTGCTGTGGTGTTTCTTAGGCCCTGGAGTGCTTGTGCATCAAAGGGGCAGCCAGCAATGAGGATAGGGTTATAGGGCTGAAGTTGGTAGAGGTCTTAACTTTCAAAAGGCCATCCTCATGCCTATAAATTGTGTTCCTCCATATCTGTTAAGTAAAGGGAAGAAGGTAATTTTGCGGGTGGGAAAAGCATTCTCAACTGAAAAAAAAAAATTGCCTATAACATACCAAGAATTTTAGCTTGAAAATAAGAAATATCACACCCAAAATGAAATTAGTGAGAAGCCCAGAACTCACCATTTTCACTTTAGGTACAAAATTCTCACATGGATTTACTTAAATAGTAACCAAGGTGTTAAAATGCCATTTGGGCTTAAGATTTATTTATACATGGTCCATTGATTTGATTAATGATATGTTGGCATAATTTCACATAGTGTACATTCTTTGTAAGAATCAAATATTATAGTGTTTTGCTCTAACTAGATGCTCTAGAATCTCATTAAGTGCTTAACTCAGTTGAATATAAGAACTTTGACTTAATCCTCTCAAAAGGGATATGAGAATTTAATATTTGTTACTCACCTATAGAGAGAGGGTTGTGAACTGCATAGTATAAAACTAGATATTGTTGTCTGCTCTGCATGCTCTAGAACATGCCTACCCTACATACATGTGCCACATGGGCAATGGCCTTTGACAAATATAGTCTATCCTCATTATTTGCAGATCTTGTAGTTGGGAATTCACTTACTCATCAAAATTTATTTGTAACCCCAAATGAACATCACAGTGCTTTTGTCATCATTTGCAGATATCTGAGTTACCTAAGGGGCACATTCCCAGCAGAAGTCAAACAAGGTGACACTAAGCCTTCTTGTTTCACAGTCTAATCAGTGCCTGTGTTTTACACTTCTGTGATTTTTATTGGTGATTTTGATGTTTAAAAGGCCCCAAATGTAGTATTGAAGTGCTGTCGAGTGTTTCTAAGCACAAGGAGCCTTATATGGAAAAAAAAACTCTCATTAAATAAGCTTCCTTCAGGCCTGAATTGTGCATGAGTTCAACATTGACAAATCAGCTATATATTGTAAATAAAGTGCCTTAAATACAAAAAGAACAAGGTTATTTATTGATTACTTGATAAAAATATGTTACCAGAGGCTCTTAGGTATTGTATTTTGTATTTCCCTAGGGGCAATGTTTCAGTATTCACTAATTCATTACTTGCAGTGACCTTATGGATCCTAACTACTGTGAATAACAACAATCAGCTGTATCTGGTCTTCATAGATATATTTTCTTGGTTATCTTATACCTTTTTGCCTACAGATTTGATATACTTACTTAGGCCTAGTTAGTCAATCAACACTTTTTTACTAGTTGCTCCCTATATGTCAGGCTCTTTTGGAGTTGATGATAAAGAGGAGGAAAACAGCTACAGGTCTTATGTTATAGGCTAGAGGGAAAGACAGGTTATAAACATACAAGTAAATGTAAAATCACAAAAACATGACAGCATTGTAAAGGCAAAGCACAGGGCACTAGGTAAGGAGAATGTGTATCAGAGAGACCTGTTGTTGTCTTGTGGTATAAGGACATGGAGTTCAAGCTGAGACCTGAGGGAGGAAAAGCAGTTAGTTATGTGTGGTGTAGAGGTGTGGGTGAGATTTCCAGGCAGAGGAGGAGCACAGACTCAGTGGAAGGAGGGTCCATGAAACCTCCAGGCAACTGAAAGCACCAGAATGGTTGGGGTGTGGAGAATGAGGAGGGTCTAGAGTAAGAAATAGCTCCAGAGGCAGGAAATAGCAGGCACATGGAAGCTTAGAAGATCACTGAAGACTCTGGTTTTTATCTCGACACTAGGTAAGCCATGAAAAGGTTTTAAACAATGATATGGTCAGATTTGTGTTTTCAAATGATTACTCTTGCTTCAGAGGAGAGAATAGATTGGGGGAGGTGAGTAACCCAGGAAGTCAGCTCGATAGATGTTGATGCAGGAGATGATGATGACATGGAGTGGGTTGGTGAAGGTAAGACAGAGGAGTAAGTGTGGTGTGAACTATAGAGAAGGCAATTTTGCTGTTGCTTAAAGTAGACTGATTGATATTGAATATTGAATGATATTGAATGTACGTGAAACAAACCATGGCCTCTCAGATGCTAGCTATAAGAGTGCTGGCATAAGAGCATGATAAGATGTGCAACTCCCCCGCCCCAAACATGGGGATACTAGTGGAACTCAAAATATGGGGCTTCAAAGCTCAGTTTCCACATTTGCTTCTAATTCTCCTGTAGAATTGCTTTTATTGAGTAAAGTGTTTTTTCTGCTATAAAGAACATGATTTCAAAAACCGTATAGAGCTATGCTAATACAGTCTTCTTTTACATATTTTACAAAATACAAACAGCAGAATGCAGCATTAAGAAATTTAATGCCCTTTAGAAATTATTATGTGATTTAAAATGAAAATACTAATTTTTATATCTTACTTTATATCATAGCACCATTTTATTACTCTCTGATGTATTCATAGGTACAAATTATTTTGTCCTGTGTCTTAGAAATTTATATTCATGTTAATAAAAATTTTTTAAAGCATTTAATGTCCTAAAATGTGCTTTCCTAATTAATTAAAATAATTTGTTCTTTAAATCTGAAGATTAATGGTAAATTCTACCTCTGAAAAGTATAAATTAGTATCCTTTTGATACTATTTTGTTTTCCCACCTATTCCGTTCATTAGATGGATATGTAATAAATGTATTTGATATAGTTCAAATATTACTTTTCCAAATCATCTAGAGTGAGGTCTTACATATAGAAAGTGTTTGTGGGTGATCAGTTAAATTAAGTTTACAAGGTGCAAATATTGCTCAATATCTGAAGTTTCCAGCTCCACCTTTATTTCTCTTGTCAATGTATTAAGCCCTTAATTCATTTATAGGTCTGCACAAAGTTCTGGAAATACAAACATGGAAGGAGCAGTCTTTGCTCTTTAGAGTCTAGTATAAGAAATGGACATATAACCTCATCAAACATAGTATATTATTAGGGAAAATTTCCATAAGCTGCTCCAACAGCACAGAGAAAAAAGTAATATCAGAGTGGTTTTCCAAGGGAAGGGCCATTGAAAGTTTGAAGGAAGAGGGAATTGGCCAGCCAGATGGGATATGTGCCAAAGTAGGCAGGCATTAAAAACATGACATATTTGGAGAACTGCAAGAATTTGGAAGATGGTCATGAATTAGTAGAGAAAGATTCAAATCTCATATCAGAAGTCTTTTTCATTCTCCAGAGTTCGCATTTTGGCAAGGAAAATTGTGTTGGCTATGCAAAAAGAGATGCTATGAATTATTTGATATAACTTTCTTTAATTTAAATTAATCAGATAATGCATAGCATAGACAATAGAATACTCTATTTAGGCTTTTTATAATTAATTTTGAAATTGTATGCCCACTGGGATGTAGATGAAATAATTATAAGTGTATGAAGTTCTTGATAAATTGCTTTACCCCTTTTTGAGTAACCTGAAAATCCTCTGTAAGTAGGCCTCTTCTCTTCTTTGTCCATCTCTTTTATTTTTTTAATTAAATTTATTGGGATGACAATTGTTAAAATGAACATACAGGTTTCAGGTGTGGGTTTCTAGGTTACAAGATTGGTACATTGTTCTGTGTGGTCACCACCCAAAGTCATATCTTTTCCTATCACCATATATTAAGACCTCTTTCACCCCCACCTCCTTTCCTCTGGCAACCACCACACTGTTGTTTGTGTCCATGAGTTTCAATTTTATATTCCACACATGAGTGAAATCATGTGGTTCTTAGCTTTTTTTGATTGACTTATTTCACTTAGCATAATATTCTCAAGGTCCATCTATGTTGTTGCAAATAGCAGTATTTTCATCTTTTCTTATGGCTGAGTAGTATTTCATTGTGTACATATACCACATCTTCTTTACCCAGTCCTCTACTGCAGGGCACTTTGGTTGTTTCCATATCTTGGCAATCATGAATAATGCTGTAATGAACATAGGGGTGCATATATCTTTATGAATATATGTTTTTGAGTTTTTTTGGTATATATATCCAGGAGAGGGATTGTTGGGTCGTATGGTAGCTCTATTCTTAATTTTTTGAGGAATCTCCAGACTGTTTTCCATAGTGGTTGTACCAGTCTACATTCCCACCAGCAGTGAATGAGGGTTCCCTTTTCTCCACAACCTCTCCAACACTTGTTATGGCTTGCCTTGTTGATAATAGTCACTCTAACAGGTGTGAGATGGTATCTCACTGTAGTTTTGATTTGCATTTCTCTAATTGCTAATGAGATTGAAAGTCTTTTCATATATCTATTGGATGTCCTTATGTCTTCTTGGGAGAGGTGTCTATCCAGGCCTTCCACAGATTTTTTGATTGGGTTGTTTGTTTGGTGTCAAGTTTGTTGTTGTTGTTGTTGTTGTTTTAAATATATCTTTATTGATTTCAGAAAGAGGAAAAGAGAGGAAGAGAGAGATACAAACATCAATGATGAGTCATTGATTGGCTGCCTCCTGCATGCCCCTGACTGGGGATTGAGCCTGCAACCTGGGTATGTGCCCTGACTGGGAATTGAACCCTGATCGCCTGGATCCTAGGTTGATGCTCAACCGCTGAGCCATGCCCGGCCAGGCTGGTGTCGAGTTTTATGAGTTCTTTATGTATTTTGGAAATTAAACCTTCATCAGAGCTCTTGTTTGCAAATATTATCTCTCATCTGGTTGTCTGCCTCTTTGTTTTGTTATCAGTTTCTTTTGCTGTGCAGAAGCTTTTTAGTTTGATATAGTTCCATTCATTTATTTTTGCCTTAACTTCCCTTGATTTTGGGGTCCAGTTCATAAAATATTCTCTACGGCCAAGGTTCATAAGTTTGTTACATATGTTTTCTTCTATGTAACTTATTGTTTTGGGTCTCAAATTTTGGTTTTTGATCCATTTTGAGTTAATTTTTTTAGATGACAAGTTGTAATCCAGTTTCATTCTTTTGCATGTGGCTTTCCAGTTTTCCCAGTCCCATTTATTAAAGAGACTGTCTTTACTACATTGTGTGTTTCTGACTCCTTTGTCAAAAATTATCTGCCCATATACATGCAGTTTTATATCTGGGCTCTCTATTCTGTTTCACTGATCTGTGTATCTATTTCTGTCCAATACAATGCTGTTTTGATTATTGTAACTGCAGTATAATTTGAACTCAGGTAGCATGATACCTTCAGCTTCATTCTTTTTTCTCAGGATTACTTTGGCTATTTGGGGTCTTTTGTGGTTCCATACAAATATGATGATTTCTCATTCTGTTTTTTTTGTGTGTTTTTTTTTTTTTTTAAATGACATTGGCATTTTGATGGGGATTGCATTAAATCTATATACTGTTTGGGTAATATGGACATTTTAACTATGTTGATTCTTCCGATCCATGAACAAGGGATATTTTTCCATTTTTCATATCTTTCTCAATCTCTTTTGATAATGCTTTGTAATTTTCAGTATATATGTCTTTCACTTTCTTTGTTAAGTTTATTCCTAGGTATTTTATTCTTTTGGTTGAATTACAAAAGTATCTTTTTTTTAATTTCTTTTTCTGAAGTTTTTCTTGTTAGTATACTGGAAGGCAATGGATTTTTGTACATTGGTTTTGTATCCTGCAACTTTATTGTATTTGTTCATTGTTTCTAATAGTTTTTGGTCTGTCTTTAAGATATTCTAAATACAGAATCATGTTATCCACCCAAAGTGACAGTTTTACTTCTTCCTTCACTATTTGGATGCCTATTATTTCTTTTTCTTGCCTTATTGTACTAGCTAGGACTTCCAGAACTATGTTGAATAAGAGTGATGAGAGTGCACATCCTTGTCTTGTTCCTGATCTTAGAGGAAAAGCTTTCAGTTTTTCACCATTGAGTATATTAGTTGAGGGTTTATCATATATGACCCTTATTATGTCAAGATACTTTCCTTCTATTCCTAATTTTATTGATTGTTTTCATCATAAATGGATGTTGTATCTCATCAAAATGTTTTTTCTGTATCTATTGATAAGATCATATGATTTTTATCCTTTCTTTTGTTAATATGGTATATTACAGTGATTGATTTACATATGTTGAACCATTCTTGTGCCCCTGGATTGAACCCTGTTTGATCATGAAGTATTATTTTTTTGATGTGCAGCTGCATTCGATTTGCTACTATTTTGTTTAGAATTTTTGCATTTGTATTCATCAGAGATATTGGTTTGTAGGGTTTGTATGTGTGTGTGTTTGTGTGTGTGTTATCCTTGCCAGGTTTTGGTGTCAGGGTTATATTGGCCTCATAAAATATGTTAGGAAGTGTTACCTCTTCTTCAATTTTTTGGAAGAGTTTGAGAAGGATAAGTTTTAAATCTTTGAAGGTAGAATTCACTGGTGAACCTATCTGATCCTGAACTTTTATTTTTGGGAGGTTTTTGATAGTTGTTTCAGTTTCTTGGCTACTGATTGGTCTATTTAGATTTTCTAATTCTTCATTATTTAGTCTAGGAAGGTTATGTATTTCTAGGAACTTATCCATTTATTCTAGGTTATTGAATTTGTTGGCATATAGTCTTTCTTAATATTCTAGTATGATCCCTTGTATATCTGTGTTGTTTGTGGTGACTTCTCCTCTCTTCTTTTTTTTTTTTTAAATATATCTTTATTGATTTTATTATTATTTTTAAATATATCTTTATTGATTTCAGAGGAAGGAAAGGAGAGGGAGAGAGAGAGACAAAAACATCAATGATGAGAGAGTCACTGATCAAGCCTGCAACCAGGCATGTGCCCTGACAGGGAATCGAACCCCTATCGCCTGGATCCTAGGTCGATGCTCAACCGCTGAGCCATGCCCGGCTGGGCATCCTCTCTCATTTCTAATTTTGTTTATATGGGGCTTTTCCCTTTTTTCCGTAGTTAGTCTAACGAGGGAGTTGTCAATTTTATTAATCTTTTCAGAGAACCAGATCTTTGTTTTATTAAATTTTTGTATAGCTTTTTTTTCTCTATTTCATTTTATTCTGCTCTAATTTTTATAATTTTCTTTCTTCTGATGACTTTCACTTGCTTTTGTTCTTTTTCTAGTTCTTTAAGATGTGATGTTAGGTTGTTTACTTAGGATTTTTCTTGTTTCTTGAGATAGGCCTGTAATGATATAAACTTCCCTCTTATTACTGCTTTTGCTGCTTCCCAGAAGTCTTAATATGTTGTACTGTCATTCTCATTTGCCATTATATATCTTTTGATCTCATCTTTTATTTCTTCTTTGACCCACTCATTTTTAGTAGTATGTTTTGTTTTCTTTTTTCTTTTTTTTTAAATACATCTTTATTGATTTCAGAGAGAGGAAAGGAGAGGGAGAGAGAGAGATAGAAACATCAATGATTAGAGAGTCATTGATCGGCTGCAGCCCACAACCCAGGCATGTGCCCTGACCGGAAATCGAACCCTGATCCCCTGGATCCTAGGTCGACACTTAACCACTGAGCCACTTCGGCAGGGCTTGTTTTCTTTTTAATCTCCATGTATTTGTGGGTTTCTTGACTTCCTTTTTTTTAGTTAATTTCTAATTTCAAGGCATCCTGGTTAGAGATTACGCTTTGTATAATTTCAATATTCTTGAATTTGTTGATGCTAGTTCTGTGACCTTACATACGGTCTATCTTTGATAATCTTCCATGTGCACTGGAGAAGAATGTATAATCTGATGTGCTGGGATAAAAAATTCTGTAAATGTCAATTATGTTTATTTGGTTTAGCATTTCATTTAAGACTAATATTTCTTTATTGATCTTCTGTTTGGTTGATCTGTCTAGAGCTGTCAATGGAGTATTAAGTTCTCCAACTATGATTTTGTTTTGATCTGTTTCTCCCTTTAGTTCTGTGAGTAGTTGCTTTATTCACGGCTGGTAATTTCTTTCAGTTGTTTGAATATTTGGCTCCATTCTCTTCTAGCTTGTAGTTTCTGCTGAGAAGTCAGATTAAATTCTGATGGGTTTTCCTTTGTAGGTCACTTCTTTCTTTTCCCTGACTGCTTTGAGAATTTTTTCTTTGTCATTTATTTTTGAAAGTTTTGAAACAATGTGTCTTGGAGAGAGCCATTTTTCACTGCAGTAACTTGTGCTCTGTTTACTTCTTGGATTTGAAGATCTATTTCTTTCCAAAGGCTTGGGAAGTTCTCATCCACTATTTGTTTGAATAGATTCTCTGTTCCCTTCTCCCTCTCTTCTTCCAGAATTGCTATTATCCTAATATTTCTTTTTCTGATGGAGTCAGATAGTTTTCATAGAGATCTTTCATTTTTTTTTTTTATGCTCAGATCTCTCCTGCCCTGTTTCATTTCTAGATTCCTATCTTTGACATCACTAATTCTTTCCTCCATTTGGTTGGCTCTGTTTTCTATGCTCAGTAGCTCATTCCCAATCTCCTTAATTTCATGTTTCATTTCTAGGATTTCTGATTGGTTCTTTTTTAAAGTTTAAGTCTCTTTGATAAAGTACTTGTTTGGTTCATTAATTTGTTTTCTGAGTGCACTGAATTGTCTGTCTGCATTTTCTTGCATCTTGTTGAGTATTTTCAGAAATGCAATCTTGAAATCTCTGTCATTTATATCACATATTTCTATGTGTTCCAGCTTACTTTCTGGGGATTTTTCATTCTTTCTGATTATACTCATTACCATGGTTATTCATGGTATTTGCTACTCTCCTTTGCCTAGGCATAAATATCTCTTCTATAGCAGTGTTCTCTGAAGAGGTCTTTCTACTATTTTCCAGTAGGTGGCACTGAATCACAAGATTATTTTACCATTTTGGTCTCCCAGGCTTGACCTCCAGGGTTTCCATAGGACAGTACAGCCATGCTGCTTGGGGGTGGGGTTTGTTTTGTCCTCACCATAATGGCAACCCAGGTCCTCCATGGGTTCCCACCCCAAGCACCAAGCCTGGGGTTCAGGCACATGGGAAAACAGCAGTTCCACTGCAATAGCCCTTGGTTTACAGATAAAATGTTCCTCAACCTGACACCAAGGGCAATGGGAGGCAAATTTTAAGAGTCCAAGGGGCAGTAGGGCTCTGTGGTTCTGTTTCTTTGTCAGAAACGCACAAGTCTGACAGTGGACAGCTGCATGGCTGCACCCCATGCTCTGTCAGGCGTCTGCTGACTCATTCACTGTTCACTCTGCTTTCCCTGATGGACTGGTCCCTGCAGGTCTTTGTTTCTCCAGATCAAAGGAAGCACTTTCTGTTTCTAGCTTCTTCCCCTCCCCAAGCCACACAGGGAGCTCCTGGCTGCAGGGCAGCTTCTGAGGGCCATGTGAGCTTTCCTTCCTTCTCATCTCCCCATTATTTCTGGTTGCCCACCTTTAGATATTTCAGTGTGCAGGTCTCTCAAGCATGCCTTTGTATTGAGTAGGGAATTCTTTGTTGAATTATAGTTGGTTAATTTGTTGAAATTTCAGGGGGAGAGGCCAAGGGTATCTTTCATGCCACCATTGTTCTGAGGTTTCTGTATCCTTTCTCCCTTTCTTCTCCAAGTTCAAAATAATAAAAATTGATATTTACTATCTTATTTTGGTTTTAAAGACAAGCTTCTTGGATCTCACAAGTGGGAGGAGATCACGTTTAAACACTTTTCTTCTCAGTTCCTATTTAGATTAGTATAAATTCTTACAATCTGAGAATTAAAAGTTTCCTCCTCAGTCATATTTCTTGCTATTTAAAAAAATTGTAACATTACAAATTCTTTCAGATATATTTTCTGTTTCAGAACTATTTTCCAGTAGTTTAGAAATCATCCACAATATTTCTAAAATCAAGTTTTAAAAAAGAGCTTATAAATGGCTTATTTTAAACAGAATACTTCATTGAAAACAATTCTAAGCCATTTAATATAACCATTTAAACATCTAACCTGATTATAAAATTTAAAAGATCTTAAAATAGATTTCATGCAAAGCTTGGGTCTTTTCATATGGAGGAGAACAACATTCCATTATCTCCAGGTTTATTATTCTAAAGGTTTTAGGTTTTCTTTTTCAAATTGGATTCAGATCAAGCTCCTACAATAATAAAACATCTTTTTCCTCTTCTTTAAGATGTTCTGACTCTGAAGGCCTTGGTTTTCTTGGGTTGGAGCTGTTTCAACATCTTGAAATGAAATGATTAATTAAAGTGTTTTGTGTTTGGCTTGGAGTCTTTTCCTCTGGCTAAAGCTCTGTCTTCTATTAGCAGCCAGTGCAGCATGTTTCCATTTCTAAATTTTGGTTTGAAAAATACAACTGATTGGGCAAAAAAGAAAAAAAAAAATGAATGAAACATTTGATTATATACCTCTCTCTGCCTGATACCAAGTGATAGATGTGCCAAAAAGCCATCATCACTTTCTAGTAGCTTCATACCAATCAGACTCTCTAGTAAAATATTTTCTTATGTGACTATCAACTTTAAGTAATATCCTTTTCCCTATGTTTATGAGTGTTTCTTGATTTTAGAAAAAAATATTTTATCAACATTTTGAGAGCCCATATTTGCCAGGTTTTGAGGATATCGTGTACTTTAACTTTATTTCTTTTTTATTATTTGCCCCCCCACTATACTGTAGCTCCTATAGAGCATAGTGTCTGAAACATGATTAAGTACTGAAGAAACATTAGCTAAATCAATGAATAGATGGGCTAAATAAACATAGTCTCTGCATTAAAAAATAACACAATCAAATGGAGACAGAGAAGCAAACCCACAGAGGCATTCACAAGGAGCTAGGGAGTACCTATGATGAATACATTTTCATGTGTTTAGGAGGGACAAGGAATGTCAGGAAAAGATTCACAGAGTATATGCTGTCTGAGCAGTATCTTGAGGATAAATAAAAGGTCTCTAGTAGGCCTGGAACAAAAAAGAAGGGAATATACCCCAGACAAATGAAACCACTCTGACAAGGCCTGTATACTGTACTGCCATGTTCAACTTGAAATACTAGGGGGGCGCATAAAGGGAATATTCCCATTGGGTTTGGAGCTGAAGACAAAGTCTTTTAATGTAAGCTCCTTGCCCATTCATATGTGTGTGTGTGTGTGTGTGTGTGTGTGTGTGTATGCGCATAATGTTAGATTGTGAACACTAAATAAACAATAGACAATTTATAGACTAATTAGATTAAGCTTAAAGAACACTTATGCACAATTGTGCAGAATTACTTGAAACTGTACATTTGAAAGAGTGTAATGCAATTTTTTTTTTAAAAAAAGGTCTTTAAAGTATACTTGTCTATTTGAGAAGGACTATGATCATGTGTTGACCTGCTCATTCCTATACATAGGCCTCATTACTCTCAGCAATTTTTGTGTGTGGGTCATGTATTAGTAGAGAAGGTTTTCGAGTGATATTATTTTTATTGCCTAAGAGCTTACAATATAATATGTACTTTTTTAGATTAAACATAAAAGGACACAAAATAAACAGAAAATGCATTGGGAATCAGTCAAGCATAACAGGCTTCACAATTTTAAAGGAAATAAGAAGGAAAAATAGCTCAGATGCACTGAGTGCAATCCTGACAAATTAGTCAACACAGAGAGTGCAGTTGTTTGTGCCTATTGATCAGTGTGAAAAAGCATCCTGCACAAGTGAGTCTCAGGAGCTTGCTCACCAAGAAGATTGTTTAGGGGAGAAATAAGTAGACAATGACTGAATTTGGAGAAGTGGGGAGGTGGTGACTGGGTGGGCAACTGGGTACTGAAGGATGTCTAGAATGTAATTGTGGCCAAAAGAAGTAAGCTAGGGCTCTGAGGGGGAAGTGTCTGAAACACACACAAAGAACCTAGAGATTAGCTTTAGTGCAAAGGGAATTATAAATAGTAAATATTTCATTTCTTCAAGAAAAGAATATTGCAATAGTAAGCATGTTATAGATCTGTAGGTAAAGTTTGGGGGTTTTAAATTCATCTATCTAATTAAGTCCTTACTTTCAGATGTCATTATTTTAAAATATCTTTCTCAGGTAGAAATGTTCCTTATGATAGAGCATGACAGTATCTACTTGTAAATTCCCCTCCATGTGTATTGTGCAGAGTAGATGTATTTATATCGTGACATGGACATTCTGAAATCTCTTTATGTGGGAACTTTGAAAGTTGGCCTCCTCTGATTATGTTTTAGCCAGTGA
Organism: Miniopterus schreibersii; assembly: GCF_964146895.1. NCBI lineage: Eukaryota > Metazoa > Chordata > Mammalia > Chiroptera > Miniopteridae > Miniopterus > Miniopterus schreibersii. The sequence goes on along the minus strand of NC_138102.1, from coordinate 85,510,590 downwards.
ACCCAGGAAGTGTGAGAACTAAGAGTCCTGTTCCAGTGACTTGTAGAATATGTGTTATGTTTTTCTTCTCTGCTGAGATAGTCATCAATTATGTGTGCGCTAAATGCATACTAATATGTTTTAGAGGAAGGTTAAAGGATGACAAGAATATACTTCTGTGCTCCAGTTTATTAAGGAGAATGTAAAATCCCTAGAGAAGATGAAAATAAAATAATTTGGGAAGCATGCTAAAAATAAAAATATATTCTAAAGAAGTAAGAGAGAGTACTTGGAAAATCAATACCAGTGTTAAGAAGTACAGGAGTGAAAAAATGTGACATTGCAGAAAAGAAAATAAAGAGAAAATTATCACTAGTGTAGCCTAACATGTAACTCTAATTGAAGAGAAAACAACCTGCTAATTTTTTGGGAATATTAAGAATTATCTCTGAGTATTAGTGAGTGAGCAGAATCTTGCAAAAACCTGGGGAGGAAGTGAGCCACAGGCTTCCTTCCCTGAAACACAAACACACACACACACACACACACACACACACCCTAAACCTAACCCTAACCCTAAACCTACACAAACACAGAGTGATAGATGACAATGAATGACTCCATACCAAGAAATATGTAGGTCATAAGATGACAATGAAAGGGAGCTTGGCAGAACCCAATGTCCCTCCTTTCAACTACCTAGTGCATTTGCTTTCTGTGTACCCACCTGGAAATGCATGCTTTTGCAAAAATAAACTCAGGATATATTTCTAGTGATTAAAAAGATCTGAATAGCAAGTTGATGGACTTGTAGATATAGTGTATATTTCTTCTTTCAAAATCATGACTTTGAAAGGAAGATAGGAAAAAACAAGAAATAATCAGATGGCAGGATATAAGAGGGGGAAAAATGGTCCTCTGGTGTGTGGTTTATAATAACAAAAATACAAAAAGCAGATAGTACTTCATGAAGACTGGGAAGAAAAAGTTCAGGAAAGTAGCAGACAACTCCCGAGAACAAAGACCATATTTTATTCATCTCTGCATCTTTAGCATCTAATATAGTGCTTTACATGTAACAGGAACTTAAAATTAAATTGCTTTAAGAGGTGGAAAGAAGAAAGTGTTTAGCAAAAAAAATGTAAATCACAATTACATAAATGATAATAGATATAAACAAAAACATAACAACAAACTAAAGTGAAAGAGGTGTCCAGTTATTCTCATAAGTAAACAGCAGGAAAATTGTGCAAGAACTAACTTCTGGCCAAAATTATATACATAGAAGTGTAGAAAAATAGAGAATTCAAGCCAAATGTACTTGAAATGTTAATACAGGAAGGTAGAAATTATCTCATAGCTATCACTATGTTTCAGGGAATCAAAATAATAGAAAACTACACCCTGTTTCAAGGAAATAGATTTGATATAAACTGGGGGGTGTTGCAAGGTAAATAAAGAACATAATGAACTCTAATCAATAGTGTGCTTCTTCAAGTATGAAGAAGACATAACATTTGATATAAAATAGTTCATAATCACAAGTGGAAATGGATATGCAAATAGTTAACTAAGATAGCAAGTGATAAGAACTATTACTGATATGCCCAAAGGGCCATACATTAGTTTCTTGGAGCTGCTATAATAAAGTACCACATACCAGCTAGCTTAAAAAACAGAAAGTTCTGGAAGCTGAAAATCCCAGATCAAGGTGTGGGTAGGGTTGGTTCTTTCTGTGGTCGGTGAAGGAGAGTTTGCCTTATGCCTCTTTCCCAGCTTCTGGTGGTTGTTGGAAACCTTGGGTTTCCTTGGGTGTTGATGCATTACCCCAATCTCTGCCTTCAACATCACATGACATTCTTCCTGTGAACCTGTGTGTGTTCCTATTCACTTTTTATAAGGTTACCGGTTATATTGGATTAAGGCCCACTCTAATGACTTCATCCTAACTTGATGATCTACAAAGACCTTGCTTCTAAGTAAGGCCATATTCACAGGTACTGGAGGTAAGGATATCAATATTCTTTTGGGGCAACACAATTCAATTCATATGAGGCCATGAGATCATTGGAATCATGGCATATACCACAGCATGCCCAGCTTGGTGAGTAACAATAAATTTGAAAAATAGTTTTTAAATACAAAGTTGGCACAAAGGTGAGAAATAAAAGAACTGGAAAGAGGGGGGTCTATCTATGCAGTTAAGAAGTTGAGTTATTGAAACACAACTTGATTTATTAAGTTCACTAACAATTTACTGACCATTTACTATGAGCCAGATGCCATATAATTCACCAAAGGTACAAAACTGGTAAGTTAGTCACTATTCTAGACTATCTAATAAATATTAAAATTTTTTGGCTTAAAATTTTATCTCTCAGTATATAGAAAGAGTAGTGCAATTGTGAGTGTAGAATTAATTCTTATTACCTGGAAATAAGAAGAACTTAATTCTGATTATATGGGGAACTCGTGAAAACAAGAGAAAGTGACTACATCATTGAGATTATTACAATAAGGGAAGGAATGTATCTAAGAAAGAAAATGTCATAAAGCTCAGGAAAAAATATAGTTTTAGTTCTATGGCCAGAACGATCCATAAGATGTTAGAAGTCACTATCCTGAAAGCATCACTCAGGAGCTTCCCAGGTTTGGTGAGGGCTCAACAGAATGCCTGTCTCCCTCATAATTCTGGATTTAGCTATCATATCCAGCACCCAGGGCTTTGCAAAACTTGAAACCATCTTTACTGATTATAATTGTGAATCTGTTACAAAAATAATATAGAAAACACACACACAACTCCAAAATTGCATTTTGACATAAAATTTTGTAACTGTGAAATTAGTTTTTGACATACAAAAACTTAAAAATGTGGACATTTAGTTAGTTATCAGGTTTGTATTATTAGAAACAATGTTGACATGAGTACATTTTTTCATTCAGGCTTTGAGTGTTTGCCTGTTTCTGTAGGGCATATTACCCTTTTATTGCATCCAGTCTTACTCACTTTAAATCTCTCTTCCATGCTGTGGCCAGAGTGAATCTGGTGACATGAGCATCTCTTCAGCGTCTCCCCATTGCTTGCAGACTAAATGTTGACAACACTTCTTGTGACTAGTCCCAGCCTCAACACACGTACTTCATCTCTAGTCATGCAAAACAACATGTAGAAATCCATTTTTTAAACTCTGTCTGTGCTAATACTATTTCCTTCCTATCTTTCTTTATCTGACTCAATCTTATTCACTTTTCAAGATTCCAGAAGCTTTCCTGAATTCCCCAGCTGGATTAAGTGCCACCTCTGACTGCACAGCATCCTATGCATAACTCTTAAACTCAGCAAAAGCATCAAGACGGTCTCCAGATGGCCCTACTATGCCCCTGATGGAGTGTAAGCTTCTGGAACCCAAGGGCATGATCTTCACCTTTGTAGCCACACTGCATTAAAACAGAGCCTGACTTAACCTTGGCTGTTCAGAAGCTTCCCAAAGAAGGTAATGGGGCTATTTCTAGAGATGTCAGTCCTTTTTATACTTAGTATTCTGTTATTGTCTTGTTTTGTGGTGGTGGGCAAAATTTCAATTTACCCTGGATTCAGATTTAACAACAACAAAAATCAGAAAAATACAATGTATTTGGCTACCTTGGAATTCAATCATTTATTCATCCAACAGATTTCATTGAAGCTTTACTCCCTGGAGGTACCATGTTAGTCCTCAAGATATGTACAGATGATCAGGACTGATGTGGTCCCTTTACCAAAGAGCATAACAGATCATTAGGATGAATGATTCCTGAAACACATTAGAAGATTTTAACTTTGATATTAGTGCCTTAATATTCACCTTTCTTTTAAATTGTCCATTATGTTTTCCAAATCATTATTAGAAAATGACCATGTAATTGTTTGAGGATCACAAAATGTAGAAAACTCTTATTAAAAGGAGAGTATGGATGGAGAGCATGAATGTTTTTAGTACAAGCAGCTTTATAAAAGAAACTAAAAGAATTATAATATGTATACAGTTTTGAGATGAGGGAAGATGGCAGAACTGTGAGAAGCAGCAGGGCACTCCCGCTCCCAGCCAAGGACTCAACTTACACCTAAAATACTATGTAGCCAGCTTGGAAAAACCAGAGAAACATACCTGAGTGTACAGAGTGCGAGTGGGGAGCACTGAAGAAACATCATGGAGTCTGGTAAGGGGGGGCCGTAGGAAGGGGGATCCTCCCTAAAGCCTGTGCTGGGCTCCGAGCCCCAAGGCTTGGAGGCTGCAAAGCTCCCTCTCTTCAGGAGTGCAGACCGGCCTCCAAAAGCAGGGATTTCACACCTGGAGGCGACAAGAGGGGAAGTGGTGAGACTGCAAGGAGGGGACGGCACCTTCCTAGGAAACAAAGCTTCTAGTGGCAGTTGTAACCAGTGTCTAATGCTCGGGGTGCTGACCATAGGAAAGGCTGTTCCGAAGTGTGTGGCACCCGAGTAGTAAGGGACTGGAGGTTGGGCCTGAGCAGCCACATATGGGGACCCTCTGCCTTCCTGTAAGGCATTGTGTTGAGCCCCAGAAAGCACTTAAGCTGCATGGTGCAGGGAAGGGGAGGAGCCCTCCCACCAAGCTTCTGGTGCTGAGAGTCTGGGATCTGTGACCAGCCTTGAGGGGGCGCCATGGTGGCCTGTGAAACTGGCCCAGCTTTGCTGAGATCAGCAGCGCAGGGAGCTGCATGGAGCTGACTTTGGGTCCCCTCCTGTTGGGTGCCTTGGTGAGCGGGCAGCAAGACCTTGTAGGCAGGACACTCTGCCTGTGTGTTGCTTTGTGCATTTTCGAGTCTGATCCCTGAACTGGCTCCCACCTTCCTTGTGTGCACTGGGCAAACAGACCAATGGAGGCTGAGATTGGGGTTTGCATAGTAGACTGTTTGAGGAGCGGGCCTGGTGTGTCCAGCCAACCAGAGCTGGGAAGGGAGGGGCAGAGCCTGCCTGCCTCTCCTGCAGCCTGAGAGCACCGCTGCCTTCTGGAAAGAGGCTGATCCAGCTCTGAGGCCCCAGACACCCTTGTAGGGCACAGTCCTGAGGAGGAAGGGAGAACAGCTCACAGGAGAACATTACAAGAATAAGACTCTCAAGGGACTATTGCTTGGGAACTGGAGGAAATGCTGAAAAGCCCTGCTGGGAGCTGGGCAGGCAAAGAGCTCACTGAAATGTCCTTTAACCGATCCCACTGAGCCTAGGTTGCTGAAATGACCCATACAGAAAAGGACACAGACTGAAATCAGTCTGAAACTGCAGCAGGCCAGAGCATGGGGAACTAGAATCAAAGGACAGGGTAGGGACTGAGGAGCTGGCTGTGGAGCAGAGACTAACTCCCACACAGTGAGTGCCTGACAGCAAAATTTCTAAGTAAGAGGAGTGATACCTTGAGCTGTATTAGCCATCCTGCACCCTAAAGACTATAGAACACTCTGGAGTAAGACCAGGCAACTACAAAGTTACAAAATAGCTGACAAGAGGAGGTGGTCCACAGAGAGCCTCAGATCAACCATCTACCTAAGGGCACCAGAGCCAAACCTAGATGGCTCCTTGCATTGGCTGATACACAAGTACCTCCGAGGAGAACGGAAATCAGCACACAAAACAGTGACCTGCAGACAGCACAAGTGGCCCAGAAGAAACCCACCTGACTGACTTTCTTTCTTTTTTTCCTTCTTCTTTTTCCCATAGGAAGAAAAGAAAGGGAAAAAAATCATTTGTTTTTTTTTTCTTCTTTTTACATTTTATAATAATTTAAATTGTTTTTTTTCATTTAATTATTTTTTTCTTATTTTATTTTATTTTAGAATTTTGCTTAGCTTGTTTTTGTTTTGTTTCTCTCTTATGTTTTGTTTCTTTGCTTTATTTCATTTTATCCTTGTTTCTAATATCAAGACTTTCTTGATAGTCTTGCTTAATAGCTGGGACTTTATCATTATAACCAACAAGTTTACTGCTTTTCTCTATAGTTTTCCCCAAATCTCTTATTGGACTCCCTCCCTGCCCAGGCTTTATCTCTCTCTCTCTCCTTTAGATCCATTGGAATAAATTTTTTTCCATTTTTTTTTCTTCTTCTTCTTTTCCTTCTGTTTTTCTCCCTTCTGTCTTCCTGTCTTTTTGTTAGATTGTTAGTTTCTCTTATTCTCTTAAATGTATTTTTAGTTTTTCATTTTCAACTATTATCCTATTCTTATTCTCTCCCTTAATTGTTTTCTTTCAGAATATTTTCCCTGCCTCTATTATCTCCCAGTAGCTTCTCTATTTTTTAAATTTTAATTTATTATTATTATTTTCTAAATTTAAGTCATTATGAGCAACAATACACTTCTTTCTCTCAAAGCTTTACTTTTCTCTCTCTTTCTTTTTTTAAGCTATTTTTTTCCCCTCTAGAACTTGTGTTCTCCCTTCACACTCCCAGTTCTATTTTTACTTGGATTGTCTTCACTGTGATTATCAAGATATTTTGTAAGATACCCCTTACTTCCTGGAAGTTTAGTTGTGTATTGTCCTGCCTTGCAAGCACCAGTACAACAGCTTACTTGATGAGGTGTGGCTGAGACACACAGTTAGCCAACCTGAGAAGAGAGTCCTCCCAAAGACTTGTCAACAACACTCTAGACCCAACCAGAAGAGGATAACCCAAAGAACCCACAAAAGGGAGACACACAAAAGGGACACACCTAGAACAAAGAGCTCAGAAATATAAGAAAAACACACCTCTGGGCTCCACTGGTCTCACAATACAAAATCCTTCCCCGCAAGACTGGGAGACAGTAAATATACTTAATATATAGATACAAAAACTAAGACCTACCAAAATGGGGAGACAAACAGACAACCCACAAAATAAAGAAAAGGAAAAATCTCCAGAAAAAGACTTTGATGAAATAGAGTTAAGCAAGCTATCAGAAACAGAGTTCAGAGTACTGATTATGAAGATGTTCAAGAAACTTAAGAAGACATTAGATGATAAGATAGAGGACTTTAGAGAAAACATGAAAAGAGATACATACCATAAACAAAGCTCAGACAGAGATAAAGAATGTTGTATCTGATATCAAGAATGCACTGGAAAAAATTAAAAGCAGGCTCAATGAAGCAGAGGATAAAATAAGTGACTTAGAAGACAAGGTAGAAAAAATGACCCAATCATAGCAGCAAAAAGAAAAAACACTTAAAAAGCATGAGGACAGTCTAAGGCAGCTTTGGGACAACATGAACTGAAACAACATTCTCATTATAAGAGTGTCAGAAGGGGAGGAAAGAGAGCAAGGGATAGAGAACTTGGTGGAGGAAATAATTATAGAAAACTTCCCTAGGCTGGCAAGGGAGAAAGCCACACAAGTTCAGGAAGCACAGAGTGTTCCAAACAAGAGAGACCCACTCCGAGACACATCATAATTCAAATGGCAAATGTCAAGGACAAAAAAAAAATATTAAGGGCTGCAAGAGAGACACAAGCAGTGACCTACAAGGGAACCCCCATAAGGCTGACAGCTGATTTCTCAAAAGAAACTCTTCCAGCCAGAAGGGAGAGGCATGAAGTTCTCCAAGTAATGAAAAGCAAGAACATGCAACCAAGATTGCTTTATCCAGCAAGGCTATCATTTAAAATTAAAGGTGAAATAAAGAGCTTCCCAGACAAAAAAAAAAAAAAGGCTAAAGGAGTTCAGTACCACCAAACCAGGATTGCAAGAAATGCTAAAAGGACAGCTTTAAGAAAAAGAAAGAATAGTGAGAGAAAGGTATATCAGCACACAGAGGAAGAATAACATTAAAGAAGTTGATATCAATAGTAACCTTAAATGTAAGTGGAATAAACCGGCCAATCAAGAGACATAGAGTAGCTGAATGGATAAGAAAACAGGACCCAAATATATGCTGTCTACAAGAGACCCACCTGAGAGCAAAAGATTCACACAAGCTAAAAGTGAAGGGATGAAATAAAGCATTTCATGCAAATGAAAAGGAAAAGAAATCTGGAGTAGCAATTCTTATTTCTGACAAAAGAGACTTCAAAATAAAGACCGTAACAACAGATAAAGATGGTCACTACATAATACTAAAGGGATCAATCCAACAAAGGAAATAACCCTTATAAACATTTATGCACCCATAATTGGAGCACCAAAACATATAAAAAAATTTCTTGGTGGACTTTAAAAGGGGAGATTGACAGCAACACAATCATAGTGGGGGACTTTAACACCCCACTGTCAGCACTGTAGAGATCTTCAAGAAAAAAAATCAACAGGGAAACATAGACCTTAAATGACTCACTAGACCTAATGGATTTAATTGACATTTACAAAACATTTCATCCCAAAGCAGCAGAAGACACATTCTTCTCAAGTGCACATGGAACATTCTCAAAAATAGATCACATGTTAGGGCACAAGGTAAGTCTATACAAATACAAGAAGATTGAATTCATATCAAACATCTTCTCGGATCACAGTGCCATGAAACTAGAAATCAACCACTATAAAAAAAACCCAAACTATTCAAACACATGGAAGCTAAATAGCATGCTATTAATCAATGGACGGGTTACCAATGAGACCAAGGAAAAAAATGAAAATGAGCAAACAACAACACAAAATCTATGGGACACAGTGAAAGCAGTCCTGAGAGGAAAATTCATAGCATTACAGGCCTATCTCAAGAAATAAGAAAAAGATCTAATGAACCATCTAACACAACAAATAAAAGAACTAGAATTGGAACAGCAAGAAAATCCCTAAGGAAGTAGAAGGAAGACAATAATAAAGATCAGAGCAGAAATTAATAACGACTAAAAAAGGAATACAAAAAATCAATGAAACCAAGAGCTGATTCTATGAAAAGATGAATAAGATTGATACACCTTTAGCCAGACTCATCAAGAAACAAAGAGAGAGGACCCAAATAAATAAAATCAGAAATGAAAGAGGCGATATAACAACTGACCCAACAGAAATACAAAGGGTTGTAAGAAAATACTATGAGCCAACAAATCAGACAACATGGGAGAAATGGACAAATTCCCAGAAGCATACAACCTTCCAAAGCTGAATCAAGAAGATTCAGAAAATTTGAATAGGCCGATAGCAACTAATGAAACTGAAGTAGCAATCAAAAAACTCCCAGCAAACAAAAGTCCTGGACCAGGTGGATTTACAGGTGAGTTTTACCAAGCATTCAAAGAAGAATTAACACCTATTCAAACTATTCCAGAAAATCCAAGAGGTGGAAATACTCCCAAACCCTTTTTATGAGGCCAACATCATCCTAATCCCAAAACCGGATAAAGACACTAAAAAGAAAGAAAATTACAGACTACTATCCCTGATGAACATAAATATTAAAATCCTCACTAAAATACTAGCAAACCAGATCCAGCAATACATTAAAAAGATTATACACCACCAAGTGTGATTTATTCCAGGGATGCAAGGCAGGTACAACATCTGCAAATCAATAAAAGTGGTACATCACAAAAACAAAATGAAGGTCAAAAATCATATGATCATATCAATAGATGCAGAAAAAGCATTTGATACAATCCAGCACCCATTTCTGATAAAAATTCTCAGCAAAGTGGAAATAGAGGGATCATACTTCAACATAATAAACTCCATATATGACAAATCTATAGCCAACATCATACTCAATGGTCAAAAACTAAAACCATTTCCATTAAAAACAGGAACAAGAGAAGGATGTCCACTTTCACCACTCTTATTCAGCATTATACTGGAAGTCCTTGCCCCAGCCATCAGACAGGAAGAAAACATAACAGGTATCCAAATTGGAAAGGAGGAAGTAAATCTGTCATTATTTGCAGATGACATGATATTGTACATAGAAAACCCTAAAGACTCCATCAGAGTACTACTAGTTTTGATAAATGAATTTGGCAAGGTGGTTGGATACAAAATCAACATCTGGAAATCAATGGCATTCTTATACGCCAACAATGAACTTTCAGAGAGAGAAACTAAAAAAACAATACCATTTACCATTTCAACTTCAAAAATAAGATATCTAGGTAAAAACTTAACCAAGGATGTAAAAGACCAGTACTCAGAAAACTACGTGATACTGAAACAAGAAATAGTGGAAGTGATAAACAAGTGGAAAAATATACCATGCTCATGAATTGGAATAATTAATATCATTAAAATGTCCATACTACCCAAAGCAATTCATATTAAAATACCAACAGCATATTTTACAGACTCTAGAACAAGCATTTTGAAAATTTATGTGGAACCAGAAAAGATCCTGAATAGCTGTAGCCATCCTGAGAAAAGAGATAAGAGTGGGAAGGATCACTTTGCTGGACATCAAACTGTACTACAAAGCCATTGTAATCAAAATGGCCTGGTATTGGTACAACAGACATATAGATCAATGGAACATAACAGTATCCCCAGAAATAGACCCATGCCGTTATGGTCAGTTAATATTTGCCAAAGGAGGCAAGAGCATACAATGGAGTAAAGACAGTCTCTTCAACAATTGGTGCTGGGAAAATTGGACAGCTACATGGAAAAAAATGAAACTAGACCACCAGCTTTCACCATACACAAAAATAAACTCAAAATGGATAAAAGACTTAAATGTAAGTTGTGAAGCCATAAAAATCCTGGAAGAAAACATTGGCAAACATTGGCAGTAAAGTCACAGACATCTCACATAGTGGAAATTTCACTGATACATCTCCTAGGGAAAGAGAAACTAAAGAAAAAATAAATATATGGGACTACATCAAACTAAAAAGCTATTGCACAGCAAAAGAAAACAGCCTCAAAATACAAAGAAACCCCATGGTCTGGAAAAACATATTTGCCAAGGATGTATCTGATAAGGGGCTAATTTCCAAAGTGTACAAAGAACTCATACTACTCAGCAAGAGGAAGACAAACAACCCAATTAAGAAATGGGCAAAAAACCTGAATAGACACTTCTCCAAATAAGACATACAGATGGCCAAGAGATATATGAGAAAATGCTCAGTCACTCATTATCAGCAAGATGCAAATTAAAACCACAATGAGGTATCACTTCACACCTGTCAGACTGGCTACCATCAACATATCAACAAAGGACTCATGCTGGCAAGGATGTGGAGAAAGGGAAACCCTAGCACACTGCTGGTGGGAATGCAGACTGGTGCAGCAACTATGGAAAACAGTATCGAGGTTCCTCAAAAAATTAGAAATGGAGCTGCCTTTTGACCCAGTGATCCAACTTCTAGGAATATATCCTAAGAATCCTGAAACACTAATCAGAAAGCATATATGCACCGTTATGTTCATAGCAATGCAATTTACAATAGCTAAGATCTGGAAACAGTCTAAGTGCCCATAAGTAGATGAGTGGATAAAAAGTTGTGGGACATTTACACCATGGAATACTACACAGCTGTAAAGAAGAAGGTTCTTGTACCCTTTGGGACAGTATGGATGGACCTGGAGAAAATTATGCTAAGTGAAATGAGCCAGGCAGAGAAAGACAAACATCACATGATCTCACTTATATGCAGAATCTAAAAAATTAATAAACTGATGAACAGAATAGATTCAATGACATGGAAGCATAGATCAGACTGACTAATGTAAGAGGGTGGGAGGAGGGTGGGTAAGTGGAGCGGGAGAGAGTAACCAAAGAATTTATATACATATATGCACAACCCAAGGACACTGACAATGGTGGGGAGAGGGACTGGGGAGGTGGTTAGGACAGGGTGGAATGGGTCACTGGGGAGAAAAAGAGACATCTGTAATATTTTAAACAAAAAATTAAATTAATTTAAATTAAATAAAGAAAAGAAATTTTTACTGGGAAATGTAAAAATAAACCAAAAAAAAATTATACAGTTTTGAATAACCCCAAAATGATTTTCTATAATCTCCTTAATCAACAAACCGTTAATTAGGCAACAGATGTGCCCTCTTTGTAACTCACTCTCTGAGTAAAATATTTGGCAAGAATATATTTTCTTCTTTATATTCTAGGTTAGGCTCTTTTACACTTAAGAATGAATGAAAGAGGCCCACAGCAAGACACATCATAATTAAAGTGCCAAAGGTTAAAGACAAAGAGAGAATCTTAAAACAGCAAGAGAAAAGCAGTTAGTTACCTACAGGGGAGCCCCCATATGACTGTCAGCTGATTTCTCAACAGAAACCTTGCAGACCAGAAGGGAGTGGCAAGAAATATTCAAAGTGATGAAAAACATGGAACTATAATCAAGATTACTCTACCCAGCAAAGCTATCATTTAGAACTGAAGGTCAGATAAAGAGCTTCATAGACAAGAAAAAGCTAAAGGAGTTCATCACCACCACACCAGCACTACAGGAAATGTTGAAGGGTCTTCTTTAAGAAGAAGCTAATGAACAAAAGAATCTGATGAACTAAATAGATCCAGAGACATTGACGCATGCAACAGACGATCATATTTCTGAGGAAAGAGGGAAGCGGGGTGGAGGGTGGGAAGAGATTAACCAAAGAAGTTATATGCATATATGCATAACCCATGGGCACAGTCAACAATTGGGTGAAAGCCTGGGGAGGGGGTGGGAGCAAAGTGGAGCGGGTCAATTGGGAGGGAAAAATGGGTCACCTGTAATATTCTCAACAATAAAGATAAAGAAAAGAAATAAAAAAAAAAAGAATGAATGATTATCTCAAAGGAATGAGGAATGAACTTAATCAATCCCTTATTCTGTAGGTGGGAGCATATCAAAGTAATTGCATTTTGAATAAGAGAAATCTTATTTTTCAGAATATAAATTTTAGTATCCTCCAGAAACTCATTTCAGTGTCAGGAATTTTTTTCATCATCTCTAAATCTCCCAGGCTGTTCTTAGAACAGATGAAGGACAATTTGCTACAATTCTCTGTATAACTGACTAAGACTTTTAACTATTATTTTATTCACTCCTTCATTCAACACCTTTTTATTGCACATTTACTACTAAAGGCCAGGCCCTGAGATAAAATTGTGGGCAAAACCAGTCATGGCCTCAGACTTTTAAAATTATTTGTATGGCCAAAGGATCTTTGCTTTTTATTTCAATTTTAATTTTTTAGATCAATTTTTCTAACCTTGAATTTCTACTTCTACCTGTACATGCTACATGGTATTGGCCAACCCTACAACACTCTTTAAAATAATTTCCTGCACCAGTAAAATAAGGTTGGTTATAGTACTTACCGCACTGAGCTGTTCTGAGGCTTGAATGAGCTAATAAATGCCTATCAAATATTAGCTCTTCTCATACCTATTATTATTTCAGTATAATCTCTACAGCCGCACTCTTCAATCAATATGGCCATTAACCACATGTGCTTATTTTCATTTAAATTAGTTAAATTTAAATAAAGTTAAAATATCAGCTCCTCAGTTGCACTAGCAACATTTCAAGTGCTCAGTAAGTACATGTGTCAGACACATTGAAGAGTGCAGGCAGATATAGGACATTTCCATCATTGCAGAAAGCTTTATTGGCTATTGTGCAGTTCTGGTTCTTGGATCCTTTGACTGAGAGATTGAAATGAGAGAGAGAGAAGACATATAAACCTCAAAGATATTGACTGGTGCACAGAATCAGTGAAAGTGGGCCAGCCTTATTTCTGAAGGGTCTGCTGGAAGTTCCATCTGTATAGATTGTGCCCCTTTTGAGTAGCTCTATAACACTGTTTAAGAACAAATTTTCTAGAGTAAGGCTGCCTGGGTTTAAATCCTGGATTTACTACTTACTAGCTGTGTGGTTTGGGACAAATTTTAAACCTCTCTGACCCTACCTTTCCTCCCATGTAAAACAGGGAACAATGTAGTACCCATCTTATAAGCAAATCTATATAAACCACTGAGAATGATGCTTGGCCAAGCAAAACCCTCAATACAGCAATAATACTAGAAACTGTGGTAGACCCGTGAGGTCTGTATGCACATAATTTCCACAAACACACATTTAATAAATGTTATTTCCTTCTTTTCAATTTTTAATTTATTAAAACCACTAAAAGGTACAGGGCATTCTGAATATTACAGTTGATTTCCCTGTTGGGTTATCTAGCCTTGCATATGAGTATAAAACAGAGAGCCCTATAAGGTAACACACAGATTTTGTGAAGCTGATAGCTATTTTCCTTTCTGACAGTCTGATTACAATTTTGTGTGCTCTTAGGGCAACTCAGATTATAGTAGGTTTTCAATGACCTAACCAATTTAATGGAGAAATGGTGAAAATAATGTAACATGACAGATAATCCAAACCATGGATGGATGGCAATATTAATATTAATATTAATAATCATTAATATTCATTTATTTTTAAATGTTTTCTAATTCTATTTATGTTTAAAAGACTTATGTTGAGTGCAACTTGATTCACAATAAATTTTCAGCAGATTTGCCCTAGCAATGTTTAGGTTGGGCTTATATTTATATTGCTTTACATTCTTGAAACACAGAGTGACTAATTTTAGAAGATGGGCAGCCCAGGGTTAGGAGATAATAGGAAGGTGTCAAGATGAGATTAAAAATTCACTCTATCAATAGTCTATGTGTCATTTCATTTGTAAAATGATGACTCCCAAGGGGGGGAAAAGTCCTTATTAATAAATACTTTTAATATTCCATGAGCAGTACTCGGCGAACCTAAAGGACATTTCTATGTGTCTGAGAACTGCCCTCTCCATGTGGGCTGCAGTGACGACCTTTGATCAGGTGCCTCCAATGGAGATATTCCTGAACACAGGACATGTTTACATTTACAGAGTGTGAGCATAAAGATAGAGTTGGGTGCTGAAACAGCGATATGAAGACTTAGCCAGATTGATAGGGGAGGGGCACGTAATAGAAAGAGAATCACAGTTGTTTAATAGCTCCTCTCTATTAAGAAGAGGTTTGCTTATAGACTCTTTGAAACTGAGGGATGTATTACAAGAAGAACAGGCCCTAGAGATAAGGCAGCCTGGAGCCCAGATCAAGGACGGAACCTATCTGAAGGGAGCAGCATTCTGGGCTAACCTTTACAGCACTCTGGGGTTAATATTTACAAGGACAATGAAAGAAGGCAGACCCTGGGAACTCACTAACTTTAGGTTTTTTCCCCACCCACTAACTCTATATAAGAGTTTGTTTAAAATAAAATGTTAGAGCAGTTTTTCAAGGTGCTATACCTACTGCTCTCTCCTATTGCCAGCAATTTGAATACACACTCATAAAGGATTCAACCTTGTCTCCAATTATTGGCTTAGTGGAGATAGTAACAAACTTGTGTCTGGTATCAAAATTGGTGACTCTGCCTGGATGAAGAGCAGGATTATTCTTGGGTAAGCACAGGGGATCCTGTTGGCTGCCTGGACTGAGGATTCCTGGAGTTGAAATCAGGACTCTCACTTGTAGCACTGCCAGGAATTTTCCTGTGGAGTCCTGCTTTTGGTTTCAGCAACCCTTGTCATTTTGCTTAAGCTGAATCAAGTTTTTTTTTTCTTCGGGAAGCATCTGCTGTCTCCCATCTGGGTCGAGCCTGATCAGCTCTTGGTTGCAAGAGACTCTGGCCCCCATCACCCCTGACAGTAATTGCCTGGTCTCTGAAACTGACTGGCTCTGGGTCATAGAGACATTGTTGTGTTTCAGTTGGCTTCCAGGTACAGGCCATTCTTTCTGGTATTCTGTCTGGTTGTACTGATAAAAAGGCACAGTAAGCTATAAAGCTTTTGTCTGTCTGTTGAGTGTGCCTGTAAATATTGTATATAATAGTGTATTTGTTGGTTATTGTCCAGTGTGTCTTAATTGTTTGGTTTAATTTGTTTGAGATAGGGGCATATCCTACTTAGCTGGGGGCCCTAGTTGCTTGTGGCAGGCTGACCATGTGGCAGGGATTGCAGGAAATTTCCAGAAGCTGCCCAAAGTTTTTTATCTTAGGGACTCTCCCTTCCCTCTCTCTCCAGGCATCAGCAACCTGAAACTCTTAGCTGGTGAAGGGAAACAGGTCTCTGGGGAGTTGACAGACTCCAAATCTGACTGGATAAGTCAAACAGGTGCGCAAACCAGGAGTCCTCTATCATTGCCATCTGGGGTTTTTTACCATCTGGGACTTGATAACCAGTCGCCTGTAGTGCTATTTTGGCAAGGGATAAGACTTTATGACTTTAATCCCAGTTCCTCTGTGGGAGGGAATCAGTTTCTCTCTGAGAGCTCTAGGTCTGTCTGAAATGAAACTTTGGTTACAATTGCTCTTTGTTCTCTTATTTTTTGAGGACTTGCTTTGATCATTGCTGTTTTGTAACTAATTTATTTTAACCTTTTGTTTTTGTTTCTGTTTTGAAACATGCAGCTGGTCTCAGTTATATCAGAGAGTCCATTAGGTTATATTTTAGCTAACTGCTCAATTTAAGTAATTAAGTCAACTAATTAAAATTATTTTACTGAAGGTCTGATAAATAAGATCTCTTACGTGCAAGCTTTCATATTGTTACATCATAAAGATTTTACTCAGAAAGAATCTAAATTAATAGTTTAGAAGGAAAGTGCCTTAAAAGCTCCCCTTACAGAGAGTAAAATTCAGAAAGAAAAATATGGGGAAATAAATCTTTTAAATGCTCCAAGTCCTCCTCTTGGGAGACCAGAGCTGCAGAGGTGCCCTTGCCTTACACAGGCTGCAGAAGTGGCAGGCTGGGGGCACTGGCCCCTTCTAAAGGAAATATGTATGTCCTTTTTGTTGTTAATCCTCGCCTGAGAATATTTTTTCCATGGATTCTAGAGAGAGTGGAAGGGGGAGAGAGAGGGAAAGAGAGAGAGAAGAGAGAGAGAAATATGGATGTAAGATACCACATCAATTGGTTGCCTTCCTTAGGAGCCCCAACAGGGGATGGGGAGCCTGCAACCCAGGTATATGTCCTTCGGTGCACGGGCCAACCCTCTAACCACTGAACAACAGCAGCTAGGGCAAATGTACTACTTTTAAGTTCAAACAAAGGCAGTCCAAGCCAGATACCTCCTCATGCTTTTTCTCCAGCCTCCTAAAAGTTGTCAAGGTCATAATATCCCTGTTACAAAATTTGCCAAGAAAATGCCTTAGATAATAATTGACTTTAAAATCTAATAGAGTTATTAAGAAATAATAAATAGATATAACTAAAATAAAGGGCTTTTAACAAAGCTTTTCAGTGATAATTATATGTACCTGAACATAGTTTTCCAACATCTTTAGTAACTTAAAACTTTGGAGTTTTTCTGGGTTAAATGATAAAGACTGTTGAATATCTAGGTAGTTTGAAATAGGATACTGAACTATGAGTTGATCTGAGTTTGCCTACTTTTGGCTTCTTATTGCAGAGAAGCTGGAGACTAAATTTATAAATTTAGGTCTGTTAATAAATATATCATATTTTATTTGAAATATGTCTTGACAATAGGGTGTATTTGTCAATGAAAGAACCTATATCTGGAACTTATAAAATGTACTGCCAATCTGAGGAATGTTAATTACTACTTGTCACTAAAAAGATCAATGTTTAATAGAATTAAGAATTCTAATTAAGTTGAACAGAAATTATATGGTCTTAGTAATATAGAATTTAAAATAGGTTATTCTAAAGTTAGTTATTTTGAATGAATTAAAAATTAAAAAAAAACTGAAAGGGACTAGGAAAGTTGCAGGACTGGGCAAGTTGCAGAGGGTCTGTGCAAGTTGAAAAAGAGTTATAGAAAGAGAAGAAGCAAAATAAAAAAACTAAAGGAATAAAAAAGATGAAAAAGTAGAAGAAAAATATTGAAATAGGAATATTCAAGAAGAAAATGGAAAAGGAAAAAAAAAAGTTTTCTTGTGTCTGCCTAGAAAGCAAAGGTTCTATATATTATTGAAATAATTGTATGTTATGCTATATTAATCAGGTATTTGATTACTTAAAAAAACTATCTTCTTAATCCTAAGAACTGAATTTTTTCTAGCCTGTGTTTGTGTTTAATACTTTTTCTTGTCACTTTACATAAATAAACAATTTAATATTATTTTATAATGACATATAATCTTTTAGTCAAATATATTTGGCTACCTTCCCATGGTTTGGATTCTAAGAAACTTTTTCTTGACCTAGAATTGGCTTCGGGTCATTCCAATGAGCCCCTGGAATGCCTCAAGGATTTATCTCTCCTTATGAAAAAATTTTATACTTAAGGTACTTAGGAAGCTTTGTTAAATAAGGAAATAATAACTATATTAAAATAGATGTTCTAGAGTTTATATAAAAATCTCCAAGGGTCTATAAATTCTGATATATTTTAATTTATAACTCTGGTTGTTAGTCTGAAGTCTTGTGTCTTGCAGAACACAGGGTTCCATATCCATTACATTATAATTATATCTATAATTATGTTATTTTACAGTTTTTTTTTGTCATTTAAAAACAGTAACTGTATTGTTATCCTAATTTGCAAAAATGTTACATCTTTTGAGAAATCCATGGAAAGGACTCTCACTTATTTTAAATTACACATTTCTGAGAACAAATTTTCAGACCATCCCCTTGAACTGGATGAAGATTACTAGAACTCTGGGGAACATCTAAATTTATAGAAGTACTGGCTAATGATCAGGAGAAACAAAGATTAATTATAAGACTGAATAAACTGAAAATAACTGTAGTTTTTATAACTTTTTATTGAAAGTATTGTTGGTCTTTCTTAATCTTTTTATTTTCAAGATATAAAGTTAAATTTTAAAGCAGCTCAGTATATTACACCTTAATAAGCAATATTAAAGCATTTATATTTTCTTCCCTACCTGATTCCTCTAGAATTTGAAAATTCTTAATGAATCAGTATCATTTAATTTTCATGGGAATATTTTTGTTTACATGAATTCAATGAGAATCTGTTATCTTTATAACAGGATACAATTGAAAACTGATTTTATTAACCAAGACTTTGAGTGGTTTGGCATGGTTGAGGGAGACATGCATAGACTCTGAATGTCACAGGAAAACTTTAAGGAATTAAGATTAACTTTGACTGAGTCCAAATTTTAAATACTTTAAATGAAAAACTCACAGATAACAATATAATGATTACCAGAAGAAGAGGGTATAGGGGAAATTAATGATAGTGGAAAGAGACTGGACTTGGGGTGGTGAACACACAGTGCAGTATACAGATGATGTGCTATAGAATTATACACCTAAAACCTTTGTATGCTCTTATAAAGAAAGGACAACAGTAAGATTGGCAGAAGAAGCACCAGCAGGCTTATAAGAACGCAAAAAGCAGTTAAAACAGGTACAGGCACTTGGTATCTATGACCCAGCCCTACCTGGGGAACTGGATGTTCATATAACCCAGGAGGGGATGTTATGGGGAGTTTCTGGTAGCAACAGAGGAGACTCTGCATCCCCAAAGGGGTTTGGTCCCAAGTATGGAAAAGGGCTGAAGGAAGATATGGCCTAATTAATAAACAGCTCTATGCCACCTACGATGCCTTACAAACAACAGCACCTACAACTGGAAACTCTGCATGATGTGTCTCACACCCCCAAATCTGGTGCAGCACAGACACAAACTATAATGAAATAGAATGTTTACCTGCTGCAGAGACAAGTCCATTCAACATCCCTTGAGCCGGGAATTGCAGACACTGTTGGGGCCAGTCACCTTTGTGTCAGAAGGAGATGCTGCAAAGGCACTCAAGGAAGAACCTATTGGACCTTCACCAGTGAAAGCAAGTATGGTTACAGTGCCACTTGAAGGGTGGTATACTGATGACCTATACAAAAGGCAGTCTCCTAAATGACATGCACAGGACTGGACTATCAACAACAGACTCTGGTAGGGACAAACCACGTGGGCTGACATATGAACATATGTACAGACTAAGGAGGTGACTGTATAGTATGTCACAGGACATCAACTATTTTGATGTCCAGGTAATAATGAGGCAAATACACTTGCTTGCATTTGATGGCTAAGACAGGCCCCAAAAGAAGATGTGTCTACACAGGAAAATGAAACTTACAGGGCAGAAAACCCTGTCAGCAATACCTAAGGCCTGGGGCCTCCCTTTGAATATGACTGACATCATTAGAGTGTTCTTTATGTGTGGAGCAGTGCCCGTGTCCCTAGCTGACAATGACAGGACTTTATGTGCAAGACTGTGCTGAGACCCACAACATTGCAACTAAATTTCCAGCAGGAGCTAGGCTGATAGAATGTTATAATGGACTGTTGAAAAGTGCCCTGAAAACTGAGGGAGAGTCATTACAAGGATGGACCACAGGACTCTGACACTAACCATGAATGAAAAGCCCAACCAGATCAACCTGCAGCATTCTTTCCACATACAGCAGTAGACGTGGGTGTCCCCACTGAGAGTACAAGTTAGAACAACAGATACTAAAATAATACCTCTTTGGGGAGCAGAGAATAATCTGTTGTTGCCAGAATCCCAGGACATACACCCTAGAGCTAGTGTATTAACCTGGCCCTGGGAAACTCAAACCAGTCCTTGCTGGTACACTTTCCTGTCCCCACTGGGGGAGGGTCTAACCCAGGGCTTACTTATATAACCTACCATAATTGGTAAGTGGCCAACTACTATTCTATCTGGCAGATTTGCATTCCTCCTCTCACAGCTAGTATTCTAGGCTGGAGGGGATGTCACTGGTCAAAAGGCATAGCATAGCAGGCCAGGGAGACCTCATGAACAAGCTACTATTCTAACCCAGGATAGAGCAATAGGCTGTATGCTACCTACTGGTGCCGATTTGCCTCTATTAGTGCCTAATAAACATTTGTTTTATTTTCCTTAGTTCAGTTCAGGCTAACAGCTTTACGTGATGGGCTGATGAAATGACTCTCTATCCAAATATTTCAGACTGTTAGGTGTATTCAGAGATGCCTCTCTCTGCTACTTCTAGGCTGCCTTGGCAAACAAATCCAGTCAATCTGACAGAATGGTCTAATCTCAATATGATTTAAAAGTTTTTTTTGGGATTGACTATCAACTTATATATGGCACTAATACACACACACACACACATACATATATATATATGTATATATAATCTGTTATTCCTTTACTGAAGGAGTGGGGGACATCCAGCCCATGGGCTGTATACAGCCTGCAAAATCATTTGGTCTGGCCCTGTCAAGGCAATTTCGGTGGGACTCGAAATTCAATAAATCTAGGAGTTTTTTTCATAGTGCATTTTTAAGTTGATAATTTTGTATGGCTTATGAATGATGTTATAAATACCCAAATGGCCCTTGGCAGAAAAAAAGGTTCCTCACCCCTGCTTTTCAGTATGTTATATTGTTGCTGTAATACACAAATACAATGTCTCACCCATCCTCCACCCTCCACAGGATATATGCAGAAGACATAAGAGGCAGATTGATGGGAGTGGAAAGGAAAGATACCCATGTCAGGGTGGAATACATGGTTAAAAGGAACATGAGCCCCATCCTATGCTACAAGCCCCCTTCCCACTCTATAGGAAGTGTAGTGAAGGCCATCTGTAAGCAGACTGTGAGACCTTGGGATAGGCAGGACTCTGCTCCCTCACAGTCTTCAGCAGCAAGATGCTTTTCACGTGAAACTAATCTCATAGATAAAAGATTATTTAAAACTAACAGTGAGGAATAATAGGGAAGGAACATGTAATAAAAATAAAATCACCGAGAGATATTCTTACAGACCCAGGGAAACTGAAGGGCCTGTTATAAGAATAGGCCCTAGAGATAAGGCAGCCTGGAGCCCAGATCAAAGACAGAACATATCTGAAAGGAGGCAGCATTCCAGGCTAACATTTACAAGGACAATGAAAGACATTTTTCCCACCCACTAACCCTATTTAAAATCTTGTTTAAAATGAAATATTAGAGCAGTTTTTCAAGGTGCTATATCTACTACTTTCTCCTTTTGCCAGCAATTTGAATAAATGCTCATAAAAGATCCAACCTTGTCTCTGCTTATTGGCTTAGTGGGAACAGGCAGTAATGGTCCTCTTCTGTTCAGTATCAATATCACCCTCTTCTTCATATGATTCTCTTCTGAAATGGACAATGCCATGACCAGTCAACTGTACAAAAGGAGCACCAACTAAGCGACAATGCATCTCCTCTATAATTTCATTAAATTGGCCCTAGTAATTTAAAATTGAGATGTATGTTTATTGGATTTAAATTTAAGTATCATTTGCTGGTGTCTCAAGAAAATTTGGGAAATGAAGGACAACAAAGCAATAGCAAACTCATGAAATATGTTTTGGTCTCAAATGGAAAGTTTTTGAAGTCTGTGAAGGATGATGTGAGGTGTCAGAATGCTTTGGTGGGTAAGATGATCAAATTTCAATTCTCTCCTTAGAAAATATGGGCAGAATTCGGAAGTGTTCACTCAAAAGCATACCATTCTCACCAAATATTCCAGCAATTAAGAGAAGTGAATTCTGGGCCTTGGCCAGGTAGCTCAGTTGGTTAGGGCATTGTCCATATATGTCAAGATTGCAGGTTTGATCGTGGTCAGGGCACATGGAAGAAGCAACCAGTGAATGCATAAATACCTCGAAAAACAAATCGATGTTTCTCCCTCTCTCCTTTTCTCTCTCTCTCTAAAAAACCAATAAATAAGATTTTAAAAAAAGAAGAGTGAGTTCTTGATGGACGGAGTAAGAAGAGGAACAATAAAATGGGGAGTGTGAGGGGAAAATGCTGATGTAGCACTTCTGCACCCGTGGTTGGGTGAAGCTTAATTTACATTTTGGCATAATTATTGACCAAGTTAGGAATGAATGAATGAATACTTTGATGTGGTATTTACATTCAGCTGAAAGTTCAATGTAGAAAGCTGATAATTAGGACATTTGGAAACATGGAGTTTTGAACATTTTTCCCTTTCACTTGTAAAGTACATGGAACAGAATGGTTGAGAGTGGAAGCGACTAAGGGAATATTTGTATTTTTCTCTCATGCACACTAATCATCTTCTGTTATATATCTTCTCAAAAATAATTAGCATAACAGGAGATATACATCTCCATGATCTATACTGAAGCCAAATAAGAAAATGAAGTTAGGTTTTTTTTCCTGGTTCAAAATTTGTTTTTGTTTTTGTTTTTTAATTTATCTTTATTGTTGAAAGTATTACAGATATCCCCCCCTTTATCCCCAATGATCCCTTCTACCCTGCACCGCCACTCCCCAGACCTTCACCACACTATTTCTATGTCCATGGGTTATGCATATATGTATACATGTTCTTTGATTAATCTCTCTCCACCCACTCCCCCACCCCCTGCCTTCCCACTGAGATTCCTCAGTCTGTTCCATGCTTTTATGTCTATGGGTCTATTTTGTTCCTTCGTCTATTTTGTTTATTAGATTCCACATATGAGTGAGATCATGTAAAACTGAATCAGGAAGAATCAGAAAACCTGAATAAGTGAATCACAACTGATGAAATTGAAGCAGCAATAAAAAAACTTTAAGCAAACAAAAGCTTTGGTCCAGACACCTTCACAGGGAAGCTTTCTAATTCTTTAAGTTGTAGGGTTAGATAGCTTACTAGAAATTTTTCTTGCTTTTTGAGGTAGACCTGTAGTTCTATGAACTTCCCCTCTTAGAACTGTTTTTGCTGTGTCCCATAGATATTGGGTTGTTGTGTGTTCATTTTCCATTGTTTCCAGGAAGTTTTTTTATTTCTTTCTTGATCTTATTGGTAACCCATTCATTATTTAATAACATGCTATTTAGCCTCCATGTGTTTGAATGCTTTTGAGTGTTTTTACTGTTGTTTATTTCTAATTTCATGCCCTTGTGATCTAAGATGCCTAATATGATTTCAGTCTTCTTGAACTTATAGAGACTGGTTTTGTGTCCTAACATGTGGTCTATATTTGAGAATGACCTATGTGCACTTAAAAGTGAAATATTTTGTAATATCAATTAAATCCATCAGATCTAGTGTGCCATTTATAGTAACTGTTTCTGTGTTGACTTTTTGTCTGGAAGATCTATGCAGTGAAGTCAGTGGGGTGTTAAAGTCCACGATTATGACAGTATTGCTGTTGATCTCTCCATTAAAATTCTTAAGGTTTTTATTTTTACTTATTTATTGCCATTTTAATTCTTTATGCCTACGTTTCTCTCTTTATTTCTTCTTCTTATTACAGCAATACCTTTAACATTTCCTGCAATGCTGTTTGGGTGGTGATAAATTCCTTTACCTTTTTTTTATTTGGGAAGCTCTTTATTTGGCCATCTATTCTGAATGATAGCCTTGCTAGACAAAGTACTCCTGGTTTCAGATCCTTGTTTTGCATTACCTTGAATACTTCAGGTCATTCCCTTCTGGCCTGTAGAGTTTCTTATGGGAGCTCCTTTGCAGGTAACAGATTGCTTTTCTCTTGCTGCCTTTAATATTCTCTCTTTGTCTGGAATTTTTGCATTTTAATTATGATGTGTCTATGCATGGGCCTCTTTGAATTCTTCATGCTTGGGACTCTCTGTGCCTCCTGCACTAGTGTAACTTTTTCTTTCACCAGGTTAGGGAAGTTTTCTGCCATTATTTCTTCAAACAGGGCCTCTAACCCTGGCTTACTTTTGACCTATCCTGGCACTTCTTTGATGCAAATATTGTTCCATTTCATGTTGTCCCACAGATCCCTTAGACTGTCCTCCTGTTTTCTAATTTTTTTTCTTTTTCGATCTCTGATTGAGTGATTTTTTTTCTACCCTGTGTTCTAATTTGCTGATCCAATCTTTAGCTTCTTCTGATCTGATATTTATTCCTTCCAATGTATTCTTTATTTCTGCTATGTAATTCTTCATTTATGACTGGTCAATTTTCATAGTTTCCATATCTTTTTTCATGCTGTGAAGCATCTTTACAATCAGTATTCTGACCTCTATTTCTGATATGTTGCTTATCTCAATTTCATTTAGCTCTTTTTCTGGAGACTTCTCTTGTTCTTTCATTTGGGGCTTGTTTTTTTGTCTCTCCATTTTGGCTGCATATTTGGGTTTATTTCTATGTATTAGGTAGGCCTGCTAAGACTCTCAGTCTTTTTGGAAGGTTGCTGGTTCAGGTCAATGTCAGATACTGTTTGTGACTGGCCTTGAGTACCCTGTTGGAGCTATCAACAACCCATGGCTTGAGTCTCCTTTGTTGGTCTGGGTGAGTTTGGACAGCACCAAGATGCACACAAAAGTCTGCTTTTCCAAGGCCTGGGCCAAGAAGCAGATCAGGCAAAGACTCAAAGCACTCTGAGGTTTGCCTCTGCTTGCAGGCTGATTAATCTGATTCTCTTAATGAGCTTCATGCTGTAGAAACTCCACGTGGTAGGGGTGAGTTTTTCCAGCATGGTGAGGCATTTGCTTCCCCCTCAGGCAAAAGCTGCTAGGAAGATTATTGTCTGCCTGTGGAAGATGTCCTCTGTAGTTTGGAAGAATGAGTCAGTACAAGAATCCAGATGGGTGCCATCTGAGCTCTATCACCAGAGTCCAAAACCCTAGATTCTCCTCACATAGCTTCAGTCCATTCTGGCCTCCCTCTGCTGGTGCCCAAGGTGAGTGGGTGCACAGGAAACTTTGTGCATTGACTCCTTAAGAGGGTGCCTGCATTTCCAGCTGCCTCTCCCTTGCAGACAGAACCCCTGCTGCTTTTTGCAGCCAGATGTTTTGTGGGCACCTTTCTCAGTTCTGGTGCTCTTTGCTGGGAAGCCTAGCCTGGGGTTTATGCCTCAGAGTCCTCAGTGGGAAGCCCCTGCAGCTGAGATTTCTCTCTAGACCTTCAGCTGCTGTCTGTGGGAGCCCTGCCAGCCCTCTCATACCTCTGCACTTCCTACCAGTCTTTATGGGGTCTCCACATTTCCTCCTATGTTATGAAGGTGCTCTCCAGCTTGTTTTCAGTTGCAGTTGATTATTCAGGATGATTTTTCTCTATTTTAGTTGTAATTCCAGTTTGGTCCCAGGAGAGTGTCAGTGTAGCTTCCACTCAGTCTGCTACTATTTTTAATCTCCTCAAAAATCATTTTTGTTGCACCGTGAAGAAATAGTGTCTACCAAGGGAAAATAAAGATGAACTAAGATAGCACAAAAATGATAGTGCGCAGGACCAAAGTGAGAGTGGGCAAGGTGAAAATGTGAGTGGGTGAGTCTGTGTGAGAGGGAGAGTAAGTGGGTCTGAATGTGAGTGAGCATTGTCCATCACTGTGGGAACTCGAGGTGGATACTCACAATGCTCTGCTTGGAGGGGCCCTTCTCTCCACTTGAGATTGGAGAGTGAGCTATTTTGGAGGATCTGCAAGGTCCTCTTTGGGAGGACACTGTGGAGACTGGCAGTGACCCAGACCCCCAAACCACAGACAGGAGCACATATCCCTACTGCTGTGATCCTATGTCCCCAAATACACAGGCCTGATGTTGCAGTCTAGCACTCTTGAAGCACTTCCCCTGGATGACTGGCCCTGCCTCCTTGATGTGCAACTTACTTGGTATGCACTGCCAGCCCCACTGCCTTGACACACAGTGTGCCACAACATATGGATATGCTGCCCTGACCCACCACACCCAACCTGGTGCCCCTGGACAACTGTCCTCACTGTCTTGATGTGGTGCACCCAGCCCTGTCACCATGACCCAATGCACACGGAAGCACAGAACTGTCATTGTGATCCAGTGTGCCTGACAAGGCACCCCTGGAAGATGGAACCCCACTGTGACCCTATGTTCCAGGAAGCAGAAACCTTCCCCCATGACCAAGTCTTCCTCCAGTGCACCAGACTGCTAAAATGGGGAGAAAAAGAAACAACTTCCAAATGAAAGAACAAAAGGAATATCCAGAAAAGGAACTAAATGAAATGGAGGCAAGCATTTTCTCAGGTAAAAAATTCAATATAATGGTTAGAAGAGCAATTTAGTGAGAACTACAAGCAACTTAATGAGAACTATAAGAATCTTAGTGAGAACTATACCAGCATGAAAAATGAGTAAAAATGATGAATCAGAATAAATCAGAAATGAAGAATTACAAAGCTGAAATAAAGAAGAAGATGGAAAGAATCAACAGTAGACTAGAAGATCTGAGGACCAAATAAGTGAATTAGAAGGCAAGGTAGAAAAAACCCACCAAATCAGAGCAGCAATTGAGAAAAAATAATCAGGACAGTTTTAGGGAACTTTGGGACAACATGAAACATAACAACAACCACATCAGAGGGGGTCCAGAAGGAGAAGAATCTGAGCAAAGATTAGAGAACTTGTTTGAAGAAATAATGACAGGAAACTTCCCTGACTCAGTGAAGGAAAAAAAATCACACATGTCCAGAAAACACAGAGCGTCCCAAACAAGTTGAACCCCAAAACACCCACACCAAGATACATCACAATTAAAATGGCAAAAGTAAATGACAAAGAAAGATTCTTAAAAAGCAGCAAGACAGAAATAGAGTTACTTACAAGGGAGCTCCCATTAGACTATCACTTCATTTCTCAATAGAAAAACTTCAGGTCAACAGGGAGAGGTATGAAGTATACAAAGGAATGTAAAGCAATGAACTGAAGAAAAGACTATTGTATGACTATTATTCAAAATTGAAAGTGAAACAAACAGCTTCAAAGACAAAAAAAAGGCTAAAGGAGTTTAGCACCACCAAATCAGCATTGCAAGAAATGCTAAAGGGACTGCTGTCAGAAGAAGAAATAGAAAAAGAGAGAGAGGAACTCAAGCATAAAGAATAAAAATGGCACCAAATAAGTACCTATCAATAATAAGCTTAAATGTAAATGGAATAAGTGTAGCTGAATGGATAAGAAAACATGACCCACATATATGCTGTCTAAAACAGGCCCACCTCAGACAAAAGATTCACACAGATTGAAAGTAAAGGGATAGAAAAAAATATTCCATGCAAATGATAAAAAATCTGGGGTAACAATACTCATATCTGTCAAGATAGACTTCAAAATGAAAGCCATAACAAGAGACAATGAAAGCCATGTCATAACAGTAAAGGGATCCATACAACAAGATAATATAACCCCGGAAAACACATATGCACCTAATGTAGGCATACCCAAATATATAAAATCTTCTGAAGGCCTTTAAGAGAGAGATGACGACAATACTATCATAGTAGGGGATTTAACACCCCACTGACATCACTAGATATAACTTCTAGACAAAAAATCAACAAGGAAACAGAGACCGCAAATGAAACATTAGATCAAATGGACTTAAATGACATTTATAGGACATTTCACCCCTACAGCTACAGAATATACTTTCTTCTCAAGTGCACATAAAACATTCTTAAAGATAAACCACATGTTAGGACACAAACTTAGTCTCTACAAATTCAAGAAGGCTGAAATTCTATTAAACATCTTCTCAGATCACAACGGCATGAAACTAGAAATCAACTACAATAAAAACAATCAAAAACATTCAAACATATGGATGCTAAATAGCTTTTTATTAAACAATAAATAGGTTGCCAATAAGATCAAGAAAGAAATAAAAACTTCCTGGAAACAAATGAAAATGAACACAAAACAGCCCAAAATCTATGTACCACAGGGAAAACAATCTTGAGAGGGATGTTCATAGCATTACCTGCCTACCTCAAAAAACAGGAAAAACTTCTAATAAGCTATCTAATCCAGCAACTTAAAAATTAGAAAGAGAACACAGGAAAGGCCCAGAGTAAGAAGAATGACAGAAATAATAAAGATCAGAGCAGAAATAAGTGACATAGAAACTAAAAAAACAATATAAAAGATCAATGAACTCAAGAGCTGGTGCTTTGAAAAGATAAACAAGATTGATGAAACTTTACCCAGACTCATCAAGAAACAAAGGGAGAGGACCCAAATAAACAAAATCAGAAACAAAAGATGTGAAGTAACAACTGACACCACAGAAATAGAAAAGATTGTAAAAAATACTGTGAACAACTGTATGCCACCAAGGTGGACAACCTGGATGAAATGGACAAATTCCTAGAAAAATACAACCTGCCAAAGCTGAATCAGGACAATTCAGAAAACCTGATTAGGGTGATAACCACTGATGAAATTAAAACAGTAATAAAAAAAAACAAACAAAAAAGAAAACCTACCAGCACACAAAAGCCTTGGACTGGAAGGCTTCACAAGGGAGTGTTACCAAATATGCAAAGAAGAACTAACACCATTCCTCCTCAAACTATTTCAAAAAAATCCAAGAGAAAGGAACACTTCCAAGCTCTTTTTATGAGACTGGCATTATCCTAATCCCAAAACCAGATAAAGACACTACAAGGAAAGGAAATTATAGGCAAATATCCCAGATGAACATAGGTGCTAAAATCTTCAACAAAATATTAGCAAATCAGATCCAGCAATATATTAAAAAGATCATACACCATGACCAAGTGGGATTTATTCCAGGGATGCAAAGCTGGTATAATATTCACAAATAAATAAATATGATACATCACACAAAAAAATTGAAAGACAAAAATCACATGATCATATCAATAGATACAGAAAAAGCATTAAACAAAATCCAGCAACTTTTTGATAAAAACTCTCAGCAAAGTGTGAATAGAGGGATCATATCTCAACATAATAAAAGCCATATATAGCAAATCTACAGCCAACATCATATTTAATGGGCAAAAACTGAAAGCATTTCCCCTAAGAACAGGAACAAGACATGGGTGTCCACTTTCACCACTCTTATTCAACACAGCCCTGGGAGTACTAGCCACAGCGATCACACAAGAAGAAAAAATAAAAGACATTCAAATTGGAAAGGAGGGAGGAACACTGTCATTATTCACAGATAACATGATATTGTACACAGAAATCCTAAAGATTCTACAAAAACACTACTAGATATAATAAGCAAATTCCGCAAGGTAGCAGGATACAAAATTAACACCCAGAAATCGATGGCATTTTTATACACCAATAATGAACTGTCAGAAACAGAAACTAACAACAAAATCCCATTTACCATTGCAACAACAAAAAAGTAAGATACTTAGGGATAAAAATAACCAAGGAGCTAAAAGGCCTGTGCTTGGAAAGCTACAGGATGTTGAAAAAGAAGATAGAGGAAGATAAATAAGTGGAAGTATATATGTGTTCATAGATTGGTAGAATTAACATCATTAAAATGTCCATACTACCCAAAGCAATCTATAGTTTCCATTCAATCCCTATTAAAATACCAAGGACATATTTCACAGATCTATAACAAATACTTCAAAATTTTATATGAAACCAAAAAGACCCCAAATAGCCACAGTAGTCTTGAGAAAGATGAACAAAATTGAATGGATCACAATACCAGATATCAAGCTATACTTCAAAGCCACTGTAATCAAAAGAGCCTGGTACTGGCACAAGGACATATAGATCAATGGAACTGAACAGAGAATTCAGAAACTGACCGGAGCCATTATGCTCAATTAATATTTGACAAAGGAGGCAAGAGCATACAATGTAGTAAAGAAAATCTCTTCAATAAATGATGTTGGGAAAACTGGACAGGTACATGCAAAGAAATAAAACTAGACCACCAACTTATACCATAAAATGTATAAACTCAAACGGATAAATGACTTAAATGTAGTTCTTGAAACCATAAAAATCCTAGAAGAAAATGTAGGCAGCAAAATCTCAGACAACTCATGTAGCAGAATTTTCATCGATACATCACCTAGAGCAAGAGAAACAATGGAAAAAATTAACAAATGAGACTACAACAAACTAAAAAGCTTTGGTGCAGCAATAGAAACCAGCATGAAAATTTAAAGAGAACCTACTGTATGGGAGAACATATTTACCAATGATACATCTGATAAGGGGTTAATTTCCAAAACATATAAAGTACTCATACAACTCAACAAAAGAAAGACTAACAACCCAATTCAAAATTGGGCAGAGGAGCTGAATAAGACACTTCTGCAAAGAGGACATACAAATGGCCAAGAGAAATATGAAAAAATGCTCACCATCACTAATCATCGGAGGGATGCAAATTAAAATGACCATGAGATATCACCTCACACTTGCCAGAATGGCTACCATCAACAAATCAACAAATGAGATGTGCTGGCGACGATGTGGAGAAAAAGGAACCTTAGTACACTGCTGGTTGGAATGCAGTGTTGCAGCCACTAAGGAAAACAGTATGGAGTTTCCTTTAAAAATTAAATAAGGACAGTTCTCCAAAGAGGACATACGGATGGCCAAGAGACACATGAGAAAATGCACGATGTCGCTAATCATCAGAGAGATGCAAATTAAAATCACAAAGAGGTATCACTTCACACCTGTCAGAATGGCTGCCATCAACAAATCAACAAACAACATCTGCTGGCGAGGGTGTGGAGAAAGGGGAACCCTAGTACACTGCTGGTGGGAATGCAGACTGGTGCAGCCACTATGGAAAACAGTATGGAGGTACCTCAAAAAATTAAAAATGGAGCTGTTGTTTGACCCAATGATTCCACTCCTAGGAATGTATTCTAAGAATCCTGAAACATTCATCAGAAAGGATATATGTACCCCGATGTTCATAGCAGCACAGTTTACAATAGCTAAGATCTGGAAACAGCCCAAGTGCCCATCAGTAGATGAGTGGATAAAAAAGCTGTGGGACATTTATACCATGGAATAGTACGCAGCTGTAAAGAAGAAGAATCTCGTACCCTTTGGGACAGTATGGATGGACCTGGAGAAAATTATGCTAAGTGAAATAAGCCAGGCAGAGAAAGACAAATATCACATGATCTCGCTTATACGTGGAATCTAAAGAACTTAATAAACTGATGAACAGAATAGATCCAATGACATGGAAGCATAGATGAGAATGATGAATGTCAGAGGGATGGAGGAGGGTGGGTGGGTGGAGGGGGAGAGAGAAACTAAAGAATTTATGTGCATATATACACAACCCAAGGACATGGACAATGGTGAGGAGAGGGACTGGGGAGGGGGAAGGAACGGGGTGGAACAGGTCATTGGGGAGAAAAAGGGACATCTGTAATATTTTAAACAATAATAAAATTTTTAAAAAAATTAAATAAGGAACTACCACTTGATCCAGTGATCCTGCTTCTAGATACAAACCCTAAGAAGCCAGAAACACCAATCAGAAAGAATATATACACCCCTGCTATGCATATATGTTCATAGCAGCACAATTTACAATAGCTAAGATCTGGAAACAGCCCAAGGGCCCATCAGTAGATGAGTGAATAAAAGTGATGTGGTACATTTATACCATGGAATACTATTCAGCTGTAAGAAAGAAGGATCTATTATGCTTTGAGACAGCATGGAGGTACCTGGAGATGATTATGCTATGCAAAATAAGCCCGTCAGAGAAAGACAAATATTACATGATCTTACTTATATATGGAATCTAATGAATACAATAAACTGATGAATAAAATAGGACCAGATGCATGGAAATATGGAGAGGGAAAGGGGTTGGGAGGAACAGGAAGAGATTAACCGAAGAACTCATATGCATATATGTATTGTCCATGGACAGAGACTATAGGGTGGTGAAGGCCTGGCTGAGGGGGGAACTGGGTGCTGGGGGACAAGAGGGAAAGAAAGGGTAGAGCATTTGTAATACTCTCAACAATAATGATTTAAAAATAAAATAAAGGTAAGAGAAGAATCTAATTTCCCACTTTAATCACACCCACACAAAGGATGGCTAAAGGATGGGCCAGTAGAGTAGCAGTGTTTTGGTAAGAATTTTTTAAAAAAGAAAGAGAAAAAAATAGTTCCACCAAGAGTTGTGTAAAAAATGACGACAGTTGCTGCATTTTCTCCAGCCTGCCATCTCTTTCAACCAGACCCAGCATTTGATTAAGACAATACAGTATTTGACTTAATCACTTGCTGTTTTCGATGGTGGAGGAAAATGGGGTACACCTGCTGTTCCCTTTGCCAAGGAGCAAAGTTCCCAAAGAAGAGTGAAATTCATATCAATCTAGGGAAAGAACCCCTTCCAAAGAGACCAGAGTGTGAATACTTTCTTAGCTTTTCCTCATTACTATCTTTTGCTTTCAAGGCAAGTGTTCAGAGTCCCATTCTCAATTCATTTATCAATCTAAAATTATCCGGAAGCAATAATCAAGCAAAGCGTTTATTTGGGATCAAGGAGCTGCAATTCAAGGTACACAGATTTGGGTAACAACTGAAACCTTGTCCCACTAAGGAGCAAAAGTCAGGGATCTTTAAAGGAAAAAAAAAAAGGGAATGTTTGCATAAGTTGTTTACAAAGAGTTTTGATTGGTGTTGGGGAAGAAGGTGGTGTTGGCTAAACATGAGTGGTTGCTAAGGCAAGCACTAAACAAAAGTCCCTTACTGTAGCAAGTTGCAGGTGTCCTTTGCTGAGTCCTTGGAGAATCTTAGTTTTGGCCCAGTTTGAAAGTTCATTGGTTCCACCTGGTGAGGACTTCCATAAGGTCCACCTCCTTAATGGCCTCCTGGCTCCATTTAAAAACCCCTGTCAAAAGTGACTCCATTTTATTTCACCTTTTACACATTCTAACCTCTAAGCACCCACAAAAATTTAAGCTTAGGTTAAAGAAACTGCTTTAAAGTTGTGTTCTAATCTCTCATTAAAATTTACAAGCCCTTACTCAAATAGTTTATGAAAGTCTTTTCCCTTTATGAGGCCTTCTTGATTAATTAAAACACCCACTATATAGTAGGCTCTTACATAGGCTTGATATTTCTCATAATAGCCTTAAAATGTAGCTGTTTATCTCATTTTATAGTTTCAGAAACTGAACGTCATTTTGAAGAATTTATCTGAGGTTATGCAATGAATAATGATAGAATATAAAATTAAACCCATGCTTCTTTCATCATTTAATCTTGATACACAAATACATCTACCCATCCATAGTATATGTATATGCCTCATGTGGCTATATGTACACTAGACACAGGACACAGATCTAATATTTAGTATCTAGAACTACATATTATATATATGCTTATATGTATACCTTGATCTATATGTCAGACTAAAATAGACCTGCTAGGGAATAGGCAGAGGCAGTGGTTGAGGTTGTGACCAGCAAAACCAAATTTTATCTGGAGGAAAACTCAGCCTCAGAAGAAGTTTTCAACTGGACAGAATTGTCAGTCCCTTTGGTATTACCTAATATACTGTCACTGAAGTTATTCATTTTTTAATGTAGTGTAATTTTTATAACTAAATTTAAGGAAATAGTTTTCCATTTAACTAACAGTGTTTATGGGGCATAGGGACATGATTTTTAAAAATTTATCTTTATTGTTGAAAATATTAGAGATGTCTTCTGAACATGATTTTTAAAGTGGGGGGAGTGAGAAATAAAAGCAGAGCATGAAATGTGAGCATGGGGGTCAGGGGAGGAGAAAAGAAAAGTTCATGCCTTCATTCACTCATGTACAATTTTAACTGCCCCATTTAATACTCAACACATAGCAAGTGTTTAACTGAGAAAGAGGATACAGTCTCCATCCTGGAGGAGTTTATCCTCTGCTAAGTCAATAATGAATAAGATATGATTAGTGCTCAGTGTTCTCAGGCAATTGGATTCAAAGAAGAGAGTAAGTCATTTCGTAGATACAAGGACAGATTGGATAGGAAGCAGGTTTTCAGCTGTCTCAAAGAATGAATAGTGCTTTTTTTAAGAATGGAGAACAGAACAGGACAGTTCTGGTGGCCTTCCAGTGTAAGCAGGGGCAGGGAGTGCATACAGAAAAGCAAAGTGAGGAGTGTAAATAAGATGGTTGAGTACTTGGCATTAGAGAAAGAAATGGATGAAGGGAAGCTTGTGGGATTAAACATGCTTGTTGGAAATAGATACATATCGGTTTTACTTTCAGTTCTCAAAGAAAACATGAAAGTTGTCTTTCTTTTGGATCAATATTGGAAAGCTGGCACAGCTAGGGAATAGTTTTTTCTTTAATAATTGGGCTTCACTGTCTTATCCAATTGAGGAAAGAGCCCAGTGTTCATTTCTTATGGTTGAGTAGCAAATTACTAAAACAGCAGAATCTATTCTCCTATAATACTGGAGGCCAGAAGTCCCAACTGAGTCTTAGGGGTCTAAAATCAGGGAGTAAGCAGGGTTAAGTTCTTTTGGTGGTTCCAGGGAGAATCTGGCCCTAGCGTCTTTCAGAGGGCTGCCTATACTCCTTGGACTACGGTGGCATCACTCCAATTTCTGTTGTGTCATTGCATTGTCTTCTGTTTTGTACTCAAATTTCCCTCTTTCTCTCTCTTGTAAGGACAGCTGTAATTACACTTAGGACTGAGGGGATAATCTCCCCACCTCCAGATTCTTAATTTAATCATGTTTTTCAAGTCCTTTGGCTACATAAGTTAATAATCATAGATTCCAGCAGTAGGGGCATGAGTATATTTGGGGACCTTTATTCAGCCTGCCACAGCCTCTTAGCCTCTCAGTTCTCTAGTTCTTTCCAGATGGACTCAGATTCTTCAAACACTATTGGGGTGGATTTGGCCTCTTGGGCTCCAACTTTCTCTTATAGTGAATTCTGCAGCAATCTGAGCCTCTGTTGGCCTTGAAGTATCTCTTCGTGCAGAAGAGCATCAGCCCTTGGATGATAGGATTTGAAATAAACAACACTGGGCAGGTTATGACAGCTGCTAATACAGCTCTGGCAGCTGACAAATATCAGAAATGAAAAGATCAGCATATGTAAAAGGTGCTAGAATATTTTGAAAATTCAGATGATTGCTGTTGGTACAGGACCAGATTAACAAAAGTCACGGACAGAGAAAGGACAGTTCCCAGGATATGTTTCAGCAGAGACCAAAGTCCCTGTTTCCAGGTTTGCCTTGGAACCATCGTTTTTGTTGTTGTTTTTCTGCACACACATCCTATCTGTCATGTTTCCTTGCTGGTTCTGTCTCTCTGTATCCCTGTGTCTATTCCTTTTCTATCTGATCAGTTACATTTGTGCATAGGCTTTAATTCTCCCTACCTGGCCCTTGAAAACTATAACTCCTCATTACTATCACACAAGCCTCCCGGGCAACCACACAGCTACATTTCTCTCTTCACATGTCTACTAATCTCTTTTCTGATCCAGTCCAATGGGCAAATTCCTATTATTTTCTCCATAGACTCATGTTTCTTACCTTCATCTCAAAGCATCTCAATAAGGATATATTGCCTAGTTTTTCTTATCTCACAATACTGCTCTATCTTTTAAGTCATAGAAATTCATAGGTGACATTTTCTGCGTCTCTTGTCTTCCACATCTTTGGGCCTAGAACACTATCTTCTAAGCCCATCAACACTGGCTAAAATATCACTCTCTCCACTAATTCTCTGGTTAAGTACAGTCATCATGGTCCAACCTTCCAGCCCCAACAAATAGAATACAGGGCACTGAATAATTTTAGTCTATGCCTTATAGGGCAGCAGTGAAGATGGAATATCACATTAGAACTTAGAATAATGTGGGAATATAGAAAGCACTCAATAAACATTATCAGTTGTTATTTAGTTTAGCTTAATTTTGCAGTATAGATCAGTTCTTTCTTGCATTATAGACCATTTGTATTTGTAGATTAGTTCTTTCATGGATTTGTCTAATTGTCCCTTCTTTCAGGAAATCCACGTCAGTGTAGAACACTTTGAATGTGAGCTCTGTAATTCAATGACTAACATGTTTTTGTTAGTGTCTGGCACAGGATAAAGCTCTTAAGGATATTTATAAAATAAAATTCAAATATAATAATTTTTAAATGAAAAATATTCCAAAGAAGAAATAAACTATTTATACCTCATGTCTTCTTTATCACATGCTCTAATTATCATCATAATCCAGTGTTGTTAGCATACAGAGACTGTAGAAAAGAAAATTTGTTAGGAGAATATCTACTGGTAGAAGGGAATAAAAGTGTTTTGATTTTATTAGACTTCTTGTCCTCTAAAATTACGCAGACTCTCACAGGTAAAATGCTAGTTTGTTTGAGCAACTTGAATTTCAAAAATGGTGTCTGTCTTCCTAAACTGATGTGTGAGTTTATCACCTGACTAGGTAAAAGAAAACCTGTTTAAGACTATGTAAGGTGATATGATTCCTCAGGGTTGAAATGAGCATTCTCCTGATTTAAATCTATCAATTTACAGACCTTCTGCTTCATCTGTATTACTGCATGAGTACCTGTGTGCTCTTCTAAGGAAATACACAGCAATGTCTATACGAGGGGCCACACATCTCTGAAAAGAAGACAGCCAGAGAGAAAAGAACTCTGTCTACCTTATTCACCAATGCATGGCATGATGAATGACATGGAGGACACATTTAATGCTTGTCACAGAATTAATGAATGAGTGAATTAACTGATGAATTCAGGAACCACAGAAGAAATGTGACTTCTCTTCCATTGAATGTGAGAACATGGTTTCTCCTTCTCTATCCTCTAATGGGGCAGGTCAGGTTGAGGACATCCCTTGTCCTCTCTGTAGAAATTTCCCTTAAGATTCAAAGCTTCCTAAGAGTAGGGGTAAAGCAGAGAGTGTAATAGCTGCTCAACCTCTTAAAGCTCCACAAGAGGTGATTTATTATACAATAGCTCATTAAAGCCTTTATTCTAATGTGGTTACTGTGCCTTTCTTTTCTCCTAATGTCCAAATTATGAAGATTGCTCAGAATATGAAAATTGTACTGTTTTCTCTTCCAGAAAGTTTCCATGCAATCCACATCTCTTTGCAATGTGATTTAGAAATATATTTTCTGCAACAAAATCCTTACTCATATTTTCAAATGTAAAAAGATATTTCTATGTCATCCCCT
This sequence comes from Miniopterus schreibersii, assembly GCF_964146895.1. NCBI lineage: Eukaryota > Metazoa > Chordata > Mammalia > Chiroptera > Miniopteridae > Miniopterus > Miniopterus schreibersii. The sequence continues at coordinate 85,472,747 of NC_138102.1, read as the reverse complement.
AGAACAGTTTTTAGACACACTTACCAGATGCAAAGTGGTACAAGGTAGTGGATATTTGTTGGGATTAGCTATCCAGCATCCACCTAGCTTTCCTACTTGGAAATAATCTCATGGAATTTGAAGGGAGGCAGGTATTTCCTTTCCCAGTTCCTTGGCTATTGGAAAGTGTACAAGTGAACATACCTGGTCCATCCAACATTCTCACCAGAGTATGGACTCCAGAGCCTGTAAATCATATACATGGAAATGACTGGAAGTCTTACTGTGGTGGTAGCATAGTACCTTGGGTCAACTTGCAGGTTTCCATGGTAGCAGCATCCCTTATTTGGTATTGGTCAAGATGTCCATGCCTATGATTATGATGTACAGTGACCAGATGCAATGATAGCAGCATCCTAACCAGACTCATAAGATATGATGGGGGGGCCTGGCTGGATGTGGCTCAGTGGTTGAACATTCGACCTAGGATCCGAGAGATCACAGTACGATTCCTGGGGTCAAGGCACATGCCAGGGTTGAGGGCTCAATCTCCAGTCAGGGGCATTGAGGGGGCAGCCGATCAATGGCAACTCTCTCATCATTGATGTTTTTATCTCTCTTTCTCCCTCTCCCTGCCTCTCTCTGAAATCAATAAAGATGTTTAAAAAAGACAAAAAAAGTTCACTAAATACTTAAAGTTCTCTTAAAAAAAAAAAAGATATGATGAGGGCTGTATTTCTGGCTGCCTGGACTTTCATAGTTCTTGATTTTTCAACCCTGGTTTTGCAGTCTTCTCATTAATACTAGAAGAGCACAGTCTTCCAAAAAGTTTTTGTGCAAAATGAATGATATTAACCAACATTAAATATAAAATATAATACCTGGCTCTTATACACTTATAGTTACAGCTAAACATTATTTATTTATTTATTTATTTATTTATTTATTTATTTATTTATTTATACTTTTTAGAACAACTCAACAAAATAAAATTTCAGTTTATTGTTGGACAACATTGTTTTACACATACATCAAACAAGCCAAATTAACTAATTAATTAAACTAAATTAACAACAACTTCGTAGACAAAAAAAGGAAAAATAAAATACTTTTAATATTTTGCCTCTTTAACCATCTCATACAAACCAACTACTTATAGTATAAGTACATGCCCTCCAAATATTTACTGGAATGCTCAGAATGATTTTTGTTGTTGTTTTGCCTTTTTTTTTCCCTCCTTTGAGATTATAGTGAACATGGTCACACCACAAGTAAGTCAGAAGTAGGACAGGGAACTTTCCAAAGGCTGGTTTGCTCATCCTAAGATCATTAAAATGGTTGGCCCCTAACAGTATGTACAAAAATATAAAATGTAAATAAAAATACAAACACATTTTTTAAAAAGTACTTTTAAGAAAAAAGCAAAAAGCAGGGCCTTGAAAGTTTGGGTTCTTTTTTCCTCCCTTGTTTTTGGTTGGGTGGTGGAGAGCGTGTGTCTTCTTCAGATGGTGCTGCCCATGGTAGGCCTGGGAGTAAGGGGACTCTCCACTACAAGGTGACCAAGGTCACATCCTTTCTATGCTGGGAAGTGGAGGGCGAATAGGTTAAGGTGGTCATTTTGTTTTAAGTTTAACTTTTCCCTTCTGCTGTCTAGTCATCTTCGTTGGTATTCTGCTTCTTGGTGTCAACATCCTCACCCTCATCATCCTCAGCTGCCCATTTGCCCATTGCTGCCTTAGTCTCCTCTTTTTGATCTTCATCACCTTCCTTCTCATCACCTTCCTTCTCCTCTTCCACCCCTCTTTCTTCCTCTTCTTCATCTACCTCACTGTCAGCCTCCTGCTCCCCATTTTCCTCATTAGTGTTCCCTTTAGCAGGTGAATCTTTTCCATTCTTTGCCTCTTTTGCAAATTACTTCTTCTCAAGTCCTTGGTGATCTTGGAGGTGGTGTCCACGGTCCCATCAGACATGGTGAGTCATGCAGAGGATCTGATGCAATGGATGAAAAAGAAAGTGAAAGTTGGAGGACTCTAGTGAAAAAGCTGCCAAAGAGAGCAAACAGTGTAAAGGTGGCTTTCCAGAGCAGCCAGTGGGGATAAACCTCTCTTTAAACAACCCTAATAAAGTATATGAAAATTTAGGTTTACAAACCTGATAAATTAAATGGAAGTTAGGGTTGGCCCTCCATATCCATGGGGCCTGCATCCATGAATTCAACCAAATGCAGATGGAAAATATTTGGGGGAAAATGTTAGATGTTGCTGACATGTATTATGTAGTTAGATTCAAGATGGTGGCCTTCGTAATGAACATGTACAGAGTTTTTCTTTGTCATTATTTCTAAACAATATAGTATAACAACTATTTACATAGCATTAGCATTATATTGAGCCCTATAAATAATCTAAAGATAATTTAAAGTTTACAGAGGATGTGTGTGTGTTATATTCAAATACTACACCATTTTATATAGGAACTTGAGCATCTGTGGATTTTGGTATTCATGGAGGTGAGTGGGGATACTGAGGGACCCTGAGAATACTGAGGAATGGCTGTATTTCTTTTGTCTTAAAAGTTTTCAGTGAATTGTTAACTCCCCTACTAATTCTGAATAAAGGATAGACAATAAGTTAAATAATTATTGCTATCAAAATAGGTCACAAGATTACACATTCAGTTAAAAAATATGTAGGGCTGCAATGGTTGTATTTTGGTTCTGTCAAAATGAGTTTGTTGGGAGGACATGCACATTTGAACTGTGAAGCTTTTCTGGAGCCCCTGGTCTTCCAAAACCATCTGCTCTTTAGCTTTTCCCTCTTGTGCTAGGATTTCTGGTTCTGAACCTCTCCAATTCAGCAGACAGCATTGTTCTGCCCTTAGAATGAAGCATTGCCTCCTCACCTAAGGATAAGGTAGAAGAAGTGGTGGTTGTGGTGTTTAGACAATTTTAGAAGAACTGTCTTTCTTGATTTCTTTCATACTGTATTTTGTTTCTCTTTAAAATAGTATGTACTTGCCCAGCCTGTATCGATCAGTAGTTGAGTGTCCACCAATGAACCTGGTCAGGGCACATGTCTGAGTTGTGGGCTCAGGGGCATGCAGGAGGCAGCCCATTTATGATTCTCATCATTGATGTTTCTGTCTCTCTCCCTTCCTCTCTCTGAAATCAATAAAAACATGCTAAAAAAAAAAAAGTACATACTTATGATATTTCACAGTAATCAAAGAACTAAAAAATAGCTCTTAAATGGGCTTAGCATTTTTACTCCAGGTGTGGATTTTTGTTTTTTGTTCCTTACTGTCTGCAGGCCATAGAGTAAGTATCTACCTGGTTGATTAGATTTTTGCTGCAATGTCAGATGGTATGCATCCTGTCCCTGTACCCACCTAGTCAATATTTTGATTTTTAAATTATCTTAGAGAGAGGCTTTAAAAGGAAATCAATGGTGAAAATTAAGAAACATTATTACTCTAATAATTGATAATACTTTATTACATGGAAATTTGAAAGCATTATTCACAAGTGTAGTAAATGAAAGAGATAGCTTTTACTTTATTTGTGAGTTTCTTAAGTCTTAAATGATCCCATATTTGGGGGAGGAAAAAGTAAAAGGGATATTCACTAAGCTCTGATATTTACATTTCTCCAAATCTATAAGCCTAAGAAAAAGTTTCTATTTTCTAAAAAAGAGTGTGCAAAATGCATACTCATGGCATAAATAGTTACATATTTATATCTGATAAACTTTACCTTGATAATTGTTCTTATATATTTTAATACTGATATCAACATTTTAAAGTATTGAGTTATTCTTGCCCAGCTGGTAGTGGCTCAACGGTTGAGCGTCGACCTGGGATCCAGGCGATCGTGGTTCGACTCCCAGTCAGGTCACATATCCGGGTTGTGGGCTCACTCAATGACTCTCTCATAATTGATGTTTCCTCTCTCTGAAATCAATAAAGATATATTAAAATAATAATAATAAATAAATAAATAAAGTATTGAGTTATTCTAATTTGAAAAGCATTAAATACATATTTGACATTGCTGTAGTTATCTTTTTCATGTGGTAATGGGTGATGAACTAATTCTTCTCTGAAACCCAATCTTCTTCTGTCAAACACTTTTGTGCCTTCCAATCACTGTTTACTAAACTTAGCTTAGGGTAAATCGAAGTCATTGCGTGAGTACATTCTTTAATTCCTCCCCTGCTAGCTATAAGCTTCTCCATTTCCCAAAATTCAGAGGTTTGAGGGGCTTTCCTACTCTCCAGTGTCTGTACTGTGAACACTTTGCCCTCCATTCCAGCAGAGACCCCTCTATCAACCACCACTTTCTCTTTAACTTCCCTTTCTACTGACACCCCCTTCCTGTGCCTTACACTCACACTTAATACAGATGCATGTACTCAGTAATCTCCCATGTGAGAGTCAAAACATCCACACCACTAACAGTAACATTTTAGTGAGCCCCAAACACCATCGCTGTCAACTTTTGAAGGATAAGTCCACCTTCACTCTCAGTCTCTCCTATTTTACACTTACTCTATGATCTGACTTCCAATCCAACACCTCTGATTAAATCTCTCTGCTAATCTCAAGACTTGTATTTTTTGCAACATGTCCAAATCATGTCCAACACTTATTTTGTTATAGTTCGTTTCAAACCTACTTTCATTTCTCCTAGTGACTCTAGGAAGAAAATGAGAAACAGCATCAAATATATTAGACATTTTTCTCTCAAAAACTTGACCCTGATTCCACCATATTTTCATCAGTTACTAAATTTTATTTTGTTTATTTATTTATTATTTATTTATTTATTTATTTTATTTTATTTTTTTTTTAATTTTTAAATGTTTCTTTATCTTTATTGTTGAGACCATTAAAGATGTCCCCCTTTTAAGCCACTGATCCCCTCCACCCCACATCCATCCCAACCCCAGGTCCTCTCCATACCAATGTCGTTGTCCATCGGCCATGCACATAAACATAGAAGTTCACTAATTAATCCCTCCCCACCCACATCACCTCCACACCTTCCCTCTGAGATCCCTCAGTTTTTTCCAAACTTCTGTGTCTCTGGATCTACTTTGTTCATCAGTTTATTTTGTTTATTATATTCCATATATAAGTGAGATCATTGGTACATGTCTTTCTCTGACTGGCTGATTTCACTTAGCATAATCCTTTCTAGTTTCCTCCATGCTGTGCCAAAGGCTAAAAGGTCCTTCCTCTTTATAGCTGCTTAGTATTCCATGGTGTAAATGACCCACAGCTTTTTTGTCCACTCATCTACTGATGGGCACTTGGACTGTTTCCAAATCTTAGCTATTGTAAATTGTGCTGCTATGAACATAGGGGTGCATAAGTTCTTTGCGATTGGTGTTTGGGGTTCCTCAGGATATATTCCTAAAAGTGGGATCACTGGGTCAAATGGCAGGTCAACTTTTAGTCTTTTGAGGAAACTCCATAATGCTTTTCATAGCGGCTGATTTCCCACTAGTCTGCATTCCCACCAGCAGTAAACTAGGGTGCCCTTTTCTCCACACATTCGTCAGCACTTGTAGTTTGTTGACTTGTTGATGGTAGCCATTCTAACAGATGTGAAGTGATAATTCATTTTGGTTTTAATTTGCATCTCTATGATGATTAGTGAGCATTTTTTCATGTCTCTTAGCCATTTATATGTCCTCTTTGGAGAAGTGTCTATTTAGGTCATTTGCCCATTTTTAAATTGGATTGTTTATCTTCTTTCATTAGTTGTATAAGTTCCTTATATATTTTGGATATTAACCCTTTATCCAATGTGTCATTGGCAAATATGTTCTCCCATACAATGAGCTCCCTTTTCGTTTTGTTGATAGTTTCTTTTGCTGTGCAGAAGATTTTTATTTTCATGCAATCCCATTTGTTTATTTTCTCCTTAGTTTCTCTTGCCTTAGGAGATGTATCAGCAAACATATTGCTATGGGAGATGTCTGAGATTTTACTGCCTATGTTTTTTTCTAGGATTTTTAAGGTCTCATGCCTTGCATTTAAGTGTTTTATCCATTTTGAATTTACTTTTGTGTATGGTGTATTTTGGTGGTCTAATTTCATTTTTTGCATGTATCTGTCCAATTTTTCCAACACCATTTATTGAAAAGACTGTCGTTACTCCATTGTATGTTCTTGCTTCCTTTATCAAATATTAATTTATCATAATGTCATGTGTCAATTTCTGGGTTTTCTGTTCTGTTCCACTGATTGATATGTCTGTTCTTGTGCCAGTACCAGGCTGTTTTGATTACAGTGGCTTTGTAGTACAACTTGATATCTGGGTATAACTTGATATATGGTATTGTGATCCCTCCAACTTTGTTCTTTTTCTAAATTGCTGTGACTATTTCTGGCATTTTTTGGTTCCATATAAATTTTTGAAGTGTTTTTTCTAGATCTGTGAAATATGCTATTGGTATTTTAATAGGGATTGCATTGAATTTATAGATTCCTTTGGGTAATATGGACATCTTAGTGATGTTAATTCTTCCAATCCATGAACATGGTATATTTTTCCATTTGTTTATATCTTCCTCTATTTTTTTTTTCCAGTATCCTGTAGTTTTCCGAGTAAAGGTCTTTTACATCTTTGGTTAAGTTTATTCCTAGGTATCTTATTTTTTTTTTGTTGCAATGGTAAATGGAATTGTTTTTTTAGTTTCTGTTTCTGAGAGTTCATTATTGGTATATAACAATGCCATTAGTTTCTGGATGTTAATTTTATATCTTGCTAACTTGCTGAATTCATTTTTTAAATCTAGTAGTTTTCTGGTGGAGTCTTTAGGATTCTGTATGTACAATATCATGTCATCTTCAAATAATGATAATTTTGTTTCCTCCTTTCCAATTTGGATGCCTTTTATGTTTTCTTCTTGTCTGATCACTGTGGCTAAGTGGTGAAAGTGGACACCCTTGTCTTGTTCCTGTTCTTAGGGAAAATGGTTTTAGTTTTTGCCCATTGAGTATGATGTTGGCTGTAGGTTTGTCATATATGGCCTTTATTATATTGAGGTATGATCCTTCAATTCCCACTTTGCTGAGAGTTTATCTGAGAAACGGGTGTTGGATTGTACTGAATGCTTTTTCTGCATATATAGATAGTATCATGATTTTTGTCTTTCAATTGGTTTATGTGATGTAACACACTTATTGATTTGCAAATATAGTACCAGTCTTGCATCCCTGGAATAAATCCCACTTGGTCATGGTGTATGATCTTTTTAATATATTACTGGATCTGATTTGCTAATATTTTGTTGAGGATTTTAGCATCTATTTCATTAGGGATATTGACCTGTAATTCTCTTTCTTTGCAGTGTTTTTATCTGGTTTTGAAATTAAGCTAATGCTGGCCTCATAAAAAGAGCTTGGAAGTGTTCCTTCCTCTTGGATTTTTTGAAATAATTTGAGGAGGATAGGTGTTAATTCTTATTTGAATTTTTGGTAAAACTCTTCTGTGAAACCATCTGGGCCAGGGCTTTTGTGTGCTTGGAGCCCTTTGATTATTGCTTCAACTTCATCAGCAGTTATCAGCTTATTTAAACTTTCTGATTCTTCCTGATTGAGTTTTGAAAGGTTGTATTTCTCTATGAATTTATCCATTTTATCCAGGTTGTCCAGCTTGGTGGCATATAGTTGTTCATAATATTTTCTTACAATCTTTTGTATTTCTGTAAGGTCAGTTGTTATTTCACCTCTTTCCTCTCTGATTTTGTTTATTTGGGTCCTCTCTCTTTGTTTCTTGATGAGTCTGGCTAAATGTTCATCAATCTTTTTTATCTTTTCAAAGAACCAGCTCTTGGTTTCATTGATCTTTTATATTGTATTTTTAGTCTCTATGCCATTTATGTCTGCTGTGCTCTTTATTATTTCCTTCCTTCTACTTACTCTGGGCTTTTCTTGTTGTTCTAAGTGTTTAAGTTGTAGGGTTAGAGATTCTATTAGAAGTTTTTATTATTTTTGAGGTAGGCTTCTAGTGCTATGAACTTCCCTCTCAGGACTGCTTTCATTGTGTTCCATAGATTTGGAGTTGTTGAGTGCTCAGCTTCATTTGTTTCCAGGAATTTTTTTTATTTATTTCTTAATCTCTTTGGCAACCCATTCATTTTTTAAAAACATGCTTTTCTGTCTTCATGCATTTAAATGTCTTTTAGTGTTTTTATTGTAGTTGATTTCTAATTTCATGCCATAGTGATCTGAGAAGATGTTTGATATGATTTCAATCTTCTTGAACTTACAGAGACTTGTTTTGTGTCCTAAAATGTGGTCTATCTTTGAGAATGTCCTGTATGCATTGGAGAAGAATGTATATCCTGCAACTTTAGGTAGAATGTTCTGTAAATATCAAGTAAATCCATCTGATCTATTGTGTCATTTAGGGTCACTTTTTCCTTGTTTATTTTTTGTCTGGAAGACTTATCCAGTGAAGTCAGTGGAGTGTTAAAGTCCCTGAGTATGACTGTATTGCTGTTGATCTCTCCCTTAAAGTCTTCTAGAAGTTTTCTTATAAATTTAAGTGCTCCTATATTGAGTGCATATGTGTTTATCAGGGTTATATCCTCTTGCTGGATTGATCCTTTTAGTATTATCTAATGACCTTTCTTGTCTCTCGGTATGGTCTTCATTTTGAAGTCTATTTTGTCTGAAACGACTATTGCTACCCCAGCTTTTTTTTCTTTTCCATTTGCATGGAAAGTGTTTTTTCATCCCTTCACTCTCATCCTGTATGAGTCTTTTGTTCTAAGGTGGGTCTCTTGTAGACAGCATATAGTTGGGTCATGTTTGCTTATCCATTCAGCCACCCTATATCTTTTTATTGGGGCATTTTATCTGTTTACATTTAAGGTTATTACTGAAAGATACTTATCCATTGACAGTTTGTTTCTTTATAGCTGTTTCTCATTCTCTTTATTTTTAATTCTAATTATAGCAGTCCTTTTAACATTTCCTGTAATGCTGGTTTTGTATTGATAAGGTCTTTTAACCTTTTTTTTTTTTTTTTTTTTTTTGGTCTCAGAAGCTCTTTATTTCACTATCCAGCTTGATTGATAATCTTGCTGGATAAAGTAGTCTTGGTTTCAGATCCTTCTTTTGCATTACCTGGAATACTTCATGCCATTCCCTTCTGGCTTGTATAGTTTCTGATGAGAAGTCAGATGACAGCCTTATTGGAGCTCCTTTGTAGGTAACAGATTGCTTTTCTCTAGCTTCCTTTCACATTCTCTCTTTGTCTTGGATTTCTGACATTTTAATTATTATATGTCTGGGTGTGGGCCTTTTTGGATTCTTCTTGCGTGGGATTCTCTGTGCCTCTAGAACCTGTGTCCCATTTTCCTTGACCAGGTTAAGAAAGTTTTCTGCTATTATTTCATCAAACAGGTTCTCTCGCCCCTGCTTACTTCCAACCTCCTCTAGCACTCCTATAATATGAATATTGTTATGTTTTATGCTGTCCCACAGCTCCCTTAGACTGTCTTCCTGTTTTTAAAATTTTTGTTTTGTTTTGTTTTTGGGTCTCTGATTGAGTGATTTTTTTCTACCTTGTCTTCTAATTTACTTATCCAATCCTCAGCTTCTTCTAATCTCCTGTTTATTCCTTCTAATGTATTCTTTATTTCTGCTATGTCATTCTTAATTTCTGACTGGTCATTTTTCATAGTTCCCAAATCTTTTTTCATGCTGTTGAGCATCCTCACAATCAGTATTCTGAACTCTATATCTGAGAGATTGCTTATCTCTGTTTCATTTGACTCCTTTCTGGATACTCTCTTATTATTTCATTTGGGGATTATTTTTTGGTCTCCCTATTTTGGCTAAATGTTAGGTTGATCTGCTAGGATTCTCAGTTTTTTTGGAGGGTCTCTGGTACAGGCCAATGTCAGACGCTGTTTGTGACTGGCCCTGGGTACCTTGTTTGGGGCTATCAGCAACCCTTGGCTTGAGGTCTCCACTGCTGGGGCTGGATGCATTTGGACAGGACTGAGATACACACTAAAGTCTGCTTTTCTAAGGTCCTGGTCCCAAAAAAGATCAGGCAAATACTCAAAGCACACTGAGGTCTGCCTGAGTCCACAGACTTGTTAATCTGATTCTCTTAATGATCCTCAGGCTGTTTAAGATCCTTGGCTCTTTAGGAGGGTGCCTGCAGTTCCAGCTGCCTCTCCCTGGAAGACAGAAACCTGACTGCTTTTTACAGGCAGATTTTATGTGGGCACCTTTCTCAGTTATGGGGCTCTTGGCTGGGGAGCCCATCCTGGGGTTTATGCACCAGAGTCTTCAGTGGGAACCCCCACAGCTGAGATATCCCTCTGGACCTTCAGCTGCTGCCTGTGGGAGCCCAGCCAGCCCTCTCGCATCTGCACTTCCTACCAATCTTTTTGTGGTCTCCACTTTTCCTCCTTGGTTATAAGGGTGCTCTCCAGCTAGTCTTTAGTTGGATTTCAGGATGATTTTCAGAATGGTTTTCCTATGTTTTAGTTGTAAATCCAGATTAGTCCTGAGAGAGTGTTAGTGTAGCTTCCACTCAGTCTGCCGCCATCTTGGATCTCCTCAGTTGCTAAATTTTATATTCTGCCTTAGGTCAGATTCTCCCTAACCTAACATCCTTTTCTTTATCATTGCCTCTTCATTAGCTTTAGTTTAAGGCCCATATTCCTTCTCCTGTTTATCTCTTAATAGCCTCCTGAGAACTGATTCTTTCCCTTCTCTTACTCCCTTTGCTGCAATGCTCTTTATTGCTGCCATACTGGTGTTTCCTAAACCACAAACCTTATTTCTTTTTTTGAAACCTGTCAAGGTCCACAGAGATTTCAGGTTGAAAACCCAATTCTTTAGTTTAATACACGTCTTTATGTTCTAGTCTCTTCTCCCTTCTATGTTCAAAGTTTCCCAAATTGTGTTTGTAGGAAACCTGGGGGAAAGGTAGAGGGGGTTTCTGTTGGCCTACTGCAGACCTTTAAATTGCACTATCAAACTACCACAGGTAGATATACCTTTTAATGTTTCCTAAAGTTGTGTGCTTAAAAAAATCTCCTTTTTTCCAAGGATAATTTTGATAGTCAATATATCACAATTTGGAACAACCTTTCCTAGTTTTATTTCTTAACACTTGTCCTTGAACATTGTACTCTAGCCAAATAGAGATCATTGAGGTTCTCAGAAAATATGATTCTCTTCCTCACCTATGTGCCTTCCATAGACCTTTCCCCTGCCTAGAGTATTTCCCCCTAAATTATTGATTTAAAATGCTTCTACTTTTCAGGACCCATATTCCTACCTCTGAACAATCTTCCTTGCATTATGTCCCCTCCTGGATCTATTATTGAATTTCTTCCTCTATGTGCCCATTAAACTAAGTCATAGCACCTATAATCTGATGCTGTAATAGTCAGAAGTGTATCCTACTTTACTTTGTGACATGGGCATGTAGTCTGTTGTCTTTCACAGAGTAGATGTTCAATAATGGTTTGCTGAATTCACAAATGAATGGATGGGTTAGACTGGAGAAGATGAAAACCTGACCCAGGCTGACAAAGCACAGGATTTTTGTAGAAAGGTTTATGATCAGGACAACCACTGACATGAGGTATATAATTCTCAGAAAGAGAGGGCTGAAATGTAAGGCTTGGGATGTTCTGGAGAAAGGAGAGAGGATTGCTACCTGACTTCCCTGCTAATCTACAACAAATACTTTAAAAGAATCAAAATTTTTTTAAATATCTTTATTGATTTCAGAGAGAGGAAAGGAGAGGGAGAGAGAAAGAGATAGAAACATCAGTGATGAGAGAGTCATTGATCGAGCCTGCAACCCGGGCATGTGCCCTGACTGGGAATCAAACCCCGATCACCTGGATCCTAGGTCGATGTTCAACCGCTGAGCCATGCCCAGCTGGGCAAAAGAATCAAAATTTTAAATTACGTTTTCCTGATGATATAAACCATATATGTTCATTGTAGAAAGTTTGGAAGTCACAGAAAAGCACAAGGAAGTAAATATATCCCATTACTCAAAAAAGACTCTGTTAAGATTTAGGTGAAGCTCCAGCTCAGACTCAACAAAATTGTAGTATTGTACTGTAATATTATTTTGAAAAATGCTTTCCCTTATTAAACCATGTACTATAATCATTTCCCCAAGTCATTTAATATTCTTATGTAATAGGATTTTATTTAAAATCTATTACATGCTCTCTCCAACTTTGTTCAATCATTTAATTGTTGGACATTTGGCTGTTTAAAATTTTCACTACTTTATTTTTTAAAATTTATCTTTATGGTTGAAAGTATTACAGACACTTTTTCCCCCATTGATCTCCTCCACCCTGCACCTGTCCCCCCAATCTAGACCTTCATCACACTATTGTTTGTGTCCATAGGTTATGCATATATGCATATAAGTTATTTGATTAATCTTTCCCCACCCACTCCCCTAACCCTGCCTTCCCACTGAGATTCATCAGTCTGTTCCATGATTCTGTGTCTCTGGATCTATTTTGCTCCTCAGTCTAATTTGTTTATTAGATTCCACATATGAGTGAGATCATGTAAAAGTGAATCAGGAAGAGTAAAAAAACCTGAATAGGTTAATAACACCTGATGAAATTAAACCAGTAATAAAAAAAACTCCCAGCAAACCAAAATTTTGGTCTAGATGGCTTCACAGGGGAGTTTTCTAATTCTTTAAGTTGTAGGGTTAGATACTTTATTAAAAATTTTTCTTGCTTTTTAGGTAGGCCTGTAGTGCTATCAACTTCCTCCTTAAGACTTCTTTTGATGTGCCCATAGATTTTGGGTTGTTATGTGTTCATTTTCATTTTTTCCAGAATGTTTTTTATCCCCTTCCTTGATCTCTTTGGTACCCCATTCATTGTTTAATAACATGCTATTTAGCCTCCATGTGTTTGAATTTTTTTTTAGTGTTTTTATTGTAGTGGATTTCTAAGTTCATCCCATTATAGTCTGAGAAGATGCTTGATGTGATTTCAATCTTCTTGAACTTGTAGAAACTGGTTTCGTGTCCTAACATGTAGTCTATCTTTGAGAATAACCCATGTCCACTTTAGAAGAATGCATATTCTGCAGCTTTGGGCTGTAATGTTCTATAAATGTCAATTAAAACCATCATATCTAGTGTGCCATTTAGTCACTGTTTCTGTATTGACTTTTTGACTTCCAGTGAAGTCAGTGGGGTGTTAAAGTCCATGACTATGACTGTATTGCTGTTGCTCTCTCCTTTAAAGTCCTTAAAGTTATCATTGATAGGTCCTTAATTATTGCCATTTTAATTCTTTAAGCCTCTGTTTCTCTCTCTATTTCTTCTTATTATTACAGCAGTCTCTAACATTTCTTGCAAGGCTGGTTTTTTGGTGATAAACTCCTTTAGCCTTTTTTTTTTTTTCTGGAAAGCTATTTATTTCACCATCTATTTTTGAATCTTAGCCTTGCTGGATAAAGTAGTCTTGGTTTCAGATCCATGTTTTGCATTACCTTGAATAATTCATGCCATTCCCTTCTCACCAGTAGGGTTTCTGAAGAGAAATCAGCTGACAGCCTCATGGGAGCTCCTTCGTAGTTAACAGATTGCTTTTCTTTTACCGTTTTTAATATTTTCTTTTTGTCTTGAATTTTTAGTGTTTTAATTATGATGTATCTGGGCTTGGACTTCTTTGGGTTCTTCTTGCTTGGTACTCTCTTGCCTTCTGAACTTGTGTGGCTTTTTCCTTGACTAGGTTAGGGAAGTTTTCTGCCATTATTTCTTTAAACAAATTCTCTATGCCTTGCTTATTCTCTTCCGCTTCTGGTATTCTTATAATGTGAATATTGTTACATTTCATGTTGTACCAGAGCTACCTTAAACTGTCCTCCTGTTTTTTAATTGTTTTTTCTTTTTGAATATCTTATTGAGTAATTTTTTTCTACCTTCTTGTCATTGGTTGATCTGATCCTCAGCTTCCTATAATCTGATGTTCATTCTTTCCAATGTATTCTTTATTTCTGCTATGTAATTTTTCATTTCTGACTGGTCATTTGTCATGCTTTTTATACATTTGTTCATGCTCTTGAGCATCCTTACAATCAGTATTCTGAACTCTATATCTGATATGTTGCTTATCTCCATTTCATTTAGCTTTTTTTTCTGAAAACTTCTCTTGTTCTTTCATTTGGGGCTTGTTTTGTTTTCTCCCCATTTTGGCTGCATATTTGAGTTGTTTCTATATATTGGGTGTATCTGATAGGACTCAGTCTTTTTGGAGGATCTCTAGTGCAGGCCAATGTCAGACAGTTTTTGTGACTGTCCTTGAGTACCCTCTTTGGAGCTATCAACAACCTTTGTGGTTCCCTTTGCAGGGTTGGCTTGTTGTTCCCTCTTCTGGGGCTGGGTCAGTTTAAACAGGATCAAGATGCACTCCAAAGTTTGCTTTTCCAAGGTCCATGTCCAGAAGCAGAGAAGGTAAAGACTCAAAACTCTCAGAGTTCCACCTCTGCCTGCAGGTTGATTGATTTTAGTCTCTTAATGAACCTCAGGCTGTAGACCACCGCCAGGCATAAACTCCACAGGTTGGAGCAAGAGGCTTTCCAGTGGGGGGGGGGGACAATTACTTTCCCACCCAAGCAAAGCTGCCTCACTGTTGAAGGTCTGCCTGAGAAAGATGTCCTCTGCAGTATGGGGGAATGACTCAGCACAGGAATCCAGATGGCTGACATCTGACCTCTGTATCCAGAGCCTGAAACCAGGGATTCTTCTCACTCTGCTTTAGTCCACTCTGCCCTACCTCTGCCTGAGCCCAAGGTGAGTGGCTGTGCATGAAACTTTGTGTTTTGGCTCTTTAAAAGAGTGCCTGCACTTCTAACTATGTTTCCCTGGCAGGCAGAAACCCTATTGCTTTTCATAGCCAGATGTTCTGTGGGCACATTTCTCAGTTCTGGTGCTCTTGGCTTGGAAACTCTTCTCGGTGTTTAGACCCCAGAGTTCTCAGTGGGAACCCCCCAGAGCTGAGATACCCCTCTGGACCTTCAGCTGGTTCCTGTTGGAGCCCAGCCAACCCTCTCACACCTCCACACTTTCTACCAGTCTCTATGTGGTCTCTGCTTTAGGTACTTGGTTATGCGGGTGCTCTCCAGCTCATCTTTAGTTGCAGTTGATTATTCAGGATGTTTTTTCTATATTTTAGTTGTAATTCCAGTTTGGTCCTGGAAGAGTGTCAGTGTAGCTTCCACTCAATCAGACACCATCTTGGAATCTCTCTCTACTTTAAATAACATTATGATGAATATACTTGTATGTAAGAAACTCCTGGGTCAAAGGGTACATATATCCTGGTGATTTTGATTCGTAACTCCAACATGTCCTCTAGAAAGATAATAACAATTTATATTTTAATCAACAGGATGTAAGATGATAATATTTACTCATTCTTATTGATTGGATTCTAAAAAAATATTCACTATTTGGGAAATAAAACATGGCATCTTCTTTAATTTCAATGTTTTTTGTTATTAATGGTATTGAAAACTTACTCAAGTTTTTGACCAGTTGTATTTATTCCTTTATAAATTGGCTTTTTCCTGTTTGTATTGGAATACATATTTTTATTTTATTGATGAAGATGCAATCAGGTTTAACTTTTAAATTGTCTTTTGAAACACAGAGTTATTAAAATGGTTAACGACAGATATTACACATGTTCTAAATCTAAAAATAATTAGATGTCATCAAAAGACTATATATGACAGCTATTCAGGTCTTTGTTGTTCTCAGAAATGAAATTGTAAACCTTTAACCAATTAATTGCTTCCCTTTTGTTTTTCCAGAATATATTTTAATTCATATCATATGCAGTTGTTCTTACTATGTTTTGATCAACAATCTCTGTGTTTACATCTTAGTGAATGGCCAGAGGATCTGGATTCCAAAAGAGCTGGATTAGAATTCTTGTTCCATTTTAACTATTTTCGTGAATTTGAAATTCATCCTTCTTGAACTTAAGTTTGTTTTCTTTTCTAGAAAATTAACAATATTTTTGACATTTGGTTAATGTTTAATTCAGTGATATAAGATAGAAAAGGATTCTAGGTCAGCATTTGAGCATGGTGGGTGTGCTGCAATGAACCTACCAATTGATACTATTACCTGATAATTTATTATGTATCATAGGGACAAAAAAAAATTAATACATAAGCTTTGGAAGAATTCTACGTCATTCATACTAAGGGACAATCTTTCTTGCCAGTTTCTTTCTGGCTCCATGTACAGCCCTGGAAAGCTCATTAGGAGAAGGTGAATAGCAGAAGGGGCTACTAGTTGTGCTACAGTGGAAAAGGTGCTGAAGTCTCTGATCTTCATAGGGCTGTGAGGCAGCTGAGCTTCTGTGATTGAAATAAGCCTGCAGGAAATTTTCCCTCTAGAGCTTGTGCCTTAGCCAGGTTTTGTGTATTTTAAACTAAACATATGTTTTCTAGTCTGAGTTCCCTTCTGAATAGTCTAGTTTCTGTGGGCAGCATCACTTAAGATTTACCTCTATTTCTATTTTTTTAATTCATTGTTCTATTGGACTTTATGAAATCTTAATTAGCATCTCCCCTGTACTATTTCAGTTCCACTCCCTAGTCTATGCCATCATCAGTTTTGATCTGGGTAAACATAGCTGCTTACTGTTGGGTAGTTCTGTCTTTATCTCTCCCAATGGCAGGGCATACATGAAGTGACCTTCATCCACCACATCAAATCTAGGTCCTCTTCCTTTTAAAAAACCCTCTGTAATTTGGCTTCAATACTCATATGTATCCAATCAGGGTTCCTCATACTAATCAGTAAAGTCATGTGCCACATAACAATATTTCAGTAAATTAAGATCACATATATGATGGTGGCCCTATAAGATAATAATGGAAAAATTCCCATCACCTAGTGACATTGTAGCTATTTAACATCCCAGAGCAAGGTATTACTCACATGTTTGTGGTGATGCTAGTATAAAAAACCTACTGAGATGGCAGCACTGTGAGAAGCAGCAGAGTGTCCCCGCTCCCAGCAATGGACTCGATTTACTCCTAAAATATTACGTAGCCAGCTTGGAAAATCAAGGGAAACATACCTGAATGGATGGAGTGGGAGGAGGGAGCACTGACGAAAGATCATAGAGTCTGGTAAGAGGGGGGCATAGGAAGGGGGAGTTCTCCCTGAAGCTTGGAGGCTGCAAAGTTCCCTCCCCATGGGAGTGAGTACCAGCAGCCAAAAGCGGGGATCTCACACTTGGAACAGATGAGAGAGGAAGGAGCACCTCACACGAAGGGCAGAGGAACCCATGGAAGAGGTGAGTCCTTGAGGAGGGGACAGCTTCTTCTTAGGAAACAAAGACTCTAATGGCAGATGGCGCCTTCCTAGCGAAACAAAGCTTCTAGTGGTAGAAGTAACCAGCGTCTAATGCTTGGTGTGCTGACCATAGGAAGGGCTGTCCCAAATTCTGTGGCACCTGAGTGGTAAGGGACCAGAGGACTACACTGAGCAGCTTCACACAGGGTCCCACTGCCTCCCTGTAAGGAACTGTGTTGAGCCCCAGAAAGCAATGAATCTGCATGGCTGAGCTCCTGGTGACCAGCCCTGAGGGGCGACGTGGTGACATGTGAAGCTGCCCTAGCTTCTCTGAGACCAGCGGTGTGGGGAGTTATGTGGAGCTGACTTTGAGTCCCTTCCCACTGGGGGCCTTGGTGCACGGGCAGCAGGATCTTGCAGGGCAGACTCTCTGCCTGTGTGTTGTTTTGTGCAGTTTTGAGTCTGATCACAGAACACACTCCCACCTTCCAGGCCTGCACTGGGAAGACAGACCAGCAGAGGCTGGGATTTGTGTCTGCACAATAGATTGTCTGAGGGGTGGGCCTGGTGTGACCAGTCAACCAGAGCTGAGAAGGGAGGTCAGAGCCCTCCTGCCTCTCCTGCAGCCTGTGAGCACTGCCCCCAACAGGAAAAGGATTGGTCCTCCTCACTGAGGCCACAGACACACCCACAGGGCACAGTCCTGAGGGGGGAGGGAGAACAGCTTACAGGAGGACATTATAAGAATAAGACTCTCAGGGACTGTTGTTTGGGAACTGGAGGAAACACTGAAAACCCCTGCTGGGGGCTGGGCAGGCAAAGGGCTCACCAGAAAGTTTTTTTAATCAAACCCACTGAGCCCAAGCTGCTGAAACAGCCCATACAGAAAAGACAACAGGCTGAAATCAATCTGAAACTTCAGCAGGCCAGTGCATGGGGAATTAGAATCAAAGGACAGGGTAGGGACTGAGGAGCTGGCTGTAGAGCAGAGACTAACTCCCGCAGAATGAATGTATGACAACGAAACATCTAAGTAAAGGGAGTGATAACCTGGGCTACACTAGCCATCTGGCAACCTAAAGACTCTACAGAAGACTCTGGAGCAAGACAAGGCAACTACAAGGTTGCAAAATAGCTGACAAGAGGGGGTGGTCCACAAAGAGCCTCAGATCAACCATCTACCTAAGGACACCACAGCCAAACCTAGACGGCTCCTCACATTGAATGATACACAAGTATCTCCCAGGAGAACTGAAACCAGCACACAAAATAGTGAGCCACAGAAAACATAAGCTGTGCAAAAGAAACTCACCTGATTGTCTTTTTTTCTTGTTTTTTTGTTTTGTTTTGTTTTGGTTTTGGTCTTGTCTTTTTGTTTTTTTGTTTGTTTGTTTTTTGTTTGTGTGTTTGTTTTTTCTCTTTTTTCCTTAGGAAGAAGAGAAAGGGGGGTGGGAACATTTATTTGTTTTCTCTTATAAATTTTATAATAATTTTTAAAAAATTTTTAACAAAATTTTTTTCTTTTTTTATAAAAGAATTTTTTCTTGCATAGCTTGTTTTTAGTTTTTTTTTGGTTTATTTACTTTGTTTTGTTTTATCCTTGTTTCTACTATCAAGACTTTCTTGACATCCCTGCTTAATGACAGGGACTTTAACATTATAACCAAGTTTATTGCTTTCTTCTGTAGTGTCCCCCAAATCTCTTACTGGGCTCCCTCTTTGCCTGGGCTATCTCTCTCTCTCTCTCTCTCTCCAAACAATCCATAGGCATAACTTTTTTTTCTTTTTTTTTTCTTCTTTTCTTTCGTTATCCTCCCTTCTATATCCCTGTCTTTTTGTTTGATTGTTAGTTTCTGTTATTCTCATTAGTGTAGTTTTATTTTCTCATTTTCAACTATTATCCTATTCCTATTCTCTCTATTAATTTTTTCTGGACCCTTCTTTCAGAATCTTTTCTCTGGTTCTGTTATCACCCAGCAGCTTCTTTATTTTTTACATTTTAGTTTATTATTTTCTAAATTTTCATCTGTATTAACAACAATATACATCTCTCTCTAAATGTTACTTTTCTTTCTCTCTTTTTTATAAGCTTTTTTTTTTGGTGTGTGTTCTCCCTTCAATCTCCCAGTTCCATATCAATATGCATTGTTTTCATTGTGACTGTCAAGATATTATGTAAGATATCCTTTGTTTCTAGGAAGTTTAGTTGTGTATTGTCCTGCCTTGCCAGCACCCATACAACAGCTTACATAATTAGGTTGGCGTGAGACATGCAGTTTGCCAACCTGAGAGGAGAGTCCTCCCAAGGACTGGTCAACAACAATCTAGACCCAACCACAAAAGAAGAACCCAAATAAACCACAAAAGAGACACCAACAAAAGAAACATGCCTAGAGCAACAAGCTCAGAAGTATAAGGAAAACATACCTCGGTGCTCCACTAGAACTCACAAAATCCCTACCCAGAAGGCTGGGAGACATAACATAAACAAAAATCAGACAGAAATAAAGAATGCTGTATCTGTTATCAAGAATACACTGGAAGGAATTAAAAGCAGGCTAAATGAAGCAGAGGATAGAATAAGTGACTTAGAAGACAAGGTAGAAAAAAATCACTCAATCAGAACAGCAAAAAGAAAAAACACTTAAAAAACATGAGGACAGTCTAAGGGAGCTTTGGGACAACATGAAGCAAAACAACATTCACATTATAGGAATGCCAGAGGGGGAGGAAGGAGAGCAATGGATAGAGAACTTGGTGGAAGAAATAATGATAGAAAACTTCCCTAGGCTGGCGAGGGAGAAAGCCACACAAGCCCAGGGAGCACAGAGGGTTTCAAACACGAGGGACCCAAAGAGACTCGCTCCAAGACACATCATAACTAAAATGGCAAATGTCAAGGACAAAGAGTAAATATTAAGGGCTGCAAGAGAGAGACAAGCAGTGACCTACAAGGGAACCACCATATGGCTGACAGCTGATTTCTCAACAGAAACTCTTCAGGCCTGATGGCAGAGGCATGAAGTTCTCCAAGAAATGAAAAGCAAGAACATGCAACCAAGATTGCTTTATCTAGCAAGGCTATCATTTAAAATTGAAGGTGAAATAAAGAGCTTCCCAGACAAAAAAAGGCAAAGAAGTTCAGTACCACCAAACCAGGGTTGCAAGAAATGCTAAAAGGACTGATTTAAGAAAAAGAAGGAATAGCGAGTCAAAGGTACATCAGCATATAGGGGGGGAGTGGCATTAAATAAGTTTATATAAATAGTAACCTTAAAATTAAAGAGAATAAATGGTCCGAACAAAAGACATAGGGTAGATGAATGGATAAGAAAAATGGACCCAAATATATGCTGTCTACAAAAGACCCACCTGAGAGCAAAAGTCTCACACAGGCTAAAAGGAAAGGGATGGAGTAAAATATTCCACGTAAATGGATAGGAAAAGAAAGCTGGAGTACCAATTCTTATTTCTGACAAAATAGACTTCAAAATAAAGACCATAACAAGAGACAAAGATGGTCAATACATAATACTAAAGGATTAATTCAACAGGAGGAAATAACTCTTATAAACATTTATGCACCCTTGCCCGGCTGGGCGTGGCTCAACGGTTGAGTGTTGACCTGGGATCCAGGCAATCGGGGTTTGATTCCTGGTCAGGGCACATGCCTGGTTGTGGGCTCAATCAATTACTCTCTCATCATTGATGTTTCTACCTCTCTCCCTCTCCTATCCTTTCTCTGAAATCAATGAAGATATTAAAAAATAAAAATTTATGCACCCAATATGAGAGCTCCTAAATATATCAAAAATTTCTTGTGGGATTGTAAGCTAGACATTGACAACAACACAGTCATAGTGGGGGACTTTAACACCCCACTGTCAGCACTGGACAGATAATCAAGACAAAAAATCAACAGGGGAAAAAAATACATTAAATGACTCACTAGACCTAATGGATTTAATTGACATTCACAGAACATTTCATCACAAAGCAGCATAATACTTATTCTTCTCAAGTGCACATGGAACATTCTCAAAAATAGATCACATGTTATGGCACAAGGCAAGTTTCTACAAATACAAGATGACTGAAATCATATCAAGCATCTTCTCGAATCACAATGCCATGAAGCTAGAAATCAACCACTTTAAAAAAACTGAAAAATATTCAAACACATGGAGACTAAATAGCATGTTATTAAGTAAGAATGGGTTACCAAGGAGATCGAGGAAGAAATCAAACACTTCATGGAAAGTAACAAAAATGAACAGACAGCAACCCAAAATCTCTGGGACATGGTGAAAGCAGTCCTACGAGGAAAATTCATAGCATTACAGGCCTATCTCAAGAAACAAGAAAAAGATCTAATGAACCATCTAACACAACAACTAAAAGAACTAGTACGAGAACAGCAAGAAAAGCCCCGAGGAAGTAGAAAGAAGGAAATAATAAAAATCAGACCAGAAATTAATGACATAGAAACTAAAAAAAAAAAATACAAAAAAATCAATGAAACCAAGAGCTATTTCTTTGAAAAGATCAATAAGATTGATACACTTTAAGCCAGACTCACTAAGAAACAAAGAGAGAAGACACAAATAAATGAAATCACAAATGAAAGAGGGGACATAACAACTGACCCAACAGAGATACAAAGGATTGTCAGAAAATACTATGAGCAACTATATGCCAACAAATTGGACAAGATGGGTGAAATGAACAAATTCCCAGAAGCATACAACCTTCCAAATCTGAATCTGAAAGATTCAGAAAACCTGAATAGGCTGATAAAAACTAATAAAATTTAAGCAGTAATCAAAAAACTCCCAGCAAACAAAAGTCCTGGACCAGATGGATTTACAGTTGAGTTTTGCCAAGCATTCAAAGAAGATTTAACACCTATTCTACTCAAACTATTCCAAAAACTTTTAGAGGAGGGAAATCTCCCCAAATCTTTTTATGAGGCCAGCATCATCCTAATCCCCAAACCAGACAAAGACACTACACAGAAAGAAAATTACAGACCACTATCCCTGATGAACATAAATGCTAAAATCCTCACTAAAATACTAGCAAACCGGATCCAGCGATTCATTAAAAAGATCATACATTATGACCAAGTGGGATTTATTCCAGGGATGCAAGGCTGGTAAAACATCTACAAATCAATAAATGTGATATATCACAAAAACAAAATGAATGACAAAAATCATATGATCATATCAATAGACCCAGAAAAAGCATTTGACAAAATTTAGCACCCATTTCTAATAAAAACTTTCAGCAAAGTGGGAATAGAGGGATCATACCTCAACCTAATAAAGGCCATATATGACAAACCTACAGCCAACATCATACTCAATGGGTAAAAACTAAAACCATTTTCATTAAAAACAAGAAGAAGACAGGGATGTCTACTTTCACCACACTTATTCAACATAGTATGGGAAGTCCTAGCCACAGGCATCAGACAGGAAGAAAGCATAAAACTTATCCATATTGGAAAGGAGGAAATAAATCTGTCATTATTTGCAGATGACATGATATTGTACATAGAAACCCTAAAGACTCCATCAAAGTACTACTAGATTTGATAACCGAATTTGGCATGGTAGCTGGATACAAAATCAACATCTGGAAATCAATGGCATTCATATACACCAACAATCAACTTTCAGACAGAGAAACTAAAAAACCAATACCATTTACCATTGCAACTAAAAAAATAAAATACCTAGGAATGTACTTAACCAAGGATGTAAAAGACCTATACTCAGAAAACTCCATGGCACTTTAAAACAAAATAGAGGAAGATTTAAACAAGTGGAAGAATATACCATGCTCATGGATTGGAAGAATTAATATCATTAAAATGTCCATACTACTCAAAACAACTTATAAATTGAATGCAATACTTATTAAAATACCAAAAGCATATTTCACAGACCAGGAACAAACATTTCAAAAATTTATATGGAACCAAAAAATACTCTGAATAGCTGCAGCCCTCTTGAAAAAAACAGAGTGGGAGGGATCACATTACCAGACTTTAAACTGTACTACAAAGCCATTGTAATCAAAACAGCCTAGTATTGGTACAATAACAGGCAAATAGATCAATGGAACAGAATAGAGACCCTGGAAATAGACCCATTCCATTATGGTCAGTTAATATTTGATAAAGGAGGCAAGAGCATACAATGTAGTACAGACAGTCTAGTCTCTTCAATAAGTGGTGCTGGGAACATTGGGCTTATACATGCAAAAAAATGAAACTAGAACACGAAAACATATTTGCCAAGGATGTATCTGATAAGTGGCTAATTTCCAAAGTGTACAAAGGATTCATACTACTCAGCAAGAGGAAGACAAACAACCCAATTAATAAATGGGTAAAAAACCTGAATAGACACTTCTCCAAAGACAACATACAGATGGCAAAGCAATTCATGAGAAAATGCTCAACATCACTAATCATCAGAAAGATGCAAATTAAATCCATAATAAGGTATTACTTCACACCTGTAAAAATGGCTACTATCAACAAATCAACAAATGACTTGTGCTGGCGAGGATGTGGAGAAAGGGGAACCCTAGTACACTGCTGGTGGGAATGCAGACTGGTGCAACCACTATGGAGAATAGTATGGAGGTTCTTTAAAAAATTAGAAATGGAGCTGCCTTTTTACCCAGTGATTCCACTCCTAGGCATGTATCCTAAGAATCTTGAAACACTATCAGCACAGTTTACAATAGTTAAGAGTTGGAAACAGCCCAAGTGCCCATCAGTAGATAAGTGTATAAAAAACCTATGGGAGATAGTCACCATGGAATACTACACATCTGTAAAGAAGAAGAATCTCGTACCTTTTGGGACAGTATGGATGGACCTGGAGAAAATTATGCTAAGTGAAATAAGCCAGACAGAGAAAGAAAAACATCACATGATCTCACTTATATGTGGAATCTAAAGAACTTCGTAAACAGATGAACGGAATAGATTCAATGATACGGAAGCATAGATGAGACTGACAAATGTCAGAGGCATGGAGGAGGGCGGTTGGGTAGAGGGGGAGAGAGTAACCAAAGAATTTATATGCATATATGCACAACCCAAGGACACGGACAATGGTGGGGAGAAGGACGGGGAGGGGGATGGGATGTGGTGGAATGAGTCATTGGGGAGAAAAAGGGACACCTTTTAACATTTTAAAGAAAAATAAAATTTAAAAAAACCTACTGTGGTACCAGTCTTATATAAGTGTAGGACATATAATTATTTATAATCTATAATGCTCGATAATTAAAATAAACAATTATATTACTGATTTATTATTTATATTTTATTATAGTTTTATAATAATTTTAGAGTATATTTTTTCTTATTAAAAAAATGTCTTTGTTGGAAAACAATATGTTCTATGCCAGCAGTAGCCTCATATATCTTGTGTATACTGTATATCTTGGTTGCAACATTTTTTCTTGTGTTTGATCTAATCCCCTGTTGTTTATAAGTTTAATGTGTCCTAAGTGTACAGTGCTTAAAGTTTACAGTGATGTCCTAAGCCTTCACACTCACTCACCTCTCACTCACTAGCTCACCCAGATCAACTTCCAGTCCTAAATGCTTCACTTATGTTAAGTGCCCTATACAGGTTCACCATTTAAAAAAAAAAATCTTTTATATCTTATTTTCACTGTATCCTTTCTATGTTTAGATACACCAGTACTTACCCCTGTTTATAATGGTATACCGTATTTACTACAATAACATATTATACAGGTTTGCAGCATAAGAGGAATAGACTATACCATATAGTCTAGTTGCTTAGTAAATTTGTCTAAGTGCATTCCGTGATGTTCACACAATGACAAAATGGTGTAATGATGCATTTTTCAGAATGTGTCATCAGTGTTATGCAACTCATGACTGTGTGCCCTTTCTGTCCTGCAGAACCCAAACCATGTTTTCTTTTTTATGCCTCTGGCACTCTTCATTCTGCTCCCAGCATCTTATCAAATCCTGACCATTCAAATCTTAGCTTGAGGACTTTCTTCCATCAGTCTTTCTCAGATTTATCTCTTACTTCTTTTTGAATTTCTGATCCTAGATTATTGGTCCAATGTTTAGGGCTAATGGTTCTGTATGTTTGCTGGCTTTCTCTCTGCAGCCCTCCTGTGAAAACATTCATACAAGCATCCCCTGCTTTTGGAAAGTTTGTATTATGACACTTCATTTTTACAAAAGACCTACATAGTTGCTTGTTTCTTAGGCTGAAAAGGATTTTCACTTTAAAGAAAAAAAAGGTGAAGTGAAAACAGCATTTAGCATTTGTTGTGCAGCAAGCCCTCAGAGAGGCGAGAGCATCAGGAGCTTGGAGAGTGGCCCCACCAAGCTCCTTCCCTGGGAACCACACTCAACATCTCAGCATCAAGCCACCAGAGGTTAGAACTCTGTGAGCACCTGTGCTTTATTTAAATTTATTCTGTGTATCTATTAGCAAAATGTGTCCTAAGGTATCAGAAAAGCCTAAGAGAGCTCATAAGGGTGTTACGTTTGGCATAAAACTGGATGTAAGCATTTTGATTTTGGTGAATGAAATGAAGACATTGTGAGTGCATTGAATTTCGGGTCTGGGAACATTCAAAACATTTCCCATATAAATTAATGTTAATTATTTCTTTGCTTTATGCCATTTTTATGAAAGTTTTCACTGGAAGCTTTTACTTTCAGATGGGGGGGGGGGTGTCTGTACATATTTGTAGCCTTCCCAGTGTCTTGCTTGATCTGACCCAGCAAGACCACTACAACTCTGATCAATTACTTATGAATAGAATGTGTCTACCATAGGGTGGCCCCTGAAGGCAGGGTTCTTTCTGCATCTGAGCCTGCACTCATGTTTTTGCTGCTGCCAGTGCTTTCTTTCTCTAGCACTTTCTGTACAATCTTTTATGATCTGATGATCTTCCTTTCAAACCACAGGTATCTTTCTCTTTTTCCTCCCATAAAAATTGTCCAGTATACATCAATCTCTGCCCTTCTTAGTTTGCGTAGCACAAAACTCTGTCGTTTTTGAAACTTAACCATATGCTGTTGGTTATTGCTACATCAATGCTTTATGTTTGGTTAGCTGTGGGAATTTCCTGCTTTGAGAACCCTGAGGCTTGTTTCCTGGCTGGGTGGCTCCTATGTCCTCCCTTTTTCACTCCCAGGTCTTTTAGTATCCTTTTTTGTCTGTCTTGTTGTTCAGGGGTGTTTTTGCTCTGGTATTGTTTTCTTCTGTCAACATCTGTATAACAGTTGGCAAGAAGTGGTTGGGGTTGAGGCTTACAGTTAGAAAGTCAGAAGAGAGATCCCACCCATGAATAGGGCATCAGCAATCAAGTCCCAATTACAACAGGAGAGCCCAAATAACCCACAAAAGGGACATTCATAGAGCACCCAGCTCAGGAGATCAAAGAGACTGCACACTGGGTTCCACAAGAATATTTCTACCTAGGGACATCCCATGAAGATGGGGAGGCCTAGCAGTTCTATTAAATACATAGAAACAAACACAAAGAGACAGCTAAATGGGAGACAAAGGAACAACCCTTAAATGGGAAAAAAAAAGAGGAGAAATCTCCAGAAAAAGAACTAAGCAAAATGAAGGCAAGCAACTTATCATACATAAATTAAAGGTTATAAAGATACTCAAGGAATTTAGTAAGAATTACAAGAAACTTAGTGGCCACTACAACATCATGGAAAAAGAAATAAAACCATGAACAAGAACCAATCGGAAGTGAAGAATACCATATCTGACATCAAAAATACATTGGAAGGAATTAAAAGTAGACTGGATGAAGCAGAAGATCAAATTAGTGATTTAGAAGACAAGGTAGAAATAAACACCCAATTAACCCAATTATAGTAGCAAATAGATAAAAGAATTACAAAGTATGAGGATAGATTATGGGAATTTGGGGACAACATGAAACATAACAACATCCACATCATATGGGTTTCAGAAGGAGAAGAATGTGAGCAGAGAATAGAGAGAAGAAATAATGGCAGATAACTTTCTTAACCTGGTAAAAAAAAGTCACACAAGTTAAGGAGGCACAGAATTTCAATCAAGATGAACACAAAGACACCCACTCTTAGACACATCATAATTAAAATGGCAAATATTAAAAATAAAGAAAGAATCTTAATGGCAGAAAAATAGAGACAGGAAGTAACCTACTTGGGAGTTCTCATTAGACTCTCCACTGATTTCTCAATAGAAACACTTTAGGCCAGAAGGGAGTGGCATGAAGTATTCAAAGCAATGAAAAGCAAGATCTTGAATCCAACACTACTCTATCCAGCAAAGCCATCATTTAAAATTGAGGTGAAATAAAGAGCTTCACAGACTAAAAAATGTCTAAAGGAGTATATTACCACCAAACTAGCATTGCAAGAAATGTTGACAACTTTTCTTTAAGAAGAAGAGAACGAGAGAGGGGAACATAAGTATGAAGAAAATAAAAATGAAAATAAATAAGAATCTATCAATAATAATCTTAAATGTAAACGTTCCAAGCAAAACGCTCCAATCAAAAGACAAAGGGTAGCTGAATGAACAAGGAAACATAACCCATATATATGCTGTCTACAAGAGACCCACCTCAGAATAAAAGATTTACACAGACAGAAAGTGAAGAGATGGAAAAAGATACAAATAAAAAAAAGCAGGGGTAGCAAAACTTATATCTGAAAAAATAGACTTCAAAACAAAGGCCATACTAAGAGACAAAGAAGCTCACTATCACTAAAGAGATCAATCCCAAAAGAAAATATAACCCTTGTAAACATATGCACCCAATACCGGAGCACCTAAACATATTAAAAAATGCTTGATGGACTTTAAGGGATAGATCAACAGTAATACAGCCATAGTAGGGGACTTTAACACCCCACTGATATCACTGGAAAGATCTTCCAGAAAAAAATCAATGAGGAAACAGCAGCCTTAATTGACACACTCCATCAGATTAATTGATATTCACAGAACATTTTATCCCATAGTGGCAGAATATACATTCCTCTCAAGTGCACATGGAGCATTCTCAAAGATAAACCACATGTTAGGACACAAAGCAAGTCTATACAAGTCCAAAAAGACCAAAAAATTATTAAGCATCTTCTCAGATCAAATGGCATGAAACTAAAAATTAATTACAGTAAAAAAAACCCTCAAACATTCAAATATATGGAGGTTAAATAGCATGTTATTAAACAATGAGTAGGTTACCAATGAGATCAAGGAAGAAATGAAACACTTCCTGAAAACAAATGAAAGTGAACACAAAACAACCCCAAATCTATTGGACACAGAAGAAGCAACCCTTAAAGGAAAGTTCATAACATTACAGGCCTAAGTAAAGAAACAAGAAAAATCTCTAATAAACAATCTAACCCTACAACTAAAAGAATTAGAAAGGGCACAAGAAAAGTCCAGAGCAAGTAGAAGGAAAGAAATAATAAAGATCAGAGTTTAAGTAAATGGCATAGAGACTAAAAAAACAAAAACAAAAGAAAGGATCAATGAAACCAAGAGGTGGTTCTTTGAAAATATAAACAAGATTGATGAATCTTTAGCCAGACTCATCAAGAAACAAAGAGAAAGGACTGAAATAAATAAAATCAGAAATGAAAGAAGCGATATAAAAACTGACATCAGAGAAATCTAAAGGATTGGAAGAAAATACTATGAAAAGCTACATGCCAACAAACAGGTCAACCATGGTGAAATGGACAAATTTCTAGAAAAACACAAGCTTACAAAACTCAATAAGGAAGAAGCAGAATACCTGAATAGGCTGATAACTAATGAAATTGAAGCAGTAATCACAAAACTCCCAGCAATAAAAAGTCTTGGACTGGATGCCTTCACAGGCAAATTTTACAAAATATTCATGAAGAAATAACACCTATTCTCTTCAAACTATTCAAAAAAAATCAAGAGGAGAAAAACTTCCAAGTTTTTGTTTTTTTTGTGTTTTTTGTTTTTTGTTTTTTTTTTTTTAAATAAAGTCTGGATTATCCTAATCCCAAAACCAAACAAAAGGACAACAAAAAAAGGGAATTACAGACAAATATCCCTGATGAATATAGATGTTAAAACCCTCAGCAAAATATTAGCAAACCAGATCCAGCAATACATTAAAAAGATCATACACCATGACCAAGTAAGATTTATTATGGGGGATGCAAGGTTGATACAATATTCACAAATCAATAAATGTGTTACATCACATAAACAAAATGAAGGATGAAAATCACATGATCATATCAATAGATACAGGAAAAGCATTTGACAAAATCCAACACCCAATTTTGATAAAAACTCTCAGCAATGTAGGAATAGAGGGATCATACCTCACCATTATAAAGGCTATATATGTCAAATCTACAGCCAACATCACATCACACTCAATGGTCAAAATGTAAAACTGTTTTCCTTAAGAACAAGAATAAGACAAAGATATTCAGTTTCACAACTCTTATTCAGCATAGTACTGGAAGTTCTAATCACAGTGAGTAGACAAGAAGGAAAGATAAAAGACATTTAAATTGGAAAGGAGCAAGTAAAACTGTTATTATTGGCAGATGACATGATATTGTACATAGAAAACCCTAAAGACTCCACCAAAAAACTACTAGATTTAATAAATGAATTCAGCTATGTAGCAGAATACAAAATTAACACCCAGAAATCAGTGGTATTTTTGTACACCAATAATGAATTATCAGAAAGAGAAACTAAAAAAACAAAACAGAACAAAAAAACAATGCCATTTACCACTGTAACAGCAACAAAAAAGACACTTAGGAATAAACCTAACCAAGGAGGTAAAAGACCTGTACTTGGAAAACTATGGGACATTGAAAAAAGAAATGAGAAAGATATAAACAAGTGGAAGCATATATTGTGTTCATGGATTGGAAGAATTAACATCATTAAAATGTCCATATTACCCAAAGCAATCTATAGATTCAAAGCAATTCTTATTAAAATACCAAGCGCATATTTCAAAGATTTAGAACAAATATTCCAAATACTTATAATGCACCAAAAATGACCTGAATTACAGCCACAATACTAAGAAACAAGAGCAAAGTTGTAGGGATCACAGTACTGGATATCAAATTATATTACAAAGCTACTGTCATCAAAACAGACTAGTACTGGCATAAGAGCAGGTATATAGATCAATGGAACAGAACAGAGAACCCAGAAATCAACCCACACTGTTACGGTTCATTAATATTTGACAAAGGAGGCAAGGGCATAAAATGGAGTTAATATAGTCTCTTCAACAAATGGTGTTGGGAAAATTGGACAGGTGTATACAAAAAAATGAAACTAGACCACCAACTTACACCATACACAAGAATAAACTCAAAATGGATAAAGAACTTAAAAGTAATTCATAAAACCATAAAAATTTTACAAGAAAATAGGCAGTAAAGTTAGCCATCTGATTTAGCAGAATTTTTGCCATATTTCCTACTGAAAAGAAAAAGGGAAAAAAATAACAATTGGGACTACATCAAACTAAAAATCTTCTGCATAGCAAAAGAAAGCAGCATCAAAATGAAAAATGATCCCACTCTATGGGAGAACATATTTGCTAATGATACATCTGATAAGTGGTTAA
The DNA here is from genome assembly GCF_964146895.1 of Miniopterus schreibersii. Classification (NCBI taxonomy): domain Eukaryota; kingdom Metazoa; phylum Chordata; class Mammalia; order Chiroptera; family Miniopteridae; genus Miniopterus; species Miniopterus schreibersii. The sequence continues at coordinate 85,441,720 of NC_138102.1, read as the reverse complement.
ATTACAAAACATATAAAGAACTCAACACCAGGAAGACAAACAAACAATCCAATGAAAAAATGAGCAAAGGACCTGAATAGATGCTTCTCCAAAGAGGACATGCAAATGACCAATAGACATGAAAAGATGCTCAAGGTAACTAATCGTCAGAGAGATGCAAATTAAAACTACAATGAAGTATGACCTCACATCTGTCACAATGGCTACCATCAACAAATCAACATACAAGTGCTGGTGAGGATGTGGAGAAAAGGGGACACTAGTGCACTGCTGGTGGGAATGCAGACTGGTGCAGCCACTATGAAAAACAGTATGGAGGTTCCTCAAAATTTAAAAATGGAACTGCTGTTTGACTCAGTGATATCACTTCTAGGAATATATCCTAAGAAGCCTGAAAAGCCAATCAGAAAGAATATATGCACCCCTATGTTCATAGCAGTGTTATTTACAATGGCTAAAATTTGGAAACAGTCCAAATGCCCATTAGTAGATGAGTGGATAAAAATCTGTGGTATATTTATACCATAGAATACTATGCAGCTGTAAAAAAGGATGTCTTACATTTTGAGATAGCACAAATGCTCCTGTAGATTATTATGCTAAGTGAAATAAACCAGTCAGAGAAAGACAAATATCGAATGATCTCATTTATTTGTGGGATTTAATGAATAAAATAAACTGACCATCAAAATAGGTCCAGAGGCACGGAAGCATGGAGGATACTGACAAATCTAAGAGGGGAAGGTGGGGAGCAGGGTGGGTAGACTGGAGAGATTAACCAAAGAATTTATGTGCTTTTGTGCATAGCCCATGGACGCAGACAATAGTGTGGTGAAGGCCTGAGGTAGGTAAGGGCTGAGTGGAAGGGTGTAAAGGGGAGAAATATGGGGGACATCTATAATACTCTAATATCATCAACAATAAAAATATATATTAAAAACTGAAATTTCTTCTGAATAATGAAAAAAAAGCACACTGTAAAAGAAAATCCAGCTAATAACTAAAAGGGAATATAAAGTCGAAGGAAAAATACAAGGGATGCCACATATCTATAAGAAATAGGCTATATAAATAAATAATGTAATAATTACTATTATTATACTTATAACATCATTTGTTTCTTGTTAGCTGGTGCCCACAAATCTTTCTCTTCTCTGACATTTCTCTTGTAATTGTAGTTACTTCCACAATGGTTTACTATGTATTGGATACTAGGCTAGAAGGTAGGGATGGACAGATGAATAAGACACAATTTCTGCCATTAACCTATAAATATGTTCAAGTCCTTGTACTGGGAAAAACAAACAAACAAATTCTCCTTAAATGTTCTCATTTATTCAGAACCTCCATACTAAGTCCCATTTTTCCATGGAGATCTTTACTCCAAGTATAATTACAGGGTGAAAAATAGCCACTAACTTGTGTTCTATAGTTGAAAGTTTAGCATAAATATAAAGTGATGAGACTCATATTTTAATAAGAATGGTGGACGCTATAAATGGACAAGGGACTTATCATTCTAAGTAATTCTCTTGGGAGGCTACACATTTATTTCACTGATGTTTCTCTTGCAAAAAAACACTTTTAACCATTCTTTTATTTTTTATTTTTATTATTTTTTTAATATATCTTTATTGATTTCAGAGAGAGGAAAGGGGAGGGAAAGAGAGAGATAGAAACATCAATGATGAGAGAGTCATTGATCGGCTAGCCTGCAACCTGGGCATGTGCCCTGACCCGGAATCGAACCCAGGTCGCCTGGATCCTAGGTCGATGCTCAATCACTGAGCCATGCCTGGCAGGGCGACCATTCTTTTAGATAAACCAGTTTGATCATTTAGGCAAATTATGCCCAACATATTTTTGCTGCAACTAATTTTGTACCCTAAGTAGTAGACTCTAGCTTAATCATAAATCTTATTCTTTAAACTCAGCTTAAATAATATTTGGCTGTTTCCAAAAAATATGCATATATACTCCTTAAATGACAAAGATTTAGCACTTTGGGAAGGATCTCCACAAAATGTGCTTCTGGCTTTAAAAATAGATCCTCAAAGGGAATTCTCAGTAGGTTCTGAGCAAGGACAGAATGATTAAAATTTGTGTAAAGCATCCCAAAGGGAGCATTTTGACTTACAATCCCATTTTAGGTTGGGTTAACTGGAAACAGATTTTGAGTTGTAAAGTTGTATGCCAAATGTATATGGGGAGTGCTCTTTGGAGATACACTGTATGGCTGTGAGAAAAGTAAGATTGGGTAGAGGAGAGAAGCTGATTTTCAATACAATCATTACATGGATATAAGGATTTAGGAAACTGAAAAACCATGAAAAATTTCTCTGTTCCAATAAGTCATATTCCCTGAATATCACTCAAATTGAACAAAAGACCAAGACAATTTAGTAAGAATGCTGCTCCATTAATACAATATAAACTGACAATCTGTCAGTAACATTCTCATTTGATACACATAGGCCTTTCACTATAGGTTGAATTATGTCATCTAATAAAGTGGTCAGAAAAGACATCCAGTTAAGGAATTCCAATGTAATTTAAATTTTTTTAATTGTAATTTTATTATAATTACAGGAATTATTTCTTAGTTTCCCTACTTAATTTAAGGTGGTTGAATTTCATTATTTTAGGTTCATTTTGATTAACATTGAATCTGATATATTAGGCAGTTAGACAGGCATGAGCAGAGTAGTAATAATAAGCCAGGTACAGAAAGTCACAAAAATGGGAGCCCCTGGTGCCCAGCAATGGGCAAAACTGGGAGGGCAAGTTTCTTGTTCAAACTCCTGACATAAGGATTATTATTGACTGTCAGGAATACCCTTCAAACCTGTAACAGGATCCCCTCTTTTTTCCTAGAGTTATAAATACCAGTGGAGAAACCTTCTTGGGGAGAAGGGGACAGAGAAAAATGTAACTATCTGTTACCTGAATTCTTCTTGGCCTTTCAAATCATTCATTTACCTTTTCTATTGCCCTTTCCCCAGGGGGATCACCAATGACCATCACACTAAGAATAATTCCTGACATGTTCCTAGGAGAGTGCATGAACAGGGAACATCATTAACATTAGTTTTGTGGTATAGATGGTAGAGACTTTGCTGTCAGGACTCCTTATTGGTTAATAAGCAGATAAGCTGATGGGGCTGAGTCCAAGATGAAGAGCACAAGAATTCTGAGGAACAAGTCATTACCCAAACCATTGATAACTCAAGGACTCTTAGAGTCACTGAAGGCACTGAGATGGAATCCTTCAAGACTTCAGTAGACCTACCTGGGTAAACTAGTCAACTGGTCTACCAAGTTGTGGTAGTGTTCCAAGATGAAGAGATAGCAGCCACTTTGATTTCCCATTGAAGGAAGGTTCACTGTGCTGCAGGTCACTTTGGTTCACTGTTTTTTCTGACAGTCTCCTAAAGGGCATGCTGAATTTCTTAATTTAGTTTTCTACTCCATTACTTTTGCATTTTATGCTGCTTAGGAAGCAGAGCTTTGTGACAGTTTTCTCATTTGCTCTATAAGGCTGATGGAAATCTTTGATGCTCTGTTAATTTCTCTGACACAGGCTGCAAGATAACCTTGCACAACCCTAGTCCTCTCCAGAGTTATTGTACCTCCTCATTTACACTGCCCCACATTGTGTCTGTCACAATGTCTGAATTCTTTGTCTAATTGCTTGCTGTGTGCATGAAGGTGAGGGTTGAGTTGAGGAAGCTTCACAGAAGTGGTATTTGAAATATCTTTTGAGTCTTTGTGCTTTTTCAGATATGGCTGTTACTAGAAGAAGGTGTTGTGGATTGACCAACCAGCCGGAAGGGGAGGTGGGACATTTTTCTCATCATAAACTGCTACAGGCATGATAAAGAGGTGTACAGAACATTAAAGATATAAGCATGCTTTGAGAGTCTCATTCTGCTCAAAATAAAGCAACTGATAAGCTTTTGCCTGGTGTGGCTGGCCTGTTCATCATGTATAGACAATAACTATGAAAAAAATATTAGTGAAATAGCTTGTCGAATTTGAAAAGTTTACTGATTTTTCAGAAGGAATTTATCAGATAATTTGATGACTGCACCTTTCCCCAGTGATAAACCACAGGCTCAAGTGTCAATTGAACTGGGATTCAAATCCAAGGATGCCACTTAACAGCTAAATTACCTTGAATAAGTTGTTTAAGTTCTGGTCCCAAAATTTTTATTTGTACAATGAAGAAAATATTAATTCATACCACATAGGATTCCTGTCAGTTTTAAATAAGATAGTGCTTATAAAGTGCTTGGTACATAGTAGGCACTCAAATATTTGTTGTTATTATGATTAAAAATAGCTTTTGGAAGGGATAAATGAACAAAGCCTGCATAGATCTTTCTTGCTATAATGTATTTCTTAGAATCAATATCTTATTTTAAAACCTAGATGCCTAGTATAAAAAGGAGGAGCTATCTTTGTGAAGTTGGAATTAATTCTGTGTTAACAAGATCAACATGTATTTGGAATTTTAACCTTTCTGCCATTAATTAATCTGGAAGTTATGGTAATAAAATTTAAGAATTTTCTTCTTTTAAATCTAGCTGTGGATTGCATATAAATTTACATTAAGTAAGCTATCAAAATCTTCCACTTTTATTACAAAAGACTCGCATATTGGAGAGACACAGTTTAAATGCATAAGGCATAAGTTAAGATAATGATTTGGTGCATATATTCTGATAATTACTATTTCTTTCCCCTGAGATAAATATGCTATCTTTTTAAACTTCATTAACAAAAGATTGCAAATTTTAATGGGGTTCTATAATTTTACCTTAACTTTAGAGCAGTCTATTTCAGGTATCTCTTCTTAGTGAGTTGTATTCCCTGAAATGGCCTCATGATTCAAAGGTTCTTTAAGAACTGAAATACTATATAGTGTTGGTACTAAATACATTTATATTTTAATTCTTGTGTTAGAGATAATCAAGCCTTTAATTTTGCAAGTGAAACAACAGCTAATTGTGTTATTATGCAAAAACTAAATCCTTTTACCAATTTTTAAAAATGTAATAGAAATTAAGGTTTTCTTAGCAGTGTTGTGTGGTTTGGTGGATAATGCACTAAGAAAATCTGGAAACCAGTGTTTACCTAGATCTAAGTGCCTAATTCAACTCCCTATTTCTCAAGAAAGCATTTGGATCATTTTAACATTTTATGAAAAATCACATCGACAATGTATAGGCTTTGTTGCCAGTGGAAATAAGGCTGTTCCATGGAATCACTAGAAAAGCATTTCGGAGACCTTCACAGAGGATGAAGTGTAATGGTGAGATTCAATAGGGAAAAAAATAAAGGACGGCCCCCAGGTGCCTGCTGTCTCATGCATGACCAGATGGCTAAGGTTCATCTCCCTGTGGGGTTGGGAAGACCACAGCCCAGAGATTCTGTGCCATTGGCCCTGCACCCGCAGGGAAGAAGCTTCCATAGTCCAGTATAGTCCATGCTAAAGCTTAGTCCAGCTCAGTCTCTGTCCCCTTCTGGCTAGCTTAGTCTCTGTTCCTGGCTGCTCTCCAGCTGGCACTGCGCTGCTGCACCCGGACACAAGCTGGAAGACCGCCCAAGCTTGGCAATGAAAAGAGAATGTGCTAAGAACATGCTACCGAGATGGGCCTTTGTTAAGCTTTGATTATATTACCTTGAGCTTGGGAGAGAGAGGCTTTCTTTCAAACTAGCCAATCTCTTTCCTGATTCTTCTCAGGCTTGTTTTGGGTCCTCCCCAGATCCAGTCTGGTGTTTTTTTCAGACTACACTCCGCCCCTTTATGCTGCCATCTTCGCTTCTACTGTGCATGTACTTAGCAAAGGAATTTCCCTTTTATTGTTTATTCCTCTTTCTGGTTATCCCAGCTACTGGGGAGATTGCCCCAGTGGAGATTGAAAAGTTGGTCATTCCTACCTATACAGGGGCAGAGTGGTGTTAATCTCCTTGGCAGGGATTCCGCTATCCCCTGGGATGTTTGAAGCTGTAACTTCCAGACTTATGCCAGTTTAAGTGTAACTTTCAAACTCAGTCAGGCCCAGCCAGTCTAGCTCCCTTCTCTTTTGTTAACCCCTAGCTGCCTATCCTAACAGCTTCAATACTAAAAGTGGTAGTTGTCCAATTCAGCAATTACCATGGACATAATCCTGTTTCTTCATTCATTGGTGTGGCATCTAATCTTTGTAACATTGATTTTTTTTTATTTTTTTTTCTGAATGTGTCTCATCTCCAGTGATATTTTTAAGCATTTGAATTTTAGGAATAAAAATCTACTGAAGCAATTAAGTAAACAGATTATGAAAGTTTTTGCAAAATCCATTTCCAAAGCTCATGAAAGTACCAAGAAACTTTCCTGGAATAGCCTTGGGTTTAGAAGAAACTTCTAAGCAGGAAACAAATTTCCCCCTAAGAGAAATTGTTCTTTAAAACTGTCAAGAATGAACAAACAACAACAATTATTTTCTGGTTCTTGCTTCCTCAAACACTAATAGTTCTTGAGATTGGTCCTGTGGGATAGCAGAAGCCTCTGCATTTTCTCTAAGTTTTGGATTTAACTTCACATTTGTAATTTTTTTCCTGTGTCAACTTGTTATCAATTATACCCCGAGGCATTTTTCAGCTTCTGCTTACTTGATTTCCACACTGTTTTGTAGAGACTGTCACTGGTCATTGATTCCTTTGGAGTTTAATACACACACACACACACACACACACACACACACATACACACACACACACATATATAATTTTCCAGGGAGATGAGTAGAACAGGATAGCATTTTAACATATTTCATTATGAATCCTTACTTATCTAGCTTATGTAAGAGTTGAAGATGTGATATTGCTGGTTTGTGTGTGTGTATATGACAATGTAGTACTAGCTCAGGGAAAAGGCACAATTAAGATTTTTTTTTTTTTTAAGAATGAGCAGATTCTGCCCGGCTGGGCATGGCTCAGCGGTTGAGCGTCGACCTGGGATCCAGGCAATCGGGGTTCGATTCCCAGTCAGGGCACATGCCTGGGTTGCGGGTTCAATCAATGACTCTCTCATCATTGATGTTTCTATCTCTCTCTCTCCCTCTCCTTTCCCCTCTCTGAAATCAATAAAGATATATTAAAAAAAAAAAAAAAAAAAGAGCAGATTCATTTATCTCCTTCTCAGCCAGTTGGTTGACCCTCAGATATTTGACCTGTGGAGAAATTATGTGATATCTTGTTTTAGAATAATCATAACCAGAGTCAGAAGCTGCCTTTTTCTCCAGACCCTTCCCTCCCACCTAGCCTCATGAGTACCTTGTCTTCTGTGACCTCAAGGACATCTGTTCTCTGAGAGCATTTACTGCCACTGCTAGGAAGTATAATATGAAGTAGCTCCAGTAAATTATATTGGAAAGGGCAAGAGATTTGCAGTTAGATAAGTTTTAGTTTCCTCAGTTCTCAGAGCTAAAATGAGTGTCAAGGAGGAAAAAATTTCCTCCTTCCTCTTACTTTTGTACCAGGGAATTGCAAATTAACCAAAGACAGATTAATAGGAGAAACCCCCCCACAAATTTTATTAACTTTTACTTGCACAAGAGTTCAAAGAAAAGAAGTGAAACTCAAATAAATGGTCAGACTCAAAGGCTTGTATACCCTTATAACAAAATAAAGAGGGTTTGGACTTCAAGAGGTGATAAGTTTTGGGCAAGTGACTAGGAAATATATGGGGAAACTAATGGAAAATAAGGATTATTTTAAGGATTAGTTTATGCAAACTCATCTTGGTGTCAACTATTCTGTCGTCAATGGTAAGAGCTGCTCTATTCTCCCTGGAATTGGCATTGGGGTGAGATGAGGGGACCTGGAGGCACCTTCCTCAAAAGAAAATGTATGTCCTGATTTTAGGCAAAGGGAGGGCAGAGAACTCCTTCTGCATTCATTGATTCTTAATTGCCTTCAGCTCAGAATAATCCTTATGCCAAAGTGGCATATTTGGGGATGGCCTATTCTCATTCTTTTCCTGAGGATAGTTGTAGGTGATCATTCAATAAATGTCAAATTCCTTTTCATTAAACCCTTATGTTACCTTTTCCCACTCATACCCTCTTCTCACGTCTTTTCACTTTTGGCCCAGATTGTGTGTCCTATGTCCTTGACTGGGTTCCTGACTTTTCTTACCTGGTTTTCCCTATATTGAATTCTAGCCCTTCTTTCCTGCTTGCATCCATAAATAAACTTGTCTTCCTCCTTCTTATTTGGCTTTGCTAAGCTTGATATATGGTCTCAGGCCACTCCTGGCCAACTGGACTCCCAGGCCTGACCCTGACACTAATCTACTTCTCCAACTGTCATTCAATGTAGATTGCAAAGTCAAGGTCCAGAGATGTATCTTGTCAAAGTATGCTCATATACAATAATATTCTCACCTACTGAAAACTTCTCAGTGAAAGCAAATTAACAAAAAAAAACAATCTCTTCTGCATTTTATTCTTCCTGTGAGATACTTTTGAAAATTATGTGACATGTAAGGTATTACCAGTTTTTACTAGTATCAGTTTTTTCTTTCTCATTCAAATAACTTTCCACCCATGAAATCATATTCAGTTCTCTCTTACTTTCCCATAATTAGTTCTAATCAAGTCCTCTCAAATTCTCTTCCAACTATTGCTTACTTTAGGCATTCATTTCCTAGCCCAGACCTTCCCCACATCACCTCATATCTGAACACTGTTTTCAGGATATACCCATTTAAATTCTTTAATTTTCCTCCATTCCAATCTGCCAGGTTGAGCTTAATATACCATTTTTTACATTTTGTTATTTACTCAAATGCTTTCAGTGGCTCCTTATGTCTAAGAGATAAAACAAACGTTATTAATTTGATATTTAAAATATTCCATACCGCCCGGCTGGGTGTGGCTCAGCGGTTAAGTGTCGACCTAGGATCCAGGCGATCGGGGTTCGATTCCTGGTCAGGGCACATGCCCGTGTTGTGGGCTTGATCAATGACTCTCTCATCAGTGATGTTTCTATCTCTCTCTCTCCCTCTCCTTTCCTCTCTCTGAAATCAATAAAGGTATATTAAAAAAAAATTCTTTAAAAATATTCCATACCTTAACCTGTCCTCTTTCAACCTCTATCCTTATCATACATTATACTGTCCAAAGAATCCTTTAACAAGGATTCATCAGGATTTACCATAGTTCACCAAAACACTAAGTGGAACCTTGCCTTTGAATCTCATGACATTTCCATCATTTAATATCCATTCTTTCTTAAACCCTTAAATAAAGTGTTTTCTGACCATACTTTCTGGCTGGTCTGGGACACACACAGTTTATATACCTTATCTCACATGCTTAGTAAGAGTAAACTCTCTGTCATCCAAAAGTGTCGCAGCTTGGAAGAGAAATGATATGGTCACTCTATTTAAGAAATCTATTCCAAACTACAGTGACTATTTCCTTTCTCTTAGATCCATTGAGACTTTTCTGTCTAAAGCACTGCCTTAGCACATAAAAAATGCAATAAACTGTAATCTATAATGAATCTCTCTCCAGATAAGAAGAAAAATATAAAGAACAGTTTTATTTATTATTTACTTATTTATATTTATTTTTAATCCTAACCCAAGGATATTTTTCCCATTGCTTTTCAGAGAGAGTGGAAGGGAGAAAATTGACATCGATGTGAGAGAGACACATCAATTGGTTGCCTTCCACACTTGCCCCCACCGGGGCTGGGATCTAGTCTGCAATGGAGGCAATGTGCTCTTGGCTGGAACTGAACCCAGGACCCTCAGTACAAAGAGCAGTTTTAATGAATTTGCCTGTGTTCTCAAAGACAGAAGTAAGAGATCTTTGGCTTAAACTTAAGCCATCCATATTCTAATTTGTGCTTGATCCACTTTCCAGTTACCAGCTTACCTTGTTTTATCAGGACTGTCCCAGTTTTAGGACTAAAAAACCCACATTCCAGGAAATCCATCAGTCCTTGGTAATGGTATGACTCATCATACTACCATTTCATTATCAAAGCCCCCTCCACTTTGAATACACAATACACATTCCTATTGTGACTCCCTAACTAGGTTATAAATAAGTCCTTGATGTCAGAACTCTAGGCCTTTTCTCCACTGAATCCTCCAAGCCTAGTACCATGCCCTATTGAAATGTCACTTTGCTTTGTTTCCACATTAGTTCATGAGTGTGTTTTGCTTCTATGGCTAAATTGTAAATAATTGCCTTTGAGGAAGAAATTATATCCTTTTTTGCTTTGAGTCTCCCATGCTGCTTAGCACTGTGCTTGACTTGCAGGTGCTTCATTGCTGAGTAGGAGAGTCTGATGGCTGCTTTTGCTGATCATATATATGGGTTTTAGTGTCAGCTTGTTAAATCCTGCTTCAGTGTTTTAAAAAAGTCCTCTCAAGGTACCACTTTACATCTCTCCACAAACATCTTTCAGCACAAATAGGGCACTGTCCTTAAGTATTGCTAGCAAGGACACATATGTGTCTTTGAATATTGCCCTATTCCTGGAATCCTGGTATAATACCCATAACAATTCCCTTTCCCTCTGCCTCCTGGTATTTAACTCAAGAGAAATCTCCCTTTAGGTTTCATTCTAACCCAAACAAATGTGAGAATGTAAAGAAAGAGTGAAAAACTGTACAGGCTTAAATTGGGGAACTATCGAAGATTTTCTAGCTTGAGGGAGGACTTAATTTATGTCTATTTTTTAAATAAGCCTTCACATCCATTTAAAAAAAGGCTTTTTAAAATAAGCCTTTAATGGTACTTGTTTATTATGTTAAGTTTGAAGGCTGCTTCAGAATTAATACTATACTTCTAAAATTATATTTATCAGCTAGCCCAGTTACCTTTTTTCTCCCCCAAGTCAAATCTAAGGACAAACACAGTTCCTGACCTTGTTCATAAAGCCTCAAGTGGGGACTTCAGGGAGCTCCATAGTCTAGTTCTGGAACTGCAATACATGCCTCCAGTTTTAAGGTCCCATGTTTTGCTTAATTTGTTAAAGTCCCTGGTTAAATCTGATAGCCTTATTTCTGTGGAGAGGGAGAGGAAGAAGGTATCAACATTTGAAGTGACATTCACTTGTTGGAAATTTCTTCTTTTCAAGTGTTATTGCTGTGTGCACAGTGGTTTCAGAATTATAGAAACAATCCATCTACACCCCACAGAGATTTCTGATTCATTAGAATTTTCTGAGGAATACAGCCATTTCAGTTAAAGGACTTATATATTTTATAAGCTCATTTTAAAAACGTTGCTGAAAGATGGTGCAGTCAGCAATTGTCTTCTTACACAAACTCTGCTTGCAAATTGGAATAATCATCTTGTTCTCTTCAAATGGAGGTGGACAAAGCTATTTACTTTAATGTGTGGGTGGAAATAAATAGAGGACAAGCTCCTAAAAATTATTGGTCAGCTGTGGCTCTTCACCAAATCTTAAAGCAACTTGGCAAATTTACACATACCTCTAGGTGTTAGAACTGAGAGAAATAATAGTCTAGGCAAATAGACACTCTAATCTAAATAGAAAATATGGTTATTGTGCTTTTTTGGGTTTCTTTTGGCTGCTGTTGTCATTATTAACATTATTTTGTTTTGTGTCTTTCCTGGAATGAGGAAACTGGTGGGGAGTATTGACTGTTGGAAGGATTCCTTTAAAGGATGCATTATATAGAGAACTAGATATCAGGACAACCTGGGAGAAATATGAAGCAGGTGCAGAAATATGTGAGTGGAGTATTGCTTATTACAGATCTGGATTAAGTGCCTGGGAGAAATAAGCAATTTTGCTGGGTGCTTTGTGCTATATGTCTTGTATTCTAGAAGAACTGGGAGACAGACTGTTAATGCAAACAATTTGAGGAAGATTGTCAACTGAGAAGCTAAGGGAAAGGTTAGGACTATAGGCAGGAAACTTATTTTCTCAGGTAAATGAAGAAAAAAAGTGCAGAGTGAGGCTGATTCTGTGGATATATACATGAAGCTAGAAGATTTAGGAGAGAGAATTTGTTCTAAGATAGGAATGGGGTCTTCAAAAAGACTGGGACAAGATGAGAAATACCCAGAAATCAGAAAAATTTGGCTTTGAATCAAAATTCCTTTACATATAATTTCTATTCTTTGCTAAGTGTCAACACACAAGTCAGTGTGTCAAATATTAGTACTAATGAGCAAAAGAAATAAATTCCAACAGCACACCCCTACATTTTTCTGATTATGAAAAGTCAAGAATGAAATGGTTTCATTTGGGTCCCATTAACTTAAAAATAAAAAGGCCTTTCAAAGTGAGAGGCAATAAACATTCATCTGTTTTCAATAAAAATAAATATTTGTGATGCACTGATTCAGGCAGATGCCCAATTAATGTGCCAATTAGGAGCAAAGGCGGTGAGTATTTATGACAAAAGGAAGGGGAACAATTACATCAATAAAAGAAAGGCATTTTTATTAGTGTATATAATATAACAAAATGATGCTAATTCTAAACAATATTATTTTTACAATATAGTAGCCATCAGTCCAGTAGTCATAATTAACTGCTTTTCATTAGCTTTGTAAACAGTTCTTTGGGACACAAAGGTAATTTTTCCATTTTTAACATTCCAAAGATTTGAAGCATAAAATGTGTAAGGCAAGTGCACTGGAATGGCAACTCCAGCTACATTTAATTATTTATTGTTCACAGTCACCTCATGTAAAATAAGGAATTTATAGCCTGTCATTCTGTCTCCAGCCCAGCAACTCCCTAGTCTTTGCTAACCTAATCTGGGATGCAGAACCAAAAATTATATTTTGCACCATGTATCTTACTCAGGAAGAATTTTATGTTTATATTTTGCTTTATAACTTGTAACCATATTTACAAAGTTGATGAGCTTTAACTGTTTTACTAGTTTATTCCTTATATGATGTTTCTCATTTAGAGATTCTTAATGTTTATTCATTTTTGGTGAAATGAATTACATTAAGAAGTTTTTGTTAGAAAATTTTGTGACAGAGACTATATGAGTTTTGCATGTGAGCAATTTGGCTGAGCATAAGATTCTTGGCTATGACATTTTTCTCTCAATGGTTTAATATGTGTTGCTGTTACCATCTAACATTTTATGTGGCAAATAAGAACTCTGAGGCCCAGCTAACTGTGTACTCTTTGCATAGTTTGGTTGACATATATAGTGATTCTGTTTTATTTCTTAATTATAAACTTTATTATACAGTACAGATATATCTGTTCTCCTATATTATAAGTAACAAAAGATGGGTATAAGCTTGGGGAATATAACAGAGTTTCAGTATAGAAACTATACTATGAAAAGGAAGGACTACAAGCAAACAAAACAGAATAAAACCTATAGATACAGAGATCAAATTGATGGTTGCCAGAGAAGAAGGGGGTTGGGAGCCTGGGTGAAAATGGTGACAGGATTGAGGAGTACAAATTGTTAGTTACAAATTAATCACAGGTATGTAAAGTACCACATTAATATTGTAATAACTATGTATTGGGGGATCACTATGTAAAATATAAGATTGTCCACACACTATGCTATACACCCAAAACTCATACAAAATAATATGGAATGTCAACTGCAATTGAAAAATAAAATTTAGAAAACCTTCAAAATATAGTAATCTATACCAAAAAAAAAAAAAAAGAAAGAAAAGAAAAGAAAAAAGAAAAGAAAAGAAAAGAAGAAAAGAAAAGAAAAGAAAAGAAAAGAAAAGAAAAGAAAAGAAAAGAAAAGAAAAGGAAGGAAGAAAGAAAGAAAAGAAGGAAAGAAAAAAGGAAGGAAGAAAGAAAGGAAAGGACTGATGGAGACTGATGATCACATATAATAATCAGGTACAAGGAGGCCCAGCATTAAGTTGCACAATGATAGACTGTCCAAGTATCCCAAGAAGAAGGCTGAGCACCCAGAATAGTTCTCCTGTTTCTTGGGAGATAAATTTTCTGGAGAATTTTATTTATTAAAATGAGAATATGATGATATACAATGAGAAATAATGATACAAAATAAAGAAATTGCAAAACAGAGGCCAGATATCCTATAACAAAGAAGAGAGAGACAATAGAGTTGGAAGTGGAAAAGGGGAGGGGGAAAGAAGGAATTGTATTTCTGTTGGTCCATACATCTTGTCATCAATTGGGAGGCAAGAGCTCTTCGGTAGAAGCTCTTGTGTTATGTAAAATTAGTTATTAGGAAAGAGGGAGTATCACATATGGGTTAACTGAGAAGTACTCCTTGTGGTAGATATGGAAGCCTTTAGCAGTAAACTTGATGACTTCTTATTACTAGTCAAAGCACAATCTAGAGGTAGTTCAACTTCTTATGTTATTTTTCTTTTACCCTTTTTTAATCCTTTTTTTCCTTCAGTCAGCCAACGTAATTTTTTAAATTTCAACTGAGAAACATTTTCTTCAGTTATGTCTTTGATTATTAGCTCTGTTCACTTTTTCTTTCTTGATTTTCATCTTCTATCTTATTTTTTAAATTTATTGATTGATTTTGTAGAGGGAGAGAGAAAGAAGAAAGAGAGAGACATTAATTTGTTGTTACATTTATCTATGCATTCATTGGTTGCTTCTTGCATGTGAGCTTCCCAGGAATCAAACATGAAACCTTGGCTTATTGGAATGACCCTCTATCCAACTAAACTACATGGCCACTGTTTCTTTTTTATTTTGCTCATTTATTTGCTTTTCTGCCTGCATTATGGAAGGGCATCTTAACTTTTATTCTAGTATCTAATTTAAATTTTATTGGAATTCTTTCTTACATCAACTGTTCCCTCCTTTTCTCATTCAGTTACATACAGGGGTTGGCAAAAGTAGGTTTACAGTTAATAAAGCTAGTGTAATAATCATAACCTGTATGTCTTTTTCCATATGAACAATTATAAACCTACTTTTGCCTACCCCATATATATCATTTGTATTTATGTTTTCCTTTTTTTTTCATGAAATCTTATATTTTTTTGTACTGACAAAATGTTTCCAAAATTAGAGTTTATTTCCTTAATTAATTATCCTCAGAATGTATTATTCCACTGTCTTTTAGTCTGTCTATTAATCAGGATAACTAAGCTATACTTGCAATAACAAACAACTCCCCAGTGTTTTTGGCTCATAACAAACACAGTTTACTTCTTATTTCAGTGGTTTAACCCATAAGCTTTATTTCTCACTTGTGTAAAGTTCACTGCAGATAGGGTGTTTCTCCAGGGTGCTTGTCCTCCTTGGGGTAACTCAGTAATGAGAGCTGCTTTTGATCTTGTGGGTACACTGTCACAGCGATCACAGCCTCCACTCTCTCTCTCTCTCTATGAAGTGCAAGTGTAGCCCAAAGAGAACTCACACTTACTCTCATTCCACTTCTGCTCATAGCCTCATTGGCCAGGACCGATCCATTGTTCCTCTCTGCCTGACTGCAGGACCAGGTGGGAATTGTGTCTTCCTGTGTACCCAGAAAGAAGAAGGGAAGAACTGGACATTAGTGATCACAAATGATGTCTACCACAGTGATAACACACAGAAAACTGTCTCCAAATAAGTTTTCAAAACACTGGGTCGGCCAAAATTCAACATATCTGGTCATGTTATAAATTCTCAGCGTCTTTTCTCTGCTGATGTTGCTGTGAATGACCAAAATGGAGATTGCAGGTCACCAGTTCTTCCTATACATATGTGAATATTTCTTGTGCAGGGACCACAGCCCTACAGAGCACAATTGGGAGAGGCTGTTCTGTCTCTCTGTGAGGACCAGGTTCCCTACAGTGTTCAGGATTCAGGTACTTAGGGAGAGAAAAACAAACAGAACTTTTTCCTAAAGATATTTATCTCTGTCTAGGTCTGCCTTAGGTCAAATAAGCACCACTTGATGCCCAAAGCCAGGGTGCCTGCTTGTACATAGGTGGGAACAGAACAGGTGTATGCTGCACTTCCCAGTGAAATACAAAAGAATTGTTTTCAAAACACCTAGCTTACTCTTTTTGTACCCTTCATGACTTACTGGTACCTGTTTCAGTTTAGATACTTTTTATCCCTTAATAAAATTAAAGAAACTGAACATCAGTTCATTCTTACTGATTTGTTACTTTGGCCAGATGCAGTTTTCAAATAGTTTCAGCCACCTGGAAACATTTTGAAGGGATGGTTTAGAGAGGAGAGTGGAAAGGTGTGAGGGAGTTAAGCAGAAGCGAACATGCATTATCTTTGATATGTAAGCCACCAATAGCTGGCTTTGGATGTTGCTATGGACTAAACTGTGTCCTCTCAAAATTCATATGTTGAAGTATTAACCCTTAATGTGAATTATTTGGAAGGGCCTTTAGGAAGTAATTAAGTTTAAAAAAGGTAATGTGTTGGGGGCTAATCCTATAGGGTTGGTAGCCTTATAAGAATCTCAGTCTCAGTCTCTGCCCCCCCTTCTCTCTTTCTCTCAGCTGTTTAGAGGTAAAGCCATGTGAATACTGCAGTAAAAAGGCAGCTTTCTATAAGCCAGGAAGAGAGTCCTCATCAAATATCAAATACCTGCTGGACCTTCATCTGGGATTTCCAGCTTCCAGAATAGTAAAAAATAAATTTCTATGGTTTAAGCCAACAGCCTGTGACATTTTGTATGACAGAACAAACAGACTAATACAGACTTTCTCTCCAAGCTGGAAAATTTGGTTCTGTGGCACTGTCAGAGGTGACACCCCTCAGCTGCTGAAGACTGAATTATTTGTGACTCAGTGGCCCCAGCTTCTTCCAAGTCCAGCAACAAGATTGAGTCCACGTTATCCAAGCTCAAGTCCAGTCTGCTTCAGCTTCCCCAACACAAGGAAGTGGCCACCATCCCCACCACTTCAATAACAGGGCAGGAATCACAGAGAACAGTGCTAGATTTGCTTCATGGGCTATGAGTGGAAGGAATTCATAGTGATTTGCACCTTTAGGGTCACAGTGAAAAAAGAAGAACTGGGGAAAAAAAGAGTTTCATAAAAGTTGGGAACAGAATCTGAACCTTGAGCACATGAGGTTTTCAGAGTGCTTGCATGGCTGAACACATACTTTATCATGGAAATTGTTAACTGATTGTGGTTGTTGAAGAATTTAAAAACTTAGAAAAAAAATTGATGAAAGTTTTATTTGATTATATAAAAAGAGTACCGAGAATCATTTATTTGGTTACTTGACATTCATGCCTTTTTTACTGTATGACAAAATAAATATTATGCCTCTCATCAAATTGGTGTCAGATTAGCTGTGTGAGCTGCCTTTGACTCAATTTCACAGTTAGAATCTCATGGTTTACAATTTAAAAAGTTGGAATTAACATTGACATGTATCATTCATTTTTTCACTAACAGTGTTCTGTCTTCCAAGTTTTTCAGGCACATTTGTTTTGTCTTCCCAGATATACCAGAAACAAACTAAAAAAAGTTATATCCTTCTTTTGTATCCCCACCTAATAGCTAGATGACTCTTAATAAATACAAGGTGTCCCCCCAAAATGTATATGCACTTTAATAGCTGATAGCTCAATTTTGAAAATGAAATTTATTTTAATAATCACTGACTTTATAATTATTCAAAGTGTGTGGGACATTTTTGGGATATCCTATATATTGAATAAACAAAATAACTTGTATAACAAAATTTAAATTTTATCATTTGTAGTTTATTTTATTTATAAGATATTAAAACCCAGTTTTAAGTGTCAAAATAGAAAAAAAAAACTTTTAATAGAAATATTTTTTGAATCAATCTAGCCCATAGATTCTGAATTCAGTTGTATTTTTAAGCCAATCATTTGGTAAACAAAAAGCAAATGATTTATAATATTATTTTCAGTTTTTCTAATGTCTTACCAGAACAAGAGACTTGCAATTTTCAAGGAGAAAATTGCCATGGTCTTTAAATATTATCACACTTAATATCTTTGTTTATGCCTTTGTCAATTCTTTTGAAATAAACTACTATATTCCGATGCTTTCAAGAAACTTTGTTTCAATCTCACTTGCAGCATTATGTCTTACTTTTAAGGATACCTTTTTATGATATAGCAAACATCTCAATGAAATTTGAACCCCTTAAGGACAAAGTTGTGTCTGTTCTTGTGACTTGGTAAATATTTGGTTCTTGTTACTTGGGAGGTATCTGCTGACTCCCGGGAGTTCGCTCTCACAGGCAGTATCCATATGCAAGATTATCTCAGGTCTTTAAATTAGGTGACTAGCCTGTTTTCATTTCTATAACATCTTTAATTCAAAAACATTAAGGGAAGTGAGTTATGAAACAGAACATAGTGTGTTTTAAAAAATTATGCATATAATTTTTGGTAAAAATGTATGTTACTTTGAAATACATTCACATATGAGATATATATGACATATATATGATATGTATTTTATATATGTATATATTTATATAAATAATCATGTCTGTATGTGGGGAAAGTGAAAACACTTAGACTTTCTCACCACCATCTCCTGGCGAAGCCCCCAGTTAAGTAAACATGACATAGCATAGTCATAACAGATGCTGAATAAAGGAATGTCTCGTCCCCCTTCGGTTCCACCGTTTTCCCTCAGACAGTTCAGACCTAGTGTGAACCTCCCTGGCCTTGATCATCACTGTTACAATCGGCATAGTCACTGGCATTACAAAGTAATATCTGTACAATTTTAGATTTGTGATATATAATTACTCATATATGTTACCTTCTTTGAATGGGCATTTTAATGAAATGTCAAGCTTTTCTGTTCATTTTCACAAATCTATATTTTTGATCATATTTAAATTGCAAGTTTTAGTTCCCGTTTAGATATTCTATTTCCTTTACCCTCTATTACAGTCTGCAGCCCATATATCTTTGCTGGCTGCTCTCACTGTTGATATCCAAGTTCGAAGGTTATTTCAGCAAAACCAGTCTTAACCTCTCATCCTAAAAAAACAAATCTCATCCTTATTAAAGTCACTGTATCACATAGCCTTGTGTTACTTTCTTTATCCAATATAAATATAAGGAATGAACTTATTGATATCTTTCTTTCTTTGTTTAGTCTATATGTCTGTTTCTCCTGAAACCCACACACCAGAATGCAATGTTCCATGCAAGACAGGCCCTTGTCTTTCTGGTTCCTAGGCTGATGTTCAGAGCCTGGAGTAGCTAGTGCCTATTACACTGTACACCTTGAATGGTGTTTGTTCAGTGAAGGAAGTATAACATCATGATCCCCAAATGTCAATAAATTTAAAGGGAAATGTTTGAATTTATGATGAAGAATGGGTTATCATAAATGATAAACCAACCCCAGAGTAGGTTAAGCCTCTTGAAATGGTAATCAAATAAATAAAGGTTTAAGGGCTTCTGTGTGTGGCTGCTGCTCTCACTTTGGAATCAGTCTAGCTCCTCCAGGCAAAAGCCCTAAACACAATTTTTTCCCCCATAGCTCATGCCTTCTATTATCCTGTTAAACTGAGTTCCTTGCTTCCGCCCAGTTCTGCTACATTTCTTTCATGGCTGGGCTGACTGCCAATGGCCCTGATAAAGCAGAAACTTGAGTGGAATATTTTGTTCTGGATAGCTTTAAACTTCCAGCTGTTCGATCTTCCAGAAGAATGACAGGCTGTGCTTGACGGGGAGGTGAAGAGGCATTCCTACATCCTGATAGCATATTTGAGATGGAGCCAGGGCAGATCCCGGGAAGGAACCAGTCTTCCTGGAATCCTGGAAACACCAAAGCTTTTTAATTGTGCCATTCACACTTCAGCTGTTCAGCGATAAATATAGTTTTATTACTCACTCTTGAATTTCTTTTCCCAGTCAGAACTGACTTTCAGGATTCTCTGATTAATAATGACAAAAAGGTAATTTTCTTTGGTGTTTCACTTAGGCATCTCACTGGCATAAAGCAGTGATCAGAAGTAGCTAATGCCTCTGACTTCAGCACAGCTGAAATAAAGGTCATTTGAAATCATCCAGTTGGAATACATTAGGGGTCCAGAAAGATTACATAAGAAATATGAATGTTGAAATTCTAAGGCTGTAATTTCTGCAAGAGGTCATGTCAGTTTAAGAAAAGGTTTCTCTGGGTTCCCTGTCTTAGGCACTCTGCATGGGGGGTGAAGGAAGCCTGTGAGTGGAGGCGGTGGGAAGAGGGGGAGGACAGGACAACAGAGGGTTTATGAACTTGGTTGCTGCAGCATGAAAAGTACCTTCAATGCTGAGTCCTTATTTGGTGATTCAGCCTCTCTTCCTCTTTCTAATATCTGAGACGTAAAGGTTTTAAAGGAAATGGACTATAAGCCTTACAAATTCTATTTAGTAAGGACCAGAGAAAGCCAACCACCCCTTTGCCAACATGCTTTTTAGGAGTGGTTATTTTATAATGTCAAGCTTCGCTATGGCCTGTTTAATACATTTATATTTTGGTCAAGCCTTCTGACATTCTCATGTACTATTCTGTAGGGGATAAAAGGTTAACTTGAGTTTCCTGCTATTCAAAGAAATGTTTTTTTTCCTTAGAAAATTAACTTGTATCTCTCCTTCTCACAAAATACTAGCCATCCAGATAGTGCTGAAATCTTTTTTAAAGAACAAACCCTTTTAGGTTATTAAACTTTTTGAGCTTCTGGAAAAATAGATTACTTTAGATGAGGCCTAAAGGGCTGATGGAAGTTTTAAACTTAATATAATATCTACAACTAGTAATTTTTATAGAAGCCTTTCACTGACTCCATTGTTTGAATAAATAACTAAAGGTGGAGGGAGAGTGGACTCCCTTGGCTGTTTGCCTTAGTGTGTATTAATTCAAAAAACTAAAGAGCTGAAGAAGAAACATTATGAGATAAAAGTCTCTATATCCTTGCCTCCAGGGAAGAATTCATTCAAATATCTCAAGACATAAAGTTGACTGCACTTAACAATCTCTGTAAGAAATGCTTCTATTTCCTTTAATTATAAGCCCAATTGTCCTATCAATCCTTACTAACAGGTGACTTTTCATGAACTCTAACTTATATAATTCCAAAACTAAGTAAAAAATGTTATAATCTGTTTGTTTCAACCATTTATTCTCAATTTCTTAAGAGGCTGATTGACATCTAGTAGACACAATATATTTTTGAGTAGATGAATAACTAATTAACTAAATAAAAATTAGCTGTGGCCGGTGGTGCTCAGTGGTTGAGCATAGACCCATGCACCAAGAGGTCACTGGTTAGATTTCCAGTCAGAGCACATGTCCGGGTTGCAGGTTTGATCCCTTGCAAGGAGTATGCAGGGGGAATGCAAGAGGAAGCCAATCATTGTTGATGTTTCTCTCTCATCAATGTTTCTGTCTCTCTCTCCATCTCCCTTCCTCTCTTCAATAAAAATCATATTTTAAAAAATTAAGTATACAACAAAGAAGTTAACATAATCATTCAAGTTACCAAGTGTTATTGAGAACTTATTCTGTGCCTATGTTATTTACATAATGTGGATTTTGAAGTTGTAAAAGGGAAAATAATCTGTTAACCACAGGTTTTGACTATTTCTCACAACTTAATATGGATATATCTATATACAAATGTAACCCCAATTCCAGATTCCAAATGATGCTATTTATTGCTTTAATACACTGTATAATGAGATCAAATGAAAAGAAGAGATATACTTGTATTAGGATGAATAAAATAGCATATAGATACAATTATGAGTAGTTTTAAATTACTGGTAAGGCTTGATGGTTAAAGGTCCTTCTAGGTAGAGGTGATGCCCACAGCATAGGCATGGAGGCAGGAAAATGTAGGATGGGACCCATAACCATTGAGAAGTCTGGTGGGTTTTTACGGTTATATATGTCTGTGTATGTGTGCTGCTGGTGGTAGAGATGAAGGTGGCAGGAGCAGCTGGGAACAGGCTGGAAAAGGTTGCTGGGCCCTTAAGACAGCCCTCAAAGAGTTGAGAGTAGAAAATGATCATTTATGTCACATAATACCATACTGTACCCACCATGAAATCTAGATTTTTTTTTTTGTCCATTTTGTCTACTATTTTGTCCATGGCCCCTGGAATAGTGCCTGCAATATAGTGGTTGCTAGATAAGTATTTGTTGAGTGAATACAAAGTACTATTACTCTGAGGATGGCAAACAGAGGTCACATCTGTGGAGCAGTTCATCTCTTATTTTGTTTAAATTTTCTCTGCCAAAAAGACAAATTAGAAAAGGCTGAACAATAATTACTAAAAGGCACTTAAGGCCAAGGAAGTGACATAACAGCCAAACTCTTAGAATAATTTCAATATTTTGGGCAATTGAAAAAATGATACTGAGTGGAAGTAGAGTTTTGTGACCTCAAAATATTCCTCTTTGGACATTATTTTAAGCTTGTTAAGGTTATTTTTAAGAAACAAAACACTCAAGAAGAAACTTTGACCTCCCTTTAACTGCCTAAAAAAATTTAGACGGAGGACCTGATCCAGGAAGGGAAATATCATCATAGACAACTATAGTTTAATATAAACTAATGTGTGATAGACAGGGAAGAACCTAGCAAGGTCTTTCTGTATCCCATTGTTAAAGATGGCACAGCAAAGGTTTGTTTGCCAAACATTTGCTTTCCATCTCCATGTGAATTGCCTTCATGCCCTTTGAATTCCTAAACCACAACCTCCTCCCCCTACTCCTTAGCCTCAACTGCTAGATTTGTTTTCGGATTCCATATTCTTATGGAGCCCCCATATGTACATATGCAATGCATTTGGTCATTTTCTTCTGTTAATCCCTTTTGTGTCAATTTGATTATTAGACCAGCCAGAAAAACTATGAGGGAAAAGAGGGAAAGTTTCCTCCTCCTCCACAATATATTAGGGAACTGAAATAATTTCAGATATAATTCCACAAGTACTATAAATAATTTTTGAGAACTCTTGGAGAATAATAAAGGTTAAAGGGAAATGTGTTGGCTGATATTTGCTCAATTTAAAAGCAAAGTCTACCAGCAATATACTAAATTTTGGTATCTGGCTAAATTCTAGAATTCTAGATTATTATTAAATAATTATTTTGTAAATATTTTGGGTTGCTAATTGTTGTAGTTAGACTCTACCACTCCTAGCTGGAAGATGGATGGAAAAAGAAGCTATGGATGAAAGATGGATCACAGATATATGTATGTCCTAGTCACAAATTTCAAGAACAACATAGCAGTAAACATAGCATGGCACATAGTCATTGGAGATTAGATGGGTCTCCTAGTCCAATGGTAATTAATTAATCAGTAAGACAGTCATCAGGATATAAGTCAGTTAAGTTTTGCAGATATCTACTATAGCTGTAAAAAGAACAGGTAGGGATTCCAAGATGCTGGTGGATTGAGTGTAAGCTACATTGACACTCTCCCAGGACAAAACTGGAATTACAACTAAAATATAGAAAAATCATCCTGAATAATCAACTGAAAATGAGCTGGAGAGAAAGCTCAAAACCAAGGACAAACAGTGGAGACTGCATGCATAGACTGGTAGAAAGAACAGAGGTGTGAGAGGGCTGGCTAGGCTCCCACAGGCAGCAGCTAAAGTATCAGAGGGATATTTCAGCTGTGGGGGGTTCCCACTGAGAACTCTGGGGTCTAACCCTCATGCTGGACTCCACAGCCCAGAGCACCAGAACTGAGAAAGGTACCTATATAACTTCTGGATACGAAAAGCAGAGGGAGTTTTGTCTCCAGGGAGAGATGGCTGGTGATGCAAGCACCTTATCAAAGGGTCAATGCACAAAATGTTCATTTGCAACCACTTGCCTCTGGCAGAGGGAGGGCAGAGTGGACTAGAGCTGTATGAGGAGACTGTGGGATTGGGGGCTCTGGAGATAAAGCTTGGATTCCTGTGCTAAGTCATTCCCACATATGGCAGACGAAGTCTTTCTCAGGCAGAACTTTACCATCCAGGCAACTTTTGCCTGGAGGGGGAAGCAATTGCCCCAGTTGGAAAACTTCTCTCCCAACCCTGACTAGTTTATGCCTTGCTGTGGTCTACAGCTTGAGGCTCATTAAGAAACTAAGAATACCAATCACCCCGCAGACAAAGGCGGATCTCTGGATGCTTTGAATCTTTGCCTGAACTGCTACTGGACATGGGGCTAGGAAAAGCAGAACTTGGTGCCCATCTTGGTCTTTTCCAAATGCAACCAGCACTGGCAGAGGGAGCCACAAGCTGAGGATCACTGATAGCTCTAAATAGGGTACTTGAGGCTAGTCAAAAACAGAATCTGACATTGTCTTGCACCAGAGACCATCCAAAAAGACTGTGAGTCCTAGAAGATCTACCTCATACATAGAAATAAACCCAAGCAGGCAGCAAAATGCGGAGACAAAAATCAAGCCCCAAATGAAAGAACAAGAGAATTCTCCAGAAGAAGAGATAACTGAAATGGAGATAAGCAATTTATCAGTTATAGAGTTCAGAATAATGATTGTAAGGATACTCAACAGCATGAGAAAAGATATGGAAAGTGAAGGAAGTTAAGAATTGCATAGTAGAAATTAAAAATACATTGGAAGGAATAAACAGCAGATTACAGAAAGCTGAAGATCAGATCAGTGAATTAGAAAACAGGGTAGAAAAAAATCACTCAACTAGAGAACCAAAAAGAAAAAACAATGAAAAAACAGGACATCTTAAGGGAGCTGTGGAACAACATGAAATGTAACAATATTCACATCATAGGAGTATCATAAGATGAAGAAAGTGACCAAGGGATAGAGAACCTGTTGAAAGAAATAATGGCAGGAAACTTCCTTAATATGATGAAGGAAAAGTCACACAAGTTTAGGAGGCAGAGAGTCTCAAGCAAGAAGAACTCAGGGAGCCCCATGCCCAGACAGATCATAATTAATATGCAAAATATTAAAGGCAAAGAGGGAATCTTAAAGGCAACAAGAGAAAGGCAATTTGTTACCTACAAAGTGTTAGGCTTGCCATGGAGGAACACACAAAGACAGATGAGAAGGTAAAGGTAATTTTATTAGGGCATCTGAATCAGATGGTTAAAACATCTGAGTACAGATGGGCTGAGCTCAGAATGCATCAGCACTGAGTGATTGGGGAGGAAGTCTCTTTATAGGGTGTAGGGAGGGAAATTTTTTGTGCACATGTGATTTTTCTGAGTGGGAGTAGAGAGTTACCAGGCATAAAGAACAGGTTGTTGTTTGAGTTCACCTAAAAGTTACTTTCTCATGCATGGGAGGGGTAAGCCCTCAGGAACATTACATTTTTGTCCAAACCTAACATTCCAGGCTTTTTGTTTTAAGGAGTGGGGGCAGAGGTCAGAGGTTGTTTCTTTAGTAACTGCTTCTTGCTGGAAGGGGGCATCAGAATCAACGGGAGATGGAATTCCATAGCAGTCAGCCGGTGTGTGGTATGGATCCCTTGAAGTCTGGGCAGGTGTCTGATATTGTTCAGAGGTTTGCAGTAATATTATTTCAATAGACTGGTTCATGAAGTCTCATGGACAATCCTGGAGAAATGAGGAGACTTGGCGCAGGGGCCAACCTTTAAAGAAAGTAATAGAATGATTATGGGAGCTGTGAGAGAGAGTAAGAGAGAAAGTAGCCAGGATCACGCATTCCAGGACAGGTAAGTAGGGGCTTTAGGAGTTGTAAAAGAGGTTTCTAGCCTATGTGTAGAGAATTATGAATAGTTTTTAAGATTTGGAGGGCCTGATCCTGGGAAAGATATATTTTCCTTGAAGTTTTAACAAGGTTGTTCTTGGGCAGCCCCTTGAGTAAGGAGGGATTCCTGCTCCTGGGGACTGTATTGTGGAGTGAGGTGGGGGATGGCTAAGAGCTGTGGCCTTGAGGGCTCCTTTTGTGCCACTGTCCTTGCTTTGTGGTCTGCCCTGTTGTTGCCCAGCATTATGGGGCTGTTTCCAACTTGCTATCCTTTACCGTGTATAACAGCTGCTGCTCTAGGAAGGCATGCTGCTTGTAAGAGTTTAAGAATTAAAGGAGCGGTAGTGATGGGAGAGCCTTTTGTTGTTAGGAATTTCATTTCTTCCTAAATGGGGGCATGTGAGAAAGATGTGGAATGCATATTTAGAATCTGTGTAGATTTTAGCCATTTGATTAGTAGAATATGGGTGAGAGTAATTAATTATGCCTTTTGAGGAGTTCCTACAGGGAGGGCCTCTGCTTCAATGACTTCTGTCAGTGATACTACAGCATAACCTGTTACCTTTTCCCTTGCTGTGAGTAGGAGCTCCTATCTATAAACCAAGCATGGTGGGCATCTGGTAGTGGTCTATCTGTAATGTGTGGAAAGTGGGGTCTTTTGTGGTTTAGAATTTCACTGCATGAATGAGATGTTTTCTTGTTGGGGAGAGGTAAGAGAATAGCTGGGCTGAGCATTTGGCATTTCTCTAGGGTGATGTGTGGAAAGGCAATGAATGCTATATGAAAAGTTTGTAACCTGGACAGGTGTAAAGCTTGAGTAGCTTTATGGGACAGAAGATCAGAGAGATTGTATGAGTAGTAGATGGGATGAGTGAGAGAATAGTATAAGAGTTGGGAACTACCAGGTGTATTGGTAAGACAGCCTGGCTTATGATGTGGAGATCCTGGACTAGGTGGTAGGAGCCATCAGGTTTTTTAACTAGAAGGATAGGAGTGTTGAAGGGAGAGTTAGTGGTGCATAAGAGATTCTGGGAGAGGAGTCTATTGATTATGGATTGAAGTCCCCTCCTACTCTCTATAGAAAAGGGGTATTGTTGATATGGGTATGATGGGTCCCATAGCTCTATCTGGACAGGTTGATGGAGCTGAGCTATAGATGGGGTTGTTGTGTCCCAGACTTTGGGTGTAACTATTGTTGTGGGCAATGGAAGAGTATTTGATTCAAGACTAATAAGGAGTAGGATGAGCCTGGCCGGGCGTGGCTCAGTGGTTGAGCATTGACCTAGGATCCAGGAGATCACAGTTTGATTCCTGGTCAGGGCACATGCCTGGGTTGCAGGCTCCATCCCCAGTAGGGGGCATGCAGGAAGCAGCCAATCAATGACTCATTATTGATGTTTCTATCTCTCTCTCTCCCTCTCCTTTCCTCTATGAAATCAATAAAGATATGTTTTTTTTAAAAAAAGAAGTAAGATGAGGGAAGGGTCAAAGTTTGAGGTATGGGGAAAAATCGTAAGGAAGGCTCTAATTTTATACACAATGTCTCTTCTTAAGATTGGGGTAGGACAACTGGGGAGAATGAGGAAGGAGTGGCTAAAGGGGGTCCCAAGGAGGAGGCAATTAAGAGGAGATGTTGCTATAGGTTTGGAGACAAGGCTGTCAACCTCCACAATAGAGATCTGAGAGGGACTGGAGGGGCCTGCAAATTCAGATAAAGCCAAATAAGTGGCCTCCATGTCTCTATAAGAAAAGAGATCAGCTTACCTTCAACTGTTAGAGTTACCTGGGGCTCTGATGGAGTGATCAGTGTGGGGGCCATGGGGCCTGGCATCCTCAGTTTTTTGTGACCAGGCCTAGGAGGCTAGGCAGAGTGAGACCAACTGCTCCAGCTGTTCAAAGGGAAGGGATGAGGCCTTCCCTTGAGGGGACTGGTTGCAGTCAACCTTCCAGTGGCCCTTTTTGCCACAGCAAGGGGCCTGAAGGAGGACGTGGGTTATGAGAGGACTTTGCCCAATGGCCCTCTTTATTGCATTTAAAGCAGGGGCCAGGGGGTGCCCTTGCTCCCTTGCCCTATGGTTGCTGCTGTTTATCTCCTTTGGAACCCTGGATGGTTGCTGCTAGCATTTGGTATTTTGCCTGATTTCTCTTTTTCTTTTCTTCTTGGGCCTCCTCATCTTGGTTATTATTTTCAGGAGATCTTTTTGCAAGGTTTGAGGGCCTTCCTACTGTTTCTGTAATTTGCACCTGATATCAGGGAATATAAAATGCATATTCAATAATAAAAGACCCTCCTGAGAGGCTGGACCAAGAGAGGAGAATTTTTGGAGTCTCCCTTAGGCAAGAGAAAAATAGGGACAGTTTTTCATCTGGGCCCTGGCTGATTTCCTTATGTTTCTCAAAATTAAAAGCCTCATAGGCTGTTTTCCAGAGTCCTGCCAGGAGGCACATAACCATGTGGATCTGATTTGTACTGCCCGGGTTGTTTGACAGCTCTAGTTGGGGTCCTTCTGGGGAACAGCTGTCTGTCCTACAGGTTTGTCATTGTCCTGGTGATGTTATTCATCAGCATGGGCCTGGGCAGCCATCCATACCCCTTCTTTCTCTTCTGGGCACAGGATAGATGTTAGAATAATGTAGATGTTATGACAGGTGAGGCCATAGGACTGGGTAAGGTATTCAAACTCCTTAATGTATCTTATCAGGTCATTAAAAAAAGGACCCTAGGTGTTTCTCAATCTAGACAGGTTGGACATGAAAAAAGGAATATGAACTCAAACTATGTCCTCGACCCCTGCAACCTCTAGTGAAGGGAGGATCGGTGCCAGGGTAGAAGTTAAATTTTTTGAAGAGGGGTTCTGGGAGGATTTACAGTGGGTATTGGGGGACATAAGGTGGATTTAGCATTTCAGTCCTCAGGACCAGAAGGAGAGAAGGCTCCCTGGGCCTGATCTGGGAGATCGAAAGAGGGGCAGCAGGGGGAGGCACATAGGGTGGAGGAGGTCTGTGGTAGGTAAGGTCAAAAGATGATTCAGAGCAGTACTCTCAAGGTGTGTTTGGAAAGCTCTTTAGAGTGAAGGAGGAGAATTTGGTAGGTGGAACAGGACTGGCAGAGGGAAGGTCGAGAGCAAAGAGTAAAGAAGGACTGGACGTAGGGGATTTCTGACCACTTTCCATTACAGTAATTGTCAAGGTCCCAGAGAGTGTTAAAATCAAAAGTTCCATTTTCTTGCCACTGAGACTCATCATATAATTTGTATTGGGGCCAAGCAATGTTGCAATAGAACATAAGGTGCTTGGGCCTCATATTCCCTGCAAGGCCAACTGCTCATGGTTTTTAAGGAGGCAGCTGAGAGGGGTGGTCTTTGGGGGGGAAAACAGAAATTGCCCATGGTGAGAATGAGTGCAGTGAGGGAGAAATGAGAAGGTGAGTGACTAATCCCTCACTGGGGGTGACTGTTTAAGGCAAGTATCCTTACCAATAAAGGAATCACCCCGAGAGAAGAGAGGGTTCCTCTAGATGGGGCATCCCCAGTGCTGGAGGACCCTGGTCCAGAGACTGAGGATTCTTCTGGCCTAGCACTAGGATTTCTGAGCGTAAGGAGCAGAGAGAGTCAGAAGACTTGAGAGGTGAAGGTCATTCACCCAAAAATGATCTGCTGGTGCAGTGTGTGGAAGTCAGTAATGGAAAAAGAAATCCCCGACCCGGTGTCCTGTTCGGCTGGCTCAGGAGGGTCAGCAAAGGGGGTTTGCACTGTCCAGGCTGGGGTCTCAAACAGGATTTAGAGGGAAGCCCAAGACAAGTTTCTGCTGCCTACCACTCTCCGAGCTGCAAGTTTGGGATGGTCCATGCCCTGGACTATGGCTATCCATACTCACTCAACCCTCCCAGGTTTTGGCACCAAATGTTAGGCTTGCCAAGGAGAAACACAAGAAGCCAGATGAGAAGGCAAACCAATTTTATTAGCGCATTTGAATCAGATGGTTAAAGCATCTGAGTACAGATGGGCTGAGCTCAAAATGGCATCAGCACTGAGTGGTTGGGGAGGAAGTCTTTTTATAGGCTATAGGGAGGGAAATTTTTGGCACATGTGTGGTTTTTCTGAGCAAGAGTAGAGAGTTACCAGGCATAAAGAACAGGTTGTTGTTTGAGTTCATCTAAAAGTTACTTTCTCATGCAGGGGGGATGGTGTGCCCTCAGGAACATTAGTTTTTGTCCAAACCTAACACAAAGTAGCTCCCATAAGGCTGTCAGCTGATTTCTCATCAGAAACTCTACAGGCCAGAAGGGAATGCATGAAATATTCAAGGTAATAAAAAAGCAAGGACCTGAAACAAATACTACTCTATCCAGCAAGGTTATCATTCAAAATAGATGGTGAAATAAAGAGCTTCCCAGACCAAATAAAAAGCTAAAGGAGTTTATCACCACCAAACCAGCATTGCAGGAAATGTTAAAGGGATGGCTGTAATTAGAAGTAGAAATATATAGAGAGAGGAACATGGATATAAAGAATTAAAGTGGCAAAAAATAAGTACCTATCAGTCATAATCTTAAATATAAATAGATTACATGCTCCAATCAGAAGACACAGGGTAGCTGAATGAATAAGGAAACAAGACCAAAATATTTGCTGTCTACAAAAGACCCACCTCAGAACAAAAGACTAGCAGAGGCTGAAAAAAAGAAAAAAACAAACAAACAAAAATACTTCTGGAGGACTTTAAGGGAGAGATAGACAGCAATGCAGTCATAGTAGGGGACTTTAACATTCCACTGACTTTACTGGATAAATCTTCCAGGCAAAAAATCAACAAGGAAACAGTGACTCTAAATGACACGATAACTCAGGTGGATTTTACAGAACATTTCACCCTAAAGCTGCAGAATACACATTCTCCTCAAGTGCACATGAGACATTCTCCAAGATAGACTACATGTTTGGATACAAAACAAAGGAACTCTACAAGTTCAAAAAGATTGAAATCTTATCAAGCATATTCTCAGACATGTATACCATGGAATACTGTGCAGCTGTAAAAAAGAAGAACCCCTTATCTGTTGAGACAGCATGGTGGAACCTGGAGGGTATTATGCTAGGTGAAGTAAGCTAGAAAGAGAAAGAAAAGTATCACATGATCTTACTCATATGTGGAATCTGTTGAAAAAAATAATCTGATGAACAAAATAGATCCAGAGACAGAAGCATGGAGCATAGTGACAAATCTCAGAGGGAAGGTGAGGTGGGTGGGTGGGGAGAGATTAACCTATGTGCATAATCCATGGACACAAACAATAATGTGTTGAAGGCCTGGAGGGTGGCAGTGCACAGCAAAAGAAATCATCAACAAAATGCAAAAGGGCCCAGTGTATAGGAGAACAAATTTGCCAATCGCCTGTGAAGGGGTGAATATCCAAAATATATAAGGGACACATACAACTTAACAAAAGGAAGACAAAAAATTCAATTAAAAATTAAGCAAAAGACCTAAATAGACAGTTCTCCAAAGTGGAGAAGTGGTGGCCAAGAGAAAGATGAAAAAATGCTCAAAGTCACTAATCATGAGAGAGAGATGTAAATTAAAATGACAATGAGGTATCCCTTCACACCTGTCAGAATGGCTACCATCAACAAATCAATATACAACAAGTGCTGGTGAGAATGTAGAGGAAAGGGAACCCTAGTACACTGCTGGTGGGAATCCAGACTGGTGCAGCCACTATGGAAAACAGTATGGGGTTTCCTCAAAAAATTAAAAATGGATCTGCCATTTGACACAGTGATCTTACTTCTAGAAATATATCATAAGAAACCTGAAACTCCAATCAGAAAAAACTTATGCACCCCTATGTTCATAGAAGCACAATTTACAATAGCTAAGATCTAGAAACAACCCAAGTGCTCATTAGTAGATGAGTGGATAAAAAAGCTGTGGTGCATTTATTCTGTGGACTACTATGCAGCTGTAAAAAAGGAGGATCTCTTACCCTTTGAGACAGCATGGAGGGACCTAAGCAAAATAACCCAATCCATAAAAAGATAAGTATCACATGATCTCACTCATATATGGACTCTACAGAATAAAATAAACTGGTGAACAAAATAGATCCAGAAACATAGAAGCATGAAACAGACTGACAATTCTCAGAGGGAATGCTGGAGTGGGTGGGTGGGAAGGGATTAACCAAAGAATTTAAAGACCTGTATGCATGACCCATGGACACAGACAATAGTGTGGTGAAGGCCTGGAGCAGATGAGAGGGTGCAGGGTGGTGGTGGGTCAATGCGGGGAAAAGGGAATATTTGCAATACTTTCAACAATAAAGATAAATTTAAAAAAGAAAAAAAGAATGTGTAATATATATTCGGGAATTATTACTGAAACCATAGTCTGACAAATTCATACATACATAGTACGAAGGAACAAAAGCTACAGTCAGACTAATTTAAATTTTTTCCTAATAAAGCTTCAAATGTGCAACCCCATCTTCGCCACAGAAGTCCCACCTTATAGGGTTATTGTGCAGTTAAAATAAGTTGATTCTTGAAAAGTTCTGAGAACAATGCCTGATGTAGTGGGAGGACTCAATATTTGTTAACTAGTATTAGTAATAGTACAATAAAAATTAAATATTTTTCAATAAAACCCTTATAAATATTTTATTTACTTTTCATGAATTAAAAACTGGGAATCAACAACACTAAAAATATTTGTTTAGCCCATCTGGTGTAGCTCAGAATTTGAGCATCAACTTATGATACAGGAGATAGAAGTTAGATTTCTGGTCAGGGCACATGCCTTGGTTTCAGGCTCAATCTCCAGCAGGGGGCATGCAGGAGGCAGCCAATCAATGACTCTCCCATAACTGATGTTTCTATCTCTCTTTTCCTCTCCCTTTCCCTCTCTGAAATCAATAAAAATATATTTAAAAAAATATTTTTTCATTTTAAAATTCATTCATACATTCAGGCAACAAACATCTATGAAGCTAGTACTTCCTTACTAGCATACTGTGGATGGAAAGACAATCAAGACAACATATTTATTCTTAAGAAGCTAACTCTAGTGTGGGATCTGATCATCATAGCACCTATAAGACCTAAAATTCTTCATTGCACATATTTGATTTATAACTATCTCTGTTAGACTGTAAGCTCCTTGAGGGCCAAACTATTTCACATCCATGTTTATATCTCTGTCAGCTAGAACAGAGTCTGCCACCTAATATACTCAATGTATGAATGTGACTTCACATCAAAAACTCCAACTATAAATACTTTAAAATGTGGAATGTGATATAACAAACATTCTTTTAAACACATTGCTGAGCTTGTAAGAGAAAAATGAAATTCTCCACCTGCCAACTTCAAAGCTGGATTGGAAACCAGAGCTGTAAGCTCATGTGTTGATGATGCAGCTACTCTGGGTGATGGTGCTCATCTCAGAAACAAAAGACTTGGGTTTTAATGCCAGGAGACAGGGTGAACTGCTAATGAATGGATTTCATAAAGAAAAAATATTAAATCCAGAGGAACAATCATGAAGCAAGAAGTTGGTAGAGTTGTGTAATTATAAATAAGGTTTGATTGAGTAAAATATTATCTATTATGATTAATAGGGGGACAAAGAAACAAGGTGAATTAAAATATTGACACAGCATGTAAGGTGGAGGAAGAAAGAGATAATGATCTAATTTAGACTTTGTTAGGTCAAGTATACAAACAAAAAATTTAAAGGTAACCTTTAATAAATACATGATATAATTTCTAAACCAGTAGAGAATTTAAAAATAGGTTAAAAACTCTTCCCTGGGCTGGTGTGTCTCAGTTGATTGAGTATTTCCCCATGAACCAGAAGTCCCCAGTTAGATTATGGTCAGGGGTTTCAGGCTTGATCCCCGGTGAGGGGTATTCAGGAGGCAGCCAATTGATTGACGTCTCTCTCTCCTTCTCCCTTTATCTCTCTCTAAAAATCAATAAAACCATATTTTTTTTTAAAAGAAAATGTAATTTAGAAAAAAAAAAAAAAAGCTCAAAAAACCCCTCAATAATTGATAGCAGGCAGGAAAGAAAAAATAGAAAAATGTGGGAAATTGAAAGCACTATATAAGACAGCAGGCATTAATCCTAATCACAGTATTAAAATAAAATAAGTGCATATGGCTTAAATTTACAATTAGAAATAGCATTTTTAAAATTGGATTTCAAAAATCTAGGATATGCTATTTAAAGACACTTAACAAAAAAAGCTCAGAAAAGTTAGGAAAAAGTAGAAAAAGAAATACCAAGGAAATACTAAATGAAAAAGAAAGTTGATATATCTATTGATATATCTATATTAACTTCAGAAAAATAACCTAAATGCCAAGACTTAAATGTATATGCAACGATACAATGTCAGTTATAATTGTAAGCCTTATGTAAGTTACATTTGAAGTATAAGTGTACATACACTTGTGAGGAGTTAACCATTTGTCAGAACAAAGATCTTAGAAATGTTTTGTGATTTAGACTATGAGCATGAATTATAGTCAAATATACTAATATTAATCCCAATAGATAACACACAGTGATAACAACTTTTATTATCTGCAAGTCACTATATAAATACATTTCATAATTTAAATTTTAATCAGTCCTCTAAGATACTCTCACTGCTTTCCATCTTAAAGTTGAAGAAGCTGAGGCTTATGGAATTAAAAGATTTATTCTGTGACATGAGCCATCTGGGACTCACATCCATGCTTGTCTGATTCCATAATAGTGACTTTTAACTATGTTTTTCTGTGATGTTGGTTGGCCCAGAAACTTCTTGATAGATAAGTGAAGAGCCTCAGAGGCAGATGAGGGCAGCTCAAAGTGGAAATGAAGATCCCACTGACCAGGAGCTGTGACTAAATATTCACTTGTGTGTCATACAACAATGTAGAAGGACCCAAGAAAAAGCACCATTGCCTCTTTTAGAGTCTTTTATTTCAGTTGGGAAACTCAAACAACTGGAGCCCCAAGAGGCCATTGATGTCTCTCCTGGGATGCAAGTCCTGAGTGTGAGCAGCAAACTCACCTGTCTTGCTATCCCTAGGGCCAGCACAAATAACTGTCCCCTGTGTAAGGGTGACAAGACAAGGAACCCATTACCAGGATACACAGATTCATCATCCCCAGCAGAAAGAGAAGGAATCCTTTTCTAAACTCACACAAAGAGGCTGAATGGGCTATTGGCACTTCTGGCTGTTTCTTTTAACCCTGGTAGCCTAAGCACCAGAGATATATCCGAATCCTCCTCTTTCCCACACATAGACTTTTTAGGGGTCTATGAAGGCTGCTTTGAAGATTTGTCTCAACTAGAAAAGTCTGCTTCAGTTAGGACATCTTAAAATTGATGTCTTCTGATTGGCATAAATCCATTCAGGTCCTTCTGAGTTTCCCAGTGCAAATATGCAACATGCTTGAAATTATGATTGCCTCAGATAGCAGTGAGTGCTGCTGAAAGCATCTTTAACATCAATCATGCAACAGGGGTGGGACTGTTAAATGCCTTGTACATCTGGCCTCCTCTCCTGACCCCATTTTTCAGACAGGAATCTAATATGAGCCACACCATGGACACTTGGGAGCTTGTTCAGCATTTCAATGTCTAACTTTAAGGTTATATAGTTCATCCTGTGTTTAAGCACAGCACTGGTCTCTTTAACTCCAGTTTACTTGGTCCCACATTTGTTTTATCCATATGAATTTGTTTTCAAAATGTATTTTGGAAGGTCAGAGAGGATAACATCATTAATTAATCAACTATATCCTGGGCACATATTACTTGTGTGATACTCTTTTCAGTTTTGAGGACACAATGGCAAATCTAGTATTCTGGTTCTCACTGAGCTGACCTTTAATTTACAGACAGTGAACAAGTGAACACGCAAATATATGCAATATGAGGTGGTGATACATGCTATGTGGGAAAATAAAGTAGGATAAGGCATATTGGGAGCACTGGTAGGAAATGCTGTTTTATGTGGAGTATTCAGAGAAAGCTATGGTGATACATGGCACAGG
Organism: Miniopterus schreibersii; assembly: GCF_964146895.1. NCBI lineage: Eukaryota > Metazoa > Chordata > Mammalia > Chiroptera > Miniopteridae > Miniopterus > Miniopterus schreibersii. The sequence continues at coordinate 85,405,988 of NC_138102.1, read as the reverse complement.
TGGGAGGAGGAGCAGGGAGTGGAGAGGAGAGGACAAGAAAAGAGAGGGTGAGCCATGTGGAACATGTGGAAGCTGGTGAAAGACCATTCTAAGCAAAAACATACAAGAATTACCAAGGTCCTGAGGCAGCAGCCTGCCTGGTATTTTCCAAGAAGGATATAGAGGCTAGTGTGGCTGAAAGAGAATGAGAGGTGGGCACACAGAAGTGGAGGTCCAAGAGGGAAATGGATCATGCAGTCCTGTAGACTGTGGGAAAGCCTCTGGGTTTCAGGGAACCACGTCAGTGTTTTCTTTCTAGATTTATTAATGCCTCTCATGTCAATTTCCACAAGCCTCAGTTTCTTCATTTGTGATTTCCTTCCTCTAATGAGATGCAAAGCCTTGAAATATTTGAGCAGAGGAGTGACAAGATCTGACTTAGTTCTAATAGAGCCCTCTGCAATAGCAAAGCAAGTTTATATCTTCCACTGGATAAAGAATCATATTTTCCATATAGAAGGTTTGTTTAAAAAATACATTAAATTTAAAAAAATTGGATTTTCCAGCCCGGCTGACATGGCTCAATGGTTGAACATAGACCTATGATCCAGGAGATTGCAGTTTGATTCCATCAGGGCACATGGCCAGGTTGCTGGCTTGACCCCCAGCAGGGGATATGCAGGAAGCAGTGATCAATGACTCTCTCATCATTGATGTTTCTTCCTCTCTCTCCCTTTCCCTTCCTCTCTCTGAAGTCAACAAATGTGTGTGTGTGTGTGTGTATATATATACACACACACATATATACACACACACAAGTTGTATTTTCTAGGGTCATTTCTATGCACCATTTTCTGGATTTACCAGGAAGTGCAGTGATACTTAAAATGCATCCAAACACTTATTATTGACATAAAATAAGAAGTAAACACCAAAACAAAAATAATGGAGTCTGATTTTTCCCTTTTTTCAGCTCTTCAGCCTTTATTTATAATTCAGTCAATAGTTTTGGAAAATAAAAAATATTTTTGAGCTGAATAAAAGGTATGGAATCAAATTATGAGGGCTTGGGTTCAGTTATATTAAAAAGAGCCTGATAAACCTGGGGTACATCATAATTAAATCAGAAAATAAAAGTTAGAACTCTAATGAATAACTGAAGAGAAATATAATCTTAACTTTCAATGATCATCAGTTTTGGAAATATTGGGTGTTCATAGCTACACTCAATTTGAAATTTGCATAAAATATAATCCCTGCTTTACTTGAATCAGAATGATATATTTGAATACCAACATTTTCTCTCTCTTCTTTTTGACTTTTTGATAATTTTTTATTCTGTACACTTAAGAAATCTATTGGGATGAAAAGTAAAATATGTATGCCTTAAGAAAGTTGTTAATAAATTATGATTGTGCTTTCTCTGAACTTGAACTGCAGTCCAACAGAATTTCCCTGCATTGAAGAACATTTTTCCCCTCATATTACTATATTCTTAAATATTTTCTTTTAATTAATTTAACTCAACACATTTATTTGCACATTTTGAAAGTTTAAATATTTAATATTACAGTATGAATGCTGGGAGAAAGTTAAAAAGAGGGCAATGATAAAGATCCAGACATCTATTGTTCCTCTGAGAAAAATTTAAAAACAAGAAACATTCAATTATATTTCAAGATGGTTTGTCAAAAAAACATAGTCAATAAACTGTGGAAATGCAAACAACCAGCTGTTCGAGCCAAGAAGAAAGAGATAAGGTCAGCAAAATTGCTGACCATGCTGAAAAAAAGCCAAAGGGTTTAAAGAGAATAAAAAGCTTTTTCAAATATATTGAAAAAGAAATAGAGCACGAGGAAGTCAGACTAAAAATGAATAAGGAGGGAGAAATCCATGTAAGATAAAGTGGCTCAAGACAGAAGTGTTTTTAAAAATCTGTGTCACACGAAGTAAACACACTTTGGATAACTGAGATATAATGAAGACCTGGTTTATTAGAAAATGATGTAGGCAGCTAATGGTATTTTTGTATACTAACACTCAGAACTTAGATTCTCAGATGTGACTGCTGCTACCTGCTCTAAAATGTCTATAAAGTATTTTGTTATCTAAGCTACTACCTTTATCCAGGACTGAAACCTGATTCTGTTTTCAACCCCTGAATACCTGCATAAAATTAAAAATCAAGTAGAGTGTCCAAAGTCTCAAAGGACTTACAAAAATACCAGGACACCAAGGCCATTAGTTTTAACTCTACTTTTGCCATTGGCTTCTTCAGTGTCACTGTAACCAAAACCTACATTTGTTTTCTGATCCATAAGGATGACTTTAATCACCTGACAACAATATGTGGCTCAAGAGAGTTTAGCATGTATCATAAACATAATGTGTTTGTGAAATATACAATTAGGAAAGAGAATGGATTCAAGTCATTAAGAATTAAGTTACTGAGTTTAATCAACCCACAGAGGCAATGTGCGTAAGTGCTTAGATGCATTGTCTATGGAGACAAATAATTTGGTTTGAACTCTTCTCTTACTGTTTACTGGCTGTGCGACTAATGGCTAATGACTTGACTGCTCTGGACCTTCATTTCTTCATTTGTAAAATTAGACTTATCTATTATGAGGGTGAAAATAATATAATATATACAGTGCTCAATAATGCCAGCTATTATTATTACTGTAAAATCTTCCTACAATCAAAAAGAGAATGTTAGAATTCCAAGAATGCATTTGTGTGAGAAGAAAATGAGCTTAGAAAAGCTGGGCTTAACATATATTTTAAGAATATAGTAATTCCAAATATAAGTTGAATCACTGTAATTTAAACCAGTGTTCCAGAGCCTGGAATAGGTCTACATACCTCAAAGGTAATGACTAAGTATTGAACTTTGCCTTATGGGACAGAAGGAGAGCTGGAAAAAGCAATGAGACTAAAAAAAATTTCATTATTTTGTCAACAATAAGATGGACCATGAATTCATAAATCTCATAGAGATCGTGAGAAGTCATCTAGTTGGGTACAAATGGAACCCACATTGAAGGTATCTAAAGCTATGCATTTGTTTTTCTGTGCCTGTATACTAATGGAGAGAGTATTGGACACTTTCCAGAATGATCAATTTACTTGTTCAAGATATCCAGGGTTGAGCCAGATCGGGGCTCTGGACACCTCTCCATTGGCCACAGTACATACACTCTGTGGTTGAGAAGACATTTAAAAGATACAGGAGGAAGAGGGAAGATGGCAGCACTTTGACAAGAAGCAGAGCACCCTTGCTTCCAAGCATGGACTGGATTTACAGCTAAAATACTGTGTAGCCAGCTTGGAAAAACAAGTGAAATATACCTGAGTAGACATATTTCAAGTAAGGAGCACTGAAGTAACATCATAGAGTCTGGTAAGAGAGGGGATGTGTAGAGGAAAGTCTACATTTTCCCAGTCAAACAATGCACCTGATGGTGGCAGCCAGGGAAGGAGAGTTTCACCCTGGGTACTGATTGTAGGAAAGGCTGTCCAGTAGGGTGTGACCTCTGAATAGAAAAGGGCCTAAGGGCTGCACTCAGCAGTTACCTACAGAGACTCTCTGCTTTCCGCAAGGCATGGTGTAGAACCCCAGAAATCATTTGAACTATGTGGCACAGGGAAAGGGAAGAGAGCCCTCTTGCCACCAGAGAGGGACAGGAACTGCCAGTGGGGTAGACCTGTACCCCATCCACCAGCACTGCTGGTGGGGTGAATATGGAATTTTTTACTTGCTCTGTGGGGAGCTGGGGTAGAACACAACAAGCTTCTCCAGTTTTACTGAAATGACCTGTGCAGGGGAGCTGCATGGGGCTGACTTTGTGACCCCTCCTGCTTGGTACCAAGTCTCGGGGGTGATGAAACCTCACAGGGAGGGTTCTCTGCCTGTGTGTTGCTTTGTGTACTTTTGGATTTTTTAGTCAACTTCTTGGCTTGCACTGGGGAGACAGGCCAGTGAAAGCTGAGATTTGTGTCTGCATTGTGGAGAGTTTGAACTCAGCATCCTGTAAGATCAGCCAACAAGATCTGGAAAAGGAAGGGCAGAGCATGCTTACTTCTCTTGTAGGCTAAGAGCACAGCCCCCAATAAGAAAGAGGCTGGTTCAGCTCACTGAAGACCCAGATATCCCCCACAGGGCACAGTCCTGAGAGGGAAGGGAGAATGGCTTACAGGATAATGTTATTAGAATAAGACTCTCAGGGATTACTTATTGCTTGGGAACTGGAGGAAAAGCTTAAACCCCCTTCTGGGGACTAGGAAGGTAACGTGCTCACCAGAGGCTCTTTGGACAAAACCTACTGAGCCCAGGCAACTGAAACTGCCTATACAGAAAAGGCAACAGACTGAATTCAACCTGAACCCGCAGCAGGCAAAATGTATGGGGAACCAGAATTGGAAGATATGGCAGAGATTGAAGAGTTGGCTTTGAAGCAGAGACTAACTTCCCCACAATGAGTTCCTGACAGCAAAATTTTGAAGTAAGGGAGCAATATCCCAAGCTACACTAGCTGGCCTATAACCTAAAGACTCTTCAGAAGACTCTGGAGGAAGATTAGGCAACCACAAGGGGGAAGCAAAATAGCTGACAGGCAGAGGTGGTCCACAGAGAGCCTCAGACCACCCAACTACCTAAGGACACCAGAGCAAAACCTAGACAACTCCTCACATTGGGTGACACACAAGTACCTCCCAGGTGACCTGAAATCAGCATACAAAACAGTGAACCTTGGACAGCATAAGCTGGGCAGATGAAACTCATCAGATTGACTTTTTTTTTTTTTTTTTTTTAGAAAAGAAAGGAAAAGGAAAAAAAAAATCCTTTTAATTTTTCAATTGTTTAAAACAATTTTAATTAAATTTTTAAAAAATTGTTTTGTCTTGCTTTGCTTGGTTTTTTGCTTTGTTATGTTTTGTTTTGTTCTGTTTTCAAGATTTTCTTGATATTCTCCGCTTTATTGCTGGAATATTATCATTATAACTAATAAATTCATTGCTTTTCTCTATTGTTTCCCCATATATCTTATTGGCCTTCTTTCCTGCCCTTGCTTTACCTCTCTCTTGCTCTTTGTTCCATTGGCATAACTTTCTTTTTATTTCTTTTTCTCCCATTTAGTCTCTGTCTTCCTGTCTTTTTGTTTGTTTGTGTTTGTCTTTTTATTTTTATTTTTTCAACCATTTTCCTATTTCTACTCTCTACCCTTTTCTGCTTTCCCTTCTTTCCTTTGAGAACATTTTCTCTACCACTTTTATCTCCCAGTAGCTTCTTTATTTTTACTTTTTATTTAATTTTATTTTGGTATTTAATTTCTTTTTACTATTAGCAATGATATCCTTTCTCTCTTTCTCTCTCTCTCTTTATCATTTTTTGCTTTAACATTTGTGTTCTTGCTTCATTCTCTCAATTCTACTTTCTCTTGGGTTGTTTTCATTGTGATTGTCAAGATATTTTGTAAGTTACTCTTTGATTTACGGAAATTTGGTTGTGTTTTGCTTTGCCCTATCAGCACCTGTACAACAACTCACATGATGTGTTTGTGACTAAATCTCACATTTAGACAACCTGAGAGGAGAGTCCTCCCAAGAATGGGTAAACAACAACCTAGACCCAATCACAATTGGAGAGCCAAAAGAACCCACAAAAGGGACATACCTAGAGCAAATAGAACAGAAATATAAGGAAAACAGAACTCTGGGTCACACTGGACATTCACTACAAAATCCCACCCCACAAGACTGGGAGAGAGCAAATATGTCTAATATACAAATAAAAACACTAATAGTCACTAAAATGGAAAGACAAAGAAACAAACCCAGCAAAAAAAAAAGAAAAAAGGAAAAAATCAACAGAAAAATACCTTGATAGGATGGAATTATGCAAGTAATCAGAAATAAAGTTCAGATAAATGGTTTTAAAGATGCTCAAGAAAATTAATGAGGACCACAATATACTTAATGGGAAGGTTCAAGAACTTAGTAAAAGCATGAAAAAAGTGCAAGATATGATACTTAAGACCAGTCATAAATGAAGAATACTGTATTTGATATCAAGAATACACTGGAAGGAATTAAAAGCGGGATCAATGAGGCAGAGGATAGAATAAGTGAATTAGAAGATAAGGCAGAATAAAACATAAAATCAGAGCAGCAAAAAGAAAAAAACACTTAAAAAGCATGAGGACCGTCTAAGGGAAGTTTGGGACAACATGAAGAAAAACAACATTTGCATCATAAGGGTGCCAGAGGTGGAGGAAAGTCAGCAAGAGATAGAGAGCCTGGTGGAGGAAATGATGACAGAAAACTTCCCTACGCCAGTGAGAGGAAAGCCACACAAGTTCAGGAAGCACAGATGGTTCCAAACAGAAAGAACCCAAAGAGACCCACTCCAAGACACATCATAATTAAAATAGCAAATGTTAAGGGCAAAGAAAGGATATTAAAGACTACAAGAGAGAGACAAGCAGTGACCTACAAGGGAGTCCCCATAAGGCTGATAGCAGATTTCTCATCAGAAACACTTCAAGCTAGAAGGGAGTGGCATAAAATTATCAAAGCAATGAAAAGCAAGAACCTGCAACAAGACTACTTTATCCAGCAAGGCTATCACTCAAAATTGAAGATGTAAAAAAAAGGTTCCAAGACAAAAGAAGGCTAAAGGAGTTCAGTACCACCAATGCACCATTGAAAGAAATGCTAAAAGGACTGCTTTACAAAGAAGAAATATTGAGAGAAAGGTACATCAGCATTTCATACCAAAGCAGCAGAATACATATTCTTCTCAAGCACACATGGAAACATTCTCAAAAATAGAACACATGTTAGGGCGCAAGACAAGTGTCTACAAGTTAAAGAAGATTGAAGTTATAACAAGCATCTTCTCAATTCACAATGACATGAAACTAGAAATCAATCACAATAAAAAAACTCAAAAATATTCAAACACATGAAGGCTAAATAACATGTTATTAAACAATAAATAAGTAACCAATGAGGTGAAGGGAAAATAAAAAACTTCTTGGAAAAAAATTAAAATGAACAATAAACATCCAAAACTATGGGACACAGCAAAAGTAGTCCTGATAGAAAAGTTCATAGCATTAGAAGCATACCTCAAGAAACAAGAATAAGCTCTTCTAAACCATGTAAAACAACAACTAAAAGAATTAGAAAGAGAACAGCAAAAAAACCCCGAGGAAGAAAAAGGAAGAAAATATTAAAGTCCAGAGCAGAAATTAATGACATACAGACTAAAAAAACAATAAAAAAGATCAATGAAACCAAGAGCAGATTCTTTGAAAGGAAAAATAAGATTGATGAACTTTTAACCAGACTCGCCAAGAAAAAAAGAGAGAGGACACAAAAAAATAAGATCAGAAATGAAAGAGGAGATATAACAACAGACCCAACAGAAATACAAAGCATCATAAGAAAATACTTTGACCAACTATCTGCCAACAAACTGGACAACTGGAGTGAAATGGAAAAATTCCTAGAAGCATACAATCTTCCAAAGCTGAATCAGGAAGAATCAGAAAACCTGAATAGGCCAATAACAACTAATGAAATTGACACATTAGTAAAAAAAAAAAACTCCCAGCAAACAAAAGTCCTGGACCAGATGGCTTTACAGGCAAGTTTTCCAAACTTTCAAGGAAGAACTAACACCTATTCTCCTCAAACTGTTCCAGAAAATTCAAGAGGAGGGAAAACTAAATTCTTTTTATAAGGCCAGCCAGCATCATCCTAATCCCAAAACCAGATAAAGACATTACAAAGAAAGAAAATTACAGACCCATATCCCTGATGAACTTTGATGCTAAAATCCTTAACAAAATACTAGCAAACTGTTTCCAGTGATACATTAGAAAGATCATACACCACCACCAAGTGTGATTTATTCCAGGGATGCAAGGCTGGTATAACATCCGCAAATCAATAAATGTGATATATCACATAAATAAAATGGAGGACAAAAAATATATGATCATATTAATAGATATAGAAAAAACATTTGACAAAGTCCAGCAGCCATTTTTGATAAAAACTTTTAGCAAAGTTGGAATAGCGAGAACATACCTCAACATAACAAAGGTCATATAGGACAAACCTACAGCCAACATCATATTCATTGGTCAAAAAGTAAAACTATTTCCCATAAATCAGGAAAAAGAGTTGTCTGATTTCCTACTCTTATTCAATGTAGTACCAAAAGTTCTTCCCACAGCCATTAGAGAGGAGGAGAACATTAAAGTATCCAAATTGGAAAGGAAGAAGTAAAACTGTCATAATTTGGGGATGGCATGATATTGTACATAGAAAGCCCTAAAGCTTCCACCAAAGTACTACTAGATTTGAAGAACAAATTTGGCAAGGTAGCTGGATACGAATTTACATCCAAAAATTGATGGCATTTTTACACACCAACAATGAACTATCAGAAAGAGAAATTGAAAAAACAATACCATTTATCATCGTAACTAAAAAAATAAGATACATTGGAATAAACTTAACCAAGGATGTAAAAAACCTGTACTTGGGAAAGTACAGGACGCTGAAAAAAGAAATAGAGGAAGATATAAACAAGTGGAAGAAAATACCATGTTCATGGATTGGAAGAATTAGTATCATTAAAATATCCATACTACCCAAAGCAATATATAGATTTAAAACAATTGCTATTAAAATACCAATAGCATACTTCACAAAGCTAGAACAAATATTCCAAAATTTATATGGAACCAAAAAAGACCCATGATAGCCACACAATTGAGAAAGAAGAACATAGTTGAAGGGATCACTTTACCAGATACCAAACTATAATACAAAGCCATTGTAATCAAAACAGCCTGGTGTGGTACAACAACAGACATATAGATCAATGGAACAAAACAGAAACCCCAGAAATTGACCCATGACATTGTGGTCAGTTAATATTTGACAAAAGAGGCAAGAGCATACAATGAAGTAAAGACAGTTTCTTCAATAAATGGTGTTGGGAAAATTGGACAGGTACATGCAAAAAAATCAGATTAGATTTCCAACTTACTCCATACACAGGAAGAAATTCAAAATGGATAAGAGACTTAAATGTAAGCCTTGAAACAATTAAAACCACAATGAGGTATCACTTCACATCTGTCAGAATGGCTACTATCAACAAATCAATAAATGACAGGTGCTGGCTAGGATGTGGAGAAAGGGAAACTCTGGTACACTGGTGGTGGGAATGCAGACTGGTGCTGCCACTGTGGAAAACTGTTTGGAGGTTCCTCAAAAAATTAAAAATGGCCCAGTGATCCCACTTCTAGGAATATATTCTAAGATCCCTGAAACACTATTCTGAAAGAATATATTCACCCCTATGTTCATAGCAGCGCAATTTACAATAGGTAAAATCTGCAAATAGCCCAAGTGCCCATCCATAGGTGAGTAAATAAAAAGGCTGTGGGACATTTACACCATGGAATACTATTCAACTGTAAAGAAGAAGGATCTTGTACCATTTTGGACAAAATGGATCGACCTGGAGAATATTATGCTAAGTGAAATAAGCCAGGCAGAAAAAGACAAATATCACATAACATCGCTTATATCTGGAGTCTAAAGAGCATAATAAACTGGTGAACAAAATAGATTCAGTGATATTGAAGCATGGAACAGACTGATCAATATCAGAGGGAAGGTGGGTGTGGGTGTATGCAGGGGAAGAGATTAACCAAAGCATTTATATGCATATATGCATAACCCATGGATATAGACAATAGTTTGATTAAAGCTTGGGGTTGGGAGTGGGTGTGGGGTGGAAGGGGCCAATGGGGAAATAGGGAGACATCTGTAATACTTTCAATAATAAATATAATTTTAAAAACAAATTAAAGATACAAGAAAAAAAATTTCTGCCACTGAGAATAGGACCTATTGCTGGCCCCAGAACTTTAGGGGCTCATTTGAATGATCTGGGGCCTAGCAAGACATGAGAAGAATGCATTGTGCTAGTGGATATGAATCAGATCAGTTATTAAACTTTTAACCAATTTTCAGACTCTGAGAGAGCTCCCAATCAATATGAAATAAAATAAAATTTCTGTCCCAGGGGACTCAAAGTTAGAAATAATACTGTGTCATTAGTGGGACAAAAGCATTCATTCATTTATTCATTCAACATATATTTATTGAAATTCTAGTATGTGCCAGGAACCAGAACCAGAAACAAAACAGACTTTAGGTCCTTGACTCTATTGGATCTGCTTTCCATTGGAAGAGGGGAAACCAGATGGTAAACAGTAACAATGATTGTCTTAATAGTATCTGTGGGATTTTAGTTTGTGGAGGTGACCGAGTGGTGACATAAAGAGGCTAATGCCATGCAAAGATTTTTATTGCCAACATTTCTGGAGAGGAAGGGATGTGTTATGTCACTCAGTACCTCATGGGAGCAGGCACCAATGTCAGTCAGGAGGCAGAAAGGAGGGAGGGGAAAGCCCAGGCAAAGTCTTCATTGGTTTCTGTAAGAAAGGCAAGACTGAGCAGAGCAAGCAGCTTAGTATTGGAGAATTTGAATAATTTCAGAAGTGTTTAGGATTTAGGGGCTTTCCCTAGTTGTCTGGAGCCTGGCCCTGGGATGATTTTGGGCAGGGGAATATTGATTGGTGTGTGAAAGTTAGGTCAAGTAGATGGTTGAAGGTGTGTGCTCTGGAGAGGTTAGTTTGCATATGAAGGACATACTTCTGGTGAGCACTTTGTGATCACTAAGAATTGGCTACACCTGGGAGGTAGTTTCTGTCTAGTCAATGAGGCCACAAATGCTCAATTATCAAGAATAGAAATAATAGGAAAATATACATAATAAATTGGTCCTGTTATAAATGAATGCCATATAGATAAATATAGAATCTAAGACAAAATTGAATAATGATAAACAAAATTACCTAGTGTGTTATAAGGTAATAAGTGCTACAGAGGAAAGAAAAAAAATACAATTGTGCATGAGACTTAGGAAGAGCTGGTGGGTGGCAGTGTTAAATAGTATGGTCAAGGTAACTTTCATTGGGAAGGTAAGATTTAAGGAAACACTTGAGCCAAGGCTTGCCTTCATATGGAGATTCTAATATTTTAGAATTCTAGCAAGTTATAGATACTTAATACATTAATAACATCATTCATTCATTCATTCAGTTTGTTGGTCAGTCATCAGATATATAACAAATATTTATAAGCATCTCTAGAAACAGGTGCTAAATAGTTATTGGGGATACAGTGGTGAACAAAAAGAGAGATTCTACCATCATGTAAATTATCATCTAGTTGGGGAGATAGATATTGACTTAATGAACACGTAATTAAATATCTAGTGCAATTAAAATATAGTTACACAGTGTTAAGACAGCCTATAATAGGAGGTTTGATCCAGCTAGTAAAGTCAGTGAACACTTCACTGAATTTTGAAGGATAACTAGGTGTTGATTGGGATCTTTTGTGCTTCCTGAACTTGTGTGACTTTTTTCTTCACCAAGTTAGGGAAGTTTTCTGTCATTATTATTTCAAACAGGTTCTCTAGCCTCTTCTCACTTTCTTCTCCCTCTGAAATCCCCTATGATGCAGATGTTGTTCTGTTTCATGATATCCCACAGTTCCCTTACACTGTTCTAATGCTTTTTAAGTATTTTTTTATTTTTGCTTTTCTAGTTGAGTAATTTTTTTCTACCTTGTCTTCTAATTCACTGATTGTCTACTTGTTGCTGACTCACTCCTCAGCTTCTTCCAATTACTATTGATTCCTTCCAGGGTATTATTTATTTCAGCTAGGTCATTCTTTATTTCTGATTTGTTTTTATTCATGGATTCTGTGCATGTTTTTGTGCTGATATAGTTTCCAGTAAGTTTCTTATAGCTCTTATCAAGTTGTTTGTAGCTCTCACTAAGTTGTTTGAGCATCCTTATAACCATTACTTTGAACCTTATATCTGATAAATTGTTTTCCCCCATTTTATTTACCTCTTTTTCTGAAGCTTTCTCTTGTTATTTCATTTGGGACATCTTTATTTGTTTCCCCATTTTTCCTGTTTCTTTTTGTTTGTTTCTGTGTGTCAAAGGAAACTGCTATGCCTCCAAGTCTTGGTGTGGTGTCCTTGTTGTTGGATCCAGTTGTGTTTCTCCTTGATCTGCTAAGCTGGGTGCTATACAAATGACCCTTGTGTAGGGTATGTTAGTTCCCTTCTTAAATCTGGGTCACAGTTGCTTTTTTTCCATTTATTGGTGGGCTCAACTCTCAGGATTGTTCACTGCGGGTCTCAACCCAGACCATGTCATGCCTACTGTTCTACAGGTGCTGACAGAACAAATAAGGCATAACGAGACCAATACACTTAAAAAAATAAATAAAAAAATAATGAAAACAACAACCTCAACTAAAAGACTAAAGAACAAACAAACAAAACACACAGACAAAAGGAATAGTAGACTACCTGAGACCAGAATAATTAGAGGAGAAATGAAAATAAATAAATAATTAAGAAGATAAAAGCAAAGAAGAAAGAGACCAGAAATAGGGTCAGTATAATAACGGATAGAAAATAACAAAAAAAAAAATAATAATTTTTCAAAGTAATAATACTAAATAAAATAAAATATGGACTAGGAAAAGAATAATGGGAAAAGAAATGAAGGAGAAAATGGAATTAACAATAAGAATTTGCCCAGCCAGGCATGGCTCAGTGGTTGAGCATCAACCCAGGATACAGAAAATTGCAGTTTGATTCTGAGTCAGGGCACATGCCCGGGTTGTGGGCTCAATCCCCAGTCAGAGGTGTGCAGGAGGAAGCCAATCAATGACTTTTTCGTCATTGATGTTTCAACTCTCTCTCTCCCTTTCCTTTCCTCTCTCTGAAATCAATAAAGATATATTTTTTAAAAAGAACTTAGAAGAAGAGAATGAGAAAGAAAATAAATTAGACTAAAAAAAGTTAGAAATAGGAGAATATGGGGGAAAAGGAGAGAAAAATATTCAAATCAAACAAAAACAAACAAACATACAAAAACAAAATAAACCTTGGGGTCTGCTATTGTGGAGTTTGCTGGATTTTGCTTCAATGCTATTGGATCTGGCCCCTTCATGAGTGGGTTCATGGATCTCCTGGGCAGTTTTCTGATGCAGGCCAGTGTGAGTCATTGTCTCTGCCTGGGCCTGGGCAGCCTGGATGAAAAACTGCAGGGAAAATCCCCAAGTAGTTCAGTGGGCAGGGATTCCTTAGCCCAATGTTTGGGCTCACTCCTTGAATGTACTTCTTCTGGGTTGCTTTTCCTTCCCTTATGGAACTGGGCTCTGCAAGGTATCTGGTCAGGGTCAACATGGTATCAAATATTTGCATTGAGGGTAATGCTCATAGCTTGTAGGTGGGGCTGTTGGGTGTTTCCTCTCCTTCCACTGCCTCAGCTATTCCTGGGCTCCTGGCACCCATTTTTTGCCACCTCTAGCAGGAGAGGATAAAATTAAACTCAGCCCCACTTGACTCTAATTTTTCAGCATGGCTGGCTCTCACTGTATGAGACTTCTGACCAGTCTTCAACCAGGCAAGATTTCATAGTCCCTCATGCCACCAGGCCCAGTTGCTCAGGTTCAGATTTCTACCCCAGAGGCCTTTCACAGGTGAGGGATCTGGTGCCTCTTCTTCACTTGAGATAAAGAGAATTGCACCTCTCTCCAAGAACACTCTCACTAGTCCTCACCATGCTCTCTGCCAAAAGTTCTTTCAGAGAATAATCTGCCACCCAGATTCACTGCTGGATTGACTGCTCAGACCCTTCCACCAGTCTGAAGTTGTGCTGAGTGGCCCCTCCCACAGACACCAATCTAGGTGAGCTTCCCAGGCTGGTGGTGTAATCAAGCTTCCTTTTTGCCTGGAATAAGGTGGTCTGAGTTCCCTTGGAGGACTGAATTATAACTAATTCCCACTTTCAACTATGTGGGCTCTCTTTCCCTTCTCTGTTGTTCTGGTTTGGCGATCTCTGCTTGGGGTTGAGTTCCCACTCTCCCAGGAGGCAGGAACTGCACTGCTGCACCTCCCCTCTGGCTTCTCAACCACCTTGTACAATTGGGTTAATTGTCTCACAAACTCAGCATCTCCTATCCTCTCTCCATGCTGCCGGCTTGCAGTATTTCTGATTAGTTTTTTTCAGTTGGTTTTTCAAGTTGAATGTTCTGCAGTTTATCCACAAGTCCTGTCCAGTGTTGGGAGCAAGTAGATGGAACTTCCTTAGACTGAAGCCATGTTTTTTTTCCCTTGAGCTAATTTTTTACTATCAATTATCCTATGCCCACCTATATAAAAGAAGTATGTATATATAATTTTACTTTTATCCAATCCCAGAGGTTTCTCCACTTTGCTTTCCCCTGCCTCCCTAATCTATCACCATTGGATTTCATGCAACCCACTTATGTCTCCTCTTTTGATTGTTGTGTAAAATAAGGTACAAAACTCATTCTCTGGAGCATTATCTCAATTTCTTGAGATGCGCTTCCCTAAAATTGTCAACAGTTTGGCTCAAGTAAACTCACAAAATCCTTCACAGATTTGAATGTTTCTTACATTGACATTTACTTGGCTTAGTGTGGCAGGATTCCAAAGAAGCTCACCCAGGACCATTCTGCAGACTCAGACTCAGGGCTAAGATCCAGAAAATGGACCACTGGGCCCCACTTTCTCCCCACTGCATTGGATGAACTTTTGTGAGTTGTTTCTTGGATCTAGGACCTCCCCTTGCTTGTGGTAGAGGGTATGACTTTATTTGAGTTGTTCTTAGGAAATCCTTGAGGTGGCACTAAAAAATAGAAGTTGAAATGGGTGGCTGGTTTTAATTTTGGCTTTTCAGTTGGAATTTCTTTCTGAGAGTCTCAACAAAAACCTTCACTGTATAAATAAGAGTTGAACTCATTTAATTCTAAAGATAAGGAACACGTCTCTCAAGCCTGAATCTCAGGTGTTCTTAGGCTGCTAAGAATCTTAATGGCGGTGTCAGAGGTCATTCATCACAATGTGCAGAAGTCCCATAGGGAAATTCCAACTCAACTGTAATTAAACTGACAGGCTTGCCTGCAAAGTGCCGGTAAGGTTTGGTTCACCCAGTGCCCCAAGCCCTCCTGATTGTTTTACAGCCAGGAGAGAAACTGAGTCATATAAGCATGTTGAACACATCACAAGGGGTGAAAATTTCATGAAACTCAACCAATAAACAGCACACTACATAAAATCCCTAGAAAATTTGCTCAGACTCTGCAGATATACAAAGAAAGGCTAAAATTAAAATGTGAAATTGCACCTCTAAGATCAATGAACCTCAAGAATTCCAGCCCCTATTAATACTCCAGCAAGGTACATGTACAATTCATATGGCATCTCAACTTGCAAGTATCTACAGAATGGAAAAATTTAAATAAAAGTTATATCAGCTTGAAATGGCCAAAGTGGGGAACTTGTGACATCTCCAAATTGATTTTTATGTGCACTCAATTAGAAAAAGCTGGCCCTAAAATTAAATTGAATGAATGGAAAGCTTATCTTTATTGGAAATTAGACACTTCTAGGAGAAGCTCAGATAAAATATCTTATCTACAGGAAGCTAGTAAGAAAATTTTAGAGACTGTACCTAAATTAAATGAGGCTTCTGAAACCAATAAATGTCAAGATTCCATTCCTTCCCCTTCTACAGCTCCTCCATTATACCCTTTGCTTTTCAAATTTTCTTGTGATTTGTCCTCTACATCCCTTTTCCTTCTCCTTCTATATCCCCTCCACTACTACCCCCTGTTGATCTAGGAGAAAATGAGAACACAAATTCAGAGAAGGATAATTCAGGAATTCTAGCAGCTCCTTTCAGGGAAAAGTGTGTTTCAGGTAAAGGGGAACCAGCAATTGTATATGTTCCTTGGACTAGAACAGAATTAAGAAATCTAACTAAAGATTTCCATGACCCTCTCTGGGTTCCTGATGTATTTGCAAAAGGATTTGATTTAACTGATATATGGCCTTGGCTATTCTGACCTATACCAATTGATACACCAAATGGTTTCTAAGAGCAAGGCAATAGAATGACTGAATAAGATTTGCTGGCATACTCCTGTAGAGAATTTTTTAAAACAGAGAGACAAACTGAAAAAAATGTAAAGAATTAGCCCACCAGCATTATCAAGCCATACCTGAGATTTTTCTTCTGAAAATGGACTGGACCAAGATCCAGCAATGTAAAAGAATGCATGATGAACCAGTGCTTGATTTGTTTGAATGTTTTGTAAAAGCATTTAAACAATACTCAAGTCTCTTTCCAGACAATTTTAAGTATCATCAAAGTGATCCCTTACTAAATTCAGCATTTTTGGGAGGACTAGCTGAAGGGTTTGTAACTTTGATCAACAACATAAATTAAACTGGCAGACCAGCCATGCTGATGAAGTGGTTAGTCTGGCTAATCAACTATCTAAAACTATTCAAAAGAAAGAAAAAAGATAAAGCTGCCAAAAGTATAAACTTACAGTACCAACAATTAAACAACCAAGTCAGACCTACTTGAAGGTCTCTTAAACAAAAGGATAAATGAGTCTGTTTTTACTGTAAAAATCCAGGATACTGTAAGAAAGACCGAAGAAAACTGAAATGGGCCTTACAAAGAGAAAACAAACAGAAGTAAGCATAGGGTTGCTCCAAGGACTATGAGAGGGAATTTCCCCTTCTCCTTATTAATACATTAGGAGAAATTGAAATGATCATAAAAGGGAAGTTGGTAAAGCCCTTAGAGATACTGGGGCTACTTTATATGTTCTTAACCCTACCAAACTAAGTTTCCCTCTCCCTCAGAGTAAAGCTTCTGTGAAACTGGTAAGGGTATCTAACAAACAAATGACTGTTTTTAAATCAGGACCTGTCACCTTTCAACTAAGAAATGTTATGGAGCAACATACATTTTTACTGATCAAATCAGCCCTGATTCACCTGATAAGGAGAAATTTTCTCGAAACCCATGATGCCCACATATACTTTTTCCAGAAGGGTGAAATGTATTTAGAACTAAATGAATCAGATACTGAACCAATTGGGAAAATAACAATTTTAAAGGAACTTCCATGAAGAAAAAATAATCTTGAAACTGAATGTTTGTTACAGGAAGTTCCAATGCAACTTTGGGCTCTTTCCAGTACAGATATTGGCAACATCAAGTCAACCGCTCCTATTAAAATAACTATTGATAATATTTGCCTTTACCTAATATGCACCAATATCTTTTAAGACTTGATGCACGAGCTGGAATTAAGCCCATTATACCAGGTTACTTTAAAAAAGGACTTGTAATTCCATCTACAAGCCCCTCTAATTCTCCTATTGTTCTAGTAAAGAAACCAAATGGGAAAGGACAAAGATTTGGACAGGGTCTCAGAGATATAAATAAGATAGTTATTCCCAGACATCCTGTGGTTCCAAATCCACATACTTTATTATCAGCCATTCCTGTGGTCTGCCAATATTTTTCAGTAATAGATATATGTAGTGCCTTTTTCAGTATTCCAGGAGAAAAAGACAGTCAATATATCTTTATCTTTTCCTGGGAAGATCAACAATTTACTTGGACTGTAATGCCCCAGAGACATACCAAAAGTCCCACCTATTTCTCACAGGTACTAAAAACTGATTTAAATGATATTGAGTTTCCTAGAAATCCCACTCTAATCCAGGATGTGTATGATTTACTTTTATGCTATAAGACATTACTAGACTCCCAAAAGGACACAATTTACATATTGCAGCAGCTAGCTATAAAAGGACATATGGTTTTAAAAGTTAAGCTTCAATTTTGCTTACCTTAAATAAAATACCTTGGACATCTTATATTTAAAGATGGGCTACTGATGAACCCTAAAAAACTTAGAGGAATCCTATCTTTCTCTCATCCAAAAATAAGAAGCAGCTTAAAAGATTCCTAGGTTTCACTGGATATTGTCAAAATTGGGTTCCAAATTTTTCATTAATAGTCCAAGCATCTGTATACCCCATTAAAGTCAGATCAACCCCATCCAATTCAATGGAATCCCAAAGGGAAACAAGCTGTAGAGGCTCTAATGGAAGTATTAGCTAAAGCTCTGCTCTTGGACATCTTAATTATAAGCTTCCCTTCTTGCTTTTCAGATATGAAAGTAAAGAAATGCTTTAGGAGTTCTAACTCAGAACTCAGAGATCATCACAAACCTATAGAATATTATAGTCATCAACTAGACTCAGTAGCAAAAGGGCTCCCTCCTTGTATGAAGGCCATCTCTGTTAAAGCCATGTTATGTAAACAACAAAAGAGATAGTTATGGACTCTTTAACTATTTATGTTCCTCATTCTGTTGAATCTTTGCTGAAGTCTCATCACACTCAACACTTGTCAGTCGATTGGCTTCTTATGAAGCACTCTTGCTTTCTGCACCTAATATTGCTTTAACTTGGTGTAATTGCCTTAATCCTGCAACTTTTTTACACTTTTTATAGGATTAAAACACCCACAATTGTACTTTCCTACTGACCACTTTCTTGTTCCTAAGAATGATTTACAGGAAACTCCTATTGATAATGCTGACTTAATTTGATTCACAGATGGATCTTATCTAAAAGATAAGCAGGACATTACTGAGCTGGATATGCAATACCTTCCATGGTGAATATTATTGAAAATTCTTATCTACCTGAAATAAGATCTTCCCAGAAAGCTGAACTAATTGCTCTAACTCTGGCTTTTCAATTGGCCAAAGTTCAAGGAACCAATATTTACATTGATAGTTGCTATGCATTTGATGTAGCTCATGACTTTGGAGTCTTATGGAAGCAGTGAGGCTTCTTAACTTCCTCAGGGCAGTCCATAAAAAATGGAAAACTAATTGCAGAATTTTAAATGCCATACAGCAACCAAAATAATTGGCAACTATCAGAACCCCAGGGCATTCTAAAGCTACCACCATGGAAACATAAGGAAATCATTTTGCAGATGCTGCAGCTAAGCAGGTTTTGCAGCTTGAAAAAGTCAAGTTATGCAGACACAAGAATGCTCTTTGTTTTCTAATAAATCAATAAAATATTATATTTTCCAGTTTTAACAGACAGGTGTCTAGGAAGAAAGATAATATGGAAAAAAAAGGGGGGACACCTTTGACCCAGACAGACAGATGTAGCTTGGACCCAATCAGACACCTATTTTACCTATAGGAGCCCAATTCCTTGTACTTCAACATGTATATGAGCTAACACATTGGGGTCCTGGAAATATGATTTAATGGAATAAACAATATTATTTTAAACCTTCTCCCACTGTAGCTCATAAAGTATACAGCAGATGTTTTATCTGTCCAAAATATAACCCAGGAAAACCACCCCATGAATCCCAAAGATATTTCCCACTTCTTTTAGATCTAACTGAGGTATGGCAATTGGATTTTACCTAAATGCCACCATTTCAGGGATACAAATATATATATTAGTTATGATTTGTATGTTGTTTTCTCACTGGGTTGAGGCATTCCTTTGCAGAAGAGCAACAGCCTTAATAGTTGGTAAATTGTTATTGGAAAAAAATAATTCCCAATTTGGGAAATCTCTGTGAGTTACATATTGACTGAGGGACTCATTTCACTAGGCAAATAATAAAATTCATCTGTAGCATTTGGTCTATACTACAGCATTTTCATTGTGCTATTACCCCCAGTCTTCTGGACTGGTAGAACTTACCGATGGTACAATTAAAATTCAACTAGTCAAAATTTCAGAAGCCTTTGATATCCCCTGGACAAAAGCTCTCCCTATAGTATGCCTCAACCTGAAATCTACTCCTTTTGGTAAACATAAACTTTTTCCTTATGAAATAGTCACTGACCATCCTATGCATCTGGATGAAAGGGCATATGAAACAAGTTTTCTAAAAGGAGACGTTTTACATTATCATCAGTGGTTTATTAACCGCTTAAATAAATGATTTATTAGTAAATGATTCATTTCACAGTGTGATCCCAGGAGGTGAAGATTTCAAAGATCATGGCTTACAACCAGGAGATTTGATCTATTGGAAATGACACTGAAAAAAGACTCCAACCTCACTGGAGGAGACCTTAACAGGTAGTACTAACTAACCCATTTGCAGCCAAACTCAAAGGTGTTAACTCATGGATTCACATTTCTCATTTAAATAAGGCACCTGGCTGTGAATGGACATATATCCCCATCTCTGACACATGCCTTTATCTACAGCAGAGATCAAAGTCTTTTCAAGGACTAGAAGACATGGGCCACAGAGGCAGACAGCTATACCAAGATGTCAACAAGACTTGTATGCTCACAAATTGATGCTGCTCAAAACTTGTTCTTATATCACTTAACTTTATTGATTGAATGTACATAAAATTATTTTTATATTGTTATTATGGTTTCCTAATGGAATCAATATCTGTCTCCCCAGACCCTTTCCCTTATTAGATATAAAAAAAATTAACTTGGGTACTTGATAATCTCTCCTACCTACTAGACAATGATATTCTGATTATCAGTTACGATAATGAAGTTAACACTTTGTTGACCACACATTGATCTTCTCCTACTATCAATATAAGCTTTGGTACATTTTTTTTTCTGGTTAGATAACTTATAAAGGACACATCTTGAACAAATAGTTCCAAAAACACCTCCCCAATAATTCTCCTGGTAGAATTATATATGATCTAATCTAGATGAGTATTGTATAACTACAGGAATGGATGATGGAAAGCTGAATATAATGGGAAAAGGTTTACAACAACCTGCCCTCTCTATCATAGGATATTTTGTCCTCAGACTCACTAGCCATGCTCTTGTGGTTGGATGTCCATAAAACCAGAAAAAAAATCAATGGGTGTCCATTTCAAAAATTATTGGAATTACTTGGTGGATAGATATATCTGTAACTACTCCATCTTCTTTGCATCCTGGATGCTTGTGGGAAGCCCTATGGAATTCAAACTCTAGCTAATTTGGGTGTTACCCCTACCCATTTAACTATGGAATGGGAAACTCAAAATGTTTGGGTCCCTTCAATATAGCCCAGCTGCTTCCAAGCCATAGCTATCCAATAGCAACAATGTTCCTGATGGATCCAACACTGGCCCTCTAAAAGAAATAAAAGAAGACTATTTGGAGGAATAGGGGCAGGCCTCGGCATTCTGGGAAAAGCTAAACTTGCAGCTAATGAAGAACATCATTAATTAGAAAAAGGCGATTTATCTAAAATAGGTCATATAGAGGGAATGCTCTATCAAGAAGAAGAAAAAGGATGGGAAGTAGCATGTAAAGACAACAAATCTTCAGCTCAATGGATAGAACAGACTATAAGAACTCATGCATAAACCCAACAATGGGAACATGCCCATACCCTAGCTCAACAGGGCTTATTGTCTATGTGAATGCAAATAGAATCTGAAGTAGCTCTGAAACAATGGCCATCTATAATATGTGCAGGAGTCCAGGCCAGACACTCCTGAAATTCATAAGGTACCTCTGGATTTTGGAAAATTTTGGATGGGAAATGTGTTCTAGGACAATGTGTCTTAAAAGCACAGGCACCTCAGTTAGATCTTAAGCTTAAATTCTAAGTAGCTCAACTGGCTGGCATAGGGATCATCCTCAATAAGACTATAATACTTCCAATGGGAAATAAATGGGCCATATTTAAAAATAATAAACAATGGGTACCCATCTCACTACCTGTTTGTGAAAATCAAAAAGGTGAGGGGTTATGCTCCCAGTCTATATGGAATACTGAATTCACCTAACCCTGACCTATTGTATCTACCCCAACAAATAACAATATATGGTATATGGGAAAGGGGCATTTTTGCTCTGAAGGGTTAGAAAATTATTTTGTTATACTAAGTGAGTTTTATTGTAATAACACACAAGTTTGCATTAAATATTACTGGGCTATGGTGTAATATAAACTTATAGGCAAAATAACTTTACCTGAGGTTAATAAAACCTATGATAGTATTGACACTGAAAACCCACTGTATTAAAAATTGAACTTAATCCTCTCCATGAAGTAATTTCTATGGATACTAACTGACCAGGAGAAAAATTAAAGCTTCTAGATAATGAAACAGTAGAGAGTCTTAATTCCTCTGGCTAAACATATCATAAGGTACAAATTACAGTGGATGAAGAAGGAAAACATTATTAGCTTAATAAAAAATATGATAATACATGTAAAGGGTATTTTGGTTGGCTGGGATGCTTGTTCCCTTCAAACCCTTCCTTGTCTAGAATTAGATATTTTCTCTTCTTAGTTGTTTAATATTGTTGCTTTGGTTGCTGGTATGCAAATATTATACTAGATGCAGAAGAACAAAAGGCTCAGATCATGGTAGCTCAAAAATTAGAAATGATCCAGAATAATTTTTTTAACAAGGACATGTAGGATCTGGCTTCCCCCCATTCATTTCCCTTTTTATTTTGAATAATAATAATAATTCAACCTTCAATGCCATCTAAAAGTATGGTCTTACCCCATTTCCAGTGGTCCACCCTATTCAATAATACAAATGCTGACACTGAGACTTCCTAAGAATAAGCCTTCTTAGCACCATGAGACCTCATTATCCAACCAAAAAGTTGATGATCAACTCATCCTTTGGATTTTTTTAATGATCAAAATGGGGACATGTGGACAAAAGGTGCCACATACTAAACCTGACATGCTCAAAGGAGGCTGTGTGGGAGCCTCACAAACTCAAAAACTTAAAATAAGCACAAAGGATGGTATGAAATTAAAACTTTTAACTAAAAGCAGTTCATGGTGAATAGTCATGTCTTAGGTTGATATCTTCTCTGCCAAAGGTCAATCTTGACCTTAATTAAGCCTGTCTATTGTCTTTTTGCATCTACAATAACATATCTTAGGGATATCAAAGTAATTTTCCTCTTTCCAGAGGCCTCAAAGCACAGGCACCACTCTGCTAAGACCACATATCCCCGTATTGTTATTAATTGTTGACTGTTAACCATCCTATACATACCTATATCAAAGAAGTATATGCCTATCATTTTACTTTTTATCCAATCCCAGAGGTTTCCTTGCTTTGCTTTCTCCCGCCTCCCTAATCTATCACCAATGGATTTCATGTAACCCACTTATGTCTCCTCTTTTGATTGTTATGTATAAAGTAATGTGCAAAACTGCCATTGTCCGGTGCAGTATCTCACTCCATTGAGATTTTGCTTCCTGCAATTGTTGACAGTTTGGCTCAAATAAACTTACAAAATTCTTCACAGATTTGAATGTTTTGTATGTTGACAGGTATGCTCTTTTGTAAAAGAAAACACACAAGGTATTGCTCCACTGATTCAAAGTTCATTCTAAGCTCCCAAAACTTCTTTCCCACCTACTGACTGTTTTCAAAACAGCTATTTTATTTTCTGTTTTCACATCTGCCCAATCTTCATGAAACAGTCTTCAGATTTTGAAATAGTCTTGAAGGGAAGCCACAAAAATAATGGAAGGGCAAAACAGTTTTTCTCTGAAATATTTAGACTCTGTGTTTGGCATTAGCACTTCCTTTTATAAATTACTTAACCCTTCTAAGCCTCATCAATAAAAAGAACTAGAACACCTGTTCTTTCACCTCTGAGACTTGTGGAAGGTATTCACTGAGAAAGATAAACTTAGTAAACTGTAAGGGCCTTATATACCTATAGATTGTTATTAGTCAACTTTCCTTTTAATTGATCTACCAGGAATTTAGATCACATGCACAAAGCATTACAATTTCTCCATATTTTTTATTAAGTCTTTTTCTAATTACCTGTGTTGCCCTCCTTTAATAATTTCTTTCTACTGGTTCTGGTACAGATACAAATGAACTAGTAGAACACAAGAAACTTTCTGGTGCATATGCACATGGGACTCTCCCCAGCACAGCTTCTTATCCAAGCTTAACTACAAAGAAATTCAAAGAAGGAGAATCTATACTATGATACTCTGTGTGTCTATTTTCAATTTTTGATTAGTCTTATGTTGGTTATTTTTATTCTAATTGTGTTAGCCTTGAGCTTATGAATTAGAATTTTCCCTATTATTCATCTTCAAAATGTAGTCACTTTTCTGGTATGAAAAGAAAATGCACAATATGACTGATACATTTTTTTATTTAAAATGTTTTCTATTCACTTTTCCTATGGGCTTTATTTGCACTTTTTCTCTTAGTAATACCT
This sequence comes from Miniopterus schreibersii, assembly GCF_964146895.1. Classification (NCBI taxonomy): domain Eukaryota; kingdom Metazoa; phylum Chordata; class Mammalia; order Chiroptera; family Miniopteridae; genus Miniopterus; species Miniopterus schreibersii. The sequence continues at coordinate 85,381,737 of NC_138102.1, read as the reverse complement.
TATATTTGAATAATGCTGTGCCAGAACTCACTTTAAAGATGTAAGATGGCTTCAGCAACAAAGGTATCTGAGAAATGGTACACTCTCTATGGCTCTCTGCAGCCTCATGCTCAGCTGACTGCCCTGAAAGTCACATGCTGCCCAAAGACAAACATCATGCCCCAGAAGGGAGATTAATAAATGTATAGACTGTAATAACTACCTGATGCTATCTTTTAACTTAGAAATACATTGTTCTTTCTTGTGGTCTTCATCACTACTCACCAGAGGGTTCTTTTGTTCATGCCCTTTAAAAGGGGGTCTGTTGTGGGAGCAGTGTGGATTTTTCCCAGTCCACCACCACTGGAAGCAGCTGCTTTGCCCATGTATGTAAATTTCTCCTATTAAAGCTCTTATCAATTTGACTAAGGCTATGTGTCATATATTTGGAATTCATCCTGAATTTAGACTTTTGGAGCTTCCCCCAACAATGCTTAATACATTTCCTCTGGGGTAAGGTGTTATTGAATTGGGACTTGAAAGCAACTGTCTAATGAGATATGTAAACCAGAAATGACTACTAACTACTCTGCTTAGTGAATAAAGATTTTCAGTTTGCTGTCTTGCCAGTTACTGGTAGAATGGGGATTGAAATCTTTTCTGACCTCAGAATAATAGTTTTAACTAAACATAACATCTTTCCTATTTCACTTTTCTAATTTATGAAAATAAGGGTGTAGATTTGATTATCTCCAGGGTACTTGTAATTTTATTATCTTTAAAATTTGATCCAAAGTCATAAAATATATACTGTTCTCCTGTGTGTAGTGCTTCTAATTCTAGAGATACAAAGAGTTACAAGGTACCATCTCTCTTCTCTTATAGCTTATGATCCAACTGGAGGGTTAACAGTGCTAATGTGAAGATAAATAAACATTCAAGGTCAAATTTGCTAAATCCTATATGACTGACACACAAAAATAAGTTCTGTGGAGAGAAAAGAAAGTCACTTTGCCTTCAAACTACTGACAAATGAATTGACATATTGACCTTGTGGTTTCCAAGCAAAGGAGAAGTTTCACTCTTTAATACTGGCTACAAGTCAATATTAAGAACAAAACTAAAGCAAAGAAAAAAATTCTGTCTACTGATAAAAGGGGAAAGTTCACATAAAAGAGTCAACTGAAAGGAAAAGAATGTGAGGTGGTGGGAGTAGTGCTTATTCAATTTAAAACTACTATAGAGCTTAAGATGGAAAGTCCATAATAAAGGACCTTAAACATTTTTTTCACTCCTGTCAGAATTCTGTATTCATTAAATAGTGGAGTGAAAACAAAAATTTAAAGAGATCTTTAAAAGGGCAGAGGTATGAAGGTTAATGAACAATTTGTCCAGGGGAATAGCTTTTAGGGCTAAAATTTCTGTGTATATCTTTCCTCAGAATTTAATGTTTTTAAAGATGGCACCCTGTGAGTTACCAGGACAACTTGTGGATATCATCTTTAGAAGGCAAAGACTACAGATCTCAGCTCAAAGAATTTTGTCCACACTCTTTTATAAAAGCATGTTGATGCATTAGATGGGCTGAACACAAGATGGAGAATTCTATGCTATTATGTTCCATTTCTTTGAAATGTTATTACTATGGCTGAAGCTGCTTCTATAGTGTTGACAGATACCTTGTCTTTTATTTCTTCATTACCTTTAAAATGTGAAGCATGCTTCATTTTCAGCTTCTCATTGGACTTTTCTCAAGATGAGGCTAAAGCTCATTTCTTTTTTTTCATGCTGCTTTTATAAAAGAGAAAAGATTCTGGTGTTGGTCATACTGCTGATTTAGAAATGGTGTTGTCCTGTTTTCTCTGGATAGTATTCTTAGTAATAAATCTGGGCAAATGACTGACAACTAATTTGCAGTTGTGAAGAAAAGAACTAGAAGGTTAAAGGTCTCTAGGGCAAGATTCTTTTCTGTCACAGTTGTAGTGAAGGTGGGGGCTGGCACAGCAATGCTCAGCACTGAACGTAGACATTCAAGTTCAGGAGATTCCTCAGACAGGGTAATGATCATGATGATGTATTGTTAATGTGTTTTCAGTGATTAAAAATGGGATGGAAAATTGAGGTACTTTGTTGAGTAAAGAAAAACAAATATTTTCAACTAGGTTAGGTAAATAAAACATTAAAAAGACACTATTTCAAAAGATATTGATGCTACTCCTTACTTATGATAAACACATAAGCAATCTAAAACTCAAACCATCAGTTGCACTGATGAATTAAGTGTATACATGGAGTAAAGCATGATTTGGATTTTTTGGTTCATTAGGCAGCCCAGCTTTGGCTTCCAAGGCATTTCTTTGCATTTATGGGGACAGATTTGGATTTATAATATCATATGGCAGCTGAAACTTGCTAGACCAAAAACATCATGTAGCCATTGCACAGTCATTGATGAAGGATGATACATTAAATTTTTTCAGAGGCCTAGTCTTTTGGAGTTTACAAAAATAAAAATCTCATGCCTTAAGGATGTCGAGTTATTTTGTGAGTGTGCAATTATTTGCCTTGTTTTCAGTGAATTTTTTGGTCATTATTGGTTTTATTTTTACAACAAAGACTGAACTATGTAAACATTAATTATCCCATGTGTTTATTTGTAAAAATAATCTTAAGTATACATTGCATAATAGCTCTACAGAAACTTAATGAGAATAGGTGAACAGGCATAATTTGGTATAATTAATGAAACAAATAGGCCCAGTTAGGTTGTTTAACTAATGTGACAAAGTAATTGAGAAGATTCAAGCTTTGGTGTTGTGTTAGCATAAATCACTGTTCATAAAAGTTAATGGTAATTATGTTTTTTATTTATGAGAATTTACTTAACAAGTGTTGTTTTTTCCAAAAAGAATTATCTTCACGACACAGAGTCAGATTGTACTCACCAAAATCACTGAGCTAAGTGAAGGAAGGCTTAAAAGTCTGCATTTCCTTTCAAAATTATTGCTACTAAAAAATGAACAGACAATGAATACGTTAGAAAAATATATTTGAGATAATTTTCAAAATTCAACCTAGTGAAAGTTTTGTTACCAAATTGGCAAATGTTGCCATTATCACCAAATGAGGCAGGATAAAGTTAATAGTCTGATGCCATTCTCCCTCTCTTCTTAGCTCTCCTTGTCTTCCTAATGACACAGCAGAACAACAATGTAACATAATGGAGTCATTTTATATAAGTGGCCTGACCTGACAGTTGGAGAAAAAGGCATAGGGTGAGATATTGACAATACAGTTTTTAATTCGTTAAAAATTTCACTTTGAATTCTAACAGGAACCATGATTTTTACTTTGTCACTCTGTCTAAATATTCATGAAAAATATCACTTGCAATTAATAAGTGTATGAACAGTACATTTGTCACTGGCAAGCTGAACAATTCTATCCCTGGAAGTTATTAATAGGTTAATAAATGTCACTGTGAGAAAGGAGAATGGGTTCAGAGTTGATGGGAAAAGGTTGTAGCACTGGGTTTGAAAAAAGTTTTAAGTTACATTTTTATTCCTTATAAAAGGAGTACATGTTGGTAATCAGCATTTGTTTACATTTCCCTTCTTGACAGGAGTTTGGAGTTTTATTTGGAAATCTCTCTCTTCCTAAGTCTCATCTGTGGTCTCAGTGGGGTTCAGGGAGAACCTAAGACAGAGCACATGAGTCAATAAGTTCTTTACATTCTCCTGACATGTAATTGGTTCATTTTGAGTACGTGACTCAAGACAGACCAATCATAATGTATCTCAGAAATTTTGCTGATCACATGGACTTGAACCTACAAATATTTAGTCCCTATAATTGTGACCCTAAGGGAGAATCTTTCTGAGAAATCAAACAGGAAGAATAATTTAGCAGAAGAGAAATAGAATTCTATAAACTCACTTGAACCCCATAATTTAGCCACCCCTTAGACAACACTTACCCCAGGACCATTATGTTATAAAAGCCAATGCATTTCCTTTAGTTCTCAAGTTTGAGTTGAGCTGCAGCCAAGGAGATATAATGCTTACTATTGGGAAACTGGAAAGCATAGAAAGATACAAAAAAAAAATTATGATCAACTCTGACTCAAATTTATGTATTTAATTCTTGTTCTTTTATTGGTCTCTATATAAAGGTAACTTTGATTACAATTTGATGTATTTTTCTATCGTTTATCTTATCTTTGTTTAGACACAGAGTTTTATTTTTATCAATTTAGGATTATTTTTACAAAAATGGATATATAGTTTTATACATATATATATAGTTTATAAAATTAGAATTAGATTACATTAATAATTTTGTATCCTTGTTATTACCAAACATTGTTTCATAAGCATTTCCCCATTTCATTTAAACAATTTTTTATAGTGGAATAATATTTCATAGTATATGTAAAGAGTTAACTTTTCCATTATTTTTGGACATTGAGGCGATTTCCATTTATAAAACCTAGTTGTTTATGTTTTCAGTAAATAAATCTTTGTCCAATTTTTATAATTCCGGTTGATTTGCTAACAGGGGCATTATAGGACTAAAGTGGATGCATTTTTAAGGACTCTTAATTATATATATATATATATGTAAAATTGGTTGTCAAAAAGTTTATACTAATTTATATTCCCAAAGAACCTTGCCAAACTCAGTTATCATTATTTCTTAGCATTTTTATTAACTTAATAGCCAAGAATGGTCTCATATTTTTATATTAGAATATTTTTTTAAAATTTACTACTGTGAAGTAGAGTATTTTCTCATATGCTATTGATCACTTAGATTTCTCTTGTGAATTGTTATTCATGTCCCCTTTCTGTTTTTTTAATTGCCATTTTGTGGGGGGTTTCCTTGTTGATTATAGGCCTTTCTTTTATAAATCAGTAATTGTAATAAGTAGTGCTGCATTGATAGCTATTATAATATTTACTCACTGGTGCATCACAACTAGAATCCTAGGACTGTCAACTTCCATAATTCCAAACTAACCATGAAATACATTTTTCTTTCCTAAAAGTAGCAACTGAATTGGCTTCTGAAAATCATAAGCCCAAATCAACTTTTTTTGTAAAGCTGGAGGTCAGGGGGTGAGTTTGGCACCCAAAGCTAAAACATACAACTTCAGCATTGCCTATTATTATTAATTGAACTTCACACACACAAAAAATTGTGTACTGTTCCTACAAGGCATTGCCTCACAGATGTGATTTTTATGTAAGGTATTTATTCAGTGTAAAACCTGCTGGAGGGTTTGAAACAACCCTTTCTTTCCAAAAACTATCATGTACCTGCTTGCAACTTTATTTACTGGAAAGAATACCTTCTGTTTTCTAAGGGTAGTGTTGACTTTTTTCCAGAATCACAGCATAACACCTTGTCAATTCTTCCTGAAAAGGTTCTTTGTTCATATTTTGATGTTTGGTCATTTCTCAGAGATGAGAGATAGAGGAACAACTTTAAAATTTAAGAATGCAACATTTCTATTTTCACAGCTTTTATTGATCCAGGGAGTAAACTTGGCAGTGAATTTTATTGCTATGTAGTAAAATAATCTTAATCTAAGGGAGGAAAAAAAGAGAGAAAGAAGAGAAAAACGCAAAAGTTTGCTCAGTTAAAATCTTTATGTAAAGGCAGAATAGGTCTCAGCTGTACTTTTATTCCAATGACCAAATCCTAATTGCTGACAAGGACTTGCTAATTTCATCATGATAACTCATATAATATGTAATGTATAATTTTATAATAAAATATTTCTATTTTATTACTTTCCTTATATTTAGATACATTAATGAGGTTACAACACTGTTACTTACTGTCAATTACCACAAAACCTGAGCACACTTTATTACATTTTCCTCACGATTTATTTTATGTCTTTGATATATTGGTTATTGGTTACATGTATTACAAAATCTGCTAATAGTTTCTTTTAGGAAAATAAAAAGGCATGTGTTAGGAAGAAGTACAAAAGCTTTTCTTTCTTATGCTTTCAGCATATATTTTGGCCCTGATCAGTTTATATTGGGTTTGCTATCTTTCTCTGTTATTTATTAACAATATAATAATGTAATATATAATATAATAATATAATATATAATATAATAAAATTATATATATTTCAGTTTAAATTTTCTGAGAAGATAGACAAGTAAATCAACAGTTAAGTACAGTGTGAGAAATGTTTGATTTCATTAAAGGAGAGGGCATTGAGATTTATAAAGTAAAAAAAAAAAGGAGACAGACTTCATGCCATTCCATTCTGACCAGTAAAGTTTCCAATGAGAAATTAGCTGATAACCTTATGGGAGATCCTTTGTAGGTAACAGATTGCTTTTTTCTTGCTGCCTTTAAGATTCTCTTTGTTTTGAATTTTTGGCATTTTAATTATGATGTGTCTGGGCATGGACCTTTTTAGGTTCTTAGTGATTTGGAATCTCTGTGCCTCCTGAAGTTGTGTAACTTTTTCCTTGAACAAGTTAGTGAAGTTTTCTGCCATTATTTCTTCAAACACGTTCTCTAACCCTTACTTACTTTCTACATCTTCTGGCATTTCTATGATGCAAATATTGTTATGTTTCATGTTGTCCTACAGCTCCCTTAAGCTGTCCTCCTGGTTTTTAATTATTTTTTCATTTTGGTTCTCTGCTTGAGTGATTTTTTTTCTACGCTGTCTCCTAATTTGCTTATCTGATACTCAGTGTCCCTTAATTTTCTGTTTATTCCTTCCAATATTGTTTTATTTTTATTTCTACTATGTTATTCTTAATTTTCTTCATAGTGTCCATTTCTTTTCTTATGCTGTTGAGCATCCTTAGGGTCAGTATTCTGAACTCTATATCTGACAGATTGCTTATCTCCATTTCATTTAGCTCTTCTGGAGAATTCTTTTGTTCTTTCATTTAGGGCTCGCTTTTTTGTTTCCTTATTTTAAGGTAATGCAAAACATGCATCCAAAACCAAGAATACACTATTATGCAAGGCTATCATTGAAAACAGATGGTGAAATAAAGAGCTGCCCAGACAAAAAAAAGGCTGAAGGAGTTTGTCACCACCAAACCAGCATTGCAAGAAATGTTAAAGGGACTGCTGTAATAAGAGATGGAATAGAGAGAATGAGAAACAGGCATAAAGAAATAAAATGACAATACATAAGTACTTATCAATAATAACCTTAAATATATTGGATTAAATGCTCCAATCAAAGGACATACGGTAGCTGAATGGATAAGAAAGCATGACCCAAATATACATTGTCTACAAGAGACCCATCTGAGAACAAAAACTTCACACATGCTGAAAAATCAAATAAAATAAAACCAAAAAAAAAAACATATGGAGGACTTTAAAGGAGAGATCTTCAGCAATACAGTCATAGTAGGGGACTTTAACGACCCACTGACTTTTTTGGATAGATCTTCCAGAGAAAAAAATCAAGAAGGAAAAAGTGATTCTAAATGACACACTAGAACAGATGGATTTAATTGACAGTTACAGAACATTTCACCCCAAAGTTGCAAAATATGCATTCTTCTCAAGTTCACATGGGACATTCTCAAAAATGGACCACATGTTAGGACACAAAACAAGTCTCTACAATATCAAGAAGATTGAAATCATATCAAGCATCTTCTCAGACATGTACACCATGGAATACTATGCAGCTATAAAAATAAAGGATTAGTTACCCTTTGAGACAGTGTGGTGGGACCTGGAGAGTATTATACTAAGTGAAATAAGACAGTCAGAGAAAGACAAGTATCACATGATCTTACTCATATGTGGAATCTAATGAACAAATTAAACCAATGAACAAAACAGATCCAGAGACATAGAGGCAAGGAATCTCAGAAGAAAGGCAGGGATGAGTGAGTGGGTGAGAAGAAATTAACCTAAGAACTTATATGCATATATGCATAATCCATGGACACAGACAATAGTTTGCTGAAGGCCAGGGGGAGGCATGCAAGGTGGAGGGGATCAATGAGGCAAAAAGGGGGATATTTGTAATACTTTCAACAATAAAGATAAATTTTAAAACAAGAACACAAAAAACAAAGAGAAGACATGCTTTTTTTCCTTGTTTTCTTCTGTTGTGGCCTTGGGGTTGTTGTTTTTCTTGTGCCTTCTCCACTTCCCCATTTAGAGGTACATTGCAGTCTGATTTCTCCTGAATATCTAGAAAAGAAGCCATAACAGATTTGCAGGTATATGGGGTGATGGTACATATAGATATGTCTAGAAGAAGCAGCACTGAGGCCAGATGAGGACATGGGTTCATAACCAGATAAAGAGAAAAAGGGAGGGAAATGGATAAGGAGTTCTATTAAGAAGAAATGTGGGGGGGAAACCTTAAATATTGACAGAGAGAAGGGGAATACTTGAGAAGCTCTGGTTAGGTGCTACATAGAGTGGAGTGCAGATAATTCCCATGCAGAGGGAATTCCCAGGCTGCTTCCACAATTCCAGCTCTAGCATGACAGAGCCTTGACTGTTCCTTCTTCCCCACCACCAAATTTCTAAGTCTTGCTAATCTTGCCCTTGGATAAATTCCAGGTCCATCCTTTCATTGCCTTATTAAACACAAATTTTAAAATTTGTTTTTATTAGTGCAGTTCTAGCCTCATGATATCATTCCTGGGAAACCTCCAGTCTCTTGCCCTCTGAGACATACTTCTCTTTGCAACAGAAGCTTCTTTCTGAAGCAAATCAGATCATAATACAGCTTCTTAAAATAATTTTAAGTAGTCAAAGGACTTGAATAGAAATGTCTTCCAAGAAGATGTACAGACACCAATAAGAACATAAAAAAGATGCTGACCATTACAATTATTTAGAGAAATGCTAATTAAAACCACAGTGAGGAACCACTATATACCTATTAGGATGGCTGCTATCAACAAAATAGAAAATGTCAAATATTTATAATGATGTGGACAAATTAAAAACTCTTGTGCATTCCTGGTGGGAATGTACCCTGGTCACCACCCATTTCCAGCCACTGTGGAAAACAGTATGGTATTCCTTTAAAAAAAAAACAAAAAAACACAGAATTACCATTTGATCCAGCATTTTCACATCAGGGTATATACCTCAAAAAATTCAAAACCGGGCCTCAAACAGGTATTTCTACATCTTTATTTATAGTGGCATTAGTTCACAATACCCAAAAGGTGGAAACAACACAAGTGCCTTTGAACAGATGAATGAATAAACAAAATTTGGTATATATGTACTTGGAATATTATTCAACCTTGAAAAAGGAGGAAATTCTGGCCTATGTTATAACATACAGCAATCCTTGAAGATAATATGCTAAGTGAAATAAGCCAGTTACAAAAGGACAAATATTGTATAATTCCACTTTATGAGGTCCCCAGGGATGAGGAAGGGGGCAGGGGATGAAGAGTTATTGTTTAATGAGTTCTGAGTTACAGTTTTGGAAGATGAAAATGTGAGGACCCACCAAGACAGAGGCAGGCCTGTAGGCCCCGAGGCAGGAAAAAAGGCATGCATGAGTGACTCAGTAAACTGCAGAGGGTGGAGGCAGTTCCAGGAATTAACTTAAAGCGGTGGGTTTGATGAATACCAGGTGCACTCCAGCTTCAGGCGCCAGTGGTTGAGAAACATCCTGAGCCCACCATTCCTAAAGAATTTATAACCCATGTAACTTTGTAACTGACAATGATTGCTTGTTCACTGTAGCCCTATATAAGCTTGTGGGAAAGTTAGATCGGGGTTCGAGTCAGAATTCCACTGTGTTGGATACAATCGAACCCCAGCTAGCTGGAATAAAAGTCCCTTTTGCTGTTACATTATCAGCTCTGGAGTGATTGTCTTTCCGCTGCATAGGGGATCTGATTCTCGGACATAACAAGAAAAAGCTTTTCAGATGGATGATGGTAATAATTGTACAACACTATGAATGTACTTAATGCCCTTGAACTAAACTGTGTCACTAAAAATGGTCAATATGGTAAATTTTATGTTCTGTATATTTTACAAGAAAAATCATTTTGCCGCTTCCATTCATTTTAAGATAAAATTTCAGTTTAAAAGTATGATATGGTCCCTAGTTCATCTCCCCAGATGGTCATTTTTCACCTGGCCCAGACTCCTAGTGCCTGGCACTTTGTCTTGTCAAGCTCAACCTTTGTCACCTCCCCTGGGAAATCTTCCCTTACTCATCCTCACATCTTCCTCCCACACACCCTTGCAAAATTAGGTCTTACCCTCACCTTGGTTGCATTAGTCTCTTTTTTTATCACAGCACTCTTTGTATACTTTCAGCTCGCATATAAAATTCAAAAATTTAAATTTTGTTTTTATTAGTAAATCCCCCATTAGGTTGTATTGAAGGTTGAGACTATCTTTTGTCTCTGTTACTCCAATGCTGAGAACGTGGCCTCAGACCCTGTAGATACTTAATATATTTTTGATATCTGAACAAAGGAATGAAAGTGATTAGGAAGAAAGGGAATTTTGCAGTTTGATCTAAACAGCTCATCCCATATATAAACAGAAATAATCACAGCAATCACTTTTGATGGGTTTTGGAGAATGATATGAGGTTGACAATATTTGTATGACACCTAGAACAACACCTGACACATAGCAAGTGCCAATAAATATTAGATATTTACTTTCAGTATTGAATGACCTATAAGACTTTTAAAACAAGTTTCTCATAACTCTTTTAAAATTAGGGTTGCCATATGGAAACTATGGTAAGGAAATTCCAGACATACCTTATTCCTCTGGGTTCCCAGCCTACCCTGCAGCAGTTTGTTTTCAGAATTGGTGAGGGGAGGACATGCTTAATATTAGCAGATGGGTGGTGACCAGGGTGGTGGGAAACTATTCCAAACCAGCCCCTTCTGATGTGAATGTGGATCAAACCACCTTTCAGCATGTTAACTTCGATGATACCAACTTCTCCCAGAGACTGTTCCTCTCTTGGCTGAAGTGGAGACGTCCTTTAGGAGGATGATCATGGGGGCCAATTGCTCTTCCCAAGTGATTGTAGTTGTGCCAGACAATCTGAGCTCCCTGCCAGCCCCACTCCCATGGTCTGACTGCCTCAGGTTCTGCTGAGTAGCTGGAGTTTCCATGTGGCTCTCCTCTACTCCGTCAGGGTCCTTTCTTAAGTCTGATTATGAACAAAGAATATGCTCAGGGTTTTGACAAGTTAATTTTTGTAATTTCTCAAAAATATGCAACTATCTGAGATATGTGTCAGAGATATATATATCAAAGATGCCTGTAAAAAAATTGCACTATGGTTTAATGTGGTGGTCTTTTCTTTTGCCCAGATAGAGCTTAGGGAGGCTATGAAGAGATATCCAAAACAGTGTTTCCAGTGTGGACCAGAGGGTTTTCATTTTAGCTTAAAGGGTAAGCCTTAAAAGAAGTTCTTAGAAGAAGGAATATCTTTACCTGAAAGCACATGGAAGAGCATTTAGGGATTTCAAATGTGAGAGCCTAGAGATGGAATTCACTTGGCCTCTCAGCTTTTGCCATAAAATGGAGGCAGGATCATCAGCCTGGGGACCAAGAAGGTTAACATTTTGTAAGATTCTATAGCATTACTGATTTCCCAATGATTTTTTTTAAGTTACTGTAATAAAAATCTGAAAACAGAAAGAGCCTGTGTGTTTGATATTGGGGCTACAAAGAGGAGGGAAGCTGCATAGGCTTTAGCCCTTTGCTGAGTCTGGAGTGTGTGTGTGTGTGTGTGTGTGTGTGTGTGTGTAAGGGTGCTCAGTGTCAGTTACAAAGTGAAGAGGAAAGCAGAACGAGTCCTGTAGCTATGAAGCCATGACAAGGGGGAAAAAGTGAATCCAGGTGGCCTCAGGGTTGAACTGCAGAAGGACATACTTTTGTGGTTTGGGGTGAGCACTAATAGGCAGTTGGCTCAAAGGCAGACCACAGCTCTGTAAGAAAGCAAGAATATGCTTGTAAGCATTTTTAAAACTTTGGGTTGTGAGTATCTTTCATAGTTTTTCCCATAAGCTTTGATTGGAAAGGGGAAATGTGATCACCTGTCTCCGTAATTTTCCATTCACATTATTTGTGGTAGCAAATGCTATGGTTTATTCTGTTGATTCCCTAAAAGGACACTTTTGGACAGAGGTGTGGTTCTAATCTGCCTGGAACAGGCAATCAAAGGTTATTGGAAGGAGCAGGAGGCACTTCTTTCTTAAGTAAGATGTGTAAAAAAAAGGAGTTGAAAATAAAATGAAACAGAATAGAGCAAAGGTGTAGAAGCTGGTTATTCAGGGGGAGAAATTCAGCCTAAGACAGGGACCACAAGGCTGGCACTATTCCTACCCACCTATTTTACTTTTATAACTGTCACCCCCATTCAACCTGAGACAATTGAGAGATGAGAGCATTACATACTTTATTTTATTATTCAAGTTATTGTTTCTGTTTATTGGTAAGGACATTGATCATAGATACAGCTGGTGTTATATCTACTATGATTTAGACTCTGTTTACATCAACATAGAGGAATTGAGTCAGACTGAAATACAGTAAATCTTACAACCAAAGTTTTAGCATAGTTGTGTGTTTGCTAAAGGTAAGAAAATAGGTCAGTGAATTGCAAAATAATAAGAGTTGTCTAAACTTCTGGCATTATATACATTATTTGAATGAATAAATCAGAAAAATAAATTATGTAATCATATTTGTAATGACGATAGCTCTATATATTCAGCATTGATTTTAATACTGTCCGCACAAAGTAAAACATATACATAATTAAAAGATTCCAATGTTAAGAAAAATTTTTACTATACTTTTTCATGTAATAAGCAGGCTTTTCCTTCCTGTTTCTCAAAATATGAGTGTTACCTTTAAGTCAATTGTTATAGTGCATATAGACAATAAATATCTTAAAAACATGGCTTTAGTGTATTTATCTTTATATATTCATGCACAGCCTGAAGTAAGAAGAAATCCTTATTCTTACATGCAAGATTTCATTGTGATTCAACTTTGTCTTTTACTGTGTGTGAGAAGCAGAGAAAACAGTGCTAGTCAGAGATTTCTTACTTTTTATCTTCCTTTCCTGAAAAATAAAATTGTTTTGCATCCCAGAAGTTCCAAACAAACAAATAAATGAAAGGGTTAAATATATACTTGTGATTCCAAATCATCTGACATAGAGAAAATGGAACATATTTTATGTGTCAAGTTAGAGTTTGAATTTCTAACACTTGTATCTATAACTTAAATAATGAAAAAAATATCTAAAAATATCAAATAAAATTCAGAATTTTTCACAGCTTTGGTTTGGAGAATCTTTTCAAAGCAAGACAAGAGGAAATCAAAACATATTTAACTACATAGCATTTTTATATTTAATACTCAGTAGAAAGTAGCATAAATTCAAAGGACAAACAATGGACTGGGGAAAATATATGCAACAAATGAAATATGATAGATATCAGTAAATCTGGTGTATTTGTTATCTAGCAGCAGAGAGATTTTTATAAATTAAATCATGTCACTCATTTGATGAAAACCTTCACTGCCTTACCATTTTGCTAAGTAACAGTCACTGTAATTGCTATGACTGAGGAAGTCCAGCCTAACTGGGTGGGAAGGTTTTCCTTGCCTTCATCACTTGTCTCACAGTTCCTGCTCTTATCTACTTGGCACAAGCCACAATGGCCTGCTTGCTATTCCATAGGTACACTAACTGATCCCTCCCTTGGGGATGTTCTTCCTTAGCTCCACCTTTCCCAAAGCCTGTCCAGAACCTCCCACTCACAGGAGATCCACTAGCCCAATCTTACAAACTTCTGGCAGCCACACCTTGCTGAGCTATATCTCCTCCCAACAGAATATGGGACAGCCTGAGCTGTGTGGCTCTATAACGGGGGTCATTTCCCCATGGCATTAGCAGAACCCTCCCTTCACACAGCCAAATCTTGATCTGTTTTGGCCTTATAAACTCTGCTGGCCTCACCATGACAACTCTTTAAGACACAGTCCCAACACAAAGGTGTGCGAGTAACCAGCGGGTGGCAACTATACTTTGTATACTTGGAGACATTTGCTGAGTGGCCTCAGATGCAGCCCTGGCACCAAGTTAAACCTATATTAATCTGGTGAACACCACTCACTCTTACCTGATCACTCATTGTAACCTGAGTACCACCAGAGGTTCTTTCAGTGACTGAGCCTAACAGGCAACAGGCCTAAGGAGGCAGGGAAGGATCTTGGAGTTCCTTAAGACTTTTGCTGACCTGACCCAAGACCCAGTGCTGGTAAAAGCCAGCCCTAGTATAAAGCATTGTTCTTCCCACACACACCCAGGCCTAGCAAAGTCAACTACAAACTGTGGATCACTTGTAGCTCCAAACAGGTTGCTAACAACCAGTCACAGGCAGCATCTTACATTGGCCTGTACCAGATCCCCTTGCAAAAGTCCCAGAACAAACATACCCAGTGGCCAGCTACAGACAACATTAGAGCAAGATCCAATAAGTTTCACAAGTGGCATTTTCAGAGGGAGATCTCAGCAGGCAACAAAACCTCTTGAAGCAAATTCCACTTTGTGTTCTCAGTACCTACACAGCAGCTCACACACCTTGATTGGAATAGAGTCTCACAGTAAGCCACACTCATAGTAAGCCCATGTCAATCTCATGCATAAATGTACCAATAGAAATCAAGACAATTATAGCAGAAGGAAAACATAACCTACACAAGGGACATTCCTGGAGCACCCAGCTCAGGTGACCAAGACCTAAGTCATAGCAGATCTATATAATACATAGAAATAAACACAAAGAGGCAGCCAAAATGGGAAGGCAGAGAAATGGGCCTCAAATGAAAGAACAGGAGAAATTTCTAGAAAAAGAGTTGAATGAAATGGAGGCAAGCAATTTATCAGATATAGAGTCCAAGTTAATAGTTATAAAAATGTCCAACAGCATGAAAAAGGGCATAGAAACCATTAAAAAATGACCACTCAGGAGTGAAGAATACAATATCTGAAGTGTAGAATGCAGTAGAAGGAATAAAGGTAGGTTGGATGAAGTAGAATATCAAAACTGCGATTTGAAAGACAAGGTAAAAAACACAACACCAAGGCAAATTAGCAAAAGAAAATAAAATTTTAAAAAATAAGGATAGTTTAAGGGGACATGAAGCATACCAACATCCACATCATAAAAGTACTAGAAGGAGGAGAGAGAGAGCAAGGGATCACAAACCTATTTGACGAAATAATAACTAAAAAGTTCCCAAGCCTGGTGAAGGAAAAGACACAAAAGTCCAGGAAGCACAGGGAGTCCCAAACATGATGAGCCTGCAGAGAACCACATCCAGAAACATAATTAAAATGACAAAGGTTAAAGAAAAAGAGAGAATCTTTCTTTTTAATTTAACTTTTTATTGTTGAAAGTATTACAAATGACCACTTTTTACCCCATGGATCCCCTTCACCCTGCAGCACCCACGGTCTTCACCACTCTGTTCTCTGTGTCCATGGGTTATGCATATATGCATATAAGTTCTTCAGTTAATCTCTCCCAAACCAAACATCCACCCCAGCATTCCCTCTGAGATTCATCAGTCTGTCCAATGTTTCTATGTCTCTGGATCTGTCTGTTCATTGGTTTCTTTTGTTTATTAGATTCCATATATGAGTAAGATCATCTGATACTTGTCTTTATCTGACTAACTTAATGTGCTTAGCATGATACTCTCCAACTATCACCATGCTGTCTCAAAGTATAAGGGCTACTTTGCTTTTACAATTGCATAGTATTCCATGGTGTAAATATCCAGGAATATGTTTGATATGATTTCGATCATCTTTAACTCATAGATACATTTTTTGTGTCCTAACGTGTGGTCTATCTTTGAGAATGTCACATGTGCAGTTCTGGGGAATGCATATTTTGCAGCTTTGGGGTGAAATGTTCTGTAAATGTCAGTTAAATCCATCTGATCTAGTGTATCATTTAGTCAGCATTTCTGTTAATTTTTTATCTGGACAATCTCTCCAGTAACATCAGTGGGGTGTTAAAATCCTCTATTCTGATTGTATTGCTGTTGATCTCTTCTTTAAGGTCATCTGGAAGTATTTTTGTTTTTGTTTTTGTTTTTCGGCATGTCTGCCTCTGTAATTCTGACATGGGTCTTTTGTAGGCAGCATATATTTAGGTCTTGTTTTCTTAATTATTCAAGTACCCTATGTCTTTTGATTAGAACATTTAATCCACTTATATTTAAGGTTATTGTTGATAGGTACTTATGTATTGCCATTTTATTTCTTCATGTCTGTTTCTCTTTCTCTATTTCAACTTCTTATTACAGAATTCCTTTAACATTTCTTGCAATTCTGGTTTGGTGGTGATAAACTCCTTTTTAGTCTTTTTTGTCTGGGAAGCTCTTTATTTCATCATCTATTTTGAATGATAGCCTTCATGGATAGAGTATTCTTGGTTTCAGATCCTTGTTTTGCATTACCTTGAATAGTTCATGCCATTCCCTTCTGGCCTGTAGAGTTTCTGATGAGAAATCAGCTGACAGCCTTATGGGAACTCCTTTGTAGGTAACAGATTGTTTTTCTCTTGCTGCCTTTAAGACTCTCTCTTTGCCTTGAATTTTTAGCATATTAATTATGATGTGTCTGGGCGTGGGCCTCTTTGTGTTCTTCTTCTCTAGGACTCTCTGTGCCTCCTGAGCTTGTGTGACTTTTTGGTTGACCAGGTTAGGGAAGTTTTCTCCCATTATTCCTTCAAACATGTTCTCTAAACCTTGCTTGCTTTCTGCATCTTCTGGCACTCCTATGTTGCTAACATTGTGTTTCATGTTGTCCCACAGCTCCCTTAAATGTCCTTCTGTTTTTTAACTGTTTTTTCATATTGATTCTCTCGAGTGATTTTTTTTCTACCCTGTCTTCTAATTT
The DNA here is from genome assembly GCF_964146895.1 of Miniopterus schreibersii. Classification (NCBI taxonomy): domain Eukaryota; kingdom Metazoa; phylum Chordata; class Mammalia; order Chiroptera; family Miniopteridae; genus Miniopterus; species Miniopterus schreibersii. The sequence continues at coordinate 85,364,798 of NC_138102.1, read as the reverse complement.
GCTGATCTGAGCCTCAGCTTCACCCAATCTTCTGGAACAAATGTCTGTGTGTGTTTTAAAATTTTCATTATGTCATTCTTATTTTGAATAAGAATTATTCATATAATAATGACAATATTAGATGTCTTTATGTCCTTCATAGTTTCCATTTCTTTTATCATGTTGTTGAACATCCTTATGATCAGTATTCTGAACTCTACATCTAATAAATTGTTTATCTCTATTTCATTTAACTCTTCTTCTGAATAATTCTTTTTTCTTTTATTTGGTGCTTGTTTTTTATCTCCCCATTTTGGTTACCTCTTTGGATTTGTTTCTATGTGTTAGGTATATCTTTTAAGACTCCCAGTCTTTTGGATGATCTCTGGTGCAGACTAATGTCAGACACTGTTTGTGACTGTCCTTCAGTACCTTGTTTGAAGTGTTCCATACTCCACAGTTTTTAGTTCCTTTTGTTGAGGCTGGTTGTGTTTAGACAGAGCCAAGATGAGCACCAGAAACCCTGGGTCCAGAAGCAAATCAGGCAAAGTTTGAAAGCACCCAGAGGCTCCCATTCACTTTCTTAATGAGCTTCAGTCTTTAGAAACTCACAGGGTGGGGTGAGAGATCTTTCAGCAGGGTGGGGCAATTTCTACCACCCCACCACCACCCAGATAAAAGCTGCTTAGAAGGTAAATGTCTGACTGGAAAAGAAGTCCTCTGCATTATGGGGGAGTGATTCAGCACAGGAATCCATAAGTCTGCCCTCTGAGATTTATTACCCCAACCAGCAACCCTGGATTCACCTCACAGAGATATAGGCAACTCTTTTCTTTTACTGCCAGAATACAAGGTGAGGGTATGCAAATGAAACTGTGCATTGGACCTTTAACAGACTGCCTGCATTTCCAGCCATCTTTTCCTGGCAGACATCTCACTGCTTTTCACAGCCAAATGTTATGTGGGCACCTATTCCAGTCCTTATGCTTTTGGCTGGGAAGCTCTGTTTTGGTTTAGATCCCAGAGTTCTAAGTTGGAAACCCCCACTGCTGACATATCCCTCAGGCACTTCAGCTTGTGCCTGTGGGAGCCCAGCAAGCTCTCTCATGCCTCTACACTTCCTACCAGTCTCTATGTGGTCTCCATTTTATGTCCTTGGTTATGAGGGTGCTCTCCAGCTACTCTTCAGTTGCAGTTGATTATTCAGGATGTTTTTTCTATATTTTAGTTGTAATTCTAGTTTGGTCCTGGGAGAGTGTCAGTGTAGCTTCTACTCAATCTTCTGTCATCTTTCAATCTCTGTGGGGAGCTGCTGTGGCCCCAGGCACAGAGGAGCTGCCTGGGTGAGCTGCAGATGTGCTCTCCTGCTCCCTGACCCAGACCTTGAGGCACCAAGGCCATACTAATTTAGTTTGCGGCCTTAAATTCTAGAAAGGCTTATTAGGAAGCTGGCCCTAGCCTGAAGGGTTAAGGGACAGTCAAGCCACATACCAAGCCAAGGACTTAATCCTCCCCAAAAGTTCCCATTAGAAGCCGAGATAAAGATAGTTACCAATGTCTGAGCTCATGCAGGTGGCAGAGTGTTTACTCTGAAAGAGCACTCAAATGGCCTTGTAGGAATGTGGGGAGGGGTGCTATTCAACAAAATCAACAGTGCCTGTATATATTGAGCTGAGAAAATAAACTTGGGGCTGCAGCAGTCACGAGCTGCAGTCCTCCCGATCCCATCTTTTTTGTGTCTGTCTTTTTTCCATCCTCACCCCTTCCTCAGGGCCGTTCGACTCTGCTGGCGGGCTCCGGCAAATCTCCCAAAGGGAGATCCTAAAAGACACAGAAGAAAAACAGTTACCTACAAGGGAATACCCATAAGACCATAAGCTGATTTCCCAACAGAAGTATTTCAGATCATAAGGAACTGACAGATAATATTCAAAGTAAAGGAAAGCAAGGACCTACAACCAACACTATCTTACCCAGCAAGATAAAGAGCTTCTCAGACAAGAAAAAGCTAAAGAAGCTTTTTTTCTTGTAATACTGGTTTGTTACCACCAAACAAGTATTACAAGAAACAATGTTAAATGTCCTGCTATGAGAAGGAGGAGGAGGAGAAGACGAAGAACAACAACAACAACAAAATGGAGAAACATAGTTAAAAGAGTAAAATGGCATTAACTACTTACCTCTCAATAATCACATTAAAAGCAAAAGACTGAAATGTTTCAATCAAAAGATATAGGGTAAGGGTGCTTTGAGTATTTGCCTGATCTGCTATTGGACCTGGGCCTTGGAAAAGCAGACTTTGGTGTGCACCTTGGTCCTGTCCAAATGCACCCAGGCCCAACATAGGGAACAACAAGCCATGGGTTGTTGATAGCTCCAAACAGAGTACTCAAGCCCAGACAAAAATAGCTTCTGACATTGGCCTGCATTGAAAACCATCACAAAAGACTGAAAGTCTCAGCAGATCGACCTCAGACCTAGAAACAAATCAAATAGGCAGCCAAATTGGGGAAACAAAAAAAACAAACAGATCCAGCTCCAAATATGAACAAGAGTATTCTGAAGTGGAAGAAGTAAATGAAATGGAGATTAGCAATCTATCAGATTTAGAGTTCAGAATACTAATTGTAAGGATGGCGAGACAAGATAGGGAAATTATGAAAAAAATGAAGAATGACATAGCAGAAATAAAGACTACATAGGAAAGAATAAACAGCAGATTAGAGGAAGTTGATGACCAGACCAGAGAATTAGAAGACATGGTAGAAATATCACTCAGTCAAAGATCCAAAAAGAAAAAACAACTAAAATACAGGAGGACAGTTTAAGGGAGCTGTGGGACAACATTAAACAATATTCACATCATAGAAGTGCCAGTAGATGTAGAAAGCAAGAAAGGTTTAAGGACACTGTTTGAAGAAATAATGGCAGTAAACCTTCATAACCTGGTACAGGAAAAAGGCACACATGTTCAGTAGGCACAGAGAGTCTCAAGTAAAAAGAACTCAAAGAAGTCTATGTCCAGACACATCATAATTAAAATGCCAAAAATTCAAGACAAAGCAGCAAGAGAAAAGCAATCTGTTACCTACAAAGGCGCTCCCACAAGGCTGTCAGCTGATTTATCATCAGAAACTCTACAGGCCAGAAGGGAATGGCAAGAACTATTCAAGGTAATGCAAAACAAGGATCTGAAATGAAGACTACACTATCCATCAAGGTTATCATTCAAAATAGATGGTGAAATAAAGAGCTTCCCAGACAAAAAAATAAAAATTAAAAGGCTAAAGGAGTTTATCACCGCCAAACCAACATTTCAAGAAATGTTAAAGGGACTGCTGTAATAAGTAGAAATAGAGAGAGAGAGGGAAACATAGTCATGAGTAACTGAAATCTCAATACACAAGTACCTATCAATAATAAACTTAAATGTAAATGGATTAAATATTCCAAACAAAAGGCATAGGATGGCTGACTGGATAAGCATACATTACTCAAATGTAAGCTGTTTACAAGAAATCCACCTAATAAAATACTCACACAGGATGAGAGTCAAGGGATGGAAACATTTTTAATGCAAATGGAAATTTTTAAAAAGCTGGGGTAGCAATTCTCATATGTGAGAGAATGGTCTTCAAAATGAAGTACATAATGAGAGACAAGAAAAGTCACTATATAATATTAAAGGGATCAATCCAACAAGGAGATATAACCCTGATAAAGATATATGCACCGATATAGGAATACCTAAATTTATAAAAATCTTCAAGAGGACTCTAAGGGAGATATCAATAGCAATACACTCATATTAGGGGACTTTAACACTCCACTGACTTCACTGGATAGATCATCCAGACAAAAAGTCAACAAAGAAACAGTGACTATAAAAACACACTAGATTCAGGTGGATTTAATTGATATTTACAGAACATTCTAAATCAAATCTGCAGAATATACATTCTTCTCAAGTGTACTTCCACATTTTCAAAGATTGAAAATCTTACATGTTAGGACACAAAACAAGTCTCTACAAGTTCAATAAGATAGAAATCATAACAAACATCTTCTTGGAACACAAAGGCATGCAATTAGAAATCAGCCACAATATAAACAGTTAAAAACATTCAAACACATGGAGACTAAATAACACATTTTTAAACAATGAATGGGTTACTAAAGAAATGAAGGGGAAAATTGTAGTCTTCCTAGAAATAAAGGAAAAGGAAAACACAACAACCCCAAATCTATGGGACACAATGAAAGCAGTCTTGAGAGGGAAGTTCATAACACTACAGGCTTACCTCAGAAAACAAGAAAAACTTCTAATAAACTATATAACCCTATAACTTAAAGACTTAGAAAGTGAACAACAAGAAAAACCCAGAGTATATAGAAGGAATGAAGTAATAAAGATCAAAGTGGAAATAAATGACATAGAGACTAAAAAACTGATACAAATATCAATGAAACCAAGAGCTGGTTCTTTAAAAGCATAAACAAGATTGATGAACCTTTAGCCAGACTCATTAAGAAACAAAGACAGAAGACTCAAAGAAACAAATCAGAAACAAAAGAAGTACAGTGACAACAGACACCACAGAAATGCAAAGGATTGTAAGAAAATAATGTGAACTACTATACACCACCAAGCTGGTCAAAATTGACAAATTCCTGGAAAATGCAACTTTCTGAAACTCAATCAGGAGGAGTCAGAAAACTTGAATAGGCGAATAACTACTGATGAAGTTGAAACAGCAATGAAAACTCCCAGAACACAAAAGCCGTGGTCTGGATGCCTTCACAGGGAAGTTTTACCAAACATTCAAAGAACTAACACCTATTCTTCTCAAGCTATTCCAAAATCCAAGAGAAAGGAACACTTCCAAGCTTTTTTATGAGGCCAGAAATAGCCTAATTCCAAAACCAGATTAAAACACTGCAAAGAAAAAGACTTATAGGCCAATATCCCTGATGAATATATATGCTAAAATTCTCAACAAAATATTAGCAAATTTGATCCAACAATATAGTAAAAAGATCTTACACTATGGCCAAATAAGATTTATTCCAGGTTTGTGAGGCTGGTACAATATTAGCAAGTCAATTAATGTGATACATCACATAAACAAATTGAATGAGAAAAATCACCTGATCCTATCAATAGATGTAGAAAAATCTCTCAACAAAATTCAGCACCTATTTTTAATAATAACTATCAGCAAAGTGGGACTAGATGGATCATACCTCATCATAATAAAAGCCATATATGACAAACCTATAGCCAACATCAAACTCAATGGGCAAAAAATAAAACCACTTTCCATAGGAACAGGAACAAGAGAGTTTTCGTCCACTTTCACCACTCTTATTCAACATAGTAGTGGATGTCCTATCCACAGTGATCAGAGAAGAAGGAAACATAAAATGCATGCAAGTTGGAAAGCTGGAGCTATAACTGTCATTATTCGCAGATGACATAATTTTCTATAGAAAACCCTAAAGACTCCACCAAAGTTCTATGACATTTTAAAATGAATTAACAAGGTAACAGGATACAAAATTAACACCCAGAAATTGATGACACTTTTATATACAAATAATGAACTCTCAGAAAGAGAAAGTAAAAAATCAATCCCATTTACCATTACACCCAAAATATTAAGATACTTAGGAATGAACTTAACCAAGAAGTTAAAAGACCTGTACTCGGAAAACTACAGAACATTGCAAAAGAGATAGAGGAAGATATAAACAAGTGGAAGAATATATCATGTTCATGGATTGGAAGAACTGACATCATTAAATGTCCATACTACAAAAATCAATATATAATTCAATGCAGTCCCTATTAAAATACTAACAGCATATTTCACAGATCAGAATAAATACTTTGAAAATATATATGGAACCAAAAGAGACCCCAAATAGTCATGGCAATCTTGAGAAGGAAGAACATAGTTGGTAGGAACACAATACCAGTTATCAAGCAATACTACAGAGCTACTGTAATAAAAAAGCCTGGTACTGGCACAAGAACAGACATACTGATCAGTGGAACAGAACAGAGAACCCATAAATCAACTCAAGCCATTATCCTTAATTAATATTTGTTAAAGGAAGCAAGAGTATACAATGGAGTAAGACAGTCTCTTCAATAAATGTATTGGGATAATTGGACAGGTACATGCAAAAAATGTAACTAGACCACCAACTTACACCACACACAAAAATAAAATGGACAAAAGACTTAAATATAATACATGAAACCATAAAAATCCTGGAAGAAAATGTAGGAAGCAAAATCTCAGTCATCTCTTTTAGCAATATGTTTATGGGTACATCTCCTAGGGCAAGAGAAAAAAGGAGAAAATAAACAAATGGGACTACATCAAAATAAGAAGCTTTTGCAAAGCAAAAGTAACCATCAACAAAACAAAAAGGAAGCCCACTGTATGGGAAAACATATTTGCCAATGATACATCTGTGAATAGGTCAATATCCAGAAATTATAAGGAACTTATACAACTTAACAAAAAGAAAGCAAGCAATCCATTTAAAAAATTGGCAAAGGACTTAGATAGACACTTCTTCAAAGAGGACATACAGCTGGCCAAGAGACATATAACAAAATGCTCAAAGCCACTAATCATCAGAGAGACACAAGTTAAAACAATAATGTAATATCACCTCACACCCCAGAATGGCTACCATCAGCAAATCAATAAAGGACTAGTGCTGGTGAGAATGTGGAGGAAAAAGAACCATAGTACAAAGCTGGTGGGAATGCAGACTGGTGCAGCCACTAAGGAAAACAGTATGGAGGTTCCTCAAAAAATTAAAAATGTAACTGCCATTTGACCCAATGATCCCACTTCTATAAATATATTCTAATTAATTGGAAAATCCCATCAGAAAGAATGTATGCACCCCTATGTTCATAGCAGCAAGATTTACAATAACTCAGATCTGGAAACAGCCCAAGTGCCCATCAGTAGATGAGTGGATAAAAAAGCTGTGGGACATTTACACCATGGAATACTCTGCAGCTGTAAAAAAGAAAGATCTCGTACCCTTTGGGACAGGATGGATGGAACTGGAGAGTATTATGCTAAACCAAGTAAGGCAGTCAGATAAAGACAAGTATCACATGATCTCTCTCACACGTATATGGAATATAATGAGCAAAATAAGCTGATGAACAAGGTAGATACAGAGATATAGGACTATGGAGTAGTTGGAAGAATTTCAGGGGGAAGGTGAGGCTGGGGTTTGGACGGGGAGAAAGTTTAATCAAAGAACTTATATGAGAAATGCATATCCCAAGGACACAGCAATGGTGTGGGGAAAGCTGGTACGTGGAGAGGTTGCTGGGTGAAGGGCATCAATGAGGGGAAAGAAGAGGACATTTGTAATACTTTCAACAATATAGATAATTTTTTTAAAAAGGCATAAGGTAGTTGATTGGATAAATGAACAAGACTCATATGCATGCTATCCACCTGAGACCCACTTCAGAATGAAAGATACACATAGTATAAAAACAAAGAAATGAAAAAAGTTTTTTTTATTTTATGCAAAGGGAAAAAATAGCTGAGGTAGCAAATTTATATTTAACAAAAGACTTTTAAATAGACTTTTTAAAAAGGCTGTAATAGGAGTAGAGACATCAAGATGGTGGTGTAGGTAAAAGCTGTACCTGCCACCTTCCACAATCACATCAGAATTATAAGTAAAATACAAAAAAGAAATCATTATTTAAAACCCCCTGAAATCTAACCGAAAAGAAGTCCTACAAGTAGGAAATGAAAAATGAAGCACGCTGAGACTGGTAGGAGGCACAGAGACTAGGGGAGGAGTCAGGCAGAATTGTGGAGACAGGGACCCAGGGACCCAGGTGCATTTCTTTAAAACTAGGGGGGATATCTCAGCTAAGAGTGAGGCATCCTAGAGGACTGAGGCATCCTAGGCCCTCATCAGGGCCCCCAGCCCAGGGTTTCAGTGATGGGAAGAGAAGTCCCCACAACTTTGGGCTGTAAAAACAAGCCTGGGTTGTTGACAAGTGATGTGGAGGGTGCTGGAATCCCAGGCAGTTTCTCTTAAAGGACTAGTGCACAGGGTTACTCAGATGCACTCCTGAGCTCTGGTGCTGGGGCAGCAGCTTGAAAGGAACTTGGGTCATTCAGGGAGGAACTAACTTGCCTGGACTCAGGGTCAGAGCTAGAGTTGAAGCTTTATCCCAGACAGAAGAGCTGACAGAGGCCATTGTTCCTTTGACAAGTCCTCCCCCTTAAAGAGTGGGCAATCAGGAGCCATACATGAATCTCCATCGCCCTGACTCACACTTTTTACCCTCCCTGGTGATTCCTGAATACCCTACCCCTCCCTAATTACAAGCTCTTCCAAGACATTTTCAGTGGCTTTTCAATGTAGGTGGAATCTCCTGCTTCAGGCTTAGGACTTTCCTAAAATCTCTCAAAGCAGCAGCAGCTGGCCTCAGTGTGCCCCATACCTCTCCATAAGTGGCCCCAGTCCTGGCACTAGTGGTAGCATGCATTGGTTCATAGCTTGGCCTCTCCTGGACATCTCTGAGCCCAACACAAGTAGCAGCCATCTATGGATTGCTGTGTAGTTCATACTGGGTGGCTCTGGGCCAGGCACAGGCAGAGGCTGTTTTGGCCCCTCACTGGAAGTCCTAGAGACAATGCACCTGGTGCTCAGTTTACTAATACTGGATTACAAACATATCACATCCATGTGTGACACACTCAAGGGATAGACTCAGTGAATGCCAAAGCCCACTGAAGTAAATTCTACTCTATAGGGGTGTCTCTAACACAGCAACTCTTTGGCTATAGTTGAAGCTGGTTCCCACAGCCAATTGGCCTGGGAGTCAATTCCTCCCATTGATGCCAACAGCAACCAAGGGTCAACTACAATAGGACAGTGCACACAGCACACACAGGGGAGCACCTAGAAGGCCCAGCTCAGATTACTGGGGAGACTGAGCCACTGGGCCCTACAGGACACCTACTACACAAAGCCACTCTACCAATTCCAGGAGATATTGCAGCTCTACCTAATACATAGAAACAAACACCAGGAAGTAGCCAAAATGTGAAAGCAAAAAAACATGTCACAAAGGAAAGAACAGAAGAAAGCTCCAGAAAAAGAACTAAATGAAATGGAACCAAGGAAGCTACTAGATACAGAGTTCAAAACAATGGTTATAAGAATTCTCAAGGAACTTAATAAGACTATTAAGGAAACTAATGAGATCATCAATAACATAAAAAAAGAACCAGTCAGAAATGAATGCTACACTAACTGAAATTAAGAATAATTTAAAGGGAATCAACAGTAAAGTAGAGTATACAAAGTTTCAAATCAGCAAGTTGGATTATGTGGAAGCCAAAAACACCCAATCAGAAGAGCAAAAAGAAAAATGAATCCCGAAATATGAAGATAGAGTAAGGAGTCTCTGGGACAACTTCAAGTATACAACATTCTCATTATGGGGGCGTCAGGAGGATTAGAAAGGGAGCAACAAATTGAAAACCTATTTTCAAAAAATGACAGAAAACTTCCTTTACCTGGTGAAATAAATAGACTTACAAGTTGAGAAAGTACAGAGAGTCCCAAACAAGAGGAACGCAAAGAGACACACACCAAGACACAATATAATTAAAATGCCAAAGGTTAAAGATTAAAAAAGAATCTTAAAAGCAGCAAGAGAAATGCAATTAGCTACTTAAAAGGGAGCAGCCATATGACTGTCAACTGATTTCTCAACAGAAATTTTGCAGGCCAGAAGGGAGTGGCAATAAATATTCGAAGTGATAAATAGCAAGAACCTACAACCAAGATTACTCTACTCACCAAAGCTATTATTTAGAATTGAAGGTCAGATAAAGAAAGTCACAGATAAGAAAAAACTAAAGGAATTTCTCACCACCAAACCAGTATTACATAAAACATTGAAAGATCTTTTTAAAGAAGAAGTTAATGAACAAAAGGAACTGACAAATTAGACCCAGACACATTGAAGAATGCAATGGACTGTTGTATCTCAGAGGAAAGAGAGAAGGGAGTGAGGGGTAGAAAGAGATTAACCAAAGAACTTATATTCATACATGCATAACCCATGGACACAGGTAATAATGGGGTGATGGCTGGGGAGGGGGTTAAAGCTGGGTAGAGGGCATCAAAAAGGGAAAACAATGGGACACCTGTAATACTTTCAACAATAAAGAAAATTTTAAAAACATCTGTAATATGCAACAAAGGCACTTTATAATGATAAAGAAAGCTTTTCTACAAGAGGATATAACCCTTGTAAACATTTATGCACCCAACATAAGAGCACTTAAATATATAAAGTGATATTTTGATGAACATAAAAATAGAGATTGACTGTAATGTAGGCATAGTGGGAAATTTTAGCACCCCATGGATACAATGTATAAATCTTGCAGAGAAAAAATCAATAAGAAAAATGTGGTCTTAAATGACACAGGAAATCAGATAGATTACATTGATAACTTTAGAGCATTTTACCCCAAAGCATCAGAGTTTACACTTTTGTCAAGTATACATGGAACATTTTCTAAGATAGACCACATGTTAGGACACCAAACAAGTTTCAATAGATTTAAGAGGATTGAAATAATATCAAGCATCTCCTCTGACCATACTGATATGAAACTAGAAATCAATTGCAAGAAAAAAAATAAAAAACACAAAAAGACTTGGAGGCTATATACATGTCAATAAACAATAAATGGGTTAATAATTAGATAAAGGAATAAATCAAAAGACATCTTGAAACAAATGAAAATGGAAACATAACAACCAAAATCTATGAGGCACTGTGAAAGCAGTTCTAAAAGGGAAATTAATATCATTACAGAACTATCTCAAGAAACAAGAAAAATCTTAAATAAACAATTTAACTTTAGACTTAAAGGAACAGGAATTAGAAAAACAAACAAAGCCCAAAGTGAGTAGAAGGGAGGATATAATAAAAAGCAGAACAGAAATAAGCAAAATAGCATCTAAAAGAAGAATACAAAAGGCCAATGAAACCAAAAGCTGGTTCTTTAAAAAGATAAACAAGATTGACAAATATTTAATCCAACTCATCAAGATAAAAACAGAGGACCCAAATAAATAAACTTAGAATTTAAAAAGGAGAAGTAACTACTGACACTAAAGAAATACAAAAGATTGTGAGAGAATATTACAAAAACTATATATCAACAAATTGGACAATCTGGACAAAATGGATACATTCCTAGAAACATACAACCTTCCAAAACTGAATCATGAATAATCAGAGAATATGAATAGGTAGATTACAATTAGTAAAATTGAAGCAACGATAATAATAATAATGATGATGATGATGATGATGAAAAACCTCCCAACAAACAAAAGCTCTGGATCAGATGGCTTCACAGGTGAATCTTACCAAACATTTAAAGAAGAACACCTATTTTTCTCAAACTATTCAAAAAAATTTAAGAGAAGAAAAGACTCCCAAGTTCATTTAAAAAAGCCAGCATTCTCCTAATTCTAAAACCAGATAAAGACACTACAAAGCCAATGTCCCTGATGAACATAAATGCTAAAATTCTCAACAAAATATTAGCAAATCTGATCCAGAAATACATTAAAGATGATTTAGTGGGATTTATTCTGGGGATGCAAGGTTGGTACAATATCCACAAATCAATAAATGTGATACACCACATATAAAAAATAAAGGATTAAAACAACATGATTATATTAATAGAAAGAGGAAAAAGGATTTGATAAAATCCAGCACATATTTATTACAAAAACTTCAGCAACAGGGGAATAGAGGTAATATACCACATTAAATATGACAAACCCATAGCCAATATTGTCCTCACTGGGGAATAACTACAAGTGTTTCCCTTAGAATTGGGAAAAAGACAGGGACGTCTGCTATTGCCACTTTTATTCAACATAGTACTGGAAGTCCTAGCCACAGTGATGATATAAGAAGAATAAATAAAAGGCATCCAAATTGGAAAGGAGGAAGTAAAACTGTCATTATTTGTAGATGGCATAATGTGTATAGAGAACCCTAAAGATTCCACCAAAAAAAAAAAAAAATCTAGAACTGATCATTGAATTCAGTAAAGTAGCATGACATAGATATAGATATCCAGAAATCAACTGTATTTCTATACACCACTAATGAACTATCAGAAAAGAAAACTAAGAAAACAATCTCATTCACAATTCCTTCAAAGAGAAATAATACCTAGGAATAAATACTCAAAAAATTATAATACACTGAAGAAAGAAATAAAAGAAAATACAAATAAGTGGAAGCATATATTGGGTTAACAGATAGGAAGAATTATCATCATTAAAATGTCCATACTACCCAAAGTATCTAAAGAATCAATACAATTCCTATCAAGATACCAAAGCTGTAATTCACAGAACTAGAACAAATATTCCAAAAAATTATGTAGAAACACAAAAGACTCCAAATAGCAACAGAGATCTTGAGAAAAAAATGACAAAGTTGGAGGAATCACACTACCTGATATCAAACTATACTAAAAGGCCATAGTAATCCAAACAACATGGTACTGGCATAAAAACAGACACATAGATCAATGGAACAGAATAGAGAGCTAAGAAATAAACCTACACCTTTATACTTGACAAAGGAGACAAAAACATACAAAGGGGGACAGATAAAATAGTTTATTCAATAAATGGTTTTGAGACTATTGTACAGATATGTGCAAAAAAATGAAACTAGACCACATCCTTACACAATACACAAGAATAAATTCAAAATGGATTAATGACTTAAATGTTAAACTTGAAACCATAAAAATCCTAGAAGAAAACATAGGCAGTAAAATCTTGGGTATTTCTTGTGGCAATATTTTTTCTGCTATATCACCTCGAGCAAGGGAAACAAAAGAAAAATAAACAAATGGGACTACAACAAATAAAAAGGTTGTGCACAGCAAAGGAAACCATCAACTAAATGAAAAGACAACCCACTGAGTGAGACAACATATTTACCAAAGATTCATCCAATAAGGGGTTAATATCCAAAATTTAGAAAGAACTTATAAAATTCAACACCAATAACCCCCAAACAATCCAATTAAAAAATGGGCAAAGGACCTGAATAAACACTTCTTCAAAGAAGACATACAAATATCCAATAGCCATATGAAAATATGCTCAACTTCACTAATTATCAGAGAAATGCAAATTAAAAACACAATGAGATATCACCCCACCCCTGTCAGAATGGTTATTATCAGTATATCATCAAACAACAAGGGCTGATGAGGGTGTGGAGAAAAGGGAACCCTAGTGCACTGTTAGTAGGAATGCAGATTGGTGCAGACACTGTAAAAAAACAGTATAGAGTTACCTCAAAAAATTTAAAAATTGAACTGCCTTATGACCCGGTGATTTCACTTCTGGGAATTTAGCAGAAGAAATTCAAAACACTAATTCAAAAGACTACATGAACTCTAATGTTCATTGCAGCATTGTTTACAATAGCCAAAATTTGGAAGCAGCCCAAGTATCCATCAGTGGATGACTGGTTAAAAAGACTGTGGTACACCCTGGCCAGTGTGGCTCAGTTGGATGGAGCATTGTCCCCTGCACCAAAAGTTGGTGGTTTGATTCCTGGTCAGGGCACACACCCAAGCTGTGGGTTCAATCCCAGATTGGGGCACATGTGAGAGGCATCTGGTCAATGATTCTCTTTCACACGAGGTTTCCTTATCTCTCTCTCTCTTCCTTCCTCTAAAGAATAAATAGAAAAGCATGTCTTCCATTAGGAGAAAGAAAACCAAAAGCTGTGGTACCTTACACAATGGAATACTACTCAGCCTTTAAAAAGAAGGATTCCTTACCTTTTGAGACAGCATGGGTGAACCTGGAGAGTATTATGCTAAATGAAATAAGCCAATCAGAGAAAGACAAGTACCATTTGATTTTACTCATATGTGGAATTTAATGTACAAAATGAAGTAACAATCAAAATAGATAGAGAGCAGGCTGACAGTTTGGGGTGGAATTTGGGGACAACAGTTTGGTGATTGCCAGGCGTGGGGTGGGCATGGAAATGTGTTGAAGGGCATAGGGCTGATAAATGGTGATGAAAGGAGACTTGACTTGGGGTGGTGAACCCACAATACATTGTATGGATGATGTGTTGTGGAAATGTACACCTGAAACCTGTATAATTTTCTTAACTAGTGTTACCCCAATAAATCCGATAAAAACAAAACAAAAAAATTCAAAATAGAAGTACAAACTTTCGGTCATAGAATAAATAAGCCACAGGGGTGTAATGTATAGCACAGGGAATATAGGCCATAATATCATAATAACTTTGGATATTGACAGATGTTTGCTATACTTACTATAGTGATCACATTACCAGGTATATAAATGACAAATCACTATGTTGTACATTTAAAACTGATATAATATTATCTGCCAACTATACCTTAATATATTTTTAAAGAAGAACAAACGAGTTTTGTAAACTCACATAATTTAAAATAAGTATGTTCGGCCCTGGGTGGGTGGCTCAGTTGATTGGTGCATTATCCCATACACCAAAAGGTTGTGGGTTTGATTCTCGGTCAGGGCACGTAACTAGGGTGCAGGTTCAATCCCCAGGGATCGTATAGGATGATGTTTCTCTCTCACATCAACACTTTTCTCTCTCTGTCTCTTCTCCTCTTCTTCTCTCTCTAAAAAAAAATAATAAAAACATATTCTTGGGTGAGGATTAATGAAATAAAATAGGTATGTTCAAATTAAAATGTTTTTCTTGAAAGACAAAAAAACTAAAATAACTATGTTGTGTGCCTGAAACTCATATAATATTGAATGTCAACTACACTTTAATAAAAAAAGTTTAAAAAATTTTTAATTAAATATAAAAAAGAAATTGAGATGTTGTCATTCTAAATGCACCTTCTCTATGATTGAGGGGTAAAAATATTACATTACAGAAGAGAACTGGTATATCATCAATAGCAAACAAACAGAAGTTTGAGAGTAAACCTCTTCAGTCAGTGTCCTCAAGAGGGGCAAACTTCTAAAGAGTATAGGGTCAAGATAGAGACTAACCAGATATACTAATGATGATACAGTCCAATATTAATGAGAGCTCTCCACATGCCAGGTACTGTGTTGATTGCTATGACTTAGCTCATCTAATTTTCACAGAGTCTATAAAGTGGGCACTGTTATTTTGCCAGTTTTACAGATGAGTTGATTGGTTCAAAGAGATTCTCATGATGGGAAAGTGGTGGAACAAGGATTCCAACCCAGGCCTGTCTGATCCAGAGCCCTTGAGATTAATTACCATAATTCCTGGCCTCTGAGCAGTATAAAGGGAGTATGCATTTTAGGATCCTACATACTACATCTACATCTACCAGGCAGGAGGTATTAAACAGTTAATAAAAGGCCAAGTTGGCCTTCAAAAGTACTTACCATTAAGAACTTGTAGCATTAGAGGTATAAAATGTGTGATTTTGTGTGAAAAGTGGGTCACATTGCTTTACTATTTGTCCTGCTCCAAGGGTTTGATGAATTCCACTGAAGCCCAGATTATAGGTTTGTGGCACAAGAGGAAACTTATGCAAGCAAGAGAAGGGAAGGGCCCTCTTATCTCTCCATAGAGAGGAATGCCAGGGTCTGGTTACTCCAGCCTGCAGTGTGGGTTTAAGTACACCTACAAGGATGGCACCCTTGTGGTTTTCATTCTTCATCTTATAAAGATGCGCATATTTATTGAAAGCCACAGTATTCTAGGTATTCTAGCCACAACATGGATAGAAATAAGACTGGAATTTCTGACTTCAAAGAAACTGAAGTTTGGATGGAGAGTCAGACAAGGAAGCAGATATTATGGTTGTGATATAAGTGCTATGACAATAGTAAGCACTGGGTCCTTGGGTAAAAAAGAAAAGCATTTGATTTTTGTTTGCTTTTCCAATTTTGTGCAGCTGAAGGAAGGTTTCCTAAGATAGGTCTTTATCAAAGCAAGTCTTTACTTCATCTATATGAAATCAGGGGTACTGGACCAAATGACTTCAGTTCCTTCACAGAGTTTTGTGACACCAAGCATGGGCTTCAAGCCAACTGCTAAGCTTCTCTGCAAAAGACATGAGAACAAAAGGGCCTCAAAGAGCCATTAGAGTAATTTGAGTAAACTCTTCAGGGGCTTCTTGTAGACTTTCTGAATATAAAAACCCTACATTATTAAGTGCCAATAAAATTAACTGCTGTAGTAACTAGCTGCTAGATTTTTATGGAATCTCCAGCATTTTCAAAGCTTCTAGAATTCAGGAGGTCTGAAGTGACACTTAAGTTGAAGGAGATAAAATTGGGGTCCTCCTATAATCAACCTTGGACTGCAAATTTTCTACTCCACTGTCACCACTTTCTTTCTAGAGAAGAGGAAAATGAACAGCTTTCTGGACCATCAGACTGAACTAGTTGTTTAGAAGCTGTCAGGCATGAAAACGAAATGTTTACACATCTTTTCTGTTTTTTCATTTTCAAACTTGTTGATTTAAAAAGAAGGAAAAGTTTATGATTTAAGTAACACTGGAGGAGGATGGGGTTATAGACAAAGTGATATTTATGATTGAGAATTTTAATTTCAGCAGCTAAAATGATGAACTTGGGATCACTGGAAATGGAAATAGTTGACAACAAATGGTATGCAGCTCTTGTCAGAGAAGACTGTTCTGACAGTCTTCTAATTAAGTAGATCATATCTGTATAAGTTAACATATTTTAAAGCTATGATATTCTTAGGAGAATTTTCTGGGTAAATGTTTAGAGTTTTTCTAGGTCTTTTAGGTAGAAAACACATCATTGGACAATGGTTGATTTCACCAGCTCAAAAACTCTACATTGGAAATTCAAATGGATCATGATCTGTCCTAAAAATGATAAAAAAAACACACAAACTTTTGATAGCTTGAAGATATTTTCTTTTTTATGGCTCTCATGATGTTCTTCTGTAAGATCTGTTGTTTGAACAGCTCCTTGGGGCAAGCATCTGCTTACTTGAAATCTTATTAGGAAAATAATTTCATTTAAATCATCCCTCACAGTCCTCTCATGCAAATTTCAGTGCAGAGCTAAGCAGGCCAGGGAAAATTGAACCAATTAAAACTGTCTAAATTAAACTATTTTTTACTTTTAAGTATATTCTATAGCAATTTTTACATACAACCACATGTTTAACCTTGAATGCTTGTAATTTTCTTTTTAGATTCTTAAAGACTTGCCCGATAACACCTCAAGCTCATGTGATGCTGTATTGGGCCCAGTTGTCACTGGGAGCTGTCAAACTAGACATTGCTAATTAAATTGAGATGTGTACGCCGAAGTGTAGGGCTCAGCCCATAAAGGAAATGCTTTTTTATTTATAAAAGAAAAACAACATGTAAGGCAAAGGAACAACAATGAAACGTTGATGCCAGGTTATAAACGTGAGAAGGAAGACAAATTCATAGTGGACTTGTAATCAACAAAGAACTAATAAGAAATGTTTGTTACCTGGAAATTAAGTAAAATTCAAATTATATTTTTCAAAATTTCAACAGAAACTATCCATGGTTAAAATTATTCAAACAAATCAAAAGGACATAAACTAAAATGAAAATGTCTTTCCAGGGCAACCTGGTTCAGTGGTTGAGCATTGACTTAGGATCCAAGAGATCGAGGTTTGATTCCTGGTGGGGGCACATGCCCTCGTGGCAAGCTCGATTCCTGGTGGGGGGCATGTGGGAGGCAGCCTTTCAATGACTTTCTCATCATTGATGTTTCTATCTCTCTCTTTCCTCTCCCTGTAAATCAGTGAACTCATTTTTTTTTAAATGTCTCCCCCAATCCTTACAGTCTGTACCTGATGCAAGCTTCACTCTTCAAAAGACACTATTTTTAATCTTGTCTGTTTTGGATCATACAATGCCTAACTTCATATATCTAAATCATGTGATTATAGCAATGGTTCTTGCTATAATTTAAAAATATTTAAACCTACCCAGTAACTTCTCTTTATGAAAGATGAAGAATTCAGCATACTTAGATTTCTCTCTTATTTTTCTCCTACTTTCCACATTTTGTTAGTTATGTTATAAATTTTGGATCTTGTTTTGTTACCTCTATAACCCTAAGTAATGTACTCACACCTCTCTTTATCCATTAACTTTAGGCAATATCTGCAGATAACTATTAGGAAATGAAACATGGCTTCATATATTCCTCTTGAGAAGAGTTCCATGATTTTTACACTTTCCATGTTTCTAGTATTTATATTCCATTTCCAGTCAAATGATGAGGGCCTCAGCAACTCACAGGCTAGTACCCCAGCACTCCCTTGGTGGATTATTACTTTTTTAGAGAACAGTTTCCCAGGTTTAGCCTGGAGGAAAATACCACTGTTGGTAGAGGCTTGAGAAAGCGGGGGAAGGGGTCAGAGAACTCACTGGCAGGGAGTTTCATAGACAGACCTTCAATTACCATCATATTTTTGCCTTACTTTTCATTCTCATTCCCCTTACTTGCTAGTCTGGAGCTTCAAACTCTGCCTGACCTTACCACAAAAAGAGTCTACCAATTCTGCTGATGAATGGGGACTTTCTGCATTCTTTTTTTTATTCATAAATGTGCTCTCATTAAATTCCAAAATTTCATCATATTTCAAAAATGTATCAAACTCTCTGGCTCATCGATGGACTCACTCTCATCCTGAGTGTTATTATGGATCTATTGCTTCTGCACTTCTTCTGGAGGGAAGGGAGTAAAACATTTGTTCTTGGGCCACCATCTTGAACAGGGAATTTTGATCCTTTATTCTAGTCCTTATTTTTTAGCCAAGGCATCCAATTTTCTTTCTGATAGAAATTAGAATGAATCCAGTTCTGGTCAGTCATTTCCTGTTCAAAGACATAGAATATTTTCCTAACAAGTCTTTACCCCTTCCTAGATTATTAATCCTCTTTGACTTAGTACCAAAATAGAGGAACTATAGCCTTGCTTCCCACAAGCTAAACTGCTCACCATTTTCTGAAAATAACTTTAATTTCCTACTTTTATACTTCTATTCTGCTGTTCTCCCCTCCCCTACAATGCTTCCCCACCTCAATATCTGCCACTCTAAATGTTATCTATCCTGCAGAAATGCAAATCAGAGATGAGCTACTTTGCTGAGCTTTCTCTGACCTCACCATAGGTCCTCTCTTGCTCCTTTGTGATTTCCTGGCACATTGTAGCCATTTATACCTTTCTATGGGGTTTCTCACATTCACTCTGAATTGTGATTATTTGTGCAGTATCTCATCTTCTTTCACTCATAACTTCATAGACAGTTGTTATGTCTTAATCATGTTTGGTTCCTCTACAACTCCTAGACAGTGGGAGCTCAAAAGGATTTTCAGGTTTCTCACTGAAGCATAATGTCTTCTGCTCTTATACATTTGCCAGAGATGTTTCTTGGGCTTCTTTCTATATCATAGGCATTGTTTTCTCAACAATTTGTCTTAAGAATTCTTAGTATTAATTCATTTTTACACTCAAATATGTTTCTATTTGATGTTCTATAAAAATATAGGATGGATCAGGGTTTTAGTGTGGAGTGATAAAAGTGATTGAGAAATAAAAAAAACTTGCAAAGATATTCTATTATTTTAGCACCATGGCATCCTCAAGATTTGGAACTACTGAGTATTAATATAATGGGAAACTTGGAGAAGAACCTCTAAAAGTAGGTGGGTAGCTGAAAACTTTGTCACTATGCAAATTATCCCAACCCTGAAACCGTGTTAGTCAGTTCTACTTAGTTATGCTGCAATTACAAATAACTGTTAGTGACTTACAGCCCAGGTTTAGTTCTAACTTATTATACATTTCAGGTGCAAGTTTTCCATAGCTCTGCTGTAAGTGTCTTCTTTATTTTGGGATCCAGGCAGAAATACTTGGTTTATCTGGAATATGTTTGTCTTGTGGCAGCAGAAAAAGAATAATGGAAGTACTACACGATGACTTAAAAAAAATGTGCCCTGAAGGGATGTGCATCACTTTCTCTTACATTTCATTGGCTAAAATAATTAAAATGGCCAAGCTTAATGTCAAATGGACAAAGAAATATAATCCTCCCAAAAGGAGGAAAGAGAATAATTGGGAAAAATCATATAAACTGCCTCACTGCAGAAAATAAGTATTAATGTCAATAAAAATAATCATAATCATAATCATAATAAATTATAAGTGAATTATAAATCTACAAGTAGGCACATCCTTATGTCAGACACTAAGCAGCATTATACTTTATCCTTAAACAGTTCTGCCAGGTGAGTGGTAGGAAACATACTCAGAGAGGTGACTTTATTAGGCTAAGGCCACCCAGCTTGTTAGGTAGAGAGCCAATATTCTAAACCAGGTTTTCTTGCACCCAGTAAAAAGTAAATAAACTCACTTTTGGGGTCAAGGTAAAGCCATCAGGACAATGTACAAACATTTATACCACTAACATGTAAAAATGCACTCCCAGAGCATGGTATTAGTCATAGTACTGGTTTCAATTCTTTATCTGAAGCTGCCTTGGGAGCCTCTGACCTGTTAGCTTTCTGATCTCTTACCTTCTCTCACCCATAAAACCTGGGGTTCATGATCATTTTTATTTGACATTACCTTTTTTTTTTTTTTAAATATATCTTTATTGATTTCAGAGAGAGGAAAGGAGAGGGAGAGAGAGAGATAGAAACATCAATGATGAGAAAGTCATTGATCAGCTGCAGCTTGCAACCCAGGCATGTGCCCTGACTGGGAATCGAACCCCGATCGCTCAACCGCTGAGCCACACCTGGCCAGGCGACATTACCTTTTGAAGAGGTCTGTTTTTCTGGCTCTACAATCTTGTTTCTCTGAGTAACCCTCCAGGGCATAACCAGAAATCTTGAAATCTCCCTCTCATACACGGTCATGCTGCAGCCAAAACTCGCCCAAATTGAACCTTAAGGTGGTTTGTTTTAAAAGAGGTTTGATAAAGTCAAGCTACTCTCAGTGACCTCCTATAAATATTCATAATCAAGAACTTTATGATAATTTATTATGAATAGAAATTTTTCTTCCTTAGTTTCAAGTTGCCATCTGTTAGGCAGTCCTGGTGTTTTATTTTAGTGTATAAAAGATCACTTAGGGATATACTGTGATAATTCCTGAAATCTGTTACCTATCAAAGAAGAACAACAGTGGCAGCCCTCCAACACTTACCAGAGGCAAAGCACAATCTTTCAAGAAGGTAAATATTCAAAGTGAAGAAAGTTCATTTTCACAGTGGACAACACTGAGTCATACATTGCAAAATGTTAATATAATTAGTAGCCTGTTTATCAGCTTATTTGGATCGTGGGGGTGTGGAAGAGTATTGACAATGAAAGACCTCATTTATCTTCATGATTTAAATTGCCTGTATAATTGATGAGCAAAAAGCAAAGTAGGGACCAAGGTTGAGGCATGAGTTGGTTCTGTAGGTCATCTCTAATGAGTTTAAATGCATTTTTTTCTTCCAGTCTCTGGCTTGCCTGTGTGTCAGGCAAATAGAATTAATTTGCTTAGATTTCACTTTAACTCTGATTTTACTTCAAAAGTGTAACTTCATGCTGTAATTATTAAGTGTTTTGTTAGATATTAAATATTAAAGTTCCTCTGATTACTAAGCCTATAATTAGGAAAGAAAGAAAGCCTGTAATGTTACAGATGTTTTCCCATTGGTAACCATGTGGTGAAAGTAATTGTGAATATAGATATAGTAATTGTTTGGTATAAATGGGAAGTCTCAGAGACAGTAAAGAAAGAGAGTTGATACTGTGATTTTTATGCCAAAGGAAAGAGGAGAAGGCCCATGTGTATGCAGAAATTTGAATAGTGGAGGAAGGTAGCAAAGTTCCCCTGGTTGGTTGATAACCGGCAGCAGTAAGCTGAAGCAGAATCCTTATTGTTGGGGGCCTTTGGTCATGCTGCTTAGAATTTCATTTTTCTCGCCTGTAAAATAAGGATAATAATGCCTGCCTTATAACACTGATGTGAGAATTAAAAGAGTTAATGACAGTAAAGTTATTAGCGCTTGATAATTGTAGTTATTATCTGTTAGTCTATAAACTCTGGGAGAATGGGTTTTGTCTGTCTTATTCTCTACCATATCTTTGGCCCAAGAATGATTTATGGCTCATAGTGGACCCTCAACAAACTTTTATTGAAATAATGAATAGAAAAAGTAAGTGACAAATGAATAGAAATTAGGAACTTAAAAGAAATAAATATATTGAAAAGATTGGTTTATTAGAACAAGTTAGGAGAATCCTGGTTAGGTAACAGAAAACTTGTATGTGAAAAAGGCAAGGTTTTAAATAATCTTACATAATTAGCAGAAATAAAGATCTTGAAGAAAAGTAAAATTTCTCTATTGTCTTGAGACGTGGTTTCAATACTACATGTTATTAGTCTATTGAGTGATGTTCAACAATGAAGGTAGGTAATGAGAAAATAGTAAAAATTGTGGGGACACATAGCAAAGCAGCATTGCACTGAGCTAGACAAAATGGCTATACCATAATGTTTGCCAAAGACTACAGTTCTCTGACAATCTATAAGCAGAAAAAAGACTCTTCTCCCAAGAATCTCAAACAAGGTTTTCAGCCTTATATCTACATGTTCTTGTTTGAAAGCATGAAAGAGCCAAGTCTCATGATGATGTGTTTGTAAAATTATAGTTGGCTTTTGGGAAAATCATCAAGCTGCTGGCTCTATACTCTGACCATTTGAAGTGACCTGAACACTTATTATTTACAATTTGACTGTTCTCATCTTTAAGAAAAATGTGTTAGATTTAAGAGGAATGGACAGCATTCAACAACTCAAAACCAACCTAAATGAAGTTCTGGCATTACCAAATATGATACATAAAAGGCACTGATGAAGGTATTCAGGTCAATGCATAGCTTTGAATAAGGTTCTAGGGTAGACGTTTTCATAAAACCAAGACTTCAATAAGAAGGTTAATATGTAAATATGATAAAAGTTAAAGTGATATGATAGTCTGGGATATCTGCAGACTGCTTTTTGATAAAGTATACATAGTATTACTCAGTGCATATTAAATAGTATTATATAGAGCCTAAGGCAAAGCAAAGTGAAATTACTTGCATTTTGTTGAAAAATTAATTACTAAAGCCTCTAAAAATTAGAGTCTAGATAGAGGGAGTGAATAAACCAGACAATAGAAGAGCCAATCTTTGCAACTTATTGAGACAACTTTGCCTATATCAATCTGCACTGCCCAGTGGGGCATCAAAATGACTAGCTCGAATGAGCAGATTCCTTTGTGTCTCAAGGTAAGACCTTGGGTGTACCTGAAGTAAAACCCCAAAAGAGGAAATGGAGCATAAATAGCATAGCAGCACTTTGACATAACAGTACCTTGAATGGTGATGCTACTGGCAGCAAGAATGCGAGACACATGTCAGTTAGCTCCAGAATTTGTTTGGTGAATTTTTAATGGTAATCAATCTGCTCACAGATCAACTGGCAATTATTCATTTCATGGTTTCCTCAAACTTACTGGGGACCCATAGTTTATCTTCTAGTGTAAAAGTGACCTATCTCACAAGTAAGTCATGCAGTATCTCAAAGGATAGACTTTACTTTACTTAGGAATATAATATTTCCTTATAGGGCCTGTGAGATTCAATCCCTAAGTTTCTGTCAATTAGGAAGCATAAAGTCTGTATCTGGTTTGTTCACTGTGCACCTGCCTAGTCCAGAGTCCTGTACCTAACTGGTACTCAGTAATGTTGACTTAATCATGCTGAAATTCCTGGGATGAGTAATACCTAGTATCTCCAACAGGTATTCTTTGGAAAAGAATAACTTTGTTCAAAGTTATTTCGTTAGGCCATTTTTAGGAGCAAGTGTCAAATTTAATGTTTCTCCTTGATTTTATAAGGTTTATTTTCTTCATTTATTTCCTTATAAATAAAAAGAACATATGAACACCATTCTTCCCAATCTTTGATCCTGTATCAAAGATAAAAGGAGGCCAAAAAATCACAGCAAACTAAAAAGCCAGGCAAGGGCTTGTGAGGTTGTGTGCCTCCTTTGTCAAATCAACCCAGAAGCTCCATAGCTAGGGCTGGGAAGGAACTCATTGCTGATCCAGGCCAAAACCCTGACTTTTGCTTTCCTCTTGAGCATCTTGCTGCTGCTCTGGCTGTTACTTACCGGGCTCTTGTTGAGATCTCCCATCCCTTACCTCATCCCTCTTCTCTCAGTGAGACAGTTAGTACTTCCATCAAGGCTTTAAAAATATTGAAAGGGCGACAAAAGAGTACTGATCTCCAGTAAATAGATAGCCAGATATTTCTCTAGCAAATGGGTTTATTTGGGAACAACAAAGAATTTTAATTTGGGATATGTAGTCTGATGACAAAGCACTATAAGTCCAGAGAACCAAAGGAGAGGAATGCTCCTTTATGGACTTGGGAGGGACTGTTTTAAATGAAGAGCCTATTGGAGGAAATTGAAAGTTTATATATTATAGCAATTTTCATTGGTTGAGTTACAGCAGTCTCCCATTGTCTGAGCTGCTGGGCAAGGAGAAATCTTTTCTTCCTCCCCCTGATGTAGTAAAGTAGTATCACTTCTTGTCTGAGGTGTAGGTGTTGGGGTCCTGTTGGGGTCAGTAGTATGCTCGGAGGGACACTGCATGAAAGTTTTGCTTTCTAACTCCATTTTAAATAAGGTTTCTGTTTATTAATTTTCACATCAGAAACAGCTCTACCACTTGAACTTTATGTCACAATGAATCTAACAGTATTCAAAATCTACTATGATAGACTGAGATACTCTAGGAATATTGTGGGAAGCCCCTTAGGAGAATCACAGTACAAGCCCCTTGAGTTTTGGAGCAGATGCTGTACTTTTTTTCAGAAAATATTTATTCTTTTAAAAAAAATAACACTTGGTTTGTTATTGAGCCCTAGCGATACCAAGTGACTATGCAAATAGAGTTTCTATCATAAGCAAGGTGTGTATGACCCATTGAGCCATAACTCTCTGGGTAGCTGATCATCATTGATTTTAAAACCAGGTTTGAGCAAGTGCTGAAGGCACCAGTGTGTCCTATGAGCAGGTGACTCACAGTCTCAGTGTGTCTAATTTTGCTTCTCCCTCATCCTACAAATCTGGCCTCATGGGAACTGGGGAAAATATTCAAGCCTGATTGAAAGATATTTTGGTTCAATATGCTCGAACCAGTCTGAAGTGGGATGCTGCAGTTTTATACCTTACTTGAGAGCTATCCCTCAAAAGTGACTAGGAAGAGGATTCTCCCAGTGTTCAGAATTTCAAGTGACTCATCTGTTTTCCCACTTTGCTTAGAAGAGAGATGACCAGAGGTGTTACACTACATAGATTCATGGGAAGTTGTTAATAATTAGGTGGGATGGCCTGAAATTTGTAAGGAAGAAGATTGAAAGAGTTGTGATAAGGAGGCCTAGAAAAGAAGTACAATAAAGGAAG